>NW_025335123.1:23982500-26507916 GCF_018152115.1 Drosophila rhopaloa | reverse complement strand
ATAATTGTGGTTAATATCTCTAAAAATCTGTGTTTTCAATTTGGTTCGTATTTTGGGGTCGATTTTTCGTCATTTTAATGATGTTACCCCTTTCCAAATTTTCGAAAAATGGCTTTGCTGAAAAGTCACCTAAAACCTGCACTTCTAAGCCCATAACTTTTCTAACAGACATCCGAGTTAATAACGGCATCCATCCAAATGATTGTGGTTTAATTCTCTAAAAATCTGTGTTTTCAATTTGGTTTGTATATTGGGGTCGATTTTTCGTCATTTTAATGATGTTACCCCTTTCCAAATTTTCGAAAAATGGCTTTGCTGAAAAGTCACCTAAAACCTGCACTTCTAAGCCCATAACTTTTCTTACAGACATCCGATTTACTAATGGCATACTTCCAAATGATTGTGGTTTAATTCTCTAAAAATCTGGATTTGCAACTTGGTTTGTATTTTGGGATCGTTTTTTCGTCATTTTAATGATGTTACCCCTTTCCAAATTTTCGAAAAATGGCTTTGCTGAAAAGTCACCTAAAACCTGCACTTCTAAGCCCATAACTTTTCTTACAGACATCCGATTTACTAATGGCATACTTCCAAATGATTGTGGTTTAATTCTCTAAAAATCTGGATTTGCAACTTGGTTTGTATTTTAAGGTCGTTTTTTCGTCATTTTAATGATGTTACCCCTTTCCAAATTTTCGAAAAATGGCTTTGCTGAAAAGTCACCTAAAACCTGCACTTCTAAGCCCATAACTTTTCTAACAGACATCCGAGCTACTAACGGCATCCATCCAAATGATTGTGGTTTAATTCTCTAAAAATCTGTGTTTTCAATTTGGTTTGTATTTTGGGGTCGATTTTTCGTCATTTTAATGATGTTACCCCTTTCCAAATTTTCGAAAAATGGAACCTGCACTTCTAAGCCCATAACTTTTCTAACAGACATCCGAGTTACTAACGGCATACTTCTAAATGATTGTGGTTAAATTCTCAAAAAATCTGTGTTTTCAATGTGGTTCGTATTTTTGGGGTCGATTTTTTGTCATTTTAATGATGTTACCCCTCTCCACATTTTCGAAAAACGGCTTTGCTGAAAAGTCACCTAAAACCTGCACTTCTAAGCCCATAACTTTTCTTACAGACATCCGATTTACTAATGGCATACTTCCAAATGATTGTGGTTTAATTCTCTAAAAATCTGGATTTGCAACTTGGTTTGTATTTTAAGGTCGTTTTTTCGTCATTTTAATGATGTTACCCCTTTCCAAATTTTCGAAAAATGGCTTTGCTGAAAAGTCACCTAAAACCTGCACTTTTAAGCCCATGACTTTTCTTACAGACATCCGATTTACTAACGGCATACTTCTAAATAATTGTGGTTAATATCTCTAAAAATCTGTGTTTTCAATTTGGTTCGTATTTTGGGGTCGATTTTTCGTCATTTTAATGATGTTACCCCTTTCCAAATTTTCGAAAAATGGCTTTGCTGAAAAGTCACCTAAAACCTGCACTTCTAAGCCCATAACTTTTCTAACAGACATCCGAGTTAATAACGGCATCCATCCAAATGATTGTGGTTTAATTCTCTAAAAATCTGTGTTTTCAATTTGGTTTGTATTTTGGGGTCGATTTTTCGTCATTTTAATGAGCTACTAACGGCATCCATCCAAATGATTGTGGTTTAATTCTCTAAAAATCTGTGTTTTCAATTTGGTTTGTATTTTGGGGTCGATTTTTCGTCATTTTAATGATGTTACCCCTTTCCAAATTTTCGAAAAATGGAACCTGCACTTCTAAGCCCATAACTTTTCTAACAGACATCCGAGTTACTAATGGCATACTTCTAAATAATTGTGGTTAATATCTCTAAAAATCTGTGTTTTCAATTTGGTTCGTATTTTGGGGTCGATTTTTCGTCATTTTAATGATGTTATCCCTTTCCAAATTTTCGAAAAATGGCTTTGCTGAAAAGTCACCTAAAACCTGCACTTCTAAGCCCATAACTTTTCTAACAGACATCCGAGTTACTAACGGCATACTTCTAAATAATTGTGGTTAATATCTCTAAAAATCTGTGTTTTCAATTTGGTTCGTATTTTGGGGTCGATTTTTCGTCATTTTAATGATGTTATCCCTTTCCAAATTTTCGAAAAATGGCTTTGCTGAAAAGTCACCTAAAACCTGCACTTCTAAGCCCATAACTTTTCTTACAGACATCCGATTTACTAATGGCATACTTCCAAATGATTGTGGTTTAATTCTCTAAAAATCTGGATTTGCAACTTGGTTTGTATTTTAAGGTCGTTTTTTCGTCATTTTAATGATGTTACCCCTTTCCAAATTTTCGAAAAATGGCTTTGCTGAAAAGTCACCTAAAACCTGCACTTCTAAGCCCATAACTTTTCTAACAGACATCCGAGCTACTAACGGCATCCATCCAAATGATTGTGGTTTAATTCTCTAAAAATCTGTGTTTTCAATTTGGTTTGTATTTTGGGGTCGATTTTTCGTCATTTTAATGATGTTACCTCTTTCCAAATTTTCGAAAAATGGCTTTGCTGAAAAGTCACCTAAAACCTGCACTTCTAAGCCCATAACTTTTCTAACAGACATCCGAGTTACTAACGGCATACTTCTAAATGATTGTGGTTAAATTCTCAAAAAATCTGTGTTTTCAATGTAGTTCGTATTTTTGGGGTCGATTTTTTGTCATTTTAATGATGTTACCCCTCTCCACATTTTCGAAAAACGGCTTTGCTGAAAAGTCACCTAAAACCTGCACTTCTAAGCCCATGACTTTTCTTACAGACATCCGATTTACTAACGGCATACTTCTAAATAATTGTGGTTAATATCTCTAAAAATATGTGTTTTCAATTTGGTTCGTATTTTGGGGTCGATTTTTCGTCATTTTAATGATGTTACCCCTTTCCAAATTTTCGAAAAATGGCTTTGCTGAAAAGTCACCTAAAACCTGCACTTCTAAGCCCATAACTTTTCTAACAGACATCCGAGTTAATAACGGCATCCATCCAAATGATTGTGGTTTAATTCTCTAAAAATCTGTGTTTTCAATTTGGTTTGTATTTTGGGGTCGATTTTTCGTCATTTTAATGATGTTACCCCTTTCCAAATTTTCGAAAAATGGCTTTGCTGAAAAGTCACCTAAAACCTGCACTTCTAAGCCCATAACTTTTCTTACAGACATCCGATTTACTAATGGCATACTTCCAAATGATTGTGGTTTAATTCTCTAAAAATCTGGATTTGCAACTTGGTTTGTATTTTGGGGTCGTTTTTTCGTCATTTTAATGATGTTACCCCTTTCCAAATTTTCGAAAAATGGCTTTGCTGAAAAGTCACCTAAAACCTGCACTTCTAAGCCCATAACTTTTCTTACAGACATCCGATTTACTAATGGCATACTTCCAAATGATTGTGGTTTAATTCTCTAAAAATCTGGGTTTGCAACTTGGTTTGTATTTTAAGGTCGTTTTTTCGTCATTTTAATGATGTTACCCCTTTCCAAATTTTCGAAAAATGGCTTTGCTGAAAAGTCACCTAAAACCTGCACTTCTAAGCCCATAACTTTTCTAACAGACATCCGAGCTACTAACGGCATCCATCCAAATGATTGTGGTTTAATTCTCTAAAAATCTGTGTTTTCAATTTGGTTTGTATTTTGGGGTCGATTTTTCGTCATTTTAATGATGTTACCCCAATTTCCAAAATTTTCGAAAAATGGAACCTGCACTTCTAAGCCCATAACTTTTCTAACAGACATCCGAGTTACTAACGGCATACTTCTAAATGATTGTGGTTAAATTCTCTAAAAATCTGTGTTTTCAATGTGGTTCGTATTTTTGGGGTCGATTTTTTGTCATTTTAATGATGTTACCCCTCTCCACATTTTCGAAAAACGGCTTTGCTGAAAAGTCACCTAAAACCTGCACTTCTAAGCCCATGACTTTTCTTACAGACATCCGATTTACTAACGGCATACTTCTAAATAATTGTGGTTAATATCTCTAAAAATCTGTGTTTTCAATTTGGTTCGTATTTTGGGGTCGATTTTTCGTCATTTTAATGATGTTACCCCTTTCCAAATTTTCGAAAAATGGCTTTGCTGAAAAGTCACCTAAAACCTGCACTTCTAAGCCCATAACTTTTCTAACAGACATCCGAGTTAATAACGGCATCCATCCAAATGATTGTGGTTTAATTCTCTAAAAATCTGTGTTTTCAATTTGGTTTGTATTTTGGGGTCGATTTTTCGTCATTTTAATGAGCTACTAACGGCATCCATCCAAATGATTGTGGTTTAATTCTCTAAAAATCTGTGTTTTCAATTTGGTTTGTATTTTGGGGTCGATTTTTCGTAATTTTAATGATGTTACCCCTTTCCAAATTTTCGAAAAATGGAACCTGCACTTCTAAGCCCATAACTTTTCTAACAGACATCCGAGTTACTAACGGCATACTTCTAAATGATTGTGGTTAAATTCTCAAAAAATCTGTGTTTTCAATGTGGTTCGTATTTTTGGGGTCGATTTTTCGTCATTTTAATGAGCTACTAACGGCATCCATCCAAATGATTGTGGTTTAATTCTCTAAAAATCTGTGTTTTCAATTTGGTTCGTATTTTTGGGGTCGATTTTTTGTCATTTTAATGATGTTACCCCTCTCCACATTTTCGAAAAACGGCTTTGCTGAAAAGTCACCTAAAACCTGCACTTCTAAGCCCATGACTTTTCTTACAGACATCCGATTTACTAACGGCATACTTCTAAATAATTGTGGTTAATATCTCTAAAAATCTGTGTTTTCAATTTGGTTCGTATTTTGGGGTCGATTTTTCGTCATTTTAATGATGTTACCCCTTTCCAAATTTTCGAAAAATGGCTTTGCTGAAAAGTCACCTAAAACCTGCACTTCTAAGCCCATAACTTTTCTAACAGACATCCGAGTTAATAACGGCATCCATCCAAATGATTGTGGTTTAATTCTCTAAAAATCTGTGTTTTCAATTTGGTTTGTATTTTGGGGTCGATTTTTCGTCATTTTAATGATGTTACCCCTTTCCAAATTTTCGAAAAATGGCTTTGCTGAAAAGTCACCTAAAACCTGCACTTCTAAGCCCATAACTTTTCTTACAGACATCCGATTTACTAATGGCATACTTCCAAATGATTGTGGTTTAATTCTCTAAAAATCTGGATTTGCAACTTGGTTTGTATTTTGGGATCGTTTTTCGTCATTTTAATGATGTTACCCCTTTCCAAATTTTCGAAAAATGGCTTTGCTGAAAAGTCACCTAAAAGCTGCACTTCTAAGTCCATAACTTTTCTTACAGACATCCGATTTACTAATGGCATACTTCCTAATGATTGTGGTTTAATTCTCTAAAAATCTGGATTTGCATAACTTTTCTTACAGACATCCGATTTACTAATGGCATACTTCCTAATGATTGTGGTTTAATTCTCTAAAAATCTGGATTTGCAACTTGGTTTGTATTTTAAGGTCGTTTTTTCGTCATTTTAATGATGTTACCCCTTTCCAAATTTTCAAAAAATGGCTTTTGTGAAAAGTCACCTAAAACCTGCACTTCTAAGCCCATAACTTTTCTAACAGACATCCGAGTTACTAATGGCATCCTTCCAAATGATTGTGGTTTAATTCTCTAAAAATATGTGTTTTCAATTTGGTTTGTATTTTTGGGGTCGATTTTTCGTAATTTTAATGATGTTACCCCTTTCCAATTTTTCAAAAAATGGCTTTGCGGAAAAGTCACCTAAAACCTGCAGTTCTAAGCCTATAACTTTTCTAACAGACATCCGAGTTACTAATGGCATCCTTCCAAATGATTGTGGTTTAATTCTCTAAAAATCTGTGTTTTCAATTTGGTTTGTATTTTGGGGTCGATTTTTCGATATTTTAATGATGATACCCCTTTCCAAATTTTCGAAAAATGGCTTTGCTGAAAAGTCACCTAAAACCTGCACTTCTAAGCCCATAACTTTTCTAACAGACATCCGAGTTACTAATGGCATCCTTCCAAATGATTGTGGTTTAATTCTCTAAAAATCTGTGTTTTCAATTTGGTTTGTATTTTTGGGGTCGATTTTTCGTCATTTTAATGATGTTACCCCTTTCCAAATTTTCTAAAAATGGTGGTTTAATTCTCTAAAAATCTGTGTTTTCAATTTGGTTTGTATTTTGGGGTCGATTTTTCGTCATGATGTTACCCCTTTCCAAATTTTCTAAAAATGGCTTTGCTGAAAAGTCACCTAAAACCTGCACTTCTAAGCCCATAACTTTTCTAACAGACATCCGAGTTACTAACGGCATCCATCCAAATGATTGTGGTTTAATTCTCTAAAAATCTGTGTTTTCAATTTGGTTTGTATTTTGGGGTCGATTTTTCGTCATTTTAATGATGTTACCCCTTTCCAAATTTTCGAAAAATGGCTTTGCTGAAAAGTCACCTAAAACCTGCACTTCTAAGCCCATAACTTTTCTAACAGACATCCGAGTTACTAATGGCATCCATCCAAATGATTGTGGTTTAACTCTCTAAAAATCTGTGTTTTCAACTTGGTTTGTATTTTGGGGTTCTGCACTTCTAAGCCCATAACTTTTCTAACAGACATCCGAGCTACTAACGGCATCCATCCAAATGATTGTGGTTTAATTCTCTAAAAATCTGTGTTTTCAATTTGGTTTGTATTTTGGGGTCGATTTTTCGTCATTTTAATGGTGTTACCCCTTTCCAAATTTTCGAAAAATGGAAACCTGCACTTCTAAGCCCATAACTTTTCTAACAGACATCCGAGTTACTAACGGCATACTTCTAAATGATTGTGGTTAAATTCTCAAAAAATCTGTGTTTTCAATGTGGTTCGTATTTTTGGGGTCGATTTTTTGTCATTTTAATGATGTTACCCCTCTCCACATTTTCGAAAAACGGCTTTGCTGAAAAGTCACCTAAAACCTGCACTTCTAAGCCCATGACTTTTCTTACAGACATCCGATTTACTAACGGCATACTTCTAAATAATTGTGGTTAATATCTCTAAAAATCTGTGTTTTCAATTTGGTTCGTATTTTGGGGTCGATTTTTCGTCATTTTAATGATGTTACCCCTTTCCAAATTTTCGAAAAATGGCTTTGCTGAAAAGTCACCTAAAACCTGCACTTCTAAGCCCATAACTTTTCTAACAGACATCCGAGTTAATAACGGCATCCATCCAAATGATTGTGGTTTAATTCTCTAAAAATCTGTGTTTTCAATTTGGTTTGTATTTTGGGGTCGATTTTTCGTCATTTTAATGAGCTACTAACGGCATCCATCCAAATGATTGTGGTTTAATTCTCTAAAAATCTGTGTTTTCAATTTGGTTTGTATTTTGGGGTCGATTTTTCGTCATTTTAATGATGTTACCCCTTTCCAAATTTTCGAAAAATGGCAAAAATGGAAACCTGCACTTCTAAGCCCATAACTTTTCTAACAGACATCCGAGTTACTAACGGCATACTTCTAAATAATTGTGGTTAATATCTCTAAAAATCTGTGTTTTCAATTTGGTTCGTATTTTGGGGTCGATTTTTCGTCATTTTAATGATGTTATCCCTTTCCAAATTTTCGAAAAATGGCTTTGCTGAAAAGTCACCTAAAACCTGCACTTCTAAGCCCATAACTTTTCTAACAGACATCCGAGTTACTAACGGCATACTTCTAAATAATTGTGGTTAATATCTCTAAAAATCTGTGTTTTCAATTTGGTTCGTATTTTGGGGTCGATTTTTCGTCATTTTAATGATGTTACCCCTTTCCAAATTTTCGAAAAATGGCTTTGCTGAAAAGTCACCTAAAACCTGCACTTCTAAGCCCATAACTTTTCTAACAGACATCCGAGTTAATAACGGCATCCATCCAAATGATTGTGGTTTAATTCTCTAAAAATCTGTGTTTTCAATTTGGTTTGTATTTTGGGGTCGATTTTTCGTCATTTTAATGAGCTACTAACGGCATCCATCCAAATGATTGTGGTTTAATTCTCTAAAAATCTGTATTTTCAATTTGGTTTGTATTTTGGGGTCGATTTTTCGTCATTTTAATGATGTTACCCCTTTCCAAATTTTCGAAAAATGGAAAAGTCACCAAAACCTGCACTTCTAAGCCCATAACTTTTCTTACAGACATCCGATTTACTAATGGCATACTTCCAAATGATTGTGGTTTAATTCTCTAAAAATCTGGATTTGCAACTTGGTTTGTATTTTAAGGTCGTTTTTTCGTCATTTTAATGATGTTACCCCTTTCCAAATTTTCGAAAAATGGCTTTGCTGAAAAGTCACCTAAAACCTGCACTTCTAAGCCCATAACTTTTCTAACAGACATCCGAGCTACTAACGGCATCCATCCAAATGATTGTGGTTTAATTCTCTAAAAATCTGTGTTTTCAATTTGGTTTGTATTTTGGGGTCGATTTTTCGTCATTTTAATGATGTTACCCCTTTCCAAATTTTCGAAAAATGGCTTTGCTGAAAAGTCACCTAAAACCTGCACTTCTAAGCCCATAACTTTTCTAACAGACATCCGAGTTACTAACGGCATACTTCTAAATGATTGTGGTTAAATTCTCAAAAAATCTGTGTTTTCAATGTAGTTCGTATTTTTGGGGTCGATTTTTTGTCATTTTAATGATGTTACCCCTCTCCACATTTTCGAAAAATGGCTTTGCTGAAAAGTCACCTAAAACCTGCACTTCTAAGCCCATGACTTTTCTTACAGACATCCGATTTACTAACGGCATACTTCTAAATAATTGTGGTTAATATCTCTAAAAATCTGTGTTTTCAATTTGGTTCGTATTTTGGGGTCGATTTTTCGTCATTTTAATGATGTTACCCCTTTCCAAATTTTCGAAAAATGGCTTTGCTGAAAAGTCACCTAAAACCTGCACTTCTAAGCCCATAACTTTTCTAACAGACATCCGAGTTAATAACGGCATCCATCCAAATGATTGTGGTTTAATTCTCTAAAAATCTGTGTTTTCAATTTGGTTTGTATTTTGGGGTCGATTTTTCGTCATTTTAATGATGTTACCCCTTTCCAAATTTTCGAAAAATGGCTTTGCTGAAAAGTCACCTAAAACCTGCACTTCTAAGCCCATAACTTTTCTTACAGACATCCGATTTACTAATGGCATACTTCCAAATGATTGTGGTTTAATTCTCTAAAAATCTGGATTTGCAACTTGGTTTGTATTTTGGGATCGTTTTTTCGTCATTTTAATGATGTTACCCCTTTCCAAATTTTCGAAAAATGGCTTTGCTGAAAAGTCACCTAAAACCTGCACTTCTAAGCCCATAACTTTTCTTACAGACATCCGATTTACTAATGGCATACTTCCAAATGATTGTGGTTTAATTCTCTAAAAATCTGGATTTGCAACTTGGTTTGTATTTTAAGGTCGTTTTTTCGTCATTTTAATGATGTTACCCCTTTCCAAATTTTCGAAAAATGGCTTTGCTGAAAAGTCACCTAAAACCTGCACTTCTAAGCCCATAACTTTTCTAACAGACATCCGAGCTACTAACGGCATCCATCCAAATGATTGTGGTTTAATTCTCTAAAAATCTGTGTTTTCAATTTGGTTTGTATTTTGGGGTCGATTTTTCGTCATTTTAATGATGTTACCCCTTTCCAAATTTTCGAAAAATGGCGAAAAGCACCTTGCACTTCTAAGCCCATAACTTTTCTAACAGACATCCGAGTTACTAACGGCATACTTCTAAATGATTGTGGTTAAATTCTCAAAAAATCTGTGTTTTCAATGTGGTTCGTATTTTTGGGGTCGATTTTTTGTCATTTTAATGATGTTACCCCTTTCCACATTTTCGAAAAACGGCTTTGCTGAAAAGTCACCTAAAACCTGCACTTCTAAGCCCATGACTTTTCTTACAGACATCCGATTTACTAACGGCATACTTCTAAATAATTGTGGTTAATATCTCTAAAAATCTGTGTTTTCAATTTGGTTCGTATTTTGGGGTCGATTTTTCGTCATTTTAATGATGTTACCCCTTTCCAAATTTTCGAAAAATGGCTTTGCTGAAAAGTCACCTAAAACCTGCACTTCTAAGCCCATAACTTTTCTAACAGACATCCGAGTTAATAACGGCATCCATCCAAATGATTGTGGTTTAATTCTCTAAAAATCTGTGTTTTCAATTTGGTTTGTATTTTGGGGTCGATTTTTCGTCATTTTAATGAGCTACTAACGGCATCCATCCAAATGATTGTGGTTTAATTCTATAAAAATCTGTGTTTTCAATTTGGTTTGTATTTTGGGGTCGATTTTTCGTCATTTTAATGATGTTACCCCTTTCCAAATTTTCGAAAAATGGAACCTGCACTTCTAAGCCCATAACTTTTCTAACAGACATCCGAGTTACTAACGGCATACTTCTAAATGATTGTGGTTAAATTCTCAAAAAATCTGTGTTTTCAATGTGGTTCGTATTTTTGGGGTCGATTTTTTGTCATTTTAATGATGTTACCCCTCTCCACATTTTCGAAAAACGGCTTTGCTGAAAAGTCACCTAAAACCTGCACTTCTAAGCCCATGACTTTTCTTACAGACATCCGATTTACTAACGGCATACTTCTAAATAATTGTGGTTAATATCTCTAAAAATCTGTGTTTTCAATTTGGTTCGTATTTTGGGGTCGATTTTTCGTCATTTTAATGATGTTACCCCTTTCCAAATTTTCGAAAAATGGCTTTGCTGAAAAGTCACCTAAAACCTGCACTTCTAAGCCCATAACTTTTCTAACAGACATCCGAGTTAATAACGGCATCCATCCAAATGATTGTGGTTTAATTCTCTAAAAATCTGTGTTTTCAATTTGGTTTGTATTTTGGGGTCGATTTTTCGTCATTTTAATGATGTTACCCCTTTCCAAATTTTCAAAAAATGGCTTTGCTGAAAAGTCACCTAAAACCTGCACTTCTAAGCCCATAACTTTTCTTACAGACATCCGATTTACTAATGGCATACTTCCAAATGATTGTGGTTTAATTCTCTAAAAATCTGGATTTGCAACTTGGTTTGTATTTTGGGATCGTTTTTTCGTCATTTTAATGATGTTACCCCTTTCCAAATTTTCGAAAAATGGCTTTGCTGAAAAGTCACCTAAAAGCTGCACTTCTAAGTCCATAACTTTTCTTACAGACATCCGATTTACTAATGGCATACTTCCTAATGATTGTGGTTTAATTCTCTAAAAATCTGGATTTGCAACTTGGTTTGTATTTTAAGGTCGTTTTTTCGTCATTTTAATGATGTTACCCCTTTCCAAATTTTCAAAAAATGGCTTTTTGGAAAAGTCACCTAAAACCTGCACTTCTAAGCCCATAACTTTTCTAACAGACATCCGAGTTACTAATGGCATCCTTCCAAATGATTGTGGTTTAATTCTCTAAAAATATGTGTTTTCAATTTGGTTTGTATTTTTGGGGTCGATTTTTCGTAATTTTAATGATGTTACCCCTTTCCAATTTTTCAAAAAATGGCTTTGCGGAAAAGTCACCTAAAACCTGCAGTTCTAAGCCTATAACTTTTCTAACAGACATCCGAGTTACTAATGGCATCCTTCCAAATGATTGTGGTTTAATTCTCTAAAAATCTGTGTTTTCAATTTGGTTTGTATTTTGGGGTCGATTTTTCGATATTTTAATGATGATACCCCTTTCCAAATTTTCGAAAAATGGCTTTGCTGAAAAGTCACCTAAAACCTGCACTTCTAAGCCCATAACTTTTCTAACAGACATCCGAGTTACTAATGGCATCCTTAAAAATGATTGTGGTTTAATTCTCTAAAAATCTGTGTTTTCAATTTGGTTTGTATTTTTGGGGTCGATTTTTCGTCATTTTAATGATGTTACCCCTTTCCAAATTTTCTAAAAATGGCTTTGCTGAAAAGTCACCTAAAACCTGCACTTCTAAGCCCATAACTTTTCTAACAGACATCCGAGTTACTAACGGCATCCATCCAAATGATTGTGGTTTAATTCTCTAAAAATCTGTGTTTTCAATTTGGTTTGTATTTTGGGGTCGATTTTTCGTCATTGATGTTACCCCTTTCCAAATTTTCTAAAAATGGCTTTGCTGAAAAGTCACCTAAAACCTGCACTTCGAAGCCCATAACTTTTCTAACAGACATCCGAGTTACTAACGGCATCCATCCAAATGATTGTGGTTAATATCTCTAAAAATCTGTGTTTTCAATTTGGTTTGTATTTTGGGGTCGATTTTTCGTCATTTTAATGATGTTACCCCTTTCCAAATTTTCGAAAAATGGCTTTGCTGAAAAGTCACCTAAAACCTGCACTTCTAAGCCCATAACTTTTCTAACAGACATCCGAGTTAATAACGGCATCCATCCAAATGATTGTGGTTTAATTCTCTAAAAATCTGTGTTTTCAATTTGGTTTGTATTTTGGGGTCGATTTTTCGTCATTTTAATGAGCTACTAACGGCATACATCCAAATGATTGTGGTTTAATTCTCTAAAAATCTGTGTTTTCAATTTGGTTTGTATTTTGGGGTCGATTTTTCGTCATTTTAATGATGTTACCCCTTTCCAAATTTTCGAAAAATGGAAACCTGCACTTCTAAGCCCATAACTTTTCTAACAGACATCCGAGTTACTAACGGCATACTTCTAAATGATTGTGGTTAAATTCTCAAAAAATCTGTGTTTTCAATGTGGTTCGTATTTTTGGGGTCGATTTTTTGTCATTTTAATGATGTTACCCCTCTCCACATTTTCGAAAAACGGCTTTGCTGAAAAGTCACCTAAAACCTGCACTCCTAAGCCCATGACTTTTCTTACAGACATCCGATTTACTAAACGCATACTTCTAAATAATTGTGGTTAATATCTCTAAAAATCTGTGTTTTCAATTTGGTTCGTATTTTGGGGTCGATTTTTCGTCATTTTAATGATGTTACCCCTTTCCAAATTTTCGAAAAATGGCTTTGCTGAAAAGTCACCTAAAACCTGCACTTCTAAGCCCATAACTTTTCTAACAGACATCCGAGTTAATAACGGCATCCATCCAAATGATTGTGGTTTAATTCTCTAAAAATCTGTGTTTTCAATTTGGTTTGTATTTTGGGGTCGATTTTTCGTCATTTTAATGATGTTACCCCTTTCCAAATTTTCGAAAAATGGCTTTGCTGAAAAGTCACCTAAAACCTGCACTTCTAAGCCCATAACTTTTCTTACAGACATCCGATTTACTAATGGCATACTTCCAAATGATTGTGGTTTAATTCTCTAAAAATCTGTGTTTTCAATTTGGTTTGTATTTTGGGGTCGATTTTTCGTCATTTTAATGATGTTACCCCTTTCCAAATTTTCGAAAAATGGAACCTGCACTTCTAAGCCCATAACTTTTCTAACAGACATCCGAGTTACTAACGGCATACTTCTAAATGATTGTGGTTAAATTCTCAAAAAATCTGTGTTTTCAATGTGGTTCGTATTTTTGGGGTCGATTTTTTGTCATTTTAATGATGTTACCCCTCTCCACATTTTCGAAAAACGGCTTTGCTGAAAAGTCACCTAAAACCTGCACTTCTAAGCCCATGACTTTTCTTACAGACATCCGATTTACTAACGGCATACTTCTAAATAATTGTGGTTAATATCTCTAAAAATCTGTGTTTTCAATTTGGTTCGTATTTTGGGGTCGATTTTTCGTCATTTTAATGATGTTACCCCTTTCCAAATTTTCGAAAAATGGCTTTGCTGAAAAGTCACCTAAAACCTGCACTTCTAAGCCCATAACTTTTCTAACAGACATCCGAGTTAATAACGGCATCCATCCAAATGATTGTGGTTTAATTCTCTAAAAATCTGTGTTTTCAATTTGGTTTGTATTTTGGGGTCGATTTTTCGTCATTTTAATGATGTTACCCCTTTCCAAATTTTCGAAAAATGGAAAACCTGCACTTCTAAGCCCATAACTTTTCTAACAGACATCCGAGTTACTAACGGCATACTTCTAAATGATTGTGGTTAAATTCTCAAAAAATCTGTGTTTTCAATGTGGTTCGTATTTTTGGGGTCGATTTTTTGTCATTTTAATGATGTTACCCCTCTCCACATTTTCGAAAAACGGCTTTGCTGAAAAGTCACCTAAAACCTGCACTTCTAAGCCCATGACTTTTCTTACAGACATCCGATTTACTAACGGCATACTTCTAAATAATTGTGGTTAATATCTCTAAAAATCTGTGTTTTCAATTTGGTTCGTATTTTGGGGTCGATTTTTCGTCATTTTAATGATGTTACCCCTTTCCAAATTTTCGAAAAATGGCTTTGCTGAAAAGTCACCTAAAACCTGCACTTCTAAGCCCATAACTTTTCTAACAGACATCCGAGTTAATAACGGCATCCATCCAAATGATTGTGGTTTAATTCTCTAAAAATCTGTGTTTTCAATTTGGTTTGTATTTTGGGGTCGATTTTTCGTCATTTTAATGATGTTACCCCTTTCCAAATTTTCGAAAAATGGCTTTGCTGAAAAGTCACCTAAAACCTGCACTTCTAAGCCCATAACTTTTCTTACAGACATCCGATTTACTAATGGCATACTTCCAAATGATTGTGGTTTAATTCTCTAAAAATCTGGATTTGCAACTTGGTTTGTATTTTGGGATCGTTTTTTCGTCATTTTAATGATGTTACCCCTTTCCAAATTTTCGAAAAATGGCTTTGCTGAAAAGTCACCTAAAAGCTGCACTTCTAAGTCCATAACTTTTCTTACAGACATCCGATTTACTAATGGCATACTTCCTAATGATTGTGGTTTAATTCTCTAAAAATCTGGATTTGCAACTTGGTTTGTATTTTAAGGTCGTTTTTTCGTCATTTTAATGATGTTACCCCTTTCCAAATTTTCAAAAAATGGCTTTTTGGAAAAGTCACCTAAAACCTGCACTTCTAAGCCCATAACTTTTCTAACAGACATCCGAGTTACTAATGGCATCCTTCCAAATGATTGTGGTTTAATTCTCTAAAAATATGTGTTTTCAATTTGGTTTGTATTTTTGGGGTCGATTTTTCGTAATTTTAATGATGTTACCCCTTTCCAATTTTTCAAAAAATGGCTTTGCGGAAAAGTCACCTAAAACCTGCAGTTCTAAGCCTATAACTTTTCTAACAGACATCCGAGTTACTAATGGCATCCTTCCAAATGATTGTGGTTTAATTCTCTAAAAATCTGTGTTTTCAATTTGGTTTGTATTTTGGGGTCGATTTTTCGATATTTTAATGATGATACCCCTTTCCAAATTTTCGAAAAATGGCTTTGCTGAAAAGTCACCTAAAACCTGCACTTCTAAGCCCATAACTTTTCTAACAGACATCCGAGTTACTAATGGCATCCTTAAAAATGATTGTGGTTTAATTCTCTAAAAATCTGTGTTTTCAATTTGGTTTGTATTTTTGGGGTCGATTTTTCGTCATTTTAATGATGTTACCCCTTTCCAAATTTTCTAAAAATGGCTTTGCTGAAAAGTCACCTAAAACCTGCACTTCTAAGCCCATAACTTTTCTAACAGACATCCGAGTTACTAACGGCATCCATCCAAATGATTGTGGTTTAATTCTCTAAAAATCTGTGTTTTCAATTTGGTTTGTATTTTGGGGTCGATTTTTCGTCATGATGTTACCCCTTTCCAAATTTTCTAAAAATGGCTTTGCTGAAAAGTCACCTAAAACCTGCACTTCTAAGCCCATAACTTTTCTAACAGACATCCGAGTTACTAACGGCATCCATCCAAATGATTGTGGTTAATATCTCTAAAAATCTGTGTTTTCAATTTGGTTCGTATTTTGGGGTCGATTTTTCGTCATTTTAATGATGTTACCCCTTTCCAAATTTTCGAAAAATGGCTTTGCTGAAAAGTCACCTAAAACCTGCACTTCTAAGCCCATAACTTTTCTAACAGACATCCGAGTTAATAACGGCATCCATCCAAATGATTGTGGTTTAATTCTCTAAAAATCTGTGTTTTCAATTTGGTTTGTATTTTGGGGTCGATTTTTCGTCATTTTAATGAGCTACTAACGGCATACATCCAAATGATTGTGGTTTAATTCTCTAAAAATCTGTGTTTTCAATTTGGTTTGTATTTTGGGGTCGATTTTTCGTCATTTTAATGATGTTACCCCTTTCCAAATTTTCGAAAAATGGTTAAAGTCACCTAAAACCTGCACTTCTAAGCCCATAACTTTTCTAACAGACATCCGAGTTACTAACGGCATACTTCTAAATGATTGTGGTTAAATTCTCAAAAAATCTGTGTTTTCAATGTGGTTCGTATTTTTGGGGTCGATTTTTTGTCATTTTAATGATGTTACCCCTCTCCACATTTTCGAAAAACGGCTTTGCTGAAAAGTCACCTAAAACCTGCACTCCTAAGCCCATGACTTTTCTTACAGACATCCGATTTACTAAACGCATACTTCTAAATAATTGTGGTTAATATCTCTAAAAATCTGTGTTTTCAATTTGGTTCGTATTTTGGGGTCGATTTTTCGTCATTTTAATGATGTTACCCCTTTCCAAATTTTCGAAAAATGGCTTTGCTGAAAAGTCACCTAAAACCTGCACTTCTAAGCCCATAACTTTTCTAACAGACATCCGAGTTAATAACGGCATCCATCCAAATGATTGTGGTTTAATTCTCTAAAAATCTGTGTTTTCAATTTGGTTTGTATTTTGGGGTCGATTTTTCGTCATTTTAATGATGTTACCCCTTTCCAAATTTTCGAAAAATGGCTTTGCTGAAAAGTCACCTAAAACCTGCACTTCTAAGCCCATAACTTTTCTTACAGACATCCGATTTACTAATGGCATACTTCCAAATGATTGTGGTTTAATTCTCTAAAAATCTGGATTTGCAACTTGGTTTGTATTTTGGGATCGTTTTTTCGTCATTTTAATGATGTTACCCCTTTCCAAATTTTCGAAAAATGGCTTTGCTGAAAAGTCACCTAAAAGCTGCACTTCTAAGTCCATAACTTTTCTTACAGACATCCGATTTACTAATGGCATACTTCCTAATGATTGTGGTTTAATTCTCTAAAAATCTGGATTTGCAACTTGGTTTGTATTTTAAGGTCGTTTTTTCGTCATTTTAATGATGTTACCCCTTTCCAAATTTTCAAAAAATGGCTTTTTTGGAAAAGTCACCTAAAACCTGCACTTCTAAGCCCATAACTTTTCTAACAGACATCCGAGTTACTAATGGCATCCTTCCAAATGATTGTGGTTTAATTCTCTAAAAATATGTGTTTTCAATTTGGTTTGTATTTTTGGGGTCGATTTTTCGTAATTTTAATGATGTTACCCCTTTCCAATTTTTCAAAAAATGGCTTTGCGGAAAAGTCACCTAAAACCTGCAGTTCTAAGCCTATAACTTTTCTAACAGACATCCGAGTTACTAATGGCATCCTTCCAAATGATTGTGGTTTAATTCTCTAAAAATCTGTGTTTTCAATTTGGTTTGTATTTTGGGGTCGATTTTTCGATATTTTAATGATGATACCCCTTTCCAAATTTTCGAAAAATGGCTTTGCTGAAAAGTCACCTAAAACCTGCACTTCTAAGCCCATAACTTTTCTAACAGACATCCGAGTTACTAATGGCATCCTTAAAAATGATTGTGGTTTAATTCTCTAAAAATCTGTGTTTTCAATTTGGTTTGTATTTTTGGGGTCGATTTTTCGTCATTTTAATGATGTTACCCCTTTCCAAATTTTCTAAAAATGGCTTTGCTGAAAAGTCACCTAAAACCTGCACTTCTAAGCCCATAACTTTTCTAACAGACATCCGAGTTACTAACGGCATCCATCCAAATGATTGTGGTTTAATTCTCTAAAAATCTGTGTTTTCAATTTGGTTTGTATTTTGGGGTCGATTTTTCGTCATGATGTTACCCCTTTCCAAATTTTCTAAAAATGGCTTTGCTGAAAAGTCACCTAAAACCTGCACTTCTAAGCCCATAACTTTTCTAACAGACATCCGAGTTACTAACGGCATCCATCCAAATGATTGTGGTTTAATTCTCTAAAAATCTGTGTTTTCAATTTGGTTTGTATTTTGGGGTCGATTTTTCGTCATTTTAATGATGTTACCCCTTTCCAAATTTTCGAAAAATGGCTTTGCTGAAAAGTCACCTAAAACCTGCACTTCTAAGCCCATAACTTTTCTAACAGACATCCGAGTTACTAATGGCATCCATCCAAATGATTGTGGTTTAACTCTCTAAAAATCTGTGTTTTCAACTTGGTTTGTATTTTGGGGTCGATTTTTCGTCATTTTAATGATGTTACCCCTTTCCAAATTTTCGAAAAATGGCTTTGCTGAAAAGTCACCTAAAACCTGCACTTCTAAGCCCATAACTTTTCTTACAGACATCCGATTTACTAATGGCATACTTCCAAATGATTGTGGTTTAATTCTCTAAAAATCTGTGTTTTGCAACTTGGTTTGTATTTTAGGGGTCGATTTTTTCGTCATTTTAATGATGTTACCCCTTTCCAAATTTTCGAAAAATGGCTTTGCTGAAAAGTCATCTAAAACCTGCACTTCTAAGCCCATAACTTTTCTAACAGACATCCGAGCTACTAACGGCATCCATCCAAATGATTGTGGTTTAATTCTCTAAAAATCTGTGTTTTCAATTTGGTTTGTATTTTGGGGTCGATTTTTATACCCTTGCAGAGGGTATTATAATTTCAGTCAAAAGTTTGCAGCGCAGTGAAGGAGACATTTCCGACCCTATAAAGTATATATATTCTTGATTCAGCATCACCAGGAGAGTTTATCTAACAGACATCCGATCTGTCCAGTGCAGTCTGTCCGTCTGATTGTGCGTCCGTTTCTACGCAAACTAGTCCCTCAGTTTTAAAGTTATCTGCTTTAAAACTTTCCGGCAAAAGTTGTCTTTCTAATGCAGGTAGTATATAAGTCGGAATTCGAAAAGGATTCGAAGCCACCTATACTCACTATAGCTGCCATACTAACTGAACGATCGGATAATGCCATAACTTTGGTGTTTTTAAAAGTTATCAAGTTGGGATTTTCTATGGGTTTTATTTTTGGCCAATCAATCCGACCTACCAAAATTACATAAGCTGAAAAGTCACCTAAAACCTCATCTAAGCGCCATATAACTGACAGGCATTGGAAATGCTATAACTTTGGATCCTTTTAAAGTTAGGAAGTTGAGACTTTTTATGAGTATTAAGAAAACACCATATGTGTAATTTTGAAGAATATTGGTTTCTGATATTTTGGGGTCCGAAGTTAGTTTCGTCATTTCGTAATGATGTTACCCCTTTCCAAATTTTCTAAAAATGGCTTTGCTGAAAAGTCACCTAAAACCTGCACTACTAAGCCCATAACTTTTCTAACAGACATCCGAGTTACTAACGGCATCCATCCAAATGATTGTGGTTTAATTCTCTAAAAATCTGTGTTTTCAATTTGGTTTGTATTTTGGGGTCGATTTTTCGTCATTTTAATGATGTTACCCCTTTCCAAATTTTCGAAAAATGGCTTTGCTGAAAAGTCACCTAAAACCTGCACTTCTAAGCCCATAACTTTTTTAACAGACATACTTCACTAATGGCTTCCAAATGATTGGGGTTTAAATTTCTAAAAATCTGGATTTGCAACTTGGTTTGTATTTTGGGGTCGATTTTTCGTCATTTTAATGATGTTACCCCTTTCCAAATTTTCAAAAAATGGCTTTGCTGAAAAGTCACCTAAAACCTGCACTTCTAAGCCCATAACTTTTTTAACAGACATCCTTTACTAATGGCATCTTCCAAATGATTGGGGTTTAAATTTCTAAAAATCTGTGATTTGCAACTTGGTTTGTATTTTGGGGTCGATTTTTCGTCATTTTAATGATGTTACCCCTTTCCAAATTTTCGAAAAATGGCTTTGCTGAAAAGTCACCTAAAACCTGCACTTCTAAGCCCATGACTTTTCTTACAGACATCCGATTTACTAACGGCATACTTCTAAATAATTGTGGTTAATATCTCTAAAAATCTGTGTTTTCAATTTGGTTTGTATTTTGGGGTCGATTTTTCGTCATTTTAATGATGTTACCCCTTTCCAAATTTTCGAAAAATGGCTTTGCTGAAAAGTCACCTAAAACCTGCACTTCTAAGCCCATAACTTTTCTTACAGACATCCGATTTACTAATGGCATACTTCCAAATGATTGTGGTTTAATTCTCTAAAAATCTGGATTTGCAACTTGGTTTGTATTTTAAGGTCGTTTTTTCGTCATTTTAATGATGTTACCCCTTTCCAAATTTTCGAAAAATGGCTTTGCTGAAAAGTCACCTAAAACCTGCACTTCTAAGCCCATAACTTTTCTAACAGACATCCGAGCTACTAACGGCATCCATCCAAATGATTGTGGTTTAATTCTCTAAAAATCTGTGTTTTCAATTTGGTTTGTATTTTGGGGTCGATTTTTCGTCATTTTAATGATGTTACCCCTTTCCAAATTTTCGAAAAATGGCTTTGCTGAAAAGTCACCTAAAACCTCCACTTCTAAGCCCATAACTTTTCTAACAGACATCCGAGTTACTAACGGCATACTTCTAAATGATTGTGGTTAAATTCTCTAAAAATCTGTGTTTTCAATGTGGTTCGTATTTTTGGGGTCGATTTTTTGTCATTTTAATGATGTTACCCCTTTCCAAATTTTCGAAAAATGGCTTTGCTGAAAAGTCACCTAAAACCTGCACTTCTAAGCCCATAACTTTTCTAACAGACATCCGATTTACGAATGGCATACTTCCCAATGATTGTGGTTTTATTCTCTAAAAATCTGTATTTGCAATTTGGTTTGTATTTTTCGGGTCGATTTTTCGTCATTTTAATGATGTTTCCCCTCTCCACATTTTCGAAAAACGGCTTTGCTGAAAAGTCACCTAAAACCTGCACTTCTAAGCCCATGACTTTTCTTACAGACATCCGATTTACTAACGGCATACTTCTAAATAATTGTAGTTAATATCTCTAAAAATCTGTGTTTTCAATTTGGTTCGTATTTTGGGGTCGATTTTTCGTCATTTTAATGATGTTTCCCCTTTCCAAATTTTCGAAAAATGGCTTTGCTGAAAAGTCACCTAAAACCTGCACTTCTAAGCCCATAACTTTTCTTACAGACATCCGATTTACTAATGGCATACTTCCAAACGATTGTGGTTTAATTCTCTAAAAATCTGGGTTTGCAACTTGGTTTGTATTTTAGGGGTCGATTTTTCGTCATTTTAATGATGTTACCCCTTTCCAAATTTTCGAAAAATGGCTTTGCTGAAAAGTCACCTAAAACCTGCACTTCTAAGCCCATAACTTTTCTAACAGACATCCGAGCTACTAACGGCATCCATCCAAATGATTGTGGTTTAATTCTCTAAAAATCTGTGTTTTCAATTTGGTTTGTATTTTTGGGGTCGATTTTTCGTCATTTTAATGATGTTACCCCTTTCCAAATTTTCGAAAAATGGCTTTGCTGAAAAGTCACCTAAAACCTGCACTTCTAAGCCCATAACTTTTCTAACAGACATCCGAGTTACTAACGGCATACTTCTAAATGATTGTGGTTAAATTCTCTAAAAATCTGTGTTTTCAATGTGGTTCGTATTTTTGGGGTCGATTTTTTGTCATTTTAATGATGTTACCCCTTTCCAAATTTTCGAAAAATGGCTTTGCTGAAAAGTCACCTAAAACCTGCACTTCTAAGCCCATAACTTTTTTTACAGACATACTTCACTAATGGCTTCCAAATGATTGGGGTTTAAATTTCTAAAAATCTGGATTTGCAACTTGGTTTGTATTTTGGGGTCGATTTTTCGTAATTTTAATGATGTTACCCCTTTCCAAATTTTCGAAAAATGGCTTTGCTGAAAAGTCACCTAAAACCTGCACTTCTAAGCCCATAACTTTTCTAACGACATCCGATTTACGAATGGCATACTTCCCAATGATTGTGGTTTTATTCTCTAAAAATCTGTATTTGCAACTTGGTTTGTATTTTTCGGGTCGATTTTTCGTCATTTTAATGATGTTTCCCCTCTCCACATTTTCGAAAAACGGCTTTGCTGAAAAGTCACCTAAAACCTGCACTTCTAAGCCCATGACTTTTCTTACAGACATCCGATTTACTAACGGCATACTTCTAAATAATTGTGGTTAATATCTCTAAAAATCTGTGTTTTCAATTTGGTTCGTATTTTGGGGTCGATTTTTCGTCATTTTAATGACTTTACCCCTTTCTAAATTTTCGAAAAATGGCTTTGCTGAAAAGTCAGCTAAAACCTGCACTTCTAAGCCCATAACTTTTCTTACAGACATCCGATTTACTAATGGCATACTTCCAAATGATTGTGGTTTAATTCTCTAAAAATCTGGATTTGCAACTTGGTTTGTATTTTGGGATCGTTTTTTCGTCATTTTAATGATGTTACCCCTTTCCAAATTTTCGAAAAATGGCTTTGCTGAAAAGTCACCTAAAACCTGCACTTCTAAGCCCATAACTTTTCTAACAGACATCCGAGTTACTAACGGCATACTTCTAAATGATTGTGGTTAAATTCTCTAAAAATCTGTGTTTTCAATGTGGTTCGTATTTTTGGGGTCGATTTTTTGTCATTTTAATGATGTTACCCCTTTCCAAATTTTCGAAAAATGGCTTTGCTGAAAAGTCACCTAAAACCTGCACTTCTAAGCCCATAACTTTTCTAACAGACATCCGATTTACTAATGGCATACTTCCAAATGATTGTGGTTTAATTCTCTAAAAATCTGTATTTGCAACTTGGTTTGTATTTTGGGGTCGATTTTTCGTCATTTTAATGATGTTACCCCTTTCCACATTTTCGAAAAATGGCTTTGCTGAAAAGTCACCTAAAACCTGCACTTCTAAGCCCATAACTTTTCTTACAGACATCCGATTTACTAACGGCATACTTCTAAATGATTGTGGTTAATATCTCTAAAAATCTGTGTTTTCAATTTGGTTTGTATTTTTGGGGTCGATTTTTCGTCATTTTAATGATGTTACCCCTTTCCAAATTTTCGAAAAATGGCTTTGCTGAAAAGTCACCTAAAACCTGCACTTCTAAGCCCATAACTTTTCTAACAGACATCCGAGTTAATAACGGCATCCATCCAAATGATTGTGGTTTAATTCTCTAAAAATCTGTGTTTTCAATTTGGTTTGTATTTTGGGGTCGATTTTTCGTCATTTTAATGATGTTACCCCTTTCCAAATTTTCGAAAAATGGCTTTGCTGAAAAGTCACCTAAAACCTGCACTTCTAAGCCCATAACTTTTCTAACAGACATCCGAGTTACGAATGGCATACTTCCCAATGATTGTGGTTTTATTCTCTAAAAATCTGTATTTGCAACTTGGTTTGTATTTTTCGGGTCGATTTTTCGTCATTTTAATGATGTTACCCCTCTCCACATTTTCGAAAAACGGCTTTGCTGAAAAGTCACCTAAAACCTGCACTTCTAAGCCCATGACTTTTCTTACAGACATCCGATTTACTAACGGCATACTTCTAAATAATTGTGGTTAATATCTCTAAAAATCTGTGTTTTCAATTTGGTTCGTATTTTGGGGTCGATTTTTCGTCATTTTAATGATGTTACCCCTTTCCAAATTTTCGAAAAATGGCTTTGCTGAAAAGTCACCTAAAACCTGCACTTCTAAGCCCATAACTTTTCTAACAGACATCCGAGTTAATAACGGCATCCATCCAAATGATTGTGGTTTAATTCTCTAAAAATCTGTGTTTTCAATTTGGTTTGTATTTTGGGGTCGATTTTTCGTCATTTTAATGATGTTACCCCTTTCCAAATTTTCGAAAAATGGCTTTGCTGAAAAGTCACCTAAAACCTGCACTTCTAAGCCCATAACTTTTCTAACAGACATCCGAGTTACTAACGGCATACTTCTAAATGATTGTGGTTAAATTCTCTAAAAATCTGTGTTTTCAATGTGGTTCGTATTTTTGGGGTCGATTTTTTGTCATTTTAATGATGTTACCCCTTTCCAAATTTTCGAAAAATGGCTTTGCTGAAAAGTCACCTGCACTTCTAAGCCCATAACTTTTTTTACAGACATACTTCACTAATGGCTTCCAAATGATTGGGGTTTAAATTTCTAAAAATCTGGATTTGCAACTTGGTTTGTATTTTGGGGTCGATTTTTCGTCATTTTAATGATGTTACCCCTTTCCAAATTTTCGAAAAATGGCTTTGCTGAAAAGTCACCTAAAACCTGCACTTCTAAGCCCATAACTTTTCTAACAGACATCCGATTTACGAATGGCATACTTCCCAATGATTGTGGTTTTATTCTCTAAAAATCTGTATTTGCAACTTGGTTTGTATTTTTCGGGTCGATTTTTCGTCATTTTAATGATGTTTCCCCTCTCCACATTTTCGAAAAACGGCTTTGCTGAAAAGTCACCTAAAACCTGCACTTCTAAGCCCATGACTTTTCTTACAGACATCCGATTTACTAACGGCATACTTCTAAATAATTGTGGTTAATATCTCTAAAAATCTGTGTTTTCAATTTGGTTCGTATTTTGGGGTCGATTTTTCGTCATTTTAATGATGTTACCCCTTTCCAAATTTTCGAAAAATGGCTTTGCTGAAAAGTCACCTAAAACCTGCACTTCTAAGCCCATAACTTTTCTAACAGACATCCGATTTACTAATGGCATACTTCCAAATGATTGTGGTTTAATTCTCTAAAAATCTGGATTTGCAACTTGGTTTGTATTTTGGGGTCGTTTTTTCGTCATTTTAATGATGTTACCCCTTTCCAAATTTTCGAAAAATGGCTTTGCTGAAAAGTCACCTAAAACCTGCACTTCTAAGCCCATAACTTTTCTAACAGACATCCGAGTTAATAACGGCATCCATCCAAATGATTGTGGTTTAATTCTCTAAAAATCTGTGTTTTCAATTTGGTTTGTATTTTGGGGTCGATTTTTCGTCATTTTAATGATGTTACCCCTTTCCAAATTTTCGAAAAATGGCTTTGCTGAAAAGTCACCTAAAACCTGCACTTCTAAGCCCATAACTTTTCTTACAGACATCCGATTTACTAATGGCATACTTCCAAATGATTGTGGTTTAATTCTCTAAAAATCTGGATTTGCAACTTGGTTTGTATTTTGGGGTCGTTTTTTCGTCATTTTAATGATGTTACCCCTTTCCAAATTTTCGAAAAATGGCTTTGCTGAAAAGTCACCTAAAACCTGCACTTCTAAGTCCATAACTTTTCTAACAGACATCCGATTTACTAATGGCATACTTCCAAATGATTGTGGTTTAATTCTCTAAAAATCTGGATTTGCAACTTGGTTTGTATTTTTGGGGTCGTTTTTTCGTCATTTTAATGATGTTACCCCTTTCCAAATTTTCAAAAAATGGCTTTTCGGAAAAGTCACCTAAAACCTGCACTTCTAAGCCCATAACTTTTCTAACAGACATCCGAGTTACTAATGGCATCCTTCCAAATGATTGTGGTTTAATTTTCTAAAAATATGTGTTTTCAATTTGGTTTGTATTTTTGGGGTCGATTTTTCGTCATTTTAATGATGTTACCCCTTTCCAATTTTTCAAAAAAATGGCTTTGCGGAAAAGTCACCTAAAACCTGCAGTTCTAAGCCTATAACTTTTCTAACAGACATCCGAGTTACTAATGGCATCCTTCCAAATGATTGTGGTTTAATTCTCTAAAAATCTGTGTTTTCAATTTGGTTTGTATTTTGGGGTCGATTTTTCGTCATGATGTTACCCCTTTCCAAATTTTCTAAAAATGGCTTTGCTGAAAAGTCACCTAAAACCTGCACTACTAAGCCCATAACTTTTCTAACAGACATCCGAGTTACTAACGGCATCCATCCAAATGATTGTGGTTTAAATTTTCTAAAAATCTGTGTTTTCAATTTGGTTTGTATTTTTGGGGTCGATTTTTCGTCATTTTAATGATGTTACCCCTTTCCAAATTTTCGAAAAATGGCTTTGCTGAAAAGTCACCTAAAACCTGCACTTCTAAGCCCATAACTTTTTTTACAGACATACTTCACTAATGGCTTCCAAATGATTGGGGTTTAAATTTCTAAAAATCTGGATTTGCAACTTGGTTTGTATTTTGGGGTCGATTTTTCGTCATTTTAATGATGTTACCCCTTTCCAAATTTTCGAAAAATGGCTTTGCTGAAAAGTCACCTAAAACCTGCACTTCTAAGCCCATAACTTTTCTAACAGACATCCGATTTACTAATGGCATACTTCCAAATGATTGTGGTTTAATTCTCTAAAAATCTGTATTTGCAACTAGGTTTTTAGTAACTTTTCTAACAGACATCCGATTTACTAATGGCATACTTCCAAATGATTGTGGTTTAATTCTCTAAAAATCTGGATTTGCAACTTGGTTTGTATTTTTGGGGTCGATTTTTCGTCATTTTAATGATGTTTCCCCTCTCCACATTTTCGAAAAATGGCTTTGCTGAAAAGTCACCTTAAACCTGCACTTCTAGGCCCACAACTTTTCTAACAGATATCTGAGTTACAAATGGCATACTTCTAAATGATTGTGGTTAAATTCTCTAAAAATCTGTGTTTTCAATTTGGTTAGTATTTTTTGGGGGTCGATTTTTCTTTATTTTAACAATGTTACCCTTTCGAAATTTTCGAAAAATGGCTTTGCTGAAAAGTCACCTAAAACCTGCACTTCTAAGCCCATAACTTTTCTAACAGACATCCGATTTACTAATGGCATACTTCCAAATGATTGTGGTTTAATTCTCTAAAAATCTGTATTTGCAACTTGGTTTGTATTTTTGGGGTCGATTTTTCGTCATTTTAATGATGTTTCCCCTCTCCACATTTTCGAAAAATGGCTTTGCTGAAAAGTCACCTAAAACCGGCACTTCTAAACCCATAACTTTTCCAACAGACATCCGATTTACTAATGGCATACTTTTAAATGATTGTGGTTTAATTCTCTAAAAATCTGGATTTGCAACTTGGTTTGTATTTTTGGGGTCGAGTTTTCGGCATTTTAATGATGTTACCCCTCTCCAAATTTTTGAAAAATGGCTTTGCTAAAAAGTCACCTAAAACTTGCACTTCTAGGCCCATAACTTTTCTAACAGACATCCGACTTCTAAATGATTGTGGTTAAATTCTCTAAAAATCCGTGTTTTCAATTTGGTTTGTATTGTTTGGGGGTCGATTTTTCGTCATTTTAATGATGTTGCCCTTTCGAAATTTTCGAAAAATGGCTTTGCTGAAAAGTCACCTAAAACCTGCACTTCTAAGCCCATAACTTTTCTAACAGACATCCGATTTACTAATGGCATACTTCCAAATGATTGTGGTTTAATTCTCTAAAAATCTGTATTTGCAACTATTTATAATTTTCTAACAGACATCCGATTTACTAATGGCAACTTCCAAATATTGTGGTTTAATTCTAAAAATCGGATTTGCAACTTGGTTTGTATTTTTGGGGTCGATTTTTCGTCATTTTAATGATGTTTCCCCTTTCCAAATTTTCGAAAAATGGCTTTGCTGAAAAGTCACCTAAAACCTGCACTTCTAGGCCCATAACTTTTCTAACAGACATCTGAGTTACTAATGGCATACTTCTAAATGATTGTGGTTAAATTCTCTAAAAATCTGTGTTTTCAATTTGGTTTGTATTTTTGGGGTCGATTTTTCGTTATTTTAATGATGTTACCCCTTTCCAAATTTTCGAAAAAT
The DNA here is from genome assembly GCF_018152115.1 of Drosophila rhopaloa. Taxonomy (NCBI): domain Eukaryota; kingdom Metazoa; phylum Arthropoda; class Insecta; order Diptera; family Drosophilidae; genus Drosophila; species Drosophila rhopaloa. Next base: position 26,480,000 of record NW_025335123.1, on the reverse strand, counting down.
GGCTTTGCTGAAAAGTCACCTAAAACCTGCACTTCTAAGCCCATAACTTTTCTAACAGACATCCGATTTACTAATGGCATACTTCCAAATGATTGTGGTTTAATTCTCTAAAAATCTGTATTTGCAACTTGGTTTGTATTTTTGGGGTCGATTTTTCGTCATTTTAATGATGTTTCCCCTTTCCAAATTTTCGTAAAATGGCTTTGCTGAAAAGTCACCTAAAACCTGCACTTCTAAGCCCATAACTTTTCTAACAGACATCCGATTTACTAATGGCATACTTCCAAATGATTGTGGTTTAATTCTCTAAAAATCTGTGTTTTCAACTTGGTTTGTATTTTTGGGGTCGATTTTTCGTCATTTTAATGATGTTTCCCCTCTCCACATTTTCGAAAAATGGCTTTGCTGAAAAGTCACCTAAAACCTGCACTTCTAAGCCCATAACTTTTCTAACAGACATCCGAGTTACTAATGGCATACTTCTAAATGATTGTGGTTAAATTCTCTAAAAATCTGTGTTTTCAATTTGGTTTGTATTTTTGGGGTCGATTTTTTCGTCATTTTAATGATGTTACCCTTTCCAAATTTTCGAAAAATGGCTTTGCTGAAAAGTCACCTAAAACCTGCACTTCTAAGCCCATAACTTTTCTAACAGACATCCGAGTTACTAATGGCATACTTCTAAATGATTGTGGTTAAATTCTCTAAAAATCTGTATTTGCAACTTGGTTTGTATTTTTGGGGTCGATTTTTCGTCATTTTAATGATGTTTCCCCTCTCCAAATTTTCGAAAAATGGCTTTGCTGAAAAGTCACCTAAAACCGGCACTTCTAAGCCCATAACTTTTCTAACAGACATCTGATTTACTAATGGCATACTTCCAAATGATTGTGGTTTAATTCTCTAAAAATCTGGATTTGCAACTTGGTTTGTATTTTTGGGGTCGATTTTTCGTCATTTTAATGATGTTTCCCCTCTCCACATTTTCGAAAAATGGCTTTGCTGAAAAGTCACCTAAAACCTGCACTTCTAGGCCCATAACTTTTCTAACAGACATCCGAGTTACTAATGGCATACTTCTAAATGATTGTGGTTAAATTCTCTAAAAATCTGTGTTTTCAATTTGGTTTGTATTTTTTGGGGGTCATTTTTTCTTCATTTTAACAATGTTACCCTTTCGAAATTTTCGAAAAATGGCTTTGCTGAAAAGTCACCTAAAACCTGCACTTCTAAGCCCATAAGTTTTCTAACAGACATCCGAGTTACTAATGGCATACTTCTAAATGATTGTGGTTAAATTCTCTAAAAATCTGTGTTTTCAATTTGGTTTGTATTTTTGGGGTCGATTTTTCGTCATTTTAATAATGTTACCCCTCTTCACATTTTCGAAAAATGGCTTTGCTGAAAAGTCACCTAAAACCGGCACTTCTAAGCCCATAACTTTTCTAACAGACATCCGATTTACTAATGGCATACTTCCAAATGATTGTGGTTTAATTCTCTAAAAATCTGGATTTGCAACTTGGTTTGTATTTTTGGGGTCGATTGTTCGTCATTTTAATGATGTTACCCTTTCGAAATTTTCGAAAAATGGCTTTTCTGAAAAGTCACCTAAAACCTGCACTTCTAAGCCCATAACTTTTCTAACAGACATCCGAGCTACTAACGGCATCCTTCCAAATGATTGTGGTTTAATTTTCTAAAAATATGTGTTTTCAATTTGGTTTGTATTTTTGGGGTCGATTTTTCGTCATTTTAATGATGTTACCCCTTTCCAATTTTTCAAAAATGGCTTTGCTGAAAAGTCACCTAAAACCTGCACTTCTAAGCCCATAACTTTTCTTACAGACATCCGATTTACTAATGGCATACTTCCAAATGATTGTGGTTTAATTCTCTAAAAATCTGGATTTGCAACTTGGTTTGTATTTTGGGATCGTTTTTTCGTCATTTTAATGATGTTACCCCTTTCCAAATTTTCGAAAAATGGCTTTGCTGAAAAGTCACCTAAAACCTGCACTTCTAAGTCCATAACTTTTCTTACAGACATCCGATTTACTAATGGCATACTTCCTAATGATTGTGGTTTAATTCTCTAAAAATCTGGATTTGCAACTTGGTTTGTATTTTAAGGTCGTTTTTTCGTCATTTTAATGATGTTACCCCTTTCCAAATTTTCAAAAAATGGCTTTTCGGAAAAGTCACCTAAAACCTGCACTTCTAAGCCCATAACTTTTCTAACAGACATCCGAGTTACTAATGGCATCCTTCCAAATGATTGTGGTTTAATTTTCTAAAAATATGTGTTTTCAATTTGGTTTGTATTTTTGCGGTCGATTTTTCGATATTTTAATGATGTTACCCCTTTCCAATTTTTCAAAAAATGGCTTTGCGGAAAAGTCACCTAAAACCTGCAGTTCTAAGCCTATAACTTTTCTAACAGACATCCGAGTTACTAATGGCATCCTTCCAAATGATTGTGGTTTAATTCTCTAAAAATCTGTGTTTTCAATTTGGTTTGTATTTTTGGGGTCGATTTTTCGTCATTTTAATGATGTTACCCCTTTCCAAATTTTCTAAAAATGGCTTTGCTGAAAAGTCACCTAAAACCTGCACTTCTAAGCCCATAACTTTTCTAACAGACATCCGAGTTACTAATGGCATCCTTCCAAATGATTGTGGTTTAATTCTCTAAAAATATGTGTTTTCAATTTGGTTTGTATTTTTGGGGTCGATTTTCGTTATTTTAATGATGTTACCCCTTTCCAATTTTTCAAAAAATGGCTTTGCGGAAAAGTCACCTAAAACCTGCACTTCTAAGCCCATAACTTTTCTAACAGACATCCGAGTTACTAATGGCATCCTTCCAAATGATTGTGGTTTAATTCTCTAAAAATCTGTGTTTTTAATTTGGTTTGTATTTTGGGGTCGATTTTTCGATATTTTAATGATGTTACCCCTTTCCAATTTTTCAAAATATGGCTTTTCGGAAAAGTCACCTAAAACCTGCACTTCTAAGCCCATAACTTTTCTAACAGACATCCGAGTTACTAATGGCATCCTTCCAAATGATTGTGGTTTAATTCTCTAAAAATCTGTGTTTTCCATTTGGTTTGTATTTTGCGGTCGATTTTTCGATATTTTAATGATGTTACCCCTTTCCAAATTTTCGAAAAATGGCTTTGCTGAAAAGTCACCTAAAACCTGCACTTCTAAGCCCATAACTTTTCTAACAGACATCCGAGTTACTAATGGCATCCTTCCAAATGATTGTGGTTTAATTCTCTAAAAATCTGTGTTTTCAATTTGGTTTGTATTTTGGGGTCGAATTTCGATATTTTAATGATGTTACCCCTTTCCAAATTTTCGAAAAATGGCTTTGCTGAAAAGTCACCTAAAACCTGCACTTCTAAGCCCATAACTTTTCTAACAGACATCCGAGTTACTAATGGCATCCTTCCAAATGATTGTGGTTTAATTCTCTAAAAATCTGTGTTTTCAATTTGGTTTGTATTTTGGGGTCGATTTTCGATATTTTAATGATGTTACCCCTTTCCAATTTTTCAAAAAATGGCTTTGCGGAAAAGTCACCTAAAACCTGCACTTCTAAGCCCATAACTTTTCTAACAGACATCCGAGTTACTAATGGCATCCTTCCAAATGATTGTGGTTTAATTCTCTAAAAATCTGTGTTTTCAATTTGGTTTGTATTTTGGGGTCGATTTTTCGATATTTTAATGATGTTACCCCTTTCCAATTTTTCAAAAAATGGCTTTTCGGAAAAGTCACCTAAAACCTGCACTTCTAAGCCCATAACTTTTGCAACAGACATCCGAGTTACTAATGGCATCCTTCCAAATGATTGTGGTTTAATTCTCTAAAAATATGTGTTTTCAATTTGGTTTGTATTTTTGGGGTCGATTTTTCGTCATTTTAATGATGTTACCCCTTTCCAAATTTTCTAAAAATGGCTTTGCTGAAAAGTCACCTAAAACCTGCACTTCTAAGCCCATAACTTTTCTAACAGACATCCGAGTTAATAACGGCATCCATCCAAATGATTGTGGTTTAATTCTCTAAAAATCTGTGTTTTCAATTTGGTTTGTATTTTGGGGTCGATTTTTCGTCATTTTAATGATGTTACCCCTTTCCAAATTTTCGAATAATGGCTTTGCTGAAAAGTCACCTAAAACCTGCACTTCTAAGCCCATAACTTTTCTTACAGACATCCGATTTACTAATGGCATACTTCCAAATGATTGTGGTTTAATTCTCTAAAAATATGTGTTTTCAATTTGGTTTGTATTTTGGGGTCGATTTTTCGATATTTTAATGATGTTACCCCTTTCCAATTTTTCAAAAAATGGCTTTTCGGAAAAGTCACCTAAAACCTGCACTTCTAAGCCCATAACTTTTCTAACAGACATCCGAGTTACTAATGGCATCCTTCCAAATGATTGTGGTTTAATTCTCTAAAAATATGTGTTTTCAATTTGGTTTGTATTTTTGGGGTCGATTTTTCGTCATTTTAATGATGTTACCCCTTTCCAATTTTTCAAAAAATGGCTTTGCTGAAAAGTCACCTAAAACCTGCAGTTCTAAGCCTATAACTTTTCTAACAGACATCCGAGTTACTAATGGCATCCTTCCAAATGATTGTGGTTTAATTCTCTAAAAATCTGTGTTTTCAATTTGGTTTGTATTTTGGGGTCGATTTTTCGTCATTTTAATGATGTTACCCCTTTCCAAATTTTCGAAAAATGGCTTTGCTGAAAAGTCACCTAAAACCTGCACTTCAAAGCCCATAACTTTTCTTACAGACATCCGATTTACTAATGGCATACTTCCTAATGATTGTGGTTTAATTCTCTAAAAATCTGGATTTGCAACTTGGTTTGTATTTTAAGGTCGTTTTTTCGTCATTTTAATGATGTTACCCCTTTCCAAATTTTCGAAAAATGGCTTTGCTGAAAAGTCACCTAAAACCTGCACTTCTAAGCCCATAACTTTTCTTACAGACATCCGATTTACTAATGGCATACTTCCTAATGATTGTGGTTTAATTCTCTAAAAATCTGGATTTGCAACTTGGTTTGTATTTTAAGGTCGTTTTTTCGTCATTTTAATGATGTTACCCCTTTCCAAATTTTCAAAAAATGGCTTTTCGGAAAAGTCACCTAAAACCTGCACTTCTAAGCCCATAACTTTTCTAACAGACATCCGAGTTACTAATGGCATCCTTCCAAATGATTGTGGTTTAATTTTCTAAAAATATGTGTTTTCAATTTGGTTTGTATTTTTGGGGTCGATTTTTCGTCATTTTAATGATGTTACCCCTTTCCAATTTTTCAAAAAATGGCTTTGCGGAAAAGTCACCTAAAACCTGCAGTTCTAAGCCTATAACTTTTCTAACAGACATCCGAGTTACTAATGGCATCCTTCCAAATGATTGTGGTTTAATTCTCTAAAAATCTGTGTTTTCAATTTGGTTTGTATTTTTGGGGTCGATTTTTCGTCATTTTAATGATGTTACCCCTTTCCAAATTTTCTAAAAATGGCTTTGCTGAAAAGTCACCTAAAACCTGCACTTCTAAGCCCATAACTTTTCTAACAGACATCCGATTTACTAATGGCATCCATCCAAATGATTGTGGTTTAATTCTCTAAAAATCTGTGTTTTCAATTTGGTTTGTATTTTTGGGGTCGATTTTTCGTCATTTTAATGATGTTACCCCTTTCCAAATTTTCTAAAAATGGCTTTGCTGAAAAGTCACCTAAAACCTGCACTACTAAGCCCATAACTTTTCTAACAGACATCCGAGTTACTAACGGCATCCATCCAAATGATTGTGGTTTAATTCTCTAAAAATCTGTGTTTTCAATTTGGTTTGTATTTTGGGGTCGATTTTTCGTCATTTTAATGATGTTACCCCTTTCCAAATTTTCGAAAAATGGCTTTGCTGAAAAGTCACCTAAAACCTGCACTTCTAAGCCCATAACTTTTGCAACAGACATCCGAGTTACTAACGGCATCCATCCAAATGATTGTGGTTTAATTCTCTAAAAATCTGTGTTTTCAATTTGGTTTGTATTTTTGGGGTCGATTTTTCGTCATTTTAATGATGTTACCCCTTTCCAAATTTTCGAAAAATGGCTTTGCTGAAAAGTCACCTAAAACCTGCACTTCTAAGCCCATAACTTTTCTAACAGACATCCGAGTTACTAATGGCATCCTTCCAAATGATTGTGGTTTAATTCTCTAAAAATCTGTGTTTTCCATTTGGTTTGTATTTTGCGGTCGATTTTTCGATATTTTAATGATGTTACCCCTTTCCAAATTTTCGAAAAATGGCTTTGCTGAAAAGTCACCTAAAACCTGCACTTCTAAGCCCATAACTTTTCTAACAGACATCCGAGTTACTAATGGCATCCTTCCAAATGATTGTGGTTTAATTCTCTAAAAATCTGTGTTTTCAATTTGGCTTGTATTTTGGGGTCGATTTTTCGATATTTTAATGATGTTACCCCTTTCCAAATTTTCGAAAAATGGCTTTGCTGAAAAGTCACCTAAAACCTGCACTTCTAAGCCCATAACTTTTCTAACAGACATCCGAGTTACTAATGGCATCCTTCCAAATGATTGTGGTTTAATTCTCTAAAAATCTGTGTTTTCAATTTGGTTTGTATTTTGGGGTCGATTTTCGATATTTTAATGATGTTACCCCTTTCCAATTTTTCAAAAAATGGCTTTGCGGAAAAGTCACCTAAAACCTGCACTTCTAAGCCCATAACTTTTCTAACAGACATCCGAGTTACTAATGGCATCCTTCCAAATGATTGTGGTTTAATTCTCTAAAAATCTGTGTTTTCAATTTGGTTTGTATTTTGGGGTCGATTTTTCGATATTTTAATGATGTTACCCCTTTCCAATTTTTCAAAAAATGGCTTTTCGGAAAAGTCACCTAAAACCTGCACTTCTAAGCCCATAACTTTTCTAACAGACATCCGAGTTACTAATGGCATCCTTCCAAATGATTGTGGTTTAATTCTCTAAAAATCTGTGTTTTCCATTTGGTTTGTATTTTGCGGTCGATTTTTCGATATTTTAATGATGTTACCCCTTTCCAAATTTTCGAAAAATGGCTTTGCTGAAAAGTCACCTAAAACCTGCACTTCTAAGCCCATAACTTTTCTAACAGACATCCGAGTTACTAATGGCATCCTTCCAAATGATTGTGGTTTAATTCTCTAAAAATCTGTGTTTTCAATTTGGCTTGTATTTTGGGGTCGAATTTCGATATTTTAATGATGTTACCCCTTTCCAAATTTTCGAAAAATGGCTTTGCTGAAAAGTCACCTAAAACCTGCACTTCTAAGCCCATAACTTTTCTAACAGACATCCGAGTTACTAATGGCATCCTTCCAAATGATTGTGGTTTAATTCTCTAAAAATCTGTGTTTTCAATTTGGTTTGTATTTTGGGGTCGATTTTCGATATTTTAATGATGTTACCCCTTTCCAATTTTTCAAAAAGTGGCTTTGCGGAAAAGTCACCTAAAACCTGCACTTCTAAGCCCATAACTTTTCTAACAGACATCCGAGTTACTAATGGCATCCTTCCAAATGATTGTGGTTTAATTCTCTAAAAATCTGTGTTTTCAATTTGGTTTGTATTTTGGGGTCGATTTTTCGATATTTTAATGATGTTACCCCTTTCCAATTTTTCAAAAAATGGCTTTTCGGAAAAGTCACCTAAAACCTGCACTTCTAAGCCCATAACTTTTCTAACAGACATCCGAGTTACTAATGGCATCCTTCCAAATGATTGTGGTTTAATTCTCTAAAAATCTGTGTTTTCCATTTGGTTTGTATTTTGGGGTCGATTTTTCGATATTTTAATGATGTTACCCCTTTCCAAATTTTCGAAAAATGGCTTTGCTGAAAAGTCACCTAAAACCTGCACTTCTAAGCCCATAACTTTTCTAACAGACATCCGAGTTACTAATGGCATCCTTCCAAATGATTGTGGTTTAATTCTCTAAAAATCTGTGTTTTCAATTTGGTTTGTATTTTGGGGTCGATTTTTCGATATTTTAATGATGTTACCCCTTTCCAAATTTTCGAAAAATGGCTTTGCTGAAAAGTCACCTAAAACCTGCACTTCTAAGCCCATAACTTTTCTAACAGACATCCGAGTTACTAATGGCATCCTTCCAAATGATTGTGGTTTAATTCTCTAAAAATCTGTGTTTTCAATTTGGTTTGTATTTTGGGGTCGATTTTTCGATATTTTAATGATGTTACCCCTTTCCAATTTTTCAAAAAATGGCTTTGCGGAAAAGTCACCTAAAACCTGCACTTCTAAGCCCATAACTTTTCTAACAGACATCCGAGTTACTAATGGCATCCTTCCAAATGATTGTGGTTTAATTCTCTAAAAATCTGTGTTTTCAATTTGGTTTGTATTTTGGGGTCGATTTTTCGATATTTTAATGATGTTACCCCTTTCCAATTTTTCAAAAAATGGCTTTTCGGAAAAGTCACCTAAAACCTGCACTTCTAAGCCCATAACTTTTGCAACAGACATCCGAGTTACTAATGGCATCCTTCCAAATGATTGTGGTTTAATTCTCTAAAAGTATGTGTTTTCAATTTGGTTTGTATTTTTGGGGTCGATTTTTCGTCATTTTAATGATGTTACCCCTTTCCAAATTTTCTAAAAATGGCTTTGCTGAAAAGTCACCTAAAACCTGCACTTCTAAGCCCATAACTTTTCTAACAGATATCCGAGTTAATAACGGCATCCATCCAAATGATTGTGGTTTAATTCTCTAAAAATCTGTGTTTTCAATTTGGTTTGTATTTTGGGGTCGATTTTTCGTCATTTTAATGATGTTACCCCTTTCCAAATTTTCGAATAATGGCTTTGCTGAAAAGTCACCTAAAACCTGCACTTCTAAGCCCATAACTTTTCTTACAGACATCCGATTTACTAATGGCATACTTCCAAATGATTGTGGTTTAATTCTCTAAAAATATGTGCTTTCAATTTGGTTTGTATTTTGGGGTCGATTTTTCGATATTTTAATGATGTTACCCCTTTCCAATTTCTCAAAAAATGGCTTTTCGGAAAAGTCACCTAAAACCTGCACTTCTAAGCCCATAACTTTTCTAACAGACATCCGAGTTACTAATGGCATCCTTCCAAATGATTGTGGTTTAATTCTCTAAAAATATGTGTTTTCAATTTGGTTTGTATTTTTGGGGTCGATTTTTCGTCATTTTAATGATGTTACCCCTTTCCAATTTTTCAAAAAATGGCTTTGCGGAAAAGTCACCTAAAACCTGCAGTTCTAAGCCTATAACTTTTCTAACAGACATCCGAGTTACTAATGGCATCCTTCCAAATGATTGTGGTTTAATTCTCTAAAAATCTGTGTTTTCAATTTGGTTTGTATTTTGGGGTCGATTTTTCGTCATTTTAATGATGTTACCCCTTTCCAAATTTTCGAAAAATGGCTTTGCTGAAAAGTCACCTAAAACCTGCACTTCTAAGCCCATAACTTTTCTTACAGACATCCGATTTACTAATGGCATACTTCCTAATGATTGTGGTTTAATTCTCTAAAAATCTGGATTTGCAACTTGGTTTGTATTTTAAGGTCGTTTTTTCGTCATTTTAATGATGTTACCCCTTTCCAAATTTTCGAAAAATGGCTTTGCTGAAAAGTCACCTAAAACCTGCACTTCTAAGCCCATAACTTTTCTAACAGACATCCGAGCTACTAACGGCATCCATCCAAATGATTGTGGTTTAATTCTCTAAAAATCTGTGTTTTCAATTTGGTTTGTATTTTGGGGTCGTTTTTTCGTCATTTTAATGATGTTACCCCTTTCCAAATTTTCGAAAAATGGCTTTGCTGAAAAGTTACCTAAAACCTGCACTTCTAAGCCCATAACTTTTCTAACAGACATCCGAGTTACTAATGGCATCCATCCAAATGATTGTTGTTTAATTCTCTAAAAATCTGTGTTTTCAACTTGGTTTGTATTTTGGGGTCGATTTTTCGTCATTTTAATGATGTTACCCCTTTCCAAATTTTCGAAAAATGGCTTTGCTGAAAAGTCACCTAAAACCTGCACTTCTAAGCCCATAACTTTTCTTACAGACATCCGATTTACTAATGGCATACTTCCAAATGATTGTGGTTTAATTCTCTAAAAATTTGGATTTGCCACTTGGTTTGTATTTTGGGGTCGTTTTTTCGTCATTTTAATGATGTTACCCCTTTCCAAATTTTCGAAAAATGGCTTTGCTGAAAAGTCACCTAAAACCTGCACTTCTAAGCCCATAACTTTTCTTACAGACATCCGATTTACTAATGGCATACTTCCTAATAATTGTGGTTTAATTCTCTAAAAATCTGGATTTGCAACTTGGTTTGTATTTTAAGGTCGTTTTTTCGTCATTTTAATGATGTTACCCCTTTCCAAATTTTCGAAAAATGGCTTTGCTGATAAGTCACCTAAAACCTGCACTTCTAAGCCCATAACTTTTCTAACAGACATCCGAGCTACTAACGGCATCCATCCAAATGATTGTGGTTTAATTCTCTAAAAATCTGTGTTTTCAATTTGGTTTGTATTTTGGGGTCGATTTTTCGTCATTTTAATGATGTTACCCCTTTCCAAATTTTCGAAAAATGGCTTTGCTGAAAAGTCACCTAAAACCTGCACTTCTAAGCCCATAACTTTTCTTACAGACATCCGATTTACTAATGGCATACTTCCAAATGATTGTGGTTTAATTCTCTAAAAATTTGGATTTGCCACTTGGTTTGTATTTTAAGGGTCGTTTTTCGTCATTTTAATGATGTTACCCCTTTCCAAATTTTCGAAAAATGGCTTTGCTGAAAAGTCACCTAAAACCTGCACTTCTAAGCCCATAACTTTTCTAACAGACATCCGAGCTACTAACGGCATCCATCCAAATGATTGTGGTTTAATTCTCTAAAAATCTGTGTTTTCAATTTGGTTTGTATTTTGGGGTCGATTTTTCGTCATTTTAATGATGTTACCCCTTTCCAAATTTTCGAAAAATGGCTTTGCTGAAAAGTCACCTAAAACCTGCACTTCTAAGCCCATAACTTTTCTTACAGACATCCGATTTACTAATGGCATACTTCCAAATGATTGTGGTTTAATTCTCTAAAAATTTGGATTTGCCACTTGGTTTGTATTTTGGGGTCGTTTTTTCGTCATTTTAATGACCCCTTTCCAAATTTTCGAAAAATGGCTTTGCTGAAAAGTCACCTAAAACCTGCACTTCTAAGCCCATAACTTTTCTTACAGACATCCGATTTACTAATGGCATACTTCCTAATGATTGTGGTTTAATTCTCTAAAAATCTGGATTTGCAACTTGGTTTGTATTTTAAGGTCGTTTTTTCGTCATTTTAATGATGTTACCCCTTTCCAAATTTTCGAAAAATGGCTTTGCTGATAAGTCACCTAAAACCTGCACTTCTAAGCCCATAACTTTTCTAACAGACATCCGAGCTACTAACGGCATCCATCCAAATGATTGTGGTTTAATTCTCTAAAAATCTGTGTTTTCAATTTGGTTTGTATTTTGGGGTCGATTTTTCGTCATTTTAATGATGTTACCCCTTTCCAAATTTTCGAAAAATGGCTTTGCTGAAAAGTCACCTAAAACCTGCACTTGTAAGCCCATAACTTTTCTAACAGACATCCGAGTTACTAACAGCATACTTCTAAATGATTGTGGTTAAATTCTCTAAAAATCTGTGTTTTCAATGTGGTTCGTATTTTTGGGGTCGATTTTTTGTCATTTTAATGATGTTACCCCTTTCCAAATTTTCGAAAAATGGCTTTGCTGAAAAGTCACCTAAAACCTGCACTTCTAAGCCCATAACTTTTTTACAGACATACTTCACTAATGGCTTCCAAATGATTGGGGTTTAAATTTCTAAAAATCTGGATTTGCAACTTGGTTTGTATTTTGGGGTCGATTTTTCGTCATTTTAATGATGTTACCCCTTTCCAAATTTTCGAAAAATGGCTTTGCTGAAAAGTCACCTAAAACCTGCACTTCTAAGCCCATAACTTTTCTAACAGACATCCGATTTACGAATGGCATACTTCCCAATGATTGTGGTTTTATTCTCTAAAAATCTGTATTTGCAACTTGGTTTGTATTTTTCGGGTCGATTTTTCGTCATTTTAATGATGTTACCCCTTTCCAAATTTTCGAAAAATGGCTTTGCTGAAAAGTCACCTAAAACCTGCACTTCTACGCCCATAACTTTTCTTACAGACATCCGATTTACTAATGGCATACTTCCAAATGATTGTGGTTTAATTCTCTAAAAATCTGGATTTGCAACTTGGTTTGTATTTTAAGGTCGTTTTTTCGTCATTTTAATGATGTTACCCCTTTCCAAATTTTCGAAAAATGGCTTTGCTGAAAAGTCACCTAAAACCTGCACTTCTAAGCCCATAACTTTTCTAACAGACATCCGAGCTACTAACGGCATCCATCCAAATGATTGTGGTTTAATTCTCTAAAAATCTGTGTTTTCAATTTGGTTTGTATTTTGGGGTCGATTTTTCGTCATTTTAATGATGTTACCCCTTTCCAAATTTTCGAAAAATGGCTTTGCTGAAAAGTCACCTAAAACCTGCACTTCTAAGCCCATAACTTTTCTAACAGACATCCGAGTTACTAACTTCTAAATGATTGTGGTTAAATTCTCAAAAAATCTGTGTTTTCAAAATGGTTCGTATTTTTGGGGTCGATTTTTTGTCGTTTTAATGATGTTACCCCTCTCCACATTTTCGAAAAACGGCTTTGCTGAAAAGTCACCTAAAACCTGCACTTCTAAGCCCATGACTTTTCTTACAGACATCCGATTTACTAACGGCATACTTCTAAATAATTGTGGTTAATATCTCTAAAAATCTGTGTTTTCAATTTGGTTCGTATTTTGGGGTCGATTTTTCGTCATTTTAATGATGTTACCCCTTTCCAAATTTTCGAAAAATGGCTTTGCTGAAAAGTCACCTAAAACCTGCACTTCTAAGCCCATAACTTTTCTAACAGACATCCGAGTTAATAACGGCATCCATCCAAATGATTGTGGTTTAATTCTCTAAAAATCTGTGTTTTCAATTTGGTTTGTATTTTGGGGTCGATTTTTCGTCATTTTAATGATGTTACCCCTTTCCAAATTTTCGAAAAATGGCTTTGCTGAAAAGTCACCTAAAACCTGCACTTCTAAGCCCATAACTTTTCTAACAGACATCCGATTTACGAATGGCATACTTCCCAATGATTGTGGTTTTATTCTCTAAAAATCTGTATTTGCAACTTGGTTTGTATTTTTCGGGTCGATTTTTCGTCATTTTAATGATGTTACCCCTTTCCAAATTTTCGAAAAATGGCTTTGCTGAAAAGTCACCTAAAACCTGCACTTCTACGCCCATAACTTTTCTTACAGACATCCGATTTACTAATGGCATACTTCCAAATGATTGTGGTTTAATTCTCTAAAAATCTGGATTTGCAACTTGGTTTGTATTTTAAGGTCGTTTTTTCGTCATTTTAATGATGTTACCCCTTTCCAAATTTTCGAAAAATGGCTTTGCTGAAAAGTCACCTAAAACCTGCACTTCTAAGCCCATAACTTTTCTAACAGACATCCGAGCTACTAACGGCATCCATCCAAATGATTGTGGTTTAATTCTCTAAAAATCTGTGTTTTCAATTTGGTTTGTATTTTGGGGTCGATTTTTCGTCATTTTAATGATGTTACCCCTTTCCAAATTTTCGAAAAATGGCTTTGCTGAAAAGTCACCTAAAACCTGCACTTCTAAGCCCATAACTTTTCTAACAGACATCCGAGTTACTAACGGCATACTTCTAAATGATTGTGGTTAAATTCTCAAAAAATCTGTGTTTTCAAAATGGTTCGTATTTTTGGGGTCGATTTTTTGTCATTTTAATGATGTTACCCCTCTCCACATTTTCGAAAAACGGCTTTGCTGAAAAGTCACCTAAAACCTGCACTTCTAAGCCCATAACTTTTCTAACAGACATCCGAGTTAATAACGGCATCCATCCAAATGATTGTGGTTTAATTCTCTAAAAATCTGTGTTTTCAATTTGGTTTGTATTTTGGGGTCGATTTTTCGTCATTTTAATGATGTTACCCCTTTCCAAATTTTCGAAAAATGGCTTTGCTGAAAAGTCACCTAAAACCTGCACTTCTAAGCCCATAACTTTTCTTACAGACATCCGATTTACTAATGGCATACTTCCAAATGATTGTGGTTTAATTCTCTAAAATTCTGGATTTGCAACTTGGTTTGTATTTTGGGATCGTTTTTTCGTCATTTTAATGATGTTACCCCTTTCCAAATTTTCGAAAAATGGCTTTGCTGAAAAGTCACCTAAAACCTGCACTTCTAAGTCCATAACTTTTCTTACAGACATCCGATTTACTAATGGCATACTTCCTAATGATTGTGGTTTAATTCTCTAAAAATCTGGATTTGCAACTTGGTTTGTATTTTAAGGTCGTTTTTTCGTCATTTTAATGATGTTACCCCTTTCCAAATTTTCAAAAAATGGCTTTTCGGAAAAGTCACCTAAAACCTGCACTTCTAAGCCCATAACTTTTCTAACAGACATCCGAGTTACTAATGGCATCCTTCCAAATGATTGTGGTTTAATTCTCTAAAAATATGTGTTTTCAATTTGGTTTGTATTTTTGGGGTCGATTTTTCGTCATTTTAATGATGTTACCCCTTTCCAATTTTTCAAAAAATGGCTTTGCGGAAAAGTCACCTAAAACCTGCAGTTCTAAGCCCATAACTTTTCTTACAGACATCCGATTTACTAATGGCATACTTCCAAATGATTGTGGTTTAATTCTCTAAAAATCTGTGTTTTCAATTTGGTTTGTATTTTGGGGTCGATTTTTCGATATTTTAATGATGATACCCCTTTCCAAATTTTCGAAAAATGGCTTTGCTGAAAAGTCACCTAAAACCTGCACTTCTAAGCCCATAACTTTTCTAACAGACATCCGAGTTACTAATGGCATCCTTCCAAATGATTGTGGTTTAATTGTCTAAAAATCTGTGTTTTCAATTTGGTTTGTATTTTTGGGGTCGATTTTTCGTCATTTTAATGATGTTACCCCTTTCCAAATTTTCGAAAAATGGCTTTGCTGAAAAGTCACCTAAAACCTGCACTTCTAAGCCCATAACTTTTCTAACAGACATCCGAGTTACTAACGGCATCCATCCAAATGATTGTGGTTTAATTCTCTAAAAATCTGTGTTTTCAATTTGGTTTGTATTTTGGGGTCGATTTTTCGTCATTTTAAGATGTTACCCCTTTCCAAATTTTCGAAAAATGGCTTTGCTGAAAAGTCACCTAAAACCTGCACTTCTAAGCCCATAACTTTTCTTACAGACATCCGATTTACTAATGGCATACTTCCAAATGATTGTGGCTTAATTCTCTAAAATTCTGGATTTGCAACTTGGTTTGTATTTTGGGATCGTTTTTTCGTCATTTTAATGATGTTACCCCTTTCCAAATTTTCGAAAAATGGCTTTGCTGAAAAGTCACCTAAAACCTGCACTTCTAAGTCCATAACTTTTCTTACAGACATCCGATTTACTAATGGCATACTTCCTAATGATTGTGGTTTAATTCTCTAAAAATCTGGATTTGCAACTTGGTTTGTATTTTAAGGTCGTTTTTTCGTCATTTTAATGATGTTACCCCTTTCCAAATTTTCAAAAAATGGCTTTTCGGAAAAGTCACCTAAAACCTGCACTTCTAAGCCCATAACTTTTCTAACAGACATCCGAGTTACTAATGGCATCCTTCCAAATGATTGTGGTTTAATTCTCTAAAAATATGTGTTTTCAATTTGGTTTGTATTTTTGGGGTCGATTTTTCGTCATTTTAATGATGTTACCCCTTTCCAATTTTTCAAAAAATGGCTTTGCGGAAAAGTCACCTAAAACCTGCAGTTCTAAGCCCATAACTTTTCTTACAGACATCCGATTTACTAATGGCATACTTCCAAATGATTGTGGTTTAATTCTCTAAAAATCTGTGTTTTCAATTTGGTTTGTATTTTGGGGTCGATTTTTCGATATTTTAATGATGATACCCCTTTCCAAATTTTCGAAAAATGGCTTTGCTGAAAAGTCACCTAAAACCTGCACTTCTAAGCCCATAACTTTTCTAACAGACATCCGAGTTACTAATGGCATCCTTCCAAATGATTGTGGTTTAATTCTCTAAAAATCTGTGTTTTCAATTTGGTTTGTATTTTTGGGGTCGATTTTTCGTCATTTTAATGATGTTACCCCTTTCCAAATTTTCTAAAAATGGCTTTGCTGAAAAGTCACCTAAAACCTGCACTTCTAAGCCCATAACTTTTCTAACAGACATCCGAGTTACTAACGGCATCCATCCAAATGATTGTGGTTTAATTCTCTAAAAATCTGTGTTTTCAATTTGGTTTGTATTTTGGGGTCGATTTTTCGTCATGATGTTACCCCTTTCCAAATTTTCTAAAAATGGCTTTGCTGAAAAGTCACCTAAAACCTGCACTTCTAAGCCCATAACTTTTCTAACAGACATCCGAGTTACTAACGGCATCCATCCAAATGATTGTGGTTTAATTCTCTAAAAATCTGTGTTTTCAATTTGGTTTGTATTTTGGGGTCGATTTTTCGTCATTTTAATGATGTTACCCCTTTCCAAATTTTCGAAAAATGGCTTTGCTGAAAAGTCACCTAAAACCTGCACTTCTAAGCCCATAACTTTTCTAACAGACATCCGATTTACGAATGGCATACTTCCCAATGATTGTGGTTTTATTCTCTAAAAATCTGTATTTGCAACTTGGTTTGTATTTTAAGGTCGTTTTTTCGTCATTTTAATGATGTTACCCCTTTCCAAATTTTCGAAAAATGGCTTTGCTGAAAAGTCACCTAAAACCTGCACTTCTAAGCCCATAACTTTTCTAACAGACATCCGATTTACGAATGGCATACTTCCCAATGATTGTGGTTTTATTCTCTAAAAATCTTTATTTGCAACTTGGTTTGTATTTTAAGGTCGTTTTTTCGTCATTTTAATGATGTTACCCCTTTCCAAATTTTCGAAAAAGGGCTTTGCTGCAAAGTCACCTAAAACCTGCACTTCTAAGCCCATAACTTTTTTTACAGACATACTTCACTAATGGCTTCCAAATGATTGGGGTTTAAATTTCTAAAAATCTGGATTTGCAACTTGGTTTGTATTTTGGGGTCGATTTTTCGTCATTTTAATGATGTTACCCCTTTCCAAATTTTCGAAAAATGGCTTTGCTGAAAAGTCACCTAAAACCTGCACTTCTAAGCCCATGACTTTTCTTACAGACATCCGATTTACTAACGGCATACTTCTAAATAATTGTGGTTAATATCTCTAAAAATCTGTGTTTTCAATTTGGTTCGTATTTTGGGGTCGATTTTTCGTCATTTTAATGATGTTACCCCTTTCCAAATTTTCGAAAAATGGCTTTGCTGAAAAGTCACCTAAAACCTGCACTTCTAAGCCCATAACTTTTCTTACAGACATCCGATTTACTAATGGCATACTTCCAAATGATTGTGGTTTAATTCTCTAAAAATCTGGATTTGCAACTTGGTTTGTATTTTAAGGTCGTTTTTTCGTCATTTTAATGATGTTACCCCTTTCCAAATTTTCGAAAAATGGCTTTGCTGAAAAGTCACCTAAAACCTGCACTTCTAAGCCCATAACTTTTCTAACAGACATCCGAGCTACTAACGGCATCCATCCAAATGATTGTGGTTTAATTCTCTAAAAATCTGTGTTTTCAATTTGGTTTGTATTTTGGGGTCGATTTTTCGTCATTTTAATGATGTTACCCCTTTCCAAATTTTCGAAAAATGGCTTTGCTGAATAGTCACCTAAAACCTGCACTTCTAAGCCCATAACTTTTCTAACAGACATCCGAGTTACTAACGGCATACTTCTAAATGATTGTGGTTAAATTCTCTAAAAATCTGTGTTTTCAATGTGGTTCGTATTTTTGGGGTCGATTTTTTGTCATTTTAATGATGTTACCCCTTTCCAAATTTTCGAAAAATGGCTTTGCTGAAAAGTCACCTAAAACCTGCACTTCTAAGCCCATAACTTTTCTAACAGACATCCGATTTACGAATGGCATACTTCCCAATGATTGTGGTTTTATTCTCTAAAAATCTGTATTTGCAACTTGGTTTGTATTTTGCTGAAAAGTCACCTAAAACCTGCACTTCTAAGCCCATAACTTTTTTTACAGACATACTTCACTAATGGCTTCCAAATGATTGGGGTTTAAATTTCTAAAAATCTGGATTTGCAACTTGGTTTGTATTTTGGTGTCGATTTTTCGTCATTTTAATGATGTTACCCCTTTCCAAATTTTCGAAAAATGGCTTTGCTGAAAAGTCACCTAAAACCTGCACTTCTAAGCCCATAACTTTTCTAACAGACATCCGAGTTACTAACGGCATCCATCCAAATGATTGTGGTTTAATTCTCTAAAAATCTGTGTTTTCAATTTGGTTTGTATTTTGGGGTCGATTTTTCGTCATTTTAATGATGTTACCCCTTTCCAAATTTTCGAAAAATGGCTTTGCTGAAAAGTCACCTAAAACCTGCACTTCTAAGCCCATAACTTTTCTTACAGACATCCGATTTACTAATGGCATACTTCCTAATGATTGTGGTTTAATTCTCTAAAAATCTGTGTTTTCAACTTGGTTTGTATTTTGGGGTCGATTTTTCGTCATTTTAATGATGTTACCCCTTTCCAAATTTTCGAAAAATGGCTTTGCTGAAAAGTCACCTAAAACCTGCACTTCTAAGCCCATAACTTTTCTTACAGACATCCGATTTACTAATGGCATACTTCCTAATGATTGTGGTTTAATTCTCTAAAAATCTGGATTTGCAACTTGGTTTGTATTTTAAGGTCGTTTTTTCGTCATTTTAATGATGTTACCCCTTTCCAAATTTTCGAAAAATGGCTTTGCTGAAAAGTCACCTAAAACCTGCACTTCTAAGCCCATAACTTTTCTAACAGACATCCGAGTTACTAATGGCATCCATCCAAATGATTGTGGTTTAATTCTCTAAAAATCTGTGTTTTCAATTTGGTTTGTATTTTGGGGTCGATTTTTCGTCATTTTAATGATGTTACCCCTTTCCAAATTTTCGAAAAATGGCTTTGCTGAAAAGTCACCTAAAACCTGCACTTCTAAGCCCATAACTTTTCTTACAGACATCCGATTTACTAATGGCATACTTCCAAATGATTGTGGTTTAATTCTCTAAAAAATCTGGATTTGCAACTTGGTTTGTATTTTGGGATCGTTTTTTCGTCATTTTAATGATGTTACCCCTTTCCAAATTTTCGAAAAATGGCTTTGCTGAAAAGTCACCTAAAACCTGCACTTCTAAGTCCATAACTTTTCTTACAGACATCCGATTTACTAATGGCATACTTCCTAATGATTGTGGTTTAATTCTCTAAAAATCTGGATTTGCAACTTGGTTTGTATTTTAAGGTCGTTTTTTCGTCATTTTAATGATGTTACCCCTTTCCAAATTTTCAAAAAATGGCTTTTCGGAAAAGTCACCTAAAACCTGCACTTCTAAGCCCATAACATTTCTAACAGACATCCGAGTTACTAATGGTATCCTTCCAAATGATTGTGGTTTAATTCTCTAAAAATATGTGTTTTCAATTTGGTTTGTATTTTTGGGGTCGATTTTTCGTCATTTTAATGATGTTACCCCTTTCCAATTTTTCAAAAAATGGCTTTGCGGAAAAGTCACCTAAAACCTGCAGTTCTAAGCCTATAACTTTTCTAACAGACATCCGAGTTACTAATGGCATCCTTCCAAATGATTGTGGTTTAATTCTCTAAAAATCTGTGTTTTCAATTTGGTTTGTATTTTTGGGGTCGATTTTTCGTCATTTTAATGATGTTACCCCTTTCCAAATTTTCTAAAAATGGCTTTGCTGAAAAGTCACCTAAAACCTGCACTTCTAAGCCCATAACTTTTCTAACAGACATCCGAGTTACTAACGGCATCCATCCAAATGATTGTGGTTTAATTCTCTAAAAATCTGTGTTTTCAATTTGGTTTGTATTTTGGGGTCGATTTTTCGTCATTTTAATGATGTTACCCCTTTCCAAATTTTCGAAAAATGGCTTTGCTGAAAAGTCACCTAAAACCTGCACTTCTAAGCCCATAACTTTTCTAACAGACATCCGAGTTACTAATGGCATCCATCCAAATGATTGTGGTTTAATTCTCTAAAAATCTGTGTTTTCAATTTGGTTTGTATTTTGGGGTCGATTTTTCGTCATTTTAATGATGTTACCCCTTTCCAAATTTTCGAAAAATGGCTTTGCTGAAAAGTCACCTAAAACCTGCACTTCTAAGCCCATAACTTTTCTAACAGACATCCGAGTTACTAATGGCATCCATCCAAATGATTGTGGTTTAATTCTCTAAAAATCTGTGTTTTCAACTTTCCAAATTTTCTAAAAATGGCTTTGCTGAAAAGTCACCTAAAACCTGCACTACTAAGCCCATAACTTTTCTAACAGACATCCGAGTTACTAACGGCATCCATCCAAATGATTGTGGCTTAATTCTCTAAAAATCTGTGTTTTCAATTTGGTTTGTATTTTGGGGTCGATTTTTCGTCATATTAATGATGTTACCCCTTTCCAAATTTTCGAAAAATGGCTTTGCTGAAAAGTCACCTAAAACCTGCACTTCTAAGCCCATAACTTTTTTTACAGACATACTTCACTAATGGCTTCCAAATGATTGGGGTTTAAATTTCTAAAAATCTGGATTTGCAACTTGGTTTGTATTTTAAGGTCGTTTTTTCGTCATTTTAATGATGTTACCCCTTTCCAAATTTTCAAAAAATGGCTTTTCGGAAAAGTCACCTAAAACCTGCACTTCTAAGCCCATAACATTTCTAACAGACATCCGAGTTACTAATGGTATCCTTCCAAATGATTGTGGTTTAATTCTCTAAAAATATGTGTTTTCAATTTGGTTTGTATTTTTGGGGTCGATTTTTCGTCATTTTAATGATGTTACCCCTTTCCAATTTTTCAAAAAATGGCTTTGCGGAAAAGTCACCTAAAACCTGCAGTTCTAAGCCTATAACTTTTCTAACAGACATCCGAGTTACTAATGGCATACTTCCAAATGATTGTGGTTTAATTCTCTAAAAATCTGTGTTTTCAATTTGGTTTGTATTTTGGGGTCGATTTTTCGATATTTTAATGATGATACCCCTTTCCAAATTTTCGAAAAATGGCTTTGCTGAAAAGTCACCTAAAACCTGCACTTCTAAGCCCATAACTTTTCTAACAGACATCCGAGTTACTAATGGCATCCTTCCAAATGATTGTGGTTTAATTGTCTAAAAATCTGTGTTTTCAATTTGGTTTGTATTTTTGGGGTCGATTTTTCGTCATTTTAATGATGTTACCCCTTTCCAAATTTTCGAAAAATGGCTTTGCTGAAAAGTCACCTAAAACCTGCACTACTAAGCCCATAACTTTTCTAACAGACATCCGAGTTACTAACGGCATCCATCCAAATGATTGTGGCTTAATTCTCTAAAAATCTGTGTTTTCAATTTGGTTTGTATTTTGGGGTCGATTTTTCGTCATGATGTTACCCCTTTCCAAATTTTCTAAAAATGGCTTTGCTGAAAAGTCACCTAAAACCTGCACTTCTAAGCCCATAACATTTCTAACAGACATCCGAGTTACTAATGGTATCCTTCCAAATGATTGTGGTTTAATTCTCTAAAAATATGTGTTTTCAATTTGGTTTGTATTTTTGGGGTCGATTTTTCGTCATTTTAATGATGTTACCCCTTTCCAATTTTTCAAAAAATGGCTTTGCGGAAAAGTCACCTAAAACCTGCACTTCTAAGCCCATAACTTTTCTAACAGACATCCGAGTTACTAATGGCATCCTTCCAAATGATTGTGGTTTAATTCTCTAAAAATATGTGTTTTCAATTTGGTTTGTATTTTTGGGGTCGATTTTTCGTCATTTTAATGATGTTACCCCTTTCCAAATTTTCGAAAAATGGCTTTGCTGAAAAGTCACCTAAAACCTGCACTACTAAGCCCATAACTTTTCTAACAGACATCCGAGTTACTAACGGCATCCATCCAAATGATTGTGGCTTAATTCTCTAAAAATCTGTGTTTTCAATTTGGTTTGTATTTTGGGGTCGATTTTTCGTCATGATGTTACCCCTTTCCAAATTTTCAAAAAATGGCTTTTCGGAAAAGTCACCTAAAACCTGCACTTCTAAGCCCATAACATTTCTAACAGACATCCGAGTTACTAATGGTATCCTTCCAAATGATTGTGGTTTAATTCTCTAAAAATATGTGTTTTCAATTTGGTTTGTATTTTTGGGGTCGATTTTTCGTCATTTTAATGATGTTACCCCTTTCCAATTTTTCAAAAAATGGCTTTGCGGAAAAGTCACCTAAAACCTGCACTTCTAAGCCCATAACTTTTCTAACAGACATCCGAGTTACTAATGGCATCCTTCCAAATGATTGTGGTTTAATTCTCTAAAAATATGTGTTTTCAATTTGGTTTGTATTTTTGGGGTCGATTTTTCGTCATTTTAATGATGTTACCCCTTTCCAATTTTTCAAAAAATGGCTTTGCGGAAAAGTCACCTAAAACCTGCAGTTCTAAGCCCATAACTTTTCTTACAGACATCCGATTTACTAATGGCATACTTCCAAATGATTGTGGTTTAATTCTCTAAAAATCTGTGTTTTCAATTTGGTTTGTATTTTGGGGTCGATTTTTCGATATTTTAATGATGATACCCCTTTCCAAATTTTCGAAAAATGGCTTTGCTGAAAAGTCACCTAAAACCTGCACTTCTAAGCCCATAACTTTTCTTACAGACATCCGATTTACTAATGGCATACTTCCAAATGATTGTGGTTTAATTCTCTAAAAATCTGTGTTTTCAATTTGGTTTGTATTTTGGGGTCGATTTTTCGTCATTTTAATGATGTTACCCCTTTCCAAATTTTCTAAAAATGGCTTTGCTGAAAAGTCACCTAAAACCTGCACTTCTAAGCCCATAACTTTTCTAACAGACATCCGAGTTACTAACGGCATCCATCCAAATGATTGTGGTTTATTTCTCTAAAAATCTGTGTTTTCAATTTGGTTTGTATTTTGGGGTCGATTTTTCGTCATGATGTTACCCCTTTCCAAATTTTCTAAAAATGGCTTTGCTGAAAAGTCACCTAAAACCTGCACTTCTAAGCCCATAACTTTTCTAACAGACATCCGAGTTACTAACGGCATCCATCCAAATGATTGTGGTTTAATTCTCTAAAAATCTGTGTTTTCAATTTGGTTTGTATTTTGGGGTCGATTTTTCGTCATTTTAATGATGTTACCCCTTTCCAAATTTTCGAAAAATGGCTTTGCTGAAAAGTCACCTAAAACCTGCACTTCTAAGCCCATAACTTTTCTAACAGACATCCGAGTTACTAATGGCATCCATCCAAATGATTGTGGTTTAATTCTCTAAAAATCTGTGTTTTCAATTTGGTTTGTATTTTGGGGTCGATTATTCGTCATTTTAATGATGTTACCCCTTTCCAAATTTTCGAAAAATGGCTTTGCTGAAAAGTCACCTAAAACCTGCACTTCTAAGCCCATAACTTTTCTAACAGACATCCGAGTTACTAATGGCATCCATCCAAATGATTGTGGTTTAACTCTCTAAAAATCTGTGTTTTCAACTTGGTTTGTATTTTGGGGTCGATTTTTCGTCATTTTAATGATGTTACCCCTTTCCAAATTTTCGAAAAATTGCTTTGCTGAAAAGTCACCTAAAACCTGCACTTCTAAGCCCATAACTTTTCTTACAGACATCCGATTTACTAATGGCATACTTCCTAATGATTGTGGTTTAATTCTCTAAAAATCTGGATTTGCAACTTGGTTTGTATTTTAAGGTCGTTTTTTCGTCATTTTAATGATGTTACCCCTTTCCAAATTTTCGAAAAATGGCTTTGCTGAAAAGTCACCTAAAACCTGCACTTCTAAGCCCATAACTTTTCTAACAGACATCCGAGCTACTAACGGCATCCATCCAAATGATTGTGGTTTAATTCTCTAAAAATCTGTGTTTTCAATTTGGTTTGTATTTTGGGGTCGATTTTTCGTCATGATGTTACCCCTTTCCAAATTTTCTAAAAATGGCTTTGCTGAAAAGTCACCTAAAACCTGCACTACTAAGCCCATAACTTTTCTAACAGACATCCGAGTTACTAACGGCATCCATCCAAATGATTGTGGTTTAATTCTCTAAAAATCTGAGTTTTCAATTTGGTTTGTATTTTGGGGTCGATTTTTCGTCATTTTAATGATGTTACCCCTTTCCAAATTTTCGAAAAATGGCTTTGCTGAAAAGTCACCTAAAACCTGCACTTCTAAGCCCATAACTTTTTTTACAGACATACTTCACTAATGGCTTCCAAATGATTGGGGTTTAAATTTCTAAAAATCTGGATTTGCAACTTGGTTTGTATTTTGGGGTCGATTTTTCGTCATTTTAATGATGTTACCCCTTTCCAAATTTTCGAAAAATGGCTTTGCTGAAAAGTCACCTAAAACCTGCACTTCTAAGCCCATAACTTTTCTAACAGACATCCGATTTACGAATGGCATACTTCCCAATGATTGTGGTTTTATTCTCTAAAAATCTGTATTTGCAACTTGGTTTGTATTTTAAGGTCGTTTTTTCGTCATTTTAATGATGTTACCCCTTTCCAAATTTTCGAAAAATGGCTTTGCTGAAAAGTCACCTAAAACCTGCACTTCTAAGCCCATAACTTTTCTAACAGACATCCGATTTACGAATGGCATACTTCCCAATGATTGTGGTTTTATTCTCTAAAAATCTTTATTTGCAACTTGGTTTGTATTTTAAGGTCGTTTTTTCGTCATTTTAATGATGTTACCCCTTTCCAAATTTTCGAAAAAGGGCTTTGCTGCAAAGTCACCTAAAACCTGCACTTCTAAGCCCATAACTTTTTTTACAGACATACTTCACTAATGGCTTCCAAATGATTGGGGTTTAAATTTCTAAAAATCTGGATTTGCAACTTGGTTTGTATTTTGGGGTCGATTTTTCGTCATTTTAATGATGTTACCCCTTTCCAAATTTTCGAAAAATGGCTTTGCTGAAAAGTCACCTAAAACCTGCACTTCTAAGCCCATAACTTTTCTTACAGACATCCGATTTACTAATGGCATACTTCCAAATGATTGTGGTTTAATTCTCTAAAAATCTGGATTTGCAACTTGGTTTGTATTTTAAGGTCGTTTTTTCGTCATTTTAATGATGTTACCCCTTTCCAAATTTTCGAAAAATGGCTTTGCTGAAAAGTCACCTAAAACCTGCACTTCTAAGCCCATAACTTTTCTAACAGACATCCGAGCTACTAACGGCATCCATCCAAATGATTGTGGTTTAATTCTCTAAAAATCTGTGTTTTCAATTTGGTTTGTATTTTGGGGTCGATTTTTCGTCATTTTAATGATGTTACCCCTTTCCAAATTTTCGAAAAATGGCTTTGCTGAATAGTCACCTAAAACCTGCACTTCTAAGCCCATAACTTTTCTAACAGACATCCGAGTTACTAACGGCATACTTCTAAATGATTGTGGTTAAATTCTCTAAAAATCTGTGTTTTCAATGTGGTTCGTATTTTTGGGGTCGATTTTTTGTCATTTTAATGATGTTACCCCTTTCCAAATTTTCGAAAAATGGCTTTGCTGAAAAGTCACCTAAAACCTGCACTTCTAAGCCCATAACTTTTCTAACAGACATCCGAGTTACTAACGGCATCCATCCAAATGATTGTGGTTTAATTCTCTAAAAATCTGTGTTTTCAATTTGGTTTGTATTTTGGGGTCGATTTTTCGTCATTTTAATGATGTTACCCCTTTCCAAATTTTCGAAAAATGGCTTTGCTGAAAAGTCACCTAAAACCTGCACTTCTAAGCCCATAACTTTTCTAACAGACATCCGAGTTACTAATGGCATCCATCCAAATGATTGTGGTTTAATTCTCTAAAAATCTGTGTTTTCAATTTGGTTTGTATTTTGGGGTCGATTTTTCGTCATTTTAATGATGTTACCCCTTTCCAAATTTTCGAAAAATGGCTTTGCTGAAAAGTCACCTAAAACCTGCACTTCTAAGCCCATAACTTTTCTTACAGACATCCGATTTACTAATGGCATACTTCCTAATGATTGTGGTTTAATTCTCTAAAAATCTGTGTTTTCAACTTGGTTTGTATTTTGGGGTCGATTTTTCGTCATTTTAATGATGTTACCCCTTTCCAAATTTTCGAAAAATGGCTTTGCTGAAAAGTCACCTAAAACCTGCACTTCTAAGCCCATAACTTTTCTTACAGACATCCGATTTACTAATGGCATACTTCCTAATGATTGTGGTTTAATTCTCTAAAAATCTGGATTTGCAACTTGGTTTGTATTTTAAGGTCGTTTTTTCGTCATTTTAATGATGTTACCCCTTTCCAAATTTTCGAAAAATGGCTTTGCTGAAAAGTCACCTAAAACCTGCACTTCTAAGCCCATAACTTTTCTAACAGACATCCGAGCTACTAACGGCATCCATCCAAATGATTGTGGTTTAATTCTCTAAAAATCTGTGTTTTCAATTTGGTTTGTATTTTGGGGTCGATTTTTCGTCATTTTAATGATGTTACCCCTTTCCAAATTTTCGAAAAATGGCTTTGCTGAATAGTCACCTAAAACCTGCACTTCTAAGCCCATAACTTTTCTAACAGACATCCGAGTTACTAACGGCATACTTCTAAATGATTGTGGTTAAATTCTCTAAAAATCTGTGTTTTCAATGTGGTTCGTATTTTTGGGGTCGATTTTTTGTCATTTTAATGATGTTACCCCTTTCCAAATTTTCGAAAAATGGCTTTGCTGAAAAGTCACCTAAAACCTGCACTTCTAAGCCCATAACTTTTCTAACAGACATCCGAGTTACTAACGGCATCCATCCAAATGATTGTGGTTTAATTCTCTAAAAATCTGTGTTTTCAATTTGGTTTGTATTTTGGGGTCGATTTTTCGTCATTTTAATGATGTTACCCCTTTCCAAATTTTCGAAAAATGGCTTTGCTGAAAAGTCACCTAAAACCTGCACTTCTAAGCCCATAACTTTTCTAACAGACATCCGAGTTACTAATGGCATCCATCCAAATGATTGTGGTTTAATTCTCTAAAAATCTGTGTTTTCAATTTGGTTTGTATTTTGGGGTCGATTTTTCGTCATTTTAATGATGTTACCCCTTTCCAAATTTTCGAAAAATGGCTTTGCTGAAAAGTCACCTAAAACCTGCACTTCTAAGCCCATAACTTTTCTTACAGACATCCGATTTACTAATGGCATACTTCCTAATGATTGTGGTTTAATTCTCTAAAAATCTGTGTTTTCAACTTGGTTTGTATTTTGGGGTCGATTTTTCGTCATTTTAATGATGTTACCCCTTTCCAAATTTTCGAAAAATGGCTTTGCTGAAAAGTCACCTAAAACCTGCACTTCTAAGCCCATAACTTTTCTTACAGACATCCGATTTACTAATGGCATACTTCCTAATGATTGTGGTTTAATTCTCTAAAAATCTGGATTTGCAACTTGGTTTGTATTTTAAGGTCGTTTTTTCGTCATTTTAATGATGTTACCCCTTTCCAAATTTTCGAAAAATGGCTTTGCTGAAAAGTCACCTAAAACCTGCACTTCTAAGCCCATAACTTTTCTAACAGACATCCGAGTTACTAATGGCATCCATCCAAATGATTGTGGTTTAATTCTCTAAAAATCTGTGTTTTCAATTTGGTTTGTATTTTGGGGTCGATTTTTCGTCATTTTAATGATGTTACCCCTTTCCAAATTTTCGAAAAATGGCTTTGCTGAAAAGTCACCTAAAACCTGCACTTCTAAGCCCATAACTTTTCTTACAGACATCCGATTTACTAATGGCATACTTCCAAATGATTGTGGTTTAATTCTCAAAAAAATCTGGATTTGCAACTTGGTTTGTATTTTGGGATCGTTTTTTCGTCATTTTAATGATGTTACCCCTTTCCAAATTTTCGAAAAATGGCTTTGCTGAAAAGTCACCTAAAACCTGCACTTCTAAGTCCATAACTTTTCTTACAGACATCCGATTTACTAATGGCATACTTCCTAATGATTGTGGTTTAATTCTCTAAAAATCTGGATTTGCAACTTGGTTTGTATTTTAAGGTCGTTTTTTCGTCATTTTAATGATGTTACCCCTTTCCAAATTTTCAAAAAATGGCTTTTCGGAAAAGTCACCTAAAACCTGCACTTCTAAGCCCATAACATTTCTAACAGACATCCGAGTTACTAATGGTATCCTTCCAAATGATTGTGGTTTAATTCTCTAAAAATATGTGTTTTCAATTTGGTTTGTATTTTTGGGGTCGATTTTTCGTCATTTTAATGATGTTACCCCTTTCCAATTTTTCAAAAAATGGCTTTGCGGAAAAGTCACCTAAAACCTGCAGTTCTAAGCCTATAACTTTTCTAACAGACATCCGAGTTACTAATGGCATCCTTCCAAATGATTGTGGTTTAATTCTCTAAAAATCTGTGTTTTCAATTTGGTTTGTATTTTTGGGGTCGATTTTTCGTCATTTTAATGATGTTACCCCTTTCCAAATTTTCTAAAAATGGCTTTGCTGAAAAGTCACCTAAAACCTGCACTTCTAAGCCCATAACTTTTCTAACAGACATCCGAGTTACTAACGGCATCCATCCAAATGATTGTGGTTTAATTCTCTAAAAATCTGTGTTTTCAATTTGGTTTGTATTTTGGGGTCGATTTTTCGTCATTTTAATGATGTTACCCCTTTCCAAATTTTCGAAAAATGGCTTTGCTGAAAAGTCACCTAAAACCTGCACTTCTAAGCCCATAACTTTTCTAACAGACATCCGAGTTACTAATGGCATCCATCCAAATGATTGTGGTTTAATTCTCTAAAAATCTGTGTTTTCAATTTGGTTTGTATTTTGGGGTCGATTTTTCGTCATTTTAATGATGTTACCCCTTTCCAAATTTTCGAAAAATGGCTTTGCTGAAAAGTCACCTAAAACCTGCACTTCTAAGCCCATAACTTTTCTAACAGACATCCGAGTTACTAATGGCATCCATCCAAATGATTGTGGTTTAATTCTCTAAAAATCTGTGTTTTCAACTTTCCAAATTTTCTAAAAATGGCTTTGCTGAAAAGTCACCTAAAACCTGCACTACTAAGCCCATAACTTTTCTAACAGACATCCGAGTTACTAACGGCATCCATCCAAATGATTGTGGCTTAATTCTCTAAAAATCTGTGTTTTCAATTTGGTTTGTATTTTGGGGTCGATTTTTCGTCATATTAATGATGTTACCCCTTTCCAAATTTTCGAAAAATGGCTTTGCTGAAAAGTCACCTAAAACCTGCACTTCTAAGCCCATAACTTTTTTTACAGACATACTTCACTAATGGCTTCCAAATGATTGGGGTTTAAATTTCTAAAAATCTAGATTTGCAACTTGGTTTGTATTTTGGGGTCGATTTTTCGTCATTTTAATGATGTTACCCCTTTCCAAATTTTCGAAAAATGGCTTTGCTGAAAAGTCACCTAAAACCTGCACTTCTAAGCCCATAACTTTTCTAACAGACATCCGAGTTACTAATGGCATCCATCCAAATGATTGTGGTTTAATTCTCTAAAAATCTGTGTTTTCAATTTGGTTTGTATTTTGGGGTCGATTTTTCGTCATTTTAATGATGTTACCCCTTTCCAAATTTTCGAAAAATGGCTTTGCTGAAAAGTCACCTAAAACCTGCACTTCTAAGCCCATAACTTTTCTTACAGACATCCGATTTACTAATGGCATACTTCCTAATGATTGTGGTTTAATTCTCTAAAAATCTGTGTTTTCAACTTGGTTTGTATTTTGGGGTCGATTTTTCGTCATTTTAATGATGTTACCCCTTTCCAAATTTTCGAAAAATGGCTTTGCTGAAAAGTCACCTAAAACCTACACTTCTAAGCCCATAACTTTTCTTACAGACATCCGATTTACTAATGGCATACTTCCTAATGATTGTGGTTTAATTCTCTAAAAATCTGGATTTGCAACTTGGTTTGTATTTTAAGGTCGTTTTTTCGTCATTTTAATGATGTTACCCCTTTCCAAATTTTCGAAAAATGGCTTTGCTGAAAAGTCACCTAAAACCTGCACTTCTAAGCCCATAACTTTTTTTACAGACATACTTCACTAATGGCTTCCAAATGATTGGGGTTTAAATTTCTAAAAATCTGGATTTGCAACTTGGTTTGTATTTTGGGGTCGATTTTTCGTCATTTTAATGATGTTACCCCTTTCCAAATTTTCGAAAAATGGCTTTGCTGAAAAGTCACCTAAAACCTGCACTTCTAAGCCCATAACTTTTCTAACAGACATCCGAGTTACTAACGGCATACTTCCAAATGATTGTGGTTTAATTCTCTAAAAATCTGGATTTGCAACTTGGTTTGTATTTTAAGGTCGTTTTTCGTCATTTTAATGATGTTACCCCTTTCCAAATTTTCGAAAAATGGCTTTGCTGAAAAGTCACCTAAAACCTGCACTTCTAAGCCCATAACTTTTCTAACAGACATCCGAGCTACTAACGGCATCCATCCAAATGATTGTGGTTTAATTCTCTAAAAATCTGTGTTTTCAATTTGGTTTGTATTTTGGGGTCGATTTTTCGTCATTTTAATGATGTTACCCCTTTCCAAATTTTCGAAAAATGGCTTTGCGGAAAAGTCACCTAAAACCTGCACTTCTAAGCCCATAACTTTTCTAACAGACATCCGAGTTACTAACGGCATACTTCTAAATGATTGTGGTTAAATTCTCTAAAAATCTGTGTTTTCAATGTGGTTCGTATTTTTGGGGTCGATTTTTTGTCATTTTAATGATGTTACCCCTCTCCAAATTTTCGAAAAATGGCTTTGCTGAAAAGTCACCTAAAACCTGCACTTCTAAGCCCATAACTTTTTTTACAGACATACTTCACTAATGGCTTCCAAATGATTGTGGTTTAATTCTCTAAAAATCTGTGTTTTCAATTTGGTTTGTATTTTGGGGTCGATTTTTCGTCATTTTAATGATGTTACCCCTTTCCAAATTTTCGAAAAATGGCTTTGCTGAAAAGTCACCTAAAACCTGCACTTCTAAGCCCATAACTTTTCTAACAGACATCCGAGTTACTAACGGCATACTTCCTAATGATTGTGGTTTAATTCTCTAAAAATCTGTGTTTTCAACTTGGTTTGTATTTTGGGGTCGATTTTTCGTCATTTTAATGATGTTACCCCTTTCCAAATTTTCGAAAAATGGCTTTGCTGAAAGTCACCTAAAACCTGCACTTCTAAGCCCATAACTTTTCTTACAGACATCCGATTTACTAATGGCATACTTCCTAATGATTGTGGTTTAATTCTCTAAAAATCTGGATTTGCAACTTGGTTTGTATTTTAAGGTCGTTTTTTCGTCATTTTAATGATGTTACCCCTTTCCAAATTTTCGAAAAATGGCTTTGCTGAAAAGTCACCTAAAACCTGCACTTCTAAGCCCATAACATTTCTAACAGACATCCGAGTTACTAATGGTATCCTTCCAAATGATTGTGGTTTAATTCTCTAAAAATATGTGTTTTCAATTTGGTTTGTATTTTTGGGGTCGATTTTTCGTCATTTTAATGATGTTACCCCTTTCCAATTTTTCAAAAAATGGCTTTGCGGAAAAGTCACCTAAAACCTGCAGTTCTAAGCCTATAACTTTTCTAACAGACATCCGAGTTACTAATGGCATCCTTCCAAATGATTGTGGTTTAATTCTCTAAAAATCTGTGTTTTCAATTTGGTTTGTATTTTTGGGGTCGATTTTTCGTCATTTTAATGATGTTACCCCTTTCCAAATTTTCTAAAAATGGCTTTGCTGAAAAGTCACCTAAAACCTGCACTTCTAAGCCCATAACTTTTCTAACAGACATCCGAGTTACTAATGGCATCCATCCAAATGATTGTGGTTTAATTCTCTAAAAATCTGTGTTTTCAATTTGGTTTGTATTTTGGGGTCGATTTTTCGTCATTTTAATGATGTTACCCCTTTCCAAATTTTCGAAAAATGGCTTTGCTGAAAAGTCACCTAAAACCTGCACTTCTAAGCCCATAACTTTTCTAACAGACATCCGAGTTACTAATGGCATCCATCCAAATGATTGTGGTTTAATTCTCTAAAAATCTGTGTTTTCAACTTTCCAAATTTTCCAAAAATGGCTTTGCTGAAAAGTCACCTAAAACCTGCACTACTAAGCCCATAACTTTTCTAACAGACATCCGAGTTACTAACGGCATCCATCCAAATGATTGTGGCTTAATTCTCTAAAAATCTGTGTTTTCAATTTGGTTTGTATTTTGGGGTCGATTTTTCGTCATATTAATGATGTTACCCCTTTCCAAATTTTCGAAAAATGGCTTTGCTGAAAAGTCACCTAAAACCTGCACTTCTAAGCCCATAACTTTTTTTACAGACATACTTCACTAATGGCTTCCAAATGATTGGGGTTTAAATTTCTAAAAATCTAGATTTGCAACTTGGTTTGTATTTTGGGGTCGATTTTTCGTCATTTTAATGATGTTACCCCTTTCCAAATTTTCGAAAAATGGCTTTGCTGAAAAGTCACCTAAAACCTGCACTTCTAAGCCCATAACTTTTCTAACAGACATCCGAGTTACTAACGGCATCCATCCAAATGATTGTGGTTTAATTCTCTAAAAATCTGTGTTTTCAATTTGGTTTGTATTTTGGGGTCGATTTTTCGTCATTTTAATGATGTTACCCCTTTCCAAATTTTCGAAAAATGGCTTTGCTGAAAAGTCACCTAAAACCTGCACTTCTAAGCCCATAACTTTTCTAACAGACATCCGAGTTACTAATGGCATCCATCCAAATGATTGTGGTTTAATTCTCTAAAAATCTGTGTTTTCAATTTGGTTTGTATTTTGGGGTCGATTTTTCGTCATTTTAATGATGTTACCCCTTTCCAAATTTTCGAAAAATGGCTTTGCTGAAAAGTCACCTAAAACCTGCACTTCTAAGCCCATAACTTTTCTTACAGACATCCGATTTACTAATGGCATACTTCCTAATGATTGTGGTTTAATTCTCTAAAAATCTGTGTTTTCAACTTGGTTTGTATTTTGGGGTCGATTTTTCGTCATTTTAATGATGTTACCCCTTTCCAAATTTTCGAAAAATGGCTTTGCTGAAAAGTCACCTAAAACCTACACTTCTAAGCCCATAACTTTTCTTACAGACATCCGATTTACTAATGGCATACTTCCTAATGATTGTGGTTTAATTCTCTAAAAATCTGGATTTGCAACTTGGTTTGTATTTTAAGGTCGTTTTTTCGTCATTTTAATGATGTTACCCCTTTCCAAATTTTCGAAAAATGGCTTTGCTGAAAAGTCACCTAAAACCTGCACTTCTAAGCCCATAACTTTTTTTTACAGACATACTTCACTAATGGCTTCCAAATGATTGGGGTTTAAATTTCTAAAAATCTGGATTTGCAACTTGGTTTGTATTTTGGGGTCGATTTTTCGTCATTTTAATGATGTTACCCCTTTCCAAATTTTCGAAAAATGGCTTTGCTGAAAAGTCACCTAAAACCTGCACTTCTAAGCCCATAACTTTTCTAACAGACATCCGAGTTACTAACGGCATACTTCCAAATGATTGTGGTTTAATTCTCTAAAAATCTGGATTTGCAACTTGGTTTGTATTTTAAGGTCGTTTTTTCGTCATTTTAATGATGTTACCCCTTTCCAAATTTTCGAAAAATGGCTTTGCTGAAAAGTCACCTAAAACCTGCACTTCTAAGCCCATAACTTTTCTAACAGACATCCGAGCTACTAACGGCATCCATCCAAATGATTGTGGTTTAATTCTCTAAAAATCTGTGTTTTCAATTTGGTTTGTATTTTGGGGTCGATTTTTCGTCATTTTAATGATGTTACCCCTTTCCAAATTTTCGAAAAATGGCTTTGCGGAAAAGTCACCTAAAACCTGCACTTCTAAGCCCATAACTTTTCTAACAGACATCCGAGTTACTAACGGCATACTTCTAAATGATTGTGGTTAAATTCTCTAAAAATCTGTGTTTTCAATGTGGTTCGTATTTTTGGGGTCGATTTTTTGTCATTTTAATGATGTTACCCCTCTCCAAATTTTCGAAAAATGGCTTTGCTGAAAAGTCACCTAAAACCTGCACTTCTAAGCCCATAACTTTTTTTACAGACATACTTCACTAATGGCTTCCAAATGATTGTGGTTTAATTCTCTAAAAATCTGTGTTTTCAATTTGGTTTGTATTTTGGGGTCGATTTTTCGTCATTTTAATGATGTTACCCCTTTCCAAATTTTCGAAAAATGGCTTTGCTGAAAAGTCACCTAAAACCTGCACTTCTAAGCCCATAACTTTTCTAACAGACATCCGAGTTACTAACGGCATACTTCTAAATGATTGTGGTTAAATTCTCTAAAAATCTGTATTTGCAACTTGGTTTGTATTTTTCGGGTCGATTTTTCGTCATTTTAATGATGTTTCCCCTCTCCACATTTTCGAAAAACGGCTTTGCTGAAAAGTCACCTAAAACCTGCACTTCTAAGCCCATGACTTTTCTTACAGACATCCGATTTACTAACGGCATACTTCTAAATAATTGTGGTTAATATCTCTAAAAATCTGTGTTTTCAATTTGGTTCGTATTTTGGGGTCGATTTTTCGTCATTTTAATGATGTTACCCCTTTCCAAATTTTCGAAAAATGGCTTTGCTGAAAAGTCACCTAAAACCTGCACTTCTAAGCCCATAACTTTTCTTACAGACATCCGATTTACTAATGGCATACTTCCAAATGATTGTGGTTTAATTCTCTAAAAATCTGGATTTGCAACTTGGTTTGTATTTTGGGATCGTTTTTTCGTCATTTTAATGATGTTACCCCTTTCCAAATTTTCGAAAAATGGCTTTGCTGAAAAGTCACCTAAAACCTGCACTTCTAAGCCCATAACTTTTCTAACAGACATCCGAGTTAATAACGGCATCCATCCAAATGATTGTGGTTTAATTCTCTAAAAATCTGTGTTTTCAATTTGGTTTGTATTTTGGGGTCGATTTTTCGTCATTTTAATGATGTTATCCCTTTCCAAATTTTCGAAAAATGGCTTTGCTGAAAAGTCACCTAAAACCTGCACTTCTAAGTCCATAACTTTTCTTACAGACATCCGATTTACTAATGACATACTTCCTAATGATTGTGGTTTAATTCTCTAAAAATCTGGATTTGCAACTTGGTTTGTATTTTAAGGTCGTTTTTTCGTCATTTTAATGATGTTACCCCTTTCCAAATTTTCAAAAAATGGCTTTTCGGAAAAGTCACCTAAAACCTGCACTTCTAAGCCCATAACTTTTCTAACAGACATCCGAGTTACTAATGGCATCCTTCCAAATGATTGTGGTTTAATTCTCTAAAAATATGTGTTTTCAATTTGGTTTGTATTTTTGGGGTCGATTTTTCGTCATTTTAATGATGTTACCCCTTTCCAATTTTTCAAAAAATGGCTTTGCGGAAAAGTCACCTAAAACCTGCAGTTCTAAGCCTATAACTTTTCTAACAGACATCCGAGTTACTAATGGCATCCTTCCAAATGATTGTGGTTTAATTCTCTAAAAATCTGTGTTTTCAATTTGGTTTGTATTTTGGGGTCGATTTTTCGTCATGATGTTACCCCTTTCCAAATTTTCTAAAAATGGCTTTGCTGAAAAGTCACCTAAAACCTGCACTTCTAAGCCCATAACTTTTCTAACAGACATCCGAGTTACTAACGGCATCCATCCAAATGATTGTGGTTTAATTCTCTAAAAATCTGTGTTTTCAATTTGGTTTGTATTTTGGGGTCGATTTTTCGTCATTTTAATGATGTTACCCCTTTCCAAATTTTCGAAAAATGGCTTTGCTGAAAAGTCACCTAAAACCTGCACTTCTAAGCCCATAACTTTTTTTACAGACATACTTCACTAATGGCTTCCAAATGATTGGGGTTTAAATT
Organism: Drosophila rhopaloa; assembly: GCF_018152115.1. NCBI lineage: Eukaryota > Metazoa > Arthropoda > Insecta > Diptera > Drosophilidae > Drosophila > Drosophila rhopaloa. Next base: position 26,443,562 of record NW_025335123.1, on the reverse strand, counting down.
TCTAAAAATCTGGATTTGCAACTTGGTTTGTATTTTGGGGTCGATTTTTCGTCATTTTAATGATGTTACCCCTTTCCAAATTTTCGAAAAATGGCTTTGCTGAAAAGTCACCTAAAACCTGCACTTCTAAGCCCATAACTTTTCTAACAGACATCCGAGTTACTAACGGCATACTTCCAAATGATTGTGGTTTAATTCTCTAAAAATCTGGATTTGCAACTTGGTTTGTATTTTAAGGTCGTTTTTTCGTCATTTTAATGATGTTACCCCTTTCCAAATTTTCGAAAAATGGCTTTGCTGAAATGTCACCTAAAACCTGCACTTCTAAGCCCATAACTTTTCTAACAGACATCCGAGTTACTAATGGCATCCATCCAAATGATTGTGGTTTAATTCTCTAAAAATCTGTGTTTTCAACTTTCCAAATTTTCTAAAAATGGCTTTGCTGAAAAGTCACCTAAAACCTGCACTACTAAGCCCATAACTTTTCTAACAGACATCCGAGTTACTAACGGCATCCATCCAAATGATTGTGGTTTAATTCTCTAAAAATCTGTGTTTTCAATTTGGTTTGTATTTTGGGGTCGATTTTTCGTCATATTAATGATGTTACCCCTTTCCAAATTTTCGAAAAATGGCTTTGCTGAAAAGTCACCTAAAACCTGCACTTCTAAGCCCATAACTTTTTTTACAGACATACTTCACTAATGGCTTCCAAATGATTGGGGTTTAAATTTCTAAAAATCTGGATTTGCAACTTGGTTTGTATTTTGGGGTCGATTTTTCGTCATTTTAATGATGTTACCCCTTTCCAAATTTTCGAAAAATGGCTTTGCTGAAAAGTCACCTAAAACCTGCACTTCTAAGCCCATAACTTTTCTAACAGACATCCGAGTTACTAACGGCATCCATCCAAATGATTGTGGTTTAATTCTCTAAAAATCTGTGTTTTCAATTTGGTTTGTATTTTGGGGTCGATTTTTCGTCATTTTAATGATGTTACCCCTTTCCAAATTTTCGAAAAATGGCTTTGCTGAAAAGTCACCTAAAACCTGCACTTCTAAGCCCATAACTTTTCTAACAGACATCCGAGTTACTAATGGCATCCATCCAAATGATTGTGGTTTAATTCTCTAAAAATCTGTGTTTTCAATTTGGTTTGTATTTTGGGGTCGATTTTTCGTCATTTTAATGATGTTACCCCTTTCCAAATTTTCGAAAAATGGCTTTGCTGAAAAGTCACCTAAAACCTGCACTTCTAAGCCCATAACTTTTTTTACAGACATACTTCACTAATGGCTTCCAAATGATTGTGGTTTAATTCCCTAAAAATCTGTGTTTTCAATTTGGTTTGTATTTTGGGGTCGATTTTTCGTCATTTTAATGATGTTACCCCTTTCCAAATTTTCGAAAAATGGCTTTGCTGAAAAGTCACCTAAAACCTGCACTTCTAAGCCCATAACTTTTCTAACAGACATCCGAGTTACTAACGGCATACTTCTAAATGATTGTGGTTAAATTCTCTAAAAATCTGTATTTGCAACTTGGTTTGTATTTTTCGGGTCGATTTTTCGTCATTTTAATGATGTTACCCCTTTCCAAATTTTCGAAAAATGGCTTTGCGGAAAAGTCACCTAAAACCTGCAGTTCTAAGCCTATAACTTTTCTAACAGACATCCGAGTTACTAATGGCATCCTTCCAAATGATAGTGGTTTAATTCTCTAAAAATCTGTGTTTTCAATTTGGTTTGTATTTTGGGGTCGATTTTTCGTCATGATGTTACCCCTTTCCAAATTTTCGAAAAATGGCTTTGCTGAAAAGTCACCTAAAACCTGCACTTCTAAGCCCATAACTTTTCTAACAGACATCCGAGTTACTAATGGCATCCATCCAAATGATTGTGGTTTAATTCTCTAAAAATCTGTGTTTTCAATTTGGTTTGTATTTTGGGGTCGATTTTTCGTCATTTTAATGATGTTACCCCTTTCCAAATTTTCGAAAAATGGCTTTGCTGAAAAGTCACCTAAAACCTGCACTTCTAAGCCCATAACTTTTCTTACAGACATCCGATTTACTAATGGCATACTTCCTAATGATTGTGGTTTAATTCTCTAAAAATCTGTGTTTTCAACTTGGTTTGTATTTTGGGGTCGATTTTTCGTCATTTTAATGATGTTACCCCTTTCCAAATTTTCGAAAAATGGCTTTGCTGAAAAGTCACCTAAAACCTGCACTTCTAAGCCCATAACTTTTCTTACAGACATCCGATTTACTAATGGCATACTTCCTAATGATTGTGGTTTAATTCTCTAAAAATCTGTGTTTTCAACTTGGTTTGTATTTTGGGGTCGATTTTTCGTCATTTTAATGATGTTACCCCTTTCCAAATTTTCTAAAAATGGCTTTGCTGAAAAGTCACCTAAAACCTGCACTTCTAAGCCCATAACTTTTCTAACAGACATCCGAGTTACTAACGGCATCCATCCAAATGATTGTGGTTTAATTCTCTAAAAATCTGTGTTTTCAATTTGGTTTGTATTTTGGGGTCGATTTTTCGTCATTTTAATGATGTTACCCCTTTCCAAATTTTCGAAAAATGGCTTTGCTGAAAAGTCACCTAAAACCTGCACTTCTAAGCCCATAACTTTTCTTACAGACATCCGATTTACTAATGGCATACTTCCTAATGATTGTGGTTTAATTCTCTAAAAATCTGTGTTTTCAACTTGGTTTGTATTTTGGGGTCGATTTTTCGTCATTTTAATGATGTTACCCCTTTCCAAATTTTCGAAAAATGGCTTTGCTGAAAAGTCACCTAAAACCTGCACTTCTAAGCCCATAACTTTTCTAACAGACATCCGAGTTACTAACGGCATACTTCCAAATGATTGTGGTTTAATTCTCTAAAAATCTGGATTTGCAACTTGGTTTGTATTTTAAGGTCGTTTTTTCGTCATTTTAATGATGTTACCCCTTTCCAAATTTTCGAAAAATGGCTTTGCTGAAAAGTCACCTAAAACCTGCACTTCTAAGCCCATAACTTTTCTAACAGACATCCGAGCTACTAACGGCATCCATCCAAATGATTGTGGTTTAATTCTCTAAAAATCTGTGTTTTCAATTTGGTTTGTATTTTGGGGTCGATTTTTCGTCATTTTAATGATGTTACCCCTTTCCAAATTTTCGAAAAATGGCTTTGCGGAAAAGTCACCTAAAACCTGCACTTCTAAGCCCATAACTTTTCTAACAGACATCCGAGTTACTAACGGCATACTTCTAAATGATTGTGGTTAAATTCTCTAAAAATCTGTGTTTTCAATGTGGTTCGTATTTTTCTAAATGATTGTGGTTAAATTCTCTAAAAATCTGTATTTGCAACTTGGTTTGTATTTTTCGGGTCGATTTTTCGTCATTTTAATGATGTTACCCCTTTCCAAATTTTCGAAAAATGGCTTTGCTGAAAAGTCACCTAAAACCTGCACTTCTAAGCCCATAACTTTTCTTACAGACATCCGATTTACTAATGGCATACTTCCAAATGATTGTGGTTTAATTCTCTAAAAATCTGGATTTGCAACTTGGTTTGTATTTTGGGATCGTTTTTTCGTCATTTTAATGATGTTACCCCTTTCCAAATTTTCGAAAAATGGCTTTGCTGAAAAGTCACCTAAAACCTGCACTTCTAAGCCCATAACTTTTCTAACAGACATCCGAGTTAATAACGGCATCCATCCAAATGATTGTGGTTTAATTCTCTAAAAATCTGTGTTTTCAATTTGGTTTGTATTTTGGGGTCGATTTTTCGTCATTTTAATGATGTTACCCCTTTCCAAATTTTCGAAAAATGGCTTTGCTGAAAAGTCACCAAAAACCTGCACTTCTAAGTCCATAACTTTTCTTACAGACATCCGATTTACTAATGACATACTTCCTAATGATTGTGGTTTAATTCTCTAAAAATCTGGATTTGCAACTTGGTTTGTATTTTAAGGTCGTTTTTTCGTCATTTTAATGATGTTACCCCTTTCCAAATTTTCAAAAAATGGCTTTTCGGAAAAGTCACCTAAAACCTGCACTTCTAAGCCCATAACTTTTCTAACAGACATCCGAGTTACTAATGGCATCCTTCCAAATGATTGTGGTTTAATTCTCTAAAAATATGTGTTTTCAATTTGGTTTGTATTTTTGGGGTCGATTTTTCGTCATTTTAATGATGTTACCCCTTTCCAATTTTTCAAAAAATGGCTTTGCGGAAAAGTCACCTAAAACCTGCAGTTCTAAGCCTATAACTTTTCTAACAGACATCCGAGTTACTAATGGCATCCTTCCAAATGATTGTGGTTTAATTCTCTAAAAATCTGTGTTTTCAATTTGGTTTGTATTTTGGGGGTCGATTTTTCGATATTTTAATGATGATACCCCTTTCCAAATTTTCGAAAAATGGCTTTGCTGAAAAGTCACCTAAAACCTGCACTTCTAAGCCCATAACTTTTCTAACAGACATCCGAGTTACTAATGGCATCCTTCCAAATGATTGTGGTTTAATTCTCTAAAAATCTGTGTTTTCAATTTGGTTTGTATTTTGGGGTCGATTTTTCGTCATGATGTTACCCCTTTCCAAATTTTCTAAAAATGGCTTTGCTGAAAAGTCACCTAAAACCTGCACTTCTAAGCCCATAACTTTTCTAACAGACATCCGAGTTACTAACGGCATCCATCCAAATGATTGTGGTTTAATTCTCTAAAAATCTGTGTTTTCAATTTGGTTTGTATTTTGGGGTCGATTTTTCGTCATTTTAATGATGTTACCCCTTTCCAAATTTTCGAAAAATGGCTTTGCTGAAAAGTCACCTAAAACCTGCACTTCTAAGCCCATAACTTTTCTAACAGACATCCGAGTTACTAATGGCATCCATCCAAATGATTGTGGTTTAATTCTCTAAAAATCTGTGTTTTAAACTTGGTTTGTATTTTGGGGTCGATTTTTCGTCATTTTAATGATGTTACCCCTTTCCAAATTTTCGAAAAATGGCTTTGCTGAAAAGTCACCTAAAACCTGCACTTCTAAGCCCATAACTTTTCTTACAGACATCCGATTTACTAATGGCATGCTTCCAAATGATTGTGGTTTAATTCTCTAAAAATCTGGATTTGCAACTTGGTTTGTATTTTGGGATCGTTTTTTCGTCATTTTAATGATGTTACCCCTTTCCAAATTTTCGAAAAATGGCTTTGCTGAAAAGTCACCTAAAACCTGCACTTCTAAGTCCATAACTTTTCTTACAGACATCCGATTTACTAATGGCATACTTCCTAATGATTGTGGTTTAATTCTCTAAAAATCTGGATTTGCAACTTGGTTTGTATTTTAAGGTCGTTTTTTCGTCATTTTAATGATGTTACCCCTTTCCAAATTTTCAAAAAATGGCTTTTCGGAAAAGTCACCTAAAACCTGCACTTCTAAGCCCATAACTTTTCTAACAGACATCCGAGTTACTAATGGCATCCATCCAAATGATTGTGGTTTAATTCTCTAAAAATCTGTGTTTTAAACTTGGTTTGTATTTTGGGGTCGATTTTTCGTCATTTTAATGATGTTACCCCTTTCCAAATTTTCGAAAAATGGCTTTGCTGAAAAGTCACCTAAAACCTGCACTTCTAAGCCCATAACTTTTCTTACAGACATCCGATTTACTAATGGCATACTTCCAAATGATTGTGGTTTAATTCTCTAAAAATCTGGATTTGCAACTTGGTTTGTATTTTGGGGTCGATTTTTCGATATTTTAATGATGATACCCCTTTCCAAATTTTCTAAAAATGGCTTTGCTGAAAAGTCACCTAAAACCTGCACTTCTAAGCCCATAACTTTTCTAACAGACATCCGAGTTACTAACGGCATCCATCCAAATGATTGTGGTTTAATTCTCTAAAAATCTGTGTTTTCAATTTGGTTTGTATTTTGGGGTCGATTTTTCGTCATGATGTTACCCCTTTCCAAATTTTCTAAAAATGGCTTTGCTGAAAAGTCACCTAAAACCTGCACTTCTAAGCCCATAACTTTTCTAACAGACATCCGAGTTACTAACGGCATCCATCCAAATGATTGTGGTTTAATTCTCTAAAAATCTGTGTTTTCAATTTGGTTTGTATTTTGGGGTCGATTTTTCGTCATTTTAATGATGTTACCCCTTTCCAAATTTTCGAAAAATGGCTTTGCTGAAAAGTCACCTAAAACCTGCACTTCTAAGCCCATAACTTTTTTTACAGACATACTTCACTAATGGCTTCCAAATGATTGGGGTTTAAATTTCTAAAAATCTGGATTTGCAACTTGGTTTGTATTTTGGGGTCGATTTTTCGTCATTTTAATGATGTTACCCCTTTTGCAAATTTTCGAAAAATGGCTTTGCTGAAAAGTCACCTAAAACCTGCACTACTAAGCCCATAACTTTTCTAACAGACATCCGAGTTACTAACGGCATCCATCCAAATGATTGTGGTTTAATTCTCTAAAAATCTGTGTTTTCAATTTGGTTTGTATTTTGGGGTCGATTTTTCGTCATTTTAATGATGTTACCCCTTTCCAAATTTTCGAAAAATGGCTTTGCTGAAAAGTCACCTAAAACCTGCACTTCTAAGCCCATAACTTTTCTTACAGACATCCGATTTACTAATGGCATACTTCCAAATGATTGTGGTTTAATTCTCTAAAAATCTGGATTTGCAACTTGGTTTGTATTTTGGGATCGTTTTTTCGTCATTTTAATGATGTTACCCCTTTCCAAATTTTCGAAAAATGGCTTTGCTGAAAAGTCACCTAAAACCTGCACTTCTAAGTCCATAACTTTTCTTACAGACATCCGATTTACTAATGGCATACTTCCTAATGATTGTGGTTTAATTCTCTAAAAATCTGGATTTGCAACTTGGTTTGTATTTTAAGGTCGTTTTTTCGTCATTTTAATGATGATACCCCTTTCCAAATTTTCGAAAAATGGCTTTGCTGAAAAGTCACCTAAAACCTGCACTTCTAAGCCCATAACTTTTCTAACAGACATCCGAGTTACTAATGGCATCCTTCCAAATGATTGTGGTTTAATTCTCTAAAAATCTGTGTTTTCAATTTGGTTTGTATTTTTGGGGTCGATTTTTCGTCATTTTAATGATGTTACCCCTTTCCAAATTTTCTAAAAATGGCTTTGCTGAAAAGTCACCTAAAACCTGCACTTCTAAGCCCATAACTTTTCTAACAGACATCCGAGTTACTAACGGCATCCATCCAAATGATTGTGGTTTAATTCTCTAAAAATCTGTGTTTTCAATTTGGTTTGTATTTTGGGGTCGATTTTTCGTCATGATGTTACCCCTTTCCAAATTTTCTAAAAATGGCTTTGCTGAAAAGTCACCTAAAACCTGCACTTCTAAGCCCATAACTTTTCTAACAGACATCCGAGTTACTAACGGCATCCATCCAAATGATTGTGGTTTAATTCTCTAAAAATCTGTGTTTTCAATTTGGTTTGTATTTTGGGGTCGATTTTTCGTCATTTTAATGATGTTACCCCTTTTCAAATTTTCGAAAAATGGCTTTGCTGAAAAGTCACCTAAAACCTGCACTTCTAAGCCGATAACTTTTCTAACAGACATCCGAGTTACTAATGGCATCCATCCAAATGATTGTGGTTTAATTCTCTAAAAATCTGTGTTTTCAATTTGGTTTGTATTTTGGGGTCGATTTTTCGTCATTTTAATGATGTTACCCCTTTCCAAATTTTCGAAAAATGGCTTTGCTGAAAAGTCACCTAAAACCTGCACTTCTAAGCCCATAACTTTTCTAACAGACATCCGAGTTACTAATGGCATCCATCCAAATGATTGTGGTTTAATTCTCTAAAAATCTGTGTTTTAAACTTGGTTTGTATTTTTGGGGTCGATTTTTCGTCATTTTAATGATGTTACCCCTTTCCAAATTTTCGAAAAATGGCTTTGCTGAAAAGTCACCTAAAACCTGCACTTCTAAGCCCATAACTTTTCTAACAGACATCCGAGTTACTAATGGCATCCTTCCAAATGATTGTGGTTTAATTCTCTAAAAATCTGTGTTTTCAATTTGGTTTGTATTTTTGGGGTCGATTTTTCGTCATTTTAATGATGTTACCCCTTTCCAAATTTTCTAAAAATGGCTTTGCTGAAAAGTCACCTAAAACCTGCACTTCTAAGCCCATAACTTTTCTAACAGACATCCGAGTTACTAACGGCATCCATCCAAATGATTGTGGTTTAATTCTCTAAAAATCTGTGTTTTCAATTTGGTTTGTATTTTGGGGTCGATTTTTCGTCATGATGTTACCCCTTTCCAAATTTTCGAAAAATGGCTTTGCTGAAAAGTCACCTAAAACCTGCACTTCTAAGCCCATAACTTTTCTAACAGACATCCGAGTTACTAACGGCATCCATCCAAATGATTGTGGTTTAATTCTCTAAAAATCTGTGTTTTCAATTTGGTTTGTATTTTGGGGTCGATTTTTCGTCATTTTAATGATGTTACCCCTTTCCAAATTTTCGAAAAATGGCTTTGCTGAAAAGTCACCTAAAACCTGCACTTCTAAGCCCATAACTTTTCTTACAGACATCCGATTTACTAATGGCATACTTCCAAATGATTGTGGTTTAATTCTCTAAAAATCTGGATTTGCAACTTGGTTTGTATTTTGGGATCGTTTTTTCGTCATTTTAATGATGTTACCCCTTTCCAAATTTTCGAAAAATGGCTTTGCTGAAAAGTCACCTAAAACCTGCACTTCTAAGCCCATAACTTTTCTAACAGACAACCGAGTTACTAATGGCATCCATCCAAATGATTGTGGTTTAATTCTCTAAAAATCTGTGTTTTAAACTTGGTTTGTATTTTGGGATCGTTTTTTCGTCATTTTAATGATGTTACCCCTTTCCAAATTTTCAAAAAATGGCTTTTCGGAAAAGTCACCTAAAACCTGCACTTCTAAGCCCATAACTTTTCTAACAGACATCCGAGTTACTAATGGCATCCTTCCAAATGATTGTGGTTTAATTCTCTAAAAATCTGTGTTTTCAATTTGGTTTGTATTTTGGGGTCGATTTTTCGATATTTTAATGATGATACCCCTTTCCAAATTTTCGAAAAATGGCTTTGCTGAAAAGTCACCTAAAACCTGCACTTCTAAGCCCATAACTTTTCTTACAGACATCCGATTTACTAATGGCATACTTCCAAATGATTGTGGTTTAATTCTCTAAAAATCTGGATTTGCAACTTGGTTTGTATTTTGGGATCGTTTTTTCGTCATTTTAATGATGTTACCCCTTTCCAAATTTTCGAAAAATGGCTTTGCTGAAAAGTCACCTAAAACCTGCACTTCTAAGCCCATAACTTTTTTTACAGACATACTTCACTAATGGCTTCCAAATGATTGGGGTTTAAATTTCTAAAAATCTGGATTTGCAACTTGGTTTGTATTTTGGGGTCGATTTTTCGTCATTTTAATGATGTTACCCCTTTCCAAATTTTCGAAAAATGGCTTTGCTGAAAAGTCACCTAAAACCTGCACTACTAAGCCCATAACTTTTCTAACAGACATCCGAGTTACTAACGGCATCCATCCAAATGATTGTGGTTTAATTCTCTAAAAATCTGTGTTTTCAATTTGGTTTGTATTTTGGGGTCGATTTTTCGTCATTTTAATGATGTTACCCCTTTCCAAATTTTCGAAAAATGGCTTTGCTGAAAAGTCACCTAAAACCTGCACTTCTAAGTCCATAACTTTTCTTACAGACATCCGATTTACTAATGGCATACTTCCTAATGATTGTGGTTTAATTCTCTAAAAATCTGGATTTGCAACTTGGTTTGTATTTTAAGGTCGTTTTTTCGTCATTTTAATGATGTTACCCCTTTCCAAATTTTCGAAAAATGGCTTTGCTGAAAAGTCACCTAAAACCTGCACTTCTAAGCCCATAACTTTTCTAACAGACATCCGAGTTACTAATGGCATCCATCCAAATGATTGTGGTTTAATTCTCTAAAAATCTGTGTTTTCAATTTGGTTGGTATTTTGGGGTCGATTTTTCGTCATTTTAATGATGTTACCCCTTTCCAAATTTTCGAAAAATGGCTTTGCTGAAAAGTCACCTAAAACCTGCACTTCTAAGTCCATAACTTTTCTTACAGACATCCGATTTACTAATGGCATACTTCGATTTTTCGTCATGATGTTACCCCTTTCCAAATTTTCTAAAAATGGCTTTGCTGAAAAGTCACCTAAAACCTGCACTTCTAAGCCCATAACTTTTCTAACAGACATCCGAGTTACTAAGGGCTCCATCCAAATGATTGTGGTTTAATTCTCTAAAAATCTGTGTTTTCAATTTGGTTGGTATTTTGGGGTCGATTTTTCGTCATTTTAATGATGTTACCCCTTTCCAAATTTTCGAAAAATGGCTTTGCTGAAAAGTCACCTAAAACCTGCACTTCTAAGTCCATAACTTTTCTTACAGACATCCGATTTACTAATGGCATACTTCCTAATGATTGTGGTTTAATTCTCTAAAAATCTGGATTTGCAACTTGGTTTGTATTTTAAGGTCGTTTTTTCGTCATTTTAATGATGTTACCCCTTTCCAAATTTTCAAAAAATGGCTTTTCGGAAAAGTCACCTAAAACCTGCACTTCTAAGCCCATAACTTTTCTAACAGACATCCGAGTTACTAATGGCATCCTTCCAAATGATTGTGGTTTAATTCTCTAAAAATCTGTGTTTTCAATTTGGTTTATATTTTTGGGGTCGATTTTTCGTCATTTTAATGATGTTACCCCTTTCCAAATTTTCTAAAAATGGCTTTGCTGAAAAGTCACCTAAAACCTGCACTTCTAAGCCCATAACTTTTCTAACAGACATCCGAGTTACTAACGGCATCCATCCAAATGATTGTGGTTTAATTCTCTAAAAATCTGTGTTTTCAATTTGGTTTGTATTTTGGGGTCGATTTTTCGTCATGATGTTACCCCTGTCCAAATTTTCTAAAAATGGCTTTGCTGAAAAGTCACCTAAAACCTGCACTTCTAAGCCCATAACTTTTCTAACAGACATCCGAGTTACTAAGGGCTCCATCCAAATGATTGTGGTTTAATTCTCTAAAAATCTGTGTTTTCAATTTGGTTGGTATTTTGGGGTCGATTTTTCGTCATTTTAATGATGTTACCCCTTTCCAAATTTTCGAAAAATGGCTTTGCTGAAAAGTCACCTAAAACCTGCACTTCTAAGCCCATAACTTTTCTAACAGACATCCGAGTTACTAATGGCATCCATCCAAATGATTGTGGTTTAATTCTCTAAAAATCTGTGTTTTCAATTTGGTTTGTATTTTGCGGTCGATTTTTCGTCATGATGTTACCCCTTTCCAAATTTTCTAAAAATGGCTTTGCTGAAAAGTCACCTAAAACCTGCACTTCTAAGCCCATAACTTTTCTAACAGACATCCGAGTTACTAACGGCATCCATCCAAATGATTGTGGTTTAATTCTCTAAAAATCTGTGTTTTCAATTTGGTTGGTATTTTGGGGTCGATTTTTCGTCATTTTAATGATGTTACCCCTTTCCAAATTTTCGAAAAATGGCTTTGCTGAAAAGTCACCTAAAACCTGCACTTCTAAGCCCATAACTTTTCTAACAGACATCCGAGTTACTAATGGCATCCATCCAAATGATTGTGGTTTAATTCTCTAAAAATCTGTGTTTTCAATTTGGTTTGTATTTTGGGGTCGATTTTTCGTCATTTTAATGATGTTACCCCTTTCCAAATTTTCGAAAATGGCTTTGCTGAAAAGTCACCTAAAACCTGCACTTCTAAGCCCATAACTTTTCTAACAGACATCCGAGTTACTAATGGCATCCATCCAAATGATTGTGGTTTAATTCTCTAAAAATCTGTGTTTTCAATTTGGTTTGTATTTTGGGGTCGATTTTTCGTCATTTTAATGATGTTACCCCTTTCCAAATTTTCTAAAAATGGCTTTGCTGAAAAGTCACCTAAAACCTGCACTTCTAAGCCCATAACTTTTCTAACAGACATCCGAGTTACTAACGGCATCCATCCAAATGATTGTGGTTTAATTCTCTAAAAATCTGTGTTTTCAATTTGGTTGGTATTTTGGGGTCGATTTTTCGTCATTTTAATGATGTTACCCCTTTCCAAATTTTCTAAAAATGGCTTTGCTGAAAAGTCACCTAAAACCTGCACTTCTAAGCCCATAACTTTTCTAACAGACATCCGAGTTACTAATGGCATCCATCCAAATGATTGTGGTTTAATTCTCTAAAAATCTGTGTTTTCAATTTGGTTTGTATTTTGGGGTCGATTTTTCGTCATGATGTTACCCCTTTCCAAATTTTCTAAAAATGGCTTTGCTGAAAAGTCACCTAAAACCTGCACTTCTAAGCCCATAACTTTTCTAACAGACATCCGAGTTACTAACGGCATCCATCCAAATGATTGTGGTTTAATTCTCTAAAAATCTGTGTTTTCAATTTGGTTGGTATTTTGGGGTCGATTTTTCGTCATTTTAATGATGTTACCCCTTTCCAAATTTTCGAAAAATGGCTTTGCTGAAAAGTCACCTAAAACCTGCACTTCTAAGCCCATAACTTTTCTAACAGACATCCGAGTTACTAATGGCATCCATCCAAATGATTCTGGTTTAATTCTCTAAAAATCTGTGTTTTAAACTTGGTTTGTATTTTGGGGTCGATTTTTCGTCATTTTAATGATGTTACCCCTTTCCAAATTTTCGAAAAATGGCTTTGCTGAAAAGTCACCTAAAACCTGCACTTCTAAGCCCATAACTTTTCTTACAGACATCCGATTTACTAATGGCATACTTCCAAATGATTGTGGTTTAATTCTCTAAAAATCTGGATTTGCAACTTGGTTTGTATTTTGGGATCGTTTTTTCGTCATTTTTAAGATGTTACCCCTTTCCAAATTTTCGAAAAATGGCTTTGCTGAAAAGTCACCTAAAACCTGCACTTCTAAGTCCATAACTTTTCTTACAGACATCCGATTTACTAATGGCATACTTCCTAATGATTGTGGTTTAATTCTCTAAAAATCTGTGTTTTCAATTTGGTTTATATTTTTGGGGTCGATTTTTCGTCATTTTAATGATGTTACCCCTTTCCAAATTTTCTAAAAATGGCTTTGCTGAAAAGTCACCTAAAACCTGCACTTCTAAGCCCATAACTTTTCTAACAGACATCCGAGTTACTAATGGCATCCTTCCAAATGATTGTGGTTTAATTCTCTAAAAATCTGTGTTTTCAATTTGGTTTGTATTTTTGGGGTCGATTTTTCGTCATTTTAATGATGTTACCCCTTTCCAAATTTTCTAAAAATGGCTTTGCTGAAAAGTTACCTAAAACCTGCACTTCTAAGCCCATAACTTTTCTAACAGACATCCGAGTTACTAATGGCATCCTTCCAAATGATTGTGGTTTAATTCTCTAAAAATCTGTGTTTTCAATTTGGTTTGTATTTTTGGGGTCGATTTTTCGTCATTTTAATGATGTTACCCCTTTCCAAATTTTCGAAAAATGGCTTTGCTGAAAAGTCACCTAAAACCTGCACTTCTAAGTCCATAACTTTTCTTACAGACATCCGATTTACTAATGGCATACTTCCTAATGATTGTGGTTTAATTCTCTAAAAATCTGTGTTTTCAATTTGGTTTATATTTTTGGGGTCGATTTTTCGTCATTTTAATGATGTTACCCCTTTCCAAATTTTCTAAAAATGGCTTTGCTGAAAAGTCACCTAAAACCTGCACTACTAAGCCCATAACTTTTCTAACAGACATCCGAGTTACTAACGGCATCCATCCAAATGATTGTGGTTTAATTCTCTAAAAATCTGTGTTTTCAATTTGGTTTGTATTTTTGGGGTCGTTTTTTCGTCATTTTAATGATGTTACCCCTTTCCAAATTTTCAAAAAATGGCTTTTCGGAAAAGTCACCTAAAACCTGCACTTCTAAGCCCATAACTTTTCTAACAGACATCCGAGTTACTAATGGCATCCTTCCAAATGATTGTGGTTTAATTCTCTAAAAAGCTGTGTTTTCAATTTGGTTTGTATTTTTGGGGTCGATTTTTCGTCATTTTAATGATGTTACCCCTTTCCAAATTTTCGAAAAATGGCTTTGCTGAAAAGTCACCTAAAACCTGCACTACTAAGCCCATAACTTTTCTAACAGACATCCGAGTTACTAACGGCATCCATCCAAATGATTGTGGTTTAATTCTCTAAAAATCTGTGTTTTCAATTTGGTTTGTATTTTGGGGTCGATTTTTCGTCATTTTAATGATGTTACCCCTTTCCAAATTTTCGAAAAATGGCTTTGCTGAAAAGTCACCTAAAACCTGCACTTCTAAGCCCATAACTTTTCTTACAGACATCCGATTTACTAATGGCATACTTCCTAATGATTGTGGTTTAATTCTCTAAAAATCTGGATTTGCAACTTGGTTTGTATTTTAAGGTCGTTTTTTCGTCATTTTAATGATGTTACCCCTTTCCAAATTTTCAAAAAATGGCTTTTCGGAAAAGTCACCTAAAACCTGCACTTCTAAGCCCATAACTTTTCTAACAGACATCCGAGTTACTAATGGCATCCTTCCAAATGATTGTGGTTTAATTCTCTAAAAATCTGTGTTTTCAATTTGGTTTGTATTTTGGGGTCGATTTTTCGATATTTTAATGATGATACCCCTTTCCAAATTTTCGAAAAATGGCTTTGCTGAAAAGTCACCTAAAACCTGCACTTCTAAGCCCATAACTTTTCTAACAGACATCCGAGTTACTAACGGCATCCATCCAAATGATTGTGGTTTAATTCTCTAAAAATCTGTGTTTTCAATTTGGTTTGTATTTTGGGGTCGATTTTTCGTCATTTTAATGATGTTACCCCTTTCCAAATTTTCGAAAAATGGCTTTGCTGAAAAGTCACCTAAAACCTGCACTTCTAAGCCCATAACTTTTCTTACAGACATCCGATTTACTAATGGCATACTTCCAAATGATTGTGGTTTAATTCTCTAAAAATCTGAATTTGCAACTTGGTTTGTATTTTGGGATCGTTTTTTCGTCATTTTAATGATGTTACCCCTTTCCAAATTTTCGAAAAATGGCTTTGCTGAAAAGTCACCTAAAACCTGCACTTCTAAGCCCATAACTTTTTTTACAGACATACTTCACTAATGGCTTCCAAATGATTGGGGTTTAAATTTCTAAAAATCTGGATTTGCAACTTGGTTTGTATTTTGGGGTCGATTTTTCGTCATTTTAATGATGTTGCCCCTTTCCAAATTTTCGAAAAATGGCTTTGCTGAAAAGTCACCTAAAACCTGCACTACTAAGCCCATAACTTTTCTAACAGACATCCGAGTTACTAACGGCATCCATCCAAATGATTGTGGTTTAATTCTCTAAAAAATCTGTGTTTTCAATTTGGTTTGTATTTTGGGGTCGATTTTTCGTCATTTTAATGATGTTACCCCTTTCCAAATTTTCGAAAAATGGCTTTGCTGAAAAGTCACCTAAAACCTGCACTTCTAAGCCCATAACTTTTCTAACAGACATCCGATTTACTAATGGCATACTTCCTAATGATTGTGGTTTAATTCTCTAAAAATCTGGATTTGCAACTTGGTTTGTATTTTAAGGTCGTTTTTTCGTCATTTTAATGATGTTACCCCTTTCCAAATTTTCAAAAAATGGCTTTTCGGAAAAGTCACCTAAAACCTGCACTTCTAAGCCCATAACTTTTCTAACAGACATCCGAGTTACTAATGGCATCCTTCCAAATGATTGTGGTTTAATTCTCTAAAAATCTGTGTTTTCAATTTGGTTTGTATTTTGGGGTCGATTTTTCGATATTTTAATGATGATACCCCTTTCCAAATTTTCGAAAAATGGCTTTGCTGAAAAGTCACCTAAAACCTGCACTTCTAAGCCCATAACTTTGCTAACAGACATCCGAGTTACTAATGGCATCCTTCCAAATGATTGTGGTTTAATTCTCTAAAAATCTGTGTTTTCAATTTGGTTCATATTTTTGGGGTCGATTTTTCGTCATTTTAACAGACATCCGAGTTACTAATGGCATCCTTCCAAATGATTGTGGTTTAATTCTCTAAAAATCTGTGTTTTCAATTTGGTTCATATTTTTGGGGTCGATTTTTCGTCATTTTAATGATGTTACCCTTTCGAAATTTTCTAAAAATGGCTTTGCTGAAAAGTCACCTAAAACCTGCACTTCTAAGCCCATAACTTTTCTAACAGACATCCGAGTTACTAACGGCATCCATCCAAATGATTGTGGTTTAATTCTCTAAAAATCTGTGTTTTCAATTTGGTTTGTATTTTGGGGTCGATTTTTCGTCATGATGTTACCCCTTTCCAAATTTTCTAAAAATGGCTTTGCTGAAAAGTCACCTAAAACCTGCACTTCTAAGCCCATAACTTTTCTAACAGACATCCGAGTTACTAACGGCATCCATCCAAATGATTGTGGTTTAATTCTCTAAAAATCTGTGTTTTCAATTTGGTTCGTATTTTGGGGTCGATTTTTCGTCATTTTAACAGACATCCGAGTTACTAATGGCATCCTTCCAAATGATTGTGGTTTAATTCTCTAAAAATCTGTGTTTTCAATTTGGTTCATATTTTTGGGGTCGATTTTTCGTCATTTTAATGATGTTACCCTTTCGAAATTTTCTAAAAATGGCTTTGCTGAAAAGTCACCTAAAACCTGCACTTCTAAGCCCATAACTTTTCTAACAGACATCCGAGTTACTAACGGCATCCATCCAAATGATTGTGGTTTAATTCTCTAAAAATCTGTGTTTTCAATTTGGTTTGTATTTTGGGGTCGATTTTTCGTCATGATGTTACCCCTTTCCAAATTTTCGAAAAATGGCTTTGCTGAAAAGTCACCTAAAACCTGCACTTCTAAGCCCATAACTTTTCTTACAGACATCCGATTTACTAATGGCATACTTCCTAATGATTGTGGTTTAATTCTCTAAAAATCTGGATTTGCAACTTGGTTTGTATTTTAAGGTCGTTTTTTCGTCATTTTAATGATGTTACCCCTTTCCAAATTTTCGAAAAATGGCTTTGCTGAAAAGTCACCTAAAACCTGCACTTCTAAGCCCATGACTTTTCTAACAGACATCCGAGCTACCAACGGCATCCATCCAAATGATTGTGGTTTAATTCTCTAAAAATCTGTGTTTTCAATTTGGTTTGTATTTCTGGGTCGATTTTTCGTCATGATGTTACCCCTTTCCAAATTTTCTAAAAATGGCTTTGCTGAAAAGTCACCTAAAACCTGCACTACTAAGCCCATAACTTTTCTAACAGACATCCGAGTTACTAACGGCATCCATCCAAATGATTGTGGTTTAATTCTCTAAAAATCTGTGTTTTCAATTTGGTTTGTATTTTTGGGGTCGATTTTTCGTCATTTTAATGATGTTACCCCTTTCCAAATTTTCGAAAAATGGCTTTGCTGAAAAGTCACCTAAAACCTGCACTTCTAAGCCTATAACTTTTCTAACAGACATCCGAGTTACTAATGGCATCCATCCAAATGATTGTGGTTTAATTCTCTAAAAATCTGTGTTTTCAACTTGGTTTGTATTTTGGGGTCGATTTTTCGTTATTTTAATGATGTTACCCCTTTCCAAATTTTCGAAAAATGGCTTTGCTGAAAAGTCACCTAAAACCTGCACTTCTAAGCCCATAAGCCCCTTTCCAAATTTTCGAAAAATGGCTTTGCTGAAAAGTCACCTAAAACCTGCACTACTAAGCCCATAACTTTTCTAACAGACATCCGAGTTACTAACGGCATACATCCAAATGATTGTGGTTTAATTCTCTAAAAATCTGTGTTTTCAATTTGGTTTGTATTTTTGGGGTCGATTTTTCGTCATTTTAATGATGTTACCCCTTTCCAAATTTTCGAAAAATGGCTTTGCTGAAAAGTCACCTAAAACCTGCACTTCTAAGCCCATAACTTTTCTAACAGACATCCGATTTACTAATGGCATACTTCCCAATGATTGTGGTTTTATTCTCTAAAAATCTGTATTTGCAACTTGGTTTGTATTTTTCGGGTCGATTTTTCGTCATTTTAATGATGTTTCAGAAAATAATAATTGTGGTTAATATCTCTAAAAATCTGTGTTTTCAATTTGGTTCGTATTTTGATTTTCCGTCATTTTAATGACGAAAAATTTTCGAAAAATGTCTTTGCTGAAAAGTCACCTAAAACCTGCACTTCTAAGCCCATAACTTTTCTTACAGACATCCGATTTACTAATGGCATACTTCCAAATGATTGTGGTTTAATTCTCTAAAAATCTGTGTTTTGCAACTTGGTTTGTATTTTTGGGGTCGATTTTTCGTCGTTTTAATGATGTTACCCCTTTCCAAATTTTCGAAAAATGGCTTTGCTGAAAAGTCACCTAAAACCTGCACTTCTAAGCCCATAACTTTTCTAACAGACATCCGAGTTACTAATGGCATACTTCTAAATGATTGTGGTTTAATTCTCTAAAAATCTGTGTTTTCCATTTGGTTCAAATTTTTGGGGTCGATTTTTCGTCATTTTAATGATGTTACACTTTCGAAATTTTCGAAAAATGGCTTTGCTGAAAAGTCACCTAAAACCTGCACTTCTAAGCCCATAACTTTTCTTACAGACATCCGATTTACTAATGGCATACTTCCAAATGATTGTGGTTTAATTCTCTAAAAATCTGGATTTGCAACTTGGTTTGTATTTTTGGGGTCGTTTTTTCGTCATTTTAATGATGTTCCCCTCTCCACATTTTCGAAAAATGGCTTTGCTGAAAAGTCACCTAAAACCTGCACTTCTAAGCCCATAACTTTTTTAACAGACATCCGATTTACTAATGGCATACTTCCAAATGATTGTGGTTAAATTCTCTAAAAATCTGTGTTTTCAATTTGGTTCGTATTTTTGGGGTCGATTTTTCGTCATTTTAATGATGTTACCCCTGTCCAAATTTTTGAAAAATGGCTTTGCTGAAAAGTCACCTAAAACCTGCACTTCTAAGCCCATAACTTTTCTTACAGACATCCGATTTACTAACGGCATACTTCTAAATGATTGTGGTTAAATTCTCAAAAAATCTGTTATTTCAATTTGGTTCGTATTTTTGGGGTCAATTTTTAGCCATTTTAATGATGTTACCCCTGTCCAAATTTTTGAAAAATGGCTTTGCTGAAAAGTCACCTAAAACCTGAACTTCTAAGCCCATAACTTTTCTAACAGACATCCGATTTACTAATGGCATACTTCTAAATGATTGTGGTTAAATTCTCTAAAAGTCTGTGTTTTCAATTTGGTTCGTATTTTTGGGGTCGATTTTTCGTCATTTTAATGATGTTACCCCTTTCCAAATTTTCGAAAAATGGCTTTGCTGAAAAGTCACCTAAAACCTGCACTTCTAAGCCCATAACTTTTCTAACAGACATCCGATTTACTAATGGCATACTTCTAAATGATTGTGGTTTAATTCTCTAAAAATCTGTGTTTTCAATTTGGTTTATATTTTTGGGGTCGATTTTTCGTCATTTTAATGATGTTACCCTTTCGAAATTTTCGAAAAATGGCTTTGCTGAAAAGTCACCTAAAACCTGCACTTCTAAGCCCATAACTTTTCTAACAGACATCCGATTTACTAATGGCATACTTCCAAATGATTGTGGTTAAATTCTCTAAAAATCTGTGTTTTCAATTTGGTTTGTATTTTTGGGGTCGATTTTTCGTCATTTTAATGATGTTACCCCTCTCCACATTTTCGAAAAATGGCTTTGCTGAAAAGTCACCTAAAACCGGCACTTCTAAGCCCATAACTTTTCTAACAGACATCCGATTTACTAATGGCATACTTCCAAATGATTGTGGTTTAATTCTCTAAAAATCTGTATTTGCAACTTGGTTTGTATTTTTGGGGTCGATTTTTCGTCATTTTAATGATGTTACCCCTGTCCAAATTTTTGAAAAATGGCTTTGCTGAAAAGTCACCTAAAACCTGCACTTTTAAGCCCATAACTTTTCTTACAGACATCCGATTTACTAACGGCATACTTCTAAATGATTGTGGTTAAATTCTCTAAAAATCTGTTATTTCAATTTGAATCGTATTTTTGGGGTCAATTTTTAGCCATTTTAATGATGTTACCCTTTCGAAATTTTCGAAAAATGGCTTTGCTGAAAAGTCACCTAAAACCTGCACTTCTAAGCCCATAACTTTTCTAACAGACATCTGAGTTACTAATGGCATACTTCCAAATGATAGTGGTTAAATTCTCTAAAAATCTGTGTTTTCAATTTGGTTAGTATTTTTGGGGTCGATTTTTCGTCATTTTAATGATGTTACCCCTGTCCAAATTTTTGAAAAATGGCTTTGCTGAAAAGTCACCTAAAACCTGCACTTTTAAGCCCATAACTTTTCTTAACAGACATCCGATTTACTAATGGCATACTTCTAAATGATTGTGGTTAAATTCTCTAAAAATCTGTGTTTTCAATTTGGTTTGTATTTTTGGGGTCGATTTTTCGTCATTTTAATGATGTTACCCCTGTCCAAATTTTCGAAAAATGGCTTTGCTGAAAAGTCACCTAAAACCAGCACTTCTAAGCCCATAACTTTTCTTACAGACATCCGATTTACTAATGGCATACTTCCAAATGATTGTGGTTTAATTCTCTAAAAATCTGTATTTGCAACTTGGTTTGTATTTTTGGGGTCGATTTTTCGTCCTTTTAATGATGTTACCCCTATCCACATTTTCGAAAAATGGCTTTGCTGAAAAGTCACCTAAAACCGGCACTTCTAAGCCCATAACTTTTCTAACAGACATCCGATTTACTAATGGCATACTTCCAAATGATTGTGGTTTAATTCTCTAAAAATCTGTATTTGCAACTTGGTTTGTATTTTTGGGGTCGATTTTTCGTCATTTTAATGATGTTACCCCTTTCCAAATTTTCGAAAAATGGCTTTGCTGAAAAGTCACCTAAAACCTGCACTTCTAAGCCCATAACTTTTCTAACAGACATCCGATTTACTAATGGCATACTTCCAAATGATTGTGGTTTAATTCTCTAAAAATCTGTGTTTTCAATTTGGTTTGTATTTTTGGGGTCGATTTTTCGTCATTTTAATGATGTTACCCTTTCGAAATTTTCGAAAAATGGCTTTGCTGAAAAGTCACCTAAA
Organism: Drosophila rhopaloa; assembly: GCF_018152115.1. Classification (NCBI taxonomy): domain Eukaryota; kingdom Metazoa; phylum Arthropoda; class Insecta; order Diptera; family Drosophilidae; genus Drosophila; species Drosophila rhopaloa. The sequence continues at coordinate 26,422,213 of NW_025335123.1, read as the reverse complement.
ACCGGCACTTCTAAGCCCATAACTTTTCTAACAGACATCCGATTTACTAATGGCATACTTCCAAATGATTGTGGTTTAATTCTCTAAAAATCTGTATTTGCAACTTGGTTTGTATTTTTGGGGTCGATTTTTCGTCATTTTAATGATGTTACCCCTTTCCAAATTTTCGAAAAATGGCTTTGCTGAAAAGTCACCTAAAACCTGCACTTCTAAGCCCATAACTTTTCTAACAGACATCCGATTTACTAATGGCATACTTCCAAATGATTGTGGTTTAATTCTCTAAAAATCTGTGTTTGCAATTTGGTTTGTATTTTTGGGGTCGATTTTTCGTCATTTTAATGATGTTACCCTTTCGAAATTTTCGAAAAATGGCTTTGCTGAAAAGTCACCTAAAACCGGCACTTCTAAGCCCATAACTTTTCTAACAGACATCCGATTTACTAATGGCATACTTCCAAATGATTGTGGTTAAATTCTCTAAAAATCTGTGTTTTCAATTTGGTTTGTATTTTTGGGGTCGATTTTTCGTCATTTTAATGATGTTACCCCTGTCCAAATTTTCGAAAAATGGCTTTGCTGAAAAGTCACCTAAAACCTGCACTTCTAAGCCCATAACTTTTCTTACAGACATCCGATTTACTAATGGCATACTTCCAAATGATTGTGGTTAAATTCTCTAAAAATCTGTTATTTCAATTTGGTTCGTATTTTTGGGGTCGATTTTTCGTCATTTTAATGATGTTACCCCTGTCCAAATTTTTGAAAAATGGCTTTGCTGAAAAGTCACCTAAAACCTGCACTTCTAAGCCCATAACTTTTCTTACAGACATCCGATTTACTAATGGCATACCTTCAAATGATAGTGGTTAAATTCTCTAAAAATCTGTGTTTTCAATTTGGTTCGTATTTTTGGGGTCGATTTTTCGTCATTTTAATGATGTTACCCTTTCCAAATTTTCGAAAAATGGCTTTGCTGAAAAGTCACCTAAAACCTGCACTTCTAAGCCCATAACTTTTCTAACAGACATCCGATTTACTAATGGCATACTTCCAAATGATTGTGGTTAAATTCTCTAAAAATCTGTGTTTTCAATTTGGTTTGTATTTTTGGGGTCGATTTTTCGTCATTTTAATGATGTTACCCTTTCCAAATTTTCGAAAAATGGCTTTGCTGAAAAGTCACCTAAAACCGGCACTTCTAAGCCCATAACTTTTCTAACAGACATCCGATTTACTAATGGCATACTTCCAAATGATTGTGGTTTAATTCTCTAAAAATCTGTATTTGCAACTTGGTTTGTATTTTTGGGGTCGATTTTTCGTCATTTTAATGATGTTACCCCTATCCACATTTTCGAAAAATGGCTTTGCTGAAAAGTCACCTAAAACCGGCACTTCTAAGCCCATAACTTTTCTAACAGACATCCGATTTACTAATGGCATACTTCCAAATGATTGTGGTTTAATTCTCTAAAAATCTGTATTTGCAACTTGGTTTGTATTTTTGGGGTCGATTTTTCGTCATTTTAATGATGTTACCCCTTTCCAAATTTTCGAAAAATGGCTTTGCTGAAAAGTCACCTAAAACCGGCACTTCTAAGCCCATAACTTTTCTAACAGACATCCGATTTACTAATGGCATACTTCCAAATGATTGTGGTTTAATTCTCTAAAAATCTGTGTTTTGCAACTTGGTTTGTATTTTTGGGGTCGATTTTTCGTCATTTTAATGATGTTACCCCTTTCCAAATTTTCGAAAAATGGCTTTGCTGAAAAGTCACCTAAAACCGGCACTTCTAAGCCCATAACTTTTCTAACAGACATCCGATTTACTAATGGCATACTTCCAAATGATTGTGGTTTAATTCTCTAAAAATCTGTATTTGCAACTTGGTTTGTATTTTTGGGGTCGATTTTTCGTCATTTTAATGATGTTACCCCTTTCCAAATTTTCGAAAAATGGCTTTGCTGAAAAGTCACCTAAAACCTGCACTTCTAAGCCCATAACTTTTCTAACAGACATCCGATTTACTAATGGCATACTTCCAAATGATTGTGGTTTAATTCTCTAAAAATCTGTGTTTTCAATTTGGTTTGTATTTTTGGGGTCGATTTTTCGTCATTTTAATGATGTTACCCTTTCGAAATTTTCGAAAAATGGCTTTGCTGAAAAGTCACCTAAAACCTGCACTTCTAAGCCCATAACTTTTCTAACAGACATCCGATTTACTAATGGCATACTTCTAAATGATTGTGGTTAAATTCTCTAAAAATCTGTGTTTTCAATTTGGTTCGTATTTTTGGGGTCGATTTTTCGTCATTTTAATGATGTTACCCCTGTCCAAATTTTTGAAAAATGGCTTTGCTGAAAAGTCACCTAAAACCTGCACTTCTAAGCCCATAACTTTTCTTACAGACATCCGATTTACTAATGGCATACTTCCAAATGATTGTGGTTAAATTCTCTAAAAATCTGTGTTTTCAATTTGGTTCGTATTTTTGGGGTCGATTTTTCGTCATTTTAATGATGTTACCCCTGTCCAAATTTTTGAAAAATGGCTTTGCTGAAAAGTCACCTAAAACCTGCACTTCTAAGCCCATAACTTTTCTTACAGACATCCGATTTACTAATGGCATACTTCCAAATGATTGTGGTTAAATTCTCTAAAAATCTGTGTTTTCAATTTGGTTCGTATTTTTGGGGTCGATTTTTCGTCATTTTAATGATGTTACCCTTTCCAAATTTTCGAAAAATGGCTTTGCTGAAAAGTCACCTAAAACCTGCACTTCTAAGCCCATAACTTTTCTAACAGACATCCGATTTACTAATGGCATACTTCCAAATGATTGTGGTTAAATTCTCTAAAAATCTGTGTTTTCAATTTGGTTTGTATTTTTGGGGTCGATTTTTCGTCATTTTAATGATGTTACCCTTTCCAAATTTTCGAAAAATGGCTTTGCTGAAAAGTCACCTAAAACCTGCACTTCTAAGCCCATAACTTTTCTAACAGACATCCGATTTACTAATGGCATACTTCCAAATGATTGTGGTTTAATTCTCTAAAAATCTGTATTTGCAACTTGGTTTGTATTTTTGGGGTCGATTTTTCGTCCTTTTAATGATGTTACCCCTATCCACATTTTCGAAAAATGGCTTTGCTGAAAAGTCACCTAAAACCGGCACTTCTAAGCCCATAACTTTTCTAACAGACATCCATTTACTAATGGCATACTTCCAAATGATTGTGGTTTAATTCTCTAAAAATCTGTATTTGCAACTTGGTTTTGTATTTTTGGGGTCGATTTTTCGTCATTTTAATGATGTTTCCCCTCTCCACATTTTCGAAAAATGGCTTTGCTGAAAAGTCACCTAAAACCGGCACTTCTAAGCCCATAACTTTTCTAACAGACATCCATTTACTAATGGCATACTTCCAAATGATTGTGGTTTAATTCTCTAAAAATCTGTATTTGCAACTTGGTTTTGTATTTTTGGGGTCGATTTTTCGTCCTTTTAATGATGTTACCCCTATCCACATTTTCGAAAAATGGCTTTGCTGAAAAGTCACCTAAAACCGGCACTTCTAAGCCCATAACTTTTCTAACAGACATCCGATTTACTAATGGCATACTTCCAAATGATTGTGGTTTAATTCTCTAAAAATCTGTATTTGCAACTTGGTTTGTATTTTTGGGGTCGATTTTTCGTCATTTTAATGATGTTACCCCTCTCCACATTTTCGAAAAATGGCTTTGCTGAAAAGTCACCTAAAACCGGCACTTCTAAGCCCATAACTTTTCTAACAGACATCCGATTTACTAATGGCATACTTCCAAATGATTGTGGTTTAATTCTCTAAAAATCTGTATTTGCAACTTGGTTTGTATTTTTGGGGTCGATTTTTCGTCATTTTAATGATGTTACCCCTTTCCAAATTTTCGAAAAATGGCTTTGCTGAAAAGTCACCTAAAACCGGCACTTCTAAGCCCATAACTTTTCTAACAGACATCCGATTTACTAATGGCATACTTCCAAATGATTGTGGTTAAATTCTCTAAAAATCTGTGTTTTCAATTTGGTTTGTATTTTTGGGGTCGATTTTTCGTCATTTTAATGATGTTACCCCTCTCCACATTTTCGAAAAATGGCTTTGCTGAAAAGTCACCTAAAACCGGCACTTCTAAGCCCATAACTTTTCTAACAGACATCCGATTTACTAATGGCATACTTCCAAATGATTGTGGTTTAATTCTCTAAAAATCTGTGTTTTCAATTTGGTTTGTATTTTTGGGGTCGATTTTTCGTCATTTTAATGATGTTACCCCTTTCCAAATTTTCGAAAAATGGCTTTGCTGAAAAGTCACCTAAAACCGGCACTTCTAAGCCCATAACTTTTCTAACAGACATCCGATTTACTAATGGCATACTTCCAAATGATTGTGGTTTAATTCTCTAAAAATCTGTATTTGCAACTTGGTTTGTATTTTTGGGGTCGATTTTTCGTCATTTTAATGATGTTACCCCTTTCCAAATTTTTGAAAAATGGCTTTGCTGAAAAGTCACCTAAAACCTGCACTTCTAAGCCCATAACTTTTCTAACAGACATCCGATTTACTAATGGCATACTTCCAAATGATTGTGGTTTAATTCTCTAAAAATCTGTGTTTTCAATTTGGTTTGTATTTTTGGGGTCGATTTTTCGTCATTTTAATGATGTTACCCCTTTCCAAATTTTCGAAAAATGGCTTTGCTGAAAAGTCACCTAAAACCTGCACTTCTAAGCCCATAACTTTTCTAACAGACATCCGATTTACTAATGGCATACTTCCAAATGATTGTGGTTTAAATTCTCTAAAAATCTGTGTTTTCAATTTGGTTTGTATTTTTGGGGTCGATTTTTCGTCATTTTAATGATGTTACCCCTGTCCAAATTTTCGAAAAATGGCTTTGCTGAAAAGTCACCTAAAACCGGCACTTCTAAGCCCATAACTTTTCTAACAGACATCCGATTTACTAATGGCATACTTCCAAATGATTGTGGTTTAATTCTCTAAAAATCTGTATTTGCAACTTGGTTTGTATTTTTGGGGTCGATTTTTCGTCATTTTAATGATGTTACCCCTATCCACATTTTCGAAAAATGGCTTTGCTGAAAAGTCACCTAAAACCGGCACTTCTAAGCCCATAACTTTTCTAACAGACATCCGATTTACTAATGGCATACTTCCAAATGATTGTGGTTTAATTCTCTAAAAATCTGTATTTGCAACTTGGTTTGTATTTTTGGGGTCGATTTTTCGTCATTTTAATGATGTTACCCCTTTCCAAATTTTCGAAAAATGGCTTTGCTGAAAAGTCACCTAAAACCGGCACTTCTAAGCCCATAACTTTTCTAACAGACATCCGATTTACTAATGGCATACTTCCAAATGATTGTGGTTTAATTCTCTAAAAATCTGTGTTTTCAATTTGGTTTGTATTTTTGGGGTCGATTTTTCGTCATTTTAATGATGTTACCCCTTTCCAAATTTTCGAAAAATGGCTTTGCTGAAAAGTCACCTAAAACCTGCACTTCTAAGCCCATAACTTTTCTAACAGACATCCGATTTACTAATGGCATACTTCCAAATGATTGTGGTTTAATTCTCTAAAAATCTGTGTTTTCAATTTGGTTTGTATTTTTGGGGTCGATTTTTCGTCATTTTAATGATGTTACCCCTTTCCAAATTTTCGAAAAATGGCTTTGCTGAAAAGTCACCTAAAACCTGCACTTCTAAGCCCATAACTTTTCTAACAGACATCCGATTTACTAATGGCATACTTCCAAATGATTGTGGTTTAATTCTCTAAAAATCTGTATTTGCAACTTGGTTTGTATTTTTGGGGTCGATTTTTCGTCATTTTAATGATGTTACCCCTTTCCAAATTTTCGAAAAATGGCTTTGCTGAAAAGTCACCTAAAACCTGCACTTCTAAGCCCATAACTTTTCTAACAGACATCCGATTTACTAATGGCATACTTCCAAATGATTGTGGTTTAATTCTCTAAAAATCTGTGATTTGCAACTTGGTTTGTATTTTTGGGGTCGATTTTTCGTCATTTTAATGATGTTACCCCTTTCCAAATTTTCGAAAAATGGCTTTGCTGAAAAGTCACCTAAAACCTGCACTTCTAAGCCCATAACTTTTCTAACAGACATCCGATTTACTAATGGCATACTTCCAAATGATTGTGGTTTAATTCTCTAAAAATCTGTGATTTGCAACTTGGTTTGTATTTTTGGGGTCGATTTTTCGTCATTTTAATGATGTTACCCCTTTCCAAATTTTCGAAAAATGGCTTTGCTGAAAAGTCACCTAAAACCTGCACTTCTAAGCCCATAACTTTTCTAACAGACATCCGATTTACTAATGGCATACTTCCAAATGATTGTGGTTTAATTCTCTAAAAATCTGTGTTTGCAACTTGGTTTGTATTTTTGGGGTCGATTTTTCGTCATTTTAATGATGTTACCCCTTTCCAAATTTTCGAAAAATGGCTTTGCTGAAAAGTCACCTAAAACCTGCACTTCTAAGCCCATAACTTTTCTAACAGACATCCGATTTACTAATGGCATACTTCCAAATGATTGTGGTTTAATTCTCTAAAAATCTGTGTTTTGCAATTTGGTTTGTATTTTTGGGGTCGATTTTTCGTCATTTTAATGATGTTACCCCTTTCCAAATTTTCGAAAAATGGCTTTGCTGAAAAGTCACCTAAAACCTGCACTTCTAAGCCCATAACTTTTTTAACAGACATCCGATTTACTAACGGCATACTTCCAAATGATTGTGGTTTAATTCTCTAAAAATCTGTGTTTTCAATTTGGTTTGTATTTTTGGGGTCAATTTTTCGTCATTTTAATGATGTTACCCCTTTCCAAATTTTCGAAAAATGGCTTTGCTGAAAAGTCACCTAAAACCTGCACTTCTACTAAGCCCATAACTTTTCTAACAGACATCCGATTTACTAATGGCATACTTCCAAATGATTGTGGTTTAATTCTCTAAAAATCTGTGTTTTCAATTTGGTTTGTATTTTTGGGGTCGATTTTTCGTCATTTTAATGATGTTACCCCTTTCCAAATTTTCGAAAAATGGCTTTGCTGAAAAGTCACCTAAAACCTGCACTTCTAAGCCCATAACTTTTCTTACAGACATCCGATTTACTAATGGCATACTTCCAAATGATTGTGGTTTAATTCTCTAAAAATCTGTATTTGCAACTTGGTTTGTATTTTTGGGGTCGATTTTTCGTCATTTTAATGATGTTACCCCTTTCCAAATTTTCGAAAAATGGCTTTGCTGAAAAGTCACCTAAAACCTGCACTTCTAAGCCCATAACTTTTCTTACAGACATCCGATTTACTAATGGCATACTTCCAAATGATTGTGGTTTAATTCTCTAAAAATCTGTATTTGCAACTTGGTTTGTATTTTTGGGGTCGATTTTTCGTCATTTTAATGATGTTACCCCTTTCCAAATTTTCGAAAAATGGCTTTGCTGAAAAGTCACCTAAAACCTGCACTTCTAAGCCCATAACTTTTCTTACAGACATCCGATTTACTAATGGCATACTTCCAAATGATTGTGGTTTAATTCTCTAAAAATCTGTGTTTTCAACTTGGTTTGTATTTTTGGGGTCGTTTTTTCGTCATTTTAATGATGTTACCCCTTTCCAAATTTTCGAAAAATGGCTTTGCTGAAAAGTCACCTAAAACCTGCACTTCTAAGCCCATAACTTTTCTTACAGACATCCGATTTACTAATGGCATACTTCCAAATGATTGTGGTTTAATTCTCTAAAAATCTGTATTTGCAACTTGGTTTGTATTTTTGGGGTCGATTTTTCGTCATTTTAATGATGTTACCCCTTTCCAAATTTTCGAAAAATGGCTTTGCTGAAAAGTCACCTAAAACCTGCACTTCTAAGCCCATAACTTTTCTTACAGACATCCGATTTACTAATGGCATACTTCCAAATGATTGTGGTTTAATTCTCTAAAAATCTGTGTTTTGCAACTTGGTTTGTATTTTTGGGGTCGATTTTTTCGTCATTTTAATGATGTTACCCCTTTCCAAATTTTCGAAAAATGGCTTTGCTGAAAAGTCACCTAAAACCTGCACTTCTAAGCCCATAACTTTTCTAACAGACATCCGAGTTACTAATGGCATACTTCCAAATGATTGTGGTTTAATTCTCTAAAAATCTGTGTTTTCAATTTGGTTTGTATTTTTGGGGTCGATTTTTCGTCATTTTAATGATGTTACCCCTTTCCAAATTTTCGAAAAATGGCTTTGCTGAAAAGTCACCTAAAACCTGCACTTCTAAGCCCATAACTTTTCTAACAGACATCCGATTTACTAATGGCATACTTCCAAATGATTGTGGTTTAATGCTCTAAAAATCTGTGTTTTCAATGTGGTTCGTATTTTTGGGGTCGATTTTTCGTCATTTTAATGATGTTACCCCTTTCCAAATTTTCGAAAAATGGCTTTGCTGAAAAGTCACCTAAAACCTGCACTTCTAAGCCCATAACTTTTCTAACAGACATCCGATTTACTAATGGCATACTTCCAAATGATTGTGGTTTAAATTTCTAAAAATCTGGATTTGCAACTTGGTTTGTATTTTTGGGGTCGATTTTTCGTCATTTTAATGATGTTACCCCTTTCCAAATTTTCGAAAAATGGCTTTGCTGAAAAGTCACCTAAAACCTGCACTTCTAAGCCCATAACTTTTCTAACAGACATCCGATTTACTAATGGCATACTTCCAAATGATTGTGGTTTAATTCTCTAAAAATCTGTATTTGCAACTTGGTTTGTATTTTTGGGGTCGATTTTTCGTCATTTTAATGATGTTTCCCCTCTCCACATTTTCGAAAAATGGCTTTGCTGAAAAGTCACCTAAAACCTGCACTTCTAAGCCCATAACTTTTCTTACAGACATCCGATTTACTAACGGCATACTTCTAAATGATTGTGGTTAATATCTCTAAAAATCTGTGTTTTCAATTTGGTTCGTATTTTTGGGGTCGATTTTTCGTCATTTTAATGATGTTACCCCTTTCCAAATTTTCGAAAAATGGCTTTGCTGAAAAGTCACCTAAAACCTGCACTTCTAAGCCCATAACTTTTCTTACAGACATCCGATTTACTAATGGCATACTTCCAAATGATTGTGGTTTAATTCTCTAAAAATCTGGATTTGCAACTTGGTTTGTATTTTGGGGGTCGTTTTTTCGTCATTTTAATGATGTTACCCCTTTCCAAATTTTCGAAAAATGGCTTTGCTGAAAAGTCACCTAAAACCTGCACTTCTAAGCCCATAACTTTTCTAACAGACATCCGATTTACTAATGGCATACTTCCAAATGATTGTGGTTTAATTCTCTAAAAATCTGTATTTGCAACTTGGTTTGTATTTTTGGGGTCGATTTTTCGTCATTTTAATGATGTTACCCCTCTCCACATTTTCGAAAAATGGCTTTGCTGAAAAGTCACCTAAAACCGGCACTTCTAAGCCCATAACTTTTCTAACAGACATCCGAGTTACTAATGGCATACTTCTAAATGATTGTGGTTAAATTCTCTAAAAATCTGTGTTTTCAATTTGGTTTGTATTTTTGGGGTCGATTTTTCGTCATTTTAATGATGTTACCCCTTTCCAAATTTTCGAAAAATGGCTTTGCTGAAAAGTCACCTAAAACCTGCACTTCTAAGCCCATAACTTTTCTAACAGACATCCGAGTTACTAATGGCATACTTCCAAATGATTGTGGTTTAATTCTCTAAAAATCTGTGTTTTCAATTTGGTTTGTATTTTTGGGGTCAATTTTTCGTCATTTTAATGATGTTACCCCTTTCCAAATTTTCGAAAAATGGCTTTGCTGAAAAGTCACCTAAAACCTGCACTTCTAAGCCCATAACTTTTCTAACAGACATCCGATTTACTAATGGCATACTTCCAAATGATTGTGGTTTAATTCTCTAAAAATCTGTATTTGCAACTTGGTTTGTATTTTTGGGGTCGATTTTTCGTCATTTTAATGATGTTTCCCCTCTCCACATTTTCGAAAAATGGCTTTGCTGAAAAGTCACCTAAAACCTGCACTTCTAAGCCCATGACTTTTCTTACAGACATCCGATTTACTAACGGCATACTTCTAAATAATTGTGGTTAATATCTCTAAAAATCTGTGTTTTCAATTTGGTTCGTATTTTTGGGGTCGATTTTTTGTCATTTTAATGATGTTACCCCTTTCCAAACTTTCGAAAAATGGCTTTGCTGAAAAGTCACCTAAAACCTGCATTTCTAAGCCCATAACTTTTCTAACAGACATCCGATTTACTAATGGTATACTTCCAAATGATTGTGGTTTAATTCTCTAAAAATCTGTATTTGCAACTTGGTTTGTATTTTTGGGGTCGATTTTTCGTCATTTTAATGATGTTACCCCTTTCCAAATTTTCGAAAAATGGCTTTGCTGAAAAGTCACCTAAAACCTGCACTTCTAAGCCCATAACTTTTTTTACAGACATCCATTCACTAATGGCATACTTCCAAATGATTGGGGTTTAAATTTCTAAAAATCTGTGATTTGCAACTTGGTTTGTATTTTTGGGGTCGATTTTTCGTCATTTTAATGATGTTACCCCTTTCCAAATTTTCGAAAAATGGCTTTGCTGAAAAGTCACCTAAAACCTGCACTTCTAAGCCCATAACTTTTCTAACAGACATCCGATTTACTAATGGCATACTTCCAAATGATTGTGGTTTAATTCTCTAAAAATCTGTATTTGCAACTTGGTTTGTATTTTTGGGGTCGATTTTTCGTCATTTTAATGATGTTTCCCCTCTCCACATTTTCGAAAAATGGCTTTGCTGAAAAGTCACCTAAAACCTGCACTTCTAAGCCCATGACTTTTCTTACAGACATCCGATTTACTAACGGCATACTTCTAAATAATTGTGGTTAATATCTCTAAAAATCTGTGTTTTCAATTTGGTTCGTATTTTTGGGGTCGATTTTTTGTCATTTTAATGATGTTATTCCTTTCCAAACTTTCGAAAAATGGCTTTGCTGAAAAGTCACCTAAAACCTGCACTTCTAAGCCCATAACTTTTCTAACAGACATCCAATTTACTAATGGTATACTTCCAAATGATTGTGGTTTAATTCTCTAAAAATCTGTATTTGCAACTTGGTTTGTATTTTTGGGGTCGATTTTTCGTCATTTTAATGATGTTACCCCTCTCCACATTATCGAAAAATGGCTTTGCTGAAAAGTCACCTAAAACCGGCACTTCTAAGCCCATAACTTTTCTAACAGACATCCGAGTTACTAATGGCATACTTCTAAATGATTGTGGTTAAATTCTCTAAATATCTGTGTTTTCAATTTGGTTTGTATTTTGGGGTCGATTTTTCGTCATTTTAATGATGTTTCCCCTCTCCACATTTTCGAAAAATGGCTCTGCTGAAAAGGCACCTAAAACCGGCACTTCTAAGCCCATAACTTTTCTAACAGACATCCGATTTACTAACGGCATACTTCTAAATGATTGTGGTTAATATCTCTAAAAATCTGTGTTTTCAATTTGGTTTGTATTTTGGGGTCGATTTTTCGTCATTTTAATGATGTTACCCCTTTCCAAATTTTCGAAAAATGGCTTTGCTGAAAAGTCACCTAAAACCTGCACTTCTAAGCCCATAACTTTTCTAACAGACATCCGATTTACGAATGGCATACTTCCCAATGATTGTGGTTTTATTCTCTAAAAATCTGTATTTGCAACTTGGTTTGTATTTTTCGGGTCGATTTTTCGTCATTTTAATGATGTTTCCCCTCTCCACATTTTCGAAAAATGGCTCTGCTGAAAAGGCACCTAAAACCGGCACTTCTAAGCCCATAACTTTTCTAACAGACATCCGATTTACTAACGGCATACTTCTAAATGATTGTGGTTAATTTCTCTAAAAATCTGTGTTTTCAATTTGGTTCGTATTTTGGGGTCGATTTTTCGTCATTTTAATGATGTTTTCCCCTCTCCACATTTTCGAAAAATGGCTTTGCTGTAAAGTCACCTAAAACCTGCACTTCTAAGCCCATAACTTTTCTTACAGACATCCGATTTACTAACGGCATACTTATAAATGATTGAGTTTAAATTCTCTAAAAATCTGTGTTTTCAATTTGGTTCGTATTTTTGGGGTCAATTTTTCGTAATTTTATTGATGTTACCCTTTCGAAATTTTCGAAAAATGGCTTTGCTGAAAAGTCACCTAAATCCTGCAGAGGTTGGCAAAGTTTTTTGCTGAAACGAACTATTTCCAAGTTGTGGGCAAACGACCTTTTTTTATTACTTATTTTGAAGATGTAGGCGCTACTGTACTTAACTTATTTAAAAAAAAGAATTAATTTTGTAATATACATACAAGTTTTAAAATTTTAATTTTTTATTTGCCGGTAATTACTAGTGAACAAATAAAATTTGCCTTTCCATTTTATTTAAATTTATGGAATGTACACCACCATCTTCATGAGTTTTCATCACAAAATTTGATACCAGAAATTTTGTATGTGGAAAACGCGATCGTCACCGCTGTTTTACTTCGTTCATAAAAAAAATTTTATTTAAAATTTAAAAAAATCAAATTTTGATTTACACACAATAATATATATATCGTTGCAACAGAAAGTGTATTTATTTTGTTTGAAACGAATAAAGCATTAGAAATTTATTATTTAAAGTCTGTATATATATACAACTTTCATTTATTACTGAAACGAATTTGTGCACAAACGGCCTTTTCTTACTAAAAAAAATAAATTTTTAATGTGCACAGATTTAGCAGTGCAACTTTAAAATTTTTATTTATTAATTGTCCGTAACCTATTTGTTATCCATATTTTACCCGTTAATTATTCCTGAATAAATACAATTTTTTTAAAATATTATTTTTAAGTGGTTGGCAACGTTTTTTTTTTAACAAAAACTATTTTTGAGATGCGGCCAAACAAACTTTTTTATTATTGATTTTGAAGAGGTTAGCTTAAATGGGCTTATCTTACTTTAAAAAATAAATAAATTTGTAATGTACATAAAGTTAGCAATGCAACTTTTGAAATTTTAATTTTGTTGTTCTTAATTTGCCTTTAATTACCCGTAAACCTCTTTGTTATCCATAATTATCCCCTTAATTATTGCTGAATAAATAACATTTGCCGTTACATTTTTTCAATCAATAAGTTGTATGGCAGCTATAGGATATAGTCGGCCGATCCTTATGACATTTGGTAGGTCGGATTGATTGGCCAAATATAAAACCCATAGAAAATCCCAGTTTCCCAACTTTGCGAACAAAAAAGTTATGGTTATGGCATTTCCGATCAATCAGTTGTATGGCAGCTATAGGATATAGTCGGCCGATCCCGGCCGTTCCGACTTATACAGAGTATTCTGCAAGGGTACATCAACTTCAGCTCCGCCCGAAGTTAACTTTACTTTCTTGTTGTTCTCTATTTCCCTACTTTTGGGGGTGGGTTTTTCCATTGCAGGCTAGTTTCTTATTGCCGTGAAGTGCAAAAAGTAATGGCGTAAATATGTACACATATATTTTGATGCCATACAGAGAATAAAACCGAGAATTACAAACCAAACGTACAGATTTTTAGAGAATGAACCCCAATCATTTAGGAGTGTGACACTTTGAAATCGGTTGCCTGTAAGAAAAGTTATGGGCTTTTGTATGTTGAAAACGCGATCGTCACCGCTGTTTTACTTCCTTAATAAAAAATTATATTTAAATTAAAATTTAAAAAATATAATATAGATAATATAATATAATAATATAACACACAACAAAATATATATCTGAGAAATAGAAAGTGTATTTATTTTGTGTGACGCGAATAAAGTATTAGAAATTAAATATTTTAAGTAAAGTCTATAAATCTATAAATTTTTTATTTATTACTGAAACATAGAGGATTATTTATTTTTAATTGTAACAGAGCCGACTGCGCGGCTGGATCTGTTGGGGCCGGTGGGGCAATGTTTTGATGTTTTTTTAAGCTGGATGGATTCTTGTCGATATACGCGTTAAATGTCTGTTCAAACATGAACACGTTTTTACAGATGTATTTGTGTAGACCGTATCTTACAATGAAGTCATAAATTGTAACCCGAATATGGGATGCCCAGAGAAGGGTCGAATATCCTAGGCACATAAGCGATAACAGATGTGCACTATAAAAACCCAACGATAAGCAGGTATGTCTGCGTGGGTCATAAGATAAGAGTAAAATAAGATTCTCATGTTAGCTACGTAAGAGTTAAATATTAATAAAGAAATCAGTTTGAAATAGTAACTCAACAAATGAAGACGTCCTTATTTCGGTTCGCTCTATTCATTTTGGTCCTTCGAGGAGCTCTAAAAGTCATCCCCCACCAGTGGTAAGAGACTTAGAGTTATAAGCCAGCACCTTAAAAATCTAAGGTTACCCCCCACCCGTGGTAAGGAACAGAGAAAAATAAATAATACAAATAAACATAAATATTCAAAAGAATTTTGTATTGTTTTAATTTAAAAACACCTCTGTTAGGCTTAAAATATAGCCAAAGGTTGTTTCAAACAAGAAAGGAAAGCTAACTTCGGGCGGAGCCGAAGTTGATATACCCTTGCAGAATACTCTGTAAATTATATTCTCCAAAATTATTCAAATGATGCATTCTTAATACTCATAAAAAATCCCAACTTCCTAACTTTAACAACACCAAAGTTATGACATTTCCAATCGTTCAGTTATATGGCAGCTATAGGATATAGTCGGCCGATCCTTATGAAATTTGGTAGGTCGGATTGGCTGGCCAAATATAACACCCATAGAAAATGCCAACTTCCTAACTTTACAAACACCAAAGTTATGGCATTTCCGATCAATCAGTTATATGGCAGCTATAGGATATAGTCGGCCGATCCTTATGAAATTCGGCATGTCGGATTGATTAGCCAAATATAAAACCCATAGAAAATCCCAACATTCTAACTTTACAAACACCAAAGTTATGGCATTTCCGATCAATCAGTTATATGGCAGCTATAGGATACAGTCGGCCGATCCTTATGAAATTCGGCATGTCGGATTGATTAGCCAAATTCAAAACCCATAGAAAATCCCAACTTCCTAGCTTTACAAACACCAAAGTTATGGCATTTCCGATCGTTCAGTTATATGGCAGCTATAGGATATAGTCGGCCGATCCCGGCCGTTCCGACTTATATACTGCGTGCAAAGGAAAGAAGGGTGTGTGCAAAGTTTCAATTCGATATCTTTAAAACTGAGAGACTAGTTCGCGTAGAAACAGACAGACGGACAGACAGACGGACAGACAGACGGACAGACGGACAGACGGACATGGCTATATCAACTCAGGAGGTGATCCTGATCAAGAATATATATACTTTATAGGGTCGGAGATGTCTCCTTCACTGCGTTGCACACTTTTGACCAAAATTATAATACCCTCTGCAAGGGTATAAAAATATATATACCCATTTAAAAAAAAAAAACAAGAAAGGAAAGCTAACTTCGGGCGGAGCCGAAGTTGATATACCCTTGCAGAATACTCTGTTAATTATATTCTCCAAAATTATTCATATGATGTATTCTTAATACTCATAAAATGTCCCAACTTCCTAACTTTAAAAACACCAAAGTTATGTCATTTCCAATCGTTCAGTTATATGGCAGCTATAAGATATAGTCGGCCGATCCTTATGAAATTTGGTAGGTCGGATTGATTGGCCAAAAATAAAACCCATAGAAAATCCCAACTTCCTAACTTTAAAAACACCAAAGTTATGGCTTTTCCGATCGTTCAGTTATATGGCAGCTATATGATATAGTGGCCCGACCCGGCTCGTTCCGACTTATATACTACCTGCAATAGAAAGACAACTTTTGGGAAAGTTTCAAGCAGATAGCTTTAAAACTGAGGGACTAGTTTGCGTAGAAACGGACGGACAGACGGACAGACGGACGGACAGACGGACATGGCTAGATCGACTCTTCTGGTGATGCTGATCAAGAATATATATACTTTATAGGGTCGGAAATGTCTCCTTCACTGCGTTGCAAACTTTTGACTGAAATTATAATACCCTCTGCAAGGGTATAAAAAGAAGAAAAAGGAGCATCATTAAATAAAAAAATTATTGAACTTAGAGAATATTTGAATGAGACTTATATAGAAATGCGGGACGGTAAGCTGAATATGGTACATGTTAGAAAGAACAGGATACATAAAACTAGATATTGGTAGTTGTAGTTTCGACCAAGAATTAACTCTTAGCGAAGTAGAATTTGACGTTCAAAATATTTCTGTTGAAATAAATGAGAAGATAATAGAACGAGATTCGATTAAAATGGAGGCTATGGGTAAAATTGAATACTTACCAAGTCTACCTAAAATTGAGGTACCCACATTTAGCGGAGATGCTAAAGACTGGGACCTTTTTCAGGAATTGTATGTGGAATTGATACATACAAGGGAAGGTCTGACTACCTCCCTGAAATTCAATTATTTAAAGTCCGCCCTAAAAGGTGAAGCTCGAAAGGTGGTCGCTCACCTATTATTAGGTTCCGCGGAAAATTATGATGCCGCTTGGGAGCTTCTGACGAAGCGGTACGAAAATCATCGAAAAATTTTCTCGGAGCAATTGAATCGCTTGATGGACTTGACGGGTTTAAATATTGATTCTGTCAAGCAAATAAAGCATTTTATTGATACAGCAAATGAAGCAATATACATCGTAAAGCTGAAGGCCAATCTGACCGACGAAGTTGATGTGTTATTTGCTCATATGGTGCTCAGAAAATTCAATACGCAGACTCTTCAATTATATGAAAGTCATATTAAAAAAACCAAAGACATACAGAAACTATCTGATGTTATGGATTTTTTGGAGCAGCGATTATGTGCGACTTGCTCTTTTCAGGAAGAAAAACCTGTTAAAAAAATGTCAAATGTGGCAAATAGTTTCAACTTTAAACAAGTTAGTTATTCAAATTGGGGAGAAAAATGTCCGATCTGCAAAATGATGGGGCATTTCACAACTCAATGCCACAGATTTAGAGGAATGAATCCCACAGAGCGATTGGAAATCGCTAAAAAAGTGCAACTATGTACAAGATGCCTAAAACATTCTTCTAATCAAAAATGCTCAAGCGAATATTTATGTTCCTTGTGCAATAAATCGCATCATACGATGCTTCATATAAACACTCAAAAACGCGAAAAAGTCAACACTTGTGTGACTGCCACTCAGGCATTACTTGCAACAGCAAAAATTCAAGTGAAATCTGCCAACGGCGATTTCGAAAGTTTAAGAGCTCTCATTGATAGTGGATCGCAAAGCACTATCATATCAGAGGAGGCAGCACAAATACTAAAACTGCCAAAAATTAAAACTAAATGGCAAAATTATTCATTAGCTGGCCCGGACTTTAATAAGCCAGGCCGAGTTGATGTAATTATTGGAGCCGATCTATATACACAAATTTTAAAAAAGGGTATAGCAAAAATTAATGGTCTATTAGGCCAGAATACAAATTTCGGTTGGATCATTTCTGGGTGCACTAAATCAAAAATGTACCGACAAATATTCATTGATGAAAAAGATCAAGAATACCAATATATATTATGGAGAGACTCTCCTGAAGACAAAATAAAATCTTACAAATTAAAATCAATAACTTATGGGACCGCCTCAGCTCCATATTTAGCTACTAGTGTTCTAGTAGATATAGCAGATAATTGTAAGAATGATGAAATTGGAAGAATAATTAGAAATGATTTCTACATGGATGATCTCATGACAGGATCCAATTCAGTGGAAAATGCCATAAACATTATAGAGCAGATTTCTAGCGAATTTATGAAAGTTAATCTGAATTTACGGAAATGGATTTCGAATAAGAAAGAAATATTAAAGGTAGTAGAAGATACTGGCGACAACAAGATAATAAGTATCAAAGAAAATGGGTTCGTGAAAACATTGGGACTTCAATGGGAACGCCAAAAGGATGAGTTTAAATTCAACGTTAATTTAGGGAATGCTAAAAAAGAAAATAAACGAACAGTACTTTCCACTTTATCTAAAATTTATGATCCGTTAGGATGGTTAGCTCCAGTAACTATCACAGGAAAGCTGTTTGTGCTGAAACTTTGGCTGTCTGAAAATAGCTGGGATCAAGAGTTATCAAAAGATAATGCCCAAGAATGGACGGCCTATAAAGAAAAACTTTTACTATTGGAAAAAAATCAGAATACCTAGATGGATCCAAAGTAATTTAAATTCGATTGTTGAACTGCATGGGTTTGCAGACGCGTCTGAAAAAGCATACGCGGCAGTAGTATATGCTAAAGTAGGAAGATTGATTACAATAATAGCTAGCAAAAGCAGGGTAAGCCCAATCAAAAATAGGAAAACAATTCCAAAATTAGAACTGTGTGCAGCTCATCTGTTGAGTAAATTAATACAAAAGGTCAAAGAATCTATTAATAACGCATCTAAAATATACGCATGGAGTGATTCGACTATAACGTTGGCTTGGATTAAAAGTGGTCAAAGCAAAGTCAAATTTATTAAGCATAGGACAGATTATATTCGTAGATATACAGAAGTAGAATGGAATCACGTCAAATCAGAAGATAATCCAGCGGACGCGGCGTCAAGGGGAATTTCTTCGAGTGAACTGATAAATTTTGATCTTTGGTGGAATGGACCAAATTGGTTAAAAGAATCAAAAGAGAATTGGCCGTCTCAGTTAAAAGCTGAGGAAGAAACAGGTGTCCATACCGTGCTGACTGCTGATAGGGATATTATTCATAATCTCTTAGAAAAATATTCAAGCATACAAAAATTAAAAAGAGTGATATGCTACATAGTTCGATTTATTAATATGAAAACAAAGAAAATATCTTATCCGTGTTATTTATCGGTTAAGGAAATGAGATATGCAGAACAAATAATAATAAAAAAGGAGCAATCATATCAATTTGGTCCAGAGCTAAACAGTTTAAATAATAATAAAGAAGTTAAAATTTCTTCAAAAATTCTAAGTTTACATCCATTTATTGATCAGGATAAAATTATCAGAGTAGGCGGTAGATTAAAAAACTACAATGCTAGATTCGAGATAAAACATCCAATTATTCTCGACAAAGGGCATACTTCTTCATTAATTATAGAGGATGCTCATAACCAAACCTTACATGGTGGAATAAATTTGATGAGAACATACATTCAAAGAAAATATTGGATATTTGGATTGAGAAATTAATTAAAGAAGAAATTAAATGAGTGTACGAAATGTGCAAGATATCGACAGGTCACGGCACAACAGGTAATGGGAAATCTACCCAAATATAGGGTAACAATGTCTTACCCATTTCTAAATACAGGTATTGATTACGCCGGAACCTATTATATAAGATGTTCTAAGAATAGAGGTCAAAAAACATACAAAGGGTATATAGCTGTCTTTGTGTGTATGGTAACAAAGGCAATACACTTAGAAGTAGTAAGCGATTTAACTTCTGACGCGTTTCTAGCTGCGCTTAGAAGGTTTATCGCAAGAAGAGGGAAGTGTGCGGCTATTTATTCCGATAATGGAACAAATTTTGTAGGCGCAGCAAGAAAATTAGACGCAGAGTTGGTGAAAGCGATTGAAGAAAATTCAGCGGTGGGAAAACAACTCGGAAAAGAAGGGATTGAGTGGCATTTTATCCCCCCGGCAGGACCTCACTTTGGAGGTATCTGGGAGGCCGGCGTAAAATCCATGAAATACCATCTAAAACAAGTTATTGGTGACGGAAACTTGACATACGAAGAGATGTCAACACTATTATGCCAAATAGAAGGAGTGTTGAATTCACGACCCCTATATTTATCCGATAATGATATAGAGGAAAATGAAGTACTTACACCTGGACACTTTCTGATAGGACGGCCACCGTTGGATGTGATTGAGCCTATAAATGAAGATGAAAAAATAGGGAATTTGGATAGGTGGAAATTAATCCAAAAAATTAAAAGAGATTTTTGGATAAAATGGAAAGATAACTACTTGCATACCCTACAACAGAGGTATAAATGGAAAAGAAATAGCCCCAATATAGAAAAGGGACAGGTAGTTCTAATAAAGGATGAAAATTGTCACCAGTCAAGATGGCCGTTAGGAAAAGTCCAAGAAGTGCATAAGGGTAAAGATGAGAAAGTTCGGGTAGTAAAAGTCAAGATGCAGGACGCATGCATTTCCCGACCGATTACCAAAGTTTGCCCTCTTCTAGGAATCAAGGCTGTCGAAGATAATGAAGAAGAATCTCAACCCAAAAGGATAACTAGGGGTGGATCTAGGATATCCAAGCTTGGGTTAATAATGAGTATGCTAATGTTGATGTTGTTTTGTCAACTATCAAATGCATCACTCACCGTCGAAAATACGCCTAAGTATCAAATTGAAAAAATAAATAAAACGGCAGCCATATATTTGGATCCAATGGGCGAAGTAGAAATTGTCTCATCCCCTTGGAATTTGGTTGTTTTCTATAATATGGATGCTTATTTTGAAATGATAAGCAAAGGAAGCGCTCTAGTGAACAAGATGAGACGGGTGTGTGAGAAACTTCATAGTTTCGAGGATCAATGTAACCTTGTTCTAGACAATACTTTTAAACATCTAACTGAATTAGAAAAAAATAATACATTATTCATGGCGCATAGTAAGCAAAGAACGAAACGTGCTCCATTTGAGTTCATGGGGTCCTTGTATCACATACTGTTTGGGATTATGGATGAGGATGATAGGGTACAAATGGAGCAAAATATGAAAAACTTGTTAGATAACCAACACAGCCTAAACGATCTAGGAAAAAAGCAACTGTCTATCGTGGATTCGACGGCTAATATCCTTAAAAAGACAAATGAGGAAGTTAATAATAATTTCAATTACATGAATGAACGTATAGAGAATATGACGGCGGTACTACAAGAAAGTTATTACGTTTATAAGGAGTCTATAAATTTCTTTATGGTCACAAAGCAGTTGACTAGTCTAATTGAAGATTGTGAAAGGACACAAGCATATAAATTATGGACGGCTGAACACTAATATTCTCAAGCCAAGCCAACTGAAAAGCGAGATATCGCAAATCAAGGAAAGTCTATCTGAGACACTAGTATTACCAGGAAAAAGAACTGGAACAGAGTTAAAAGAGGTATATACGCTTTTAACAGCTAGGGGACTGTTTGTAGACAAAAAATTGACAATCAATGCTAAGATACCATTGTTTAGCAGACACCCATCGAAATTATATAAAGTAATACCAGTGCCAGTTTGGTCAGAAGAGAGTTTGCTGATAGCCAGCTTAAATTCAGAGTACTTAGTGTACAATTTTGAGGTTGATTCATATCATTTAATGACGGATACCACATTGAACAAATGTCAAAAGTGGCAGGCCCAAAGAAGAGTTTGTGAAGGAAATTGGCCATGGAGTAATGCCAACGATTTGGCATGTGAATTGAGACCGCTAAAACCAGGTAGACCAGCTAATTGCGTATACAAGCGCATTTTAGATTCAAGTTCATACTGGGTTGAATTAGAGGCAAAAAGCACTTGGCTATTTAAAGTGCGTTTTAACGCCAAAGTAAGAATTCAATGTCAAAACACCAAGATGGATGTAGTTAATTTATTATCATCATTATCATCAGCGTATGTAGGTGATATCACGGATGTTCCGAAAATCGTTTGGAGTCCATTTGAAAATCACACAAAAAACCATAGTGCCGAAATTGATAGACTTACAAAGGAATTAGCACATTTCAAAGGAATTCATATAGAATTAAAGGGGTTAAATGTACATCACATATCTGGTCATACCTCTTTGATTTTAAGTATCGTAATTATTGTAATTCTAATAATGTATGCCATACAAAAATGTAACTTAAGCAGGAAACTGCAAGCCATAACGTTCGGAGGCCGCTTGCAAGATGTTTAAAATATTAATGTTTAATTAAAAAATCTTAGCATATTATCAAATTGTATAGGTTATAAGTCAAAGTTTAAAACGACACACCTAATCTTGCTGGCCCTTGGCAGAATGTTCAAACATGAACACGTTTTTATACCCTTGCAGAGGGTATTATAATTTTGATCAAAAGTGTGCAACGCAGTGAAGGAGACATCTCCGACCCTATAAAGTATATATATTCTTGATCAGGATCACCTCCTGAGTTGATATAGCCATGTCCGTCTGTCCGTCTGTCTGTCGGTCTGTCCGTCTGTCTGTTTCTACGCAAACTAGTCTCTCAGTTTTAAAGCTATCGAATTGAAACTTTGCACACACCCTTCTTTCCTTTGCACGCAGTATATATGTCGGGCCGGGATCGGCCGACTATATCCTATAGCTGCCATATAACGGATTGATCGGAAATGCCATAACTTTTTTGTTCGCAAAGTTAGGAAGCTGGGATTTTCTATGGGTTTTATATTTGGCCAATCAATCCTACCTACCAAATGTCATAAGGATCGGCCGACTATATCCTATAGCTGCCATATTACTGATTGATCGAAAATGCCATAACTTTGGTGTTTGTGAAGTTAGGAAGTTGGGATTTTCTATGGGTTTTATATTTGGCCAATCAATCCGACCTACCAAATTTCATAAGGATCGGGGGACTATATCCTATAGCCGCCATATAACTGATTGATCGGAAATGCCATAACTTTGGTTTTTGTTAGGTTAGGAAGTTGGGATTTTCTATGGGTTTTATTTTTAGCCAATCAATCCGACCTATCAAATTTCATAAGGATCGGCCGACTATATCCTATAGCTGCCATATAACTGAACGATTGGAAATGCCATAAGTTGGGATTTTTTATGGGTATTAAGAATGCATCATATGAATAATTTTGGAGAATATAATTTACAGAGTATTCTGTAAGGGTATATCAACTTCGGCTCCGCCCGAAGCTAGCTTTCCTTTCTTGTTACAGATGTATTTGTGTAGACCGTATCTTACAATGAGGTCATAAATTGTAACCCGAATATGGGATGCCCAGAGAAGGGTCGAATATCCTAGGCACATAAGCGATAACAGATGTGTACTATAAAAACCCAACGACAAGCAGGTATGTCTGCGTGGGTCATAAGATAAGAGTAAAATAAGATTCTCATGTTAGCTACGTAAGAGTTAAATATTAATAAAGAAATCTGTTTAAAATAGTAACTCAACAAATGAAGACGTCCTTATTTCGGGTCGCTCTATTCAATGTCACTCAAAATGGTATGGACCTGATCATTGCGACCTAACTGCATGATTTGCTATTAACCTAATTCATTGTGCTTGTTGTGTGTAGGTGCGCACACGTGAATTAGAAGGTCATAACATGATGTATTTGACGAGTTCAACTAGGTCCGAAAATATTTGAATTATGCCAAATATGTTAAGTAAATAAAAATGTGTACTAAGAATTCCTGGCCTATGAACATACAATTTAAAGGTGAGAAAATAATATTATTTTAAATCAGTTATTTAAATCACACTTTTTAAATGAAATTGTCTCTAATTTATTTCTTGCTTAATTAATTTATTCGCCTACACACAGGTTTTAATTTCTTAAAACATCACATACATCCATATAGGCAAGCTTTTGAGTCAAAACACAAACCAACAAAATTTCCCTTCTGAGCCGCGCACAGGGACACATAGATGGCGCTAGTCAGTATGCTTTTTTATTCTCGCCCTCTAGTGGAACAACCTGAAATATAATGAAAGAATCGTGTAATATAAAATTGCATTTCGACAAAGGACGAGAGCGGATTGTTCAACTACATTTACCACAGTTTAACAGTTTAAAATTTGAAACGTTATTTTCATACCTACGTGGATAATTTAACATTTACATTTTAAATTGTTATTTTATAAATTGTATTACACTACCTTAAAATATTACATTATTTTATGACCTTTATATATCAAGTTCATAGGTCAGAAACTATTAATATACATTTTTATACCCTTGCAGAGGGTATTATAATTTTGGTCAAAAGTGTGCAACGCAGTGAAGGAGACATCTCCGACCCTATAAAGTATATATATTCTTGATCAGGATCACCTCCTGAGTTGATATAGCCATGTCCGTATGTCCGTCTGTCTGTCCGTCTGTCTGTTTCTACGCGAACTAGTCTCTCAGTTTTAAAGATATCGAATTGAAACTTTGCACACACCCTTCTTTCCTTTGCACGCAGTATATAAGTCGGAACGGCCGGGATCGGCCGACTATATCCTATAGCTGCCATATAACTGATTGATCGGAAATGCCATAACTCTGCTGTTTGTTAAGTTAGGAAGTTGGGACTCTCTATGGGTATTATATTTGGCCAATCAATCCGACGTACCAAATTTCATAAGGATCGGCCGACTATATCCTATAGCTGCTATATAACTGATTGATCGGAAATGCCATAACTTTGGTGTTTGTTAAGTTAGGAAGTTGGGATTTTCTATGGGTTTTATATTTGGCCAATCAATCCGACCTACCAAATGTCATAAGGATCGGCCGACTATATCCTATAGCCGCCATATAACTGATTGATCGAAAATGCCATAACTTTGGTGTTTGTAAAGTTAGGAAGTTGGGATTTTTTATGAGTATTAAGAATGCATCATATGAATAATTTTGGAGAATATAATGTACATAATATTCTGCAAGGGTATATCAACTTCGGCTCCGCCCGAAGTTAGCTTTCCTTTCTTGTTATATACTTAAAATTGTTAAGCCAAAATTAAATAAGTTCTTATCTAGTTAAAATCTTCAAATATTTCTCTGCCTTCAAGACAGTTTCTGTTTTAAGTAACAGGATAATCACATCGTTGCTTTCATTTTAAAGTTTGTAGTTGATTGTCAATTACAGCTGAAGATTTTCATACATTGAAAAAATCGAAAATCGGTCAAAGTATAAATTTTTGCAAATAAATCTGGAATCGACTTTCGGAGTGTGGTATTGGTATTGGTATTGTCTCTGTGTGAAGTCGAGCTGCCCCAGCTCCAATCTTGGGATTTTCATCCCTATTCTTTCCCCGTTCACATGGAATATATAAATTGAAACCGTGTTAATCTTTGGCCAAAGTTCATAATTTTTGCGCCTTCATTAGGAGCAGGCTCGTAGGGGCGGAAACTGCTGCCTGACAGCCACACACTTGCGCTCTCCCTTGTTTGCCTGCCAGCATACATCCATACACACACCGCACCGTCCCGGGTCCAGGTCCCTGCCAACAGCTGCTGTTCACCCGTTGAGAAGAAGCAGAAGTGGGCCGGCTGGGTCGGTTCGGGTCAGGTACGGAACATGTCCAGACGGGTCTTTGGCCTGCGATTGCTCCCAACAGATCTGGCTAAGGGAGATCAAGTCACGGCGCAAGTAAAGTCCTCCTTCTCTTGAGAACTGAGCAAAAACTGCCTGCCCCGCCCCACCACTTGTGTTTGACGTTGTGTATTGTTAAAAGCTGTGGCCACTTTTTGCAGCTGCTCGCTGGGGATGGGCGTCTGTGCCAAAACGACCTCTGCAGCTACACACATAGCTGAAAGGGAGTATCCCGCGGTCTTGGTTAAAATTTAAGTTGCTACGCCCGTTCCACCCACATCCACAACCAACACACACGTTGTCGCACATGTTAATTGTCCTCCGGTTCTATAACCAGGGCACAAGTCCTGGTCCTAGCTTTGGATGGTCGAAACAGTTGTCGTCCTCCCAGTTTTCGCCCATTCCTTTATGCATTTATAATATCTTAACTTGTTTTCAACTGGGCTTGCCTCTTGTATTTGGCAGCAGCATGCTTGTGCTGGAAAAATAATGGGCCTCTGCGTTTTAATAAGTATAAAAGTGTTCTACGAGAGTGTTCTGTGAGCCACCCAAGAAGATATAATTTAAATCCTGGCGGCAAAAGTGAAGAGACTTTAAAGAGACCTAAAAGTTAATTAGAATCCAGCCACCGCACTTTTGGCGACTGAGGGTTTGGATAAACGCACAGCTCTCGTATTTAATCCCAAAAGATATAATGAGCAATCTAGCTAGTTGATTGGGCAGTAGATTAAGCTATCCGGAAAGGTGGGCACGAGGTTCGCTCGAGCCTCCATTTCAATGACGATTTATACACATTCAAAGCAAATAGTCGGACGTCACCTGTGTCTGGACACAAATTGGTGGGGGTGTGTATATACCTGGACTGTGGACTGGCGAAAGCATCTGGATACACGATGTTGCGACCGACGTGGCTCCAAGTTGTGCAAACAATCATAAATAAAGCAAGCAATCAAACATGCTGTTGTGCTCTGATTACCCTAATTTGTATGCCACAATTTGACACATGACAATTGACACTTAGTTACAATGGGTGCCAACAACAAGAGCAACATCAAGCACTGCAGCCGCACATCGCACATATTTGGCAATCATTTATTTTAGAGCCAATTGAATTTTAAGTAGTCAAACATGCATATGACATAAGTGCGTAGCCACACGCACGGCCCTACGCATAACAATGCACCGAGGCACACGTATGTGTGTAAATATGTGGCTGCGCACAAATTTGGAACTCGATGCATGCGCCCTGTCGATAAAAGGTTCCTCTGCTCCACTGGTTCGGGCCTCGAGCTCTGGGGCCAAGACGGGGCTGCAGGACCCCTTTGGACTGCCCTTGCCCATAGAATGGTTTTATTTCATTGTTCCTTTCGGGATGAGGAAATATTAATTGGCCAAACTATTTGGCTTTAACAGCCACTAAACGCTACAGCCCCCTGAAGTGTCGTGCGAGTGTCATCGCAGATTAAAACTCAAAATTGATGGGTCGATGTTTTCAGTTTTATTATCATGGCCCCCGGACACGAAAGCAAAAGCCGGTTCATAAAAACGGTGGTCCCTTAATTCGAATTTGATGTAACTCTATCAGCCTAGTTGGCTTTTCTCCTACTAAGCTCTTCAGAGGTAGAATCGCTTCGTAAAACAGACCGGCAAAAAGACATCGACGAACGGATTGATAGAGAGGTAGATGTTGGTATATTGACTAGTCATGGCATGTGGTCCATCAATTGTTTCAGTGCGAATGCAAAGTTATTGTTATCGCTTTGACAAAAACTACTGAATGTGCATCTTCCCATTGTCGCATCGCGCGCTGGTCTTGATCTCCTTCCGGTTCCAGTTGCTCTTCCTGCCGCACAGCCGGTACACGACGACGGGGACCAAAAACCAAACAGCTTACAATCGGTAGCGCTATTGCGCTAGTAAGAAGCAAGAATATCGCATCGTTACCCAACCAACCGGCGCCGTCGTTGTCATTCTTTTTCTATAGGTCTTGGGTTCTGGTTTTGGTGTCAAAGCAAAAACCCATGAATAATTCCACTTCAATTCCACTTTGTGCATTTCATTTTTGCAGGCAGTGCAACATACATCACGGTAACAGCGTCATTGACAGACGATGAGCAAAGGAAGAGCACAATTGGCATCGATGACTGACTGGTTGACTGACAGCCGAGATTTAGGCAAAACATTTCGAGTTCGCGTTATCCTCTCATTACTTGATAACAACTAATAGGCCACTCTCATTTGGCCTTCGCAGCTTATCATTTCACATGTGCCCAGGTCCTCACTTTTCCCCTCTCTACTGTCCAGTGCTCAGTCGATTCCGAACAAGTAAGGATATATACTATATTACCTTCATTGGTACACAGATAGTTAATTGATCTGCTGGACTGCCTACCATTGGTTAACGGGTATCCTTTGGTAGGATCCTCGAGACATTGCATTGGCCTGTTTATGCCATCGCTCTGCACTTATATAAACATTTGTGTCAGAATTTTATCAATTATTCAGATAAAATGCATTACAAATCCTGTTAAAATGCAGCTGCAGCTGTAGTGGCCGCATCAGTAGCATTAACAATAACAGCAACGACGACAATGGCAGCGAGCTCAAAAAACGAAATGGCTAAGGGGAAGGCATTGGAGGCAGCGGGGGAGGAGAATAAACCATGTCACTGGCCACATATGGCCATTTGTCAATTGAATGATGGGAATATGAATTTGTGGCATTAAAATCTCTTGGTTTTTCAGTCGTTTGAACGAGGTGAAAGCAAAAATGAAACGATAAAGCACATACTGGAAAACAAAGAGCACCGTCCCTCTGCCGTACGTAGATGGTGTGAAAGCGGACAAAAGCCGACTAGGATCAGAAGGCCCAGCAAAAGCGGATTATTCGTAAAAACAAAATACAGAAAAAAAAGAGCTTAAACGAATCATCTTCACATACAAGTCAACTGAGCACACACACGATAGCCATAGTGCCGTATTTTCCGTCGGATGTGTAGCTGAATGCAACAGCAGTCAGATAACGCGATTCGTCATCGCATAAACAAGTGCATGAGTGAGTGGCGCTGACGACGTTTTGGCTTATATTGATCTGATACAACCTAAAAAGTAATGTATGTATATCTAGGTTTGATTTGATTGGGCAAAATCGTAACCTGTTTAAGATTTTTTTAAAATGGTAATAATGCTATATTCAAAGTACTTCCGAAATATTAAATGGGCTTTATTAAAGCTATGAAATTAGCATTTCGACCCGACAGTGTTGACATACATAGGTATAGTGTGCTTATATGTATATCTCCCTCCTCATGCGTTTGCTCGCGTATGTGCTTTTGGGCCTGCGTGTTGCAGAGGGGAAGACGAACTTGTCTAAGCGATTTTTGATTACACTTCCGACGGAAATTATCATATAACCTTCTGCTTGAATAATTTTCATAGAAATACGCGACGGAGCGTTGAGGACCAACCTTACCGTCAATACCGCGCTGCTCATTTTTCTCTCTCCAGCTTTACGACCGAATCTCGGTTTCCCAGACTTGTAAAATCAGCTAAGGCCTCTGGCCTGGTGTGAGGAAATTGGTTGCGGTAGCGCACTTAAACAGTGCGATTCATCGATGGGTGTCTGAGTAGTCCAGTAGGATCAGAGAAGCATTTCAAATCAGGTTTGACCGAAAACAAACGACAATTAACTAAGATGGACTGAGACAGAGTCGCTTGAGAAACAGCGATTCAGTCGCACTTCACAGAGAGGAGTGGGTGCTACGGGCCTGGACTTGGGCAGTTAGCCGAGAGTCAACGGAACCCGACACTAATTAAGGGGATTTGTTGTAGCAGTTTCATTCAATTAATTATTTCGACTATCAACGCTGTCAATCTTTTTATCTGGAAATCTGCCTGGCAGCAGCCCGGACTAGGAATCATCACAGCGCCCTTAAAAGTTTGAGCTCTGGAGCTGCACAACTTATTTGTTTTGGCAGGCAGCTGCCGTCAGCCAGCCGGCAGCATACGGAAATATTGTCGAAAGGCTAAGGAAGTGCAGGGGATAGCGTCGAAAAACAATGCCGGTTTTAGGCTTCGCAATGCGTTTGCGTTGTCCACATCCACCGCGCGTCTCGTACCTTAGCTACTCCTGTTCACTGTCCATCATCCGTCAACCCTTTTCCACAGTTACTATTTTGCACATTAACTTTTGTTGTTCCCCGCCAGGCCATTATGGAGGTGTGGTGTACGGGGGCTTTCTTTCTCGCTCTATTATTCGAATATTATTAAGTGTTTGATTTTTCAGTTTTGCTTAAGAGATATCTCATCACAAAATTCATATTAAATGACGCATTGAATAATCTCTAGCACGCGCACTGACCAAATCTGCGGCTGGACTTACTCGAGATACTACCACCTGGCGGGTCCTTGCTATTACATATTAAGCTCGCTTCCTCGTTGCAATACACACACTTGCTCAGCACAAACACTGGGTGCCAGTGACCTTTTTATGCAAATATATCTCGAGGGCAAGCCAGCACACAAGCGGTCGCCCCAAAGAGGTTTCCAGTTAGCGAGCGCTTACCCGTATCACGTTCGGCCTTATCTGCATCCCAATCTTTAGCTCTAAACGTCCATTGACGTTGGCAAATCATGTACAATATGCCACATGGACGGGCCCGGCATAGTTAGGGGTGTCCATTAGTGACCCGAAATTAAAGCGGAACATTTAATATAAGAATGTTAGCTTAGGGTTATAAATATTTTGCTCATGGCCTTTAATGGTTGCGCTTGCAGCTTGGTCGTCGAGTGGGAGTGCCTGCAACTCTAGGGTGCCCGCGTAGCTGTGATGCAGGGATTCGTAGCAGGACGCAGCGCCGTTGGACAAATGACAGCGAAGTGGGTAAGGGGAGCTATTGCAATCTAGATTTGAGATGGGAATCGTAAAACCGGAAATAAAACAGGAAAATTAAAAACGTACAAAAGGTGCAAAACAGAGAGACGCGGCACGAAGGCAGCATGCGCAAACAGAGAGGGAAATGGCACACGGATAGACAGTCCGACATCCAGGCATTTGGGGTGGCGACGTTGGACGATGAGGGGGCGTACTGCCGGATTCTAAGAGCAACATTCAGCGCCCACTCCGCCGATAGGTAGAGGCTTCACCAAGGTAGTTAGGCGAGCACACAAAGGTAAAAAATATACAACTCCAAAGGCAATATGTAAAATGAAAATTGCAAGAGGGGGCAGTCATGGCGCCCACTACGGGCATCCGAATCCGCAGGGTTCGCCATTCCCACGACGCCATCGACTGGCATCGTTTAGCTGCCGCACCCACCTGTTCCGGCCAGGCCAGGTCTCATTAAAGCCTATAACCCCATTGAGTTCCCTGAAAAGGCCCTTAGGTAATTTTATTGGCGCCTCTTTTGGGCGACAAAGAGCCAAGTGTGCTTTAAGCCTGCAATTATACTGGAATGTACACAACCCCCCAAGTCAACGTACAACAAACGACTGCAATGAAGAAAAGAAGTCATAAAACACGTCAATATTAAAATAGGTTCAAGTCTGCATCACTCGATTGAATAACACTAATATGTACACCTCCCGCAGGAGCTGGCTCATTCAGTAGAAGCAAGTCTGAAGCACGCAATGATGCCATAAACAGAAGCCGGAAAGCCAACAACAAAGACAATATCTGAAAAGCGAACGTGGCAGGGCCAACGCCAAAAATGGCAAAATATTCCCACAGACGGGGGGCGAAAACAATTACTTTAAGCAATTCTTCCGAACCATTTGTACAAAATCCACAAATTAAGGCACTTTCTCCGCAGACAGTCCCAGTCCCAAGTACGTGAGGCAAGGGCGAGAGTCACGACAGCTGTCGAATGTCGACCCCCAACTGCCTTTGTGCTTGGCTAGTCGTCTATCTGACATCCTACTGTTGGCTAAAAACCGTTAAATCGCGCTGCAGGAGCCACAAAGCCAACACCGAAAGTAAAATCAAAGTCAATAACGAATAAGAAGCAAAGAAATGATGAAAATCATGAAAAAATACATACAATCGAATGCCATAAAACTCAGGAGAACAGGGACCAAAGCGAATTCGCTTTATTAGATTTAAATAAAGGATACTATGAAAGGGGGAATAACAAGTGGCAACGATCAAGCCAATTTTTAGGGACAGTGCTCATAGAATGGAAGATATAAAATTAAACGTTTGCCAGCACTAACACCAAAGAACTAGCACAATATTTTAATGTTTCACATGCTTGAACTCATGAATTTGTTCATCTCCTACAATTCAAAAGTTTAAGTTTGCTATT
The DNA here is from genome assembly GCF_018152115.1 of Drosophila rhopaloa. Classification (NCBI taxonomy): domain Eukaryota; kingdom Metazoa; phylum Arthropoda; class Insecta; order Diptera; family Drosophilidae; genus Drosophila; species Drosophila rhopaloa. Next base: position 26,390,430 of record NW_025335123.1, on the reverse strand, counting down.
GGCGTGACCATCGAAATTAATCAAAAACGATGCTTAAATACGTTTGTTATTTGGCTGCCGCAAACTTTTTTAGACTCAGAATCCGATTGATCAAGTTATAGGCTTAAGAATAGCAGTTTTGGAACTAAGACATTTTCCAAATTAAAACACAAATCCGTAAAACTAGTGATTGTATTACGCCAATTTGCCTCCGTGTACTTAGATGCGACGGCATAAACATTCAATTCTGCTCGCGTTTACGCTCAATTACCTGACTCAGGTTCAACTAAGAAGTTTTTCTCAGACCATATTCCCTCCTCTCCGAACCTAGTCAAGTTTTTTGCTACAGATGCTTCATTGTCGACTGTTTTGTCCAATACTCACTAACATTGATTCAAACCCGATTTTGCTCTTCCAGCCGAGATTCCAAAAATTGTCGGCAGGGATGTGGAGTGTTTGACTATTGGAGAGGAATAGCGCGCAACGGCACGGAGTACGAGTGCAAGCCTTTGCTTCCATGACTTGCTCATTTATTTATGACAATTTATGCGTCGGAAAGAAGAAACCCAGCAAAAAGACAAGAAGGCGGCCAGAATCTTTATTCATTGATTATTTAACGACTTCTTAAGTGGTTTCTTAAGTACACAAAAAACTCACCGCTTATGTGCGATTAAGCCTAAGTAGACTCAAGTAGAATTTAACGTGCGTGTGCGATGTGTGTGTGTCTTTCGTCTAGGACAAGTCAAAGCCAAAGTAAATTGTTAAAGTAAACTTTTGCCGCACCAATGGGACGATGGAACATCGGACCACGGATCGTGTAGCCTTACATTTGCAAACTAAACCATAGAGAGATCCAGTAATAAGCAACTTAGTCACTGTTCTTTTGTTTAGCTTTCCTTTAAGTGTTTTCCTGAAAACTTCCCGCATAAAAAAACATAAAACAAAAAAGATAAAATGAAGGTCAAAGCAACTAAGATGGGATAAGTTCGTCTGCTTAAGTTGTTCAAATAGCATACGACCAAGGCTATATGGTTCCACCCCCTGGCAAAGTTGCAACGCTGATGATGATGAGCTGGCCGCAGTCAATTTAGAACAAGAAAGGCAAGCCGAAGTTTATATACCCTTGCAGTTATTACAAAACGACTACATTTAGATTGCCTATATTACTAAACAATGAAGCTATGTCGATTTCGTGCTGCATTTTGCCATCGTTTCTATGGCAGTTATATGATATTGTTGTCCGATTTTGAAAAAATCTAAAAGCGTAATTCTGATATAGTAAATATTCACCTTATCTCAAAGGAATATTTTAATAAATAGAAAAATAGCAAAATACAATTTTTTTTAAATTTGTATTTCTTTAAATTTTTCGATTTTCATAAGGTGTATGGTATAGAAGACCGATTTTAATTTAATTAAAACCGTAATTCCAAAGTACTTAAATATTACCAAATCCCAAAAGAAGAAAAATAATTAAAAACAACAAAGTTATACCTTTTAAAATTTTTTTTCCGATTGTTGCCCGATCCGGCTCGTTCCGACTTATATACTACCTGCAATAAAATAACAACTTTTGGAAAGCAGATATATTTTAAACTGAGGGACTGGTTTGCGTAGAAACGGACGGACGGACAGACGGACATGACTAGATCGACTCTCCTGGTGATGCTGATCAAGAATATATATACTTTATATGGTCGGAAACGTCTCCTTCACTGCGATGCAAAGTTTTGACTGATTATAATACCCTCTGCAAGGGTATAAGGAGCAGGAACTTGACTTACGTTGACGGGAGCGTAATGGGAGGTTACCACCAATATACGTTTTTGTAGGACAAATCAACAAACCACACATTGTAGATTTTTTGTTTGGCTAGGCAGTCTAAAGGATATGTATATCAACTTGTGGTAATTATGGTGAAAAAAAAAAAAGAACAAAATTTTTATAATATTTCTGATTGGGAAATTAAAACTATATTTTTTGTCCTGTTGCGGGAAAGTGTAGGAGGGTCTTATTCATCAGAATCTGGGTGGCTTACGTTTTTGATGCCTTTTAAGGGGGTATATACCTTTTTCATTTTCAAAAAATCGAAATTTTTTTTTAGCTTTATCTTAAAGAACAACTTCTTGAGAATATTTCCCCAAATTTTCATAGAGATTTGAGCAGTAGAAAACCAGTTACAGCGCTCTTAGCCGCGCGCCTCGTCCCCGCCCAAACCCTAACTTTAAACTTTAAACGCGAATATCTCGAAATGGTTTTTTTTTAAAATGACCTTGCGGTGATATGGATTGGCGAAAAACTACTGAACCGATTTTCTTCAAATTTTTTTTTAAATGTTCGTAATGAATATTATTAGTACTTGAATGATCGTTTTTTCATGTAAAAAATTTTATTTCGCCGAAATAGATAGTTATACCCGTTACTCGTAGAGTAAAAGGGTATATTGTATTCGTGCAAAAGTATGTAACAGCTAGAAGGAAGCGTTTCCGACCCTATAAAGTATATATATTCAGGGTCACTAGCCGAGTCGATATAGCCATGTCCGTCTGTCCGTCTGTCCGTCTGTCCGTCTGTCCGTCTGTCTGTCCGTCTGTCTGTCTGTCCGTATGAACGCTGAGATCTCGGAAACTATAAAAGCTAGAAGATTGGCATTTTGCATGCAGATTCTAGGAGTTCCTACGCAGCGCAAGTTTGTTTCAAAAAGGTGCCACGCCCCCTTTAACGCCCACAATCGCTTATATACGATTTTAAAAATTTAAATATTTCGGAAAAGTAAAAATGCAGTTTTATTGTGTTTATCAATACCTATCGAAATGTAGAAGAAATTTTTCAAATCGGACCATTTGCTAAAAAGTTATGCGTGATCAAAGTTTCTATCTCCATCTCCCTCGCACTCCCTTTACCTGAGTAACGTGTATCTGATAGTCGGGGCACCCGACTATAGCGTTCTCTCTTGTTTTGTAAGAATTTTTGCGTCCAAAAACGCCTTTTTTTGGATTTAACGTTCCCGTATGCACAAAAAAAAAAACGTTTATTCAAGTACAGGATACTTCTTTAAACTAATGAAATATTTTTATTTTTATCACCGCAAGGCTCTTAAAAAAAAGGCGTTTAAGGGAAACAGCCACACCTTAAAAACTATTAAATATTTTTTCAAAAATTTTTGCATAAACATTGTCAACAAGCTAAACTTTCAGAAAATATAATCATTCATTTAATAAAAACAATAATTACATACATAAAATCCAAACTTTCCTATTTTTTTCGACAAAAAAAGGTATATACCCCCTTAAATAAGTTTATATCCGTATACACTTCCTAAACACTTTTTATTGCAATCCGATTCCAAAGTGGCATACCTTTAAAGACCTGTGATTCTATTCTCAAAAAATCTGCATTCAAACTTTTCCATTTAACGTTGATCAAATTTTTGACCCATTCTCATGTTAGTTATTTCTAATTTTCCAAGGACTTATTTAACGTTGACCCAAAATTGGACTTAGAGAGTCCATAACTTTACCAAATTTAAGCCGATTCCAAAGTAGCATACCTTTAAAGACTAGTGATTCGATTCTCTAAAAATCTGCATTCAAACTTTTTAATTTAACGTTGATCAAATTTTTGACCCATTTTCATGTTAGTTATTTCTAACTTTCCGATAACTTGTTTAACGTTGACCCAAAATTGGTCTTCGAGTGTCCATAACTTTAGCAAACTTAAGCCGATTCCAAAGTGGCATACCTCTAAAGACTAGTGATTCGATTCTCCAAAAATCTGCATTCAAACTTTTCAAATTAACGTTGATCAAATTTTTTTTACATATTCTCATGTTAGTTATTTCTAATTTTCCAAAGACTTGTTTAACGTAGACCCAAAATTGGTTTTCGAGAGTCCATAACTTTACGAAACTTAAGCCGATTCCAAAGTGGCATATCTCTAAAGACTAGTGATTCGATTCTCTAAAAATCTGCATTCAAACTTTTAAATTTAACGTTGATCAAATTTTTGACCCATTCTCATGTTCGTTATTTCTAATTTTCCGATGACTTGTTTAACGTTGACCCAAAATTGGACTTCGAGAGTCCATAACTTTACCAAATTTAAGGCAATTTAAAAGTGGTCATCTTGAGTTATAGTCACATATATATTTTTATCTATACATTTTCTTAACTTTTTAGGCAAACAACGAAGCTACAATTTTGTTGTCAAGTAGAGTTCCTATGGCATAGTCGTCCGATTAGGCCCGTTATTACCAGATTTATCCAGCTTTATAATATCATAGCCTTAAAATTAAGAGACTAGCGCAGCGCTTGCTTATTATATTATTATGTCAGGCATTGCGAACCTTACTACAACTGTACCGACTTTTATGCTTTCAAATTTTGAGAGAGTGGTCAAGTGTGCTGGTCGTTGAAATGAACACAACACTATCTGCGGAATATGCAAATTATATTAGGCCCAAAAAGCCGTGTGCCGACATTGGTAATTGTACGATTTAAGCCAACACTTCGGAACCAGACTTCTAGTACTTAAGGGGACGGTTCACTGGTGCTGTTTTTATGTGTCAAACAGCGGAGCGATGAAATAGAACATCCGGCGGCAACGGAAAAAACTCCAACGAAAATCCCATCATAATGCAACATTCATTTTTCTGGTCACGTACGTAAAGTAAATCAATTAAGTTCTCATAAATTGTACCACTGCAGTCCCTTTCGTCCCACCCGTCGGTGTCCTCACTCCGTCCAACGTCTCAGTCGGGCACTCATTGCTACTCTTCTCTTTCCGCTGGAGTCTCCTGCGGGGCTGCTTTTTGTTGCCAGGCTCTTATTTGATTTGCGTTCTGTTTGTGCTGCAAATTGAGCGGCATTTTCTTTTTGCGTTTCGCCTCTATGATGCCAGCGACTACGCAAAGTGTCTTATTTAATCTTCGAAAATACTCAGAAATGTATATACATTTTACAATGCGCGACGAACCAGAAACCACAGAATTTCTTGCGAGTTTTCTTTGCTGGTAAACCATTTTTTCTGTGTCTTTCTGGCGCTTTTACGACTTCGGGGTAGGGGTTTTGTGGAGCTGAATCTGAAGCGTGTCGCAGATTGCTAAGCTCTGACACTTGGCGATCTGCGTCGTCCGCCAGTCCGCCATTTTTGGACCAACTCCTTAACCACACTGGCTAAATTGTTTTGATGGTCACTTCACGCGAAAAGCTTCTAAGTAAGACTAATGTTTATTTTAGAAAAAATTCCCTTTTCCAATCGAGCAACTTTTTTTTCAGTCTAAGTGCTCTGGAATATACAAATATTAATGCGTATCTACACTTTAATATTTTTTTAGACCACATTAATTTGGATCAAGAAACCCTAGGACAGAGCTTCTCCAATTGGAAGAAAATTATTTTTCTCTTGGTAAGGACAGGGTCGAAAATATTAGTAGCTGCTTAAACTACAATAACCAGTGCAATATAAAGGTATAAATTTGAAAGGTCCCTTCCCCAGGCAGACAAACAATTTACGATGACACATTGTCATCGTATTTTTCCCAGCTAGAGCTGAGCCAGAGCAAAGCATTCCGACTAACCAATTCGCTGTTGCCTGAACCGCACGCAACCCCACTCATTGAACCCAGGCTACCACTTCGCCAGTTCTATTCTTGGCCGCAGACTTTCCGCACTTTAGTTAAGCTCAAAATGATTGCGTATAATTTGGCAGCATTTAGTGGGTGCCACCACCGTAGCATCGGGCTGAGTGGAGGAGGGCGAAGGCGAAAGCCAAGGGCAGGGTGTGAGGGTTGAGAGGAGACTAAGTCTTGGGATAGAACTGGCAAAGGCATTTGCGGGTGGAACAGGATTTCCCTTTCCTTTCAACAAGGATTATTTACTTCGCCAAAGATTCAATAACAATTTTGAAATGAGCGTAATTTCGTAGAGCTTTTGTTCGGGCGCAATATAAGCCCTGAAATAATGTGGCATAAAGTGGTCGCCGCCCGCCGGTTTCCGAACAGATTCCTAAAGTCCATGGGTGATTCGGCCGGGTCGAGCAGCCACGGAAAAATGAACAAACTATACTTGACGTTTAAGGAATATTTGGAATGTAGTTCAGTATCTCTCGTCATACATCGGTCCCCAGGACGACAAGCACAGTGACTGCGATTTTTACATCCGTGGCAAGCGACCAAGTGACTGGTGAGTCATTGAGTCTGCAGCGACCAAACACTCACAATTAAAAGCTTTGCACAAAAGCCACCGATAAAACCGTTGTCAGTTGAGCTCCGAGTTAATGGCGTTTTATCAAGTCGTTTTCGGGTTTTGTGTGCAATTTTAATTAAAGTTGATTAAATGCCCGGGCAGGGGTCACAAGCATTATGACCTGCTGTCAGGCAATTCATCGCCAGGATGCTTGTGAAATGATCCAAATATCAATAACCAAGCAAAGGGCCAGAGGTGCAATAGATTCGACTGGTATCCCATCGACAGCGGTGGGCAGTCAATCACTGTCTCGATTTGGGTTTGGCCGAATTAAGGAAATTAAACTTCATGATTTTAAACATCCATCTAGATAGCTTGTGCACCGTCACAAATTGAACGTACAACACCGGGTAAGGGGAATTGAATGACCTGGCCAGATATTATGTAATTGTTGAGACTATTAAGGAAATTAGCTTTCACCCTGCGGCAATGAAGTTCTTCTTATCCCAGGATTTTTTCGATTTGGTGTTGGATTTTGCAAGACAATCACGTTTTGCATTCGACCAATCCTGCCATTGGTCCTGCCCTTACTTTCACTCCTGCCCCAATTCCAATTCCGCTTTGCAACCCACCGATTGCAGGCTGTACGTTTCAAATGCAGTATGCATGTGCAAATCTAATAATTCTTTGCCAACTGTCACTCCATAAGCGGCAAATTCAGCGGAATGAAGCACTGACGGGTGGTGCAAGCGCTGAGAAGGGACTCCAATATGGGTAGGACAACGGCTGGGAGCAACCACACTCTACTCACTTGCTTGAGTTGGAAGCTACCACCAGCTTCTTGAGTGATTTTAAAAGCGCCTGAAGGGCAGTGATTTTGTAATGTATAACGAGTTTACATTTTGGGTGTAATGTGTTAGCATGTGTCTGGCGTTCGGTAAAGGGAGCGGATATGTCAATTGCCTCTTGAGCTATCATTGTGCGGGTAGATCGATCTTTCAATGTCCCCGCTCCTCCGTCGGCTATAGCGCCGGCCAGCCAGTGGCTTCCCTTCATCCGCTCCATTCGTCTCGTCACTATCACCCCTGAACACCCCAGTTCTGTGTGTTCGTATACTATTTCGAGGTTTGGCGATTTATTTTGCACAAGTTTTAATTTCCGGCAAATTTCCTTGTACAATTTCCCTTCTCAGAACTGCCATTGCGCTTTTCTCCACTGCACTCTAAAGTGGCACACTTTGAAGCTCACTTCGGCCCTAGTCCTTCACCCTTTGCACTCGACCCTTCGCCACCCATTTCCCGCTTCAATAAATTACCATAAGTTTGCGACATAGCTTTATTTGGGCCACTGCGTATTGTATATGTCGGCGTGTGTGTTCGAGAGATACCAAGCGAGTTCAGCGGTTGGGGTCAAAGTACTCATATATTCTAGATTTGTGTAGTTTTATGTAAATTAGTCAAACGCGATTTTTCCAGTTCCAAAGAAGAACCGTGTCTTTTGGCAATGCAATTTATTCAAACTGGTGGTCATTCATACCTCTCTACGTATACAGTGCATCTTTCTCTGTTATTTTTGATCGCCATTCGAAAGCTTACCAAAGAATTATTTCAATTTTTTCGCCGCCGTTCTGTATACCCGATGCGAGTCGGTATTGTGCACTTGGCACTTGGCCAGGTGGCTAGATAATCACTTCATGGCGGAGTGATGGCTTTTGTTCGTTGACAAACTGTTTTCGCACACTAGCCTTGATGCGAATTCAACAAAAAAACAAGAAAGGAAGCCAACTTCGGCAAACCGAAGCTTATATACCCTTGCAGTTATTACAAATCGACTACATATCGATTTCTACGCCAATACTACTAAAAACAATGAGGCTATGTCGATTTTGCTCTGCATTTTCCCATAGGTTCTAAAGCAGCTATATGATATTGTTGTCCGATTTTAATTTAATTAAAATCGTAATTCCATAATAATTCAATATTACCAAATCCAAACAAAAAAAAAAAAAAAATTAAAAACAACAATGTTAAATTTTTTTGAATTATGATATGATATAGTCGCCCGATCCGGCTCGTTCCGACTTATATACTACCTGCAATAGAAAGACAACTTTTGGAAAAGTTTCAAGCAGAACTGAAAGACAAGTTTGCGTAGAAACAGACGGACATGGTTATATCGACTCTCCTGGTGATGCTGATCAAGAATATATATACTTATAGGGTCGGAAATGGTCTCCTTCACTGCGGTGCAAACTTTTGACGGAAATTATAATACCCTTTGCAAGGGTATACAAATAGATACAGATAGTAAGGGTGTAGAAGAGCAGACGGAAAAAACCAAATGCCAATCACCGACAATAAAGGTTGTAAAATTTGCTTCCGTTCTTGGAGAGGGCCAAAAGTCGCGCCTCCTGCCTAGAACACAATTGTGTACTTTCTGCACCGGTTTTATTGCCCCATTCTCAAATCGACTACTCCACCGACCATTTGGCTCGGCGGTTTCCAGATACAGACATGTGGTCCAGGACTCCCGTTAAATGAAAATGCCGATGCCGCCAAGCCAGCAACAGACATCGGCAACTTGATCTGGTCAAAAACAGTTTGTTTTCGTTTACACAGAAGGCCGGAAAACGAACGATAGCAGTGCTAAACGAAACGTGCCTGAAAAATGTATCAAAAGAACAACTAGGGAAAGAAAAACAATTGGCATTCAATTGACGGCAATCACCGGCAGGCTGTGATTCCTATTCGAAGCTGCATTTATAACAGATGTGTGCAAGGATCAGCGAAATAAAATCCTATTAGAGGCTCACTCGTTCGGTTCGGCTTGAAAATTTTTATGAGTGACTAATCGCTGGGAAACCCCGGGATCCGAAATGCTCAGCTGGGCATCGATGTGCAAAGTTGCAGGGGAGGATTTGTAAATACTTTTCCAACCAGAATTAAATGAATTTTAATTTGTTGATACCTTAATGGAACAAGAAAGGAAGCAATCTTCGGCAAGCCAAAGTTTATATACCCTTGCAGCTGTTAAACAAATTAAATAGTCTTTACTTTGATTTCGATGCTTAAATGAGGGTAGGTGGATTTTCCGATAAATTTTTCGATCGTTCCTATGCCAGCTACATGATATAGTCGTGATGAAAGTAAGTCCGTATTCCTAAAATCGTTAAAAATAACTGAATTACAGAAAACCAAATACGCTAGGACACTAATGAGGTCCGCAGGGGCTTCCGCCAAATTTCGTAAATGCAAATTTTAATTTGGTTCCGTTCTTCTATTTTTTTCCTTATAATGTTTAAGGAAGGGTGAAAACAAAAAGTAGAAGCTTGGAAATCGCAGGCCGAATGAAGTCAGCCAAGCCAAAATTCAAAGTTTCATTTCCGTTTCGTACAATTAAACTTATTTAAGTTGCCCTTTACTTCCAGCCTGTCCGCCTTCGGCCGCCAGGACATGCTTGGCCATACAACTTGTTATTTAGTTGACTTCCTTCTGCATCGAGGAAAATGGCCAATAATAAGTATATCTTATTATCAGTAGTTGCCACGCAGTGCAGAAAAAGCATTGCCGGAATAGCCCGACCGCCATGCCTCTCTTAGCAGCCGATAACTTTGTCCATAATTCATCAGCACCGTGCGCTGTAAAGTCCTTTCAACTGCTGCTCAGTTGCCAAATATGGTTTTTGTGCTTGCTTTTGTAACTATATATTTTCGGGAGGCCTGGTCTATATAAGTTTATATTTCTGTCTTTCCCGTGTCTAAATATGATACATACCCGTGCCACAAGTTTGTAGTTGCCAGTACAATGAGCAACCGCCTACTGCACTTTCAAGCATACCCCCATTCCCTTCAAGACTGTCAGCCGACCGCGCCCACCACACCACCCCTACTGATATTTCCCTGTTCTAGTTCACTGCCGCTGTTCAGCTTGTTTAAATTTTTCTAGCAAAGTTGATGCCGGGAAACAGATTGTTTGCTGCAAACACAGAGCCAACAACAAGGGCATCGGTAAAAATTGCTGACTCTGCAATTTTTTCTTAGCAGTTTGGACTTCTTGCCTTCCCACTCCGGTACATCCGTCGGGCTGGGCTCCATGATCTGGCGGCGCCACTCGCCATGGACTCTTATCTGCTGATGGTGTAAATTTCTTAGAGTTTTCAACTTGTCCATTGTTGCTGCTGCCGCCGATGTACCGATTTTCGTGCTGTTCTGGTCTTGCGAAGTTCTGTTTTCCTTACGACTTTGTTGGCGTCTTCTGTGAAGTGGATAGTGGCGGGCTGTTGTTTGGCCATTTGTTGCTACTGTTTTACATTGCGGCGGCATTTTCGAGCTTTATCCTGGCCAAGCAGTCAGTGCAAGCCCCGCCTGTCTGGGTCTTGCCTTCCTCCCTTCCCGCCTTCTTGCATTTCTGCCTCTAGCCTTTCTGGCTGCCTGCTCGTGCGAGCTGGGCTGGTTTAAATAATATTGAGCTAAATTAGTTCATAAATCATTGAAAATGCTTTGAAGGCGTTGACTCGGGTAAGACTTGGCCAGCGACAGGAATTTCCGTTCGCCCGACACTTGGCTTTGGACCCGTGAGCTAAGCTTAAGCTGAGGTGAGGTGCAGGTGCATAAGCAACCGCCACTTGGATGGCAGGATGCAGCGCATACATCACCGATGATTCGGCATACGTGTCTGACAAGGTCAGGTAATTATCGGCTCGATTAAACATTTAATAGGGCTACACTCGGATTCAATTAAAACATTAACAAACAGGAGTGAGGAAGCAAAGCGGAAGTGGGTCGGGCTAAATAGACACCACTGGGCCAGAAGCTTCAGTAGCATTGGTGCGGTCGCTGCTGCCTCTTCTCTCCGCTCTGCAAAAAACACTTTGTAAATGAGCCCTGCGAACGCCTGGTGCGTGTATTTTTGCCAATTTACATTGCGAATTTTTGTTTAAACACGCACATGTAGATCAATCAGACCCAGTCTTCGCCAGCAGCCAGCAAAAGCCTTTCACCATCAACCACCCATTATACACCATCCACCGAATCTGCCAGAATTAAACACATACATGCACTCCGCTGTTTGCGTACATTGGCACGCTTTTGAGGGGTTTTATTGTTGTTGTTGGTGTTGTTATTGTATTTAAATTTTTTCGAATATATTTGCAAAAAACATTCCGCATTGAAACGAGTTGAAACGCACAAACACAAACATTTGTTTACTTTCCTTTCGTAGTATTTAATTGCACCGCAACTTAAATTTATTGGCATTGCATTTATCACATATGTATGTATTTATCACTATAGACGACAATACTCGTTGTGGCGATGCGCACTTTGTGAGTGTGCAGGCAACTACTAATGTACAGCCTCAGACTTGAAAATCAGCTGGGATAAAATGTAGATCCTTTAAAAGTTTGTGGTTTGGTTTCTATCCGTCTGGTCAACTTTGTCAGTCGTCTCTTTATTTGTCTTCGCAGGATTACAAATATTTTTAGTTTTATCGAAATCGGTAACAATATCCTATAGCTGTCATATATTTGCCATACTAGCCATATTGAGCTATGCAATCTATTCGCGCAGTGTAAAAGCTATTATAAGCTGTCATATAACATAAAACTTAATAAATCGTAAATTTGTATGTGTACACTGAACATGGTTAAAATTTCGATCAAAAAACCATATCGTAATCGTGATTTTTTTTTCGAGAATTATGCATATGACTCGCTATTTATTGCCATTATTGTTGGTTTTATATAATTTCGGATCGATCCCTTGAGTTGACAATAACCTATAGCAGTCATATTTATATTCGCGCAGTGCACAATAATTTTTTGAAACAAAGACCAATTTCTAATGTCATGTCTTACCTTTTTTGAGTCCACTCACTGAAAAGCCGTATGCCAAATTATATTTGAAAATGTGGTGTATCGCAATTACGCATTTTTTCCCTGCTCAAAAAGTTTCAAACTTAACGCTTAAAAGGTCGGAAGTATAAACACGATGCGGTAAATTTTTGAAAGATCCAATGGAATTTTTAATATTTTTATATGCAGCGGGACATACGGTTTGGTGAAAAGAGACGGAGCGGTAAATTTTTTAGGACAAGAGTCAAAAAGGCCACAATTTCAGAGCGAGAGTCTCTGATGTCGATGGTGCTTGTGGCTTCGTCTGGCTCTGGGTTCTGGGTCGTGAGTGGCTAGTCATGAGCTGCGGGCATAAGCAGTAGACCCGCAAAGAATTACGGAGGCACACAAGAGCAAAATTATTTTGCAATAAATTTTGTGACATATTTCCATGAATGTGAAAAACGCTTAAAGGAAACTTGAAGGCAGACAGGTAACATCTGGGGGGTTGTTGGTGGTTCTGCGTTGTCTCTGTGCGTCGTAAGCGTACATACAGACACATATTAAATGCACATCAGGTCGACACAATGGCAACTTAAATTGTCTAAGAAAATGTCACCAAAAGGGATTTTTGACGTTCGCTCGCAAGGCAAGAGCAAACAAAGAGCGTGGGATCGCGCGGACTAGCACTGTGACCTAAGACCTACCTCCCAGCGAGGTGATTTCGCAATCTGCGACTGTGACTTTATGACAGTTTGATTTATCCATTATTGAAAAAGTTTTTTCGCAGGCGCAAAAATTAGTTGCCAAGACCGACAACCACGTAGCTGATGCGAACCAACACTGACAGCTACAGCTCAGTTCAGCCCTGCCAAGACTACTCCCCAAACAGACTCTACGTCAAGACACGTTACGCACAGTGAACCCATAAATAATTTTTACGTTAAAAATTTTGTCTTTGAGCCAAAATCGAAGAGGCCTCGCCCACCGCCAGCCGCAAGCCGCCAATGAAGTCAAATTAATTTTTAATGTGCTCTGGCTGGTATCAGTAGCGAGTTCGTCGCCTCTCACCCGACAAGTGTAAGACCTAGGCCATCATCTATGCGTATGCACAGCGTCGAAGTTTTCTTCAATAGCCCTGCCGATGTCGTGAATATTCTGTTGCTCCCCCTCCGACGCTGCCGGCTACAGTTTGACATGGAAATTAATTAAAAAAGTTTGCTATCAGCCTTCGATGTGTCAGTACCGTGAAACAAAGAGCAATAAGTACTTATTTTACGCGATGTCACCTAAGCGCCGCCTACTTCAATCAAGTAACGTTTCAAAATCAAGCAAATAATCAGAACCTCTTGCTGAGAAAGTCCTTGTCTGCCATGGAGGAGCTGCTCCTCTGATCATGCCTCCTCTCGCTACTTAGGTTACATAAACAGTTCCGAAAACAAAGAAATCAGCGTATGGGCCCGCTCACTCTTGGACTAACATTCTAGCTGTGACCCGCCCACCTCCCGAGCAGTTTTCTATGGCTTTTGGTAAAAATACAGATATAACACCGGGGCATGTTCCCTGTGTGTCAGCACCGTCGTACATTGATAAAAGTTTTAATTTATGTCAAAAGCTTTCAGCAAGAATTTTAATATGCGAACAATTTTTGCAAAGTTGTCCCTCCCCGCTTACTTTGTCCTTGGCTGGGCCGTGTTTGGAGCTGCACATCCCTTTCCCGCCGTTATATTCAAACTTATCGAATTCTTGGGAAACGCAACTAGGAAAACATTCGGGTCAAAGTTAAAGGTAAAAACAATTTTTGAAATGCAATTACCAAAGCACATCCATTCGATAATTAATTATTGGATGATTTTACATTTTGGCGGACCCTAAGCTGTTTTTTTTTATAAAATTCTTGCAGTCGAGAAGCAGTTGCCATTAACCATGCTTGCCACTGTCTTCTGTTCACAAATGCAACCCACTTAACTTCAACTTTTTTGGATTTGTAAATGGCAATATGAATACTAGTCCATGAAGACGGTCCTCAAAAGCGGAACAGCGCATGAAAGGATAGCTCATCATTATTCCCTTGCAGAGGGTATAATAATTTTGGTCAAAAGTGTGCAACGCAGTGAAGGAGACATCTCCGACCCTATAAAGTATATATATTCTTGATCAGGATCACCTCCTGACTTGATATAGCCATGTCCGTCTGTCCGTCTGTCTGTTTCTACGCAAACTAGTCTCTCAGTTTTAAAGATATCGAACTGAAACTTTGCACACACCCTTCTTTCCTTTGCACGCAGTATATATGTCGGAACGGCCGGGATCGGCCGACTATATCCTGCCATATAACTGAAGCTGGGATTTTCTATAGGTTTTATTTTTGGCCAATCCGACCTATCAAATTTCATAAGGATCGGCTGACTATATCCTATAGCTGTCATATAACTGAACGATTGGAAATGCCATAACTTTGGTGTTTGTAAAGTTAGGAAGTTGGGATTTTTTATGAGTATTAAGAATGCATCATATGAATAATTTTGGAGAATATAATGTACATAATATTATTATTATTATATCCCTAATCGTAGAGTAAAAGTAGAAAAGAAGTATTCATTGAAAAGTAGAATTCATTTAGACCTAAAAAAAAGTTTTTTGTTCCAATATCAAAAATTTCAACTCATGACAATTTTCGGCTTTTGGCTAAATTGTGTTCTTTGATGGATAAAATCCACAGAACTCTGAAATAGCAATTTTTTAGATGAGTTAACCGGCAAACACCCTTAAGGGAATTTTAGTCAAAGTGTTGCAACGCAGTGAATATATATATAAAGTATATAAATATTATTGATCAGCATCATTAGGAGAATCGATCTAGCCATGTCCGTCTGCCCGTCCGTTCGTTTCTACGCAACCTAGAAGCTATCTGCTTGAAACTTTCCCAAAAGTTGTCTTTCTATTGCAGGTAGTATATAAGTCGTATATCGACTTTTTTATGTGTACGCAAAATTCTCTACATTTCTGTTTTTTTAACTTCGTTTGTATTTTGGTTTCGACTTTTCGTAATTTTTCAAAATTTTTGAAGAATGGCTTTTCAGAAAAGTGTCCTAGAACCTGCCCTTCTAAGCCCATAACCTTTCTTACAGACATCCGATTCTAAAGTGACATACTTCTAAATGCCAGTGGTTTAATTCTCCAAAAATATGTGTTTTCAACTTGGTTTGATTTCGGGTTCGATTTTTAGTCATTTTTATACCCTTGCAGAGGGTATTATAATTTCAGTCAAAAGTTTGCAACGCAGTGAAGGAGACATTTCCGACCCTATAAAGTATATATATTCTTGATCAGCATCACCAGGAGACTCGATCTAGCCATGTCCGTCTGTCCGTCCGTTTCTACGCAAACTAGTCCCTTTTATGATTATTAAGAATGCATCATATGAATAATTTTTGAGAATATAATTTACAGAATATTCTGCAAGGGTATATCAACTTCGGCTCCGCCCGAAGTTAGCTTTCCTTTCTTGTTATAATGAAAATTTTAAAAATTGCTTTGTAGAAAAGTGTCCTAGAACCTTCCCTTCTAAGCCCATAGCTTTTCTTACAGACGTCCGATTTCAAAGTGACATATGTACTTCTAAATGATTGTGGTTAAATTCTTTATAAATCTGTGTATTCAACATGGGTTGTATTTTGGAGTCGATTTTTCATAATTTTTATAGTGTTACCCCTTTCCAAATTTTGGACGATGCCTTTGCAGAAAGTGATCTAAAACCTGCCCTTCTAATCCCATAACTTTTCTTTCAGACATCCGATTCTAAAGTGACATACTGCAAAATAATTGTGGCTAAATTCTCTAAAAATCTTTGTTTTCAACATGGTTTCAAGCCCCTTTTCAAATATTCGTAGAATGGGTTTGCAGAAAATTGTCACAAAATGGCGCTTCTAAGCCAAAATAGTGACTGTTCTGTCCAGCTGAGGATCTATACTATCGGTTACAGGTTGATTTTGCCCAGATAGCGCAGATAGCCCAGTTCATTAACTTTTCAGGGATCTTCGAGTCAAATCGGATTGACTCGAGTAGCAAGGCCGCCGGCAGAGAAGCAACCACGTGTTGCTCGCTCCGGCCAAAACGTAAACAAGTCGGATTCCCCGAGGGCCATGCATCTCGGTGTCCACTCGAGTGGTGCCGAGCAAGGACGATAAGCCGGTGGGGATGGGGACAGGGGAACCGGCCTCAGCCAACCGATGTTTGAGTGAAACAGTCGGTCGGAAGCGCCGTTCGGCGAAAGCTTTGCGGACACGAATCCGCCTCCGCAACTGGCTGCGCCGTGATTCTACCGTCAGTTGTTGTGTTAGCGTGTACGAGTACGGTTCCCGTGCGCGCATACGGCAGCGCTCTTCCGGCGTAAAATCAAAGAGAGATTCCAAAGTTCAAACGGCTTAAAAAATTATGTTCGAGTGTTTTTTTTGCTGTGTTTTCTTCTTTGCTACGTGCTGCGCGTTTTGAGTTCTGCGATTTTCGTTTATGTCTGGCTATCAAAATATTAAGGGTCAGCAAGTCGCTGCGATCGGACTCTAATTAAATGTGCCGTAATCAGGTCAACACAATAATATCTGCAAATTGATGTGCGTTTTCCTTTATTTCGATTATATAAAATTGTCTTACGTGGAATTGGCTAAAAATCATCTTTCAGTTGGCAATTAAGACTTTTCAGTGCAACAGTACGTATTTGATCTTGATTATGATAATTTCATCGGTGTCTCAGATTAAACAGAAGTGCCCACCAGAAAGCAACTGAATCTCTATTAAGCTGGTCTTCTAAGTGATTTTAAATTTTTCTTTCCTTTCAAAATCGAAAAAAACGACCCGTTTATTTAAATAGAAGGATTATTATTAATTTTCTCTTCACGTGTGGCCCGAACAGATCTGAAGCAGTGCCAATTCCATGCGGTTCGAAAGGCTCGTATTAGATTGTTCCCACATGATGGTGGAAAAGTTAAGAATTACAGCCCATACCCCTCTTACGCATGATTGGAATAAAAATGTCCTGCAGGCGGCTACCAGGACATAACAATATGCATACGAGTACAACAACGACAATGACAACAAGTGTTTTCTGCTGGCGTAGCCGCTGCTGTTGCCCAAACGTACGAGCGCCATTAAGTGTGGCAACTACAACCACCTTTCGCCCAAAACATGAAATTGTTGCAAAATATGGAACTGCTGTGCAGGAGTCGAAATGAGTGTTATGCCAAAACCACGACTCCGACTGGGACTGAGACCCAGTGTGCAGTACGGATATTAAACTCCGGGTCCGAGTCCCTTGCCAGGAACGTGCCGCAGCACAGCCTGCTCAACCCCACGTTGCTAGTTGGTAACAAAACCTAATTCGCCCAGACCACATATGCATATGGGTATCCAGACTTGTCTACGTCCGTGTCTGCGTCCGTCGTGTGTCTGGCCTTGTTGATAACTTAATAGCAAGACAATGCAATACTTTCCATTTACGAGTTTATTTCTGTAAGCGGGCGAAACCAAGTGCGGACTCCATTCTAGGCATCCCATCCACCTCCGTCTTCTTCAGTGCGTCTGCGGGTTTGAAGCCGGTCAGTACCTGCCTCGACATAAGCCCATTTCCCATTTAATTATACACCGCCTAGGACTTTTTTATAACAATATATGCTGTAGCTTCAGAATGCGCGCAACCAGCGCGAGATGTCTATGTGCTGCCGGGACAAGGTGCCAGTTCTCACAGTCCGAATGTTCTCACGTTCATATCAACAATGATCGGTTGGGTTTGTCTTTTTACCGAACCTAACTTCTGTTCGCAAAGCTACAGACTTTTGTACTCATCCTGCATACGCTTGGTATGGGCAGGAGCATAACTTCGTATAAACATCACAATGTAAACGGAAAAACTGCAGCCAACGTATGCATGGATGTGACAGAAGTCGCAATAAAAACGTGGAGCAGCAGAAGCAAAATTAAGTGAGCGGCAACTCTACTATAACGTGCGGCACGTGATGCTTGTGCCCGGCGGAGTTTATATTTCACTTCGTATCTTTCGGCAGTATAACCCACCGTCTGTCTGCAGATACTTAATCATCTTCAGCTCCCTTAAACAGATTTGGGAGCACGATCCTTGGCCTTCATCCGGCTTGGAAACTGGCTGAATTTTCAGTTTGCTGGGGAGTGGCAGTATAGAAATAGCTACGTCTGCTGTTCTCGACTTTCCCGAATTTTGCGGCAGTGGGATTACACTGCAACGTACCTAAAAAAATATATTTAATATCTTCGAAATATTTTTTTTACTCAAATCATGGTGCAGAATTAAAAACATTTATATTCTCTATGGCTGTGTCCATGAGCTACGGAGACGAGTTGCCAGTTTGCCCATTCCGATTGGTCTCCAGTTAATATCCCTCCTTTTTTTTGCATTTAGTCGAAAACACCCACAAATTTTCTTTTGTTGCTCAGTACGCTTTGTAGTTTGCAGTTTAAATTAATTCCACTTTACCGACAAATATCCCAACACGCCCTTCTCCACCGCTAGCTGGTATTTTTATATTGACCAACAGCTGCCCTTCGGATTTGGTGTTGCAAAAAAATCGGCAAATGCCACCCTCAGAATTCGTTTTTCCGATATTGACCACGATTGTGCAAGCCACAATTCCTAAACTTAAATTGCCTTAATTATATACTGAGAAGCCCTTCCTGCTCGTATTTTTTTTTCTATGGTCTTCACCACTTAGAATGCAGTGAAATAGAACGTAAACAATTGAAGTACTTGCCGACGCAGACTGTATAAACATTATGATAAACATAAACAAAAATCGGTACCTGGTGATCAGGTACGTATGCTTACGATCGAAAGCCAAGAAGTGATGTGACCAGAAGCGAAGAGATCGTAAAAATGTTTACGGGCAATTACTCAGTACACATGTGGAAACTATTCAACATTCTAATTTCGAATAGCCTTTGCCAAAATTGGGGCTAAGAATTTATTCATTCTAAGCGCCCCTACACTTCATTTCGTAATAAGTACTTCGTCAGGCCGCAGTTCTATAAATCGATTTCTATGCAAATCTATTTAAAAACAACCAAAGTCTGTCAATTTTCCCCAACATTTTCCGATCGGTCTTAGGGAGCCTTTAAATAGACCACCACAAATACAAGGGCATAAATGTGTGATTTGCATGGCAAAACTTGTCGATGTGTGTGTGTGTGCCAACCGCGGATGTCGGCATAACACGTTCCAATCTTATTAGATAGCACCGTGGTGATCGCTGATATAGGTACATACAGTCGCACATGACTAGATCGACTCGCCTGTTGATGCTAATGAAGAATAAAGATACTTTACAGGGTCGGAAATTTCACCTTTACTGCGTTGCAAGCTTCTGACTTAATTAAACTACCCACGGCAGGGGTATAATAATTTGCTAAACCGAAATTATCTATACATTTATTTATACATTTTTAGTGAGCGCGATGAATTTTAGTTATGGCACTGTTCCAAAATCGCGAGCACTGATCAGATTTGACCCAGTCAGTCGAAGAACCGGTATACAAGCCACCTGGTCGTTCCACTTCGACCTTTAAAGCACCAAAGGCAACATGATACAACCACTTTCAGCTGATTACGCATTACCTTTGACATCAGATTGGCTGGAAAATAATTCACTTGCAACTCTAGAATTACTTATTTATTTATTTATGAGCCTCATGAGCAAAAAGTCTATAATTTATTCATTTAAGCCTTTTTATTTTATTTATTATGATTTCTTTTGATAGTATGCCTTAATAAACTCCGAGCCCACCTTGTCGTCAGTTCCACAGTTCATGCATGTAAATTGGCCTCCCACTCTGCCCACGCAGCACACACATTCACCAGCATTCTGTAAATGTACGTAGCTGCAGGCATGCATAATTGAATGGCTCTACGTGTGAAGTCGCCAACAGCTGACGCCACTAAAGTCATCAACTTTTGCATTTGTACAACAGTCGCAATCGGAGCTAAAGCTGCAGGTGGAGCTGAAGCATGGTGCTAACAAGGCTATGAAGGCTAGCTGCAGCAGCCTGCTGAATATTTTAATGCCATCCGTGTTGCAGTCCATTCCGACAAACGAGGACTCCATAAAGGAGCGGCAACACTTTACCTTTGCAGGCCAGATTTATGGTTTCCAAGTGAGGACAGGGACTTCAGCTCAATTTGGCTCACACAATTCAGGGGTCAAAGGTGTCGGTGCCCCTCATAGCTCCCAATAAAGATTGGTATTTTTGAAAATTGGTCACAGCACATTTATTGAAACTATGAATATTGTTTACATTTAGTTTCTTTGCATAATACTGAAACCCAGCCATCATGGACGCCTCATGCAGCTACTAGCTGGTGTGCAGCAGCTCAGCAATGTTGGCTGCTGGCAGCAGTGAGATCAGTGACTTCGGGCCAACCTCGCGGCGACTGCAAACGAACTCCGCCGACAACAGCAGGCTCCGATTATCGGCTGGCACCACGCCCAAGCGACCTCATAAAACTTGCCACCGTCCCGGCCCAATGACAACCAGCAGTACCGGCGGAGCAAGCGGCAACGGAATCAGCAGTAGCTGTGGAGCTCAAATCGCTCCGTCCTCGACCAAGGGAGGAAGCGCCATGACGACTGTTACGGCGACGACGGGCAAGGCGACGGTCGGCCCCGGCCACGGTCATGGGCGGAATGACAGGGGGGGCCGCAACACCGCAGCTGGTGGCTCCAACGTGGAAGGGTTTGTCGGGGGGATCGAGACGTATTTGGGTCTCATCGGGTGGCGAAAGAAGTGCCTATACACCCTGCTGTTGCTGCTGATGTTGCTTATTATCACAAACCTCGTGCTAACCCTCTGGATACTCAAAGTAATGGAGTTCTCAACGGTAATTTTGTACCAAGCTCCCGTGATAGACGCATCATAGACTGTCCTCCACTAACTCTCCACTTATCGCTTTCAGGAGGGCATGGGTCAGCTCAAAATCGTACCCGGTGGCATACAGCTGTCGGGACAAGCGATAATTATGGACATGCTGCGCGCATCGACAATCCGTTCGCGGCACGGTCAACCCATATCCATAGGTGAGTGTGAATTGCGTTCTCGTCACTAGCCTCTGGCGTTATCGAGCGATTATGTGCGAACAAACACCGTCATACAGGCAACCGCCACCCCGTTCAGATGTGTGCCTTCCCTTCCTTACCCCTCCATTGTCCACTCAGTGCGACGCCCTTGAGTATTAATATTCAATTCATACATTTTTACCATTCACGTTCCCATATTCCACATACGATGGGTAAGACGGCCTGACCACGACGCCGCAGCAGTGATGAGCTATGGCTAAGCATTAGGGTTTTTATGGGACATTTACCACCATTTACCTCCACTGTTGAACTTTCTCTGCAAATGTCAGAGTCATGGACGGCGCTGCTTGCTGCCTCCGATGACTGGCTGAAAGGCTTGCCGCTATTATGCAACCTCAGAAAAGCGTTTGCAGGCCCATTTGTTGGCCTGTGCTTGAGGGCAAGTATGCTAAGCTTAAGCATTCAGAGATGTGGATTCATAAAGAAAGAGGACAGTGCACAGACAGGTGTTCGGAGACGGACGATAGACGATGGACAACGACAAATGTGTGGCCGTTGTCAGTCAAGACATAAATTAACAGATATCAAGCATTTTGGCCAGGCGAGCAGGAAATCAGTGACGCTAAGAGTCTGCAAATGAGATCGGGACTGCGGAGCAGCGCCTTAAACGCCAGCCGATGGAGCAGCAGCCAAGATGTACAATTACAGATAAGCCATATGAAACCACGACCAAAGAAGACTGATGCGATTTCCAAAGGACCTTCGTCCATGTGTCGACAGGAAAGTGCTATCAAAAAGCAAAGCAGGGGTAGCACGCGAACAGCAGAGCATTTCCCGCAGCGATAAGCAGCCACAGACACGCGCGCGGAAGCGGGGGCCCTGGCTGTGACAGTAAAGTCCTCGCAGATGGGCGGATGGACCCGACGGGGAGTGTGGGGCGGTGACGGGTCACGGCGGAGGACAGCCCCACCAGGTGACGGCGGTTGCTGATAGTTGATAGCCAAGAGCGACCGCGGTGCGGCGCACTGAGCTGAGACAATGGCGGAGAGGAGAGCCCAAGATTTGATTTCCGTTTCCGCCGTCTTGTTATGTACTATCTTAGCCAGGTATCCTCCTTTATCTGCATGCACGTGTGTGGTGTCTTTTTGGCGCTGTGTGTTTACATATTTATATTGCAAGTATTGGTAAAATTACCTGTATTTTTTCATACAAACATTTCGATTAATTCTGTCTTCCCCCTTTCAATCCTCCGTAAATATCTATATCATTTATGTCGCACCTCTGTTTCTGTTTCCATTTCTCCGACTTTCGTGCAACTCGACGGCCCACCGTCGCCATCATCAATAGAATCATCACGTAATTTTTCAATCAATACACGTGACCCGAATGGAATGATTGAGAATCATTTATTTCTGGGACACGATAAGTTCGAGTGCCTGTCTGCGGGATTTCGCATAAATGACACCAACGGACGCAGCCTGTTTTCCGTAAACCGAAACGAAGTGGCAATCGGAGCGCACGCCCTGCGGATCGACGGCGAGGGTGGCGCCGTCTTTCGGGATTCCGTGCAGACGCCGCATGTGCGCGCCGAGCCAGGTCGGGAGTTGAGGTAAGTGCAGATTCCAGAGTCCAGTCTAGACCCTGAAAACCGGGGCTGAGATGAGACCGTGGCCCAAGCGATCTGCCGTTGAAGAGTCAAGACCGGAATGCATGCCGGTGCCAAGTCCATGGCCAATTAAAGTAAATGAAATCGAAAGCCAATCTACTGTAGCCACTCGCAGCCCGGTGTTGAAATTCAATGACTGTAATAAATTTCCAGGAATTCGTAGCGGGGCAGCATCTAGTCCGCGTCAGACTGGGACGGGTATGGCATACTGTGGCCACATATTGGTAATAAACAAGAAAGAAAGCAAACTTCGGCCAGCCGAAGATTATATAACCTTGCAGTTATTACAAATCGACATTTCGATTTCTATGTCTATTTTACTAAAAACAATGAAGCAATGTCGATTTTGCGCTGCATTTTGCCATCGTTTCTATGACAGCTATATGATATTGTTGTCCAATTTTAATTTAATTAAAACCACAATTCCATAATATTTATTTATTACCAAATTTCAAAGAACAAAAAAAAACAACATTTTTTTTGAATTTTTTTCCGATTGTTCCTATGGGAGCTAAATGATATAGTCGCCCGATCCGGCTCGTTCCGACTTATATACTACCTGCAATAGAAAGACAACTTTTGGGAATGTTTCAAACAGATAGCTTCAACTAGTTTGCGTTAAAACGGGCGGACGGACGGACGGACGGACGGACGAACAGACGGACGGACATGGCTAGATCGACTCTCCTGGTCATACTGATCAAGAATATATATACTTTATAGGGTCGGAAATGTCACCTTCACTGCGTTGCAAACTTTTGACTGAAATTATAATACCCTCTGCAATGGTATAAAAAGAAAGAAAGCATAGTTTTGGCCAGCCAAGGTTCATATACCCTTATATAAGTTTAAAATTAATCAAGCTTCGTTGATTTTCCAACGCATATTTCGATCGTTCCCAGCTTTATCATAATATAGACGTAGGAATTTTATAGAATTGAAACCGTAATTCTAAAGACGTTTAATACTACACTATATACTATTTCGGAACATATTCTTATATGTTTAAAAACAACGATATTATATATTCTTATACCCTGGCAGAGGGTACTATAATATCAGTAAAAAGTTTCATATGTTGTGTAATACCTCCTGCATTGGTATAAAAATTAAAAGCAAACACTCAGATGCGTTCGTGTGCGTCTGTCAACGTAACCTTTGCGGTAACAAAACAACAGTCACATCACCGACAGTCCCTCACATCGCCACAAATGGCAGTCGAGTGTGGGATAGGTGGTAGCCTGGTAGTGCACTGCACCCGCACCTGCACTGCTACCAACATTCCACCATCCTCTCCACGAGGTGTCGGTATTCAGCTCACTGAGCGTGGGCTGGCAAGTGAAATATTTATACACATTTGTCAGAATGTACCCAATCGATGCCAGTGAATTACAAAGCGCTAAAGGGGCAAGATTTTTTTTCCTGTTTTGCTAGGCAAACGCTGGACGGGAATCGGACTGGGATTGGGACTTCGGCTGGCTTTGGGAGCCAGTCGCTGCATTATGCGACAGCGGCCCACAAATCGCCCATTTGTACGCGTGTGTACATATAAACCATTAACAGGATCGTCGGCTTGAAATAACATTTTCATTGACAAATTTGGTGATAGCTGCTTGTTGGTTCATGAAAATTACAAATTGTCTAGCGCCCGATACACACGATATTTCAGTTGACGAACCGGTCGGCGATGGCAGCGATTTTAACGCGAAGTCAAATCAGCTATTCAAATTGGAATTGCACAGTTTTTGAGGCACCATTGATGCGGCCCAGTGACTGACTTTACGTTTCATTAGGCCGACGTTCGAGGAAAGGGCTCGTTCACCACGTGCAGTCTCTGTGGCTGTGGTTATCCACTTTTTACGGACTCCTCGGGACTGGGCAAGAGTTGTTTACCAGGGCCATTTACTAACCAAGGTGCCGTCGCAACGCTTGCACCGTGTTTTAATTACAGACTCGAATCTCCCACCCGCCAATTGGAGATGACGGCGGCCAAGGACATAAATTTGCAGTCCCGGGCTGGAGGCATAGAAGTCGTGGCGCTGGAAGACGTTAAGTTCCGAGCCCTCGATGGGAGCGTAAGTATGGTTCAAGGGTCATGTCCAGTCAAATTGGAGAAGTAGCAGGCGCAACAGTGGTTTACTGCAAAATCACTTGTCTACCTTGTGCTCTTATCGATGCAGCTGCGACTGGAGTCTTCGAAGATTCTCATGCCCAACCTGCGAATGGCCCAGCCGCCCATCCTAGGTACCGCCCAGAGGATGGATCACATGCACCGAGTCTTCCAACTCTGCGCCTGCTCAAACGGCAAGCTTTTTCTGGCAGCGTCGCACTCGATATGTGCGGGTGACGACTCTACCGTCTGCAGATGATTGCAAGGCATCACGCGCTGGCAGTCCACGTCCACGTCCAAAAGCGAGGTTCGGGGTGAAGACGATTTTGACGCCGTTTAAGAAGCTAGGCCTCCGGACAGCCCAGTATACAAGATCGCCATTGCTCATTACCACAACTATAGCTGTATGCACAGGCAACGTCGCATCCATGTTAATTATTCATACGCTAACTGTAACATAGAATGGTATACATAACTAGTAGAAAACACTCAAATATGGTTAATCATGCATATGCGTACACCCTGCATCCATAAATGTTTATACCCAAAAAAATCAAGAGCTTCTTAGACACTTGGATGTTGTGTACTATTATACCAGAAGGCAGTTCAGAGACATAGGCATATCCTTCATATACATATGCTATATCACCAAAGCAACTACTAATGAATTATAATTATCAGACAAATATAAATTTATAATCGATCATAGGAAACTACCAGAGCCGTCTCCTGTAATGAATATATTCGCATTGTCGTAACAACGTAGTAAAACACTTCAAAACTTTATTGGTATGACCTTCCCTAATGTAACTATATTTCCCCACAGCTGGACACCGTTTTACAAGCTGGGTTATACTCAATTTGTATACCCTTGCAGAGGATTATATATTTTGGACATAAGTTTGCAACGCGTTGAGGAGACATTTGCGACTCTATGTTAATTATATATATATATATTTATATATATAAATATATTAATCAGCATCACCAGAAGAGACGAACTGGCCATATCCGCCTGCCCGTCCGTCCGTTTGTTAATATTTTAGCCCCTATCAAAAATGCAAAAATAGTCAAATACATTTTTTTTAAGTCAACTTGGAATCGATGCGTTAAGATCTCATCTGGTCAAACCAGTAATTTTTTTTGGTGTGCGTCCAATTATATCTTAGTCAATAAGATAAAAGAAAAAAATATTTTAGCAAGTTTTTCTCTATCGTTCAAATGGCAGCTGTAAAATGTAAATCTGCAATTTTTATCAGTGAACACATCCTGACATCAAAGCCGTTTTCGAACCTGCGTACATATATAAAAAGACGAGTGCAAAAGTTTATAGTCTTAAAGACCAACATGGCCAGAAATGCTGATTAAGACTAGTCATACCTACTTTATATGGTCGGAAATGTTTAATTTACTGCGGTTCAAACTTTTGGACAAAACTATAATATCCTCTCCAAGGGTATAAAAATTAGTTTTTAAGTACAATAAAAACAATTTTTTTTAAAGTACATTTTCAAATTTGGAATTGAACAAGAAGACTTTCTTGAAACGTCTGGGGTCGATTTTATACACGGTAGACCCATTGACACATAGCAGTCCTAAGTAATTGTACATAAGACTGCCTTCTTTATCATACTATATTACGAATTGAATCGGCCGTAATTGTAACTGTATTCATTTAGATAATAACGCAAAATCTATTTAAACAGTTTTTTTGATAATTATGATCAGAATCCAAAGCATCATGCTGACATTAAGCACAATACAAAGACAATGAAATATCATCCAATGAATCACAAGAGCTATTTATACCTTAACCTATACATGTGTAATATTACAGATACACATATGAAAACAAACACGAATATCGGTATAAATATGGATACAAAATGAAATATGAGTAAATTACTTTGAACATGGATATAAATATAAAATATATATTAATAGAGTTGAATATGAAATTGCTGTTGAATTTTTGAAGTGCGAGAACACTGATATATAGATATATTTAAAAATAATCAAATATATTTGTATCTGTATCTATGCAAGCATAAGGCAAATGCTTTTAGAGAGGCATTACGTTTAATATGTGGTTGATTTTTTTTAGCACGGTTAGGAAACATAATGTTTAAATAGAAAGTTTGGTGTGGATGCAAGAAACTTTTATATCACATATATTGTAATACAGCAAGGTACTAAAATAGAAATACATGCGTAAACCACAACTAAATCTATTTTAAAGTTAATTTAAAAACAGGCCTCTGAATACATTTGCCAGGATACGGAAAACAAGGAGCAGAAAACAACAATTTCTGTCCCTGCAATTGGTTGGACATACGGATTTTTAATTCGACGGCTGGGATTGTGCGCACTTTTTACAGCAAAGCGCTCAAACGAGGACTCAAGCCGAGTGCTCGTTGGTTAACGCCTTCTAGCGCCACTTCAATTGAACCGTAGAGCGTTTGAAGTGTTTTTGGGTGCGTCTAAGCGACGCCGACGATAGCACAGTGACGATGATGGGAATTCAACGGCATCGTCAGCGAGGACTCAGACATGGGCCGTACATGGCCAGCCGGGGCAAGTGATGTGGTCGTGGTCGTGGTCTTGGCTTCGTCCTTACCGTCGTGGTCGTCGTCGTCGTTGTGGGAGTTTCCGACCAAACGTCCGACGACACACGACGACTCCTCGGGCAGCTAAATTGAGTTATTCTCTAAGCGAAAGACTGATTTGAGCTGAAAACGAGCTTAACAAGCGTTGCCAAGAAGCTTTGTGAGCAGGAGCAGTGAAAGTTGCCGCGCGCGCTTGCCTGTTCTATTTGAAAGCTTCTGTAGCCGCAACTTCATGACTGGATCCAAGTGCAGACGCATCGTTGGCCTTCGTTCCCAATGGACTCGCCATCGTCAATGGCTCATGTTTCATTTATTGGCTACTCGGCAGGTAACTGCCAGATTGAATACGGCAGCTGAACCCTTCAACTTCGCCTGAGATGCATTTTGTTGGGATGGGTTCAAGATTAGTCACCTCTCCCCGGCAGATTCAGTCTATCCGACAAGCAGGTATCTAGAGTTTAGACAATGGAGTGGGTACAGCGTGGCTCTCTTGACGTTATATTTAGTATTCTATTAATATTCTAATAGGCGCTTTTGTACTTTCTCCCCTCATTGGCACGGTTGTCGCTTTGTCTTATGGTCCTCAAACGATGCTTCGTGTGTGTGTACAAGCAGTAATTACATAAAATTTTGTAATTACCACACTAACAAAATGTTAGCTAGGAAGCAGCCTACGCAAGCCTTCCATTTGACACTGAAGTGTGTTTCAGCCTTGAGCACATAGTTTAAATTACAATGGAAAAACTCAACTGCTAGGGTAGTTTTGTAGCTTTGACCTGTCTTAAGCCGTTAAAAAATTTAAATGAAAACACCTTGTGGCCCCATATGTGCGCGGCCATAAATTCTGCAGGCCACCGCCGCGTCCACCCATCCACATCCAACGTTAACGGCAGACAGAGACTCAACATTCTTCCTGGGGGAGAGAGACGCAACAGTTAGTTAACGATATCTAAAATGGATGTAAAACTGCGCGAAGCTGACAAATTAAGTATGCATGAAAGTGGCAGCGCCACACACACATGAGCTGTATATGTATACACGAACACGAATACTTAAGCAAGCGAGGAGGGCGGAGGAGAGTTCTTTTCACGTTGCAGTTAATAGGATTTGGCTAGAGAGGGGGACCAATTTATTTGTTTAATTTGTTTACAAGACCTTCAAGTCATTGTAGTACTTGCAACAGTGTTGACGGTGAAGCGTTGCGCGACTTAAGTCGGCATGTGTGCACGTTTTCACGGCGGTGTGAGTGTGAGTGTCCCAGGGTATGGGAGTGCGGATGTATGGATCTTTGGGTGCATACCTTAACTGACGTTTAAATGGGCAATTAGGCAAAGCTGTGTAATGTTTTCATCGTTAAGAACGTACGTGGCAAGGCCACCCCACCTTCTGCAAGGTCGGATTAGGTATTGACCCCGTCCGTGTGGCTCGGACCACCTTTTGAGCTCAGATGACTTGTTATATCCCGACGCAGCACACCCACTGAGTCAGTGAGCCGGCTAGCTGCCATCAGAATGATCTGCGGTTTACCGCGTTGACGGGCTCCATCACGGCTAGGCTTCAGAGCCTCCAGAACCACTCAGTCCAAGTGTCTTTGCCTTTGACGAGCAACTTGAAACAGTCATTTTTCCCTGGCAGCAAGGCACCGGTACCTCATCCATTTATTAACTTATTAAATTACACACATGCTTGCACAGGTTGCCGGGCCACAGCCACATCCCTGGGTGGTCGACTGGGAGTGGAGACTGAAGCTGGGCGGGTGGTTAATTTATTTGCATGAAAACATACGTACATAGTTGCAACTTGCAGGCTTATGACTCTATAGTGAGTGCTCAACCTTCATCTCTCCAATCCTTGTGGAAAGGACGCACTTACTTTGTGGCCCTTTGCACCGTGCGTATAACACCAAAGTTTGGAAAGGAGGACCTAGAAATAGTCGCTTTCGGCATTGCCATTTGTGTCTTATCTCGTTCTCTGTGCCAGACCCGGGTCCAAGCTGCTAAACGAATTTATGTCGTAATGAATGTCGGTGGCCACATATCTCTGTGTCTATCAGCGCTTTATGCACAGTTCAGCACTTATTTTGCTCCGGCCTCAGCCTATGGGTTGGACTAGCATATATAGGAGGTCGGGTGTGTATCTTGATATTGTTCGTGCTATCCTTATTGCGTTGTGGGCATGGCATTTCGAGGAAATAGTTATCCAAAGCATTTGGAATGCATTCCAAGCTGGGGTAGCGGGCCGGTGGCGGAGATACCGACTACCTTTTAAATATGTTGCGCATTTAAGCGGGAGCTTATCAGCGCAAGTTTAAAAATTTAAAAAAAAAATGTTACTAGCCGACGTAGCCAAACTGAACTTTGAGTGTTAAGCTGGTCCCAAGCTTAAGGCAAACCAAAGGTGAAAAATGCCTACGATTTGTGCTTAAATTATGAGCTGCTCACTTTGCCCTTAATAGTTTCCCCTTGTCTTAACTCATTTACAACCTTCTAAGGCTGTCCATGGCATGCCCTTCCTTTATTAACACTTATTTTAATAAGAAGTGTTTACCTCGATTTCCAGAAAATTATAATCTGCTGTATCTCGCTCCGGTCATCGTAAATTTTGAATAATATAGTCAACAGCTTAAGACAATATTTGCAGTTATTTCGTTTTCACCACCCTAAAGTAGAGAGTATCTGCGGTTCGGCTTTCCGTTGTCGGGGCTAGGAGTTTGTCTCTTTCAGCCTCTTCGCGTTTTTTACGAGCTGTTACCGGTCGTGCCCACGCCAATGCGTGTTAAGAGGCAATTAAATCCGAATTACATTCTGCTCCTTTTTGCAGCCCGTCAGGTACACCTATGTGTATGTGGGGTTGTTAACGTAAGTTCCCTTCAGGAGTAAAGCGGCAGGTGTGCCAAGCGCCACGCTGCCTGGTGCGATTTGGACACCACTTTCACTCCCCTCCAAGCCTAATAGCCCAAAGCAGTTCCTGACCCCAGCAGGATCCGAGAACGAATGCCGATAAGGCTTGAAAAGTTCAAGAAGCTAGTTGCCAGTTGGCAGGACTTGCCAACTAAGTCACTGTACACTGTTCATGGGCCAAATGCCTACACGTGCCAATTAAAGATAAATTTTAATTGCCGCCACAGAATGGAGATTTATATGTTAAGCATTAACCAAGCAAATCGGATTAGTTTATCGTTAGTTTAATTTAACTGAACAAGCTTTCATCTCTGCTTTCAAATTTTCAAATCAAAACCAAGAATTATCATATGCGTTTGAATGTCAAAGGCGCTAGACCGCAAAAAAGTTACATATATTAAATTTGGGTAACTCAACCAATTCACATCAAGCGAGTGGAATTGAATGTGACTGGTCGAGAAAAAAACAAACAGAGTTATATTGTGATTTAAAGCCAAAACTCACTCAAATAAGTTTTACTCGTCTCCAATGCACCCGGAAAAACATTTGTCCCGAAAAGGAAACTAAGATAATTGACTTGCATTTAATATTTTAGAACCAAATTTTTATTGAATTATTATTTTATGTAGGGGGCGAAGTGGCACGGTAGGCAATGCGGCCAAAACAGTATAATTTAAACAAGTGTAAAGTGTATGTAATGTGTGTAATTTTTATTAACTCTAAGAAGGTACAGAATGATGGACACATTAGGAAAAGCGACAAGATATATATATATAATTTTCGATTTTAAAAATACATTTTTAAATTTATAAAAATAGATCCATATCATATGAATGATCGAAAATGTATAGCAAAGGCGACATAGCTTTATTGTTTTTAAACATATGGTATATATAAACATACATATCTATGTAAAGTCGTGTTTTTGGGTATTACATTAAATACATTACATTGGTATAGCAAAAGGGATTAAAAACCTAGACTTGCTTTCTGCTTACTCATCAGTTGCCTCCAACACTTTGAGCTACTTAATTTGGATAACTTCAGAGGGTCGACTCTAATGTTTATACTTTTAAAACTGGACCGATTGGGATCGGAATGGTCAAATGCAGAAAACACTTTTGCAGACAATTATCTTGCAAGTTCTGAGCTGCAATTGTTCACAGTGTAGAAAAGCAGCAAAAATACTTGCTTAAAACGCCCTGCTGGCGCGGCAGAAAACGGGTTTACCATATCGCCATCATGTCATTACTAAGGCCCAAATGAAGCCATTCAACCCAAACTACTCTGGGAAGAGGCACTGCAAACGGGAGTCAATAGTGGGGGTGGGGTTCCAGAGTGTCGGTGTGTGTGCAGACCCAACTTAATCCTTTTGTGAACAAACATACGCTCTTTAGCTCGATGACCGAGCCGAGACCTGGTCCTGGTCCTGGTCCTGGTCCTGACTCTGAATCAGAGCTGGTACTGGCTCTGTTTCTGTTTAAGACCTGGGGAGGAGGTCACAAAAAGTGTGGCAAGCGGAAATCAAATGAAAAACTCGTGCGTCGCCCCAAAATAGCACAGAAATAGTATAAAACAAAATAAAATAAACTTTTCCGAACGCATTTCTATTGTCAGCGGCACAGTCTTCGCCGTCGTCGTCTCTTTCGGAGGGTGAAAACTTTCCTGGACCATTGTAGCGGTGTGCGGGTGCCCGCCTTTTGTTTGTTGTTCTCCGGCAGTAAGAGCGTTTGTTTTCTTTTCCCCTTTATTACGTATTTCATTTTTTAGCTGTGGCTGTGGCAGTGGCAGAAGCAGACGCAGAAACCAAACCGTTCACTTCATTTGCCTACACGACCGAGTCAAGGAGCACTTCGTATGGATGGGATGTCGCGGGCGGAGCGGGGGTGCAGGCGCTGTTGCAGCGGCTGTTCCTGACACAGCCAAGGGGAGCGGGGAAGGGAGCCTGCGCCGGCAAAAGGACAAACTTTTGTCGCTTGGTAATGATGGCATTTTGGAATTGCTGCTCCAATCGTTGTTATTGTTGTTTTTAAAGTTTCGTGCACACAAGTTTAAACAAAGCAGCCGCCAGTCCCATAAACAGTCGACAGGCGTTGCGTTCATGGGTCAAACAACAGTGACTTGTGGGGGGAAAGGTGGGCAGCAGCTGCAACTGCAACTGCACCGCGCTACGCTAGTCGTATACTTAATGCTCTAACCGTTCTAGTGGCATCAAGTATACCAGCTTGAGGCGAAGAAAGAATCACATTAAATAATAGAATAAAGCGCTTTGTTTGCCCTAGTCCAATAACAATGACAGCCAATGGGGTTGACTTGCCACAGATTGTGTGTTTCGACAGAGCCCCAATAGTTGTGCGTGGTGCGGAGCTGTTATCACTTAATTAAAAACATAAAACTTGCCGTCATTAGTGGAGCAAACCCATGAGTTTGCTGTAACTGGGCTTGCTAATCAGCTTACGCACTGCCCTATAAATTTTCCTCTGTCCTCCGCATTAGCAATGGCAATTGGCAAATTATTTGCCACGAAAACGTTACCATTGACCAGCGCGTCGGTCATAAGTTTCATGTAACTGATCTTATCGGACGCAGAAGCTGTACGCTTCACTAAACACTGTGTACTAGACTGGGGACTTTGGTTCGCCCAGCGCTGGGGACGTGATAAGAGAAATGAGCAATGCTTGTGGGTAAGTCAGATTACATATTTGTGTTCAATGCTATGGCACATTTTGCAGTTACATTACGGTGCCGAGAAAGAGATGGCTAGCAGGTCATGAGGTGAACTTCGAACTCCACTGCAGATACCTTGCCTCCCAGTTGCACCATTTAAGCGTTTTATTAACTCTTCCTTCACCAGCTCATCATCAATAGAAGGAGCATCCGCCGTTGGTCGATGACAACTTGACTCATTTTTGAGATGGGACGCAATGAGGTATAATGACATGGCTGTCAGGTCCCCGTCAAGTTTTAAAATGCGTTTAATTTGTTTCTCAAGAATTCGCACAAAGCGTGCCAAGTTGCTTCGTCCCTCTGCCGCTCTGCCGCTTGACTGCCATAGTCTGAGTAAGGACCGCACTCCGCAACTCCACATCTCCTGCTCCGTTAGCGCCCGCCAGCGCCGTCTGTCCCAACAATGATCCTTCGTCCTCGTCCAGACTCTTTAGCGTGGCTTGGGCGCGTTATCTCCGATTCCAAGTCAAGTTCGCTGGCACGCTTAATTACCGTCCCCCCGCCGCCCGTTTTTTCCTCCCCTGCCTTGGATAACCGACAGTCGGAAAATATGCTGTGACGTCATTTAGCTTCAATTAAATAGCTAAGGATTGCATGAGGATTTTTAATTAAAATTTACTTTGTAAATTATACGTTCAAGGATTTGCCCAGTGCGTGCTCCCACATCCAATTCACTCTTTACGGCTGATTGTTTATCGTTAAGCGTCTTCTCATTTGCCAGTTTTGCTATTTTGTGCAAACCAAAAAACGAATCGAGTCCGAAAATGCCCTACACAAAAGTTTGTGCAAACAAGAGAAAAGTCAGATAAAAAATCACATGGCTTAATCCCAAAGATCCCGTTTTAAGACTGTGGAATACTGTGTTCGAAGACGATATCTCCACGTTAGACCTGAGGAACTATAACCCAATGTTTTCCGTACATTTATGTATTCAAATATGCATTTTAAAGGTAGAAGTCATTTCAAGTCCTGAATGGAGAGCCAGGCTGATCAAATTAAAAGCAAGGTTAAACTAAGAACCTAAGGGAAAGAGCTTGGGACTGGGACAAACACACATGCAGCTGTTTCAAAGTTGTTTTATATGGAGAATAAATTGGTTTTGCCATGGCGTACCATTGTCGATGCTGTCGTTGCGTTGTTTTGCTCTGCTTTGCTTTTGTTATGGCTCTCGACGCTTATTGCAAAACGTATTTACTGTCGAAAATGTCTTTTTATTTGCATAAGTTAAATAATTGCCGTTTACCGATACAATTTATCCATATAGTAATATTGTTGCAAATTAAATCAGTGGCAAATTTCAGCAATTAATCGCTAACTAGTGCCTCCGCCTGCCCCGCTTGTTGCTGAGCCTATGGTCAAGGGTTTTCCTCATGGAAAGACCAAAAAGGACCCATACATCGATTTAAGGAAAGGGGAATTAACCTGACTTTTCTAACCCAAGTCGCCTTCGTTCGACCAACAGCTTGTTGTATCAATTGACAGCGAATAAAATGTCAGTTGGGTCGCAAACATGAGGGCGGATATACAAGAGACATGCGAGCAGAGCATTTAAGTGTCCAATTTTTGGGAACCACAAACAAGACAACACGAGGAAGACAAACAACACAAAACAGAAACACAAATGCCAATCGAATTCAGACCTGGCAATCTTAGCCACACAGCTCGAAAACACGCAAACAAAACGGAAGAAAAAGAGGTTGACAGCACGCCGAAGGAATATAACAATGATGTTGGTAGCGGCAGCAGGACTGGGAACTGGGATCTGGGTATTGGGTACTGGGTATTGGGTACTGGGTACTGCGTCCCAGTCCCAATCGAACACCGAGCAGCCAAAGGTCGCCCATCGACAGACAGCCACTTACATAGGTTGGATCACGCCGTATTGAAGGGGCCCGAATCCGGACTCCCGACTCTGGAGTCTTGAGAGCTTTGTCGTGAACTGTGTGCGTATATTGAAACGTATGAGCATATTATCTACGTGTTTACATCCCAATTTGATTCCCCGATGATTGCCGTCGTCTCCCACTACCTCGCCTTTTGTTTTGCCTTGAAAGATTTGTTGGTAATTTGTTTAGCCCGTTCACAGCTCAATACGCATACAACGCCACCCGGTCTACGGAGGAAGTTGGGTTGGGTTTGGTTTCTTTCGATTTCCGTTCGACAGCGCAGGATATCTTGTGAGCTTAGTCACTTACAGCCAAGTCTCAGGAACAGGCATCCCAACTGCGTTTTTTTTGTACGTTATGTTTACTGCCTGTCTTATAACTTCCGAGACAGCCCTAATAACTGCTGATTGTGTGATTTCCCCACCAGCCGAACTCTGTCCACTCTGTTCGATGTGTTGCGTGTCGTCCAACTTGGCCTACAGCACTCCCTGCCAGACCGCCCCTTTTGCTGGCTGTCGACGTTTCTGTTGGCATTGACCCTCCGGAGACCTTTTCGTACACTCATAAATGTCTTTCAATCATAATGTTTCAATAAGTCAAAATCGATTACGAACTTCATATGAAATTTATTGCACTTTCGCAAATATGACATTGACTGGTTGTTGGCGGCGATGTGTGTATCGGCGTGTGTACATGTTTACCACTCTCTGTGTGCTGTGCGTGGGCACATAAGAACAGCCGGATGATGGGCTGACAAGTAGAAGAGGGTGTGGGTGGTGGGCATTGGGTGGTTAGCGGTTGGTTAAGCATCGGCATTGCCATCGAGCCGGACTTCAATCTGACGCGCATGTGTACCGCATTTGTGGTTTGTTTATCGCAAGGTGGGCCGATATGGAAGTGGCCGCATGCACACAAAATTGAATTTGCCGAAGGGGCAAAATGCTTAAATATTTAGTTAAATGATTGACAAGGATTGCTCGACTGTATTACCGTGGTCTGGCTACGTGCTGTGGCCACTCGTGGCGCCCACTCACCCGCATACAAACAAAAAGGGAGCACCGGGAGGCAGGCACACGCCCACGCACAATCCATTAACATTGACTGCGATTATTTGAATATTGACAAATTATTGACTGCTGAGCATTTCGAAGAGTAAAAGGATTAGCCCGTGATCCCCTACGTTGATGGGAGCTAAGGCTCCGCCGATTATCGCATTGTTCATCATTTCATTTCGGTCCCTGCCACATCTGACTACATACCTTCTTATAAGCTATCCCATTGAGTTCGCCGGAGCGGAAGGTCGCAGCACATTGTCCAGTCGCAGTTGTGAGCAGAGGCAAATCATTTGCTAAAAGCAACGCAGTAGGGACGGCCGACGTAGCACACCCAAAACCACAATCACATACGCATACTGGGCACGCCAGAGTTCGCTTGAGCAGTTTCCCTTGCATTTCTTTCAAAACCGCTTTTGCGTGCTTTTTAATATAACATTTACCGGGCCCTCAGCTCTGGAAGGAGCATCTGCGAATGGAATTGGAAGGTGAATAAAGGTGGAGATGAGGTGCAAGGACTGCTGGCAGGCGGCGCTTAATCAAAATCATACGCGACGCTGCATCGCACTGCACAAACAGCAACAAAGGCGGCAGCGGCAAGAATGGAGGACAATAAGTTGCAAAGTGGGCCGCGCACAGGCTGAGATCTGTTCGGCGGCCATAAAGGCCCACCGCTGAGGAACAAACCAAAACCTGGCATGGAGGACGATAATGGGTCGGGGTCGGAATCGGGGTCGGGCACGAGGCATTCATTATTTTGAAATTTTTAGCGCGCATTCCAGCGCCTTCCGCTTCCGTCGTCAGCGACACAGAGCGGGATGGGGGCGGGGCAGTCATAAGAGAATTAAAAGAATACGCAGGGTGAGAAAAGGATAGAACACGGCAGAGGCAGATGCTTCCACAGCAGCCACTGCCACTGGAGTAGGCGGGAAAGCCCGCAAGCTGGTTTAAATAACAATTTCGCGATAGCGGCTGGCGTGAAGGTGGGGGAGTTAGAGGCCAGGCAGTTGGAGCCGCAGGTGTGCATCACCTGCTGTTTGGCTTAATGATTGCGACATTATTCTGCTCCGGCGGGGAGCAGCAGCACGAAAGCCCAAGTCCTTGGCGCGGATTAGTTGGACTCAACCCCTCCGCACCAACCAGTCCAACTCACCGCCATCCACCTTTTCGTCTTGCTAACCACCTTGATTAGTATAATGCGCAATAATCGCTGAGGCAGCTCAGCTCGGCTTGGCTCGGTAAGCGCAAGTGAAAGTGAAAGGATTTTATTATTATTGCCGATGCTGTTGTTGTTGGAAGGCGAAACCAGAGCTGCATAATTACATCCGGAGACTCGGCACTGTCAGCAACTCGTCAGTCGGGTGGCCGCCGAATATTAAGGAGCCATAACAAAATGCGTCTGCTGAGGAATTAAAATGATATCATTTTATTAGGAACAGACCAACCGACGTACAGTGGCACAGTAGAACGAAAAACGATGCAAAAACACATTATTTAAGCGGATAGAAACTTTTGAAAAACATAATCTTTGAGGACATTTTTCCACGATTTTGAAAAAAATCGAATACAATCATATTTTTTATGACTCTTTCAATTTCCCTGACTTACAGTTTTACAGTTCCGGCAAGCCGAAGTTTAAACGGACGGACGGACATGGCTAGATCGTCTCTCCTGGTGATGCTGATCAATAGTATATATTCTTTATAGTGTCGGGAATGTCTCCTTCACTGCGTTGCAAACTTTTGGCTGCAAGGGTATAACAAACTTTGGCAAGCCGACGTTGATATACCCTTTCAGCTCTTACAAAAATTAAATTATTCCTATTTTGATTTCGATGCTTTAAAACAACGAAGGTAGCTCGATCTCGCGATAAATTGTTTAATCATTTCTATGGCATAAAGTAAATATATAAAAGTAAAGTCGTGGTTCAACAATCGTTAAGAATGACTATATCTTGGAGTAAATGGGTATATGTTAAGAACCCTCTGCAAGGGTATAACTATGTAACAAATATCCACTTCTGTTCGACGGCAATGAAATGTTTGAGCTGTGAATGCCAATCGATTTTCAACGAGGTTTGACATTTTGACTTTTGAATTTTTCCCAAGGTTTTACTCAAAAACCGAAAATCGACCTAATTTTATCGTTATTTTTTTCCGTAAAATACAATTTTAAAGGGCTTTTTGGTTCTAACTAAGCCAAAAGAATGAGTGTTTTGTGCAATCGGATCCAGATTTCGTACCTCTTAAGTCTTTGAACTAATCACTTGAATTACTTACCACTTAACATATTTTAACTGTCTAAAAATGGTCACATGGGTCCTGACAAGAAGCTTGTAGCAGAGGTATATGATCAAAATGGCAAGAAAGTGGCAGAGCCAAAACTGATGGTAAAATGAGCAGGGCGTGTCTGGTGCATAAACAACAACAGAGGCACCAGCGTCGGAAAAGAGGTAGGAACGTTGGTAGGGTCATGACGCTAGATGCCACGTCTGCGGCAAACAATGCTGCTGCTTAGTCTCAACAAACAAACGCAAACACCGGCCATAAGAGTGGGTGTGGGTGCTTGTGGGTGTAGGTGGGTGCAGGTATCCAGTCCGCCTGCATGGCGACTGGCTTCCGTTTCCTGTTTCGTTGTGCTTTCAACTCTACCCGAATCCTGTTTGCCGTTTAATTAGAGACACACACAGACGCACACTTGCCCATAGACATATGCACACGGACACGGCACGGGCACGGACAGACCACACAGATGGGAGCTCCTTGCGTTACGTCACTGGCATCTGTTTGTGCGCGAGTGTGGATTGTGAGCGTATAACGATGTGGTAGGTAATCAGAAACTGCTTTTAATTATTCAAGGTTCCATTCTGATGAATGAAGACAACAGCGATAACAGCGGCGGCCAGCGCCAAACTGCGCAATAAAGGCCACAGTGAGAGCAGCAGCAGCAACAACCAATCGGCAACAACAAATGGCAAAGAATCTGCCTGTTGTCCACGGTTCGCATTAAGGCACCAACAACTCCAAAAACTCCAACTGGCTGACGTTCAACGAAAGGGGATTAAAATTCAGTGCAACAACAAAGTGTCCTGGTTTGTGTGTGTGGGTGGATAGGTTCAGCTTTTTAATGTTGCTGCTGGTCACCGTTCACCGTCCACCATGGTTGCACTTGTTCCAGCACAGCTCCAGTTCCACCTCTTGCTTCCGTTGATGCCATGCCATTTAAATGTGTGCATAAAAAAGTCAAGCACTGATGCCAGCGGCGGCAATGGTCTACAACAACGGACGGCGACAACAGGAGCACTGACCACAACAAACGCAAATAAGTCACATGAAAAATGTCCATCGACATGGACAGGGGTCGGGTGCCGACTGACGGGTGTCTGGTGGTGGTTGGCCAACAATAAGACGCAACACAAATAATTTGAATGCACTGCCTAGCAGCGCACCGCCCATTACTGAAGCCGAGAATGCTGGTCTCCGAAGCAAGCAGATGGTCCCATTCTCGAAAATTCCAACCATTTACTAATTATGAGTATAAATCAATTTGTTTTGTGCTTCTGGAAAAAAACAGGGTAGTCTCTATGCACTTGATATATTAATGGGGGTCATCCAGAATAATTCTGTTGAAACCGAAGCGTATATATATTTTTAGACAAACCGTTTTTTGGAGTACCCCGGAATAAAACTATTTTTCAGTGGGCTTCCACGAGATTCAAAAAGTATTTTGTCACGCTCGTTTACGCAGAGAAAGTTACGGCTTTGCCCGAGCCGCCGTTTGGACAGGACCGGCTAACAGTCGGTTAAATTTGGGTTGAGGTTGGGTTCGCTCTTTTAATAAGTGGCACATTGAGATTCTGGCTGCGATTGTGGCGGTGGGATGTGTATGCTATTAAGTGCGTGTCCGTGAACCGCGGCCTTGCCAGCTTTTGTTGTTAATTCTGTTTACTTTAAAATGTCCAACTTCGCCTACCCCAGCGCCAATGCGACCGTCAACGGCGATGCCTCGTCTGGACTGGCAAATATTTGTCGTATTAATGAATGCACGGGTTAATGTGTTTACATGCGGCTGCCCCAGAGTGGTGACTCGCGGGTCGGAGGGTTGGGGCGGCAGGTGGTTGCTGTGGAGAGAATGTATCTGGCGACGACAGCGGGCGGCGTTTAAAGACGGCGTGGATTGACGGTCCCTCGTTGATTTTTGTCTGCTGCTAGATAATCAATAAGTTGCCCTTTGGCCGATGCGCATTTGGAGATTGTCTCGGAGAGGACAAATGCAGTAACGGATTGCGCAAAGTGAAGAAGTGGTCCGGCCCAAAGAGCAGATGGATATGGAACTGACGGCGACAGCTTTAACGACTGCCCGCGAATTACTTGGTCAGAGCTCATTGACCGTATTCGGTTTACTTTTACTCGCAGCCGCAACAAATTATTGTTCACATGAATTTCCACTTAAGGCCAATGAAAATGTTTTCACAATGCCCGGCCAAGTGCCAGCGAGTGACGGATTGAGAGGGCGGAGACTGGGAAAACACAGTAAACTGTTTTAAAATGTAAATTTCTCTAGCGAGACGGCATTAAGGCCAATAAAAAAGGAAATGTGCCGTTTAATAAATGCGAAATGCGGAGAACAAAAAATAAGAACGTAATCCAAAATACAAAATACGAAGTACGTACTACGTAGTGCTTACGACAAAGTAGGCTAACGCCTTGTATGGGCTGGCAGGTCTGGGAGTAGGAGCGCTCCGCCAGCCAGAGAAAAGGCAATAAGTTAAATTGAATTAAAAACAAATTAATTAAATCCCTCCTGAAATGGGCCTGGCCGACCAGGAGTTAAACTTTTTCAACCACAATCCCTCGCTTCCATTTTCCGAGGTAGCCAGGATATATTCGAGGTGTGGAGAGGGTATACGTTGGAGCATATGAAACACGAACGCGAGTCAAGGCCGATACGCGGTTGTAAAGTTCCAGAAAAGCAGTTACGCATTATTAGCTAACAAATTTTGAAGACCAATTGTCGGAACAGCTGATGTTCCTTTTGGCATCAATCATACGGCCCTGACACGCCGCAATGCCAGAGTAATCTGCGGCAAAGAAAGAGTCTCGTCCTGACAAGACAATGAACTGCTGATCACGGTACGCACGGAAAGAAAACTAATTCCACTAATAGGAATCATAAAAAGGATAACACGCAATAAATAATGGCAACGAAAGCTTCATTATTGAAAATGCAGCTCACGTATGTATTCAATTACTTGTTGAACGACCCCGCCCTCCTCGCTACAGAGAGGTCTCACTTCGCTCCCATCATCCACCGGGTGTCATGGGTCGTAGGTCTCGAGACTGCCGCGGATGTGGCGCCATGTACTTAAAGTCGGGAGGCGTAAGGGTATTTGGATTGCATTTGTTCAAAAGAAAATCATATTTTCTGTTATTGTGGCAAAATGAGATTTTTGAATGGGTTTTGGGCCCGGCACCTTATTGGGTCTTACCAGAAGAAGCCGGGCTGGCCCGAATCAAAACAGCAGACGACGGCAAGTAAACAGTAAGCCCTCAGTGCCAGTGGCTGAAGGAGCGGTCAGAGGAGCAGGAGTCAGCACAACGACAACTGCCTGCTCGTGAAAGTGTAATGGGTTGTGGTGTGAGCGCGTACGTGACATGTATACAGTACTTTCATATATATATATAGGTATGCATGTGTGAGTCCCTCCCCCAGCCACCCAGTTTCCCTCGCTGACCGGGATCGACCCGCGTCCGGCATCTTTGAATGAATTTTCAAGGTTCATTTGTTGACTTCCACCGCTGCCGTTCAAGCAACAATGGCAACAGTTGTCGGCATTTAAGTTGTGTATAAGCCAAGCCAGCTGACTGTCTGCACCAATTTGTAACCATGTTCTAATGACCCAGCGTAGTCCCAAACGTCCCCGATCCACCCAGTGGTATCTGTTGCTCAAATGGTAGATGGCGTTCTCGGCACGTATTGGTTGTCCACTCAATCGGACACCGATTATGTGTGTACACGTATATGTATGTAAGGCTCCGTCTTATTTTTGGCTTTGGCATTCAATAAATATTTAAGCCCCGGTGCTAAATGCGACTCCGGTTGCCTGACCTATAGCCCCAACCGCCGGTGTAGGGAACAGCCTTTGGGCCAGGCAGTTGAATTAGCATCCAGTCAGCGTCGAAAGGAGCGTCTCGGTATCTTTGCAACCTACAACCTCGTTAATTGTGGACGGAAATTGGCGCCAGACCCAGACCCGGCGAAATGTGCAAATTGCACTTCAATTGTCTGGCTGCAAACAAACGCAGATGAAAAGCGAATCATGGAGAATGGGATTCCCGGCGGGGGCGTTGCAGCTGCAGGTGGGTCTAGGGATGGAGATGGATCTGTGTCGGACGTGAGATGGCTAATTTTCGCGGGCCGGTACACTTCGCTGAAATCACACTTCCCAAGACCCCTTACGCGTTCGCCCCTGACCCTTGCCAGTTGGTGAGGACATGGAGAGCGGGCCAACAAGCGGGCTACAAATAAAATCTCACAAAGCGCAGGAAAACTGACGGTGCAAAGCTTATGCAAATTATTCTGCAATGAGCCGCCAGCGAACATGTCTTTGAACGTGCGGGATGCGAGCTGGGAATAGCGAAAAGCGAATTGCGAAATGGATGTCATCTTTCCACTCGGCTCCACTCAATCTTGGGCAACGCCACTTTTGCAATGTTGCAGCGTAAGTTGGTGGCTGTGCAAATTAAAATTCAAGCGACGACAGCCCGGCGTATGGAAAATATTTGCATTTGCATGCCCCTACCCAACCCCCTTTGCCAGCACTTATCCCATCCACAGAGCTCGCTGCTCTGCTCACCTTTACATTGACTTTTGCTACACCTGCGGTGTGTTCGAAATGTCGAAGGTACGTCTGTTTGTTTGTGTGTCTTTGGGTGGGTGCTCGACGACAAATACAAACTTCTGATTACAAACGAAAATTGAAAATCTTAAGCACTGGCATATTGAAGACAGCAAACGGGTCATGGCTGGGGCGTTTCGCAGGGATGAACCACACTTGCCCAGGACTTAGGACTCCCAACCTCCGCCCCAATCACAGTCAGAGGCCCAAACTTTATTTCGAGCAGCTGTTTAGACTATGAGCCACGTGTGCTTTCATTTAAGTCAACTGTCAATGCTTTGTTTCTGTTTCCTTCGCTTTGTCCTCGCTCTGTCTCGTCTTCCCCCAATGCTGCTATCATTGTGGTCGTTGTTGTTGCCATGCCCCGATTCCCGATTCTGATTCTGTCTTCGTGGCTGTTGCCTAGAACACACAGATAAATTCAAAATTGTGTCGAAAGTCGGAACCGATTCTAGTGCCGTGCATATTAATGAGCGGGCGAGATCAAACAGCTTGGCCCGGCTTAGTTGGAGTTCAATCCGAGAGCTGGCACGGCTGCATCGCACAGTGGTCGGCGTTAAAAATACTCCCAGCTAAGGTAGAGACGAAACTTTGCACAAAATTCTCTTATTTTGTAATGTAAGTGATATAATAATTCTCTAATTTGTAATGTAAGTTTTATACAATTAAAACGAGAGCTAACTTTGGTAAGTCAAATTTATAGTCGTCCGAGTTTTATAAAAGTAAACCGGCAATTCTAAAACGTTATAAATTACTATACATTTTTAGAGTATGTGGGAACATGGAAATCATTTGTGGATTTTTTTTGGGATCGACGGTAAAACTTGAACTAAAAATAACAAAAGACGTTCACAAATTCACAAAAAAAATTAATTCAATCAAAAATACGCACAACATATATTAGCAACCAAATTAATTACACAAGAAAAATTATTCAAGTTAATAACTTTAATTTAAAAATTCATTTTAATTCATTTAGTGAAAATCGGAAACTTTAGAAATGCAATTTTTTTGTGACAAGAAGCTAACTTAACTCCTTAACGTGAACACGCATTGCATTCCAGATTTAGCAAGTCCCTTAGGCCTATGGGCGCAACCACTGTGCATCGGCAGGACTCCATCTCCCTCCCAGAACAGCCAGCGAATGTAATAAAGTTGCGGCTAAATTAAATTGTGCAGATGTATCGTAAAGCTTTACGAGCTACAAAGCGAGCAGCGCCAGAACGGCTAAAAGAGATGCTTCGGTATAACGCCGACTTGCAACTTATTCGTTTCCAAGTGCAATTATGTGGGTAATCTCTATCGAGAGCTTGTTGCTTCGCTTCGCTGTGGGTCTGAGTGGCATGCAGCTGGCCAAAAACAACTGATTAAAATGTTGGCCACAAAACATATTAACATGTCGGCTCCAGAAGAATAATTTGACTGGCAGTGATGACTCGGGGAAAGCCAGCAGTCTGCAGTCCACAGGCGACAGGCGGAGTACAAAGTCATGGAAAAGAAAACAGCGGACTCACAGAACAGAGGCACGAAAACATGGAATCGCAGGAGCAAACAGACAAAACAAATAAGCCAAGCATAAAAGTTTATATTGCGGTCTATGATTCACTCCCGGCCGGTTGGACCTGGATGTGGATTGTGGATGGTGGATGGCAAGGGAGTGTTGGGAAAGCGGCTTGGACCGGGCTCTGCGGTTGGCTTTCCTTCGACCTCGGGCGACAGCCCAGACCATTTTCGTCGGTGGCGCAGCTGCAAATTTTTGACATTTTGCGTTGGATGCGTCGTGGTCTCCGCATTCGAGTTGCTCCAGCTCCCTGTTTACAAGGAGGGCATGTTTGGTCGAAAGAGTAAATGAGTCAT
Organism: Drosophila rhopaloa; assembly: GCF_018152115.1. Classification (NCBI taxonomy): domain Eukaryota; kingdom Metazoa; phylum Arthropoda; class Insecta; order Diptera; family Drosophilidae; genus Drosophila; species Drosophila rhopaloa. The sequence continues at coordinate 26,345,640 of NW_025335123.1, read as the reverse complement.
AGGCTGGCTTCTTGGGGCCACCAGCAGGCAGCCTTGGTAGATTGTTCGAAACCCATTTACTTAATGGATATAATAAATTTTTCTTCAAATTGAAACTCGTAATTTCCATTGTTCTCGCGCAGCTTCCTTTGAGTGGAGAGCGCTTCCCCCTGTTTCCCCCTGCTCCCAACTTGTCCTCCCCGTCTCGACGTCAGAATTGTTTTGGACGGGGGTCCCTGTGGTCCTTGTGGCCTTGCCAAAATGTTAGATAAGGGAACGGCCAGGTTCTTGTCGTGGTGATGCCTACAGCTCAACCGTAAAACTACTTGTAATTACATTAACCATTGTGGCTCTGGCCACAGTGCTTCTTCTACCGTCCGCTCACATGAGCGTGCCCCACCTCCATGCGGCTTTGCAGCACCGAGTTTACCAGTGTTGAATTTGTTGGGCCAAAACGACCACTTAACCCGTTGACACCGGCAAGTCATAGGCGAAGCCTTGTTTTGAATGGGAGGAGGTAAAGTAAGGACGTCCAAAGGCCGAATGATTGGGGAAGAACATATATGAGAGCCGCAGACACCTCTCGAGGATCCTGACTCCCGACTCCAGACCCAACTCCAAGATCAGCAAAGGGTTAATCTGCACTGCCACTGGGCTGGGAGCTCTAATTTGTAACAGGGATAAGCATCAGTGATGTAGGAATTAGTGCCAGTAAAAATGTAATGTTCTTAGTTCGCTTTAAACAAAGCACACACACACAAGAGAGTGAGGACCCAACGGTCCCAAGAAAATATGTTTTCAGTTCCTTGCGGGCCCCCGACTTAATGTCTGGCTTCATAAATTTTATGTCGGTGATGTTTAATTTGGCTACGGTAACTCATGTCTGCTCGGACTTAAGACCCTCAGCCCCTGCTTTGTCTCCGGCCGACTGCTTCATTTGGGTGTATAAATAAATTTGCCTTATCCCCATCAGACCCTGGGCATCCCATCCCATCCCTGCTGGTAAAATAACACCGAAATGAAAACGACAACGACACGTACCGCTGCTAGACAAGAGATGGATTGTTATCGCTCAAGATTGGAGCACACACAGACACATTCACCGAGCAGCAGGATCCCAAGCGCCGTTTCGGGCCGACCGTTATTTCATTAGTGTCTGAGCTGAGGTAATGCCAAGACAAGCAGCCCGACACCTTCCCATTTTCGCTAAGTACGTGAAAATTTTTCATCAGCAATTTAAGAATACGTCGAGACCCGCGAATCAGCTGTGACTACCGGGCGCGTGGGTAAACCAAAGCGGAAGATAATTTCCATGTTGTTTCAGGCCGCGCCGTTGAACAATTGGCTTGGATGTAACCCAAGCCCCTCTATCATCTATCCCGACAGACAGGGTATCGCACACACTTTCTGACTCCGTGCTGAAACAAACATCAAACGACGATGGTTAAACAAAATTCGTGCATATCGTTATTAACATTTATGAGCTATTTAATAAGTAATTACGTGCACTTTCCCAAAAGGCGGCTATTTGGGCGCGTGTATGCATGATTATTTGCCGAGGCATCAATATACTAAAAAATTCAATTAGTGCTGCCAAGCCAGATTGTGAAAGTTTAATACGCACACCACTCTACGGCCGATCCTGCTTATTGTATGTAAGGCACGTGTGTGCGAGGGCGGCGCCAGTTGGGGAACGCGCCAGTATTTATGTGCCTAGGCATGAACGGCGTCACACAAATGTTAAGTCAAAACAATGAAATCAAATGATTTAATTATAACAGACAATAAAGCAACATAATAATTGCGGCCGGTGACTGCAGCTGCCAGGGCTGTGTCTACGCTCGCTCTCATGGCGCTGCTCCCGCTCCTGCTAGTGATGCTGCAGTTTGGGGCGTTGCAATAACCACAAAATACAAGAGATGGCCGGACAAAATGGGCTGAGACTCGACAAACAGTGGCGGACGCGCCAGTAGTAACAATGAATCGCAATAACAATACGAACGCAACTGCAATAACAATTGCAATTAAAATGCGTGCAAAAACAACGCACTGAGCTGCGGCAACAGCAATATTTCGCCGGCTAATAAAAAATAATACAAAATAACACGCCACCAGCAACAACAACAGTAACAACAGCAACAATATGCTGTAAACTGTTAAACAATTGATTAACAACAATTAGCCGCTTATTAAATTACAATAACAACGCCACCTCAACAACAACAGTGCTTCGCAAAAAAGCTTTTGCAATAAAGCCAATGTGGGCTCTCGCACTCGCATACCAATCAGCATACATTCATTGCCTCCCAACCTTCCCACCACTGATGCGGCTAACAGCTGCCTATGGACAAGTCAATCGGTTAGAATTTAACGCGCATAAATTATTGCCTCTCACACTAGGCTTGTGTGTCCGAGCAGTGCGCCCTGGTGTCGTGGTGTCCCAGTGTCCTGGTACGCAAATTGGTGGCAAGCGATGTGATTTAACGATGTGAACTGTTTAAGCCGGCTCTGGCTGGCAGGGAGTGTTGCCAATTACCCAGGCAGTTTGGATTTGGTCGCGTTGAAGGCTTCCACTTATCCGCAAGATAAACTTTGAAAAGTGTAGCATACTTATGCGCTCACCTTGCTCCACGATGTGCGTACTGGTAGGGTACAGGGCACAGGGCACGGGAAAGGCATGCAAATTCTAAAGCAACACATGCTGACAGCAGCGGCCACAACATGGAGGGCGAAGGGCCGACGTTAATAGAAACAGGAGCGAAAGACCGAGCCGAGCAGAGCAAAAGTTGCAAATGGCTAACCGCAAAATGGGCGACAAATGTGAAAAGTTTTTGCTTTAATTTCCGACACATTTGGAGCCTCTACTCGATCAATATGCATGCCCTGCACACAAATTTCCAGGATATTTTTTGGGAGAGAGGGAGACGCACCCATTGACACTCATTAATGTTGACCTTCTTGAAAGTAATTAAAAGTGACCCTCAAGTATTATGCTTAGTAATTTTTCAATATAGAACCGACGCACACTCATGACCACTGCAGCCTTAAAAAGAGACCGCAAATGCGAACGAGCAGGGGCCCCAGGGCAAAAACCATTTCCATAAGCAATTTATGCATGGCGATAGTTGTGCACACGATGACCCACGCCAGCCCACACAAACACACCCTTAGCAACATACCAACATACAGGCAAAGCTGCAAACATTTTGGTTAACGAGACTTTTAATCTGTCCAAAGGTATTTAAAGTTGGCTAAGCCCCAACACTGACTGACTTTTATGGTTACGGAGCAAGTGTCAAAATGTTTGTTGACGACAATGACCGCCCCCGCCACAACCACCCCAAAGAGGACAACATGAGTGGTAATTTATTTTGCCTTTGCCGGCAGCATCAGAGACAGTACCAACGCCCACAGCGGCAGCAACACGGAGCACAAAGGACAAGCAGAGGAGGTCTGCTGGAAGGGACCTAGTCCAGGGCTCGAGTTGCATATCGTCCAAACGACCACCTAAACACTCGGAGCCAGACGCAGGAGGTAGAACGGTCCGACATTAGGCGCTAATCTTGATATTGTATAAAGTGTAAGGGACCAGGAACCCCCAGTCATCTGGTAGTGACAAGGAGCGGTGGCCAAGGTTAAGCAATTGAAGCAACAACAGAACAGGCCCATCCGCGTATGATAGACCCAGCCACGCCCCATTCAGGGCGGACGGATGACATGCGAATGGGGCTGGGCGAGGAATGACACGCTTGGGTTGGCAAAGCATCGGAGAGTTAATTGAGCAGGCGACCATAAAGTCTGGCCAACAATGCTGCAAAAATGTGACCCTGATTTCATGAGTCAGCATTAGCCGAGGGAACCCCCGCCAAAAAGAAACACTGCTGCTAAAGACTCGTGAAGGAAACTCGGAAACCATCCTTTGCTTTTCACTGCGATATGGCGATATGCAAGCAGTACAAGCTCCATTGTGCGGTTTCTAATCCTTTGATTGCTAAAAGTGAGCGGAACTAGTTTCAAACTGTTAGTTAAGTAACTTCAGGATTAATTTAAAACGTGTAAAGACGAATCGCTCATGGACGTGTGCCCCAATGGACGCCCTGTGAGTATGTGTCCTTGATGTATCACTTCCGCTGTCTGTTAACTTACGAGTGCGCCATAAATACGCTTGGCGGCCAAGACCACACGCGCCAAGCGTTGCGATGCAATGGCAGCGCCGGCATTCAAACCATTTGATAGCAACACGTCTTTCTGGTATTTTCACACGCCTGAGCATCGCATTGGATTCAACGTCACGTTTTAGTGTCACCCTACATCCCATTTCCCAGTTTCGCAGTTTCAGCCTTTCAGTTTCCAGCAACAACCTACCACCAACCACCCACCGCCAAATGGCGACGCCTAATATGCTTATGCTGAATGCCCGGCCAGCTGTCTGGCAGCCAAAAGAGAGCCGGCACGACAAGGCGGACGGATGGGCGGACTAGTCGACGGGGAATTGAACCCTTTTCGTTTTCCGGCTTGGAGTGGCACTGGCACGAGAATAGAGCGCACACTAGTGACCACGTGCCGCGCCGCACATCCAGGCGGACGCCAACACCCACACCCACGCCCACACTCACACAGACTCATACGCACGGCGCACGTCAATGTTGATATTTCAACTACAATATTATTTTCACTTTTAGACAGACAAGCGGGCTACCAAAGCACACAGTTAGTTTATTTTGAAAATTATAATAAGCCACTTTGTGGCGTCGACACCTCCCCCATCCAGGCCTGTCGGTTGATGAGAAGCGGGCAGGAGGGTGCTGGTGGGATGGGAATCAGGGTCTGCAGGCCCCTAACTTACTTGCCAAACTTTTTTCAAGTTGAACGTGCTGTCTGCGGACTTCTGCATATTCTTATGGCTAGAGGTGGGAATCCCTGAAATATTTTCTACATTCGCTTTAGAAATCAATATATTGTAACTTAGGCCCATATCTTCGAAAATAAACAAATGTAGCTTATTTTACCCGCTCGTTCTTAAGGCAGCTTTTGGATATCGTCGTCCCTACGTCAAGATATTTAGAATGGTAAGTGCACACTTTAAATAATAAGAAAAACAAGAAAGGAAAGCTAACTTCGGGCGGAGCCGAAGTTGATATACCCTTGCAGAATTCTCTGTAAATTATATTCTCCAAAATTATTCAAAATTATTCTTAATACTCATAAAAAATCCCAACTTCCTAACTTTAAAAACACCAAAGTTATGGCATTTCCAATCGTTCAGTTATATGGCAGCTATAGGATATAGTCGGCCGATCCTTATGAAATTTGGTAGGTCAGATTGATTGGCCAAAAATAAAACCCATAGAAAATCCCAACTTCCTAACTTAACAAACACCAAAGTTATGGCATTTCCGATTAATAAGTTATATGGCGGCTATAGGATATAGTCGGCCGATCCTTATGAAATTTGGTAGGTCAGATTGATTGGCCAAATATAAGACCCATAGAAAATCCCAACTTCCTAACTTTAAAAACACCAAAGTTATGGCATTTCCAATCGTTCAGTTATATGGCAGCTATAGGATATAGTCGGCCGATCCTTATGAAATTTGGTAGGTCAGATTGATTGGCCAAAAATAAAACCCATAGAAAATCCCAACTTCCTAACTTAACAAACACCAAAGTTATGACATTTCCGATTAATCAGTTATATGGCGGCTATAGGATATAGTCGGCCGATCCTTATGAAATTTGGTAGGTCAGATTGATTGGCCAAATATAAGACCCATAGAAAATCCCAACTTCCTAACTTTACAAACACCAAAGTAATGGCAATTCCGATCAATCAGTTATATGGCAGCTATAGGATATAGTCGGCCGATCCCGGCCGTTCCGACTTATATACTGCGTGCAAAGGAAAGAAGGGTGTGTGCAAAGTTTCAATTCGATATCTTTAAAACTGAGAGACTAGTTTGCGTAGAAACAGACAGACGGACAGACAGACGGACAGACGGACAGACGGACAGACGGACAGACGGACAGACGGACAGACGGACATGGCTATATCAACTCAGGAGGTGATCCTGATCAAGAATATATATACTTTATAGGGTCGGAGATGTCTCCTTCACTGCGTTGCACACTTTTGACCAAAATTATAATACCCTCTGCAAGGGTATAAAAATGGTTTTGCTAAAAAGTCACCTAAAACCTGCACTTCTAACCCCAAAACTTCTTTAACAGACATCCGATTTACTAATGGCATTCTTCTATATCATTGTAGTTAAATTCTCTAAAAGTCTGTGTTTTCAACTTGGTTTGTATTTTGGAGTCGATTTTTCGCCATTTTTATGATGTTACCCCTTTCCAAATATTCGAAAAATAGCTTTGGGGAAAGTGACCCAAAACCTGCACTTCTAAGCCCATAACTTTTCTCGCAGACATCCGATTTCAAAGTGGCATACTTCCAAATGATTGTGATAAAATTCTCTAAAAATCTGTGTTTTCAATTTGGTTTTTATTTTTGGGGTCGATTTTCGTAATTTTAATGATGTTACTCCTTTCCAAATTTTCGAAAATGGCTTAGCTGAAAAGTCACCTAAAACCTGCACTTCTAAGCCCATAACTTTTCTTACAGCCATCCGATTTACTAATGGCACACTTCCAAATGATTGCGGTTTAATTCTCTAAAAATCTGTATTTTCAACTTGGTTTGTATTTTGGGGTCGATTTTTCGTCATTTTAATGATGTTACTCCTTTCCAAATTTTCGAAAAAAGGCTTTGCTAAAAAGTCACAGAAAACATGCACTTCTAAGCCCATAACATTTTTTACAGACATCCGATTTCAAAGTGGCATACTTCTAAATGATTGTGGTTAAATTCTCAAAAAATCGGTGTTTTCAATTTGGTTTTTATTTTTGGGGTCGATTTTTCGTAAAATTTCTTTCCAAATTTTCGAAAAATGGCTTTGCTGAAAAGTCACCTAAAACCTGCACTTCTACGCCCATAACTTTTTCTACAGACATCCGATTTCAAAGTGGCATACTTCCAAATGATAGTGGTTAACTTCTCTAAAAATCTGTGTTTTCAATTTGGTTCGTATTTTTGGGGTCGATTTTTCGTCATTTTAATGATGTTACCCCTTTCCAAATTTTCGAAAAATTACTTTGCAGAAAAGTCACCAAAAACCTGCACTTCTAAGCCCATAACTTTTCTTACAGATATCCGATTTACTAATGGCATACTTTTAAATGATTCTGGTTTAATTCTCTAAAAATCTGTATTTGCAACTTGGTTTGTCTTTTGGGGTCGATTTTTCATCATTTTAATGATGTTACCCCTTTCCAAATTTTCGAAAAATTGCTTGGCAGAAAAGTCACCAAAAACCTACACTTCTAAGCCCATAACTTTTCTCACAGACATCCGATTTACTAATGGCATACTTTTAAATGATTGTGGTTTAATTCTCTGAAAATCTGTATTTGCAACTTGGTTTGTCTTTTGGGGTCGATTTTTCATCATTTTAATGATGTTACCCCTTTCGAAATTTTCGAAAAATGGCTTTGCTGAAAAGTCATCTAAAACCTGCACTTCTAAACCCATAACTTTTCTTACAGACATCCGATTTACTAATGGCATTCTTATAATATCTGTGTTTTCAGCTTGGTTTGTATTTTGGGGTCGATTTTTCGTCATTTTAATGATGTTACCCCTTTCCAAATTATCGAAAAATGGCTTTGCTGAAAAGTTACCTAAAACCTGCACTTCTAAGCTCCTAACTTTTCTTGGATATATCCAATTTCAATAGCATAGTTGGTATGTTCTATATGATTATGGTTTAATTCTCTAATAATCTGTATTATCACCTTTGTTTGTATTTTGGGATCGATTTTTCGTCATTTTCCTAATATTTGAATAATGGCTTTGCATACTTTAAAACGATTGTTTGTTTAATTCTCAATTTTTGTAGTGATCACAAAACATATAAGTATCAACATTGATATTATCGTTGCATTACCCCCTCGCTAAGCTGATCCCTATTAATTACGGCAGTTCAGCCGGCTTAGACTAGCTCGTTTTCGTGGTGCAGCGGCTATTATCACGGGCGGAAACATAGTTGGATGACTCTCCGGGGGGAGCATTTGAATTCTCGCTGTGGAGCTTGCGATTGGCTGCATCGTTTTATGCAGCGAAGCTTAAATAATGTTGTTTAATTAATCAAAGGGCTGAGGTTGCCTGTGCTACGCAGACAAAAAACATCCAATTTGCTTGTTAATTGAAAACAATTAAGCTGGCCACGGGTTTTCCCCTGCTACCCGTGTTCCCCGGATCACACGCATTCTCCAGCAATCAGGAGGTACATCGGCTGCCGAAAAGCAGAGACTCCTTCCTTTTTCGGAACTTTTCTATTCGCCCGGCGACTGGCGGCGCGGTCTGGACCTGGGTCTCGGTTGGGGTCGAATTTTCGAATCTGCTCGCTGCTCGTTTTTAAAAGCGTTTCCCGTGGTGGCGCCACCCCAGCAACAAAGTCACCAACAACAAATTAATACAAATAGTCTGCCGTGGTCTGCGCCATAGATTACACTTTCAGAGAAAGATTCATTCTTGGCGTTGGCCGCCTCTTGGCCAGTTAAAGGAGGGTAGCCGGGTTGTCCTTGACTATGTGCCTTCACTCTGGAGAGCAAACGGCAATGGGTATGTCGTGTTCGGATCCGATGATCTCGATGCCCGGTGCTCGAAGGATGCTTCGTTCCTACACTGTCATTTACAGCTTTCAGCCCGCTGCCTGCCTCTGGCAAAGTTTTTCCTAATGCTCAGCTCGGACTTGGACAGGGAGCAGCAGGGCTGGCTAATGCGCTTTAAGTATGCGGACAAAGGAGCTCTGCGGCGACCCGGACTGCACGAGTAGTAAATTATTTATTGGTATATTTGGCTTTTGAATTGAACACTTACGGAATATGGGACGCAACCCACACATTCAAGGCGGAAGTGAAAAAGTTTTAATAGAATTTCTTGTTTGATATCCTTTTTGCGAATTGCTTTGTCTGCCTAAGCTCCGACCTTTGGCTCCATCTCCATTCGCATCCTCAATACGGAACCCAATCCCTGCCTCAATCCCGATCCCAATCAACTTGAGCCCCGCCATTCAAGGCGTTAGTTACATTGTATCCTTGGTTTTGTTCGATATTCAATGTTCGTCTATTTGTTTGGTCGTTTTGTTCGCACTCAATGTTTTGTTATTATTGCCCTTGAAGTGTTCTGAGTTCTTGGTTGGGTGTGGGGGTATTTGCCAGCTTTCCAGTCCATGTCTTCTGACTATCGGAGTAAGACTCCTTTATCGAACAGGCGAGAGCGCTAAGATTTTTGCTTTTGGTCTGGTTGATGTACTAATCGAATTACATAATTAGCTGAATTATGAGCCCAATAAAGTCGAACAATTCGACCATGCATCTGAGTGATTAACAAACGCAGAGGGGGTATTAGGTTGGGGTTCCGACTTATGTTTATCAAACATTTGATTTGATTTGCCTGAAAATGCTTTCGTTATACGCAATCTAAGGGGGCATCCAAAATATGGCGTTATAATAATTTTCATTGCAAAATTTACACATGCATAATTAATTAGTATCAAAAATTTAATACTCACACTTTGTATCTGCTTAAATATTTACACTTCGTGCCAAATTTGTATGCAAATCGCTTTGCTACAGACTGACAATAACGAGCACATACACACCCACCCAGTCGGTCGCACACGGCTCCACACAGCTATACGGCCAAACTGCCACACCAACAATAGCAACCATCCGCTCCCACACATACAGGCACTGGCGAAATGTCAGACAATTAAAAAACATACTGCATGGGGCACTTGTCTAGCTCCACGACCTTACCGACAATTACCCTTTACCTCACAAAGCTCGTGTAAGTATCCATTAAAAAAAAGTGTAACGATTTTGCACAAATAGACTATAGAAATTAATAAATAATGATTTATATTTATAGTTGATTAGTTAAAATGCATTAAAATATGAAAACCTTATAGCTTATATATAGAGAAAAAACATTTTCTGGAGACATTTTTATAACTTTCAAGAAAATACTTTCTCCTTTAAAATAAAATGAAGCTGGAAATTAATGACATTCTTACCACTCTAAGCCACTATAAAAAATGTATCAACAAAGTTAGTTAAAGTCCTTTTTTTCAAAAAAGAGGGTGTTCAAAAAATGGCCAAACACTGAATGAAAGTGAGGGCTTAAAGTTAGTTCGTAATGGTATATTTAGAGTGGATCAGCTACATTTCTTAGCATTCCTAGGTGAATGGACAGCATCGTAGTCGGCCAGTGTTGGACAAACAGAATTGAAAACGGGTTGCCTGCCGCTGGCGTTCCTGTCGTACCCATCCTGTCGTACCCATCCTGCTCGTCACCCCATCCCGAGTGGCTGGAGTTTTTGGGTGATTGGACTGCGGCTCTGCTGGGTGGCGTTAGATGCGGGGTGCGGCGGTCAAGAGGGAGTAGCTGGCGTTGATTGTTGTTTTTGAAAACCCTTTTGGTGTTTGCATTTAACGAACAGGGCCACAACGACACAGCAGCAAAACAACAATAGAGCCAATATAACAGCCATGATGGGATGCAGTGGGCTGGGATCGGGATTCATTGGACGGGAGCAGGAAACGGAGAGCTAAGGATGCGGGAAAGGAGCAAAAGGATGGCAGTGGAGCTAATAAAAGGCTCGTTACAATGAAAACAAATCAAATCGCAGGCCAAGCCATCATCCGTCAGACCAAAGCAAATCCCAGCAAAAATGAAACGCGGCTAACGAATGCCACCGCCAAATAGGAAGTAGTTTGAATTTCCGGTGTCATAGGGAACCTCCTTTTCGCTAGAACCCACATCCACCCATAAGAGACTGCTTTCAGCCGTAATGTTCAAATTGATTGTTTTAGTGGGTTGAGCTGAGCGTGGCGAAGGTTGTGGGAAGCGGGTGATTTGTGGATGGTGGAGCTTTTGCCAGGCGGTACTAGGGGGTCAACTCATCCTCACTTTAAAATGTCATTAAAATGTATTTACAAACGCAAATTGATAGTGATTTCGGCTCTGATCTGGCCAGGAAATCGTGCCCTGCTCCTGCTCACTGGTCGACTTTTGGCCTGGGCTGGTCCGCGCTCGTGTTCGATGTGTTAACCTTGCAGCTTAGCAGTCGGTTTGTCAGCAGCCGCGAATAAACCGCTTGTACAGTTCGGACTCGCACCTCGACCAGCACCACCAGTGCTGGATTCTTCTAGGCTGTTACATGAACCACATACATTTGCGAAAGGACGGGTTCCATGCCAACTACCGCTATCCTGGCTGTGGATTCGAATGTATTGGGCTGTGCGTAGATACCCTGCCGAGTACAGAGCGCGCACCGCACTGTCTCTTCCCAATTGTTACGTATCGTCTCGGAGTCTGGGTCATCGTTCGTTGCCACACAAGGCTGACTTGTGGATTGGCTCGTAGACTTCGCCGCAACAAACCCGGATTCAGACAACTACTATGGCAAAGTTTAACTACAATTATTTCCAAGCAAGAAGGAGAGCAAATTTCGGAAAGCCGAAGTTTTTAGACCCTTGCAGCGATTACAAAAATAAATTATACATAACGACAATATTTCGATTTTTAGCTTATATGTTTTCTGAAACATTTTTATACCCTTGCAGAGGGTATTATAATTTTGGTCAAAAGTGTGCAAGCAGTGAAGGAGAAATCTCCGACCCTATAAAGTATATATATTCTTGATCAGGATCACCTCCTGAGTTGATATAAGCATGTCCGTCTGTCCGTCTGTCTGTTTCTACGCGAAGTAGTCTCCCAGTTTTAAGGATATCGAATTGAAACTTTGCACACACCCTTCTTTCCTTTTCACGCAGTGTATAAGTCGGAACGGCCGGGATCTGCCGACTATATCCTATAGCTACCATATAACTTATTCACGCAGTGTATAAGTCGGAACGGCCGGGATCTGCCGACTATATCCTATAGCTACCATATAACTGATTGATCGGAAATGCAATAACTTTGATGTTTGTAAATTTAGGAAGTTGGGATTTTCTATGGGTTTTATATTTGGCCAATCAATCTGACATATCAAATTTCATAAGGATCGGACGACTATATTCAATAGCTGCCATATAACTGAACGATTGGAAATGTTATAACTTTGGTGTTTGTAAAGTTAGAAAGTTGGGATTTCCTATGGGTTTTATTTTTGGCCAAGTAATCCGACCTACCAAATTTCATATGGATCGGCCTATCCTATAGCTGCCATATAACTGAACGATTGGAAATGCCATAACTTTTGTGTTTTTAAAGTTAGGAAGTTATGATTTTTTATGAGTATTAAGAATGCATCATATAAATAATTTTAGAGAATATAATTCACAGAATATTCTGCAAGGGTATTTCAACTTCGGCTCCGCCCGAAGTTAGCTTTCCTTCCTTGTTTTTAAGGCAGCTTCGTACAACTATAGGCGTCCGATTATTAAATATTAATATTAAAGCCATAGTTCTTTTAAGCCACTATATTTTAAAGTATAACCGTACCAACAAATTTGATATATTTTTTTTCGATTGTACCAATGGGAGCTATACCACTATTTGATATATCCTACCTGCAATAGAAATAAGACGTATGCCCTCTGAAAGGGTATGATAAACTTCCCATGAAATGCAATTTTAGGCATGTGTCTAATATATGCAAACAATTTACTGCTGTAAACGCAAAAAGGGAGCAGGACACGCCAGGGACTTGGCTACACAAACGGACACAGAACTAGCGTGTGCGTGTGTCGGGACAGCGGAAACACAATGCTGAATCAATATGCAGAAGAACGGGGCGCTGACGAGCCAACTTGGTAAACAAGAAGCGTGACAAAATGATAAAGTGTCGACTCCGCTGGCGTAGAGGCTAAAAAATAACAACTTGTTGGGCAGGACGCAGCAGGACGCAGCAGGACGGAGCAGAGCCATGGCAAAGTGAGCAATAAACATACGCGATTAAATTCATTATGAACACTTGAACAGCACACAATGCGGCTGTGAAATGACAAACTTGATTGCGAATGTCTGTGAATATATGTCTGGGTGTTCTTGGTCGGGGGGATCGCTCAGAGTCCCACATCAATTCAACATTGTTTTGTCGCCTGCATGTCGTCTGTCACCGGGACTGTTCCGCAATGGAAGCTTGCCTGAAGCCTGGAGCACGGAGCATCCCTCGCTAGGGACATGTTCGTGACTTGTGTTGCTGAGGTCTCAGCCCTCTAGTTGGTCCTGGCTTTTTCAACCGTATGTGTAAGTGATTGGAGTGTGCGTCTGCGATTACTAATTGCATTGCTGATATCAAATCAACATGCTTCCGCACTGATTTCTATCCGAGATTCGACAGAAGCTGGATGTGGGGATCCATATTGCAGAGACCAGAAATTTAGACTCACGGTCACCGTGCATCCCAAACGCAATGCGGCATCAGGAAAATCGAGCCCATTTTACTGGCGCAGAGTTCCTTATAATCTGGACGAGGCCACTGCTGCCCCTAATTGGTCTAATCAACAGTTGGTGAGCGCCCCAAATTAACCGTTCCGAATTGTTGCATAATTTTCTCGGTGCTCACAACCTCGGCTGTGATGCGATAATTGCTGTCACAAACAGTGAATCCACTGGCAGCGCAGCTTCAGCGTAACCATAAACCGTTGTCTCACCCAGCTCACACGGGAAGTTCGTGTGTGTGCATGTGTGCGCGGGTAATGGCGCGGCGTGCACCACATTTCGCCTTTTGCCACCAGCCTCCCATTATGTCCCAGTATGTCCACCGCCATTGCTGGCCGCCTTCCCGGTCATGGATGACAGGCCATGCCCGCTGGTTTCAGTCGATTTTGGTTTGTCGTCCACAGACTCCAGGCTTGCAGGATAATAGCCGCGATTACTTAGTAGCACTTGCTGCTTTTCCCGGCGCGTCGACCGCCTGTTGAATGAATCGCAAAAAGGGCAGGCGCTACCATATACCCCTGAAAATGGCAAGAAAGGCCAGCAGAAGCTGCATTAGAATTAATAGTGTGGACACCGGACTCGAGACTCGAGGGCATGAGTTTTCGTTGATCCAATCCCGGAAATGGTAGACGTCGGTGTAGACTCCGGCCGAGTCGGGCTCACCGCAACCCGTGCCGAAGGACACGACGCCGGCCACCTTATTGTCACAAATAAGCGGGCCGCCCGAATCGCCTTGGCAGCTGTCCACTTCGGTGTTGCTCTGGTCATTGGCGCATAGCATACCCACCTTGGTCCAGCCTAGGAGCTTCTGGCAGAAGGTGTCTGGCAAGACTTTAACATCGCCGTTGATGACTTCATCGGGGAGTGGCCCGTACTATGGAAAAAGGTGCGTAGGGGATGGGAAGGCGAGAAAAGGGACGAAAGAAGCTGACCTGTATGACCGTGCCCCAGCCGACGATGGTGCACTGGACCCCGGCCACCGGTGCCTTGTCATACAGAGGCATGCTGGCGACGGCATCCCCCAAGCTCAGATCCTCCTTCATCAACACCAGTCCGATGTCAAATTTTTGCGATTTTCCCTTCTTGTACTTGGGGTGCGGAATAAGCCTCTTCGCTTGGACACTCTGTGTGGTACTACTTCTCACCAGCCTTTTTGGCGTACCAGCTATGACCGTTAACTTCTTGGCCATCAGCTTGCGACGACTGCAGGGGTCGATTAATGGTCGTTTAATGGGGCTACTGCAATACTCACTCATGATACAGGCAGTGGGCCGCCGTTAGGATTGACCGCTGGCTGATGATCGCTCCCGCGCAAAAGTGATTGTCCCCGAAGAACTTCTTCGACTTTCCCATTCGCAGCGAAACTACGTACTTAACCAGATCATTTGTGTGGGGCCGATAGCCACCCGTAATCATGAATTGAAAGTCTGAGGCGCTGGGACTATCCCGCTTCCGGGGCGGCGTCGTTTTTGATCCTCTTGATTCTCCGGGTCCCATTGCATCGATATCGAACGGGACTAACTCAGCGCTAACGGAAATCAGCAAAAAACACACAACAAATTTGGACGAACACATTTTGAATATTTTTCTTTAAAATTCTGACTAAAAAACTCCAGCTTAGTGACTGTTTGGTTGTAACTTTAAATAGGGCCTAAACAAGAAGACCAGCAAATGGAAGATAGCGCTTACAGCCATTTAATAAACTAATGAAAAAGTCGCCTTCATAAATAACTTGCACGCGTTAAGAGGCGAGTGATAAGTGTGCGTGTGAAGCAACAGGAAGCATTTATTTATCCCCTAAACCGCACAGCTAGCTGCGAACTGCAGTTCACCCTATTTTGAACCACTCACTCAAGTCAGGCCAAGGCATTCTAAACGAGCAATCCGGCCAAAGGCACATACACTGGCACTGTGTTGTCAAGTTATTTCCCGCTCCACACACACCCTTGCCAGTAAGTAGTTGGTTGTTTCATGTCACTTAAGTCGCTGCCTCGTCGGGCTTCCTTCCATAAGTCCTGTATGGCAATCGTGCCAGGCATTCGACGTCCGGGTGGAAGGTGTTGGTCGGGCCGTTATCATTAATTTGCAGCCTGCTTTTTGCAATAATTTACTAGACACTTCTTTTTCCTTAGCCATGAGCTCCATGGAATGAGCATTCCTGACTCCGGCGGGAAGAAGGTCCACGGTGGGTTGTTCGCTTACTGGTGCTCGGCATCGGGCCATCGACCAGGGCGCTGCAGGCGGGTCTAAGGACCCTGAGCAGCTCCTCGAGCTTTTTTGCCGGCAGTGTTCGGCTTCCTGCTGCCTTGGCCAAGTTTATAAGTTGAGTTGTCATTTCGCCCGCTTACTAAAAACAAGTTTGTGCGGCAGAACAAAAAATGATACCCATTTTTTACCCTCCGACCCACATTTAGGCGGCTCAGAGACAGCAATTTCATGCGTAATGATAAAGCAGGGGCAACTGAAAGTGCAGTGAAAGTCGAGCTTTCTTCATATTTTCATTTTACAATTAAAAGCTTCGACAAATTCGATACAGAGTCCAGGCCCAATGCAAACATTTATTCGATGAGCAGTCAGTGCCAAACTGAATCGTATTCCGAGACGATGCCAGCAGCAGCTGCATAAGTTCCCCAGGGCGGTGTGCAGAGACTGATTGTCCCCAGCCAAACAATTAAGGCACCTGACTGCCCTCTGATAGCAGACCGCCAGACATGCCACACAAGCCAGACTTGCACGAGTGTGCTCTTCTTATTACTTATCGCCACTGGACGATGCCGAGCTTTGATTATTGTTGCCTTTTACAGTTTTAGCCTAAGCACATTCGGACGAGTTCGACTCGAACTGGGTCAGGGGACAGAAGCGGCAGAAGCGGTTGGCTGTGCAACAACTGCAGCCAGAGTCGTTGCTTTTCCAATGCTTTGGTAGTCCCCTTAGCCTGGTCGGGCACATTTGGCTCCTTGCGCCGCCCCTGTCCTGTATTTGTTTGCATACATTGATTGAATTTGTTCACGCCATTAAATTTGCAAATTGCTATCGGCAATTTTGCATAAACTGCAGTGTAAGATTGTACCGCACAACTTCCCCGTCTGTTGCATGGCTAATGCCCCACACAGCTCCTGTTGTGTCATTGTCCGGTCCGTGTCCGTTTCCGTGTCGGTGATTCCGGCAAGGACAAGGCCAGGGCCGTACACTGTGTCCGTGTGTGAGTCTGCCATTTGAGTTATTAACTATTCATATGGCAAACCAGCAAATCAGCATGGGAGGGGGCGCATGATGACACATTTGATTCCGCCTGTCAACGGCCGACAACAGGTGCAAGGCCGGGTCAGTCCGGGATAGTTGTCACCAAACCGCACTCCAAGCTTAGCTCCGGCTGTAAACTGAAGAGCCTTAACCCGAAAGAACCTTACTCGGAGCTCAGCCAGATCGAGCTAAGTGGGATTGATACCAGGTTGACCTTTATTTGATTCCGTTTAACAGGCATAAACAGTGCTTAACTTTCCACCAAATGGTGGATCAGGGACTGGAAAGCGCAGAAAAATTGAAATTATCCATCCCGCGGGCGCTTTTCACTTATTTGATATAGGCGTGAGCTGGGAAATCGAATCGCTGACGGCTTAAAGAATTCAGTCGGAATATGCGAACGTTTTAAAAGCGGCCATTGTCTTCGAAGGGCGTTTGGGAGATGATCAGGTGGCAGGGGACCGGCAATATATTTACATTACCCCACTCAGCAACTCGGCTCGCGCTGCGCTGCTACATTATTATACTTGTGTGCCCTCTTAAATTTATGATAAAAGTTGTTCGTTTTTGGTAAAGGCAGAGGCTGTGGGGCAGCATTCAATATTTCTCATATCGCTTCATTCGGGTCAGTATTGGTACGACTACCCAGTCTGAAGGTCAACGGTGGCTAAAAGCTTTTTCCGCCGGCCATATAAAGTGGCGCTTTTAGTATGTTACATATACCCATTTGAGATATTGTGTTGCACCTGGCATGGATATTATTTAAAACGAGACATTTAGTTCACTAATCTGCACTTCATAGGCTACTAGTGAATCTTTCTTATCTAGCAGTTTTCGTCGATCCTATCTAGACTGAGCTGACCGAATCGCGGGCAAACTACTTTTCCGCTCGACGAGAGCACTGTAATGAGCATAATCCTAATTATCTTTGCCATTTCTTTCATGCTAGAGAACATAGTCATCTTCTCGTCCACGCTAATTCTACAGCTATTCGAGTGACCAACTCCAGGGGCCATAGCCTTTGTGCGCTGATGTGTACTTCCTTGAAGCGCTGCCTTCACTGACCTTCTGGCTTAATTACATTTTTTCCCCAGACCCGTCCTGCGCCATACCAAAAGCATGAACTTTGGAGCGGCGTGGGCGGGAATGTGCAACGGCTGATTGAAATTGGAAATTCTGTCGGCTGCACTCTAAGTTGGCATCGCCTCTGTCCGGCCAAATTACATTAGTTGCAGTGCGGCCGCGGCTTATCTTATTAAAAGCAATTATAGATAGGCGGCTCCATTCAAAACCATCTACATAAAACCCATTAAATAAACCAGTAACCGGTACCCTAATTCAAGTCTAAACAAGAAAGGAAAGCTAACTTCGGGCGGAGCCGAAATTGATATACCCTTGCAGAATACTCTGTAAATTATATTCACCAAAATTATTCATATGATGCATTCTTAATACTCATAAAAAATCATAACTTCCTAACTTTAAAAACACCAAAGTTATGGCATTTCCAATCGTTCAGTTATATGGCAGCTATAGGATAGGCCGATCCATATGAAATTTGGTAGGTCGGATTACTTGGCCAAAAATAAAACCCATAGGAAATCCCAACAAAAGAATAGTGTGTGCAAAGTTTCAATTCGATATCTTTAAAACTGAGAGACTAGTTCGCGTAGAAACAGACAGACGGACAGACAGACAGACAGACAGACAGACAGACAGACAGACAGACAGACAGACAGACAGACAGACAGACAGACGGACAGACGGACATGGCTATATAAACTCAGGAGGTGATCCTGATCAAGAATATATATACTTTATAGGGTCGGAGATGTCTCCTTCACTGCGTTGCACACGTTTGACCAAAATTATAATACCCTCTGCAAGGGTATAAAAACAGTGCCTAGGAAAATTTAAAGGGTAATTGACTTTTATCCTTGTTATACAAGATATTCAAGTTCTGCTAATATCATATGTTGGCAAATGCAGCACAAATCATATGTTTAACATGTGAAAAAAAATCGTAAGCAAAAACACCTGTCAAAAAGCGTTTCCGGCTCCATAAAGTATTTTAAAAGAAAACACCTCTTAACGACAACATACAAAATTTCTTTAAATCACATCTTGCGACGAAAAATGGTTTTGCCTACCACAAAACAAATACAACATTCCGTAAATTTTTCAATATTACGCCCTTTTCATTTCGTTAGAAGGTTCTTTACCAAATTTTTTTTTTCCCCCGCATGCACTCAAAACAAAATTTCCTTAAAAAGTGGACTTTGAAATCGGCTATCTGCAAGAAAAGTTATGGGCCTAGAAGTGGAGGTTTTCTACCACTTTTCTGCGAAGCCATTTTTTTTTTAAATTAGGAAAGCGGTAACATTATAAAACAAGAAAGGAAAGCTAACTTCGGGCGGAGCCGAAGTTGATATACCCTTGCAGAATACTCTGTAAATTATATTCTCCAAAATTATTCATATGATGCATTCTTAATACTCATAAAAAATCCAAACTTCCTAACTTTAAAAACACCAAAGTTATGACATTTCCAATCGTTCAGTTATATGGCAGCTATAGGATATAGTAGACCGATCCATATGAAATTTGGTACGTCGGATTGATTGGCCAAATATAAAACCGATAGAAAATCACAGCTTCCTAACTTTACAAACACCAAAGTTATGGCATTTCCGATCAATCAGTTATATGGCCGCTATAGGATATAGTCGGCCGATCCCGATCCGACTTATATACTGCGTGCAAAGGAACGAAGGGTGTGTGCAAAGTTCCAATTCGATATCTTTAAAACTGAGAGACTAGTTTGCGTAGAAACAGACAGACGGACATGCTTATATCAACTCAGGACGCGATCCTGATCAAGAATATATATACTTTAGAGGGTCGGATATGTCTCCTTCACTGCGGTGCACACTTTGGCCAAAATTATAATACCCTCTGCAAGGGTATAATGACGAATTAAGCCACAATCTTTTAAAAGTATGCCACTACTGAATATCTATCGCGTTTTTTCTATTTAATTGTTAGCACTCTTCTGCATTGAATATTTCTGCATAAATGATGTAATGAAAAACACAAACCTAAATAAATCCATGCATTTTCTCGGCAAACATCCCCGGCCCATTGTGACAGTCGCCGAAAACTCCGCGCGGCTATTAAGCGAAGCATAACGGATAACGGAGAACTTGCAAAGCGTTTCATCCAATTAGAAAGTGTAGTTTCATTGTTAATTGCTCCATCAGAGCATCTGCGGACGGAGGCAACTCAACTTTTCCCAGGCTCACAGCGCATACCCAATGAGCTGTAATTAACTTTATCCGAAAATCTTTGCCGCCGCTATTGTAGAGTGTGGCCGGGGGGGGGCTGGGGTGGTGGGTTGGATGGAAGATGGCCAGAAAGTCAGTCCGCCAGCAAGCTGACGGCTCGTTACTTGGGATCCGCGTCCGCTTCAGTGGCACTTCGCACTGCTCCAGTGTTGGCATTTTTATTGAGTTAAGCAGCCAAAGTTATGTTAAGATGCCCTAATTTATGGTTGCTTTATGCGGGTGCCCATCTTTAACCGAAGACAACCGTTCCGATATCCTGGCGTTCTGTCAGACAAGTGGGTATGGAGAATGGTGGAGGGGCACAGTCCTGGTCACTAAAGGCGTTCGAACACATCAGCCACCCTTTGTCCTCGTTAGCTTTTGCTTGTTTTGCTCCCAGACATTTCCTCCACACCCAAACTCTTCGCCAGTTCTTAGTCTTTGCGGACTACGTTTGGCCATTGTTGTTGCCGGTTCTGTTTCCTGATTATTTTTGTAATTGTTGTTTAAGTTGTTGTGGCTACATCAAGCGCACTTCCTTGGATGCCGTTTTGGGCGTGATTTAATTGAAATCAATTAGCGGTAATGAGTGGTCATTAGTTGGCTTAGTGGTAGTCCCTCCTCCAATCCGTCAGTTCATTCTTTTTTTACGCTTGGGCCATGCTAATTACGACTTTGCTCCTTTTTAGCTGGGATAACTTGGCCAAACGGACTCAAGAGGCACAAGAGTTCTTGGTTTGTCTAAATATAATTTAATGTTACTTGAACGCAAACTTTTACACATACGTTTTAATTAGGTAGTGGACCCTCGGTCGCATGCGAGGCCGAAGCGATTACTAACGATAACAAATTAACTTCGCCGCCAGCAAACTCACCACCCCACCCCACCCAAACGGCCACAAGTCCAGTTTACATATTAAATGAAGGCATAACGTTTGCCTTCTACAAACGCAACCCAAAGTTGGGAAGATGAGGGGGTTGGAGCGTTGCGAAAATGGCAGATGAACAGTTGGTTGGTCGCACTTAAAAGTACACGGCCCAAAGGGGGAGGGAACACAGGAGGATAGAAGCGCAGGAAAAGAGGAAGGGGAAAAGCGGAAGGGGGAAGGGCAAGCGCAACTTTTTAACTAGGTTTTTAGCGTTGCCTATTACTGCTACTGGTAGTGCCCATGGGGTAGGTTGGTGTGGTTAGCTCAGTGTCGCTCCACTTGGCAAAACGTTACATCCTCTGCTTTGTCGTCGGTCCTCCCAGCCCCTTTTTTAAAATTGTTTTGCTGTTTATTGCAAAATTACACAAAAACAATGCACGTTGATGAAGACGGCAGCAAAGCAGAGCAAGAAGCAGAAACAGGAGCTGAGTAAGAAAGTCAAGTCGACGTAGGAAACCGAAGCCAGGAATGCTCTATAGGAACAATTATATAGTAAACAGCTATGGGACACAATCATTTTCGATAAGATTTTGTCTGTCAATTTCTAATTATTTCTGAATTTAAAACTAACATGCTCCTAATCCACAAACTTCTTCACATCGTTCCTCTGGATTGAAATTTCCATTTACTTGGAATACGCCCGAACAGAGTATAAAACATAGGCCAAGTAGTGGACGGCTTAATGATGATGATGATGGTGATTGTGATTGTGATGACGTTGGCTGCGGCGTCGAAGAGTGAAACGCAGAGGCAGAGGCGGAGGCAGAACCAGAAGCAGAAGCGAACCAAAGCAAAGCAGAAGCCCCAAAACAAAAGAGATAACTGTATTGGTTGTATTCAGAAGTCAGTGCAACTGCAGGCCAGCAAATTCAGCCAAGGCAGCAGCACAAAATAAAAACTTTTCGAAATGGGAAAACTTTTTTCCTCAACGAGGACACCATGGACGGATGGGGCGGCAACGACCAGTAACGAGCCAAGTTGAAAAATCTTTATTGTGTATCAAACCATTTGTATTAATTAGAAGCGGTAGCGCCAGCAAAATAATTACAACAATGCTTCTCTTTGCATTGCCCGAGCACACAGAAACCGAAAAGAGCAACAACAACAATAACAGCATCCCAGCAATTGGTACTTCCGCTCCGGAGCTAAGAATATTTAGTTCAGCCGTGGAGTTCCTCCAGTGGGCATGTAAATACGTAGAAACTAAATGGAAACTCGTCCTCTGTAGGCCATTTCCACAGAGGACTCCCCAAACTGTGCCCCGAGTGCAGGGTGCTTTCAGGGTAGAGAGCATTCATCAGGGTCGAATCTAAGAGCAGTTATGCTGCGGCATCGGGCAGTAGCAACTGGAGACAAAAGGGTGTTACAACTACAGCGAGAGACTGCCATAAAGACAGAGGGCGTCGTGGAGGAACGAAAATGAAGCGTGGCCCAATATTGAATCTAAAGCAGCCAGAGGAAATAAGAACCAAGCCGGGTGATAATAAACTTATTTACTGCATAGTTTATGTACTGCAGATATCACTCATACGACATGGTGTCGCACATTTAACATGCACCCTGCTGTAAAATACGATACGACCAAAAGTTGCAAAAACGAACTCCGGCGGAGGAGTGGCGGAGCTCCCAAGGAGTCGCTGAAGAAACCCTGAACAAGTTAATGCGAGCACTGTTACAACCGCACAAACATATCCCTGGGTACCCGCCCGTCTGGGTTTGGGTGTGTATCGAATAGACGCATGATAGAACTACTGAAATATAAGTACGTACAAGCATAATGCGATCGTAAAAAGGCTTTTCATTGCGAGCATAAAGTATTAAGCTACTTTGCAGCATCTTTGCATGCAAAACCAAGGATAATACACAGACAAAAGTCGCAGGCCTGCTCAAGTGCCTCCATTCCCGCCCACACGCACACTTCAGCCAACGGAATCACGTATCGTAGAGCCGGATTAGCACATGTATGTATATGTAGTCAGCGAGAACTCCACCTTACTGATGGAGATGCAACTTTCTGAGAAGACTCTTGCTGGCCAGAAACCTTCTTTTAGTCGATCCAACAGGGACAACTCGCGAAATTGAATCTGACGCCAGCCAGCTGATAAATTGCCGAGCAAAATACATTTTCGATTAGCTCAATGGGTACGTGGATGAGAGGTCTAAGTCTCAACCCGAGAGAAACAACAAACCGAATTTATGAAATAACTCATCTAGCCCGCCAGCCTTCTGCATTGCTCGCATGGAAGCACGAGTGTATTTGTACTCAGCTTAAAGACTCCTACTCGATTCCCATACGGACGGATGCATTTACAAGCACTCGCAAGTGGCCGAGGGATATTTTATTGCTGCACTAGGTCCACGTCCATGTGGTCACACGGAGACACTCTAAGTAAGACCCCACAGGCATATGCGGTGAGTGAGAGTGAGTGGACACAAGGATTCCCACATATGGATGTGTATAAATACATTTTTGCGCCGCGCTTGCTTGTTTATTTTAGCTGCGACTTCAGCCCGGTTTCGTTTTCAGTTAACTTGTCTCCTTGCTCATTCCAACACTATCACTCCCTTAAGCACACCCACACATGCAGGCAGCACAGGACACCCACTCACACTCAGGCGTTGCTCGGTTGGACGGCGGCGACATTTCGTTTTGGCATTTCGCATGCAATTTGCGGTTCATTGATTCGGAAGTTTTCCCATTTAACTTAAGCCTCTTTAACCATCCTATTGACACAAATTTCTACTTACCGTTGCCCGGGCACTTGCCGCCGCATCCGCATCCGTGGAACCAGTACTGGGAGTGCTACAGATGCAGATGGGGCCACCGATACCGATGCGGAACAGATGGCTTTGCCGCAGGTGAGTGCCTTTGATTGCCGTCCACCTCAGTGTCCACTTAGACGGCGCATTTCTCCAGGCTTGCTTGCTTTCCGCCTGCTCGATAATTATAATAATGTCAATGGCCAATGGGTGATGAGTGTCATCCCCTCGTAGTAGGGTGAGACATTAAGAGTTAGTTGATGAGGGCTAAAAGGTCTTTGATCGTAGTGAACAAAGCAGTCTTCAAAGTTAATGAATTAAGAAAGTCGAATTTTGGCAGAGCGACTTGCAAGTTCAGTTTGTTCTGTCGAAACAATAACATTTCCCACATGAGGAGAGAGCACCTCGGTCCTACGGGGGGAAATGTCCCAGAGGAGCACTTGCAGCCTCTGGAAGAAGATCATTAAAATAAGTGATGTGCTTGGTCTAACAGGCAGCATGCACATCAGCAATAGAAGCGGCAACATCATCACTATCTGCATCATCGATGAGCTGGCCATCAGAGAAACGAGCCAGAGCCCGAGCAACAAGAACAGCTTAGAGTGGCCTGGTTGGTTGCCAATGGACACACAACCAGACCTTGAACAGAGAGAAACCAAGGCGCTGCTCCAAGGACAGGTGCAATGTGCAATCTTTTGGTATTTTGTTGGCTTTGAACATTTGGCGAAATGCCAAAACACAATATAAAAGATGCGGGGGATGGCAAACCTGCGGAATGAAGGCCGAGGGACCAAAGGTGGGGAAGTCTAAGGCAAAACTACACCGGCAGACGATGAAAAAAAAAATGACAATGCCAACTTGACTCAGCAACTCAACTCAACACCTGCGGAAGGCAAACACTTGAAGACGAGCCGAGGCTTCCACGCGATGGAGAAAGCAGGAACGTCAGGACGCGCACGGGATGAGCAGCATGGACGTGCATTCATTCAAATCGACTTCGGGGCGCAGTTCTTGCCCCTCACCCGAAACCATTTTACTTTGGTCCTTTGAACCGGCAAACGTTTGCAGGCACAGTCTGGTCGACCTGGAAGGCATGGTAGGTGGACACGGATACGGAAACAGCAGTGGAGCAGGAAAGGGAGTTGGAGGGCGGATGCAAAGCCAGGGGAGTCGATTACGGGTGCGTGTGGTGCGCCGAGACTTCGCGAACTTAAACGGCCAAAGTGCAATCAAAAAATACAACACAACACACAAACAGTCAAAGGAGCTGCGGCTGGATCTGCAAGGAGTGCGGCCAGAGGTGCTGTGCTGGCAAAACCCAAAGCACCGGCTAGAGCCAAGCCAAGCCAAGACCGAGTCTATAATTTTGGTTGTGGTTCCCGTCTATTGTCTTATGGCGCCCGGCTCCTCTTCGGTGGGTTTTTCCTCATCCTTTCAGCAGTTATTTTGCTGGTTCTGCCCTTGTTGCTCGGCTTGCTGGGGAAATGAGCCATTCGCGTGAATTACTGAAATCGGATCTTCCTCGTCCCTCTTTCCAGGGGACTTTATTTGGCTCATGGTTGTTGAACGAAACGCTCTTAAAGTTGCTGAATTTAAATACCCAATACTTTATATAAGTCTCTAAAAATCTGCATTCAAATGTGACATTTTTACGTTGATCAATTTTTTGACTTATTTTCATGTAAGTTTTTTCTAAGTTTTTCTAAGTTTTTTTTTCTTCCGATGACTGTAACAAGGTTACGCCCAATTGGACCTCCACAGTTTGTAACTTTACCAAATTTAAGCCGATCTTAATGTGGCATACCTCTAAAGACTTGTGATTCAATTCTTTAAAAATCTGCATTCAAAATTTTCAATTTATCGTTGATCAAATTTTTGACCCATTCTTATGTTAGTTATTTCTAATTTTCCGACGACTTGTTTAACGTTGACCCAAAATTGGTCTTCGAGAGTCTATAACTTTACCAAATTTAATCCGATCTTAAAGTGGCATACCTCTAAAGACTTGTGATTTGATTCTCTAAAAATCTGCATTCAAAATTTTTAATATGACGTTGATAAAATTTTGGACCCATATTTCCAAGTTTTCGATTAGTTGCATAAATGCTAACCAAAATTGGTCTTCGTAAATCTATAACATTACCAAATTTAATCCGCTCTTCAAGTGGCATACCTCTAAAGACTTGTGATTCAATTCTCTAAAAATCTGCATTCAAAATTTTCAATTTATCGTTGCTCAAATTTTTGACCCATTTTCATGTTAGTTATTTCCAAGTTTTCGCTGAGTTGTTTAACGTTGACCCAAAATTGGTCTTCGAGAGTCTATAACTTTACCAATTTTCATCCGATTTCAAAGTGACATACCTCCTAAGACTTGTGATTTAATTCTCTAAAAATCTGCATTCAAGACTTTCCATTTAACGTTAATCAAATTTTTGATCCATTTTCATGTAAGTTATTTCTAATTTTTCGATGACTTGTTTAACGTTGACCCAAAATTGGTCTTCGTGAGTCTATAACTTTACCAAATTTAATCCGATCTTAAAGTGGCATACCTCTAAAGACTTGTGATTCAATTCTCTAAAAATCTGCATTCAAAATTTTCAATTTATCGTTGCTCAAATTTTTGACCCATTTTCATGTTAGTTATTTCCAAGTTTTCGCTGAGTTGTTTAACGTTGACCCAAAATTGGTCTTCGAGAGTCTATAACTTTACCAATTTTCATCCGATTTCAAAGTGACATACCTCCTAAGACTTGTGATTTAATTCTCTAAAAATCTGCATTCAAGACTTTCCATTTAACGTTAATCAAATTTTTGATCCATTTTCATGTAAGTTATTTCTAATTTTTCGATGACTTGTTTAACGTTGACCCAAAATTGGTCTTCGTGAGTCTATAACTTTACCAAATTTAATCCGATCTTAAAGTGGCATACCTCTAAAGACTTGTGATTTGATTCTCTAAAAATCTGCATTCAAAATTTTTAATATGACGTTGATAAAATTTTGGACCCATATTTCCAAGTTTTCGATTAGTTGCATAAATGCTAACCAAAATTGGTCTTCGTAAATCTATAACATTACCAAATTTAATCCGCTCTTCAAGTGGCATACCTCTAAAGACTTGTGATTCAATTCTCTAAAAATCTGCATTCAAAATTTTCAATTTATCGTTGCTCAAATTTTTGACCCATTTTCATGTTAGTTATTTCCAAGTTTTCGCTGAGTTGTTTAACGTTGACCCAAAATTGGTCTTCGAGAGTCTATAACTTTACCAATTTTCATCCGATTTCAAAGTGACATACCTCCTAAGACTTGTGATTTAATTCTCTAAAAATCTGCATTCAAGACTTTCCATTTAACGTTAATCAAATTTTTGATCCATTTTCATGTAAGTTATTTCTAATTTTTCGATGACTTGTTTAACGTTGACCCAAAATTGGTCTTCGTGAGTCTATAACTTTACCAAATTTAATCCGATCTTAAAGTGGCATACCTCTAAAGACTTGTGATTTGATTCTCTAAAAATCTGCATTCAAAATTTTTAATATGACGTTGATAAAATTTTGGACCCATATTTCCAAGTTTTCGATTAGTTGCATAAATGCTAACCAAAATTGGTCTTCGTAAATCTATAACATTACCAAATTTAATCCGCTCTTCAAGTGGCATACCTCTAAAGACTTGTGATTCAATTCTCTAAAAATCTGCATTCAAAATTTTCAATTTATCGTTGCTCAAATTTTTGACCCATTTTCATGTTAGTTATTTCCAAGTTTTCGCTGAGTTGTTTAACGTTGACCCAAAATTGGTCTTCGTGAGTCTATAACTTTACCAAATTTAATCCGATCTTAAAGTGGCATACCTCTAAAGACTTGTGATTTGATTCTCTAAAAATCTGCATTCCAAATTTTTAATTTAACGTTGATCAAATTTTGGACCCATATTTCCAAGTTTTCGATGAGTTGCATAAATGCTAACCAAAGTGCACTTCTAGAGTCTATAACTTTACCAAATTTAATCCGATCTTAAAGTGGCATACCTCTAGAGACTTGTGATTCGATTCTCTAAAAATCTGCGTTCAAAATTTTTCATTTAACGTTGATCAAATTTTGGACCTATTTTTATGTTAGTTATTTCCAAGTTTTCGATGAGTTGTTTAACGTTGACCCAAAATTGGTCTTCCAGAGTCTATAACTTTACCAAATTTCATCCGATTTCAAAGTGACATACCTCCTAAGACTTGTGATTTAATTCTCTAAAAATCTGCATTCAAGACTTTCCATTTAACGTTAATCAAATTTTTGATCCATTTTCATGTAAGTTATTTCTAATTTTTCGATGACTTGTTTAACGTTGACCCAAAATTGGTCTTCGTGAGTCTATAACTTTACCAAATTTAATCCGATCTTAAAGTGGCATACCTCTAAAGACTTGTGATTCAATTCTCTAAAAATCTGCATTCAAAATTTTCAATTTATCGTTGCTCAAATTTTTGACCCATTTTCATGTTAGTTATTTCCAAGTTTTCGCTGAGTTGTTTAACGTTGACCCAAAATTGGTCTTCGAGAGTCTATAACTTTACCAATTTTCATCCGATTTCAAAGTGACATACCTCCTAAGACTTGTGATTTAATTCTCTAAAAATCTGCATTCAAGACTTTCCATTTAACGTTAATCAAATTTTTGATCCATTTTCATGTAAGTTATTTCTAATTTTTCGATGACTTGTTTAACGTTGACCCAAAATTGGTCTTCGTGAGTCTATAACTTTACCAAATTTAATCCGATCTTAAAGTGGCATACCTCTAAAGACTTGTGATTCAATTCTCTAAAAATCTGCATTCAAAATTTTCAATTTATCGTTGGTCAAATTTTATACCCATTTTCATGTTAGTTATTTCCAAGTTTCGCTGAGTTGTTTAACGTTGACCCAAAATTGGTATTCGAGAGTCTATAACTTTACCAAATTTGATCCGATTTCAAAGTGACATACCTCCTAAGACTTGTGATTTGATCCTCTAAAAATCTGCATTCAAAATTTTCAATTTATCGTTGATCAAATTTTTGACCCATTTTCATGTAAGTTATTTCTAATTTTTCGATGACTTGTTTAACGTTGACCCAAAATTGGTCTTCGTGAGTCTATAACTTTACCAAATTTAATCCGATCTTAAAGTGGCATACCTCTAAAGACTTGTGATTCAATTCTCTAAAAATCTGCATTCAAAATTTTCAATTTATCGTTGATCAAATTTTTTACCCATTTTCATGTTAGTTATTTCCAATTTTCCGATGACTTGTTTAACGTTGACCCAAAATTGGTATTCGAGAGTCTATAACTTTACCAAATTTGATCCGATTTCAAAGTTGCATACCTCTAAAGACTTGTGATTTGATCCTCTAAAAATCTGCATTCAAAATTTTCAATATATCGTTGATCAAATTTTTGACCCATTTTCATGTTAGTTATTTCCAAGTTTTCGCTGAGTTGTTTAACGTTGACCCAAAATTGGTATTCGAGAGTCTATAACTTTACCAAATTTGATCCGATTTCAAAGTGACATACCTCCTAAGACTTGTGATTTGATCCTCTAAAAATCTGCATTCAAAATTTTCAATTTATCGTTGATCAAATTTTTGACCCATTCTTATGTTAGTTATTTCTAATTTTCCGACGACTTGTTTAACGTTGACCCAAAATTGGTCTTCGAGAGTCTATAACTTTACCAAATTTAATCCGATCTTAAAGTGGCATACCTCTAGAGACTTGTGATTCGATTCTCTAAAAATCTGCGTTCAAAATTTTTCATTTAACGTTGATCAAATTTTGGACCTATTTTTATGTTAGTTATTTCGATGACCTGTTTAACGTTGACCCAAAATTGGTCTTCGTGAGTCTATAACTTTACCAAATTTAATCCGATCTTAAAGTGGCATACCTCTAAAGACTTGTGATTCAATTCTTTAAAAATCTGCGTTCAAAATTTTTCATTTAACGTTGATCAAATTTTGGACCTATTTTTATGTTAGTTATTTCCAAGTTTTCGATGAGTTGTTTAACGTTGACCCAAAATTGGTCTTCGAGAGTCTATAACTTTACCAAATTTCATCCGATTTCAAAGTGACATACCTCCTAAGACTTGTGATTTAATTCTCTAAAAATCTGCATTCAAGACTTTCCATTTAACGTTAATCAAATTTTTGATCCATTTTCATGTAAGTTATTTCTAATTTTTCGATGACTTGTTTAACGTTGACCCAAAATTGGTCTTCGTGAGTCTATAACTTTACCAAATTTAATCCGATCTTAAAGTGGCATACCTCTAAAGACTTGTGATTCAATTCTCTAAAAATCTGCATTCAAAATTTTCAATTTATCGTTGCTCAAATTTTTGACCCATTTTCATGTTAGTTATTTCCAAGTTTTCGCTGAGTTGTTTAACGTTGACCCAAAATTGGTCTTCGAGAGTCTATAACTTTACCAAATTTCATCCGATTTCAAAGTGACATACCTCCTAAGACTTGTGATTTAATTCTCTAAAAATCTGCATTCAAGACTTTCCATTTAACGTTAATCAAATTTTTGATCCATTTTCATGTAAGTTATTTCTAATTTTTCGATGACTTGTTTAACGTTGACCCAAAATTGGTCTTCGTGAGTCTATAACTTTACCAAATTTAATCCGATCTTAAAGTGGCATACCTCTAAAGACTTGTGATTCAATTCTCTAAAAATCTGCATTCAAAATTTTCAATTTATCGTTGGTCAAATTTTTTACCCATTTTCATGTTAGTTATTTCCAAGTTTCGCTGAGTTGTTTAACGTTGACCCAAAATTGGTATTCGAGAGTCTATAACTTTACCAAATTTGATCCGATTTCAAAGTGACATACCTCCTAAGACTTGTGATTTGATCCTCTAAAAATCTGCATTCAAAATTTTCAATTTATCGTTGATCAAATTTTTGACCCATTTTCATGTAAGTTATTTCTAATTTTTCGATGACTTGTTTAACGTTGACCCAAAATTGGTATTCGAGAGTCTATAACTTTACCAAATTTGATCCGATTTCAAAGTGACATACCTCCTAAGACTTGTGATTTGATCCTCTAAAAATCTGCATTCAAAATTTTCAATTTATCGTTGATCAAATTTTTGACCCATTTTCATGTTAGTTATTTCCAAGTTTTCGCTGAGTTGTTTAACGTTGACCCAAAATTGGTCTTCGAGAGTCTATAACTTTACCAAATTTCATCCGATTTCAAAGTGACATACCTCCTAAGACTTGTGATTTAATTCTCTAAAAATCTGCATTCAAGACTTTCCATTTAACGTTAATCAAATTTTTGATCCATTTTCATGTAAGTTATTTCTAATTTTTCGATGACTTGTTTAACGTTGACCCAAAATTGGTCTTCGTGAGTCTATAACTTTACCAAATTTAATCCGATCTTAAAGTGGCATACCTCTAAAGACTTGTGATTCAATTCTCTAAAAATCTGCATTCAAAATTTTCAATTTATCGTTGGTCAAATTTTTTACCCATTTTCATGTTAGTTATTTCCAAGTTTCGCTGAGTTGTTTAACGTTGACCCAAAATTGGTATTCGAGAGTCTATAACTTTACCAAATTTGATCCGATTTCAAAGTTGCATACCTCTAAAGACTTGTGATTTGATCCTCTAAAAATCTGCATTCAAAATTTTCAATATATCGTTGATCAAATTTTTGACCCATTTTCATGTTAGTTATTTCCAAGTTTTCGCTGAGTTGTTTAACGTTGACCCAAAATTGGTATTCGAGAGTCTATAACTTTACCAAATTTGATCCGATTTCAAAGTGACATACCTCCTAAGACTTGTGATTTGATCCTCTAAAAATCTGCATTCAAAATTTTCAATTTATCGTTGATCAAATTTTTGACCCATTCTTATGTTAGTTATTTCTAATTTTCCGACGACTTGTTTAACGTTGACCCAAAATTGGTCTTCGAGAGTCTATAACTTTACCAAATTTAATTCGATCTTAAAGTGGCATACCTCTAGAGACTTGTGATTCGATTCTCTAAAAATCTGCGTTCAAAATTTTTCATTTAACGTTGATCAAATTTTGGACCTATTTTTATGTTAGTTATTTCGATGACCTGTTTAACGTTGACCCAAAATTGGTCTTCGTGAGTCTATAACTTTACCAAATTTAATCCGATCTTAAAGTGGCATACCTCTAAAGACTTGTGATTCAATTCTTTAAAAATCTGCGTTCAAAATTTTTCATTTAACGTTGATCAAATTTTGGACCTATTTTTATGTTAGTTATTTCCAAGTTTTCGCTGAGTTGTTTAACGTTGACCCAAAATTGGTCTTCGAGAGTCTATAACTTTACCAAATTTCATCCGATTTCAAAGTGACATACCTCCTAAGACTTGTGATTTAATTCTCTAAAAATTTGCATTCAAGACTTTCCATTTAACGTTAATCAAATTTTTGATCCATTTTCATGTAAGTTATTTCTAATTTTTCGATGACTTGTTTAACGTTGACCCAAAATTGGTCTTCGTGAGTCTATAACTTTACCAAATTTAATCCGATCTTAATGTGGCATACCTCTAAAGACTTGTGATTCAATTCTTTAAAAATCTGCATTCAAAATTTTCAATTTATCGTTGCTCAAATTTTTTACCCATTTTCATGTTAGTTATTTCCAAGTTTTCGCTGAGTTGTTTAACGTTGACCCAAAATTGGTCTTCGAGAGTCTATAACTTCACCAAATTTCATCCGATTTCAAAGTGACATACCTCCTAAGACTTGTGATTTAATTCTCTAAAAATCTGCATTCAAGACTTTCCATTTAACGTTAATCAAATTTTTGATCCATTTTCATGTAAGTTATTTCTAATTTTTCGATGACTTGTTTAACGTTGACCCAAAATTGGTCTTCGTGAGTCTATAACTTTACCAAATTTAATCCGATCTTAAAGTGGCATACCTCTAAAGACTTGTGATTCAATTCTCTAAAAATCTGCATTCAAAATTTTCAATTTATCGTTGGTCAATCCGATCTTAAAGTGGCATACCTCTAAAGACTTGTGATTCAATTCTTTAAAAATCTGCATTCAAAATTTTCAATTTATCGTTGATCAAATTTTTGACCCATTCTTATGTTAGTTATTTCTAATTTTCCGACGACTTGTTTAACGTTGACCCAAAATTGGTCTTCGAGAGTCTATAACTTTACCAAATTTAATCCGATCTTAAAGTGGCATACCTCTAAAGACTTGTGATTCAATTCTCTAAAAATCTGCATTCAAAATTTTCAATTTATCGTTGGTCAAATTTTTTTACCCATTTTCATGTTAGTTATTTCCAAGTTTCGCTGAGTTGTTTAACGTTGACCCTAAATTGGTATTCGAGAGTCTATAACTTTACCAAATTTGATCCGATTTCAAAGTGACATACCTCCTAAGACTTGTGATTTGATCCTCTAAAAATCTGCATTCAAAATTTTCAATTTATCGTTGATCAAATTTTTGACCCATTTTCATGTAAGTTATTTCTAATTTTTCGATGACTTGTTTAACGTTGACCCAAAATTGGTCTTCGTGAGTCTATAACTTTACCAAATTTAATCCGATCTTAAAGTGGCATACCTCTAAAGACTTGTGATTCAATTCTTTAAAAATCTGCATTCAAAATTTTCAATTTATCGTTGCTCAAATTTTTGACCCATTTTCATGTTAGTTATTTCCAAGTTTTCGCTGAGTTGTTTAACGTTGACCCAAAATTGGTCTTCGAGAGTCTATAACTTCACCAAATTTCATCCGATTTCAAAGTGACATACCTCCTAAGACTTGTGATTTAATTCTCTAAAAATCTGCATTCAAGACTTTCCATTTAACGTTAATCAAATTTTTGATCCATTTTCATGTAAGTTATTTCTAATTTTTCGATGACTTGTTTAACGTTGACCCAAAATTGGTCTTCGTGAGTCTATAACTTTACCAAATTTAATCCGATCTTAAAGTGGCATACCTCTAAAGACTTGTGATTCAATTCTCTAAAAATCTGCATTCAAAATTTTCAATTTATCGTTGGTCAATCCGATCTTAAAGTGGCATACCTCTAAAGACTTGTGATTCAATTCTTTAAAAATCTGCATTCAAAATTTTCAATTTATCGTTGATCAAATTTTTGACCCATTCTTATGTTAGTTATTTCTAATTTTCCGACGACTTGTTTAACGTTGACCCAAAATTGGTCTTCGAGAGTCTATAACTTTACCAAATTTAATCCGATCTTAAAGTGGCATACCTCTAAAGACTTGTGATTCAATTCTCTAAAAATCTGCATTCAAAATTTTCAATTTATCGTTGGTCAAATTTTTTTACCCATTTTCATGTTAGTTATTTCCAAGTTTCGCTGAGTTGTTTAACGTTGACCCTAAATTGGTATTCGAGAGTCTATAACTTTACCAAATTTGATCCGATTTCAAAGTGACATACCTCCTAAGACTTGTGATTTGATCCTCTAAAAATCTGCATTCAAAATTTTCAATTTATCGTTGATCAAATTTTTGACCCATTTTCATGTAAGTTATTTCTAATTTTTCGATGACTTGTTTAACGTTGACCCAAAATTGGTCTTCGTGAGTCTATAACTTTACCAAATTTAATCCGATCTTAAAGTGGCATACCTCTAAAGACTTGTGATTCAATTCTCTAAAAATCTGCATTCAAAATTTTCAATTTATCGTTGGTCAAATTTTTTACCCATTTTCATGTTAGTTATTTCCAAGTTTCGCTGAGTTGTTTAACGTTGACCCAAAATTGGTATTCGAGAGTCTATAACTTTACCAAATTTGATCCGATTTCAAAGTTGCATACCTCTAAAGACTTGTGATTTGATCCTCTAAAAATCTGCATTCAAAATTTTCAATATATCGTTGATCAAATTTTTGACCCATTTTCATGTTAGTTATTTCCAAGTTTTCGCTGAGTTGTTTAACGTTGACCCAAAATTGGTCTTCGTGAGTCTATAACTTTACCAAATTTAATCCGATCTTAAAGTGGCATACCTCTAAAGACTTGTGATTCAATTCTCTAAAAATCTGCATTCAAAATTTTCAATTTATCGTTGATCAAATTTTTTACCCATTTTCATGTTAGTTATTTCTAATTTGTCGATGACTTGTTTAACGTTGACCCAAAATTGGTCTTCGTGAGTCTATAACTTTACCAAATTTAATCCGATCTTAAAGTGGCATACCTCTAAAGACTTGTGATTCAATTCTCTAAAAATCTGCATTCAAAATTTTCAATTTATCGTTGGTCAAATTTTTTACCCATTTTCATGTTAGTTATTTCCAAGTTTCGCTGAGTTGTTTAACGTTGACCCAAAATTGGTATTCGAGAGTCTATAACTTTACCAAATTTGATCCGATTTCAAAGTGACATACCTCCTAAGACTTGTGATTTGATCCTCTAAAAATCTGCATTCAAAATTTTCAATTTATCGTTGATCAAATTTTTGACCCATTTTCATGTTAGTTATTTCCAATTTTTCGATGACTTGTTTAACGTTGACCCAAAATTGGTCTTCGTGAGTCTATAACTTTACCAAATTTAATCCGATCTTAAAGTGGCATACCTCTAAAGACTTGTGATTCAATTCTCTAAAAATCTGCACTCAAAATTTTCAATTTATCGTTGATCAAATTTTTTACCCATTTTCATGTTAGTTATTTCCAAGTTTTCGCTGAGTTGTTTAACGTTGACCCAAAATTGGTATTCGAGAGTCTATAACTTTACCAAATTTGATCCGATTTCAAAGTGACATACCTCCTAAGACTTGTGATTTAAATCTCTAAAAATCTGCATTCAAGACTTTCCATTTAACGTTAATCAAATTTTTGATTCATTTTCATGTAAGTTATTTCTAATTTGTCGATGACTTGTTTAACGTTGACCCAAAATTGGTCTTCGTGAGTCTATAACTTTACCAAATTTAATCTGATCTTAAAGTGGCATACCTCTAAAGACTTGTGATTCAATTCTCTAAAAATCTGCATTCAAAATTTTCAATTTATCGTTGATCAAATTTTTTACCCATTTTCATGTTAGTTATTTCCAATTTTCCGATGACTTGTTTAACGTTGACCCAAAATTGGTATTCGAGAGTCTATAACTTTACCAAATTTGATCCGATTTCAAAGTTGCATACCTCTAAAGACTTGTGATTTGATCCTCTAAAAATCTGCATTCAAAATTTTCAATATATCGTTGATCAAATTTTTGACCCATTTTCATGTTAGTTATTTCCAAGTTTTCGCTGAGTTGTTGACCCAAAATTGGTATTCGAGAGTCTATAACTTTAACAAATTTGATCCGATTTCAAAGTGACATACCTCCTAAGACTTGTGATTTGATCCTCTAAAAATCTGCATTCAAAATTTTCAATTTATCGCTGATCAAATTTTTGACCCATTTTCATGTTAGTTATTTGCAATTTTTCGATGACTTGTTTAACATTGACCCAAAATTGATATTCGAGAGTCTATAACTTAACCAAATTTAATCCGATCTTAAAGTGGTATACCTCTAAAGACTTGTGATTCAATTCTCTAAAAATCTGCATTCAAAATTTTCCATTTAACGTTGATAAAATTTTGGACCCATTTTCATGTAAGTTATTTCTAATTTTTCGATGACTTGTTTAACGTTGACCCAAAATTGGTCTTCGTGAGTCTATAACTTTACCAAATTTAATCCGATCTTAAAGTGGCATACCTCTAAAGACTTGTGATTCAATTCTCTAAAAATCTGCATTCAAAATTTTCAATTTATCGTTGGTCAAATTTTTGACCCATTTTCATGTTAGTTATTTCTAATTTTCCGATTACTTGTTAAACGTTGACCCAAAATTGGTCTTCGAGAGTCTATAACTTTACCAAATTTAATCCGATCTTAAAGTGGCATACCTCTAAAGACTTGTGATTCAATTCTCTAAAAATCTGCATTCAAATTCGCCAATTTGTTGTTGATCCATTTTTTGACCCATTTCCATATTAGTTATTTCCAGTTCCTATTTTCCGATACATTTTCCGATTGTTCCTATGGCAGCAATAGGATATAATCGTCCGATCAGCGAGATATTTTACCATAACATAATTTTTTCAATAAATCCTAAAAAAATGTTTTGGAAAGTTTTATGTATGCATGCGTTCTATAGGACAGCGACCGAGCGGTCATCTTCATCGCTTATTGAAGGTGACTTTTTGCCAACTGACTCCGCACGGAGTTGGCGACTTTCTGATTGTTTCAGTACTCGTGCGGTAGTCGAATGAAAGCTGCCGACGGATGTGAGTGAAAGCTTTCCTGAAATAAAGCGCCTGCGCCTGTCAGTTGAGTGGATTTCGGAATTGTGGGTGGCGCCAAAATTAGCTTGAGTGGTTTCCGAACAGACACGTCGAGTTTCTGTGATTTCGTTGAATCCCGCACAGCCCCTTAAAATAAAAAATTTTACGCTTTTCGGCCGGTGAGTTCGTGAATACCTAGAGAGCCCTAGGAGAAGGCGTAATTTTCATATTTTCCTCTATAAAAAAATTGAAAGTGATTCAAACCGCGCGCCAAAATGGTAAAGTACCATTGGTGTGACCAGTTGTTGCTCACGAATATCGAAGGAAGCGCAATCGATATGTGACGTTTAGCGGAGCTGTTTTTCACATCGCTAGCCCAATTTTGGGGTCCCCAAAATAAACAAGGCAAGGAAAATACAACAAGAGCGCTAATTCAGAAACTGGCGCACTGAAAACCACCCGACTTGGCCTTGCTTGCTCCCGGCATGTCTTGCTGCGGGAGGCGCAGCGCCTAGATCGCGCAGCCGCCGCTGGAGCGCCCTGCCCGCCACGCATTATGCAAGTTGCAGCAACGGATCGGATCCAACTGTACCCGCCCAGCCGCCAGTGGAAGTGGAGGAGCCAGAAGAGGAGTCCCAGCCCAGCGCCCATGACCGTTGACCCACCCCCTACACAATCGGTGAGCAAACGGCAGATTGGTCGCCTCCGGCCGGCTGACCAAAACTAAGACTCATGGTACCTCTTGCAGTTATGAACCAGAGACATTCCGAACCATTTTATATATCGCCACGGCTGTTCGACAACAGGCGGCTCAGGCGGCGCCGCGGTCGGTGGATGGAACGCCTGCGAGAGCGCCAGCGGATCTGCTTGGCCCAGAAGCGCACCCAGACCCTGGCTTCCAAGACTGAGCGTTTGTCCCAGCAGCAGCGCTATGCGGCCGCCACCCTGCCCGCGGACGTGACAATAGACTTGCTATCAGATGAAGACGACGACGCTAGGGAAACGGCGGGACCGTCCACTGCCGCTAGCCACAATCGCGATCTGATTCCAGCCCCCGTCGCCAGGCAACGACGGCCTACAGAGCGTAGAAGACAGGCGAGAACCCCCTCCTACACCGTGATTGAGAGTATCCTAATACCAAGCGACGACGAGCACAACGACCAGGAAGCCAGCAGCATGGCCATAGCGCGCCCACAACTTTCCATGCGCTCGCCACCACCGCTCGCACCGCTCACCCTCTCGGAGAGCATGGAGGAAGTCACTGTTTCGCTGGTGCCACGCACCTCCACCACTGCCAACTGCCGGACACGAGTACCCGGCCACCTTAAGCCCTGCCGTGCGCCGAATCCGGCCACCAACGGGGTGGGAATGTCCGGAGGAGGGGGC
Organism: Drosophila rhopaloa; assembly: GCF_018152115.1. NCBI lineage: Eukaryota > Metazoa > Arthropoda > Insecta > Diptera > Drosophilidae > Drosophila > Drosophila rhopaloa. The sequence continues at coordinate 26,307,154 of NW_025335123.1, read as the reverse complement.
GGCAACGATACAAGATGCTTTCTGGAGGTGGACGTGGGCGGTGGCATCTCAGCCACCCTGCCTGACGAGACCACCGTGCATACGGTCATCGCCAACCGCATCTACGAACTCTCGCTTAGCAAGCTACGGGAAGGCCTGGCCTCCAGTGGAGTGCCGGAGTACACGCACGACCTGCTGCCTGAACAGCTGCAGAAACTGTCGCCAGCATTGCGCGCCAAAGTGGCACCTCTGGTGGCGCCCTCTCCGCCTACGCCCATCTCCCTAAAACTGTCCAGCGACCTCAGCATATCACTGATCTCAGACGACGACGACTGCGAGAGCAGCGGCCCACATGCGAGTGGAGGCGGATTTGGCACCGAGCTGGTGCATCCTGTTGTGGTGGCAGCGGCGGAGGCCCACGCGGCCGCCAAGCTGCTCAAGCAGCAGCAGCCGCAGCTCTCGGTCGTGCAGCACCTGCAGTACGTTGGAGCGGGACTGGCGGCACCCGTGGCTTTGGCCGTCCCGGTAATGGGGCACGCGACTTCGTCCGCATCTGCGGTGGCTGTGCCGCTGCAACTTCCACAACGCCGGAAGCTGCGATGAGCCAACTAAGGACTGTACTCTGATCCTGATGCGCAGTCCGACCCGAACACACTTCGCCATGATATCATTCCCCGTGCAAATATGAACTTAGATTTAGCGATATCCCATCCGAGTTTCCCAGTTACCCTTACACTGTGCCGAGTGATTACTCGGCCGTTTTTCCTCCCATTATCTTTCCATATCACACGCTCTCCATCTCACTCTGTTTCGTTTCCCTTTTCTCTCCCTGTCTCTGTTTTTCTCATATTTTAAGCTTTAAAAGAAACGAGACGACAACGTACAAAAGAAAGTAGAAAAGCATCAAACCATATATTTGAGAAAAAAATAACATTTTTAACATTAATAGGGATTAGACAATTTGGAAGCGCGAGGTTAAGATGAACCCAATATTTATACCGTGCAGGTAGTTAGATTAAGTTATGCATTATGCACATTTGATTTAGTGGATCGTACTTGGGTGAATCTGAAGTGTGATTTGTCTCAGCCCGCAATCTGTATTACATTTAACTGATCACTGAATCGGAATAAACATTTATTGTATATACCTGTACATTCCTATCAACCAGACTTTTTTCACTAGGAACACTAATCATTCTAAAAACATAAGGAATGTGATGTGCTATGCTCCAAAAGTCCAATAAGCTTAAAAATATTATTTTAGTAATACGTAAGTATTGTTTTGCTGCCTACCAATTTAAACAACTCTTCTTTAACGAGGTATAAATATTACAATGTTTCTGCGACCAGAAATCTACTTTCTTCATAAAATAAGTTGTATTCTTTAATAGTTTTAAAAAGCACTGACTGTCTACGCTCTTTTTAAAGCTTTAAACACAAAATAAATAGTGTAGTCCCCGTCAATTAGCAGAGTCCCCTGGATCGTGTCCCAGTTTTTTGTGGATCCTGCCTAACCAATGCAACTGCTCCGGCTAATTTCGGTGTGCCTATTATGTACCCACCTTCCTCATCGGTTGATATTTGGCAGATTAGAAAAGGCAACGCCCACCGGTAAGGGCAAGCAGATCGGGATGATTACCAGTGTCTGTACAGTGACTCAATTTTTGGTCATCAGGATCAGTGCGATCCCCGTAACGTATACGCAAGGGTGTGTGTTCAAGGTTCCGTTCGACAAATTATGGAAATGCGTCGACTCCTTTTCACCGGGTACTCCCTGAACCGCGACTGTTCACCGACCAATATTTCGTGCGTAAACTCGTACCGCGCCAGATGGCTCATGATGTAAAGTGAGCGTCGCGGCAGGAGAACATCCGCGGAGTGGCCAACGGTATCTTTGGTGGCCCGCTTTAGTCGCATAACGCAGTCGCTGAGCAGGCTGATGCCCGCGATGGTGTGCCCGCAAAACTGTTGATAATAGGGATAATCGAATTTTGGAACACTTTCAATGGGCTGGTCCAACTCACCCGAGTGCTGTCTACGTGCGGTTTAACCATGCCAACCTCAGCCAGGTCCAGGACGTGGACGAAGGGCAACACATGACCGCCACAGGCCTCTCTGGAGACGCGGTCCAACACAGCACGACTGTGGGGTGTCCACTTCTTTCTCTCCACTTCGCGGTACCCATGGATCGCCTGAAAATGGCACAGATGGCACCACTGGAACCAGGTCAACTACATACATATACCCACATCATCCCAGTGACTTGACTCGTAAGGCAAGCGGCTGATGTGGGGCTCGATTTCCCGTATCAGGCGTTGTTCCTCTTTCTCCGTGACAAAATCACAGATCACACGCATGTTTGCTTGAAACTGTCGTCTTTCTAAACTAGACCACTGACCGGCAAACTCCACCAGACTCAAGCTGCGCCCCCTGACACCCACAAAATTGGCTCCCGGAGAAGCTAGTCGGCGTAGGACAAGCATGTGCGTCACGACACGCAGATTGCGTCACTAGCATTCAAAGGACTTCCGCCAATCGCCTATCGATTGGAGTCATTCGATTAACACAGCTGCTACCGTTGTGCCTTCTCGTAACGGTCAAGCAAGGACGTAGACTTGCCCGGCAGCAGGACACTGCTAGGACCAAAGGCCGGAACGTGCACCGTCGGAATGCAGGGATGCCAGGTCGCCAGGTGTCTTTGCTGGTCCGGGAACACTCGATTTCCAGCGAATGCCCACGCATGCGCCGGAACACCACGCAGTCCGCGCTCGGCTAGGGCGGAAACGCTTTCCGGTGTAGATATACCAGAAATATTTCTGCTCTTCAGCCGTATGCTGCGGCGGTGGCTGAGTGCAGAGAGCTGGGTGCAGAGTGTCGGTTTCGAGTACTGGTCGCAAATTGTGTCGAACGGATTTTAAAGAAGGTCGCTCCAGCTATGAGCTGTGGGGCATAGACCCGTTGTATTGTTAAACATTCCTGAATCGGCGAGTGCGTAATAGTTGCAGTTCCAGTTGCAGTCCCAAAAAAAGCCAGAAGCACCGCCGGCGGTGGCCCAGTGAACCGCCCACACACCCACATGTGCATAGGTACAGGCAAGATGAGATCCCCTGTGAAAACTCCCCGGAATGCATCCAAGTATCTGCACCGTGAACTTCTTTCCCCATCGCACTAGTCGATTCTGACAGAAATGGAGGCGTGCTGGAAAAAAACGCAATTGACCTCTTGGCACCGCACCTAAATCGAATCAAAAATTCCTTTGGAGCCCCGCAATTATGCCGATAGGAATGTGTGTACACACAGCACAGCCTCACAAACTCGTGTAGTGTGTGCACTGAAAAGTATACCTTGTTCCTCCGTGTGTACACATGTCTATTCCTGCCCCTTCCCTGGAGCTGTTGTTTGGGTACAACAGGCAAAGTGTCTACATGCATGTAGCGGGAAGGAGAGAGTGCGAAAAATTGCTGTACATGCCCACGCACATTCTGTTCCTTTTTTAAAAGCTCGTCATAAATGAAATCATAGATAAAATGTCACTACCCATTCGATATTGAAGTCGGGATATAGGGAATATTTTTGCATTTGGAAAAGTTAACTTTCCTTAGATTCTCTCATGTGGAGCGCTGTTGTCCAGATCCAGATCCAGTCACGCCTTCTGCTCAGTCCGCGCAGCAGAATTTGCGCACTCCCGTCGTCTCATGTGAAAGGTTCACCTCCACCACACCCTCTTGACGGTCCAAAGGTATGGGCGTGCAGTTGCGCCAGAGAACATATTCGAGCTGGTTTGCCTACACCACAGTTTAAGGATGCATGTGCAGGGTGTGAGCGGGTCAATGTGTTGTTGCCGGTGCCAAACGTAAACAAAGTCCATTGCAAACATTGCATTTTGACATTTTCCAATATCCTGGTGTCTTTTCCGCAGCTGGAACACAACTACTGAGCGCCACACACCTCAGAAGAAATCAGCAGGATGTTGATCCGGTGGAAGAGCAAAGACAAGAGCGCCTCCTCCAACCAGAGCGCCTGCGGCAGCAGCAGCTCCTCCTCGAAGAAGAAACGCAAGGGACGCGAGGGCGGTAAGTAGCCGCAAGCTAAGATAAGGGCTAGGTGGAGCAAGCCATTGGGTCAGGACAATGCCTAATTCGGTGGTGCCTCTGTTTCAGAAGAAGATTGGCAAAATGACGCCAAGTCGGGACGCCTTCCTCCAAATGAACAAGGTAAGTGCATCTGGCAGAGTTCCTGGTGAAACGTCCACTCATCCGGAACTCCTGCATATACATATATATCCTTAACCCAGTTGGCGAAGAGAGACGCAGAGCCATGCGACGCGACGATCCGCGTCGCCACACGCTCGGAGGCGATATATTGGTCTACGGCGGCTCTCAGCACCCTCACGCCCATCAGGTGGCGCCCCAGCAACAGCGCGCCATGGACTTGGAGGTAGGGACTTCAGTAGGAAACTCACACGAACAGTTTTTAATCCTACTCCCTTGCAGATGAGTACGCGCGCCCAAAAGAACAAAAAGAACCAGCCGATGAGGGGATATGCGCCCGTTAATCAGGGCCCACTGTTCGATGACGATCCGGGCATCATGTCAGAAGTAGAAACGGCTAGCACCGGATTCCGGAGGGGCGGCAAGCAGCGCTCCTCGCTCCCCGTAGTACGCACGCCATCCAAAACGCTGGAGCGGCCGCTGGGACTGGTCTTTCTACAGTACCGCTCGGAGACGAAGCGCGCCCTGCTGCCCAACGAGATCACATCGATCGACACGGTGCGCGCCCTGTTTGTGCGCTCGTTTCCGCGCCAGTTGACCATGTCGTACTTGGAGGGGCCCAACGTGAAGATCTACATCCACGACGCCAGTAAGGACATGTTCTACGAGCTGGAGGACGTGCGTTCGCATCTGCGAGAGATCCGCGACCGCTCTGTGCTTCGTCTCTTCGAGTCAACCGAGGTGGCGGCCCCGCCCCAGATCCTGCCCGGCGGGCCTGGCATCCCGCAGCCCCTGCCCCCGGCACAGGCTAACTGGGACCAGGATCAGAGCTATTTCAGCGAGCCGGAGTTCGACTCGGACTACAAGCATCAGCACATCCACAAATCAAAGGTGAGTGCCGGCTAGTTTGGCTAAAATAGTCCTTTATTTAGTATCACCGCGTAGTTGCTAGGGTGTGGGGCTCAAGGATGGGTGTCCATGAGCGAGTCAAGGATTGTTGGGGACCATGGCACCACTGTAAAGCGTTGACTCCCACATGGACATGGGGAAAGGTGGTTCGGGACAGAATATGCCAACTCCAAACGAATACTTACTCGTATGTATAAAAAAAATTCATTGATAAGATGTGGGACACTAGGATTATATCCGTTGTCCGTACTGGAAGTAGAACTAGAAGTTGCCGCATGGGCCCACGCTAAGGCCCTTGAGCGCGTTATTCATGTGCTCCCGCACATCCTTCCAGGCGAACACAATGGCGCCCTGAAAGGGCTCCGAGTGGCAACTGCTGCAGATGGCCATTACGGCCTTCACCTCCTCCTCGGCGGGCTCTCGGTCGTGCGTGCTGATCTCGTCCTCCAAACTCATTTTCATGGTCAGGTCCTGTTTGAACTGCATGCCACCAAAGTCGGCGAGGCCGTTGTAAATCTCGCTGGCGTCCGTTCCGGATCCGTCATCTACCACTGAACCGTTATCCAGGAGCACCAGTCCGCGCTTTTGCAGATTTTTTGCGTCGGCCTCACGCTTGAACTGAATGTGAGTCTCCGTTTCGTCGATGAACTGGACGTTCGCCGAGTTGCTCAGCATCTGAAAGCGGTTGCCTCCGCTAGGCTGCAGCTGGGCCTGGGCCGAACCGCTCGGCGGCAAGAGTCCTAGAAGCTGCTGGGCCACCAGCCGCGAGCCCGCGTTGATCTGTCCATTAACGAAATTTGTATTGATGGTAATGGCCTGCTGCGCGGGATCGCCAAGCCCACCGCCAGCGGGCAGGGCGGCTCCTGCTGCCGCTGGCGGCGGGTTGGCCAAGTTGATGCGCACTCGAGTCGGGATCTGACCACTGGCAAGCAGCGAGTGCATGGGCTGAGGACGGTTGATCTGGATGCAGATCAGGAGAAATGCAGGTTAGCTATATATCTATCTTTAACCGGAGAAGACTCCCAACTCACTGAGGGTGGGGCACGTGTGGTGCTGGAGACCTCCAGGCCCTCGTGATCGAAGTGGTGGACGTGGTGGTGCTTGTGATCACGGTGCGCTTTGCCGGCACTGAGTGCCACTCGGTAGACCTGAACCAGAGTCATCTCGAAGTGCAGGCCGTGACTCACCTCGCCGGTGACCGAACTGCCGCCGGAACGCAGCTTGCCGTTCGCTGGAATTTTATGACCCACCAACTGCATAGACAGGAAAGTAATTAAAGAGATTACAGCATCTGCCATTCGCACGCGTAAATTTAAAGCGCAAATATGGGATTTTGCAATTGAACGTAATTGGAGCTGAGTCTGCTCCACTTACCGAATTGTGGAAACCACGACCAATGCGTTCTGCCTTCAGCCATGCTTGCCACTCGCCCGTCTTGCCATTCCACGAGCTGCACATGTGATGCCACTGGCGCATTTTCAGCGGGTAGTTTAATCTTCGTCGGGGACGGTAAAGAGACCATTATTCAGCTGGATAGATTGACGGTTTAATCGACTTACCTGTACATTTGCTGACCTTTTATGGCCATCGAAAGGAAACTTGAATTCTGCGCATTTGCGACCCAGATTTGCACTTCGCGTTGTTCCTTTCCAGCTGTGAATGCATAAAAGTGGATCAAATTGGCTTTCATGCCATTAATGGCGAAACTAGTGAGATTTTGAAATCAAGCAGAGCAACATTCCCTACGCCGACACATCGGCAGAACGCTTTCCTAACCCTCATCCCACTTGATCCCATCCCATCTACTTGGGGCCAACCCAACTGAGTGGGGAGCCGTGGAGCTCGGTTATACAACCAGCGGCTGGGAGTGTGCACATGCGGCAAATCCTGTTAGGCTGCTGAGCATGTTGCGATATGCATATTCACATTTAAATGTGAATCACCGGCTGTGAGGAAAGCATTTCCTAGCGGCAGGCCGGGGAAAAATCCGGAAGCTCGAGTGCTGATCGCCGTCGCCGCGACTTCCCGCTACTTGAAGCTCTGGAATTAAGTCAAATGCAAAAGCCAGCTGATTCAGCTTAAGCTGCGCTCAGAGTGCGACGCCAACAATGCCGACAACATCCAACTGGAAACAGGTAAATTATCGCTTATGTAATGCGACCGCAACGACAGCTTCACAAGCACCAACAATTCAAGATAACAAAAACAACAACAGTTAAACATTTCCGAAAATCAAGACGATGAAAAACAAAGCGAATCTTAAAGGGTGCAGCCACCAGACCTAGTCAGTCAGCCGCCTCGACAATAGCACCAATCCTCCTCCCAAACGGAGCCAACATAGTGGTAAGCCAGCATCATCATTAGCACCATCATCGTGATCATCACCAACTTCGTTGAGCATCAAGCTGAGTGCGGGCAACTTGTCGCTTGGTCTGACTTGCGTCAGGAAGTGGGCTTCCTTTCACTTTCGTAGACAGGTGCGAGCGGCGGAGCGTGGCCACAGTTTTCATTGGCCACAGCGAAGGTCTCTTTCTGGCGCCGTGGCCCATCAAAAGATCGACGTCCGTTACCACTCGCCCTTCGCCCGTTGTCCGCTTATGCAACAGCGTTCGCCCGTTGAAAGTGGTCATTGTGGAGCCGTTGTCTCGAATGCCGCTGAAGCTAGTGCAAGTCACGGTAAGAGGCTAACCACCACCCAACCCGGTCGCGACCCACCCAAGCCCGCTCAGTCACTCACCCTCGTAGGTCAAAAGGACGTGGTCGCCACTGTGGTTGGTGAATCGCATCCAAAAGCAAAGTGTGAACTGGTCCAGCTCCGGTATCTGGTTGCCGTACTCTACCTGGCCGTCCTGGTTGAAAGCAAACTTCTTGACGCTGCAGCGATCGGAACCGTACAGCGGAGTCCGCGTGAAGGTCAGTGGCTCCTCGTCCTCGATACTGTAGGACTCATACTGGTCCTCCACATGATCTGCGAAGCTGATGGGGTGGACCACCGAGGCACTGGAGTCCCCTCCGCTTAAAATGACAGCTCGGCCCGGGAGCACCTCGTCCCCGACCGCTGCGGTCTCCTTTTCGTTGCCAAACTGCGAGAAGCTGGCGGACATTTCGTGGCTGCTGCTGGCAGTCCCCGGATGCGACTGCTTGAGGCTGTAGGAGGCGGTGCTGCCGCTGATCCCGGTGCTGCCGCCCAAACTAACGGCGATTGGCTTCCAGGCGAAGGAAACAGCCGCGTTTAGGAGCACGACCCTGAGCAGAGTTAGAGGAAGGCCCTGCGCCATTTTTATGATGTACCTTTATTTTGATCCCCGATTGAATTTGGATGTGTCTGGGAAGATTGACAATTGGCTCTTCCACGCGTCTGCAACGTCCGATTGCCGCGATGTCTCGCACTTCACTAATCATCCACGCATGCGCCATAGCCAAGTTGAGTTGCGCCGAAAACCTAGCCGCTGCCGTAACAATAACAACAGCAGCAGCTCTGCCCAACTGGCCGCTCGTCTGGCTCAGTTGTAACAAATTGTAAAAAAAACTGTTGTATTGAAACCGAAACTGGTTGAGGTTTGTCGGCTGCGCTGCTGTGGCAGTAGCAGGCAGTGAATGAGCAAAACACTTGCACTAGCTGCACTCCGGGGACCGCCGCCCATAGCCGGATGGTTCCATAATGCACCTTATGAGCAGTCGCTGTACTGGCAGAACCCAAATTGAGCCAAGCCTCACCACTAAACTAACCAGCTGGACAGAGCGATCTCCCACAATGACTCCAGTCAATAGACAGCAGAAGAACTCTTTTGCTTTACAACATCGACGAAATTAGCTAATTTGCCAAGGGAGTGGATCGAATTGATCGAGTGGTGGGTGGGTACAATGCCAATTATTAGGTATTGATCTTATCACGGCCATGAGCCCGTGTTATTGAGCCAATGTTGTTGCACAAAAAAATGTTATTTCGATTTTTATTCAATTCAATTAATCAAATAATAAATAAATAATAATAATTAAAGAAAAAGTTTGGTTGCTAAAAAAAAAAAAAATATATCAATTCTGACACATTATCATAACAGGTGTAAGAAACAGTACTTCACTATACTCCCAAATATTCATAAAAATACGAAATAAAGGATCAGAGATTAATTCCCACCGGGAAAACAAAGTTTCAAAACACAAACTTGATAAGAAAATTTCATTTGATTAAAACCGAGAATCAGTTAGACACCTCTCCGAATCAACTTGTTTGGTAGCTCGCTACCGAGCCTCGCAGCCATGATTATAAACTTACTGCGATTCTTTCAGCTCACCCGATTATTTCGCTTTCTAGTCCCAACCATACCTAACCTATGTAGGTATCAACTCGTCTTGTTGTATAAAAACAATAATTTTTCTCTTTGTGTGATGGCGAGTAAGTGTGTCTATGCGCACTTTTTGGAATAGGCGACGGACCGTCATTAAAGGGAGGAGAAATCAAATTGGACAGTTCGGACACTTGAACGAAGGCCAATTGGCAGTGTTAAGCGAAATACCTGTCCCTTGCCCTTGCCCCTGTCCCTGTCCCAGTTGCTGCTATGGGCCTGCGGCGGTTGATGAACTTATCCAACAGCGTTTATCCATCTATTATATTTCAGATTGGCAAACAGCCGGCACCCTACTACGTGGGATCGTCGCAGACCTTGCCCCGCGGCATGTACTCTTCAGAACGAAATAAGGTGTCGATGGGTGCGTAACGTAGTCGAACCGACTAATTGATTTCGTATTCTTTTGTTTCGTTCCTTTGAGTAGTGGACTCTTGCTTTGAGTTGACCGATCCTCCTCCACCTCCGTTTGGGTGATCCCTCCTGGCTCATTTGCCGCTCCCATCATTCCCGGGTCTCCAGAATTTTCCGGGCTTTTGTTGTGCCTTGTCTTGCTTTGTTTGGTTCAGTTCTCAGTCATGCGCATTCTCTGCTCGAGAGAAAGCCCAGTCTAAATATGATTCATGTTCCATCCATTAACCCAACACTCACATCCGAACACCAACTCTGTGTGTATCAAATCAAACCGAACCAAACCAATCTAAACAAAACCGAAAAAGGAGCGCCTGTGAAACCACTCAGATCACTCAATCCAAGGGGTAGCATGGAACCCCTGTTCCCCTACACCCCGGATCAATTATACAGCATTCCAGGTACACGAGAATTTGCCTTTCTATCCAATTATAGCTAAGATTGTACGACCGCTTCCATGTACTTACTTGTGCAATGTGAACAGTCGCTTACATTATACGCGCTTACTCGCATCTGATCATTCATTGGCTTGCGCTTGCTTTACGGAACCGCTAGAATATTAAATTCAAACTCAAATTTAATGCGATATTGACAGTTCACTATCCACACAAACGAATCGGAAAGCGTTATTTATTTTCATTTCGAATCATTCTTATGCGTTCCTTTATTGCGTTTCGTCACTCCAAAATTCAACTAACGAGTGTAATCTAGTACCGTCTGATAACCAAGTCCATAAACACTTACTACCTACCCATCCGAGTTGCACTGCTAACCGAGCCGGTTCCTTTTGTAGACGGCTACACCAGTTCTCCAGAGCGCGGCAGCCGCGGCAACTACGAGGAGCCGTACTACAGCCAGTACGGCACAAGGGGCACTGTCGTGGCCCCCATCATCGACGAGGAGCAGAGGTGAGTGCAGGGGGGCGGGGTGGATGGTTCTATGAGTAATATTTGCTAATCTGTGCCCACCACAGCGACGGAACCATGACCGAGGATCAGTACGCCTTGTACGGCATTAAGGTGGGACCGGGACTTAACCGCCTAGCGCACCGCGGCAATCAGATCTACGACCCCACTAGGTGAGCATGCTCCTCCTTCGATCCCTCGCAGCTTTCATGTAGAAGGCGTAGTCTTGCTGTAGCAGAATCCCCATAGGCGAAGCTGAGGGCAGATGCCCTGACCGTACGAAACTGCGCTTGCTGCGGCGGTATATCTTGATGCGCTTCACGCTCCCGTTGGATGAGGTGGTGGTGGCCGTAGCCACCGGGTGGAAGTAGGTGGTGCCCTTGCTCTTGATGGCCTGCACAATTAGGCAGAGCAGGTAGCCGCCAAACGAGAGAAAGGCCAAAGCTGTAATACTAATCTGAAACAGGGTTTGCAGCTTTGACGGCTTCTGCTCGACCCAAGGAGTCGCGGCCTGTGGATGCGTCGATTGCCAAGAACCACTAGAGCCAGTAGTATCGTGCTCACCCCTGAAACGGATAAGTTTTCACTGCAAGCCAGCACCTGGTCGAAAAAAGGGCTAACCGATCTGCAGCCATCAAGGCCATACGTTCTGGGAGCTGCGATCCCTCCACATCCGGACATTCCCTGGCTGGCGTTGGAGAACTGCCTGCGTCCTGGAACTCCATTCTCAGCACGGACTTCTTCAGCAACAGCAGCTCGTCCATTTGAAAGTTTGCCAGGCAGCGGGCGAACCGCGCTGGTGTGCTGGAAACTGTCGGAATTGTGTGCAAGTCGGATTCAGCATGTGTCCAGGGCCACTGGGTTTCCCAATCTAATGGAATCGTACATACCACTGCAGGTAGTCATGTTTTTGCAGCCAGCTCAGTGGTTCTTGCACTGCTCCAACTTGCGTTCGGTTGACGACTGCAAAAGCGGACTGGCATTGCGTGCCAACGCAGCTGTGGCTGATGCTGCTGAACGGAATGGAGGGTATACTGAACCAGTTCAAGAGCATCGGGGTCTGCAGCGGTAGAGTGTACTGGAGTAGCATCGCAGTTAGCATTCTTGCCTGTGCACTAGGTGTTCCGACCCGCGTTTCGACATCAGTTCCAATTCCGGTGTCTAAGCGTAAGCCCCAGCCAGTTGTATGATGCCTAGGCTGGGCTGCGCAATTGGAGCATTTCAGTGGCGGCGGATGTGTGGCCCAGTAAGCGCGGTGGAGCGACTCGAAAAAGCAAAACATTTGGAGACAAGTTTTATACTGATTTCTACTTTTTGCTTACTTGCAGGCCAGAAGACTTGCACCGCATTCGAGTGGAACACATGGAACGGCAGCTGGCCAACCTCACGGGATTGGTGCAGAAAGCCCTAGTTAACCAGAACCCCCAGATCGCTCCTCTGGCAGTGCCCACCCTGGATCCAAATTATCTGGTCGTACCAACGCAGATGCAAGGTATGTTTCTGAACCTTCTGAATTTCTGGGTTCGCTTCCGTATGTGTTGTTGTCTCGGCACTCACTTACCTTGGAGCACCTACGTTGGCCGCACCGTCTGACACTGCTTTGTAGAACTTACATTTTTGGAACATTTTAGTTGCTCGGACAAAGCTTGTTGTTAGATGCAAGTGTTCGGTTAATTAAGCCTTGCTGCTAGTTTGTCTTTTATCCTCTTATCTTATTTGTTCTCTCCTCCGCACGCTGCGCAGCCAACGGCTCCGGAGACGAACTGTACATTCGGGAGAAAGCTCCCAAGCTGGGCAAGAACTCCTGCCGTAAGTTTCGCACAGTCTCGCTTCCAAACGGCCATCACATGTATTGTCCTTGCTTGCAGAAAAATCGGTGTCCTTTGAGAAATCTGTGTCCTTTAGCGATGACATACAGGGAATACCAAAATCTCACAACCCTCTTCATACCGGTAATTATTTCACATCGGCCTTTTTACCTTAACACTCTAAATAAAATTCGACCAGAAATCCACAAGATCAGAATAAATTTATGAATAGATTGGAATAAATAAAAAATGTTAATTATCATAAACGATTATGTGTTTAATCATTATGTAGAAAACATTAACGACTTTAAATTTATTATACCCTAGTATAATAGTACTATAATATCAATCAAAAGTGTGGTAACTTCGTTCGAATTTCGTTCTGAGTCTGGGAAAGTGATGTGCCTGATTCGCTTTCTACACACAAGGCAAGCCAAGATCGTATAAAGGCATCCATTTCCCTTTCTCACCACTGCCACCCAATGCCTTCGATACGGGCATGGTTTTTACAGCTGACACGAAACCAACCAAGCCGGCAATCAAGTCGTCCACCCTACCACGCACTTCTTCACAAGGTAAGAACAGCAAAACCTGTTACGCATGCATCAACCACGTTTTCCCACCAAACGGCATTGCCTCGCTTTCCCACTACATATTCCTCCCCCTCCCTTCTCTGCCCACCACAACAGAGCGCGACCGCCTAAAGCCTCCTCCGCCGCCCAAGCCCATCGTTCTGGCTCAGACCACTCACCCCAGCTACCGGGCGGACATTGCACTGGCCCCCGAGGTGTACAACCACCTGCGCGGTCTGCAGAAGAAGGCGAAGGACCTGCGGATGGAGGTGCGCACCCTACGGCGCCTCTCCCAGGCCCAGGCGGTCGCCGTACGCGAGGACATCAAGGGCACTTTTATGCGCATTCGCGCCACGCTGCTGGCGAGCAGCGGCAGCTTCTGGGACCACCAGGGCGACCAGGACGCCACTCGAATTTCGCGCGAGGAGGAGCTCTACAAGCAGGAAGTCATCCGCCTGGAGAAGGACCTGAGTGACCTGGAGGGGTCCGTGGAGAACCTGCGGGGCGAGGTAATCAACCGGCGCACCCGCGTCAACATGACCGCTGTCGAGGACATGGCTTTGGTGCTGAGTCGGGCTAGGTAAGTGCTGAAGTTGACCAGTAGCCGACGAATGAAAGTAGCCTACTCCTTTTCAGCAAAACTGTCGCTGAACTGAAGCTTAAGTTCCCGGCCCTCTCAAACGGCCTCCGCTGCATCTTGTCCAACGAGATGGAGAAGGTGGTGCGAGAAGAAAAGTTCCTCAAAGAAGAGCCCGACCGCTTGGAGTCGGCGCTGCGCCGCTGCAAGAAGCTGACTGGCACATTAGTGACGCTCAAACGGTTTGTAGCCCCGTCGACCATCTGTGGCTGTCCATCACCAACTCCTCAGGTCCGTGCCGATGAGCTTATCCTCTCCTTTTGCTTCCACAGCTTAGCCAGTGTGCAGGAGCAACGGCTACCGCCCAACGAGCCAACTATTAGTGAGGAGCCACCGCGGTCCGCGGACATCTCGGCACCCGACAAGGTGAGTGCGAAGCACCCAAGGTTTAGGGTGAGACAGAGATCGTGCTGCTGCGACAGTTACACAGAGCTAGTTCAAATCCAAATCGAAGAAAGCGTTATGAGGCCCGGCCACAGCTCCATGTCCATATACTTATATACATATTATTCTGCTACATAACGTATCATGACTATCTATACATATGTATAAAAGTATTGTTTTCACTTTTTTTATCGCAGAGATTAGTTGCTTTTGTCCTACCATATATCGAGTTTGCTATGCTTTCATTTCGAATCCACCTCACCGGATCAGATCTGATCCTGTCTCTAGACTCGTAGCTTTCACCCGAATATCCGAACCTGCGATGTTTCCGAGCAAGCAATATCGCATAGGTGCTGCAAATTCCCGCCTTTCCAGCGGTCCTTCCGTCTTTCCTCTTTCGCTTATCCGGGAAAAGCGAATTTCTGGTTATATGAGGAGCAGAGTCGAATGAAGCTTATCCAACTCTTTACCTCGAGTTCTGGCGGTGATTTAACATTTAAATTGGGTACTGTGCTTAGTTTGAATACGAACCCTCTTAGTTGTATAAACATAAATAACCTTGATTACTTTACACTTATTCGTTTGTAGTCTTTGGTTTATCTTTTGTGCGATTATCTTATAAATAAGTTGCAATTGGCTGTTGTTACAAAAATAGTGTTTTGGTTCATCGCTCATTTCACACAAATTATTCAACCATTCAACTAATTCATTCAGAGAAAATAACCGTATCAAAATTTTATTACGTACAATTTGAATCGAATGGGATCGCGTGAAGTCCAATCAAACTGGCACAAGTTGAGATAGCGCCCCACTTAGCACCGCAAAACACCGTGAAGCTTCACCGATCCAGCCACCGACCCGGACCCCGCCCTTTTAGTCTTTGCCTTTGCCCTTGTCCCTTACCCATACTACTGGCCTCTGCCCCTTATCCCTCAAGCTGATTGTTCTGAGCTTGCTTTGTTGGGTCTTAGATATTTAAACACACAACTAACTACCAAATTCCACACGTACAATTACAGATACTTTTAAGGTATCCTGTTCCATCATCACATGCTAAGAACCAAAAAATGAAAACAATTAAACAGAACACAACAGTTAATTTATAAAGCTAACGTCTTATAAAATGAGGTTTACCTTCGTTTTCTCTCTTTCGCCTTTTCTCAAACATTTTGAATATCGTTTACAACAACAACTACAACCCACATAGTTTAACTGGCGATGGAGTTCAAACTTCAAAGAGGCAATTACTGAGTAATGACTGAAAATCAAAATATAAAAGAACATTACAAAAACAAACTCAAAAAATCTAAAACAAAACAAAATCTAATTAAAAAGCAAAAAAACCTTATCGAAAAAGAAGAAATCATAAAACTAAGTCAATTTTCTTTTTGCCAAACATAATTTGCTCTGCATTAAACATAATAGTTTATATTTTTATACTATTTACTACTGCTATAAACTTCTAACTAAACTAATACTCGTACTAAACTCGAAACCCATGTCAAACCTCATCAAAGCTGTCCATAAGCCACGAAAAAAACACTTCTAATAACCGCAACCCTTTTAACTAACCAAACAAATGCAACATATCCATGTTCGTATGTACATATGTATTAATAAAAGCCCATTTGAATGACTGTCATTTAAAACACCGTTCCACGGGTTACATCTCATCCCTGCTATATAAAATACCACATGCGATCCGGTTGCGCATTTATTTCAAACGCCAGTTCTCTCGCGTAACCACGTCTTCTAATCAGGAGCTTTTCCTGGACCGTCCTTTAACAACTTTCTGGGCGCAGTCATAAGCATTTCCTGAGTGGGTCAAAAATGTGGGAAAGAAACTTTGAATTCATTGATTTTTATTGATTTTTTTGTATTTGCTTTCCGATTGAAACAAATTTCGTGTGTTATGAATCACCCGTTTGTTATTTTTCAGACAGTTGAACCTGAGTCAGGGCAATATTAAAAAAATAAATAGCGTTAATTTTGAGAACTTTATCCGGTGGGATAGACATACATACATCCGGTAGCGCTAACAAAATACATCCGCACCTATAAGTGCAAGAAGGCTTATTTTCATTGATTTTGTTCCACTCCTACATCCTTCCTGTTTCCGTGCCACCCCCCTGTATCCGTTATCGTAAACGGAGTTTTGTTTTCAGTGTTCGCTGCTTTGCAAGTCTTCCGTTGGTGTTTGTTCTTTGTTCTACATGTTGTTCTGTCTTTGTCTCCTTCTACAAAATGTGTACATTACTCCTCGGTAAGCTCGCATCAAAAGTGATTCTTGGGATCTTATTCCGTTTAAATTTCCTTCAGATTATGTTCAGGCGCGGTCCGTGACTTGTCTTAGTACACCTACACACGTGAAAACCGGGGAACAAATTATTTGACCAATCTCTTGGTTGGAGATAATTAAGCAAACCAGGAATAAATTAAACACGCACATCCACAGAAACAGAAACGGATACAGTGGCCAATATACAGAGATGCAGAATTAAAGTTATAATACAGATTTTTAGTGAACGTTCCTGGTTTCATTTTATTAAGTGTTTCTATTTATTATAATCATACAGACACTTCCCGCTGAAAAAATAACTCACCAGTTAATCGCGTTCTACCCGAATCTTTTTTAACTTTTAATTGATATTTTGTAGTTGCGAACGACGCATATTTGTGTATATATACAAATATACAAATTAGAGAATATGTATGTATATGTACCCTTGTTTATGTACGTACACACCAGCCACTTCCCCCCAAGTCCCTTAAACCAAACACACCGATCCCCGAAATCATAATTACTCATAGTACCTAATAATTAATCTTAAGCAGACAATCGAAGGGCCAGTTGTATTGCAGTCAATAAAGAATGCAAACTGTCACCACTGTTCAGTCACTGTTCTCACTCATCGATTGTTGTCTTTGAAGTTTCAACAATATATCAACCCATCAGCCCCACATCAATCACATGCGTAACTCCGAAAGTGTGTTTCCCCATTATCATCAGATTTAATTACCAATTTAGTAATCAGAGCCTTTTATCTTGTCCGCTCTATACACATCAGAACAATCCCTGCTGGGAGCGAGATAATATTATACTTCAAGCTATAGTCATAAGAGAAGCTATCGTACTAGAGATTTAGTGCTGGTAAAGTCCTGCACCCGAGGGATGCGCGTGGTCTAAAGTTCATACATGGAAACTTAGATTAATACCTTATAGAAAGACGTTTGTCCCGACATTCAGAATACAAAAATCGGTGAAGACTTCCTTAAAATCCATGAATGCGTCTCAAATGGTTTTCGATTTTTTTTAGTTTAGAGTTTCTGTAGTACAAGAACCTCACCAACCCACCCATCTGGAATCTGCCGTCATCTGTCGCATCCGTATCTTCCCTTTTTCAAACGCCGCCTTTAAAGCTATTCGTTCTTTTTACCACATAATCGTACACATGCCTACCGTACTTTGCCTTAGATATATCGTTTATCATCATACCGTACCACCATTCCACCTTTGTAGACCGTTTACCTTTGCTTGCTGCCTGCTTGCTATGTTTGCTTAGCTCCTGTGAATATTCATTAGTTTTATGTGCTGTGACATATGGCGATCAATCATGTAATTTACTCGTAAGCTCATATATGTGTTCGTACGTGTTTGATACAAACTTTGCTGCAAGTCGGCTTTTTTTTTCACAGCATGATCCTTTGCAACTGCACCTTTTTTCGATCGCCAAGGCGGTTGGTTTGTTTAAGCTATCTATATATTTTGCTGGGTTACTTGCGTATTAGATGTTTATGTGTAATAATCAAATAACTTGCGAGCATATACGTATGTCCCGTTTGAGTACCTTATTACCGAATGTATAAATGTGAGATGTTATCCGACTATTAACTATATATATATATATCATGTATCTTGGCTTCGCCTCGCGGGAGCTGCATTAGAACTTGTGTTTTACCGACAAATTGTGTGTTCTTGTAGCCAATCGCAACACCCAGGATGGGGTCGTTCGCTCTCAGCGGGGGACTCGCACCCGAAAACGCACTCGATGCTCTGCTAGATGAGCTCAAGACATTCTCCAAGCCCATTGCCCAACAACAGCAGCAGCAGCAACAACAGCAGCCACACCAGCAACTATACGAGGTAAGTGTGCACACCCGGCCCGCCATCCCCAGCCGAACTCAAGGGGTCCAAGTCTTCTCCTGCAGATTCGGCCCGAAGATTCGGCATCCGATGAGAGCGCACAGGCCGCAGTACAAAGCACCGTCACCACGCAAATATCGCAGGCCCGTCTGTACACGGAGGCGAGCGTCAACATGCAGCAGGCGATCACCGGCAGCATGGTCATCGCTGTCGCCTCGGGCAGCGTGCCAGCTCAAGCCCTGCGCGGCGTGCTAACCCACCAGCACTCACAGTCGCAGCAGTCCTATCAGTCTCAGTCTCAGCCTCAGCCTCAGCCGCAGCTGATGGTGCACACCAACATGGGCAGCCTGCGTCGCCTGCACTCTTACCCCAGCGAGTCGGACTCCGAGCTGCCTGGGCCGCCGACTGGTTCGCGGGCCAGCGAGATGGTCCTGGCCAACGGTGGCGGCAGCAGCAGCAAGCCTCCCGTGCCCGAGCGAAACGCTGAACTGATCACCAAGGTGGGCCACAAGCGCATACCGCCACCTCCGCCGCCACGCACCAGCTCACGTAGTCCACTGGCCAGTCCAACCAGCCCAAACATGCCACAGAACCTAGCTGCCGCAGCCACAACCACAGCCACAATCAATGTCAATGTCAACGTCAATTCGAATGAAAATACCACTGGAAACAGCGTGATGGCTGACCCCGTCGTGGCTAGCGGCGACACCTCCAGTGGGGACAACTCGAGCGGCAACGAGTCGGGCAACGACCACGTCCAGCGTCAGGTGGCCCTCGAGATGCGCCACCAGGAGCTGCTCAAGAAGCAGAAGCTGCTGCAGGAGCAGTACCAACGCCTGCAGCAGATGAGCAAGCTTCCGTCGGTGGACGTTCCGCAGACACAAGACATGGCCGGTGGCAGCAACACGCTTCGCAAGCTGGGTAGCGAGACCAACATCCAGCAGAAGATTGCAGCATTAAGTCTAGCTTGTGAGGCTAGTGGAGCCGCAGCTGCGGCGGCGGCGGCTGCTGCGGCTACCAATGGTGTGTTGGTCAGTGATGCTACGAGCGGTGCGGTCGGCGGCGCGCTGGGTGGTGGTGCAGCTGCAGGGGCGGCTGGTGCGGGCGCTGCTGCTGTTCACTCGAATCTGAATTTGAACTCCCAACACCAGACAGCCCCGACAACCACCAAACAGCTGTACGAGACCGAGATACTCTAACACAACTGGAAATTGGCGTGGAACGAAGCTAAAATTGACATTTAATTGGAGCGGTCAGGCATCTGACATTAAAATGAAAGCTTAGGCAAGTCTAGCCGAAGTCCTTTATCACCACCCCTATTATTAGCGTGAATTACGACTTCGATAAGGAAAAAACGTTAAAACTTACAGCCCCTGGTCGCTCCCACCCAGACATTATCAACGCTGACAAAACCGTACAGAACCGATATGAATGTATATTTACAACGAGTACCATTTCGTGTGTCCGGGTGGGCAGAGGATCACAACATACTTGTATTTACTATCATATATTTGTCGTACATAAATGTGTATTTGCACAACTCCAGCATCCGATGTTCGTTAGGTGTTGTCTCTAAAAACGCAATGCAAATGATCGGAAACAAAATGAAAACAATTATAGAATCGAATCACAAATCAAAAACCGTTCATATGTGTAACACGTAATCACCATTTGTGCACACCCATAACAAGTGGGCATCGCCCCATAAAGCAGATGAATGTATTTATGTATTCGCTAACATTGATGTACTTGTTGCATGTTGTATTTTTGTTGTTGTTTCAATGAAGTTGCACATAGGTCAAGAGCAGGAGGGGAAGCGATTAAAGCCCACAAATATTGCACAACACTACGACGTAGTCGAAGATTGAGAAGACTACACAATGTTTCCCAGCACGAACACCCCCAGCACTAAGGCTCGATGTATCCATCTGAGTAGATGTGTCAATGCCCAAGCAGCACCCCTAGTCCAAGGTCTAGGACCCAGGACCTGGCAACTCCACAGCCACACGTAGAACAAACATTTCTCAGCATAGCCAAGCACAACGACACTAGGAACACGAACCGATTTACGATTAACTATTATGCATATGTACAGATCTACGTATATGCTGAAAATATGTCATAGATTTGTATTATTACCTTGGTATGGGACGTGAGACTGATAGTTCTATATATGTAGCTCACAATATATACATATACAATATGAAATGCGAAAACAAAGATATTGTACTTATTTTTGTTAAAAAGGTGATTAGCTAATTGTATTCCCCCACAAAAACACACAAGCATTCCCTCCTACTCGAAGGAGAGGCTCGTTATTCTTAATAGAAATTTCGGACAGTGTTCGAGACTTTTCGGACTACCGAAGGCAGTATTACCTACACGGAGCACCTATCAAATGGGTAAACGAAATGCGATTGCGCGGCTACGTGCATGCATATTTAGCCATATGCATTTAACGCTACATACGACATCGAAAGATGGGCGGCTAGGAACGCCCCCCCAAAACCATATCCATGGGTAGGTCACGGGCATTGCCTAAAGGCTCAGCGACATACGGACTCGGACGGATAGACAAAGCTCCCCGGGAACGTAATGGGTTTATTTTCCTCCCAACCCATTTCGATCGTGATGAGGCGTCCGGGAATTTCGTAGTCAAGAGCTCTTGACTGCATTTGTTTTTAGCAAATCCAAAGTTATCCGAAAATCGTACACCAGCATCCCTACCATGTAAGCATGTACATATATTCCGATGTTTGGAAGAAATAATGAAATAATGTGGATAGACAACTTGCACACCAATGCACAGATATAGATTTGTTAATTTTACTGCTCGGCCAGCATTACACTTGAGTATTAATGGTTAATTTACTTTTAAATTTAAATTAACACACGAACTTAAACAATTAAACACAAAAACTCATTCCTTAAATTGTTCAAGTCTCGAAGTCTGAATGGGGACTAAAGTTCAGTTCGCTGATCCTGATCGATGTGGGAACGAAGCGAACGTTGAGCGTTTTAACTTAAGATCTAACACCACACCACACATAAAAAGTTACAATAAACATTTTGGAGTATATGTATCTCTGCTACTCATATATGTATAAATGCAGAGTTCTATTATATGCATATCCAATAGCTTAAATACAACCACAGAAGGTCACCTTCTCAAGGCTTCTGCTGATCGTAATTTATAGCCTAACACGGTTAGCCGTATTATTTATAAGGAGGCCCAGTTTTAATGCCCAAGAGTCCTGGCCGGTGCAATAGACTTGAATTTAAGACTAAAATTCGAAACACTTAAACCCCTAGGTGCGCGCTCAATACATAACATATACACAGAAACAAATATTTAATATTAAGTTAGTAGATTTGTATTATTTATTTAGTGCCATTCGACGTATATGTACAACATATATTTACATGCTAATTCACGCAACGAATACACATTTAAATAAACATATTACATGCAAACGATGATAACAATGCGAACTCAAGATATTTAAGTATAAAGATAAATAAGCAGACGTGTCGAAATCAATGGCACCCTACAAATAATTATATTCCTTACATGGCATACCACACTCACACTTTTCACAGACACATTCAGACGCACACGTCCCACTCTCCTACACCTACACAGATATTTAGTATCGCTAACAGGTGGATACGATCCAAAATCCCTGCCCGACTGGGAGAAGGGAGTTGTAAAATGCAAAACTCTTAATGAAGCTGCATTAAAAGAGTTAAAAGTGCATATTTTTTTCTTAATAATAATTACTCTATTTAAATTACAACAATCCACAACAATAAATATCATTCGTAAAATGAACTCTTAACATGACTTTTTCTAATGGTTTAAACGTTCCCTGCTGTTTTTACTTACATCTGCTAAATAATGGCCCTAATCGATATGCTGTGATTGTTCTGATCAACGTTACTCTGTTTATATTTCCAGATGCTGCCACTTCATTTCAGCAAGTACAAGTACATGCATACAGTTCTTAATGCTAGTAGACTGTAAACAACAAAATCTTTCGCATTTATATGTAAAAGGCACAAATTTTGCAGACGGATATATAAATCACGTATCAAAATACGTCCTGTCATGTGATGAGTCACAGTCAAAGTTATTTAAGTTGCCGAATTAAAACTTAGACTCTTTTTGTCTGTTTGCCAACTCAACTTCCTTTTTATCTGAATATATCCCCGCCTCGACAAGTTTGTACTCTACGATTCGCATAGCCAGTCACAAGGCAATTTGGGCATTTTGCTAGCTGGCCATGGCAAATAGCCAGCTGTCTTAAAAACCCAATAGTCGTAGGACACCTTCGCAATTAGAGCCAGCAGCAGGATGACCTCGGCGGCAATTAAATAATAGATGTAGTCGGTCCAGTCGGGAGGTGATTGACACAGCTTGGTCTCCTGCAGTTCAATGACACTCAGGGGAATGTTGCGACACCGTATGTCCATATAGTCGGGTATATCCGAGCTGCGCTCTTTCAGCCAGTTTTGCAGCGTCTTGGCCGAATTGCAGTCGCACTGGAGCTTGTTGCCCGCCAGGTAGATACGACGACCCAGACCCGAATCCATCAGGGCATTGTTAAGGAAATACTCGGGAATCTATATTTGGCGGCACTCTTCATTTTTGTGTTCCGCTCAGAAATGGGTTCTGCGCACTCACCTTGCTTAGCGAATTGTTCCGCATGTAGATGCGTTGGAAGGTTTCGATGAACTTGGTGCCCTCGAACTCAAGGATGGAGGATATCTGGTTGTTGTCGGCCACGAATCGGTTGATGTTGTGGTAGGTAGGATTTGTTTGGAAGTAATCGCCCAGTCTGGTTATCTTATTGTTCGTGATATTAAGCATAAATGTGTTGTCTGGCAGCCTTTGCGGTAGTTCCACCAGGCCAAGGTTGGAGCAGTCGACATGGCACTGGGGCTTTGACTGGTTATCCTGTATGATC
Source organism: Drosophila rhopaloa (assembly GCF_018152115.1). Classification (NCBI taxonomy): domain Eukaryota; kingdom Metazoa; phylum Arthropoda; class Insecta; order Diptera; family Drosophilidae; genus Drosophila; species Drosophila rhopaloa. The sequence goes on along the minus strand of NW_025335123.1, from coordinate 26,283,881 downwards.
ATTATGTTCTCCAGGGTGCACTTGCAGTTACCGTAGTTCGGAATTACCGGGCAATTTGTCAGACACCGCTTTCTGTTCTCCAGCTGCTCCACGGACACTTTGTCTGTGGACTGGAACCAGGTGCGGGTGGCGTTGTACTGGCAGTAGGAGTGCTCGGGGTTCAGAAAGTTGATAGATTCGTTGTATATGATTTCGTTGAGTGGGGTACACAACATACGCATGTTGCCACTGAAAGCAGTCGTTGGGTTAAGCTGTTTTCTCATTGTCTTTATATTAGCCATCGGCCTCACCTGATGTCCAGCGTAATGTTTTTGTTCTGGTTCCGGTGGGGCACCAGTGAAAGATTATTGTGCGACATGCCGAAGAACTCCAGATGCGGGACGTCCTTGACCGCCCGCGAATGGATCTCCGAAATGTTGTTGTTCGATATGTTTAGGCACTTGAGGGCCGAGTGTCGCGGAAAGGCGTTTACCAGGCGCGTAATATTTCCGTCTGTGACGGCGAGCGACTGCAGTGATCGGAAAATGGGGTTGGACAGGTCCACGTCCTTCACAGTCATGTTGCGCACGTGCAGGTTGGTCCACTTCGATATGTTGCTGCAGCTCGAGATCATCGTTACCTGCGATATGTTGCAGCAGTACCACGAGTTGGTCCTAACCGGGTGCTCCCTGCACTGACAATTATTGCCCTGCGCCCCTGCGTTTTGGGATTGGGAATCCGACTGCGGCATTGAAGCGGTCTGGCCATCGGGCGATTCGGCTCGTCCGTCGAAGGAGTTGCCACACAGCTGCTCTTCGGCATGGAAGCAGTGCTTCAGATACTTCGGCTGTTCAGGTGCAGCCGGCGGAAGAGTGGCGGCCGAAGTGGTCGAGGTGGAGGAGGACGTGGACTCAACTGTTGTTACGACGGCTGGCGCCTGAGTGGTTTCTGTCACAGCTCCTGAATTGGATGTAACCGCCATGGCTATTTCAGCTAAGGTCACATTATCGGGTGTCAAGGTACGAGCCGGTTTGGATGTCCATTGCTCACCTTCCTCCAGCTCGCCTTCCTCCATGGTATGCGTCAATGAGGAGGATTGCTCGCTGAGTGGAGGGTCCTGTGATGTTTCTGGCCGCGCGCATGCGCCTGCTAAAAGAAGCAGTATAAGCAGCCACGAGCCCTGTAACGACAATCAAATGGCACATTAGTGGGAACTGAGTAGGGTAAAGTACAAAGTCAGATGTTGGACATATGCAAATATTTGCCAGACGCGTTTATTTGCTATTCGAATTAGCCTCGGCAGCCCGACAAGGGCTTGGCGCGTCCTCTGGTCGCCGCAATTAGGGTAAGTGAGGCGCACCCTGCAATTGCTGGGCCCACTTTGTTTGGCACCCTGCGGCTTAGCTTATGATGACACCGCTCCGCTAATTCGGCAATTAATTAACGAATCGTATCGGCCGTATGTGATAAAAGGCCAATAAAAAGATTAATTGTGTTAGGAAGCTATTGTGGGTGGGCAATTTGGCAGTTTCGTTGGTTGATGTTGGTGGAACTTAAAGGTATGGCTTCTCAGTAAACATATGAGGTTTTAAATGTATGTCAACAGCTAGCTAACTCTATAAACAGCTACAAAAAAGTATACTCTTAAACAGTGGCTGGCGAAAACTAAGATAACAAGGGTGTTTTCCAAATTCCAACAACATTCTTATTATCCGTTATATCCTTTAAATAGCATTCGTCTACCGAAAGGATTCTGATGATAATTGACACAGTTTTAAGTATTCAATAAGAACAAGAATAGTATAATTAACCGAACACTACTACGCACTCCACCCACTGATATAATAGATACGCAGGAATTAGTAATGTACATGAATGCAATATCTGTCTGCCCCCACTCACACTGAACTGCATGCGCGTTCGACTTTGGTGGGTGTAGGCGAACATCGCCTCCGGAATACAATTCCGCTGGACTTCCGGGTACGGCTGCTGGCTAGTTTACTCCTAGATGAGGTTGCAGAGGAAGCAACTGGACATCCGAGGAATCACTTTTCCGTGCCCACAACTTAAATGATTTGCGCACATCCCACTCCCAGCACATACATAGGAGTTGTCTGTCGGCGGATTCACGGGCTTGGTCGTCCTCCCAAGTGATCTCCCACCAATGTGTAAAATATTTAAAACACTAAATAAATGTGTACAAAATGTACTCAATTTGTTAAAGTATGAAATGAACAAAAAAAAGGGAACTGTTAGGCGTAGCAGAGGACTGTTAAATGGCTGGCCTCCGCGACCTATCGATTCATCGATACAACAACTTGGGAAACGATGTATAAAATAAGATGTGTCCAAAAACGAAATCCATATTTTGCAGTCGATAGTGCCATCGACTTTTGTGCAGCTCTAATTTGACGCTATGCGATCCGCTCTGCTCGACTCAAAGATTTTTGTATTTTTGTCGCCGTTCCGTTGCCGTAGCGCAGACGCTATTGTTTATATTGTGAAGTTACTTACAAGTTTGAAAGTCTGAAACCAATCGGTTAAAACCTGGATCGACCTTGATCGGGGGCACGTAATCGAACCGATCGCATACGCATACGGAACAAAGTCTAAACAGGAAGCACGAGCATTGCGAAATTCGGGCAAAACCACGTAGCCGAAAGATGCCCATTGATACGAGGGAGCTAATGGAGGCGATAGCCATCGTGGCGGACGAGCGCAACGTGCGCGTCACCGTGAAACAGTCAGGCAAAGGAGCAGCCATCTGCGCCGCCTGCTCATTCGCGGGCGGAATGCTCCTGGGTCCCGTGGGACTGGCAGTGGGCGGGGCCGCCGGAGGCATCGCCGCCTACAAGATGACTAGCGGTAAGCTGAGGGCACTTGACTTGGAGGTCCCAATTTCATCAACCCCATCGTTCACGAGCATTGACCAATACTTTTTTTTTCCCACAGGCTCTTTCAGACCACTTGGTGAAGTCATCCTGAACGACCTGACGGACGCACAGCGCGAGCAGCTGGTGCAGCACGTGTCCAAGGCCGTGGCTGACATACATCCCACCGACGTGGTTATGCTCCTGCCGCTAATTGTCCAGAACGCCTCCATCCAGCAGGCAGTGCTCAACACGGTCATGTCCTTTGTGACTAACGAGTTGCGTATGCAGATTGTCGATTGACCTGCCGCGCGGAACAGTAGGCGATGGCCAGGTAATTGTAAAATTCGGGGCGCGATCTTAGTCGAAACCTTTGTGATCTGTGTAGGTTTATTAATAAATACTCTATATGTACATAAATATTTGGATAGTCCGAAAACGTGTGGGCACTACTCCCACTCGACATTAACTTGCTCCCAGTCGTCGACGAATGGTTGGTCGATAGTCTCGATTAGGAGGCCGCAGAACAGGCAGTCCGCCGCCAGGATGTCCTCGATCTCGGTCTTTAGTGCTGCTCGATTACGTTGCATCTCGATTGCCTGTTGTTTGCCCAAAGCGCTAGGCTGCGCCTGCACCTCAAGTTGCTGTTTCAGGGTGGTGAGGCGCCGACCCTGCTCCTTGGTCAGCATGGGAAAGACTTGCTTCTCCAAGCAGTCACTGTGGAACTTGTGTCCGCAGATGAACGCGAAAAATGGCTTTACCAACAGCATCATCTCACAGATGCCGCACGTGTCCTGCGCGTTCATGGTAATGCTGTGTTGGCGCAGATGCTGCAACTCGGCGCCGACGCGATCGGACTGATCCTGGGTCTCGGCCATTTCGCGCTGCAGCTCCTGAATGCGATGATTGTAATCCTATTCAGGAATGGATCTGTTTGAAAATGGGACAACCCACATTTTAGCCTTCCGCTTACCCTTAAGGCATCGCAGATCGCCTCTTTGAAGTTGTCAATCTTCTCAAAGTCGGAAAAGAATGGCAGTAGGTCCTCGATGCGCAGAAGATCACACTCCTTGAGCAGATTCAGCGCCGTCTTGACATCGTTCGTTCCCTTTATATCGTGGTATGCTGAAAGAAAATTAGGAGCATTAAATTGATGCCTGTGTTTGAGAAATGACCCTGCACTCAATCAAAATACCTATGCGAAGCCAGAGCTTGCGGCGCATCTTGCTGTCCGACGGCCTTGAGGCAGTCTCCTTTGCCAGCTTCATGTCGAACTTTAGTGCCAGATCCACTGCGGAGACCCATTTGCGAAGCATGCACTCTAGGAACACGCAGGCCTCAGTCACGTTTAGGTCGGTGCATACTTTTAGGGCGTAATGGATGTCGTAGTGCACGAGGCTCTCGTCACGGCCCTGGATTTCAAGGTACTTCATTAGCAGCTTGGGCTCGTGCTCCGCGTACAAGTGCAGCAGGAAGTTGTGGATTGCATCATTCGTTGTGTTAAGCTTGTATATGGCAAACTCGAGGTATCGCTGCGTTTGCTCCCGCTGCTCTCGAGTTTCCATGATGATTAGCGTGGACACCAACTTCTCCACCTCCAGTCGGGGGCCTTGGGCAATTAGGGCGTCAACTGTGGGCTTCGGCAGCTTCACCATCAGCTCAGGCGCGTACTTGTAGAAAAGTTCCGGATTGCGCTGAGTGTTTAATGTTTGCAGTGCTTCGGCAAAGCACTCGGCCTTCAGCTGTTGCCCCACCACTTCCTCATAGTCTCCGATGGCGATTGCGAACTGTGCCATGTTGTGGGGATCCGCGTGCTCGGCGATCAGCTGCTGCACGGCCTTGCGATTTAGCCGCGTACAGTTAAGCACAGGTGCCTCCACCATGAATTCGTCGTACTCCGTCTGCCACGCCCTGCGCCACTCCTCACTGTGGTCGGGCATGTTGATCTGGATGAGGTAAAGGTCGATGAGCCAAATGACCAGAGCCTTAATGGCGTTCGTTTTATCCTCGTCCATCTCCTCTTTTTCCACTGGCTTGGTGGTTAGTCGGCTAAGGCGTTTCTTAACGTAGTTGATGATAGGTCTCTTGTCCGGTAGCACCATGAACTTTAAGCACACCTCTTCGAAGGACTTCTCCGTCTCCGCGTAGTAGTCAGCTGCCACTTGGTAGGATCCGTCCGTGAAGGCGGCATCCGCCCGCTGGCCGAGCACGATCTGCAAGTGCTGGGGGTCCTCTGCTGCATGAGCCGTGGCCAACTCGTACTGACCCTTATCAAGATATATGCGCCATACGTTTCGCTCCTCGCGTGTCACCCTGAGGATGAACACGTTCTTCACGGTGTAAACGTATATGGCGCCGCTGAGTTCGTCCCGTTCGATGTTCAGCGGTTTGCCCACCCGGGCCTCGTCGAAGGTTTCATGGTAGACCTGCTCCTGGTTCAGCAGGCAGATGGCCCGTATGTGGTCTGCGTACAGCAGTACGGCGTGGTACTCCGTCAGTACAAACGCTTTGGGAATGTTTAGACGCCGCTCCTCGTACGACAGGTGCATGGCCCTATCAAAATCCAGGTTGATCAGCGTGCTACCTATCAGGGTGGCCGAGCTGTTGCCTTCGATTGAGAACTGAAACCCCGAGGTGTTAACGGACTGATGTTGTCTTCTGGAACAACTACTTACCTCGCCCACACGGATGCCCTCTCCACAAAGCCAAGCCCACTGCTTTGGATACTTGCTGTTGGGCGGCGCAAATAATCGCAACTGCGAGTAGTTTAGGTCGGTTTTGCGCTCCTCGCAGTGCGGCTCCTGCACACCGCTCACGTAGCCTGCGAATATTGGCTGCAGGGAGCGCTCCTCTGTCTTCAGCGTCTCCTGGAATGTGTAGATGCACTCTGGACTGGTGACCACGATTATGTACCGGCTGCTGTTGGGCACCCGCAGCAACTTGAGGCCCGTAATGGGGTATTTTGAACGTCCCAAGCCCAGGTCATAGAGCTGCTTGCGTTGGACGTGGCCGTCGGAGGCGGGACTTAGTTCCGTCTCGAAGATGAGGCCGCGACTAGTGCCGAGCAGAATGGAGCCCGTGGTCGTCTCATTGCCATGGTACGGATTAAATGCTACGGCCGTGATCTCGTGGTCCTTGAACTTCTCTATTCGCCGCACCTTTAGCTGTTGCGCCTGGGTAGACTCAAGGCAGTGTATATACAGGAAGTCCGGTGAAACGCCGGCCGAAGCAGACTTTGGCACCAGCGCGATGATGAGGTGGTGGCCGGTGGGGTCCAGGAATATTCGGGTTATCTTGTAGCCAGACCCCGAGAGGTACTTCTCCAGTGTTGCTTCTACCAGGACAATAATACCATTAGGAATAGCTGGATTAAAATGACCAGGTGAGTTCACTTACCCCCAGGCGGGATCGCGCGCGGCAGGAAGAAACGACACAAAGTCGTCCGCTCCGCTGTGCCCAGCAGACAGACAAGCCAGTTCCGCGAGACGGCAAGGTGCATCAAGTCTCCGGTGCAGTTGCTGGGTATACGGAGCACCATCTTGTGCCTGCTAAAGATCTCCTCTTCGTCCGTCTCAAAGGGATTGCCGGAGGCGGTGGCTACGTAGGAGTGAGCAGCACCCGTGCCGTTACGCTCGATGCGGGGCAAGAACTTGGGCTGATTGGGCATTGCCTGGGCCATACTTTTTTGCGATGTTTACTTCCCGATACCCAATAAAATAATAATACGCCCACAGCAAAAGTGATGGCACTTGGAATATCTATGATTCGATGACCACTCAGCGAAGGAGCTATCGGAGGGCAGTAGCTGGTAGAGATGGACGCGATAGGCAGCAGCGTTTCGCCAATCGAAATTTAAACTTATAATCGTTACAAATTTAAATGCAATTGGTATTTTGGCGGCGAGGGTGATTCCAAGAAACCCTGAATCGTGCACATGTACATGAGACCCAAAAAGCAGTGAAATACGATTCGTATATTTTTTTGTTTAGTTTTTATTAATAATTTGTGTTTGCTTTGTATACATGTAATTATATTATTTATTTATATATATTTATGTTGAATGCGTGCTTTCCTGCCGTTGTTAAACATGTTTCAAATGGGGCAGAATACTTCAGCATGCAAAATGCCATCCGTTTTGTTAAACATCTTTCACACTCCTGACTCGATTTATATTTGTATTTTTCAATTTGAAGTACTTTTGTTTTCTGCTTTGCTTCAAAAAGTCTGTGCTGCGGCACAACGTCAGCTTGCTTCATAACAATGCGCTCAGGGGGGTGTTGTTTGATTTTCAATAGGGTTAGTAATAAAAATGTACAATTTGTTTGTATACATGTATGTTTGTATGCATGAAATTAGTTTCTTGTTATTTGTGCAATTTATTTACTAATGTGTAATTTTTGCTTCATTTTTTGATAATAAATCATCTTCTGTCTCCTTTCCTATTTTTTTTTTTTAATAAATTCGGACTTTAAAAGTGTTCGAAAATTCAGATATATTATGTCTAATAATCCTAAAAAAAAATATTTATATTAGTTAAATTTTTTTTTTTCAGGATTCCTTCAAGTACAACTAATCTGCATATAATGTGCGTGGATTTGTATCGCTGGGGGATGTGTTTGCATGTAAGTGTACCTAAATCTGCATCTCAATCCAAATTTCTGTTGGGGTCACCTTGGCTGCCGAGGGCGCCGTGCCTTAGTAAAATATGCATGTGAGTATGTATAGCCGAAAGTATGGAAAAATGCAATCGCATATACAGTATTTGACTATTAGATAAAATCCAAAAAGTTCGTGTTTCTAGTCTGATTCACATTCTTTTATTTTTGTTTTGGTTTGCTTGCAATTCAGCTTAATCATCGTTATCGCTTACTTGGCGCTATACAATTAATTTTTAAAATTTAAATTTTGTAGTTAATCACAGATTTTTGTTTTAAATACCGAAAAGTTAAATTAATAAACAGCGTAGTTCCGAAATGTATTTGGCTTTGTCCATATAAATATATGCATATAAACCTGTTAACATACATGCATATGTATTTCATATAATATAGTACATAATTTCGACTAATAATTTTCAATTATCTAATTGTTTACCGATTTAAGTTTTGTGTTCGAATTTGTAAGAATTTTTTTTCTTATCGAAGTATTGGATGCTTGTGATATGCGTTGCATTTTTTTTGCATTAATTTTTCTCTTGTCGATCATAAAAATTTTGCTCACACATACATGTACAAGGTACTTGTGTGGGTTGTGTGTGTGGTTTCTCTTGCATGAAAGAGTGACAGATAACAACAGATAGATAGATATTTAGATAGAAATTCAGTGACTGTCAAACGTCTCTGATACCTTAACCTTAATGCATTTGAGTGTAGTTTTGCTTCTGGTGGGGTAAGTGCGTCAAATATTGGTATACATATACGTTTTTATTTCTAAGATATCTTTATACGAATTTTAGAGCTATAAACTACATTAATATGATTCAAAATCTTCTTATTAATGGTACGAAAATATTCGTCTCCTTCAGTTTATTTTGGCCATGCTATTTCCTCATCATTGGTAATTCTTCTGGTTGATTACTGGTCGACTGCGGATAGGGGTTTCAGGTCGGGGTACGTGCGAAATAAATGGGTCTTACAATAAGTTCCCTGTGCATTGGTTAGCTTTCCTGAGTTTTTTCCGATGTATCCATTCGTGGAGGTCAAACAAAAGGCTTTACAACTTTTTAATTAATTTTTAGTAGTACCAAATAAAGCATGTTTATCGTTTGGGCCGAGAAAAATATATTTTGCTGTTTTTTCTTAAAATTATTTGTTTATTGTTTAACATATGCCAAAAAGTATAATTTTGAATAGGCTTAACTGGATATAGATACATAAACAATACGTGTATAAAGAAGGTGCACAAAAAATAATACAAAAGTTCGCATTCACAGTTTCGTAGAGTATCTAAACATAAATTTTGAAAGACAGATTTAATGTCTCGTTTGAGGTAACAAATTTAAAAAATATTAACAGCCAAAATAGAATTTTGAACAAACAAAGAAAATTAAAATTTTCATTTGTCAAAGATTTTTAAGATCACAGTTTGTTTTGCATTTGCATTATTTTTCGTTTTTGTCACTGATTTTCTTTTTGTATTCGTTTCAATAAAAAAAAGTAATAAATTTAAAGAAAACTAAAAGCTAATATAAAATGAAATTAAAAATGTTTGTTAAAGTTCAGAACAACCAAGTATAATATACATTAAAATTATATTATATAGTGAAAAAAAATAATAAATATGTAAAAAGTAAGTGTAAGTGGAAAAATTTTAATCTATGCGAATAAAAACATAATATTAGGACACTCGACTGGGGAAAGCAAATGTGCGTAATAGCTTGCCCCTCCCATTTCACCTATCCCATCCTTTTTGACAACCTTCCCTATACGAAAACTCACAAGGTTGAATAAATTAATTAAGACTACGTCCGATCTGCAGTGCGCACCTGCCCGATACTAATGTCTGATTACTAAGAACGAGCCTGAGTACGCTGTAAGCCATATACTTTAACCTGGATGGAACTTCGCTTCAACGCTGATAAGGAAATAGACCTTGTGAAACCAATGCTGATCACAAATCCCTATTATATCTACGGAAGTCTGATCCCGGGTTTTCTATCCCTATTATTAGGGTTCCGTCTGGATAGCATGGCACAAAGAATACTAATTACTTGCCTACAACTGTTCCTATTCCTACTACTGCAATCTGTATTTATATTTGTTACTGCCCATGATGCTGCACCTATGTCTAAATTTGTTTGCGAATGACAAGAAATCGGAAAACTCGCTCTTGATGATGAAGATGATATGCCCCATTACAGGTGTATTGATTGGAAGATTTTGTAGCTGTCTTTCCAGGCGTTCTTGTATTACATAAGTGTGTGTTATTATAATATAAAGTGTAAATTGGTTAAATGTAAGAAATTCCTGAGATATTCAATTGATACACAATCCTCGTATTTTCGTTTTCTTATTGACTTTGAATTGTTTTCTAACACAGATTAGGGAGTTTTTTTGCACTTCCAGTCTGAGTAGGGGCAGTTTTTATCTTTTCTAGTTACATTTGTTTTATAAGGTCCCTGAAGTGCCGATAATCTGATGTCCCATGAAAAGATATTGTTTTGCAGCTCCCACGTGAGGTATGAACAATGTTCTGCAGTGCAAACTCTTGCTATTTCTGATCTAACGGTTGTGGATGTGTTGCAAGAGCTGGATATTCGCATTTCTACTGTTAAAAACATAGTCTTCACTCTGATATTTGATTTACTCCTTTTTGTTTAACATTCTTTCTGCTCTTCAGCCTGCGACTTGGTTTTACATTTAATTTCAGAACATTTGTACTTCGCTGGTGGAAAATCACTGAGTTACTTTACAGTTTTGTTAAATGCGTTAATCCTCGATTTGCAAAAATGTTTACAGCTCTTCTATACACCAAACGTACTAGTACTGGTGCTTGTGCGTTGGTAGTTGTACATCGGTATATATTGTATACGGTAAATGGTGTAAAGTACATGCATGTACTTATACATAGACTATAGTATAATTGTTTTCTTTGACTACACGTACGCATATGCACATATACATGCGTGTATATGTGTATATATAAAAAATGATTTTAATTTCTGTTACTTTATTCGTCGTAAATATGTATAAGTAGAAAAAGGGCTTTTCCACTACTTACTTGATATTTTATCCCTGATAACGTTTTACTTTTGTTTGTTGGTTGGATTTGTTTGTTTGCTTGTTGCTTGTTACACTTCTCTGATCTTTCGACTTCATGTTTAACATTAGATTTGCGTTAATCTTACATTATTCTTACATTAGTCCTACATTTACATTAAAAAAAAAAACACACATCTCTTACTCTACATATTTGTTCTTACTGGATTCCGACACTTTAGAGAACGCACAATAGTGCAGCAGTTGGCAAATAAAATAGGATAAAGAGTAGATACTAGCAAAAAAAAAAGGTTTACATATGTATGTGTTTACATTTTTGTTGTATGATGACTGTTGTATGTGACCGTTTAACGCTGTTGGTGTGTGTTTAAACCAAAACAACAAAAATTGGCGCTGGACTGTGGGGGCTGGGCGGGGAGGTGACGGGGCAGAGCCTGAGTGCCGGTGGCACTAGACAGGTGGCTCAGATTATGTTTAAGATTCGGTTGCGATTTTGAATGCAGTTTTATCTTTAGTTTCAGTTTCAGTTTGAGTTACAGATTCAGATTCATTTGCAGTTGCGTGATATGTACCGTAATTGTTTAATCCGCACAGCGCCAGCCCACGCCCCCAGCATTTGTGTGTGTGTGTGTTATAGTCCTTCTTTCTCTTCCCATTTCGCTGTCGTTAATGGTAACATAACTCTAATCCTAATAAGTATTCCCTAAACGCAACTTCACGCTTTTTGTGTTGGCCTGCTCGTGCAGTTTCCAGAGGTATTTATGATTTATCGAAATTATTTACACGATTCTTGAGGTATTGCACATGAAGCAGCGAAAGTGCTTCAACTACTATGTAGGTGAGAGAAGCACAAATAACTAATGGTACGAATAGATACAAAAAAAAACTCTGGCATAGTAATAATCGTAATAATTACGTAACATAAAAGTAAGAATAATAAAACAGTTGACGCCAAAATATGCCTAAGCTTAGAGTACGCACGATAATTAATAATATAAACTAAGACCTAGTGCAGGCTGAGGACCCCGCTCGTTTCCTGGAGAGGGGTCATCGGTCCAGTGCAAAAACAATGGGCAAAGTATGTGTAGCTGGTCTGGGCTGCTGCTCCTTGGCGTCCGCCTGACAGACGGACTGGCGGGCAGGCTCGTTCTCTAAAAAATGGCGTTCCAGCTTAGCTCCTATTGGATGCCCGGCGGCGGCTGTCCCAGTTCGCTGGTGAAGTCGAACAGGCTGGTGCGCGGATGGGAGAGGGCGTGGTGGTGCTGATGCGGGTGGTGGCCATGTCCGTGGCCGTGGCCCACCAGCCCGTGTTTGATGGCCGACGTCTTGAGCAGCCGCTTGAGCATACCGCTCGAGCCGCGGTGCTGCAGGCTCTTGTGCGTCGTCAGCGAGTTCTTGGTGCGATACCGTCGGTGGCAGAACTCGCACACGTACAGCGTGTCCGACTGCTCGTGCTTGTCCTGGAAGTGCCGCTTCAGCGAGTAGTAGCACGAGAAGGTGCGACGGCAGTAGGGGCACTCCTGCGGCTCGTTGATGCCCCCGCTGGTAGGCGGCGGCATGCGGAGCGGTAGCTGCGGAGTGCCTGCCTGTGCGACGCCCCCTCCCGCTGCCGCCTGGCTGCCAGGACTCGAGCCGTTGTTGCTGTTCGTGTTGCCGTTGTTGCTGATTGTGTTGCCATTGTTGTTGCCGCTACTGTTGCTCCCGTTGCCCCCGCCGATAGAAGTGGAGGAGCAGAGGTTGCTGCCAACACTACTGCCCACGCTGCCCGGACGCGGCGGCGAGGTGGCGTGGCCCAGAACGTGGCCGTGGGCGTGGCTATGCAGGTTGTATACGGCGGCGGCCAGGCTGCCGTTCAACGAACTGGTGGGCGAGGTTAGGGCCGTGGGCGGCGACGGCGGCGATGAGGTAGAGCTGGCGGGCGATGTAGCTGCGGAGCGGGTGATGCTGTGCGGTCCTGCACAGGAGACAAAAAAGAAAGGCGTTAGAGCGGTTGGACTGGGTGCGATGGCTGTTGGTGGTTGGTGGGGTTGTCGGGATCGATTCGAATTAGCTTAGGTATATTTATTGGTATAGGTATCGGTATTGTATTTGATATTTATATTGCTGTTGTGGTTGTTCAGAAAGTATGAAAATAAAAGTGCAGTTAAAAGGTATAGATACATGATTGATTGTCGTTCGGTTCGCCGGCCTTTCGGACGACTAGGATACGGGAGGGGTAAGGGTGGAGGTACAGGAAAGAGGATAGAGGAAGATGTTTAAAATAAAATACGGTAGGTTGGTAGTAAATGCTTGAATGCTCTATTTTAGCATTAAGAACTTCCTGAATTGAGTTGAATTTAATTAAAATTGGTTGCTAGCAGAAAATAGAGGTAAAGCGTTAAGTACAAATATAAAGGTAAATATAAAGGCGTGTATTGGTTAAAGTTTAGATTTAATCTTCTGCCCCTAAATAGGCTATTCCGAACTTAGTTTCCGGCTCGTCGCGCTCTTTTATTTATACATTCTGTACAGAACGAATCGGAAACGGTTTGGAGTTGAAACAGAAGCGGTTAAATTTTTCGATGACTCGACAAGTTCGGACCTTGATTTTGAAAAAAAAAGTTTTTTTGCACGTCTAAGCTTTTGTTATATGCATATGTGTGGAGTTATGTCAGATACGTAATTCTACTTAAGTGTACTAACTGCTTTCCTACTTGAGATACCATCCCAGCCCGTGTCGAGCGTCTGGTAGCAGCGAATCCGATTCCGAGTCCGAGTCCGATAGGGATTCGGATTCGGAAAAGAGCATGCATGTACCGACAACCAGTTGTACTCGACAGCGGTCTTAGAACGAGGAGTTTGGGGTATTTGCATCTGATATGTAAACTGTACACTTGCGACTACTTCGTAGGCGTAAATAGGGAAATTGGGCTAGCTAACAACCGATTGTACAAATATACATATGAAGTACGAACGAGTTACACTACAAACCAAACAAAGTGCACATGCAATCACAACACGAACGAGTGAATGAGTGTCTATGAGTGAGTGTGTTTTTGTGTGTGTTATTTATGTAGGGTAGCAGGTAGATTAAATTGTCGCTAAGGACAAAGGCCACAGATGCAAGCAAGCAGCGTATGACTGTGAGGCAAGCGAGTAGCGAGTGGCATGCAGAGATACAAGCGAGAGCAAAGAACCAAAAGTAAAGCAATAAATTTGGAGCTAATCGCATTTCGAATATGGATTTCAGATGTGTCTTGCGAGCTTTTGCTCGTCGGTTTTGATCAATTTGGCTTGTTTTAGATACGGTTGGTTAGGCTGGCTTAGTTTACTTTGCTTTTCTTTTGAGAGCAGATATGGAAAATAAAACTAAACGAAAGCGTTACATAAATAATAAACTATGTTTGCAGTTAGTAGTTGGGCCCCTACTCGATTAAATAGATCAAGCGTAGACAATGCGTGGCGAGACTGGGATTTAATTCTTATTTGTCGTGGCCCTTCGACAACGCAAACTTACCAAAACGAAAAGCTAAATATTTGAATAGACTGATTTGTAAAAATTTATTTGTAGTTGCAGCGTTCGTTTTCGATTTCTTAGCTCTCTATATATTCGTACTTATATTTATAGTTGTAAGTAGTATTCTTTGTACATATGTACATTGCATATTTTTACAGTTGCATCAGAGCGGGAACAGGAAGTGATGAGACAGAGAGAGAGAAAGAGAGAGGAAAGAGACAACAATACGAGTACTGGAAACGCAGATGCCAAGTCAACGCGGCGTAAGAGGAGCAGAGGTTCGAAGATCAGATGAACTGGGGATCTGAGAAAGGGGTGTTAGCGGGTGTTGCTTCCAAGGGAGAAGTTGGATCGCCCCGCATCAGGGCGAATCTCCTCGGGACATATACTGAAAATGTTCAAATCATTTAAGAACAGGCGATATCGCTCTGGTCACTACGGTTAGTAAAGCTTCAGATATAGAGAGTAGAATTATAGATAGGGAAAGTGCCTCCCGTGAGCTAAACGACCTGATGTTATGTCTAAGAGTCGCTTTGCTATGGAGTATTACTTGTTAGGCGTGTAAACGAGTTGTATAAGACATAGCGAGTAGGAAACAAAAAGGCAGAAAGAGAGAGAGATAGAGAGAGAGGGATAGAGCGAGATCGACTACGGTATCGAGTGAGTGAATCGTACTTACAGATCGCAGATGTTCTTTGTACATGAGTGGTTTGGCTATAGCTACGGCGAGTCTAGTAGAAAGTGAGAACGAGAGCGGGGAGGAGTTCGGAGCGCGTGAGCAGGCAAGACATGGTTACAATATACATAAGAGTTCTTAGGCGGATGGTGCCAGAGCGGTGGATAGACGAGGAGAGTGCGTAGTAAGTGGCAAGTCGGCCAAGGCTGGCATACCACAAAAGATGGTCGGATCTATTGTTTTCTATATAGAAACAATTTTGACAGAATATATCGATAGCGCTGGGGTGGCGAAAACGCTCGATGGATCGTTAGTGTGTATGGTAAGTAGGAGAAAGATACAGAGGAAGAGAAAGGACTTGTACAGATAGATTTAGCCGAGTAGAGATGGCTGGGCTCAAGAGAAAGGCAGTGTGTAGATCGAGGCCATGAGAGGGAGATAGCATGTAATGTACTAACTACGTATCGGCGCATGGTCTGATACTTGGCTACCAATGTAGTTTAAGGTGTTGGGCTAACCTTTAGCAAGCGCGCGATCTTCTACTTTGACAGACTAACGAGTAGCGGGTGCGGGTAGCGAGGGGCTGGTAGCGAGTAAAGTTAAAGTTGCAGCTCTTGCGCTGGTGGATGGCTTGAAGTCAAGTGGAGCCAGCTCACATCCCTCTGATGCGGACCAGACTGTGGATGTTACAGATTCTGGATTCTGAGTCTCTTGCTCCGCTCGACAAATTGTGTTCTATGTGCGGCCTGTGGTTGTAGCTGTTGTCTGGTAGTTTTGGTTGTTGATGTTGAGCCGAGCCGAGTCGCACCAAGCCACGCCCTAGTAGTTGCACATTTATAGCATTAGGCACAAGTTGACCGGCAAACTAGGGGACTTACGTCTAAGGTTTATTTTTGTTCTTTACTTCCTATTTTAAGTTATTCGTCTACGAGTTATGTATATGTTATATATATTTTTACGAATATATATATGTATGTTGCTTTATATAAGTATTGATGCTACGGAAGAAAGCACTTTATAATCTGTTCAGTTTGTCCAAGTCGAGTGGGAAATTATGTAGATATTCAGAAAGGCAACTTGTGCAAGAGAGCTCTAATTGTAAAATTGACTACGAGTACGTTATATGAGGTATAAGGTAAAAGAAGGCCACAGAGTGTAAATAGTGTATATTCGTATTCTTTATACTGGTCCATAGGCATGAGTTATGAAAAAGTCAGCAAGTCTACATCGATGTACAGTTTGATCTGGCTAGTCTAAGTCTAATCTATAAGAGTTCCAAATATTCTCTTATGCCTAGCTTACGTCTAATGTGTTTTGTTAAGCAAATTATAGCTCTATTGTTCGTAATCGTCTCCCCTCCCCATAATGGGGTCTGCTCTCTTTGTTCGTCGTGTATAATAGATTGGTAGGTATGTATATATATCACTACATATTGGCATTGCTTTAAGTTTGAGCTAAGTCCTAGTCTAGGTCTAGTTGCTCGTGGTGGCAATCGAAGGGCCGTGACTTCTGCTGTGACTGGGGCGGTTACCGCTCGTAGTGCGCTGGTTTAGGTAGTAGTCGTACAGCGTCATTATCTGTCTCTGCTGGATAAGCAGCTGGTACTGGTCGTTTAGCGGCATTGGTCGCTTTGGATACAACCCGGGATGAGCGCGATCTATGTGATCGGTCCCGAGCAGAACTGTCATGGGAGTTGTAGTGGGAGTCAGGGTCAGCGACGTTAATAAAAAGGGGCTGGGGGTGGGTGTGGGAATGGTGTTAGTTGTCATGGTCGTGGTGTCGTTCTTCGCTGGTGGCTGTTGGTGTTGACTTTGCTGTGGCACGCTGCTAGGGCGACCCGGCAAGGGCGTTAAGTCTCAGATCGACGAGTTGAACTGGTTGTAGAGCTTTATGTCCTTCATCTCCATTTCGCCGGGCCGGGACTTGTGGTAGGTATAAATGTGCGTCATGAGCGAGTTGCGTGAGCAGTAGACCCGCTCGCAGATGGCGCAACGGTATTCCTCTTGGCGCACGGCGTGCTTGTCGGCAATGTGGCGCTTGAGCGAGGCTTTCGAGCAAAGGAGCTTACCGCAGAGCTGGCATGAGAAGAGTTTCTTGGGCGAGTTTCCTGCAAATTGGTGGATTGGTGGATTTGGATTTGGTATGATTGGTATTTGGTTGGTACTAGTGCTCAAATAGTTTGATCGGGTCGAAACTTTATCCTAACTACGAAAAATGACCGATACTTTCGTTTGGTGTTCACACGAAAGACTCTCGGATTCGTCTGAGCATTTTTACGCTAGGAGGAACTGAAATGCATAATTAGCCACTGATCAGAAGAGCAAACAACTGCCGATGTGTGATCGAGTGTCTGGCATGGTAATGGCAAAGGAGATACATAATTAACATAACATATATATACATAAAAATTATAATATAGATATATTTCCCGACCAGTCGCTGCATCACCTTTTTCTCCTGTGGACCGCAATGGAGTGAGTGAAGAGGAGCGTTGTGGTGCGCCACCACCACTGGCGACTGGTAAAAGGCGGCCGTGTTATCGACTAACAGTTTACAATTAGGGTTACGACTAGCGTTATCGGTTATCAGTGATCAGTTATCGTGTAATAGTGGGTTGTGGGTTGTGGGTGTAGGTGGTGGGACGGTCTTGATTTGGATTAATATAGCGATCAAATGTTAGGCCTCGATGATCAATTGGGGACACTTAGAAAGAACATGGCAAGGTAAGGCGATATTCTATGCTCGATGGGTGATGACGAAGAGCGGAGTGGAGTGGAGTGAATCAGTGGTCCCAGCACCAGACACTCATACAGATGGCGTGGACACAAATACAGCACATTTTTAAATCAGGATCGGGGAATGGGAAAGGTTAGTTAAAGAATCGAGATCCGCAAGTTCCAAGTTCTATTTCGGTGACCCAGGGACCAACAAAGGGGCAGTGGCAGGATAACCAGGGAGGGGTAAGAAAGAAATTCTCTGCACGCAAAACGATTCACTTATATACATTCTATTTTATTAAATAATAACACGATATCAGTTTGTTTTTATTTATGAAAATACTCCGTTTTCCTACTGTCTGTCTGAGTGTGTGAATGTGTCTGCGTTGCGCTTGTTGTGTGTCTGTCATTCGACAGATTTTTATAAACTTGTATTCCGATTTACGTATAACGAAATTAACGGGTATTTCTCTGTGTTTCGGTTCGGATTTATTTGTTTTGGTTTTTCTTTTATTAGAGCTGGTGGTTTACATTTACACAAATACATCAAATTAGTAATTAATAAAATTTTTTATTTTGCTTTGCATATATATGTGTGAGGGTGTATTTTATCGGCTTGCCGCTTGGGTTAGTTCTAGTGCTGGCACCTTGCTTATATACAAGTGTACGTACAGGAGACATGTACATTTCTTACTAGGCTAGAGTGGAAAACTTAATAGTTTTTATTGTAGTTTGAGTTCGAGTTTTTGGGAAAAACAATTCGAAAGTCTCGTTTAAGTGTCGCCAAAGAAAACTTTTGTTTGCTACTTTAGTTTTATGACTGATGCTGCTTTTTGTCCTGGCTGGATCTTCGATCTGCCTTGGTTTCAGTATGGTTGTGGTAGTTATGGATATTGGTATGGGTTATATTTCTACCGTTATAAGTATGCAAGCGTCTGTGTACGAGTGTTTGCAACTAGATGAGATATTTTATTGTATTGGCTTGTCTTTGATTCTGACCAAGCGGCATAAAGCGAGAAAAGAAGTAGAGTGATTTTGACCAGTAAGGTGGTTGTGTACTCTTTCCTTCGCTCCCTTTCTCCACTCAACACCGTCTGGGTTCTATTTCTATGCATATTCTATTGAATTTCGTGGGTAAGCCGCCACTTTTTACTGCTTCCTCGGATTTGCTATTTTACTTATGTATGTATATCCATGTAGTTACTGCATTTTTACTGTTGTTTAGTTTATTTCTTAAATATCGGGTATTGTAATTGTAATTGTATTTGTAATGTAATTGTAATTGTAAGCTTTATGTGGCTTGGAGCTAATGGTTCATTGGATAATACGGTTCAGTATGCATACATTCACTTAACTGGCAAGGGTATAGGAAAGTTTTTCGGTTAGGAAAAGGGTGGGAACATCTATACGAATAGGAAAATAATTCTCATAGTATACACGTTAAGCAGGCGAACCTACTGTTGATAACTCGTTATTTAATCGGTATTTTGTGTTCGGTTTTGCGTTTTGGTATTTCGGTAATCTGTTTGGGTTTCTCGCTTACAGAGATCTTACTGCTGATATTTCGATAATCAATATGCTATTTAGTTAGTTAGTAGTTGGTTAGCTCCTCAGTTTAGTTAGATGAGTTTATCCTGTGTTCTCACTTGATGTACCTTCTCATACACACTGGGGATTGTGAATTGCTATCTGGCATGCCTGTTAGTAGTACTTGTTTCAAGTAATCAACATTTAAAGTGCAAAGCTGCGACATTTTCACGTCTTCGAACTGCTTTGTGATTATGTACTCATTGGTTTGGGTTTAATTCCCACATTTATTGAACATAATAAAAACGAGGTGACATTTGGGGTGAGATCGGAGAGCTAAGGACAGCACTCGGATGCCCTTAATATGACATTGCAGCTGGCGATTGCTGATCGCTTTGGCTTAACAAACCGAATATTCTCTTTACAGGTAGATACAGATACAGCTATGAGTTAGCTCGTACGGTAAACTTATTATAGTCGTATGTGAATAGCTATGTTAATCGAAATTTGGTATCAAAACGTGGGTGATTTAACGTAATAAACTTTTCAGACTTTTCGTTTGCCAAAAGAAGCAAGACAAAATACAATGGGGAAATGAAATTTCGCCATGCGCCTAGATTATGCGTGGGTGAGTTACACTAAGTGTTAATTATAATGGGTTGTATAAAAATACAATTCGACTATACTCGCACACAACGTTTCAGCGCTCAAACCTTTCCACTTCTCTTCTATTTCTTCGACTTATCGGTATGCACAGATACCCAGCTAGGTCTGAATTTTAACTAAGGCTCTTCCTAGCGCTATCATCCCTAACGCTAGACCCAACCCATGATGAAATTGCACGCGCCTAAAAATAATATCGTTCTTTACGGTTCCTCTGCCCGACTCTTTCTTCGGGTTGTTCTAGTCCTTGCCCCTTCCAAAGTTCTACTTCAAATGGTCAGTCTTCAAATTAAGGTAAGTTGTGCTGGAAGCAAAGTAATCCATCTATATCTGGTCGCTAATTTTGATTATACATTTAGTGTCGCAAAATCTACCAATTGGAAAGAATAATTTGTGGCAACATTTTAACTGAGGACCAACAATTTTATTGTTCGAATTTCAGTTGTCAGCTTACGTTTATCGATGATCGCTCATCAGCCTTCGGTAAAGTTTAAAACTAGTCAGTCCTTTTTCCCCGTGGCAAGCGAGACGACAGCTTCGGAACGCGATCGAACCCTTTTGATCCTTGTACTCTTACTAATATTTAACTCCCCCGCCTCCTTACCTTCCCCTCAGTGCTACTTCCACCTATTTACAATCTTAGATCTCCGCTCATCCTCCATCTCAAAATTGATTGATGGCTTCGCTGCCTATGCGTTATGCTGAGTCATAGTCTTAATTATATTCATATTATATTCATATTTAAAGTTATACATGTACAAATGTATAGTAGTGTGTGTTTTCCTAGGAGCAACGCTTGTAATTGCAGATAAGTAAAAAAAAAATCGTATTACACACACACATTTTCTTAGGACTAGGTTTACATTGTTGTGGTTTTTACATTGACCTTTCTACTCATTTGATGAATATTTTAATGTACACACACATATATATATATATATATATATATATATGTATACATATATATATATATATCTTACAATAATACAATAAAAAAAAATGCGTTAGTTGTAAGTTCTGCTGTATTATGGTGTTAAGAAAAGTCATATGCGACGAAAATCGAATAGTTAGATGCTGTACAGATAAGGGGAAGAGCTAGACATAGCGCATTGCACATTAGTTCAGTGATTTAGATTCAGATTTAGTGTGATCCCCGGCTGCATCCACATTCACAACGATTGGCGGATATGGTTCGGTTCGGATTAGGTTTCGAGAGGCAAGACGATTACGTCTTGCGCTTCCTGCGGGTAATACTCAGGGGTACGTGTTCAATGGGGTATGGCGTGTGTACGTGTGGGTGGCATGGTTAACAGTCTTCTATCCTGTGCTCCAAGCTCGGGTTGGAGCGCCGCTTTTTTCTAATCTAGCTCTAACGTGACAAACTCTATTCGCATCCCAATTTGGGATGGGGAAAAAAAATGCTTATATGTATACGTGTTCTGCCCAGATTTCGAGTCTGCTCCAGCGCGATCTAATTGAGTGTGTGCGTGTGTATATGTATGTATATAGCTTTATCATAAAAGACTTTTGTTTTTGCTTGCTTTATAATCAAGTCATAAATAATCACAGTTTTTCCATTTGCCTAAAAATGTTTTTGTCTTCATTTCCTCTCCTTGCTTTCGCTTTCTTGTTTATCGGCTTCGTCTTAATATTTGCCATTTTTGTTTCTTTTTTGTTCTGGCCGAAAAAGTCTTTGAATTTTCCGTTCTGTGAGATCCGAAATATACATGGTTATGTGATCGTAGTCCTGTTCTCATCCTAATCCTTTCGTCCGTTCGGTCGGTTCTTTATACTCATTCTCCACATCCTCCTCCTCATTCTTCATTCGATTGTGTGCGTGTGTTTGGTGCCCGATCGTCGCGTCTAGTTTTCGTAGCATACTTTCCTGCGCCTCGCTTATTGGTCTAATAAATTCATTCGTTCATATGCGTGCTGGTGCGGATGCGGGTGCGGATGGGGGTGCGGGTGCGAAAGCTGGTGGGGATGCTGGTGGGACAGCGAATGCTGGTGGGAAAGGTGGTGCGGCAGGTGGTGCTGCAAGGCGGCGGCGGAGAACCCACCGCCTCCCGCCGAGTGCTCCAGCTGGGTGAGATCGACGGTGGGCGTGCCGCTGGGCCCCTGTACTCCGTACTCCTGAACGCCACTCATTGCCTCCGGCCCAGCTCCCACCCCCGCTCCCGGGCCCGGTCCCGCTGCAGCTGCTGCCGCTGCAGCCGCCGCTGCTGCCGCGGAGTTGTTGAGCGCCACGTGAAACAGCTGCTGCAAGAGTTGCTGTTGATCTTATAAGAAGTCCATGCACGGCTTGACAATGCCCGGCGAGGACTGTTGCTGCTGCTGGTGCGCCGCGGCCAGCTGGAGCGTGGAGCTGGCCGTTCCCCCGGCCACGGCCGCGGCTCCAACTATTGGCGAGAGTAGCAGCTCGGCAGCCGCAGCTGCTGCCGCCGCGGCAGCGGCCACTGCATTGCCCCCGGCTCCGCCAGCGCCCCCGCCCACGTTCACGCTGTTGTTGGCCGCCGCCGCTGCTGCGCTCAGCGAGCTGAGCGACTGGTGGAGCCGGCTGCCCGGACTGCCCGCCTGGCCCACGTTGGCCCCGTGGTGGAAGTACGAGTGGTGGTTCTTCTGGCGGCGGTGGTAGATGCTCTTGTGGTTGTTCAGCGAGTTGAGCGTGCGGAAGACCTTGTGGCACAGGTTGCACACGGCGTTGTTCAGCGGCTGGAGGTGCTGCTGCTCCTTGTGGCGCTTCAGCGTGAGCTTGGTGCTTAGCAGCTTGCCGCACACGTCGCACCGGTGGCAGGCGTTGAGGGGCAGGGGCAGCAGCAACCGGTTGGCCTGTGCCACGTCCTGGGCGCGCACTGAGGAGAGGAGGCTGCCGCCCGGTCCGCCCGCTCCCCCGATCCGCGTCCTCCTCCGCCGCTGGCTCCGGCCACGGCTCCGGAGGGCGAGAGCGAAGCCCGTCGGTGGTGCAACAGGTGGTGGTGCTCCAACGGCGATCCGGCACGGGCCATGGCGTGCGCGTGGGCGTGGGCATGGGCGTGGTGGGCGGCGGCGCTCAGCTCGTGGTGGGTGGCGTGCAGCTGGTGATGGCTCGGCAGCAGCGACAACGGATGCTGGCCGAAATGCGAATGGTGCGATGGCGGCGGCGGTGGTGGCGGCGAAGACGGTGATCCGGTGCCGCCCGGTCCTTCAAGGTCCCGCTCGTGGTCTAGCGATCGCTCTCGCTCTCGCTCTCTCTCTCGCTCGCGTTCGCGCTCCCTCTCGCGCTTGTGGTAGGCGGTGGGCGAGGGCGTGGCACTGTGGCCACCGCCCTCCGCAATGCCCTGCGAGGAGCGGGACAGGCTTCGCTCGCTGCCCGCCGCAATGTGCAGGTCACTGGACTTGCTGCTCCCGCCACCCGACTGCTTCAATTGTTCGTGCTTCAGTTGTTCCTGCTTCAGTTGCTCCTGCTTCAGTTGCTGTTGTTGTGGACTGTTGGTATGTGGTGTGGAATGATGTTGTTGGAGGAGGTGGTGTGGTGATGACTGTTGGTCTACTTGTTGTTGTTGTTGTTGGTTGTTGTTGTTGTTGTTGTTGTTACTATTATTACTATGGGTGCCACTACCGCCGGGCACTATAACGCCGCCGAGTAGGCTGCCGGTGCTGCCACCTATACGGTCATATAGAGGAAGAGAAGAAAAAAAGAGACAATAGTGACTTTTCTGTATATTTGACTTTGTTGTTATTTTGGTTTGTTTTTGTTTGGTTTTCTTTGTTGTTTAGTTGTGTGTTTGAGTAGTTTTGGTAGTTGTTTTGTTCGTGTCTAGTTCTTCGTTTCAGTGTGTCTCTGTCGGATTCCGTGGGCGTGTTTGTCTGGCTGTGTACTGTATCTGTATCTGTATCTGTATAAGTATCTGTAACTGTAACTGTAACTGTTTTTGTGTCTGTTTATGTATGTTTGTTTGTTGTTGATTGGTTTACTTTTATAACACTAACAAATCCAGGCTCAAAACAATGTAAATTTGCTGACTTTGCTAACTTTGCTTTTCTTTAAACTGTTTATTCAAATTTTTGCTTTTGGTAATCGTTTCATTTTTATCTTTTTTGCGAACGCTCTTCTCATTTTTTTTTTTTTGGTTCGCATTGGTTTTTACCAAGGAAGTTGTTGAAAAAACGCTGCTGTTCTCGATTCGATTCGATTTAGATTCGGAGTGGATTAGCAATCTCGCATTTTCGGAGGTTAAATTTTTGTTTTTTGTTTCGGGTTGGGTTTTCGTTCCTTTTTTTCGGGGAAAACGCATGGAAATAAAATGGTAATAAAACGGTTTGTTGACTGTTGTTGTTGCTGTTGCTGTTTTTGTTGTTGCTGTGGCTAGTTTGTGGTGGTTGGAGTTGAACTCGAAGTGCACGGTTCTCAAGCCGCAGGTGGGGAACTCGGCTCGACCTGCGCAGTCTCTCGAATTCGAATCCAAATCGGATTCGATTCGGTTCGGATTCAAAAATTTGCGCCCCGATCGGTGGCAATAGCAGTTGCAGTTGCAAGGTTTCAGTTGCAGTTGCGAGTGCCACGACATTGGGGACGACCTTGGGAACTGGTTGATAATTTTGTGGTGTCTTTGCCAATTGGGTGTGATTTGTCACGAATTTCGTGGATGCTTTTAAACCAATTTGTCTTGTTTTCGATTTCGATTCGCATTTCTCGATTTTCGATTCAATTTCGACTTCAATTCCAATTTAGTATGCGTTCAGTATTTTTTATTCGATTTCTCAATTGTTTGTTAAGTTTAGCAAAATTTTGAAACGTTTTTGGCCTGATTGATTTGTTGTATATATAAAATGTAAAGTATTATTTTGAATTTATCTTTTTTTGGTTATTTTTTCTATTTTGTTTACTTGCAAGTTTCTTGCAGTTGTCACTAGTGTCTCTTTTTTTCAAACTCAATCGCAGCACCGTTGCCTGTGTTGGGTTTGATAGGGTTGGATTGGATTTTGGCGGGATTCGGGTTGAGGCTAAGGTTGGGGTTTGGGGACTGGTTAAAAAGAACAAAATGTGTGGGATATTAAACGTGCTAGGGAACGGGTTGTTCACACGTAGAGGGCTTTTTCACATTAACGGTTGTGGGCAAGGGGTGGTTCGGTGGTTAAATCTGGGGCATCTCTAAGAAGATTCAGATGTTTTGTGTTTCTGTTGGAGGCGAGTCGATCTCGCCGCCTTCTTATGGTGAAGCGGAGGGGGGGTGGGGTTGCTTGAATGTGGGGTGTTAGTATTAGTAGTTTTTCTTTTAAAGATTTTTAGTCTTCAGGGGTTCTTAAAGTACGTAAAGTTTGCGCCCGATTTCAGGTGTGTTGGCGTAGGTGTACGTGTGATAGGGTCAAAGTTCGATTCGGTTTTGTTCGGCACACATGACATGAAACATTAACGAGAAACATGGCAAAAAATCTGGCTCTACAATCTAGACTATGAAAAGTTTTAGTGAGGATATGAGCATGATATGTTTATAGACAGAAACAAATAGGTGGAGATTAAGAATGTGTGTGTGTGTGGGGGGGTGGGGGTTGTACCTCTGTCGGTCGGCTTTCCAAGGCTGGTTTTGGTGTTAGTTTTCCAAAGGGGGCGAGTGACGAGTCCTCGATTGACATGCATACAACACCGAGGTTGGGGCGTGGGTGCTGGGGAGTGACCTCGGGAATGGACAGGGTAAATGAAATATCGCTTTGATGTGTAGACGTTTATTGTAATTATCATGAATTGAATTAGAATCGTAAGTGGAGTTCTTCGCACAGAACCGCATTCGCTTCAGATCATACATGGATATTAACTGCATTGGCTTGCGGGTGTGTGGCGTATATACGTATATATATATATTTGCTTGTATTTATAGGTCTTACGCACATACATGTGTCTGTATTTTTACTTAGCAGCACTAAAAATTAACGAACACAGGTTTAATAATCGAAGTATCCGGTCAAACATATCAGTATCATTATTCAATATTCGAATATTTAACATTAAAAATACAAAAAAAAATTGTTTAAAAAAATTGATAAACATTTTTCTTAACCTAGACATATGCGTCGTGATTCGAGTGAGTATGGGTGCGTACGTGTGTTGGTGTGCGCTTAAACCTTACTATTCAGAATCTGATAACTAGTTTAGAGTACTATAGAAAAGATCTTTGCAATTGGTCGGTCGTTCGGTCGGTCGCTCCCTCTCGCTCATCGCAGCTTGTTCTTTTAAACTCGTAAACTTTTTTTCGCCTACATGTATAAATCTTAACTTTTCAACATTATTTATATATTATGTAAAGGTTAAAAAAACTGCAGCTTGGTCTTTATTTTTAAAATGTTGTGAAAGATAATTCGTACTCCTATCCCCCTTGTAATTGGTATACGATTTGTGCCTATCATAAAGTGTATATAGAATATACTGTCTGTCTATCGAATAAATTGTATTTATTTAAAGCCATTTCGAAGAATTCACTACGGGCACCTCTGCTAGCTCCTACTTAACGTTATTAAGACCTATATAGCTGATGTGGGATGGTAATGGGAATGGGGTGATAAGGTTTCCATAACTCTTGGAAACGTTTCAAGCGTAGGTGGGAAGGGAGTGGATGGGGAAATGGGGGTAAGTGGGGTAATCTTAGGGTTAGTAACGGCTACCGATTTACTCTGTATTAACTGTATAAACTGTGTATCCTGTGCTTAGCAACTACCGAAGGCAACTAATTGTAACTAGCCTAGACCGTGTGTGTGTGTGCACATCCATTTCCCTCAAATTTCATCAGTTGTTTTCCATCTGGTCTTTAATAGTTAATGTGTACAAAAAGCACCGTCCCACTTCCGAATGTGGGTTTGTGTTTGTTCCTATACCTTACACCTACGTTTGCTTGACATTCAGTTCGTTCATTACAATCGCCAAGGGACAAACTTAACAAGAACCTTCTACTCCCACTGGCGGTACCGCTCGGGAGCCCCCCCTCAGCTGGAGAACCCTCCACCTCTGTCGGTCACCTGGTGAGGGTGAGGGTGGTGCCGCGTCTGATGTTGCTGGCGGTAGTCGAAGTACATGAAGCCCTATGAGGAGGAGTGGTGGTTCAGCTGCTGCTGCTGGTGCTGCTGATGGTAGAAGCTGTTTGCCGTGGCCTGTGTGGCACCGGCGCCCGGTTCCTGCTTGGGCTGCTTGAGGTTGCGGTGGTAGATGCTCTTGTGGTTGCGCAGGCTGTTCAGAGAACTGTAGACGCGTTTGCAAATGTTGCACACGGGTTCCTTGGTGGGGCGCATGTGCACGTTCTGGATGTGGCGCTTGAGGCGCGTCAGTGAGCTCAGGTTCTTGTTGCACGGGTTGCATCGGAAGTCGTCGCCGCCGCTGGTCGCGCTACTCAGACCGCCCACTCCGCCGGCGCCGCTCGATGAGTTGAGAGCTGAGTTTAGACCGCCCGTGGAGTTGTTCAACGAGCTGTTGGCGCTGCCACTTGTCGAGGCGGACGCGGATGCTGATGCCGAGGCCGCCATGTTGGCCATCACCGCCGCGAACATCTGCTGCGGGGTGGTGGTGGGCGTGTTGGGGGTGGGCGTGCTGCAGGCCAGGATCCCGTTGGGCGTTTGGGTGCCCGAGTTGTTTCCCTGCTGTTGCTGTTGCTGTTGCTGCTGTTGTTGCGACATCTGGTGGTGGTGCTGCTGCTGCTGGGGCAGCAGGGCGGTCACCGAGAGTCCGCCGTTGCTACCGCCGCTGCTCCCGTTGGCTGCGAAAGTGGAGAGGTTAAGGCCACAGATGCCGGAGGCACTTGTGATGGCTGTAGGTCGAGTTGGATTTGTTGTTGTTGTTGTTGTAGTAGTAGTTGGTGGTGATGGAGTTGGAGTTTTTGTTGAGTTGGAGGTTTTTGTTGGTAGAGAGTAAACGTAGTTGTTGTTGTTGTTGGTAATCAAGTTGTTGTTTATTGTTGTTGTAGTAGTTGTAGCATTTGTCGTCAGTTTACCTGACGACAAAGTGGGGAAGAAAGTCAGAAAACGTCGCATTAGCCCAAGGACAACGAGTTTTATTGAATTGAATTGTTTTTTTGCCTCAATTTTGCGTTTGGATTCAGATTTGGACTTTTGAATGTTTGATTTTCGATATTTTTGTTTGTTTTCATGGGATATATAGCCGGATAGTTATCATAAAACGAATTTCGTTAGCATTTTTTGCATCAAATATGTAAGATTGTTTAATTTATGCTTTAGCTTTTGCTTAAGCCAGTGGCTAATTTAACTTTGGATTTATTTTTCGATTGTTCAATCTGTTTTTCTTGCGAAGTGCGTCACATTAGACAGAGAGATAAACAGAAAGGGAGAGAAAGAGAAAAATAGATGGTGAGGTGGGGAAAAGGGTTTTTGGGATATGGCATATGGAAAAGAAAACGGCTGGCTCTGCATGGGAAATGCGAGAAATTTATTTCTTTTTTGATTGTTCGTCGACGTTTCAGTTTCAGTTTTTCATTATTCAACTCGAAACCGAATTGCCGTGCCTGCGACTCAAACTGTGCGCATCGACTCTTTCTTTCTTGGCGTCTGCTTATATGGACATCGATGTCGATCTGATCGAATGATGGACACTACCGATACTCAACGTGTGCAAAATTGTTGGGGTTCTTTTGTTTGGTTTAGGTTTGGTTTAAGGTTTTTCTTGGTTGGTTGGCTGGTTTTGTTTGGTTTGGGTTGATTTTGCTGTAGTTTAGTTGGTTGTTGTTTAACTCATTACCATAGTGTGCGGTGGTGTGTGGTAATTTACAAAGTAGGAGCGGGAATAGAAGGAATATTTGAATTCGGGCGAAAAAGGAAGGTAAGAGAAGAGCGGCAGGTGTCTGTTTGTGTGTGTCTGTGTGCTCGTTTGTTTGTGTGTGTGTGTGGATGTGTTTGTGTAAAACACCATCACCATAAAAAGTTCATAGTATCTGTACTTTCATTTTCGTGTATTGTGGTGTTCGTGTACTCTGGCTTCCCGTACCTAGTAATTCTCTCCGTGTCTGTTTGTGTGTGTTTGTGTGTGTGTATAGGGGGTTCGAAGTTTTGTGTGTGTGTGTGTGTCACTTAAAAATCTCTAGAATTAAACCGTTGCCAAATTATAACCTTCATCTTCATCATCATTATCTCTTCCCGTTATTATAATGGTATTTTTTAGATTCGATTTTAATTTCGACTTCTTTTTGATTATTCAATGTTAGCAACATTTTGTAAAATTTACATTGTGCTTAAATTAAAATAAAACTTTAGCTTTTAGTTATTTTTTTATTCTTGGGCTTGCGGATGGGTTGGAGGGTTGGTATTTCTCTTCGATTTTTTGACAGTTTTGTAAATATTCTTGGATAACAAGTTATTGTTTCCCTGT
This sequence comes from Drosophila rhopaloa, assembly GCF_018152115.1. Lineage (NCBI taxonomy): Eukaryota > Metazoa > Arthropoda > Insecta > Diptera > Drosophilidae > Drosophila > Drosophila rhopaloa. Next base: position 26,254,895 of record NW_025335123.1, on the reverse strand, counting down.
TTTTACGTTTCTCAATTTAGGGTCCATCTAATTGACCTTTACATCTTATATGCTGTATGCTAATAATAATACATTGTTTAATGTAAAATGTTTTCAATTTAAGTAATCCTCCTTTAAAGCATAATTTTTCGTAATTTCCCAACTCCTCTATTCCATCCGCAGCTTGCAAACTGGAGATCTTCGTTCTTTTGTGGCTTTCAATTCGTTTGTGTCCTTAGGTGGTAACTTAAATAGATTGGTGGTGGATACATTGTTCGATTTTCGGTTTGCTGGGGTCACCAATTGCGGAACTTAAAATTAGAGAATTTTGAATGCTTTATTCTAGATATGCTAGGCGTAAGCTAGTACTCTGAGTTCTCCTTTCCTGACTGTGTGTGTGTTTGTATTCTTTGGTTTAATAAATAGGAGCAACAAATATATATGTATATATAGAGCGTAATTTAAAGCGGTTTGTCAATCAAATGTATATACTTGAAGCCTTAAGTTGTTTGTAAAGGTATTCTTAGTTTGTGTTCTTTAGTGCTAAGGGAAGTGTGGGTACGGACTTGTGAGATAGAAGAGGGGGAAGTGGGGGTGGGTGTGATTGTATCATGTATCGAGTTGTCTGCTTGGGTCGCCTTTTGGGGCAGTGCTTGTATCTCTGAATCCATTGGGGTTTAGTAAAGCGGATTTATATACGTATATAGGGGTTAGGTCGATCAATTCTTAACAATATTTATGTATATACTTTGGTTCATATATATACGTGTGTGGGTAGGTAGATATATTATATATGTATACTTCTCACGATTATTGGGGGAATTTTAAATTTTGGTCGGTTAGTACAATTGGAAATAAAATAAAGCGTTAGGCGATCAACTAAGGTATTAGTTCCCTCTGGCGATCTTTTTGTTAGCTGTTGGAGCGCATAATAGAGTTCATGTGTGTGTGTGCGGGTGGGCGCTGATGTATGTGTGTGTAAGTATGGGAGTGTGTGTGCTATTGGACTTCTCAAATAGCGAAAGGTTCCTTCTGAATTTCATTTCACGGGGGCTCTTGTGTGTTTGTGTGTCCTGTGGCTGGTCTATAAGTGTGTATGTGTGTGCGTGCGTATTTAGCGTGGCCAGGTGATCGAGGTGTTGGGTTTCAAGTGTGGAGCGTGGAGCGTGCGGTGTCGAGTGGGGACACATTGCGTTGTAGTATGGGTCTGTCGAGAGTCGCGCAACGAAGTGGAGTGAAACGGAATAAACGAATGAAACGTATTGTGTGCGCATGTGTGAACGAATGCCAATCTGTGCTGAGCTCTGACTGATCTTCCGCCCCGGGGCACGGACCAGGGGTCGGAGGATAGGCTATTAACGGATTTACGAGTGCCCGATTTACGTACCCGCGCTCAATTCTATATTCGCAGTAGATAATTGCAAGTTGGTTGGAGTATGAGTGTTGGGGTTTCGTGTGGGGTATTGGGGGGTTTATTTTGAGGTCTGGCCGGGCTGTGTGTGTGCTCAAAGCAAAGTGTGGCCAAATTCGAGGGGACAAGAGACAGACCCAGGGGCAATGGGGTGGCTTGTTTGGGATTCTGGAGGTAAACTAAATGAAAACCCCCTTTACCTCCATCTCAGGCTGTGGGGACTTCGACAGTTGTTAACAAAAGACACATTGAACATTAATGTGAAAATTCGTTCAAATGCAATTGTTGCAAATAAAGCTTTTGTTTGGACTTTGCTGATGGGAGCGGGTCGATGGGTGGTTCATTTGGTGGGGTTTACATAGTTTTAGACACAAGCACGACGATGTACAAATAAATTAAATAGTTCAATATTCAATATACATATATATATATATATTATGTAGGTTTGTATATATTCGATCTTCAAATGCGTTGCGTTTTACATGAAAACTAAAAGTTCACACCAATAAAAATTTGATTGCAAAATGTACTCGGTGTTCGCTTCTCTGCGGGACTTTCGTGTGTCATGTCTAGAGTTTATCAGCCATATTCTTGAAACTGGGAGGAACACAAAAAACGTAATGGAATAAATCAAAATAAAATATTTTGTAAATGAAAAAAAAAAGCTGCGAAATGGGAACTCTGGGATTCTACTCTACAGAATCATAGTATGAAACCGAACTGAAAATATAATTCTCTTTTCCCCTTCCGAGTTTGGTTTAAAAGAACAAAAACGGCGGCTGGCCAGGCTGGATCACGGGATTGGGTGGAAACGGGGAATAATTTCTAACTTGGGGCGGTTTTTGGAACTCTTTGCATGTGTTTGTAGTGGGGAAGTGTATTGGTGTGTGTATTGTATGTGTGAGTGTGCTCTTGCTGTTTTTGTAGTACATTTTGCTGGGGCTTGATTTGTTTTACTTGGGTTTTTTATTACGAATACAAAATATTAGCACACAAAGAGGAACAAAACGAAAAATAACATATGCAGAACAAAAACGGAAACGGAAATATAAACATAAGCGGATTACGCAGTCAAAATAACAACGGTTAAGAAACATTAACGTCACAGTTTGGTGTCGTGTAGCATTCGGTATTAGTTTTGCCCTTGGGATGGTTCTTGGACACGGGCGCGTAAATTGAGGTCGTTTGTGCCCACCACGGCTAATCGATCTTGGCAAGATCAAACATATGGGAGCTGTCAAGGGCTCAAGGGACGGGACTCTGGATTGTTGCGGCCTAACCGCAGCAGCACACACACCGCAACGAGTGTGGCGCGAAGCTTTTGATAATATTTTGCTAAACACTCTGCGGGCCAGACGAGCTGGGAAACTGGGAGTTAATTAATTTTGCGTAGTTCATCAAACAACTCGGGAATCGGGAATTAGAAATAAGCCGATGTGTGGCTGCGCCTGTTGCTCCACTTCGCTGTTGTTTGTTGCTGACTGTTTGCCAAAGTTTCGCGGCTTGTGTTTATTTAGCAATTATCCTCCTATATGCATAATGCATCACTCGTCAACGGCCCCAGCATCATCGGCAGCAAGAACTTGTGGCTCTTTTTCACACGAATGACATTGGAGACTGACTAGTTGCATTGCAGGTACTGGAGTGGGGACATATGTTATATAAAACCTGAAATCTGGAGGCTTTTCCCTGGGTTCTTCTGGCATGTGCGTGTGTGTGAATGTGACCGAAACAAATGAAAACATTTACCATCGAAACAATCAAACAAGAAAGAAATTTATACACTTTTTACGCTACGAAGGGAACTCGAGTTGGAATCGCAACGAACTGCAAACCGTTTCGGGGTTTTTTTTTGGGTGGGGGGGTTATTTCGGTTTGGGTCTGCCGTTGGTTCCAAGGATCAAGTTCAAATTCATATTGGAATTCGGGTGCTGATTCGAGTTGAGTCAAACGGGAAATAAATCGAAAATTAAATCAAAAGTCTTGCTCCTGATCGACACGAATACATATGCGACATGTATGTATGTACGTGTGCGTCCTCAAGTCAGTCGAAACGCAAAAATCGAAAGAAACAAATAAACAACGGAAACAATGAAAATAATACAAAAAATATCTTTAAATTTTATCGAAAATACAACCAAATTATTGTACGGGCAGTCAAAATGATTTCTCAGCAGTTTTTAGTTACATTGACTTAGATTCTGGCTTTGGTTTTTGTTTTAGTTAAAATTTAGTTTCGGGTAAGGAATCTTGTTCTCTTTACTTTTAGGTTTACGTTTGCTTATAGCCTTTCATTTCTTTTGGTATCTGGTATCTGACTTGAATAGACTCTTTGGTATATTATTTTGGTACTTGCATTTGCATTTGCATTTGATGTAAAAAATGTAATAATGAGCTTTTGGGCGCAAATAGAGCGGAACAATAGAGTACGGATAGATAAATGCTCAGACTCACCTTGAGGGGACACGGCGAGATCACCGGACTGCTGCATCTGTGTGTTGAGACCTGATCGTGGCAACCGACAAAGTGTGGCAGCGAGAACGAGAGAGAGGGGGAAAGCGGGGGGAACAGGCGGAGAGCGGAAGGGAAAGCGTTAGTTAGTCAGTTAGTACGCCCACTTCACACGTTGCTCATACGCACCAAGGAACGCTGATTGATCAATATTGCTCATGGGGAAGTTGAAGGCGGCGGCCTGGAACATCTTGTTCTCCGCCGGCGACAAGATGAACTGCGGGGCGGCGTGGTGCGAGGCGAGTACGTCACCGATTTCCTCGTCGTTGCCGGAGCTGGAATGTAATTTCGAGGGTTAGTAGTTCAATGACGGGTCCTTACTTAAATGTATCCTTCAGGCAAATACGTTTTCAAGCTTCTTAACTGATCATCAGAGAACAGCTAACCGTGGGATGTTAGTTTTGTAGCGATTTTGTAATGACTTACCTCAGGGAGCCCTTGCCGCCATCGCCACTGCTGGAGCGGTTTGCGTCGTGCTCGCCGGTGGAGTCGTTGCTGTGCTCGTCGTTGGCGTTGGCATTGTTGTTGGAGCAGACCAGCTCCATGGGCTCCGACTTGACTTCCTCGGCGCCAGCCCGAGCGAGCGGGGAGGGTGTGAGGCTGCCCAGCTTGTCGCTAATGGAGATTCCGTTGCCGTTGCTCGCGCCGTTGCCATTGCCGTTGCCGTTACCAGTGGGTCCGTTGCCTGTGGGAAAGCGGGGCGAAAGGGGGCGGGTTATTAGGCATTGGGTCACCAATCCCCTCCGGGATCGCCAGACACTCACGCTTCTCTTCCTTGAGCGGCGGCGTGTTGTTATTGTTGTGGTGCTTGATCGTACTGAAGTCGGCCGGAGTTTGTTGGGGCGAGGAGCTGCGCGCATGGAGCGACGGCAAGTCGGGGCTGTTGTTGTTGCTGGCCCCGCCGGCGCCGGATAGCGGCAGACCATTGTCCGATCCGCGCAACCGCTTGAGGGCGTGTGAGGTCTCCTCGGTGCTGCGGTGCATCATGGCCATGCGCTTCAGCAGCTGGTTGTTGATGTGCGGGGGCAGCGCCGGGGGTGGCGGGGAGCCCGCTCCCTGGCGGCTGAAGACGGTCGAGGCGCCGCCGTCGTCGTGCAGGGCACCGTGATGTGGATGTGGGTGCGAATGGGCGTGCGTGTTGACCGGCGTGCGGGCACCGACGTTGGCCAGGTTCTGGATCTGAGTCAGGTGCTGCGGACAATGCGAAGTAGAGTGGGGCCCATACTGGCGATAGTGGCTTCTACTCACGCTGTGTGTGTCCTCCGCCTGCTGCTGTGTGAGTCCGGAGACGCGCAGGACCTCGGCGGTCTTTAGGAAGGACTGCAGGGACTTCTGGTGTACGTTCACCTCGCCGTGGTAGATGAACTCCACCAGCGAGTGCAGGTCCATGAAGTTGACATCCTGCAGCAGTATGACCGGGTGTTTGCAGGGTGTGCTCTGTAAGTACAGTGCGTGGATGTGGATATAGCGATTAGTAACTTAGTCAGGCAGTTGCTGAGTCAGGGCACTTGCCCCCTTCCCCCTGTCCCCGATAAGCCTGTTTGCCTGGGCAATTATCACGAGGCTCTGACCAAACAACCTTCAATTGTCGTTGAAACTTGAACAGACCAACGCGCGATTTGAAGTTTGCATTCGCTGCTTTCGTTTTTCGCGTTCGCGTCGCGTTCACCATCAGCTGCAGTTGTTGCTTCTGCCATGTGTAATTCCAGTTCCCGCCCTCCTCCCCCTCACCATCCCCTTCCCACTGTGCACTTTCAGGGCCAGTGCATTCCAGTTTGTGCTGCCTGTGTGTACAGTGAATTTCACTTATCAAGTGGAACTCCAACAAAGGGAGCTGCTCCTCCGCCGTTTCTGTTTCTGTTTCTCTGTCTCTGTTTCTGCTGCTTGGCTAGAAATTAGGTCAAGTCTCGCCTCGTCTTTTGTTTCTCCTCGGCTCCGTTGCCTTTAAAGGCCCTGCATCCCGTGTTTTTGTTTTATTTACTGGCTTTTGCATTTTATGTGCTCTCGTACACACACTCTGAATATTTGCAATTCAGTGCCAGTGCGGCGGTGTAAGTTCATATCTGTGGTATTGCGAAATTGAGGTCAATTTGACGAAAGACGAAGGCGCCTGCAGCCGGAGAGGAGCGGACCGATTGGAAGACTTCCTCTTCAGCCGCCTTCGCTGCAGCAGGCATATCTGCAAATGAGGGGCTTTGGGCGTGGTCCTGGTCGTTACACAAAAGCCAGGAATGCTTTTAACAAATGCCCCGCTCACCAGCAGCCATTAAGTCCCCTCTAGACCCCAAATCTCTCCCCTGGCCAATTGCCATTCTGAATCTGATTCGAAATCAGAGTCCGAATCCGAATCCCCCGGGGATGGGTTTGTCGCTGACATTGTTGTTTGTCAGTTGTTACACCTAATTAAAATAATGCGCTGCAGTTAATTAAATATTTATGCATAGGCGCAAAGTCGCAACAATTGCGACGCCAAGTACTGGGCGGGGCCTCTTAACCCCAGTCGCCGGGAGCCGGTAGCTGGGAGTTGGGAGCTGGGAGCTGGGAGGGGGCCAAGTGTCTGGTCCGGTCGAGTCCAGTTCACTTCGCCTGCCAGTTGCGACTACTGTCCACTGTCTCCTTTTGTACACCTCCTACTGCCCACTTGTATGTATTTCAAATTGAATTTACAAAGTTTTGTGCCAGTGCCGTGGCCGTTGCCGTTGCAGTTGCCATTGCCGTTTTTTGTGTTGCACTGCCAGCCAGCAAAGTTTTGTATACTAATTTCTTGGGTACATAATTTCCACTACAGCAACAAACGGGAAGGCACAAAAAGAACTCAAGAAAAATTCGCTCGGCCCTTTGTTGGCGTTGCTGTTTTTGTCCCGCTGCATTTAGTTGGCCTTTTTAACAAATTAAATGCCGACTTTTTCTGCTCGTGCAATTTCTTGTTTTGGTGGAGGAGGTGAAGGAGGTAAAGGCGGTAAAGGGGGCAAAGGAGAAAACTTTGCCGGGGACTTCTTAACATGTTGTTTCGGTTCCCGTCCTCCGTTGCCATAGTCGTTGCGTAATCAGCGCTGGATTGGCCCGCGGCACTCCCTCTCCCCACGTAGCTTTCTCCTAATTGGAGTTCTTCCCAAAACCAAACAGAACTGACAAGTTTGCCGCGCTGCTCTCTTTTTGTTTGCCGGCCTCGCGCATAATTTGGAACAAAAACGCAAAATAATAACGAAAAGCAGCAAGTTTTCTATCATGTTAACAAATCATGTCGAAAGAGACGGTAACAGTAACGAGGGGCGGTGTTCGGAGGAGGGAACTTTGTAATTTATATAATGTCTGCTGCAGGACTTCCTCTCTGCCTCGTCCCTCGTCTCTTGCCCACCTCCCCCGCCGCCAATGACAGCTTGAACAATGCAAATGGCAAACGTCGAGGCTGTCCCCTCCCCCTTGTCCCCCTCTAACTAGCTTGCCCCGTTCCTGTCGCTCAAAAACCGCAATTGCGTGCAAATATTTTCAATGCAGGCAGCGCAAAGTTTTGGCGGGCAAACGTCGGCAACTAGAGCGATTCACATAATTTTAATGTCATAATAAAAATAATGAACCAAACTGCGGCTTCGGCGGTGCGGGAAGTTTACTTTGACTCCAACTTCGGCCGCAACTTCAAGGATTAGCCAAGGGCGAAGGAAGGATGTGGAAGGCGGTCGCGGCATTTACGCTCCTGCGGATTCGTTTGAACTGCTCTACTTTTGATTTTCCGGACAGACGGACGGAGATCCGCATGCGTTGCATGATCAGGGCACACAAATCAATCATACGTATCGTTGTCCCAGAGCAAAGTCCATGCGGTCGACTCATTTGCACCGCAACTCCACTAAAAATAAATATATTGCTAAAATTGCAGGGTTGTCCCAAGCCAGAAATTATAACGTGCTTCGACTGTATACACAACTTCCTTCCTTCCTTTTTGCTTGCCTTTACCCCTTTACCCCTCTTACCCGAAATCTACCGACAATTGCCGTGTTTGTGTCTATCGCGGCAGTCGGTGCTTTTCTTGTCTTTTTTTCTTAATCCGGCTGTTATTTGCCGTCGTGTGCAACTAAATAAATTAAAATGCAAGCAAAACGCCAGCCCCCACTTCGCTCACCGCTCGACTAAACTTACTCCTGGCCATAATACTTTGGCTAAAAGCACACAACTATTTCCCCACTTCCTTGCCAAATAAACTTTTTCGGAACGTTTTGCCCACCTTGGCAAAGTGGGCCTTTGCTTTACGACTTCAAAGTAGTTCCCTTGCTGCTTTAGATGTATTTTTGGCAGTCTAAACTGATCATGATGCAAGGTAGACTTGACTTGGTGGGAAACCCCGGTACTACCACCACAAATGAAGCCGAAAACCACTATATATCTCCCCTTGCGCTGCGGGCATGTATTATATACATGCACAAATATACGTAATCCCCCAAGTTGAAGACAATCGACTGCGAAGCATGAGACTGACAACGGCGGCTGCTGCACATATGTGTGCACAGGCGGAATTAAAGGCGCAAATCGAGATTTCGGGAGAAATTCACGATCGCTGCTAAGTAGGCCACTCACGCAACCAGACACGCAGATTGGTCAACACTATGTGGCTGAAAATGCAATTGCTTAAGTGTTCGGAGGATAATGTCCCAAACAAATGGTATGTGGGGTTACTAGAGATTGCACACTTACCTTGAGCAGCTCGCGGAAGTAGGGGCTGCAGGCTGAGAGGACGACGCGGTGCGCCTTGATGCTGCGTCCCTCGCAGGCGAGCGTCACATCCACAAAGGCCTCGTCGTCCCGCAGGTTCTCAAATGCCGAGGTGATGCTGCTCTGATAGTTGTTCCAGCGCAGGCAGAAGTGCTGTGTGTCGTCCATCTCGATGAGCTGTTTGTTCCGGGTTTGCCTATGGTACTGGGCTTCTGGCACTTGCTCCTGTTCTGGGTACACGGGTGTAGGCGTGGCTGCGGGCGTTGGTATCGGTATTGGCGTGGAAGTGGGGGTGGGTATGGGCTGCCGAGCGTTGTGGTCGTTTTTGTGGTTGTTTTTGTTGTTGTTGTTGTGATCGTCGTCAACCAACACAACGCTGGCCTTCTTTGAGGTCACCTTCTTGCGTATTTTGACGGCTTTTTCTCGGGCCCCGATTAAAGGATGAAAGCGCTGTGGCTCTCGCACTTCTTTGGTTACTGTCGGTAGTATTTGCTGTTGGGACCGATTGTGTTGCTGGGTAGATAGGCTGTTCACTAATGATTATTTAACTGCAAGCGAAAAGAAAGCAAAAGAGCAAACAATTATTATTTGAGTCGAAATCGGATTACAAGTGGAGCGGCCTGGCCGAGAATCGAACCTCCCGCCGCCCCCTCTTATGTTTACTGCAGTTCAGAGTTCGCTTCAAAATTCTTTTATTTTCGATGCGCGAACTGAAAGTTTGCATTTGTTTCTGCTTTGCTACGGTTTTTTGCTCCGTTTTGCGTTTTTTTTTGCCTGTTCTGCTTCTGTTGCTGCTGCTGTTTTGATTGCAACTATGCGAAATGTTTAAAAATTGTTAACAAATGCAGTTTAAAATGTCAACCACGGCGACGACGCAGCAGCAAAAACCATTTCTATGTCACACGGCGAATCAAAATTAAATAAACTATCAAGACGACAATTAGCACTCGCAGAAGCAGAAGAAGCAACACAAGCGGACGGCGAAAAAAATTAATAACGAGTGCAGAACCACCGAAAAAAAAAACAGAAAGCCATAAAAAACGGAGTGAAAACAGCCAACGCATCGCAAATGGGAGGAGTGAAAAAAGCGAATTATAACAAATGCAAATATACCAAGAACACTTGTACGGTGGGGCGGCAACGGGAGCGGGAGCGGGAGCAGGAACAGGCATGTGGGCACAGGGGCGGGAAACGTTCTGTTCCCATCTGGACATCTTGCAGAAAAACCCAAAAAAAAAAATATAATTTATTTGAATACAGAAAACTTTTGGGGCAGTTCATCTCTCCGCTGTTTCTGTCTCTCCCTCTCCCTATCGCTGTCTTACTCTCGCCGAGCAGTTCGCGAATAGCGAATTGCGATAAGCGGAGCAGAGTAGCGGCAGAGCTTTCGCTCGACATTGAAAGTGAAAACTATTAGATAAGTCCGCCGGGCGTGCGCTGCACTTTTTTTTTGTCTGTAAACCCACAAGCTGATACGTATGAGTGATGTGTCCGCACAAAAATAGCCCCTCGCAGATCCCTTTGTGTACAGGCGTTGCGATATCGTCATCCCATTACCCAGTCTTATTCCCATTCTAATTCCCATTCCCACCGATTCTCCAATTGCGAGGGGCTCTCGGCTCTCACCTTTCTTCTGCTGGCGCTCTGATTGGAATCCGACGCCCGGCTCTGGTTAGCCCTGCTTCTTATTGAAGCTTGAGGGGCATTTTGAGCTTTTCGCTCAATTGGTATTTTTAGCTGGGCTTGCAATTTGCGAAATTTTTGATTTCTGAATTTTCGTATTTCGAATGAACTATTCTGCTGGCGTATACGCAATTTCTGGTGCCCGCAGTTCCTCTCCTTCTCACTTAACAAAATAGAAAAAATAGCGCACTCACACACGGTACACACACTGACGCGTCGAGGATGACCATAAACCGTTGGCTAGAAGCTGGGAATTCTGGAGGAGAACCGAGCCGAACTGAACTGAAGCGAATCGAGGCGAATAGCAAGCGATTTGGGGGAGCGACCGACCGAACGAACCGAACCGATGACTAAACTAAACTATCTTGGCGTTATCATGGCCTGAGCCGAGCTCGATGAGCCCGAGCAGCAGGGGCGAGGAGCGATGCGGCCCCAGGATCATCCGCGGACGGATGTGCGGATATCGGCGTGACTGGGCTATCGGGCTATTTGGTAGATCGGATATGGTGGATATTTCGGATATTCCGTGTCCGTGTCCGTTCTCCGTGTGTTTTGTGTTTGTTGCGTTTGATGATTGCAAGCGTAGAAACTCAACTGAATTCGCGCTAAAGAAGAAGAGAGTGCCGTGCCAGTCTCAGGCGCTGCCTCGGTCGCCGCCTCTGCCTCTGCCTCTGCCAGCGTCGACATCGACCGCACACAAAAAGCGCATTAGGCAGCCAAAAAAGTCAGCACACACCGACACACACAATCGAAACTATTCCCCAAATTTCAGAAGTCTGCGTCTGTGTGTGTGTGTCTGTGTGTGTGTTGCGTGTTGTGCCGTCTGGATACGGGTGCGAGGGAGATGGCGCGACAGAAAGGGGATCGCGCGCACGCTCCGTAGTCCGTTTGTGATCGAAAGGATTGGACAGGGACAGCAACATCAACAGGACAAAGCGAAAGAGCAGGAGGTCCAACTTGGGGCGTATTAGAATGTTGAGTTCCCAGAGACAGCACACTCACAAAGCATTTTTGCAAAAAAAAAAAAAACCCGGTTCCGAATTTTTAATGTTCTCGATCTCTGACTCTCTCTGTCGCTCTCCCGTTTATACTAGAGTCGGATTTTTGTGCATAGAACAAAACACAGTCGCAGTCGCAGCGCTGCCGCCGGCTGACTAATAACTAATAATGGTAAAGAAAGAGAGGAAGTGGTCTTACCCTCCCGCAACCTCTCACCACTTTCCAGACTTTTAAAGAGGGCGACGACATCCGCGGGAAACCCTGGAAAAGGCTCCTGGAAGGAGCATGAAGATCACTTCGCCAGATACTTTATATTCTAAAAGCACACATTTCGCTGAATTTTCTCAGGTCTTCGTTTTTTATTTCTCGCTGCATATAGCCGAAATCTTGGGTATGTGTGTGTGTGTCCGTAGTGCTTACGAACTTTCAAGGCTAAATACTAAATTTTTTGTTGCCTTTGTGGTCGTATTATTATTAAATTTTGTTTGGCGCATTTCGCTAGCCAGCGTTCTCTCTTTCTCGCTTCCTCTCACTCTCGCAGCCTTTAAAATAGTTCTAGAAAAAGTCAAATTTGTTGCAGTCGTTTTTTCGGCTCTCCAACAGCGTGTCTGTGTGTTGGTGTGAGATGTGGTGCGAGTTTGAAAAAAAAGCAATTATTTGGTTGACTGCGCTGTAGCTTATGAAAAGCCAAAAGAGCAGCGACGAACGCGATTAGATAGAGCGGCAAGTAGTTTGTTCAGTTGGAAACTAAATTGTATAATACCAGCGAAAATAGAAGCGTTGGCTGTGAGCCGATCGGTGTGCCGACCGTATCTATATCTACATCTCCTGCACCACCCTCGCAAACTTGTTTGACGCCCCTCACGCTCTCCTCTTGCTTTCTCTTTCTATTGAGTTTGTCCGAATCTTTTGCGGATTTCTTCTGACTCTGCTTTGCCATCGCCTTCGTTCCTTTCGTACTCTTCAGGTGTGTTTGTACGCGGTTTCTATTTTCAAGGTTAGCCGACTTAGCTATGCACACACACATACACATTAAACTCGCAGCTATCCGCTTTTCCATTCCAGCCTCTCCATTCCCCTTCCCTTGCGATAGGAACGGTGGGCGACAAGTTCGTCTACGACAGCTCACAAAACATTAAACAAGGTCAGTCCACATCTACATACTTCCCACCCTTTTCCCCTTTTCCTCCGCTTTTCACTTGTTGCCGGCTAGACGCTGTGGCGCCCACATCGCATTTTCACATGGCAAATCGCACACATTGCAAATACTTTCCTCCTTCCGCCCTTCCGCTCTTTTCCCCCTTACAGGCACCGTATGCCGGCCAAATGTAAAATCTAACGGCCAACACACATACAGGCACACGTGGCGAGAGCCAAGAGTAGTGAAAGCGAAAGTTCTGTGTACAAACTAGCTGAGAGCGATGAGGAGAGAATGGCCGTGAGGGGAGTCGTAAAGAGAGATTTACAACGAGTGCAGAATGCTGGCTTCTGTGTGGGTGAGTCGAATGTCTGTGTGCGGCTAGACAATTGCTAGACGCAAACGGCGCCCACCACCCACTGCATTGTTTGTATGAGTCCGGTATTACGGAACATTTTCATTTGCATATGCAATTTCACACACACTGGGGAGGCGGGAACCTGTAGGGCACCTGATTAATGCGTGTTAATTGGCCCATTAGGCTAATTGTAAGCAACTAGAAGGTATGGGGTAGAGAGGGAGCGGGCAAATAGAAAAAGTAGCACCCATTAAAAGCGAGGGAGCGCTATCGCACGCACAGACACAGAGAGAGAGTAATTTCAAAACAAAACCCAATTCTTCAACTCGTAAACTGAGTCCAAGTTCAAGGTCTCGATTCTCAATTCAATCGCCTCTGCCTCTGCCTCTGCCAACGTCGCTGCCTAGTTAGTGGCGCATAATAGAGAGAGTGCGAGCGAGAGAGCGTTAGAAAGCTCGCCACTGCCATTTTGCAATGGTGTTAGATTGAGAGCGTATGGACAAACCTCTCAACAGAGGCAGTCTGGCCGCTCTCTTCCCCTCCAGCCATATTCCAGGAGGAGGAGGATCGTACCAGACAGAAGAAGAAGAAGTGCCAGCACATCCCTGTTCCCTCTCTCCAGTCTGGAATGCCTATTTCCCCCCCAAAAAAAAGCCTGGCCACTATTGTCTATGTTTCTTTTTTGGGCTTTTGGTGCCTGCGCCGCCTTTTCTTTTTTTTGTTTTGTTTTGTTTTGGCTTGGCTCTCTTCCCTTCCACTTCCCCTCACCAACCGCTTTTCGCATTCCCGCTGACAATGTTGATATCTATTGTTAGTGAGCTGCGACTGCGCCGTCAGCTTCGCCGTCTCTCTTTCGCTTAGTTGTTTTGCATTTTTGCTAATTTGACCTTCACCTTAACCTAGTCATTGTGTGTCGGACATTCGGTCATTTACCCCCGTAAAAATTTGCCAGCCAAAGTCGAAAAGCTTCAGGTAAATAAAAACGCAAGAGTGGGAGAGTGCGCGAGTGTGAGTGAAAGAGAGGGGCGCTGCTTAGGAAGCACAGACGTAAAGCGCTAGACAGAGATTAATGCAGCCTCTGTCCCACTCCTACTCGTTTTCCCACTCAACTATTTCTATTCTCCGCTAGTTTCTATTTGAGCGCTTTTGACGGCGCTCTCTCTCTCCACTGGAAAACTAGCCATGTAAGTTTCGTACAGGCTGCTCTTGAGTCAATTCAAATGGAAAGACGCCGAGTGCGGTGCGAATAGTTTTGCGCTAGATCGGCGCATTCATTTTCCAGCGGCGCTTAGTTTAGTTCGCAGAGAGACGCGCGCGGATCGAAATCGGAGCCCTCCACGGATTTGGAGTTGTTACAAAAGCACAAGCTTTTTTTCTGGTGTCTCCTCAAAACGGAAGGGGAAGTGAGTGTGGTTTTTGTGCGCGTTGTTTTTCGCCCCTGTCACGGCTGTCGTCATCGGGGGCTTTGAACTGTGTCGAGCGTTCAACGGCTTTGCCGGCCGCCCGTCCCCGCCCCACAGTGCGTTTCGTTTTGGGCTTCGTGCAACTCCAAAGTGTTGCCATTATCGCCAGCGTTCACTTCGCCCGATAAGTGATCCCCCGCGCCGCCTGTAGTGAACCGCCCTCCGCCCCAAATGGGCAATCAGTTATTGTCCCGCCGCCGCTCTAATGAACGTTGAACTGCAAATTGCAAAAGCGTACGAAAATAACAAACAAACGGCGAAATTCGCTCTCTTTAGCGGGACATCCGCGTCGCAGGGGTGCATTCACCTCTGGTGCGCTCCCGCTCGCACCGCTGCATCTCTATCTGGTGGCCGCCTTTCGAGAGATCACTGTAAATACTTTGCGCAAAAAGGGAGAGCTAATAAACTGCGCCATTTCAGCTGCGTTTGGAAATGCAAAATTTGCAAACTACAACAACCACTGCCTTTGCCAAAACGATGTATGCATGTAAGTATGTACATTTGCTTATGTGTATGCTTGGGAATATGGGAACGACTGGAAGTTGAGTTGGCAGAATTACTGCTACGTAACTGTTTTGTTATATCGTTTTTATGGAATAGGAATAGGCAGACAGGGGGTTTCTAAGTTGCCAGCGCAGCAAATGTATTCGCGAAAACTGAAATGTGAAGTGTTTTTTTTTCCAAAACGCGCAATAATAATGTAAAAGGAGGCAACGGAGTGGGAAAAAAGTAAAGTGAACACAAAAGCCTATCGAAAACAAAGTCGTCAAAGTGAGAGAGATGTGGAGATAAAGCGAATGCAAGGCGAAAGTCTGCTGCGCGTTTCCCTCTCCATCTTTTCCACTGCACACAATTTAATTTGCATTACATGGGACTAAGCTTGCTTGCTTTTTGCTTGCCTGTCTTCCATTTTCGTTTTCGTTGCCATTCTCATTTCCATCGCACATATTGATATGGAGATGCCTTTACATAGGGGTGCGTGTGTGCGTGGCCAGCTCATTAATTTTATAGATCATTTTGCGCAATGTGGCACACACACTTACGATCAATTGACACACATACTCTTCGCCGATTGCCCCCCACACTCATACACATTTATACGCACTCACACAGACGTTCGCGAGTGCAGCAGCAATGTATTACCATTTCTCATCAAAAAGCTGCTCTCTGCACTCTGCCGACGTCGCCGTCACCGTCTCTGTCGCTGTGCCGTCGAGGTTAAAAAACTTTTTGGGTTTAATAACATTGCACAAGGTTATTAGATAAAAAATGTGCTCGACACAACTGCGCGAGAGAGCTAGGGCTCCCCTCGGCCGCTCAAGCCCTCCTGCTGCCATTCGCATTCGCATTTCCATTCCCATTCCCGACTCACTTCGGTTGGGATCGGATCGCCTCGTACGTGAGCTTCCAGCGGAAAGGGGTTGGTCAGGGGTGCGACAAGGGGGCATTATTTTTAGGCCCTGCATACACACATGTGGGCCCCAAGTCTTGTGTATTTTTCGGGACTGGCAAATTTTTTTGGCCGTTGATCTTTGGCGTTCATTCTGTTGTTGCTTCTGTGGATACTGAATGTCAATGCATTGTTGGGTGCGAGTGTGAGTGCAGGGGGAGGGAGTGGGGATTTCAATGCGCATCTGGCTCATCGAGTGTACACATATACTTTTTGTGCTCATTATTCGCAGCACTTTTCGTCTCTGCTCTGTTGTTTTTTTTTCATCTATATATTTTTTTGTCCCATGCGAGCAGCCTGCATTGTGGAAAAGAGGTAATGGAATACCAGGTGGGTGGTGGGTGATACAAGGGGGAGGGGGGCTGTGGGGCAGTTGTTGGGGGTCACCGTCACAGTCACGGCCATTGTCACTGTTTGTCACATTTACCGTTAATTAGCCCGGCTCGGGTTACCCGCTTGAAAGCCTACAACAATTTATATAAGACCGACCCTCTCTGTCTCGTCTGTCTCTCCCCCGATCCATGAAAGTTGAGAACTTATTCTCCTAAAAAAGAAAAGTAAAAAAAAACAGAAATTCGGAGTGCTCAAGTGTAAAATGTCATCGAAAGTGTAGGAAGAAACGATAAAAATACCCAACGAACGTTGACAGTGCATCGAAAAGTCCGAGTCTAATAAACCCCTTTCGCCCCATTCCGCGGTCGTCCTAGTCTGCCACAACTATGCACATGACACTCATGACCAACTGACTGACTAAGCCAGCAGAACGGAAAAAGCAGAGAGTGGCGGCAGAAGAATGGGGAGTGGCGGCAGAGGAACACGAAGCGAAGAATTGCAGGGTCTCAATTTCGTTGTGCTTGCGCCTGGGCAGAAATAGAAACAGCGCGAATGGAGCAGAAGTAAGTAGGAGAAGAAAGGAGAATATAGATCAGAGAACGAAAGAGGAAAGGGGACAGGGACGGAACAAGACAAGAACTGAAAAAGAGTTATCTCCTAGCCTTTGTGCCTGTGCCATTTGTTTGTCTATCCGGCTTTTGGCCTTGGAGTAACCGTTTCCGAGAACTTGGGAACTCGCCGGGACCGCCACCGCAACCGCCCCCTACTCTCCTCACGCCCATGTCTATACCGATAACTATGCACTTTGTCTGTCTCTGTCTCTCAGTTGCGCCCTCGATTTCGCTTTTGTTTCTGCTGTGTTGCTGTTGCCATAGCTGTTCCCTGTATTTGTTTTGCAACTCCTCACAACTTGCGATGGCCTTGAATGGCATCATCAACGCGCCGATCGTGGTGATTATGATCATGATCATGAATCCCATTTGTTGTTGTCTGTCTGACGGCGAATGCATTTGTGGCTGTCCTGCAGCCAAACAAGTGCTCTGTGCTAGAATATGAGTCACTGTAACAGTAACTGGAACTGCAACCGTAGGAACAGCTTGCCTGCGTGCTTTGTCCACTTGTGAGCGACTCTCAATTGCCCGTTGTTGATTCCAGTTGATTGGGTTCCAAGGCTAACGGAAGTGCTACTGGTCGGTTCGCTATGCTGCTCTCCACTCTCGTGCCTGCTTCTTATTGCTTGCCATAACTTCGTCGCCAACTTTGCAGCAGCGACCGACTTCTGTCACTTTGATGAACTGGAAATGGTACGCCTGTTCCGCCTATCCCCTGTTTTCGAAGCCCTGCAACTTCGCTTTTACTGTTACCCATGAGGTTCTTGAAACTGGGACTAGAGGGTGCCTTTGTGCTCTTCCTGCTGCCGCGAAAGCAGCAACAATTGCAATGGCCGCAGCAACAACAAGTTGTGCGCCGTCAACCTTGAATGTCGGCCAGTCGCACACACAGATGCCTAACACACAGACGCGCTAATACCAACATCAGCACGCAGACAGCGTCTAGTCGGGGCCACCAGTTTGTCGAGTCTCCTCTGTTCTGTGTTTCTAGCATCCAGCCACGGCATTCGCATCTCGAGCTCCACAGCACGTCCCACGTGTGTGAGCCACCTCCACCCCCTCCCTTGTTTCCGTAGTCTGGCTCCGTCTCTAGATTGTTTCTTTTTACGCTTTTTTCGCTCTTCCTTTTTGCTAGGCACGCTGGATGGCTGCCTGCAATTTTCATTCAGTTTTTCTCTCGTCGCGCGACTTTCCCACCCCTCCCCCACAGCTTAAAGCTTGCTCCTCTTCTCCCTCGCGATGCAGGAATGCAGAAAAATGTGTTAGTAGAGTAGTTGCCATTACGTCACCTTGCTGTGTTTGTGTACACGTGTCCGTGCAAGTGTATTGGTAGTGGTCTTTGTGTCTTGTAGATGGGGAATGGTTGTGGATGTTGTCGCTTGGCTGACTCGTCTGGGTCTCGGTCTTAGTCGCCCCAACAACTGACAGAAACCAGGCAGAGGCAGAAGCAGAGACAGCGACTGAGGCTGCGGCAGAGGACTCCGGCGCTACCAACTCAAATGTATGAGGAGGTGGAAGGGGAGGCGACAGGCTCCATAGCCGAACCGCTTGAGTGCGTGTCTGTCTGTCCATTTGGACATTGTTGTTGTCCCATTTTTCGCATTACTCCACCGAAACCGAAAGTTGCAGCGCAGCTCACGTGACTTACCTAGCATATAGCTAATCCTGATAGTTCCTGAGACCGATTCCGGTCGAGCCTGACTAGGCGTATGTGGGTTGCATGGGCAGGAGCAGTCAACAATGATATAACGAGTAACAAACAACAGAAAAAAAAAAAACGAAAACAAAATGGGTGTGGAAGCGAACGGTTAGCAAACGCGGATATGCTAACTTTTATATTCAGCGCGACTTGTACATTGCGCGAGCGATTTACGGTTCTCAATTTGCAATGTGCGATGAGCGATGGGGACTTGCGATGGGCTGCCACACGACGTTTGCTCGGTGCGACGCTGATCAGCAAACTGCAGTTTCGGGTTGGCTTTCGATCTTTCCCGAGGCCTGCTTGGCTGGCCTTTGTGAGCGGCCGAGTACAGATCCTCAGCTGCCATTGCCTTTGCCTTGCCTTGCCTTGCCTTGGCAGTAAGCTTCACGAAGCGTCCGACTGCAGCCGAAGAAGCGGAGAATGGAGGAGCAGCGGAGAAGTCGAACAATGCAGCGGAGAGGAGGTCAAGGAGGTAGACGGAGAGACGAGGGAACAAGAGTCGACGCTACTGTGCTGCCCTGCTTCCTGCAGGGCATCTGTACCTGCGTGCCCCGTGTCTTTGTATGCAGATGCACCGAAAATTTGTGACTTGACTATGGGTGAGGGGATTTGCGGGGTCTAGCGATGAGCCGGTCCGCTTATTTTGTGACTCTCCATCAAAGTGCTAATAAAAGGGAAAGAGCTTAAGGCAAAATGCAGAGAGGACACAGAGAACCAACGGGCAGCTGCACTGGACTGCCTCTCATGAGGCAAATGTCCTTCTT
This sequence comes from Drosophila rhopaloa, assembly GCF_018152115.1. Lineage (NCBI taxonomy): Eukaryota > Metazoa > Arthropoda > Insecta > Diptera > Drosophilidae > Drosophila > Drosophila rhopaloa. Next base: position 26,235,786 of record NW_025335123.1, on the reverse strand, counting down.
ATAGACCGGGGCCACATTCGAATCAAATTTCAGTGTGTATCTGTACCTGCATCGTTGTGGATGTGGCTGGTTGATGCATTTTATCGCACACATACACACAAACGGGCAGATACTTTGTCCTCGGAAAGATCGAGTAACTTCCACCACATTTATTTTGATCCGAGGAGGCTTTAAGTGGCGAAGGGCACCCTCCCGCGAATATTAGTTGGGCAACCTTACCTGGCGGCTGTGGTTGTGACCTCAGTCAGCAGTCGCATCGTCGCTCATTTCTTCGCGGCATTGGGTGGACTGTGGATGCACACGGTTTATTCACTTAAAATTTGGGGGTTTCTTCCGCTTTCACCGCTCCTGATTAGTGGTCTGAAGGTGAAGAGGGAGCAAAACGCGCATGAATCGTGCACTAAATTCCCTTTCCGGGCTGGTTAATTGGAGTTGTGGGATTTTTGCTTATAGCTACACTTGACAAAAAAATGTTTAAAAAAATAAAAAAGACTGTCCAATCCTTGTGTAGAGTGTGGGGGTGGGGATTAGGGATGTCTGGGTGTCTGCGTGCCGCACTAATGCTATTCAATTCGAGTTCAAATTTATAAATGGAAATTGAAATTGTGCGTTTGGGCTGAACTAACTTTAGTAACTGAACCGATCGAATTAAAAAGCTCAACTGAGTTCCGAAAAAATGCAGTTAAATGTGTTGGGCTTGTGCCCCTGCCCTCTGCTAGTGTGCGTGTGTGTTAGTGTGTGTGCCTGTCCAATTGAATCAGAGAATTCCCAGCGCAAGTGTGTGTGTGTGTATACTTATGCCGCTTGTATGTTTCATTCGCTTTTTATTTTTGCCTTTTGCTCGCTTTTTTGTTATATACTTCTCGTGCGCTTGTGTGTTTCTTTGACTTTTTTGGAGTGCAGCGACGCCGACGGCGGCAGCAGTGTGATCCGATCGCTGCAGTTTACAGTGGCAGCGCAGTCGCCAAAAAACGAGCAATTTCTGCGCATGCGACGGTAGCGAAGCCGAGCGAAAATAGCTTTTTTCGGGGTTTCGTGGTTCTGTGTGTGGGTGTTTTTGTATTTTCTGGTATTGCCCACTTAGAAGTTTTGTTTATTCATTGAAAGGCCGAAAAATTGGGGGAAATGCAGAGGCGAAAAGTGTCGTAGTCGCCGAGCGAATCAACGAGCGCCGCCCACACACCGATGGAAATGTTTGCTCTGCCTGCGCTCCGTTCAGCAGATCAGCAGCGGCAATTTGTAAATAAAGGGAGCATGCAACTTTCGCGGTACACGCACACAAAGTCGCGATTGGAGCGTTTATCAGCAGCGTCGTCGTGCGTCTTCGGCTCGCAATCACAACTCCCCTCGGCAACAATCTCCCCGGAGGTTCCAATTGAAAGTGTAGCCCACATTTTAAGCCCAAGACCAAAGCCAAAAACTCTTGGGAGTCGGCCTGTTTTCGCATTTGTTTTCAAGCCCTTCCGCTTCTACTCCTCTTCTCCCTCCGCCACCTTTTGAAATTGCAATTTCTGCTGATGTTGACGAAGACTTGTTTAATATTTTGGTTACCATTACCGCATTTTATTACATGGCTCCCCTGTTTGCCATAACCCAGATTCCCGCTCCACAATCCCTCACCCTTCCCCCATGACACGCACAAACACTTCAGATTGCAGACCGAAGACTGCAGAGCGAAGATTGCTGGCCATGAGGAGACTCTGGAACTGGGAGACTGAGAAATCCACCAACTGCGACTGAGAAACTTGTTGCCACTTGCATCTTGTTTGCACACTTTTTTCAGAGTTTTTTTTCGCGTTTCTGTTCATTGTTTTTGGTGCATTTGTATTTTACTGCTGCATCCTCATGTTGTTGTGGCTGGTTTTTGTGGGCTTTTTTTTTTGATTCATGCGTGGCAATTTTGGTTTTTTAATTCTGCTGGTCTCGCACTTGTGCTAGCATTTTTCAAGAATTGTTTTTATTGTAGTTTTTTTAAGGTTTTCTGCGCCCGTCCCGCTGTCTGCAGCCCTGTCTGCATTGACCTTTTGCCGATTCATAAACGAATAAACACTCATAAATGTATCTACACGTATATACGTATCTATAAAGTCTTTATTATCGCGTCTCGTTCGGTTTATGACTGTTTCAAGATCACCGTAACTGTCACCGAGTCACAGATTAGCCGTTAAGAGAGAGCTGCGCGGGTATAACCACTTTACCGTAGCGCCCCTGTACCGTCGTTCTAAGCTGCTAAGCTGCGCTCCTTTGTTGGGTGCTTTGCAATTACAACCGGCATTAACCTCTAGGTGACGGAGACCTCGTCAACAACCTCCCGGCGTAGACGTCGACGGCAACGCTAGCCGCAATGAGCAGGCAGCAAGCAGCAGGCGGGACTGCGAAGGCGAAATGATCGCATTGAACTTCTCGCCGTTTGTTCTAATTGGAACTGCAGTGGGTTAGTCACATGCACACTCCGTCTCACGTACTCGCCATCTGCCTCTGCTGTCGTTCCTTTTCACTCGTATGCTCGGCGAAGGCCCAGCGTGCATTGCCCGCCGCTAATGGCAACGCCTGGAGCAGCAGCTATTACGTATGCGTAATATGCGAGGAGGCCAACGCTGGAACCGCCCCGCGTTAGAGATCGCCCCCGCTAACCCTGCACTGCTGTTTACACGAGAAAAGCTTTGATCAAGTTCAATGCCCGCGATCGAGTCTCTGCTATTTAATACGGAATACGGAATACAAATTGACGATCCAGAGAACGGAGAATGTGGGATCAAATCCAGAGAGAAGTGGGGACAACCGAAATAATATTAACATTTCTTGCATACGAAAGTTGTCGAGTGCAGAAGATCATTAGAAATGTGATTCTCAGAAATAAGGAAAATCAAATTGAATGAAATAAAAATATTTGAAAACCTATTGATGATATTGTCGGTAAAAGCAATTCATGGATATCAACAATTCCGTACTAAAATGTATTTTATCTTACAAACAATTAAGAAAAAAGATCATTTAAAATAGGAAATTATTAGTAAATGCCATTTGCATATCATAAAAGACAGAATTCGAATTGACGAACCCGAGAATAAAAATCGATTTAGCAGCAAATAAAGTTTTATTGTGATTTGTAAGATTAACTTAATTATAAGTTTAAAAAATATTAAAGTGTAATCAACTTTGATACCCTCAAGCTAAGATACACTTAACAAAATATAACAAACTAAACTAAATTCCATGGGATTTTCTTACCAAAGAATTAATATATTTTAAACTTTAGAAACTTTAATAGTGGATTACAATGAATAAAACCCTATATGTAGGTACATACAAAGAAAACACTGATTTTACAAAAAATATTTTAAAACAAGAAAGGAAAGCTAACTTCGAGCGGAGCCGAAGTTGAAATACCCTTGCAGAATATTCTGCAAATTATATCGGCCGATCCTTATGAAATTTGGTAGGTCGGATTAATTGGCCAAACATAAAACCCATAGAAAATCTCAACTTCCTAACTTTACAAACACCAAAGTTATGGCATTTCCGATCAATCAGTTATATAGCAGCTATAGGATATAGTCGGACGATCCTTATGAAATTTGGTACGTCGGATTGATTGGCCAAATATAATACCCATAGAGAGTCCCAACTTCCTAACTTAACAAACAGCAGAGTTATGGCATTTCCGATCAATCAGTTATATGGCAGCTATAGGATATAGTCGGCCGATCCCGGCCGTTCCGACTTATATACTGCGTGCAAAGGAAAGAAGGGTGTGTGCAAAGTTTCAATTCGATATCTTTAAAACTGAGAGACTAGTTCGCGTAGAAACAGACAGACGGACAGACAGACGGACAGACAGACGGACAGACGGACATGGCTATATCAACTCAGGAGGTGATCCTGATCAAGAATATATATACTTTATAGGGTCGGAGATGTCTCCTTCACTGCGTTGCACACTTTTGACCAAAATTATAATACCCTCTGCAAGGGTATAATTAAAAGCTGACAGTAGATAACATGTTTCTGGTGACGCTGATCAATAAATGTATAAAGCACTAAAAAGCTGAGGTCAAAAACATGGACGTAGACAATTAAAAAGCTAGATCAATAAATATAGAAAATATAAGTAAATGCCATTTGTTGCATAGCAAAGTGGCTAAGAGAAGGATATGTAATTCAAAAATGATATAGAGGAAAAGAATCGAATTTATAGCTGAAATAAAGTGTAATCGTGACTAATATAATTGAAAGTACAAAAAAAAACCAGGAAAGTGTGATCAGGTGCGGTAAACATTAAAATGAAATGTAAAAATATAAAAAAATATAAACGCAATCCAATTTTCATAACTTCAGTAGTGGATAATGCAAAAGAAGGAGAATATTACAAGGCAGACACTGACTTGGAAGATTAAAGTTTCTTTCGAAAAGAAAATAACACAAAATTAAAAGCTGACAGTAGATTAAATATTTCTGAGAGACGGTGACACTGATCGATAAATGTAAATTACACTAAATAGCTAGGGTTAAACACTGGGAGTTGGAAAGTGATCGAAAAACAACTCGTTGACATGAGGAACCCCTTACGATTAGGGAATAAGTCTGTTAACTCTCCGGTGAACCAAATTACTTTGGGAGCGCACTTACATGACGGCTTGCAAGTGATCCATCAGCTGCGCCACGTGCATCGCCAGCTCAGGGTCAGCTTAGGCAGTCCGGATCCGGCTGGAACTCGGGCTGCTGTTCACTCTTACTTTCACTGGGGCAGTTTGTCAGAGTTTCTGTTGCGGTTGCTCGCTATTCTTTATGGGTGCGGAATATGGTGGCTTAGACTGGCTATGATTTGGTTTCGGATCGGCTGCGATATCACTTGCTTTGGTGTGTTCCTATTTCTTGGACTTGCCTTCACTTTGATTAGATTCGATTTATTGCACAACTTGTCATCGACACAGGGGATTCGCCTCTCTGCGGCTCACCAAACAAAAATGAAAACAATCAACAAACGCGCGGATATGGGTAAAATTTCGAAAATCCCGGTATTCTGTTCTCGACGTATTAACTAGCACTGGACAAAAAGGGAGAATCCATTCACGCAGTTTTCTTGGTGTTCGTGATTTGATTTCTGAGTGAAGTTGAGTTCTGACTTCAGTTTGGTTTCAGATTCAGTTTCCGTTTTCGTTGGTGGCTGATGGTTTTTGGTCCGCGTCGCAGCACGCGCACGTAACGAGCAACAAACAGCAACTAACGTTATTTTTAAAACCCAACTCGATTGAAGTCCAACTCGCAATCGCAGCGGCCCAGGGCCGCCGGCAGCGACGCGGACAGAGGCAGCAGCAGAGGCAGCGGTAGCGACGGCAGGACCAAGGCGCAGCCGATGCCAACCGACAGCCGAAGGTGGCCCGAAGTCGCTGCAGGACGAAGGATGCGGCTGCGACGCCGACGGAGCTTTGTTTTGGTGCCCAAATTGATGCTGCTGAATCTGGAGCTGCGCGACCGTAGTAAGTTTAGCACACAATTGAAGTCATTACACACGCACACACACACACAAAAAGACAGGGATTACTGATTGGCAAGGCGATTCCAATTAGATAGCGCCAAATGCTGTGCTACGTTTCGTTGACCGTCCGCTTCCTACGCTTGCACGCTCGCTGCCGACTTGCTACTGCACTGGACTAGCGTCCACGGCCCCTGCACCCCTTAACTCTTCACTCTATCCCCACTTGGCTGCACTGCCGCAGCGCTGCCATAAAAATCACCCGCCAAACAACGTACTAAACACTCATTACTCATTTTGCTGGCTCGCTTCCCGCAGCCCTCCCCGGGCAGCAACAACTATTCGCACACCGACACACATACATTTGACGTGCAAGCGAGAGACTCACACACGGACAGGACAAAGTTTGCTCATTTTTTCTGCGTGTAACGTTAAAAAAAAGGATGCGACTTCGGCGCTGGCCGCGGCAGCGACGCCGGCGTAGGCAGCGCTAGGCAAAAAGGAAAATCAGAAACAAAACAAAAATGCGAAAAACGAACGAAAAATGCTAAAACCGAAAGCGGCAGCGCAGCAGCAGCTGAAACAAAAAGCGAGAAAAAAATAACATCAGGCGAAAAAGGAAATCGGAAAGAGGAGGATAAGAAGAAGCAGCGGCGGCAGAATCAGGAAAAAAGAGTCAGCGCTCACGTATGAGTGCCTGTGTGAGTGTGACGGTGGAAAAAATCCATCCACAACCAACCCCACTGCATGCTGCGGCCTCTGCTGCACCCCATCTCCCGCGCACAAACACAACACCACAGCAGCACACATACAAGCAACCCCCGTGCAATGCCGGCAGCAGAGGGGAATTTAAAAAAAACGCGTTTACACGACGACACGAGAGTAGAGCGCGCGCAAAAAAACGCAAACGAAAAATGAAAAATACAAAAAATGTTAAAGCAAGAAAATAAAAAGAACTCTTGCACACACACACGTGCGTTCTATAGAGGAGAACTACGAGCCGAACTCCCGCAGCCGCCCACCGACGGCGCTGCGTCGCCGCCTCAAAAGGGGAAATCGACGCACAAAAATTCCCAAACGAATAAAAAGGATGGCGTGTGTGTGTGGGAGCTGGAGAACGTGGGTGTGCGTGTGTGAGAAGAGTCGTTTTTAAAATTTTAATTTGTTGTCTTTTTGCTTTGTTCCGCCCTGGCTCACTGCCTCGATCCAGCTCCATTGTGCTACCCCGAAAAAGTATGCAACATTCGGCGATGGAAAGAAAGGGAAAGAGACAGTGTCCTTTGGATCGGCGATCTTGCAGATTTCTTGCCGACTTGCTTTACCCTGTTGCTTTCGAGTCGGAGGATTTTCGAGACACAAAAATAAACGCAACTAAACATACAAAGACCGAACGGCGAAGGACACGCGACTAGGCAGCCACGACGTCTTAACGGTTACTAACTGCCCAAGACGCTGGCGATTTCGGCTGAAACCGAGCTGAAACCGAATGACTCCCAGCTTCCTTCAGTGGGCTTCACTCTGAGTTTGGCGTGGTTCGGACGAAAATGAAGCGAGCCGGAGCCGGCAAAAGGCGACGGCGGGGCCTTCATTGTCACGAGGACAAAACGGCGACGACAACAGTAACAGCGACGCTAGCGTCTCAGCCGCTGCCGCAGGAGGTCAAAGTCGGGAGCACTTGAAGTCTGGTCGCGGACCACCCATCGCCCACCAGTCAGCAGACGCCATCCTGTTGCTCGGATTGACCGCCCAGTAACTCACCCACCCGCACCCCACTTCACTCTACTCCACTCCACCAGACGTCTTAGAAAGTGAGGCAAACACTGAACTACGCGCATAAAAATGAGCATAATAAAATCAAATGTTGATAGTGTGTAGTTGGACGCATTACCCAAAATCCGTTCGCTCTATGCTACACCTCAACATGCAGACACCCACACATAAACATAAGCACGCACACAAGCAGCGGGCAGTTAAGGCATACGAAGAAGAGCAGCAAAAGCAGGACCGAGTCGGAGCAAATCTACTACACGCAATCTTCATTTTCAACGCCATCAAAGCCATTCCAATCATCATTATCGTCGCCATAATCATCAAGTAAAGTACCCACCAGTAGCGCCTCGACGCAGGCCGCCCCCTGCACCACGTCTCGCACCCCGAGAAGTATGCTATGCTGGGCGAGATTCTCTTTCACCAGTGCTGTTAGACGAAAAGCCACGATGGCGAGGATGCCAACAAGTGCGCCCGAAGTAATTTTTTTTCCTCGCTCTCTATCTTTTGGCTCCTTTTCGGCGAAAGAGAGCCAACGTACTTGTGTGTGCGTTACCGAGGAAAGCTGGATGTCGATGTGGATTTTGACGTCTTCGTTGTAGTTTCGCGTAGTTTCTTTTGAATGGGAACGGAAAAACGGTGGGCGGCCGAATCTGTGGAGTGGTTTGGTGTAAGAAAAAGGGGAAAGGGAAGCAACTAGGAAACCGGCAAATGCGACAAATTATTTAAGCTGCATGGGACGCGCGCGAGTTCTTGCTCCTGCACTCAAAACAAAATCGACCTAACAATTAAAGCACTCTAAAATCAAAAATGCCATAGTTTAAAATGAGAAAAATAAAATTCTAAAAAACATTTATAGCACTATTGCAAGTGTTCGAATTAAACGTGAATTCTTCGTTCTAAATTGGGACTTGGTATTACTCTACTTTGAATATACAGTATAGTTACATGTATCAATGTTGATATACGACGTAAAGTGTAAAACAGCTTTATCAGGCTCGGAATCAACTGTTTAATTTTGCTTAAACTTAAAGAAAAAAATAAATATAAATATTTATATTTAATACTTTAATTAAAAACTTAAAAAATATGTTTAAGAGAATAGACAATATTTGGCAAAAATAACTTGTTAAAACATAGCCCGAGATCTTCCAAATTTTGAATCATTTTGTTTCGGTTAACGGAATAAAACCAGGAACTCTCTGGCTACTATATTTTTCTGTTAATTAATATAAATGTCTTTTTGGATTTTTATACCCGTTACTCGTAGAGTAAAAGGGTATATTGTATTCGTGCAAAAGTATGTAACAGCTAGAAGGAAGCGTTTCCGACCCTATAAAGTATATATATTCTTGATCAGGGTCACTAGCCGAGTCGATATAGCCATGTCCGTCTGTCCGTCTGTCCGTCTGTCCGTCTGTCCGTCTGTCTGTCCGTCTGTCTGTCTGTCCGTATGAACGCTGAGATCTCGGAAACTATAAAAGCTAGAAGATTGGCATTTTGCATGCAGATTCTAGGAGTTCCTACGCAGCGCAAGTTTGTTTCAAAAAGGTGCCACGCCCCATTTAACGCCCACAATCGCTTATATACGATTTTAAAAATTTAAATATTTCGGAAAAGTAAAAATGCAGTTTTATTGTGTTTATCAATACCTATCGAAATGTAGAAGAAATTTTTCAAATCGGACCATTCGTTAAAAAGTTATGCGTGATCAAAGTTTCTATCTCCATCTCCCTCGCACTCCCTTTACCTGAGTAACGGGTATCTGATAGTCGGGGCACCCGACTATAGCGTTCTCTCTTGTTTTACCTTACCCTCAACCTCAGATTCCCGAATGGAAAGTATACATTCCGGTGGCACCAAAGTTAAGAGCTATTCTAATTCTCAGTGTGATTTTGGGTGATCTTGTAGCTGCATTAGAAAAATAATTTCTTGTTCATCAGCATGGAGCCACACACTGATATGAAGATAGACTTTCGGTTGCAGCTTCTGGCGGTTGTCGTTGCTTGGTAAATATAATTTAAAATTTTTACGTTACGCACACCCGATGGTTTTGTAAGGTTCCTTTGCTCGTATTCGTCTTGGCCCAAAGTTTCAGCATATTTTGGAAGCCTTGCTTTAAATAACGCACAGACTCACGCGTACACATATGCAGATTATTTTTGATGGAGGGCATGTAGGTTGGGGGCTTGGGGGGAGTTTGTTGAGTGCTCAGTTCGCAATAATTAGCCAATAGGAATAGCTGGAGCATGTGTGCTGGTGTGAGTGTCCCGGCAGGGGTGCGTGAGTGTGTGTCTGTGAGTCATCCCTCAAATGCATGTTTGTCAGTTGGGCTTTACCTATCGCATTCAAGCTTAAGACTATCTCGTGTTTACCCACCCTTCGCACAAAGGATTTGATCCTTGTGTTCTCTAAAACCCAGTTATTGAAGGTACTCACCTGCGATCAGAGTGGAAAATAAGCTGGAAAGATAAGAGAGATAAAGTCGGTCAATATCATTGCTTTGGAAAAGTAAAAGGGGGACAAGGTCAGGTGAATAAGAAATAATATTAGTGTTAAAAATCTGTAAGACTAGTCTACTAGTCTACTAGTCTACTAGTCTGCTAGTCTGGTAGTCTACTTTGCTGCGGAGCCCACATTATTGTACTGGAAAGTTGCTTCCCAATTATTAATTTTGTGCCCCGCACAAAAAAGATGCCTCGCTATGTGTTTTCAGAAGCCTGCATGTACGTCTATGAGTGGGTTATGCTTATGTATAATTGCCAATGGCGCCAAAGAGTAAGTTTCAAGTGTCAGAAGCGAGCTGAAATTTGTTGCTCCACCTACTTTTTGGTGGCTTTGTTTTTGCGCTCTCTTCTTTTTGTTTTGGTTAATATATTACGCATATGCGGGAGGGAAGTGATGGTGGCAGGGTCCATACTCCAACGCGCAAACACTAGACACCCCCCAACACAAACACACACGCAAACGAGCAAGAAAAATATTAACCAAACAGAGTGGAGCGCAGCAGTTAAAAATATTTTAAAAATTTCAAGTAGGTTATAGCGGGGTGCCGAGCGGAAAGAAGAGGATTCCCAAAAAGCATGCGTGTGACAGCATTTGGATGGAGGGAGGAGGGGCGGGTACCACCACTTTTGGTTAATTGCCAAAAACAACTACAAAACGAAAACGAAAAAACACAGCGACAAAAGAAGGGAAAATGTGGGCGGCAACGGAAAACCGAATGGGAAATACCCTTAAAGTTATCAGATCGGGTCGGGGTGCATATACACACACACACACACACCCACACGCCAGGAAGAGTATGCAAAGAAAGTTGAGCTAACCTCGTGCTCCCCACACCCTACCTCTTCTCCTCCTGCACCACCTCCTCCCGCTAGCAAGAAAAAGTTGCGTTCGCTTTGGTGGGGCTTATGTAAACTGGCTCCGTTTCACTCGCACTTGCAGTATGAGCCGCTAACATATGAATATGTAACCATATAGAACATTGTCGAACTGCCTACGCGCTTGTGTGTGTTGGTGTGTGTGAGCTGGGTTTGTGTTCGGTGTTCCTTTTTTTTATTATTTCGCGCGTCGCAGCCAGAAAAAGGTACATAAATTGCAAATGTATTTGTGGAAAAGTGCGTTGTGGTGCGTGCAGATGAAGAGTACCCCTTCCCCACCCATCGCCCTCTGCTGGCTGCGGCTCTTGAAAGCTTATTTTTTAATTTGTGCGTTTCCCCTCGACACTCCACCTATTCATTCCCAAATAATTTAGCATTTCGCTCTCTGCAGGTTGGCTCAAGGAAAGACCTCCCTTTAGAGGGCTTATTTTGCCGTCAGAGCGTATACTTGATATCACTAAAGATCGCCCCATAATATTATAGGTACTTCAAAGAATTTGTTAATTTTATATATTTGTGTAGCCCTATCGAAATGTTAGTCAGAAATGAAGAAGACATTTTCGACCATAAGGGGTATACATATTTTTGATCAGCTTCTCCAGGCGAATCGATCCGTCTATTTCAAAGCAATCACGTCTATCAGTTTTAAAGCGGATAAAATTTTTCTCAAAGCCTTATGTGTATTGCAGGTAGTATATAAGTCGAAAAGAGCTGGACCCGATAACTATAACATATTCAAATACGATTTGCTTCTGAGGATCTTCAAGGAAGGTGCATTTAAAGTTCGACTCCTTGGCTTTTCCGCGGGACTCATCATCCTTGCTTTTACTGGCTCTTTTCTATGGCCGTGCATGTTTTGACTTGGCTGTTTGTTTTAACTTGTGGCACTTCTTTCCCTATCCCTTCTCCTACCCCACCCCGAACTACACCCCCTTCGAGCATTTTCTTTTCGGAAAACTTTTTTGCTTTTCTGCTGGCATGTGCGTGCCTCCTCCTCTCGTGCTAACCGCTCCGCCAACGGCGCCCTTCTTCCCGCCAACTTGGCTCTTAAGCATTCGCGCTAGTCTGTTAGTGACAGTCGACAGTCAATGCATTGCTGAGCAAGAGCAGCGACGGCAACGTCAGAGTTGGCAGCAGCCAATTTAATTTCATATGTACACAAAGCGGGCCAACAACAAAACCAAAAAAACGGTGAAAAAGTTTTTCTAATTCGCATTTGTATTTAATTTGATGGAGTTCTCCTTTTTGTTCCTGCCTGCTCACTGGTTATCTTCAGCCCCTTTCTCTACCCACGAACCCATCTACCCAAAATCCCATCATCCTCCCAACCCTCCCCCCTTCCATTAGGTTCGCTGTTCGCCCTTTTTTTAATGGGGTGCTTTATGACAAACTTTAAGCGCGCGCGACTCTAAACATTAAAATTGTACATGGCCCATGTAAGTGTGGGCTGAAGGAGAGCGTGAAGGTTGTGTGAGTGCACGGTAAAGGAGCGTAGATGAGGTGGAGTGGATGTTGGAGATGGGGTGGGCGAGGGGCGATGGGGGACGCGCGCACTTCTAACACCGCCCACTAATGCCAACTGTGTCTAACTGGTGAAGCAACTCTCTCTCGCCGTATTTTTCCGTGTGTGTGCGTTCGCATATGTAAAGCAAAACCCACACCATCCCCGCACCACCCACCACTTACCGCTCCATGCGTGCGCGAGTCTGCGGAGTAATTTTTTAACTAATTTTCTATACAAATTTTTAGCTTGTCGTATGGGACCCGCGCACACTTTTTACATTCTTTTTGCATACATGAATATGTATATGCTTTGCGTGTGCGTCCTTCTAGGCGTGAGTATGTGTGTGTCGCTTGCTCATTCGTTTATTTGGAGCTGTGCGCAGTCTTAGTGCTCGCGAGCCTATCCCCAGTAACCAAGAGGAGGGAGTACTGATACTCCGAAACTGATTTTACGCACTACACTTAAACATTACTATTTGGGTTTCAAATTGTAAAACGTGTTATCTGACTGATCGCATCTCCACATGAAGTGGCTCTAAACGAGTCTTCTTCATCTTGTTTTTTTGAGAAAATTTGAACAATACATTTTCTTAGCTAGTAGTACAAATAGATTGAAAATTTTGTACCGAATTCAACGATGTATAACATTCCAAGATCTGGCAATTGTTTCCAAGGGTTTTGATCAAAAAAACGAAAAATCGATCTTATTTTTTCCGGATCTAGGTCATCAAAAACATATTTATATTTGTAAGGGCTTTTTGTAGTAACTTTGAAAATTTTGTAACGAATCCAACGAGGTATGGCATTCCGAGATCTGATCATTATTTCCAGAGGTTTTAATTAAAAACCGAAAAATCGAGATGATTTTTCCGGATATTTGCCATCAAAAACAATTTCAGGTTGATTTAGTCAAAATTATTTTTAGAGCGATTTTCGAATTTTTCATAAGTAACACTATAATTTTTTATGAAAACATAAACTTAATCTTGTCGAAGTTTGTTTCCTATCATGTTACGTATGTTTTTTTTTCATTTTCGGAAGCTTTCAATAAGGTGATTTGAAAATACACTTCTTGACCGGCCTACGATTTTCAACAGTTAGTCGGTTGTAAGTTTTTGGATTTAATTGCTATGTTAGCAATTTTTATACCCTTGCAGAGGGTATTATAATTTTGGTCAAAAGTGTGCAACGCAGTGAAGGAGACATCTCCGATCCTATAAAGTATATATATTCTTGATCAGGATCACCTCCTGAGTTGATATAGCCATGTCCGTCTGTCCGTCTGTCTGTCCGTCTGTCCGTCTGTCTGTCCGTCTGTCTGTCTGTCTGTCTGTCCGTCTGTCTGTCCGTCTGTCTGTCTGTTTCTACGCGAACTAGTCTCTCAGTTTTAAAGATATCGAATTGAAACTTTGCACACGCCCTTCTTTCCTTTGCACGCAGTATATAAGTCGGAACGGCCGGGATCGGCCGACTATATCCTATAGCTGCCATATAACTGATTGATCGGAAATGCCATAACTCCGCTGTTTGTTAAGTTAGGAAGTTGGGATTTTCTATGGGCTTTATTTTTGGCCAATCAATCCGGCCTATCAAATTTCATAAGGATCGGCCGACTATATCCTATAGCTGCCATATAACTGAACGATTGGAAATGCCATAACTTTGGTTTTTTTAAAGTAAGAAAGTTGTGATTTTTTATGAGTATTAAAAATGCATCATATGAATAATTTTGGAGAATATAATTTACAGAGTATTCTGCAAGGGTATATCAACTTCGGCTTCGCTCGAAGTTAGCTTTCCTTTCTTGTTTTTTTTCATTTTCGGAAGCTTTCAATAAGGTGATTTGAAAATACACTTCTTGACCGGCCTACGATTTTCAACAGTTAGTCGGTTGTAAGTTTTTGGATTTAATTGCTATGTTAGCAATTTTTATACCCTTGCAGAGGGTATTATAATTTTGGTCAAAAGTGTGCAACGCAGTGAAGGAGACATCTCCGATCCTATAAAGTATATATATTCTTGATCAGGATCACCTCCTGAGTTGATATAGCCATGTCCGTCTGTCCGTCTGTCCGTCTGTCTGTCCGTCTGTCTGTCCGTCTGTCTGTCTGTCTGTCTGTCCGTCTGTCTGTCCGTCTGTCTGTCTGTTTCTACGCGAACTAGTCTCTCAGTTTTAAAGATATCGAATTGAAACTTTGCACACGCCCTTCTTTCCTTTGCACGCAGTATATAAGTCGGAACGGCCGGGATCGGCCGACTATATCCTATAGCTGCCATATAACTGATTGATCGGAAATGCCATAACTCCGCTGTTTGTTAAGTTAGGAAGTTGGGATTTTCTATGGGCTTTATTTTTGGCCAATCAATCCGGCCTATCAAATTTCATAAGGATCGGCCGACTATATCCTATAGCTGCCATATAACTGAACGATTGGAAATGCCATAACTTTGGTTTTTTTAAAGTAAGAAAGTTGTGATTTTTTATGAGTATTAAAAATGCATCATATGAATAATTTTGGAGAATATAATTTACAGAGTATTCTGCAAGGGTATATCAACTTCGGCTTCGCTCGAAGTTAGCTTTCCTTTCTTGTTTTTTTTCATTTTCGGAAGCTTTCAATAAGGTGATTTGAAAATACACTTCTTGACCGGCCTACGATTTTCAACAGTTAGTCGGTTGTAAGTTTTTGGATTTAATTGCTATGTTAGCAATTTTTATACCCTTGCAGAGGGTATTATAATTTTGGTCAAAAGTGTGCAACGCAGTGAAGGAGACATCTCCGATCCTATAAAGTATATATATTCTTGATCAGGATCACCTCCTGAGTTGATATAGCCATGTCCGTCTGTCCGTCTGTCCGTCTGTCCGTCTGTCTGTCCGTCTGTCTGTCTGTCTGTCTGTCCGTCTGTCTGTCCGTCTGTCTGTTTCTACGCGAACTAGTCTCTCAGTTTTAAAGATATCGAATTGAAACTTTGCACACGCCCTTCTTTCCTTTGCACGCAGTATATAAGTCGGAACGGCCGGGATCGGCCGACTATATCCTATAGCTGCCATATAACTGATTGATCGGAAATGCCATAACTCCGCTGTTTGTTAAGTTAGAAAGTTGGGATTTTCTATGGGTTTTATATTTGGCCAATCAATCCGACCTACCAAATTTCATAAGGATCGGCCGACTATATCCTATAGCTGCCATATAACTGAACGATTGGAAATGCCACTACTTTTGTGTTTTTAAAGTTAGGAAGTTGGGATTTTTTATGAGTATTAAGAATGCATCATATGAATAATTTTGGAGAATATAATTTGCAGAATATTCTGCAAGGGTATTTCAACTTCGGCTCCGCCCGAAGTTAGCTTTCCTTTTTTTGTTGTATATCCGTTAGTTTACAAAAAGAGGATATAAATATGCACTTCTAAAAGAGAAACAAGGTAAAAATCCTGGCGATCTCCCACCAATTGTTGGAGCTACAAATAATGTATAGGGTAAAATAAGTGAATGGAACTTATGCCATGGCAAGTCATGCTGTTTTCTTTTGCTGCACGATTCTTGTTGTGCTCCCGCTGCTACTGATTTGGCGCTCATACAGATGCCTGGACCCAGCCAAAGCCGAGAAGGAAGCGAAGGATGGTTTGTGGGGAAAATCATGGGGAGCTGGCAGTGATTTGCATTGTTTGTTCGCAGTGTCAGCTGCCGGCAGACAGACCCGCCATATGTGACTCTTTCCGTGGTCGTGGAGGTCCGCTGGTAAAGGGCGGGACACTGGCGACTCGTCTCTGTTAAATATTACATCAAAATAAAATTAACATTTCATTTGGCAGTCTATTTTTCGAACGCTTTATCAATAAATTTCGGAGGACCAAGGACGGGATAGCGGGGACGAGGCTCTTCCATTTTTAATAAAAAATCATTACATAAGCAAATATAAAATATATTTATTCCCCGACCGAACCGAAGCCCCCCCCACTCAGTGGGTATGATTGTGTGCAGCAATGTTGCGGTAAAAAATAGTTGGGTATTATTTAAAAAAAAAAGCCAGTGACGCCATTATTCATGGGCCTTTCATTTTTCCCAAAAATGCAATTTAATTGTCACATAAAATAATTTCAGACTGAGTGAGGAGGAGGCAGCCTGGTACTCGTGCGTTTATCAGGGGGTAATGCCATGTGTATATCCCAAACACTCGCAAGTGCCGAATCCAGTTGTGATAGCGCCATGGTGTTATTAGGTGTCTGTAGTATAAATTAGGGTTAACATTGTCTTCTAAACTAACTAACTTTCTTAAATATTAATATGGACTTTCCTTAGTGAGTGTGCAAATTTTCAATCGGACCAAGACATCATATTTAGAATAATAGAAGTCGCCCTTGCACACTCTCACGGTATGTATCGTCACTACGTGTACTGCCGTCCACAGTGAAGAAGCTATATTTTAACTGCTGTAGTAGTTGAATGAGACGAACAGGGGGTGTGGCGGCATGGAAAGAAAAATTCAAGTTAATACGAAGGAGGGGCTGCGTCGCCTGCTATTTTTTACAACATATCGCGCTCCTACAAAATAATACAACTACATTCACAGACACCCGAGAAAACAACCCATTTCAAACTCAGCGCGAAGAGCGGCTCCATACCCGCCCGCATCCCATCGAACACACATCCTCGGCAAGCTGGGGAAACTTTGAGAAGCCGTGTGAGGAGCGACGAACGCAATCCTTAAAAATATACGCGAAATTAAAAAAAAATTAATGTCGCTTTTGTGATTTAAACACACAGAAACTGTCGGAGGTCGGAGTCGTAGCGAAGTGTCGCAACTCGCTAATTTTTTGCTTAAGAGATCCCGGGGTGTAAGACAGTGATACCCTGCAAGGACAATCGATCATGTGAGCGGTACATAACAAATTTAGAGAAATGATTATTTTTCAAAAATGATTCAAAATGATCACTATCAGCATTTTCAAAAATGATTCAAAATGATCAGACAACTAAATTTCCTATCTCAGAATATTATATATGTAATAATATATTATTAAGCTGAGTCATTGTTAGCTGCATGGAAGAGATATGCCAACAAAAGCAGCTGCTTCTCTCTTAAAACCAGCATAAAATGATTGAAAGTTTGAAATAAGTTCAACAAGAATTTCATTATAATTTTATAACTTAGGAGTTATTAAAATGATTTGTTTAGAATAAAAAAATGAGAGTATTTTACAGAAGTGTATTCACCATATATTGTAACTTTACTCTCGCTATCAAAAAACACGTACAGGTGGCGCGGGGGCTGAAGCACAAACTGCGACAGAAGCAGACTCACTTAAAAATTCGAATGTTATAGAAAAGTGGGCAAAGCACGAAAGCAAAAATAAAGTTCGGGGTAGCGGGGGCATACACAAAGCAGAGCCGGAAAAAAAACGAACTCAAATTACATAAAATGAAAAGTTCTCGTTACGCGGCGCATTTATTGTACCCCCTCTGCCCCCACACTGCACGTCCTGCCTTTCCTGCCGCGGCTGCTGCTTCTAATGCTCATCTCTTTCTAACTCGGCATCGTTGTCGGAGCTTTTTGGAGAGCTCCTCGCCGCCCACCACCTACTACCCGCTCTTACCCACCAGCTGATTACTACTTTTATTGCTAGCAAATATCTGAACTTCTTCGCTCGGCAAGGTAAGCCTGTGTTTGTGTTGGGCTCTCTCTATGTGTGTGCAGCTTAGCTTTTTAGTCGAATGTAAAGGGGAAAGTGTGCGGGGTGAGGTGGGGTGGCTTGGTTGGATGAGCGGGGGAGTACTCTTGTAACTTGCGCGGAAACAAGGTTTTTATTTCACCATTTCTTTCTTTACTTTTCACTTCGTTTGCCTCTCCCCCGCTGAACGCGGCAATTTCGCTTTAGATTTTACTGCGCGAAATTCTTTTTTTCAAGGCAAACCACCCTCTGCTTGTATGCGTGTGTAAGGTCTGAGGTGGAGCTGCCGTCGTAGCTGTGTATATTTTTTCAATTTTTGACGTCGGCACAGCCGTTGCAGTCGCTAGTTAGCAGCACCCGCCTCCCGCTCCGCCCACATTTTCGTTTTGGGGTCTCGATTTTTAACTACGTGCTCGTAGTTAAACAATCTCGTCTTGTTCTTCCTGCTGGTACATACATATGTGTCTGCATGTGTCTGTGCGAGTCGACGAGAGGCGTGGGCTGAGGCGGGGAGTGAGGTAATGTTAAAAGCATGGAAAGACTTACAAGAGCAGGCGGGATAAGCGGAATTAGTTGTGGAGAAAAGGTGATTTTATAGACGAGTTTTACAGAAGAAGAAAAACGTAAACATTTTTCAAAGAACATACAGCACACTAACAATGTATTTTTCTGTCAAATACAATATCTAAATTTATAATTTGTAAGTTCTTGGGTAATTATACCTTTTTATTTTTTTTAATTTTTCGATTTTCCTATGGGAGCTATAAGATATATATGTCCGATTTTAATTTGATTAAAACCGTAATTCCATAGAATCCAAAAAAAATAAAATCAAAAACAACAAAGTTATACTTTTTAAAATTTTTTGTTTCCGATTGTTTCTATGGGAGCTATATGATATAGTCGTCCGATCCAACTCGTTCCGACTTATATACCACCTGCAATAGCTTTAAACTGAGGGAATAGTTTGCGTAGAAACGAACGGACGGACAGGCGGACAGTAGAGATGCAGAAAACATCGCTTTCCGATGTTTTAACAGACGGACATGGCTAGATTGACTCTCCCTTCTTGTAGTAAGTTCTGATATTCTATTGCTGTTTCTTAAAAAATTCTCTCAGTGCATTTCCCATATGATAAGTGGCGGGGTCGCATCCCTATTCCAAGCCCCTGTGCCCTTTGTCATGGGCGGTGTTTAGAAAACTGAATAGATGAGAACCTCCCCCGCCCCAGACCCAGATCCAGATCTAGATCCAGTACATCTCCAGACCCACAACTAAGTACCAAACAGTCTAAAAAAAAGCACGGTGAAATGAAAATGAAAGGAGAGCGACAGAGCCAGAGCAAGAACGCGAACGAGAGGAAGCGAACATTTCAGTAACTTTGAAAATAAAAAGCACACGAGGGTTGCTTGATATATTTCTTTTGCATTGGTGGCGCTGCTGCTTTTGCCGGCGTTGCATGTATTAGTTGCTGTTGTTGTAAGTGGATATTTGGGGGATATGCTCAGCATGTGTGTGAGTGTGAGTATGGGGAAGGGGAAGGGTATCCTTTTATATTTAAAAACATACTCATTTCAATATCTAAGTGCGGGCGGTCCAACCATACCCTCTTTTAAGGCACTTATTATTACTTTTAATATCGTATTTTTTGCAGCTTTTACATGTGAGTTTTTTTTGTATCAGTGCGTGTGTGCGTGCCTTATTCTGTTTTTGCCGTCTGTTCCTTTTTAGTGGTCGCATTTGAGTTGAGTTGTGTGGGTTGTCCCCTCGACCCCTTATCCCCCATTTCCTATCCCCATCTCTTTTTCTAGAATGAATGAGCATACGCAGACTAAAAACGAAAGTAAACTTGACAGAGAACAGAAAAGAAGCAGTGGAAAGGGGAAGGCACGGGAACGTGGAAGATGAGTAGAAAAAGTTTTTAAAAATCTGCGGGTGTGGATGGCGGCGTGGAACCCCTGATTTAAAGTCCTGGGTTGTATTTTGTTTAGTTTCGCTTATAACCATGTACCCACATACACATAGGGCGCATGAACTTTGACATACACGCATACATAAAAAGTGGGGGAGGGAATTATCAACTACTGGCAACTGTTTTAGATTTATAAAGCTTCAATTATTTATTTATGTCGCTGCCGTGTGCAGGTCATAAATTAAATAAAGTAAAACGCAACAAAAGGAACAACAGAAAGTAGCCGGAAAACACCGAACCGCCTATGCTCCTTACACAAAAGCATACCCACCATTGAATTTTTTTGATATTTTTAATACCCCAAGTTCGTAATCCTTGTATATTTTCTGTCGACGGTAATAAGATCCTCGTTTAGTGTGTATAACAAAAACAGCTTACCTAGGCTACTAGTGACAGCACATGTACCAACAGAGAGTGTATCAAAATGCTGAGGCGGGGTGGGTAACATTGGGAAGCCGTTGGTAACAAGGAATGCCATAAAACATACAAATGGCCAAATAAAACATTTTAAATGTAGCAACAACAACGAGAACGAAAATAAGAAAATAGTATTGTGCTTAGAAAAAAGCGAAAGCAAGAGGAGTGCGGAGGCGGACGGCACATTAGATAGATTAGATTAGATTTTTTATGCCGTCGGCGAAGAAGAGAATTTGCTGGGAGAAAACGCGAGAGGACTTAGTTTACCTTGGGATGTGAACTACCAACAGGGGCATCTGTAAAGCGTGCTTTATTCGCTTCCCGATCTAAGATGAATCCAGCTCCTCATAAAGCTTCCACTGTGGGTGGCATTCACCCTTTATTATTAATTGGTGGGTAAAGGAAATGTTTGCAACTCTAACCCCCTGCAAACGATGAAATGGTGGAAGCTGTACACAAACAGACTATTCACAAAACTAACATTTTCTAAAAGTTGGGCTTTTACCTTGTTGCAGCCCCCCTCACCACTGGTTTTGGATATTCGCTAGGCAAGGCGTTGGAATTATCTGGCCAAGTTGTTGTCTAGCATTAGGGCTCCTTCAGTTACCTGCTGTTCTGCCTTGCTTCCCTACCGCATTTCTTCCTTTTCTTTTCAGTGTTTCCTTATTTTTATAGAGGACAGAGACCCAAGACGGGAGCGGGTCGATGGCCATCGTTGAGCGCACAAAAACTTAGAAATAATCACCGACATAAATCTTAAAATGGGCTGCCCTTCGCTTTTCCGCCCGCTGCCTTCATCCGCTGTTACTTTTGCCTAACTACTTTCGTAGGTGGAGATGAACGGTGGCGGATTGGTGGTGGAAGGAGGGGGTGGTCATTTGGCACTGAGCGTGGCAAATAAAAAATATCTTAGAAGCACGCTTTGTGGCATTTTTGTTCGCCTGCCACTTTCTTTTCTATGCGTCTTCTATGCCATTTTGGGTGTTTCTTCTCCCGCTCCCTTTATTGTTGTTGTCTTTCCTACTTTAGCTCTCCTCCGTCCAGGGAAGGAGGTTGGGATTACTTTATGTTATTGCATATAGGTGAGAGACAAAATGCGGCAAATTCTAAAATCTATTCGAGCAGGAAAGCAGCAATTTTTCTTACTAAACTCTACCACCTCCCTTGATATCCCAAGGTACGTGGTCTTCCACCAATGCCAGCGCACAGTGGTCTAAGGTCAATTGCTCTAGAATCCCCTTAGGTGTGTTATCTGCTAATTTGAGGATCATTGTCATTGGAGTTGCGCTTGCAAAATGCCCCACCAGCTGCTCCAACATTGCTGATTGTGCGAACTCGTGTTTTGTTTGCCCTAGACTCTCGCTTGACGGATGGGTGGAGGGGGGAGCGGAGCGGCGGCAGTCACACACAAGTGTCGCGTTTCGAGTGTGGTGTGTGCAAATATTGAAAGTGCGCCGAGTCAATGCCAATTGTTCGAGTTCTGTTTTCTGGCAGTTTGCATAGACATTCAATAACTGCATCTCGCGCACGATGAACTCGCAGCCTTGGGTTTTGGCTAAAATGGGGCAGAGACCACTGTGCCGGTCGCCGCCGAAATCGGAGCCAACTATAAAGGGCCAGCTAGCAGCTAACATCTAAGCAACACAACAAGCAGGCAGTCTCCACCCACGTACTTAGTCCTGCTGTGTGAGTATGTATGTATTTAGAGAGTACAATAATTCAGCATTTGCTTTTAATGGCTCTGGGGTGTGAGGGGGCGGTGGGTGGTGCTTGTGGAAAAATGAAAAGAATATTTTATAGTTGAAAATCCGATGGCGTATTAGAAATCTAAACATTAAACTTGCTGAAACTTTTGCCCACCACCATCGACCACCACCATCCCTCAACCCCCCGACCTTTCAGCCTCCCAGCCACCCCCCTTGCTGTGTGCCAGTCGCGACCAAAGCCGCGTCAAAGAAAAGTCCTTTCAGCGTCGGACGACGGGAGATGGAGTGGTGGCGCAAACCAAGCCACAAGTTGAGGTAGGCGGTAGCGGGGGGCGGTGGGTGGATGGGTTTTCGGTCGTTTGCTTTTTTAGCTGCGTAAAACTTACAGCAACAGCATCTGCGACTATTTCGCTGCTGACGCCAGCGGCGCTGCTCCCGCTGGCCACCACCCCAGCCGCATTTTACATAAATCTTCTTTTCAAAAAAAAAAGTAAGAAAGAATGAGCGAGAGAGCAAAACAAAATAAATAAACACTAATGCCGAGCCAAAGGCAAAGGGAAATAAAACGAACTAGAAAATTTAGTATCTACACACACAGACACACTCAAACAACACACAAAAGTACGTACACCGATGAACGGCCAAAAAGAGAAAAATTTTTATTACTGCGAGAAAACTTAATGGCTGCTGGGAAGGTGTAGCGCGGGGTTGGGCGGTAAGGGGTGAAAGATGCTCACGAACGACGACGAAGAGGATGGAGCAGAGGAAGGAATCCCAGTCCCGACAGGAGATGAAACTGACGAAGCACAAGGGTTCCGGGTGGTGGGCAGGCGGCTGTTTTGGCAATCCCCCCTCACCCACGCAATCAAATGAAATAGAACATATTTCTTTAAATTCGGAAGAGGGGGCAGGAGAATAAGGTTCGATGTTGTCTGACCCAGATATATTCATTGAAACTAAGAACGGCTAGGGAGAAGGTACTTGGGCTAAAGGTTTATTGTAAGACACTAAAATTAAAACTGCCCCCGCTCCTGTTTAAGCTCCTGCGCCCATAGAATCCCCATACTCTTATTTGCCGTCTCGGAATGTCGCTCATTGATTTGACTTCGCGTTTTCCTCGCTTTCTCCAAAGTGTCAGAGTTTTGGCGGCTGGGGGCTCTCTAAAATTGTAGTTCCTTCCACGGCGCCACCCTCCTTCAGCCCCCTACACCCCACTGTACCACCCGCTATCCCCAACCCCATTCGCGAACTCATTCAAGGATAGCAGCTGCGTCGCAGCGCAGCTTTCTTCAAAAATTTTCTATATCGATACTTTTTATTTATTTCGCTTTTTGTTTCTGCGCTCTTTTCCCCGATCCCGCTCCTGCACCCGTCCCCCTTCGATTCTGGGTTCTGGCCTGCTTTGTGTTTGTAGTTGTGCGTCGTCGGCGTCGCTGTCGCGCCCGCTGCTTCTGTCGCCGCCGCTGCCTCGGTCGTTGCCGTTGACTTCGACTTCGTCTTCCGACCTTGTTATTGTTGTTGCTGCTTTTTTCAATTTTATTTCTCTATATTTTTTACGATGCTCGAAACTACCCTTAATGATGCTAGCTGGTAGATGCTTGCCTCCCTGATTACCTTTCCCCGTGCCCCGTATTCGCCTGCTTGGGCGGAATCCGCTGTAAGAATTTCGGTGGCTTAGGAAGCGAAAACTGGAGGGCAGAAAGAGCAGCTCAGCGGCCAAAACTAATCGATCACCTATTGATCAAACTCTAATATCCTTGAGTTTGAATACTTGTCTTAGGAATAATTTCCAATGTAAACTTCAATCAGATTCCGAATCTGTTGCTTACAAACTGTCGAAGGAAAACTGCTTCAAGGAAACCGTAGCTTCTAATTTTACATTTTATTGTTCTGCTCGTCTAGTTAGTTGTTCTCTGCCGCTGGCTCTGCTTGCATAACAGTTTGTTTTTTCCTTTTTCGGGGTTCATAAAGGGTTGATTAGGAGGAAGTGGCGGTACATACATAATATGCAGAGATACCGCTGGCAAGGGGAAAGGAACGAAGTTCGGGGACCGATTCAATTGTATTGGCAGTAACTATCTTCTCCGGACCAGCGTTAGCTTTAATGACCTAAGCATGCTTTGATTTTTGTTATTCCACTTTGTGGTCCTCAATCCTGTACCTAGACTCCGGTTTTTCGGAGCTTTTTTATTGGGGCCTATACAAAAATATTAATGCGCGCATAATAAATGCGAATAGGAATGCCAGTGATAGTAAAAGATTCGATATTCAATTCTGCTTACGGCCTCGGGAACAGCTCGTAATATCTTCACCGCATCAATCCACCCCCTCGAAATCCGATTTGAGCCCTGGCGTTATGCGCGCGTGAATGTTTATAGCCGAAAGACAGAAAAAAGTGGCCAAAAATTGAAATTCTAGAGCACATAATTTAACTAATCCCGAACTATAAGTGCCACAAGCCAATACATTTTTAATTAAATTCTTTAATGATCTGAATTTGTACCCTTATAGGGTATCAAAATTCTAGTTACAAGTTTACAATACGGTGCATCATACATTATCGGCTCTATACGGTATATATATTTAGAATTACATTGACCTGTCGATGTTTTTATACCCTTGCACCTATATTAAAAATTTAATATTCGCCAAAAAAAGTCTATCGATTTTTGAAAATTATTATTTTCCTATTCATTTCTTTGACATATATAATCGTAAGTCATGATATAGTCGGTGTTCATTTTGGTTATAGCTGCAAGGATATACAGACCTTTGCTTTCCGAAAAAGCTAGCTTTCTTTTTATTTTTTCTATTATTTAGTGGCCTACAACTGCACATGGAAATAGTTTTTAATGGTTTTTCAGAATTTTGTTTTTTTTTTTTGGTTTACTATGTTATTTTTTTTAAACTTTTGGATATGTCTGATAACTCTGCACTTTTTGGAAAATTGATAAAAATCTCAGAGAGCTAATATAAATTTGTATTGCCAGTTTTTGCTGCAAATAAATCTTCTGAATACGCTGAGATGCGTAAGGTATAATTTCAAATTGGCAACGGCATAATGAGCCAAAAATTGGGTTTAATGACTCCCTTACACTTTTGTATAGTTTTTAAAAAGGTTAAATGTTTTCCTGTCCCTGCTGACTTTCTGAGTCTTAACGATCGATGATCCTAGACTAACCCCTGACTGCACACACAGGAACTTTTGCGGAGTCTCCTGATGTTGACACAGCCATTTCATTTATTTCGTTTTTTATTTTCGCTCTTTTCCGCCAATCATCCCCGCGTCTAACTTACACAAAAATCCTTTTACCTTCGTCGCGGCATTTCGGAGCTGTCCCAATCCGCGACTTTCCTTCTCCATCGCACTTCCACAGTCCGTCCGGACTAACTAAGTAAACGCGGCCCACGCAAAATGCGTTAAAAAATTAACTACAAAAAAAAGAAAAGAGAAGGAAAAACAAAACAGAAACCCAAAAGAAGAGAAAAGGCTGGGAACAGAGAGAAACTCAATAAGGAAAAAACCGAAAAAATTGAAAAAATGTGGCTGAAATAGTAAAAGAGAAGCAACAAAATGGCAGAAAAAGTTTTTTCGGCTTAGTTGAGCAGGCGGCTGGGGTAAGGGGGCAGGGAATACAGTACCAACTGGGACTGCTGTGGGCTGCCTCTAAAGTTGGTGGCAAAGTTAAAATAAACGGCAACTTGGCATTAGAGACACACACACACAGAAACACACAGATGGATGTTAGGCAGCCGCCATATTAATGGCAATTGGGTGGTAAGCGTTCTCTCTCATTCCCTGTGTGTGTGTGCGGTACATGAATATAAAACTTTATTTTTATTTATTCCCTTTTCTCCTGCTCCGGCCTCCGCTTTCCACCCGCAACAGGCTTCTTTGCCGTGCCGCGCACATAAAGCAAAATTTATTAGAAAACATTTCATTCTCATTCGGATGCTCTTGCTCTCGCGAAGGACCTTCGTTCTGTCCCTCCCACTTGCTCCAGCTCCTCCTTAGCTACTTCATCTTCTACTTTGCTTTTTGCATGTTTATTCGCAATTGTTGTTGTAATTGTTTTCATTGTTACAGTGCCTGCTTGCTCTTGCTCCGCTGAGTAAGAAAAAAAGCAAGGAGGCGGTGGTGGGAAATGGCCAAAACAAAACAGAGAACCAAGGACCGAGGACCGAGAGCGGAGCGAACGCTACAAAAATGTGTGGCAACATCTTTAACGTGGCTACAATGGCGTCGGCATAGAATTATTGTTCTGACTGCGGCTCCTGTTCCTCCAGAGCTGCTCCTTCTTCTCCTCCCGCCGAATGTGGTGTCTATGCGCCAGACTCCCGGCTCTGACTCAGATTCAGTATCAGATTCAGCTGCTGCCTTCCTCCCGGGTTCTTTGGCATTGTTGTAGGCGTAGGCAGGAGTAAGGAGATGGGGATGTGGCAGGCAACTAAACCCCAGATGGCGCACTACACAAAGTTATGATATAATTTGGATTTCTTTTCGCTAAATTGCTTGTACCAACAATAAATATGTATTTATGTTCGTTGCTGCCCCTTCTCTTTGCCGTGAGTCCTGGCTTTGTGTGGGTCTATGTGGCCCATTCTCCTTTTATATTTATACGAGGAATGCTTTCAGTTAACATTTTTAATAATAGATTAGGGGAGCAGGGAGCGGCGTAAAGTTCCTAATCGGGAGCTGAAAGAGCAGCTAGAGATTCGCGTTGTGCCTGTCAGCCGCGAAAAAAGTAAATATAATATTTACATACGGGGGGTTGGTGAAGCCACCCAACTAACTACCACCCACCCATCAAAGCAGCCGCCAAAAAATGTTAAAAAAGTGGAGAGAATTAAAAAAGGGCGACGTGGGCAGAAGCAGTGACGGCGACAGCGACGGCGACAGAGGCAGCGGCCTCGACGTCGGCTGATTTACATTTTTAATTGTACGTCGTAAAGGATAAAAAAGAAATATATATGTATTTTGTTTTTTTTTATATATATATAATGTATATATATATTATAGCCAAGTTCTTCTCCGTGGTGTTTTTGTTGATGGCCCTGGCCCAAACTAGCTTAGATGCTAACACCTCCCGCCGTTCTCCCAGCGATTGAGAAGGCCTGACCCTTCCAAGGAGGAGCAGGCGACATTTATCGCCGTTGTCGTTGCTCGGCAACATTCGAGATTAAAAATTAGGCAAAAGGGTAGTTTAGCCCCGCTTACTGAGCCACACATACAGGTACATCTATTATGTACTGTGTAATGAAATGAACACACAACACTCACACGTACACCCACGGGGAAAGGAAAGGTGGGGAGGGGTAGGTGGGTGGGTAGTGAGTAGTGTATGCTAATGGCAAACGCTCGCGTTTGGTTGGGGTGGGGGGATGGAAGTAAAAATGGAAAATTTGTTTCTACTTGTTCTGTTTCTGCTGTCAGCAGCGGAGATGGAGAAATGCGTAAGGAAAGTACACACACCAGTACACAGCGATGATTGTGACTAATATATGCAAGTGTGTGTGTGGGTGGCACAACCTTACCATCACCCCCGTCTGGTTTTACGCCACACGTCGTTTGCAATTTTTCATTTTAATTTTCATTAGCGTTTTTCTCGTTTTTCCTGCGTGCGCTCTCGGCGTGTGTATGGGTATATGTTTGCGTGTGTGTGTTCGATAACTGTCTTTCCTCTTTTGTTGCTCTTGCCGTTCCTTTAATGTGTACAAAGATGAGCGTGGGGAGGCTTTCAAGGCCCCGAACCAAAAAAAAATAAAGAGAAGAACCCGAGTTGGTTTTCATCTTGCTCTGCTTCTCCTTTCGGCTTTCTAAAATTCCGCACATGTACTTTGAAATTATGTAATGAGCGTATAAAATGTAAAAATGTTTTGGTGCGCCGCTTAAGTAGTGAGCGGAGACTGTGGTGCTGGATTGAAAAGGGGCAGAAGTGGTAGTGGGCGGCGGGGTTGGGGTTGTTGGAAGGGCTGTGACCCTGACAGCGCGAACGGGAGAGCAAATCAAAGCAGCGACAGAAACAGCAGCAGCGAAACTTTGCGCTCGCGTAATTTTTCAATTTGGCAGCGGAAATTGCCTAGGGAGGTGACGCACACACACACGCACACACACTTTTGCATGTGAGTGTGTGTGTCTTAACCCTCAAGCTGCCGTTGACGCTGACGATGCTTTTGCGGAGCTCATGTGGAAGTTACAGCGCATCCTCCGCCCCAACTCCTGCCCCCACCGCAGCTGATGCTTATTCTAATAATTAATTTAAAACTTTTTCTTGAGCAAACCCCAAGCCCGCCCTCACATCCCCTGGCGTATGTGAAAAATATTTAAGCGAAAAATTTTTGGAGGCGCTACTAATTTACATTAGAGCAAAAGGCAGGAGGCGGCGGAGAAAAGTCACCGCATTGGCAAAGCAGTTCTTTCAGATTCTAAGGAACGGGCGGAAGCCTGAAGGTCAGTAAAGACGAAGAATTCAAGAAAGAGCTTTTTTTTCTACGATGGTCGCCATTTTGGATGCACCCGCTTAGAACTAATTGGCAACCCTCCCACGGACTACTTTCACCACTAATCAACAGCTAATATTATCCGGAAGTCACAATATGGAGAGGAATAAGAAGGGGTCACCCTTGAACCCTGACTTGTCATAGGCGAGAAGTCAACACTCACATGCGACCCTGTAACCCCTCGAGAACCACGCTAAATCCATGTCTCGCCCACCACCGAAGTGGTTCAACACCGGTTTTTGACCCAAAGTGAGCGATTCAAAAGCGACAAAATAATCGGCATTTTATAACCCATTATCCGCTATCGGGGCTTGTGTGTTTGTTGTGGGCTGACCCCTGACCCCCGTCCCACTCTCGTTACACATCCCGTTACCGGCAAATGCAAATCAAGCCATCCGCAATCCTTACGAGCAGTGGGCCATGTAAATGAGCCTAACCCTCCGCTTAACCTCTGACCCTGCCACCCCTGCCCAAACCAAAATCGGAATCATATCTGGAATTGCCCAACCCCAAATCAACGCATGTGGAAATCTTTGCCGAAACACTTAGCGAGACATGGCCTAGACAGAGACCACAGAAACCCGTCTGACTCGACGCCCCAGTAAGTGATAGCGCTCAAGCCTGCTCTACTGGTTAACTGGTTGTCCTGCCCTCTCCTGTCCTATTCCGCCCCGGGACGTCCGTTCCATTCGAACTGAAAATGCAGGGTGGGACGGTTCACATGACACACATGCGAGACGGGTTGTCGGGTAAGATTGGTAGTCAGATTCGGACTCTGTTTGAATTCGACTTTTTTTCATTTCCATCTCTATTTCCATTTATTTTCACTTACTTTCCCCCCCACCAGCTTTGTTGTTTTGTTAGCTTGTCAACAATGTTTGCTTGTCTTTAACCATGTGTTGTGTGCGTAGTGCAATAACTTGTCCGTGGCAAAATGGGCGACGCTTTTCATTCGGGGTAGAAAATGATGAAAATTTCCATATTATCGAAGTTCAACTGGCACTCGACGCGGCGATGAAAAGGAAGGGGAAGAAGAAAACAGGATGGGGCGGACAATCAATGTGTAATAATTTGTTGATTTGGGCTCGAGCTGAGCCAGAAAACTTGTTGCATACCCCCAGGCGCATCAATGACAACTGAAGGCGGGAAGGGGCGTGACGTGGCTAGAGTGGGCATTGAGAAATGGAGACGGTCCGCATGTGTATTTTAATGCCGGACGTCAAGGACACGGCCAAAGACGTTGTCTGCTATTTTGTCTCCCCCTTCATTCTGCCTGTCTGTGTATCTGGGTGAGTGTGTTAATGTATTCAATGCCTGCCCGGTCCCCGGACCCCGAACTCCGGACAGGTCGAATGCCACACGCCGCTTGCGGGATGCCGGATACCGGATGCCGGAAGTAGTAGTCAGCAAGCCATAAAAACTTAAGAAACACGCTGCCACACACATGGACATGGTGAAAGAGGCGAGTCAAGGCAAGCCGACAAGTGTCAGGGGGAGGAGAAGTGTGTTTTTTTTTTCGGGCATCGCGTTGACTTCACATATGCTCTTGACTGGGTGACACACTCACAGGGAGAAGGACACAAACAGGCAGGACGTTCGTTTGTTCGCTGGCTAGCTAGGGGAGTAGGCGAGAGGGGGGCAAAGGTTGTGGGTGGGGCTGAGGTTGAAGTTGCTTGTGTTTTCCTTTATCTTTTATTTTTTGGCAGGACGAAGTGAAAGTAAGTCACATGCCACGACGACAGGGATAACAACAACACGAGGACGACGACGACTTTACTTTCTTGGTCAATTGCCATGTGTGTGGGTGTGTGGGTGTGCGGGTTTGAAACGACCTTGGCCTTACTTTCGTCTGTGTCGTTTTCGTTGCGTTTGTGCCGGCTGCGTGCGTGTGTAGGGCACTGTCTGCTTCCCCTTAGTCCTTCGTCCCGGACGCTGCTTCTGTAATTTTATGCGGATTATAACTGCTCACCCGGACACAAACAGATACAGTGGTACCGAGGCAGGGATGGGGCGCGTGTGTATGTCAGTCAGACAGGTAGACAGACGGTGGGCGGTAGCTTTTTCTCCTTCGTCTGCCTCCCAAGATGGCAGCTGCTGCTGCAAGGTCAAGTCTCAAGCCTGCTCAACTCGGCTCGGTTGCCAGGCAAGGCCACGACTGAAGGACGGGGAGTGTTGGCGAGGGATGAGGTGTGCTGGGGGAGGTGTGATGGAGAGGCGGAAGTCAAAAATCCATGGAGAAAACACAGAAGCCACGAGAGCGAGGAAACGACAAATACTTCAGAGTCGGCGAGGACAGTGTGGATTTTAATTTCAATGCCAGGTCTTGGTCCTCTTCCGGCCGCTCCAGCCAACCTAATTACCTCACCCCCCGTCTTCCGAGTGTCCGCGTTCGTGTTTGCATTGTCTGCCGGTTTGTGCGAGGGTGCCTCTAGCCCTCTCCTCAAGCCACTGCTGTTTTTCGACAAACTCTTTCACTGTGGCCAAGCAACGTCCTTGGGCGCCCACTCTAAGGCGCTGCCAAGGCGGGCGTAAGGTGGCTTGATTTTCGTAAGGTCATGGCACCTGTTGCTAAGCTATGGCTTATACTGGATCTGAGAAACAGTTAGCTATGGTGGTCAGGGTTTGGGGAAGACTAGGTTTCCTGGTTGACTCCTCTGTCGTAGAATAACTAATTAATGATTTCCGCCGCTACTGACTCAATACCATTGTCAATAACAATTACAGTCGATATATTATTATATACCCGCTCATGTGTTTGATTTTTTATTAAAAAACTTTGCTGCTCTCGAAGCGCCGAACATGGAAATGCAATAAAGTGCTCCTCCCGCTGTCTTATCCCTCTTGGTCTTAGTTGGAAGAGATGCATTAATACCGGCTACCAGTCCCCGCCCACCCTCTTTCCCGCAACCTGCTAAACTTTGCACGAAATTACAAGCTCAAATGCGCCGCAGGAAAATGCAACAACATTAAAATGCAAAATGAGAAATGGCAGCGGCTTTTAAACAATAGCAAAAAACTATCAAAACTGACTTTCTACAATTTACACACATGTCCACACACACACGAATACGCGGGACTATAAGAGAAGCAATACAATGAAACAGATACAAATGCAAACAGACAAAATGAGTGGAAAAAATGTATAATTATTTTAATACAAAAGCGCAAAAACAAAAAGCGACAACAAAAGCGAAATTGCATTAACAATGCAGCAACCCTACTCGTCTCATCCTCACTCCCGCTACCGCCCGGACCGCCCGGCCCGCCCGACAAGCCACATACATGCCCCACCAGCGAATAAGGAAAAAAATAGACACAAACACACACTCAAAAATATCGCAAATTGTGGACCCGGGAATGAGAGAAGGAAAAGCGAAAAAATACCGTGCCAAATTATATTATAATTATATTTAAAATGCTGCCGACGGGTCCGCCTGCCACGCCCGTTTCCTGCCCGCCTCATACACCCGTTTGTTCATGAAGGCAGTAAAAGAAAAAAAAGACTAATAATTTTTCCGAAAAAAGAAAAACTCAACTAAAACTTTGCCATGTACGATGTCGACAAAAAAAGCCACAATATCCGGACTTATCTATTGGCCGCCGCAATACCCTTCTCCGTGTCTTGACCACAATCGTGCATTCATAATATATTTTTGGCTAATTAAAAAAAATAATCCATTCATCCGAAATTAATTGAATCTATTGTTTTTTTTTTAACGTTGAGCTAAGGAACAGCAGAATGTTAAGCTGAGACACCTTGCTGGGGAAGTGCATAAATAGATGGAAACTAAATGAGATTCGCGCGGAGCCGTGAACTTTTCACCGCCAACCTGCCGCGCCCTAGTCTTCTAACTTAGCAGGTCAAATAAGTGCATAATATGCATCAAAACAGCGGCAAGCAGCAACAACAATGACATTAAAAACAATAGGTAAAATGGGGAAGGGCTTTTGGGAGCGGGGGTAGTAACAAGCAAATAAATTTCAAGCGATTGGGGAAAAACGGATCACGTATACGCGATGAGTAACACGGCTGCCGCAGTGCAGCCAAATAAGCGTTAAGACGACTTTGTGTTTGTGCGGCCGAGGCGGACGGAAATGGGGGCTTAGGTCCTGGCCAACAGCCAAAACTGATGCAAACTATAATTTGCACTGGTTTTTGTTGCAACTGTTTTAATTTAATATGCCTACCTTGCAATAGCGGAGGATACACGGCTTTTTTGATGCAGTTTGCTCTGTTATTTTGGACAGGGTACTCACTGATCGAACCTTTCATCTAAGCCTCTCTGGCTCAATTCGTGCTGCTTGTTGGCTCAATTTCGGATATTTTGTCAGTTACTTATATATTTATTAGTTTTTATAAGTGGCATTTAGTTTGCAGGATGGAGCCGATCCCTCGCTCATACGCAATTAATTTCACTTGGTTTGTTTTAGATAGTTTCTGCCCTCGTTCGTTCAGTTTGCAATTTAGACAAAAATACAATTGCGGTCCTAACTGACTTTTGAATGCAGATTTTTTGAAAATTGAATCACAAGTCTTTAGAGGTATGCCACTTTAAGATCGGATTAAATTTGGTAAAGTTATAGACTCACGAAGACCAATTTTGGGTCAACGTTAAACAACTCATCGGAAAATTAGAAATAACTAGCATGAAAATAGGGCCAAAATTTTATCAACGTTAAATGGAAAATTTTGAATGCAGATTTTTAGGGAATTGAATCACAAGTCTTTAGAGGTATGCCACTTTAAGATCGGATTAAATTTGGTAAAATTATAGACTCACGAAGACCAATTTTGGGTCAACGTGAAACACGTCATCGGAAAATTAGAAATAACTAACATGAAAATGGGTCAAAAATTTGATCAACGTTAAATGGAAAATGTTGAATGCAGATTTTTAGAAAATTGAATCACAAGTCTTTAGAGGTATGCCACTTTAAGATCGGATTAAATTTGGTAAAATTATAGACTCACGAAGACCAATTTTGGGTCATCGTTAAACAAGTCATTGGAAAATTAGAAATAACTAACATGAAAATGGGTCAAAAATTTGATCAACGTTAAATGGAAAATTTTGAATGCAGATTTTTAGAAAATTAAATCAAAAGTCTTTAGAGGTATGCCACTTTAAGATCGGATTAAATTTGGTAAAATTATAGACTCACGAAGACCAATTTTGGGTCAACGTGAAACACGTCATCGGAAAATTAGAAATAACTAACATGAAAATGGGTCAAAAATTTGATCAACGTTAAATGGAAAATGTTGAATGCAGATTTTTAGAAAATTGAATCACAAGTCTTTAGAGGTATGCCACTTTAAGATCGGATTAAATTTGGTAAAATTATAGACTCACGAAGACCAATTTTGGGTCAACGTGAAACACGTCATCGGAAAATTATAAATAACTAACATGAAAATGGGTCCAAAATTTGATCAACGTTAAATGGAATATTTTGATAGCAGTATTTTAGAGAATTGAATCACAAGTCTTTAGAGGTATGCCACTTTAAGATCGGATTATATTTGGTAAAGTTATAGACTCACGAAGACCAATTTTGGGTCTACGTTAATAAAGTCATTGGAAAATTAGAAAGAACTAGCATGAAAATAGGTCCAAAATTTGATCAACGTTAAATGGAAAATTTTGAATGCAGATTTTTAGAAAATTGAATCACAAGTCTTTAGAGGTATGCCACTTTAAGATCGGATTAAATTTGGTAAAATTATAGACTCACGAAGACCAATTTTGGGTCAACGTGAAACACGTCATCGAAAAATTATAAATAACTAACATGAAAATGGGTCCAAAATTTGATCAACGTTAAATGGAATATTTTGATAGCAGTATTTTAGAGAATTGAATCACAAGTCTTTAGAGGTATGCCACTTTAAGATCGGATTATATTTGGTAAAGTTATAGACTCACGAAGACCAATTTTGGGTCTACGTTAATCAAGTCATTGGAAAATTAGAAAGAACTAGCATGAAAATAGGTCCAAAATTTGATCAACGTTAAATGGAAAATTTTGAATGCAGATTTTTAGAAAATTGAATCACAAGTCTTTAGAGGTATGCCACTTTAAGATCGGATTAAATTTGGTAAAATTATAGACTCACGAAGACCAATTTTGGGTCAACGTGAAACACGTCATCGGAAAATTAGAAATAACTAACATGAAAATGGGTCAAAAATTTGATCAACGTTAAATGGAAAATTTTGAATACCGATTTTTAGAAAATTGAATCACAGGTCTTTAGAGGTATGCCTCTTTAAGATCGTATTAAATTTGGTAAAGTTATAGACTTACGAAGACCAATTTTGGGTCAACGTTAAACAAGTCATCGGAAAATTAGAAATAACTAACATGGAAATGGGTCCAAAATTTGATCAACGTTAAATGGAAAATGTTGAATGCAGATTTTTAGAAAATTGAATCACAAGTCTTTAGAGGTATGCCACTTTAAGATCGTATTAAATTTGGTAAAGTTATAGACTTACGAAGACCAATTTTTGGTCAACGTTAAACAGCTCATCGAAAACTTGGAAATAACTAACATGAAAATGGGTCCAAAATTTGATCAACGTTAAATGGAATATTTTGATAGCAGTATTTTAGAGAATTGAATCACAAGTCTTTAGAGGTATGCCACTTTAAGATCGGATTAAATTTGGTAAAGTTATAGACTCACAAAGACCAATTTTGGGTCAATGTTAAACAAGTCATCGGAAAATTAGAAATAACTAACATGAAAATGGGTCCAAAATTTGATCAACGTTAAATGGGAAATTTTGAATGCAGATTTTTAGAAAATTGAATCACAAGTCTTTAGAGGTATGCCACTTTAAGATCGTATTAAATTTGGTAAAGTTATAGACTCACGAAGACCAATTTTGGGTCAACATTAAAGAAGTCATCGGAAAATTAGAAATAACTAACATGAAAATGGGTCCAAAATTTGATCAACGTTAAATGGAAAATTTTGAATGCAGATTTTTAGAAAATTGAATCACAAGTCTTTAGAGGTATGCCACTTTAAGATCGGATTAAATTTGGTAAAGTTATAGACTCACGAAGACCAATTTTGGATCAATGTTAAACAAGTCATCGGAAAATTAGAAATAACTAACATGAAAATAGGTCCAAAATTTGATCAACGTTAAATGGAAAATTTTGAATGCAGATTTTTAGAAAATTGAATCACAAGTCTTTAGAGGTATGCCACTTTAAGATCGGATTAAATTTGGTAAAGTTATAGACTCACGAAGACCAATTTTGGGTCAACATTAAACAAGTCATCGGAAAATTAGAAATAACTAACATGAAAATGGGTCCAAAATTTGATCAACGTTAAATGGAAAATTTTGAATGCAGATATTTAGAAAATTGAATCACAAGTCTTTAGAGGTATGCCACTTTAAGATCGGATTAAATTTGGTAAAGTTATAGACTCACGAAGACCAATTTTTGGACAACGTTAAACAAGTCAGCGGAAAATTAGAAATAATTAACATGAAAATGGGTCCAAAATTTGATCAACGTTAAATGGAAAATTTTGAATGCAGATTTTTAGGGAATTGAATCACAAGTCTTTAGAGGTATGCCACTTTAAGATCGGATTAAATTTGGTAAAGTTATAGACTCACGAAGACCAATTTTGGGTCAACGTTAAACAACTCATCGAAAACTTGGAAATAACTAACATGAAAATGGGTCCAAAATTTGATCAACGTTAAATGGAAAACTCATAGCCAAGTTTATATATTTTTGCAGCTCTAACAAAAACTGAATAGTCTATCTTTCGTTTTTGATGTTGGAAAACAATGAGCTAGGTCAATGTTGTTATCGTTCCTTTGGCAGAGCAATATTAACGTCCGATTTTTAGAAAAATGAAACCCTAATTTAAAATCGTTACATATCGTCTAATAACTGTATCTCGGCGTATAGGGGTATATGTTAATAAACAACGAAGGAATAATATTATTCTTAATGTATGCTCTTGAATTACTGCTCTTCTTATCAGAATCGGGTATTTCGAATCTAAGACTCCAAATCGCTATTTCCATCTTCTTTGGCGTGACATTCCATGCGAGTACATCATTTTCATTTAGCGAAAATCTCAACTACAATATGTTCAATGCAAAGACACAGAATGTGACAGCGCAGCCAGCAGGGGCTGGGTACTAAGAGGGCCGCCCGTCTGGCAGTTACCGCACATTGCCAATCTTTTTATATATGCTCAAGAAATACTTCTGCAAACTTGGCTCCTTCGCGTCACCCTCTCGGTGGTATTGCCGCGTGGTAGGGCTGTAAAATTTGTGTCTAAACGCAAAACAAGGCGAAAAAGAATAAAACAAATAAAACGGAAGCCGAGGGCTGCTT
The DNA here is from genome assembly GCF_018152115.1 of Drosophila rhopaloa. Taxonomy (NCBI): domain Eukaryota; kingdom Metazoa; phylum Arthropoda; class Insecta; order Diptera; family Drosophilidae; genus Drosophila; species Drosophila rhopaloa. The sequence goes on along the minus strand of NW_025335123.1, from coordinate 26,198,999 downwards.
GCTGCTGGTTGTTGGTAGTGGGATGGAGGATGGAGGACAACCGCGCAACCGTTCAATCAACACCCCATTTGATTAACAACAACAAAGCACCCAAAGACGGTGATGGTGCCTAGGAGGTGGTTGGGTGGAGAAAACGCACACACAGGCAAAGGAAAGAACCCCTTCCGATCCTCTTCCCCTACAAACACTATTCTAACGTTCGCGGAGCTATAAACATATTTTTTAACCTTTTTCGCGCGCGAACATTTTCTTTTTCGGATTTTCCTTTTCGTTCTCGCCCTCTTTTGTCTGGCCCTGTCCTTGCCCTTGCATCCCTTCTGGACCCAACACCGCCCACCCCGCGTAGGAGAAACTGTTAGAGCTGAGAAAGTTTGCGTCTGTTTGTCTTAAAAGCGCGGAGATTGGGGTATTTCGGGAGAGGGATGGCAGGTTGCTTGAGGTTGGGGTGAGTAGGGGTGGAATGGGGCCGAGTATGGGTGCGTTTGTTGCGCTGCTTTCTGCTCCGTTCGCCGTCTCAACAACAACGTAATAAGGGGCGACCCCCTCTATGCCATCCGAAATATACACAGGCAAAAAATACACATAGATGGCAACAAAAATTAAAAATAATAATGCAAAGTTTACTGTATAGAAAAGAGCAGGCACAAAACATTGCCAAAAAAGGGCAGCAGAGAATCTGGGAGAGAGTGAAGTGAGTATTTAAAACTAAACTGCAAAATAGAAAAATCTACGCGGATTGGTGGTGCTCGGCTTGACTGCACACTAACTTGATGCTCGAGCCCCGCACTCTACATAAAGAAAATTGTAACTATGAAAATTTTATAAATTCCGCAGATTTTCCGGCGCCAAGAAAGCTGAGGCTAAGGGGTGGAGTAAGGAAGGTTGGTCCGCGGTTCTTGGTCGTTTAGGGCAACGCCGTTCTTTGATAATGTGAGCGTTGGCATTTGCCCACCACTCTCCACCCCCAAGCATTTTCATAGTTGCAAAACTTTGCAGCAGGCAGTGGAGATGGGCCACTCGAGAGGCGTTGCTTTGATGGGATTGCCGCCGCAGAGCAGCAAAGAAGTCGTAATACTTATCTATAGAATGAGTAACTTGTTCTAAAAAGATTGAAATATGGCTAGTTGGGAACGAGGCATCAATTAAATCGGACTAAACTCAACTGCCAACCACCAGTATAAGCATAACACAAAGACTTCGGTATGAAGCGGCGGTAAGCAACAAATTTAAATTCAATGAAAGTTAATAAGGATGTCTGATCCAGGCTCGCACTCATTCCCAGTCTGGTGCAGAGTCTTGTCCTTTGACTTCCTTGGAGCGACTGGGGCGCACTCCAAACAGGCGATTGAATTATTTAATAAATTAATTGCACAAATGAAGTTCGACGCCCGTCCACGCCCACTTCCCATCGACAACTGATAAAGCAATTAAGTGCTCAGTCTCGCTTGGGAGCTCTCGGCAGCTGCATTCCCGAGGGCGTTGCAGCCCCTAATCCGCGACTAGAGACTGCAAACTAGACGTTGATAGGGTTGCGATATCGCTCTAGGCTCTCTTGGCCCGCGCATACCTAGCAAATTTGCTTTAGCGGCAACAAAATAAATCGATCGATAATTTTTAATCTAGTCGTATTTTTTTTAGGCACTTGCCTTCTTGACTGCTTTGCTCCAAGTTTTTCCCCTCCCTGGGTTTGACTCCCCACGCTCTGTTCCCTCCTCGGTTCGGTTCGGTTCGTTTCAGTTCAGTTTAACTTAGCTCAGTTCGGTTTTCTTTTTGTGAGCTCATTTTTTTATATTTACCCAATTCATCAAAAAATAAGTAATTATAAACTTTTCAGTTTTTCTTCTGCCGTCTTACGTCTATGCTCGGTCCCGTCTTTTTCCCGATACTGCTGCGTGTGTGTGTGTATGAGCGTTTCCCTTTTACAAAATGCTTTCCTTTCCCTTTTCTGGTTGTACACACAGCTTCGATGTCGATGTCTTCCGCTTGAAGCCGCTACCCTAACCGCCCTACCGCCCAGCTACTACCAGCAGCAACCGCTCAGTCCTCCCACGACCCATCATTCTTGCAACCATACCTCCAGTCCCCTTCTCCCTCCCCACTCGTCGCGCAAAGTAGAAAAAAATTGAAAACAACCCCGAAAAAAGAAAGTTTTTGTTGTATAAGCGAAAAACTAAGCTTCTATTCAAATTCTACGCCATCGAGTGCTTCGTTTTTATTATGCATTCATTTCATTCTCCAACTCCCGCTCCGGCTGTTGTTGTATTTTTGGCAGAAGCAAAATGAAAGCACACGAAAAAAAAATGGGAAAAGTAAAAAGATGAAAAATGTAAGGAAAGAGGAAAGTTTCCGATTACAGTGGGGGAGGCTTAAGACAAGGGCGGTGTGGTGGGGGGAACGGGGGCATTGGCTGTATTGTAGGCCTGGCACAAAGCCGAGCACTAGTCTCAACCCAGCGCCCATTTCCAGTCGTCTCGCGCGACACACACACCCACGCACACAGCGCAAAAGGGGAGGCAAGGAGCAATACACGCGCGTCTTTTGAGCATAAGTAGAATATAAAAATTTTGCGATTATGAATTTGAATAAAAACGATACGAAGCCAACGAAGACGAGGTTCTGCCTCAGTCGCTGCCAGCGCCTCTGTCGCTATTGCCTGACTATGTAGTTGTTTTTCCTTCTTCGGCGAGGTTCCTTGGGTGGATTAGAAGCCATGGGCGCAGGAAAGGGGTTGAGCCCAAAAGCTTAGGAATTGGTTATTTTTTACAAATTGTTTGTTCGAAAAAGTTGGTCTTTTATTTCTCCAAAGTTAAATTATATATATTATTCTTACTCAATTAACTATTTTATTTAGAAACAAATTTATAAAAAATTCAAAACAAATAATAAAATATAAATAAAGATTGGATTAAATCCAAGGGACACAATGACTTAACTTGACATATCCATAATCAACTGTAACAACTTTTATTTTCAGAAAATAAGAAAAAAAAAAATTATTACGGTTGATTAAGAATATGTCAAGTTAAGTCATTGTGCCCTTGGATTTAATCCAAACTGCTATTGTTTTCTTATGTAGAATTTGTAATTTGTAAATTGCCTTCTTCCCCTCTTTAACATAAAGAATCTACGCCCATGAAAGCTGGTGAATGTGGTTCATGTTTGGGGAAAATCGTCTGTGCTGTAGTTGCTGGCGCTTTTTTTTCCTGATTTCAATTTTTTTTTACACATTACATTTTTAACTTGGTCTCCTTTAGACCCTCAGTCCCCCTTTCGTCCCACCCCTCGCCCTGGGCTTAAATCACAAAAGCATCGACGATCACAGTCAGGAGCGTTGCTGTCGGCATCGCTGCCTTGGCATAATAATAACACAATCAATAATAAGAGGAAGAAAAACTGATGGGGAGGGAGAGGCAGAAAAAATTTGAAAGTAGTAAATAGAGGATTGCTGTATTAGAGGCTGCTGCCGCGATGTGTGCCCCACAAAGAAAAGAAGACGGTTGGGCGGTGGGCGAAGTAAGCGGGAGGCAAGAAAACGAGGACAAAGACAGCGACAAGCGACAAGAAGATGGCGGAGTCAACGTTGGCAAATGTTTAAGCTAAGGATTAATATTTTTATTTTTGTTTGCCTTTTTTTTTAGAATTGTATACTTACATGCAAGGCAGTTTCCCGCTTTTCCTCGTAGCTCCTTTCCCTTTCCGTCGGTGTGGGTGCCTTAAGTGTGTGAGTATAAGGAGGAGGCTGGCAGAGCAAGAGAAAAACTGTCTTCTGTGCAGATGTAGCAGAAATCTTTGTAAGCAGTTTTCACTTCTGAAAATGTATTTTTCGTCGCGCTTCTCTCACCCCCTGCCTTCTCCTTACCCACTGCAAAGGACGAAATGATGAATAGAGTTACTCAAATTCGAAAGCAAGAAGGATATCTGCTTTGGTGTGTGAGTGTGTATAGCTCAAACATGTTTAAAAATCTCTATAATGTCGCCGACTTTGATAAGTGTTGGAATGGAAGAGGGTATTACAATTTTAGTCAAAAGTTTGCATTACACAGTGAAGGTGACATCCTCAACCCTGTAAAGTATATTCTGATCAGCATCACCAGGAGAGTCTGGTGTCCGTCTCTCCAAAAAAAGAAAGATAATTTCCTTATTTTTAAGTATATATGGATATACCCCAAGATATAGTAATTTTAAACTATTTCAGAATTACGACTTTAATTTTATAAAAATAGGACTACTATCATATAAGTAGCTGCCATAGGAAAGTCCGAAATAAGTAAAGGAAAATCGACATACAAACGTACGTTCTTTATTGTTTTTAGGCATACGCATAAAAATCGAAATATAGAATATTAGATTTTTGTAACAGCTGCAATGATATATAAAATTCGGCTTGCCGAAGTTTGTTTTTGTTTTTTTTAATATTGTTTGGATTTGACGTTCGCTTTGTTCGTTAAGGGAAGGAGCGAGTCTTTCCATTAAAATTTGCTCTAGTCATTTGACAGTGTGCCAAGCGCAGGAGTCGGGGAATGATTGATAGCTCCCCCGGAGAGCTCCTCCCGATTGTCATTCGCGTGGGATAACCGATAATTTGGTCAAAGGTTTCTAAAGCCCTACCACCCTCTCCGGCGAAAGCCTGATAAGGAGACCGCTTGTGTGCACGAGATACTAAATTTAGCTTTCGGTTCGTTGTTTTCCACTTGCGAGGATCAGTGAACTGCGCTTATCAGCCCAAAGCGAGTGGAGCAGGGATTGGATTGGATTGGATCAGACCGTGGAGAGGAAAGCGGGCGCCGTAAGATTTGATCATTGCGAACTTCTAATATTGCTGGCGAGTCATAGGCGGAAAGTCATTGTCAGAGCGGTGGAGTCATCGCCCTGCGCGTTAACATCATCACCATTGGTTGGATTGGGGGTCGTGAATCATTGCTTTGGGCCAAGTCAATGCTCCGACGCATCTAAACACCCTGTACAGCCGGAAAGCTTCCCCCGAAGAAAGTGGGAGAGTGAAATGCGGAGAACGTGGAAGGAGGAGGCAGAATGCAGAGCGTCGTATGCCGCAGTCGCTGCTTAGTGAGATCACCAGTACGGCATCGGCATGCGAATCTATATGTGCATGTGCATACCCACACACACAAGTACGACTATTGCTCTCTGTTTAACTTGTTTGCTATCTTTCTACATTGCGCTGCCGCCGCCTCTGCTGCTGCCGCTGCCACCGCCGCTGCCTTGGCCATGATCGTTCGTTCGAGTCGTTGTTCGGGTCAATGACTGCCAAAAAAAAACACACACATAATTCGCCGTTGTTGTTTTTTGACTTTTGAGCGGACAAACTGAAAAGTCGCACACACACACATGCGATCCTACGGCAAGGTATGCCAGTTTGCGAGAAGGCATACAAGTGTCGTTCTGGTTCTTGGTGAGACTTCCCTCCGCCACCGCTTCCCTCGCTGGCCTATGCAGTTGCGCATTTTTTCGTAGGCGTTTGCTATATAGGCACAGACATCGGCGCACATATAGTGGCTATATATGTGTGGTTATACATGGACCAATCGAGGTACATACTATATGTTTTATACTGCGTTTTATTCGTTGTATGAAAACAGTTTCGCCAGCTTAGTTTGGCATTCCCTTGCCCGTTTGTTGTGTCATTTAATACCCGAAATTCTAGTCTAACCGGATACAAGGTTCGTTGCATTATTTTGCATTTGCAGCGAAATAGCTGTCCGTTAACTTGCTACCTTTTTGAGCAGTTTTGACAGGGGATCGGAGATGACTTGGAACCTGGAACCCTTTTTCGATGCCTGTCTTCTAATGGCACGGCATCGAATGAAGCTTATCAAGGCTGGGCTTCCAAGTGGCGGATAATTACTTTAATGACGATCCTCCAGCAGCAATCACGACTGACTGGAAGCGCCATATGTTGGCTGTGCTCCGAAATTAGTCGAGCTCCGGCAGTGAGCAATAATTTCGAGACCTCGGTCGATCTTTCTGCACATAAGTTGTTCTAAGCCCCAAAATAAACTTGTCCTGGGCTGCAGTAACGCTGATCCTGGCGGCTGCATTCCTCCATCCACATGATGAACCCTCTTAGCGCTACGATCTTCTGCCCCTTTTCGACATTCTGGCTTTTACAAGTTTGCCTTTTCGCTCCCTTCCTTCTTCTTACACCCCCACCCCTTTTCACATGAGTAATTTGCTATTTTATATTTCTCGAATCTTTGTATAAGTATGCGTAAATCGGTTTCGTGTTTTTTTTAAATTCTTTTACTCGAACATCGTCATCTTTGCATGTGTTCTCCTCTGCGCATTTTTTGGCAACTGCAACGCTCTTCTCCCCCTCCCTCGATCAATCGTTCACTCACACATGCAGACATAAAGAATCTGGAGGCTTTTAGTGCAGCATTCGTAGTTGTTTTGTTTTGGTTCGCTCAGTTTTTGAGCTTTTGTTTGGATTCAGCCTTGTGTGTGTGCGCGATCGTTCTGTGTTCTGTTCTTTGGGTCATTGAACTGGTTGCTCTTTGCCTAAAAAAGAAAAAAAATTTAGACTCCATTTGAGAGAACGCGTGAATTTTTTACTGGAAATCGACCGATCGCTGTGGGGGGATCGGCTGGAATCGGTGGTTACAGGGGAGTGCTTACACAAAAGTCGAAGTTAAACGTGAAATTTTACACAATTCGCACTGTACAAGTGCTTCTACTTTAAACCCTGCACAAGATTAATTGATTATTGTCAACGAATTATTAAGTTTATAAAATGTTGTCCTGTCTCCAAGATCTTAAATGTAGCTTGAATATTCTTTGCTTAATCATCGATTATCATGATACGATTGTGTTGACCTGAATGAAACCAATGATTATATGAAACATAATAAATTGATTAAGTTTATAAAAATGTATTTTAAAGAAAAGATTGTATTTGTTTGTTTTTAGATGATCAGATTAACATAGTATATTATACGAAATCAACTCTAGCATCACTAGAATCTGGTAATTCTTAAGCTTATATTATCTATCGACACACTAACAAGAAAGGAAAGCTAACTTCGGGCGGAGCCGAAGTTGAAATACCCTTGCAGAATATTCTGCAAATTATATTCTCCAAAATTATTCATATGATGCATTCTAAATACTCATAAAAAATCCCAACTTCCTAACTTTAAAAACACCAAAGTTATGGCACTTCCAATCGTTCAGTTATATGACAGCTATAGAATATAGTCGGCCGATCCTTATGAAATTTGATATGTGGTATTGATTAGGCAAAAATAAAACCCATAGAAAATCCCAACTTCCTAACTTAACAAACACCAAAGTTATGGCATTTCCGATCAATCAGTTGTATAGCAGCTATAGGATATAGTCGGTCGATCCTTATGAAATTTGGTACGTCGAATTGATTGGGCAAATATAAAACCCATAGAAAGTCCCAACTTCCTAACTTAACAAACAGCAGAGTTATGGCATTTCCGATCAATCAGTTATATGGCAGCTATAGGATATAGTCGGCCGATCCCGGCCGTTCCGACTTATATACTGCGTGCAAAGGAAAGAAGGGTGTGTGCAAAGTTTCAATTCGATATCTTTAAAACTGAGAGACTAGTTCGCGTAGAAACAGACAGACGGACAGACAGACGGACAGACGGACATGGCTATATCAACTCAGGAGGTGATCCTGATCAAGAATATATATACTTTATAGGGTCGGAGATGTCTCCTTCACTGCGTTGCACACTTTTGACCAAAATTATAATACCCTCTGCAAGGGTATAAAAATGTTTTAACCAAACCGTTATTTCAGAAGTGATTATAAATTAAGGTGAAAAGACAACATGATAATGACGTTCAATTCAAAAAAACATATAATATTTATATTTAAATTGTATAACAGAGTAATTGGTAACTGATAGTCGAAGCAGCCATTTTTTTATTATCTGATTTCGATAGAAAAATACATAATTTCGGAAAACCAACTGCACTCATTCCGTACGTATGTGCATTGCATTATATCTTATGTTCACTAAGAAGAATGATGAATGTGTAGATACAACTGGATAGTCATAAAAATAGTAAGTTATAAATATTTTTTTTATATTAATTTAAATAAATTAAAAAATCATTGTTTGGAGATAATATTTTTATACCCTTGCAGAGGGTATTATAATTTCAGTCAAAAGTTTGCAACGCAGTGAAGGAGACATTTCCGACCCTATAAAGTATATATATTCTTGATCAGCATCACCAGGAGAGTCGATCTAGCCATGTCCGTCTGTCCGTCTGTCCGTCCGTCTGTCCGTCCGTCTGTCCGTCTGTCCGTCTGTCCGTCTGTCCGTCTGTCCGTCTGTCCGTCTGTCCGTCCGTTTCTACGCAAACTAGTCCCTCAGTTTTAAAGCTATCTGCTTGAAACTTTCCCAAAAGTTGTATTTCTATTGCAGGTAGTATATAAGTCGGAACGAGCCGGATCGGGCCACTATATCATATAGCTGCCATATAACTGAACGATCGGAAAAGCCATAACTTTGGTGTTTTTAAAGTTAGGAAGTTGGGATTTTCTATGGGTTTTATTTTTGGCTAATCAATCCGACCTACCAAATTTCATAAGGATCGGACGACTATATCCTATAGCCGCCATATAACTGATTGATCGGAAAAGCCATAACTTTGGTGTTTTTAAAGTTAGGAAGTTGGGATTTTCTATGGGTTTTATTTTTGGCTAATCAATCCGACCTACCAAATTTCATAAGGATCGGCCGACTATATCTTATAGCTGCCATATAACTGAACGATTGGAAATGACATAACTTTGGTGTTTTTAAAGTTAGGAAGTTGGGACATTTTATGAGTATTAAGAATACATCATATGAATAATTTTGGACAATATAATTTATAAAATATTCTGCAAGGGTATATCAACTTCGGCTCCGCCCGAAGTTAGCTTTCCTTTCTTGTTTTAAGACTTTTTGTTTTGGTCGTGGCAATTTATTATTTCGGAGCCAGTTGTAGTGTAGTAATACCTACAGTTCAAATATAGGTTGAGGCAAGATACTTCAAGTTCAAATGAGTTGGGATCCCGAAATCTATTGCAAGAGGTTTACTTTGATATACAACTATGTTCAGGAAATAGGCGGCAAAAATGGCAAAGGGCCCATAGCACTCTGCACTTGATTAAGTGAAATAAATTCGCGACCAATGTATTTATTGCAGCGATTTAGAGCGCACCGCGCAAATTGAAATTAAATAATGGGACATTAGTGGTTGCCTCCTCTGGGTTTTCACAGCAGCTCTGGGTTTTCACATAATCGTACCTGCGCTTTCCGCCGCCGACCTGCAGACTCGAAGGGCACACGATGCACATTTAGATGTTGGGAGTGAGCCTGGCGATTGTTGGGCAATTGACTTCTGGACACTTTGCTGCGCTTTTCAGAACCCTCTGCAGCCTTCCCATCCTAGCTACTCCACCATGTCGCAGGCAAACTTTGTTGACTTTGTGTTTGCATTTTTGCATTTTTTGTTGCACCCCTCACGGCTTGCATGTGTGCGTGAAAGGATGTCTATCTCTAAGCCTCGTGGTGGCTGCAGGGGACATGGGCGTGAGTGTGGGGGGGCGGGAGTTGAGCGGGAGCTTTGGACAGAGAGAGGCAACCCAGCGTAAGCTAAGCGCCGTTTTGGTGGCTGCCTTTTTTTTGGAGGCGGCATCCGTTTATCCCCTGCTGGCAGGGGCAAAAACGGAAGCAGGAGCCGGACTCGCTTTTTTTGCTTTGCCCGACGTGGCCAAGTGTTAAAAATGATAAAGTAAATGTTTTGCATTCTCCTGCTTTGTTGTTATAACTTTGTAATTTGTGACGCCAAAAAGGAGCGCAGAGGGAAAGCAGCTTGCTGGCTTAGTGGTTGGTTATATAGAGAGGGAACCTACCTTCTTGCGTTTCCTGCGAGCGAGTCCTGTGGCGGGTGGCTGCAACGGGCTAAACTTGCACACACGCACTTTGGTCTCAGTTTGTTGTGAATTGGTTTTTATCTTCGTTCTGATTGTTTTCAGTTAGCACTTTCCAGCGTTTGATTAGGTCACTTGAAAAAAACTATTTCTTAGCACTTGAACAAAAAAGGCGGGGCGGTGCCGGACTTGGTCATAGATTCACGTTGCTCGCTCCACTTTGGGGTGCGGCGAATTGTTTCTGGCATTGCACTGAATCGAGTGTCCTGGTATCTGGTCTCTGGTCTGTGTTCTGCTGGCTTTCAGACTTCACTTAAACTGAACTGGTTAACTGGGTGAAACTAAACTGAACTCAACTAAATTTCACTTGGGCTGGCTTGAGGCTCGGGCTGGTCGGTGTCGGTCTGACTTGGTTTGGTTGGGCTGGTTGGCTCTGTCGAAAGACGCACGTCCAATCCGATAGCTAACTGATGTTCATCTAAATGGATCCGAACTATACGAAAAATAATGTTGCCCAGAAAATGTGTTTTTGAAATCAGCGTCGCTGTCGCAGCCGTCGCCGGCGTAAGCTTCAGAATTTGGCGCTGTCGTCCTCTTTGTGTGTATGTGTCTGCATATAAACACTCTCAGGCGGTTGTGTGTGTGGCGGCCTGCAGTTGTCAATGCTCCAACGGCAAAGTCGGTTCTGAGCCGCTGCACCGCTGGCCTGCACATAATATGCAGGCAGCTCGTAATGAGCCAACATCATCATAGCCAGCGTCGCGGCCATCAGTTCTCAGGCCACACACACACGCGCACACGGCTGACCTGAGCGGAGCCGACTACCCCTACTTCAGTTTCGTCCGGACCTGGTTAAGCGGCTGCTCCTACTCCTGGCAGCTCGCTCTCACTCGCTCCCGCTGCTGCTGTCTCTGTCCACCGAGCAGGGACTGGTCGCCGAAAAATAAAAATCTGCCCAAAACAAACTGCAAAAATCGTTCACAAAAAAATATACATACACACATGCAAAAAAAAAAAAAACAAAAAAAAGAAAAAAAAAAAACTAAAAACTGGGCATTGAATGCACGTCGCAAGAAGGGTGATGAGAGCCTAAGGGAGAGGGCTATGAAGGAGCTACAAAGCGTAATCCAAATACACGGCAACACACACATGTAATCGAAAAAAAGGAAAAAAAAAAATTTTAAATGCAATCGAAACCCTATAAAAATGTGTGCACTTTGCCTGCCCCACTTCCGCACCCGCCCCACGCACACACATGCACACAACCAGATGCGTGGCAAATGAGCGACGCTTTCGTCCTTTTTCGGCATATGCACCCTCCGTCGACGTCGGCGTCGCTGCTGCGTGGCTTCGCAAAAACCAAAAAAAATAAAATTTAAAAAAAACTAAAGAAATCGGCGAATACTCAGCCTTTTTATATTATATGCGCTTATATATAAATAATACACAAACACCAGTTGCAGTTGCACTGCCATTAGCGCACACACACGGACACAATCAGGAGCTGCTGCATCGTGCGTGCCGGGAATGCAGCGGCGGATCCATGTAGATATTTATATAAAATATTTAAGCAAAAAAACAGAAAAATACAAAAATGCAATTTCAAATGGGAAAAAAGTTCGATGCTTTTATTGTACTTTTTTGTTTTTATTTTTGGCTAACAGCCAGCCAACCCCGAACCCATTTCAGCCCCTATGGGATTCAGCTGAGCAGTGGGACAAGTGCAACGAATAATTCAGAAGAATTGATTAGCACGAGCATTCAGCGGTTCGGAAAGGATATGTAACGGTTGCAACCGAACCACAAGTTATAAATTCCTGTCTGTCTTTGCCCAAACGCTCTTAATATCTTTGAAAGTCAATCACGTCTCGCCTCAATTTTTTCAAAATTGATTTGCTTTAAAAAATAGGGTATAATCCTTGTCGAATTTGTTGCAAAATTTCCCATCCATTCTCAGCTATAAAATTTTATTTTGGGCCAGTTTTCGTAATAAATCATAGTGTTACTTATGAAAAATGAGAAAATCGCTCAGAAAATAGATTTGACTAAATCAACCTGGAATTATTTTTGATGGCCAAAATCCGGAAAAAATCATCTCGATTTTTCGGTTTTTGGATCTAAAAACACCTTTTCGTTATTTTTTAACTTTACTAACTGTAAGCTTACACAGTGTACAGTTCTTACTCGAATATGCAATCCATTCTCTGAGATTCGTAACCCTTTGACAGCTTTTGTCCCACGGTTCAACTCATTATATTTATTTAGTTAAGGACACCACGTACATACACTCGCAAAACAATCACACACACACATGTGATGCTATGCCTAGACTGGCGTATACGCACTGCATGCCCAGCCTTGTCCTCAGCAACGGACAGTTGGCATAGGCACTCCATGTACCCCTGGACGCCCCTGTGCCTCCTTGTTTTCAGCTGGCCCTCGCTGCAACGCTGCACATAAGCAAACCTTTCAAATCCCCCCAAAATAAGCGACGCATGTGTAGGCCTATCAAAAAGTCGCTGTCACGCAAAACGAAGCACATAATGGAAAAGTGCCAAAAAGTATAAAAAGGGAAAGCCCGAGCGGTGTGAGAGGCGGGGAAACTTCTCAACTGGTAGGATACAAATGCATTGGCGGCGAGCAAAACCCCAAAACAGGAGCAGGCTTAAAAAAACCCCCATCGCTGCACTGCATCTGACTCACTCTGGCACACGCATTTTCAACCACATGCATGCAGGACACAGGCCCAAAAACAAAAAACAAACACTCATACACACGCAAAAAAAGCAACAAAACTCAAAAAAGTGCAACCGAAAAAAGCAAAGCAGAACAAAAAAGGACTAAGAGCGTCGAAATGCACGCGCACAAAAAGTAGGCAACACAAAACAAAACCAAAGCCCGAGCTCCCTACTAGGCCTACTCGCATCGAGCCGGCCGGCTGCCAACGCCCGACTCACGATGCACTGACATTGAATGCACTTGTGGGCGGCCCTCGCCCCCACATCAGCCCCCGCCCACTGGCAGCGACGCCGACGTCGACTGCGACTGTCAATAAAATTAAAAAATAAGTCAACGACGATCGAACGAGCGACGGACGGGCACACGAGCGCAGAGCGTTGCATTTCCCTATTTTTTTTTTTAAATATACACTCGATGCTTTTCCGTGCGTTGCACATGCAGCCGAATGCGTGTGTGCGTGAACAAAACAACCCCCGAAAAAAGGATGCAAGCATACGTATGCATCCTGCAGTCCGGCCAGTCCGGCGAGCCGATTCCAGTTATGGGCGTTTTTTGTGCGGCGCTGGAAATGCAAAAAAATACTAAAAAAAATTTGAAAAAAAAACTAAAAAAAAATAGAACTCGCAAGCAAAATACTACAAAATGCAACTGCAAATGCAGCGCTGCCGCTGCTGCTGCCGCTGCGGATAAGTGCAGCAAAGTTAATGCTGGCAGTAGGCGGGTGTGGTGCGGCAAGGTCGTGGCGTGTGGCAGCGCGAATTAAAAAAGAGGACAAAACAACCAAAATAAATAAATGTGCGCGAGGCAACTAAGTGGAAATTATATAAAAATGCGCTAAAATACGTCGCACACACGAGCGCTTACAGAGCCGCACATTTATGCGTTTGCTATGTACATATACACGCGCTGCAGTTTGAGCATTTTTAGCTGCCTGTTTTCGGGCGCTGGTGTTCATCAGTGTAAGGGGGCTAGCCTAGCTGTGTGAGTATGCACACATACACACACACTTCCTGTGTATGCCTCCAATAGTTTGCCATCTAGTTTAGCAATTACTAGCTAGAAGGCATAGGATGGCACAAAGCTGTCCACCTGTTGAGCGCTTCGTGCAGCACCGACTTAGGGACCAGGGAAGGATGGATCCATCAGAGACCTTCCCATGTACACAAACACGCGCATGAACGCATTAGGCTTCTATTGTAAATTACAAAATTAGCCGGGACTATTACCAACAAATGTTTGGCAATGCATCAGCAACACGCATACCAACCTTTTTATTTGTACTTAACCTAAATGTCCCAATATTAAAAAACCCTTAATTTAGAATAAACCGAAGACTCTACGGAAACGCAGCTTTGCTAGAGAGTCAAATAAGGTACACAAGAAAAAGTTTTTCCGAAAAATGTAGTCTATTAACTTGACTTGTGTTTAATTCAAATATACTGGATATTTCATGATCATCCCCGTCTGATCCGATTCAATTCAAAATTTAACTATGGAATGAACCCAAGTTTTAAGTATAACAGTTGTAAAAATAAATTAGTTTTATGTTTTATTAAAAACCAGTCTGCAATTGGAAATATTTGTTAAATTGTTTCAATTCAGCAGCGCCAAGAAAATTTATTTTTCCGCCTGTTTAATACAGATTTGATCAATACAAAAAAAATGCCTAACAAGTATTTGGAAGTTCTCAGCAATAATTGATTTTCATATGATTGCGTTGGCTAAGGCCTTATGCAATTTTTCGATTGTGGGTGCAAGGACGTATGGTCAGCCTAATTTTCTTGAAGGTAAAGGGCTATTCACATCTATGGTTTTTTTTAGTCCTTCCAATTTGTGTTTTTATTAGCCGCTTCAATTGTGTAAGGAAATGCAGATCAGTCTTTTCTGCACCCACACCACCAACCTTTTTTGGGCAATATTTGTTAGTGCTGATGTCCAAATTGCCGTCAGCGGCTGAAAATTGCGTGAAAAACATTTTTTTACCCCCAACCGAATCACCAAAAAAAAGGAGAAGTCTCGAAAAAAATACATAAGCTCTGGTCCGTGGAGGGGGAATTTGGGGGTGGAGATGGGCTGTGGCCTATGTACGTCGCGGCCCGAAATAACGTTAATGCAACAGCGCCCAAATATCACATTACCATTAACAACATGTTTTGCTCTGCCTGCCTGTGTGTGTGTGTGGTAATACATAATATACGTACAAAAAGGACTCGCAAGGAAACAAAACAAAAAAGTCAAAAAATTAAAACACATCACAAAAAAATAAAAAAGTTGAATAAAAACGATTAAAAAATCGCCAAACTCAGTACATGGCCGTGCATACTCCCACAAACAGAGCGATGCACGCACAAAAATAAAGTGCAAATGCAGCTGACGAGGGAGTAAAGGAGTGGAGGAGGAGAGTGGGTGTTCCGGCCGGATATACTGTCCGCCATAAGGCCAATGCATTTTTGTTAATCACACGCACAAGCACACGCACGCACACACATACAATTTATTTGGTTCATTTTTCCTCTTTTTGCTCGTTTGTTTTGCTCGTTTTCTCCACTGACATCATTTTTTTTCGCCTTGTTTTGTGTTGTTTTCACTTTTTGTTTTGCTTGTTTTCTGCGCGCTGCATTGGGCGACAGTGGGCCGAGTGGGAGAATAGTCGAATCGGAGGATGGTGCCGGACAAATTACACATACGCCGCGTGGTACATGCATCAATACAAGTGCTGTATGTGTGCGTATTATGAAAATGACGCACAGAAGGAAAAAAACAGGGAACCAAAGTGGGTAGAAGGGGACTGTGCAAATTGCGTATTTTGGCTAGCTGCATCAATCTGACCCCAAGCTCTGCCTACGTGTGTGCGCATCTGATTTTGGGAATTAGCGGGAAAGGGCGCTGGTTCGCACAAAGGATTCGAAAGAGCTGCCATCGAATCTCTTGTCTGAAATTTTGACTGGTCGTGGGTTGGGTATTTATCTATGCTTTTGGATTATATTAACTTTAACGCGGCTGGCCGACACAAGTACAGCAATTTGCCCGACACTCGGCTGTCTATTTGCCTTATTTTTTCTCTTTTTGGTATGTGTGCTTGTGTTTTTTATAAACAATAAATTGTTATGCCTACGCGCAGTTATTTATTTTGATTTTTGTGAAACTTTTTGTGCATTTTCCAATTCAATATATATTTATGTGCTTAAATTGCCTGAATGCACACACACATACAAATCGCAGTACATACGCCATAGAGTGTGCGTGTGTTGCAAAAAGGCAGCCATTTTTAAAATGTTAAAAATATAATGTAACGTTGGACCCGTGCGTGAGTTGGTGTGCGAGGTGTGGGATGGTGGGCGATTGGACGTGGGAGTTGGATGGTTATGCGCTGGACAAAGCTCCTCACATGCCATGTCAGCCACGCCCACGACTACGCCCCAACTCAGTCCAATGTGCTCTCTTTTTTGTGGTTGCGTCGATTTATCCTTGTTTTTTTTTTTTTTTAACATGTTTACCCAGCTCTTAATGAAAAATGCTGGGGCCACAAAAAAAATAACACAAACAATTTTAATTTATTGCGTTAGGCAGGTGAAATGCAACTGCCCCTGTGATTGCCACTGGAAGCGTTGCTGTTCGTCATCTAAGGGATCGCATTGCCACGATCACAGTTGCATCCAGGCGAAAAGAGAAATCGTCGACAAATACCAATCTCACTCCTCTTTGCCCAAGTTGGTTGTCACCGCCCCTGCCCTTTGATCGGCGCACAAAGCACAAAAACTTTCTACGGACTCCCAGCAGCCACAAAACCTGAAGAATGCACGCACACCACGGCACCCGCTCCCCATCGATCTTACATGATTGAAGGGGCAGGCATATCGAGGGGCTCTCCTCCATATGTATCTGTATCTCTATCCCCCG
Organism: Drosophila rhopaloa; assembly: GCF_018152115.1. Taxonomy (NCBI): domain Eukaryota; kingdom Metazoa; phylum Arthropoda; class Insecta; order Diptera; family Drosophilidae; genus Drosophila; species Drosophila rhopaloa. The sequence goes on along the minus strand of NW_025335123.1, from coordinate 26,182,438 downwards.
GCCCATCAGCCGCCCCTGCCGCTTCTACTGTCCCATGACGAGCTACTGAAATTGCCATTGCCATAGAAAGCTGTGCGCAAATTTCTCAACAATGCCTGTGGTGCAGGGGCTGTTGCATGCCCGAAAACGAAACCAAAAGAAGAGAAACGAATCGAAACCCGTTTGTGTGTGCCAAAAATTGCAAACTCACAAATCTTCTTTCCCGAACGGGTTTGTGCGCTCCTCTCTCTGCTTTTTTGGCTAGCTGTCTTTTTGTCTTTTGATCCCGTGTTTTTGTTTTCGTTTTAGTGCAGCTCCGCTTTTTTATTTTGCGTAATTTTTTAGTGCCACTCACGATTGCACAAACACCACCATCACTGCACCACTGCAGGAGTCTGGTGGCGCACATGTGTTTGTAGTTTGCAGCCCCTCGCCACCGAGGAAACATTTTGGCAAATGATTTCACTCTATCTCCTACCACCCCCTTGACCCTCCATCGTAAGGGTGGTGGAGGAAGGGGGCAGGGAAGGGAAGGGGGAGTGGAATACAGCGCAGCAAGGCAATAATAATTTCCAAAAACAAACTCGGGCGACGAACGCGCTGCCGAGGTTAACGGCTTCAATTCAACTCTTTTTTGAGGTTTCTCAGCGCACACACAAGCATGCTTGAGCGATCACTCACACAACACACACACCAGAACACACCAACACTCTCATGTAAGTGCATATATAACGATCGCAGCTCAGCGACCTATCGAGGGCAACACACAAAATTTAGGAAGTAGCCCGGAGAGAGAAGCTCCGCTGCCGCTGCCTTTGTCCGGATTGTTTTTTGGGTTTGTTTGTGTGTGTGCGTGTGTGGGTACATGCACATTTTAAACTATAGGCCCTGGACGAGCGAGAGAAAGAGGAAACGATCGGCGTCAAGCTCCGCTGCTGCGGTTAAGTAAATTAAAAAAAAAAACAAATATATTCCCGAAAAAAATTTTCTCTCTCTCACTGACTGACTTGCCTCGCTTCTGTCACGCTCCTTCGGGCTCTTTGTCGTTTGTATTACATAGACCGCCGCCCCACTCTTCCTTTCATCCCGCCCCTTCTCCATCCTTCGCCTCTTGGCGACCCTAGCTTGGCAGCTTTAAAAGACTGTACAACTAAAGGAGACTGGCTGGGACACGGAATCTGACTCTGAACATACACATGCATGTGTGGAGGGGGAAGACCCTGGATCACTCGGTGCACCCCTCCACCGAAAAAAAGCTTATTGGGATCAACGTACTCAGCCTCGCTTTTTTCTGCAGGTTGTAAATCTTCTATCAGTGGTCAGTGATTTACTATTATCACTCATGAAATACAATCAATAAAGTCCCATAGTTAAATAGGTTCCTTGACACATAACATAATCTTCAACATACCCCCTTTTCGGTCGAATACCACATAAATGCCAAATTGAGCTCTATTCAAATTTAAATTATTCAATGATTTAAATGATAATTCAAAGATGATTACTCCCACTGCCAGATGATGGCTTACTAGAGCCAACCGTCTTCCTACTAAGAAGCACGCCAAAAATTCAAGACATCTGCCTAAAGCCTTCCAACTTATCCTACATTTGTTTTCAATCACGGTGCTGGTTAACCATCAATTTAGAAGCACTCAGGCACTGAAAATCAAGCCCCCATCCCTAAAAATGGGACAGTGACAGCCACTAAACGAAAACTAGGAGCCTGGCGTTATGGCTTTAAGTGATTCGCCACAGCTCCACACCAACGCCAAAACCCGTAGCATGCACAAGCAGCAAATGGTGGCAAAATGGTAAAACAATTCACAAAATTACCAGCGTACAAGCGCACCAATCCCAGAAAACCACCAACCCATTATCCCGCCAGCCAACCAACAAGTTCAAAGTTCAAAAAGGCTTAAATGCCACAAAAATCAACACTCTTGCAGACACACACACATGACACATGTGCGTGTCTGCCTAATAGAGCAGCAAGGGGTGAGGGCATGGTTTAGAAGTGCCGCCAAGAGGCAAACCACTTAAGTACGCATATAAAATGGCTGTGAAATGTTCACACTAAAAACTTTCGCCTGAAACCCGCAACGACCCAAACCCACACCAAAACCCGTTCCTTAAAACCCAAACCAAACCCCCAAACTCAGACTAGGACAAGTTAGAGCCAAATCGCATAACTGTTTCGTGTTAATGATGATGAAGTTGTTGATATGTCGGCTATGCGTGTGTACAAATAAGCTAGAGTTTTAAGGCAGAAATTCATCATAAAATCACTTAAAACTGTATTAACAACCCTTGCGATAGGATGGGTTAGAATGGGGCGGGGGCTATGGGCCATATCCATTCCACACATGAGATAGATCGAATCGGGTAATTGTGTGTGAGAACTTTTTAACCTCTGACCCCGGCAACCCTTTCTGCTCTCTGTCCTGTGTCCCATACGCATCTAATCCTGTGATGGGTCTAATCGCTGCCCACCCCACCCCACCCTCTTTTCCTTTCCTTTCTTTTTCCTGCTTTCCTCCCCAATCCTCACCCCCGAACACAGGCACGCATATAATGCTAATTTGCGGACAGCCGCCTTCGTTTGACTTGGCTTCCTGTTCTTGTTCGGAAACCGGCAACCGGACACCCCATAAAACTTGGACCCGGATCGGAGGTCAGGAAGGGTGTGGCCTGACCTTATGCTTATGCTCACTCATGTGGTAGTTGGCAGGGTGTAATGCACGGGACAGGGGCAAAAGTGGCATAAAAGTGTTCAAATCATTTTAGGGTTAACTCTCGCCTCATTTGGGTGGGGCGGAAACTCAGTTGTGGGTGGGCGGAAGACCTGAAGGAGTTTTCGCTAATTAATTCACACGATACCTGGACGCGAGTCGGCCAGTTGGCAGCTCGAAAGCAAGCCCTATCATCCACGTTGTCAAAGTTGCCCAAAAGTGAAATCGTTTGCCACAGCACGCACTCCCCAAGTTTCAAGAACCACCGCCCACTCCAACAAAGCGGCCCCATACCTTCGGCAGATATCTCCTGACACCACAAGCTAAACACATTTGTGGGTCAGTCAATCGAGGACGTGCTATGCTTCTTATGCGAGTCGAGTGTGCAGAAATCCTAGGGTTTCACTCTTGAATTTCTAATAAATTCATAGGACAAGGAAAGCAGGGGCTTTCTTCTGGAAGCTGCTTAAGCGTGCTTCCATTTCCCCCTTTTGGGTTGTGTGTGTGCGGTTGTTTCTTACTCTGGCTTTTGGACTTTCCATGATTATGTGTGTAATTTGTAATTATGAATTCCCTTGACGTGGTTTCGTTTGTCTGCAGAAGGGAATAGCTGGTCCGAACAGCAATGGTTGGCGTTAACCGTATTTAATAAACTTGTTCGTTTTTGTGTTGTGTTTTTTTTAAATTTGAATGCTAGCATATTGCCTATACAACCGCAGAGTGATTGACACGCTCCGGGCCGGGTCAAGAAGGCTTGGTCTCTGTCTCCGTCTCTGTCTGGGTTCTTGGCCAACGGATGCGGTAGTGGAGAGGGAAGCACACAACATTTTTGCCGGGCATCTTGACATCACCCTGTTTTGGTTGAGGGTTCCGCTTAGATCGACTGGCGGGGGAGAAGCCTTGGCCACGTCTTTTTGTTGTCTCTGCTTTGGTAATCCCAGATTTCCGGTTATGTGGACTTGTGCTGGGTGTCGCATTGGCATAATTTGTAGGTCATGCATATTTGACATGTTTTTTTGGTGTTTTACATGATAAACACCCAAGGGTGCTGGCGAAATAAAGCACACGGAACAAGGACTCAGGTCGCACCTTAGTTGTCCTACTATTGGAAGTGCGTGTGTGTGCTTGGTTGTTTTCTGAACAATTTCTCAGTCAATTTGATCGCTTGGGAAGGAGAACTTAATTTGATTTTCAAGTGGAAAACTTTGTCTGCCAGTGAATTCCCCAAAGTGGTCTCCCGGGGGGTCCCTGTAGCGCTTAGCCCTGCTGCTCCACCTTTCACCTATGCCGATTTCGCCAACTGGAACTTCAATCAAATGCTTACTCTGGTGCCAGAAACCAGTTTGCCAAATCAGGGGTAGGGAAAGGCTCGCGGAACGAGTTTTGTTAGTTCCGCGTCGTACTGCGTTTGCCATTGCCTTGCAGAGCGTAAGATGTGTCCAACTCCAAGGCCCTGGCCACGTTGCAGGCACATTTGGAGTGGGCAAGGGGCTTCGGGACTGTGTGACTCGAATACAGTCTTGACGCTTCCACTCAAACTGAAATCTCAAAGTGCAGTTTTCGCAAAACTCCACTCAGCCCGACTGTGTAAGCCTGATACTGCCTTGGCTCTCAGTCCTCGCTGCTTGCAATGTAGGTCGCTGCAATTCAACACTGGCCAATCGTAGCCCCCTTGCCCAGCGCCCTGGATCGCTTGACGTGTCTCTGCTAATGCGTTGCTTTTTCAAATCCTGCTCGACTGCCCATGGACATCTCTTCGGAATGGGGAATGCAGTCGCAGGCCCGAACAGGTTTACAGTGGGCCCTATCAGCAGGACCCGACCAGACCCCGCCCTAAGTGCGATATACACACATCAACCGCAGGTCGTGGCTGACCGATAGGGGCCATAAATCAGGCCACGCTTAATCGGCCAGCTATAGGTTCGACACTATCCGAGCAGTTCTAGACCGAATCGGGGCAGCTGGGGCGTCTTAAGTGTGACACATGCTCAACAGGCTGCCAACCGAAGGACATGTTAGGGGGCTTCGTTGGATTGACGTTCACAACCCCAGCTAGGACACGAGCTCACGCACCCACATGTCTGGTTTCCAGGAATACTGCCCCAGACAAGGGGAGCATGTGACTTGACTGCTGCCATGGCAACTCTTAGCCCGACACTCAAGGTCACTGGGAGCCGCATGAAGTCGCCTTAAAGCACGACTGCCTCAAGGACATCCCACCCCTCGCACGCACTCACTCGAAGCCTGTTGCAACCTGTTGAAAACAGCTCGCCGGGAAAAAACCAAAAAGAAAAGCTAAACGCGAGAAAATCCTTCTGGCAGAGACATAGCACAAAAGATAAAGCTCCGGCAGAGGCAGCGACGTTGCCAGCATTTTGTGAGAGTTCTCCCTAATCTCTGCCCATGTGGGGACCCACCCTTCGCCGGACACTGGCTACAGGTGGTTTGCCTCGAGTGTGTGCCAGCTGTTGGTGTAATTAGGACGGACTTGTGTAACCATTCTGAGAATGACGTCTGCCACCAGTTAAGTCCAGGCTAAGCGCTCAAGGTCGGCTGCTGAAGTCCCGTCCGCTCCCACTTGTTACCTTTGACCTGGTCGCGGGGCAGCAGCCTTGAAAACGTTGCCTTCTTTTTTCGACATGCCTCATGCCGTGGAAATTTGTCAGTTGGCGCACTTTCACATGCTTTTTTCTAGCGCTTTCTTGGGAGCACTTTTTGATGGGTCACCCTTCCACCACCCCTCTGCCACCCAATTTTCCATCTCCTCGATAAGAGCAGAGAGAAAAACCTGACGTCGCTTTCGGCGTCGACGGCGTTGGCTGAAGGAAAAACGAAGACGACAGAATGAGAGTGAAAGTCTTGGCCACATGGGGACGAAGCCTTACGTAGTCACTCACACACCCACACGATAACGACGACGCAGCAGTCGACGCCAGCGGCGACGCGGGCAGCGGCAGCGGCGCCAATACCAGCACCAATACCAGTGCACGCCAGGCTCTTTTCGTTCTGTTCGTTCTTTTCGTCTCGTTTTCTTCACCATTTTTTCTTCACTTTTCCTTTACTTTTTTTGTTGCTATTGAGCTTTGCCTTGGCTGCGCTGCCGCTTCTGCTACTGTTTATTTTGGTCGCCGGATTTCCCCCACATTTCCCGCCCCCCCAAAAATCAGTTTTCGTCTTTTTGGCTGCTACTTTACTTGCTCCCCTCTGCAGTCAGCCAACTTTTCTTAGCTTTTTCTCTTTTGTGCTTGCCCATTTTTCCTTTTTTTTGATGTGTGGGAAAAGGGACACCAGCAGGGTTTCTCTTAAGCGTGTCGTCCTTTTGGAATAGTTATTCGCTTAAGAGACGCTTTCCAGGATCGTAATTGGTGGAATTGCTGAGTTGGTTTTTGTTAAAGCTTTTTGGTAGTTTACATTTCAGCTAAAAGCTCTTTGTGTGGGGTTGGGTGTGGGACTCCGCTTTCGCGGATCGCGATCATTAGTGAGGCAGTGGAGACAGTAACATGATTTATATTGCTGTCAAACTGTTTCGCATCTGAATTTGCTTAAAAGGTTTGAAAGTTTCGATCGGTAGTTTAGTTTCTAACCTGCAGTTTGAAGAACTCGTTGAATGCCGACCGACGCCGCAAAATGATCAATGAAACTTTTACTCTCTTGTGTGTCATGAAAACATTTCTCTACGTGCAATCTTCTAAACATGTCTTTGGCACATTCCATCGTAGACTTTTTACCGACCACTCTAGTACATATCTTATTCTGCAGTATTTGCAGATCATTATGTTTTTTCATCGCTTTCTATTAAGATGATTGCCCATCGATATCTCAATTAAAGACGTGTTTAAATCCAAAGAATTCAGGTCGACGCGGCGGCATATCAACAGGCGTCAATTGATTGCAACGAGCTTGTCCAACACCGATGACACGGAGATAGCTCGGGTTCCATGGAAGTACGGGAATCTCCGCCCGTTTGATTATCACGTAGCTTAAGTGCGCAGGCAGCCCAGTGCTCCAGATAGGGAGTTGTCTTGCGGAGCTCAACACAGCTGATTGGAGTCGGAGTCAAATTTAGCATGCTGATAGCTGTTTTTATCTGAGGACCACAGCCGGAAATGCAGTCCGTAACAGAGTCATTTTCTCACAAAGAAATCATAAGCTTACTGAAAAATCATGTCTAAAATCGAAACGAAGAATAATACATGCCTTTTCATCTTCACCGAAACATTTTAATCTTTCCAACGAAACGAAACATGCCCTTACAGTACATTTTCGAAGTGCCGTACTCAACTGATTCTGGTGTGCGTACATAAGCACGAATGTGCACTTTGACCGTGGGAATCAATGACCGAAATATTTTCTTAAGTGTCATTTTCTGCGGTAGCTTAGCTGACCAAAGTTGGCCTCAGAAAACAGGCATGCAATATTATTCTCATATGAAGAGAAAAAATCCAGCATTCCTGGCTCCTACATGCGGGAAACGTTCTCGATATTGTGTCATAGGCTATTTTTCTGCACGGTACGTGATCCGCCCAGAGCGCCGAACGTGTTGAATGACGCACCAACGAGCGAAGAATTTTTGGATGCGTAACTCCCACCGTACGTGGTACGTACGTACATACCACAAATATTTAAAGTGCCGAAAGTGGTTTTGGTTACATGACCTTGGGTATAATGTTCGGGACAGTCGATCGAAGCTGCGTGCGCCTGCAGATAGCGCTATGCTAAAATTGTTGCAGGTATCGGTTCCGCATTGGCCATATCCATTGATCACGTCTTAAACGGCAGATCACAGATTACTCAAGCAAGTTGAGAATGGAGGGAGCGGTAAATCTTCGACCCAACTCCGGTGCGGAAGCGCACGTCGCTCTCCGGTGCCCTAAGTGCAATTTAGTCATGCATCTTGGAGCGGTCGCGGTTGCGGCCGTGATAAGGGCGCTCCCCGGCGGAGAGTTTCTTCCGGTGCGCTGGCACGTGGAAAGAGCGCTCTGCAATTTGCTCACACCACCGTTAGCCGAGATTGGGCCCGCGTTGTTTTGGTCTCTTTCACGCGGCAGCCAATGACTCTGTACATAAATCACGCGGCGGTCAATCGGCATTCGAGTTATGCAACATTCTCGAAAGCGAGCGCACCCAGCGACCTTTTAAGCGCGTCTGCCCCGCTGTAAGCCATCACTGCCACTCCAGAGCTGACTGCGTTCTCAGCCAAGGTTCCACGAAACAGCAAGGGTACAAGCACCAGCCCTCCAAAGTCCGCCACATCAGATGACCCCAGGATCAGGACGAGAAATTAGTTCCAGTCAGTTAAGAGTCATCTGAAGTAGAGTGCCATCATGACGCACCGCCTCTGGTCGACGTGTATGGGTCTGCTGGCCCTGCTCTCCATTGCGACCAGTCGCTCAGTTCGCCAACTGCCGAGTGCATATCCGCCCATGCTGCCTGTCGGCTACTACGGGCAGTCGCACTATGCCTACCCGCCCTACGGTTATGGTTACCAGGCTCCACCGTTCGCGATCAATCCGCCAGGCGCTTACTACGACAACGTCTACGGCGTCTACAAGACCTACCCGGGCGGTGGATATCCCGTGCGGTTCGATTACGTGAGTGAATAAACCTACCATGAGTAATTTTTTTTTTGGAAACTTGATTTTAATCGTTATTTAATTTCAAGCTAGAATGAAAGAAAATTTCGACAGCCTGTAGTTTATATAACAAAGCATATATGTTTAATCTAAATGGTGTTTTTCGTGCAATTTTCAAAATTTCCGTATTTTAAAATAGTTACAAATTGCTATATTGACTCATTATGACTTATTATTTATCGATTTTGCTATGGGGTTGTCAAGAAAATAATACTTTTTGGTGTCGAAATGTCTTCTTCACTGTGTTGTAATCTTTTGAGGGAAATTAAAATACTACCTGTGCAAAATTAGTTAAACAAAAAAAATTGTATAATTGCATTTTAGAAAAATTCAAAACTGAGCTTCCACTTTTAATTGTTCTAAAATCTCAGTTACCTAACTTATAGTGAGTTCTAAACAAAGACTAGTATTAAATTTCGCAATATTTTTAATACTTTTTATTGAAGAATAATCGTTGCTCTCGGAACTACATTGGCATAAAGCCCCACCCTGATCAGCGGCAGTATTACTACGTCTGTAAGCCCAACTGTGTAATCTTTAGCAAGTGCCGCAACCTTGAGGTAAGTGTTGGCCGACCTTTAACCCACCAACCGATAAAACTTAACTGAGTTTCCTGTTTCGCAGAGTTTTAACTCGAGCAGTGGGCGTTGCGTGCAACACGTTCCACAGCACAGAACGGACCTCACGCTGCCACAGTGCCAGAAGGAGGGTCGATTCCCGCACCCCCACGACTGCAAGGTTTACTACAGGTGCGATAAAAACCGGACGCAGCCTTGGCTATTCGCCTGCCCCGACAGCACTATTTTCTCGCCGGTGGAGCACAAGTGCCTGCCCGGCGACCAGTGCCCATCGACGGAGATCTCGGACAGTGGCAGCTACATCCCTCAGAACTGCGAGATCAAGTTCCCCGAGTGCGCCGAAGAAGGCACCTTCCGCTCGCCGACAGACTGCGCCCTCTACTACACATGTCGATTGCAGGAAAGCGGTACCTATCTGCAGACGCGCTTTAAATGCCCCGGCAGCAACAGCTTTGACCTCGAGCGAAAGCTGTGTCGTCCCCGCAGTGAAGTCGACTGCTTGGACTATGTCCCTGGACCTGTTCCGTTACCCTTCAATGCCCCACAGGCATATTATCCACCCTACCCAGCTGCACCGCTCTTCGAAGAGGACTATTACGATACGGGTGCCAGGGAACAGCAGCCTAATGTTAAATCCGAAAAGCTACAGTTGGGGGAAGGATTCGAAAGACCCTCAGTAAAAATTGTCATTCTGCCCACCACGCCAGCGACCACGACAACTTCGAAGCCCACCGCTTATCCGGAATACCCCACGTATCCCCCGTACCCCTCATATAGGCACACTTCTCACCATCTTGAAAAAGAACCGTTAATGGAAAGGCTAGAGGTTGAGAAAAATGACGACTCGCGCAGATTTAAGCTGTCGGAGAACATAGTCATCATACCCACTACACCAGCACCTACAACTATCAAGAGTAAACTTTTAACGGATACCACCAAATATCATTATAAAAGATACACTTATGCACCAGCTAAAGATGAGACTCTGGATTTCAAAGCAGCTGTAAGAGACTTGCACCTATCGCAAAAAATTGTCATTTTGCCCACTACGACTAGCACAACTACGCCCAAACCAATAATTTCTACATGTCCCCACTTTTCGACGCCAAGTACAACTCCGAAATCGATCAAAACTACAGTAACAGATACCACTCAGAAATCCTCTACAGCTACTACCACAGGGAATACTGATAAACCTAAAACAAGTACCGAAAAACCTACCACGACGACTCCAAAAACATCAACAGTGTCAACAACTACTCAAAAGCCAAGAACGACTTCTCACAAAAGGTCTACTGTTACTACAACCACAAAAAAACCCATAACAAGTACTTCTAAACCTTCTACAATTACTAAAAAACCAACTACTACCACTCAAAAACTAACAACTATCAGGCCTAGAACCACTACCCAGACGAAAACGACAACTCGAAATAATACCACAACTCAAAAACCAACTACAATGACTTCAAAAACATCTACAGTAACTACGTCCCTTAAACCTACAAAAACAACTACAGTGACAACCACTACCGAAAAACCAACAACTCTGAAAACCTCTACAGTAACAACGACCAGTCCAAAATCAACAACTACTAGTCCAAAAACGGACACAACAAGTACAAGTACCCTTAAATCTACAACAACGACTCCGAAGACAACAACAGTGACAACTACTACCCAACAACCAATAACGACCACACTGAAAACTTCTCCAGTAACTACGACTACTCAAAAGCCAACAACTAAAAGCCCAAAATCGACAACCACGACTCAGAAATCAACAACGAATCCAAAAACACCTATAGTGACCACAACTACACAACAACCAATAACGACCACTCTGAAAACCTCTACAGTAACTACGACTACTCAAAAGCCAACAACTACTAGTCCAAAGACGACAACAACGACACAGAAATCAACAACGAGTTCAAAAGCACCTACAGTGACAACAACTACTCAAAAACCAATTACTCTGACAACTTCTACAGTAACTACGACCTCTCAAAAGCCAACGAATACTACCCATAAATCTACACAAACGACTCCGAAGATCTCAACAGTGACAACTACTACTCAAGAACCAATAACAACCACTCTTAAAACCTCTACAGTAACTACGACTACTCAGGAGCCAACAACTACTACGACACAGAAATCAACAACGAGTTCAAAAGCACCTACAGTGACAACAACTACTCAACAACCAATTACAACCACTCTGACACCCTCTACAGTAACTACGTCCTCTCAAAAGCCCACTACTTCTACCCTTAAACCTCCAAGAACGACTCCGAAGGCAACAACTACTAAGCAACAACCAAATACAAGCACTCTGAAAACCTCTACGGTAACTTCGACTACTCAAATGCCAACAGCTACTAGTCCAACAACGACAACAACGACACAGAAATCAACAACGAGTTCAAAAGCACCTACAGTGACAACAACTACTCAAAAACCAATAACTTTGATAACTTCTACAGTAACTACGACCTCTCAAAAGCCAACAACTACTACCCTTAAATCTACAACAACGACTCCGAAGATCCCAACAGAGACAACTACTTCTCAAAAACCAATAACGACCACTCTGAAGACGTCTACAGTAACTACAACAACTCAAAATCCAGAAACTACTAGTCCAAAGACGACAACAACGACACAGAAATCAACAACGAGTTCAAAAAAACCTACAGTGACAACTACTCAAAAACCAATAACGACCACTGTGACAACCTCTACAATAACTACGACGTCTCAAAAGCCAAAACCTACTACCACTAAACCTACAACAACGACTCCGAGGATCTCAACAGTGACAACTACTACTCAAAAACCAAAAACGACCACTCTGAACAGCTCTACAGTAACTACGACTACTAAAAAAATTACTAGTCCAAAGACGACAACAACGACACCGAAATCAACAACTACACAACAACCAGAAACGACCACTCTGAAAACCACTTCCGTAACTATTCTTACGCCAAACTCCACCACGACAGAGCTGACCACTAGTACTAGGCCGCACTGTCCCGATCCCGACTCCACCTCAGGTAAGTCACTCGTCCAAAAGCAGATTTTAATCCATTTTGAAAACCCTGAACACAAGCGGCACAGCACACCTAATATCCACACTTGAATTACAGATAAAAACACAAATCCTGCATGCACACAAGAACTCCAACCAGAAAAACAATTTCAAATACATTCACCACAAAATCCAGAAAGGCTTAATCACACACAAAACAACAAAGAATTAACTGGAAGAAGGAATATTTTAAGAGGGCGGGATGAGCCAGACTACATGGACGATGCACCATCTTCCGCGGAAGGGGAATCAGGGCAGGAGACGACAGTGAAGGCTCCAACCATGTCCACGCTGGCTGCGGCTCATCTGCTGCGAAAGCTGTTCCACGTAATCTCCACCACTCCACCGAGCAGGGAGCATGCTCCCAGTCAGCGTGCTATCAGACAGAGTCCGCCCGGCGTGACCCTTGCTCAGATGGCCAGGCACAACCTTGCCACCTCCAAGCCTTTCATCGCTCACTCCCTGCGGCTCTCCATCCAGCAGCTGACCTCCACCCAGAAGCGCTCTATCCAACCCAAAGCCCTCGTGGCTTTAAACCTAACTAAGAAGGAGTCGGATGACTCTGAGTACTACGACAGTGAGACATCTGAGCAGTACTCCGACGAAGAAAATAGAGTGCTGGCGAAAACCCAGCCAAAAGACATGTCCACCACAACTCTGGCCGCGGTGGTCCCGGTCCTGTCCTCGACTACTGAGCAGGAGCGTCATAAGACCAGTTCCTCACCAAGCCAGGGGAAAGCAGTTTCGTCTACTACAGCTCAGCCGTTGGAGTCGACGACTGACGACTTGGATTACAACTCTGGGGACTCTGAATATAGGAACGATGAGGCGCCGAGTGCTGAACCCGAATCCGAGAACCAGATTCCGGGCGAAGTCAAGAACCTGGAAGCAAGAAAGAGTTTTTTGCTGAGCCTCCTGAAAGAGCGATTGACTCGATCAGAAGCTAAGAAGCCATTGGCAACAACAGCTCCTTCTCAGACATCAAGTCCTAGCTCGACTACAAGTTCAAGCACGAGTACAACCACAAGGCCTGAAATAATTAAGAGTACGAGTACGCCATCACCCACAGAGTCGCCGACTGGGGGGGTACAGCTTCCAGCAAAAAACTCGATTCACCAAAGCCTGCAATACTATGATGACGATGACTATATGGAAGATGAATCAATCGACTTCTCTGAAGCCGCGAAAAAAGATCAGGGCACAGGCATAGTAGTCAAAAGTCCGCCAGCAGCCACAGCCAAGCGTCACATTTTTCTCCCACTGTCACAGCAGGCGATGGAAAATGAAATAGCAACGAGGAATAATGTGCAGTCGAAAGTACAGTTCAAAGAATTTGAAAGCAGGGCAATTAAGTTTCCCACTGGAAGTTCTCTTACGCGGTTACCAGGAACTGAGGGTGAAATCAGTCGGGTTCAAACCAAACCCTTTCATGACAAAGTTGGGCACTCTTCGAGGCTAACAGTTCCACCCACAATAGCTCCAACATCTAGTTCAATAAAAACAGCTACTGAATCATCTTTTCCCAAACTATCATCAACATCCACAGAAACATTGACGACACTACCAACAAGAATGCCACGAACTTTCACAGCCAGTCAAGCAGTAAGAGAAGCAGAAAAGCCAAAAACAAAGTTAATCTCGCAAAGTAAATTAGAAATAATCACACCGACAACACCAAAAACCCTTTCAACTCCAAGCGTAGTAGAAACAATCACAACATTAACAGCAAAAGTTCCTTCTGCAACCGCCACAGTGCGCCGGGAAATGCTGTCAGTAAACAGCAGGCCTTGGTTGCTGGCGTCCCGCAACCAAACCGTTCACATAACACCCATATCCACCATCGCAGCACGAGCGCTAAACAACCCAGTGAACCAAGTTAACCGTTCGTTCAACCCACTAGTTTCCACCCCCACGGACTATTCCACCGAGAAGGTGCCGCAGCTCATCGTAAAGGTGTACGAGCCCATTGACCTGAAAATCGTCTTCTGCCCGAAGTCCTGCGATCAGAACCACGACCATAAATACGGTAGGTCCTGCTTACATACTTATCCCCACTTATTGCCCCCGATCCTGACCCATTGCCTCTAACTCGACCACAGACCCAGCTGATAATTATAAGAAGTCAAACTGCTCTGGATCCTGCGACGAGGAGGAGGAGCGGGTGCACAAACATGTTGACATCCAGTGGAAGCCACTGGAAATGACCGATATCGCTAGCTTCCGCAACGCAGCATAGAAATGCGACGACATTTTACATCCAACCACAAAACTCACGTAGTGCGATTACTTTAACCTTATACCTAACCTAAATAAATATTTTTAAATCAACGTCTTGGTCGATTGACAAATGGCTTAGCGAACAGCGTATATTGACCACCAAAGAGGCTTCCGACCCGCGCGGACTGTTCTCCATACCTTGTCCAACGTCCCGGGTGGCAATGGGAGGCACCGATGATGGTGTGGAGTGGACACCGTTAAAAGAAACAGTGGAAAACGCGCGGAGTCGGCCGCCAAAAGAAGCAGGCAGAGTGCATACAAAAAGTTACACGCCAAAAGGAAAGAAAAACGCGTTGCCATGTCGAACGTCCTTCAGTCTGGGTGGATTGGGATGGGGCTGTGGCTGTGGATGTGGTCGTGGCCGGTGGTTTCGTCCAGCACGCTGCCTGCATGTGTCCAAAAGTAAGTGCCACCTGTTGGCGCCGGCTGCCGACTGGGCCAACAAAAGAAATAAGTCCCTAACACAATCACGAACAACAACAATAAGACCAAGCCACAGTTTGGCCAACATGCACCACCCACCACGAAAAGGCGGGGACCACCCACATACGAGTGGGGACCTGGGCACCAGGCGTCCAGTAGCGATAGCAAATGTCCGCGAATTCCTGAAGCGTGTGGGATCCGTTTTGTGTATGCGTTAAGCAAAAGAAAAGCGCGGTGCAAGTGCAGACAACGGTTAGGGGAGCCATTGTTTTTGCGTAAACTGCATGGCTGTGCTTTTTTTATCCTCGAGCATTTCACTTTTGTTTTGTTTTCATTGACACACAATTCGAACATCGCCGGGGTGGCAAATAGACCAGAGTGTCAAATGATGGCCCCTCCTCCTACACACTCTACCCCCTACTCTCCAACCCCCTACAGCCAATCTAAGCACCAGTGGCATCAGCGTTTCTGCGCCGGCTTTTGGGCGATTTACAGTTATGCGTGCTACAAATCGGCATCAAACGCGCTTAGCAGTCATCATCATGCTGCTGCCGTTGATGCCGATGCCCTGCACAAATCTCCAGTTGGCCATGAATTATTCAGCAGTTCAACAGTTGGCCCCTTCCCTTTCCATTCCCCCTAACTATGGCGCACAATTTGCAATTTTCATGTAGCATGTTGTCTTGGAATTGACTTTGCCCCGCCCCTGTTACTGCCACTGCCAAGCACACATGCTCCTTGTGCAAATCCTTTTTATGCCCGCATAATATAGTTCGCACGCATTGCTTGTGACTGCGAAGGGAGGCTCTGAACCGAGGACGTCACATTTGGCACACGATGCGCGCGTCATTCAATTCCATTTCCATTCCCATTTACCCGACCTTGTGAATCCGCGACACTCTGGCATTTCTACATTTCCATTTGCAGCGCGCGCCATTCCGAAAGCCATATAACCAAGTTCAATTACCTGTTACAGCCGTTAGATGAATTTCTATGGCCAGTACATGTCCCGACTAGTTGAATACAGTTCTCAGCCTGCAGCCCTCCAGTATCCAGTACCCAGTTCGCAGCTTCATGGGTCTTGAGAAGGTGTGGGTGGGAGTTGCGAGTGTGTGCCTTTTTTGAATATTTGAAATGTTTTTGTTTGCGCCACGCCAACAACTTCGACAACATCGACGATGGCTGAAAGTTGGAACTCGGCGAGATGGGGGAAGTAGACGTGGAGGTGGAAGAATAACGACACACTTTGGCACGCATTTGTGATAAACATAAATGAGCTTAGAAATGAACCCCGCAGGATAAGGCGCACACGCCCACACACACATGCATAGTGTTAGGAGTGGGCGGGTGGAGAGTGTGTGGCTTTGCGGACGAGCGTATGTCAGGGGGTCGAACTCGGAATCGGGAGAAGATATTGACTGCATACAGTAGACATCAAGTATCAGGCCAAACAGAGCACATTATACAAATGATACGACATTAGATAAGCCTAAGTGCAAATTGGCTTACAAACCGGGATTTGTGTTCGCTGTTTTCCGCCTTTGGCGCTTTTGTTCTATACGGCTTAGCCTGGATCCGTATCCGGATCCGGATGCGGATTCAGGGCTCCTTTGCATGTCGCAGCTGCCCCGGCTCATCACATATGCATGAGGCCATGGGTTCGGGCAGGGGGCAGGGGGAAGGGGAGAGGGGCAGGATCCACCGTGACAGATTGATAGTGCTCTTCCGTCGGAGAAGAGTTCGAGAGTCCATTTGCCATCTGCCGTCTCCCATCGACTTCATCTCGGACTGAGCTCATCTTACGGCTGTCATTGCTTTTTAGTACCTCCGTACAGTATCAGCGGGCTCCACTAATGAGTATCGAATGGGGGCTCCACCACCAGTAGCACTTTATGAATGGTGGTGGTGGAGCCAGTGGGAGTTGGTAACTGGTATTTGGGTCGACTTCGTTATGCTTTCTTTTTAGCCACCCGAGCAGACCGAGTCGTGTGCTGCCTCGGCACAAAAAACCCCAAAGAATCGCTGTGCATCGTGTGCGCAAAAAGGAGCAACAGCAGCCGCACAGGGTCGAGTCGGCGGAAAACAAAGCCAAACCGAGAAGAGTTTGGCTAGTGGGTTCGGACATGTGGCACACTCTGTGTGAGGAGCAAAAAAAACTGCCAAAAAATTCGTCCTTGATTCGTTGCAGTTTCTTTTTGGCGAGATCGGTCTGGTCTGGCCGGGTTCGAGTGTCGTGCGAGCTGTGAGTTTTCTAAAACGAAAGCAAAAAGATACACACATATGGATGCGGATGCAAAGTGGGAGTGGAATGGGATGTTGGCCGTGGCCCCGGCAAGGACATGCGGCAGTCGACTGGAGATGGGGTCGAGGACTGGGGCTTCGAGTTCGTCGTCATGAATGAAACTCTCTGTTTGCCTCCGTGTGTGGGGCGGTGTGTAAAGGGTGGAGAAGTCGTGTTTGTTGCTTGTCTTTCGCTATCGTTGCATACTTTTTGGCTAGCGACGTACTCTGATTGCTTTTGGCTTTTGCCACCAGTGCAGTCACTTTTTGTGTGTCACATTGGCGTGGTGCTCCTTTTGCACATTCAGCTCCTTTTGCTCCTTTCCTTGCCATTTCTTTCCTCCTTTTTGGTTGGCTCAGTGGGGCAGGAACTCGTTTAGCCGATTTTTTCATTTGATTTCGCATCGCTGGCTTCGCTCTGGCTTGCTTTGCTCCACTTGGCCATAGGGATGGGGCTTTGTGTCCAGATTTCGTGGGCGAGTGCATCGGCTGGCGTGCTTCAGCGACCGCTTTGTGTGCCTCCCTTGCAGGCGGCTCATAAACGGCAACAATTTGCAACTCATCGTTGAGTGCACCGGACTTGCACCCGTGCGGGCCAAGTGGCTCCCAAGTGGCCTGCGAAAAGCTCTTCAAGCGTGTCGCGTCAAAATCGGATTCGAGAGGCAGCGGCCGGATTCGGACCCGTATCTTGACCTCGCCCGGATCGCCCCTGCGATGCCCCTGCACCCCCCTGACTTGTGCTGCGTGGCCATTCAGGCATTTGCCGCGTTTCGTTCATATGCAATCGTATTAAGGCTGTCCTTATTATTTATTGACTTAATTGATTTTAAATATGCATAAAGCCGCGGTCCATCCAATATTTGTCTTTGGCTGCAAAGCGCAAAGGTGGCAGTGGCTTTCAATTAGCGGGCCCAAACACGGCATCAGCATTACCCGGGCGGGGCTCTCGGACATCGCCCGGACTGAAAAAGGGACCCTCTCGGTGATGGCGCTGGTTTTTAATTTGCTGTTTGCATTATCCGATATACATTTTTATTTCGCTTTTTCCCCAGCCCACGCACTGCAAATATTTTCGTTTCTTTGATGCAATTTCGCTAGTTTTCCACATGCCTGATGGCAGTAGCGGGGCTAAGGGATATTGCCACTTTGTTGATTAAACATTAATTTTGCCTCGCAAATGCATTATGCGCATCGATTGCCCAGCCGCTCCCCGGGAAGCTGGAAGGGGGCGGCAGGGTAAACGAGCCGATGTCAGCGACTTGCAGTACTCCAGTGCCCTCCCAATCGACTTCTGCCCAATCCTGGACAGTTCGAATTTTCCCATTCTAATGTGGAGTCACTTAAGTGCTTAAAAGTATGATTCTATAGTTCACCTCCGCCGGCTATGAGACTTAAGTTGTTACTAAATTTTTAAGCACGGATAACCAAGAAAAGTCGGACTTTTGGAGAATCCTCAGAGTCCCGTACATTGGCTCGCCAGGTAGTTCGGACATTTTTGTGAGCTCCATCTTGTATTTTTTACGCTAATAGTTTCGTCCGGAGTTGCACGTTGACAATCGTTCCTCCTCTTGCTTCTGGCTTGCTTGCTTTTAATGCAAACTTTTTATTTTATTGAAGCATTAAAACGCATTTTTTAGCACCGAATCGCAATATTGACGATGGGCGGTGTCAGCCAAACTCTTCAGTCTAGCCAAGGTCCAGAAAGCCAAGTTGCCAGCTTCCATCTGCCGGAAAAGGTGGACAGGGGCAGGGCAGGGGTGGGCAGGGACAGGCCGAAAGAGCGGTTGATGGTCCATTAAAGACAAAGATTTTTGAAAAATTACTACATTCACTTTACAGGCCATGCCGAAAGGGGCGGTATACAACTAGAAATGGCGAAGGTCGCCACAGGCGAACAACAAAGTTGTAAAAATTGTTTCGTTTTTAAGCCATGGAATGCGCTGGCTGGGCTGGTTGGGCTGGCTGTGCTGTTGCGGCGATAAACTACCGTAAGTTTAACAGCGGCGCATAAACTGCAGCAGCAGCCATCCCCGCCCCCCGCCAGATTCCTTCGCTTTGCCATTAGCAATAAAAAGGGGGAGAGAGCACGCGGATGTGGGATCTACATGGTGGGGGATGGTACCTCAGTCGAAGATTGAGTTATGTGGGTTTCGACTTTGTTTGTTGCCGAGCTGGGGGATTGTTGGGATGGTGGGCGAAGGACGGAGGACGGAGGAGCGCGCGCTGTTTCGGCAATATAATGGTAATAACCGAATCGTTACAATCGCGCTCAGCTCCGCTCAGTTTTAGTTGCCGTTAGAATGTACACACACACACACACACACCGAGGAATGGGGGTGTGCGGCAGTTGCAGGTCATGAATTTGCCATTTTACAGCCATCGTATTTTTTTTCTCCCATTCATTTATTCATTCATCCTGCCGGATTCATCATCCCTTGCCTTGGCGTTGCCTAAGCTCTTATCCTTGGAGCTGATTTTCGGGGGGTGGCGGGGATATCTCCCCTAGAAATAATAACGCTTAAACTTTTTAGTGTTGTCATTAAATTCCTCGTGTAAGTTGCCAAACGGGGTTGATGGAGCTGGAGGGGGTGGGATTCTTCTGAGCCGCTGTCTTCGGTTTGTTTTTGTGTGTATTTTGTTACTGTTTTTATTTAACATTTTAATGTCGCCTCAGCCGACGTCTTGGGGTTGGACCGACCACCCCGAACACTAACGCCACCCCTTAGCCAGCACATCTGCAGGTCTATAAATTTCGATATTTACTTTTTATATTGCAAAAATTTTTCTGCTGACGGAATTACGGAAATTAAAAACGAAATGAGGCTGAACAGGGCCGCGTGGGAGCGGGAGGGGTTTGGGTTGTGGACGTGGACGTGGACGTGGACGGGGACGGGGTGAGATGTCAGCGCTCATGCGCGCCCGCCCGCTGCTGACATTTAAAGTCCCCCGCCATCCTTGCTTACCCCTTGTCCGATGCTACTTTAGTCATAAAAGAAGCATTATTCAGTGCACTTTTTAATATCCCGCACGGTTTTAACTTGCTCTCCACCCGACCTCCCGTCCGCTCCCTGCTCCATGAGGAGGGACTGTCTTCTTCCTCACACTTCATCGTAAAGTTTAGAAACTTTGTAATGGCTAAGGGCTTTTCCAGATATATCATGCCTGGCAAGGGTGGCCAGGGTTTATCGAAACTGGTCTGGATTGGCAGATTCCTTATTATTTGCTCTAAATATCACGTGACGGCTAGGTGAAATGAAATATGGTCAATTGGAGCCCCATCCACACGCACACAAACAGTTTAATAGCTAATCAACAGGCGGTAGGGCAACCCGAATACCTAGCGAGTGGAGTCATCTAATTTTCTAAATTGATGCCTTTCTCGCATAGTTGTAAACTGGGAAATGTGAATAATGGTCGGGCGGCAAACGGCATACCCTGCTGAATGCTGCACTTTTCCTGCCGACTGTACTTTGATTTTATTTTTACGCCGCGTCATAAATTTTTTAGATGAGTTTTTTAATCGAAATTGTTCGAAATGACTTAGGTGCGCATAAAATGTCTCTCTCGAGAGCGGTTCACTGGCAGGGGAGCGGGCGTTGGGTGAACAGAAAGCGCTTTGCGAATAAATTGCCGGCTGATTTCTTTGGGCCTGTCGCTGCGCTCTTTTTATAGGGCTTATAAAAAGAATATTTTTAATAGCGCATAAAAACTGTTTGTTAGTTCCACGAGTGCCCAGGGGGAGGCCAGAATCCAGTGGGCGGGGTAGTAGGAAGTAGGGTTAGGGGAGGGCGTGGGAGGGTTGCTTTGCGGAAGCACTAAGCAGGCGCCTAGTCGACCAGCCGCTTGCCAGGTGAGATCCAATCCGGCCAATAGGATTCACTCCGGATCGGGATGCGGATGTGGTCCGCCCTTAATTTTTTCTGACTAACGGTAGCAGCAGGACTCGTAAATGTTGCCGAAAACTTTGAACTTGATGGTTTTCCAGACTCCTCCTTCTCATCCGCTTACGCTTTCTTTTACGGCGGTGCCGTTTGCTGGCGTGCCCCCGCATCTCATGTGGTCATGAGCGAGCCGCGCTTGCAGCTCCGCCAAACCACATAAAAAGATACATTTGGCAGGCACCCAAACGACGCATAAAACGCGTTACTTTCATCCATGAGCGACGTTGATGGGCTCATAAATGCCGCGAATGTGCATGAAACGCGTATTTTTCTACTTTTTGATGATTTTGAAATTTTGTATGCGTTGAGTGCCGTTAAGTGTGTGGCACTGCCGCTGGTGGTAGTGTCACCCACCCCATTCCTTGGTGTGTGTCCGTAAACCGTAACGTAACCCCAGAAAACCAAAAAAGAAACGGAGCACAGCATAAACTTGAGGAGCTGCTCCGCCAAGCAGCCGAATTGTTTTTAACCCACTGAGGCTGAAACCGAAACCGAGGATGGAGAGAGTCGGCAGTTGCTACTGCCGTTAAAGTAATATGAAATGTCTCATTTTTAGAGCTTCGAAATAAAAAAGTTATTGGCGCATTTCGTCAGCAAACCTACAAAGGCCTTGCCTCGGAGCTATAAAAGGGCTGCGGTTTAGTTTCCTTTTCTGGTCCTCCACTTCGCTTCAGTTCGCTTTTCCGTGCTTTTCGTTTTTCTGCCTAATCCGGCAAATTAACAACTGCCTAAGGGCGATGGAATGCAGCCGGCGATGGTGGCTCCATTAGCGATCCGAGAAAACTTTCTAGGCAACCATTGGGCTTGTAATTATCGTGGCCTGGACAGCTGCCCATCTGCCCAACCCCATCGATTTGGGGTTGCGCTGGGGTGTATTGATTCGATTTGGGGCCCATCCTGCTGACGATGTTATTGTTGTGTGCTGAGGCCGCTTAATCGAACATTTTTGTTGCCCATAAATGGCAATGGTCAGCACGGGCGGCGAATAGAGTGGGAGGAGCTGTCATAGTTGCGCATTTTAAATAAGCGTAACCGCCGCACTCTTACTCACACTTACACCCGCTGCATCTATCGCCATCTTTGTTCGTTTTCGGCGATGTTTTGTTTTTTTTTTTCATTGGGCTTCATTAGATTGATTTTTATTTTATTGCCTCGCATTTTAGGGCGGAGTTGTAGCATGTTTTTTTGCGTGCGTCGGAGCGAGCTGGCTGCACTCTCTCCGGTGTCCCCCACCCCACTCACATACTCACACAAGAGCAACAAATTTAAATATATTTCGCCGATTTTATTCTTTTTTGTCATTTTTTTCCACACTAAATTGCCAAACTGCAGTCACCCCTCGCCCCCAACCTGTCCCGCCCACTGGGCGGCCTGTATGTAAAATGCAGTTGTGTCAGCAACAATGCACATCGTCCAGCATCCTTTTTTTCCTGTCATCGTTTTGGTTTTTTATTTTCCCCCCTGCGCTACGGCTTAATATTATTTATTTATGGTTTTTATACGTTTTTTTTTTCCAATTTGCATTGGCCTGCTGCCCCCGGCCCACCATCCGACCCTCCGCCGAATCACCGGGGATGTGCATTGGGTGACTGCAATTGCTGCAGCCCGCATCCTGCATCCTGCCCCTCGTATCGGCTGCATTTTCCGTCTCACCCTACCGCCGCGCACCCTCTCGCTCGCACCTCGCGCTGCACTCGATCTGCGGCAGTAAACTGCATTGCCCGGGCCAGGAGCGCATCACAGGGAATT
Organism: Drosophila rhopaloa; assembly: GCF_018152115.1. Taxonomy (NCBI): domain Eukaryota; kingdom Metazoa; phylum Arthropoda; class Insecta; order Diptera; family Drosophilidae; genus Drosophila; species Drosophila rhopaloa. The sequence goes on along the minus strand of NW_025335123.1, from coordinate 26,159,752 downwards.
TGGACAAGTGCAGGCCCAAATTCGATTCCATTTCTATTGCTTTACCTTATTTATTTAAACGATAAATTGTACATACTAATTTTACTTGATCTTTTATAATGATTAGGCCGTGCCCACGCGCTTATGCCCTTGCAAAGGGTATTATAAATTTATCAAAAGTATTCAACGAACGGAAGTTGACACAATTTCCATTTGGTCGTGTGCAAACTAGTCTCTCAGTTTTAAAACTTTCTGGATCAACCAGATTTATATGTCTTCTTTCATGTGGTATAGAAGCCGGGACGAGTCCGTTTTTATTGCCTACATTTCGGGGCCTGCTGCGCTCCTGGGAAATGCATTTGCTGGCAAAACAACTAAAACAAGTGTCCGCTGCCTCTGCCGCTGCTGCCACTGCAGCTGCATCGCCGCTCCACATAGCCCCTTTTCGCTCGCTCCGACTGAGGCCGGCCTGTTCTTGCCCAGGGTTTAGGATGTGTGCGTTTTGAGCCTGTTTTTTCGCCTTTGCTTTTTTGTACTTTTTGGACAATTTTTATATATTTCTAGGATTTTTTTACCCTCAGCCTTTTTATTTTTATTTCAGGGCCAAGCGAGCCGAGCGGAGCCGAGCGCCATCGAGCCGAGCCCCTCCCATCAGCAATTGCAGTGCCGGGGGTGGTGGGCGTTGGGCAGCTGCAGTGCCCGCTGCAGTAGCCAGTGCAGCAGCAGCCTGCTGTCATTTCACTCGCACCCAGGCCATTCGCGATTGGGAATGTGTTGTTTGATTTTTCCCCGCCCTACCCTGCGCTCTTATCATCATTTTTTTTGGTGTATATATTTTTTTTTGTGATTTTTTGTATCCTTTTTTTTCTTTTTGGGCGGCTTTTTGTTTGGTTTTCGCGCTTTTTTCGCCTTCCTGTTGCACGCAACTTGCAGCGCTGCGTTTTTATTGGCTGCCGCCGAACGCTGCGGCGCGGGCCACAAGTAGGTGCACTGCATGTACACGGTTTTTTGTTGTTTTATTTTAATCGCCTTTTTTTTGCATGCGTATGTATTTTAGCTATCGACGTTGACTTTTTTGGTTGCTTTTTTTTACATTTTTTTTTTTTTGATCTGCTGCTTCTGCAGCGACGCTTAAAGTAAATAAAATGACTTGCATTATGCTGATTCTTGAAAACCCTCACTGCTGAACAGTGATAAAGCATTCTGGCATCCTGCGCATCCCACCACACACTTGGGCTGGCCAAAACCGGTTTTTATTTTCAGTCATTAAAAATTGCCCCCTGTCCCTGCCTGCATGTTGCATGGCCTCTGGTCCTGGCGTTGGTCGGAGTCTTGGTTCTGGTGCAGGTCCAGGTCCTGTTTCTGGTTCTGCTTCTGCTTTCGGTGGGTCCCTTTGGGGGTACAGTTTGTTGTGGGTCGAATGTGGGTCGCTAGCCGCCGTTTTTTGTTGCTGTCTTTGTTGGCAAGCCTGTCGCATAATCGCCGGCCTCACACGCAGCCTGTGCTCGGCCCGATCGCCCAGCCTCATCCAACGGCCCCCACCCCAGTGTCCTGTCCCATGCAATCGTTTTTTCGGCATTTTGCATGCAGCTTTGGGCTTTTTGCGCCCACCCCGCCCCATCTCTAGCTCCATTTCTGTTCTCGTGTTTCATTTCACAACGCGAGTTTTTCTGGTCCTGTTTTCCCGCACTTTTTTCAGTATTTCTTTTTTTTGGGACGCCCTCGTCTGTCTGACTCTTTCCAGAGTTGTACGCTGTTGTTGTTTGGCATTTTTCACATAAATTTCGCTTCTTTACAAAATTACCGATATTTTGATAGCTGCCTCGCCTGTTCCCCGCACTTTTCCCCGCTGAACTTAAGCTGTCGATTAACATTTTTTAGGCATTTTGCCGATGGATTTCCATCCACACCCCCTCACCGGAGTTCTCTGATTTGCCCTTTTTGCAATTAAACTTATTCCCCTCTGCGTCACTGGCATTTTGCCGGCGTTTTGTGCCTTGCTTTTCAAACATTTGCATTTTGCCACTTGACGCCTTTGTGTGTAATTGATTTCCAACGCTTATTGTCAAGTGGCAAGCACAACATTCCGGCAACAAGAGCAGCAAAGCGGCCTCTAACCCAGTCTCCGGCCCCTCAGGAGCTTTGGCAAACTATTGTTGTTTTGTTCTGCTATTGTGTTGTATTGCGTTGTTGTGGCTGCCTTTGTTTTGCTCCTAACATCGGGCCCAGTAGCTTCGGCTCTGACCCAATCCTCTGTTTTCAGACTTTTTCTCAGAATTGCCCGTTTGATTGCTTTCCCGTTGCCTCCACTGCATGGGGCAGTCATAGGTACAAGTGCCAATGCAAACACAAATTAATTCCGATTATTTAGTTGCATTGTGGTTTAATTGGCCGAGGAGAAAAAAGGCCTAGACTGCCCTTGACCATACCCACTCGGAAAAAAATCTGATGCGAGGATTTGTTAAATGCAAGTCCCAACAGCGACCTCTGACCTTAGCTCCCACTACTCGAGCTATTGGATTCGATTGCCATTCAAATACCTTAAGGCTTCTCAGTGAGGGTAATTACGGGGTAAAAGGAAAACTAGGCATAAGGAATAAGGATAGTTTGAATATTAAGTATAAACATATTTTTAAAACCTGCACGTCTAAGACCATAACTTTTCATACAGACATCGAATTTTAAATTAGTGAATTCTAAATGATTGTGAATGTAATCTCTAAAAATCTATATATTCAACTTGGTTTGTATTTTTAGGTCGATTTTTCGGCATTTTAATGATGTTACCCCTTTCCAATTTTTCAAAAAATGGCTTTGCGGAAAAGTCACCAAACACCTGCACTTCTAAGCCCATAACTTTTCTTACAGACATCCGATTTACTAATGGCATACTTCCAAATGATAGTGGTTAAATTCTCTAAAAATCTGTGTTTTCAATTTGGTTCGTATTTCTGGGTCTATTTTTCGACATTTTAATGATGTTACCCCTTTCCAAATTTTCGAAAAATGGCTTTGGTGAAAAGTCACCTAAAACCTGCACTTCTAACCCCATAACTTTTCTTACAGACATCCGATTTACTAATGGCATACTTCCAAATAATAGTGGTTAAATTCTCTAGAAATCTGTGTTTTCAATTTGGTTCTTATTTTTGGGTCTATTTTTCGACATTTTAATGATGTTACCCCTTTCCAAATTTTCGAAAAATGGCTTTGCTGAAAAGTCACCTAAAACCTGCACTTCTAAGCCCATAACTTTTCTTACAGACATCGGATTTCAAAGTGGCATATTTGGAAATGATTGTAGCTTAATTCTCTAAAAATCTGTATATTCAACTTGGTTTGTATTTTTGGGTCGATTTTTCGGCATTTTAATGGTTCCAAATTTTCAAAAAATGGCTTTGCTGAAAAGTCACCTAAAACCTGCACTTCTAAGCCCATAACTTCTCTTACAGACATCCGATTTACTAATGGCATACTTCCAAATGATAGTGGTTAAATTCTCTAAAAATCTGTGTTTTCAATTTGGTTAGTATTTTTGGGTCTATTTTTCGACATTTTAATGATGTTACCCCTTTCCAAATTTTCGAAAAATGGCTTTGGTGAAAAGTCACCTAAAACCTGCACTTCTAAGCCCATAACTTCTCTTACAGACATCCGATTTACTAATGGCATACTTCCAAATGATAGTGGTTAAATTCTCTAAAAATCTGTGCTTTCAATTTAGTTTGTATTTTTGGTCTATTTTTCGACATTTTAATGATGTTACCCCTTTCCAAATTTTCGAAAAATGGCTTTGCTGAAAAGTCACCTAGAACCTGCACTTCTAAGCCCATAACTTTTCTTAAAAACATCCGATTGCAAAGTGGCATATATCTATATGATTGTGGTTAAATTCTCTAAAAATCTGTATACTCAACTTGGTTTGTATTTTCGGGTCGATTTGTCGTCATTTTAATGATGTTACTCCTTTCAAAATTTTCGAAAAATGGCGTTGCGGAAAAGTCACCTAAAACCTGCACTTCTAAGCCCATAACTTCTCTTACAGACATCCGATTTACTAATGGCATACTTCCAAATGATAGTGGTTGAATTCTCTAAAAATATGTGTTTTCAATTTGGTTCGTATTTTTGGGTCTATTTTTCGACATTTTAATGATGTTACCCCTTTCCAAATTTTCGAAAAATGGCTTTGCTGAAAAGTCACCTAAAACCTGCACTTCTAAGCCCATAACTTTTCTAACAGACATCCGAGTTAATAACGGCATCCATCCAAATGATTGTGGTTTAATTCTCTAAAAATCTGTGTTTTCAATTTGGTTTGTATTTTTGGGGTCGATTTTTCGTCATTTTAATGATGTTTCCAAATTTTCGAAAAATGGCTTTGCTGAAAAGTCACCTAAAACCTGCACTTCTAAGCCCATAACTGTTCTTACAGACATCGGATTTCAAAGTGGCATATTCGGAAATGATTGTAGCTTAATTCTCTAAAAATCTGTATATTCAACTTGGTTTGTATTTTTGGGTCGATTTTTCGGCATTTTAATGGTTCCAAATTTTCGAAAAATGGCTTTGCTGAAAAGTCACCTAAAACCTGCACTTCTAAGCCCATAACTTTTCTTACAGACATCCGATTTACTAATGGCATACTTCCAAATGATTGTGGTTAAATTCTCTAAAAATCTGTGTTTTCAACTTGGTTTGTATTTTGGGGTTGATTTTTCGTCATTTTCAAAAATGTCTTGGCAGAAAAGTGGCTTAAAACCAGCACGACTAAGCTCTTCCTGCAGATACCCTATTTTGAAGTGGCATACCTTTAAAGGTTTGTAGCTTAGTTCTATAAAAATCTGCTCTTCTTTGCTGTCAATTTTGGGTAGATTTTCTTTACTTTTTAATGATGCAAAATTCTGCACTTTTAAGCCTTAACATTGCAGAATGTTGTGCTAAAAACAAAAGCTTGTCCGTTTTGCCTTAACATTTACTAAGGATCTTTCGGGATGTGAATAATTACTGTACATCGATCTCCTCCGTGCAGGCATATTCTGTAATGTGGGCTGGCAAGGGCTCAGTCAAACAAATAAATATGTCGCAGCAACGTTACCAATATACTAAAAGAGGCATGGCAACAGCAATGCTGAAGGCACAAACAACGATGGGGACAAGAAAATATTAAAAATCTTCGCACGCATTTTGGTCGCGCATTAAAATCAAAGTAAAATGGCATCAATATAAATACTCGTAAATTTGCAATTTCGAGTCGAGCCCAAAAAGCATAACCCCACGCCCATCCCACTTCCTCTTTCATGCGTCCCTGTCAACATGCGCGACACATGAACGGGATGAAAACAGTGGCCGGAGAGGAAGCTGGAAGCTGGAGTATAATGGAGCAGGACCAGGGTCGCTGCGCCACATCGCATCGTAAAATGCTATTACAGGCATTTGCCGTCCTGGCCTTGGCTCTTTCGCGTGTTTAGCCTGCGAAGCGCATATGTTTAGAGAAATTAGTTTTTCATAACGCACAAGTTGTTATTGCCACCCACGCTGGCACATACACACACACGCGCACTCATGAGTGGGCTGGCTTTTAACGGGATTTTTTATTGCAAATTCTATTCAAATATCCATTCAGTTTTATGGGCCACGGCAGACCTGCCGCTGCCTTTGACGACCTAAAATTCGCATACAGGCTAAATTCCGCCAACCACTCTACCAACCTACCGACCCAAGGGGGCCGCTCCGCTACCTTGATGTTACCGTTTTTATTTTTATTTCATTTTTTTTAAACAAACACAATTTTTAATATGCCTGCAATTTTTATGAGTGTTTAGAGGAATTTTATTGCTCAAGATTTCCCCTGCCCTAGACGGGGAGGTGCCGGATTGTGGTCCCACGTCGCGTATGCGCGATAAGCGCCCTCACCGCCCTACCTCGAATAGCATTTGTGTGCCCGAAATGTCGTCGAGTTCCATAAAAATAAAGAATGAAAATTATATTAAATATTATAATGTTAGAGAGTGGGCTGCAAGGGGCAAGAGTGCCCGTGAGTTGTTTTGGGCCCTGGCGAATCTGGCTTTGCGGGCTGAATGGCTCGGAATGCGATTCAGAGTGGCAACTAGCCGGGGCTGCAGAAGCACCGCTTAGGTGCCAGCGAGACAAATTATCCCCTCCTTAAATCCAGCTTGGGCCGAACGGCGGAGTTTAGAAACTTCTCTCATTGGGTTGTTTATGAATTAGCTTGGCCGTTCCATTAGCTTCTGCAACTATTCAATAAAAAGATAAAGAAAAACAGACAATGTCTCGAATAACTTTGTCTGCTTAGTTTGCTAGCCGCCAGATTAACTGCAGCTATATATCCTCCTACTTGTGCTTACAAGCTGATTGTTCTTCTTAAGTGCTCGCTGAAAACTCGCCTTTGTGCCAGCCCTGTGGCACGTTAATAATTATATTATATATTATCCTGACACGTATTTCTGTTATATTATCCCTTTATATTTCTTGTCATTCCAGAGGACGTTTTTCGTTTTACTTCTCAAATTCATCTACGCAAATTTCAGAGCTCACGTCCACACACGTGTGTTCTAAGCAACTGAAGTAAACTGCCCCATTTTGATGCCTGTTTTCCTCACATCTGGTGAAACGGACAATGCCGACAGCCACAATCCGATATCGCTGGCTATGATATTGACATTCGAAACAAGGTAACTACAATACACATAACTTTTCCGAGGTAGCCACAAAGTGCTCCCTCGTCTTACTAATTTTGTGGGTGAAAATTAATATTTGTTACCTTATCGAGCTATTTTACAGTACATAGCATTTTAAACAACAGAAACCATATAAATTATTTGTTTTGATATTTTGCGTATAGAAAGGTTTCTTATCTGAAGTCTGAAGACTGAGTATAAGGGATTGAGCATAAATAAATTAGAGCATGGAGTACATTCAAGAATAAGTGTTTAACATTATTATTAGTAAAATCAAGAAATTAATTAGTGATAAAAACGGAATTAAATGTATCATTCCACGAATTTTATAAGGACTGCTTTATCATGCTGAAAAAACAACATTAAAGTATTGTGAATCATGTAAGAACACATATCGGGTTAAATGAGATGATCGAAATCTGTGCTAAATTCCCAAGGAAGTGCATTCAACTCACAAAGAACTATGTGCGGCCCTGTCCCGAAGGGGTCCAACTCATTTGCTCTTATCGCCAGACACAAATCTTGGACAGTAAAACAAAGGGATGGTCAGGATCTGCGCCCCCGCGGAAAGCCATCCTTTTCTGGTTTGTCTAAAGCATGGCTCCCAGTTGACCAACGTCCATATCCGGCTGCCGATCCTGATTGAAGTGCAGGAGACCGCGCGACCCCATTTATGGATTATCATAAAATGACAGTAGCAGGGTCTTATGGAAAATAGGCAACATATATTTATTATTTTTGTACAATTTCATTTTGGGAAGAGTGCGAAATATTATTACCGAAAGTCGTCACTGATGCAATCCTCGATGGGTGGGGGGCGAGGGTTGAGGCGCCACCATAGAGCCAGATAGAGATGGGTCTATACCCAGCAGCGGCTTCACGTATGGATGGGTAATGACTTTTTTATGGCCATGTCGAAACAAGACCAGGAGCAGGGTGGGAGGGGAGAAAAAAATACAAGCACAGGGAAATATTTTATGACATGTTATTAAATTTCGCCATCGACAGGAGTGTTGCAAGTAAGCGGGACGGGAGCTGGGAAGGCTTCAGGTGGGTCGCCGTGCCGGGAAGAGGCCGCAGCGATTCGATCCGGGCTTATTAGAAAAAAAATTACTTGTCCACTAGCAGCTATCGTGAGGGTAGAAATGGAGCCTCTCAGTATCTATCCCCGGCTGCATTTTTATGTATTGCCAAAATGATGTTCTATAACATTTTTATTATGAATAACGGTTATAAAATTGCGCGGCGAAACAAAAGAAATCGAGAGCCCAGGGCCCAGAGCCCAACCCCAACCCCAACCAAAAGCGGTAGAAAACACAAAATCGGCAACAGTCGCAAGTCAAGACTCAGGGTCCGGGTTGCAGGGCCCTGTTGTGCTACCAGGACGAGCCACATAAAAAAGCCAAACGCTCGAAATGCAAATTGTAAATTACAAATTTGCAATAAAAATTTTAATAGAATGAAACATTTTGCCTTTATGAGTTTGTCTTTCGGCTGAATTTATCTGCTTTTATGATAACGTTATGTGTGCCAGTGCCACGCCCCCTTCCCTTCCCCTGGTCCTTCGCAACGCGGCTTTCCACGGCGTCATCGTTTCCTGGTATTGTTCTTGTTTGTCGTAACAGTTTTGCATTAACATTAACGTAATTCTTCTTGGCATTATCATAAATACATTTTACGCATATTGCCAAGAAGGCGGCCTTCGAGGTGGTGTGAGCGGGTGGTCGTAAGGACCTTTGTGCGTGCGTGGTATCAGGAGCAGCTGGTGGGGTTTAGTGCCAATGTTTCGGGGCTTATCGCGCAACATGCATAGAATGCTTATGAATTAGCACAGAGTCCAGTCCGCAGTTTCTGCTTCGGTGTGGGGGGATGTTAGTTGCTTCAGCCAACCACATGGCACTGCACTGGCCGGCGGTGGGAGGTGGGGGCCATTGCAACCCGCATTAGTTGACGCACGAAGCGCCCCCTCGCCCATCCCTGCACAAAACTCCGACTAGGCCATCTGCTCGTGGCCAATCAACGCTGGCAGCGGGACTTAGAAGCCTTTCAAATCGTTGCATCCGTACTCGGCAGGCTCGTCGGGACAACATGCGAGCGTACTCGTTGCTCGTCGGCTGTCCCAGCAGTTGGGTTCAGTTGTGCGCTTTGCTTTTTAGCCTCTCTAATCAGGGGGCGGGTGGGGCGATAGGACCACACTTGTCCTTCGGTTAGCAAATCGTCCTTGCTCTTGCTCCCTCACTCGCTCGCACGCCTAGGTGCTCCTGCCGTCTCGCTCGCCTCTACACGCTCTATTCACATAGTTCTGCTCGCCATGTGTGTGTGTGGTCGTGCTTTTCCGTCGGCATTTGCACACGCCAGAAGGACGTGGCTACCGCCCACTCCACCCCCCTATGAGCGAGCCTCGGCCCGGCTCGGATCCCACTCGGCTCGCCTCGTGCAGCCCCCCTTTCGCCCACTCCCCCCTTTGGGTGATGTTTTGCGCTTGTTTCTGCGTCGGCTCGTGGACGCAGCAACGACCGCGGGGGTGCCGGGTGGCGGAGGGGCACGCTGTCCTAGATTTGTTTAAATTATTTTGCGATAGTGTGATTGGCCTGTGCGACCCGTCCGTCGGCCCCGCGACGCCCCCCGCATTATTTGGCCGCCAGCCAATGGCAGCCTTGCACATGCTTAGTCGCACTAAAGCTCGGTATCTGTCTGCACCTCGCACCGCTCCCGCTGGCCCATTTGCCCACTCCACCGCCCGGGCCTGACCTAAATGCGTGTCGTCGTTGCCGAAGAGTGCATGCCATGTCAAAGTTTCGCCCCGCTTCCGCACCGCATCTTAACTATTGTGCTTTGGGCCAGGGTCTGTGGTTGGCCCGAACCGACGCACATGTGTGGGTGAGCTTAGTTTTCGTGATAGGCCGTCGGCCGGGGCTGAATTTGCATATGAGTGCACGAGCTTAGAAACCACTGGCTGGCGAAAGCCGAGCGCATTTGACAGCATAGATTCAATAGGCTTACTTCGGGTCCGGTCCCAGCGAAGGGGTTCACTGTGATCCGATGGGGTTGCTGCGATCCGTTCCGCGGCAAGGTTGCTCCTTAGAGATCGCCAAATCGGCACGGACCTTGCCACAGCCTAACGAGAATTTGAGACACATTTCAGTAACAATTCGAGAACGCCTTGGATAGCCAGGCACTTAAGTTAATTTCAAAATAATCATGAGCAGGAAACGAGAAACTCCAGGGGTGAGAGCAGAAGCAGTTGGAATTAATTCCCGGGCAAAGACAAAAGATGTGGAAGTGGGTGGAGAAAGAAGAAGGAGAAAGGAGGGACTGGAGCGCGGGAACTTGGCATGTGCGTAGTGCCAAGGATTTTCAGGGCTAAATTAGCTGACTACGATGTTGTTAATTTTTCAACAGAGCAGAGTGGCATGGGTGGGCATGGGTGCTTTGGTGGATGACGGGTTCTTTTGCCAGAGCAACGTGGCTGATGATGGGCACGAACGATCTTGCCTGACATCTGAGACGTACCCCACCCGCAAGGCCTTTGCATAGCTCCGGAAATTCGTGGCTCATGAAATGAAACATGCTTAAGAAGTGCGCGCCAGCCCCGCTCGCCGCTCTTTCATTCCTTTCATTCTATCTATTTAACTTTTTTGACGCTGTGGGTGGTGGTGCAGGGGCCAGGGGTGGAGAGTTGCCTACGAAGCTGACGAAGCAGCCACAAGTCCCAAGGATCAGCACGGGAGGCAGGCAAGGGGCAGGCAATCCTGAACTCGTGAGAGTGAATTGGAAAGAAAAGAAAAGGGGTGCAAGGGCAGGGACCCAACAAGCATATGAAAAGTTTGTTAAGAATTCTTTTTGTGGCGCGCTAACCCACAGAAAGACACCCACACACTCAATCCTACTAATGTCGCAGCAACATTTGCGGTTTTAATTCTTTGCCATTTGCACCCACTCGCCATACAGTTATGCAGCGGGCGGAAACGGGGTGGGGAACCGAAATTATACGGCAGAAAGTTTGGCTCATTAAAGTCAGCGCCAAAGTCGCCGGAGATGAAGAATGATGGATGATTACTGATGGATGCTACAAAGCATGCGGGAATGGCCCTATCTTTCCCGCCCCAGTTAGTCTTCTTCTGTAGACGAGGAGTGAATAAAAATCGAGTACACAAATAAGTAAAAACAATTCTACGGTTTTGCTACTAAGCCTGGGAAGGGGTAGGAATAGGGGTTGGGTCTGGGTCTGGGTGGGGGCTGTTGCCAGGACATTTTGGCAAATGTGTGGGTGTGTGGCTACGCGTGTGTTTCTCCGTTGCCTTGAGGCAAATTAAAAATTTCGTTTCTCGACTTTTTCTCTATGCTCACTTTTTACCCGCGCTCATAGCAACTTTTCCACACACACTCACTCCTTCGAGAGGAACCCAGCCCCCGCTTCCTGCCCTATGCTTATTTTTTCGGTTGCCCCTGCCCCCAGCTTCCTTGCTCGGGCGCTGTGGAAAACTTTCTAATAATGTTGTACACAATTTAAATAGAATTTGCTGTGTTCCTCCGCACCCTAGTCGGAGGCATCGCGCAAAATACTTGCGCAAGGAGGCGCACAATCAACTTGCCCAAGAATATGGTTGCTGGTGGAGGGGCGTGCGCTGGGATATGAACACGCGGTTTCTCATTATGCTAACGAAGTAAAAACTTTACAAGCACATATGAGCGCTGAAAACTCTCGCGAGGAATGGGAACAAACTGGAAAGGGGTGGCAGGGAGGCAACTGTGCAAGAAATTGAAAGAAGACGCAGCAGCCCGAAAACACAACAACAGCGGGCATAACCATCCAAGGCACCGCAGAAAGTGCAAGAATATAAGACAGCATCGGCACAACAAACTGTAAGGGCAGGGAAGAAGAAGAATCAAAAAGAAAAGGCGGTGGCGAGGCGGTGAGTGAAGCCCAAAACCCGAAATAAAATATGCATAATAATATTCACAATAATACATGCATATGCCGCCGACTTTCCAACGGCTCGCCTCACCCCTGCGTTCTTGTTTAGCGCCTTCGTGAAGAGGGCCAGTGCGTGTGGCTGGCTCTGCAAGTTACTAACAAGCTTAGTTCCCCTTGCGCACACACATGCCCCCAAGCTCGGAGGATCCTTTGAGCCACTCAGGCAGGAGACGCAAGGAGAGCGCTCCACAATTTTTAATTAATTTAGTGGCCCGAATTCGTCAAGCCTCGGAACCTACCCCTGCTGTTGCGTTTCGACACAGATAGAGAAGACATTTTCAAGGGATATTATTACTTAATCAGTTGTGAACCCGTTTTAACCAGTGTCAGCGAAACTGTATACGCTTTTTATGAAATTTTACAATTTGTTTTCTCATTTTGGCAAAGTAAAAACACATGAATATAAGTTGTTGATGGCCGAAATCCGAAAAAAACACCTCGATTTTTCCGTTTTTTTTATCAAAACCCTTGGAAATAATGGTCAGATCTTGGAATTTCATACATCGTTGAATTCGTTACAAAATTTCCAATCGATTTTATTTTTGGCCATATTTGCCAAAAAATGAAATTTTTCAAATTGTGTAGGTTGTCAGCTACTCGAAACAGTCATTCTTTTGGCTGTGCGTCTTATTTTGGCAAAGCTACAATAAAAAAACCCTTAAAAAATGTGTTTTAAATATATGTTTTTGATAGACAAAATCCAGAAAAAAACAGCTCGTTCTTTCAGTTTTTTAACCAAAACCCTTGGAAATAATGGTCAGATCTGGGAATGTCATACCGCGTTGAATTCGTTACAAAATTTCCAATCGATTGGTATTCTCAGGTTAAAAATTTTATTTTTGGCCATATTTGGCAAAAAATCAAGTGTTACCCCTTATGAAAAATGCGAAAATCGGCCAAAAAATTAAATTTATCAAATCCTCCTGGAATCGATTGTGTAGGTTGTCAGCTACACGAAACAGTCATTCTTTTGGCTGTGCGTCTTATTTTGGCAAAGCTACAATAAAAAAACCCTTAAAAAATGTGTTTTAAATATATGTTTTTGATAGACAAAATCCAGAAAAAAACAGATCGTTCTTTCAGTTTTTTAACCAAAACCCTTGGAAATAATGGTCAGATCTTGGAATGTCATACCGCTTTGAATTCGTTACAAAATTTCCAATCGAATGGTATACTCTGATCAAAAAGTTTATTTTTGGCCATATTTGGCAAAAAATCAAGTGTTACCCCTTATGAAAAATGCGAAAATCGGCCAAAAAATTAAATTTATCAAATCCTCCTGGAATCGATTGTGTAGGTTGTCAGCTACACGAAACAGTCATTCTTTTGGCTGTGCGTCTTATTTTGGCAAAGCTACTAGAAAAAAACCCTTAAAAAATATGTTTTGAATATATGTTTTTGATAGACAAAATCCAGAAAAAAACAGCTCGTTCTTTCAGTTTTTTAACCAAAACCCTTGGAAATAATGGTCAGATCTTGGAATGTCATACCGCTTTGAATTCGTTACAAAATTTCCAATCGAATGGTATACTCTGATCAAAAAGTTTATTTTTGGCCATATTTGGCAAAAAATCAAGTGTCACCCCTTATGAAAAATGCGAAAATCGGTCAAAAAATTAAATTTATCAAATCCTCCTGGAATCGATTGTGTAGGTTGTCAGCTACACGAAACAGTCATTCTTTTGGCTGTGCGTCTTATTTTGGCAAAGCTACAATAAAAAAACCCTTAAAAAATGTGTTTTAAATATATGTTTTTGATAGACAAAATCCAGAAAAAAACAGATCGTTCTTTCAGTTTTTTAACCAAAACCCTTGGAAATAATGGTCAGATCTTGGAATGTCATACCGCTTTGAATTCGTTACAAAATTTCCAATCGAATGGTATACTCTGATCAAAAAGTTTATTTTTGGCCATATTTGGCCAAAAATATGCGAAAAATGCGAAAATCGGTCAAAAAATTAAATTTATCAAATCCTCCTGGAATCGATTGTGTAGGTTGTCAGCTACACGAAACAGTCATTCTTTTGGCTGTGCGTCTTATTTTGGCAAAGCTACAATAAAAAAACCCCTAAAAAATGAGTATAAATATATGTTTTTGATAGCTAAAATCCGAAATAAGGGAACATTTTTAATGGGTGGGCTCTTTTTCCATTTTCGGGAAATGGGTTTACCAAATAGTTTCAGACTTCTTTAAAAATAGAATTCTAAAAATTAAAAAAGCGGTTTATTTTTAATACAATGATTTCCTAAATTTAGTCCACTAGAGAAATAATCTCCGACTTTTTAGGTAATGTGTAGACCAATGTTTTACGAAATTGTTTTCTTAAATATAGACCGTTATATAATTCGAAAAATATAATGCATAGAACTTCAGCACGGGCAACTATATTCAACTTATATAAGCGCATTACGAATGTTTAGGTAATCGATTTCCAAAGTTTATGCCACAAATGATCTTAGCCCGTTGTTTAGGAAATTTGTTGTGCAATTGTTTACACTTCTAAAGCCCCAATCCGATTTCTTAAAGTTTGTGATTTGATTCACTAATAACCTGCATCAAAAGTAATGGTCCCTAAACTTTACCAATGGAAATCGAGTTTTTAAGTGTCTTAATTCGAAATTCCTTAACTATACATGTTGAATTGTTTCAAATAATAATAGAACTGGACTTCATATCGTAATGTGATTCCGGACAAAATGGCTCGGAGGTGGAGTACGGTTTTGTCTCACTCGGCTTTCCGGCACTAAGAACGAGTCTTTGTGATTCCCGAGAACTGTCCCAGAAGTGTGTAATTACTCATAATGTCAAACACCCGGTTGGGCTAACAAAGGACTTTAACTTAACCGCGAGTGAACAAAAGCGCCTTCAAAAGGGGAAATGGAAGTTGCAGAGCGGCAGGAGCCTCCCGAAGACCCAATTCAGGTGGCCCAGCTAGGGAACAATGAGCACTTGGCGCGCAGAAGCAATGCGGAGAAGGGGACGAGCGGAAGCATAAGAGCCTGATGACAGAATACATTACGTCTGATGTTCGAAGACAAAGTATCTAGGTCCGGAACGCAGGACCCAAAATATCCCAGGCTAACCAAGGACTGCCTTGCAGTTCCGACACCTACTCACTAACTGCGACATTATTCTTGCAGTTCCGCTGGAGCGATTGAACGATAATATGCTCTTCTCCAAGAAGTTCTGAGTTCCAAAGTGTGGAAACGAACAGGACACAGACAGACGCACTGCACGACTGCTGATATAGTTTCTTTTTGTCCCCACCTGGTACACACTCTCAGGCACAACCCCTTGCGCTATCACCAGGTTAAACCCCTCGTGGTGTTGCATGCAACAGTTGCATCGTTGCTTTTTGCCACCTTAAATTCGGCAGCAGTTCAATTTTCTGCGGCTTCCTGCTGGCCCTGGTAGTCGTGTGTCGCCCGTCCTTGGCCGACACCTGTTCTTCCACTCCCCCTCTTACTACCACCTCCAATCCCACGGCAGAGCCAGATCCCATCAGATCACTGCGGCTGCGACACTCTTAGAATCCAAAATGACCCCAAAGTTAGCCGCAGAATGCGCACCCGAGGAGGTGGTCAGGTGGCCACCTAGCAGGTGGGCGGGCTGGCAGCAATTAGCATTAACACAAACGAACTCAAACGGCTTGACTGCAGTTGGCGAGCAAACAAAGCGCTGGGCAGGTCGAGGCGAATGACTTGTATATTGGGCCACTCCAAGGGCCAGCACCTCCTGCTCCGGTCGAAGGGCACACAGTGGCATGCGGCGCAATTTGCGGCCCAGTGACAACATCGCTCGGTCAAGTGGAGAGGGACGGTGGTCAGAGCACCGGTCAGGAACCGGGATCCGGACATGGACATGGCTCGGGACGGGAAGGAGAACTGGACCAGAGACCATCAGCAGCACCTCGACGGCAGAGGGGTGCGCGTAAGTCAAACAACGCAGAGAAATGAATTATAAAACAACATGCCAACAAAAAGCGGACCATTTGCCAACCCCTCAACTCCTTCGGGGGGCAAAAGAGCCGTTTGCAAAGCCGGACGACTGTGATACTGGGGTGGGGCACATGCAATTTTTATTTTATTTAAATGTAATTATCTGCTTGAACACAAAAAAAAGCTCATCACGATGAGCAGCAACGGCGGCAACACCAACAACAACAGCACATGAAATAAAACATCCAACACACATACACACAAAAAAATCCATTAAAATTGTGCAGGAAATATAATCAAAAAAGAAAAGAAGCGAGTAAAAAATAGAGGAAAAATCGCCAGCACACAAAAAGGAGGAGGAGCAACAAAAACAGCACACATGTAGATGCCCAGGACGTGAGGCGGAAATGGTAGCGCACATACCCTGCCCATCAACCGCATTCCCAGCAAAAAGGTGTAAAAAGTAAGTCTGCAAGTGCAAGTGGAAGAGGAGGGGGAGGAGGAGGCTGGACACTGGACTGCAGCAGCTCTGGATGCAATTGACGGCAACGGAGGGCCAGCAGGCGTGAACTTTTTTTACTCATTTGCCACGCACTTTGGGCAACTGCATCTGCAGCTGCACCCAGCCGCTGGCTTCCCTTCCGAGCCTATGCCTACGCCTATCAACCAGAGACCACGATCAGGACCACGACCAGGACGAGCTAAAATGCACATGCCACCAATGACGCGTTGCCTTTTCGATTTATTTTTCGACAGCCCTCCGTGCTGTCTCACGCATATGAACAGTCTATATACCCACGCCACACACAACTACACCTCGCACACAAACTCCCGGAGGCCTCGTATGTACTGCATTGTGCCAGTGTGTGTGCAGCTCCCTTTTTTTTCTGCAGCGCAGTTTTCGTTTACTTTTTGGCGGCCGAAAATTTCAAAAAATAAAACGAAACGCGCCCGCATCACGTATTACGTGTGACACCCGCACGTACCACCCACCACCCAGCCCCATCCATCCCACGCGACCGCTCCCTCCACGCGACTCGGGACCTGGACCACAACAACAGTAGCGCATTGAAATGCCCAAAGGGGATTGCAAGCCGAGGTCCCGGGCTCTTTTTGCCCCAGTTCGTGATCTTGGGATCGCGGATAAACAGGACTCACAGGACTCGCAGAAGCCCCAAAATAAACGGCTTAGAACTCACATCTCAGCGTAGATCAAACCATTTCGACACCAAATTTAAATGTAATCTCTTTTTTCCTTAAAAAAATACCTATTTAATGCTTAAATAATTTAGATGGGAAGACAGCATCATTTTTTGCCAACAGATTTCAAAAATATAATTAACAAGAAAGGAAAGCTAACTTCGGGCGGAGCCGAAGTTGATATACCCTTGCAGAATACTCTGAAAATTATATTCTCCAAAATTATTCATATGATGCATTCTTAATACTCATCAAAAATCCCAACTTCCTAACTTTAAAAACACCAAAGTTATGGCATTTCCAATCGTTCAGTTATATGGCAGCTATAGGATATAGTAGGCCGATCCTTATGAAATTTAATAGGTAGGATTGATTGGCTAAAAATAAAACCCATAGAAAATCCCAACTTCCTAACTTAACAAACACCAAAGTTATGGCATTTCCGATCGTTCAGTTATATGGCAGCTATAAGATATAGTCGGCTGATTCTCATGAAATTCGGTAGGTCAGATTGATTGGCCAAAAATAAAACCTATAGAAAATCTCAACTTCCTAACTTTACAAACACCAAAGTTATGGCATTTCCGATCGTTCAGTTATATGACAGCTATAGGATATAGTCGTCCGATCCCGGCCGTTCCGACTTATATACTGCGTGCAAAGGAAAGAAGGGTGTGTGCAAAGTTTCAGTTCGATATCTTTAAAACTGAGAGACTAGTTCGCGTAGAAACAGACAGACGGACAGACAGACGGACAGACAGACGGACAGACGGACAGACGGACATGGCTATATCAACTCAGGAGGTGATCCTGATCAAGAATATATATACTTTATAGGGTCGGAGATGTCTCCTTCACTGCGTTGCACACTTTTGACCAAAATTATAATACCCTCTGCAAGGGTATAAAAATTTGACCAGATTTCCCAGCTGCAGTTTACAGGAAAAGCGGAACGGCAAGCAGCACTTTGGCGTTGTTGTGCAATAATTAAAATCATGTTAGATGCTTTGTGGCTGTGGATGCAATTTCTGCAGCCGCATCTGTTGTTGGGAAGGGGCTGTAAGCTGCACGCTCGCGTGGCGGCTGCTGACAGGCGACAAGCTCAAAGCAACACGAACACATTCCAAATTTGGATGGAGGCAAAACGCTGTCCGTCGGCCGGCTTGTCGCCCCGCTTTTGAGCCCCTGCATGCTGCAGCTGGATATTAAAAACCAGCTTTGATGCACAGTTCCGGACGACGTCTTTGATTTTAGTCGCAGCCGCAGTTGCGCTTTCATCTTTTTGTGGCTTCACTCCAGGGCGCTCGGCCTGGAGCTGCCCGGGTGATTAAAAACCGTTTCGCGACTCTTGTCCGCCGCAAAATGCGAAGGCGGAGGCAGGGGCAGGGGCAGGGACGAGGATGGGGGCTGGACATAGTTTCTGCGGCCCGACCCAAGTACAGTTGCCCGTATCTCTATACAGGGGGTTTCCGAACGGTGGTGGCCGTGGCCGGATTCAACCCTGTCACAGAACGTAAATCCCACGGAGACCCGGATAAAGTCACAGTCGCTGACCCGTGTCCCCATCCTAATCCACGCCCAATTTGGCGACCATTGGCAAATCGCTGAAATCATTTCCAGCGCCATAAAAACTTTTGCATTAAAATACCCAGCAACCGCCGCTAGTCACCTTATCTAAAACGAGTTGCCGCAGGGGCAGTGGCGCCAAAACCGCCAAAATACAATGGGAAACGCATGAGCAGTGGATGCCAGGTGGCCGCCCTTTCTTTCTTATCCTTTTTTTGGGTTCGTTTTTTATTTAATGTGCGCATTTCACACATGTCGACGATTGAGGTGGCGTCGACGCCGGCTGAGACTGAGACGCTGCAGTCGGCGCAGCGTCCACGTCAGCGCCGGTGGAGTGGACCAACTTTTTATCGATCTGCCGCATAGTAATGAGGGGAGATGGGTCGCCAAATATGCCTAGAGTGGCTGCCGCGTCAAATGTTTGTTGGTGGCCACGAGCCGTCGGCGAAAGGGGTTTCGTCGGGTGGAGGGTTGCACTAGGCAAGCGTTGGAAAAAACACGAAAAAACAATACAAAAGCGAACCCAAAGCCCAAGTGATTAATTCAGCATGCGAATATTCATATGTGCAGCAGGCACCCAAAACACCACCCCACCCCCACCCCGATGCGAGCCCAAACCCAAGTCTCCCCACACCCCCTCGCAATGTGCGTTCCGCGGCAAGTCGTAATGAGCATAAACTTCCACCCAAAAAAACCCAAAAAGGGTAGCGTAATAAACGCGGAGCGGAGAAGGTGTGGGCGGCGGTGCAGGGTCAGTGAAAAATGAGTGGAAAGCGCCAAGGCCCGCTTTCGTCTCTCCTCCTCGTCGACCGCAGCTACTTTCTAATTAAGCATGCTTAGTTGTCGTGGGTTACGCTGTGGTGGGGCAGGGGGCGGGGTGGGTACGAGAACCGGAGGAGGGGAAGGGTCAGTGGTCGGCCGAGCCAAACATGTCAGCGACAGACCTCGGGTGGTGGCACACGCATGTCTAAAATATCTAAATCGCCGCTCGCGTTTATCTCTCGTTCGCTCTGCTGCGCTGGTATGTGTGTGGTTGTGTAGCGCGGGTGGAGCGGGTGGAGGCGGTGGTGCTGGGGGCACTGTACATACTATTAGGTACAGCTGTACATAGAGAGGTGGGGGCCAACTAGGGAGCTGAGGGTGCAGCCCTTTTTGTTTTGACTGACTGAATGATGTTGGCGAAAAAAGTTTCTAATAAAAACTCCCCAAAAAAGGGACGAGAGGCTTACACAGAAAGCACCATTAATACAGACGATTTCCCGGCAAAAAGGGTTGACCCACGAGGTGGAGGGGCGGTCCCCTCATTACACAACGCAAATATTGTGTATATACATATATGTATGCGAATATGAATATGCAAATAGATCGCTGTCTCTGCGGGTGTTTGTCTAAGCAGCAGACAATATGAAAGGGGCTGGAGTCTTACATTTAGAGAGGCGTAGAAAGAAACCCCTAACGACACTGCAGCCGCTTGCATCCCTTCAAGGCCTTGCACACACGTGCCACACGCAGGCACACCTTGGCAAAATCCCCCAATGGCGACCCGCCTTGTCCCCCAGCCGCCAAGAGCCGGGCTCTTGCATCGCAATAGGTAGCGCCTCGGCCCGTCCCTGCAATTTGTGTAGTTCAAGTGCAGACGAGCAGCCACCCAGATCAGCCCCTAAGCGCGACACATGTACAAGTGCAGGAACACAACGGGAACAGGAGCCGGGACAAGCCCGGGAAGAAAAAAGAAGAGGACAAAAGCTGGAGGGCGAAACAAAAGACGGCTCCCGTTCGCAGCTCCAGGCCCCCTTTTCCTGCCTCACTTCATTTCACTTTTCATACTCGCACACTTGCAATACAAGACAAGTTTGCTTGGCACTCACCTCGCTCCTCAGCCACCACGTACCGCCTACCGCCTACCACCCTGGATGCTGCTTCAATAGCGTCTCAAACTTGTCGTTTCGTTTTGCTTCGTTTTGTTGCATTGACAAATAACTCAACCGTGCAGCTTGAACCACACACCACCCTGAGTATTTCGTCATTCATTAGCCTGTCGCGCATCCGTCTGTCATTATTTGCTCCCCATTTCCGGCTGGCCTATGCAAATTACATGGTCATATGCGATTTCTTTTGTTTCCTCGCTTTTTATTTTACACGTCTATTTGCCATGGCTACTGCTTAGTTTTATTATATCTGAATCTGGAGAATCTTGGGTTTGTGAGTGCATAAAATGTGAATTTAAAAAAATATTAAGACTTCAACGTTTCAAAGTTAGTGAGTTATTACAAAACGACTACATTTCGATTTCTATTTCTATATTACTAAAAACAATGAAGCTTTGACATTTTGTCGATTTTGCACTGCATTTTGCCATCGTTTCTAGCAGCTATTTGATATTGTTGTCCGATTTTGACAAAACTAAAAGCGTAATTCTGATATAGTAAATAATTACTCTATCTCAAAGGAATATTTTCTAAAATAGAAAAACAGCCAAATACAAATTATTTCATTTTTATTTTTTTACATTTGTCGATTTTTCTTTGGGAGCTTTATGATATAGAGGTGGGAAATGTCTTCTTCACTGCGTTGTAACTGAAATTATAATAATAATAAATGTATTATTTTTTTTAAAAATTTGTCGATTTTTCTATGGGAGCTTTATGAAATGTCTTCTTCACTGCGTTGTAACTGAAATTATAATAATAATAAATGTATTAATCGTTTGTATGGAAGCTTAGCTCGATTAGCTCGATTTTTATAAAATTAAAAATGTATTCTTGAAATATTACAAAATATATTATATTAGAATGTGAAAGGTTTACTTTTATTAAATTTTTGTTGTCTGATTCTTCCTATAGCGGCTCTATAGTCATCTTTTTTTTTGGAAAAGTTTCATTTAGATATTTTTAGTATAGACACACAGATAGACAGACGGAGGTACAAACGGACATCAACTGGTGATGCTGATTAAAAATAAAAATATTATGTTGGAATGTATCCTTCACTGCTTTGCAAACTTTTGCCTGATAATATTATTTCCTTTGCAAGATTATAAAAATGTTAAATTGTTATGTCAAGCTTAGCAATGTAGTTTTGGCTGTTTTACAGATTACCATTTGTAGGGCTTCTAATAATCAACCACACAAAATGGCAACTTCGACAAAGTGCATACGTGAAATCATTGATTTCCAGCCGCACAAGTGGAATCGTGATTAAATGGCAGACAAGTACAGGGGAGGTCCCAATGCCCAATTTTCCAGCTCCTTGAGGAGGCCTCAACAGTTTCGTTTTTCCTGCGAAAGTGAAATTTGCACATACACTCATTATTGTGGTTGTAAAGGGTTGCTCGGAGAGCTTGGATGGTAGTGTGCGTTATTGGTGCAAGGGTCTGCTGGGGCGTTGCATCTGTTCCGGCTTCAAAATGGGGTTAAATTGCACAGAAATCACACGTCAAACATGCCCCACCCCCCTCCACTACCCCCTGCCACCACTCCTTTCCCTGAAACAGCATCCCACACAAACGCACACACCCAGAGAGGGTAGCCGCTTTGTTTGGGAGCACTTAACACGGCGTCGCCGGCGATGGCGACATGCACTTGAGCCGCACAAAGGCCCACCTACCCCTCCACCTGCCTGCCCCAGCCCGTTCCACGGCGAGCGTTGTTGCACAGTTAGATGCCTAGACAGTCACGAGACAAAACGAAAGCGGGCGCGACGGTCTCTAACCCTTTGGTGCTGATTCCACCCCCAGCAAGCTCCGCGGAGGAGAGGCATTAGAGTGCCAGCTGCGCCGCGTGATGCGACTGCGGCTGTGACGCCGGCCGAGGCCGAGATTCTTGTCATATTGACTGTAGTTGCACCACCAGAAGCTGCAGCCCTCTACTCCCACCCGCCGAACCTGAAAGGTGTACAAGAGGGAAACAACGGGGGGCAGCGGCATGGGAAGGGTGCAAGAAGAAGCTGCAACGAGTATGAAACGGTGGTGGCTGCTGGCACTGTCTGGGTGTGCTCCGGGGCGACTCAAACCGAAGCCGAGGCCGTAGATGGAGCTGGATCTGCTGCCTGCACTTTTCTGCACTATTGAAAAGTGAATTGGGGTGGCGGCCGTCTGGGAGTGCCGAATGGGTTGCAGGACGCACGCGAGGCGACATGTCTGCCCCACAAGAGGTTGGCATTGCCAAGAAGGGTGGCGCGCTGTTCTGCACTGCGGAGATGCAAAGTGGCGATGCCACTGCCAACGTCAATGTCGCCGAGAAGCGGCATAGGGGTGTGGAAATGAGCATGGGGAGAAGAGGTAGCCTCCAGACGACCAGATCCGAGGAAACTCGAGAATGGAAAGTGAAAGCCCAGCTCACGATGCCGTAAAAGCCAATGAAATTTCGCTTAGGGTCGCTGCGCTCCATTCAGTGCCGCGCTTTACGAGACCTCCGCGTGTACAAAGCTCCAGGCCAAAACAGAAAACGACTGACCGGAACACAGTCAGAAATAATTCTCTTTATCTTTATCCTACCTATCCTAGGTATTACTTAAAATATTTTTGTTGATTACCTACCCTTTCACAAATAGCTAACTTTAACTTTTCAAAATATTGAGTTAAAGCTTGAAATAAAATCTACTTGAACCCAGTGTCAAAGTTCAACAGGTTTTACATTTAATTCTTGTAATTTTGTTTAAGAATTTGGCTATCTTTTACTTTAATTAACAACTGACAAAACATTAATATCTAGTTTCGATTTCGTATCAGATTGAAATTTCATTTATAAATGGTGATTATTTCAGTGATCGGATGGGAAGGGGCCAGAGCGAAATGAACTTGAATTAAATGCCAGAAACGCACTAATGTCCTTACCCGACTGGACTGGCAAATAACAAGTTTCCTGCTACACCACACCCACCGCCAGCCACTGCCGCGGTGTCATGTGCGGCGGTGTCAAGTTTTTATTCCTTTGTTAAGAACAAGCCCAAGTGCGCACGTGTCCGCTTCGCCGTGTTGCAGGGTGGGTGAATGGGGCTGCGATGCCGTTAAATTTTAATGCGCCCGTATCGATATGCGTGCATGGCCCGCGCCGGCGGAATCTATAAAAGCCGAACTCGCGTGTTTCCATTTAGCGATTTCCTCTAATGCAGCCTTTTTGCCGTAGCTGCGCAGTCGTGATAAGGCAATTGGCAACTGGAGGTTAGTTGCCGGGCTCAGGTGGCAGCTGCACTCGCCCCGCTCCCGTCCACAGAGACTCTGGCTCGCCTATGAATATCCCATGAGCTCACGCACTTGGGTATTCGCTCGTATTTTGCATAAATTCGCAATGTTGCGACATCTTATCAATACCGTCAAGAGTTGGTTCACGTCGTGGAGACCTCACAATCTAAAGATGAAGTCAAGTTGGCAGTGAAAGAACACGGAGCAGGTAAGCATGGATCTGCAAAAGTGATGAAAGTATGGCTTTAAAATTTTAGTATCTGATTTAAATTAATTATACCCGTTACTCGTAGAGTAAAAGGGTATATTGTATTCGTGCAAAAGTATGTAACAGGTAGAAGGAAGCGTTTCCGACCCTATAAAGTATATATATTCTTGTTCAGGATCACTAGCCGAGTCGATCTAGCCATGTCCGTCTGTCCGTCTGTCTGTCCGTCTGTCTGTCCGTATGAACGCTGAGATCTCGGAAATTATAAAAGCTAGAAGATTGGCATTTTGCACGTAGATTTTAGGAGTTCCTACGCAGCGCAAGTTTGTTTCAAAATGGTGCCACACCCCCTCTGACGCCCACAAGCCACAAGCTGTGGCCACAGTTTTGATGCTATTATGAAAATTGATGTGTATTTGTTTCGTCAATACCTATCGATTGGCCTAATAAAAGTTTGCCACGCCCACTCTAACGCCCAAAAACCCATTAAACGCTTAAGCCTGGCTAGCGCCTACGTTTCCGCCTTTCATGGCGCCATCTAACGGATGACTTTGGAACAGCTGGCCAAGGTGCTAATTCGAGCGGCGAAAAACATACAAGAAGGCATATTTATATTAAGTTGTTTAGCTGAGTAACGGGTATCTAATAGTCGAAGCACTCGACTATAGCGTTCTCTCTTGTTTTACTTTAAACTGTTGCATTTAATGCAACAACAAACACACAAAAAAACATTTACTCAGAAAAATTGTACGTCGATCTGTTCGTTTCTACGCAAACTAAGCTCGAATCGAATTCGTTATAAAATTTACAATCGACTGGCATTCCTCGCTAGAAAATTTTATTTATTAACCAATTTCCGTACAAAGTCATAATCAAAATAAATTTGACCAAATTAACATGAAATTGATTGTATAGGTTCTCACCTGCAGAACAAGTCATTTTCTTGGCTGTGCGTCATATTTTAGCAATGTTAAAACAAATGTTATACAAAATCCAGAAAAAAACAGCTCGTCCTTTCAGATTTTTAACCAAAATCCTTGGAAATAATGGTCAGATCTTGGAATGTCATACCGCTTTGAATTCGTTACAAAATTTCCAATCGAATGGTATACTCAGATCAAAAAGTTTATTTTTGGCCATATTTGGCAAAAAATCAAGTGTTACCCCTTATGAAAAATGCGAAAATCGGTCAAAAAATTAAATTTATCAAATCCTCCTGGAATCGATTGTGTAGGTTGCCAGCTACACGAAACAGTCATTCTTTTGGCTGTGCGTCTTATTTTGGCAAAGCTACTAGAAAAAAACCCTTAAAAAATATGTTTTGAATATATGTTTTTGATAGACAAAATCCAGAAAAAAACAGCTCGTTCTTTCAGTTTTTTAACCAAAACCCTTGGAAATAATGGTCAGATCTTGGAATGTCATATCGCGTTAAATTCGTTACAAAATTTCCAATCGAATGGTCAAAAAGTTTATTTTTGGCCATATTTGGCAAAAAATCAAGTATTACCCCTTATGAAAAATGCGAAAATCGGTCAAAAAATTAAATTTATCAAATCCTCCTGGAATACTACACGAAACATTCATTCTTTTGGCTGTGCGTCTTATTTTGGCAAAGCTATCAGAAATGTTCAATTCATTGGTAGAAAATTGTGCACGCAATACCATTTTATAGAATATTTTATTATAGTTATACTGCAAGGGTAGATGCATAAACATCGGCTTGCCAAGGTATCAATGGTATCAAACCTTTAAAAACAGCTTAAGACTCGAGCTTGGAACATATCGAATATTTTATACAAATTACCAACATACATTTTTTCCTTTTCAGTGTATGATGACACTTAAGCAAAGGCCACTCTTTGTACACAACAAATCAGGGTTATTGGTGAATCACCGAAATGAAATATTCGTAGCACCCCGAATCTGGACGTTGTGAGTTATCCTTTTATTTGCTTTAAGGTCAAAACGGATTTTTAACTCTTTAACTTTATCAGATTACTTTTCGGACCTGAAGCACTTTAGGCAACTGGGACTAGGTCCGCATTGGAGCTCAAAGGAAGTCGTCAGCAGGCAAATTGGGTAGCCAAAAACGGGCCTGTCTGCCGAGCAGCTGGAGCACTTCCGGCTACCTGACGCCCACTGATCTGCTGAGAATTTCCAAGCTCTCACTCAATTCACTCCAACGCCAGATAGTGGACGGCATCTTTCCCAGCCGCGAGGCCAGCGCTCGCCGCAGGTTCACCCACTTCAAGGACAGCTGTTCCACAGTTTTGGTGCCTCAGTTTTTTCGCGGCTCGTTCAGACGCCGTGACGGGCACGCCCAGGAGCAGAATCAGGAATTTGAGTGCGAGCACGAGGCCGCTCGAGGACACAATATTTAATATTTATTAATTTTTCTGTACATTATCTTACAAAAAAAAAACACAAAATAAAAAAAAATACACCAAATAAAAAAAAATATACCGGCCAAACCAAATTTTTTCCATGAAAACTGGGCAACTTCCCATATTGAAGTACCAGGCGAACAGAAATGCTTAGCAAGTAGCCAGCGCCCTTAGCAATT
This sequence comes from Drosophila rhopaloa, assembly GCF_018152115.1. Classification (NCBI taxonomy): domain Eukaryota; kingdom Metazoa; phylum Arthropoda; class Insecta; order Diptera; family Drosophilidae; genus Drosophila; species Drosophila rhopaloa. Next base: position 26,133,432 of record NW_025335123.1, on the reverse strand, counting down.
GCAATTTAAAATTTTGTTGCATACTTTAGGGCAGATCGATTTTGAAATAACATTTAATTTAATTTAAATTGCGCAGCCACCTGCTGGCATTTATGTTCGCCTGGTGTTTCAAAACCGACAAATTGAAATTTGCCCGTCAAAGTGGACCGCCAAACCAAACTTTTCCCATGCAAAATGGGCAACTTCCCATATCGAAGTACCAGGCGAACAGAAATGCTTAGCAAGTAGCCAGCGCCCTTAGCAATTGCAATTTAAAATTTTGTTGCATACTTTAGGGCAGATCGATTTTGAATTAACATTTAATTTAATTTAAATTGCGCAGCCACCTGCTGGCATTTATGTTCGCCTGGTGTTTCAAAACCGACAAATTGAAATTTGCCCGTCAAAGTGGCCCGCCAAACCAAACTTTTCCCATGCAAAATGGGCAACTTCCCATATCGAAGTACCAGGCGAACAGAAATGCTTAGCAAGTAGCCAGCGCCCTTAGCAATTGCAATTTAAAATTTTGTTGCATACTTTAGGGCAGATCGATTTTGAATTAACATTTAATTTAATTTAAATTGCGCAGCCACCTGCTGGCATTTATGTTCGCCTGGTGTTTCAAAACCGACAAATTGAAATTTGCCCGTCAAAGTGGACCGCCAAACCAAACTTTTCCCATGCAAAATGGGCAACTTCCCATATCGAAGTACCAGGCGAACAGAAATGCTTAGCAAGTAGCCAGCGCCCTTAGCAATTGCAATTTAAAATTGTGTTGCATACTTTTGGGCAGATCGATTTTGAAATAACATTTAATTTAATTTAAATTGCGCAGCCACCTGCTGGCATTTATGTTCGCCTGGTGTTTCAAAACCGACAAATTGAAATTTGCCCGTCAAAGTGGACTGGCCCAGCCCAATTTTTCCCACAGCCATATTTTCCCATCCTATATTTAGAATAATAAACAAATTGGAAGAAGTTTATCTTTATTATAATTTGTTTATGGTTAGGGTGTAATTATCATTAGAAAATGCTGAGGACGTGTGTCTGTGCAAACTCCTAATGCGCTCTAAAAGTTCTATATGTTCGATACGGGTACGCTACTGAATCTCGTGCTAAAAAAAATGAAAAAACAAACAATATAGACCTTAATTATGAACATGACTTTATGGCAGACCGGCGAGCTTCTTCGAACTCTGTAGCGATTCCATGTGCGAAAATTATGCTGCTGAGTGCTGCTTTGGGTTTACAGGTTTGAGTTATGATAAGCACTAGGTGTGTACAGATATAGAAGCATGTATGCCGTATGGTTGCCAAATACAATTTTTAAGGTATGCTATACATGATGATCAGCTCCACGGCGAGAAGATTAGTTCATAACATTTCTTTAGACTTTAAATTACAATTAAGTTTTCGTTTGTAAAAAATTTGGTTTAACGCTTGCAGTAGCCGAGCTTTAGATTATGTGCTATATATGTAAGTATATATAAATCGTAGTATATGCGTACGAATAGTAGATATAAATAATTACAAAAAGTGTCTTTACCATGTAAGAACAAAATACCTGCGCGCAATTTTAAAACAATACTTTAGAATGGGGTTGAAGCCAGAGGGTAAACTAACTAATCTTAATCCTCTTGACCTCTGCTCTGTTATTACTGGCGTCTTACGGTCCGTTCGCGCTCCCGCCCGCTTTCCTCGCGCTGCAGGCTGCCGTGACGGGGTGGAGAGGTGTGTCCGGTGTTGGCGCTTCCACCGTTAAGCACGCGCGCCTTACGCGATCTCTTGAACTTAGCCATGTCCTCGCCGAATACGTCGCCGGTCCTCAGGGCCGAAATGAGGTCGTCGAACTCGCCCTTGTTATCGCCGACCCCGCCTCTCGCCGGGGAATCCAGGCCACTGGTGGGCGAGCCAGATTTGAGGCCCAGGTTGCGGGCCACACTGCTCATCAGACCGCTCTTGTTCTTGCGCTCGATTGTGCGCTTCTTGAGCTCCGCTTCCTGCTTGGCACGCTTTTCCTCCTCCTCCTGGCGCCGGCGAAAGCTCTCGTTGTCGTGCCGCGCCTCCGCGAAGGCGCCGAGGAACGAGTCGAAAATGCCGAAGAACTCGTCCGGCTGCAGAACCGATCCGTCCTCGCCGAACAGACGCACCGCCCGGTCAAAACGCGTCTTCATGTCCTGGAACTTGTCCTCCAGCTCCGCAAACCGCACCGACGCCTGGGCGTGAAACTCGCGCATCACGGGCAGAAAGCGGTCACCTTGCTGGGCGGGACCCGAACTTCGATGGAACTCGATCTCACGGGCTACGTCCGCCAACCCGGTGCGCAGCATCTGAATGTCCTTGTCCATCTCTCCCAGAGAAACCTTCGAGGCCTCGCGCACATGCGGAATGTCTTCTTCCAGCTTTAGCAAGTCCTTGAATTTGCGCTCGATCACTTGGACGAGGTAGTGCAGCAGAGTGGTGCCCTTGGCGGCACTGGACTTGGTGTCCGCCAAGCGGTTGAGCGAGGCCAGTCGGAATCCAGAGGCGTTGCCGCGTGCCCCGCGGTTCATGTAGTTGCCTGGTGGAATACAAATAGACTGTGTTATCGAGAGTATTGGGCAGGTGGCAGTGAAGCATACCCAAGGCCAGGACCAACTCCAAAAGCTTGCGCAGGCGACGGGAACGAGCCACCTCACGAGAGGCCTCCATCACACTAGTGATGCGGGGGATCAGATCGTTGATCGTCAGCATAAAACGCTTCTTGTAGTGCAGACTTTTGAGCCGCTGCTCGTAGTGAGGGATTCTGGAAATCGATGAGTGTACATGAGATATTACCCTTACTAATGCCTTAAATTAAACCCACTTGGATATCTCGTAGAGGAAGCGATCGGCCCGTGCCAGGGACTCAATGTCTTCGCTGTGCTCATCCAGCAAAGCTCGCTCTTCCGACGAGGGGGTGAACTTTAGTAGCTGTTCGACCATGTCCAGTTGCAGTTGCTCGTTGCTGTCCATGGAGAGAATTGCTCTACAAATAGAGTGGTTAGTATGCATGGTTTGTGAAAAGTCATCTACCCTACTTTGATATCTCCATGTCGCTCATTTTCAGCTTGCTTAACAGGATCGTGCAGTTCTGCGCCCTACGTCCGTCGATCACCGACAACACCTTCTGCTTGGCCGACTTGCCAGTCACCCGCAAATCCTCGTAGGATCCATCGGTGGCCTGGGAAGGAAAGACGGTCTTAATAGCGAAGGCTAGGGATAGGAACCCCTGATTTCAACTCACCGACACGCCATTCTTTTGGTATGCTGAGAACAGCTTATCTATCGACTCCAGCTCCATGTTGTTATACAGCTTGCTCTCGTCTAGCTCGTTCCACACGGTGCCCTGAAGTTTGGCGTCCGGCAGTTTCGACCAGTTGAAGCTCTTCAACGGATTCGTTGGCTGTGGCACGTTTTTCTTTGGCAGATCCACTTTCGGTGGCGCAGGAGCTGTGGAAAAGCGTCAAATTGCAGTTTATAGGAGCAAAATTCACAGTGGTGGCTCATTTAAGCCTCTCTATACAACTCACCCATCGTTTGTGCCATACTTGGTGGCGGAGGAGGGGCTCCCGGGCAGGGAGGCGGTGGTGGAGGCATCATGGCCGGCGCCATGGGCGGAGGAGGCGGTGGGATGGCCTTGAGCATGGGTGGCGCCGGCGGGGGCGACACAGCCCCATTGCAGCCAGTGAGACCGGCCACTTTCTGGTCGTCAGGGATACTGCCCTCCGTAACCAGCCGCTCCAGACGAGACCGCTCCTGCTGCTCGCTGAGCAGACGGTGCTGTAAGTCCTCCGCCCGCATCTCGGCGGACTGCGCCCGTTGCACCGCCTGCGAGTGCTGGGCGGACTCTTTCTCCAAACGCTCGCGCATACGCGCCAGACCCGTTTCCAGGTCCTCCTTCTCCTGCATTCGCAGGTCGAGCTCTTGCTCCTTCTTAGCCAGTCGCGACTGCACGTCGAAGTTCTCGCGCTCCAGCTCGTCGGCCCGCTTCCGCGCTTGCGTCAGCTGCTCCTCCTTGACCAACAGACGCACCAACTTGGCTACGTCGATTTGCAGCGGCGCCACGTCAGGATCGTGGACAGGCGAGTCAGCGGCCAGCTTCAACTGCTTTCCTAAGTCATCCGGATCGGGGATGAGATCGCTACTCGGCCGCTGCTCCACCTGCAGCACAATCTGCTGCACCACGCGGTCTATCAGTAGCCAGTGCTCTGTGCAGTGACCCGTGTCTGTTGACAGGAAGTTGACAAGGATTAGATGACAAATAAAACATAAGAAATACTACTTACAGGGCAGCAGGAGCATATGCTGCAGGAGGGAGAGCATGTGGGGATAAGCGGGCGAATGGCTGAGTTTGCGGCGCAGGAGCTCAAACATGGAACCGGCGCTCTTGGTGTCCACGTGCTCCTCATTGAAGCGGCGGGCGAACTCCTTCTCGTCTTCGGCACGAACCATCTCAAAAAAGTCCTGTCGGGGAATTGAGGTCAAAGCATTGGAGGAAGGCCAGCTAGTGGAAGGAATGGCAAGTACTCACCAAATGCCTGTCCAGCGTCTCGTTCTCGTGCGTGCGCAGCTTATCGATCACGGGTTGGATGCCCAGCATAAGAAACTCGTACCTCAAGTGCAGCCGGAACTCGAGGTTTTCCTGGCCGGGTCCATAGTTAAGTACCGCGTTCACGAACGACATGAGGGCGGTCTTCAGATTGACATTTTCCCTGTACGCATAGGTCGATCGGTCTAGATCGTTGACGATGCTCTGGAAACGGGTTCGCTCTGTGGCGAACTCCTGGAAGTAGAGCATGGCCTGCAGCACCTTGCGATGTCCACCAGGCACCAAACACACGGCACCCAGAATCTCCAGGGCGGCGATTTTGGTGCGGATGTTGTCCGCAACCAGGGATCTGGCTATAGTGTCAATGGCCGTTGGATGAGCTAGCACGTGTGCCCGTCCCATAGAGTTGTTCATCAGCGCCTTAATGCACCCAATGAGACTGGTATGAAGCGGGCTGTTAGCCACCCGGATGTCCAACTGCAGCAGGAGGTCGAGCAGGGCCGGCAGCCCGTCCAGCTCCACAAATCGAAGCACGAAGCTATGCGTGGAGGTTCTCAGGGCGGTCTTCAGGGCGTCTACAAAGGCGGCATGGCCATCCAGGCGGTTTCCCAGCTCATGGCTGGGTGAGTCCTCCGGCGAGAGGGATATGTGCACCACCAGCTCCTTCAGTCGCTCTATGTAGTGCTCTGCGGTGGGAGGCTGAGTAATAGCCGCCGCATCTGGACCATCTCCTGCATCCAGGGGAAGTTTCCTCGAGCAGTAGATCTGCCACTTCTTCTGAGCAGGCAGGCTCAGCATCGCCTCCTTATTGGGAGCCGTCAGATCGAGCTCCTCCACCAGCTCCGCGAACTTCGTATCCAGCTCATCCACCGACGGCATGGGTTGAGTGGGCGTGAGCGTCTGAAGAGTGAACGCCCCTTCCACCACACAAATCTCGGGTGGTTCATCGTCCTGGAACGGAAAAGTTAGAAACAAAATTAGTGGCAGGTTACTCAAGCTTCAGCAGTGCGTTTTCAGTTCGATGGTTTCTTCAATTCTGGCCAAAGCCATTGGCCAACCTCGAGCTGAATGCCACACCAAATCAAAAACCTAGACTGCTAGCTCAGGAAGCGGTTGCGCTTGGTGAGCTCATAGCTCATAGTTTAGTCGCTGACTCAGCTTGGTTCTTGGGTCTCGAGGGTTTGGGTAAAATATATAAACTAACATTAAAATGGACATTAATAGAAAATTATAGGAAATTCACTAAACTAAACTAATTTAAACCAATACAAAGCAGGCGGTCAAAAATCATGAAATACATGGATAGCCCCTTGCCTTTTTTTGATGTACGAGAAAGGACTTAAAGAGTGTGGTTTAAGGTTCACAACACTCTTTGAACTAACTAGCATATTTGAAAGGGGGTTTCAGTTACTACGTTGACTATCACTTACCTTGAAGCAGCCGCACCACGCCCTTCTACCTCTGAACACCGGCATCTTCTTCTTCTGCTGATGTCTGTAGTGCTTCTGAAGCGGGGTCTCGCTGCTGCTGGCGCTGCCCGAAAGCCACTTTCTGAGGCCAAGACTGTTGGTGTTGCTGCTGTCGTTGCAGTTGCTGTGGCTGTCAAGATCCTCCTTCAGGCCAAAAGGATAGCCGAAGGTGTATCCTAGTATGTTGTGTGTGTAGAAGGAGCCGGCTCCGGTGCCCAGCCCATTCTCATGGTCGGACTGTGACTGCTGTTGATTGCCGTTGCCGTTGCCGTCGCCGTCACTGCCGTTACTGTTGACGCTTTTGACACTGTCGCGGTTGGTGGCGCTGCGTCCGCTATACTGATTCCAATAGCGATACAGCCCGGGAAAGCAGTTGTAGTCGCTGAGTAGGCCCTTCCAGTGCTCGAAGTCGAACCGCTCCTGGAAGTTGTTGGAAGAGGTGTCGCTGCCGCTGTTGTTGTTGCTGTTGCCGCTGAGGGGGTGGCTGCTGACGTTGCTGCTGCAGCTGCTGATGGGCAGGGTGGCGGTGCTGCCCTGACTGAGGTCACTACAGCTGTTTAAGCTGGTGATGGACACCAAGCTGCTGTTCTTGTAGCTCCCGGTGCTGGCTGTTTTGCTGCTGTTGCCGACGTCACTGGTTATCGTGATCTTGGTCACTCCAGCCGCACTGCTGGTAGTCGCAGTTGCAGTTGCTGCTTCTTCTACGCCCACTCCACCATTAACGGCAATGCAATTGTTGTTCACGCCGGTCACAGATGTGGTGGATCCTCCTAGCGCCGCCTTGGGCTTCTCTAGTGTGCTCGCCGAACTTGGTTGCAGTACCTTCGTGCTGATACTGTGCGTGTCGCGCTCATTGATGCATACTATGGGACACGCCTGTAGCGTCTGCAAATGGAAGGAAGAGATAGGGAGAAATAACGTTAGCCGTGGAATTCCGGAGTAATTGTCCTAACCACAATATATTGACAGCCCGCTGGTGCCAACTGACATGCCGAGGTGTCAAGCCAGACAAATGCCCGTCAGCAGCCTCATACTAAAGCAACAGTACAAACCAGCCAACCAGCCGAGCCAAGAAAACCAAACCAAGTCATGACAAGACGAGACAAACAGTCTGACGACTGGCGAAGACAAATGCAATCGCAGTTGCACACTCTTGGAAACTTGGTCGTTGAAAGGGGCTGCGGATGGTCTTTAATGAACCAAACAATTGAGGTTCTTAGGAGTCCAGTGACTTATGGGCAGTCTCATATTTTTAAGAAACGGTTTAAAGAATAGGCGAAAACCATGTTCCTATATTTTTAAAGATAATATTTATCACGGACCGTGACAATTATAAGTTTTATTAAAAACAAGAAACGAAGGTCACTTTGACAAGTCGAAGTTTATATGCTCTTGCAGCGGTTACAAAATAAATATTGTTTATTTCGATTCATATATGTATATGGTCCCTATAGCATATAATAGCTCTATAATTACATAGTTAAATGTAGGTTATTACATACTTAAGCCTTGAGTCTTAACAGGTCCGTCTCTTTGAAATCGGCTTAAATCTGGCAAAGTTAAGATCAATTATAGATCACCTTTTTACAAGACAAAAGTTCAGAAAGTTGATCAATGATAAAAAAAAAAATTGGAATGCAGATTTTTAGAGAATCAAACCAAAAATCTTTAGAGGTATGCCACTTTAAAATGGGGTTAATTTGGTAAAGTTATGGACTCTAGAAGTCCAATTTTGAGTCACCGGACAAGACACCGGAAAATTAGAAATTACTAACATGAAAATGGGTCAAAAATTTGATCAACGTTAAATTGAAAATTTTGAATGCAGATTTTTAGAGGATCTTTAGAGGTATGCCACTTTAAGATCGGATTAAATTTAGTAAAGTTATAGACTCTGGAAGTGCACTTTGGTTAGCACTTATGCAACTCACCGAAAACTTGGAAATAACTAACATGAAAATGCGTCAAAAATTTAATCTACGTTAAATTAAAAATTTTGAATGCAGATTTTTAGAGGATCAAATCACAAGTCTTTAGAGGTATGCCACTTTAAGATCGGATTAAATTTGTTAAAGTTATAGACTCACGAAGACCAATTTCGGGTCAAAGTTAAACAAGTCATCGGAAAATCAGAAATAACTAACATGAAAATGGGTCAAAAATTTGATCAACGTTGAAGTGAAAATTTTGAATGCAGATTTTTAGAGGATCAAATCACAAGTCTTTAGAGGTATGCCACTTTAAGATCGGATTAAATTTGGTAAAGTTATAGACTCACGAAGACCAATTTTGGGTCAACGTTAAACAAGTCATCGGAAAATCAGAAATAACTATCATGAAAATGCGTCAAAAATTTAATCTACGTTAAATTAAAAATTTTGAATGCAGATTTTTAGAGGATCAAATCACAAGTCTTTAGAGGTATGCCACTTTAAGATCGGATTAAATTTGTAAAAGTTATAGACTCACGAAGACCAATTTCGGGTCAAAGTTAAACAAGTCATCGGAAAATCAGAAATAACTAACATGAAAATGGGTCAAAAATTTAATCTACGTTAAATTAAAAATTTTGAATGCAGATTTTTAGAGGATCAAATCACAAGTCTTTAGAGGTATGCCACTTTAAGATCGGATTAAATTTGGTAAAGTTATAGACTCTGGAAGTGCACTTTGGTTAGTATTTATGCAACTCACCGAAAACTTGGAAATAACTAACATGAAAATGCGTCAAAAATTTAATCTACGTTAAATTAAAAATTTTGAATGCAGATTTTTAGAGGATCAAATCACAAGTCTTTAGAGGTATGCCACTTTAAGATCGGATTAAATTTGGTAAAGTTATAGACTCTGGAAGTGCACTTTGGTTAGTATTTATGCAACTCACCGAAAACTTGAAAATAACTAACATGAAAATGAGTCAAAAATTTGATCAACGTTAAATAAAAAATTTTGAATGCAGATTTTTAGAGGATCAAATCACAAGTCTTTAGAGGTATGCCACTTTAAGATGGGATTAAATTTAGTAAAGTTATAGACTCTGGAACACCAATTTTGGGTCAAAGTTAAACAAGTCATCGGAAAATCAGAAATAACTAACATGAAAATGGGTCAAAAATTTGATCAACGTTGAAGTGAAAATTTTGAATGCAGATTTTTAGAGGATCAAATCACAAGTCTTTAGAGGTATGCCACTTTAAGATCGGATTAAATTTGGTAAAGTTATAGACTCACGAAGACCAATTTTGGGTCAAAGTTAAACAAGTCATCCGAAAATCAGAAAAAAACTAACATGAAAATGGTTTAAAAATTTGATCTACGTTAAATTAAAAATTTTGAATGCAGATTTTTAGAGGATCAAATCACAAGTCTTTAGAGGTATGCCACTTTAAGATCGGATTAAATTTGGTAAAGTTATAGACTCACGAAGACCAATTTTGGGTCAACGTTAAACAAGTCATCGGAAAATCAGAAATAACTAACATGAAAATGCGTCAAAAATTTAATCTACGTTAAATTAAAAATTTTGAATGCAGATTTTTAGAGGATCAAATCACAAGTCTTTAGAGGTATGCCAATTTAAGATGGGATTAAATTTAGTAAAGTTATAGACTCTGGAACACCAATTTTGGGTCAAAGTTAAACAAGTCATCGGAAAATCAGAAATAACTAACATGAAAATGGTTTAAAAATTTGATCTACGTTAAATTAAAAATTTTGAATGCAGATTTTTGGAGGATCAAATCACAAGTCTTTAGAGGTATGCCACTTTAAGATCGGATTAAATTTGGTAAAGTTGTAGACTCACGAAGACCAATTTTGGGTCAAAGTTAAACAAGTCATCGGAAAATCAGAAATAACTAACATGAAAATGCGTCAAAAATTTAATCACCGTTAAATTAAAAATTTTGAATGCAGATTTTTAGAGGATCAAATCACAAGTCTTAAGAGGTATGCCACTTTAAGATCGGATTAAATTTAGTAAAGTTATAGACTCTCAAACACCAATTTTGGGTCAAAGTTAAACAAGTCATCGGAAAATCAGAAATAACTAACATGAAAATGGGTCAAAAATTTGATTAACGTTGAAGTGAAAATTTTGAATGCAGATTTTTAGAGGATCAAATCACAAGTCTTTAGAGGTATGCCACTTTAAGATCGGATTAAATTTGGTAAAGTTATAGACTCACGAAGACCAATTTTGGGTCAAAGTTAAACAAGTCATCGGAAAATCAGAAAAAAACTAACATGAAAATGGTTTAAAAATTTGATCTACGTTAAATTAAAAATTTTGAATGCAGATTTTTAGAGGATCAAATCACAAGTCTTTAGAGGTATGCCACTTTAAGATCGGATTAAATTTGGTAAAGTTATAGACTCTGGAAGTGCACTTTGGTTAGTATTTATGCAACTCACCGAAAACTTGAAAATAACTAACATGAAAATGAGTCAAAAATTTGATCAACGTTAAATAAAAAATTTTGAATGCAGATTTTTAGAGGATCAAATCACAAGTCTTTAGAGGTATGCCACTTTAAGATGGGATTAAATTTAGTAAAGTTATAGACTCTGGAACACCAATTTTGGGTCAAAGTTAAACAAGTCATCGGAAAATCAGAAATAACTAACATGAAAATGGGTCAAAAATTTGATCTACGTTAAATTAAAAATTTTGAATGCAGATTTTTAGAGGATCAAATCACAAGTCTTTAGAGGTATGCCTCAAACACCAATTTTGGGTCAAAGTTAAACAAGTCATCGGAAAATCAGAAATAACTAACATGAAAATGGGTCAAAAATTTGATCAACGTTGAAGTGAAAATTTTGAATGCAGATTTTTAGAGGATCAAATCACAAGTCTTTAGAGGTATGCCACTTTAAGATCGGATTAAATTTGGTAAAGTTATAGACTCACGAAGACCAATTTTGGGTCAAAGTTAAACAAGTCATCGGAAAATCAGAAAAAAACTAACATGAAAATGGTTTAAAAATTTGATCTACGTTAAATTAAAAATTTTGAATGCAGATTTTTAGAGGATCAAATCACAAGTCTTTAGAGGTATGCCACTTTAAGATCGGATTAAATTTGGTAAAGTTATAGACTCACGAAGACCAATTTTGGGTCAACGTTAAACAAGTCATCGGAAAATCAGAAATAACTAACATGAAAATGCGTCAAAAATTTAATCTACGTTAAATTAAAAATTTTGAATGCAGATTTTTAGAGGATCAAATCACAAGTCTTTAGAGGTATGCCAATTTAAGATGGGATTAAATTTAGTAAAGTTATAGACTCTGGAACACCAATTTTGGGTCAAAGTTAAACAAGTCATCGGAAAATCAGAAATAACTAACATGAAAATGGTTTAAAAATTTGATCTACGTTAAATTAAAAATTTTGAATGCAGATTTTTGGAGGATCAAATCACAAGTCTTTAGAGGTATGCCACTTTAAGATCGGATTAAATTTGGTAAAGTTGTAGACTCACGAAGACCAATTTTGGGTCAAAGTTAAACAAGTCATCGGAAAATCAGAAATAACTAACATGAAAATGCGTCAAAAATTTAATCACCGTTAAATTAAAAATTTTGAATGCAGATTTTTAGAGGATCAAATCACAAGTCTTAAGAGGTATGCCACTTTAAGATCGGATTAAATTTAGTAAAGTTATAGACTCTCAAACACCAATTTTGGGTCAAAGTTAAACAAGTCATCGGAAAATCAGAAATAACTAACATGAAAATGGGTCAAAAATTTGATCAACGTTGAAGTGAAAATTTTGAATGCAGATTTTTAGAGGATCAAATCACAAGTCTTTAGAGGTATGCCACTTTAAGATCGGATTAAATTTGGTAAAGTTATAGACTCACGAAGACCAATTTTGGGTCAAAGTTAAACAAGTCATCGGAAAATCAGAAAAAAACTAACATGAAAATGGTTTAAAAATTTGATCTACGTTAAATTAAAAATTTTGAATGCAGATTTTTAGAGGATCAAATCACAAGTCTTTAGAGGTATGCCACTTTAAGATCGGATTAAATTTGGTAAAGTTATAGACTCTGGAAGTGCACTTTGGTTAGTATTTATGCAACTCACCGAAAACTTGAAAATAACTAACATGAAAATGAGTCAAAAATTTGATCAACGTTAAATAAAAAATTTTGAATGCAGATTTTTAGAGGATCAAATCACAAGTCTTTAGAGGTATGCCACTTTAAGATGGGATTAAATTTAGTAAAGTTATAGACTCTGGAACACCAATTTTGGGTCAAAGTTAAACAAGTCATCGGAAAATCAGAAATAACTAACATGAAAATGGGTCAAAAATTTGATCTACGTTAAATTAAAAATTTTGAATGCAGATTTTTAGAGGATCAAATCACAAGTCTTTAGAGGTATGCCTCAAACACCAATTTTGGGTCAAAGTTAAACAAGTCATCGGAAAATCAGAAATAACTAACATGAAAATGGGTCAAAAATTTGATCAACGTTGAAGTGAAAATTTTGAATGCAGATTTTTAGAGGATCAAATCACAAGTCTTTAGAGGTATGCCACTTTAAGATCGGATTAAATTTGGTAAAGTTATAGACTCACGAAGACCAATTTTGGGTCAAAGTTAAACAAGTCATCGGAAAATCAGAAAAAAACTAACATGAAAATGGTTTAAAAATTTGATCTACGTTAAATTAAAAATTTTGAATGCAGATTTTTAGAGGATCAAATCACAAGTCTTTAGAGGTATGCCACTTTAAGATCGGATTAAATTTGGTAAAGTTATAGACTCACGAAGACCAATTTTGGGTCAACGTTAAACAAGTCATCGGAAAATCAGAAATAACTAACATGAAAATGCGTCAAAAATTTAATCTACGTTAAATTAAAAATTTTGAATGCAGATTTTTAGAGGATCAAATCACAAGTCTTTAGAGGTATGCCAATTTAAGATGGGATTAAATTTAGTAAAGTTATAGACTCTGGAACACCAATTTTGGGTCAAAGTTAAACAAGTCATCGGAAAATCAGAAATAACTAACATGAAAATGGTTTAAAAATTTGATCTACGTTAAATTAAAAATTTTGAATGCAGATTTTTGGAGGATCAAATCACAAGTCTTTAGAGGTATGCCACTTTAAGATCGGATTAAATTTGGTAAAGTTGTAGACTCACGAAGACCAATTTTGGGTCAAAGTTAAACAAGTCATCGGAAAATCAGAAATAACTAACATGAAAATGCGTCAAAAATTTAATCACCGTTAAATTAAAAATTTTGAATGCAGATTTTTAGAGGATCAAATCACAAGTCTTAAGAGGTATGCCACTTTAAGATCGGATTAAATTTAGTAAAGTTATAGACTCTCAAACACCAATTTTGGGTCAAAGTTAAACAAGTCATCGGAAAATCAGAAATAACTAACATGAAAATGGGTCAAAAATTTGATCAACGTTGAAGTGAAAATTTTGAATGCAGATTTTTAGAGGATCAAATCACAAGTCTTTAGAGGTATGCCACTTTAAGATCGGATTAAATTTGGTAAAGTTATAGACTCACGAAGACCAATTTTGGGTCAAAGTTAAACAAGTCATCGGAAAATCAGAAAAAAACTAACATGAAAATGGTTTAAAAATTTGATCTACGTTAAATTAAAAATTTTGAATGCAGATTTTTAGAGGATCAAATCACAAGTCTTTAGAGGTATGCCACTTTAAGATCGGATTAAATTTGGTAAAGTTATAGACTCACGAAGACCAATTTTGGGTCAACGTTAAACAAGTCATCGGAAAATCAGAAATAACTAACATGAAAATGGTTTAAAAATTTGATCTAAGGTAAATTTAAAATTTTGAATGCAGATTTTTAGAGGATCAAATCACAAGTCTTTAGAGTTATGCCACTTTAAGATCGGATTAAATTTGGTAAAGTTATAGACTCACGAAGACCAATTTTGGGTCAACGTTAAACAAGTCATCGGAAAATCAGAAATAACTAACATGAAAATGGTTTAAAAATTTGATCTAAGGTAAATTTAAAATTTTGAATGCAGATTTTTAGAGGATCAAATCACAAGTCTTTAGCGGTATGCCACTTTAAGATGGGATTAAATTTAGTAAAGTTATAGACTCTAAAACACCAATTTTGGGTCAAAGTTAAACAAGTCATCGGAAAATCAGAAATAACTAACATGAAAATGGGTCAAAAATTTGATCTACGTTAAATTAAAAATTTTGAATGCAGATTTTTAGAGGATCAAATCACAAGTCTTTAGAGGTATGCCACTTTAAGATCGGATTAAATTTAGTAAAGTTATAGACTCTCGAACACCAATTTTGGGTCAAAGTTAAACAAGTCATCGAAAAATCAGAAATAACTAACATGAAAATGGTTTAAAAATTTGATATACGTTAAATTAAAAATTTTGAATGCAGATTTTTAGAGGATCAAATCACAAGTCTTTAGAGGTATGCCACTTTAAGATCGGATTAAATTTGGTAAAGTTATAGACTCTGGAAGTGCACTTTGGTTAGCATTTATGCAACTCACCGAAAACTTGAAAATAACTAACATGAAAATGAGTCAAAAATTTGATCAACGTTAAATAAAAAATTTTGAATGCAGATTTTTAGAGGATCAAATCACAAGTCTTTAGAGGTATGCCACTTTAAGATGGGATTAAATTTAGTAAAGTTATAGACTCTGGAACACCAATTTTGGGTCAAAGTTAAACAAGTCATCGGAAAATCAGAAATAACTAACATGAAAATGGGTCAAAAATTTGATCTACGTTAAATTAAAAATTTTGAATGCAGATTTTTAGAGGATCAAATCACAAGTCTTTAGAGGTTTGCCACTTTAAGATCGGATTAAATTTGTAAAAGTTATAGACTCTGGAAGTGCACTTTGGTTAGCATTTATGCAACTCACCGAAAACTTGAAAATAACTAACATGAAAATGAGTCAAAAATTCGATCAATGTTAAATAAAAAATTTTGAATGCAGATTTTTAATGGATCAAATCACAAGTCTTGAGAGGTATGCCACTTTAAGATCGGATTAAATTTGGTAAAGTTGTAGACTCACGAAGACCAATTTTGGGTCAAAGTTAAACAAGTCATCGGAAAATCAGAAATAACTAACATGAAAATGCGTCAAAAATTTAATCACCGTTAAATTAAAAATTTTGAATGCAGATGTTTAGAGGATCAAATCACAAGTCTTTAGAGGTATGCCACTTTAAGATCGGATTAAATTTAGTATAGTTATAGACTCTCAAACACCAATTTTGGGTCAAAGTTAAACAAGTCATCGGAAAATCAGAAATAACTAACATGAAAATGGGTCAAAAATTTGATCAACGTTGAAGTGAAAATTTTGAATGCAGATTTTTAGAGGATCAAATCACAAGTCTTTAGAGGTATGCCACTTTAAGATCGGATTAAATTTGGTAAAGTTATAGACTCACGAAGACCAATTTTGGGTCAAAGTTAAACAAGTCATCGGAAAATCAGAAAAAAACTAACATGAAAATGGTTTAAAAATTTGATCTACGTTAAATTAAAAATTTTGAATGCAGATTTTTAGAGGATCAAATCACAAGTCTTTAGAGGTATGCCACTTTAAGATCGGATTAAATTTGGTAAAGTTATAGACTCACGAAGACCAATTTTGGGTCAACGTTAAACAAGTCATCGGAAAATCAGAAATAACTAACATGAAAATGCGTCAAAAATTTAATCTACGTTAAATTAAAAATTTTGAATGCAGATTTTTAGAGGATCAAATCACAAGTCTTTAGAGGTATGCCAATTTAAGATGGGATTAAATTTAGTAAAGTTATAGACTCTGGAACACCAATTTTGGGTCAAAGTTAAACAAGTCATCGGAAAATCAGAAATAACTAACATGAAAATGGTTTAAAAATTTGATCTACGTTAAATTAAAAATTTTGAATGCAGATTTTTGGAGGATCAAATCACAAGTCTTTAGAGGTATGCCACTTTAAGATCGGATTAAATTTGGTAAAGTTGTAGACTTACGAAGACCAATTTTGGGTCAAAGTTAAACAAGTCATCGGAAAATCAGAAATAACTAACATGAAAATGCGTCAAAAATTTAATCACCGTTAAATTAAAAATTTTGAATGCAGATTTTTAGAGGATCAAATCACAAGTCTTAAGAGGTATGCCACTTTAAGATCGGATTAAATTTAGTAAAGTTATAGACTCTCAAACACCAATTTTGGGTCAAAGTTAAACAAGTCATCGGAAAATCAGAAATAACTAACATGAAAATGGGTCAAAAATTTGATCAACGTTGAAGTGAAAATTTTGAATGCAGATTTTTAGAGGATCAAATCACAAGTCTTTAGAGGTATGCCACTTTAAGATCGGATTAAATTTGGTAAAGTTATAGACTCACGAAGACCAATTTTGGGTCAAAGTTAAACAAGTCATCGGAAAATCAGAAAAAAACTAACATGAAAATGGTTTAAAAATTTGATCTACGTTAAATTAAAAATTTTGAATGCAGATTTTTAGAGGATCAAATCACAAGTCTTTAGAGGTATGCCACTTTAAGATCGGATTAAATTTGGTAAAGTTATAGACTCACGAAGACCAATTTTGGGTCAACGTTAAACAAGTCATCGGAAAATCAGAAATAACTAACATGAAAATGGTTTAAAAATTTGATCTAAGGTAAATTTAAAATTTTGAATGCAGATTTTTAGAGGATCAAATCACAAGTCTTTAGAGTTATGCCACTTTAAGATCGGATTAAATTTGGTAAAGTTATAGACTCACGAAGACCAATTTTGGGTCAACGTTAAACAAGTCATCGGAAAATCAGAAATAACTAACATGAAAATGGTTTAAAAATTTGATCTAAGGTAAATTTAAAATTTTGAATGCAGATTTTTAGAGGATCAAATCACAAGTCTTTAGCGGTATGCCACTTTAAGATGGGATTAAATTTAGTAAAGTTATAGACTCTAAAACACCAATTTTGGGTCAAAGTTAAACAAGTCATCGGAAAATCAGAAATAACTAACATGAAAATGGGTCAAAAATTTGATCTACGTTAAATTAAAAATTTTGAATGCAGATTTTTAGAGGATCAAATCACAAGTCTTTAGAGGTATGCCACTTTAAGATCGGATTAAATTTAGTAAAGTTATAGACTCTCGAACACCAATTTTGGGTCAAAGTTAAACAAGTCATCGGAAAATCAGAAATAACTAACATGAAAATGGTTTAAAAATTTGATCTAAGGTAAATTTAAAATTTTGAATGCAGATTTTTAGAGGATCAAATCACAAGTCTTTAGAGGTATGCCACTTTAAGATCGGATTAAATTTGGTAAAGTTATAGACTCACGAAGACCAATTTTGGGTCAAAGTTAAACAAGTCATCGGAAAATCAGAAATAACTAACATGAAAATGCGTCAAAAATTTAATCTACGTTAAATTAAAAATTTTGAATGCAGATTTTTAGAGGATCAAATCACAAGTCTTTAGAGGTATGCCACTTTAAGATCGGATTAAATTTGGTAAAGTTATAGACTCACGAAGACCAATTTTGGGTCAAAGTTAAACAAGTCATCGGAAAATCAGAAATAACTAACATGAAAATGGTTTAAAAATTTGATCTAAGGTAAATTTAAAATTTTGAATGCAGATTTTTAGGGGATCAAATCACAAGTCTTTAGAGGTATGCCACTTTAAGATCGGATTAAATTTGGTAAAGTTATAGACTCACGAAGACCAATTTTGGGTCAAAGTTAAACAAGTCATCGGAAAATCAGAAATAACTAACATGAAAATGGGTCAAAAATTTGATCTACGTTAAATTAAAAATTTTGAATGCAGATTTTTAGAGGATCAAATCGCAAGTCTTTAGAGGTATGCCACTTTAAGATCGGATTAAATTTGGTAAAGTTATAGACTCACGAAGACCAATTTTGGGTCAAAGTTAAACAAGTCATCGGAAAATCAGAAATAACTAACATGAAAATGGGTCAAAAATTTGATCTACGTTAAATTAAAAATTTTGAATGCAGATTTTTGGAGGATCAAATCACAAGTCTTTAAAGGTATGCCACTTTAAGATCGGATTAAATTTGTAAAAGTTATAGACTCTGGAAGTGCACTTTGGTTAGCATTTATGCAACTCACCGAAAACTTGAAAATAACTAACATGAAAATGAGTCAAAAATTTGATCAACGTTAAATAAAAAATTTTGAATGCAGATTTTTAGAGGATCAAATCACAAGTCTTTAGAGGTATGCCACTTTAAGATGGGATTAAATTTAGTAAAGTTATAGACTCTGGAACACCAATTTTGGGTCAAAGTTAAACAAGTCATCGGAAAATCAGAAATAACTAACATGAAAATGGTTTAAAAATTTGATCTAAGGTAAATTTAAAATTTTGAATGCAGATTTTTAGATATGCCACTTTAAGATGGGATTAAATTTAGTAAAGTTATAGACTCTAAAACACCAATTTTGGGTCAAAGTTAAACAAGTCATCGGAAAATCAGAAATAACTAACATGAAAATGGGTCAAAAATTTGATCTACGTTAAATTAAAAATTTTGAATGCAGATTTTTAGAGGATCAAATCACAAGTCTTTAGAGGTATGCCACTTTAAGATGGGATTAAATTTGTAAAAGTTATAGACTCACGAAGACCAATTTCGGGTCAAAGTTAAACAAGTCATCGGAAAATCAGAAATAACTAACATGAAAATGGGTCAAAAATTTGATCAACGTTGAAGTGAAAATTTTGAATGCAGATTTTTAGAGGATCAAATCACAAGTCTTTAGAGGTATGCCACTTTAAGATCGGATTAAATTTGGTAAAGTTATAGACTCACGAAGACCAATTTTGGGTCAAAGTTAAACAAGTCATCGGAAAATCAGAAATAACTAACATGAAAATGGTTTAAAAATTTGATCTACGTTAAATTAAAAATTTTGAATGCAGATTTTTAGAGGATCAAATCACAAGTCTTTAGAGGTATGCCACTTTAAGATCGGATTAAATTTAGTAAAGTTATAGACTCTCGAACACCAATTTTCGGTCAAAGTTAAACAAGTCATCGGAAAATCAGAAATAACTAACATGAAAATGCGTCAAAAATTTAATCTACGTTAAATTAAAAATTTTGAATGCAGATTTTTAGAGGATCAAATCACAAGTCTTTAGAGGTATGCCACTTTAAGATCGGATTTAATTTAGTAAAGTTATAGACTCTCGAACACCAATTTTGGGTCAAAGTTAAACAAGTCATCGGAAAATCAGAAATAACTAACATGAAAATGGTTTAAAAATTTGATCTAAGGTAAATTTAAAATTTTGAATGCAGATTTTTAGAGGATCAAATCACAAGTCTTTAGAGGTATGCCACTTTAAGATCGGATTAAATTTGGTAAAGTTATAGACTCACGAAGACCAATTTTGGGTCAAAGTTAAACAAGTCATCGGAAAATCAGAAATAACTAACATGAAAATGGGTCAAAAATTTGATCTACGTTAAATTAAAAATTTTGAATGCAGATTTTTAGAGGATCAAATCGCAAGTCTTTAGAGGTATGCCACTTTAAGATCGGATTAAATTTGGTAAAGTTATAGACTCACGAAGACCAATTTTGGGTCAAAGTTAAACAAGTCATCGGAAAATCAGAAATAACTAACATGAAAATGCGTCAAAAATTTAATCACCGTTAAATTAAAAATTTTGAATGCAGATTTTTAGAGGATCAAATCACAAGTCTTTAGAGGTATGCCACTTTAAGATGGGATTAAATTTAGTAAAGTTATAGACTCTGGAACACCAATTTTGGGTCAAAGTTAAACAAGTCATCGGAAAATCAGAAATAACTAACATGAAAATGGGTCAAAAATTTAATCTACGTTAAATTAAAAATTTTGAATGCAGATTTTTAGAGGATCAAATCACAAGTCTTTAGAGGTATGCCACTTTAAGATGGGATTAAATTTAGTAAAGTTATAGACTCTGGAACACCAATTTTGGGTCAAAGTTAAACAAGTCATCGGAAAATCAGAAATAACTAACATGAAAATGGGTCAAAAATTTGATCAACGTTGAAGTGAAAATTTTGAATGCAGATTTTTAGAGGATCAAATCACAAGTCTTTAGAGGTATGCCACTTTAAGATCGGATTAAATTTGGTAAAGTTATAGACTCACGAAGACCAATTTTGGGTCAAAGTTAAACAAGTCATCGGAAAATCAGAAAAAAACTAACATGAAAATGGTTTAAAAATTTGATCTACGTTAAATTAAAAATTTTGAATGCAGATTTTTAGAGGATCAAATCACAAGTCTTTAGAGGTATGCCACTTTAAGATCGGATTAAATTTGGTAAAGTTATAGACTCACGAAGACCAATTTTGGGTCAACGTTAAACAAGTCATCGGAAAATCAGAAATAACTAACATGAAAATGGTTTAAAAATTTGATCTAAGGTAAATTTAAAATTTTGAATGCAGATTTTTAGAGGATCAAATCACAAGTCTTTAGAGTTATGCCACTTTAAGATCGGATTAAATTTGGTAAAGTTATAGACTCACGAAGACCAATTTTGGGTCAACGTTAAACAAGTCATCGGAAAATCAGAAATAACTAACATGAAAATGGTTTAAAAATTTGATCTAAGGTAAATTTAAAATTTTGAATGCAGATTTTTAGAGGATCAAATCACAAGTCTTTAGCGGTATGCCACTTTAAGATGGGATTAAATTTAGTAAAGTTATAGACTCTAAAACACCAATTTTGGGTCAAAGTTAAACAAGTCATCGGAAAATCAGAAATAACTAACATGAAAATGGGTCAAAAATTTGATCTACGTTAAATTAAAAATTTTGAATGCAGATTTTTAGAGGATCAAATCACAAGTCTTTAGAGGTATGCCACTTTAAGATCGGATTAAATTTAGTAAAGTTATAGACTCTCGAACACCAATTTTGGGTCAAAGTTAAACAAGTCATCGGAAAATCAGAAATAACTAACATGAAAATGGTTTAAAAATTTGATCTAAGGTAAATTTAAAATTTTGAATGCAGATTTTTAGAGGATCAAATCACAAGTCTTTAGAGGTATGCCACTTTAAGATCGGATTAAATTTGGTAAAGTTATAGACTCACGAAGACCAATTTTGGGTCAAAGTTAAACAAGTCATCGGAAAATCAGAAATAACTAACATGAAAATGCGTCAAAAATTTAATCTACGTTAAATTAAAAATTTTGAATGCAGATTTTTAGAGGATCAAATCACAAGTCTTTAGAGGTATGCCACTTTAAGATGGGATTAAATTTGTAAAAGTTATAGACTCACGAAGACCAATTTCGGGTCAAAGTTAAACAAGTCATCGGAAAATCAGAAATAACTAACATGAAAATGGGTCAAAAATTTGATCAACGTTGAAGTGAAAATTTTGAATGCAGATTTTTAGAGGATCAAATCACAAGTCTTTAGAGGTATGCCACTTTAAGATCGGATTAAATTTGGTAAAGTTATAGACTCACGAAGACCAATTTTGGGTCAAAGTTAAACAAGTCATCGGAAAATCAGAAATAACTAACATGAAAATGGTTTAAAAATTTGATCTACGTTAAATTAAAAATTTTGAATGCAGATTTTTAGAGGATCAAATCACAAGTCTTTAGAGGTATGCCACTTTAAGATCGGATTAAATTTAGTAAAGTTATAGACTCTCGAACACCAATTTTCGGTCAAAGTTAAACAAGTCATCGGAAAATCAGAAATAACTAACATGAAAATGCGTCAAAAATTTAATCTACGTTAAATTAAAAATTTTGAAT
This sequence comes from Drosophila rhopaloa, assembly GCF_018152115.1. Classification (NCBI taxonomy): domain Eukaryota; kingdom Metazoa; phylum Arthropoda; class Insecta; order Diptera; family Drosophilidae; genus Drosophila; species Drosophila rhopaloa. The sequence goes on along the minus strand of NW_025335123.1, from coordinate 26,111,570 downwards.
GCAGATTTTTAGAGGATCAAATCACAAGTCTTTAGAGGTATGCCACTTTAAGATCGGATTTAATTTAGTAAAGTTATAGACTCTCGAACACCAATTTTGGGTCAAAGTTAAACAAGTCATCGGAAAATCAGAAATAACTAACATGAAAATGGTTTAAAAATTTGATCTAAGGTAAATTTAAAATTTTGAATGCAGATTTTTAGAGGATCAAATCACAAGTCTTTAGAGGTATGCCACTTTAAGATCGGATTAAATTTGGTAAAGTTATAGACTCACGAAGACCAATTTTGGGTCAAAGTTAAACAAGTCATCGGAAAATCAGAAATAACTAACATGAAAATGGGTCAAAAATTTGATCTACGTTAAATTAAAAATTTTGAATGCAGATTTTTAGAGGATCAAATCGCAAGTCTTTAGAGGTATGCCACTTTAAGATCGGATTAAATTTGGTAAAGTTATAGACTCACGAAGACCAATTTTGGGTCAAAGTTAAACAAGTCATCGGAAAATCAGAAATAACTAACATGAAAATGCGTCAAAAATTTAATCACCGTTAAATTAAAAATTTTGAATGCAGATTTTTAGAGGATCAAATCACAAGTCTTTAGAGGTATGCCACTTTAAGATGGGATTAAATTTAGTAAAGTTATAGACTCTGGAACACCAATTTTGGGTCAAAGTTAAACAAGTCATCGGAAAATCAGAAATAACTAACATGAAAATGGGTCAAAAATTTAATCTACGTTAAATTAAAAATTTTGAATGCAGATTTTTAGAGGATCAAATCACAAGTCTTTAGAGGTATGCCACTTTAAGATGGGATTAAATTTGTAAAAGTTATAGACTCACGAAGACCAATTTCGGGTCAAAGTTAAACAAGTCATCGGAAAATCAGAAATAACTAACATGAAAATGGGTCAAAAATTTGATCAACGTTGAAGTGAAAATTTTGAATGCAGATTTTTAGAGGATCAAATCACAAGTCTTTAGAGGTATGCCACTTTAAGATCGGATTAAATTTGGTAAAGTTATAGACTCACGAAGACCAATTTTGGGTCAAAGTTAAACAAGTCATCGGAAAATCAGAAATAACTAACATGAAAATGGTTTAAAAATTTGATCTACGTTAAATTAAAAATTTTGAATGCAGATTTTTAGAGGATCAAATCACAAGTCTTTAGAGGTATGCCACTTTAAGATCGGATTAAATTTAGTAAAGTTATAGACTCTCGAACACCAATTTTCGGTCAAAGTTAAACAAGTCATCGGAAAATCAGAAATAACTAACATGAAAATGCGTCAAAAATTTAATCTACGTTAAATTAAAAATTTTGAATGCAGATTTTTAGAGGATCAAATCACAAGTCTTTAGAGGTATGCCACTTTAAGATCGGATTTAATTTAGTAAAGTTATAGACTCTCGAACACCAATTTTGGGTCAAAGTTAAACAAGTCATCGGAAAATCAGAAATAACTAACATGAAAATGGTTTAAAAATTTGATCTAAGGTAAATTTAAAATTTTGAATGCAGATTTTTAGAGGATCAAATCACAAGTCTTTAGAGGTATGCCACTTTAAGATCGGATTAAATTTGGTAAAGTTATAGACTCACGAAGACCAATTTTGGGTCAAAGTTAAACAAGTCATCGGAAAATCAGAAATAACTAACATGAAAATGGGTCAAAAATTTGATCTACGTTAAATTAAAAATTTTGAATGCAGATTTTTAGAGGATCAAATCGCAAGTCTTTAGAGGTATGCCACTTTAAGATCGGATTAAATTTGGTAAAGTTATAGACTCACGAAGACCAATTTTGGGTCAAAGTTAAACAAGTCATCGGAAAATCAGAAATAACTAACATGAAAATGCGTCAAAAATTTAATCACCGTTAAATTAAAAATTTTGAATGCAGATTTTTAGAGGATCAAATCACAAGTCTTTAGAGGTATGCCACTTTAAGATGGGATTAAATTTAGTAAAGTTATAGACTCTGGAACACCAATTTTGGGTCAAAGTTAAACAAGTCATCGGAAAATCAGAAATAACTAACATGAAAATGGGTCAAAAATTTAATCTACGTTAAATTAAAAATTTTGAATGCAGATTTTTAGAGGATCAAATCACAAGTCTTTAGAGGTATGCCACTTTAAGATGGGATTAAATTTAGTAAAGTTATAGACTCTGGAACACCAATTTTGGGTCAAAGTTAAACAAGTCATCGGAAAATCAGAAATAACTAACATGAAAATGGGTCAAAAATTTGATCAACGTTGAAGTGAAAATTTTGAATGCAGATTTTTAGAGGATCAAATCACAAGTCTTTAGAGGTATGCCACTTTAAGATCGGATTAAATTTGGTAAAGTTATAGACTCACGAAGACCAATTTTGGGTCAAAGTTAAACAAGTCATCGGAAAATCAGAAAAAAACTAACATGAAAATGGTTTAAAAATTTGATCTACGTTAAATTAAAAATTTTGAATGCAGATTTTTAGAGGATCAAATCACAAGTCTTTAGAGGTATGCCACTTTAAGATCGGATTAAATTTGGTAAAGTTATAGACTCACGAAGACCAATTTTGGGTCAACGTTAAACAAGTCATCGGAAAATCAGAAATAACTAACATGAAAATGGTTTAAAAATTTGATCTAAGGTAAATTTAAAATTTTGAATGCAGATTTTTAGAGGATCAAATCACAAGTCTTTAGAGTTATGCCACTTTAAGATCGGATTAAATTTGGTAAAGTTATAGACTCACGAAGACCAATTTTGGGTCAACGTTAAACAAGTCATCGGAAAATCAGAAATAACTAACATGAAAATGGTTTAAAAATTTGATCTAAGGTAAATTTAAAATTTTGAATGCAGATTTTTAGAGGATCAAATCACAAGTCTTTAGCGGTATGCCACTTTAAGATGGGATTAAATTTAGTAAAGTTATAGACTCTAAAACACCAATTTTGGGTCAAAGTTAAACAAGTCATCGGAAAATCAGAAATAACTAACATGAAAATGGGTCAAAAATTTGATCTACGTTAAATTAAAAATTTTGAATGCAGATTTTTAGAGGATCAAATCACAAGTCTTTAGAGGTATGCCACTTTAAGATCGGATTAAATTTAGTAAAGTTATAGACTCTCGAACACCAATTTTGGGTCAAAGTTAAACAAGTCATCGGAAAATCAGAAATAACTAACATGAAAATGGTTTAAAAATTTGATCTAAGGTAAATTTAAAATTTTGAATGCAGATTTTTAGAGGATCAAATCACAAGTCTTTAGAGGTATGCCACTTTAAGATCGGATTAAATTTGGTAAAGTTATAGACTCACGAAGACCAATTTTGGGTCAAAGTTAAACAAGTCATCGGAAAATCAGAAATAACTAACATGAAAATGCGTCAAAAATTTAATCTACGTTAAATTAAAAATTTTGAATGCAGATTTTTAGAGGATCAAATCACAAGTCTTTAGAGGTATGCCACTTTAAGATCGGATTAAATTTGGTAAAGTTATAGACTCACGAAGACCAATTTTGGGTCAAAGTTAAACAAGTCATCGGAAAATCAGAAATAACTAACATGAAAATGGTTTAAAAATTTGATCTAAGGTAAATTTAAAATTTTGAATGCAGATTTTTAGGGGATCAAATCACAAGTCTTTAGAGGTATGCCACTTTAAGATCGGATTAAATTTGGTAAAGTTATAGACTCACGAAGACCAATTTTGGGTCAAAGTTAAACAAGTCATCGGAAAATCAGAAATAACTAACATGAAAATGGGTCAAAAATTTGATCTACGTTAAATTAAAAATTTTGAATGCAGATTTTTAGAGGATCAAATCGCAAGTCTTTAGAGGTATGCCACTTTAAGATCGGATTAAATTTGGTAAAGTTATAGACTCACGAAGACCAATTTTGGGTCAAAGTTAAACAAGTCATCGGAAAATCAGAAATAACTAACATGAAAATGGGTCAAAAATTTGATCTACGTTAAATTAAAAATTTTGAATGCAGATTTTTGGAGGATCAAATCACAAGTCTTTAAAGGTATGCCACTTTAAGATCGGATTAAATTTGTAAAAGTTATAGACTCTGGAAGTGCACTTTGGTTAGCATTTATGCAACTCACCGAAAACTTGAAAATAACTAACATGAAAATGAGTCAAAAATTTGATCAACGTTAAATAAAAAATTTTGAATGCAGATTTTTAGAGGATCAAATCACAAGTCTTTAGAGGTATGCCACTTTAAGATGGGATTAAATTTAGTAAAGTTATAGACTCTGGAACACCAATTTTGGGTCAAAGTTAAACAAGTCATCGGAAAATCAGAAATAACTAACATGAAAATGGTTTAAAAATTTGATCTAAGGTAAATTTAAAATTTTGAATGCAGATTTTTAGATATGCCACTTTAAGATGGGATTAAATTTAGTAAAGTTATAGACTCTAAAACACCAATTTTGGGTCAAAGTTAAACAAGTCATCGGAAAATCAGAAATAACTAACATGAAAATGGGTCAAAAATTTGATCTACGTTAAATTAAAAATTTTGAATGCAGATTTTTAGAGGATCAAATCACAAGTCTTTAGAGGTATGCCACTTTAAGATGGGATTAAATTTGTAAAAGTTATAGACTCACGAAGACCAATTTCGGGTCAAAGTTAAACAAGTCATCGGAAAATCAGAAATAACTAACATGAAAATGGGTCAAAAATTTGATCAACGTTGAAGTGAAAATTTTGAATGCAGATTTTTAGAGGATCAAATCACAAGTCTTTAGAGGTATGCCACTTTAAGATCGGATTAAATTTGGTAAAGTTATAGACTCACGAAGACCAATTTTGGGTCAAAGTTAAACAAGTCATCGGAAAATCAGAAATAACTAACATGAAAATGGTTTAAAAATTTGATCTACGTTAAATTAAAAATTTTGAATGCAGATTTTTAGAGGATCAAATCACAAGTCTTTAGAGGTATGCCACTTTAAGATCGGATTAAATTTAGTAAAGTTATAGACTCTCGAACACCAATTTTCGGTCAAAGTTAAACAAGTCATCGGAAAATCAGAAATAACTAACATGAAAATGCGTCAAAAATTTAATCTACGTTAAATTAAAAATTTTGAATGCAGATTTTTAGAGGATCAAATCACAAGTCTTTAGAGGTATGCCACTTTAAGATCGGATTTAATTTAGTAAAGTTATAGACTCTCGAACACCAATTTTGGGTCAAAGTTAAACAAGTCATCGGAAAATCAGAAATAACTAACATGAAAATGGTTTAAAAATTTGATCTAAGGTAAATTTAAAATTTTGAATGCAGATTTTTAGAGGATCAAATCACAAGTCTTTAGAGGTATGCCACTTTAAGATCGGATTAAATTTGGTAAAGTTATAGACTCACGAAGACCAATTTTGGGTCAAAGTTAAACAAGTCATCGGAAAATCAGAAATAACTAACATGAAAATGGGTCAAAAATTTGATCTACGTTAAATTAAAAATTTTGAATGCAGATTTTTAGAGGATCAAATCGCAAGTCTTTAGAGGTATGCCACTTTAAGATCGGATTAAATTTGGTAAAGTTATAGACTCACGAAGACCAATTTTGGGTCAAAGTTAAACAAGTCATCGGAAAATCAGAAATAACTAACATGAAAATGCGTCAAAAATTTAATCACCGTTAAATTAAAAATTTTGAATGCAGATTTTTAGAGGATCAAATCACAAGTCTTTAGAGGTATGCCACTTTAAGATGGGATTAAATTTAGTAAAGTTATAGACTCTGGAACACCAATTTTGGGTCAAAGTTAAACAAGTCATCGGAAAATCAGAAATAACTAACATGAAAATGGGTCAAAAATTTAATCTACGTTAAATTAAAAATTTTGAATGCAGATTTTTAGAGGATCAAATCACAAGTCTTTAGAGGTATGCCACTTTAAGATGGGATTAAATTTAGTAAAGTTATAGACTCTGGAACACCAATTTTGGGTCAAAGTTAAACAAGTCATCGGAAAATCAGAAATAACTAACATGAAAATGGGTCAAAAATTCGATCTACGTTAAATTAAAAATTTTGAATGCAGATTTTTAGAGGATCAAATCACAAGTCTTTAGAGGTATGATTAAATCGGATTAAATTTGTAAAAGTTATAGACTCTGGAAGTGCACTTTGGTTAGCATTTATGCAACTCACCGAAAACTTGAAAAAAACTAACATGAAAATGAGTCAAAAATTCGATCAACGTTAAATAAAAAATTTTGAATGCAGATTTTTAAAGGATCAAATCACAAGTCTTTAGAGTTATGCCACTTTAAGATCGGATTAAATTTGGTAAAGTTGTAGACTCACGAAGACCAATTTTGGGTCAAAGTTAAACAAGTCATCGGAAAATCAGAAATAACTAACATGAAAATGCGTCAAAAATTTAATCACCGTTAAATTAAAAATTTTGAATGCAGATTTTTAGAGGATCAAATCACAAGTCTTTAGAGGTATGCCACTTTAAGATGGGATTAAATTTAGTAAAGTTATAGACTCTGGAACACCAATTTTGGGTCAAAGTTAAACAAGTCATCGGAAAATCAGAAATAACTAACATGAAAATGGGTCAAAAATTTGATCTACGTTAAATTAAAAATTTTGAATGCAGATTTTTAGAGGATCAAATCACAAGTCTTTAGATTTCAAAAATTAGAATCAAAAATTTAATCTACGTTAAATTAAAAATTTTTAATGCAGATTTTTAGAGGATCAAATCACAAGTCTTTAAAGGTATGCCACTTTAAGATGGGATTAAATTTAGTAAAGTTATAGACTCTGGAACACCAATTTTGGGTCAAAGTTAAACAAGTCATCGGAAAATCAGAAATAACTAACATGAAAATGGGTCAAAAATTTGATCTACGTTAAATTAAAAATTTTGAATGCAGATTTTTAGAGGATCAAATCACAAGTCTTTAGATTTCAAAAATTAGAATCAAAAATTTAATCTACGTTAAATTAAAAATTTTTAATGCAGATTTTTAGAGGATCAAATCACAAGTCTTTAGAGGTATGCCACTTTAAGATCGGATTAAATTTGGTAAAGTTATAGACTCACGAAGACCAATTTTGGGTCAAAGTTAAACAAGTCATCGGAAAATCAGAAATAACTAACATGAAAATGGGTCAAAAATTTGATCAACGTTGAAGTGAAAATTTTGAATGCAGATTTTTAGAGGATCAAATCACAAGTCTTTAGAGGTATGCCACTTTAAGATCGGATTAAATTTGGTAAAGTTATAGACTCACGAAGACCAATTTTGGGTCAAAGTTAAACAAGTCATCGGAAAATCAGAAATAACTAACATGAAAATGGTTTAAAAATTTGATCTACGTTAAATTAAAAATTTTGAATGCAGATTTTTAGAGGATCAAATCACAAGTCTTTAGAGGTATGCCACTTTAAGATCGGATTAAATTTAGTAAAGTTATAGACTCTCGAACACCAATTTTCGGTCAAAGTTAAACAAGTCATCGGAAAATCAGAAATAACTAACATGAAAATGCGTCAAAAATTTAATCTACGTTAAATTAAAAATTTTGAATGCAGATTTTTAGAGGATCAAATCACAAGTCTTTAGAGGTATGCCACTTTAAGATCGGATTTAATTTAGTAAAGTTATAGACTCTCGAACACCAATTTTGGGTCAAAGTTAAACAAGTCATCGGAAAATCAGAAATAACTAACATGAAAATGGTTTAAAAATTTGATCTAAGGTAAATTTAAAATTTTGAATGCAGATTTTTAGAGGATCAAATCACAAGTCTTTAGAGGTATGCCACTTTAAGATCGGATTAAATTTGGTAAAGTTATAGACTCACGAAGACCAATTTTGGGTCAAAGTTAAACAAGTCATCGGAAAATCAGAAATAACTAACATGAAAATGGGTCAAAAATTTGATCTACGTTAAATTAAAAATTTTGAATGCAGATTTTTAGAGGATCAAATCGCAAGTCTTTAGAGGTATGCCACTTTAAGATCGGATTAAATTTGGTAAAGTTATAGACTCACGAAGACCAATTTTGGGTCAAAGTTAAACAAGTCATCGGAAAATCAGAAATAACTAACATGAAAATGCGTCAAAAATTTAATCACCGTTAAATTAAAAATTTTGAATGCAGATTTTTAGAGGATCAAATCACAAGTCTTTAGAGGTATGCCACTTTAAGATGGGATTAAATTTAGTAAAGTTATAGACTCTGGAACACCAATTTTGGGTCAAAGTTAAACAAGTCATCGGAAAATCAGAAATAACTAACATGAAAATGGGTCAAAAATTTAATCTACGTTAAATTAAAAATTTTGAATGCAGATTTTTAGAGGATCAAATCACAAGTCTTTAGAGGTATGCCACTTTAAGATGGGATTAAATTTAGTAAAGTTATAGACTCTGGAACACCAATTTTGGGTCAAAGTTAAACAAGTCATCGGAAAATCAGAAATAACTAACATGAAAATGGGTCAAAAATTCGATCTACGTTAAATTAAAAATTTTGAATGCAGATTTTTAGAGGATCAAATCACAAGTCTTTAGAGGTATGATTAAATCGGATTAAATTTGTAAAAGTTATAGACTCTGGAAGTGCACTTTGGTTAGCATTTATGCAACTCACCGAAAACTTGAAAAAAACTAACATGAAAATGAGTCAAAAATTCGATCAACGTTAAATAAAAAATTTTGAATGCAGATTTTTAAAGGATCAAATCACAAGTCTTTAGAGTTATGCCACTTTAAGATCGGATTAAATTTGGTAAAGTTGTAGACTCACGAAGACCAATTTTGGGTCAAAGTTAAACAAGTCATCGGAAAATCAGAAATAACTAACATGAAAATGCGTCAAAAATTTAATCACCGTTAAATTAAAAATTTTGAATGCAGATTTTTAGAGGATCAAATCACAAGTCTTTAGAGGTATGCCACTTTAAGATGGGATTAAATTTAGTAAAGTTATAGACTCTGGAACACCAATTTTGGGTCAAAGTTAAACAAGTCATCGGAAAATCAGAAATAACTAACATGAAAATGGGTCAAAAATTTGATCTACGTTAAATTAAAAATTTTGAATGCAGATTTTTAGAGGATCAAATCACAAGTCTTTAGATTTCAAAAATTAGAATCAAAAATTTAATCTACGTTAAATTAAAAATTTTTAATGCAGATTTTTAGAGGATCAAATCACAAGTCTTTAAAGGTATGCCACTTTAAGATGGGATAAAATTTAGTAAAGTTATAGACTCTGGAACACCAATTTTGGGTCAAAGTTAAACAAGTCATCGGAAAATCAGAAATAACTAACATGAAAATGGGTCAAAAATTTGATCTACGTTAAATTAAAAATTTTGAATGCAGATTTTTAGAGGATCAAATCACAAGTCTTTAGATTTCAAAAATTAGAATCAAAAATTTAATCTACGTTAAATTAAAAATTTTTAATGCAGATTTTTAGAGGATCAAATCACAAGTCTTTAGAGGTATGCCACTTTAAGATCGGATTAAATTTGGTAAAGTTATAGACTCACGAAGACCAATTTTGGGTCAAAGTTAAACAAGTCATCGGAAAATCAGAAATAACTAACATGAAAATGCGTCAAAAATTTAATCTACGTTAAATTAAAAATTTTTAATGCAGATTTTTAGAGGATCAAATCACAAGTCTTTAAAGGTATGCCAATTTAAAATGGGATTAAATTTAGTAAAGTTATAGACTCTGGAACACCAATTTTGGGTCAAAGTTAAACAAGTCATCGGAAAATCAGAAATAACTAACATGAAAATGGTTTAAAAATTTGATCTACGGTAAATTAAAAATTTTGAATGCAGATTTTTAGAGGATCAAATCACAAGTCTTTAGAGGTATGCCACTTTAAGATCGGATTAAATTTAGTAAAGTTATAGACTCTCGAACACCAATTTTGGGTCAAAGCTAAACAAGTCATCGGAAAATCAGAAATAACTAACATGAAAATGGTTTAAAATTTTGATCTACGGTAAATTAAAAATTTTGAATGCAGATTTTTAGAGGATCAAATCACAAGTCTTTAGAGGTATGCCACTTTAAGATCGGATTAAATTTGGTAAAGTTATAGACTCACGAAGACCAATTTTGGGTCAAAGTTAAACAAGTCATCGGAAAATCAGAAATAACTAACATGAAAATGCGTCAAAAATTTAATCTACGTTAAATTAAAAATTTTTAATGCAGATTTTTAGAGGATCAAATCACAAGTCTTTAAAGGTATGCCAATTTAAAATGGGATTAAATTTAGTAAAGTTATAGACTCTGGAACACCAATTTTGGGTCAAAGTTAAACAAGTCATCGGAAAATCAGAAATAACTAACATGAAAATGGTTTAAAAATTTGATCTACGTTAAATTAAAAATTTTGAATGCAGATTTTTAGAGGATCAAATCACAAGTCTTTAGAGGTATGCCACTTTAAGATCGGATTAAATTTAGTAAAGTTATAGACTCTCGAACACCAATTTTCGGTCAAAGTTAAACAAGTCATCGGAAAATCAGAAATAACTAACATGAAAATGCGTCAAAAATTTAATCTATGTTAAATTACAAATTTTGAATGCAGATTTTTAGAGGATCAAATCACAAGTCTTTAGAGGTATGCCACTTTAATATCGGATTAAATTTGGTAAAGTTATAGACTCACAAAGACCAATTTTGGGTCAACGTTAAACAAGTCATCGGAAAATCAGAAATAACTAACATGAAAAGGTTCAACACTTTTATCTACGTTAAATTAAAAATTGTAAATGCAGATTTTTAGAGGATCAAATCACAAGTCTTTAGAGGTATGCCACTTTAAGATCGGATTAAATTTAGTAAAGTTATAAACTCTAGAAGACCAATTTTGGGTCAACGTTAAACAAGTCATCGGAAAATTAGAAATAACTATCATGAAAATGGGTATAAAATTTGATTAACGTTAAATTGAAAATTTCGAATGCAAATTTTTAGAGAATCGAATCACAAGTATTTTGAGGTATTTAGATCAGATTAAATTTTATAAAGTTCTGCACTCAGAAGTAAATATTTATTCTATATTACAATTTCGATGCTTAAAAACAATGAAGCTGAGTCGATTTTCCAATTACTTTTGGTATCGCTAATATGGCAGCTAACTCTGCCGAAAATCTGAGACTGTTAATAGTATATTTTAACACGAAGTATATTTGGATGTATGTTAAGAAACAACAAAGATATAAAGTAGTCCGATCCGCTCTGTTCCGAATTATAAGCAACCACCAACCTCGCTTGGTAATACTTCTCAAGAATGTATATAGTTTATCGCAAATTTACTCTTTACTGCGGTGAAATCTTTTGACTGAAATTATAATGCACTCTGCAAGCGTCTAATTAAACCGGATATTGCATCTCTTATTCTTACTGATTATATTGACATCAGAGGCCACTTCAAATATTATTATTAGACATAATACCCACAAGGTTCAGAGCAGAAATCAACATATTCTGCGGCATTTCATCCGAGCTATGCATTTATCTCGTTTCGTGGATTTTCGTGGGTTTGGGTTTATGTTCGCGGCAGCAAGTGGGCGAATAAACGAACCGAGAAACAACTTACAACTGTTGTCAAGTTGTTGTATTTGTCATAAGTCTGTCTACGATCCGAGTTGCAACTGCCCCAGAACCGAGATTTAATTCAAGTTGAGAGGAGTTGAGTTCGGCTTTGGCTTTCCCTTTGTTATGCAAATTGTAAGTAGTGAGTTGTAATCGCATGGCACACTACACAGTCCATACACTCAATGGCGTTTCCATTGGCCCCACTGAAGACGTAATGAGGGAAGGGGCAGGGGTAGCAGTACCCACCACATTATGCTGATGATGGCTTATTAATTAGCTTTCATTACGCCTGCCTCTCGCCCGTTCCAAGAGAGTGGAATTCGATTTGTAGTCAGTCTGGAATTGGTATTTGAATTGGAATCTCTGGGAATTCGCGCGTCTTGCTCAATGAATTGTGTAAGCTTGTGCTGGCGCTGCTTATTTCTCGATATGTCAAAGCGAGTGCCCAATCAACAGCCATCAATCAGCGAACAGGTTTGGCCGCCCGGCATTCTAGCTTCAACATCAGGCACCAAAGGATTATATTTAATACTGAGTGTAATTGATATTTGGTATGGTTGAATTTCAATTTTGTTTGAAAACCCTCATACTCAATGGTTAATTCAGCGAATGATAGATTTATTCAAGGCCGAATAATTAGATTTAGCCCAGTTCTCCCTTTTCTGTCATAAATATTTACATGAGTGATCTTGAACTTAAAGTCCTCAATTCGGATGCCAAACAATGGTTCTCCCTTTCCATGCCCAATGCAGTGGGTTCTCATTTTTTTGTGTGCTTTATTATCTTTAATTTGAGGTAGAAACAGTTTTCGCTTGGCCTGCTCTACTATAGTCGTGCTCACGCAGCGCCTCAGGTGGATCATTTCGGATGCAGATGTCCCAGTTGCCAATTAGGCCTGAAGCCAGCTGCTATGACAGCCTCTGTCTAGGTCTCTGATCTGTCTTTTGTCTTGTCTTCGCTGCTGTCGTCGGCATCTTAAATTAGGTCAATAGTAAAGTTTCAGTCTTAGGTTTTCAGTTCGTGTTACAGCAGACAGACTCCGTCCCAGTCTCCATCACTACATGCACCTGGGTCGCAGCCACCAATCTGCTGTGTGGGTAAAGAAATCCGCGCTTTTCTGACTTAACCAATAAACAATTCAATTAGGCTTATTCCTACAGTAGTTTTATGGAATACTTTCTATAAAAAATGTTAGCAATGACTTGGATTGTAAGTAGATCCTTTTGTTGTAGAAAAAAGGTGCTAGTCTTCGATTCCCGAAGCCCAGCATCGTCCGTCGCTCATATCGCACTCATTTTGAAAAATGCCCAGGAAGTTGAAGCTGAACCTAAGGAGGGCATTCCAAAGACCCAGGCAGGGAGCAATTGTTGGGGTAACACAGCTGTTGTCCCAGTTGACTGTCACCGGAATGAGAGGGCGGGCTAAACAGTGCTCGCCATAAGTGCAGGATTTCTTCGCTTTTGGTTTCGTTATATCTTCCGTTAGAAAAAAGAAGGCCAATTCCTGGTCGCCCACTATTTTTTCTTCCTTTTTCGGGGTCCTCAAATCTACATAATTAATGTTTGGCGAATATTCATTGAGGGTCTCAAAAAGTCCGTTCGGCGGCGGAACTAAGTGCTTAAAGGAATTAATTTGGTGGTAGTATGGCATGATTTACAAGATATTGTGGCGAGCTGTATGGCTACTAGTTATTTTCAACTGTATAAATTTTAATGTGAACGTGTTTTTTAAACGAATTTTATATAATATTTAAAAATAAAAGGTATGTATTCTGGCAAAGCCATCTTAGAAAAAATTAATTGAAACTGAGAGATTATTGAGCTTATAAGACAAGCACAAGAATCATCTGAATTAAAATGTAAACTGAAATAAATTCAACTTAAGGAAAATAAGATCAAAAAAACTAAAAAGCAATTTTCCTTATATCAAGAGGAACCAATTTTTGTGCTTCACTAAAATTATTATTATAAACATGAGCTCGATTTCAATGAAGCAAACTCAGATTTCCGGTTTGTTACATTTTTTCAAATTTCGATTAATATACCTATCTGGAATACATTTCCTGGGTTGCCCTTTCTCTTGCATTCCGCTTCGGTTTAGCCTAATTTTTGATGACTGAGGCATTCGCATTTTTTACACCTGCCGCAGCCACGCCCCCGCAGCTGGTAAAAATGCACTTCCGAGTACACCCATCAACTCACCCGGTGAACGGAGTCGCGTAATAACTTTATAAGGCTGAAAGTGAAATGGAAGTGAGGCAAATGGGTGACGACGACGACGGCGACGACTGGCATCGGGGGCCAGGAAGTATTAGCGATTATGGATCTTAGTCCGCGGAACCGGCGGGGATCGATCCAACTCTACAGTTTATCCCACAGTTGCGCTGCCCTTTGCTTGAACGACCGCAAACCCATCAATCTGCACTCAAAATAAAAACAAAAATGAAAACTTATTTTCCGCATGCCAGCAAAATAAAGAAAACATGCGAAAGCGCGCACAGAGCTGGCAGCAGAAATTTTCCTGTTTTTGCACAGCGCAGCCTCAGCATCAACATAAGCGCATCTTTACCCACTTTTGATGCACTTTGCGAAGTGAACGCCTGGTTAATTATCGGTACGTTCCAGGCGCTGGAGGTGGAGCAGCTGAGCAGACATCAATCATACGCAGCGTTGCCTGCTTTCCCCGCCGCCGACAGCTAAGCACTTGCTATTGCAATTTCGGCCGTGTCGCACAGTGCAAAGATTATGAGCAACTAACGAAAGCGATCAGGGATTTACGGGGACACGAAGTCTTCGGTGCCCAACATTTTGGGCATTCGATGTGCAGTTGTTGCTCATTATTCTACCTTCGCAGCGACAATTAACGTTTTTGTCGTGACAGCTGCGATAAGGAGGTCTCAATATTTGTTGCCTTAGATAAGGCGTAGTGGAAGATTCCGCAGAGCTTAAGCTTAGAGATACTAGATAACAAATGTTACATGACAAGAGCATGGTTATTAACAGGCAAAGGGTCTAAAAACAAAATAAATAATAGACATGTTTCTTCATTTTATTTTTACTGCTTATTTCATCATAACGGACTCTAGTATATGCCGATCTTATCAGGTATCCTAAAATATTTATTTATTTAATCTCTTCTCCAGTTTCCTTAGGGACATAAGGCAGTTCTGTCATAAACATACGCAGCCAGAAAGTGTAACCAAAAAGTGTAAGTGCCAAGTGCAAAGGCCTCGTAAATGATTATTAAGTCCCAGAGAAAAAAGGCGAAACTAGCTCCCCACAAAATACCTGCGAGTTTCAGCCCACACAGCGGTGGCGATCCATAGGATACATAAGTGAACAGTCGCAGATGCAGATACTTTCGGGAAGTCGCAGCGAGTCGGTCGGACAATAAATTTGTTGGTGCTATTACTCATTAGGTGCGATTATTTTATATTTTTGTGGCCGATTGATGGTAAAAACGACACAACGAAAGTCAGCCATTAAATAATAACATTAGCAATAGGCAACGCTTGCGGTGGACCGTGGTGAAGGTGTTGTAAGGTATTGTTTACATGCAACAATAACATTAGCAGTACCGCAAAACAAAAACAATGGAAACTCAGGGTAGCAAAGCTCTGAAATTTAATTCAACAACTCGGCGCATAGAGGAATAAAAACGAAAACAGGTAAATGTAATCGAGTAATCAGGCATGCGGGTGCTAATACTAAATTGCACAAGCTAAACCTCTTCACCCACCGTCTCCGTTCGGCCCCCGATAAGCATTTGAATGTTGCTCTGAGGAAAATGGAAAACGAATAGTCCCATGGAATCGGAAAAAGGCGATGACTGAAATGTTTTCGGGTATTTCTTAATGCCTATCTTGAATTCTATCAATCCGAAAATGAATAGGGAAACAAGAATGGAAGCAAACTTCGGCAAGCCTTGCAGCTAATATTAAATGTCAAACAAAAACACCTTTTAACGATGTATAAGAAAGACGCGATATTAAATTTTATGAAGTAAAATAATTTAATATTTAACTAAACTACACTTTGGAAAATTCTCTATCGTTCCGCTTCACCAAAGTATTTAAGCTTTTTGTCAACACAAACATTTTCTTTTGCAGCGTGCCGATTTTTGTTTTGTATTTATTGTGTGAAAATAAGAGACATTTGCGATGACTACTTATTCTTGTCTGGCTTATTGGGCTTTTTCTCTTTGATCGCATCAAAAGTGGACTACTAATACCGACTACCTCCTCCCTTCTCACTTACAGACACTTCGGCAAACTGCGCTGCTAGTTGGTATTTCGGTTTAACTAACGGTTGATATTTCTACTCGAATAGCCAAACTCTCGCAACTTGGTCAGGCTGAGAATTTATGGCCAACAGTTTGGGTACCTTGAGCGAGGTGGGTGCAGCAGTTTCCACTTAAATGAGTTGAAGAAAATATCAGAAAACTCGCTAAATGCCAGCAGTGGGGAAAATGAAAAATGTATAAAAAAACGTATGCAAAAAGTGGAAGTGTTCACGAAACAACGATCTGCGATCATCTCCTGCTGCGGGCATCAACTTTCACTAAATGCACCAATAAAGTTGTCGCCGTTGTACGAGGCGTTGTTGCTTTGGATGGTGGTCGTTGCGGGTCAGCAACAACCGAAGATCGATCGCCCTGCCCATTGTCCCCCGCCCATAGCACCTTACCATGTCAACGGTCAGCTCTCGTCGTTTGCTTTTTTTTTATTTTTCGTGATATTTGCTTTTGGCTGACAATTATCTGAGAAACAGCTACAAAAAACAGAGGGCCCAATCAACATCTTGTCGAACAAGTGGTTAGCGAATTGGCAAAGTGCTTTTTAATTGTGATTACAACGATCGCACCACCGAAACCAACCCCCAAAAAAAACCAAGTAAAGTGAAATGATGAGTGTCGTCGAGGTTGATCGACGGGATGGAGGATCGAGGATGGACAGCTGCCTAAATGGAAAGTCAAGTGCAATTGGTATATAAGAATGCGCAGATAAAACAGACAATGCAGACGGATCAGGAAGTTGCGATGATAGGAAGTACAACTCAGATAGATCATCAATTAAGAAATTATTATAAAATAATGGAGGTTGAAGAGGCCGGTAAGGGCTTAAATAGATATTTTATATATGTATACATATATTATATTGCCTTTGCTCACTCTCCCAATAATAGAACGGTTCCCGCAGGAAAGTTACTTCGACCTCCAATTGTTTCCCCCAAAATAAACTCAGGTTTGATTAACATTATTTTAGTTCGCCTTTAGCATTTCAAGGAGACATTTACCCGGGCCTCCGACAATGAGTGGAGTTTTCGCGAAACCGAAACTAAATCTGGGACTGGCAATACGACTGACATTTAAAGTTTAAGAGGCCACGAAATGTGCGCTCGCAATGTGCTCGGGGAGGGGCCTGCGCCCCGGGGTGTCCCATCGGCAGATATTGGTATTGGCGGCTAATTATAGACCAATAATGGGCCTAATTGCCCAACGGAGGGTTACCGCAGCACGACCGTACGAGTAACTGGCAAGTGGGAAGTGGGAAGTGGTTCAGTTTGACTATTAGCAGATGGACTCGAAAAAGCCTTCAGACTCCGGAAAAAGACGGAAGAACTTTAAGTCGCTTCGAAGGCTTCGAGACTTTTACTAAATTCAAGTCGGGGAAGGGCAGGGGGAAATGGCCTCAAAGTGCAGTAATTAATTAACCGGCTAACACATATTTTTCCGCAATGGCTTCGACTTCGAACCAGTTAAGGCCTGCTCTCGGCGATAGCCAATCCGATTTGGGTTCTATGGCATGCATACTATATGTACACATCGGGGGAGCACCTATTAATGGGTATGCAGCTGGAGTCATGCAGTACACCCCCAAGTGATCCACTTTGCGCACCAGGGACAAGGAAACCAGTTTGCAATATCTAAATGAGTCTGTCGGCGATATCTATAAGATACATGCTCGCAGCTTTCAGCCTGGGTGTTTCTATTTTCCTTTTTTTCTGGCGTTTTGTTTCATGTTTATCATGACATTTATTCCGCATTCTTGCAACTTGACTTAAGCCTGATGTCAGAGCTGTAACCAACATAGTTGGAGCTGCAGGTTCGGCCGAAATCGTGCAAAATTCTTTTCTCAGTAGAGTTAACGAAACCATTTAGCGGATTCCACAAGCTAGAGCTTGCAAAACTTGGATACTCCTATCAGGAGCACCGATATAGCTTGCACCAGTTTTCCATTGTTTTTTGAAATAAAAATAAATGCTAAAAATGATCTAAGATTGATCTGATCTTCAACTAAAACAACTTCAATGTTCCGCAATAATTGTCTCTGCTTGAAAAATATCGCTGAATTTTGAAAATGTTTATTTCGGTAGCTTATGTAAAGCAAACATCGAAGTCTTTTGAAGGTTTAAAAGTTAACCAGTAAAAAAACACAACAACAACAACAGTTGTTGTGCAATTTATCTTTATTTAATTGAACTTTTACTTTCGTCGTCGTTGTTGCTACTGTTGTTGTGCTCCTCGAACGCGTTTCATAAATTGCAAACAATTTTTCAACCAAAATCAACTTGATACAAAAAAAAAGAGAATAATCGAAAAAAGTAAAAGAGATATTCAGACGGATCAGACACAGACACACACACACACACACATATATCGCGAGAGAGTCGGTTTGACTGGGTTATACTCACATATAGATGGCGAGGTGTGGAAGGGAGCGGTATGCTAATCCGGTAAATCAATTGATGTACGCCGCGGGTGATTATAAAATATCGGTATAAATTATTAATTCAAAACAATGCAAAGCCAAAGAGGTAAAAGCCAAACAAAAACGAGACGGACAACAGAAAGAAAAGTCTGAGACATCCTCACTCAAGCAACGAAAATAAGAAAAATCACATGCTCAGCGGCCAAAAAGTAGTTTCTTGTTGATAATTCACCTTCGCGTTGGTCATTTAATTTCCAGGGCGCGGAAGGCGGTATAGGGGGCAAGAGCCAAAATAATTGATGCTTGCACCTCTTCAATACCGCGTAAATGACCCACAGGTGAGATCATTACTGCTGGGAGTTGTTTATTAGCAAGCCGAATCCGTCTCGTTCCGATTTATTACTAACTTTTTACTGAAATTATAATATCCTCTGCTCTGCAAGGGTGTAAAAACTTTATTCCCTGATTGTTTCACGGCTAGAAAAAGATTTTATTATCCATAAAGATACTCTAAAAACTATGAAACAACAATAATTTCTTTCAGTGAAAATTTTAAAGTAATGATTGCTAAAATAATTAGCAATTCAACACGTTTACTAAGGGGTATCCCCAAAATGTATAACAACAGGAAATAAGTATAAAAACAATTGTTGTTTTATATAAAACAATGTCCTTACTGCCCGAAATAATTGATTACTAACCATTTAATTGGTGAGTGCAAGTGTAGTGTAGTTCTAATTATTAATTATTAAATAATTATTTAAATAAATAATTAAATAATTAAAAATTACTGCCCCGGGAACATAAGATATACCGAGCCTCTTATATTCCCTTGATGAAGGGGAATCCATCATTTCTGGAGGTTGGATATCACTCGAAACTGCAATCGGTCTACACTGTTCTCCACGGATTCAATAAATGGGATGAATGCGTTTCATTAGCTTCACTTGTTTGACACGTGCCTCCGATCACTGCGATCCGATCGGCGATTGCTGAATACTGATCTCCCATTTCTCTGCGCTCCGTAGAAAGCAAAACTGAGTTTACCGAAAATCGAAAGCAAAGCCGAAGTATCTTGACCCTCATTAATTTAAGTAAGCCGCCAAAACATTCGCAAAAAAACATAAGGAAAACTTGAATTTTACAGTTTCAGTTTCAGCTGGGGGTTTTCAGTTTGGGGATGGGAATTCCACTATGGGCGCTGCAATTAACATACGAAATTTATTTAAATTCAATTTTGATTTCGAACGTGGACTCCAACTTGGCTTCTTGGCGGAGTTTTCACTTTCGTTCGGCATCCGAAAAATCCGAGTCTACACTGGGCATCCGCCGGCAACCTGTTTTGGCCTGACTGACTGCCCGCTTACCATGATTATTGTGATTATAGGCTGGCGGTTGTGGGGGAAACTCTTTGGTTCGAATCTGAGCGAAACCCCAAAACACACAAATTGAAAACGAAAGTAAAAATGTTTATCGAAAGAGGGGAAAACAAAGCAGAAGATCGCATAGATCGTGAGGTCCCCGTCCCGCATTTCCTAGCACCCCATCCAGCTGGTCCGTCCGTTTAGCGCCATAAATTAAGTTTGCAATTTCATGTTTTGTTTATCGGTGAAATTTGCCTGACAAAGAGACTCCTGGCCAACCGTGAGTCGGTGAAAAGTGTGTAAAATTGTCGGTGGTTATTCCCCTCCTCACAAGGGGTGCAGCGGGTGAGGGAAAACGAGCTTGACCTCGGACACCTTCCCATTCCGATCTCTCCGAAAATCCCTGGCTCACCTTGTTTCTGCGGGGCGGCTTTTTAACTTCCACTTGCACGTCCACTTCCATTTCCATCTGCACATCCCAAAACTCGGGTATCAACTGGGACAACCTCCTTGGTTAAAATTTTTATCTTATCCAACTTTTGCTAAAATATACTTTTATTTGCCTCGTTTTGCATGTTTACATTCATTTGACACTGACAATGATATGAAAACAAAAAAAAACTGGGAGAAGGAGAGACAGAAGTAACGGAAGCGGGAAATCTTATCACAATAGATAAGCAAATACTAAGATACAAATGAGAAAAGACATTCTTATTTCACTTTAAACAGAGAAATGCATGTGACTAAATAAGCTTAATTATGTTATTGTTGGTTTGTCTATTAAAAGAAAGAAGTATGTGTAATAGTAATTGGAACTTTTTTACTTTTTTTAAATAATTAATGCATTCGACAATTTCTTTCGTTTTTATTTGTTTTACTTTCCTGGCTAACTATTATATATTATTGTACCACCAGTAAATATTCAGACTAATTAGCGCTTTATCATTGTTATATATATTTGCCAAATTGCAAGTGTTGCAAGGCACAGGCAAATGCGTTATCAGCTATCAACTGGTCAGCTAGACCGCACTTTCACTTGCCAAAAGCCGAAAACAAACGTATTATGTATTTCCAGTTGATTAGCCCGGTCAGCCACGGCTAGTTCATGTCCGCATAAATTTTAATTTCAATCTCTAACAAACTCTGGAAAGTTTTGGCGCGTAGGTGGCCTGCAAATGGATCGTATTACAGGCAGATACTTTTCTATCTTTTGGCTTTAGGTTTGAATAAGTAAGTCAAACAAGACGGCCAGCTGAAGTGGAGTGGTCTCTGAATCGAAGTACGAGTGGACTGGATTGTGCTGGAGTGGGGTCTTCACATGCAAATCAGCCAGAGACAGGAAATTATTAAAGTGCCCCCGCCTCCCGAACCCACTTTTTCCAGTATAGTTTTGGTCATGTGCTGGTGGTGCCTGGTTTCGATTGCTTTCGCAGCGATTCATTAGCATTGTACGGCTTCCGTATATGGACTCCGAAAATGGATATAGTATGCGCGAGGCCTATGCTAGTTATATGGGTCAGAGCTTCCCGTAACTACGGAACGATGTGATTCAATTATCGGGAATCAGCTTTCTTTAATGTGGTCACCACTGACGAGAGACCTTAAAACCTTGGCGGTTTGTCTAGGATTACCTATTGTATAGATTACGGATTATACCATATATTCTATTGGGGCATAGGAAAAGCAAAACAACATATGAACACAACTAGAGATCCGAGTACAGATAATACGATCAATTCAAAAATCTATACCTCAAAAGATTGATTAAATCGCCGCATGATACAGCTGTATCACTTAAGATTACATCACTGAACAACTATTTAAATGTTTGTTATTCGATTCTTAACACATTGAAAATCTCCTAATTTATATATGCCTTGTATCTGCATATTAAAAGTAGTGAAGCCATCGCTTGAGATAATTTACTCATTTATCGGCTGACTTGGCCCACATTTTACGAGCACTCGAATGCTCGTGAGAATCAAGTTCGTCTGCTGAAAACTCCTTCTTAACGCCGTTTAAAACCACTTAATACTCCGTGGGCTAGGCCAATGCCAGTCTGGCAGGCCTAGAATCTTACAGGCCAGATGAGAGACGACGAACCAGTTCGATATCCAGTTTGGGCGCACTTGCAGTCAGACGCAGATGCAGATTATGCAAGCTCCTCAGCCAAATTCTAGCGCAGATTGCGGTAGTTGACGTCACAACGGAACTTGCCGTTAGTTATTGGCCAGTCGTAATCCCCTCTGATCGAGAATCATGAAGGTGGAGCAGTGAGCGAAAGTCGTCAGGAGATAAAAAATGCTGGCTGAAGAACTAGTAGTGGCGGCACACTATAGCAATTAGTTGATACATCTGGTAGCTTTAAAACTGTTTCAGAAGTACGGTTTTCATTTTATAAAAATCGAACGACTAAATATTATAGCTGCCTTAGGAATGATCGAAAGAGTAATCAGAAAAAAACTTTAGATATATAAACTTAAGGGTAAATAAACTTCGGCTTGCATATATACATATGATATAATTGTTTAGGATAATAAATAACTTTAATAATAAAGTTAAGTATTTAAATTAAATTTAATTTAGATTTTTTTTTAAATACATACTATATCCTGTACTACCGCTATGTTCAGATCCCTATTATCGAGTCATTAGGCTATCGAATAATAAAGACTTGGAAAGCACTCTCCTCGAGTTGCACCCAACAATTACAAATTGCTCAACTCTCACCCCGCGCTTTTACCACCAAAGCCTCATCAACATTACTACAATCGCACAAAAAGGCTACCAAAAATTATTAATAATTAATTATTGTTGCACAAATGCCCGAAGTTGTGCTGCATCGCGCTTTCAGTGCCGCTCCCCCGCACGCCCCGCCATGTAATTTGCTGCATCGAACGACGTTTGATTTTTATTTTTTGTTTGTTATGCGGTGCGCAGCATTTCGTCAGCTCATTCAATTGAAGCTCATTGAGACGCACTCGATCAGGGGGCGGAGTGAGCGGGACGGCGGCCAATGGGCACTTAATTTCGCTGGGGCGCATTTCACTTTCATTTCTCCACAATCAAAATGCGTCGAATACCCGTAACCGGGCATCCGAGCATCAGCGAATGGATGGAGCAACTGGGAAAACTGAGGCGCAAAAATTTCAATTTCATTTTATTTATAAGCGGCCAGGCGACACTTTTGAATGCAAATGACGCTATATGGTTGGTCAGGTGAGAGCTGCCTCTCTATGCCTCTTTTCCCCTGACCCCTTTATTGTCCCTCTCCTCATGTTTCACAGGGGGAAAACATTAGGAGTGCAGAAATTGGCATAAAAAAACCTGTTAAGCAAAAAAGGGATGCCCAATAAATTTCTTGAAGTATTAGCTTGGGAGTGCAATCGAAATTGAAAGAGGAAGGGTTTTAAAAATGAAGCTAACCAATTTTTCTGGATTTTTTAAAATTAAACTTACGCTGCATACTGATAACCAGAATCTGCATTACAAAACTTCGACGTTCATACGGACGGACAGACAGACATGTCTAGATCGACTCGGCTATTGAACCTGATCAGGAATATATACTTTATAGGGGCAGAAACGCTTTCTGCTACCTGTTACATACTTTCCAACGAATATCATATACCTTTTTATTCTACGAATAACGGGTCTAAAAATATAATTTAGCTTAAACATGATACTCAATTAGTTTTTCAAAAACTGCGAAATTATTAAATCGCTTTGAGGAGATTTAGAAAAATATTTAAATTACAGAGGAATATTAACTAAAGCAAAGTTTAGCATTCCCCTAAAAACATATTTATTCCACAATATAAAAATGTACAAAAATAAAAATAAGGTTCCGATTAAAGTTGCATAACATAAAAAGCTAGGAAGCATTCGGGTTCGTGTAGTACGTGAAAAGAGGAACTCTTTACCTGTACCTAACCAGAGACCTACAGAATGCAACAACACAGAGGGTCCCTTAACACTCACCGGGTTGATCTTCTCCATGAAGACACTGATTTGGTTATTGGCGGACATTGTGACGCACTGCTAATGAGACAGCTTTTCAGCACTTGAATCTGGATCGGAGAACTACGACTTTGCAAGTGTTTTGTCTCGCAGATTTGGATGCAGAAAAAATCCACACATCACGCACTGCACATTGTCAATTCACTTGAGGCAACAAAATTAATAAAAAAAAAATATATTTATGTATTTAAATAGATGATCGCGACGTTGACTGCGTTGAAAAACCGCACGCGCGCGCGTATTTCCAATGTTCGATTTTGATCAGTTTGACTTTTATAGTCTACAGTTTGTTGAATAGTGTTTTGCCTTTTACAGCCGGGGGAAGTAAACTCGCGTGCGTTCTTTTCGACGGCTGGCAGCGAATTGAACGCTCGCCGCTCAAAACGTGCCCACGGCAGCGGCGGCTTTGCCAAAAGCAGCAGAAACAGCAGCAGCAGCACACTGTCGTGAGCCGAAGAAGTTAGCCAAGACAGAGTGGCAGCGACAGGTGCCAAAAGAGAGCGCGAGAGCGAACGCGAAACCGGCTGGCGGCAGAAAGCGGGATTCGAGCCCCATCTGTGCCTAATGCCAGAGACGCCACTGTGTCCCAGTCCCCGTCTTTGCGCTCCACCCCTTCGCCTTGGCCCGCGGATTGGGGCCGCCTGATGGGTGGTGGATGGTGCGAGCTTTTCGAGTGGAAGGGGAAGTTCATTCCAGGCAGGTTAAAAGTGCAGTGCTTTGAGAAGAATGGAAAGCCAACTGATAGTACACGTACCCTGCTCTGATTAATAAGCGATTTGTAAGTCATAAAATAAAAAATAATTGCTGAAGTGAAGTAACCTGGGAGCTACAAATATATATCACTAGTTAATATTGAAATGTGGTTGGTTCCCCACATCTTATGAACAAATGGTTAAAAAGGGCCAACATATGTATGCTAGTAAATACTTAATATATACGAAAATAGTCGTAATTATGTGCCAAACTATAAAAATAAAATCCAAACTTATCATCAATTTAATTGGTAAAGACTCATATGAAACTTATACAAAGGTTGTAGTTTACTTGGATTATATTCGTTCACAAGAAAGTGATTAAAAAAAATCAGAATTTGTTCATTTTGAACTGCAGAGATATGTATTCCCTAATAAAATACAAAAAACGTCCAATATTTTTATTTGAAAACGGTTGAAGTGAATTTAAATGCTATGACATTAAGGTGCTCAATAGTTTGGTATTTTAATTAACCTAACAAGAAACTCATGAGACAGAAAATGCACTTCCAAGTAAAGATCAACGAGGGAGTATACAACAAAGGGAAGGGATAATCAATAGCCCTGTGAAATGGAGCTGCAGGCCTGGCGCTCAACACAATAGCCCAAACGATGTGACAGACTTTTATAGACAGATATAATCGAACAACTAAATTAGCTTTGACAAATCAGACACAAAAAACAGACAATTGCAAGTCTGTTTGGCAATTGTAGGCTCAAAGCCAGAGTCGAAGTCAAAGTCAAAAAAAATTTAAGGTCGTCACAAATAAACTTGTTTTTCCCTCCTTTTTGTTTTGTTTTTGCAAGTGTCATGCAAAAAATCAAATATCATGGCAACACTGCTGTCTTAAATTCCCCTTCTCTGCCCGACACTCCTCAACGATTCTCGTCTCTTTTTATGTAACGGTCCTTGTTAGAGCCAACGTTGTTTATATTACACCGATCAGCGGTGTTATTGGTGGTTATTCAATTTTGCGCTGACAGTCTTTAGTTGCCAACCGTTCTTCGTTTGCCTTTTCTCGCTGTATTTGTACTTTATATGCTTTTGAAACGAAACCCTTTGCAGATATTTAACTCACCTGTTAATTGGCTTTGTTGTTGGACTTAGTATTTGGCTGAAAGAAAAAGAAGAGGGCGGGAAAGAGGCAAATTAGTTTAAACCTCCACATTGACTATTGTAATCTTTCCGTACCGACCCAACTTTAAAATGTTAAAATTCCATTTATAGGTGTTTTTTTATGGGTGTATAGGGAAAGCTAACACGCTTCGATCGCAATTACTTGGCCATTATGCGGACAGGAATAATTCCCCATTAGCCGCTTTTAATGGAGTGGCTAGGAAAACGTGTGAGATAGCGCAGCAGCTATAACTCAAAGAATCAATTTAATTTCCGCCACCAAGTCCGCACAAAATCAGTTTTTTTTTGCCTCATCTAGGCACTCCCTTTACGCAATTCCATTCCCAGCTAATCGCAGGTGCTCTCATCTCATCTAGTTTCTCCCGCTATGAGATCGTGCGAAATCTATTTTACGCCTCCTCCAAATATTTCAAAGCTCTAAAAGAAGTACAGATACGGTCGTTGAAAGTGAAACATTGTCAACGGCTTCTTTAATTTATTTTTCTTTCTTTTTTTTCGGCTGTTTAAATTAAAAGCGTTTTCATTTTCACTAGAAAGCAAAAAATACAAAAATTTACGGTCCTCTTCATATTCTTGCCGGCCAAAAATCGCAGTGAAATGGAGAAATAAACAAACAATTTGTTCGAGCGCGCACCTGACTTGAATAAGTCAGAAAATCTTCACACTCTCCTTTTCCCTCTGCCTCTCTTGTACGCCCACTGAATGGCAAGTGGGTGATGTGAATGTAGGAAAGCGGGCGGTCAGGTGTTGGACGCAAGTAAGGGGCGCGACAAGTTTGTGGATAAGTAACTAGATCGGATTTCAGTTTATTTGCATACCAATTCCATGACTTTTCTAGTAGAAAATCAAAAGACTTAGGCAACGAACTTGGGAAAGGTCCTGGAAAATAAATTGACCTCAAAAACAAAAACCAATTAATGAGAAATTGTATTTTTAAAATGCATAAAAAGGATGAGAAAATCTTTTAATAAAACTATTATAATGACGGGTGCCCCTCCCTTTGGCTGATCAGACGCTCGCACATCCGTCAATTGGCCCGGCTCTTTCCGGCTTACGATTTACGGCTTGCAACTCTTGGCTTTAGGGCGGCGACTTCTTTGGCCAAAACCGGCAAGGGACCAGAGGGGCGGGAAGTTGGCCGAGAGACTGACAAATTGATATGCATATTCGGTCGACATTAGCATATGTCGCGTATGCCTTTATTAACTATTCCGCTCAGCTAATATCGGTTTCACCCACCCCAAAAAGGGGCGTTCGAGGGGACCTGGTGGTAAATTGTGCATGGCAGATGAGTTGACGCACGAGTATTTCAAATTTGTTAAGAAAGTCTCGCTAACGCTTCCCATAAGAAAGTTTGCCTCTGTGGCGGGTTGAATGACTCAGAAATCAAAATAAAAATTTGTGTTTTATTGTTTTCATCGTTAGCCAATAAACATTTTAAGGGCGAAACTCAAGTGAAAAAGTTACAAGTTTCAAGGTAAAAGTTTCCTAGTTGACATCATCGGCTACTCGGATTGCAGAAATTTATACTTGGATTTTTAAGTCGCCATTAAGATTGCATTTAAAAAATAAAAAATGCTAAGGCCCTTAAATGCTTTGTGTGTACTAAAAGGGCATCAAATACCATCGTAAATAAGTCGTAAATAAATCGGCCAGAGTGCAATAGAATTCTCAGTTAAATGGACAGGAGTTTAGACATAAGAGGTACGACGCTTAACCCTTTGCCTTTTCCCTAGAAAGGGCCACTCTAGATGGCCACTCCGTTTCTGCTCCTCCCCGTTTAATTTGTTAAGAACTTTAGCTTCAATTTTTAGTGGACTTAATTGTTGATGCTGAAAAGCCGCAGCGAACAACGATACGAATGTATCACAAGCAGGGGGAAAATATATGAGAAGAAGGGAGCTCAAAGAAGGCGGGGATCCGACTGCGCATTTTTTCTGCTGCTGTGGCAAGCGGAGATTGCATTAAAAAACGTGAGTGCGTGAAATGTCTACAACAAAGTCAAACATTGCAGTTGTTGGTTTTTTGGGTAATCACTTCAGTTGTTGTCCAGTTGTTTTCGATGTAATTGTTATTGTTACTGTAGATCGCTGTTTTTGGGGCCATCGAAATGTGTCAATGCGGGATGAGCGTTCCATCAGGGAAAATAACAATTTGGATTGTTTTTATTGTTACTCCAATAGAGATTGATATGGTTGGGCAGGATCGGTAAGCCTTGTGGGCATGAATATATGCGGAACAGAATGGATAAAGAGAGAGAGTACAAAAATGTTCAAATCAAGTTACAGCCTTTTAAAAATAAAACTAATATGAAATATTGAGATTATATATTTAAATATCCCATTTAATCACTCAAAGGTTATTTGCTTTCCCCAACAAACCTTTGTTGAGTACAGCATTTTTTATTAGGGATCTGCTATCCAACTCTTGCTCTCTCTATTCCCAGTACCCTTCTTACGATGCCTTGTACGAGTCGCACTTAACACACATCCGAACCGTTAGACCCACAAACTGAACTATTACTTAATTTCGTTATAATGAAAATGAACAGAGCTCGGAACAGAAATTAAACCTGCCCCACCAAAACCAAAGCAGCGATCGAACTTCCATTTAATTTTCTTTTGATCTTCCATACATTGGTCACGTTTTACGTAATCCCAGCGAGACAAAGGTAGACGAGAGCTTCCATTGTTTCTTCTGCCAGAAAATTAGAAGCAAGTCAAAGGGAAAAAGCATGAGAGGGGGGAAAAATAAAATTAAAAATCAACCGCTTTCGATTTCTATTTGAATATGTAAAGCGACCAAAGACCAGCAGCAGCCAACCAAGCCATTGGATGGTGTCCAATCTTAACCCGTTTCAAACCCATCCTCCACCGACTAAAACGAAATTCCCATCAATTTATTTTCTTCTTCTTCATCTATAGGTTTTGAATTGGTTCGGTGTTTTTGGATGCTGTTTGTTGTCTTGCAGGGTCCATTTTACACATTTCTATACAATGATTTTTGCACACACCACAATGAAATAAAATTTAAATCATAATAAATTTAATTGGTCGTAAATAACGTTCAAAGGCGTCCGAAAATCCCAGCAAAAATGCTCGGCAACAACGAGCGATCTCTTCGAATTTTTTACCAATGTATTATAGAAAATATGTCAGTGTGCGTGTGTGGTTAATAATTTTACGGTTGCTTGTGTTTTGATTAACATTAAAAAAGCGTAACAATTAATTTGTTCAACGACCGCAGAAAATTTAAGGCAAAGATGAAAATTGAAACAAGTTAAATGTTTGAAAAACGGTTTCATACTTTTTAAACATTCCAATGTAAAATTAACTTTACTAAATGAGTATTCTGCAACAATTAAAGGAATATTTTTTCAAAAGGATACTAAAGCAAATGGGAACTAAATAATTATAGGTGGGTAGATTTCGATCAATTACAAATACTTTACAAATTCTGGTAAAAAATATTTCTCAATTTTCACACTTTTAATTCACAAGTGCACATAGAACAAATAAGTTATGATCAGTAACTGATAAGAGCAGTTGTAATAATTTTTTTCTGGAAACGGTTTCAAAGGCAGTCATTTATCACAGGTACTGCAATTATTATTCCCATCCCCAAAATGTCTCAGCCAGAAAGTTATCAAAATATAAACACACAGAGAACCATAAAATTACGACGAAGATCCAGCTGCAAGAGGGTTTTTGTTATTTATGTACGTGCTGAGCTTGCATTTCCCACAGTGCACACGTCTGCCCGTCTTTGTCTCCTATTTCCCTCTTTTTCTGCTTTCTAAGCAGAAGATTAACTTATCGAAAATGGCAGGGAGTGGACTATGGCTACAAATCAAATGGTTTTAGATCTTTAACTCGTTGTGTCCAAGTTTAATGGTTATGTGCCATTGCAGAGAGTCTTTCCTCGATTCTCCTCACCGTTTGTTACCTGGGCTTTCACCTGCAGGTTTCAAGTTGTAGCAGACGTCACGTACGAGTCCGCATGGAACGCCCGGCACGCCCTGCCTTGACCTACAGCACTGGTTTGGTCTTGGACTGGCACTCAGATTCGGTTTGTGCATGGACGAGGTTTGGTATGAAGTGGAAGGGGCACCTGGCGAAGACGGGCTTTGTTTGCCTTGCAGCGCTACCAGCATTCGGCCGAGGCACTTGCTTACTGACAAAAAAGCTTTCTAAATAGTGCTGAGGTGACCAAATATACCTTTTCTCTCACTATACCCATGCAAAACCAGCCACTAATGATCTCGGAATTTTGTCAGAAACGAATTCAAATCGTATTAGCGTTCATAGTCAAAATAAAAGCCTTATCCCAAAAGACTACAATTAAGCTGCTGGCCAAACAACACCCACGATTCTGCCCTTTTTTAAACGCACCTCTGCCAACGCACGTATCTAATTATAAATAAGGAGAAACACTATAGTCGATTTATAAAAAAAAATTTCGCGTTGGTGTCGCCCCTTCCGCTGCGGGGCGTGGCCAGAGAGGCAGAAAACGCTGCCGAGAAGTGGTCATTGGAGCATAATAATTATACAGATTAAATTCTGTAAATTGATTCCGAAAATCTTAAAATAAATAGATAATTATGATATACATTGAATATTGAAATCCATTTGAATTTAATATTTGTCAAAAATAAAAAATTATGTAATTTTTCAACAATTTGACTAAACCTTATTCCAAACAGCTTAAAATGCTTAACGCCATCAAACGTCGGAGTCTCTCACATTTCGAGAGGCCGCTGGATATGTTTTATGATTTGCAGTTGCACGATCATTTCAGATATTTGTTAAACATTTGAATCCCAGAACGGTAGATCACTGGAGAGCACCGTGTCCAGCGACTGTTGACACATTTCCAACCGGTCCCGGCGACTGTAGCGTTTCCCCACTGCCCCCTGACTTCTTGTGAACTGCACATTTGCAAACGGCTGTTGCTGCAACAGTTGCATCTTAGGCAGTGGGCCACATTTTTGCTTTGTTGTTAATTTGGAAAAGACGGGAGCAAGAACGTGTTTTTTGGGCAACGTTAGCCCGTTAGCCAGGGACGTCGGGAAGCCGAGGAAACGGGTTACGCAAAGCTGGCAAACAAACCGAACAGGCGAATGTGTGGCAACGACTCCGTGGTGACTCCGTTGAACTTTGTGTTGGAACAGATTGCACCACATCGAGTGAGGCATCCCTGATGCTCCTGTTTCCCTGCCTTTTTTTAACCAAATTTAAAGCGAATTTGCTGCTACAAAATACTGGGAATATTAATAAGACTGTGTAATTTATACACAACAAATATTCATTTAAGTTGTGTGGCTACTTCTCATACTACGTTTATATGTATGCTTTATTGCAGGAAACAACTTTTTGCTCTCTGAAAA
The DNA here is from genome assembly GCF_018152115.1 of Drosophila rhopaloa. NCBI lineage: Eukaryota > Metazoa > Arthropoda > Insecta > Diptera > Drosophilidae > Drosophila > Drosophila rhopaloa. The sequence goes on along the minus strand of NW_025335123.1, from coordinate 26,080,551 downwards.
TTTTAAAATTACAAATGCTATAATAGAAAGTTCATTCATACGTTTTGTTTAGCCTAAAACAGGCATGAAAATGTTGTAATACCAAAAAAAAAAAAATATACGAAACAAGAAAGGAAAGCTAACTTCGGGCGGAGCCGAAGTTGATATACCCTTGCAGAATACTCTGTAAATTATATTCTCCAAAATTATTCATATGATGCATTCTTAATACTCATAAAAAATCCCAACTTCCTAACTTTAAAAACACCAAAGTTATGGCATTTCCAATCGTTCAGTTATATGGCAGCTATTGGATATAGTCGGCCGATCCTTATGAAATATGATAGGTCGGATTGATTGGCCAAATATAAAACCCATAGGAAATCCCAGCTTCCTAACTTTACAAACACCAAAGTTATGGCATTTCCGATCGTTCAGTTATATGGCAGCTATAGGATATAGTCGGCCGATCCTTATGAAATTTGGTAGGTCGGATTGATTGGCCAAATTTAAAACCCATAGTAAATCCCAACTTCCTAACTTTACAAACACCAAAGTTATGGCATTTCCGATCAATCAGTTATATGGCAGCTATAGGATATAGTCGGCCGATCCCGGCCGTTCCGACATATATACTGCGTGCAAAGGAAAAAAGGGTGTGTGCAAAGTTTCAACTCGATAGCTTTAAAACTGAGAGACTAGTTTGCGTAGAAACAGACAGACGGACAGACGGACATGGCTATATCAACTCAGGAGGTGATCCTGATCAAGAATATATATACTTTATAGGGTCGGAGATGTCTCCTTCACTGCGTTGCACACTTTTGACCAAAATTATAATACCCTCTGCAAGGGTATAACAAGAGAGAACGCTATAGTCGAGTTCCTCGACTATTAGATACCCGTTACTCCGTTTCCTTTAATAGAAATCCTTATCGAGAATTAACGTTAACTCTGTTGAGCACCTTGGCCAGCTGTTCCAAAATCATGCGTTAGATGGCGCCATGAAAGGCGGAAATGTAGGCGCTAGCCAGGCTTAAGCGTTTAATGAGTTTTTGGCCGTTAGAGTGGGCGTGGCAAACTTTTATTAGGCCAATCGATAGGTATTGACGAAACAACTACATGCAAAATTCCAATCTTCTAGCTTTTATAGTTTCCGAGATCTCAGCGTTCATACGGACGGACAGACAGACGGACATGGCTAGATCGACTAGTGATCCTGAACAAGAATATATATACTTTATAGGGTCGGAAACGCTTCCTTCTACCTGTTACATACTTTTGCACGAATACAATATACCCTTTTACTCTACGAGTAACGGGTATAAAAAGTTATGGCATTTCCGATCAATCAGTTGTATGGCAGCTATAGGATATAGTCGGCCGATCCTTATGACATTTGGTAGGTCGGATTGATTGGCCAAATATAAAACCCATAGAAAATCCCAGCTTTCTAACTTTACGAACAAAAAAGTTATGGCATTTCCGATCAATCAGTTGTATGGCAGCTATAGGATATAGTCGGCCGATCCTTATGACATTTGGTAGGTCGGATTGATTGGCCAAATATAAAACCCAAAATCCCAGCTTCCTAACTTTATTTATTTATATGGCAGCTATAGGATATAGTCGGCCGATCCTTATGACATTTGGTAGGTCGGATTGATTGGCCAAATATAAAACCCATAGAAAATCCCAGCTTCCTAACTTTACGAACAAAAAAGTTATGGCATTTCCGATCAATCAGTTGTATGGCAGCTATAGGATATAGTCGGCAGATCCTTATGACATTTGGTAGGTCGGATTGATTGGCCAAATATAAAACCCATAGAAAATCCCAGCTTCCTAACTTTATTTATTTATATGGCAGCTATAGGATATAGTCGGCCGATCCTTATGACATTTGGTAGGTCGGATTGATTGGCCAAATATAAAACCCATAGACAATCCCAGCTTCCTAACTTTACGAACAAAAAAGTTATGGCATTTCCGATCAATCAGTTGTATGGCATCTATAGGATATAGTCGGCCGATCCTTATGACATTTGGTAGGTCGGATTGATTGGCCAAATATAAAACCCATAGAAAATCCCAGCTTCCTAACTTTATTTATTTATATGGCAGCTATAGGATATAGTCGGCCGATCCTTATGACATTTGGTAGGTCGGATTGATTGGCCAAATATAAAACCCATAGAAAATCCCAGCTTCCTAACTTTATTTATTTATATGGCAGCTATAGGATATAGTCGGCCGATCCTTATGACATTTGGTAGGTCGGATTGATTGGCCAAATATAAAACCCATAGAAAATCCCAGCTTCCTAACTTTACGAACAAAAAAGTTATGGCATTTCCGATTAATCAGTTGTATGGCAGCTATAGGATATAGTCGGCCGATCCTTATGACATTTGGTAGGTCGAATTGATTGGCCAAATATAAAACCCATAGAAAATCAAAGCTTCCTAACTTTATTTATTTATATGGCAGCTATAGGATATAGTCGGCCGATCCTTATGACATTTGGTAGGTCGGATTGATTGGCCAAATATAAAACCCATAGAAAATCCCAGCTTCCTAACTTTATTTATTTATATGGCAGCTATAGGATATAGTCGGCCGATCCTTATGACATTTGGTAGGTCGGATTGATTGGCCAAATATAAAACCCATAGAAAATCCCAGCTTCCTAACTTTACGAACAAAAAAGTTATGGCATTTCCGATTAATCAGTTGTATGGCAGCTATAGGATATAGTCGGCCGATCCTTATGACATTTGGTAGGTCGAATTGATTGGCCAAATATAAAACCCATAGAAAATCAAAGCTTCCTAACTTTATTTATTTATATGGCAGCTATAGGATATAGTCGGCCGATCCTTATGACATTTGGTAGGTCGGATTGATTGGCCAAATATAAAACCCATAGAAAATCCCAGCTTCCTAAATTTACGAACAAAAAAGTTATGGCATTTCCGATCAATCAGTTGTATGGCAGCTATAGGATATAGTCGGCCGATCCTTATGACATTTGGTAGGTCGGATTGATTGGCCAAATATAAAACCCATAGAAAATCCCAGCTTCCTAACTTTACGAACAAAAAAGTTATGGCATTTCCGATCAATCAGTTGTATGGCAGCTATAGGATATAGTCGGCAGATCCTTATGACATTTGGTAGGTCGGATTGATTGGCCAAATATAAAACCCATAGAAAATCCCAGCTTCCTAACTTTATTTATTTATATGGCAGCTATAGGATATAGTCGGCCGATCCTTATGACATTTGGTAGGTCGGATTGATTGGCCAAATATAAAACCCATAGAAAATCCCAGCTTCCTAACTTTACGAACAAACAAGAGAGAACGCTATAGTCGAGTGCCTCGACTATTAGATACCCGTTACTCAGCTAAACAACTTAAGGCAGGCTTGCACATTGTGAGGTCCAAAAAACAATTTTTTTTTTTTTTGCTGTTTCGGATACATAAATGTTTCAATTTTACTCTCCTAAAATTTCAAGTCGAAATCTCTTGAATTACGAATGTTATCGGCCGTTTGGTGAACCGGTGTCAAGCGCGTTGCCATTATAGTGCAAATTTTCAAACGCGTTTTTCTCGAAACCATGTTTTCCGAGTTGGCGGAAGTCGTACAAGCCGCAAAAATTGAGCAATCGTCATGAAATTTTTTATACATGTTCCTCAGAAGTATGTGCATGGAATAGACTAGGATCTTTTGAAAATATTAAAAATTGTTTATTTAAAAAAATAATGAGTAACGAAAAAATGAGGAAAAAACCGATTTTTTTGTCAAAAGCTCATAATTTTTGCATTTTTCATGTTTTTTCAATTATCCTAGTTCAAGCCATGCGAACACCTACCATACTTTCCAAGAAATAAATTCCAGAAAAAAATCAGGTTTTGGGCGCCAACAAGGTGCCAGCCTGCCTTAATAAAAATATGCCTTCTTGTATGTTTTTCGCCGCTCGAATTAGCATCTTGGCCAGCTGTTCCAAAGTCATCCGTTAGATGGCGCTACGGGCCATGAAAGGCGGAAATGTAGGCGCTAGCCAGGCTTAAGCGTTTAATGGGTTTTTGGGTGTTGATTAGGCCAATCGATAGGTATTGACGAAACAAATACATATCAATTAAAATTTTCATAATAGCATCAAAACTGTGGCCACAGCTTGTGGCTTGTGGGCGTCAGAGGGGGCGTGGCAGCATTTTGAAACAAACTTGCGCTGCGTAGGAACTCCTAAAATCTACATGCAAAATGCCAATCTTCTAGCTTTTATAGTTTCCGAGATCTCAGCGTTCATACGGACGGAAAGACAGACGGACATGGCTAGATCGACTCGGCTAGTGATCCTGAACAAGAATATATATACTTTATAGGGTCGGAAACGCTTCCTTCTACCTGTTACATACTTTTGCACGAATACAATATACGCTTTTACTCTACGAGTAACGGGTATAAAAATAGTATGGTCTAACGAACATTCGTGCTAACTTTTAGAGTTCTAGCTTTGTTTTGACAATTAATGCCAACAATTATGACTTTTCACCAATAGTGCCAAATAGGTCAAATGGGTTCTCAACGCTTTATCAAAACTCAACTTATTTTGAAAGCAGGAAAAAACGTGCAGAAATGAATCAATCGAAACTATTAAAGCATCCTAAAACGTTAAGGCCTTAAGAAAAAGATTGTCTAGCATACTTTGTGGCGGACAATGGAAATGGAATATCACAAGTAAAGTGAAAAATCTGAACAATGCGAACTTGAAACGGACAATGAGGTTTCAGGGTTTAAATCACACCTTATAAGCTTAAGACTAGTCAACTATGAATACCAAATTGATTGAAAATTTTCTAACGAATTCAACTATGTATGAAATTCCATTATTTGGCAATTATTTCCCAGGGTTTTAACCAAAAAACCGAAATTCAAGTTCATTTTTTCAGGATTTTGGCTATAAAAAACACATATTCAAAAACTCATTTTCGAGAGTTTTTGTTGTAACTTTACCAAAACTAGACGCACAGCCAAATGAGTTCCTTTAATAACATCCGCATTTTGTTTTGACTGAGAAAACCATACAAAAAGGTACACTGGGTACTTGACAAATGACAAACCATCTTTGTCTTTTCATTTGCTCTTTGAGACAGACAAACTTACCTTCGTTGTGGTCTACTTCTAAGTCGTCTAATGGCAGTCTCCACTGTTAAACATTAACTTTGGCATGCAAGGTGACAAGAAAGGTTTCACAACTGCAAGTAAATAAGGCAGAATAGCAGTTTAAAAAAAATTATCGTAAGGCAATGAAAAACAACATTTGTAGAAATATAAACATTTAAGGCTAATATGTATCCATAAAACTCTTTCTCGTTAATTACGCAAGGTTAAGTTCAGAAGGCACTGAACAGATTCCAGTGAATAAAAAAAAAAAACCAAAGAGTCTAGAGAACTAAGGGTTTTTCCATCGCATTTAAAATACATTGTTTATATGATAAATGTCAGAAATATAAACAGTATACTAAAGAATTTTAGAAATAAATGTAAAATACAAGGAATCATTTATTAATTTACAGCACTTAAGGCATACTTTTGGGCATCCAACCGCAGTTAACATTGCTGGGGTACTTATCTCACCATCTTCTTCTGAGTGAACACACTAACCACCCCGAACCGAGCATCTGGATGGGCTGCACTGGATGGCTCGCTCGAGGCTTAATCAATTTGACTTTGGGTGCAATGAAGATCTGGTGCATTTCTCTCCGGCTTCCTCTCGCAGAGAAAGTGCTCCAGACTCCTCCTAGCTAATGGCAAATGTAAACAGAATATTCGGCCAAACAAAGCAATCATAACAAACCAAGGAACAACGCTGTAGTGAATGCCTCAACTTTAAGATACTCGGTACTGAGCTAGTTAAATTTAAAATAAATATGCCCCTAGCCGATGGCTATTTTTTTCGACTCGGCAAACAATCGGGCTTTAGGGGAAGAAAAGGATCTAAAATTATAACGTCGTTGTTTTTTAACATATACCTATATACATTTTTAACGATTTTTGAAATACGGTTTTAGCTTTATAGAAATATCATTTATAAAATATATATATATATATTACGAATTTACTTCTTGCCTTAATTAACGATTAGACTAATTATTGTAAAATTTTTGTAAAAACCGATTAGATTAAGCTGCCAGTTGGGTAGCAGTGTGCTAATTTTAAGAATAAAATTTCCACATTCCAAGTAAAAAAAAAACAAAAAGAAATATCATTTAACTACCATAGAAAAGATAGGAAAGGAACATGCAAATCCACAGAACGTCGTTATTTTCACGATTGAATCTCTCTTTCTGCATGACACTTATTTAAATAATTAAATTATAAGTAAAATCATGTTAGCATGTTAAATAATATAAAATAGTTATTTTTAAGACGATTAAATTCCCATTTAATTAAATTCAACATGGGGATGTTCGCCTCTTTCGTGGGTTGCTATGTTTTCAAAACAGTTGCATTTATTTTACACCAGGCTGCAGACATTGGCCTGTCGACCCGCATATGGCCATATGCATTCCGCACCCAAACGGGAGTGTACCAATGCAGCTGAGGGTGGTTTTTGGAAAGGTCATTGGGCTTGTTCAGACGGAGTTCGGTGCTGCAGTGTCAATGACGCACCATCTAGCTCCTCTTCTCCCTCTTTCCGTCTTTAGCGCAGCTATAAGGCCAAAGACAAAGGCAAACAAACAGAGATAGGGGTGTTGGCAACAATCTGTAGCGAATGGCATGCAAAACGCAAAAGCGTTCCTGATCGCTGGCAGCTTAAACATTTGCCTGCGATAAGATTGCGCATAGCTCCCCTTTTTTAGCCTTCACTTCACTCCTAACACTTTTTACTCCTCTCACTTCAGGTCAAGTGAACAAATATTTGCGATTTGGAGTTGGGGAATATATATCAAATAAGTTTCCATATGCCATCAAGACAAAACAAGAAAGGAAAGCTAACTTCGGGCGGAGCCGAAGTTGATATACCCTTGCAGAATACTCTGTAAATTATATTCTCCAAAATTATTCATTTGATGCATTCTTAATACTCATAAAAAATCCCAACTTTCTAATTTTAAAAACACCAAAGTTATGGCATTTCCAATCATTCAGTTATATGACAGCTATAGGATATAGTCGGCCGATCCTTATGAAATTTGATAGGTCGGATTGATTGGCCAAAAATAAAACCCATAGAAAATCCCAGCTTCCTATTTTTTCAAACACCAACGTTATGGCATTTCCGATCAATCAGTTATATGGCAGCTATATGATATAGTCGGCCGATCCTTATGAAATTTGGTAGGTAGGATTGATTAGCCAAATATAAAACCCATAGGAAATCCCAGCTTCCTAACTGTACAAAGTTATGGCATTTCCGATCAATCAGTTTTATGGGAACTATAGGATATAGTCGTTCCCACATATATACTGCGTGCAAAGGAAAGAAGGGTGTGTGCAAAGTTTCAATTCGATAGCTTTAAAACTGAGAGACTAGTTTGCGTAGAAACAGACAGACGGACAGACGGACATGGCTATATCAACTCATGAGGTGATCCTGATCAAGAATATATATACTTTATAGGGTCGGAGATGTCTCCTTCACTGCGTTGCACACTTTTGAAAAAAATTATAATACCCTCTGCAAGGGTATAAAAATGTAAATACAGATTATTGTAGTATACAAAAATGCAAACGCAACCAACCCGATTCAAATAGCGCATACAAGTGGCCTGATTACAGAAAACTATTTGTCAACCATATTCAGATGATTTCGTGTCAGGGAATTAGTTCACCTAGAAAAGATCAGGGCAGGCAAGAGATAAACCAGAAGATCAGGAAGAGTCATTCTCCTTTCCTACAAAGAAAAAAAATACAAATATGCGTAATAAAAAGTTGTAAGCAATATACAAATATAGTAACAGTAATTGAAATATTCGAATTACTGTTACTATCGGTCACTTTTTTAAGGATTATAAATACTCTTTGATTTTCCTGCAATAAGTCTAAAAATTATAACCAAAAGGAGTGGAACTGGATAATCAATGGATACATTTGGATTTTTGATCACTTGCTTGGCACTTGGCCTTTCAACGCCAGACTCAGATCAAGAATACGAAAAAGAAGGGGACGGGAACTACTACGTCTGCACGGCTCGCTTCTATTCTTAGCCCGCTGTCGATCCTGCTAATAGATCGCGGCAATAATTTAATGGACATCTTACCCCTCTCACCAGTTGCTGCCTGCCTTCGGGGGGGATTATTCGCCTCTTGATTTTCTCAGTCGTGATGCCTTTTTGTCATGCGAGAGAATCGAGACCAAAAACTTCGCCTTATAGGGACGGTGCTATCCCCACCCCCGCCCACCTCCTGCGACCATTTCACAACCCACATATGGTGGCCTGGCCATGACTTGGATTTATATTTAGTCCGCTTCCTGCTTCTGCCACTTGAGATGGGAAACATGAAAACGAAAATGGATCGGGAATGAGACCATAAATGGGAAGACCCTATGAGGCAGGGAAATGTTTGTCGAAATTGTATTGATTGCACTATAATTCTCGTGCTCTTATTGTTCGAACTACACTTTGTCCGTGATTTCTTTAAGTCGACGGTGAAACAACCCTTTTATTGAAGTTCGGAACTCTTCTCGGCTGTCAAATCGGGGGTCATACATATGTATGCCATCTTTCTTGGTACGACGCGCTGGAGAGGAACTAAAATTAGTAACGGAATCGTATGTTTTTGGCTTTCTACTCGTTTCTAAAAACCCCTCGGCACTTATAAAAATGTTTAGCTTAATTGCTTGGAGAGACTGACGAACTCTTGAAAGAGCCCAGAAAAAAAGGAGAAATGAGTTCTTAAATTGAAAATAGAAGCATTGACCTAAGTTCTGATATTAACTTGTTTTGCAAAACATATAACTAATATTGAATTGGGTTTTATGTTTATATTATATTTATACTCTTGCAGAGGGAATTGTAATTTTACTCAAATATTTGCATCGCAGTAAAGGAGAAATTAAATCATAAAGGAGAAATTAAATCATAAAGAAACAAATTACAATTATGAAAGAAAAGTGTTAATATTGATATATTAAGGTTTTTTACTTTTTAAAAAATGTTTTTTCCGTTCTCGAAATATAAAAAGATTAGATCATCTAGCTGCGATTGGAACAAAAATGTGTTGAAAAATCGACTTAACCTTTTTTGTTGTTATGATCAATAATAGATAGAATATTACATTTGTGTTTCATTTGGTGAAGCTATTTAAGAGTATATAAAGTTCGGCTGTCAAAGCTATCTTATTTTCTTATTTTATTATGATGGAGTAATTCAATATTTTTTACTGGATCTTAAGTTACTTAACATAGATAAACCTGATATAAAGATGCTCCATAACTTTGCAACTGAAAGTGAAAAGTAGCTTGAACGAACCGCACAAACCGCAAAACCGGAGAAGCTTTCAAGGGAGGAAGAGCCCAAAGTACCGGAACTGAGAGAAAAGTACATTACTACTCAAATTAATTCTGCCTAGTTTTTACTGCAGTTTGAATGCAACATTAATTGGAACAACAGCGCCGAATCGCCGAGGGTATTCCAGAGTTTCTTCTAGTCTGCCAGTAGTCAGTCGCCATAGGGCTTCTCCCCGATGCAATTGAATAGAGGACGATATAGAGAGAAAGGGGAGTGCGTTTTGAACTTTCGTGACCCGAGAGATTTCAAAGTTTCAAAAGTTGAGAGCAGTAAAAGGGTAGAGTGAGTTATTGTTTTTTTTAGCAACACATTTTTAAAACAAATGGGTTAATATTCCGAGTCTTAGTTATTTACACAATGGGTCTATATATTATAAATATTTAAATAAACATGAACTTTACTGATCTCAACCAACACACTAAATTTGCATAAATTTTAATTAAGCCAGGGTCTAGTACGTTATAAATCAATCTATACTATATCTGCTCCATATTATACAGCGAAAAATGTTATGTCATCACAACCGGGTTTCTCATACGAATTTCGATTCCACTTCTTTATTAACAGTTTTATGAGTACTCCGGCAGTCCTCTGCCACTCCATCTTCGTCAACACCCAATTTCTGCCCCCCTAAAAGCTCAACCCATCAATTGTTCCCCATTTAAAGCGTTTTAGTTTGTCGCCATAAAATTTTTATCGCAGATTTGGAGCAATAAACTGTATGAATTGAGGCAGCAGTGGCCATTTGTTGTTGGGTCAGCCCAGAGTTTTTTCTGAAACCGTTAGAGTTGAAAGAGCTAAGCGGAGTTTAATTGACGTCGCCAACCGATGCTAATGCTAATTTGAACCGATTTGGTTCAAGATATTTGAAGAACCAAGGCGGAGAAATAATCGAATTATGAAAAAACGGGCCAAGCAACAACAGAATTCGAAAAGAATCCGAGAAGAATAGGCAGAAAATAACAATCAGTTGTACGCATATTCGAGACAAGAATTAAGCAACCAAAAATGTGAAAATTAATTATTTCAACCCCTGTTCAGATCTTGCTCCCCATCCAAGCACTTTTTACTTTTGGCAAGGTAAGCTTAAAATTCAAAAGAATTAGGGAGAATCGTTGGGTGAACGGTACAAGACTTCTCCGGTTTTATCTCTGATTTCGCTGGAGAGATTGAGATTGTTTTCGTGTGTTGTCAACAAACCCATAAACAAACACCTAAAAATGGCAATATCATAACTCTCGTCGTTCAAAACAAAAAGTTCGCATTAATAAAAAAAAAACAACGGATAAAGTGCAATAAATTGGAGTCGCCTTCGCTTTTCCACTTTGGCTTTGCCTCCTTAATGGCGGCTTTATTCCCCTTACTCCCCGAAGACACTGGTAGACTGCTACCTAATTTTTTACCCCGCAGAGCGTAACGCCACGCACGCGCTGAAGATTACAAAAGGCAAAGAAGGGGGAGAGAGGACGCAAGAGAACTTTTTGCTCAGGCACAGCCTCAAAAAAGGGCAGCTACATTTTTTGATCCTACTTCTCAGCTTTACTGCCTTTATTTTAAGGTAGGCGGATAATCTACTTTGGTTGCCAACTGGCAACAACACGAGGATAATTCCCTAGATGGGAACAGCCACAGTAGTTCTTGAATGCCCTGCAGGAAAGTGTTATATTTGTTTTGGTACATTTACAAAAACTTCTAGTTAGTATTTCCATTATGAAAAAGTAATGAAAGCTTCTTGAAAATGAAGACTTGCGTATTAATTTGAAGAAGAGAAAAGTTCAACTATGTATATTTTTTTCCCTCTTAATATGGTTCTTAGTCGAGAGATGTTATTTTGTTAGTTAACAATAGCACTGGTTTTTATATACTGGGATTTCATATATCCATATGAAAAATTTAGATTATGGCTAATAACTTAGTCATCGTAAACAGTTATAAAATAAATGCTATATTTAAAAAAATAGCTAGTTTTAAATTTGATAAGAATACCACTAACTAATTAAAAGTTACTTGATTTTAAAACCAATTTGAAGGAGAATTAAAAAATATAAACAAGCTAAAGAGCCTTGTTATCAGATATATCTTAAAGACTTTATCTTACCTGGACAGAAAAAAATAATTTTTAATAAGACAAATTCTCAAACAATATGTAAGAAAAATGTATTGAGTCAGATCGAAAAAAGAAGAGCTTGGAGTAGGTATGGTGCAGATTATGGTTTTATATTCATTGCAAGGATCGTGAGCATCGCCTCCGCTTATTCTTCTCCTCCTTTTTCCCCTTCGTTTCACTTTAGCTTATTCCCCTTTTTCGCGGCCGCCAGGGAGTCGATTGTTGTTGCTATGTGAGCTCATCGCCAAAATCACTGGCCACGCCCCAAAGTGACGACACAGGCGCCAAAAGGAGTTGAAGTCGCTCTCTTTCTCTCTGTCTCGCACGTTAAGTGCCCACTCCAGAGAGATAAGTATCTCAAGGACGCACTCAAAAGAGAAGCGAGTGGGTGGTTAGGGACGGAACGAGCAGGGACATTTGCTCGGGGTCATGGCCGTGAGTCACGCTTGTAACCGTCCGCAAAAACGTGAGTCAATGCACTAAAGTTAAGGAACTTAAGGAGTTACAAGGAGTAGGCGGAGTAAGAAATTCAGATTATGCAATAAGAATGTGGTCCTTTCTCTTTCCGCACAAGTTTAATCGATTTGTTATTGTTTTTCAACTCCGTCTTCACGTTTGCGTTTGCTTTTGTTTGTTTTTGTTTGAGGTGGAGCGGATCGGAGTTTTATTAACGCTTTTTAAACTAATTAAACACGCGAGTTTGACTCTTACACAAGTTTTTCTAGTTTTTGACTACAAAAATAATAGCAGCTGGATTTTGTAGTAGTTGTTGTTGCTGCAGGAACAGTTCCGAAGGGAGAAAGGGCGGGGGAGTGAAAGAGAGAGAGCACTAGCAGCCGGCTGCTGCACACACACACAAACTTACGCACATGGAAATTTTTATTGATTTTTCACACTCACACAGTAACGGTAAACAGGAGCTGTACCCAGATAAGGGCGATAGGGATCAAAAGCAAAGGGAAAAGATAATTGCAATTCACAACACAAAATAAACAAAATATGTGCACTCCCGCTTAAATGGGATTAATTATCAGACTCTCTCTCTCTTTATCTCTCTCTGCTTATTGCTCCTTTTATTTATTTTAATGCACGCTTAAAAAAACAAGGCCGTTCACTATAACAAAATGAAATACACAAAACAATTCACAAACTTGCAAAAACAATTGCTGTAGGGGGGGAAGGTACAACTACCGTTATCCCCAGCGACTTACTTTTTTCGGCGTGGCTTTACTTTTGGCAGAAGCCTTGCTTTAGCACAACTATTTTATTAACCACTTGTTTTAGGCGCTCAGTTCGCAAACTCCGCCCTGTATTTTCACTTTAATGTTTAGACAAACGCGCGTAAATGGTTTCAACTTACACTAACGAGCGAAAAAGTCGCGTCCGCTCACTGCCAATTCAAAATACGAATGAGCGCAAAGCGAAAAGTGATAAAGTGATAGATATGGAGACCCAGTGTTGACAAATACCAATGGTGCTTATATCTGGCAGCACTATATGGTGTGTGTCTGGGCTAAGACGATTTGGCGATCTGGTAGCTTTTTTTCGAAACGGTAAATGGTTTAAAGTTTTTTGAATCACGTGTTCGTTTTTTTTTGGGTTTTTTGTTAATTAATTGAGTTTCTGGCGCAAAATGCTGCTGTTGCACCTGCTGCTCTGGCCAGCACTAATAGCCAGTGTCCCCTCGCCGCCCTCCGCTTCCCTTAAAGCCGAGGTAGCCAAACTGCGTGGTGAACTAGAAAAAGCTCTGGAGGAAGGCGACGAAGCAACTGTAGGTAAATCGCATTTTAAGCCGCTTTCCATTGACTATCTTAGTTTATCCCAGCCGGCAGTGGTGGTGGCTCCCGGATGGACCCAGCAGGCTGGTCACCCGCCCCCTGGGAACGCCTCCAAAGTGGTGGTGAACGACTCCACGCTGGGCAGCGCCGCCATTATTCGTCAGGAGATTCAGCAGGCGGTGGCTAGCCAGGGACAAAGCCCAGAAATCCTGCAGTTGGAGACGCTGCTAAGGGCCAGGGGAAGTACCAAGGGGAACCCGGCCCAGGTAGCCAATCCCCGCCAGGAGTTGCTGGGGGCAGCCGGCCAGGATGGCCAACTGGCAGCCAATGTGGTGGAATCACGCTTGGCAACGCAGAACATCGATTTGGAGCAACTGCAGCGCTTGGAGCTGTCCAAGAGGCGCACGCGCGACATGATCATCCTAGGTCGCATAGAGGAGTTGCTAAACTTCAGCCTGCCCGCGGATGTGGATCGCTGGCTGACCCTGCAGGCCAATGGAAGTGTCTATCTAGTGGGCCAGCAGACGGATTGCTTCCTGGTTCTAACTGGGGAATTCATCCCCTTGACGACCTATGTCCATCCCTCTCCCGTGACTGCTTTACTTGGACTGGATCGGTGGAACAACCGGAAACATGTGCAGGAGGGACTGGTGGTGATTGCCTCCCAAGATCAGCTCATCTGGCTGCGCTTGGAACCCAGATCGGGACTCACAGCCTTCTGGCACTGGACACTGGGCTTGACTTCGACCAAGATAAGCGCCTTTAGCCTGGAGAGACGGGACTTCCTGGCCCTCGTCAGAAACCACACGCTCAGCATTTACGCTTATGACCTGGAGGCGGAGGAGTTCTGGATTGCGCAGCGCCTGCAGCTGCCAGAGACGATCTCTGACTTGGCCATCCTCGATACAGGCAGGGAACTGCTTCTGGCTGTGGGTCAGTGGGATGAGGTCCTAATATACGCCTGGAACTCCAAGGGAGAGCCGCTTCAGCTGCGCCAGCGAGTTCAAGCACCTGAAGTGACTGCCATGACAGCCTTCCAAATGGGCGGACGGAGCTATCTGGCGCTGGGCGGGATACTGCCCCAGATCCTGGTATATATGCAGGGTAAACTTGTACCACGCACCATACTCGGACAGAACTTTGGCTTTGTAGAGCACTTCTTACCCGTGCCCGTGCGCAGTTACCGAGATGACCTACTCCTGCTCGTCCAACATCGAGTTGACTTCGATCCACATTCCCTGCTCGTTCTGGAGGTCCTAGTGTGGAATGGGGATGCCTTCGAGGCGGGCTTGCCGCCACCTTGTGGTGCAACCAATACCTATGGCGCAGACTGCATGCTGGACCAGGAACAGGGTGTTGGCATCGTAGGAGCGGCCTTGCTTCGCCAATTGGATCAGCCGCCTTTGGTGCTGGTGCCCAGGAAGCAAGCTCCGTCGAGCATCTTTCATCTGAAAGCGCAGCTGTTGGTAAGAAATTCGGAGACACAAGACCTGCAGGAGATACGCCAGTTCATGCAGGATTGGTTGCACACTCAGGAGGAGCTGATTCAACTAGTCGGGGAGCTCTTTATGGAGGAGGACCAAGATAGTGTGCCCTACGAGGCGGTATTTACTCCTTTGGTGGTCAGCGAAGGCGGAACCATTGAGGAACTCTTTGTGAACGAGACCCGCTGGACGGGTGCGGATGCTGCTCTGAATATGTGGGAACTGCTTGAGCAGATTGGCTTGTTGGACGAGGAACTCAGTTCCAAACGGTCGAAGCGCCACCCTGAGGCGCTTTTCAACTATCACTACGAACAATTGGAGGTGGAAGCCATTGAATCTGTGGAACTTATCTTAGAGCGGCTCAACAATGCGCCTTTCTACATTCAAAACGCCTCCCTGGAGTTTCCGTTGGGAACCTTAAATGTGCAGCAATTAGAAGTATTGAAATCTCCTAGGGAGGAGGTTGTTTCAGTGGAGGGCATAGAATCCCACGCGGCTCTGCAGCTGGCTGGGGATTTGAACTGCATTTTTATTAATGGAATGGAGTGGGACAAACTGCTTCCAGAACTCGTGTGGCGCCATCAGCCCCTAAAGCTTTTTCAGTTAAATGTGGAAGGAGTAAGTGGTTTCTTCCTGTAATCTTCTCAATTGCTAATTGTTTTTAAGTGTCCTGGCCAAAAACAAACCCTTTTTATTTTTCTTTAGTAAACCAAATTAGATTATCATGGAAATTTCACAACGGAGATTTTTTTTTCCAGCACCACAAAAAAGCTATAAAAAATGTTTTTAAATGTTTAGTTTAAGCTAAACAAAAATTAAAAATCCTTGTTTTTTCAGTACATGTCATCTTATATCTGTGCAAAAGTTTGGCTAACAACTTGTTGAGTAAAGAATGCAAAATTTTTTCTCAAAATTTTGCTCAAAATTAAAAAATAAAACTAAGATTGACGCTTCTAAAGGGCGCAACTTCCAACGGCTATATTTTTGAGAGTTTTGTACGATCGAATTGATGCGTTGGAAGTATGCCCTACGCATTTTAAACTAACTAAAACAATTTTTTCTTCAAAACCCATGTAACCCCTCAGCCTGTCATATACGAGGATGCACTGCATGTGAGCTCTCTCAACGACCTGAGCTTCCCAGCAGATTTTCTTTGGTCGCAGCAAAATGAAACAAGTGTTGTCCAGGCGCCTAAGGAGTTTACGCAAACGCTCTGTAAGTAGGTGAAACAGAAATAGCCTCTTCTTTTAATAACACATTTTTAATAGCTACCAATGCTGTGGACACTTCAGGCACCATAAACGCAGTGAATCCGCAGGATATCGTCACCCTCAGTGATTCGCAGGACTGGATGGGGCGGGTCACCTTCTCTCACTTGGAGGTTTCTGAAGAATTGGAGGTGAATATATTGGCCTTTCCCAGCCGATTCCAACAAGTAATCCCTTGCTTATCTAGCTTAGCGGCAGTACCAAGGGACGCCAGTTCGGGGAAGCGCCTTTAAATCCCACTCTGCTGGAGTCGCGTAAAATATTTGCCGACTGCCATTTCGACCAGCTTTTTGTAAGGGGACCTGTACGGCTGCTTGGAAAACTGGATAACGACAGCTTTGACTCCCTTTTCGACGATCTTGTCCAGCGTTCGCCTGACTTCGGCAATGAACTGCTTATAGCTGGAGGCAAGCGGGTGGATCAGCTTCTCCTGCCAGTGGATGCCCATGTGGCAGATAGTCAGCTGAGTGGGATTCCCCTTAATGACTTTGTAACCAGGCATACGCAGCAAACTCTTCGAAATCTGACTCAACTAGGAGGATATGTTTACTTTCATCAGCTGGAGCTTGGTAAGGGCTCCTCCTACGATGGAGTTCGCCTGCAGGAACTTCTCTCTAACAGTGTGCGACTGGATGGGACATCGCCTCTGATTTCGCTTCTCACGCGTCTCCGATTTGTTGGTTATCCTCCTGAACTCACCCGACTCCTGGTGGATCGCCGCTTAAACCAGCTTCCCCTGTCCAGTGGCTACCAGCTGCTCCATGAACCGATCCATCTGAACACAGCCAACTTCAATCGCCTGGAAGCAGAGCAAGCTCAAGTGAACCGTGATGTGACTGGAAGGGGACTCGTCAACGGGCAAAACCTAAGCAATATACTTCACAAGCAACCGCGCACTTGGTCAGGTGAAGTGCACATTCAGGAGCTCATCCTCCCCCAGGGAGTGCAAGCGAACCAACTGCAGGGTATAAAAGCCAACCTTCTGCTGGGATTTCTGCAGCAGCTGGACGAGCTCCCGCTGCTGATTCTCCAGGGTCGCCTCCAGGTTGAGCGCATCGCCGTGAGCGGCTTCGTGCAAGTGGCGGAAGCCTTAAACACGAGGGATTTAAATGAAATTCAACGGCAGGTGGTGTGGTTGGATAGACCCAACGAACTAAGAACTCGTTGGATCCTGAGGGAGCCTCCCCAGTTCCAGAGAAACCTCCATATCTTGGGCAGCTTCAACGAGCGCCTGCTCCCGGAATTGCTAGAAGATATCGTACTGCGGTCCGAGGGGCAAGAGGTGCTAATCAAGGGTACCAAGAGCTTCCTGGCTCCCGTACACTTGGAGGAACTTCATTTGGCTGCTTTAAACGGGATTCCCTTCGAGCATCTGGCCAACAAAGTGAATCCGCTAAACCTCACTGGATATGTTCGGCTTCAGGGACGACTTTTTGTGGAAGATCTAACGCTAAATGGTCAACTGAACGAGGACACGGATTCCCCCTTTCAAATTGAAAAACTTCTCCGTTGGGATCCGATCTTGCAAACTTTCATCCAGCGGAGACTCGTTGAAGTTCCACCAAAGGAGCTGGAGCATCTGGTGGTGCGGGGCCACCTGGGAAACCGCAGCCGGGAGCCCCTACATGAGCTCTTCGATCAGCTGGTCTTCAAGCAGCAGCCTGGGATTCATCTACACGACCACAAGACTTTTACGGGGCGTGTTCGCATCGAGGATGGGGCCTACATAAATATCTTTAATAGACTTGATCTGCAGCAGCTCCTGGGACAACTTGTCTTTACAGATTCGAAGGAGGAGGTGGATTTGGAGACTCCTGTTCGCTTCGCGGCTGCCGTTAAGATGGCTCATCTGCAGGCAGAGCGCCTTATGCTCTCGGGGGAGCTGCTTGATGGATGCAATGTGAGCCAGTGGCTCCGGGACACGGCTCGTGTGGATCACGATTTTAAACCGCGCAAGCGTGAGCAGAAGATATAAATAAATCTCAATTTTTAATTGGTTCTAATTTTTTACAATTATTTTTCAGTTGCCTTCTCGCAAGGATCACTGGACGGGAATTCCCTGAACTTGGAGGAGCTTAATCATGTGGATATGTCGCAAGTTGTCACCCGACACACGGAGCAACACTTAAATGATCCCATAAGTGCACAAGACCTTTTCCTAGATGGGAAACTGGTTGTGTGGGGCAGGGTTAATAATCGAAATCTATCTGAGGAGTACGCCAACACTTTAATGGTGCGTTAGCTAATGCAAAACCCATACGAAATAATCGTCGAGACTCACTTTCCCCAGCAGATTAATCCTCATATGAAGCAGCGCGTGCAGTCGCCCCTTTTTATGTCCGGCATAAATGTCAGCGGATCCCTAAAGGTTACTTCTCTCGTTAAAGGACTAAACCTGAGCGATGTAGCCATTTTGGGTCCAGATCCTGTGCGCTTGCAGTCGCCGCTATATTTGGCCACCCTCAAAGCCCCCTTTTTAAGAGCAAATCAGAACCTTAACGGATTTGCTTTCAGGGATTGGTACGATCGCAGCCTATGGGCGCAGGGTAGAGAGCAACAGGAGATCACCGGTAACTGGCGTGTTAAGAAGCTCCGTGTTAAGCAGCCAGATGGGTTGCGACCACGTCGACAAAGTGCTCAGGAGAGCTACCGGGAGTTGTGCGAGGAACTGACCAGGATTCTGCTGCCGTATCAAGTTCAAAAGTTGCGAAAGAGTTTCTCCTTGAAGCAGGAGAAGGATCACGGGGATGTGCGTCGGGTATTTTCGTTGGAGGCACCAGGAGGCATAAGTTATCTACTGATAAACGAGCACGGCTGCTGGACGCGCATCCATCGCTGGAATGGATCTTCGTTCGACCGATCTGGAGCCTTTCAAAGCGGACCTGTGGACGAGGTAGCTGCTTTAAGAGTGGGAAACAAAAGCAGCAGCCAGGAGTTCGCTTTTATGACTAGCTACGAGATGCCGGAGGATGAGCACGAGGCCAGCTGGGGTTGCAGCGAACTGAAGCCCAATCTCTTGAGCTGGCAAATTGACAACCAAACCAAAGATACTAAGCAGACGTATATACCAGGGAACACCTTAAGGAATCTCAAAGAGCAGCACGAGAAGCTCAACAGTCGGCCATTGGCGATTCCCAGTTATCAGCAGGGTATCAAGAATCTTAACCGCCCAACCATCGAATCCCAGATGGGTTCAAAATGGCAAGAGGAAAAACAGAAATTAGATCCCTCGGATCTGGCCAGGATTCGGAGACGCCTGCTCGACACTTTGGAGTTCCGGTTGCAGGCGGAGGTGAATATCACCCAGCTGAGTATTCCCGAAAGCGATCTTTTCGACGAACACTTGGTAGAGGATTTCCTGGCGCTAATGCGGCAGCTGCATAGCTTGCGGAACCGGCTGGCGACGGACAGTCTTCCACTGCCGGACACTCCTGCCAGAGTCCTGGCAGCAAGGAGTGCGGAGCTCATATGGCCTGTGCTGCAAGAGCTGCGAGGGATTTCGAGTGAAAACGGCACCGGGTTCCAAGAACGAGCTCTCGAGCAAACGCTGCTAGATGTGCTGGCGCTGGCCAACGATGGAAATGGCTCCGGGGATGACGAGAAGCTGCATGCTGTGATTCAAAGATTGAGAAGACTAAAGGATGAGCTTTATGAGCAAGATGAGAGCCCAGAGGAACCGGCAGCCTCCTCTTCGCACAAAGAAGAGCAGTCCCTGCCACTTCCAAACGCCAGCTGGCGGCCTGTTAAAACCCTCCGTCTGCATGTAGGACCCACAAACCGGGCCCTGCTGCTCTACGCCCGCCTGACCGTGCTGACACCCTCGGATGGCCCTCCCCCCACCACACCCTCAACTGCCCCGGCTGCCAACATTCAGCTGCATCATGCGAATGGATCACTCTTTCAATCGCTGGCCGCAGAGCGTGGAGCTGGCCATCTAACCACTTTGCGAGTGCGCGATGAGACGCTGCTGGCCTTTGTGGAGGGATGTTGTTGGATACGGGTGCTGCTCTACCGCGGAGTGCAGGGATTCGTCGACTTTTCCCGTTTTCGCGCTCCTCACACTGACGGTGGGAACCAAGATGGAGAGGTGTTGCAACTACTATTTCTCCGATTGCCTCTCCCTCGGGCGCCTGGAGCCACGTACTCCTTGGCTTTGGTCCAGGCCAGAGGCGTCACCTTCTACGAACTGGTAATAGTTGGATTACTAGAACCGTGGCTTAAATGCACATAGCTGAACGATTTTTCCAGAGAAAACAACATCGATGTGGATGAAAATGTACAGATTATACCAATAGTTAAATCCTATTTATGAGGATCCTTCCGGTAAAACTTTATATAACTTCTCATATATTTACTTGTTTTTTAGTTGTCAATAATATGTTAGATTGTTAATTATGTTATTTGTTAATTATGTTATTTGTTAATTATGTAATTACCTAAATGGATGCTTAAATTAATATTTTCCTACTGAAAGAAGACACATGGTATCCCTTAACTATATCGGTATATCTTTATTTCAAGAACCTTAGTAACACATATACATAGCATTATTTACGACTTTGAGCTTAACCTTGATCTCGGTAATTGACTCTTAAAGCCTATGCCCGACTTACGACTACAAGTCCCCGGATTGTGAATTCTGAATTCTGAATCCGAGGTGGAAGCAGATTTAAAGGACAGTGACTACAATAAATACACGCACATTACGACAACAAACGGCTGAAAGAGGAAAGAGGAAGTGTGTGGGGAGGGGGGACTTTCATATGTACAGCTAATCCGGCCCAAATGCATCTTTTACGAGGGAATCTTCACGGGCAGGAATAGGCGCGGATCGCCGATCTTGGGGCTCAGTCGCACCACCACCTGATCATCGCCGTCGCCCACTTCGAGGAAAGAGTTCCAGTCGGCCAGGAAGTAGAATCCATTCTTCTTCTTCGGAGGCAGTGGTTCCTCACTGACGGGGTCGGGTCCAAAGGAGTCTGCCAAGTCGTCGAGAGATCCGTTCCGAGATTCCTCTGTTGTGGTGGTGGTACTAGTGCTGCTCGCCAACTCCTCCTCGGCTGCTCCTCCGATGTCCTTGTCATCGTCGTCCAAGCCCAGACTCAGGCTGATCTTGGTTGGGGATTGGGTGGTCGTGGGCGCGTCCTTCTCATCCTTCACTTCTCCAGTCTGTGTGGTACCATTTCCCTCACTCTGTCGCCTCGATTTCAGGGTCTCATCTTGGCCATTTTGGAGAGACTGTAGATACGCGGCATCCACATTGGTTCTCGGCGTGGACGGAGCAGTGGTTACCTGGTTAAGACTCATGTTAAGCTGTTGGAGCTCCTGGAGATTGCTGATCAGGCGCTGCAGCTCGCTGAGATTGCTCTTGGAGTCATTTCCCGTGTCCTCGGGTGTCGCGGATTCCGGCTTGGCCAGCTGGTAGTTCAGTTCACTGAACTCCGCCATAAGGTCGCCATCGAGTTCGCCCTCCCTCTCCTCGCCATCCTCCAGATCATCGGGTTCGCCCTCATCGCTGCGTCGGCGGAATCCACTGCCCACGCCCAGTCCCTTGACCACTGCAATGGGCAGTCCCTGTTTGGGGGCCAGTTCAGTGCTCACACCAATCCTGTTGGCCGCCCGCTTGATGGCCGCCTCAATGATCTTTGTGGCACTGAAAACGGGTAGCTGGAGGCCGCTCTCCGTAGTGGGCATGTGTTCCGTGACAGGTCGCACCTTGGGACGGCTGGTGGTCAGCGAGAAGACCGCCGGGGAGGAGGTGTCATGCACTTGAGCGGGCGCCGCAGTGGTGCTGGTCGTGGTGGTGGTGGAAGATGTGGTGGACGTGGTGGCCTGTAGCTGGCTCTCGAGCTGCTGCGACAGCTCGTGGGGCAGAGCCACGCCCAGTTTCTGCAGCTGTTGGGTGTTGTACAGCAGCTTCTGCAGCTCCTCGAGATCCGCCTTTTTGGGCCTGGAGGTGGGCGTTGTGGGCGCCCTCCTGGCGGGCACGAATCGAGGACTAGCGGGCGTGGCGGGCGGCTGAGTCTGCACCGTCTTGTAGATGGGCTGCATGTGCTGGTAGCTCTGGCGCTCGCCAGTGTCCTCCAGGCTGCCAAAGAACTGCTGGAACTGGACAAGGTCTGGCGAGGCGGAGGCTCCTCGTTGCGGATGCGCGGGCCGACTCATGGCCAGTTCCCGCAGCTCCTCGCTGGAAGATTGAGAGGGCGCGGCCAAGGTCGGAGGCTTCTGGTACACAGGCAGATTCAGCTTAAGTTCGTGGTCCGGCTCTGGTTCCGGCTCCACCCCCTGCTCCTTTGCCGGCTGGGCGTAGACAATGTGCGCTCCATTGAGCGTCTTCACATTGGAACTGCGCACTGAGGCTGCCGTAACCAGTTGGAACTGGGGCTGGGCCAAGTGATCTGTCCGCAGTTGCACTCGCTCCAGCTCCTGCACTTTGCTCAACAACTTCTGCAATTGCACATAGTCCTGGGGGTGCACCTCGTCCTGGTGCAGTCCATTGCTCCGCTCGAAGTTGTTCAGGGGTCTTTGCTTGGAGGTGGATGCAGCCGTGGAAATCTCCACTGCTCCGCCACCTGGACCGAAGGAGGCCGAGGTCGGTGAGAGTTCTTGGAGGTGGGCAAAGTCGTTGCTGGGCAAGGTGAATCCCGGCCTGGAGCCAGCTACGTTCCTGGTGAGGAAGTTGGGTGGCGTAGTGGGCTGCTGCAGCTGCTCCAACTGCTGAACGCGGGTAATCAAAGCCTCGAACTGAGCGTGATCCACTGAGGGAGTGGGCTTGGGCGTCGTGGCCGTACTCGTGGTTGGAGTGTGGGAAGTTGTGGTGCTAGTAGTCGTCTTTGTCTGCTGCTTCTTCTTGCTGTTCCTGGCCTGCTCGTACAGCTTCTCCAACTCGCGGTCGTCGCTCAGGAGGCGCTGCAGTTGGAGGAGGTCGACGGCACCTAGAGAGTTGCCTTGTCCCAATCCCAAGCCCAGGCCCAGTCCCAAGCCCAAGCCGTGGTTCTTCGAGGGCTTTACGGTGGTGCTGGTTGTGCTCGTTGTGGTCCGGCTGGAATGCTCCAACTGCTGCAGCTGCTTGAGGATTCTTTGCAGCTCACGGGCTTCGTTCTGGGAAGGTGAGGGAGTGGTGGTGGTGCTGGTGGTGGTGCTAGTGGTGCTGGTGGTTGCGCTTGTGCTGCTGGAGGTGGAGAACCGACTACTCAAGGATTGTGCACTCGGTCCGGCTGCCTTAATGACATTCTCCGGGTTGATCTTGAGCTTCTCCAGCTCCTGGAGATTTTGCAACAGCTTGGACAGCTCATCGGAGCTCGTAGGCGTGGTCTGCTGGTTTCCCGCGTTAGCAAAGTTAAGGTCTATGTTCGGATCGATTCTCCTGCGGGGCTTTTTCGCCTCAATGAGTATTGGTTCCCCGTGGGTGATAAGTGGCTTTGGAGCAGGTGTGGTCGACGTGGTGGTGCTTGTTGTGGTCGATGTGGTGGATGTGGTGGTGCTCGTTGTGGTGCTCGTTGGAGCCTTTCTGTTGAGCTGCGACTGTAGTCGCTCCAGTTCCTGCAGGTTTTCCAGCAGCTTGGCCAACTCCACGTTTCCCTTGGGCGGCAGCCGGGCCGTCGCCGTGGACAATTCCGTATGGGCACCAGTGGGCTCCTCGGTGGGCTTCGCCAGTCCCTCCTTCTTGAGTGACTTCGGAGCCTTCTTCACAATACCAAAGCGCGTTAGGTAACCCTCGATTTCGGGCTTCACGCGCAGCTCCTCTCCAATATTCAAGGGCTTGAAGTTTGAGTAGGCCTCCGGCCGGATCCGAGCCCCTTGCAGACCCCGTAGATCGGCCACCGCCACCACGGACGGCTGGGGGGCACTTTCCGCCGGGTAAAAGTCGTCCAGCGCATACCGCTTATGGGCGGAGTCGCTTTTGCCGCCCGACACGATGCCAAGGCTTTCGAGGATATCCGCCACGGGCTTCACCGTGCTGGTGGAGGCACCTTCCCTGGCGGGCCTGGGCTTCCTCAGGAACTGCGCATTCTTGGCACTGTAGTGGGAGCTGAATCGCGTGGCTGGAGATGCGATAGCTGGGGGCGGAGGAGCTGCCGTCGTGACTGGCCTAAAGTCCTGGTAAACAACCGGCGGCGGAGCAGGCGGGTGGTAGGTGGTGGCCATCGGCAGCGGCCTGAACTGCTGCTGCTGCTGCTGCTGCTGCTGCTGCTGGAGAGGACTTGTCTGGGCATGGAGCAGACTGTAGGCTGGCTTGTAGGTGGTAGCCGCCACCGCAGGATTGCCCCCAGGCACCGTACTTCTTGGCAAGGCACTGGGATCCGCGGTGAGGAACTTCACGGGATCCGGCGGTGTGTAGGCATCGATGACGCGGGTCACAGGAGGCCGCGTGTACAGTTCCTGGAGGTTCTCCTCCGTGTTGTTGTCCGTGTTGAAGGGCAGGACGAGCATGAGGGCTCGCATGCTGTCCGCCCGGCTCATGTCCCCCGCCTCCAGACTCTTCTCGTACTCCTCGCGGGTCACCTTCTCGTACAGCTCTTCGATCTCGCCCCTGCGGTAATGGGGGTATTAGAATCGCCCTGCCTTTGGCCAGTGTTCGCCCACTCGGCACTCACCGCGTTAGTCTCGGCAAGGCCGGATCGTTGGCCAGGATCTTCTGCACTTCGTCGATCGTCTGCTCGATCTCCGGCGGCTGGAAGAAGCTCTTGTCCAGCTGCTGCCGATCGTTTCCGCCATGGATGGTGGGCAGGGGCTGCGCCACGCCCATCAGCTGAAGGAGGGCGACCAGCGTCAGGCACTCACGGATCATCCTCAGGGAGCAGGTTGAAGACTGCAAGGAAAACACCGAAGAATATGGTGAATTACATTTCCATTCAATTTTGGTAAATTTGTCCAGTCTTTTATTACGCTTTGTTTTTCAAGGGCACTTCCCAGAACTTTTTTTTCTTAGCTTAACTAGACCTATTGAGATTTATTCGCCATTATTATGTAAGAAGTTATTTCCTTTCGAAATGCGCTGATATGCGGAAGGAACAACATTCCACAACCCAAGTTTTATTATAGATTATTTTAAGTAAAGATAATTAAGAAGCTATAATTCAGAAGACAGCCATAAAAAGTTTGGCCCACTGAAAGTAACTTTGCCAAAAGTCAAAGACACCTTTCCATTTTGTATCTCCATAGACCTCACCCTGTCCCTTCGACTGACCCACCGACCACTCGACTAATCAGCCTATTAACCACTCGTTAGCCGCCGACCGACCACTTCCAGTTCGGTAGCTTCATCAACGTTCATCAGCGTTCATCAGCAATTTTAATAACCAAGAGTTGGCATGTGTGCGGGTTTTTTCACAATCACAGATCGCGACTCCTCGAGCGGATCAGCGGAGTGAGAGACAAAAGTTTCCGCCCAGGAAAAGGCAAATGGGAGAAGTAATAACCGACTGACAAAGAAATCAAATGAAATGCATGACAACATTTTGTCTTAAGCCGACAGCAACGACGAAAGCTGAAAAAATAGTACACAAAGACGGCGACAAATATGTGGACAAGTGTTTATTTAACCAACGAAGGCTGCAAACAAAACGCAACTCAAAATCAAAACACACTTTCTGAGGCAGAGTATGGTGGCAATTACTATCATTCGCTGAGATATTCAAGGATTACGCAACCAGAGGAGAGATCCTAAGATCAGGATGAGAGTGATGCAAGAGTCGATGGCGAGGGAAGTGGGGATGGATATAAAAATTGTGTTGCAGCCTGCAGCGAAGATCTGGTCCACTTTATGACGGCTTTCCGCGGGTCGAAGGAGGAGAAGGAGGGGCCGGTACTTCATCCATCGAACCTATCGAAGCGTTTAGTTTTCACTTAATTGCCGTAGTTAGATCATAAATTAAATGAGTGCCGTAGAAAGCGATGACGAAGACGTTGACGATGTTGTCCAGCAGCGAAGCCGTTAGCGATATGAACTGTTAGATAATCTGGCCAAAAACGAGGCAAGCAGTTATGGCCAAGCTATGCCGCTCTAACTGATCCAACTGAACTGAACTGAACTGCGACTACGTGCTGGGCATTCTAAACGAGCGAAAAACGGGGCGAGCTGCAGTCAAGATTGGATTGAATGGGTTGGAAAATGGGATCGGAATGACGACCAGACATCTCAGAGTACCTCTGGAATGCTGTCGGTTGGGATTTACGAAGTGCGTACTTGTCTTTGTTGAATTCAGGTCTGTCTATGTGGCGAACAGTGATACTTTTAATTAAACACATCTTTTAATCTGGTAAAAAATAATTAAGCTGTTGTTCAGCTCGATTTACGCTTCTACTGTTGACAGTTTGTAGCTCAATCTGAAATGCTTTACTTGCCTTACATGGCGCATACGCAATTTCGCTTTGCATACAGCGATTAAACTTAAATAAGGGGGGAAAATGATTTCCAATTTCATAATCCACTTTGCTCTATGTGCGTGACTTCTTGCGTGTGTATGGGCCGTATAATCAAAACGCAAATAATTTGTTAGCAGCAGCAAGCACACGAAATGTGAGTCAATCTTGGGTGAGTGCATTTCCAATCCAGTAGAAATAGCTACAACGATGGTAATAACGACGCCGCTAGAGCGCAATGAGCACAGAGCCACTGCGCTGTGTGTGTGGTAACAATTAAACATGTGTTAAGTAATTCCAGGCGCCTATTAATATTATTATCTAGTCCCTGGTCGCGTGTGTCTGGGACATCTATCGGGCCAATTGAGCCGATTGCTCTACGTCATTTTCAGCATTTTCCATTCCATTCCATTTCCATTTTTTTGACGTTTTATTTTGCGACCGTTTTTAAATCGGACACTTGTGTGCTGAGGCGGAAGTCAGGCAAAAGTCCGAGTTAAAGGCCTTGATCCGGGTTGAAATGGCAGATGTAGGAAATGTTGAATAATACTCAGTTTCCCCGCTAATATCACTCGACTTCTGACAAGGCAATTAAAGTCAAACTGGAAGCATCTAGCTTATAGAGAGGATGAAGTTGGTAAGGTATCAGTTTTATCCAAATAACATTTTTTAACGGAGGTTTTCTACGAAGATTTATCCGAATAAAAATTGTGTCAACTCATTATAAATAGTTCTATAAGACTTTGAAAATAATTACCGGTATGGAAAGTATGAATCAGGTAGCTTAATCAGGTATCGGAGTAGAAAATAAGATATTTCAATAAGTAATCGTAAAGGCATTACACAAAACGTGACAAGTATTTACTTGTGGCCACATAGCACCCACATTTTGCTCCCAAGCCCTTGGCTCGAATGACTTTAACCCTGAACTTTTACGGCTTTTACAGCCACCTCTTTATCCCCACCCTTTGGCCAACAATCACGCGGTAATTTACGGTAGCAAGCGCAAAAACAGGGGAAACAGTAGACTTCATAAAAACGAAAGACAATTGTCTCCGGCCCAAGCGGCCGCTTCATTAGTTTGGCTTAATCAAGAGCAATGGGCACTTAGCCTTGCTTGAAGCTGGCCAACTGAGGTCAGGTTGATTAACTAGTCATTATTCTGGGCGTAGTCGGGAAGTAAAGTAAAGACAACTAAATGGGAGGAGGGGAAGAGGTATCGTTTCTTGGAACCGTAAGCTCAGAAAAAATGTATCGAAACTGTGTCAAAGACACAGAGCGGCAGCGATTAGGTAAGACTATTTTGTAGACCAACAGACCAAGATCAGCATCTCTAATCCTGTAGAATCTATACAGGCATTTACCTCTATTTGCATAGTTACGAACGGGCCAAATGTGTTTATTATTTGTCTATAAAAGGTATCACTATCGCTTTCAACTAATTCAGTCCAGAGACCAATACCTATAACTAAAACCGTACTAAATAAAGCCTTGAACACTGACGTTCTCTCAGAATGGGGTCACCAAATTCAGTGTTTGCCCCCTCCCTTTCTTCCTGGAAACGGGCTGGGGTGGGAAGAGGGGAGCTCTGAAGGTCACCTGTCTGGCTGCGCATCTTGACGCTATTTCCGGCTCTGGGCTCTGAAACAGCGTTGAGAAAGCGCTGCTCTCACTCCGAATCGGTCGATTAGTAAGTCGGCGGCAGATCCATTCGTCAGAGCTCCAATATCTGCAGCCCCACACCACTTTTACTCGGCCGCCATGTGCTGTGCCCCCAACCATTGCGGTTTTCCTTGTTTCGCCAGTCGGACCAGTGGACCAGCCTAAACTCTTTCTGCAGCGGTGGATTCTATTTGAGCCAACAGCATATGACAAGTGAATGTTGTTTGGGCGGCCAGGAAAAGGCAGTAACTAGCCCCAAAACTGAACCAAGTCGCTGACGAGACGGTTTACTTGGCCAACTGGCTTTGGCTTAACTCGGACTTTGGGTTTGGTTTTGGTTTGGGTTTTGGTTTAAGTTTTGGCTTCACATCGGATACGTATACGGGTTCGGGCTCGGGCTCGGGCTCGTGCTTATTTGGATCTATTTGACTCGTTTATTGGCACTATTTCCAAGTCAATTGATTTCTTGCCTTGGGAGATGCTTAATTATTGTTTTTATTATTGTTCGCTTGCCCCTCTTCACTTTGTTTGTCAAGTTGTTTGGCTCGGAAGCCTGTTTCCCTTTTTATGGGCACTTTCACCAGCGGATTGCCGAAAAAACAACGACGGTAATAATAAATATTAAAACACTTTACATGCCAAATAGCTATTTTCTCATTTTGGCTTTCGGTTTATTTTGCTTTGGCTTGCTGTTATAATAATTTTAAAAAGTGTCGCTGAAATTATGTTGTTTTCGTTGTTTCACTGCCAGTTGTGGTGATTATAACGAAGTGTAATTCACCAGGTTACTTAATGTGACCCACTTCGTTGGGTTGTCTTTTGTTTGGTTAAGTTATTCAATTGGATATAAACTATAGTATTTAATTAAAGTATACGTTAAAGGGTAGAAAGTGTTTTCCTAATTGAGTTACTTGACATTTTTTATGTTATATCCAATATTTAAAGTTCCCTTTTAGCTATCGTATTGTTTTGTATGCCAAAGACTACGTAAAAGAGATGCGTTAATAAACAGTAAAGCTCCCCTATTAGACCTTATTAAAGCTGGCATTGCACATGCAAGTGAATACCACTTTGAAATTCCCTTGTCTCAAGGTCGCTGGGGTGGTGCAGCCAAATCCATTCACGACTCGCGAGTTCGTTCTCTAAGTCTTTTGTTTTTTGGCTGAATTTCACCACCAACAACAGCAGTAATAGCCCGTAACCAGACAACAGTGACCAATGCACCCCTTCGCGGCTTACAGCAGTCAACCATTTTCAATTACATTTTTAATTTTCGGCCGGACACGTTCGCCGATCACTCGAAAACGAAAATTTAAAATCGAATCGAGACGCTTTTTCACAACTTTCAGAGGCGTCAAACTTTCAATGCACACACAGCAAACAGTAAAAAAAATCAAAGAAGGAAAAACCGAAATTAATTCGAAGCAAAACGCGAACACGCGACTAGCGCTTGGCTTCTGTATCGATTTCGGTTCGTTTTCGGGCTCAAGCGCATGCGCGGCCTGCAGACCATTTTCAATGAGCGTTCGTAGCGTACTGAGCCCGGCTGAAAGTCGTCTTAGCCAACTCCGATGCCGCCACTGCTGCCGCTGCCGCGTTTTCTGCTACCGCTGCTGCTGCTGCGACTGGGGTACTAGAAGTCGAAGCCCGAGAATACTCGATCCTGAGTGCATTGCTTTTGGCACTGTTGCACTCATTAAGTTTAATTTGAAATGCATGAAAATTGTGTGTCTAATAGATAGATTGATTCACCTGAAAAGATTACATAAAATAGTTAATTGTTAAATCGCTTTGATGAAGTGATCCAAAACAATGCATTTTAACGGCTTTGTAAACAAATGGATTAATATTAGATTGCAGTATTTCCCTTCGCAATAGGGGGTGCACTTGATCATCATAGATAAAAAAGGCTCCTTTTTAGAGCCTTATCTTGTGTCAGTTTCGAATTAAGTATTTCATCGAAGTATTGCCTTTTTCTCCCTGTGATTTGTATTTGAAGCAGTATTGAATCGCGGCCTGAGGCGCGACCTGTCACCAAAGCAGAGCTCTGATCAGTCGGTCGATCGCCGGCCAAAGTGGCTCGCTCGCCTTGACCAAGTACACTGCGAACCGCGATCAGGTGGAGTTTGGTGGGTCGGGGTCGGGGAAGGTGAGCAGCATTCTGCCGCGGACGGCAGACGGCAGACGGCAGACGGATGCAGACAGGTTTCGGCGGCGGGCATTTCACTTTGGCCAGCAACAACAGCCTCTTCTTGGCTTCTTTCCCCAATTGACAAATTCGATTGGTTTTCTCTCGCTTTCTGCTTTGAAACGCGGAGGGTACAGATTGAGTTGGTTTTTATTACAATGTGGTTGCTTGTGGTCGCTGCTCTGGTTGCATAATAAAACGCACGCACAGGGAGAGTGGCCAGCTGAAGTCCGCCAATCGTCGATGGGCTTCAATGCACTTGACGTCCAGTGGTTCCCATTAGAGTAATTTGAACGCTGTAACCACCGCGATCTGCAGCCTCAGGGGGTTTGACTGCCAAATGGTCAAAGAGTCGGCGGCTTTTGCGGATCGATCTCCAAAAGCAAGATTGGTTCTCAATGTTGGTAGTTTTTGAGGTCTGCCTGGGTTAATTTTTCTTAGCTCTTATTACGGTGAGCTTAAAATCTTTTCGTTGTAATTATTTTTTATAGGACTCCTTCCCCTGAGCATCTCTACAAGCTTAAGTGCTACATTGAGCTAGGCACGTTTGGCTTGAAATAACTTTTAAATTTTGTGGTTATTTGTAACATTTGCCATTTACACACAAAGATGTTTGCCTCCTCGCCGCAAGAAGGGAGGCTGGGGGAAGAGCCACTCCGCCTTTTCGTGTGTGACAGCATTTGACACAATTTAACGCTGACGCGACAAATTCGTCTGCGGTCTTGCTTTGCTGAGCCGTGTGCCGAGTGCCGTGTGCCGTGGTTTTTATTTGGTGCGCTTGCGCTTTGACTTTGTCTTTTGCACACACTGGAATTGCAACACGGAAAACAACAAAGAGACCAAACAAAACTGAAAAAACATTATAACCGAAAACTGAAACTGAAATATGACAAAGCCCATAAACTCTTGACATGACACGGCCAAAATGCTGGGAAGATTGGAGTGGGGCTTGGAATGGAACTTAGGATCGAGTGAAATGTGAAGTGCTGATGTGCCAACGACAGGCTGAATTCTCTGTTCATTATAAAAGTGACGAAAAATCTACCCAAAAATACAAATCAAGTTGAAAACACAGATTTTTAGAGAATTAAACCACGATCATTTTGAGGTATGCCACTTTGAAATCCGATGTCTGTAAAAAAAGTTATGGGCTTAGAAGTGCAGGTTTTATGTGACTTTTCAGGAAAGCCATTTTTCGAAAATTTGGAAAGGGGTAACATCATGAAAATGATGAAAAATCGACCCAAAAATACAAACCAAGTTGAGTATACAGATTTTTAGAGAATTTAACTACAATCATATAAAAGTATGCCACTTTGAAATCCGATGTCTGTAAAAAAAGTTATGGGCTTAGAAGTGCAGGTTTTATGTGCCTTTTCAGGAAAGCCATTTTTCGAAAATTTGGAAAGGGGTAACATCATGAAAATGATGAAAAATCGACCCAAAAATACAAACCAAGTTGAGTATACAGATTTTTAGAGAATTTAACTACAATCATATAAAAGTATGCCACTTTGAAATCCGATGTCTGTAAAAAAAGTTATGGGCTTAGAAGTGCAGGTTTTAGGTGACTTTTCAGGAAAGCCATTTTTCGAAAATTTGGAAAGGGGTAACTTCATTAAAATGACGAAAAATCGACCCCAAAATACAAACCAAGTCAAAAACACTGATTTTAAGATAATTTAACTAAAATCATTTAGAACTATGCCATTAGTAAATCGGATGTCTGTAAGAAAAGTTATGGGCTTAGAAGTGCAGGTTTTAGGCCACTTTTCTTCAAAGACATTTTTTAAAAATTTCGAAAGGGTTGCAAACGTCTGACCTTAGAAAGAATTATGGGCTATTTAAGTGTATAAAAGACGCAACCAAAAGAATCGGCAAATTCAACATATTACGAGTCCCCACAATTTGCTCGCTTCGTTGATAAGGCGTTGGCTGTGGCACTTGTCTCCCTCGCTCCTCTCTTTCTCCGCCTCTTTCTCCGCTGCTGCTTTTACTTTATTCGGCCATTCACTTTCTCCGTGTTTTGTTTGCTTTGCTAATTTTGGATTGGAAACAACAACAAAAACCGGGCTTCCCGCCCAACAGCGAAAAGTGAAACAGACAACCAGCGTTTTGCTGGACGCAAAGTTGCTGCTGTTTACACTGCTGCTGCTGTAAATTCGTATGCAAAATTCCTAGAAATTATCCAATCGCGTGGCTCAGATTATCCAATTGCAGTCCATCCTATCCGATTCAAACATAATCCAATTTCGAATGCGGAATATTCATACAGGCATAAATGCTGATACAGTGTCGGGATTTCGACACCAATGGTGCTGTAGTTCTGGGGGAAAAAACAACCCAAGTAAACACAAGGCAACAACAACAGCAGTAAAACACTTGGCAATGCCAAGTTCATCACCCAAGTCTTTAGATGTTAAAAGCGGCTGCAATTGCCATCAATCCGACAAGAAAAAATGGTTTATCAGCTAAACGTTTAACAAAATTACCCTGTACCTTGGTTGTTTTCTGGTCTTTGAAAAGTATTTCGACCTTAATGGACTAATTTAAAAAAAATAATTTTAATTTTAATTTTTTTTTTTTTTTTTTTTTTAATACCAATTTTTTAAAACCTGTTTCCTTGCTTTGAAATTGTGTGGGCTATCTAAGGAGAACCTAAAAAAAACAGAGATAAAAAGTCCATCCCAGATCTATTCTTTAATTATATAAAAAATTGCCTTACATAAGCCTGCGCCGAGGCGACAGTTGAGAAGCTCATCATAATCCCCCAGCCAAAGTATTCAGTTTTTCAATAAAAACTGAGATCTTAGAAAACCAAATTGTGATTTAGTCACAAACTATTGGATTTGGTGTTTAGTGCGGTCGCTTTAAATTTGGTTATATTTAATTTAGCTATATTTTGATGGAAGCGTGACGCTTGCAAAAAATTCCAAAAGAAAGTAGGCGAAGATTGCAGCGGATTAAAAAAATTCCATAGCTCAGTTCAGAGATTCGCGAATTTAAAAAACCGTTAAAACAGTATTGTGAAGCACTAAAATAGTATGTAAATATTTAACCCGATTCCACGGAACGAATGCACATCCTAAGAAAGGTTTATGTTTATATTCCTCATTTACTTAAAGCAAACTTAAATTAATATTTATAGTTACTTGAAAATTAGTTTTTAATTTTAAATTAGGTATGGACAAATATATATTCAGCCGCTGTGAATGAATACTGAAATGGTATTAATTGTATATTTCCGTTAGTACGACAGTATGTCAGAGGCGCGTGTCTGGCCACACTCTTCAGGCCAGCTGTTCGCGCATGCATGTGTGGGTGCGGATTTATTCATGCTAAATGAAAATCGCCAGTTTTGGGGGATATACGATTTTACATAAGTTGGTCATGCCCGCACAAACCTAGCGCCACAGATCGAGATCGATCGGATCCACCTCGCCATCCTCTCATCTCCGAAAATCGGAAGAAGAATAAGAAGACGACTGCCCTTGTGTGAGTGTGTGTATGTTCTTGTGTGTGTATGAAAAAGCAGCAACTGAAAATATAACCAAAAATAAATCCGAGGTGCACAGTTGCAGGCGAGGATTCCCACTCCTATTCCCATTCCTCCAAGAGGAGCAGCCAGTGCCCCGTGAGACCCCGTCGCTTTACCGCATTTCCGAAGGTTCAAGCCAGGATGGCGGATGCCCAGGCAGTGGCGGCCGGAAAGAAAAAGTACAAGAACAAGAAGAAGGCGGCGGAAAAGAATCCGAGTTCCAGCGACCAGGTTGAGGCACCCAGCAATGGACATGACCAGGAGGAGGAGGCGGCTCATCAGGAGGTGGCGGGGCAGGAGCTGAGGGGTCTACTCAAGCAACTGCACCTCTGCAATGGCCATGGCCCCAAGGAGCAGACTCCTCCGTCATCGGAGGTACTCAATGGCCATGCACATGGCCACAGCAACAACAATCACATAAGGAGCACTAGCGGTAGCAACAACAACAACAGCAGTCACAACAACAACAGCGTTGATAGCAGCAACAACAACAGCAAGCAGGGAAGAGAAGGTGTCGAAGCAGATGCCCTCTATCCGGAGGAGAAGAAGCCCATAATAGCCACAAGCAAGACCACTGCCAACACACAAACAACCACAGCGACGGCCACAAAGACAACAGCATCAGAGGAGGTGGTAGTGGAAAAGCAAGTGCAAGTGGCGACGGAGAGTGGCAATAGCCAAGTGGTGGAGGGGGAGGAAGAGCCGCTGCCCTCCACCTCAGTGGAGGCCACGCCCACCATCACAGCAGAGCCCCAGCTGCCAGAACCTGCCATTTCAGCCAACGAGATCGTGTACAAGGAGTACGAGGCCGAGCACCAAATGCATGTGAGTAGTATCCCCCATCCCGGCTGAGGTAAATACTAATCCCCCGCGCACACACAGGACATCATGCGACTGATCCAGGCGGAGCTGTCCGAGCCCTATTCGATATACACGTACCGTTACTTTATCTACAACTGGCCAAAACTCTGCTTCCTCGCCTCGCACGACAATCAGTACGTGGGCGCCATCGTGTGCAAGCTGGACATGCACATGAACGTGCGGCGCGGCTACATTGCCATGCTGGCCGTGCGGAAGGAGTATCGCAAGCTCAAGATCGGCACCACACTGGTCACCAAAGCCATAGAGGTACGTTGGCTGGGAACTGTCCTCCAGTACTGGAAGTGGTGGGAATTATAAATTTCCGATACATACATTCTTAAGCGTATAGCACATGATAGTATTGAACAAAATTAAATATTGAGTAAATTTGCATTACAATTCAACGATAACTGGATACTGAATAATAGGAAGTATTAACTAGCATCTCTAGGTTTAATTTTGACAGGACACATGATAAGCAGAAAGTATAATTTAAACAAAGAATAGTAAGAACAATAACCTCGGAAGGTACACACCCTAGGCACTGTTTTGGTTTAGGAAATGGTACTCCTCTTATTATATAAGCAATGCTCAGCAAACTCTTATTATAACAATATTTCCGTAACCCTTTTTGCAGGCCATGCTGGCGGACAATGCCGACGAGGTAGTTCTAGAGACGGAGATGCGGAACGAACCGGCTTTGCGGCTGTACGAAAACTTGGGCTTCGTGCGTGATAAGCGGCTGTTCCGCTACTATCTCAATGGAGTGGACGCGTTGCGGCTGAAACTCTGGTTCAGATGAGCGGATCCGGCGGCTGCCGTTGAAATTGTTGTCTAAGTAGCCGCCGAACATGTCGAGCTCCGTACTGCAGAGGAGCAGGGCGCATGCCCGCTCGCCCTGGCCAGCTGGCAGCTTGTTTCGGCGCCCTCTTTTTTGTACCTATTAACTAGGAAGCATCGTAGCATCAGTTTTTTTTCTGCCTCATCTAACCCTGCCCCTTGTCTCTCTTTCAAGTGTAAATTATTTTATTATGTAGCAGCAGCAGCAGCAAAACCAACATCTGCGGAAGATCAGATCAAATCAGTTTACAATGGACCCAAAATTATATTAATTTTACAGAAGGCAATTTTGTATGCAATACGTGATTTACATGCATAAAATTAAAATCGTAAGCGAGAAATTAGTTATGTACATTAAACAATCTACAAAAATCAATCTAGACAATAGACAACAACAACATGCAGCAGCAGCGCAGCACACACACAAAGCTATAAACATAGAATCAAATTTTGTAAAAAGATTGATCAAAAGCGAAGATCACGCAAAAGAAATTGTAGGAATCACACGAGTAATGTATATCAAAATAAACTCAATTGGAACAAAGAGCAAAGAACATTAACACACTTGCGACACTCACGGCATATTGTAGCGTTATATATATATACCTACATACGATAAATACTTGATCCGTGCGGATAACACAACTCGCCATCTGGTCTTCTATAACATCTCTGTGCTCTCCAGTGTTGTTATCGCCTGAGATCAGGACACAAGTACAGATACGTATAGCGATAAGGATAAGGATGTGGTGAATCCCAAGTAACATTGAAAGAATGCAATAAAAACTTCAACTATTACGAGAAGTGTGACTTTTGCTCCTTGGTTTCCGTGAATTTTGGCGATTATCTGGGAAATGTGTTTCTTTGCCTTAGTATTTGGTAATTATATTTTGTGTTTTTATTTTATAAAGAGAAATATTACAATTTTAACTAGGAAAGTAACTTCTTATCAGAAAGTTAAATTTGTTTCATAACCTTAGTATTTGGTAATCATGTTTTGAATTTTTGTTTTATTGCTAGGAAAGTAACATCTCTTCACAAAATCAAATTAGGATTACTAATGGCTAACTGGCTTGACAATTTCGGTGTCTTTCGTCATACAAAAATCGATTAAAATACTCAACATTGGCGCGATTCTAGACTTAAGCTTACTTAACAGGTTTAACAGTTTGAACAACATTCAGTTGGTCCAACTTGACCCACATTTGGATGTGGAGTTGTGGTTAATCCTACGTATGTACAAGATCAGTGCCAGTTTTTGTAGCATCACCTGTTGCTCCTTCGGTTTTTGGGACTGTTCGTCGAAACGGAGCTCGCTGATCCACGGAGCTGCTTCAGCTCGGAGCGGGTTGCTTCCTTAATGCTCTGCACCTGCTGTCGCACAGAGGCATTATTGTAGGTGATTGCTGGCGTCGGAGGATTTGGGCTGGACATTGAACCGGCCTCCTTCTGCTCGAAGAGATCGCTGACCTCCACCATGCGCGGCTTGAAGAACATGTTCGGCCGAATAACGGCCCTTTCGGGGTGCTTAAACAAGTTCAGCACTCCCCAGGAGAGCTCCCGGCGTTCGCCTTCGCCGTCCGGAAGCGAGGCATTTTCCACCTCCGACTCCAGAACCCAAGCCGCGTTCCGCACCTCGATGCGCAGCCGCTCGCATTCCTCCAGGCTCACATTCTTGCTCACGTTGAGCAGCTGCTCCAAAGGGTTCACGATGTACATAGCCGAGTGGTCCGGCTTGGACAGACCCCTTCCTTCGTTCAGCGAGATGGCCCGGTTATGGAAGTCGAACTGCGAGTAGAACTCGAAGAACTGCAGCAGCAGTTCGCTCATCGAGCTCTGGTTCCGACTTCTAAAGCCCAGTCGCTCTACATTCCGGGCGAAGGAGCAGCTGATCCCATCCTCGGTAACCCGCGAATCCCCTGGCTCAGCTGACTTCGCCAGCGCTCCAATGGTGGGCAAGATGGGCTGGCGCAGTTGCTGTAGAAAAAACATGACAAGACAGGTCAGCGAGAAGTTGCTGATCCACCGACCGGGGGAGGGATTCGTTAGGCCACAAGACTGCGCCCAGCGCCGGATGCTGAAGGTCAGCGGACGCACGCGCGGATCCATTTCGCCGAACATGTACAGCAGCTCTGACATGTAGAAACCAGTGCTGGAAGAGGGATTCTGTTTTAAAACCATTAAGAAGAAATGCATTTCATGTTAATAGTAAGCCCCTTAAAAGTGGTGAATCAAAAGCGGGCGTGGCTCTTTCATTGAGCAAATTTAGGGAGTGGAGCCCGGAGAACTGACCCCCACCATTCGCCGGATATGAGGGAAATGGGGTGCTTATCAGAGGCGGGTGAATAGTGAATCATGGCCAGGGAAGGCAGCCCCGCGAGAAAGAACTGATTCACCTGCTCCGACGCGAGAGTGGAGTGGTATTTACACGGCATTTGGCAATCGCCACCTGTCGCTATCTAATCTTATCGAGCTCACGAAGCTTTCTTATCTAAGGCCGCTCTCCCTGCTCGACTGTACGGCCCAACTGGCTGGATGTTGTCATCACCACGTATCTCAACCAAACGGCGAGTTTGGTCAAAACTATTTCAACGAACCAACCCAACGGATCTCTGTTTCTGGTCCCGCTACTGCGCAACCTATTTTTTCTGCTGACCCATTAAATCGATCAAAACAAGGGTAAACATAGTGAATGTGTATAAGAATTTAAAGTGCTATATAAAAAACTAAAGGAGAAACTCTATTTTTTTATGTGCTGTTGAAAAAGTGTTGAAAGTTGCTATGAATACCACACCCAGAAGATATTTTCCTATTGATATATAAATACCATGCAAAGTGCATTCTTGGTGCCATGAAATAGAAACTCTTCTCTACTTCAGAAAGCTCTCCATCTTCAAACTTGAGGGTTTATAAATCTTCTGGCGAATTCAGAAATACATTTAAGTGTTTAAAAAAAAGTGTTCCTTTATAGATCCTGAAAACTCTGTGTTACCCTCCCGTAAACCAAATTTTCTTGCTCTTTTCAATTCAACATTATTTTCAATGCAATTGTTCGTATTAATCATAAAATGCGTGGCTGATAACGCTATTTGCTAAACACCATTTCGATAGGGCCAACAGTGATCTAAAGGGGGGCAGGAGAGGGCGGGAAGAATTCACCATAAATGCCATCTAACATCGTGATTAATAAACGCGATCAGAGCGAGCTTTTGGTATGTGTGACTCAAGGCAGTCGCGGCAAGAAGAACGTGAAGAACGTGAAAAACGTTTAAGTACCTTCATTTCTTCTTAAAATCAGGGATCATTTTAAAGACTTGCTTAGTTTTGCGCTCATGGATATCATTGCTTGTCAAAACTCTAATTTTTTACATAGTCTGTATCATATAATTCGATTTAATATTGTATCTTTATCGAAAAGTCAAGAGATTCCAAGAGCAAGCATATACGCTGTTTTATCAGTAGAATCGTTTAACTATAAGAGTTTTGGTTTGGTATAATTCATCCATTATTTTGGCGATTAGTTGTTTAGTAGGGAATAACTCCATTTTATTCAGTTTCCATTGAATCCGCTAAATGATCCTTTTTCTTTCTATTTAGCTCCTGAACCATGGGTATCGGCTATGGCGCATCAGATGAACAGCTGGAAAAGCAGATCGGCTGCGTAAAGTACACGCTTTTCTGCTTCAACATCGTTGCCTGGATGATAGCGACGGCGCTGTTCGCCTTGACTGTCTGGCTGAGAGCTGAGCCCGGCTTCAACGACTGGCTGCGCATTCTGGAGGCACAGTCCTTCTACATTGGCGTCTACGTGCTCATTGGCATCAGCATCGTCATGATGGCGGTCAGCTTCCTCGGCTGTTTAAGTGCGTTGATGGAGAACACCCTGGCGCTGTTCGTGTTCGTGGGCACCCAGGTCTTCGGGTTCATTGCCACGGTCGCCGGATCGGCGGTCCTTATGCAGTTCAGCACCATTAACTCCAGCCTTCAGCCCCTTCTGAATGTGTCGCTGCGCAGATTTGTGGCCACCTCTGAGTACACGTACTCCAACTACGTGCTGACCATGATCCAGGAAAACATCGGTTGTTGCGGGGCCACCGGGCCATGGGACTACCTCGACCTCCGCCAGCCGCTGCCCAGCTCCTGCCGGGACACCGTTAGCGGTAACGCCTTTTTCAACGGATGCGTGGACGAGCTGACCTGGTTCTTCGAGGGCAAGGCCGGCTGGATAGTGGCCCTGGCCATGACCCTCGGCCTGCTGAATGTCATCTGCGCAGTGATGAGCTTTGTCCTCGTGCAGGCGGTCAAGAAGGAGGAGGAGCAGGCCAGC
Source organism: Drosophila rhopaloa (assembly GCF_018152115.1). NCBI lineage: Eukaryota > Metazoa > Arthropoda > Insecta > Diptera > Drosophilidae > Drosophila > Drosophila rhopaloa. The sequence continues at coordinate 26,040,631 of NW_025335123.1, read as the reverse complement.
AACTACCGCCGTTGAAGTGCCCAGTCTAGTTAGCTTAGTTAGTAGCGACAAACGACCCTGCGATAGATCTAAGAATTCATACCCAGTTCGAACAATAAGTACAATAAACATTGCGACCCCTACGAGTGAAGGTTTTGTGGAGGATGGGAAGGCGAGCACAGATTGAAAATCAGTTTGTTTTACAATGGACAGACAAATACAGGCACTCACAGGTTGCTCATGGACAGGTCCACCTCCAGGTCCAGGTGCTCGTGGTGGTACTTGATGATGGGTACCCTCGCCTGCAAGATGCGCCGCACATGGCAAACGCCCGGCAGAAACAGGTGCAGCATGTCTCCGAAGCACTCCATGTGCCGCTGCGTCTGCGAGCGGCCGTTGCTCAGGTTCTCCTTGGTGTGGAAGACCAGCCGTGAAGGTTCCGACGCCTCCAGCGGGCTCTTGGCCCCCATATCATTGTCAAAGCGCAGGATGAGGTCCAAGTCGCAACCCATCCGTCCGAATCCATTGACCGAGGAGCCAAAGGGATGGGCCTGGGCGGCGGGGAACATACCGGCAATGGCCAGCTGCACCTGCAGGGCTGCCAGGAAACGTATGCGGATGCCTAGCTCGTTCAGCCGTGTGTGCTCGTGCAGCAGCTGCACCTGCTCCTCGATATCCCGCGCACTCCGCATCAGTTCCAGGAGATGGGCCTGCTCAACTTGCCGAGTGCCGTCGAGTGAAACCAGGTGGGGCATGGGGCTAGGAGTCAACTTGGGGCTACGTCTCCCACCTCCCGCTGCGGCTGCCCGGAACCATAGAAACGGCGATCGCACGGGCACACCGGTCAGCTCGCCGTTGGTCACCCCTGCACCAATAGCCGCCTCTGCTTCGCCCGGCGTGGCGTACTCCAGCAGGACGTAGTGCAGGGCCTCCTCCTGGCGAACGCAATAGTGGTGGGCAGCCAAGATCGAGCCGAAGCGGCTGCAGTAGTTATACAACTCCGCATACGACTTCTCGGAGCTCACCTGCACCACAATGCTGCGCCGGGCCTGCCGCTGGTGGTGCCCAATAAACTCCCCATAGTTTGACTTCCCTACGGACAGAAAGAGTACGTCTGTAGCACCTTTTAACATCAGGGCTCTCCGCCAGAAACGACTCACCTGTATTCCGAGTGGCCGAGGCAGCCTCCGGAGCGTTGTGTTTTACGCAATATGTACGCCAGAGGCTTAGCTGCTGGGTGCGGCGCACTAGGCTGTTCATGGCAGGTGTGGGTGGCGGGCCGGTCAAGTCCTAGACCCGCTTCGTGTGGTTGAAATCTGGAACTTAACCGAATTTTTGTGCACTCTACTTTTAAGGTTAGGTTAAGCCGGTTATCGAACACAAACAACTGGTGTGCAGCCCTCGAAAGTTATCGATTGCTGCCTTTGGCGCAACATTCAAATCGCAACCGGAAACATTCTTGATTTATCATACTTTTATTAAACGTTTCAGTTATTGTGTTATATTTTGTTATTACATGCGGGTTTTCCGTGGGATGCACTCTTGCCGTACGACTAAGATTAATTAGGCTAAACACGTACAAAAACAGGATACGATCGCGTATATTTTCTAAATATACATTATCTCCTTTCCGCTCCTGGGTCGGTTACATTTAATCAACATGTGGTGTATATATCGTAAATATGTGTGTGATATATATACATTAATTGGGTGTATATGGGGGGCTTTAATATCGAGGAGGGAATTCATTCTATGGCCAATTCCAAGCAATATTGGCGAAGAAACTAGAGGTCATAAAGTCCCGTTTGACCTACAGTTTTTTAAATAGTAGTCAAACGTGGTTCTAGACCATTAGATTCTTCGCCAAACTTTTTTTTTGCTTTCCCCCTACGATTTCTAATCATTTTCGGGTCCATACAAATTGACCCACTCTGGTGTTTATAGAGTGCGTTTATTATTATGTGATATATCTGCGGGATTCTTATGCCGATTTAATACGTGAATTACGGGTTTATATTATCAATTAAGTCTGTTATTGTTCATCGAGATGCTAATACAGGGTACAGCTTAGGTTAGGCGTTGTGTGGCATGTTGATTATGTTCTCTTACAATTTCATTGTGCTTTTTGGGTGTTCGTCTTAAATGCAATGGCGCCAAATCATCGAGTTTGATTTCTGGTTTCGGTTTTTGGTTTACTTATTATCTCAGTATCACATATGTCTCTTTAAAATGCGTTTTGTGTGCGGAAACACCAGAAACATATCCAATTAGCAACAATTTATATGCTTTTGATCAAGAAGTAATAGGTTTTACAGAACTCCGCGATCAAGGAACACATCGAAAGCATGCGAAACTTAAGATTACAATTAAATAATTAGTAAAATGCTTTGAGCTGTTGTGTGTGGTGTTGGGTATGTGCGTGTGGGCGGGGAAGTGGGTAGGGCGGTGTTTAGTACCGGACTGAACAACTGCGGTCAAAATAAAAGCCTCACAACTTTAACTTTGATTTGTATCTTATCATTTATAACTCTAACAATACGATCTTCTTCAGAAACCAAAAAGTTATTTTTAAGCAAACTAAAATTTGTTTATTAAATCACATTTCAATGTTCCTAGCCAGCTCCGTACCCTTTTTCTATAAAAACAAAATTAACAATTGATTAATTTTAAAAATTTGATTACTGCCAAAGGCCGAATAATAATTCATAATTTTTAAAACAGCTTAATGCAATTTTCTTATATAATTTCAACGTTCTCATTGCGTAAAAACTCAACCATATGGAGCACTAATGGGAAAATTCCAATAAAATGTGTCACGCCGACTTTAAAATGATTTAAACAAGAAAACTATCTAATTTAAGGGGCTACCATTGTGACCGCAGTTGTTGCTATTCTTAGCTATACATCCAACACATCATTACAGATACACAAACATACATAGCGAATAAATATGTAGAGTATAGGGTTTAGTTTAGTTTGGTTGCTTTGCTGCCTTGACTTCACTTTAGTTTAGCTTAGTATTGTTTAGCGTTAAAGAAATGCAGTCGACTATTGCTTTCCACAGCCACGCCCCTGGTCCACCCGCCGATCCCCAATTCAGATCCTAGATGTCATCGATGAGGCGGCCCTCGATGACGGACGAGTGATGGTAGTTGGGTCGCGGGCGGAAGTCCTCATTCTGTTCGTTGAGCTGCGTGGGCGAGAGATCCACGCCAGGGCACGAAGGCGTCACCACGATCTGTTCGTACTCATTTATCCGTTTGCTGTGCACCAAAAAGAGGGAGACGGCATTCAGATGGGAACTCCGGTAATCGGTGTCGCAGTTAAAACTTACCCGAAGCACCGGAATATGACGCTTTTTAGCCAGGCGAAGAAGTTAAACTCCGCAGTGAGGCCTGGCTTCACAGCCGGATTGGCAGTACCCACATAAAACCACACAACGAACACCACCAGGAAGCAGGTGAGGGCATAGTACCAATTCACCAGCAACATGACCAGCAGCTTGGTGAAAGCCTACAAGGGGATTAGAAGATACAAATGAGCAAGCCCAATGAAGCTTCTTGTTGTAGACTCACCCCCAGCAATGAGGCCCACCGGTTGCAGTAGCCGGAGTACCAGTTTTTCGTCTTGGAGTGGATGGGCGGGCGGATTGGTGCAATCGGTTCTGCCTCATCTTCCTGCTCCTGATCCTGCTCGCTGGCGCCCTGCCCGGCTGCTTGCTCAACTGCCAGTGTCGTATCCGCTTCGTTGCCCACCCTCGATTCTGAGGAATTCAAAATATGCGCTTGGTGGGAGGTGCTGGGGCCCTCGGTGTTGAACTCCAGCGGTACGGTCTGGTGCAGCGGTGAGTTCTGCGGACTCTGCAAATTCTTGTGGCGCACCCGATCGGGGAATAGCAGGTCCAAATCGTTGCCAGTGTCTGAAACACTTCCGTAGCGACGCGTCTCGTAGCTGGGACTCGAGGCCTGGATGCGAAAGCGTTCCTCGCGCTGCTCCTGAATGTCGAAGGTCTGGGCAAGCGCAAAGTATGCGTAGTCGATGCAGGCATACGTCAGCAGGAAGGGCATGGTCACGATGGGCGCCAGAAAGTTGATGTCACCCACGATAATGAAGGTGACTGTGACCAAGGCCACGATGGCCATGGCGTATAAAGGCACTTTGTTGGGACCTCGCTGGTAATTAAAGGGGGAAAGATTAATAATTCTGTTTATGTTTATACAAAAAATACATATAATTGCTCATCATCGCTTTATACTTACGCCTTTTCCCAGGATATCAATACCCGGAATGACGCTCTCCTTGGCAATGCTCTGCAGGACGCGCGGGGTACCGTACATGGCACCCAGGCAAGAGGACATGCTTGACACGTAGATGCCAGCCAGCAGCAGGAAATGCGCGGCCGACACCTTGACGGCGATCATGTAATCCGTATACAGGTTGTCCCGCAGGCAGGTGGCACCCAAAAACAGCACAAACACCAAATACAGGAACGTTCTGCAAAGTAATGAGACATCAATAGGTATTGCCAAGAGATTTCTTAGAGTAAAAGATCCTTACGAGGTGCCGAAGGCGGCCAGGGTGCCATTTGGAATGTCCGTAGAGGGAGCGCGTAGGTCCCCGCTCATATTGATGCCCGAGAGCACGCCGGTGACGGTGGGGAAAAAGACGCCAAACACCCGGAACCATGAATAGCCGTCGTCATACTTCGGCCACAGGTTCTCCACAAAGTTGCCGCTCATCCAGCCGTTAAATCCAGCGCCTATTATAGAAAATGGAAGCCAGATTGATTACCGCAAGTTTGTTAAGATTAAAACTTAAAGCATTGAAAGAATAATCCAAAAAACAGACTTGTTTTTAAATCTGTCTTATTGGCCAAAATACAACACTCACTGGCCTCGCTGGTGAAGCTGCCCACCATGAAATCCAGCGCCGAGATGAGCAGTATCATGAGTAGAATGAACTGCAACTTAATGACCCACTTGACGCCGGCCACGTTAATGCAGCCCAGCAAGAGCACAGCCGCTGTGGCAAAGCCTCGGATGGCCCACTTGCTTCCCTCGAGTCCTACGAGTCCGGCCATCGACTCGCCGAATCCCATCACGTTGAGGGCGCAACCCACTGCCTGGCCGAAGCAGTAGAGCAGTCCCAGAGCTCCTCCGAAGCGGGAACCCAGAGTGTGTGCTATAAGAAAGTACACTCCGCCGCTTTCCACGCGGCACCGCTCGCAGATGCCAATCGCCGACAGCACGCTGACCAGAGCGATCACCACCGTGCAGAAGATGATCAGCACCGCGTTAAGAATGCCCGCCTGCGCCACGATCCATCCGGATCGCAGGAACACGATCACGCCGAACACGTTGATCAGGCAGGAGGTGAACACTCCATCCCAGGTGCCGAAGAGCACAGGCTGCGAGATAAAGAAGTTGGAGCGCCACCTGTTGAGGGTTAGGCATGAGATCCAGACCGAAAGGGATTCCTAGTTACTTACCAGGGCTTGTCGCCCTGCTCGCCCGCAAAGATCTCATTGGCTCCGGAAGCATGGTGGCCACCAGCCGCGTACGTATACTCGTTGCCCAAATCCACGAATCCGCCAGTGTTGTTGTTGGTCCGCTGGCGGAAACTGGCCACCGCTACATCGCCATCCTCGTCGCCTCCGAGTCCGAATCTCTGCCAGTCAACGGTGCGCCGGCCCCCGGTCCCGTTACCTTCCGAGCTATTACTCATCCCCGGTCCGCTTTCCCCGTACCGCTCGTTCCCACGCTTATTGTTGTTGCCGCTTCTGCCGTGTAGCGGTATTTGCGTTGTGCTGTTGTTCTTTCCGCCGAAAAAGCGGGTTATCTGGCGACTACTCGGGTGTAATCGCAGCAATTAACTGATGGTTTATTGGTTTCTTTTCTTGGCGTTGAGTAACCACTCCTGCACCATAACATCCAAGCACATCCACGCAGGCAACCTCTAGAAAATTAACTGTAGACCCTCTGGCGGCGCGGATCGGCCCATTTGGCTCACTGACGGCTGGAGCGGGAAACGGCGGGCATCGTCTTGGTCGGACGTGGATGACTTGGATTGGTAAATGCGCAAAAAGTTAAATAAAAACTCTCGCTTGTTGGTAAACTACAAGAAGTCGTCATCGATACCTTTTCGGTGAACAGCGATAGGCGATAGGCAGACTATCAAAGGGCTAGACGAGACCAAAGGCGGACTATTTGAAAATTATCATCGAATTCTTTGTTTTAGGCTGCCCTTTTTTTCGCGCTCCAAGTTCATTTTTGGTTGCAATGCCCTGTCAAAATATATATGTAAATTTAAGCATTTAGTTTTTTTATGCCAAGTCGATAGACGGGCACCTGCAGCGCTACCGGTAGCAGTGGGCGGATTTTTTAAAAATAATATAATCTGCCCCATAATCCTTTATTTGTGTTTTTTTTTTTATTTTTTTTCCCAAGCAAACATTAATTGCAATTTATATTATTAAAATTAAAAAATATGATTTAGAAGAAATTCACTTTCTTAAATTGTTTCCAAGTTTTCCCAACCGATAACTTCGGTTATCGGAAACCTCCCGACCACCGCACGTGTTGACACTTAGTTTTTGATTGCATCGCATCTAAACTGCCTTCGAAATGGCCAAAAAGAAAGACAAGTCGGAAAAACTCGCTAAGAAAACTAAGGAGAAGGCCCCGGTCGCCCAGGTAATCGTGGTCGGCGGCACCGATCCAGAGAGCGGAATCTGGCAGGATGCACGTTTCCAGCACCTCCTGGCCGACCCGCGGTTCCGTGGTGTTCCCAAGGTGCAGCGTAAGGTGCGGATCGACAAGCGCTTCCAGGGCATGTTCACGGACGACAAGTTCAAGGTAAAGTACACCGTGGACAAGTACGGCCGCCCGGTAAACAAGAGTAATGCCGAGGACCTAAGGAAGTTCTACGAGCTAGACGAGAATGAGAGCGACACCGACGAGGAGAAGGCCAAGGAGCTGACAGAGGAGGCAACCAAAACGGAGTCGGATTCGGAGGTGGAAGCGGAGCAGCGGGCCGAGGAGCTGGCCATCGCCAACTTGGAGGAGCAGGAGAACTTGGGCAATGATGTCCTGGACAGCGATGGCTCTGAGGTTCCCCAAAATCTGCGCGAGCGACTGACCAACCCAGACATAGACTACGCCCGCGGAGAGGGCCGCCTTCTCACAGACTCCTCCTCCGAGGAGGAGAGTGACGACGAGGACGGTGACGAGGGCCCGGAGCTGCAGATAGACCACGTGTGGGGCGAGCTTGACAACGATGCTGAAAGCACCGAGGAGAGCTCCCGCCGCTTGGCCGTCTGCAACATGGACTGGGACCGCATACGGGCCGAGGACCTGATGGTCATGCTGAGCTCGTTTCTGCCGCCCGGCGGCAGCATCCTCAGCGTGAAGATCTACCCCTCACAGTTTGGCAAGGAGCGCATGGCCGAGGAGGAGGTGCACGGCCCCAAGGAACTGGTGGAGCGCAGGGAGGATTCGGAAGACGACTCTGACGAGGAGTTGGTTCATCAGCAGGACAGCGACGCGGAGGAGGGCGAGAGTTACCACATGGAGAAGCTGCGCCAATACCAGCTAAATCGCCTGCGATACTATTACGCCGTCGTGGAGTGCGACAGCATCTCTACCGCCGACAAAGTGTACCAGGAGTGCGATGGCATTGAGTACGAGAGTTCCGCCACTCGCGTGGACTTGCGCTTTATCCCGGACGACACTTCGTTCGAGGAGGACACGCCATCGGACGAATGCCACGAGCTACCGGATGCTAGCAGCTATAAACCGCGCCAGTTCACAACCACGGCACTGCAGCAGGCTAAGGTGGATCTGACCTGGGACGAAACGGCGTTGGAACGGCGAGAGTTGGGCGACAAGCTTTCCAGCGGTCAGGTTGACAAGCTTACGGACAAGGAGTTGCGCCAAATAGTGGCTTACAGCAGTGAGGAGGACTCGGGAGATGAGCAGCCAGCTCAAGGCGAGCTACCAGAGAAGTCGAAGGAATCGAAGGAAATTGCCAAGAAGCCCTCAAAGCAAGAGCGCATTGCCACATACAAGAACCTGCTGGCTGACATCCTGCAGCAGGAAAAGCAAGAAAAGGAGCAAAAGTACGAGATGGAAATGACCTGGAACGTGGAGTCTCAGCAAGAAGAGGAGCAGCAAGTGCAGGAAACCCAAGCCGAGCTTACGCCTATCGAGAAGGTGATACAGAAGCGCAGCGAGAAGAACAAGCAGCGCAAGGAACAGCGTCGCCAGCGCCAGATCGAGGCCAGGGGAGAGGATCCTGGTGATGACAGTGATGCCTCCATAGTGCCCGACGGCATTGATCTAAACGACGCCTACTTCGCCGAGGAGTTCGCTAATGGCGACTATGCTCCGCCAAAGTCAAAGCAGGACAAGAAGAAAAAGAAGAAGCGGGGAAAGGCCGATAAAGACGAGGATGCCAAGGCGCAGCAGCAGGAGAAGGAGTTGGAACTTCTGCTGGACGATGGCGACGGACGGGACGAAAAGCAGCATTTCAGCCTGTCCAAGATCCTAAAGGAGGAGCAGGAAGCGGGCGGTACCAAGCGAAAGCGTCGGCAGCAGTTGAAGAAATCAAAGAACAAGCCACAGGAGTCAGAAAAGCCGGACGACGACTTTCAGGTGGACCTGAACGATACGCGCTTTAAGGCTGTCTACAAGTCCCACGAATTCAACATCGATCCCACTCACTCCCACTACAAGCCCACCAAGGGCATGCAGCAGATCATTGGCGAGAAACTGAAGCGCAGACAAGAGCAAGTGGATGGCGGCGCTGTCAACGGAGGTGCGGATGATGATGAACCGGTGGCCCCCAAGCGGAGCAAGCAGCAACTGGAGCAGAATGCCCTCGTCAAGAGCCTGAAACGAAAGATCCAGCAGCAGCAGCAGGGCCAGAAGCATTAATGTTTAATAGATAGAAAACAATAAATTAATAAATAAGTAAATGACATTCGCCCAGACTGGTTTTCTAAATTTTTAATGGAAGAAATCCTTAGTAGGAACATAAACACCCGCAGGTCACAGTCCACAACTTAGTTTATTGCTTAAGTCTAAAAGTACAATCATGACATTTTTTGAGGTTTTCCTATGCAGCTCTAGGGAATCACAGGCTTTACACTTTCTTCTAATTAGCCTTCGCTAGTAGCTGTAGCTGAAGTACTGCTTATACAGCGCCGCAGTGATCCTGCCGTCCACGTGGAAGAGATCAGGCAGACAGACGCGGAGCTCCTGCTCGTATACGACCATCAGCTCACAGACGTGTGCCCACATGGGATCGTAGAGTCGTCGAATCAGCTGGCAGTCGAGCCGGGGACGGACCAGCGCTTGAACCACGGCGTGCAGCTGGACTGGAGTGGCGTTCTTGTCGAGCAGGGCGGCAAAGGGGCTGCGCCCGAGGCACAGCTCGTAGACGACCAGCCCCAGCGACCACACGTCCGACTTGAAGTCAACCTTTCCCTGGGTGGACATCGTCTCCGGAGCCATGTACATGGGTGTACCCATGCCCGCCTGCAGTTGGGTGCTGGGCGCATGCACGTTGGAGATCCCAAAGTCGGCGATTTTGACGCGGTCAGTGGCGTCGAGGAGCATGTTCTCCGGCTTGACGTCCCGGTGGATGACGCAGCGAATGTGCAGGTACTCCAGGCCCACGACCATGTCGCGGAAGTAGCGCAATAACCGCTCCTGATGGACCCCTCCCGTTCCCGGGCGCAGCTGCTGGATGACTTCCCTCAAGGTTCCATTGGGCACGTACTCCATCACTATGTTAACCGTGCCCGCGTGGCTAAAGGAGCGCAGGAACTCGACGATGTGCGGGTGGCGCAGCTGCGAGATGATGTACACCTCCTCCTTGATAAGTCCGAGCTCAGCTTTGGGGTTTCGGACGATGATCCGCTTGACGCACACCCTCCGGTCAGGTTGACCGCGTCCCTCCTGCTGATGGCAGAGGAACACTCGACCGAAGGTTCCCTGGCCCAGTACGCGGACCGCCCGCAGCTTGGAGTCGCCCAGATCCATGTCGAGTGCAGAGTGCTTTGGGGGAAGATTGCTAAATGCCTTGGGTTTACCGTTAAAACAAAGCTGCGCACGCGCTCCTAGTGCCGATTGTTCCCAGAACCAGAGATGCACACTACGCAGCGGGAAAAAGACGCAAAAAGCTGAGTAACGTACATACATATTTATGTAGATATAAAATAAAATAATTGTGTAACTATGTAAAAAATTATTGTTGTACATATATTACATACATTTCTTTAATTAATTCAAAAGCGTTTGACAATAAAACTACTTGACTAGCTTTCAATCAATTTTATTTGGCATCATTTTTATTGATATTCTCAGGATACGCTAAAATTGGGAGGACTGCCCATAGCCGATATATTACTTAACCGATCGGTGATCGCTTAATCTTGGCGTGTTTCTCTTTGATTTTGCAATGGGAGGAGAGCTTCCTGCCGATTTGGGTGTTATATAAAGCGATTTATCACCAGATCTATAATTAAAACTGCTCTTTGCTGGCGAGACAAAGCTCGACAAAGCGGTATGAGTCGTGTGCATGTCGGACATGAATTTTTGCAGACTGGCGTGGTGACGTGGTGCGTTATGGCTGTTATGCAAATCGTGGGGCTTGGAAAGCAGTTTACTTTTACTTTTCAAATCGATTATATGTGCACACAGCCGCCATTTCGTGTGCGCCCAGAGCACACTAACCCACAAATCGGCTGCAGTTGTTTTTCACATTGGGAACGGAATGAATTTTGGGCCTTTTCGCGAGCTTCCCATGTAAAGTCGTTCAACTGCCGCTGAGCCATTATCTAATGGTGTTGTGCTGCATTTTAATTGCTCATTCGATTCAAATGGGATCGAATGGATGTGGAAAGCCGGCGGCAATTATCGCTAAGAGTATACTCACCTTTCACCTGCCACGCCCCTACGAGGGGAACGCACTTGCAGTTGGCAGCAATCTCCACTGAAAGAGCCCCTTACCCCAACTCAATCCATCATTCATCATCGGAGACTGGCCCATCAAGGGGATCAATAGTTGCAACAGTCGGCAGCAGCGCGGAAGCTGTCTATCGTCAGAATTGGGAAAGCACTTGGCGATTGCCTAAAGAAACCTTATTCAGATAGTAATAACAGATATTATAAATATATTTGTCTCTTTAAAATTCAGATTTTAAAATAAGAAAGAACGAAAATATAGTTAAAAGAAATGCGAAACCCTGTGCCCATCATTTTTGATCACAACTATTTAAGTGATAACCAATTGGCATCGATTACATTGGCCTTCTCTTTGGTTTTTTTCCATTTTCGTTTTTTTTTGTGCCCCTTATTGCCTTGCACTTGCATCGAATCTATGACTGGGGACTGGTTTGTAGTTGGGTGGTTGTTAACCCGTTAATTACCAACTGGTTTTTTCTTGTGCAGGAAACTGGCCGCAGCAGCAGTAAAGGCCACATGCCGTATACGTAATTCGCCTTTATTGGACCACTATCGCACGCACCTATTTACGAATGCCCGTGCCGAATTTTCGAATTTTCCAAACAATTGTGGCAGACAGCGGCCATAAATTACAACAACAGCCCGCGACTTTGGCTGAAGTTCGTTGCCGTCGTGTTGCTGTTGCACATTTCACATTTCGCTTGCCACAGGTTGGCCAGCTTTGGGCCGGGTATAAATCGAATCTGGTCCCGAACACAGAGCTACATTCAGCCCGCCACTGCTAAGGAGGCCACTTCGCGTAACGGTCTACAGCTTTGAATATTTTTTTGATTGTGATTCAGTGTGTGAAACGAACATCCGCAAAACCATGCTGAAATTTATTGTAAGCATTGGAATATATAACTATATATACCAGGACTAAAACTTTATAAAAACAAAGGATTCTCCACTTAAAGCACTCTTTAAATTTATATTTTTTAAAGCCTTGTAGTTACAAATAACAAGGAAATACAAGAATCTTAAAAGATGTGATTGAATTATTTTGAAATAAGAGCGTCAACATAAACTCAAAAAGCGTAAATAATAAATATCGTCTTTATTGCATTGTGTGATTCATTTAACTGTAAAATACCTAATTTAATATTTAATTTGGTTTATCTTTTATTTTAAATTTAAAAATCTTAATGGAAATATTTTATAAAAATTTTAAAAAAATCGATCTTAAATTTGGGATTCCTAAGACAAAATTCTATAACCAAATACCATTTTTAAAATCAAAAATATTTGCTAATACTCTTACAGATTCCCTGCCTGGCCCTACTTGCCGTTAGTGGAGCTCTGAAGATCCACGACTACCACCAGGGCCACGAGGAGTACGAGCATCACGAGACGGAGCATCACGACCAGTACGAGCCGGAGCACGAGGAGACGGAGCTGCACCACGAGGTGGACCATAAGCACGCCACGTCGCACCAGAGCGTCAAGTTCCACCACTACCACGCCGTGCCCGTCTACATCAAGAAGGAGGACCAGCACCTAGTGAAGAAGCCCATCGAAATCGGCGGCACCAAGCAGAAGCTGAAGATCCTGCACCCGAAGAGCGAGCACAACCACAACCACGGCCTGGTATTGGAGTCACACAGCGAGTCGCACGTCCACGAGCACGGCCACTATGAGGAGCCGGTGCACCATTTGGAGCACTACTCGCACCACGAGTAGGACTCGGAAATGCCAAATGAGATATAGGGTTTTCGTTAGCGTTTAAGGCCTTAAATTACGTTAATTTTCTTGTGTTAATAAAGCGTTCACCTAGATTGCTATCCAGAGTTCTTTTATTGTTTCAACTATTATCATAAATTGTTTCATTTTATTGTTTCTACAGTTGAAATAATTTGGAGGTAAATTTAATTATTTATCAAAAAAAATACTGATGTTTTTATTTTTAAACAACCTCCATGTTTTAAAATCTTATTAGCCGCCAATGGTGCGTCTTAACATTTCTGTTAGAAAAACGTTGTGTTTCAACACAGCTCTGTTTTATCGATCTTAAAAATAAAATGGAGTTGCTTTATTAATTATGTCAAATTAATTATGAAAAACAATCAAATATAAAGGTGGTTATTTACATTAAGCGCCCGATTGGGCGGTGTTCAGGCAAATATATAATAATAAATAATATTTATCCCTCAACTCTACAAGTATATATATATTTGTACCTTTTAAAATTTCCTTCAATTTTACATTATATATTTCGGCGGATTATTAAGGCAGGCTTGCACCTTGTTGGCGCCCAAAACCTGATTTTTTTCTGGAATTTATTTCTTGGAAAGTATGGTAGGTATGGGAATAAAATTTTAGCCAGTTGTAGGGTACAGTTTATTGAAGCTACACAATTTTTTTGAGTGCGATCCAAGCGAAGGGGGGAGGGGGAGTACCCAACAATGGCGGCATGTCCGCGAAAAACTCGTCCTCATGGCGGATTTTTTGGAATTTTAAGAAATAATCTGAAACGCAAAAAACGAATATATTCTTGATCTGTACACTTGTTCGCATGGCTTGAACTAGGATTATTGAAAAAACATGAAAAATGCAAAAATTATGAGCTTTTGAAAAAAAAATCGGTTTTTTCCTCATTTTTTCGTCACTTATTATTTTTTTAAATAAACAATTTTTAATATTTTCAAAAGATCCTAGTCTATTCCATGCACATACTTCTGAGGAACATGTATAAAAAATTTCATGACGATTGCTCAATTTTTGCGGCTTGTACGACTTCCGCCAACTCGGAAAACATGGTTTCGAGAAAAACGCGTTTGAAAATTTGCACTATAATGGCAACGCGCTTGACACCGGTCCACCAAACGCTCGATAACTTTCGTAATTCAAGAGATTTCGACTTGAAATTTAAGGAGAGTAAAATTGAAACATGTATGTATCCGAAACTGCAAAAAAAAAAAAAATTATTTTTTTGACCTCACAAGGTGCAAGCCTGCCTTAAACATATTTTACAGTCAATGTTCAAAGTGCATTTGGTATGGACCGGAAACTAACAGAGTGCGGGCAATAACTGGAGAAACATTTTCGATACTCGTTGGAGATGGAAAAATATCGATGACGGCCCAAGAAACATTGATATCACCTTAGGCTTGAAAACATCGATGACACCGATGCTGGCATCGATGGTTTTTCACCTCTAATCGTCGGGAAAAGTGCACAAAACCCAAAAAACCGCTGTTTTCTGGTGCAGTTAGTGAAGCTGATTGGTGAAAAGTGAGTATTGTGCGCCAGTGCAACTACTTTCCGTGACCACCAATGGTTTTTCCTAAAGAACGCCGCGCTTACCGCACTTATTCCGTGTTGCTCATTTTCTTGGGCTGCACGGTGCCCCAAGCCAACTAACATAAACGCATCTCCGTGTGCGTGTTTGTGCGCGTTTGTGTGCAAGTGTGAGTGCGCTTCGTGTTGGTATGGTTTTTTAGCAGGGTTTTTGGTTTTGTGGTTTTGCATGGAGCACTAGGCTTACCCTGGGTCGGTGATCAGGGCCCTGAAATTGGGTAAAGGAGGGCGCAGGGGCGGGCGACCGTGAATCCACTTTCCAGCTAATCTTGCGCCGTCTCCTTCGCTCCTCGTCCGCTCGGCTGCTCGGCTGTTGAGATGTACACACACATATTCGGATTTTGCCGAGAGGAGCTGCAGTTCCGGATTCGAGTCCGGAGCTGCGCTCAATCCGCGTCCTGCAGTCGTGCAACGAGGACTTTCGCTCGCAAGGACTCTGAATCCAACACCTCTGTTTGCCAGCTAATTGGTTTGCCCTCTCTTTTATCGTTGCAGCTTGTGGCGCGAACTGCGACGCAAAAATCCAGGAATCAAGAGGAGCAATTAAAGATTTAAATCGAACGAAATGTCCAACTCGGAGAAGATGCAGGGCCAGGAGCACGACGAGGACCAGTCCTCCGACGTGGAGGTGAGTTTTGGGGTAGCATAAAAACCCCCTCAGCACTCGATTTTTATTTTCCTTTTATCTCTGCAGGAGTCTGCCGATAATGTGGGCCGCGATGAGGGCACCGACGAGGACGAGGACAGCAACGGCAACATGCAGCACGAGGATGGTGATAATGATGGCGATGGCCAGGAGCAATCCGGCGACGAGGAGCAGAACAACGGCCAGGGCAACGAGGGCAACAATTGCTCCGGGCAGCAGCAACAGCAGATGGACCGCACCAGCGCCACCAATCTGATCATTAACTACTTGCCGCAGGACATGACCGACCGCGAGCTGTACAATCTCTTCAGCGGCTGCGGGCCCATCAACACCTGCAAGATTATGCGCGACTTCAAGGTGAGTTGGGCACTGCCTTCGGTTTTGCAAGTGTGGCCCAGTTGGGTGGCCCAGGGAACCAGGTGAACTGCACGTCACAGGTGCTGTCCCTTTCGCACGCTGCATACACACGAATGCATCTCAACCTCGTCTCGACCTCTTCTTTTCATGCCCGCTCCCTGGGACGCCAAACAGACCGGATACAGCTTCGGCTACGGCTTCGTGGACTACAAAATGGAGTCGGACTCGGAGGACGCCATCCAGAAGCTGAACGGGTTCTATGTGCGCAACAAGCGATTGAAGGTGGGTTTATTTGCATCCCCCTTGTAGTCCCTGGCTCACCTGCGACGCATTTTTCACCCACAGGTTTCCTATGCCCGACCTGGTGGGCAGTCCATCAAGGATACCAACCTGTACGTGATCAATCTTTCGCGGAACATCAACGATGATATGCTCGACCGCATCTTTTCGCCCTTCGGCCTGATTGTACAGCGCAACATCCTGCGGGACAAGCTCACCGGACGTCCGCGCGGCGTCGCTTTTGTGCGGTGAGTAAGGGATACATACGTGAAGAGCAAAATGGGTCAAACTTCCCGATTAGTATCCAGGATGCCCCAGATATCAAACTAAACCTTTTATTTAATTCGGTGTAGATTTTTGACAACACAGATGAGCTTCAAGTCATACAATTAATTATTAATAATTTAACTAGTGTATCCTAAGAAGTTTCAGTTGATAATGATTAGATTGATAAAAATCGGAAATAACTGTAAATTTGTGATGTCTTTTCATAATTTGTATTATTAAAATTAAAAATAAAATATCCAATATATTTTTAACCACACAGAATATAAAATAACTGAAATCTGATTACAATTATAACATAAACGAATTAAACTCGACACAGATATTTTATACGACTTCAAAAACACATTTGTTCTTTTTTAAAAATCAAACCATTCAAAATTTGTCGGGAAATCGACGAAACGATATGTTTTCGAGTCGTTCAATATTAAATGTTTGTTATAGCTACAAGGGTACATAAACCTCGGCTTTGCGAAGTTTTCTTTCTGGTTTTAATACAAATCATCGAATAACTGTTACTTCATATTTCTGATTTTTATAATAAATCATTTATACAACATTTTATATCATGTGTGGTGCCTGGTTTTGAGCTAGAGGTATTTATATGTATGAATGAAAGTCACTTTTATTCGAATGTTTTATAAGAAGGAAATTAAAATTTAAGTTAAACCACTTCGTGCATACTTTAACTTTATGTCCGTTGAGGTATGAATTAAATGTAGATAAAATATTTGACGATCAGCATTATAGCAATTTTGCGTTAAATGTTTTCGCTGTGGTAAATTTTTAAGAACTTAAAATGTCCCCAATAAAGATAGTTAGCCAACATTATTTAAAACCCACACTCTCTTACTTGCAGCTACAACAAGCGCGAAGAAGCTCAGGAGGCGATTAAAGCCCTAAACAACACGGTGCCGGAAGGCGGATCCCAGCCAATCTGGGTGCGCCTCGCCGAGGAGCACGGCAAGGCCAAAGCGGCCCAGTTTATGTCCCAGATCGGAGGTGGCAACGGTGGAGGAAGCGGTGGCCCGCCGCACATGGGTCCCAATGGGCCGATGCAGCCGCCACATCACCATAATAATCACCACCACAACAACCACCATAATCCGCATTTGCCGCCGCATCACCATCAGCAACAACATCCCCACCAGCACCCGCACCACCATCCGCCGCTGCACCACATGCAGCACCACCATCCCAACAACCACAACAACAATCACCACAATAACCATCATAACAACAACAACAACAACAACCACCATAACATGGGTGGTCCGCATCCCCACCACATGCAGCAAATGCACCCGATGGGCATGAACATGGGCATGGGCGTAAACATGGGAATGGGCATGGGCATGGGTATGCCCATCCACGGAGGCGGCGGCGGCGGTGGAGGCGGTGGTGGCTTCCACCACATGGCGCACAGAGGTAGATCTAATAGAACAACACGATCTCAAAAACCGCATCCATATAACCATGCACAGAAATTTATTTAAACGCCATTAATTTCTTTACACGATATTAGCTGCATCTCACAGGTGAAGTGTTCATGCTGCCATTGCCGATTTGCAGCCGATTTCCCAGCCAGCCGCAACCTGTAGGCAATGGCACTTGCCACAGCCCCAACAAGAACAACCAGAGCAACTGCAGCAGCAGATTCAGTATGAACCACCGCCCGTAAGCCAGCAGAACAACCAGATATCACCCACATTCGGTCATAGATCCCATTCCGACTACCTAGTGCCGCTTTACTTTCCAGTCGCCACCTATCTATCAGCCGCCTCCTGCTCTCTGCCAACCACAATTACGGCCTACCCAGCTGTGTTGGCTCTTTCCGATCCAGTTGCTGACACAGCAATAGTCATACCCACCTACCCAGAAGCCACATCGCAATTTTCCGAGTTAGCTTTAGCTCCACCCGTTTCACTCCCTGTCCCTATCCCGGAAGCAAGTCCTGATGTGGGAGTGAGTGGCGGTTGCATGAGTTTCTATAACATAAACGAAGATCTGGTCAACTCGGTCACCTACTACGACACGGCCAACGGCGAGATGTGTGCCATGGGGCTGGTGTACGTGAGCTACCAGGAGCCAACGATGCCAGAGGAGCACACGGATGCCATGACTCTGATTGCCCAGATGAGCAATGCATCGCTGGTAGACGGAGACGGCGAAGAAGGCGGGGCAGATGGAGAGGGCGACGGACGTGGCGGGCACAACGGGCGCGCAGGCGGTGGCAGCTCCGAATAGAAAAAGATCAAAAGATCGAGCAAAATCGCAAGAAAACTAAGATATAATCCAAATCCAATAACAGCCAACTCTCTCGCTCTCTCTGCGTCTCTCTATGTGTATGTATGTATGTTGTAACCCGTATATGTATATCCATGTCAGAGAGCCAGGAAAGGTTGAGTCCAAACTATAAAACCCAAAGCTACACTGGCCAGGAACAGCAAATCCAAGCATTGGCAGCAGGAGGCAAACAAGAGATGCACGACAGGCATGAGCAGAACAGAAAGAACACTATCACAGATTTTAGGCAAGCAAGTTTGATGATGCGTAGCGTGTAATAAGATGTAAGAAATAATGTTCCAAAGTACACAAGCCCACACAATCCCCAACCACACATATATAAAGACGGTCGGAGTCGAATCCTTGATGAATGATTTGATGATTTCGCGATAAAGATTAAAAAAATGCACTACTATGCGAATTTTTAAGCAAAGTAAGATAAAATTCCAATGAATTTGTATGAAGAGCATACAAAAACCCAAGCAAAACAAGCAGCAATTCAAACAGAGACAAGAAACAATACAGAAACTTAACTAACTTAACACAAGAGTACGGTGACACTTCCGACCGGTAAGGACGGACAACGGACATAATGACATGCGGACAGCGGATGACTTGCTCTGAATAGACGGTTAATTTGTAGACTTTTAAGGAAACCACAAAAAGAACAAGGGTTCGTTCGCGGAACTTGCTTTTTACTACATAATAATAAATTATTAATGTATAACCAAGAACCCACAACACTCTACACTAAACAACACACTTATATATTAGATAAATATATATAAATGTATAAACACCCGATTCCCCGTAAAACTTCAACAAAAACTCGACAAGAAGATCGCTGAATATGAAATAAATTTGAAATTTTCCAACCAGCATACCAGTGGGACCCAGAAGTCCACATTTTTTTTATTTTTTTTTAAATATTCATAATCTCTAAACGTAAAACCTAGTCTCGTAGCATAATCATAGTTAAGGTAACGTTTTTTTTCAGACTAAACTTAGCGCGCGGAAGAAAAACCGAAAACACATGTATTTAAACTTTAAATTTTAAAGTTAATTCGTAATAAACAAACACAAACCGAATTCTTGAGCCTGCAAGCGAGATGGCATCAACAGCGGAAGAGAGCGAGAGAGAGAGATGCGAGGTACAGTCAGCACAGTACAGTGCAGTACATGAGATAAGTGCGGAACGGAGCTTATAGTTACAGATATTGATGTACATTGATGTTAGGCTAAGCAAATAAATAGCCAAGATGTTCGTTATTTCGCCTAGCTGAATTTTAGTCCTCATATTTACGTATTTAAACAACTATTACTAGTCCTTAAGCGGGCCTATTCGACAGGTGAAAGCAAGAAGCTGTGGCACTCTACTAAAACTAAAAATACAAATTTAGACATACACACATATTTGTGAACAACCAAAACGATGAAACTGAATTTTGCGATAAAACTGACATTTTTTAGGGCAGTATTCTTGATAAATTGATATTTAAATGTTGATGTACACCTAACAGACACACGCGAACAGGGGCAACCGCTAATATATTTATGCGCCTGGATCAAGCGAATTATACTTAAACTTCCTCGGTGAATAGATGTATATATATGCAGTGTCCAAGCCAAAGGCCCTATGAAAAATTAAAATTGGTGTAATAAATGTGTATTTTAATCACAATGCCGGCATGTTTTCCCTTTCAATTGGAGTTCAAAATTTTGAATCAGGCACAGACTAGGATTTTCGCTCGCTTACTGACAGCCGGGCTTAAATTTTTTCCTCATAACAGATATTTCCTTTTTGAATTGCGCGCCACCTCTGCTGAGCACCTGTCAGCCCTGCCGATAGTTATCGATAGGCACTGGAAGGCCAGAAAGAGAGAGCGCGAATCAGCTGCTGGAACGATTGTTCTGTTGTTGGAAGCCACTGGGAAGCGCCAGCGCCTTCCAATGTCAATTAAATAAGCAAAACGCGAAGAAAAAGAAAAGCCGAGCGGAGAGTCTCGTTGCCGCGGACGAACAGAAACCAGGAAATAAGGCCTACACCATTACCAACGCCACCGCTCCCGCACCTCTGCGATCATCCGCACATCCACATCCGAGTCCGGACGAGGCTGCACGGCGGACAGGAAGAGCGTAACGTGAGTAGCTTTCTGTTGTTTCGTCGGACTACGCAATAAACGATAACGACCTTCCCCGCAGCGGAGGAACACCCTTCAAAAGTCCAGTGAGCCAGTGGTAGCTACCCGTTCGAGATGCCCCAGATGAGGGCAGCGGCCGCTGAGGCGGTGGCCGCCGGCAGCGCCAATGGGCAGCCGCTGGTCAAGATCGGACACTACCTGCTGGGCGCCACCTTGGGCACCGGCACCTTCGGCAAGGTTAAGATAGGCGAGCACCAGATCACCCGCGTCAAGGTGGCGGTCAAAATACTCAATCGGCAGAAGATCAAAAGCCTGGACGTCGTGGGCAAGATCCGGAGGGAGATCCAGAACCTGAAGCTCTTCCGCCATCCACACATCATCAAGCTGTACCAGGTGAGCCAATACCTGCGGTACGGGGAACCAGACTTCCCACAGATATCTGATATATAAACCAGAAGGGTGTTGTTTGTGGTCAGCTACGTTCCCACACCCATTTAACACCCATATAAACACTCCACTCCGTCCTATTAAGTACCATTTATTGATTGGAGCGAATTGTTTGGTAGAATTGTGATCCCCAGTAATTTTCGGCTCGCGCTCTCTATCAACAATGATATTTATCATCAAACTCGTCAAGCGAGCAGGGTAAATAGTAACTAAATACAAAATCAACCGAGGGTTTCTGAAATTACCGCAGAAACTGGGGCACTAGTTTTCTTACGAAAAGGCCGCTGACCATATAAACACAACAAACATGATTCAAATAAACAAAATTACCCCTCTGCCGCATACGGAGTCATACAAAGTTTTTTTTATAATTTTCAATACATTTTTCTTGTTAAAACTGTATTTAAGCGAACGCTGTTGCTATCGGCCATTTTCCCTGCTATATATATTTTTTAAATAAATGAAATTAAAATGCAGCTTTCTTTTATAAAATAATGTATTTTCACTGTTTCGTAAATTTTT
This sequence comes from Drosophila rhopaloa, assembly GCF_018152115.1. Classification (NCBI taxonomy): domain Eukaryota; kingdom Metazoa; phylum Arthropoda; class Insecta; order Diptera; family Drosophilidae; genus Drosophila; species Drosophila rhopaloa. The sequence continues at coordinate 26,019,386 of NW_025335123.1, read as the reverse complement.
AAAGATTTACTTTATTGCAAAATTGACAACTAATTATATAGACCGTAAATTTTTTTTCAATAAAACGTGCAAATATAGATTTTCTTTAAAAAGGTTTTATTTTTTTTGTAAAGATTTTCATGAGGTAGCGGGTTAATACCATCGGATTACTTTGGAGACAGGAGCAAAGAGCAAATTTCCCAAATACAAAATTTAAATGTGCAGATATCGTATCTTTGTTGTCTAATTCTAACATTTGCAACTTTTAAAGCCGACCATATTATGATTTAGTTTTTCTAATAATAAACACTTCCGACTCGTTCCGATTTTACTTAAGATCACATTCTCTCAAAGTGGTGTATTCCCATCGACAAGATCATTTTGTCAAGAAGAGTTTTACTTATCAATAAAACAAAGAAAACTTTAAGCGATTTCGGTCTGGCAATTTAAATATTGAGTTACGGAAACTAGTAAACACATCCATAACACTGTCACCCTCCTTACAACTCCCACTAAAGGATTCCTTATTTCCCTTAAGGTCATCTCCACGCCCTCGGACATATTTATGATAATGGAGTACGTTAGCGGCGGCGAGCTATTTGACTACATCGTGAAGCACGGCAAGCTACAGGAGCATCAGGCGCGTCGCTTCTTCCAGCAGATCATATCGGGCGTGGACTACTGCCACCGGCACATGATCGTGCACCGGGACTTGAAGCCGGAGAACCTGCTGCTGGACCACAACATGCACGTGAAGATCGCAGACTTCGGACTATCGAACATGATGCTGGACGGTGAGTTCCTGCGCACCTCGTGCGGCTCACCTAACTACGCGGCCCCAGAGGTGATCTCCGGCAAGCTTTACGCCGGACCCGAGGTAGATATATGGTCGTGTGGCGTCATCCTGTATGCCCTGCTGTGCGGGACTCTGCCCTTCGACGACGAGCACGTTCCCACGCTGTTCCGCAAAATTAAGTCGGGCATCTTCCCGATACCCGAGTACCTCAACAAGCAGGTGGTTAACCTGGTGTGCCAGATGCTGCAGGTGGACCCGCTAAAGCGGGCCAACATTGAGGAGATAAAGAAGCACGAGTGGTTCCAAAAGGACCTTCCGGCCTACCTATTCCCCTCGTCCATTGAGCAGGACTCCAATGTGATCGACACCTACGCGGTGGCCGAGGTCTGCACTAAGTTCGGCGTCAAGGAGACCGAGGTGCACAACTCGCTGCTCAGCGGCGATCCGCACGACCAGCTGGCCATTGCTTACCATCTGATTATCGACAACAAGCGCTTCGCCGACGACGCGGCAAACCAGATAAATGAGATCAACAACTTCTTTGTGGCCGGTTCGCCGCCACCCCCGCCTCCGCCGCCCGTTCCCCAGTCAATGATGGACCACCAGGCCCCTCTGGCCACCGTGACCGTGGGTGGAGGTACTGCAGCCAGCTCGGGTTCCGCCACGCCCGTGCCGCCGACCACTGGCGGCACTCCCAGCAGCACCATTCGGCCACATCCGGAACGAATCGCGCCGATGCGGGACCGCCAGCTGGCCATGTCCGTGCAGACTTCGGGCGGCGGAGCATTCCCCGAGAAAACCGCACGCGGCGGTACGCCCATCAAGCGCGCCAAGTGGCACTTGGGTATCCGGTCGCAGAGCAAGCCCAATGACATCATGCTGGAGGTGTACCGGGCGATGAAGGCCCTCAGCTACGAGTGGAAGATCATCAATCCTTACCACGTGCGGGTGCGACGGCAAAACGTTAAGACGGGCAAGTTCTCGAAGATGTCGCTGCAACTGTACCAGGTCGACGCCAAGAGCTATCTGCTGGATTTTAAGTCGCTGACCAACGACGAGGTCGAGCAGGGCGACGACGTCATCATGGAGAGCCTCACTCCGCCACCGCTTAGCGTTTCTGGGGTGATGCCGCTGCAGCCGACCGGCCACCACACCATGGAGTTCTTCGAGATGTGCGCCGCCCTGATTATCCAGCTGGCGCGCTAAGGAGGATTGGGTGACCGCCGTCGGCCGCAGCGGATTCAATGGGATCTTCTTGGTTGGCGGTCTCCATTTGGACCGCCCTGAGGATTGACCATGACCCGGAAGACTCAGTCCCACAAAAGAAAGCTGCATATGTTTTTCATGGGCTTAAACACTTGACTTAATTCTTCAATTCGATGCGATCACTGCTGATTTCAATCGGAATCTAAATTTTAAAAAAAATTTGATTTCGATTCGAAATATGCATTTTGTCCGATTATCTTTGAATTGAACTATCATAAAAAAAATGTTTGCATGCACAAGTACCCCTGTTGCCGTTCTGAAAGTACAATTGGAAAATATTTCCAAACTGGTTTTTTATTTTGTCATTAAATGTATTTTTTCGGAAATGTGCAATTCGATTCCAAAAAACGACGGCAGCACTGAATAGCCTTTAAACCTTGAACGACACTTTTTGAACGACAAACCAGCTTTTGAACTACGAGTCCAGCTTTCTTTTGTGCGACTGTGTAATCTAAATAAAATGTTTTTTATTACGAACGCCCGCCAGCCGTTAACGCTACGCTACCGTTACCCGCTTCGCCGTATCCATTTCCGCTTCCGGTTAGTCTAAGTTTGTATGTTTTGCCACGCACCGCACGGCCGGCGGGCTTCGATCTGTTTCTATTTCAATTTCTGTTTATATATACATGTTGAGTTATTATTTTACCCGAATCCAAACCGTATGTGTACGTATATTTGTATTATGCCCAACGAATTGTAATCCGAACCTTTTCTGGGGGATGTAAGATTGTAATCAGCTTGGGGCGAGCGATTTTTATGTATCTGTATAAACCAAGCCACAATAAAGAGATCCACTAATATTCTAAATGGATTCTGGACCTGCCCCAACTGAATTCAAAACAGTAGCGACGTGTGAGTTAAAAATAGCCATAATTAATATTAGTTTTATTGCATAATAAAGTATTTTGTGCATATTCTTTCAGCATCGATGATTGCAATTCCTGCCTCGGTATTGGGCTTTATCGCAGTAACAGTCTCCCGTTTCTTGTGTAAAATCATGACCTCCCAGACCCACTTATACTTCCCGCATTTTGCTACTGCTTCTGCTGCTGCTTCCGCTTCAGTTTGTCGATCAGCGTCTCGATGCTGTTGGCGTCCACCAGGCCAATGAACTTGTCCACCACAACGCCGTTCCTGAAGGCCAGCACTGCGGGCACGGCCTTCACCTCGAAGGTCTCAACGAGATCCAGATTCGTCTCCACATCGATGACCGCCAGGTCGATTTCGTTAGAATTCTCCAGAAGTTCAAGCATCTTGGGCGTGAGGATCTTGCAGGGATCGCACCACTCGGCGTGAAAGTTCACGATCACCGGGTTGTCGCTGTTGATCACCTGCGGAATAAAAGCGAATGCAGATATTAGATTAGTTAAGATCAGAAATTGAATTATGTATAAATTATGGTTTTTGTTATTGCTTTTCCAACAGTTAAATATTCATTTAGCTCAAATGAGTCAAGAATATCCAATTCATCTTAAAAAAGACTTACATTAGGGGTTATAACGTTAAAGGGCTATAAGGCTATATTTATAGTCAAGTTGACCAATAGGCATAACGTCATTTCAAAAAAATGAGGGAAATGATGCCATAATACAGTTTTAGCATGATTCACATAGTTGTAACCCCAACGTTTCGTTGCTATATTGGAACTATATTAGAACTTCCTGCAACTAAATATATTTACGTTTTATATAATCATAGCAGATAGCTAAAACTATGTATGTATGTATATCCTTAAACGGGAAATGAAGCTGCAGCTACTAAGGAAACAAAAATATCTCATGATTAATATTACAGACAAGTAGTTAAGTTGTTCTATTAAAACAAGGGAGCCACTACTCTTATCTCAACTAATCCGCCTGCAATTGATAATCTGAGAAGTCCAACAATGAACAGATACGATAGTGGTTCTTCTGAAGTTGGCTCCCCCAATGTTGTGGACTCGCCAACTGGCTAAAAGGGGTTCAAACCGGTATCCAATGTTTTTGGGACTCATTTGCATACACAAGCCAAACGGTCAACACAAACAAAGGGGTGAGCGTGCACACATATGGGCACGGGTCCATGGCCACCTCCTCCTTCTTTTACCCCTGCTCGACGAGAACCAATCACGTACGCCAGCGAAGCAAGGTCGTGTACTCGCATTCTCCCCACTGTTCCCATTGCATAATCCTGACTCACCTTCTGATCAAACTCGTAGTGATCCTTGATGACCAGCTTCTTAAGGAGGCTCTGCGACTGCGACAGGTACTTCTGAGTGGCCTTGGCCGCCTGGGGAGCGATCCTTTGGCAGCTGCTCTGGGCACTGGTGGCTCCCATGGAGCAACAGGCCACCAGACGTGGCGCGATTCCCTCGGCGGCGATCTTCAGCATTTTGGACTGGGATTCGGTGCGGGTGCGGTGGCGGATGCGAATGCGGAACACGGGGACTCGCAGCGATTAGATTGCGGGGCTGGGGCTTAACCAGTTTTTTTCGTACTGCGTGTGCGTTCAATGTTTGTTTATAAACCGTGGATGCAGGTGATGCCACACTGCCAACCGCTCGGTGTTGCCACCTGGCGATATTCAAAGACAGCTGTGAACTCGGCTATCGATAGGAGAACTCGTATTATTATAGCCCTAGCCCAGCAATAAATATAACCAGTATATTACATATATGTAGGTCTTAAGTACTCTCCACAAAGCCTCCACGATAATCCGGTCCATATTGGACTTGCTCCATAACCTGAGTTACGAACTGATAACTATTGGTGACCTAATCCATTTAAGGGGGGAGCCTGCTAAGAGGCTTTAAAATTTGGAATTTTTCATATGACTACCCAAACTATCCAAGAATGTGTCCCTAAAATTTTAAAAGTAAATTCAAAATATTTGTAAAGTTACAGGAGATATAGTGAGCAAGCGTTACGATTTTTTATATACAAAAACTTTGACGCGCGATTTCTCGGTTTTTCATTTTTACGATTTCTTCTAACTGGCGGGAAAGATAGAGAAAAAATTAAACGTTCTATCGAAACGAGACAAAATTTATTGGATTCGGGACTAAATCTCTTCTAGTTGAACCTAAAAAACCTTAAAAAAGTTATGATAAACCCACTTTGTAAACAATCAGAAGAGAATTTTTATTTTAATATCTTTTTATTCTTTCTTTCTTTTCTTTTTGTTCAATATTTTTTGGCTGAAATAGATATTATTGGAAATAGAACATTTTTTGGAATATTTTTTCTGATGAAAATTGCTACATGCATCTTTCCCGCCGCACGACACATCCACACTCTAGGCGCCGCGGCTAAATGCTTGTACCAGGAATAATATGACATATATTTTAATAAAAACGTTTGAGAAGACTGTTGAAATATATAACAATAAAATCTGAAAGTTTCGTTTCAATCGAATATTTCTTTCCTTCCCAAAACACTCCTCAATTTTTTTTAAAGCTTCTAAAGCAGGCTCCCCTCTTAACAACACATTTGCACATCACTAGATTCCTATGGTAAGCCGAAAAACGGAGTTTTGCGGTTTGCTCGATACTACTATGAATTTGCTATCGATATTTGAGCTAACTCCAATACTCCCAATTGCCGTTTATTTTTGACTATGTTTTAAGCATTTTTCAAAAATGTCTAAATGTTCGATTTTTAACTAACAAAATTTAAAAAAAATCATCAAATTTTACTCCACTTTTCCCGATCAGTAGTTTCTTATAATACAACTTTATAATTAACGTAGAGTTGTCCTTAGCCCTTTCAGTGTAAATGGACCTTTAGCCTACCTAATTTATTCATTTGGAAATTTACCATATATGTATGCACTAAAGCACAGATCACGCCTATAAGTGGAATAATAGTTAGATAATGGCCGGTTTCACGACTTCGAGTTAAAGTGCCAGTTAGTTATCTGACCGAAAAAGTAAGAAATAAAATAACCCATTAATATGATGTGTTTAGGTTAGAGTTGTTTTAGGTTAGAGTAAACCCTCACATGATTCCTCGAGAAAATTAAATGTTGTTAACGTGAGCAAAAGCTGTCCGAGATAAACACTCTTGCAGTCGGGAAGCAGGCATTCTGATTTTAACGAACTGTTGCCTACGGTCCCCGATTGTGCCGTTTTGAATTTGGCGCCCTGCCTTCTCTATCGTCTCTCTCTGCCGCAGGAATTTCGCTGCTCGCAACGCAACAACAAATCTGTCCATTTGCCGACGCTTGCCCGTTGTCGTTGTAGCCGCGGTGCCGCCAGAGAGCTGTGTTTGTTTGTCGTGTTTATTATTTTTTCGACTGCGGGCACGGTGTGGAGAAAAATATCATTTTTTTTTACTTTTTGTTTGGTTTTGTGTCAGCAAGAAGGCCGAGAAGCGGGAAAGCGTCCAGCACCCCATGCACCACCCCTACAAGCACAGGTCGAAGTCGAGCTCAGAGCATATGTGTGCGGAGAAAAGTGCTGAATAAGCTGCAAAATATTGCGAAAACGCGGAGATTGTTGCATGCGGGCCAAAGAAGAGGAAAAGGAAGCCGAAGCAGAAAAACAGCAAGTGAGTTTAAGTCGCATCTAAAATAGGAAAACTAAATAATCCAATTGACGGTTCAAGCTCTGTCTGTGTGTGTGTGTGTGGAGCGCGTGTGCGTAAGTGTGCGTTTTTCCACCCCAGGAGCGCGCTTGAAAATCCAAAACACGGTTTCGGATTTGTTTGACCCTCCCCTGGTCGAGAACGTGTTTCAGTCTAAGGATTTCGGTTTCGATTTCTCAGGAGGACACAGCTGTTTGCTCCTTCGTGTTCTTTCTAACATTCGATTTATGACATCAACACACGCTCCAAGCTCACACACGCGTGCAGCAGAGCTTTGATTTGTCCTTAGGCCAAAGCTCTCGCTTGAAGCTCAAAACCAAGCTGTTGTTGTTTTTTTTTGTTCGTCCTTTTGGAGCGCGCTTTATTGTTGTTTGTGTGTTCTCAAATTAAATGTTATCGATTTATGACGGAAAGCTATTCGCTGGTTTCTTGGCAAATTCCAATAGGTGGATAAGGAGTAGCGGTACATCTCATCAGGCTATGATCTTAAGCCAGGGTTTTTACTGACGAACCTGCTTCGATATGTAATATAAAAACATTTTCTTACATTATATCATACTAAACTAAATCATAAGGATCCTTAAACTTCATTTGATGCAAAGTGTTCCAAAATACTTTCGGTTCGGTTTATACTTAACGATATTATAATATTCATTTCTTCCAAACTATATTCAGAAGTTCTTAAACTTTTAACAAAATTGGTCTTAAAAGCACCCACAAAATATGCTTTAATTAAATTTACAACGCGGAATTCCTAACGATCCACACAATATTGATGCAAATCCTTATTATTTTTAATAAAAGCATAAAGTAGATCACTTTCACATCAAAAAATGTATTAGCCTACTAATATTTTTACTGACGAACCTGCTTCGATATGTAATATAAAAACATTTTCTTACATTATATCATACTAAACTAAATCATAAGGATCCTTAACTTCATTTGATGCAAAGTGTTCCAAAATACTTTCGGTTCGGTTTATACTTAACGATATTATAATATTCATTTCTTCCAAACTATATTCAGAAGTTCTTAAACTTTTAACAAAATTGGTCTTAAAAGCACCCACAAAATATGCTTTAATTAAATTTACAACGCGGAATTCCTAACGATCCACACAATATTGATGCAAATCCTTATTATTTTTAATAAAAGCATAAAGTAGATCACTTTCACATCAAAAAATGTATTAGCCTACTAATATTTTAACCTAGTTTCTCTTTAGTAATGTTGTCTTTTTATCTCGGTCTCGCTTTAACCAATCGTTTCCAAAAATGTTTTCCCAAAAATATTGGAAAACTAAAAACAAAAATTGGAAAAGCTGGCGCATGAACTAGGGGAGGAGAAAAACTTTTATGGATGCTTTGGCCTAAAAATATCGCACCCAGCGAACGTGTAATTTTCTCGACTCTGCTCCGAAACCGAAATCTTCAAACTTTCAAGTGTGATCGCCAATCTCACGCAATCTGATCTGTTGTGATCTGAATCAAGATCGCCTCTCGAAATAGCACATATAGGAATCCCCTTGAAGGCGATTTCGGTTTCTAATTTTGGGCTCGTCTTGAGCAGGTTCTTTTGCCGTCTAGTACCTACTCTCGTTTTCCCTGGTTTCGCTGGCTTTGTTTTTCCGATTTCCAGCCCCATGCCGGGCACTCGAAGCCCGCGCTCTTCTATTTCTGATCCGTCTATATATAGAGTCCCGACTTCGGCTTAGTTCGCGGTACCTTCCGAGAGGCAAGCAAAAGGTGGAATGGGGAGTTCAATTAACTTTAAATGGATTACACAAACAAACAGGAGGGCTGCGCAAAGGCGCAGGGGCGGGGCGGAAGCCTATATTAAACACAGACACGCACTCACACCCCAGAACTAGATAAAGAAACACAAACAGAGCTACCGACAGAGACACAAGGCAGAGCGAAGCGATCGGGCCTCTGATCCCGATCCCTATTCGACCCCTCCCTCTTCACGGCCCCCTGAGCCCCCTGAGCCCCGGCCTCGCTATTTCCCTAACTTGGGCAGAGGAGCGGAAAACGGTGCTAAGGGGCGGGGGCACCGTCGGTGATGCTGCCAAAAATAAATTTGAACTCAAATCGCAGCGGCAGACGCGAGACGCGGTAAAAACGACTGCCAAGAAAAAACCAACGCAACGTATTAGCCTCCAAAGACCGGCCCATGTCGCTTTCTTTGGGCCTGGGCCATTGGACTATGTGAGTGAGGTGTACTTTGTAGAAGTAGTACTGGCGACCCACCCACGACCCAGCCCACTTCTGATCCGAGAAGTGAGATAAAAATGGAGAAAGTGGAGAAAATGTGTACCCTGTTTTGAGTTTTATGGTGCGAACTGAATATACATTTAAATACATTTTAATAAACATTAAAGGACTATATCATATACAAGGATGGCATAGCAAAATTATAGATATATTCCTTCCCTTCTCGACACTTAACTTGACTTTGTCCAATTTCTGACGTTGCAAATTGAAGACTTTTAACAACTACTAAATGTATATTAAAATTTATTTTTTTAGTGTGGCCAATATATATTTTAGCGGATTGTGAGGGTAACTAATGGTAAATGCATTCTTTTCTGAGGGCAGGAGTACTCAAAGGAGTCCCCAAAGGGCCAAGTGACGCAACGTGGTATGGACACAAAGAGGCGTTCGGAAGGCGGGTCATACGTGCCCGACCTCATTAGTTTCAAGTTTCCAAAAGGCACGCACACCAGCGCAGAATCGCCAAAACTCGGGGGCTGGGAAAACGGGGAAGAGGCAAATGGGAAAATCGAAAATGGAATATGGAATATGGTTTTCCATACGCTCGGACCCATTAATTTTCATCTCCGGCGAGAGAGCTTAAACAGCGGCTATTTGTAAACGCAGGCAGATGCCTGCCATGCCGAATATCGCTCCCGCCACCCGTCCCACCCACCGCTCCTGGCCAGAAACCAAAACCAAAGCTATCCAAACCGATCTCTCTCTCGCGTCTCCCTCCGCCTCCTTCTCGTTCTCCTCCGCCTCTACCCATGGTGCGACTTTGGGGCAGCTATTTATAAAGTCGAAAATACTTTTTAGCTGCCATGTTGCGAGATGCCAAGTACAGTTGCGTACTCGAGCGATTGGGCCAGATCAGATCGGTTAGGATGAGATCGGTTCAGGACTCAGCAAGTGGCAGGCACTAGAATCAACCAGGACCTGCCCGGGATCTGCAGTTCCTTACAGAGTGCAAAATGTGGCTCTAAGCTCTTGCGTAATCGCTCTGAAAAGATTTATGTTTATCTGGGTATTGGGTTCAGCACTCTTTTTGGAGCCAAAAAAACTGATATTCCCAATTCGACAATGTGTTATTACCTTGTGGTCTCTTTTTTAACCGGAATCTCGATGTAGAGTTTCGAATACATCATAAATCCAAGCATCCAAATAATCAAATCTATAAAAAAAATGTATGTTTTTTTTTTTTAATTTTTGATCTTACATTTAAAATTCATCTAATTTGAAGTTAAACAGATAACTACGGTAGACTAAAACAGTTTTATGTTATATGAGTTATGATTTAAAATTTCTGTCAATTCTTACTTCTGTTTACATAAACTCTAGATCTCTTAAATGACAACAGTTTTTAAAGATAGAAAATACTCAAAATTCCCATTATTATGAGTTAGGCTCTGAAAATCCCTATGATCCCCAAATATTCAGGGATCTTTTGGGTGGCTCCACTATTGAGGGTATCCGAAGCCATCCCAGGCTGGATTTTCCTTGGTTTTTCCTGCCGGTCTACTCTTTAATTGACTTTCGCCGTGGCTGTGCATAATGTAAAATCGTTTTCCCGAAGCTCCGCTCTCTCTCTCTCTTACTCTTGGACAGACATGCAGATACAGATACTCGTGGACGGGCGCGGGCACAGATACAGATGAGCGGCGGCAGAGCAGAACTTTCGGTTGGAAATTTGCCAACCCCTCATGGCGCTTTTCGACTCGATCAGCTCGACCCCAATAGATGGGGGGTGGCCGGCAGGGATGGCGGGGGGCGTGCACCTTCGGAGACGCAGCCAACAGGCTGCGACGGCTGCTCGGACCGCTCGAGTCTCGGTATTCTGCGGCTGAATTCAGAATTCGTTTTCAGTATTCAATTAGACTGCGCCGGCTGCTCTTTGAGTGCGGCCAAAGAACGAAGCAACATCAGGGCATTCGAATCCCGAATCGGGCCAGTTCGGAACGGTAAGCGGTTGGCAGCGGTTATCCGGGAACGGGTATCGGGTAAGGCACGCTCTCATCTCCACGCTTTGATTTCAACTTTTGTTTCTTGTTTCCGCGTCTATTTTGGTTGGAAAAGGGTATTAGGGTGTACTAGGGGGGTTTGGGGGGACGATGAAAGGCTGGGGGATCATTTGTTTTTCATGCCAAGGCGTGTGGGCGGACCGAAGCGAAGAGAAGCAGATGAACAGGGCCAGCTCCGAATGCCTCTGCTTTTCTTCGATTTTCGCTGTTGTTTGTTTGCAATGGCCAAGATCTGCGTCTTCTTCATTCCTCGAATTCTTGATTCGTCATAAGCATATATTCCCAATACTATACACGTCTACATATAGAGAGTGTATGACTGCGTCTCCGATTTACTGATTTAGTTTACCTATCATCTTTGAATAGAAATATCCTTGAGACGGGCTTGCCAAGTTGGGAATTCCCTATTGAATTTTTTCTAAGATTGGTTTGAATATTTTATAACATCCCAAATAACTTAATTATAGTGAGTTTATCATATTTCATTAGATTGATTATTAGCTCAGTTTTGTTCCACATTCTTTTAAAATATTTCCCCGCAGATAATTATTGTTAAGTGAGACTCACTTAAATACTTTAAAAACCGAGATTTTAAAATTTAATTTCAAAATATTTAAAAAAAATGAAAAGGATCAACAAGTTTTAATATAATATGTTGGTATTGAAAACTATTTAAAACAAGAAAGGAAAGCTAACTTCGGGCGGAGCCGAAGTTGAAATACCCTTGCAGAATATTCTGCAAATTATATTCTCCAAAATTATTCATATGATGCATTTTTAATACTCATAAAAAATCCCACCTTCCTAACTTTAAAAACACCAAAGTTATTTCATTTCCGATCAATCAGTTATATGGCAGCTATAGGATATAGTCGGCCGATCCTTATGAAATTTAATATGTCGAATTGATTGGGCAAAAATAAAACCCATAGAAAATCCCAACTTCCTAACTTTACAAACACCAAAGTTATGGCATTTCCGATCAATCAGTTATATGGCAGCTATAAGATATAGTCGGCCGATCCTTATGAAATTTGGTAGGTCGGATTGATTGGCCAAATATAAAACCCATAGAAAATCCAAACTTCCTAACTTTACAAACACCAAAGTTATTGCATTTCCGATCAATCAGTTATATGGCAGCTATAGGATATAGTCGGCCGATCCTTATGAAATTTGGTAGGTCGGATTGATTAGCCAAATATAAAACACATAGAAAATCCCAGCTTCCTAACTTTACAAACAGCAGAGTTATGGCATTTCCGATCGTTCAGTTATATGGCAGCTATAGGATATAGTCGGCCGATCCCGGCCGTTCCGACTTATATACTGCGTGCAAAGGAAAGAAGGGTGTGTGCAAAGTTTCAACTCGATAGCTTTAAAACTGAGAGACTAGTTTGCGTAGAAACAGACAGACGGACAGACGGACAGACGGACAGACGGACAGACGGACAGACGGACATGGCTATATCAACTCAGGAGGTGATCCTGATCAAGAATATATATACTTTATAGGGTCGGAGATGCCTCCTTCACTGCGTTGCACACTTTTGACCAAAATTATAATACCCTCTGCAAGGGTATAAAAACTGTACCTTTTTTTATTGGCCCCAAAGACAGATTTAAATTGATTGCAAAGATTCTTGTTTGAAGTTTATGAACTCTACTTCATAAAGTAAAACTATGTGGCACATTAATATAAGTCATTAGCCGTAGCCTACCGAGTCCGGCGGATCAGGTGTGTGCTGGCTGGCGATGTTTGGTGAGTCACCCACCCGACTTTCAAATTTCCGTGGAGCCACAAGCCCACCTTTAGGCGATAAGATAATGCCGGGTAGCCGTACAGCCAGATTAGATATTAGTTTCAGTGCGGTTTTAGTGAGGCCTAACCAGGGGTTTTCCTCTCCCTTCTGAAGTAGAGAGGGTCCGATAGAGCAGGTTGTGTTCTGATCGGGACAGATAAGGGGCCTAAAATCGTGGGATCGCAGGGCAGAACTCGAGTCAAGAAGTCTTCTTCTGTTTGTGCTGTGTATCCGTGCATGCTTGCGCTTTTTCCCGCCGCTTTTCCTCCGCTCTATCTCCGTTGATGTTTACGTTTTGGCGTGATTTCGTATTAACAAATTCACTTCTCTATGTATTTTTAATTTTAGTCCAAGGTTTGAAACAACAACTGTGAGCAGTGGAAACAAAACGAGCGTTCAGCTATAAACGATATCAAAACCAATAGGAAGAAACGCACACAAAGAACCGAAAACTAAAGACAAAGTCTTCGGGAGAGAGCACAGAGAGGGAAAGAGACAGGGCGAAGGCGAGCGGGATAGAGACAGCTGGCGGTCAGCGACGTTGGACAAGTAGTTGAAAATATTGCGCATACGCCGCGTGAACCGAAGACAAAGAACAACAAGCCGTGCGTTTTTCTTTGAATCGCACAGATTCCTCTTTAAGGAAAACTAGAATAGAGGAAAAAAGAGGAACATAAACATAGAGAGAAAATAGAAGGAGGAAAAGAAGGAGGGCAAGTGAAGAAGAGCCGTGGATCTGCGGCTACGAACGAAATCCATTTCAAACAGTAGCCAGCTATAAATCCAGGTGAGTCCAGGCTCTTGACGTAATTTAAGCTTTTACAATAATCTGTTTAATCACAGTTATGTCTCCACCGAGAGGTATATCGGGCTCAGGCTAGTTCTAGACATAACAAGTAATAGGTTAAAAGATACCGCTTTGAGTGTATGGGTACCATTCCTAAACGGAAATATAGGTAAAGCATATCCATCTAAATCTTCAGGTAAACTTAAAGTTTTCTGTACAGTCTGGTCACATGAAGAGTTGAAAGGCTCCTTCAAGATGGTGATATTAGGTCTTTAGCCGGACTTGAGTAGAAAAGGAACTGGAGATGAAATCCCGAATTCAAACGTGGGACTCAGCTGGCCCCGTTCGTTGATTCTACCGCTCGAGATTGGAGATTGCACAACGCTGGCCAGCATTTCCAAGCGCTTTTGCTACGCTCACACACACACTCACACATAGAGCAGCCGGGGAACATTACACCCATTGAGCCGGTGAGCGCTGCCCGATTCTACGATTCCGCTGCTCTGGTAGTAGCAGTAAAAATTGTCAACTCAAGCGCTGCGGTTGGCGACGCTCGGGGAAAATGCGTACTCCTCATTCCGCCAGAAAACACGCGCGGATTACCAGGAGACTTTGTCGCCAGAGTCACCAGTTAATTACGAGGAAAAGCAGAAGAATAGCACCCACTGCCACAGGCACAGGCATTTCGACCGTGGGACGCAGGTGCGTTTGGAACCGGGGTTTTGAACGGGAAGGTGCTGATAGGGTGCACTGAGCGTTATCAGCGTACAAACAAAGCCAATTAGAACTTGAAACTCGCCCGCCCCCTTTCAACACCCCACCCCCGAAGTGACAGAGGGTGAAGCTTCACTCCCACCTCGATTGCCCCTTTTCCCCTGGGCTCGCTTTTATCAGCGGCTTATCAGTAAATAATTCCACCTGTTGCGCGGCTTGCGCGAGTGTTAGTGTGTGTAGATAACTCGAGGGTAAGGTATCGCATTAAGCAACGCTTGTGCTGCCCCACAATTGTGGTCCCCAAAAAGCAAACTTTGCTTGTTTGCACTGCTCAGCGCTACGCTGGAATGGAAGCCCCATTGCCAGCAGATTTCGTAGATAACCAAACCGAACTGAAACGAAACAAAACCAAGCGAACCCACACTTGTACACATAGAGACCGATACAGATACAGATACAGAACAGTCTGCCTCAAATCTTATCTTAAAACTTGACTCGACAGCGGCGCAGTGACGCAGACGCTTAGCAATGCCCCTCCGATTGCTGAGACTGGTACAGTTTATCGGGCAATCGATCAATTACCTGGGGTAGGCCGTTTTCTAACCAGAGACTCCCCTAAATAACTCTATTTGGTACTATTTTAAATACAATTTGGGAGGTGTGTGGATGAAAACATTCTGTTGCATTAGGCAAACTGCACAATTAGCAGGGTATACATACTTTAGAGCTTTAATTGTCATTTATTTATTGAATTTATAATTATTTCAATTAATATAACTATATAAATCGAAAAATCCTAACAGTATGGTTTAGTGCTTGTACAAATATGCTTATTTTTAACATATATTTATCTGTAGAATTATAAACTATGAAGTAATCCTGGAACCAATATTAGGTGGTAATTATATTTGTATATCTTATTAGACTTTTAAGGATAATTTTCTCGTGTTCTTGGTAAGGTAAAATTAGGCTTATAATTACCAAAACGTATTACAGTTTTTGAGTTGATGAACTACTTAGAGCTTACGAGAAAACCGGCCTACGGACCTGATTTTCAACGCTTAACTGTTCAGGATTATTTTTGAAACCATCCTTATATCGATGGCTATCCAATCTGCATGTCGATCGTTTACAACTGGACGTCTTTCATCTCCTGTCCCACTCATTGGAGGTTATGCCACCCGTTTATTAATTAAAACCGCGTGGGCTCACATATTTATGTTCCCCAGTTGCCCGTCCCTCTTTCGCACTCACACGTCAGCTCAACCCTTACTTTGTTGCAGCTTTAAATCGGCAAAAACAACAACGTTTATTTATAAACTGTTCTTGTTGTTGGGGGCCTCTCTCCCTTAGTTCACATTCTGCTCCAAGTTTCGCTCTCTAACACACTCACTTTACTGTTCTTGAGCCTCTTATTCTTGGTGTTGCTTCGACTTCGCCTCTGTTTCTTTGAGGGTTGTTGTTGTAAACTCGGTTTCAAGCTTTAATTACGTCTCACACATATGGGCTGTTCTGGCTCTGTGTATGGGCAAACAGTGGAACTCATTGTGTCTGTGTGGATGGGAGGGATAGTAGGGGGAGGGGCAGGGGTTACTGTTCTTCTGCTATTCCTATTTTTGTTTGCCCAACGCCGACGTCGCTGCACTCCAACGGTACTTCTGAGCGTGCCCGAATTCGAATTCAAATTTAGTCGAGCTTTGCGCCTCGTCGCCGCCGTTCGCGAAGTTTGTTGCTGATTCGTTTTTGTTTTCGTTTTCCCTACTCTCTCCGTCGCTCTCTTTTTGGTCTGCCACCCACTTTTTTTCGCCCGCTCGCCGGCTTTGGCGCGGCCTCAAAACGTGAGTACCCCCTCTCTCTCAGGCTCTCTCTCCCCTTCCCATTTGTGTGTGCTTTTTTGTGTGAAAGAGCTTTACGCTAATCTCCAATTTCCAGATTAGATATCGGTTAATGCAGAATTGTATTGCCGT
This sequence comes from Drosophila rhopaloa, assembly GCF_018152115.1. Lineage (NCBI taxonomy): Eukaryota > Metazoa > Arthropoda > Insecta > Diptera > Drosophilidae > Drosophila > Drosophila rhopaloa. The sequence goes on along the minus strand of NW_025335123.1, from coordinate 26,003,237 downwards.
CCCAGTTGGAATGGTCTGTTCTCCCACTTTTGATTTCCACCTCCAGGGAGCTTTGTTGCCGTTTCCTTCGATTGAGCATCTTCCAGGATCATCTACACTGTCGACAGGGTTACCGTAAATGCACCCCTGCACTATTTTCGAGGATATCACCATTTTCGGGGGTGCCCATTTTGCGACATCGTGTACCACATAGCTGGCCTACAGTGAACGAAATCCACATTCAATAAGGATCAATTTATATATTTTGTATATATATTGATTTTTATTACATTTTATTTAGAATTTCATATTCAAAAGCTTAAAAAGTAAAAATGAACAAGATATACATACATAGGTAGGATTTGAAACCAAGCTTTTGTAGCAAAAGATTTCGATTCAACATTACTCGCATATCAAATCATTTTGCAACAGGTTTATATATACATGTATAACCTGCTGCTCCTCAATGTACTGCGCTTTTTCCCCTCTCTTTTCCTCTGCGCAGGCAGCTAATCACTCTCCAAACTCAAAATGCGCCCATGCGTTTGTGTGTGTAGGTGGCAATGAGTGGAGCAGTTGCGCTTCTTTTTTTTATTATTTTATTAATTAAAGAATGGCGGTTGTATCGATTGCAAGGGGTTGCGTATGTAATCGGAGATTGATAAAGGGGTGGGGGTTGCTAGACTAGGTTGCACAGCTGGTGGAGTTCTGTTTCAAACAGCCACAGTCGAGCTTTCGGATCTGAGAGCGAAGTCATCCCAAAAATTTTATAAAATAAAATAAAAATAAAATAAAGTTAACGATATAATGATATAGTCGTCCGATCCTTCCTGCAATATGAAGAGGATATTTGGGAAAGTTTCATTCAGATAGCTTTCAAACTGAGATACTAGTTCGCCCAGAAGGACATGGCTAGATTGACTCTCCTGGTGATACTGATCAATAATGTATATATACTATATATAGTCTGAAATGGCTCCTTCACTGCGTTGCAAACTGTTTGTTTGCAAGGATATACAAAGGATAAAAAGCGGTGCTTTAATGCAGATTTTAATCCCACATTACCTTCGTTACAGCTTCACGACGTCTTGCAAACGGCTGAAAATGGAGAAGACTCCACGGTACACGCAGCGGGAGCGAAACATGGTGTTAAGCTACGCGGCGCAGTACAAGGACGTGATCGAAAACAAGCGCACGGACGCGGAGTCGAATCGCAAGAAGGACGAGGTCTGGCTTCAGATCGCCAAGGAGTTTAATTCGCGGGTCTACCACCAGCGCAGCGCAAAGCAGCTGCGCCAGCTATACAAGAATATGAAGCTGCTACTTAAGAAGGACCTTTGCGGGGAGGACAAGAGCAACCACTCCTTCATGGACCTGCTTAACACGCTCTCGCAACAGGAATCCGCGCCGTACATTAGCGAACAGCACTCGCCGGAGGGCGCGGGCGGAGGTGGAAAGCAGGGCGGCGCGGGAAACGTAGGCGGGAATGGACACCACGCGGATGACTACGATGACTCCAAGGTGGGCCCATGCTTAAGACCCTTATCTAACTTAACTTGAGGGCTTTTAGTAAAATTAATTCAAATTGTTATTCTCATGTATTCCATAAGGCAATCAAAATTAACCTTCTTTTCTGCAGACCTAATTGCATTTGATTTTGATACATTCCACTTATCTCATTTGGTATTTGTGCTTAATAATAAGAAAGAAAATAATTAGTTGTTTTATATTGTATACTAATACTTTTAAAATTGTTTAACATTTAAAAGTAAGCTTTTCAAAAAAACAAAGTATCATGTGCCCTCTTTAAGTATGTAACATTAATATGATTTAATTTATTTTTAATTTTATTTCATACATTATTTGTTTAAAATATAAATTGTTTTCTTAAACACGGCAATCAAAAACAAACAGAAAGAAGGCCCATCGTATTTTGTTACTGCAAAAAGCTTTTATAAAATGTTCCTACTTCTATTAGATTAAACAATAGAATTAAAGTGATATTCTAATATTTTTAATAACGCAAGTGATGAAGGCAAGATATGGTGACAAACATAATTAAATTCGATTAGGCCTGTAGACAGCTTATATCTCTCTATGTTATTTAACTCACTTTTTAAATCTTTTTTAACCTATTGCTTAATGCATTTAAAATATGCAGTCTTTTGCCAGTAACAAGTTTACATACTATCATAAGTCATTGGATCCCTTAAAATTTATATAACTCACTAAAATTCTGTCTATAATGATTTCAGTATCATTTATTTTCTTCCTACTTGCAGATGCCCCTCTACCCCGAGGGCATGGACACGGACGTGATTCTCATTAAGTCGGAGACGATCAGCGACAACGAGCAAACGGACAACGGGATGGACTGCCTGGACGACGACGATGACGACGACTGTCTGAGCCCCAAGGCACCGGAAGTGTGCCTGGAAGAAGAGGACGACGTTCTCTTCCCCACGGATCTGCGCCAGCTGCAGCAGGTGGGCTCTGCCGCCGCCAGCGGCGGTGGTGTGTGCTCCGCCTCGCTGCCGGGAAATGTGGCTAGCAATGGGCTCACGGACCCTGTTCGCCGTGCCGCCAGCTCGCCTGTATGCTCCACCAAGACCTCGGTGAGCTCCAGCGGGAGCTATGCATCGGCGCCCAAGCCGGACATTACCATCCAGACAGTGGGCCACATTCGGGTGGGCAGTTTTGCCAACATCAACAAGACGTTACAGAACAGCGGCTCCAACGCTGCCAGTCTGTCGGCCAGTAATGGTGGCTCCAATGGCAGCGGAGTGCTACCCCTAACGGCGGAGCAAGTGCAACAGCACACGCTCCTGAACGGCCTGGGCCTGTCCGCTGTGAATCCGCCTCAGTCCCTGCAGGCGGCCATCAATGCCGCCTACGCTTCCGCTCCCGCTTCGTCGGTGGCCGCCAGCAGCCGCCGTACCCCTCCCACTCTTCAACTGCCACGCCTCCAACGCGGGAACAACAACACCGGCGGGAACACGAACAACTCCACGGTGACCGCCAATGGCGTGCAGCTCCTGCTCAACGGCAATCACCACGCTCAGCAGTCGCACCACCATTTGGCGCGGGACAAGACGAGTGGCGTGGCCATTGGAGCGGCGGGCAGCTTCAATGGCTACAACGGACTGGCAGTGGCGGTGCCCTGCGGCACTTTAAACGGCAGCGGAAGCGGCAACGGATGCGGCGGGAGCAGCGCCAACAGCAGCGGTGTGGGCCTGGGCGTGGGTGCGGGCACGGCCAGCACGGTAGGCGGAAGTCCCAGCGGTGGACCGAGAAGCCAGCACCAGGAGCTGATGAACTCGCTGAGGATCGAGGAGAGCAAGCGGAAGATCGATCTGATCAATGCCCAAATCGAATATTGGCAGACGCTGACCCGCAAGCTAAACAGTGAGGCGGGCCACATGCCTAATCCCACGTGTCCGTGCCATTTCCCAGGAGCCAGCGTCCTATCGCCGACCGCAGTGGTCTCTGCTAGTGCCTCATCCCCCGTCTCCGCCAACGTGCTGCAATCGCAGGCCACCACTAGCTAGTCCGCAGTGAAAGGGCGGGGTGCACTAGGGAGTCCTCCAGACGATGGCGATGACGTCGGCGACGGCGATGGCGACGCCGATAGCGACATCATTTCGATAGTGGACATAGATGATGACCGGTTTGAGGAGGAAGAACAGTCGCAGGAAGAGAGCCGGGCCATAACGGATTTGACGCTGCCCAACGAAGAACAAGATGACGATGAAGATGACTCACAGGATGCCTTGGTCAAGGATGTGGGCGTGGTGGGCGGCCTTTCGCCGCCAAACTCGCAGCCCCACTCCCCTCAACTGTCCGCAAAGCGCTTGTTGCGCCAGGAAGCCACCTCCGAGCTGCTGAGGCAGCTGGCCCTGCAGCAGAATCAGAAGGGCTGCTAGTATTTCGTCTAGTTTGCATGCCGGGCAGCCCCCACTTAACCCCAACCCACTACGTTTATGAGTACGTTTAACTATTACTATATTTATTTACGTCTAGTTTGAGTGCCAAAAAAAAAGGAGCCTTGCCATCGAGAATGTTTGCTAAAGGACTTGGTCAACAGGTCACAATCATTCGCAACCCGCTATTTATTTGCTAACCTAACTTAAAATTAGTGCTAGAATCTTTTTATTGTTTTTACGTATTGAGCCACTTTTTTTTGTTTTTTTTTAGTGTTTTTAATGTTAGGTTTTCGAGAGCTGAAACCAAAAAAAAAGATGGAGAATATCTTGACTTTGTACATTTATCTTAAAATTAGAACTAACTAAATTAGAGAAAGCAGTTAAAAGAACACAAATACGAAAACTGTACAAATGTGGTTCCTAATCTAGTCCCTAAACAAAAGAGTGAAGAAACGAGAACGATGCAGAAGGCTAAAATGCTATGCCTAGCCGTTAACTTGTGTATTATTTTTATATATCAACCCAGAGAGTTCCCTGCTCGTGACCCCCAATAACCTATCCAAAGAACTGTAGCTAATTTAATGTACTTAAAGAACCAAAACAAAATAGTCTGTACAGATAGAGGAAGATAGAGGAGAGGGATGGGCGAACGAGGGAGAGATGGATCAACTTGCTGCTAGTCGTCGCTGCATAACTGTATTTTAGTGTAGCATACAAGCCATTTAGTTATTGCTAATTGTACGTGTAAAATACAAATAATTGCCTACCCAGTTACCACAATTTACAAAGAATAACACCAAAGGAAAAGTGAAATCCAACAAAACAACCAAACCAAACAAAACTCTTTATACATTTTTTGTAAACAAAAACTTATTAATAAAACAATGAATTTACTTTGTGGTTTTTTTTGTGTTTCCAGGATGGCTTTCATTTCGAAGAAAAGTTTTATTTCTTAATGTGTTTCTTTTTTATAATAATCTAAATCTTCAAAGCCAGTTTTTTTTCGTTGCTTAAATTATTCTGAACTTCCCGCCAAACACTTGCGTTACCCAACACTGTGCCATTTCGCGATTGATGGCACCCGATATGCACCTATCGGTCCGTCGCTCTGGAACCAGTGCGAACAAGTTTATTATTACTCATCGCTTCCAGTTCCAGTTCAGCAAAAATTCGCTTGTGCATAAATTGCGAAAAACAAGAATTGTTTATGTGGGAATCGGCAGCAGCGGCGGATGCGAAAACGACAACAACAGCGCTAGTGAATGAAGTGAACGTGAATTCCCATACTTTCTCCCACTCTCGCGCGCACAAGTGTAGGTTTGCGAGCGTGTGTGTGCGCGACCTGGAACTACAGATTGCACATCCCCCCGCCCTTGAGACGCCTGGAACACCGGGGCTGCCATCTGAAGCGGGTCTTCAGAAGCACAGAGTTCTATAGTCGTATTTAAACAAAGGAACAACCGCCCATCGGGAGTTGCAGGAGCACCAACTTCGTCCACCCACCTCATTGCTGCTGCTGCTGATCACCTGGATGCCCGGCTTCCACCTCAATGAGATGGGTGAAATGGTCCTGGACGCCATCGACGACATCGGCGTGGTCGATGTGTACGATTTGGCTTCCGACATCGGCAAGGAGTACGAGCGGATCATGGATCGCTTTGGCACGGACGCCGTCAGCGGTCTGATGCCCAAGATCATCAACACGCTGGAGCTACTGGAGGCGCTGGCCACGAAGAACGAGCGCGAGAATGCCACCATCCTGGAGCTGCGCGACAAGGTGGTCCAGCTGGAGAGTGAGAAGCTAGAGAAGGCGGAGTTCCGGCGGCGCTTCGACAAAGAGCTGGAGCTAATCGAGGAGCAGTGGCGTAGCGAGACCAACGAGCTCGTCGACCTCGTCTCCTCGCTGCAGGACGAGAACAAGCGGCTGGTCAAGCAAACGCAGGACCTTCAGTCCTCCTCCGCGCAGAGCTCAGGGCTGGGGGCCAGTCTCACTGAGAGCATCATCAGTATGACCAACCACGAGCTGCATGGCGCCCTTTCGGACACCCAGGTGTTGCAGCGGCTCAAGGAGCAGATATACAAGCAGCGCGATGAGTTGAAGCACCGCGAGCGAGAGCTGCAGGACAAGTACAGCGAGCTGGAGCACGTGAGTTTTCTTTGTTGCTTTGGGGAGTATAAGCAAGACGGCCTTACTGTTCTTTAAATATGGATATGGGTATATTGGGGCCTAATCTACTTATTTAAAATTGTCCGCCTTTTTTTTCAGCTCAACATCCAGGCGGAGCGTTTAAAGGCCTCCGAGCGAGACACGCGGCGCCGTCACAAGCTAATGCAGGCACAGGTGAAGACACTCTGCGAGGAGCGCGCCGACTTTCTGGCCCAGCTGCAGGACCAGAGCCGCGATATCAATCAGCTGCGCAAGCGTCTTGGCCTGGCCGAAAAGGAAAACGAGGATTTGGTGGCCTCGTACGACGATGGCCAAAATGATCCGAATCGGCCGCGATACACCACGCGCGAGCTCAAGGAATTGATCAGCGAGCGCGACCAGCTGCTGACCACAATCGACGGCCTTCATGAACAACTGGCGGAGCTGAAGCCGCCCAGCCAGACGAAGGGCAAGCGGCAACGCCACTTTTCAAGCTCCGACGAAAGCGACGACGAATATGATGGTCATGAGCCAAATGACGGCGACGACGACGAGGAGGAGGAGGACGAGCCACCAGCAGCCGGAGAGACGTGAGTGAATTGTTTTAGACGGTTATGACCTGTTGTATAGGACAATACTTTAAAGCCCTTATTAGAGGAAAACATTTATTGAAAGAGCCCATGTGACCTGAGTCACCCTTTTTCTAAAGTATTAACAATATTTAAATACCCCTTATGATGCAAACAATTCCTAAACTGGTGATTCATAATTTATGCCAGTTTTTGCTGGCTGTTTGTTTGCAAGGTCAACAGCTATATATAGGTATGTGTTATTAGGTGATCGTATAAACAATTGAAGATAAACAAAGGCTTGAAGAATAACCCTAACCGTGAATTCATATATTATTTATTTAACTAGAAGATTGTCTGAGCTTTCATCAATATACAATTTTTCAGGCCGCCTGGTCACGATGCGCCCGTGCAGGGACCGCTGCCCTATGAACCGGACGATGCGCCCTGGAAGAAGAGTTCAGAGTCGGGAATTCGCAAGTTGTAAGAATAACACCCTCTCCATTTTATCAAGAAGCTCTCTAATTACACCTTTACAACCTCGTCTTGCAGTTTCCGGAAACTGTTCTCTGATCCGTCGGACGGCAACCACACGTTCCCGAAACGTTCTTTGGCCACGCTCTCTAAGATGGCGCTATCGGCCACGCCCGGTTCCGTTTCCGCCTCCACAGCGGCGAAGTAAGCGCCCCTTAAATTATCCGAGTTGGCGTGCATTTCACTTTTTGTTTGTTTTCTGTTTTCTGTTTTTCCGTTTCCGTTCGCACTGCCCCGCACCCCTGCATCTTGCATCTTTACTTATTTACTTTATTTATTGATTTATTTATTATTTGGTTTACGTTTAGTTTAGGGAACTGCCTCTATCTGACCCTATCCCTCGCCATTCACCTGCTCCGCCTGAGCTGTACATACATAGTTTACTTACTCGATTGCTGCGCCCTCGTAATTCTAAGTTGTTATGCGATTTTATTTACGTAATACGCGTTTTTGTTTAGTAACCCGTAACCGTATTGAATATAACTGAATTGGATATATTTTGTACGAATCCACTTTGTATCTTTTTTACTCTCGATTTATTTTAACTTGATTAACGACTACATGTAAGACTCCAAACATACCACAGTGCATACATGTGCCAGTGTTGCAATTACTAGAACAAGAATTGTGCAAAGATTGCCAAGTGAGTTTTAAATGAATTTTGACAAAGACAAACGGGAAACAAAAAATACAAGCATTCCCCTAACTGTAGAAACAATTGGAAACGAATTCAAGAGGACTCTGGTTCTGGGACCCCAGATTTTAGAGAGTGCAAGAAGAATGAGAAGGTTTTACTTCAATAGTAGTCTAACTATCCCCTCTTTCTCCTTTGACCCCCGGCTAACACTATCCCATAGGAGTGTACATCTGTTGAAAAGTATTAAAGCATTCTCATAGCAGTTGCCCCATGCGGCCTTATATATATTACTAATTTATCAAAATACACTAACTTTAGAAAGGGAAAATCAAAAAAAAATATATATATAATTGATATATAATTAGCAAACGTTACAACCTTAGCGCATTGTTTGTTGAATTGAATTAAACTAACTAAACGACAGCAAAGTAATCATATTAGATTTCATTGATCGCATTAGAGTGCACTAAGATGCAACAAAAAATTGAAAATCTCCAAGTAATCCGATTCTCGGCCAGTCTAAATCAAGTTTTACCATAGCCTGACCAGTTCTCTCGAATTATTGTTACAGACTCAATGTGAATACGAATCGCAAGTCAGTAAACTTTCAAAAAGTAGCATAACGAACAGATATGTCCCCCAAGCCATATTCCAAATGCTTCACTTTTTTGACCAGAGCTCTCAAGAAGATCTTAGTCGAGCCTGAGCAGATTCTATTATTCTAATTTATTATGAACCCACTATAAAGCTTATGCAGAAATCAAATTAAAAGCACTACAAGGCATACATATTTCTAGAAAATTTGGCAAAAACCTAATATTTCATATTGAGGCTCGAGGTTCAATCTCCGCTTGACTTACTTAACACTCTGTTCGTTCCCTTTGCACTCACAAAGCTCAAAGCGAGAAAATTCCAGTTACATATCAGCTTTATCAATAGCATCGATTGAAATGTGCCAAAGACTAATTGTTCAGACCCATTCACCCGACCCTGAACCTGCCCATTCCTCTGTACCCACTCTCAAACAATCTATCTCGTTTCACTTACAACAAATTGTGGCAACTGAACTTTTATATATTTAAATATGAGCGTAACTGTTTCGATATAAAGATGGACTAACAAACGAGTATTAAGATCGTTAGATTGAAGACCACGAAGCAAAAAACGATGAGATGGAGGGACATTGAGTATTTGGTGAATAAATGTTAACTAAATTTATATACACATATACACATGCATTATACTATGTAATACGTTATACGGAACTATGACTAACCAAAAATAAGACAACCATTATACAAAATTAAAAGCGTACTAGGGTGTCACTAGGACTTCGGGAGCAACCGGACAACGCCTGAGGATCGGAGTGAAGATGAGAAAACAACGACTCCGCATATCCTTCGACCCCTGTACGTACATACATAAAATTTATGAGTGGCTCTTTCCGTGAGAAACCATCAAAATAAAACTTATAAACCATTGACATCGCTTTGAAATGAATGATTTGGGTTGAAGCTATATGGAAAATTACGTTTACAAGGACTTCAAGGTGTTTATTTAATATCTTTGAACAATATATTTATGGCTTTATAATTATTTTGTTTTATTTTATTTTTCAAAATTGTTTACAAAGAATTTCAAGAAAAGTCAAGAATAGAAATCAATAAAAAAGAAGACCTATGTCAGCCAGAAGTTATTTACAAGGAATTTCAAGAAAACTCAAGAAATGAAATCAACCAGGATAATTTACTAGGATTTTCAAGAAAGGTCCATAATTGAAATTAAAATATATGGAGACCCGCCGATGGATAATTATACATAAAGAACATAAAAACCGTAAGTACAGCAAGAACTATAATCCTTGTTAGGTGGGTCTCGAACACTGGTTAGTGTTAGTAAAAACAATTTTAATGGCGTCCTGCTATATGGCAAACGGAATCGATGCTATTTTTGTATATTCCTAATTCCCCTACATATATTTTTGATCAGTATCACCAGGATAGTCTATCTAGCCATGTCTGTCTGTCCGTTTGTGCGCAAACTAGGACATTTATCTAGAAGTCTTCTTGTAGGTAGTAGATAAGTAGGTCGGAACGGGCCGGATTCATTGTTAACTTCATATACTCTTTAAAATCAAAATATGGTCGTTTTATAGAATATTTAATTTTTTGAATAGGTGCAATGGAACCATATACTGGTTTTGTGGTTCCCAGACAAGTCTTGTAGAAATTCCTCTGCCAAAATAACAATCTTAAGTTCGTACGATTGTCGGGCTATTACATAACCTGTAACAGTTTTTCTGTGGGATTCCCCCATCGAGGTGCTTGGAGCTTTTCCCCAGGAACTTTTTGGCTGAGCTTTGCTCCGACGTTTTTGGCAAGCCAAGCTTCTTGCATCATCAACATCCTGCGCATCCGCGTCCGCATCCTGCATCTAGTGTCCTGCCGCTTACTGGGCGCCTGTTCCCCAGCCTGGTTTGAGGCGTATCTTGGGCGTGGTGGTTGCTCGACCCGGACGACCTTGAGAACTGCCCCTCATCTGCGGTTGCATTTTAATTGCCCAGCAACAGGCTATGGGTGGCGGATGTTTGCACGATTTTTGGGGGTAGGGCTCTTCTTTCAGGGATGCGTAGAGGGCATTCTCTACGGGATTTCCACGCAGTTCCAATTAAGCAATTAAAAATCTGCCACCGGTCTAGTGTTCGGTGGCGAAAGAGGTGGCAGCGGGAGCCTGTGTTGTCAGCTTTTTAATTAGGAAGATGTTAGCGTAATAGGATAGAAGAAGATGCGCTACGAAAATCGTAGGTTGAAATGTGCGCAGCTAATGAAGAAGGCGTCTGTGGCTGTGGTCAGTGGGGGCGGAGCATTTTCCACTAATTGCCCTAGCCATAAAGAAAGTGGCAGGAGGAGGCCCGTGGTGGATTAAATAAGTGAAGAAGCATTTAATGAGTTTCTGCGGAGGCCCCAACGATTACAGCTCGGCTGCCACTCGTCCGAACTTCATCTTCGTGTTGCGACGATTTCAGGGGCCTTCAGTCAGTCGATTTTCGAACAGGCTCGCAGCAGCCGCAGCACAGGCTCCACTGGACGCGGAGGGGTAACCACTCGAAACTCCCGGCAGACAGAGAGTGTACAGTGCTTACCAGAAAAGGGCACTCGGACCCTGGGATTAGTGTGCCTTATGACACAGTGCTGTTCGATGTAGTGAACCCATATCGATGGGATAAATAAATAAATAATAAATAAATAAAAAACATTTAGGATCTGGTTCCAAAAATTAATTAACTCATTTTAACATTTATTTTGCAATTATCTACCAAAAAACTTGACATTTTACGTTAAGTGATTTTTTTACGAAAAGTTGATTAGTTCTTTAGTTTATTATTACGAACTTTAAATCATCAACAGAAACTTTCAGCATTTGAAGGATTGACCCAAATTTTTCCTGTTAATTTTTCAACCGCTGTCCCGGTTAACATATGTAGCTACATATTTCCGAAAACAAAAGTGTTTAATTTTTTCGTTCTTAGTATTTTAAGCTTTAAATAAGATAACAACTTAAATTAACCGCTTAATTTGATTTCATAGTAATTCATTCGTGCTGCGATATTAATATGTTCCTGAAAGTTGTATTAATACGAGACACGAGGCACGATTAAGTCGTTAAGGGAATACCAGCTCTTAGCCAGCTTTCCATAAAAATTCGATTTTAAAAAATTTCAGCAATTAAACTACTTGTCGGCTGTTGATTTACCGATAAGCCGGAGTTGTCAATCTGTTCTCAAGTCATGGCAGCTCTGTAAATTAATATAAATAATTTTCATATCAATAGTTTTTAATAGTGATAGATTTAAACAGTGATTAACAACAATTTCAGTTAAACATGTTGTTAGATCCAAAAAATTGACAATTCAAGGGGAACAATTCTGGGTCGCTCAGTACTAACAATTTCTGTTAAAGTTTTAGAGGTTCGGCCATTTAGGTAATCCCCTAACTAGGTATTTTACGAGAAAATCGCTGCAAATAGCATTTAGATTTCTTTTACCATTTTTAAATTAAAAGACAACCAACGAGTGTTCACTGTGTTTCAGCTCAACATAGAGAGGGGTGCCAGAAAATGTTGCCGGGCAACATGTTGCGAATCGCGGCAGAACGAGATGGCTGCTACTGCTCCAGTATTCTTTTGAACTGCGGGCCACGCCAACTGCACTTCGATGAGCGCCTGTGCCCCAAAACTGTTTTTTATACAAGGACATTGCCATCTCATGGCCACCCTAAGATTAATAGAGAGGGCACGGCCACGTACACAGAGTGCGTCTCTCTTGCGGAGTGCGAGATGTGCGAGTGTGTATGTGCGATTATAAACGTGAGCCAGAGCGGGATAAACATAGATGTTTTAGTGCGCAAAAGTCTACATGTCGCCCGCCTCTGCCGGTTCAACCGGTTGCTGTTAGTTTCTGAGCGCCTGTTTAGCGGCCAGCGTCAGGTTGGAACAAGAAAACGAAAGTGTTAACGCTCGCGCTTATACGTCGCACCGTTCCGCTCCACTGTGGACCGCTCCCGGCGCTCCTGTCGTGTTTAAGTGTGTGTCTGTGAATTTAGTATTAGCCGTCCGCCGTTTTCGAGTTGGCCATATGTTCCTGGCGGCCATAAGTGGCGTCCAGGATTTCCCCTCCCCGTGCAGTTGGCACCCTATTGCCATCTCTGTTTGCCTGCTTAATTCGCGACGCGCATGACGCGATGTCGCCGCAACATGTTGGGCGCACTTTCGCTGCTGCTGGCGCCTCTGTTGGCCTGCTTCGTTCGGGTGAATTCTACGAGTTTTGGAGCCGTTTGGCTTGAAGCGCTTCCGCGCGATGTTGCAGCGGGCTTATTGGAATGAACATTCTAGGAACTTGCCCTAGACGGATCAACAGGCGAGCAGCATGTGCCAGCAGACCAACGACCCAAATTCGTGAGTATGGTGTTCGCTCTATCGCTGTCCCGCTTGCACTGCACCTGGGGTTAGAGTGGGATAGCCGTATACTTGAAGTGTATGCGGCCGGTTCGTGACCCGGCTAAACTTTCAAATTCACGATAAGCTTTGACGTAATCAATTAAAACCGAAGCGTAACGCTCTTATTTAAACGAGTTTCCACAAAACAAAAACCTACCTGGTAAGTGGTTTGTATCTAAACCATATCTAGAACTAGCAATGATTTCCTCCACTATCCGTTATACATACAGTGGCTCACAGCTTATTTGAACCACTATCTATCAAAAACTTGAATAGCCCATATAAACTGAAGTTAATAACTAATCAACAAAACTTAATTGCAGGATAATTCATTAATGTTAAAAAATTGTATTTATGTATTTTAGGTATTTTAAAATATTTTATAAATATTTTTTAAAAATTATTATAGAAACAAACATCAAGGCCGCATGATTAATTTATGATAAATTATTTTTATAACTCGCATACTTCAGTTGTTATAGGCAGTTAAAGTTGTTGATAGCTAGTGGTTCAAAAAGCTGTGAGCGAACTGTATGTATTCCGTTTCTGTGCCCGTCGTGCATTTTTTGTACAATAAGTGCTCCAATTTGGACAGGCGAGCATAAATGGGTTGCACAGCGAAATGGCAAGTGAGCGAACTGTGGTTCTTTTTTCCGGTTGTGTTATGTTGTTTCCATTCTTATCAACAATAACAGCCGCAACAAACATCTGCTATTAGGGATTCTTTTAAAATGGGTTATTTTTCCCTTCCTGCAGGACAGAACATGTTGCTAGTGCACTTTCATTTATTTGTAAAAATTTGACAAAAATCAAAACAGTAGTCATAACGCACTCTTATCCCACTTTGCAATCGGGTTCCGATTAATTAAGTTATAGTCTTTAAAAAGTCTATCCATTCGACCAAATAACGACCTAAATATTCTGTATCAGTATAGAAGTTTAATTTATAGGTTTAATTTCTAAAAATAACGACAAAATCCAATAACTACAAAACTAAAAATTAACCAAGAATAAACCTTTATTACAGATATGTTTACGCAACTCATCGGATTAGACTTATTCTGTTTCTTACGCGGGGTTAGAAGCCACTCGTCCCCCCAATTTGCATGTCAGCAGGATGGACCGATAAGAAGGTGGGCGAGGTGGGGGAGATGGACACAAGGAGCAACCGAATCCTCGCTGGCGGCCGAACAAAGAAAACCCAGTCGCCAAGTGCCGGACAATGGTGAGTGTCAAGTGTTGATATTTAAGCTTCAGAGCAACCATCCCCTGGGGCTGTCAAATCCCACCGACCACCTTCACCCCTTAAAAGGCAGGAATATACAATTTGGCCAACGAATGTATAAGATGGGAAAGGGGCGGAGCAGGCAGAGGATGGTGCAATGAATATATGGCAACTGCAATGCAGTTGGCCCCCAAGGCGGGGGAGTATGTAGGTGGGGAGTGGGGGCGTGGGGGCGTGGGGGCGTGGCAGGGCCTAACAAAAGGAACTGTGGCAGCTGCACTTGTCCCACAGTAAATTCAACTCAATTCAGCTCAGCTCAGTTCTCGGAACACAGTTGTCGTCTTTGGAGGAATTCCCATACCGACCTGCGGCTGTTTTTCGTACACCCATACAATCGGCTGTACGCTTCAATGTCCCTTCGTTCTGCAAAAACCCGACAAAAAGTATGCAACACTTGCCGTACCGGAAATGGCATTTAAGCGGATTCCGCCAAGTGCTAAGCTTGCAGCAGGGGAGGTGGGCGAAAGGTTTTTCCTGATCTGAATGGCCGAAAGTTTTCTGCCGAGCACATTTCTCGCGGCCTCTTCTCCTGGTGAGCCAACCTCAAAGGAAACGCCTGAATGATGTTTGAAGACTCCCGTAGGGATAGCAACGTGAAAGCTGAGATCAAGCAGTGTAATTGACTAAGTAATCGCTCGTTCACAGTTAAAATGGGAACGTTGTACCCTAGAAGAGTAAGAGAAGACTTTAACTGTCAACAGTAGGATTTTGTAATTTTGTGTAATTTAAAAAAAATTATAACTTCGTTGTATTTATAGGACGAAATATAGCCTTTTTAGAGTATATATTATTTTTGTAATGCCTTCGAGGGTATATTCATTTCGGCTTCGTTTTAAAACTATAACGTAACATACATATACATATATACTATTTAAAGGTTTGACTTTGTGGTATATAATCCGTTCGTAAGTCGGAATCCGTTGGCCACAATTGATGATGCAGTCCTTTGTTTGAGTATTCAAATACTGTGCTAAAACACAACTCAAAGGTTTTAATTGTTCATAGTTCTGTTGCAGACAAAATATGGGGTGGTCAATTCAGATTGCATTCAATTATATCAAATTATCTATCTTTTTACTTTATATGTTGCAATGGCATATAATTTGTGTTGGTTCAAGTATTTAAATGTTCACAAAGAAGGTCCTAGCGCATCAAGTTGGGGCACACCCCCAATTTGTCGCCCGCTGACAGGGCGACAAGGACAAGGACATTGACAAGGACATGACGGGGAGACACCATCATCAGGAGAGAATAATTTTGGCCAGGCGAGAATAGTATTGCCCGATAAGTGGATGCGCCCCAAATCCGCTTTGGCTATTACATAATTTCATAAGGCTACAAGAAAAGTTGGGGGCATTGAAAAGGGGAGTTGTTGAGTCGAAGTTTCTGCGTTCGGGTACTTACCCATATGTCCATTCTCTCTTGCCGGCATATTCGGAAGCTTTTTGCTGCAACGCCACAGAGCTTTCATGATGGAAGGGGGATCCCCTCCCCAGAGGTCCTTCCACTGGCCAAGTGCCAGGACTCTCGCTTCCATGCGCCAGACGAGCTTTGCGCCTGGCCAAAAACAAATCATATGACTGCCAAAGCTCTTCCCAAACAACAGCTGTGGGCAGGAGGCGTCCCGATGACGCCATCGGGTTAAGGGGCACCCAGAGGTTGGGTGCCCTGCATCCAAAAGCGGGAGCGATTAAAGTGAAATGTCCTGACAGATGTCTAGACAAAGTGTTGAGACCACTCTGCTGGGGAATGTCGGGGAGTTTGACTCTGTGATTCATCGATTTCCCAATGGAGTTGCGGCCTCGCGATGCTTGACCATTGCAGAATGGCTGTAATATAAAGTTATTTTGCAAGCGCCACATGGCAAATGCCACATGGCAAATACCACCTCCCGAAACCCATTTGTCGCCGCGCGTTCGCGTTTTCGCTGCGGGTTCTCTAGAGCACTTGCCAACTTGCTGGCGCGTTGCGTGCCCCTGCAAATAAACATATAAATACAAATGCGGATGGATGTTTGTGGACCTGTAGTATACTATACCCTACTATGTACTATGTACTATGTACTATATAGCAGGCATTCATACGGCCAGGAGAGTGCTTGTACTTTCAATGGGCTCCCAGTTGCATGGCATTTAAAACATTCGCATTTCACCTGCCACCGACGGGGTCTTTGATTTCCACCTGCCACGCCCACGCAAACAGTGGGCGGATGGACGTGTTCCTGACATCTATTCGGACATTTCGAAACTATGTATTTGGGGTAAAGACTGAAAAGTTGATTTCACAAGTTCTCCATTTATTGAGTAGAGATAGCATTCCTGGAAAAGAAAACACACCCCTCTCTATGATTGTAATTGTAATTCCGAATTCCTTTCGGCGGTTGAATGCAAGGGGACTGCAGTGCATTGCACTTATTCGGCAGGATTATGTGTTCTTTCTGGAACACCCTTAATTAACATACAAACACACACTGGCGAGCATGTGTTGGCTGTTTATTTCCTTTGCCTTCTCTGCTATTTTATTTTATAGTTCGTTCGCTGGCTCTTGTTTTGCCGTTTTGTTTCTGTGCTGCTGCCGCGGTCTGCGTACATCGTACAACGGGGCGTAAAGTGGCCAACAAGCCGTTAAACATGCCTTGCCAAGCCCCCTTATTTCCCTGCTCAGTGCCCCCTCCTTGGCTAGAAAATTGTAAAACTCAAACTAAAGTTGGCTTTTGGGGGGAGTTGCATTGACCCGGCTGAAAGTTTTCCCGCCCCTCCAAAGGAAAACGGAGAACAAAGCCGAAGCCTTGCGTACAATTATGCAACAAGAACAACAGCGACTGGAGGAAGATGTTGCAGATACATTACTGCCATCCAGTCGGATAACTCTGTGAGGGCTTAATGCGGGCGACAGATTGTTTTATCCTGCCAGAATTTATTCATTTTTAAGTCTATAAAATATTTTGTTATATTTTATAAGTAAGAAGTTCTGCTAGAAGCTGTACATATCCAAGCTACAAGGGGAATTATATTTACCAATCCCCTTGTGGCATCTTCATTTCACAATTAAAAGGCCACACATATATAGCTAGTTTCACTAGTTTAGTGGAACTTTCTTAGGATCTGTCATAATACAATTTAGTTTTTGCGGCTTGAAATTCAAGTATTGACTTTCATTGTAGTTCTCGGTGCTTTTTGGCAGTGCCTTTTGTGGGTTAAGTGATTTCCGATCACATGTCCAGTTATTTGGCCAATTATCTTGTAAGGGTTAGAGGTTGGTCATGTGCGGGGACGGGGTCGTCCTGTAATTTGAGCTGTTTTTTGTCCTTTTTGTTTCTGCTGCCTTGCAATTGAAATTTGAATTTTCCGTTCCCAATTTAATTTGGTCTGATTCATGGTTTGGCGGTCGGTCAATCGATTAAGCTGCATCGATCGACAGGTGGCCCAATCTGGCAGCTCCTCCATCACTGCAGTCTTTCAATCAAGCGCCGTAATCTTACCTGGCACTGGCCCTTTCCCTGTCTCATTTGCAGTCCCCTTGCCAACCTTTTCCCCGTTGGGTCGACGTTTTATGCAATTTGCGTGGCCACCGCCTTATGGTTCATGGTTTCTGGGGGAGGAGTGGGGGTTGGTTAAGACCCAGGGGGGGGTTGGCTTAATTAATGCACTTTTGCCCGTTGACATTACGTAATTGATGAGGCTCCGAGGAAGAGGCTTGGGATAGTTGCATAAGATGGTGGAAAAGGCCTAAGATAAGTGCTGAAAACAGCCTATTGCAAAGTTTCAGATACTCGTTATCACTTAACAATTGCCATTAAAAAATGTAATGCTGAATGGCAAGGGACCCATTCCTGAAACCCTTTTAGTTGCCATTGTTTGTCCAATTGTTCAATTCAATTGGGGCTAGATCAGATCGAGGTGTCCTGCACTTGGCTGACGTCGCTCGTTCTTTGGCTCGTTCGTTAGCATTTTATGGCTTATTTATTTATGGCTCTCCCAATAAATATCGAGGACACCAGCAGACACGCACGCACTCACACTCACACTCACACTCGCACGCCCTCTCGCTGCTTGTTGGCCAACTGATGACCCACTCTGGATGTGTGTATCTGTGCCGCACTGCATAAATCCTTTTGGGCCCTGTCCCCTGCTCCTTCTTCTTGCCCGGCTCTAATGTGCGTCCTCGTTTGGCCTGCCTGCCTGCCAGCCTGCCTGCCAGCCAGACATCTAGTCAGCTGCCCCCGTGGTGTGCCTCGTTTAATTGGCCGACCCACCGAGGGGCTGGGGCAACATGAAAGACATGTTAGCCATTTGGCAACTGACAAATGCCGCACGAAAACGCCGTCACTGCCGGACTTTATTGAATTTGCTCTTTTGGCCGGCGACTGCAGCTGCAGTTGTAACAATTGTAGCTGCAACAGCGAAAGCGGTTGCGACATAATGGCGGATGGCGGATGGCGGATGGGACGCGGCTCCTGCGGTTATCATCCTGACTAGAGCCAAGACGCCGCCCCCACTCCCACTCCCACTCCCACTCCGACTGCCCACCCTTCTGTCCTCCAGCCTTGGCCTCTCATTTCCATGCGAATGGGTGGGCAGTGCAGATATCGAAAACATTCTAAATCAGGAGGTCAACAGATTGCAATAAAGGATGGGGCTAGGAACAAGCAAAAGGGGTATGGAAATGTCAGCGGTCGTGGGGAAAGCTTAAATGTTTCTCAAAACCAAATTTGTATTTTGGCAATCATAAACAATAACTAAATGCGTGAAATATGGTGAAATCAATTTTTTTTATTATTTTCCGTTCTTTCCTTTACAATCTTCTAACCAAATATATGATACCCTCTGCAATACAATCCCCCTTTAATGCATCATAAATATTGTAGTAGTCAATACAATTGCATATTTTTCTCAGTGCTTAAAAAGTTACCATTGCTAAGTGCCGCCTCGGGCGTGGTAGCCCCTCCCCCCCCTGCCCCCCGCCATTCCTAGCCGGTATTTTCTCCTTTCTGGCCTAATAGATGTGTACAGCGATGTCGGCGGCGTTTCAATTTAACTTGCCACGTGTCAAAGCCGCTCGGAATCCAATGTGACACTCTAAAACAGGGGGTCGGGGGTTTCGGCGTTAAAGGAGTGGGGTCGAAAAAGGTATCCTTAGAAGAGGGAGTGTGTGGTGGTGTGTGTCTGTGCTGCCTTCTACTTTATGGCTACTGTGGCTGCCGCATCGATTTACGCCAAAAACTTACACCACAAAGAGCCCCTGCAGTACTCCCCAGACCAAGAACAACAACAACAGCAGCAACTGCGCCTCAAATAAAACGCAAGGAACGCCCAGCAGGTGGCGCCTTAATAGCCAAAACACCTTTTGGCCTTAATGCCAGCTGACGCGGTCCGGACGGGAAACTTAATTAAAGCGGCCGGCTTATGGGGTAATTGTTTGTGTTACTTGGTCCGAACACTTCGCATTGCCTTTAATTTTTTGGATTTAACAATTTCGAAAAACCTTCGATTAAACGATTATCAAGCTTACCTTAATTAAAAAATTAATTTTCGTTGTCATGTACATCATTAAATCGAGCATAATGCGCACATTAAAAGTGACTAAATGCTTCTAAGCGTTCTTCCAAGAATTTAGCACCAGAAACTTCAGTAATTTGTTAGCCCCAAGGGCTTAACTTATGTTGAAGACAAGTTAAAGCTTTTAAAGCTACCAGCCCGCTTACCTTGCACTTGGCAAAGAAGTCTTTAATAATTAATGGGTGTCATTATACATTCATTCAACACGCTCTGGGAAGTCTGATCTCTGAAGCGCTCTTCTAAGTTACTAATTAGTTTGTTGAGTTTTACTTGGGAAATTGACAAAACAGGTCCTTGTATCTCTTTAATTTTGCCGAGCTGCTAAACGTTAAATATTAATAATAAAAATGTCCTCCTAAATCGCCAACCACTCCTCTGACACTTTCTCTCAACTCTTGGGTGTGCGTGTCCTAAAAAAAGGAAAAGCAGCGAACAGCTGGCTTTTTGACCTTCAAATTCGTAACTTGATATAACGAAAATGCCCCAAAAAGTATGCCATGTTGTGTTTGTTGTTCCTTGCTTAGTCTAAGACGCCATTTCGGGCTAACATCGGCGGATTGGGAGATTGGGGGAGAGCAGGCGAAAAGATTGGTATAATAAAACGCAATTGTTCGGAGTGCGTGAGGGGCGGTAGGTGGTGGTTTGTTGTGGAAGACGACCAAAAGGAAATGAAATATTAATAAAAATAAAAGCAACAAGAGCAGAGGAAATCAAGATACCAGAAGCCCTATCCCTTGTGTTTAGGACTTGTCATAAAAATAACTGAAAGCGGATATCTGTGTTGGAGTGCCAAAGAGAGTGCGGGGGAGCCCACTTGGCTACGACCTTGAGCAATTGGACTGCGGTCGTAAGTGGCTCGGTAAATAGCCGGCGGCATGAATTGTTCCGAGGATAATTAGTAACTAAACATATTCAAAGAGTGCTGGGGGAGGGAGGAGTCCCTACACACGACAAAAAACAATGTAGAGTGGGAGCCGGCTTAATGATGACTTTCAGTGATACTAATTCTGATCATTAAGGAGCTTTAAGGTGAGCTGATACTAATACTGTAGTAATATAAAGTTATCTGACTGTTTCTTAATGCATGAAAGTTATGTAAAGGAATAGGGGTTTGGTGCCACAAGTTTAAATGCCACAAATTCTGAGGAATGCATCTTTTGCCGGCGTTCGTAGTTAATGTGGCAGATGGGCAGGGCGACAAGGCGAGAGCCTAAAGCACTTTGAACTTCTCGCGCTTCCTGTAACACCGCGAACGGACAACGGACATCAGACATCGGACAACGGACATCAGACAGCTGACAGGGAACTGCAACGCATGCCACTTGCAAGTTTCGTTTCCGCTTTCAAGCCAGAGCTCAAAAATCGATGAGAAAACGATCCAAAATCGCCGCAGACTATGGTTACGGCGCAACGGTTGTTTGTCCGTCGGGGTCCTGACATTTTCGGGCCTGTTGGCTGTTGAAATTTATTAGTATAACGCCGCAAACAGGCTCGAAAACAAGCAAGGACACGATAAACAGTAACGAACTGCCAAAAAAAGAAATGATACAAAAAAGAAAAAAAAAGAAGGGGGCATTTGTGGTGGAAATAAGTCCAATACTTATTCATTAAACCCAGAATGCCAACGATTGTGAATTTGATACATTCAGATATCGCTAGCGGATTACGAAAAATAAATATTCTATATCTCGGAGTATTTGGGTATTACCACAAGTCTTTAGAGGTATGCCACTTTGAAATCGGATTATTTTTGGTAAAGTTATGACATCTAGAAGACCAATTGTGAGTCACCTTTGGGAAACTCATCGGAAACTTAGAAATAACCAACATGAAAATGGGTCAAAAAGTCGGTCAACGCTAAAATGAAAATTTTGAATGCAGATTTTTAGAGAATCCAACCACAAGTCTTTAGCGGTATGACACTTTGAAATCGGATTATTTTTGGTAAAGTTATGGAATCTAGAAGTCCAATTGTGGGTCACCTTTGGGCAACTCATCGGAAACTTAGAAATAACCAACATGAAAATGGGTCAAAAAGTCGGTCAACGCTAAAATGAAAATTTTGAATGCAGATTTTTAGAGAATCCAACCACAAGTCTTTAGAGGTATGCCACTTTGAAATCGGATTATTTTTGGTAAAGTTATGGAATCTAGAAGTCCAATTGTGGGTCACCTTTGGGAAACTCATCGGAAACTTAGAAATAACCAACATGAAAATGGGTCAAAAAGTCGGTCAACGCTAAAATGAAAATTTTGAATGCAGATTTTTAGAGAATCCAACCACAAGTCTTTAGCGGTATGACACTTTGAAATCGGATTATTTTTGGTAAAGTTATGGAATCTAGAAGTCCAATTGTGGGTCACCTTTGGGCAACTCATCGGAAACTTAGAAATAACCAACATGAAAATGGGTCAAAAAGTCGGTCAACGCTAAAATGAAAATTTTGAATGCAGATTTTTAGAGAATCCAACCACAAGTCTTTAGAGGTATGCCACTTTGAAATCGGATTATTTTTGGTAAAGTTATGGAATCTAGAAGTCCAATTGCGGGTCATCTTTGGGCAACTCATCGGAAACTTAGAAATAACCAACATGAAAATGGGTCAAAAAGTCGGTCAACGCTAAAATGAAAATTTTGAATGCAGATTTTTCGAGAATCCAATCACAAGTCTTTAGAGGTATGCCACATTGAAATCGGATTATTTTTGGTAAAGTTATGAAATCTAGAAGACCAATTGTGAGCCACCTTTGGGAAACTCATCGGAAACTTAGAAATAACCAACATGAAAATGGGTCAAAAAGTCGGTCAACGCTAAAATGAAAATTTTGAATGCAGATTTTTAGAGAATCAAATCACAAGTCTTTAGAGGTATGCCACTTTGAAATCGGATTATTTTTGGTAAAGTTATGGAATCTAGAAGTCCAATTGCGGGTCATCTTTGGGCAACTCATCGGAAACTTAGAAATAACCAACATGAAAATGGGTCAAAAAGTCGGTCAACGCTAAAATGAAAATTTTGAATGCAGATTTTTAGAGAATCCAACCACAAGTCTTTAGAGGTATGCCACTTTGAAATCGGATTATTTTTGGTAAAGTTATGGAATCTAGAAGTCCAATTGCGGGTCATCTTTGGGCAACTCATCGGAAACTTAGAAATAACCAACATGAAAATGGGTCAAAAAAGTCGGTCAACGCTAAAATGAAAATTTTGAATGCAGATTTTTAGAGAATCCAACCACAAGTCTTTAGAGGTATGCCACTTTGAAATCGGATTATTTTTGGTAAAGTTATGGAATCTAGAAGTCCAATTGCGGGTCATCTTTGGGCAACCCATCGGAAACTTAGAAATAACCAACATGAAAATGGGTCAAAAAGTCGGTCAACGCTAAAATGAAAATTTTGAATGCAGATTTTTAGAGAATCCAACCACAAGTCTTTAGAGGTATGCCACTTTGAAATCGGATTATTTTTGGTAAAGTTATGGAATCTAGAAGACCAATTGCGGGTCATCTTTGGGCAACTCATCGGAAACTTAGAAATAACCAACATGAAAATGGGTCAAAAAGTCGGTCAACGCTAAAATGAAAATTTTGAATGCAGATTTTTAGAGAATCCAACCACAATTCTTTAGCGGTATGACACTTTGAAATCGGATTATTTTTGGTAAAGTTATGGAATCTAGAAGTCCAATTGTGGGTCACCTTTGGGCAACTCATCGGAAACTTAGAAATAACCAACATGAAAATGGGTCAAAAACTCGGTCAACGCTAAAATGAAAATTTTGAATGCAGATTTTTAGAGAATCCAATCACAAGTCTTTAGCGGTATGCCACTTTGAAATCGGATTATTTTTGGTAAAGTTATGGAATCTAGAAGACCAATTGTGAGCCACCTTTGGGAAACTCATCGGAAACTTAGAAATAACCAACATGAAAATGGGTCAAAAAGTCGGTCAACGCTAAAATGAAAATTTTGAATGCAGATTTTTAGAGAATCCAACCACAATTCTTTAGCGGTATGACACTTTGAAATCGGATTATTTTTGGTAAAGTTATGGAATCTAGAAGTCCAATTGTGGGTCATCTTTGGGCAACTCATCGGAAACTTAGAAATAACCAACATGAAAATGGGTCAAAAAGTCGGTCAACGCTAAAATGAAAATTTTGAATGCAGATTTTTCGAGAATCCAATCACAAGTCTTTAGAGGTATGCCACTTTGAAATCGGATTATTTTTGGTAAAGTTATAAAATCTAGAAGACCAATTGTGAGCCACCTTTGGGAAACTCATCGGAAACTTAGAAATAACCAACATAAAAATGGGTCAAAAAGTCGGTCAACGCTAAAATGAAAATTTTGAATGCAGATTTTTAGAGAATCAAATCACAAGTCTTTAGAGGTATGCCACTTTGAAATCGGATTATTTTTGGTAAAGTTACGGAATCTAGAAGACCAATTGCGGGTCATCTTTGGGCAACTCATCGGAAACTTAGAAATAACCAACATGAAAATGGGTCAAAAAGTCGGTCAACGCTAAAATGAAAATTTTGAATGCAGATTTTTAGAGAATCCAACCACAAGTCTTTAGAGGTATGCCACTTTGAAATCGGATTATTTTTGGTAAAGTTATGGAATCTAGAAGACCAATTGCGGGTCATCTTTGGGCAACTCATCGGAAACTTAGAAATAACCAACATGAAAATGGGTCAAAAAGTCGGTCAACGCTAAAATGAAAATTTTGAATGCAGATTTTTAGAGAATCCAACCACAAGTCTTTAGAGGTATGCCACTTTGAAATCGGATTATTTTTGGTAAAGTTATGGAATCTAGAAGACCAATTGCGGGTCATCTTTGGGCAACTCATCGGAAACTTAGAAATAACCAACATGAAAATGGGTCAAAAAGTCGGTCAACGCTAAAATGAAAATTTTGAATGCAGATTTTTAGAGAATCCAACCACAAGTCTTTAGAGGTATGCCACTTTGAAATCGGATTATTTTTGGTAAAGTTATGAAATCTAGAAGACCAATTGTGAGCCACCTTTGGGAAACTCATCGGAAACTTAGAAATAACCAACATGAAAATGGGTCAAAAAGTCGGTCAACGCTAAAATGAAAATTTTGAATGCAGATTTTTCGAGAATCCAATCACAAGTCTTTAAAGGTATGCCACTTTGAAATCGGATTATTTTTGGTAAAGTTATGGAATCTAGAAGTCCAATTGTGGGTCACCTTTGGGAAACTCATCGGAAACTTAGAAATAACCAACATGAAAATGGGTCAAAAAGTCGGTCAACGCTAAAATGAAAATTTTGAATGCAGATTTTTAGAGAATCCAACCACAAGTCTTTAGCGGTATGACACTTTGAAATCGGATTATTTTTGGTAAAGTTATGGAATCTAGAAGTCCAATTGTGGGTCACCTTTGGGCAACTCATCGGAAACTTAGAAATAACCAACATGAAAATGGGTCAAAAAGTCGGTCAACGCTAAAATGAAAATTTTGAATGCAGATTTTTAGAGAATCCAACCACAAGTCTTTAGCGGTATGACACTTTGAAATCGGATTATTTTTGGTAAAGTTATGGAATCTAGAAGACCAATTCCGGGTCATCTTTGGGCAACTCATCGGAAACTTAGAAATAACCAACATGAAAATGGGTCAAAAAGTCGGTCAACGCTAAAATGAAAATTTTGAATGCAGATTTTTAGAGAATCCAACCACAAGTCTTTAGAGGTATGCCACTTTGAAATCTGATTATTTTTGGTAAAGTTATGGAATCTAGAAGACCAATTGCGGGTCCCCTTTGGACAACTCATCGGAAACTTAGAAATAACCAACATGAAAATGGGTCAAAAAGTCGGTCAACGCTAAAATGAAAATTTTGAATGCAGATTTTTAGAGAATCCAACCACAAGTCTTTAGAGGTATGCCACTTTGAAATCGGATTATTTTTGGTAAAGTTATGGAATCTAGAAGTCCAATTGCGGGTCATCTTTGGGCAACCCATCGGAAACTTAGAAATAACCAACATGAAAATGGGTCAAAAAGTCGGTCAACGCTAAAATGAAAATTTTGAATGCAGATTTTTAGAGAATCCAACCACAAGTCTTTAGAGGTATGCCACTTTGAAATCGGATTATTTTTGGTAAAGTTATGGAATCTAGAAGACCAATTGCGGGTCATCTTTGGGCAACTCATCGGAAACTTAGAAATAACCAACATGAAAATGGGTCAAAAAGTCGGTCAACGCTAAAATGAAAATTTTGAATGCAGATTTTTAGAGAATCCAACCACAAGTCTTTAGAGGTATGCCACTTTGAAATCTGATTATTTTTGGTAAAGTTATGGAATCTAGAAGTCCAATTGCGGGTCATCTTTGGGCAACTCATCGGAAACTTAGAAATAACCAACATGAAAATGGGTCAAAAAGTCGGTCAACGCTAAAATGAAAATTTTGAATGCAGATTTTTAGAGAATCCAACCACAAGTCTTTAGAGGTATGCCACTTTGAAATCGGATTATTTTTGGTAAAGTTATGGAATCTAGAAGTCCAATTGCGGGTCATCTTTGGGCAACCCATCGGAAACTTAGAAATAACCAACATGAAAATGGGTCAAAAAGTCGGTCAACGCTAAAATGAAAATTTTGAATGCAGATTTTTAGAGAATCCAACCACAAGTCTTTAGAGGTATGCCACTTTGAAATCGGATTATTTTTGGTAAAGTTATGGAATCTAGAAGACCAATTGCGGGTCATCTTTGGGCAACTCATCGGAAACTTAGAAATAACCAACATGAAAATGGGTCAAAAAGTCGGTCAACGCTAAAATGAAAATTTTGAATGCAGATTTTTAGAGAATCCAACCACAATTCTTTAGCGGTATGACACTTTGAAATCGGATTATTTTTGGTAAAGTTATGGAATCTAGAAGTCCAATTGTGGGTCACCTTTGGGCAACTCATCGGAAACTTAGAAATAACCAACATGAAAATGGGTCAAAAACTCGGTCAACGCTAAAATGAAAATTTTGAATGCAGATTTTTAGAGAATCCAATCACAAGTCTTTAGCGGTATGCCACTTTGAAATCGGATTATTTTTGGTAAAGTTATGGAATCTAGAAGACCAATTGTGAGCCACCTTTGGGAAACTCATCGGAAACTTAGAAATAACCAACATGAAAATGGGTCAAAAAGTCGGTCAACGCTAAAATGAAAATTTTGAATGCAGATTTTTAGAGAATCCAACCACAATTCTTTAGCGGTATGACACTTTGAAATCGGATTATTTTTGGTAAAGTTATGGAATCTAGAAGTCCAATTGTGGGTCATCTTTGGGCAACTCATCGGAAACTTAGAAATAACCAACATGAAAATGGGTCAAAAAGTCGGTCAACGCTAAAATTAAAATTTTGAATGCAGATTTTTCGAGAATCCAATCACAAGTCTTTAGAGGTATGCCACTTTGAAATCGGATTATTTTTGGTAAAGTTATAAAATCTAGAAGACCAATTGTGAGCCACCTTTGGGAAACTCATCGGAAACTTAGAAATAACCAACATAAAAATGGGTCAAAAAGTCGGTCAACGCTAAAATGAAAATTTTGAATGCAGATTTTTAGAGAATCAAATCACAAGTCTTTAGAGGTATGCCACTTTGAAATCGGATTATTTTTGGTAAAGTTACGGAATCTAGAAGACCAATTGCGGGTCATCTTTGGGCAACTCATCGGAAACTTAGAAATAACCAACATGAAAATGGGTCAAAAAGTCGGTCAACGCTAAAATGAAAATTTTGAATGCAGATTTTTAGAGAATCCAACCACAAGTCTTTAGAGGTATGCCACTTTGAAATCGGATTATTTTTGGTAAAGTTATGGAATCTAGAAGACCAATTGCGGGTCATCTTTGGGCAACTCATCGGAAACTTAGAAATAACCAACATGAAAATGGGTCAAAAAGTCGGTCAACGCTAAAATGAAAATTTTGAATGCAGATTTTTAGAGAATCCAACCACAAGTCTTTAGAGGTATGCCACTTTGAAATCGGATTATTTTTGGTAAAGTTATGGAATCTAGAAGACCAATTGCGGGTCATCTTTGGGCAACTCATCGGAAACTTAGAAATAACCAACATGAAAATGGGTCAAAAAGTCGGTCAACGCTAAAATGAAAATTTTGAATGCAGATTTTTAGAGAATCCAACCACAAGTCTTTAGAGGTATGCCACTTTGAAATCGGATTATTTTTGGTAAAGTTATGAAATCTAGAAGACCAATTGTGAGCCACCTTTGGGAAACTCATCGGAAACTTAGAAATAACCAACATGAAAATGGGTCAAAAAGTCGGTCAACGCTAAAATGAAAATTTTGAATGCAGATTTTTCGAGAATCCAATCACAAGTCTTTAAAGGTATGCCACTTTGAAATCGGATTATTTTTGGTAAAGTTATGGAATCTAGAAGTCCAATTGTGGGTCACCTTTGGGAAACTCATCGGAAACTTAGAAATAACCAACATGAAAATGGGTCAAAAAGTCGGTCAACGCTAAAATGAAAATTTTGAATGCAGATTTTTAGAGAATCCAACCACAAGTCTTTAGCGGTATGACACTTTGAAATCGGATTATTTTTGGTAAAGTTATGGAATCTAGAAGTCCAATTGTGGGTCACCTTTGGGCAACTCATCGGAAACTTAGAAATAACCAACATGAAAATGGGTCAAAAAGTCGGTCAACGCTAAAATGAAAATTTTGAATGCAGATTTTTAGAGAATCCAACCACAAGTCTTTAGAGGTATGCCACTTTGAAATCGGATTATTTTTGGTAAAGTTATGGAATCTAGAAGTCCAATTGCGGGTCATCTTTGGGCAACTCATCGGAAACTTAGAAATAACCAACATGAAAATGGGTCAAAAAAGTCGGTCAACGCTAAAATGAAAATTTTGAATGCAGATTTTTCGAGAATCCAATCACAAGTCTTTAGAGGTATGCCACATTGAAATCGGATTATTTTTGGTAAAGTTATGAAATCTAGAAGACCAATTGTGAGCCACCTTTGGGAAACTCATCGGAAACTTAGAAATAACCAACATGAAAATGGGTCAAAAAGTCGGTCAACGCTAAAATGAAAATTTTGAATGCAGATTTTTAGAGAATCAAATCACAAGTCTTTAGAGGTATGCCACTTTGAAATCGGATTATTTTTGGTAAAGTTATGGAATCTAGAAGTCCAATTGCGGGTCATCTTTGGGCAACTCATCGGAAACTTAGAAATAACCAACATGAAAATGGGTCAAAAAGTCGGTCAACGCTAAAATGAAAATTTTGAATGCAGATTTTTAGAGAATCCAACCACAAGTCTTTAGAGGTATGCCACTTTGAAATCGGATTATTTTTGGTAAAGTTATGGAATCTAGAAGTCCAATTGCGGGTCATCTTTGGGCAACTCATCGGAAACTTAGAAATAACCAACATGAAAATGGGTCAAAAAGTCGGTCAACGCTAAAATGAAAATTTTGAATGCAGATTTTTAGAGAATCCAACCACAAGTCTTTAGAGGTATGCCACTTTGAAATCGGATTATTTTTGGTAAAGTTATGGAATCTAGAAGTCCAATTGCGGGTCATCTTTGGGCAACCCATCGGAAACTTAGAAATAACCAACATGAAAATGGGTCAAAAAGTCGGTCAACGCTAAAATGAAAATTTTGAATGCAGATTTTTAGAGAATCCAACCACAAGTCTTTAGAGGTATGCCACTTTGAAATCGGATTATTTTTGGTAAAGTTATGGAATCTAGAAGACCAATTGCGGGTCATCTTTGGGCAACTCATCGGAAACTTAGAAATAACCAACATGAAAATGGGTCAAAAAGTCGGTCAACGCTAAAATGAAAATTTTGAATGCAGATTTTTAGAGAATCCAACCACAATTCTTTAGCGGTATGACACTTTGAAATCGGATTATTTTTGGTAAAGTTATGGAATCTAGAAGTCCAATTGTGGGTCACCTTTGGGCAACTCATCGGAAACTTAGAAATAACCAACATGAAAATGGGTCAAAAACTCGGTCAACGCTAAAATGAAAATTTTGAATGCAGATTTTTAGAGAATCCAATCACAAGTCTTTAGCGGTATGCCACTTTGAAATCGGATTATTTTTGGTAAAGTTATGGAATCTAGAAGACCAATTGTGAGCCACCTTTGGGAAACTCATCGGAAACTTAGAAATAACCAACATGAAAATGGGTCAAAAAGTCGGTCAACGCTAAAATGAAAATTTTGAATGCAGATTTTTAGAGAATCCAACCACAATTCTTTAGCGGTATGACACTTTGAAATCGGATTATTTTTGGTAAAGTTATGGAATCTAGAAGTCCAATTGTGGGTCATCTTTGGGCAACTCATCGGAAACTTAGAAATAACCAACATGAAAATGGGTCAAAAAGTCGGTCAACGCTAAAATGAAAATTTTGAATGCAGATTTTTCGAGAATCCAATCACAAGTCTTTAGAGGTATGCCACTTTGAAATCGGATTATTTTTGGTAAAGTTATAAAATCTAGAAGACCAATTGTGAGCCACCTTTGGGAAACTCATCGGAAACTTAGAAATAACCAACATAAAAATGGGTCAAAAAGTCGGTCAACGCTAAAATGAAAATTTTGAATGCAGATTTTTAGAGAATCAAATCACAAGTCTTTAGAGGTATGCCACTTTGAAATCGGATTATTTTTGGTAAAGTTACGGAATCTAGAAGACCAATTGCGGGTCATCTTTGGGCAACTCATCGGAAACTTAGAAATAACCAACATGAAAATGGGTCAAAAAGTCGGTCAACGCTAAAATGAAAATTTTGAATGCAGATTTTTAGAGAATCCAACCACAAGTCTTTAGAGGTATGCCACTTTGAAATCGGATTATTTTTGGTAAAGTTATGGAATCTAGAAGACCAATTGCGGGTCATCTTTGGGCAACTCATCGGAAACTTAGAAATAACCAACATGAAAATGGGTCAAAAAGTCGGTCAACGCTAAAATGAAAATTTTGAATGCAGATTTTTAGAGAATCCAACCACAAGTCTTTAGAGGTATGCCACTTTGAAATCGGATTATTTTTGGTAAAGTTATGAAATCTAGAAGACCAATTGTGAGCCACCTTTGGGAAACTCATCGGAAACTTAGAAATAACCAACATGAAAATGGGTCAAAAAGTCGGTCAACGCTAAAATGAAAATTTTGAATGCAGATTTTTCGAGAATCCAATCACAAGTCTTTAAAGGTATGCCACTTTGAAATCGGATTATTTTTGGTAAAGTTATGAAATCTAGAAGACCAATTGTGAGCCACCTTTGGGAAACTCATCGGAAACTTAGAAATAACCAACATGAAAATGGGTCAAAAAGTCGGTCAACGCTAAAATGAAAATTTTGAATGCAGATTTTTAGAGAATCAAATCACAAGTCTTTAGAGGTATGCCACTTTGAAATCGGATTATTTTTGGTAAAGTTATGGAATCTAGAAGACCAATTCCGGGTCATCTTTGGGCAACTCATCGGAAACTTAGAAATAACCAACATGAAAATGGGTCAAAAAGTCGGTCAACGCTAAAATGAAAATTTTGAATGCAGATTTTTAGAGAATCCAACCACAAGTCTTTAGAGGTATGCCACTTTGAAATCGGATTATTTTTGGTAAAGTTATGGAATCTAGAAGACCAATTGCGGGTCATCTTTGGGAAACTCATCGGAAACTTAGAAATAACCAACATGAAAATGGGTCAAAAAGTCGGTCAACGCTAAAATGAAAATTTTGAATGCAGATTTTTAGAGAATCAAACCACAAGTCTTTAGAGGTATGCCACTTTGAAATCGGATTATTTTTGGTAAAGTTATGACATCTAGAAGACCAATTGTGAGTCACCTTTGGGAAACTCATCGGAAACTTAGAAATAACCAACATGAAAATGGGTCAAAAAGTCGGTCAACGCTAAAATGAAAATTTTGAATGCAGATTTTTAGAGAATCCAACCACAAGTCTTTAGAGGTATGCCACTTTGAAATCGGATTATTTTTGGTAAAGTTATGGAATCTAGAAGACCAATTGCGGGTCATCTTTGGGAAACTCATCGGAAACTTAGAAATAACCAACATGAAAATGGGTCAAAAAGTCGGTCAACGCTAAAATGAAAATTTTGAATGCAGATTTTTAGAGAATCCAACCACAAGTCTTTAGAGGTATGCCACTTTGAAATCGGATTATTTTTGGTAAAGTTATGACATCTAGAAGACCAATTGTGAGTCACCTTTGGGAAACTCATCGGAAACATGAAAATGGGTCAACATGAAAATGGGTCAAAAAGTCGGTCAACGCTAAAATGAAAATTTTGAATGCAGATTTTTAGAGAATCCAACCACAAGTCTTTAGAGGTATGCCACTTTGAAATCGGATTATTTTTGGTAAAGTTATGGATTCTAGAAGACCAATTGAGGGTCATCTTTGGGCAACTCATCGGAAACTTAGAAATAACCAACATGAAAATGGGTCAAAAAGTCGGTCAACGCTAAAATGAAAATTTTGAATGCAGATTTTTAGAGAATCAAACCACAAGTCTTTAGAGGTATGCCACTTTGAAATCGGATTATTTTTGGTTAAGTTATGACATCTAGAAGACCAATTGTGAGTCACCTTTGGGAAACTCATCGGAAACTTAGAAATAACCAACATGAAAATGGGTCAAAAAGTCGGTCAACGCTAAAATGAAAATTTTGAATGCAGATTTTTAGAGAATCAAACCACAAGTCTTTAGAGGTATGCCACTTTGAAATCGGATTATTTTTGGTAAAGTTATGGACTCTACAAGTCCAATTGTGGATAACATTTACTATAAGTCATCGGAATAAAACGACTATATCTTAGAGATTGTTCGTTCCTATGGCGGGATATAATACAGTCGGAAACGTGGTCTTTAGTTGGCGTTTTCACTGGGCTGTTTGGCTACAGTTTTAAGAAAGGGAAACCCTTTAAATAACGTAGTTAAATTCTTTTTTTTTTAAATTAAATATGTTTCCTTAAAGTTTTACGAGGGTGCAACTCTTTATTTTGGCTCTTCCTGTTTAATCTTAGAGCTGGATAGCAACCACATTTCTGGGGTTAAGTGCTGGCGTTGCAGTTTCAATTTCCTAGCCTACTTCTTACCTTTTCCGTCCGCTTTTCCCTGCTCCCGTCGCTGGAGTCTTTTCTTGTAATTAATAAAACGCAATTTATTGCGCTGCCAAATGCCAAACGGAAATGAGCAATGTGCGAGCGGGACGGAGCGAAAGGAGCTTGAGTGCCTTATAATTAAAAAGCCCCAGAAATTTAATACATTTATAATGAGCGTAATTAGCGGAGGAGCAGCACCAGAAAAGGCAATCCGAGCCGCGGAAAAATAAACGTGGCAATAAAATCAATGGCGTCACACCCACGCAAGGCTATCCATGCATTCATTGATGCCACAAAAAAGGAACGGTGGGGGTTGGAGTGGGCTTAGCGGCCGGAGGTTGTAAGTGAGCTGCGCACGCGATGCAGGTCCCTTTGCCACGCGCTGCAGCCCGGTTCTTTCCGGCTGAGAATCGCTTGGTTTGTGTTGCCCTCGTATTTATTACATTTCAATATTTTTGGCATGCCTCCGTTGCCCGCACACTCCCTTCCGTCCCTCCGGAGTTTCTCCACTCCGGATTCTTGGCTTGTGTCGTGTCGCAAACTTTTCAAAAGCGGCGGCAGACTAAAAGCTGTGGGACAAAGTGCATGCTCACATATAGAAAAACAGTAGCAAACATTGATTAAATATGCTCCTATGTTATGTTCTTATGTTCAATTTATTTATTTTGGATCCATATATTTCCATCCCCAATTCTCAAAAGTGTATTTTTTACCTGTGCACATTAAGCATATTGTAACACTAAATGTATTTTTTTTTTTGAGCCTACTCTTATCAAATATAAACCCTAGGGTAGAACATTTAAGTTAATTTACGTTTTATATTTAATAAGCATGACGAGTTTATTTTAGCCTTGTAATGTATTTTTGAAATCTAATTGCTACAAAAAAGACTTTTAAGACAGTTTCATCCAGTTAGCTTTAAAACTGAGAGACTTGTTTGTATGTTTGATGTTGCAGCTATCGACTTGTCTGGACATTCTGATCAAGAATATCCATATATAGAGTCATATAGTTCAATCGTTTGACTGAATTTGTAATATCCTCTGCCCAGGTTTAAATTTAAGAAACTGGTATTTAAATATTTGCAAATATACACGCATATATTTATTTCACATATGTACATGTATTTATGGCATCATAGCTAAAAACGGGGTTGCACACTGCGTATGTTGTATATTTCGTTGTATATTACGTATACGCTATTTGTTTTCAGTGCATGGCGGACGGAGGACTTTTCGAAGACTTGCAACCGGCGGCGCCGAGTATGCAATGTCGTATCGTGTTAACTTATAATTAAATGAAATCCAGCGCGGAATTCAAATTCAAATTTCGAATTTCGGCCGGCTCTTGCTGTTGTTGTTGTTGGTGTTTCTGCGTCTCTTTCATTTTTCCTCCTTTTTTGGCCGCTGTGGCACTGGAAATTTAGGCCGTTGATTGGATTAAAATGGGCGTGGTCGGGCCGTGTTTGTTCCCTAGTGGCGTGTTACTCCTTTGCCGCTTTCCCCCGGTTTGCTCCTGTCGCGGTTGTTATGTGTCTGCCTTGTTTCGGCTTTGGAGGGGCCGATGGCTCTCGTCTCGAGCAACAGACAAGCCGAAATTTAAAGAATTCCGTAGGAACAGTTTTGGGTGCTTTCTCTAACTTGGCTCCAAAGCGAGCGCAACCAAAATAGATTGAGTTGCGAATACACATGTATTTATAAAATGTGCTTAAGAAAATGCCACGATTACTAATAAATATTAGTAGATGAAAGTAAGCATTTTAGACTTTTATCGAACATGTACAGAGGGTTCCTTTAACATGATAATTTATTCAAGTTAATATAAGCCCCAAGCGTTACTTTTCTGATAGACTGTTTAACGGCTTTGTTCACAAGAATTTGATAAATAGATTTTTTCTTCTGTTATAGAATTTAAATCGCTTCCTTTTTTATCTGTATATCAAAGAATATATGTACATACATAAGTACATATGTATGTAAATGGCAAACTTATCATGTTAGCTCTTCTTCTTGGCCATTGTTTGGCTTGTGGGAAGAGTTGGGTATGGCAATTTATAAATTCATTTCCGCCAAACTTATCCATAGCCAATCTATATCTGTCCGCATTTGCATTCCTCGCATTTCCCGTCGGCGTCAGACGCTTTATGCCTGGCTTTAGCGACCGGCGGCATCTGAATATTGACACCCTCCACTCCCACCGGTCGTTCCATTGCCACCCCTTCGCAGTCGTCGCTCTGGCTGGCGGCAATCAGCTGTTCGGCTTTGTTCGACAGCTGTCGGCTGCGCTGACGCCACTGCGCCTGCGTCGCTGGAAGTTTGGCGGCGCTGTCACATGTTTTTCGAACAAACTCGGGTACGAACGGACCCGAACAGACACGAGGGCCTCTTCCAGTGTGCCAAAAAGAGCAAAAGCAAGAGGAAGACGCAGCCGAAGACGAGCCGATTTCGCAGTGTGTTAGTGTGTTTTCATGGAAGTGGAGGGGAGGGTGGTGTGACTGCTAGCGGTAACGGGCGCTTAGCGGTAACGGTAACGGTAACCGCAAGAGCAGAGCCCCAGGAGTTGGCGTCGTCGAAGATTCAGAACCAGAGCCAGAACCAGAATTAGAACAACTTGCCCCAGTCAAGACCCAGAGTCAACAGCAGTCCAACAGAAGAGTGGCGAGAAAAATCAGGCTGAAAAGCCACGAAAATTCACAGCACTTTCTATGCGAAATGCTAAAAGGCAGCGCCCGAACCAGCGGCAATCAATCAATTAGGCCCAGCGGGGTGGCGCCCCACCGTAGCTCCACAGAGCTCCAGCAGCAGCAACACGGCCGAAGAGAGCAGACACATCGACAGCAGAAACAGTGGCAGTGACAGAAGTAGAGAGAAAGAGAGATTCAGAGACAGCAGTGACAGCAGTGACAGCAGTTAAAAATCAATATCCGTCTAAAGTTTTTGTCGGTTTCGGAACGGACAACTCAGAAAATTAAAGTTGCCCACTAAACAGAACAGTTGACTTAATACCTATGTAGATAAACGAGATTAACATAAATCCACGCTTTATGATAACGAAAACCGCTTTGTGTTACAAATTAAGACAAGTTATTTGCGAAAGTAATCGTGTGTCCATTTTGTGGTAGGCTTGATTATAGAGTTAAAGAAGTAGTCAACAATTTTAGAGTTGCAGCATTAACTGAAAGAACAATTGCTCCATCCAATGCCAAGTGTGTTAAAAAAGTAAAAACCGATCCGAATAACTAGTGACAAATAATCAGTGCCATCAGCTAAGTTACTCAAAGTTTAACCGAAAGGTAAGTACATCCCGGGGCCAAATGAATAGGCTAATGAGCGGGTAAATGAATGACTGTGTCGTAGGTCAGGGAAAGAGTCGCATGCCATTTGCGTTTCTTGATCAGAAAGGCAGCCTGGGGGCGGGTTTTGCTTTGCATGTTGCATCTATGCACATCCACATCTGCAGCGGCATCGTCTTCTGCATCTCAGGCCTCTGATTTGTGGCGCATCAGGAGCGCCCACCACCAAGGTGTTCGAAATCCGACGCTTGGCTGCCTCCGCGCTCAGCTGAGCGTTACACAAGCACAGTCCGCAGCAAGAGTCAGCTGTTCGTATATCCGAGTCCCCGTCCACAAGGTCCCCCAATCCCCCAACTCCCGAGGCCCGATGGAACAGCCGGCAAGCCGACATGCGCGACGATGAAAAAATCGATGTTCCTCTCTGCCGCTTGTAGCTGGTCGCGATTTCCAGCTAGCGGTTCTGCCGGCGAAAATCAGATGGTCGGTGGGGAAACCCCCCGGTCAGCTCCAGCCCTCTTTTCCAGATGGAGCACAATAGGCATAGTCATTGTTGACCCTTAATACTCACATTTCTCAAATAGAATGGTATTTTGTGACCAGCACTTACCTTTGGAGTACACACAGTATAAGTACATTGCAGTACAGTACATAATTATTTAATTTAATCCAAAATAACACGGAAATAGGGGTAAATATAATTTTGACCAGCTCTTAATTTTAGTTATTATTTACAAGTGAGTAAAAATGAAAAAAGGTTGGATCAAATATTTCATCTCACTTTTTTCCAACTTTTCTGAATATACCTCTACTTCTGATCCTTGGTATATTCTCTAATTACATTTTTTCCCCACTGTGCTGGCATTACCCTAACTATCCTTAAACGATCCTCACCGTGTTTTTCTGAACCGGACTGGAAATTGCGTAATTTCATTAGCGTTAAGCTGTATTCCAGGCGTGCGCCGCGCCGCTTTCCCGCCGCTTTCGTTAGACGAGCGCTTCAGTCTGGGTTTCGGTTCCGTCTCCGGGTCGGGGTCTTTGCGGCTTTCAGTCCCTGTTCTCCGAGTGTCTTGTGCAGTTGATTAGTCGCTAACAGCCGGCGCCAACAGCTGATCACGTGCAAGGGGTCCAGAGTAAGTGCGTCGGGGCAGGATTTTCGCGCATGGCAGGGGAGGTCGCGGCAGCAAAGGCTAAGCGAAAAATCGGCAGTGACTGCTTGAGTACGGGGAAGGGGGGAGGGCGAGTCAGGGCCATAACGATGCCGGTGTCGTAAAGTGCCGGTACGGAGAAACGAAGCGAGGGCCATAACCGCTAACTGGAAACGGCAAGCCAGCGAATCCGAGTCCGGCGAATTGCTGAGGCAACACTCGGCCGCACGAACCAACAAGCCGGCCCCCAACAAAAGAGCACCGAAGTTTGGAATATCCTTGCAAAGCGAGGCATGGTGATAAATAAATGGAACTTACAGTAGGTGGTTATTCTACCTAACTATCGTGTAGGAATTACTACTTGTAAAATGTTTAGCTAGCTAGTAGCAGTATACCCTTAAATATCTGATCCAAAGAGAAAGTGTATAAAACTTGACTTTCTATTTATATTTTTGTCGTGTGCACTTTAGAATTTCAGTCCAGCACTAAAACTGTTTAGGCGAAGTGGAATCAACTCAATATGAAAATACGCCGGAAGTCGTATTTTGACCACAACACCCCTGTCCGAAAGGGTATGTGAACACGAAGAGGCAAGGACTTTCGAGCAGCCCACAGCTGAGTGGAAAAAGAGAAACAGCTATACGGGGAGCGACAGAGAGCGGGTGAGCCTGCGCCCAGCTGGAAGTTCCAACCGCGGCGGCAACGCAAATGGAGTTGCCGACAGCCGACGGCCGAGTGGCGTCGCTGCCTCAGCCGCTGCCCCACTGGCTTCGCTTCGTGGTGCTCGATGGCTCGATTTAAGAATCAGTCGTCGTCGAGCTTTCAAACCGTTTGCAGCGAGCGCCAAAACAGCACCGCCAGGGATTCCAGTCTAGTCCAATCGAGCCACAAACTCCAGCCACAGCCAAGAAGCAGCAGCAAAAGCAAAAGCAGCAAGCAGAATCACCACCCAACGAGAGAGAGAGAGGGAGGGACAGAGACAGAGACAGAGGGGAAAGACAGTCAAAGTAAATTGGCCAGAAAGAAGTTATTTTACTCGCCCAATTCTTTTTTGTGTGGTGTGTGTGGTGTGCCCATCGATTGTGAACCTTTTTTTCTGAGTGCTCTTTTGTTCTGTGTCTTCTTACCGTGATATCATATGTCCAATTGACCTATTGATTCCAGCACTTCCTTACTGGAGTTGCATCGATTATTTCGGGCCCACAGCGATCAAAGGAACTGCTCCCGAAATAGCTGCCCCTTCATTTCCGCACTCAACCGGCGAGTGGGCAGGGGGACGAGGACAAAGCCCCGTTCCGACCCTCCATCCCCATCTCCATCTCCATCTCCGTGTGCGAAATGCCGGCAACTCCAACTCCAAAATCAAAGAAAAAAGAAATAACTGATGAGAATCCGGTGAATGGTGAATCATCAGCAGACCGCGGATACTGCACTTCGTGAAACTCCGGCGCAGTGGAGCGCATCGCTTTTGGCCACGGGCACGCGACCAAACTGCAGTTTCTGGGGCGGGGGGTGTGGGTGGGGGTAAACCTAAAGGATTACGGCAGCCGGGCGACACCAATATTCTTACAAGAAAGGAGTTCGTGTTGGCTGCTTTTTATAGTTTTCGCTTGAAGCCCGGCGAAAATAAAAGAGGGTGACTCCGGCAACGGGGTGGTCTAATGACGTCGCTTTCAGCGTCGTGGTTTCCATCGCCATCGTTTCCATGGAGCGATGACGACATCTTTGTTGCGGGGCGTGTGCATGTTCCTTGGTTTTTTTACATAGGGGTGCATTGGGCCCATTAGTTTGAAGGCCTTGATCTCTAGTTCTATTAAGGAAGCGACAAGTTCGGGATATTCCTATGCTTCTATTACAGACAAACTTGGGTAACTAAAAAAAATATACATATTAAAAAAGTAGTTATTTAATTATGAGAGTCGGGTTAGTAAACTATACCATTTGATGTATTCATAAAAATTGTCCCAACCAAATTGTTTAAATACAAATATATCGCACAGCTTTAAAGAAAGATCCATCTGAAGATTCATTGCCTAAAAATTCGTCAAATTTCATTTCCATTTGGATTGTCAGAATCAATATTTAGTAAAAGTAATAGTGCTTAAGTTCCTTATTAAGGTGATAAAACCTTATGGCTTCAGTGATACTATTTGATTTAAGTACTTGTAAGAGTTCCCACAGAATTGCCCAATTCATTGTTTCCCGACTTTAGCCACCTTGATTTGCGGAATGTGAACGTTGTTGCTGGTTATATGTGAAAGGCGGTCAAAGTTCAATGGATTTTATGTGCTGCACCTCCTGCTGTCCTCCGCCTTTTCCTCCTGTCTGTGGGCCGTCTTTTTATAGTCGCTCCTCCGGCTGTTTTTCTCGCCCGGATGACGGCTGTCTAGCAGCTCCATTTTAAAGCTAAACGGACGAAAGAATGGGGGAACTTCGGAGAGGGCTCCCAGTCATATTCCGATTGACGGGAGTTGGGGGAAGATGGTCCTTCTTATTAATAGTACAGTGTGTATGGCTGAACGGGTGGCAGGTTCGCGTTCGGGTTCGGGTTTGGGGGGCTGGCTCTAGCCGTATATATTCCCTAAGCTAACTTTCAAATTTTTGTTTTCTTGCAGATCCGACGATTGACGAAAAGGGTCGACCAGCAAACGTGGAGAAAGCCAAAACCTAAAGAAAACCGAGAGAAAAACCAAAGAACACTTAAATACAACAAAAATCGAATTTTCATGTTTAAAACGCAAAACCAAAATTATCGATTAACCAATTAAAGAAAAACCAAAGAGACAAAAACCAAAAGTAAAGTAAATTGCTACCAGAAAACGCTAGTCCAAATCTTCACTATATATACGTATACTATATAAATTTAACTAATAATACTTCAAGAGAACACGCCAATTGCAGCAATCGCCAATACTCCAAGTCGAAAAACATAAAATAAAGAGATTTCCATTAAACGAACGCAAAATACCAAATACCAAACACAGCTTCACAGTGTGCACAATAACAAAACTAAAAAAAAAGTTAATAACAAAAACCAAAGAAATACACCCAAACCAAAACCAAGACAAATTATTATTAAACAAAACCGAAAAACAATTAACCAAACAAAGTCGAAGAAAAAACCAAAGGCAAAGAAAACTTTGCCAAAGTCACGATCAGCTAACAAAAAGTACAGCAAACGAACACAATACAAAAAGAACAACAGCGGCGTTTGTGAAGTGAAGCGTCACCACTGGCCACGCCCACCCCCCGCTCAGCCGCCCTCCGTTATAGCAGTTTTTCTTTTTGACAGCGCTCCGTTTCCAAGAAATCTTGCGTGTTCCGAAGAAAACTAACCTGCCAGTGGCGCTGAAATAGTCTCAGAGTGGTCCTTCTTTTTTTTCGAGTGTACGAACTACTTTTTTTTCTGTGTGACCCAAACCGAAGGCGACAACAACTGCAACAATTGTGATGGGAGATCAGCCAAAGGCAACGACAACCGCAACCGCAACCAAAGAAGCAGCAGGTCCAGCCCCTGAAGGAGACGCCGTGATGGCCGCCATCCAGAATTCGCTGACTAATGGAGCAGGGGCCGGCAACGGTGGTCCCCGCCGCAGAACCAGGACCAGGAGCCGGGCCAGCAGGAGCACGAGGCCGGGGAGGCCGGCGACGACGCCACCGATGCCGGGGCCAGCTCGTTGCCCCCCTCGGAGGTGGGGGGCCGGGCGCCCCTGGACACGGCCTGCTCGGATGCCGACGGCGGTGCCGCCTCCAGCTTGGCCGGCGGCATCGTAGGTCCGCCCAGTCCGCTCACTGGCTGCTACCTGCTCATCGTTCTGGGCGAGCCGCACTCCGAGGAGCACAAGGACAACATCTTGCAACATCTACTCAAGGGTAAGTTCAATTTGCACAGTCACGAGTT
The DNA here is from genome assembly GCF_018152115.1 of Drosophila rhopaloa. NCBI lineage: Eukaryota > Metazoa > Arthropoda > Insecta > Diptera > Drosophilidae > Drosophila > Drosophila rhopaloa. Next base: position 25,962,076 of record NW_025335123.1, on the reverse strand, counting down.
CATTATAAATGGTAAATCAATCATTTGTGTTTGTATACTGATGCATAGTTTACAGTCACAAAAATAAAATATCCTATAAAACGACCATATTTAGATTTTTATGCGTATATGTTTAAAATGAATGAAGCTACATATGTTTGTCGATTTTCCAATATTTTTTTTGCAATCTTTTTATGGTTTTAAAATAATCGATATTTATATAGTCGTTTTATAGAATAAATCATTTTTTTATACGATAATTTTTAAGGAGAAAGATTGAGTTAAGACTTCCCTTATAAAGTAGTAGTTGCAGTTTAAGTAGCTAAAAATAATTTATAACTATTAGAATCCAGTCAATAGCTAAATTGAAATTAGTTTTTTAACTAAGCCTGAAACTATCTCGCCAAAACTACAACGAAAAACTACTAACAAAAACGATTACACATATGTATACTATATGCAAATTTTTGTTTTGGACCCAATTTTTGCTGAGATGTAATCCCTTATAAAACTTGCGAGCAGAAATTCAAGAATAAGGCATTCACTGCCGTAGTTTTTTTGCTGATTTTTTTGCACTATTTAGTTGGACTGGAAATTTAACAGGCTTTAATTCGTATCAGAAAAGGCCAAGCTTATAAATACATCATGCTATCAAGTGAAATCTTTAACTTCGTATTGGAAAAAATATTAAATAAGGAAAAGGCATTGAATTAAATGCATTTTTGAATGCGAGAGTAGAAAGTCAGGGTATGCAAATGAGGATTGGGAGCCCGTGATTGAATGCTCGTGGCCGTGGTCAAGCCTGGCCGATTCTCGTCGCGTGTCCCGTTCGGGCCATTCGAGGCGGTACAAGTCGGACCCAGTCAGTCTGATTCAGAGCGCAGTGCCCGGTATCGCCCGATCCATTCCATTTCATTCAAGAGCAATCCACCCACTCCGTCCAGCTTCTGCAGTCTTTTCACACTTAGCTGACTGCCGTCGCCTCGTCTGCTTCTGCTTCTAGTAAGCTTTATTGGATGCAGATGGTCGGCGGATGGACGTCCCCTGCTGTTTTCGTGTTCGGATTTCACTTTTCTTCTACAAACCTTCGATGTGTCTGACACAGTTTCTCCGGTTCTAAATAATATTCCACTCGTCGATTGGGAGGGGAGTAATAAACTTTGAAAGAAGGAGTAACCTGCCATCGCCAGAAGTTCCAAGACCCAGAACGACGTTTGAAGCGGTGTTCGCTCTTTGGTTGCAATGTTAATGCGAAATATAAAATGGGATAAATATTAAAGAACCATTTGCAAATATTTCAGCGAACTAGCAAGACCTCTCTAATGTTTAATGTAAACATTTGAACTAGGCTGTGAATAATCTTGGTGAATTAATTTGTACAGTTCCCTACCGTAATATGTCCTTAAACTTACAACTTATATGAAAGTAAGGTTTCTTTCTCTTCAATCCTTGTAAAAACGCTTAGTTTATAATTTAATGCGTTAAGAAAAATGAAAGTGCATACGTTTTGGTTCATTATATAAGGCTTGCTCATGCTAATAAAAGTCCCTGAAGGACTGCCCCTTTCATTAGCTGCAGCCTGTTAATCGAGTTCCCAGGACCCTGTCCTAGTTGCCGTGCTGCCTGCAAAGTTCTGTCCGCAAACTCAATCGGGAATGTCGTTGGTAATTCGATTTCAGCAAATTGCTCATGAAAATATGCAGAGTTGCAATGCGAGAATGCAGTTTAATTAAAATCAAAAGCTCAACCAGACACTGGGAGGCAGGTTAAACAGCGGAAGAATGCTTTCTTTCCGTTGTATTAATTATTTTCATGTTGATTGCATTACACACAGCAACATGGAAACAACAACTGCAGTTGTAATTAAAGGGGCAATTGGGTCGCAGTACAGAGTTTGCCGGCGCGGGCGTAGAAGATACAAGTCCAGTGCGATGAAGACCGGGTCGCATCCCTTATGCAGGTGAAAACCCGGAATGGGAGAATGGAAGTTACGAGGGCAAACACTAACTACCTAATTGGGAATACGGAATTGGGAGTACGGCCGAGGGCATGATTGGCGGACTCAAAATGGTCCCCATCCGGAAATTACAAACACTCGGCAGTGCGGACCGAAAATTAGTCGCCAGCCAGCGGCTAAGGGTTAAGCGGAAGAGGCAGGTGTGGATTATGTGGAGGCTTGGGTGGAGCACACAAAAAATAACACAAGAGATACAAAGCAAAAAATTTGCAATGTTTGCTCAGTTCCGCTGCTTTACACTAAACAAACAGGCCAGTGGCGCCTGAAACAGGGTGGCGCAGTTGTCCCGATGGGCGGAAAAATGTGGTGGCCTTCCTTTTTAATTGATTTCGGAAAAATTGTTGCGGTTGTTCCAACGGAACTCGGGATATACAAAGCAGAAAACAATAAATGGGTTAGAAAACAAATACACGACTTAGGTTCCGTGGAGGAGGGCAAGAGGCTTTAGGTTTTGGTTCCCTTACAATTAACATTAATAATGGAAATTCTTTAATAAATGTTGGTTTTGTCGTCTTTCGCTGGCATCGGTGTTGTTAGCATCGCCAAGTGGTCACTTCACTTTACTTTTACCAAATTTGGTTATTTTTTAATTAACTTATAAATAAATCAATAAAAAGTGGGCAAAACTCAAGGCCGGCTATTCCAAAGGGCGAAGAATCACATAACATTATTATGACAACTGTTGTCGAAAAAGAGCAAAAACAAATGGCGATAGGCGTGGCTCAAATATGTGTGTAGGCACAATAATCGATCAAAAAAAGGGGGCAGACAGGGCAGAGACGGAAAAAGAGGCCCAACCCGAAAAAGAATCGTGACGAGCCTCGATTTTGTTGATATTTGTAGACAGCCCAGCCGGAAAGGAAAAGGCTGTCGGAGGAGTGAACTTTTAGATTTCGTGACAATTGGGCCGGGATATGAGAGCTGAACGCGAAACAGGATGACGCCGACAACAGCTGTCCCTTCTGCAGACCCATAAACATGGTACGTGACCCTCTTGCAACCCGCAAGTAACTGGACACATTCAACGGACAACAAAGTCGCGCTGACAATGCAATGACAGCAATTTCAGCTGCGCTTGCTGTGGGGCAGGGGATGAACAAACTGCTGACAGACAGTCCGACCACTGAGCCAACTAAACCACTCGATCCCGAAAGTGTGCTGCGGCAAAAGATTTAACTTTGCCTGGGTGAGTACTATGCGCTGGGATCTTGTCGAGTACGTGGATTACCGGCGAGAAAGAAAGGTTTTTACCCAGTTTTCCGCATAAGAGAGTGGAATGTGTGACGCTCTCAAGCGAATGCCCTCAAACGATTGCTATAAATGAGATTGTTTCCAACAAACAATAAACAGTATGCGCAATACTCCATCTAAGGGACCAAAAATTAAACAAAATCAAAATCTGCCTGTAATAAATGATCCCCAAGCTGAATGGAAAAAAATATCCGTTTCTTAAAGTTTACCCTGCTTTCAACAGGGCCATTGCGGCGTATACGCAATAATCGATTCTGAGTAGAAAAAGCGTCCGGAAAGCAGGGTTGAGGGGTTTGGCGGAGGTCTGTGGTTGACCCGAACCACACTTGCGTCATCAATCAGCACGCAGGCAGACCCACCCAAACACATAGAAGGGAGGGAGGGAGGACATTAAAAATGCTTTTATTGCAAATTAATTGCTTTGAAGTGCATTGGAGGCCACTCACACACCCCGGTCCTCTTTCGCATGGGCACAGATCATGTGACGCACCCGTGGTCAGCCGCAGACCACGCCCAAACCGGACCTTTGACCTCTGCTCTGTTTTGGGTCGAATCATGTTACTTTCGTGCCACTTTAATTAGTTTTCGTCAGTTGGTTTTGTTTTAGTTAGAGTTTCGTGATGAGCATGTCATCAAATTTGCAATTTAATTTTTCATTATTCTAATGAGAAAGTGTAGAGAAAAACTGAATACTTTGGTATCAACTTCCCAGTCGAACAAGGATTTTGACGGGACATATTTTAATAAGAACCTAACTGCTTATTAATGGCCCAGTCCACAGTCACAGCCCACTGGACCACAAATTGAAAAGTTGCATGCAAAACTTATGAGCTCAAAACGTTCGGGAGGGGAAGGGCTAGTAGGTGAAAAGTGTCGTCCGTGGAGTCCTGCACCACCCCATCCACACAGTCCACCTATCAATTCCGCATCTGATCCGAAAACACTTTTTGGCTAAAGGAGGTAGAAAACGAAACCCATTTCCGAGCGGTAATTTCATGAATTTTCTCAAGTGCCTTGGCAATGCTGTAAAGAAAGTAGTGTTCCCATAACCCCCTTAATCCCTTTCCTCGTGTGCAGTGTGTGTTGTACACTCAAGTAAGTTTAGTCTTGTGCGGGTATGAAGTTTCATGGCGTTCTTTGCGAAAGGTGGTCTTCGAGGAAGAAAACTGAGTTGGACCCGGAGATACCCTCTATGTGTTGCCGCTTGGCAGGCATTTTGCTTACAACTGCAAAGGAAAGCGAAAAGTTGGACTGCAAAACGGGCCGCTCCCTGCCATGGTCAGCCATAAAAATTGCTTATCTCGTTACATTTAAAGTGAAATACAATTCGGCTAATGCAATTGGCACACGAACGAGACGCAGGACTAGCAAATAGGCGCTGGAATGTGGGAAAACAGCAGGAGATTCGTGTGTACACACTTACGTAACTAAAGCCATTCGTTTTGATTAACGTCGTTCTCATGGCTGCAAAATGTTTTTACGACCCGCAAGCCTGAGTAAGGAAAAAGAAAACAAAAAGGATAGCAGCAAACTTCGGCAAGCTAAAGTTCAAAAACCCTTGCAGTTGTTACAATAATAAAATATTCTATATTTCGATTTCGATGCTTAAAAACAATGAAGCTAGGTCGTATTTCTGAAATTGCTAAACGATCCTATATCTCAGAGTATTTGGATATATGTTAAGAATCAACGATGTAATAATTTTCTTTTCTTCTTTTTCTTGATTTTTCCTATGGGAGCTATATGATATAGTAAGCCGATTCGGCTGTGCAGAGTATCATTCAAATAGCTTTAAAACTGAAGCAGTAGTTGGCGTAGAAACAGACAGACGGACTGGTTGGATCGACTCGCCTGGTGATGCTGATCAAGAATATATATACTTTATAGATCGGAAATGTGCCCTTCAATGCGTTGCAAACTTAAGACTGAAATTATTAAACCCTCTGCAAAGGGTATAAAATCGCTAGGAAAACTCGGAAGGTGGCTTTAATCCCACTCTTCCGGAAAACTGCTAACTTTTGTACATCTTCAGACCCACTCACACATACTCAATCTCGGAGTCGAGAACATGAAAATCATGAAAATTAATTGGCAATCCGAGTGCCAACCCTCCGCTTCTGCTGAGCTTGGCACAAATTAATGTGCCGCCATTTTGAATATTGCACTGGCCCAGTCTCCTTCCCATTTTCTGCGGTGGGTGTATGCAAATGTTTGCTCCGAAACTCCACCAAAATTCCGAAAGTCCAACAGAAGTCGGGCTAGCGGAAGCACTACGTGATTCACTCTTCTCTACATTCGGTTCCGGCTTTACGGTCGCCGCAAACTTTTTGGCTATGTGTGTGATTTATATGTGTTGCTAAATTACCTAAGTCAGCTAAATTTGGAAATTTTGAAGAATTAAGCGAATATTCCTTTCGGATCCATCAGTTGAGTTGACTGTCATACATACGGTTATACGCAGTTGACGCTGGCATTAGTTTTTCGGTATCAAAACTTCAGTTTTCGGAACTTAAGCTAACTCTGATATTAAGGTGATTTTTTTACGGTACAGTTTGATGCGATTCATAAAAATGTCTTAAATATTACCCTGTCTTCATCTAACATATATATAGCAGGTCTGAACTGGGTGCCATATCATTAAATCTTAAAGCTTCCGGAATTATCTAGGCTCAGGCCGGACTGTAAATACTCCCTTCTTGCGCAGGTGGCAGTCATAACTCACGGCACGCCTTAATTATAGCAGTCAACTTGGAACACCTAGTATCTTTGGGTTACTGGCTGTCCTTGGACTTGCATGAATCGTAATTAATTGCCAGCTGATGCTGTTCTCATAAATTTTCATCTGTGGCCGGCAAACTTTGCCTGTCAAGTAGGCACGGGAAAAATTGAAGTTGCAGTGGAGTTGGAGACGAGGAATGTAAAGTATCGGAATTCAATCAGTGGCCATAAATTCGCTTTGCATAATAACCATTATTGGGCAGATACATTTTTGCCAGTTGCCTCCGCATAAAATTGCAATTTTGATTCCTCTGCTTTTTTATGCACACATATTTCGTAATTTTATGGCAGCTGCTGCCCGTATTCCTGTGGGTGGCGAGGTGGTGAGATGGTGAGGGAGGAGCCGCCAGTCCATGGTTGTTGGGTTGGAGGTGATTCGGATGGCCATTTTCATGCTGTGCCTGCTGCAATTTTCGTTTGGCGCATTTGCGAAATTAAAAAGCTTCTTGCATCATTCTCAGCCTGTCAGCATCCTCCTCCGTATCACCATCGTCGAACGCCCCCGCACTCCTCCCCAGTCGTAGTCATCAAGTGATTTGTTGGTCGGTCGCCAAGTGCAGCTGGTGACACTCGGATAACACATGTTCGGATGTTCGGGGACAGTGAACAACGGACCCTGACTTTGAATTGGTTCTCGAAATTCTAAAAGAAGCACGGCCATTAAGGGATCAGATTTGGGATGGCTTGATATCTGGCATCGCCCTTTAGGGACTCCGTTGTTTCTAGGGATTGTATCTGTAGCTTTTGGGCTCCACCGATGTTGTAAGATATTTATTGTAATAAAGAGATATATATGTATATCAGGGAAATACCTTAGCTCTTGCTTTAACTTTCTCCTTATTGTCTCGCCTTGTTGCATCGTTAAAAATATGGATTTCGTGCACACCTTTTACTAAGTTGTGGCGGCTTGGATTACAGCAATTTTGTTAAGCTTGCAACCCCCACAATTTGATTTATTCGTATTTTTTACGCCCCTTATTTATTTTCCGCTGGCCTCATCCAAAGTTATAGTTTTTTTTATTTATGGCTCTTCCACCGAACCGAGGAACATAATCCACTCCGAACTGCTACCCTCTTAAGCATTGGCTTATTTATTGGGTTGGGCATTAATTGAGCGTGGCAAAGTTGAGATTGACTCGGAAAATGCATTTTCACTTTTACTAAATGGCAATTAAAGTTTTTAAGGCCAAAGTTGTGCATGTTTTTGGGGCAGGATGATGAGATGAGAAAAGAAATGGTGCACAGAGAAAAATCCTCAGCTTAGGCTTGAATAAATGCAGTTTTGAATAAATATCTTTCGCAGTAAACAAGCTTGAATCAGATTAACTTTAACCCCTTTCCTAATTTTCGAAAAATGGCTTTGAGGAAAAGTGACCTACAACCTGCACTTCTAAGATTAAAAATTTTTTTACAGACATCCAATTTCAATGTGGCTTACTTCTAAATGATTGTGGTTAAAATTCTCTAAAAATTGTACATACTATTGTTTTTTAAAATAATTTGAAATGTTCATTAAGAGAGTACTGGCCTAGAAAGACAGGGAACGAATGGGGAGCAGAGTTGTCGATAGCTGAAAATTTTCAATTTCCCGTCTGCCAATAAATGATGAAATGTTGAGCACGACAAGAGCATGCTCCTCATTTTTCCATGCCCTGCCCCGCCACACACTTATACCCCTTCTGCACGTATGTGTGTGTGGATCCAATCGAATCGCCTTGCCTGCAGAAATTGGGAAAAATCGTTGACAAATTGCATTTGAGACGCTTTCTTGCCTGCCTCGCTTTTCCCTTGGCTGACTTCTTACCTTTTCGTGCCGGCATTAGCTTTTCTCCCCGGCACTGCGCCCATTCTATCGCCGTTTATTCAATACAAATTCATTTCAATTCAATCTGGCATCACCTCAGACTTAAAAAGACGTTTCAAATGCTTTTTATTGCCCTCATGACTAACGCCTCCAACTTTGTATGCCTCTCGGTGTGTGCAGGTGTGAGCGTGGCAGATAAGACTCGGGACTTACTGTGTCCATTGCACGGGGAGAGATATGATGACCCTCTGCAGCCCCCTTATGGTGGCACCCCTTGACATTTTCCGTTTCGCAGTAGTCAGCCAAGAAATTGGAAATCCATAATGGCCAAGCTGAACAGCACATAAAAGACCCACGAACGTGTATATATCTTCGATGTGCATTGTGCACCTCAACCGGATGTGGAAAAAGCTGAGAAAGGGCTTTTGGGATGGAATTACGAGATAGGAGGAACGAAGACCTATAACTTGAGGTGCAGCCAATATAACCTCATCCTTTATGCGGTGAATGTGTCTCTAAGCCGTGTTGGAAGTGGAGTCGATGTAAATATTTGATTACAGACTGCTTCCTTTACAAGTGCAAGTTGCCTTTGGCCTAAGTTGAAGTAGGTTGGCATTGATTTACCACGGCAGATACCTCTTAGGAAACCAGGAAACAAATTATAATTTTTGTAAAAAGTTGTAAAGGCATGTTAAGCCCTAGAGAGTATATTTATATATTATTGATTATTGTTGTAAAGGGATGGGCCAAGCTGCTATTGCCATGTTGCACTTTGGAAGATATTTGCAATAAACATATGCAGTTAGTGACAAAAAACCGGGACTGAAGTGTGCCACTCCCCCAGTCTTTCAAGCAGCCAAGTGGACACCCACTTACACCCACAGGTGTAAAGAGTATTTAGCAAAAAAAACCAAAAGGTTACATTTAATAAGCGTGTTAAATATAAACTATGGGACACTATTAAAGTAAAAGAGGTTCACTTTGTAGATTAATTTCTATACCACAAAGTCTTAAATTCAGTTTAAAAATACTTGGTTTAAATCTTATACTCGTAATTTCCTATATATACCAACGTTTTATTTTAGTTTTTCTAATGCATTAAGTTAATACTTATCCTAATGGGAAATTTTTAATGTTCAATAGTTTAGAATTCATGTAACGTTTCGTTTCTATGACTATTTTTGTATTTTTGTGTTTGTACATACAAATATCTATGTTCTTTGCTTTTTGAGAGTTCAAAGCCAACAGCGCAGGATACATAAATGAAAGACCTCGAGTATATCTGCCATTTAATTTATTTTTAGCCATCTTTATTAAAGTTGAATTTAAAGGGATGCGCAGATCGCGTTGATTCCCGTCTGTCATACGCAAAAATCTTGCATTTGCAAGGCCCGCGGAAAAATGCAAATTTATTTTTAGTTAATCGCGGAAAAAACTGCAGTTGTAGTGGAAAATCTTTGTTTTTTCTTTTTTGATGGGGAAAACTCGCAGACTCATGTGCAGTCATTCTGACTGTCGCAAGTCTGTGTCAGAAATGTTCCCTTTTTTTCGGTTACTTTGCTTGTTTTCGCTCACTCCCTCCGCTGGCAGTAAAATCGAAGAAATATAAACAAACTGAGGTGACCCAGGCAGCTGAATAGGGGAAGAGGCGGCGGAGGGCGACAGCCGTGACATGTGGCAGGAGATATAGTACGATATAGCGAGTGAGGAGATTGCGCCCTGGCCATTCCATTCCACCTCCACGTCCCTTCCCCAAAACGATTCTTTCCTATGTATGCAGTGTTGGAAGCCTGGTGTACGGAAATTCCCCGGAGCGAGAATCCGACAATCGGATTTCAATGTGAATTGTGGACTACCGAGAAGCATATTCCTCTTCCCTTTAATTTTTACCCCAGCAGGAAGTATTCCAGCTTAGGTCAAATGTTAGTAATATATTAAAGTACGAAAAGAAGGATATTAAATTCAGGAAAGAGAAGATTCTCCTTTGGTTGTAATTAGGATATAGTCTATCTTTAATTGCTCGATCCTTTATCTGCCACTGGACCTAAAAGAAAACTAAGTGAGCCAACGATTTCCTGTTGTGATGGCTTCCAACCAATTTCTTTTGGCAACTGAAAGGGTATGAACCTCCTGTCTGGTCGCAGTTATGAAGAAAACTAGGGTAGGAAATGAATGACTCTAGGCCGCATCTTTAGGATAGCTGAGCCGTCTCCCGCATGGTGAGATAATAGAATTTTCGGATTTATTTTCGGGAAGATGGCATGTTACAGCCCAAAACCTTTCCCCCAATGTTGCAACCGCACGTGGCAGCGAAATATTTATGAGCAATTTATGCAAGGCTATAAAATGTGAAAAGAGTTCACTCGCCGGCTCCGCAAAAATCTCATTCCCTCCTAGTACTCCCAGTGCTTCGGCAAATCGATAAAGTGACATAAATTATGCGAAACTCGCTCGCACTTTCCCCACTCTCATTGTGCATCCCCAGCATACACACACTGTGGCCTTTGTTAGCTACTGCAATATTTATGTGGCACGTGCTCAACCTCCTGCTCTCCGAAAATTTGATAGTTTCCCCACCTCATCAGCCGCCCAACAAATTCGCGCATTTGTATTTCATAATTGGGGCTTTTGGCGTATTTTGTCTCTTGCCAAAAACTTTGTCAAATCATTTGCCCTCGTTCGGTTTGGTCTGCACACACAAACTCCCGTTTATTGTTGTCCGCTGTTTTGTGGCATAGTGGATGCCTATAAGCATTGATTAGCCATTAGGGGAACAACACTTCAAAGTATATTGCGCATTCATCATGTATACAGGGGGTTAGCTGGAGTGACCGAAGTTAGACATGACTCAGCGGTGAAGGCAATGGTGTCTGGGCAGTGGGGATAGTCATTGAGGACAGGGACTATTAGATAATGACGCATGTTCCGTCATGACGCAATTCTCCAAGGCTGTTCTTCGCTCACCAATTAAATTTTTAAAAAGTATTGAGCAGTTAGAGTTGGGGCAAATTGGTAATTATGCTAATTAAATATGTTGATCAAATTTAATAAACAACCCGATATGCGACGCTGATAAAGAAAATATATCGTTAGTAATGTATCCTTAACTGTGTTCCCAATTTTATACAAAACCCTCTTGTTACACATACGCCATTGAAGAGCTCTGTACATTATCGATCTCTTTGAGAGAATTTTTCTTAAAGAAAATCCGATTTCTCACTTCTCTCGTCCTTTGTCCCTTCCTGGGCCTGTGTTAATTAATTACAATTCTTATCGAAATATACATATCGCTGCGTGCGCAATAACAACAACATCGTGTCCGATGTCCGATGTCCGACGTTCGATGTTCTGGGGCGTGTTCGTGTGTCTCGCCTCATCAGGCTCGTTTTATCGGCTCGGGGCAATCAGGCGCAGTATAGTTTTTGCTTTCGACCCTCCTTGGAGCCAGTTATTTTCTGCGCCTCGTTTACTTTACTTTCGATTCGTTTTAATTGTTATTGTCCCTCTGTTCTCTGCTTTTCACCCAACTCTATGATGTCCGAGCCCCTTTATCTTTATTCGCCCACTTGGTTGGCTGTTCTTCAGCTACAGTTCCTTCTCCTCCTTCAAGTGCGCCCTCTTCTTGGGGTTTATCTTCATCTCAAGCCTGTTCTTCTTCGCCATCCACTTCACTCAATACGCAATTAATGTGCAAGTGTTTAATTTCTTTTTAATGTGTTTATTTATGCATTTCCAAACATTTAGCCCCTTTTCGCCAGTCGCGCCCCGAACACTTTCTGCCCCTCTTTTTCCGAACGAGTGGGAGAGGGGGGGCTGAAGAAGAAGAGCATTAGCTATGCAAACTTTTTCAACGCGCTTTTCCGGCTTCAAGGGGTAGCAACAGCGAACGAACGAACAACGTCAAGTGGCTTTTTAGCTACATCAAAATCAACACTACCACTACTCCCTGCCCTTCGCCGCCCATCTAGAGTGGCTTTCACAGGGAGCGCACAGAATTATGCAACTATTTGATGCACACAAGAGGGGCAAGCGGCATGGGAAAGCAGTCGAGGCGCCTATCAGTAATCATCCATGGCAAGCGGAAGCAGCGTCATGAGCAGGAACATTCAGGCAGCGCTCCGTTCGTGGCGGGGCTTCAGGGGATGTGCCACCCGGGGGCAGGTTTTGGGTTGGGGGACCCAGGACACAGGACACAGGAAACAGGTGTCTGTCTGTCTGACACGTCTGCATTCGATTACCTGGGTGTCGGTCTCAATCGCAGCGAGTGCACTGGAAAACGGAACGGGTAAAAGGGAATCGGAATCGGAATCACAAGGCCCACGGCTCCTGCGATATCGGCTATGTGTGGGGATGCGGGAAAAATGAGATTGGGCAGGCCTCCACATAACAAATGCCAGAACTAAACCTCGGAATTGTGCATGTCAGGCTTGCACCTTGTGAGGTCAAAAAAATAAATTTTTTTTTTTGCAGTTTCGGATAGATACATGTTTCAATTTTACTCTCCTAAAATTTCAAGTCGAAATCTCTTCAATTACGAAAGTTATCAATAATAGTATCAGATTTAAAATTATTTATACTAAAACCTATGGAAAGTATACGCATCTTGCGAAATATCTAATTTGTTTAAAAAAATTGTTCATAAAAATTGTTTGAACAAATTAATTTTGCAAATTTGATGCCAGATTCGTGATCAGCGACCCCGAAAACTTAAGTACCGATGAATATTTTGATTGAGATGTATGAAGTTCGACATACATTGTTGCCATTATAGTGAAAATTTTCAAACGCGTTTTTCTCGAAACCATGTTTTCCGAGTTGGCGGAAGTGGTACAAGTCGCAAAAATTGAGCAATCGTCATGAAATTTTTATACATGTTCCTCAGAAGTATGTGCATGTCTGGAACTAGGATCTTTTGAAAATATTAAAAATTGTTTATTTAAAAAAATAATGAGTAACGAAAAAATGAGGAAAAACCCGATTTTTTTTCAAAAGCTCATAATTTTTGCATTTTTCATGTTTTTTCAATTATCCTAGTTCCAGCGATGCGAAAAAGTGTACAGATGAAGAATATATTCGTTTTTTGCGTTTCAGATTATTTCTTAAAATTTTAAAAAATCCGCCATGAGGCCTAGTTTTTCGCGGACATGCCGCCATTGTTGGGTACTCCCCCTCCCCCCTTCACTTGGATCGCCCTCAAAAAAATTGTGTAGCTTCAATAAACTGTACCCTACAACTGGCTAAAATTTTATATGGTAGGTATCATACTTTCCAAGAAATAAATTCCAGAAAAAAAATCAGGTTTTGGGCGCCAACAAGGTGCAAGCCTGCCTTAAACTAGCACTCATCTAAAAACGAGGAATGTGGAATAGGTTACGAAAATGATCCCCATTTCATAAATTTCACAGAACTGTAAGAGCTCAACAAAAAATCATTATTTTCCTACGTATGTAATTTGGCCGGCTAAAACAGTGGGGAGTTTCGAGGGTGAAGCCAAAAACTAAATATAAATAAATAAGCGTCGAGTCTGGTCCTTGAACTGGGCAAATTGAAGTCTCGCTCACAGATATCAACGTATAAATACTAAATGAGCGTTGGGCTAGGGGCGAAGGCGAAACTGCGTGGGAGGTTCTGACTTGGACTTGGATTCGGTTTCCGCCGTCTTCCTCCTCCGCCTAAGTGGCTTCATTCGCTCGATGATTGCTCAACCGAACGTGACAGCAACTGTGAGAGGGGTCCTTCCACACGAGTATATCCCTACCATATATACGTACAAATGTATACTATATATACGTATATGCTGCCGTCGCATATCCTGAGCGCTTCCTCATTATTTTTGTGCAATCGCTGTAGGCGCTTTTGACTCCGTCTGCCCCCTTTTCTCGGCTGCCTCCGCTTTATTCTTCGCTTTCCCTTTTGTTTGCCCACACAATGTCCTGATCCTGCCTGAATATGGCTTTGTAGTTTGTGTGTGCGACCATGGTAGCTGGTTAAAAAAGTGTTAAGATTTTACATTTTTATGCCTTGAGTTCACTTTTTTAGCCGCTTTTGTTGCTGTTGCCAGCCATTTGTGCAAATTGCCGCAGTGAGCGGTGACAGGCGGCGGCCGGAAGGGTAATATTGTTATATTTTTCTGGCTTAGGCCAAAAACCAGGGCTTTACCTTCTCCACCCGGCCGATGATCTGGAACCATCTGCCATTCAATGATATTGCATGCCAACAGCGTCCCCGCGGAGAAGCGCTTCATTTGCATCTGACGGCGTTGGCATAAAAATGGAATTTAAGCACTCATTAAGGCGTTTGAATATCGTTTCGCGACAACGATGTCAGGGTCTTTTTTGAGAGTGTTCATTAAATTTTCAAGGGGCTTAGGAATAATTTACAATCTGTCAGATCTCGCAGACATCCAGACACGGCAGCCGAATGGAAATTAAAGAAGCTCCCTGGGGCCTCTTGAACCTGTCAACTGGGGCTTAAAGCCAGAGTTTGAAAGGACCCAAAGGTGATTCGATTAATTTAAAGGCACACACCTGCCCTCGCTCGTGAAAGCTCGATGCTTTTCATGCCGCGTTGCATACGCATAAATAAAATTTCGCCCAAGGAGGAAACGAAATGCCAGGCGAAAACTATGGAGCATGAAAATTATGGAGGGGCCGGGCCACGCCCTCCGGAGAGCTGTGTGCCATTCATCGAAAGTCAGACTGCTGACTTAATTTGTTGACCAAATGACATAATACATAGCCGCAGCGGCTAAACAAATAGCAAAAGGCGGTCGGGGTGCGTCCAGTCTAGTTATTTGTGGCGTATGCGTAATATGACCTCTCCAGTTCCCTGTCCCCGTTTTTGACCCCCTTGCTGATGAAAACAAGGGATAGCCAATCCTTTACAGGCATTGTATAGCTACACCAAACTACTTTGAGTGATCTCTAAGATTATTTTCGAGAATCTGGATCCAGTTCTTAATAAACTGGTAATTTATTATCTTAACGTTTGAATTAAAATAATGCACATTTCAATGAAGGGTTGGAGGGGAAGACTAGTGTATGCCTAAATCAGTTTCCTCATTAACTATAATTAATTTCTTGTTTAAAATAAAAAAAGGAATTGATGGCGATCTACGCGAAATAATATTCAGCTAGTATACTTAATGATCGCCTAATAATTAATAACTTATGACATTGTTTACTGATACTTATACTCCCTCCTTCTTTCCTTACAGGTTTCCTTTCCTGGGACGTTTCCGATTGTCACGTCGACTTGGAAGAGGAGCTCAATACAATTACACAGCATGCGCCCGAAGGCGAGGAGGCTCGTCACGGTAAGTCCAGAATCTATATTTTGGCCCACTGGAAGTCATTTGTGAGGCAACTCCAATTAGCAAAATCGGTTTGGCAATCGCTGTGCCATTTAGAGATTATCGAACGTAGGCAACCAATGAGATGGGGCAAATTACAAAAGTTATTCCAAAGAATTATTATGACAATTGTCTTTCCACAGAGGGGATTTCAGGGGGCACGGGCTCGGATAAACAACAATTGAAAGCACAAAGCCGAAAGCTCAACGCCTTTATGCTTTGTTGTTTGGCTTCTTTGTTGTTTTGGCTTTTGTGATAAATCCCAGCCCAAGAGCTGCTAAACGAGAGGATGCATTTTCATTTGCCCAAGTGCAACAGTAGCGAAATCATCATCATCGTCATTGCCATCGACAGGAGCAACAATAAGCTGGCTGACGGCGCTGTTGTCTTTGCGGATTAGTTTTAAACGCTGTTGAAACGCACTGAAGTGGCTGTCACTGCATAAACCAAGTCCCGCTTCCGCAAGCTTTGCTGCTCCATGTATACCCACTTCGTTGACTTGCTCTGGAGATGATTGGGATTTGTTTCCATCCTTCAGTCCCCTCAAGCCGCACCATTTCCACAAAATCCTGGAGTCTTAAAATTTGCACATTCGCAATGATTTAGTTGATACCTGTCTGTTGAAGCTAGCCGAAAGTAAGAATATTATTGAGGATGTTTCGTTCGTTTAGACTCCTGAAAGCCAAGGGTCAGGAGAAATTTTATAAATAATACTAAGCTTGTTTTTGGTTTTTAAACCTGTATTACATCGCAACGACCTTATAGGTAGACATGAAACTAAACTGTTTCTCACACATAGCAGAAGTTCCCCTCCCAAAAATTAAATAAAAATATTTTTGATTTCTCAAGAACCCAGCGTGAGAAATCTTTTCCATTGGAGTGCATTATTTCCAAGCGACATTGAAACTCTAGTACGCTTTAGACGGCCCAGAGTTGGCAGTGATAAGGCGCGTTCTTCTTCTTGGCAGGCCTCTTGTTTGACGCTGATGCAGAGGCGTTGTCCTTGAAGGACACGCTAAGTGCAACACCTGCGCTCAATGCCCTCTATTCAACCATTGTCCGGATGGGGAAAACTTGGCAACGCCAGCGGATTTTTCATTTTCCATTTGCATTCGCAATCGCGTTTGGTTTGCGTTCCCTCCCTTTTCCCCTTCCCTCACACAACTCGAAACTACTCAAACAAAATTCTCAAGTGGCGCTGCCACAAAGCGGTCCAAAGCCCAATAATGATGGTGCAACGCCATAAGCATAACCAGAGCAGCGGAGGAGCGCGGGCTGGCAGATGGAAGGGGCACTTGAGGTGCGATTGAGAATGCACAGAATGCACTCGCTTCGCCGGGCGCATTGTGCTCGCCCAAATTCCCAGTCTAAGCGGGGGGATGATGGTAAAAAGCCCCGACAAAGGAGGCGTCGGTGTCCGAATTGTCCACCTGCCAGCGTGGCTGCTTTTAAAGCAGATGGACTTCCCAAACTTGAAGGTTTTTTCCAATGAGAAACATTTGTTAAAAATAATAATTTATGAACCCGACTCCGATCTACTTACAAGGTTATGTCCAAAGTTGGCCTGAAGCTGACATTGGCCCCCAACCTCATCAGCACCTCTTCTTCTCTTTACCTAGCCCTTCAACTGGACTTGATGCAGTTTACTTAAGTTTCCTTGTGGGACGCAAAAAGTTTGGGAACTTTGAAAGGGCATCCCATCAAGAAAACACCCCCACGGGTCCTCGCAGTAATGAAGTCCTCCTTGGCTAGGGAAAAGGTGGTGAAATTTGCCACCAGGATGCAAGAACGAACAAAACTCTTGGTTATCTTATTTACATTACTATTTTACCAGTCGCACAAATATGAGGAAAAACTCGTCAATCCAATTTTCTGCTCGTTTCTGTGTTTTAGCCACTCGTTTCGTGTTACCACTCGATATTCTTCAGTCGGCATTAGTCTTTGCACGTACATACATACTAGGTTTTTTCATTATCTGGTCCTTAGGTTTGCTCGTTATTTTGACTCTACACTCGCTCTCCTTTCGAACCCTCCATTCCCATGCACTCGTTCCTCATTTCTTGTTCAACCCGCTCTTAGGATTATCTGGGGATTTAGACACATTCTTATCGTGCCTAAGCTGAATCCCACATAAGCAATGAAAAGATGGGCTGATGAGGGGCGTGGCACAATAGAATGCCAAGCCGTATCTCGACCCAACCTAACCTCTAAAGCCATACAAATTCTCGAGATAAAACGTATGCAAAATTGAAAGAAAGATAAAGTTCGTCCGTGCCGCCCACCCACACATAGTGATTCAAAAACAAGGATATGCGAATGTGTATATAGAGGGAACGAGATGGAAAGTGGGTGGAAGTCACGCATACAGGCGTGCCTTCAAGGCCGTATTGACAATGGCCATGTGTGCGGTTCATGCATAATTCAGTCGGAGAACAAGTCTGGCTATATGGCGTCCGAAAGAGACGGCAGTTAGGCAAATAACAGAGGCAGACTGCCAGACTGGCTATCTGACACACCCACATGGAAATTTTTGTTTTTCGCATGATTTGCATATGGAAGGAGCAGGAGGGGAAGGTGGAAAGTGTAGGTGGGAAAACTGGCCCAGCAGCGATAGCCAAATAAACTATAATGATGCAGGACGAGAAGCATCGCATTTGCAGTAGACAAAGGAGTATCTGCCCCTGGCCTCCAACTCCCGAAATGCGGGTAACATGTTGACAGGACATCAATTAATATCAGCGAGGGGACGCTGTCATTTCTGTCTGTCATTTGCGGAGACTCTCCGCACCGCATCCTTTCGATTATGGCCGGAAGGAAGAGTGAGAACACATCGCTTGACGTTTACAACATGTTATTGGCTTTGTTTAACTGGCGCACCTCTCTCCTCCGCTCGAAACCCGAGTGTCCCGGTTGCCCCGAGTCCATCTACGTTTACGTAACCAGAGAAGATTCAGACACATTATGTGCGCTGATTAATGATGCCAGGGCCGATGGCTTCCCTCATGGCTGGGTGGCATTAATATACGGCTGCCACGTGTACAGCCACCCACCTCTCTTGCAGCGCAGCTGAAACCGCTAATTAAAGTATCATATTAATTCCCAGGGATTAGTGCACTGGACGTTTATAAATATGGCCATGCTGACAGGCCGGGATAAGCGCAGCCAATTAAGGCGTTTGGGCACTCAGGGGAGCTGAAGACAGGAGTGGGGCAAGGCGAACACCAAGATGAGCTGTGGGAAATTAACAGCTACATGAATATGCACAGTGTTAATATACATAATTTATCAGCTGGGGGATAACCTGGCAAAATACGCCATCCACTGGCCATCTGTGCGGTGCAGAACCATCAAATGGGTATACATTATTAATGTGGTTTTACACGAAACATGGGACCACCGGTGCATATTTTTGCTATTCCCTGACTCTTCTACCAACAATTATCAGTTGCAGTGAGCAGTTAGTGAGTGAGTGTATTAACTAGGCTTATGAAAAACTATTAATTGAATATTTAAATATTTAGATGATTCCTTTACACATATTTATTACTAAGAAACAACTCCCTGCTATCAGCAGCCTTAAACTTAAACCCAATGAGTTTCCTAATTATTCAAATTTGGACAACTTCCTTCTTTTTTGGTGGCGCTCGAGAAGGTGTGGTCTCTGCAAACTTTTCCAAACTGCGGTGGCGAGAAAGGTTCATAGCGGGTGAAAGTAGGTGAAAAGGCAGAAGGGCTGATTGGCGCTGTAACTGTAATTACATTGCAACAAAACAAAAAAAGACGAAAAAACGAAATCATAAAACACACAAAGTTTTCAGCGGCTCTTGTTATGCAACTTTGTTTTCCATTTCGCGCTTAGTTACAAAAAAAGTTCGTTACTCTGGCCTCGGGCGCAGTTATTAATGGTTAATCTAACGCCATTATGTCAGTTTGGCATGAGGTGCGGACAGCATTGAGCAGAAGTCTGCCCTGCAATTCCCTGACTCGGAATTTAAACCTAAGTTTGGCCCTCTTCCGTTTCCATTCGGTATTATTTGTCAAGTGGGGTTCTGGGTCTGCCAGGGTGTTGGCTCCAAACACTTTGCAGCCACTTTGTTGCGGGTGTGCGGCTTAGCCAACTTTTGCGACTCTCAAGTGAACAACTCACCCGCGATATCCGATCTGCCTTGACAAGCTTTACTTTATAAATGCCATCTACTTCTGGACGTACGAAACTCGGTGGGGGTGCTGCTACAATTTACGGACAACCTACAATTTGGTACAATTACATTGCAAACGGGATTCACGAGTATAGTTTCATAGAATTTTAAATTGGGGAATTAAATTCAATTCAATGGTGTTTAATAAGTATAAGTAGCAAAAAAATAAGGTAAAAGGAAAATCCCAAAGTATTGGCAATCAACTTAAAGCTCCTTTTAAATTGAGTCATGTAGCGTCCAAGTTCGTATTCCCTTCCAATCCGGCGTTTTCCCCTTCAGGGACTGCCCTGTCGTGGTAGACTACTTGGCAGTGGCTTGGCCAGCAAGATGCTAATGCCGCATGGCCCTGGGACGCCTTGCGGTTTCTTTTTCCCAAGCCGACTTCTATAGCCTAGTTATAAACTAAACATTCTTACGATTATGCCCTAAGCAAGAGACAGCGAAAAGAAGCAGGAAAGTGGTAGAGACAGCTCTTGGGGCAATAGACGACCTAAATTCAGCAAATTGCGTATACGCACGGACTGCAGGGACTCACATACATATATGTATATGTCACTGGGTTCCCTGTCCCGTGCTCTGTACTCTGTGCTCGGTGCGATAAATATAAGCCGTAGGAGAACATACGCAGGTCGGGTTGGGTCTCCGAGATTATCATTTATAAAAAGCACAAGGGATACACATGCCACAGGGCCAACAGCTGGATGAAGCCATACAAGCCAATAGCCATCCACAAACACGAACACGACCACGACCACGACCACCCCACCGGTACTTTTGTCTTGTATTTTTTACGCGTACGTGAGCACATTTGACCACTGCCCCGGAGGTGGTGGTGCACCAGTCCTCCATACAGATGGCTTGTCAACGACTATTTAGTGCGGAAAATGCGTAAATTATTTACGTACATACACATACACATAAAAACATTTCGACGATGGGGTCCGAAAAAGCCTCATCATCGCTCCTATCTTTATCATTATTATCGTGGTTAGGCAAGGGGCAGTGAAGGAAAGGGAGGGGCCAAGGTCGCCGGCAAGGTCACACGAAACTGAAAACACAACTAAGGGCTTAATTAAAGCATTACAATTAAAGATTCATTAAATGATTTCTAGCCACGGCAACTGGGCCTCGAGGGGGCTGTAGTGTGCCAGCAGTCAAGACAATGAAGCCAACCCTTGACAATCGAAATACACTTGATGTGCCGTGCGTGCTCGAGTCCAAGTCCGTGCCTAGCATCTCTGGCAGCACCTCTGACCGTCTGTTTACCCATTCATTGGGGGGAACTGTGCGTCCCGACAACGGTGGACGGTGTGACTGGCCTGAAAGAAGGAGGTCAGCCCATAAAAGGGTGAAATCGCTTGCCTCAATCCCGCAAACTCCATTTCCGCCATATAATCTGGTGTTGTGGGAGCTGGTGGCACTGCATCATTAGCGTCACAGTACTTTTACATGCAAGCCATAGAGGTTAAATACTGCTTAGAATATCAAAATATATAAATATCACGTACAGCTGACTCACCGTTTATCACCAGCTTTAGGCCCTGTTGGGTATAGATATAGAAAAACGTATTATAGTAGACCACCGTGAACTAATAGAACATATTTTCTAAACCCTTTTCATACAGGCGAACGACTCATTCAATATGCCAGTGAGAATCTAGTGACGGAGGTGCTCATCCATCCGCAGTACAACACTCTGATCCAGTGCATGCGCAACCTGCTAAGCAGCTTTACCCGCCACCGGCACATCATCCACGCCGGCTACACCTTCAGTGGCAATGGTTCCTGGATACTGCAGGTCTGACCCTCTACTCCTCATTTTTTCCGAATGGGACGCTTATACGCGGTTTATTTGCAGGATGGAACTTTTTCTGTGGCGGACTTCTCCGAGGCTCTCCAGGAGCACGACGTACAAAGGGTGATTCGCGCTTACGCGGACACCATCACCATGAACATCCACTGCGCGGACGCGGGTCTGTGGCACACTCTCCCGGAGAAGTCCTTTGCGCGCCAGTGCCGGATCCAGATCAACCCTGTGGACGTCCTGGACACGAGCAGCGAGTGCATCAACGGCTTTATAGGTAAGACTGTTCGAACCAAAACAACATGCCAAAATATATGCATTTTAATTTACAATTTTGGGTCGGTCTTTTATCCTGGATCCTTTTCTGAATTTTCGGAAAATTTTCGATCATTGGTCATATATTTGGTCATTTAATAACAATGACACTGTTTTCAGATTATCTGGCGCCCATGGTGATGCCGACCTCGCTGAGGGAGCTACTCGAGACCTCGGACGTCGTGGGAAATATCCGCTTCACGCATCCCACGCTTTACGTCTTCCCCGGCGGTCAGGGTGACGCTGCGCTCTTCGGGATCAACGGCTTTAACATGCTGGGTACGTATAGCGTTTAATGAAGTACATATAATTATATAAGGAATACTTACCAACCACCTTTCACCGAACAGTTGACGGCGGTTTCAATCGGAAGGCATGCTTCTGGGACTTTGCCCGGCACCTGGACCGACTGGACGCGGTTCTGATGACGCGCCTTAACAACAGCAACGTACAGGGCCTGGGGGCGGTGGTGTCGCGCAAGCGGGACTCCCACGTCTACCCCCAGATCGGACACTTCTTCGGCAACGTACCTGACCGCAAGGGGCTCCCCAGCCCCGACGGCGACAAGGACCGCGACCCACTGCTGATCGATCTCTTCGAGCGCGGACACGGGATCGTCAGCGACCTGAAGGCACTGGACCTGAAGCCGCAGGGTTGCTACCGCAACCAGGAGCCGGTGAACCTCTACCACAAGGTGGGACACGGCACCCTGGATATGTATGTGATAAGCCCGGCACGCGACTCTAAAGAGGTGAAGGAGTTCCTTCAGAAGTGGCACGCCGGCGACCAGCGGCTCTTTGCCGCCCGAGAGTCTCGTGACTTTAACTTCCCGCTGCAGAACTTGGTATCCATATGCGCGTTGCTCGTGTGGCAGCCCGCCAACCCGGACGACACTATCACCCGTATCCTCTTCCCGGGCAGTACTCCTGACTTCAAGATCCAGGAGGGCCTCGAGAAACTTAAGCACCTGGAGTTCATGAAGCACTCCACCTGCACAGCCAAATCGATTGCCCCCGCCATCCAGACCGTGCCCGGCGTTCGCAAAAGCCTAAAGTCGGCCATTGAAGCTACGCCCGCTCCGCCCAGCGCCAGCTACAAATCCTCGAAGTTCGGGCCCGTGGCCAGTGCCGCTATAGCCGTCCAGCATCCGCAGCAGCAAGACAACAAGGCAAGAGAGGCGGCGGCAGTTGCAGCGGCAGCGGCTGCGGCTGCGGCTGCATCCGCGGCATCCATCGTTCGCACCAAAGCCGATTCCATCGACACGGATGTAGAGCCGGAGCAAGAGCAGGAACCTGAACCCGCTGACACTGGCGATGAAGCAGCTCCTGCAGAACAAGAGCCCGAGGCTGATACGGAACCAGAGCACGAACCCGAGGCCGATCAGGATAACAAGGATGCCGAAGAGGAGAAAAAGGTGGAAGTGCTTATCATGAAGCCACAGCAGGGGACAGCACCTGCAACATTCCTAGCCTCTGAAAAGGATGCTCTTGATGCTGCCCCTGCCGATGCCACGCCCACCGGCAAGCCCGGAAAGGGGTCGGCCAAGGGCAAGGCGGAAAAGCCTCGCGCGGAGGTAAAGCCCGTGGTGCGCTCCCGCATCGACACCAAGCCGCCCAAGTCCATGGACCGCAAGCTGGCCAAGCGGGACGAGAAGAAGAGCTCGCCTACGGCTACGCCGGCCGCGCGGGCACCTGTGGCTCGCGATGTCAAACCGAAGGTGCTGAGCCGCCCGGCCACCAAGTCAAGTCCAAGTAGCACCCCCGCTAAGAGCGCAAAGGAGGCCAACAACCGCAAAGTGTTGGAGTCCAAGCAGCAAGCGGCTAGAGTGCAGGCCTCAAGCACAACCTCCAGGAGGATCACTAGCACTGCAAGTGAAAGGCGTGTGCATCAGCAAGCGGAGGCGAAGACAGCGACAACTGGGGCCACTCAGGCGACGCAGAGGAAGCCCATCTCGCGAAGACCTCGTGGCGTTTCGCCCTCAAAGCGTGCACCAGCACCCGGAAGTCCGGTCAAGCAGGCGAAGCCAAAGGTGGTGGACCTAAAGAAGACGCGCCTGGATAAGGGCGGCACCACCGACTCCAGCCTGGTGTCCACCCCTTCCGCAGATGAAGCCACGGCTGCCAAAAAACTGCAGGACCTTACCGCCTCACAGGAGTTAGACGCAGAGAAGCAGCGCGAATTGGACGACCTTAAGGAGGAACAGGAGGTGGTTCGTGAGATTGAGGCGGTGTTCAGCCGGGACGAAATGAAGCGTCAGCAGCACCAGCAAATCAAGGCCGAGCTGCGTGAAATGCCCGCCGAGGGAACTGGTGATGGTGAGGATGAGCCAGAGGAGGAGGAAGAGTACCTGATAATCGAAAAGGAGGAAGTGGAGCAGTATACCGAAGACTCAATCGTCGAGCAAGAGAGCAGCATGACCAAGGAGGAGGAGATCCAGAAGCACCAGCGCGACTCACAAGAATCAGAAAAGAAGCGCAAAAAGAGTGCCGAGGAGGAGATCGAGGCGGCCATTGCAAAGGTAGAAGCCGCCGAGCGCAAAGCGCGACTGGAGGGCGCCTCGGCCTCGGCCTCTGCCCTGCAAGACGAACCGGAATTGGATGCGGACTTGGAGCAGGCCGAAATCAAGGCGGAGGTCCAGGAAATCATTGCAACTGCTAAGGACATTGCCAAGTCGCGTACCGAGGAGCCATTGACAAAGCCCGCCGAGGAGGAGTTCTCCTCGCCTACGCCCGAAGAGAAACTGAGCAAGAAGACGTCAGACACAAAGGATGAGCCACACGGAGCACCAGTAGACGTCATGCTCGTCAATCTTCAGGAAAGCCTGCCCGAGGAGAAGTTCTCGGCCACCATTGAGTCGGGGGCAACTACGGCGCCCACACTTCCCGAGGACGAGCGCATTCCGCTGGATCAAATCAAGGAGGACCTGGTGATCGAGGAGAAGTATATAAAGGAGGAGACCAAGGAAGTAGAGGCTATTGCCGTGACAC
This sequence comes from Drosophila rhopaloa, assembly GCF_018152115.1. Lineage (NCBI taxonomy): Eukaryota > Metazoa > Arthropoda > Insecta > Diptera > Drosophilidae > Drosophila > Drosophila rhopaloa. The sequence goes on along the minus strand of NW_025335123.1, from coordinate 25,937,591 downwards.
ACGTACATGCTCTTTCCAAAGCGGCACCATCCGCAATCGCGGATGTATTAGTCGCAACCGCCAAGGATGCCCCCAAACACGCCGAGGTCGAGATTTTGGGTGAGCTGCACGAATCCGGTGAGCGGGTGCTCCCCATGAAGATGACCTTCGAGGCGCAGCAGAACCTTCTGCGTGATGTCATCAAAACTCCCGACGAAGTGGCAGATCTACCCGTCCATGAGGAAGCCGATCTCGGGCTATACGAAAAAGATAGTCAGGACGCCGGCGCCAAAAGCATCTCACACAAAGAAGAATCCGCCAAGGAAGAAAAGGAGACCGACGACGAGAAGGAGGCCAAGGAAGCAGAGGTAGAACCAGAAGCTGAACCGAAAAAGGAAGAACCCTACAAAGTAGAACTCAAACAGTCAGCACAGGAGGTGGCCGAAGAATTTGTGGCAACTGAGGCTGTAGTGAAGAAACAGACAGAGGAGTTGGTGACCCTCGACACCGAAAGGATTGTGGAGATAGGTATAGCCGCTGCCCAAGCAGGTCAGGAACAGCAAAAGGATCAAGAAAAAGAGAAGGAAGAAGTGCCTGATCAAAAGGCAGAGTTGGGAATCATCACGGAAAAGGAGACCAAAAAGTCTGCCAGCACTCCTGAAGAGAAGGAGACCAGCGACATTACTTCCGAAGATGAGCTGCCAGCGCAGCTGGCGGAACAGATCACGATGACCGTTCCCCCAAAAGATAGTAGGGATCGTGAGGACACCGTCTCGATGGAGAGTCCAGCCACCATCGAGGAGGCAATAGAAGTCGAGGTGGAGGCCAAGCAAGAAGCCCAAAAACAGGATTCACAAAAGGGACCGGTTGCCGCCGAGAGCACCAAAGCCGACAAGTCGCCACTTGCATCGACGGAGGCCTCCCGTCCTCAGTCTGCAACTGGAAGCGTCAAGGACGATGCTGAGCAGCCAGAAGCCGACAAATCCAAAGAGTCCTCCCGCCCCGAATCGGTGGCGGGTGGAACAAAGCCTGATAGTTCAAAAGACGAGAAGTCCCCACTTGCGTCTAAAGAAGTTTCTCGGCGGCAATCCGCTGCAGAGATCGTCAAAGATGAAGCCAAGGAACCTGAAAGACATCGAGAAGCTTCCCGACCAGGCTCAGTGGCTGGCTCCCGTCGTGAATCAATTTCAGAAAGCGTCAAAGTTGAAAAGTCTTCCCTTGCCACCAAGGAAGTGTCCCGGCCAGATTCCGTTGCTGAAAGCATTAAAGATCAAGCTGATAAGGTAGATAGCCGCCGGGAGTCTGTAGCCGAAAGCGTCAAGCCAGACAGTGCAAAGGACGAGAAGTCTCCACTTGCATCAAAGGAAGCCTCCAGGCCAGAATCCGTTGCAGAAAGCGTCAAAGAAGAAGCTGACAAATCTGTTGAGCCATCCCGGCCGGCATCTGTTGCAGAAAGCGCCAAGGGAGAGAAGTCCGCCAAGGACGTAGAAAGTCGCCGGGAGTCTGTAGCTGAAAGCGTCAAGCCAGACAGTGCAAAGGACGAGAAGTCTCCACTTGCATCAAAGGAAGCTTCCAGGCCAGAATCCGTTGCAGAAAGCGTCAAAGAAGAAGCTGAAAAATCTGTTGAACCATCGCGACCGGCATCTGTTGCAGAAAGCGCCAAGGGAGAGAAGTCCGTTGAGGACGTAGATACTCGCCGGGAGTCTGTCGCCGAAAGCCTCAAGCCAGACAGTGCAAAGGACGAAAAATCTCCACTTGCATCAAAGGAAGCTTCCAGGCCAGAATCCGTTGCAGAAAGCGTCAAAGATGAAGCTGACAAATCCGTGGAACCATCGCGGCCGGCATCTGTTGCAGAAAGCGCCAAAGGAGAGAAGTCCGTTGAGGACGTAGATACTCGCCGGGAGTCTGTAGCCGAAAGCGTCAAGCCAGACAGTGCAAAGGACGAAAAGTCTCCACTTGCATCAACGCAAGCTTCCAGGCCAGAATCCGTTGCAGAGAGCGTCAAAGATGAAGCTGACAAATCCGTTGAACCATCCCGGCCGGCATCTGTTGCAGAAAGCGCCAAAGGAGAGAAGTCCGTTGAGGACGTAGATACTCGCCGGGAGTCTGTAGCCGAAAGCGTCAAGCCAGACAGTGCAAAGGACGAGAAGTCTCCACTTGCATCAAAAGAAGCTTCCAGGCCAGAATCCGTTGCAGAGAGCGTCAAAGAAGGAGCACAAAAATCCGTTGAACCATCCCGGCCGGCATCTGCTGCCGAAAGCGCCGAAGGAGAGAAATCCGTCGAGGACGTAGATACTCGCCGGGAGTCTGTAGCCGAAAGCGTCAAGCCAGACAGTGTAAAGGATGAAAGGTCTCCATTTGCATCAAAGGAGGCTTCCAGGCCAGAATCCGTTGCAGAAAGCGTCAAAGAAGAAGCTGACAAATCTGTTGAGCCATCCCGGCCGGCATCTGTTGCAGAAAGCGCCAAGGGAGAGAAGTCCGCCAAGGACGTAGAAAGTCGCCGGGAGTCTGTAGCTGAAAGCGTCAAGCCAGACAGTGCAAAGGACGAGAAGTCTCCACTTGCATCAAAGGAAGCTTCCAGGCCAGAATCCGTTGCAGAAAGCGTCAAAGAAGAAGCTGACAAATCTGTTGAGCCATCCCGGCCGGCATCTGTTGCAGAAAGCGCCAAGGGAGAGAAGTCCGCCAAGGACGTAGAAAGTCGCCGGGAGTCTGTAGCCGAAAGCGTCAAGCCAGACAGTTCAAAGGACGAAAAATCTCCACTTGCATCAAAGGAAGCTTCCAGGCCAGAATCCGTTGCAGAAAGCGTCAAAGAAGAAGCTGACAAATCTGTTGAACCATCCCGACCGGCATCTGTTGCAGAAAGCGCCAAGGGAGAGAAGTCCGCCGAGGTCGTAGAAAGTCGCCGGGAGTCTGTAGCCGAAAGCGTCAAGCCAGACAGTGCAAAGGACGAAAAATCTCCACTTGCATCAAAGGAAGCTTCCAGGCCAGAATCCGTTGCAGAAAGCGTCAAAGATGAAGCTGACAAATCTGTTGAACCATCCCGACCGGCATCTGTTGCAGAAAGCGCCAAAGGAGAGAAGTCCGCCGAAGTCGTAGAAAGTCGCCGGGAGTCTGTAGCCGAAAGCGTCAAGCCAGACAGTGCAAAGGACGAGAAGTCTCCACTTGCATCAAAGGAAGCTTCCAGGTCAGAATCCGTTGCAGAAAGCGTCAAAGAAGAAGCTGACAAATCTGTGGAACCATCGCGACCGGCATCTGTGGCAGAAAGCGCCAAGGAAGAGAAATCCGCTGAAGACGTAGAAAGTCGCCGGGAGTCTGTAGCTGAAAGCGTCAAGCCAGACAGTGCAAAGGACGAAAAATCTCCACTTGCATCAAAGGAAGCTTCCAGGCCAGAATCCGTTGCAGAAAGCGTCAAAGATGAAGCTGACAAATCTGTTGAACCATCCCGACCGGCATCTGTTGCAGAAAGCGCCAAAGGAGAGAAGTCCGCCGAAGTCGTAGAAAGTCGCCGGGAGTCTGTAGCTGAAAGCGTCAAGCCAGACAGTGCAAAGGACGAGAAGTCTCCACTTGCATCAAAGGAAGCTTCCAGGTCAGAATCCGTTGCAGAAAGCGTCAAAGAAGAAGCTGACAAATCTGTGGAACCATCGCGACCGGCATCTGTGGCAGAAAGCGCCAAGGGAGAGAAATCCGCTGAAGACGTAGAAAGTCGCCGGGAGTCTGTAGCTGAAAGCGTCAAGCCAGACAGTGCAAAGGACGAAAAATCTCCACTTGCATCAAAGGAAGCTTCCAGGCCAGAATCCGTTGCAGAAAGCGTCAAAGAAGAAGCTGAAAAATCTGTTGAGCCATCCCGACCGGCATCTGTTGCAGAAAGCGCCAAGGGAGAGAAGTCCGCCAAGGACGTAGAAAGTCGCCGGGAGTCTGTAGCCGAAAGCGTCAAGCCAGACAGTGCAAAGGACGAAAAATCTCCACTTGCATCAACGCATGCTTCCAGGCCAGAATCCGTTGCAGAAAACGTCAAAGATGAAGCTGATAAATCTGTTGAACCATCCCGGCCGGCATCTGTTGCAGAAAGCGCCAAGGGAGAGAAATCCGCTGAAGACGTAGAAAGTCGCCGGGAGTCTGTAGCCGAAAGCGTCAAGCCAGACAGTGCAAAGGACGAAAAATCTCCACTTGCATCAACGCATGCTTCCAGGCCAGAATCCGTTGCAGAAAACGTCAAAGATGAAGCTGATAAATCTGTTGAACCATCCCGACCGGCATCTGTTGCAGAAAGCGCCAAGGGAGAGAAGTCCGCCAAGGACGTAGAAAGTCGCCGGGAGTCTGTAGCCGAAAGCGTCAAGCCAGACAGTGCAAAGGACGAAAAATCTCCACTTGCATCAAAGGAAGCTTCCAGGCCAGAATCCGTTGCAGAAAACGTCAAAGATGAAGCTGATAAATCTGTTGAACCATCCCGGCCGGCATCTGTTGCAGAAAGCGCCAAGGGAGAGAAATCCGCTGAGGACGTAGAAAGTCGCCGGGAGTCTGTAGCCGAAAGCGTCAAGCCAGACAGTGCAAAGGACGAGAAGTCTCCACTTGCATCAAAGGAAGCTTCCAGGCCAGAATCCGTTGCAGAAAGCGTCAAAGATGAAGCTGACAAACCTGTTGAACCACCCCGATCGGCATCTGTTGCAGAAAGCGCAAAAGGAGAAAAATCCGCTGAGGACGTAGATAGTCGCCGGGAGTCTGTTGCCGACAGCGTCAAGGACGAGAAGTCCCCACTTGCCTCGAAGGACGCTTCCAGGCCAGAATCTGTTGCAGGAAGCACCACAGAAGAGAGCAAACAGAACGAGAAGGCCGCTCAAGCCGCCAAGGAAGGATCGCGTCCAGACTCAGTGGCAGAAAGTGTTGAAGATGACGCTGAAAAATCAAAAGAACTCTCCCGACGGGAATCGATAGCTGAAAGTGTGAAGGAAGCGATCTCCCCACTTGCATCGAAAGAAGGGTCAAGGCGCGGATCAGTAATTGAGAGTATCCTAGATAAAATTAAAAGGCCTGAGAGCCGACGAGAGTCGGTCGCTGAAACCATAAAGACAGATGCAAAGTCTTCTCAGGCCTCCAAAGATGTATCGCGCCCAGAATCGGCCGCGGAAAATGTGAAAGACAAAGTCGATAAATCCGCAGAACCATCACAACCAGGGTCCGTGTCCGAAATTATTAATGAGGAAATCAGCAAGGTTGACCAGTCGCCTATCGCCTCTAAGAATGTCTCTAGAGCGGAATCAATAGCGGAAAGCGATAGGGATGACACCGACAAGCCTGAATCTGTTGTGGAAACTGTTGCCTTAAAGGAAATTTCGCGACCAGAGGCTATTGTTGAAAGCAAAGGAGATACCCAGTCGAAGGAGGCCTCGCGCCCCGAATCTGTTGCAGAAAGCGCCAAAGGAGATTCTACAAAGGGCGAAAAATCTCCATTGGCATCTCGACCAGCATCCGTTGCAGAAAGTGTAAAAGATGAGGCTGAGAAGTCCAAGGAACCGTCTAGGCCAGAGTCGGTGGCAGAAAGCATTAAGGCAGAAAGTATTAAGGATGAAAAATCAGCACTGCCATCTAAAGAAACGTCGAGGTCCGCATCTGTTGTGGAAGGCGTAAACGATGAGGCTGAAAAGTCGAAGGAAGCATCTCGGCGAGAGTCGGTAGCCGAAAGCATTAAGGCGGAAAGCAGCAAGGGTATTCCATCTGTTCAGGTATCCAGGGAAGCATCAAGACCAGAATCGGTGGTAAAAAGCATTGAAGACGATGCTGAGAGACCAGAAAGTCGCCGTGCATCTGTAACTGAGAGTGTTAAACCGGAAAGTGCTAAAGACGAGAAGTCGCCAGCAGCCTCGAAGGAAATTTCTCGGCCGGAATCCGTGGCGGAGAGTGTTAAAGACGAGGCAGATAAATCCAAGGAACCATCCCGGCGGTCATCTGTCGCAGAAAGCGTAAAGTCGGATAGTTCAAAGGTTGTCAAGTCTTCACTTGCTTCTAGGGAAGCGTCCCGACCAGAGTCTGTTACTGAAAGTATTAACGATGAAACCGAAAAATCCAAAGTGCCGCCTCGAAGGGAATCTGTGGCTGAAAGCGTAAAGGCGGAAAGTGTTCTGGTAAGGCTTTAATATTTTCAATTTAATTTTTGACTATATATTTTAACTGTTCCCAGGACGACAAATCGCGCCCGGCATCCGTTGTGGAAAGCCTAAAAGATGAAGCAGAAAAGCCAGAAAGCCGCCGGGAATCGGTTGCTCAAAGCCTAACGACCGCCAGTGATAAGGACGAGAAGTCCCCACTGGCTTCAAAGGAAGTCTCCAGGCCAGGATCTGTTGCTGAAAGCATTAAAGATGATCTTGAAACGCCTGAGAAAATTAGAGACGACAAGTCGAATGAGCCCTCCCGACGCGAGTCTCTGTCTGAAAAGTCCGCTATCCTTTCGAAGGAGATCTCGCCCAGACCAGTATCTGTGGCAAGTGACCATGAAGCTGCCGTCGATGTTGAGGCCGAGCCAAAGTCTTCCATCTCCCCCGAAGAAGCCCCGCTTCCAGAGTCAATTGCTGAAACTGCCTCATCACCAATTGAGGAAGCGGCCGTGGAGTTCTCTGAGATCGAAGTTGTGAAAAGAGCTAGCCTTGCGCTTAGCCTTCAAGCGGGCCCAGGAGGAAAACTGCCAACGGACTCAAGTCCTGTTGACGTGGCCGAGGGTGACTTTTCACATGTCGTCGCTCCGGTTTCATCTACCACAGCAACTCTTACCAAGCCAGCAGAGCTCTCGCAGGTCGGTGCTGCTGTAACCGCCTCGTCTCCTGTAGATGAAGCTCCAAAAACGACATTTTCTCCGGCGCAAGAATCCCGACCAGATTCTCCTGCAGAATGCGCAAGTCCCGAGCTTGCCAAGGATGAAAAATCGACTCTAGCTTCAAAGGAACCTTCGAGGGCCGGATCAGTTGCGGAAACTCCTAAGGACGAGGACGAACCTAAAGACTTCGCACAATTCCAAGAAAGAGGAATATTACCATTGAATATTGACCTTAAGGGTAAACTCCCAACATTGTCGAGTCCTGTGGATGTGGCTCATGGTGATTTCCCTCAGACAGCCACACCCACAAGCTCCCCAACTTCAGGCCCAACACAACCAGCTGAGCTCTCCAAAGTCGACATTGAGAAGACAGCATCGAGTCCTGTAGATGAGGCTCCCAAGTCCCTAATTGGATCTCCACTTAAGGAACGCCCAGAATCTCCTGCTGAAAGTGCCCAGGACGACGCTGATAAAACCGGTTTAATAATTGGCTCAAAGGAGGTGTCACGTCGTGAATCAATCGCAGAAACTACAAATGCTGTCGAAAAGTCCAAGGAGCCATCTCGACGTGAATCACTTGCCGGAAGCGTGTCTGTTGCAGAAAGCATTCAGGATGTGGAAAGTGCTGAGAAACTAGATAGCCGACGGGAGTCCAAACCAGAAGCCGTAGACAGCGTTGCTGATAAGGCTGAATCAAAGGAGCCATCCCGCCGGGAATCTGTAGCGGGAAGCGCCAAAGCAGAAAGCACTAAGGATGATAAGTCTCCACTGGCATCGAAAGAAATTTCGAGGCCAGAATCCGTCATGGAATGTGCAAAAGATGATGCAGAAAAAGGTGATAAATCTCCCCTTGCCTCCATGGAAGTGTCCCGGCCAGTCTCTGCTGTGGAAAGTGTCAAGGACGAAGGTGAAAAAACGGAGAGTCGACGAGAATCGATTGCAGAGAGCCTACAAGCAGAAAGTGTCAAGGACGATAGGTCTCCGCAGGCCTCCAAGGAAGTCTCAAGGCCTGAGTCTGTCGCAGAGAGCGTTAAGGATGAAAAGTCAGCACCAGCATCAAAAGAAGCTTCTCGACCTGAATCCGTCGTAGAAAGCATTAAAGATGAAGCTGAAAAAGAAGGAATTCGTCGTGAATCTCTCGCAGTTAGCGTGAAATCCGAAAGTGCAAGGGACGGCACCACACCACTACCCCCTACTGAACTTTCTCGACCAGAGTCCGTTGTAGAAAGCGTCAAGTCTGAAGGCGACAAGAACGCAAGCCGCCGTGACTCAGTCGCTGACAGTACACAGCCAGACATTGCTGAGCACGGAAAAACTCCCCTTGCGTCGAAGGAAGTTTCTCGACCTGCATCTGTGGCGGAAAGTGTCAAAGATGAGACTGAAAAACCAGAAAGCGGTCGTGAATCCGTGGCGGAAAGCGTTAAAGATGAAGCTGCCCAGTCTAAGGAGCCCTCTCGTCCCGAATCTGTTGCAGAAAGCGTTAAAGATGAAGCTGCCCAGTCTAAGGAGGCCTCTCGTCCCGAATCTGTTGCAGAAAGCACCAAAGGCGATAAATCTCCATTGGCATCCCGACCAGCATCCGTTGCAGGAAGTGTAAAAGATGAGGCTGACAAGTCCAAGGAACCGTCTAGGCCAGCGTCGGTGGTAGAAAGCATTAAGGCAGAAAGTATTAAGGATGAAAAATCAGCGCTTCCATCTAAAGAAACGTCCAGATCAGCATCTGTTGTGGAAAGTGTACACGATGAGGCTGACAAGTCGAAGGAAGCATCTCGGCGAGAGTCGGTGGCTGAAAGCGTTAAGGCGGAAAGCAGCAGTAATGACAAATCTCCTCTTGTGTCAAATGAGGCACCAATATCACAATCCCTTAAAGAGGAAGCAGATGTGGCTGATGACAAATCAAAGGAAGCGTCGCGCCGCGAGTCCGTGGCTGAAAGTATAGGGGCGGCTAGTAAAAATAGTGACTTGCCAGCTGCCTCACCCAAGGAATCGCAGGCAGCATCACGACGCGAGTCAGTATCCGAAAGCGTGATGGCACCAAGTTCCAAGGACGAGAAGCCATCACTTTCTTTGAGCCCGCAGTCGGTGGACGACAAGTCGCCAGCTGGCTCAAAGGAAATATCCCGCCCTGCATCGGTGGCCGAGACCGCATCCTCTCCCATCGATGAAGGTTTGCGCCACATCGCTGACTTAAGTCTGCCCCTGAGCCAAATGACAACCGAAGCCAAAGGCATACTTCCAACTCTCTCCAGTCCGGTTGATGTGGCTGAAGGTGACTTCTCGAAAGTACAAGTTGACTCCATACAACAAGCTACACCTTCCAAACCAGCGGAGCTTGCCCAGGCGGATACGGCGCACACAGCCGGAAGTCCCGTGGATGAGGCTCCTACAATCCTGGAGGACATCGAAGTTGTTAAAGAGCATATCACCCTTGTAGCAGAAGAAGACCTGCTGGGTATCAAGGAAACTAAATCCGAGACAAAGCAATCGGAAACATCGTTGTTCGAATCCTTCTCCTCCAAAGTCGAGGAGAAAGTCGAGAAGCTTGAGAGCTCGGTGAAACAGGTGGAGACGAAGACCGAGAGTGCAGTAAAGCAGGTGGAAAGTACTGTGACAGGTACCCTGGAACAGGTGAGCAAGGAAAGCAGCGAGCAACTGAAGGAGATCAAATCCGTTCTGGACACCAAGGTCAGCAGCGTGACCAGCTTACTCTGCACTGCCGTGGAGACAGTCGAAAAGAAAGTGCATCAGTTGACAGAGACTGTAAGTGAAAAAGCCTCCGAAATTGCCGAGGCCGCGGAGTTTGGTCAGGATAAGAGCAGTCTGGATCTGGGTACTTTTTCGGAGCTGCGTGAAACGCACATCACCACCGTGGGCTCGCCCGAGTTTACGGTTACGATCTGCGAGCGGGATGAATCCGTGCTGCACGACATCAAGGAGGAGGACGAGGAGCACCGCTTTTCGCCACCTAGCGATGGCGGCAAGACAGGAATTGTGCCACCCCAGCCGATGCGACCGTTATCGCCGCGCGAGGAGGAAGTGGCAAAAATTGTAGCAGACGTGGCCAAGGTACTAAAGTCTGACAAGGCCATTACCGACATCATACCTGACTTTGACGAACGCCAGTTGGAGGAAAAGCTTAAATCCACCGCCGAGGAGGAGTCCGACAAGAGTGAGGGGGGCGAGAAGTCCCTGCAGATCTGCGTGAAGGTAGAAATCGAGTCCGAGAAGTCATCGCCCGACCAAAAATCTGGCCCAATTTCCATCGAGGAAAAGGACAAGATCGAACAATCCGAAAAAGCACAGTTACGGCAGGGAGCAGCTGCTGTCAGTCGCCCTGAGTCGGCTGCCAGCCAGCCAGAGTCTGTGTCCTCCCGCCCCGAGTCAGTAGCCAGTCACGAGCAGAAGGAGGAGGAAGCCAAGCCCAAGGAACAGTCATCTCCCATTCCAAGCAAGGAGTCCGTTGCCAGCCAGGATGACGAGAAGGACATCAAGACATCCCGCCCAGCATCCATCACCAGCCAGTGCAGTGCCAAGGATGTCGTTGAGGAGACGACAGAGTCGCTTCTTCACTCATTAACCACTGAGACCGTCGAGAGCAAAAAGGTGGAAGAGAAGTCGAGTATGGAGTCCGAGTCCACTTCAGTCACTAAGTCCACAGTCCTCTCGAGTCAGTCAGTCCAACTACGCGAGGATTCCACGAGCGACTCGCTGAGCAGCAGCCTTAAGGTAGAGGACAGCTCTCGACGCGAGTCACTCTCCAGTTTGCTGGCCGAGAAGGGTGCCATCACAACGAGCACCAGTCTGAAGGAGGACACCAGTACCGCCGCATCTCAGCTGGAAGAGCTGCTGGTGCAGTCCGAAGAGTGCTCATCAGAGTCAATCGTAAGCGAGATTCAGACCAGTACCGCTCAGAAGTCATTTAGGGAAACCAAAGAGTCTAAGGAAGGAAAGGAAACCAGCAGCTTCAGCACCAGCAGTTTCACCAAAGACGACAACCTCAAGGAGACGGTGGCCGAATTTCTGGCCACCGAGAAGATCGTCTCCGCCAAGGAAACCTTCAGCGCCGAGGCCACCAAGACAGCCGACGAGTGCCTGAAAAAAGCCACCGCCAGCAGTGTTTCCAGCTCCACCGCCTCCCAAAAGCCGCTTTTCGTGGGGACGGACGAGTCCCGACGGGAGTCTCTACTGAGCCAGGGCAGCGAGGGCCGCCTGACCCACAGTGATCCTGAGGATGAGGAGGCTGATGAGGAAGACGAGGAGCGCGCCAGTGTGAAGGAGAGCCGCTCCAAGTCCATTGCCACCATCATGATGACTAGCATCTACAAGCCTAGCGAGGATATAGAGTCAATTGCCACGCTCGCCGAGGAGGAGCACGATCAAATAGAGGATATGGGCCAAAAGACCACCTCCATCACCACCAGCACCAGCAAGACCACAACTCTTCTGCAGTCCAGTGAGCAGAGCAGCAGCAGCACCACCAGCAGCTCCAAGGTGGAATCCATTACGCTCACACAAATCGATCAGAGTGGCCAGGATCAAGCCCGGTTTGCGAGTGACCCCGCTGATCGCAAGACTCCGCCAACGGCGCCCGTCAGTCCCAGCGTAAAGCCATTGAGCTCGACGGGATCTGCTGGCTCTGTAATTGGAACTGCAGTCGGAGCTGCTGGCGGAAAGTGCGAATCCAGCGCAGCCAGCATCGTCTCCTCTTCGGGCCCGCTCTCGCCCAAGGACATCAGCGGCAAGTCCAGTCCCGGCGCTCTTACCTCGGAGAGCCAGTCCATTCCCACTCCGCTGGGTCGCGAGTCCCACACGGAGACACCCGAGTCATCGCCCAAGCCCACGTCGCCTTTTCCGCGCGTCACCAAGGACGAGCTAAAGTCTCTGGAAATTCAGGTGAGTACCCAACACGGAAACTAACTTCGGGCAGCCGAAGTCTTAATACCTTGGCAGTATTTGCGAAAATTGATATATGAGTGCACTGCGCGAACATTTTAATAAAATTAGGAAAGAGTTTCGAAAAATGGCTTTGCCCAAAAGGGACCTAAAACCAGCACTTCTAAGCCCATAACTTTTCCTACAGACATCCGATTTCAAAGTGGCTTACTTCTAAATGATTGTGGTTTAATTCTCTAAAAATCTGTATACTCAACTTTACTTTTTATTTTTGGGTAGATTTTTCATGATTTTTAAAGTATTACCCATTTCCAAATTTTCGATAAATGGCTTTGTAGAAAAGATACCTAAAACCTGCACTTCTAAGCCCATAACTCTTCCTACAGACATCCGATTTCAAAGTGGCTTACTTCTAAATGATTGTGGTTTAATTCTCTAAAAATCTGTATACTCAACTTTGTTTTTTATTTTTGGGTCGATTTTTCATCATTTTTATAGTAAAACCCATTTCCAAATTTTCGATAAATGGCTTTGTAGAAAAGATACCTAAAACCTGCACTTCTAAGCCCATAACTCTTCCTACAGACATCCGATTTCAAAGTGGCTTACTTCTAAATGATTGTGGTTTAATTCTCTAAAAATCTGTATACTCAACTTGTTTTGTATTTTTGGGTCGATTTTTCATCATTTTTATAGTGTTACCCCTTTCCATATTTTCAAAAAATGGCTTTGTAGAAAAGTAACCTAAAACCTGCACTTCTAAGCCCATAACTTTTCCTACAGACATCCGATTTCAAAGTGGCTTACTTCTAAATGATTGTGGTTTAATTCTCTAAAAATCTGTATACTCAACTTTGTTTTTTATTTTTGGGTCGATTTTTCATCATTTTTATAATAAAACCCATTTCCAAATTTTCGATAAATGGCTTTGTAGAAAAGATACCTAAAACCTGCACTTCTAAGCCCATAACTCTTCCTACAGACATCCGATTTCGAAGTGGCTTACTTCTAAATGATTGTGGTTTAATTCTCTAAAAATCTGTATACTCAACTTGGTTTGTATTTTTGGGTCGATTTTTCATCATTTTTATAGTGTTACCCCTTTCCAAATTTTCGAAAAATGGCTTTGCCGAAATGTAACCTAAAACCTGCACTTCTAAGCCCATAACTTTTCCTACAGACATCCGATTTCAAAGTGGCTTACTTCTAAATGATTGTGGTTTAATTCTCTAAAAATCTGTATACTCAACTTGATTTGTATATTTGGGTAGATTTTTCATCATTTTTGTGCCTTCACTGAGTTACAAACTTCTGACCAAAATTCTAATACTCTTTGCAAGGGTTTAACAATTTGATGATTATATTTATTGGTCGGTGATTAAGTGAATTTCCTTTTTTCATCCCATATAGCACCACGAACAGGAGCAGATGCTAGAAGGAGCAGTTGCAGCCGGAGCTGAGTGCGAGGTAGATCTCCCCGAGCTGCACGAGCTGCGTGGACTAGAGAGCACTACGGCTCTGAGCGGCAGCACAGACAAGATAATCACCACCACCATCACCACGGTGACCAAAGTGATCTCGGCGGACGGCAAGGAAATAGTGACCGAGCAGAAGACGGTTACCACCACGGACAGCTCGGAGCCGGACAGCGAGAAGGTGGTGGTCACCACCACGCGCACTACAAGCGAGAGTGAACGCGACCAACTGCTGCCCAAGGAGGTGGCCCTGCTGCGCGGCCTGTACCGCGCCAGCACCCCGGGCAGTGAGGACGACGAAGACCTGCTGCTGGGATCACCCCGCAGCGCCACAAGCTACGAGCTGCAGCACTCCAGCTCCGGAGTCAGCAAGCGCTCCGACCTGGACGCCGAAGGAGACGAAAGCCAGGACGACATTCCGCCGCAGTACGGCAGCGAGGAGCACTCGACGGCGCGCTCGATCCTACTGCCTCGCACGATCGACCCCATGGCCACCTCCTTCTACGGTGCTCTGCCCGACAGCTTCGACACCGCGATGAAGCCTAGCACCGAGCCAATTCCCATCCAAGGCGCTCCGTCCGGCGATAGCCAGTCGTCGGAGAGCGTGGAGAGCACTAGCCAGACCTGGGCCGGACACAAGTTCCTCGATCAGGCGGACAAAGACTTCCAGCGGGCGCTCGAGGAGCACGTGCAGGCGCGTGGCGCCGAGGTCATGTCTTCCGTCACAGCGAAGTACTCGTACTCGCCCTCAAAGGCAGAGGAGATGGAGCAGATCGTGAGCAGCACTGCGGAACGGCAGCGCTTCCCACTGAGCGATGTCCAGCGCTCTCGTGTAGCAGAAAGCGGATTCGCCACCGTGGGTAGTGCCGCCGCCCAGCAGCAACAGGATATGTCGAAGGAAGCCACTACCACAACTGTATCATCAGCAAGCGCCACAACAACAACCACAACTACAACAAGTTCCACTGGAGCCCTGCCGAAAGACCGCCTGGAGGAGTGGGGCAAGCCCTTGGGCCTGCCATCACCTGCACCACTGCCCGTGGAGGGCGGGGCTGACATCCGCACCACGCCCAAGAAGGAACGCCGGCTGGTGGCCACCAAGACGCGACTAAACAACGAGAAAAATCTGCGCAAGCGCAGTGAATCGCCCAACAAGGTGGGCAAGAAGCCGGCGCCCGTATACGTGGACCTCACATACGTGCCGCACAACGGCAACTCTTACTACGCCCACGTGGACTTCTTCAAGCGGGTGCGGGCTCGCTACTACGTCTTCTCCGGCACGGAGCCCAGTCGCCAGGTGTACGATGCACTGCTGGAGGCCAAGCAGACATGGGAGGACAAGGAGTTGGGTGAGTAGATGTTGCAATGTTGCGCCTGGCAGATAATTCCATTTTCCGATTTCCTGGCTTGCAGAGGTCACCATCATACCCACGTACGACACCGATGTGCTGGGCTACTGGGTGGCTGAAAACGAGGAGCTGCTAGCCAAGCACCGCATCGACCTTTCGCCATCCGCCTCCCGATGCACCATTAACCTGCAGGACCACGAGACCTCGTGCTCTGCCTACCGTTTGGAGTTCTAGGCCACGGGCTTGTTTATTGCATTCGACGACGACTAAGCCAACCCATAACGCACCCAACCAAAGAAGCAGACGAGAAGAGCAATGCCAGAGGATCGACTCCATGTAGGGCTTACAAAGTGCTTGGAATCGGACTCTGGCAGCACGGGCACCAGGACAAGGGACTGGGACGAGGATAAGGATGAGGATGACGACAACAGCAACAGCAACAAAATTAGGACAACGACGAAGACAATGCAATATGGCAAGTTTCGTGCGCGGGAGCCGCAGGAAACGGAAATGAGGCGGACGCAGGCTGATATGGCGGAGTACGGGTCACGCGAATGACGCCATTTTGTTTGCAAATGCCGTCTATTAAGCTTTCGCCGACTTATTTCTGCCAAACAAAAGCTACGTAATTAATTGATATTTAGTTTCAAAAGATTAATTACCAAACAATGCAATGCAACCGGAGGAGCAGATCCTCAGTGGATTAGTCGAGAAGAACACACATTTTTGTTGCTTTCATTGAATAACGTCAAGCTGCATTGCCTAGTAATCCAAAGATCAAAATAGTTTTCAAAACCGCATAGCTAAAATATACAAAGGAAAAACCAAAAAGACGAATACAAAGCAACAAAGATGAAGAAAAAAGACACACTATATATTTAAAGAAATTAATATTCATGTTTAATGTATTAGTCGAAACTTTAACGTACCCTCCCATACCAGAGGTATTCGAATTTTAAAGCGAGCATTAACTAACTGCAAGTGTATAACCAGCAAAGTCAGAGCGCTATGTAGTCGTAGGATCATAGGATCATAACACAAAACAATGATCGGAGGCGGATCCACGGCCCGCCCTTCGGACTAAACTTAATCAAACGTTGAAGGCTAGCAGGCCATTGAAATTTCGAATAACATTTAAACTTCTCACCCAAGCAAAATCCGTGAGTCGGGGATTAGATAACACTGATAATGTCCCTCCCCCGAGATAATGCCATTTGCAATCGTTTTTGTAGTCCATCCCCACCGTTTCGATTTATTTCATTGTGTTTGGTTTCGTTGTTTCAGCAGGCAGCCGCAGAAAGACTTATAACCCGAGCAGCTATAGCAACCGATATACGTACACTTCCACTTCCACATAGGGGAGCTTAAAGGAGCAGAGAAGGGAACTGAAACCGAAAACTGGGATGGCGAGGTGTTTAGCTGGGAAATCGAGAGCCTTGAGAACACGTGTAAGGATAGAGAGCGAAGGACTCAACGCTGTGCAGGAGTTTCGATGAATGATAAGGTGTTGGACAGACGACGAAAGCAAGAAAAAGGAAACGAGGAAAGGTATGTTGAGGTTACTATATAAGGAAGCCAAGGGCTGAGTGGGTTAGGATGGTAACAGGGTAGAAGTAGAAGCTTAGGTTTGGTTGGGTGGGTTGGGGTTGGGGTGAAATGTGAGACACTGAAACAGCTATTGTGAGACAAATACGAGGATGAGCAGAGAGTCATAACTAAATACGATTAAATATGAAGTACACAAAGTGAATGAAGGTTATTTTTCTATATTTTTTTTACTTTTTCATAGTCATAGAATAACAAATTTGCAACAAACAAACAAGATACAAGATAAATATGCAGCAAGAGCAGGGCGAGACGTAAACCAGGCACACAGGCAATTTTAATCAATGTAACCAGTAACCAGAAAACAGAAAACAGAAAACGGAACAAGCAATTCGAGGCCACAGCAAAAACAGTCCAAAAGAGCCAGTTACAATTATTAATTATAGACTCGAGTGGTCGAGACGCTACTCGAGACAGACTTTTTAGGCTACGCGTATATTTTTGAGTTGCTTTTTATATATACAACAGCAACAGATCCGGGAGGAGTTGCAGCAGGCAACTTGCAACATGCCACAGGCAGGCAGCAACAGTAAACAGTCAACTGGCAACCGTCCAGTCTACAACCGTTTGATAAGCAACCAGCAAAATTTAAGCAAAATTATACACACGTAGGGCTAAGAGGGGCAGGGGTACGGCATGCGAGGATGAGGGTTTCGGGACCTTATGGTCGCAAACCCCATACTCGTTCCCCGTCCGATCAGCACATGCGATTGGGTTTTTGAATACCGATCAAGCGTCTTTCGATTATTGAGTAATATGCAGTCTCTGCTTCAAGGATTTTAAATTTATAACCAAGAAAAAACAAATGATGAAATTTACTAAATATTAATTTTTTTCCAAATTCGTGCGCTAAGCGAAGCAAAACATAAACCAAACCGAAGTAGGTAAAGATAATGAATACTCACACATGAACTATATACACTTTATATATATATATATATATATACTTAAGCGTATTGATGTTGCTTAAAACAAAACCCCCAAAAAAAAAGAACTCTTCTCCCAGCCAGAAGACATTTTTTGCCTTTCACGAAACGAATTTCCCCTAAGATATGAAATATGAAAACTTGTTAACTTTGCCCCCGTTTGTTTGCGACTTAAGTTTCGTCGAAATCAGATCAATCAGATCAGACTATACACTATCCACACATTACACATGTATACATTGCCTTATATCCAGAGAACAAACAGATATCTGCATCATACCTTATATTAGTGTAAGAATCAAATACGATATGTACGACCTATAAGAGTTTGTTTGTTAAATTTGCTTTTACTTTTTAGCAGCTTCGATTTAAATCAAATATACACTAAATGCACACACCCCCGCACACACACGCCCACCTGAGTGCGTGTGTGGTGTGTGTGGGCCCGTGTGTGCTCTATATAATCATTAGTACAGCAAGTGCATGCAGAAAGTAAAATTGTTACAAACAAGAGCCGAGCCGAAGTATCGCTGGCTGGCGGACATAGCCATAGCTACAGCTAAGCCAGGGAAGGATTGGTCAGGAGCAACGAGTCGGTAGGAGTCAGGCAGACAGGGATAGAGCGAGCCAGCACAAAGATCCGACAAAGGGCAAAGGTTAGCGCGAAGAAATATATATGTATTACATTTTATGAAACGTCAAGCTTATCTCAAGAACTATTTCCAAAACAAAATCTGAAATTATAATAAACGTATTTATGTGAAGTTCGGGTGCCTTTCACTCTCCCCGCGGTCTCGGTTCCAACGGGGTTCTGCCTTCGTCTCTAAAGGCATCCAGTTTGTCCCGGCTAATTTCTGAAGTGACCCACCTTGGAATGATTGATGACCTGACATTGATAATTGGTAATGATGGATGGCCACTTAGCAACTCCTGCAGTCGATCCCCATGGCCAGGAACCCGTGCACGAGCAGTCGTCGAAAGTAGGTGGCTTCTGATGGTCGAGTTGGTTTTCTTGGATTCATTTCGCTAACGAGCGATGTCCCCTATGTGCGCGGCATAAGTTTTTACTTTTTAAGGGGATTTTTATAGTTGCACTTACTCAAGCTAAAGCCACAGGACCGACGTGTTTGCAGCTCTAATTTTGTAGGTCAGTGTATATGGTTAAGTAGAAATCCTTGTCCTTAATGTATATTTCTCTATTATTTTCATCTATGTTCGCACCAGTTTTATTTGCCATGTTTTCGTTTGCCTTGTTTTCACCTTGAATTTTCCTTATCGTCTGTGTGTTGTCGAAGCCGAAACTCGACCCCATTGACATTCGGGTCGCATGGAGCACTAGATTGCCGAAACAGAAAATTATCCATCCAACAGGGAATCGATTAGCTAATCTAATTGGTATCTAGCCCTTCCCAGATACCGATACCAAGCTACGCGGCAGATAGCCGGTAGAACTCGGTATGGACACGCTGGTAGCTCTGGAGCCGGTGCACCGCGTCTGCCAAGTGTGCAACCTGTGGCAATGGCGCCTCGCCACCCCGCCAGATACGGAGGGCATCCTGCTCCGCCGATCGCGCTGGCTGGAATTCTACGCATGGACAGTGCTGACGGCGGCCAGTGGCTTTACCGCCTATGACCTCTTCCAGGAGAGCAGCGTCCAGAAGGAGGAGGGTGCCGAGTCTACCATCTCGAGCATTGGTCACACCGTGGACTTTATCCAGCTGGTGGGCATGCGGGTGGCACACCTGGCTGCCCTGCTGGAGGCGTTGTGGCAGCGGCAGGCGCAGCGCCAATTCTTCGCGGAGCTGGGCGAGATCGATGGGCAGCTGGCCAAGGCCCTGAGGGTGGATGTGGAGGGCGGTCGCCTCCTGATGCGCCGGCAGACGACACGTCGGGCTGTGTGGATCCTGTGGGGCTATGCGACCAGCCAGAGCCTCATCCTGGGCGCCAAGCTGCTCGCCCCTGGCCACCGCTTCCCCGTCTACTGGATCTGCTACCTTCTGCCGTTGCTTGTGTGCGGTCTACGCTACTTTCAGATCTTCACCGCCGTCCAGATCGTGCGCCAGCGCCTGGACGAGATCGTTGTGGCCCTGCAGCAGCTGCAGCTGCAGCAGAAGAACCCCGGCCAGGATGCTGTGACCGAGGAGCAGGCCGACCTCGAGCACGCGGCCATTGAACGACTGATTGCCGTGAGGCTCATTTACCAACGGGTGTGGGCCCTGGTGTCCTTGCTGAACCAGTGCTACGGGACCTCCATGCTGATGCAGGTGGGCAACGACTTCCTGGCCATCACCTCCAACTGCTACTGGATGTTCCTGAACTTCCGCCAGTCGGCGGCCTCGCCCTACGACATCCTGCAGATCGTGGCCAGCGCTGTATGGTCTGCACCCCATCTGAGCAACGTGCTCGTCCTTTCGCTGCTCTGCGACCGAACGGCCCAGTGTGTGAGTAGAAAAGATCGGGTCCGGGGACACCCCTTTATCCTAACTCTCCGCGTCTGTTTCCCAGGCCACTCGCCTGGCCCTGTGTCTTCATCAGGTGAGCGTGGATCTGGGGAATGAGTGCCACAACGCCCTGGTAGGTATTTTCTCTGCCCCAGAACATTTGTCCATTGCTTCTCCCCGTTCTCCCCAGATCACCCAGTTTTCGCTGCAGCTGCTCCACCAGCGGCTCCACTTTAGCGCCGCTGGCTTTTTCAACGTCGACTGCACGCTTCTTTACACAGTGAGTGGCAAATCCAAATAATGTCCAAAAAACACGATGCTAAAAATCAATGCTTTGCAGATCGTGGGTGCCACCACCACATACTTGATTATCCTAATCCAGTTTCACATGAGTGAGTCCACAATGGGCACCGGATCGAACGGAGAATAGCCACCAAGGAGCGTGAGCGGCAGCACTGACACCAAGCACGGGTCACATAACAATTTTTTCTCAATAAAAATAATATATTGTAAAATATATATCTTATCTACAATTAAGTTTTGAAAAATTTGGGAATTTTAATTTCAATTTTTTGTTGCGTGCATTTGGGCGCTGCCGGACTGAAATTCCGCAGCCATGTCATGCAAACTGGTCAAGTATATTTAAAAAACACATTTTTAAGGGTTTTTTGTTGTAACTTTGCCAAAATAAGACCCACAGCCAAAAGAATGACTGTTTTGTGTAGCTGACAACATACACAATCGATTCCAGGAGGATTTGGTAAATTTCATTTTTTGACCGATTTTCGCATTTTTTATAAGGGGTAACACTTGATTTTTTTCCAAATTTGGCCAAAAATAAACTTTTTGAGCTGAGTATACCAATCGATTGGAAATTTTGTAACGAATTCAACAAGGTATGACATTCTAATATCTGACCATTATTTCCAAGGGTTTTGGTTAAAAAACTAAAAAAAAAGGACCGGCCAAAACCAAATTTTTCCCATGCCAACTGGGCAACTTCTCATTTTGAAGTACTAAGCGAACAGAAATGACCAGCAAGTAGCCAGCGCCCTAAGCAAATGTTGTGCGATCAGCTGTTTTTTCCATGATGGCTGCCATACAAATCGGCCATCATTAAAAATCTCTGGAATAAAACCGTTGGTTCTAAGCTAAGCGCAGCCTAGAGATGGGCAAACACGTTGTTTCTCTGTGCGACTCACGAGTTTGGCACGAAAAGCACGAAAAAACACGAAAGCCCCTTGTGTTTGTTGTTGGAGCTCCGAAATAAATAGGCACGCGTACATCTCTAAGATAAGCGAAAAAATCAAACGTTGGAACCTACTGCTGTTTTATGTTCGCCTAGTGTTGCAAACCGATAAATCGAAATTTGCCCGTCGATATGGACCGGCCAAACCAAATTTTTCCCATGCAAACTGGGCAACTTCCCATTTTGATGTACTAAGCGAACAGAAATTAACAGCAAGTAGCCAGTGCCCTAAGCAAATGTTGTGCGATCAGCTGTTTTTTTCATGATGGCTGCCATACAAATCGGCCATCATTAAAAATCTCTGGAATAAAACCGTTGGTTATAAGACAAGCGCAGTCTAGAGATGGGCAAACACGTTGTTTCTCTGTGCGACTCACGAGTTTGGCACGAAAAGCACGATATAACACGAAAGCCCCTTGTGTTTGTTGTTGGCGCTCCGAAATAAATAGGCACGCGTACATCTCTAGAATAAACGAAAAAACCAAACGTTGGAACCTACTGCTGATTTCTGTTAGCCTGGTGTTTGGGTTGAGAAATCATCCATTTTGCTGTGCGATTTAAAAATTTTTCGCAGTCAAAGCACCTGGAAGCACTCCACGCGTAGAATGGACGGAGTGCCCATGCCCTCCAAGTACCGGAGGATCTGCCTTAGCAGTCAGGAGTTGCGCGGAATGGATGGCGGCACTGTGAGGGTGGAATTCTCAACCTTTTGTTGCGCCAGCTGCTCCCCCTCCTCCTCCTCAAGTTCCGCCTTTGCTCCCGCGTCGCACAGTTCCTGGAAGCCATCGACTGCGCTCGACTCCGATTGAAGGTTCTTCTGGAGCATCTCCACTCTTGGCCAGCTTCTTGACATTGCCAACAAACTCGTAGACAAAGCCATTTCCAGCAGGTCGAAGGAGCAGGTGACGACTGCCTGGCCACTAGCTTCTGGAGCAGCTGCAAGCTGTAGGCCAACAGGGGCATCTGCTCCACCTTGGCGGCTGGAAAACCGAATTTTTCGCATCCAAACTGGGCAACAGAAAGGATTTAAAGTTCAAAGGAATTAACTAAACTCAAACAGCTTGGAAATGTTTTTTAGAAAAGGGTTCCAAGTTTATTAATATATATTCATATTGTGTGTGAGGGATTGTCCAGAGGGCCTGGTCGGGTAGAAGGACATCCGGTCCACCAGCTGCAGCTGCGACCTGGCGGGACTGATCCTCTGCGCCTGTAGGGTACAGAGCGGGTTCGAGGTGTGTAGTGGGGGTGAGTACATCCTTATGGTAATACAGTATGGGATTAGGTTATCGTATTATCTTTAGCATATTTGTTGCCGTGTCTGTATATTACTTGCAGTTTTTTCTGTATTGCTAAGTGCCGGACACTGCGTCCGGCGTACTCCGGCGCTGCGGTTCTACTTGCTAGTGTAAAGGTTCTCCGCCGAAATAATCCTCGTAAGCATAAGTTATACTCTATATAATCTGCACTTCACCTGCCGTGTACGTAAAATAAGTCAAAATGGGTACGAGTAGGTGGCGACGTTCTGGATCATTATCAATTTGTTTGTTTTCTTTTTCGTGTATAAATTAGTTACTATTTAAAATTATATACATTCACGTACTTATCGTATTTAGATATCATTCCTGTCTGTACAAAACATCGCCAAATAGGTTTTTTGTTTAATATTTTTAATTTCACATGGCTCCTCACTATCGATTTTTATGTATTTCTCTTGAGTGCAAATTCACATAAATTCAGTCGTGATTCAATTGATTTCCTAAAGTTGATATCTTTGCTTTGCTTGTTTTACTTAAAAAAAGCTCAAGGTAGTAAAACCGGGTCTACACAAAACGGAACACACACGCTCGTATCGTACAACCGTACAACCGTACAAAGGGGCAGCTTTGCGGCTTTACAAAATCCGGGTATGCGGATGCACAGGCCCTGTGCGACTCCCACTTGGGTATCGGGTATCGGACACGTAAATGCAGCTCGAACCTAGTGTATGGTACTGTAAGTCTGTTGCTTAAGCAAGGGAATCGCGACTGCTCCAGCGAAGTGTCCGCTGCGTCATCAGGTTTGTTATTGTAAGCACGATAAAAACTACTAAGACTAACCCTACAAACTCCCACTAATGTGTATATCTCTAGCTGTTTGAGTGCCCGAGCTGTCCGGCTGGCTAATGCCTCTAGTGCCTCTCTAAGCGAAGCTGAATCTCGAAGCTGAGGCTGAGGCTGTGCTGAAACAGCCGCCTGGCCATGGGGCGCATCAGAGCAGAGCTGGTTCTCGCTTAGTCTGGTCTATCTCGTCTACTATAAGTTGAACACATGCACGACCGCACACACTCCGCACAGTGCGCTGCTGTGCCGCACTGCCCCACAGTGCTGCAATGAGCCAAGCGCACAACGGCCACGAGGCGAGAATCGCAGTGGTACCTGTTAACTTTGTATCGAATGCAAATGATGCGTGGTCTCCCTGCGGGCTCTGCTTGGGTGATTCCGGCTGATCTTGGTGGGTGATCTGTGGCTGATCTGATTTCGTGGGGTGACTCCAGTGTGTTGTGTGGCTGTGGTGGTGGTGGTGGTGGCGGTTTCTGACTGATCTACTGTGCAGGGGCGGCTTCCTTGGCTGCATTCAATTGGTGTTGGGTCGGTGTGGCTAATTATGTTGCCGATTGGGAATAAGTTGTTAGATGTTTGTTGATTGCTGATTGTTGATGACGGGGAGTTCGGGTTTTGTTATTAGGGTATTGCGTGTAAATATACAACGCCTTTAAATTCCAAGACTGCAATTAAACAGAGAGAGAAAAAGAGAGAGCGTCAGTCAGACAGAGATAGCGTCAGTCGCTGAGAAGGAAGGATTTGCATTATAGTCCTAGGTTCTACGAAACTCGTATGTACAAATATAGTCTACCACTAAAATATTGTGCGTTGCTAACAAAGCGCAGCGGATCGATCGCTTTTACATAAACTACATATATGCACGCCATTGATTTGCTGTCAAACGCTCGGCTCCGTCGTTAAGTGGTCACAAGACCGCGCCAGGTGATAGGTGATAACAGCACACCCAACACGGCGACCAGCAGCGAAAAAGAACGAGTGGGCACGTGGTCGCTGATCTGTGGATTGGCTTACATTCGCGATCCCTTCTGCTGCAAGACCTTGGCCCGGTCGTTGAGCTCCAGCTCCCG
Organism: Drosophila rhopaloa; assembly: GCF_018152115.1. Classification (NCBI taxonomy): domain Eukaryota; kingdom Metazoa; phylum Arthropoda; class Insecta; order Diptera; family Drosophilidae; genus Drosophila; species Drosophila rhopaloa. The sequence goes on along the minus strand of NW_025335123.1, from coordinate 25,913,700 downwards.
CCCGGCCGTCGTGCCGCACTCCTTGGAGACCACGCACAGGAACTCATTGTTTTCGAAGGGCCCGTAGTGACTGAACTGCATGCTGATCAGCTGCTCAAACCGCCAGCCGTCCGACAGAGTTGAGATCATCTGCGGAGGAAGGAGTAATGCTCAAGTTTTTGCTCAAGGCTGGCTGCCGTTGTAGGACTCACCTGGGTCAGTTCCTGCTCCCGGCACTGCAGCACGCGGTACACGCGCTTCTTGTCCGCATGCGGTCGCTGAAAAAGTCCTGGGATTAGTGGGAAACTACAATGCTGAGTGGCGGGCTCTCACCTGATCCCTGTGCAGGATGCACTCCTTCAGTAGAGCTATCAGCTGCGTCACGTTGTAGAACTCAGCCTCCTCCAACACGCCTTCCTCGGACACGCCATCGAGCACCAGCTTGCCGTGACGCAGATAGTTGAGCACGGGCGCAAAGTATTTGGGGTCCCTGTCGATCAGGTAGGCGCCTGTCTCGTCCTGCAAGCAAACGAGTCATCGAATTAGTCACTGAGAATGTGATATATTAGGCTATTAGAAAAGTGTCACTCCAAAGTGATGCGCAGTCACTGGCAGTTCCGGGCTCTACCTACATCGACACCCCACGGGCATCTCTTTGCCCTGGCAGCAGGTGAATTGCAGTTGGCGAACTGCTGCTGCTAGATGGCGGCTTTGGTTGCTGCTCACGTGCGAAGGGCTGCTTTTTTGGACTCCAAGCAATTTAAGCACCCGATTAGGCTAGGCAATGGCTGGGGTGGGGGTGGGGGTGGCTGCCTTAATTGGCGGGCGTTTGGGGGTGGTGAGCACGGAATTTAATCAATAGCGAAAGGCGCGTGCAGCGCAGTAACAAGACTGCCGACTGCCGCTCAAGCACACAGAGCAAAACACTTTTTATTAAAAACTATACAGACACCGACCGGGGGCGGCGGGGCGGAGCGGAGGAGGACCGATGGCTGCTGTTTGTGTTGTTTACACAAAGCGGAACGGGCAGAGTGTATATGTGTCTCTGGAATTTCTCGTTGTCTTGCTGCTTGTTTGCAGCGAATTTATGGTTGCGGAGCCAGCGAAATGTTTGTTTGTCGATTGGCCGTGTTAATGTTGTGATTATTGTCATGATGATTATTTCGTCTGCTGTTCGAGGGGCACCACCCACCCACCACCCGCTCGTCGTCCCAAGGACTCGGCCCAGCAGCGAAATCAGGGCCTGCCCCAGCTAACTAGAACACTCTGCTGCAGCTGCACTTAAAGTAGGACGCTCTCTCGCGCGCTCTGGGCTCTGCGCTCTTTGTTCCTGTCCCTGGGCCCCTGGCCCAGATCCCCGCCACCCCGGAGAGCCGCTTCCGCTGCATGACCTGCATTGGATTGGGTCATGTGTACACTTTTCGGTGTCGGGCTTATTACTGTAATTACGTGGGGCCTGCGGCTATAAATAGGGCCATAAATGCAGGGGACGCAAACGCAAAACTCACCCGATCCGAAATCAAGTCGCAGTCCTCCTGAATCAAGCGGGAGAGGAAGGAATTTGGGTCACGGGAGAGCGTCGTCTTGGTGGTGAGGAAGTAGGTGCCGCCCACGTTCAGCTTGACCCACTGGTCGGTGCCCTGCTTCTTCAGCACGTTGGGGCTCTTGCGCGAGTTTATGAACACCGTGCTCATGTTGCTGCCGGAGCTCCGCTGGGAAGTTGCCTGCTGGCTCCGCTGTTCTGCTCCTCCTGCGGAGGCGACGCCGTCCTGGTTGAGTGAGGCGTGGGTCCGTCCTGGAGTGGTGGCGTGAGCTCAGTCCGTTTCGCTAGCTGGCTAACTCGCTAACTGGCTAACTGGCTGCCCTTGATGTCCACGCGTTTCCCCTCTGGCCTCGGTTTCGCTTGCGATGGGTCTCAGCCTCAGCTCATGCTTTTCCTCTCGCTTGCGTCGTCTTTGTTGCGTTGCGTTGCGATGCGATGCGCCTCGTTGTCTGGCTCTGTCGCCGCCGCTGCCGCTGCGCTGCGCTGCTCGGATCGCGTTATGCGCTGCCTTGCCTTGCCTTACCGCTCTGGTCACTCAGCCTTTGGCCTTTTCGCTGCTCTTCGGCTTTTATGTTAGTTAATTTGGTTTATGGACTAAAAAAATTTAAATTTACTAATGAAAACAAGGGTTGATTGCGATAACAAGTCTTATGAGAAATCGATTTAAGGAAGGTGTAATTCGAACAGGTCTATCGAAGATGGACAGAGCGATAGGTAAGCCGATAGGCCGTACTAACATTAATACTAAAATGACCGCGAACTTCTGGATTCTAAAATAAAGAGAGCACGGTCACGCTGCTCGATACCAGTGCTCATCGATAGTTTTCGTCGCATGACAAGAGCTGAGTGCTGCAATCATCGATGACTTGGCCGCCAATCGTGAGTCTTTCAAATTCAAATTCAAACTCGAATGGGGCTTCGCCGAGGGCCAGTTAAACTAATGATCTTGCTGCCCCTCAGTTGCTCTCAGTTAGTGCGTGGCCTTTAGACAGTGCGGACAATCACCATGGTTATTCTGACGCCTTTGCTGCTGCTGGCCTGTGCCACAGGTTTCTCCCACTCGATGCTCTACAAACTGAATCCTGAAGAGAAATACGAGGCAGGTGGGTGCTCCGCGGGATGAGCCATGTCAGAAATCATTATCACTCTTTTGCCAGATCTTGTGCCCGTCTCCTCCACCGTGATTCCGCTGACTGTGCTGGAGGTGAGCTACGGAGCAGGTGGAAAGCCCAGCGAGGAGTACAAGGCGGCCTACCTCCGCAAGCTGCGCAAACAGGTCCTGCAGCGGGCCGACAAGGACCGGCAAGCCGACGAGGACGACGAGGTGCCCACTGTGCTTGGTCTGTCCGATTCCCAGGCCCCCGCTCCCACCGATGCAGACGCTCTGATTACCGGTGGGTTCCTCGCACCGCCCCGCCTCACACTCAACCCCCCACTTAAGCTATCCATCCCATTGCAGTGAAATCGCAGCAGCTGGAGAAGGCCAAAGTCAAGGCTGTCTGAACGGCGCAGGTGGACCAGTCCCAGTCTCAGTCTTCAAGCTGATGTCATGGCGTGCTTGGAATAAACGACAACTAACCGAATCGCAGCAAATCTTGTTTTGGCTGCGGCCTAATTGGGCGTGTGTGGGCGTGGTGGATGACGCAGCTCCGCCGCTACACACATAGTCGGAGTGGAAGTGGAAGTGGCAGAGTGAATGGGCGGAATCGCAGAGTTAGCAGGAAGCTGCTCGGAGCGGAAGGATGTATGTTTTCAACGAAATCGAATCAAATCTAATGAGGCCCCTGCTGTGCGATTGGGATTGGGATAACGGCGATGATGGGATAACCTCCGCAGCTGCTGGGGGACATTAGCAGCAGGTCCCTGAAGCTTCGCCCTTGGTCGTAGAATGAAAAATCAGAGCAGCAAAGAAGAGCCGTCCAAAGAGCAGCAGAAAGAAAAACGAGGCGTCGGAAAGCCAGACGGGGGATGCCGATGCCAGTGGGCGATGGACTGCTGGCGTGTGCGTGCTTTTGAGGCCAGTTAGTCAATTCCCCCGCCCCCGCTCCAGTCCGCTTTCCCCTTTCCCCTGTCCCCTTTCCCCTTGCCTTTGCAGTACAGCACTCAGGTGAGACTTTCCTGCTCGACTGACTGTCCAAACGCAAGCTGACAGGACATCGGACTGCTCTCTTTCTTGCCGCTATCTTTGAGCTCCTCCTGCTTTGTGCAGTGCCGTCAATGTGGCTGTCATGAACAAGTCACAAGTTGCATGGCGACAGAGCAGCGTGCCACTGCCAGCCTGCTACTTCGGGCTGTGGGTTGTCGGATGTGGAGTGGGGAGTGGGGAGTGTGGAAGGTGGAGTGTGGAAGGGACGTGCATCCCATGCACCCACCTGAACGTCCTTCCGCCCCCGCAGTGGCACGGGTGATTAAACGGACTGAAATGCTGATGGCAGCCAACTATTTTCGCTATTTGTGCACTCGCCTTCGGCACGTACATAATTTGAATACAAAGGCCGGGCGGGGGAGGGGGGTGGTAGGTGCATCGGAGGGATTGAAGTCTGTCATTTCTGTGCCAAGTCTATGCGGATTAACCCCCCACTCCACGTCTATGTCGCGGGCCAAGGGAATATGGGGGAGGCGAGGGACGTGGGTGTTGAACAAGTGTAAACTACACGTAAATTATGTTGTCACTGTTCCGCCCACCCGCCTCCCGGCAAACACACTTCACTTGCCTTGCTTTTTCAATGTGATTTCAGTAGCTGCCGTTGGTGTAGTTGCTGTCGGTGTTGTTGCTACCGATGTTATTGCTGTTCGATCTGCACATTTTATGCTCCACTTAACGCAAGCGTCGGAGGGCAGCCTCTTCTTGTCGGAGCTCTGCTGAACCAATTAATAGCTGCGCCTGCCTATTCAATAGCGAATGTTAATATCGCGTATACGCCCACGTGCCAGTACGAATGCGTGTCGCGCGAGTTGCTGTAGTTGTTGTTGTTGCTGATGATGATGATGATGCCTCAGTGGAACAGTGGTTATTTGTGCTGCTGATTGTTGTCAGCGACAGATGCCATCAAATCGAATGTCAAATCGAATGACGTGAGTAGTAATTGTTGGCGAGGTGCTTCTTCTAATTTATGGCGAAGAGAACAGTTCTGGCAGGTGACACGAGGCAGGGTGGATAACCCCTTGTGAACCAATCTGCTTTTTATAGTAATGTAGAATTTCAGCTATGCATTGAGGCGCTTTTCATGTTTCAAAGAGATAGTGCCGACTAAAAAAATATATATTTAAAGTAAAGAACCATTTAACTGCTAGCTCCCAAAAAAGGCAAATGTTTAAACTTGAAAGGATTTTCAAATGCGTACTTTCGATTTGACATTAAAATTAAGATATTTTAAGATTGAGGGTATGTCTCTAAATGCCAAGTCAAGGTATTTTATGAAACTTAATTTTAAAAGATCAAAATTGTAAGAAAAATATACATTTTTTTGTAATTTCTTTGATAAATGCCATGCTGTCCCGCAAAACACTGTAGTTTTGGTGCTTTAAAACTAGTTTAAAAACGTTTTTTTCTTTGCAAAAGTCAAAAATTCATAGAAGTTCTGATTTAATTTTGGCGTTTGTTCTAAAATTTCAATGTGTATTCTTAAATTAAAGAAACGTATTTAATGATAAGTATAAAGCAAAGCGGATAGGTGTGACGAAATAGGTTTACAGAACTTTAAAAACCAATTTTAAAAGAAGCTTGGAAATCAGGCAGGGAAATGAGAAATCTCCGCCAATCAAAGGAGACACTCGACCGCAAAAATACTCTGATCGAGGGAGGAATGGGATGGGAATTTGCGACACAATACCAATCCAATTCCAGGCTTGACTAGGGAAATGAAATGTCATTAAGTTCCGAATTGGTTTCGTTTGGGTTTGTTTTATTTTTGCCTGCGGGGGAGTAGTTGGCCTGGGCGTGGCTGGGCGTGATCTCATTGCGGATTTGGGTCGCGTGTTTATCTAACGAGCCTCGGATGCAGTTGGTCATCCGCCATCTGCCATCTGCCGCTGGCTTCCATTGCCGTGGCCATTTCTGTTGCTGTTGCTGTTTCTGTTTCTGTTTCTGTTTGCCTTCTGCCCCTGTTTGCTCTGCACTCGATGGGGATGTGGGTTTGTGGCGCCCCGAAGTATGCAGCGTGGGAATTTATGCAAATAAGTGGGTGTTGAGCGCGGTGGTCGGAGGTGGGAAGTCCTAACTCAGAGGCAGAGAGTGCGACCTAATTGACGCACGTCCTGTGTGGGCTGTCCCGTGTCCTGCTGCCGGTGAGGCGACTTAAGCGGCCTCCAATGATGTGAAAAATTACTTTAAACGTGGACAACAAATGCCTGACGCCTATGTTCCGCCCTTCTAAATTTCTAAATTTCCAAATTTCCGAATTCTGCATGTGTTCGGAGGGGACTGGGTCCGAGGAGCATGGCTGAAATGTCTTTTAAATGCTTCGAGCCTTGCCAAACTTTGTTGGGCCGCCTCTCGCTCTAACAGTCTATCCTTGCCTGTCGGTTCTAGTGTGTGTGTGTTTGCTTTGCAGGCAAGAAAAAGGGAAATGGGAAGGGGAAGGGGAAAACCCTTCAGACTTCAGATTTCCAACTTCACAGAGATGCCCCGCAGGCAACATCGGCCCAATGAAATCAGCGGCAGGCAAACAAAATTTTACTAAATACACACGCACACACACACAGGCTGACTTAAAAGCACACACACACACACAGAGAGCAGGACCCGCACACTATGTTCGAAAAAGGGAATATAATGCAAACGAAATTATAAGAAGTCAAAGCCAAAGGCAGAGCGAACCCAGAAGAGAGACCACCCACCCCACTCCCCGAATCATCGGCTAGCGTAATTAATCGAGTTTTCAATGCGAGCGAATCGCAATCGCATCCATCAACGGCCCCACATCCGAGCCAGGCGATCGAAGGTAGCTTCAGCAGCTGAATCGGCTCGGAAACAGGAGCAGGAGCGGGAGCAGGAGCAGGAGCGGCATCCAATCATCTAACATGAATGGCATCGACCGAATGCCACCCATTGCCCGACTCATTCAAATCTAATCAAGGAATACACGTTGCTATCTTCTTCGGGCTGTGCGTTTTTACAGGCAATTTATTAATTTGGCAAGTTAGGCACAGGCCACAGACAGTGACAAAAGCGACTGGGAGCCGTGGAGCAATGGAGAGGGGGCAGGGAAGAGGGAGCCGGGAGCAGGGAGCAGGGAAAGCCGCAAAGCGTTTACCCGCCGCTTTGGCTCAGGCGAGTGGGAACAGGATGAAATTCAAGCCGAAACCCGAAAAACCGAAACCAAACCCAGACACAGACACAGACCGAAGCCACGACCGAAAGCCGAAGGAAAACTGCCAGCGCTTGAAGCACACCACACTCGATGAGCATCGCGGTCACGGTGGTGTAGAAGCCCCAGATACGATTTCTTTTACATGCTGAATAAATATTTTTTAATTGTATATCTATTTAATAATTTATAATGATTCAGTTGAGCCAAACTGAATTAAGAAAGAAAAATGTATATTATCTGTGCTAAAAGTTTTGGTACACTCAAAAGATATATTACTCATACGACTTGGTACTCGCTCGAAATATATTGCTCATACGACTTGGTACTCGCTGAGAATTTGTTGCTCATACGACTTGTGTGCCAAACAAAAATTGCTCAAATTATTCCCTAATTTATGTAATTATGGTGGATGAAGCAGAAATTAAGTTTCGTCATCCAAACGTTCTGTATTTTCACACTTTGAACACTCTGCCCACCACGGTGGCCAAGCGAAGCAGGAGCGGATAGACTAGGACTAGGTTCCGTGAATGGTCGCTCCATCGCTGCCGCCTGGCTGCGCAGGGAGCATGCCGCAAAGGATTCAAGCCAAAGCCAAAGCCAGAGAAGAGCCAAAGACAGCCTCAGCTTTGGAATCGGAATCAGCAGAAGCAGGAGCTAAGTCGCACAAAGTGCGCACAATCAAAACAAATCAACACGTGGTTTTTGGATATTTCTTCAGCAGTGGAGCGGTCGAACTGTGCAGCAGTCGAACCGTCGAGGTCGAGGAAAAGCCCAAAAGGCCTGTCCGGTTCCCCCTGCCCCCTGTGCGCTGCCCCAGCACCTCAGCATCCTCCTTTTTAAAAGAGCGACGCAGACGCAGTAGCCCAAAGGTGGAACTTCAAGCGTTGCCGGATGTCTCGGGCTGAGATAAAAATTAAAGTCATTCTCTATTATAGAGAATCAATCAAGAATAAGAATGAAAGGTTAGTCCGTCAAGCCGAAGTTTTTATATCCCTGCAGTTATATCAAAAATGTATTATTCTATTCATCGACAACATAACATGCGAAAATGCTTAAAACAATAATATTATCCCGTCCCTTTGGAATATATATGATTCGTTCCATTTTTATAAGTCTAAAAATGTGTTTTTAAAGTCGTTAGAAAAATTAAATTTTAGTTGTATGCGTGTATGTATGATGAAAAACAACGAAAGGTGTGTCCGTCTGTTTCTATAACGTTTGCGAGCTCAATTTTAAATAATGCTTTTATCCCATCTTTGAACCACTATCTTAAGTTTTATTAAAATAAGATCACTTATCCTATATTTTTGAAATATCTGTCATACTGGCCGTAAGGTTTTATCCAGTTTATTGGCGCTGTTTATAACATATCAACATATACCATTCCAAATCGCACTTTATTGTGGTCCAATCTGACTATATTCTATAACTGTCATCGGATGGGTAAAATTCTAATTTTGCTCATTGTTGTAGTAACAACTAAAAATCAATCGGTCTGAATTAAAAATAGTAAGCACACTCGCAATATCTCGATTTTTTGGAATCAAATATTCACAATTTTTAAGGAAATATGTAAATTTGTTTTGCCCATTTAAGCCGAGTCCAAATCCTGTCAATAAAATTCATTTCCCCTTAAGATTGGATGATGTCTTTTAAATTTCGTATGGAAATAGCATTGTATTAAAGAGTATGGTAGGGTTGCACTTCCTGCCGACTGGGTGGCCACCCTGTCAATGGGTTTGGCACGCGACCAGCATCCAAAAGAGAGTGAGAGAGCTTTGGACGCGAGAGCAGAAATATTACGTATACGCTGCAGGAGGGCGTGTTACAAGCCGAAACGAAACGACACGAAACGAAATCGAAATCGAAACCAAGTCAATGCCTCTCTCTGTGACATTGACAGTGCTCGGCGGCTCCTGTGGATTCCACTTCCTTTGACCCCCTCCCCCTCCCCTCCCCCCCCCCCGGCGGAAAAACGAGCTCCATCCGTCGTGTTTTGGGGTTCGTACAGACTCGCGGATGCTGGGCCTGCTTCTTCTTGCTCTCGAGGGAGGCGGCTCCACGGCTGGATGGCTGGATGACTATACGGCTGGGCTCTGGGCCCGGGTTGGCAGTGCCATTCGGTGGCTCGTCGCTTTCAGTCCGCAAGACGCGCTCCGTTCCGTTCCGCTCGCTTCGTGCCGTTCAGAGTCCTGTTCGGTTCTGTTCGTCCGCATCCGCATCCGCAGGAGCTGCCTGCCGACGTCCAGAGCCAGATAGCCAGGTTTCAAAGTCTGAGCTTGGCTTGGCCCGGCTGGAGCGGACCGCCCGAACTAGAGCTCGGACAAGTGGACACAACTAACGCCTAGGCCTAGACTCGACCGCCAGACCAAGTGAGCGTTGCGCCCAGGATGCGAACGTAAACGTAAGCCCAGGACCTGCGACGCCCCATTCGTCCACCCCGCCCTTTTGCCAATCCGATTGTGTTTTGTTTTATAACAAAGAAGACAGGAACAGCAACAGCAATAGCAATAGCAACAGCAGCAACAGCGACAGCAAAAAGGACACAAACAGTGTGGGGAGGGGAGGGGAGGGGAGGGGAAGAAATAGAGAAAGCACAGCGAAATGATGGCAAAAAACAACAAAATAGATGAACTTTTTTCGTAGCTTTTTTTGGGCGTGTATGTGTACGTGTGTGGCTGTGGCTGTGCCTGTGTCTGTGCGAGGCTGCGTCGTCGTCATCGCTGCTGTCGTTGTCGTTGTGCGTGTCTTTGAATTTTTGGGTGTGGACTTGTTTCATGTTTCAGTTTCAGTCGCTGGCTTTCTCCCTCGCCACCCCCCAGGACACCACCCCCTCGCAGCCAGCCTGCAACAAAACTTTCCCCAAATAGCGACAACAGCTACAAAAACAGCATTTACAATTAAAATAAAAAAGTGCAATAGAGAAATGCAGTGGCAGCCGCAGCGTAGCTGTCGCTGTCGCTGTCGCCGTCGCTCTTTATTTTGTTTTTGTTCAAGTGTGTGAGTGAGTGTGCCAATAACAACAACAACAACAACAACAACAATAACCACAGCCAGCGCTACAACAATGGCCAAGTGCATCAAAAGTGCCGAAGAAAAACAGCGCGAAAGCAAAACAAAAGCCTCAACCCACCAAGCCCCACCCCCAAAGCCACCCCTGCGACACATTTTAATTAAGAGCCTGCTATGACAGACCCCCGACAGCCTACCAGTCCGCCACCCACAACCACCCACTTGAGACCACTGCACCACCACCCACTCGCACCAATCGCCCCCAACAAGTTTGAGATTTTTATTATTATTAAATTTTCGCTAATTTGAGGCGGAAGGCCAAGCGGAGCAGCCTTGGGCGGCTTTTGGCGCGCGTTGCGCCCCCCTTCTACTTTCCACTTCCTTCTTTCGCCCCGTTCTGCCCTACTTGACTGCTGCAGCCTGGAGCGTAAACAAACCGGAATGGGGTGGAAAAGCACTCATTCACTGCATTTTTAACCAAATCGATGGGCTTCAGTAAACACTCACAAGTCCAGGCATCCCAACTGTTCTTATTTCCAAATATTTAACAGAAAATCAGTTGGGATACAAATCATTAATGTTTCTTCGAAAAACCATAATACTTTTGATTTGAGCCACAAGTTCTTTAGCTAAGATCCCAAATAAGTTCCTTTTAGTTTCACCGACGGAAAGTAACGTAAGATCACAGACAATTGTTTTAGTAAAGGTTGTGCCACTAAGGTGGGTGCCACCAAAATTTCTCCTTTTAAAGTCCACCGAACTTCGAAAAGGAAATCTCATAAATTTCAAGACAACCTTATTAAACTCTTGTCCCAAGCTCTAAAGTAAATGTCTTTCTAAACAAATGTATATGTGGCACCGATTGGTTTCTTGCGCGAATCAATGGAAGGCAAAGTCTCTAGAGACTTGTGATCACCCCATTAGGGATTATTTGGTTTTCTGTGCAGTGCACCTGTCAGATCTTGGGACCAGCTTCCCACCTTACTTAAAAGGAGGTGTCGATGTCTGACAGATGAGGCTGCCGACTGAAGGTCAGCGGTTAAGGATGTTGCTGCTGTGTCGTAACAACCAACGAACAACACTGCAACTGCAGCCCAGTCGGAAGCCGAAACTTTTGGGCCAACACAACGCACACACGAGACGGGCTCAAACTGGCACTGTGTTAGTTGTTTCTGTTTCTGTTTTCCCGTCGTGTTGTTGCAGCGGGATTTGCATTCGGCCAACTTTGGGCAGCAAACTTTTGTTTGCTTGTTGTTTTGGCGGCACAACAAGCCGAAACAAGAGGGCTAAAGGAAGCTGATCTAATGAATTAGGTGCCAGTCAGGACCTCGGCGGGTGAGGGTGAGGGTGAGGGGGAGGTTGAGGTAACGGAGAGGGGGACACCACCAGTGTCACGAAGATAACACGCAATCATTTTTCACGCCCGGCGCACATTTTCTGGCCTTTTGCGGGAATGCGAGAAGAAAAATAAGGCAAATGTCGCCGGGATAAAGAAAAAGCGTTTGGGCCAAACTAATAAGCAACCAGCCATGTTTGTCTAGAGGGGAAAAAGGGAAAAAGGGAAAGGAGGGGTCTGACAGCGGTCGACGCACTGTCAAATTAGACACCCAACCACCCACTCATCCGCCGAACCGTCTGTTTTGGCCTAAGGCTTGCCCATTCGGCACTGGCCAAACAAGGATCCGTTGGCTGGCAACGATAAAGCACGGAAAGAGGTGGGGAAGGAGCAGAGCAGGAGGAGAGGGAATGAAATAAATAGATTGCATTTGTGGGCGTGGTCAGTGGAAGAGAGAGCAAAGAAGAAAGCGGCAAGCCATGCTAAAAAGTAAATAACTGTCAAAGGGGTTCAGCTGTAGAATACATACATATAAGAACACAGAGAAAGTTCATGTCCGAAGCAATTAATATTTTCGGTCAAATCAAAGCCAGGCTATTTTTATTGCTGTGGTACAGTGTCACAAAATGTTTTCCCATTTGATACTTTTCATACTCAATACTATTGACTTGTCTTTTAATCCATATGGTATGGTCTACTTCCTAAATGACAGAGAAATCAGCAACTTGGTCATCATTTTCAATACATTTTTCCTTTCTGTGCAGGAGTTTGGCTTCCTTTCTCAGCGCATATGCGTGTGTGTGTGTGTGTGTGTGTGTGTGAGGATGTGTGTTTGTAAGTTAGTGTGCTAGTAGCAGAAGCTGTCCCCAAAGTCATAAACTCACCCACACGCACCCTCACGAACAGACGAACAGACAAACAGACAGACAGACGCACGCACACACCGGCAAAGGAGAGAGGATGATAATGCCACTGTTACAGCAACAACAACAACAACAACAACACAAGGAAGTGATGTTAACAAGAAGAGCCAGGGCAACAAACATTTTCAATCAAAAGTTTAATACGCCGTGAATTCATTACACCTCAGATGAATGATGTAGCCCCAAACACTACTCCAAACACGCTGATGAGCCGGAGGGGCGGGGGTTGTGGGGAATGTGGAGCCACTATGAGCCTCGTTAGCTGGGATGTCCGTTGTTTGGGATTCTTTTCTCATAAGATACAATTTATTGTCGCCGTCATGTACGAAAAGTACGAAACACATGTAGACACACACATACGAAGAAGAAGAAGACATTTTACGGCTGTCCAAACACACACACACACACACACACACACACAGGCACAGGCGCATAGAGATGAGCCTGGAGAAATGGATAAAGCGAAGAGAGTCGCTGAGGAGCCCATGACCTTCGGCGCCTTTGGCAGTCATTGCAAGCGGAGCAGGAGCAGGAGCAGGAGCGCTAGGACAAGGTTGGGGTCCTGCCGCTGCCGCTGCCACTGCCGCCTTTGTGCCTACTTGGGCCAAACAAAGTAATCACTCTTTCCTGCCAACGAGCAGCGCATGGGGCCGGGGAAAGTCGGCGGAAAACGGCTCTTCCTTGCTTATTGACAGCCAGGCGGCAGCTAAGTGTCAAAACACAGTTTAAGCCAGACCAGAGGCTACGCGGGACGACAGCCGACAAATTATAAGCCCAAACAGCTTCGCCCCGAAAGGCGACGACCGCCGCAACACGAATTGAAGTCGAGCAACTTGCTGACGCAGGAGCTAGAACCCCTGCAGCCTCCCCAACCCGCCACGCCCCCTCCTCCGCGCAGGGGCTGGGGGTGGAATTCGATGATGACACGAAGCCGCAGCAGGCGACGCCCAAACCCAAAGCCAGAGCTTTGGCAGTGCACACAGAAAAAATAATATAAAACAGTGGTATATTCCATCGTATGTCGAAGGAAAAGAAAGTGACAAATAAATTACATTATCTAAAACTGACTCAAAGCGATTCAAGGAATAGGACACAAGCTAAATATTCCGAGGCCACCTCACTAGATGTTTCCCTAATGTTGGCCAATTTATTTCGGTCAAGGATTAGTTTTTTTCGGTGGACCCACAGCTACAAGTTCGGCCAGACAAAGGGAGTAGATACAGGGAAACAGCCATCAGCGGCAATATGTGGGGATATTAATGATGATAACTAATGGCAGGAACAGGGCGGAAATTCGGAGGGAAAGGACTGACAGAGGCGCTATCTAGCCACACCCATGCTCGCAGTCCAACTCCTGATTTCTGATTCCGCTGCTTTGGCTGCTCTGCTTTTGCTTTTACTGCTGCTACAAGCGGCAGTCAAAATTCAAAGTGAAAATTTCACAAGCAATTGCCGCATTCCCTGCGGGGTGGGTCAGAAAGCAGAAAGCGGAATACAGAATCCAGGAGCCAGGAGCCAGGGTGTGTGTGGAGCTGCGATTATGCGGAACAATGTCGCATTTAATTTATGTAGAATGGCAGGCTGCGCTCAAATTGAATCCGAGTGAAAAACGCAGGGCAGGGGTTCGAAGGATGAAGTACCCTAGAAGCCGAAAAACAATACCTGACATTTACGTAGTACAGACTTCTCATGCATTGTTCGCTGCTTCGACTTCCATTTATGCAGGATGTATAAATGAATTCAAGGCAATTAAATAAATGCTTAAGCAGTCTAGTTGATTGGACCCCTGAAGATCGCATCATTGCAAAGGCGATGACACTTACATTCCCCACCTGAGCATGGACGACTCCTTGCTGGAAGAGGAGTATCCTCGCATCAGTAACTAAGTTGAGGCAGCACCTGCACCTGCCTGGGTTGTGTGTCCATAAATGGCGCGCACAGTGGGCCCAAAACGACGCTATCGGGACTCCCCTCAAACGACCAACGATTTTCGTAGTGCGCTCCACAGTTCCGGACATAACAAATTAGTAGCGGAAACTGAAATGGCGGAACACGTCAACGACGAATGTTGCCAATGCTGCTGCTGCTGCGACTGCTGCAGATGTTATTGCCTAGGTCTTAATGTGCTTAAATGGGTGTGACGGTGAGTGGGTGGCGTGGAAGTGGAAGTGGGTGTGGGTGTGGCTGAGGGCGGGTACGTGTAAATGTTTTCTGTTGCCCGTTTAAATCTAGCAATGCGCAGTACCCAATTCAAACTCGAAAACTCCCCTGGAAAGCGAACTGAGGGCGAAACGGCTGGCAAGCGTATCCAGACTGCTGAGGAGAACGCAATCCATCCACACGCGGAACAATAGCATCGCCCAACCACATCCCGGCCAGATGCACTAGAGAGCACCGGAGCACCGAGCACCGGATCCCAGCGAACTTCGAGGCCCAGTCCACAGTCATGATGCCCAGTCGCGTCAAACTGAAATGCGGCACGGATGAGCCCCCGAGCCTGAGGACGACCGACGACGACGACGAGGCCCACACCACTTCCAACACTGCCAGCTGCCAGCACAATAGCAATAGACGACTAACCCCTCCAAGCGGCTCCCTCCCGCTGATCCTCCTGCTGCTCCTGCTGATCCTGGACAGCTGCCACTCCCTCCGGCTGACCAACGGAGGCGGCAGCCTGAGCAAGGGCGCGGCGGCCAACAAGGAGCAGCTCAACATCGGCCTGATCGCACCCCACACGAACTTCGGAAAGCGCGAGTACCTGCGCAGCATCAACAACGCGGTCACCGGCCTTACAAAGACGCGCGGCGCCAAGCTGACCTTCCTCAAGGACTACTCCTTCGAGCAGAAGAACATCCACTTCGACATGATGTCGCTGACGCCCAGTCCGACAGGTGAGTGTTCTTTGTCTTTCTCCACTTTCTCCACTTACTACTCGCTACTGTTTTGTGGGGTGTGGGTTGTGGCCACGGGAGGTCCGCAGGAGGTTCGCAGGTCGTGGGCCGCAACACCTGGCCGGCGCTTAATTGCGTGCGCACTTTTAATGGCCGTTCATTTGGAGCTACTTAAGCGCTTAACCCCCTTCACCACCCACGACGACGAAAAATAAGCAGGAATGCAAATGAAAATGATAATGAAAATGGGGAACGAAGGAAAATGCTTAATGCGATGGAGAAAACGCGGCCGACATAAATAAATGTCTGATTCAGGCTGGACTGTACCAGAAAGGCAAATAAGATAAGGGGTCAAATAATAGAAAATGCCAATGTACGTTGATAGAGTGGCAATCGAATTTCTCATTATGTTTGCAAATGCCAAATTTCAGTCAGTTAGGGTTGCCAGGGCAGCCGACTGTGCACAGAGTTGCACAGTGATCTCAATATCACCAAGTGCCTTGTGTCACAGACTTAATGAGAAAGCTTTAAAATAGAGATCTGGGGCAAGTAATATTTTTGGGGGTCAGAATTGTCTGATTAGCGACTCTGTTTTGATTGAGTGACAACTTTAATTTCAGCAGCGCAGAGTTGCCACGGCATGCATTCGTGCAACAGTGTTGCCAAGTGCTTAATGTGATTCCAGCAATTCAACCGGTCTATCGCCCCGCTACCTCCTTTGATTGCATGAACCCGAATTCCAGATTCCGTTTTGCAAGTGCAAAATTTCATTTCAAAAGGTTGCCAGGACTGCGCTCGGAGTGTCCATGCCTACAAATTGCATTCTCTGTGCCACATGCATCTCCCACTCCCCAACCCCTCACTCCCATCACTCCCAGCAGAAAAATATGCAGAGTTATAAAATGGGGCATATGGTGGGGGGCGAGTTTGGGGCATATTGAAATTTTATGTTGCGTTTCCACACTTTTGTTGGCCAAATTGATAAAGTAAACAAACAGAGGGGCGGGAGAAGAGCGGGCAGCGGACAAAATGCGAGTGCAAACAAAACCCAAATGAATTTTCAATGATGTTTAAATGTTTATTATGGCCAGGACCTTGAGAACATGCTCGCATCCATACACACAGCTCGAGTATCTGTGTGTACGCAAATTACAACACATGGCAAACAAAGTCTGTCTGCTTATTGCCCCTGCCCCTCAACGTCCCTTCCACGTCCCGTCGAGTGTGTAAGTCTATGGGGAATTTATAATGGATTTCTATAGCTTTTGCACCCACGCACACTTGCATTGACAGGGACAGAGCTTGTTCAGATGTTCAGTTGTTCAAACGATTGTTATTTCTCTCTATTTCTCGAACAATAAGCGCGTGGATGCTGCCTTGATTTCTGGCGCGGCCCCCTTACTTCGCCCCTTGTGCATCCTCCTTAGGTGAAAAACTTTGCCTTTCTTTGCCTGATTGCACCCCCTCTCCCACTCCCACTCCCACCACCACTCCACATTATTCCCATTGATTGCTGGCCATAGTTCGGCCCGACTTGTGCCAGCAAATTCTATAACAGTCGTATGGAAATTGAAATCGATTAAGCGGTCGTCCAGTTGAAGCTGTCATCCAACCCAGGCCATTCCCATTGAGTTGGATGAGCCCCATTCATCGAAGTGAAGTCAAGTGCCTTCCCTTTCGAGCGGCTGAAGGCGAAACCCAAGCTCCACGCAGTCTGCCCCGTAGTTGATGATTTTGTGTCAAAGTAATTTCATACGAAATTGTATTACTTTAACCCCCAGACACAACAAATGGAAACCAGGCGAGGACGAGGGGCGGTACAGTGTGTGCTTGCCTCTTTCTTGTGGCAACCATAAACTTTGATGGCCTGATTATCGAGTTTGGCTCATTTGCGGCGATGGAAAGCGGGGCAGGCCAAATTGCGGGCAATCACCTCAGACACTCATAAAGGCTGTAGCTGGTCTTTGAGTAGGGAAAACAAAATGGGTACCTGAAACTGGTCCACTCTATGAGAGGGTTTACGAAATGATGGTCCATCTACTGAACACTTTGAAAAGGGAGTGGATAGCAGCCAAATGAGTTGTATCTCTATTTAACATCACTATTGGCATTCTAACAGGTTTACCATTTTAGGTTGGCCATGTACTACACTCAGTGCACACACAAGTACATGCAATCTGTTATACGACTTTCGTGCAGTGCGGACCCCCCCACCCATTTTTTGAAGCGTCATTAGTATCTGCTCATCCGACTAACTTGCATTAATTGCATTACAATAGTAGCAGCAGCCAGCGAGGCCAAATTGATGGGATAGTTGAGCTTTTTGTGCATTTGAGTGGCTCCCGTACGTTTTTCACTGCCCCGTGACTTTTCTGTTGTCCGTGGTCCGTTGTCCGTTATTCACTGTCCGATTTGAAAGTCGCTTTGATGTTTGCGTTTCGGTTTACGAACTGGTTTCCACCGGTATAGTAGCCCAATCTGTATTTGGAAAATGATTATTTATATACCTTACTATTAACTCTTCGTTTTAAAAACTAGATGTGTACCGGTAACAGTTCCCACTTTGAGTTCACAGTATTGGCTCTGCTTTTATTACGTTTCCGGAAATTGCGCTTTATTTGAAATTGGGTGAGTGCCGCTTCACACAATTCCAAATAAAGCGCAATTTCAGCCGCACCAAATTTCGTTCTTGCCGACGGCCACGTGGCGTATGAGCAATGCGCAGGCAATGGCTGTCAGTGAGCGGATGATTGAATAATCCCACCAAGCCGGACTTGGTGCTTTGCTCACTTTGCTAAATGACATTTTAAGTTGAACGAACCCAGCGGAACTGAACGGAACTCACGTATCATATATCACTCCATTGTCAGTGTCCGACAACTCTGATCCCCAACAGCCGTAAGTCATTTTTCTTGTCATCCCCGTTGCCTTTGGGGAGGGGTCGCCATCTCCCACTTTCCACGGGCCGCATGCTCTTTTACTATTAGCCATTGAACCGGAGATTACCATCTGGGCACTGCAATCGGTAATGAATGACCAGCGAGTGCGGTGCTATCAGCGCCGTTAACCTTGTTTACACCTTGTCCACATGCCATCCCCTTTCCCCAGGACCAGGGACGAGCACCAGACAGCAGCATCAACATGAGCAACACCCTCGCAATTATAAGCTGTTGAAGCCAGTTCCTGTCGTTAACTGCAAGCGCTTTCCACACCTGCCAGGTGGCCGGTCCAGTTCTTCCCCAGCTCCCTCGAACCGGACACTTCTAATGGCGTGAGATTGCTGCTGGGATAGAGAGTTCGAGTGGGTGCGTAGTGGGTGGGGAGCAGGTGCTGCCATTCTGGCATCCTGGCATCCTGGCATCCTGGCATCCTGGCATCGGGGAATCACAGTGTGAGTTCCCCTGCTAGTCCGTGTTTATTGGCAGCGTGCAAATATTCGCCCGACCGACCGGCCGATGCCGTAAATTGATTCTCCCCAGCCAACTGCCTGTCCCACACACTGGGGTGTGTGAGAGCCAAGGGCAATCCAGCAGCATTGTGTCCTGCTCCCGAAACAAGCCTCAAACAAATGGTCGGCATGGTCGAGGGGAAATGAAAAGAAATGGGCCCAAAGCCTGCGGCCAAGACGAGCGAGACGGGATGGGGCCAGGCCAAGTCGAGCTGGACAATGGCTCGCCCAGCCGAAGAGTTTTTGGGGGGAGTGACAGACATCGAGTCCCCGCCGCAAACACACTGGGGGAAAATAGCCATCCGTAAATGGGGCCAGAACTCCCAACAACTCAAACTTATGGTGGACAAATTAAACCATGACTTTCTATAGGCTTCCATATTGTGTAATAGGTCTTTGTTTATGAAACTTATTTACTTATTTACCAAAGAGAAATACAAATATATCTTATGATCCCCACTTCTTCAAGTATGTCTGCTTGTTCGGTTTTTCAAAGGTCAGATAGAGCAGTGAACAATAACTATAATAGAGTGACGTCAAATCTGTCTTAAACTTGTTTAAACGTTAATAGTTAACCCTAGGCTGTACTGGCCGACTTCTTTGGTCAAATTGTTCCTATCTTGTCTTTGGCCAGGCACAATTGCTGGCCGACAAGGACTCTTTTCGCCAGTGCACACACAGATTTCTCATGCTTGGCCTGGACCTCCGCTCCAAGCCAACCCAAGCCAACAGAAGCCAACTCAACCCAGATCAAGCCCTAGTCCGAGGCTATCCCACTAATTGGCGCCGCCGTAGAAAGAGGGCGTGGCCTTGGAGTCACTGCCTGGTCAAGAATGGCCCTCAGGCTTGGACCTTTGCCCCTTTTCCCTACCATCTGCCCTGTGCTCCCGGTGACACACTTGGACTTGGACTGCTCGAGAAGGGATCGAGCAAATTTGGGTGGGAATGAGCTGCCCTCGGGTCCTGCGGTTGATTCGCCGGACAGGAGGGGACCACGGGTAGGAGCCACTGCATCGATTCGGTGTCGGGTTACAAACTATGAACTGCGCTTAAGTCTGTTGACATCGCACACATGCCTGCGGTGACAGACCCGACAACAGATGCCGAGCAATGGGATGGGCAGTGGTCACTGGGCACTGGGCACTGGTCACTGCCGAGCAGACTAGACACAAAGTGGACACTGAATTGCCTGATTATACATGCTCAGTTGCTAATGATGGACCACTCAGGGCATGTTCGCAGGGTAGCTGCAGCATCCGAGCGGTGAACTGAGGTGAAGCCACGCCTAATGGCCCAACTGGCCAAGTGGTTGCGGTTGTGGGTGCCGACACATGCCCAAAAGAGATGGAGGCCAGCCCCCAAGTCCCCTGCGTTGCCGGCTCGAGTCGCTGAAACCCGAGCTGGCACACAGCGGGGGCGGGGAGGGGCTGGGGACGGCGGACCACTACTTTGTCGCATCACTTGGCACCAAAGTTTCACCACCCCCACCCCTTTTTGAGCTGCTTGCCGTGTCAGCAGCTGCGGAGTTACTTGACGTGGCTGTGACGCGCGCGTCCTTGAGCAAAAAGAAAAGGGGAGGAGCTCCTTGCTTCCATCCACTTCAACCCTTCACCTCCCTTCGCGCTGCCGAAATCAGTTTTAATTCGATGCCTAGAACAACAGCGGAAATTTGACAGCGTTGGAAATGCGAACAAAGGAGCTTGCACTCTTCAAAAATCAACACCACACTTTGAAAATCCGCCATAAATTATTAATTTTAACATTAAAAAACAGATTTGGATTTCGAAAAAATACTTATTTTCTTGTATCAATTTACTCTTGAACAAAAATAATTGGGATTAGTATAACCTTTCCATTAATTTAAAAGAAAGGTAATACTCTATAATTCCAAAAGAAAAACAATTTCCTTAAATTGTTTTTTATTTTACCTTTTCTGCCGAGTCACAAGTCAATATTCAACAAATTGCTTTGTAGAAAAGTGACCTAAAACCTGCACTTCTAAGCCCATAACTTTTCCTACAGACATCCGATTTCAAAGTGGCTTACTTCTAAATGATTGTGGTTTAATTCTCTAAAAATCTGTATACTCAACTTGGTTTGTATTTTTGGGTCGATTTTTCATCATTTTTATAGTGTTACCCCTTTCCAAATTTTCGAAAAATGGCTTTGGTGAAAAGTCACCTAAAACCTGCACTTCTAAGCCCATAACTTTTTCTACAGACATCCGATTTCAAAGTGGCTTACTTCTAAATGATTGTGGTTTAATTCTCTAAAAATCTGTATACTCAACTTGGTTTGTATTTTTGGGTCGATTTTTCATCATTTTTATAGTGTTACCCCTTTCCAAATTTTCGAAAAATGGCTTTGTAGAAAAGAAACCTAAAACCTGCACTTCTGAGCCCATAACTGTGTCTTTCACTTGTTTGTATTTTGGGGTCGATAAACGCTTAGTAAGTTCTCAATTTGAGAACATTTTTATCAAAATAAAATAACACATTTTCATGTTAAGCGAACAATTATTTTGAGTTCAAGTACACTTTTCCTGGTTTTAAGATTCTTGGGATCACTTGAGTATGTTTTTTATGAGAATATATATACTCAATTTGAGAATGCGAATACTCAATTTCAGAACGTCGGAATTTTCTCTGTATACATAAATGTGTATAGGACCCATCCCTTTGAGGTGTGCGTGTGTGTGTTTCCCGTGCTAAACTCATCTGACAAGAGCATGAAAAGCGAAAAATCATCTGGCAACACTTTGATATTCGATAAGATGTTTGGGAGCTCTCGTCGGTGTTTCCTTATCGCTGTCCCCGCCCCAAATCATTGTCGTCATGCGGATTTCGTATCTGGGAGATGGAGTGGGCGAAAGTGGGGCCGTGACGTCAGTTATAAAATATGCGCCAAGTTTCCGTCGCCCATTCCCAGCCTCGAGTTAAGTTTAGTTCGTTTTGCTTCCTGTAGTTCTTGCTCCTGCTCCTTGTGTTGTTGTTATTCTGCCATGCAGGGCGTTTCTTTTTTTCCTTTCATTGGCATGCCACGCCCATGTCAAATCTGAGCGTGGATAAGTGCGTGGGGCGTGGGATGGCAAGGCTGGCGATGAGGTCACAACTCAGAGCTCGCAACGCTCTGCAGAACTCCGAGTTGGAGTTAGTGGTATCTTCTGAGTACGATGGACGATTTATAATTAATACATTTTTGGTCAATTAAATTTTCCAACTTGCAATATATATGTTGGAAATGTGCCTTCACTGCGTTTAAAACTTTTGAGTGAAATTGTAATACCCTCTGGAAGGGTATAAAAATAACTAACATGAAAATATGTCAAAAATTGATCAACGTTAAAATAAGAAATTTGAATGCGGTTTTTAGGAATCAAAGCACAAGTCTTTGGAATCGGATTAAGTTTGGTAAAGTTATGAACTCTAGAAGTCCAGTTTTAAGTCACTCTTTTACAAGACATCGGAAAATTAGAAATAACTAACATGAAAATGCGTCAAAATTTTGATCAACGATAAATTGAAAATTTTGAATGCAGTTTTTAGAGAATCCAATCACAAGTCTTTAGAGGTATGCCACTTTGAAATCGGATTATTTTTGGTAAAGTTATGGAATCTAGAAGTCCAGTTGTGGGTCACCTTTGGGCAACTCATCGGAAACTTAGAAATAACCAACATGAAAATGGGTCAAAAATTCGGTCAACGCTAAAATGAAAATTTTGAATGCAGTTTTTTAGAGAATCCAATCACAAGTCTTTAGAGGTATGCCACTTTGAAATCAGATTATTTTTGGTAAAGTTATGGAATCTAGAAGTCCAATTGTGGGTCATCTTTGGGCAACTCATCGGAAACTTAGAAATAATCAACATGAAAATGGGTCAAAAATTCGGTCAACGCTAAAATGAAAATTTTGAATGCAGATTTTTAGAGAATCCAATATCAAGTCTTTAGAGGTATGCCACTTTGAAATCGGATTATTTTTGGTAAAGTTATGGAATCTAGAAGTCCAATTGTGGGTCACCTTTGGGCAACTCATCGGAAAGTTAGAAATAACCAACATGAAAATGGGTCAAAAATTCGATCAACGCTAAAATGAAAGTTTTGAATGCAGTTTTTTAGAGAATCCAATCACAAGTCTTTAGAGGTATGCCACTTTGAAATCGGATTATTTTTGGTAAAGTTATGGAATCTAGAAGTCCAATTGTGGGTCATCTTTGGGCAACTCATCGGAAACTTAGAAATAATCAACATGAAAATGGGTCAAAAATTCGGTCAACGCTAAAATGAAAATTTTGAATGCAGATTTTTACAGAATCCAATCACAAGTCTTTAGAGGTATGCCACTTTGAAATCGGATTATTTTTGGTAAAGTTATGGAATCTAGAAGTCCAATTGTGGGTCATCTTTGGGCAACTCATCGGAAAGTTAGAAATAACCAACATGAAAATGGGTCAAAAATTCGGTCAACGCTAAAATGAAAATTTTGAATGCAGATTTTTAGAGAATCCAATATCAAGTCTTTAGAGGTATGCCACTTTGAAATCGGATTATTTTTGGTAAAGTTATGGAATCTAGAAGACCAATTGTGGGTCACCTTTGGGCAACTCATCGGAAAGTTAGAAATAACCAACATGAAAATGGGTCAAAAATTCGATCAACGCTAAAATGAAAATTTTGAATGCAGATTTTTACAGAATCCAATCACAAGTCTTTAGAGGTATGCCACTTTGAAATCGGATTATTTTTGGTAAAGTTATGGAATCTAGAAGTCCAATTGTGGGTCACCTTTGGGCAACTCATCGGAAAGTTAGAAATAACCAACATGAAAATGGGTCAAAAATTCGATCAACGCTAAAATGAAAATTTTGAATGCAGATTTTTACAGAATCCAATCACAAGTCTTTAGAGGTATGCCACTTTGAAATCGGATTATTTTTGGTAAAGTTATGGAATCTAGAAGTCCAATTGTGGGTCATCTTTGGGCAACTCATCGGAAAGTTAGAAATAACCAACATGAAAATGGGTCAAAAATTCGGTCAACGCTAAAATGAAAATTTTGAATGCAGATTTTTAGAGAATCCAATATCAAGTCTTTAGAGGTATGCCACTTTGAAATCGGATTATTTTTGGTAAAGTTATGGAATCTAGAAGACCAATTGTGGGTCACCTTTGGGCAACTCATCGGAAAGTTAGAAATAACCAACATGAAAATGGGTCAAAAATTCGGTCAACGCTAAAATGAAAATTTTGAATGCAGATTTTTACAGAATCCAATCACAAGTCTTTAGAGGTATGCCACTTTGAAATCGGATTATTTTTGGTAAAGTTATGGAATCTAGAAGTCCAATTGTGGGTCATCTTTGGGCAACTCATCGGAAAGTTAGAAATAACCAACATGAAAATGGGTCAAAAATTCGATCAACGCTAAAATGAAAATTTTGAATGCAGTTTTTTAGAGAATCCAATCACAAGTCTTTAGAGGTATGCCACTTTGAAATCGGATTATTTTTGGTAAAGTTATGGAATCTAGAAGTCCAATTGTGGGTCATCTTTGGGCAACTCATCGGAAAGTTAGAAATAATCAACATGAAAATGGGTCAAAAATTCGGTCAACGCTAAAATGAAAATTTGGAATGCAGATTTTTAGAGAATCCAATCAGAAGTCTTTTGAGGTATGCCACTTTGAAATCGGATTATTTTTGGTAAAGTTATGGAATCTAGAAGTCCAATTGTGGGTCACCTTTGGGCAACTCATCGGAAACTTAGAAATAACCAACATGAAAATGGGTCAAAAATTCGGTCAACGGTAAAATGAAAATTTTGAATGCAGATTTTTATAGAATCCAATCACAATTCTTTAGAGGTGTGTTACTTTGAAATCTGATTATTTTTGGTAAAGTTATGGAATCTATAAGTCCAATTGTGGGTCACCTTTGGGCAACTCATCGGAAACTTAGAAATAACAAACATGAAAATGGGTAAAAAATTCGGTCTATAAGGAGCTTAATTGTTAACAATTGGATAACAGAGTAACAGGTATTTGAGAGTCGTGGCAATCGACTATTTATAAACTAGAGTAATGCCAAATTTTCAATATGATTTTCATAAGTGTTAGCTTGAATAAGGCAACCCACCATGCAAACAAATGCAATCGGTCTAATACAACCAAGAGACACTTTAGTTGTCCTGCATAATTTAGCTATGCAACCCGCAAGAAAGCAATCTACATTTTTGGTGATATGCCCAATAAAATACACTTCACATCTGAGTGAAATTGACTATATGCTACATTTGTTAAGAAGATACGTGTGAAACTGCCAATCCGACATGCCAATTAGTTTTCGAATGCCGCAATGCACGATGGGTGGCGACAGGAGGGAGTGAAGGGGATTGCTTAATCGACCGGAATTATAGCGAAGAATGTTTAATTGTGTGCACGAGATGCGGATTCGCTGGGCGCAAGCTTAGCAGCAAACTTTGCCATCGATATCAATGCTGGTTTCAGTTTCAGTTTTAGCCTGCAGCCACACACTTCCACTTCCACTCCCAGATAACCCAGATAACCCAGCTTCCCGCATCGAAGCTCCGAATCGGGCGTAATTCTGCATTATCGATTGCGAACCAAAGTGCTGGGACAGCTGCGACTCCTAATTGTGCTTTATGCCACTTCAGGCCGACTCGCCTGTGCGCCTGAGCTACATTTTCGAGGGCAGATAGATTTATGTGCTGCCAACGCGGAGCGCCTCTTTTTCCACTTGCCTGCGTCGGGCGTAATGTGAAAAGTTGCTCAAGAGCGGCAGGAGGTGGCACTGTGGCACTGTGGCACACATACGTGGCACCTTCCCCAACGAGCGCCCTGCACTCCATCACTTGCAATGTTGGCAACTTGCGATAACTTGCGATAAAAACGAAGGCAATTGAATGATGCTTAAATGAAATTAATGAATGTTATAATAAGTTGATGGAGGCATCCACGCCCCATTTCGCCAACCCCACCGCCCCGCGGCTACTGTCAGAGCAGACAAACTCGAGCGAGGACGAATGCGAAGGGACTCAAAGCCGGAGCCGGAGCCAAGTCACAGCTGACAGCTGTCAGCTGACTCCTGCTCTGGCATAACAATCAGATCCTCCTGCTCCTGTTCCTGTTCCTGCTCCTGTGGGCCTTCTCTTTTGGCAGTCAAATATATGGGAGGGGGTGTCAAAATTCAATATTCACGTTACAAAAAGCCATCTTCGCCCGGTCTTTTGTGGCAACGCAATTTTGAACTTCCTCGGCCACCACTTCCGGCGTCCTTCGGGCCGCCACATCACACCCGCAAAAGGCGGACGGTCGACCTTGGTAAAGTGTCGCTTGCCTCAACGCGCGCCGCATTACCTGCCATGTTAGGTAGGCACTTCTGAGGGCTTGGGATAATCGCACACACTGGTGGCTCCACTGCCAGTGAAAGTCAATTTAAAGTCTCCTGCAGAGGCCACAGGACGAGGCCACGGACCAGGAGCTCGACACTGGGTAATGCTATTACCGGGTGCCTAATGCACGCAATTAAATTCCCGGGAGGAATCAAAAATGGTCCATCAAAACGAAATGAAATGTCGGGGGAGGTCGAGCCCTGGCCGGTCCTAATTCCGTTAAGTGAATTTCTATTCTCGCTTAAATGCGAACAAAGGTCCGCGTTCCCCACTCCCCCCTTGGCCCTCCGCATTCCAATTAAGCGCTGGCCCATCGTCCATCGATCCATCATCCCGAGTGCGGCTGCCTATGCCGATGCCGATGCCGATGCCCCTGTCTATCCATCTATCCATCTATCCATCTATCTGCGTATCTTTGCATCTATATGTACAAATCTGCGGCTACGAATCCATCCGGGCGAGCCCCGACATGTAAATGGTAATTGAATGCAGGGGCACTGCAAGGAGTCGGCGGGGCAGGAAGGAAAATTAGCAGACCCTTGCCCCCGTTCACACAGTCCCTTTGCTTCTGATAGAGATGGAGGGCAGAGGGCAGAGGGCAGGGGCAGGGGCAGGGGACAGGGGGCAGAGAGCAGAAGTAAAGTGATGAAAAAGTTAATTAAACTTTTTGATGAGATTTCACATTTTGGCAAAACATTGACAGTAGACTGACAGTCCTACAGGGGCGAACATGCAAACAGGGGTTATCGCACGTTCCCCAGGACTTGACAATGTCTTGTCATCGATTACGGCGCCTCCCCGAGAGCTCTTTCCCCTCAATTTCTGGCTGACAAAACTTTCGATATTGTCGTTGGTCACTGGCGAACAATGGCATCGGTTTCAAAAGTCATGACACCCATGCCCGCGCCCGTTGTTTTAGCGCCAGCAAAAGATTGCATATGAATTAATTGCCACGTCGCTGAAGCTCGAAAGGCAGGACGCCAATCCTGTTCCTTCAAGTAGGTCGACTAGCTAGTAGGTCCTTGCGGTGGCGCGTGCCACTGAAAAGAATCCGCGTCATTACTCCCGACAGCCTCACACACCGCATCCCACTGCTAATTCTGGGGACCCCAGACCCAAACACTCCTTGCAATCCAATAAAATTCTCCCACTCCAATCGTAAAACAAGTTCGGAAGGTGGCTAATCTGCAATTAATTGCCACATATCTGTACACAAGACACGCACGAGCTGAGATTGAGGTTTCGATTGGAAGTGGGATCAGAAGCTGGAGCGAAAGCGGGTGAGCAAAGTGGGTCAGATATGTAAATGAACTCAGACGGCAATGTACTGGAAGAATTCAAGGAAGTTTCCCAGGTCAGCAGCGTTATACCAGTTATACCCTTGATACTGAAATATTGTTGTTTTTTTTGGGTAATAAAATTCTGTCATTGCAAGAATTAAATTATACCTATGGTGAAATTAAATTGAATAACTTTTTGTGAAATCTTTTATCTCTGGAGAAATTGTCCATTTAATTTTGTAAGCTAGTTATCTTTATAACTAAAATAAAAAAAAACAGATTCGATATTTCCATGTTATACCTTTTACCGAGGTGAGAAAGTAGTGCAACCGCAGCTTTAACACCTATAATATCTAATATTAATCTACTATCCTGATTAATCCTGAGTAACTTTTGACCGGCTATGACCACACCTGATTTGCCCAAGAATGGAGCACCCGCTACCCGCTTTTTTTGGGATCTTTAGAAATAATTTGTCAATCCATCCTTGTGTGGCATGTTCAACAATCTAAAAAAAAAAAAAAAAAAATAAAAAAAAAAAAAAGCACACACTGGTCTAACATGACTCTCTGTCCAACAGCCATCCTCAGCACGCTGTGCAAGGAGTTCCTGCGCGTGAACGTGTCGGCCATCCTGTACATGATGAACAACGAACAGTTCGGGCACAGCACGGCCTCCGCGCAGTACTTCCTGCAGTTGGCCGGCTACCTGGGCATCCCGGTGATCTCGTGGAACGCCGACAACTCGGGCCTGGAGCGGCGGGCCTCGCAGTCGACGCTGCAACTGCAACTGGCCCCGAGCATCGAGCACCAGAGCGCCGCGATGCTGAGCATCCTGGAGCGCTACAAGTGGCACCAGTTCTCGGTGGTCACCTCGCAGATAGCCGGCCACGACGACTTCGTGCAGGCGGTGCGGGAGCGCGTGGCCGAGATGCAGGAGCACTTCAAGTTCACCATCCTCAACTCGATCGTGGTCACGCGGACCAGCGACCTCATGGAGCTGGTGAACAGCGAGGCGCGGGTGATGCTGCTCTATGCCACGCAGACGGAGGCCATCACCATCCTGCGCGCCGCCGAGGAGATGAAGCTCACCGGCGAGAACTACGTGTGGGTGGTCAGCCAGTCGGTCATCGAGAAGAAGGACGCCCACTCCCAGTTCCCCGTGGGCATGCTCGGCGTGCACTTCGACACCTCCAGTGCGGCGCTCATGAACGAGATCTCCAACGCCATCAAGATCTACAGCTACGGCGTGGAGGCCTACCTGACGGACCCGGCCAACCGCGACCGCCGCCTCACCACCCAGTCGTTGTCCTGCGAGGACGAGGGTCGCGGCCGGTGGGACAACGGAGAAATGTGAGTGGTGTTCCCAGTGCATTGCATGCCAGCATCCCCATTCGGTGCGAATCTATCGACCATTTTAGATATCCCCTTAGCGGGCTAAGCCCTTACTCGGAAAACGATTGCAATCCTTGTAACGATAGCGAAGCTTCTTGTAGTCAATACTAGCCGGTGGGCCTGATATCCTATTAAGCATTTGGTCTCTTCCCTAGCTTTTTCAAGTACTTGCGCAACGTGTCCATCGAGGGGGACCTGAACAAGCCAAACATCGAGTTCACGGCAGACGGTGACCTGCGCTCGGCGGAGCTCAAGATCATGAACCTCCGGCCCAGCGCCAACAACAAGAACCTCGTGTGGGAGGAGGTAAGTGGAGGCTTTGTTGCATGCTTTTCTCAATCCTTGCTTACTTTGCCACTCTCCTTACGCTCACTCTCCACTCTCCACTCTCCCCTCTCCACGTTCCACGACCCATTCTGATCCCGCACCGATCAATCGATCTTGCACCGCTTTGTACTTATGCCACCACCTCGACACCTGATCCGATCCACGACTCCAATTGGGGCAGATTGGAGTGTGGAAGTCCTGGGAGACGCAGAAGCTGGACATACGCGACATTGCGTGGCCCGGCAACTCGCACGCCCCGCCCCAGGGCGTGCCGGAGAAGTTCCATTTGAAGATCACATTTCTCGAAGAGGCACCCTATATCAATCTGTCGCCCGCGGACCCGGTGAGTGGCAAGTGCCTGATGGACCGCGGTGTGCTCTGCCGGGTGGCGGCCGACCACGAGATGGCCGCCGACATCGACGTGGGCCAGGCACACCGCAACGAGTCCTTCTACCAGTGCTGCAGCGGCTTCTGCATCGACCTGCTGGAGAAGTTTGCCGAGGAGCTGGGCTTCACCTACGAGCTGGTGCGGGTCGAAGATGGTAAATGGGGTACCCTCGAGAATGGCAAGTGGAACGGCCTGATCGCCGACCTGGTCAACCGCAAGACGGACATGGTCCTCACCTCGCTGATGATCAACACGGAGCGCGAGGCGGTCGTCGACTTCTCCGAGCCCTTCATGGAGACCGGCATCGCCATCGTGGTGGCCAAGCGCACGGGCATCATCTCGCCCACGGCGTTCCTGGAGCCCTTCGACACGGCCTCCTGGATGCTGGTAAGTAGAGACTGCAGCCTTGCTCCTCTTCTGTCCCCCTGTTCAGCCTTCTCACGGGTAAGTGTCCCTGCTCCTCTCTCCCTCTCTCTCTCTCTTTTGGCTCTGTCTGCGTGCCCAGGTGGGCATAGTGGCCATCCAGGCGGCCACCTTCATGATCTTCCTGTTCGAGTGGCTGTCGCCCAGCGGCTACGACATGAAGCTGTACCTGCAGAACACCAACGTGACCCCGTACCGCTTCTCCCTGTTCCGCACCTACTGGCTGGTGTGGGCCGTGCTGTTCCAGGCCGCCGTCCATGTGGACTCGCCGCGCGGCTTCACCTCGCGCTTCATGACCAACGTGTGGGCCCTCTTCGCCGTCGTGTTCCTGGCCATATACACTGCCAACCTGGCCGCCTTCATGATAACCAGGTAAGCTGGGGTCCTCCAAGCCGCCCTCCACCTCTGAGCGCACTCTCTATCCCGCAGGGAGGAGTTCCACGAGTTCAGCGGGCTCAACGACAGTCGTCTGGTGCACCCCTTCTCCCACAAGCCCTCCTTCAAGTTCGGCACCATCCCGTACAGCCACACGGACTCGACCATCCACAAGTACTTCAACGTCATGCACAACTACATGCGGCAGTGAGTGGCTCCGATTGCTTAGCCAGGACTTGGCCCTGATCACTGATCACTGACCACTAACCACTGACCATCCGTCTCCAACCGCCATTCTCCCCCAGGTACAACAAGACCAGCGTGGCCGACGGAGTGGCCGCCGTGCTCAACGGCAACTTGGACTCCTTCATCTACGACGGCACTGTGCTGGACTACCTGGTGGCCCAGGACGAGGACTGCCGCCTCATGACCGTGGGCAGTTGGTATGCCATGACGGGTAAGTGCTTATTTGAACTGCTTACTTCTTTGCTCATTGTTGGCAACTAGGGTGACAGCTAAAGTTTTTATTACATTAATTTGCAGCCACACACAGCCTTCAATCACTTGTAAACTATTAGAATAACTAAGCGTGGAAGGCTGTCAAATAATGCGACACTTCTCACTGTTGCTGCCAACACCAACTTAGATCATTACCAATACTTTTAAGCCTGGCTTAAATTGTCGTTGGTTTAACGGACTTCGAGTTGGGTAAAGCATTTTCTTTTTTAGTAACTTGCGAAGAAAAATCAAATATTTCAGCATCCGAGTTAACTCTTTTGTCATATGTTTCAAGAACTGTTCTTTGAAATTAAACAATAAAGGTAGCAAATGTAAAATGTAACATTGTATAAAACGACTTTAAATGTTTTATACTTGATAGAATCGAAAAGTTATCCTTCCCTGCACTTACACATTTAATTTAAATGATGGCAGGGTAAAAAATGTGTTTCAGAGTTGATCTTAACGAAGAATAGGAATTTGTGGAACATTTTTAGCGTGGTTATGTGGTTTCCCCCCGCTTTCACTTTAGTTAAGCCCGCAATTTGATCCGGCTCGATGGCTGTAATTTACGGTTCTGCCCCTCCTTTCGCTGCAGGCTACGGACTGGCATTCAGCCGCAACTCCAAGTACGTGCAGATGTTCAACAAACGGCTGCTCGAGTTCCGGGCGAACGGGGACCTGGAGCGGCTGCGGCGCTACTGGATGACGGGCACGTGCCGGCCGGGCAAGCAGGAGCACAAGTCCTCGGACCCGCTGGCCCTGGAGCAGTTCCTCTCCGCCTTCCTGCTCCTGATGGCCGGCATCCTGCTGGCGGCGCTGCTGCTCCTGCTGGAGCACGTCTACTTCAAGTACATTCGCAAGCGGCTGGCCAAGAAGGACGGCGGCCACTGCTGCGCGCTCATCTCGCTGTCCATGGGCAAGTCGCTGACCTTCCGTGGCGCCGTCTTCGAGGCCACCGAGATCCTCAAGAAGCACCGCTGCAACGACCCCATCTGCGACACGCACCTCTGGAAGGTCAAGCACGAGCTGGACATGTCTCGCCTGCGTGTCCGCCAGCTGGAGAAGGTCATGGACAAGCATGGCATCAAGGCGCCGCAGCTGAGGTGAGTGCTCCACCTGTTGTTCCATCTTGGATGGGGATCTATAGAATATGGATTCAGAGTTCTCTACTCGGAGCGGATATATGTATATCACAAGTATATTTGCATGTCTACATGTCCTTTGCAGGCTGGCCTCCTCATCGGATCTGCTGAACCACCATCATCTCAAGGAGCGGCCGCCGCTGCTGGGCAACCTGAGCCTCGCCGCCAGCGCCCAAGATCTATACAGGTGGTAAGTTTTCTTTGTGCATGCCTTTTCCTGCACGACTCCCTGCACCCCCTCCCCCGCCTCCTTGGACGTCCTCCACTCCCGTGGCAGTAATTAAATTAAGCAATTGCTTGAGTTAGCATTCCAGCTCGGTTCAGTGTTCTTTTTTCCGGAACAGAACAGAACGGAACAGAACGGAACGGGACTCGTTACTGGCCACGCTAATGATGCCGGGCAGCTGCTACAACACCCCATGTCTCCCTTGGGGCGTTTCTCTGGTTTCCGCTCTAATATAAATATATGGAAATGACTTTATTAAATTACTTTATCTCGGTTTCTGATTCAGCAGAGAGACTCTGGCGCGGTGTGTGGCCCAGTCCCCATGCCCACACACACAGAGCGGGGAGACAGTCCCTGGTTATAGTCTTAGTTATAGCACAATTTCCGACAGTTCCTGTTGTCATTCAGTGGCTGTGGCAGTGGCAGTGGCAAAGGAGCTTTGCTTTTGTGTGAAGTGACTGTGAGGGGATTGTGTGGCCCCTTTCATTTGCATATCGTCCACAATGGGTCGGGCCCGGATAGGTAATCGGATGTAGGAACGCTTTATGACCCTACACAGGCCGTCCAAAGTCCCAGCTGCAACCCCTTGGCAGCAGGACCAGAAATTAACGGATCAGGGCAGCAATGGCAGCAGGCAGGAGGCATCCACATTATCGTTTCCATCTCCATCAGCATCGGGAGCTCGCCACTGCACCACCACCTTCTTTTCCGCCTCGTCAGCCAGTCGGCCAGTCGGCCAGTCGGCCAGTCGGCCAGTCAATCACTCACTCGTTCATCCTCATCCCAGCAGCGCAAACACAGTTTTGTGTGGGGCCAACGCCTTTATCTGAGCTGCCTCACCACCTGGCATGCCACCTCCGGGTCAGGATGGTTTCTGCACCGGTTGCACAGCTTAGGGGCGACATGGTGGTGCCCCACTGTGGGGTGCCCGTCATCCAGTGGGCCTCTCTCGGAATATAAATCTGCGTAGAACCACGATAGCTCTGAGGTTATACATGCTAAGCCATTCTCAAAGCTGATCCGCCTGAAAAGCCACTTTGGATGCCGCATTATCGAGCATTTTCAGTTTTGATGGTTTGAAATTAAATAAATGTTTTACTTAGAACTTACAACCGCACCTTAGTTCAAGGAAAACGTAAGTCCGATTCAGTATCTTAGTTAGGACGTGCTATTTTGTTAATTTTTACCAATCTAATCTCCATGTTTTGGAAAAATCCTCTCATACTCTTTTCAAATATCATCGTGCTATTTTTGTGAGCTCATGTTTCACGTTTTGATGCTGTAGCTCAGGTATGTTTTTTTTGACTGTTTTCAAATCCCCGTCCACTGTATCGGAATGGATGCTCAGGAGTCACACCAACGGCCCCACAGAGACATTTTCATTAATTACTGGCAAGTAAACAGTCCGAGAGCTTTGCCGACCGAGTTCGGTGTTAGGGGGCGAAAATGGAGCGGTGGGCTTGGCAGACCAGGTGGAACGTTATTCTCTGCGGTTGCATTGTCTGTCCCTGTGCGTGTCCCTTGTCCGTTCCGGTGTCCGTTGTGTGCATTATGGCGTGCCACGACTTATCCAACGCTGCGAATGGAAAGTTATTTATGTCGGCTTATGCTTGCCGCCGATGCTGCATTGAGGACTTTGGTTTGGACTCTTCCTTTCTCCCAGCATCCAGCAGCCTTGGCCACATGTGTGCATACACCAAGGGCTGCTCATCGCTTTGGATGCCAGCGAGTCTCTGGCTCAGGTTCCAGTGCTAACTTTTGGCTTTCATGTTAACCAGAGTTTCCCCAACCACAACAGACACAACGAAACTTTTCAGGGAATTAGGTTGAGTGAACCAAAATTTAAACTACGCAACGGGATCCACCCCAAATGTTAAGCAAAACGTGGAAAACGTAGAAAACTCTTCAAAGTGGGACCCGAAATTAAGGCTTGGGCCTGGCAGGGCGTGACAGGAGAGCTGATGAATTGATGATGGATAGCGGGCAGCAATGATGCCCGGGGAAACCCCTTTATCGGAATAAAGCACCTGTCCGATCGTGTCACGGGCTCATCACTGGCACACACACCTCACTTTTTGCATTTACTTTTTGGCACTAATTTATTAACATACGAACCCTTGAGTGCTCGCCCCGTTGGACTCTGATTGATTGATGATGCCCAGGTCTTTGGCCATCCGCCCAAGCAGAGTCCCTTCGCCATCCCATTCCCATCGTGGTTTAAGTTGCCATTCCACCATTATGGCTAACGTTTTCGATTCTCCCCGGCATCCCCCTCACACACTGAATACAGCGCCGCCTTGACACACAAATCCGTATTTGTTGGCCATTGGAACTGCCAGTACCCCAATACCCCGACCACCCATCCCAATCCCGAGAGAGCCTGATTACAATTTGTCACATTTTTCATTGGCTGGCAGGCTTAATAGCATAACCAACAACGCATGTCCTGCACAACTGTAGCTGTACTGTTTAGCATGCTTTGTGTAAAGTAGCAGTAGCTTACCCGCATACGCGGATGTGTTTCCCGAGTCCTCCAACTAACACTTGGGCCTTCCCCGCTCTCTCTCCCCCAAATGTGTATGAATCGCAGGTCGTACAAAACGGAAATCGCCGAGATGGAGACGGTGCTCTGAAGCGTTTATGGCTGGAAGTGGAGCTGCTTCTTGCACCAGACAGACACCCGCAATCGAGCAACGTTTTTAGAGTTACTGGAGCCAGAGTGCAGTCCTAGAGCGAGTACGTCTAATCAAAATCAACGTTTCAAATAAAATGTAAACTGAAAGCTTTCGGAAGTTAGAGACAGGGAGATACGAGATAGCGAAATGGAACCCAAAGCGCCTCACGAAAACCGCACACACTCAAAAATCGAGGACGACGTGAAACCTAGATTTTCAGCCTAGGAAAACCCAAAGATTGTATAAAGTTAAACTAATTGTAAAACAGTAAAACCAACAGTTAAACCTAACGGCACACGGGGAAGAACAACCAAAAAGCAGCCGCCGCACGAGTATTTCATAAAATAAGTTTTAATGGAGATCAGGAGGTAGAAGGTAAAAGGAGAAGCTAGGGAGATCAAGCGTTACATTTTTGGCGATTGAACTGTTAACCGTTAACAAGGAGCAGGGGAAGAAGAGGAGTAGATTCAACCCAGAGTTGGGGATGTTTGTATGTAATCCGTTTGATTGTTTGTGATTGTTGTTTCGTTTGTTGTCTTTTTTTGGATAGTAAATATTTACGAAATCATAATCAAGTAAGCGTATGGCAAGGGCTAACATACAAGCAGGACGAGAAAGCGGCGCCGGTTGCCACGCCCATTATTAAATATACACATTAACAGATTTATATGTATTTACCTTGCTATGATTACGACGATATAAATGTTATTGCATATACACGTACATATACATTTAAAGAACAAGAAACAAGAAATATTTACATATGAATATACATGTATGTATGTACTTATATTTTTTTCTGATTTTGATAAAGAAATCGCTTATGTACCGCTAACAAAAAAACCCAAGAAGAATAAAAACCAAGGGGGAAAAACAAAATTTTCATCTCGCTAGGAGATACCCACACAACTACGATGCTTCATTTTAGTTGCTTCCTTCTGCTTAGCTGGGCAACTGTTGCCAGCGTTCTTTTGTTTCATTCACTTTCACTTTTATTTCGCTTGCTCGCCGAGAGAGACCTTTCCCCACCCTAACGCTCACCACCATTTCATCATGGCCAAAATCTAAACCAAATCAGATTTTCGCTTTCTAGTTCGACTCTCTTGCATGTGGCCTAAAGTTAATGAAAACACTCTCTCTCACACCCACCTGCACACACCCCATACACTCACCTAAACAAGAGATAAAAGAATATTTATAAATGTGCATTGTTGTTGTGGCGAGCAAAACGTGCTTAAATCAGATTTAAAGTAAACTCAAAATCGAATTAAATATGTACAAAGGTTAAACTATTAAACGCATGAACTAAAAACGCGACGTAAATAATGAACTAACTGAAGAATCGGAGGCGTGTATTGTGTTGGTATTTCTTTATGTGTGTCTTCTAAGTGTCTTGCAAGGATTACCAATAATCAAAGCAAGCACAGAACGTAAATATAAACATCAAAAATTAACTAACACTCTTAAATCGGAGTGACAACTAAAACCACTTTTAACACACACTAGTACAGCAACCAAACACGCACGGCTTTTCAGCTGTGTGTGTGCTTCTTTGAGACTCTTTTCGTTTAAGCCATCTCTGTTTAATTAAACTATTATGGGTGGTTCCCATTTGTTCCCCGCCACCACTCGTCGTTCAAAACGGCGAGAGCGGGCGAGCGAGACGGCAACTGCAACAGCAACACACCACTACAACAACCAGAGCAACACGTGACAAACGAACTGGACATCAGCGAGAGCGACACAAGGACACACAACAAAAACAATGTTAACAGCTAAACAAGAAAACAAAGAAACTTATTGAGTTTTATTTGCAAAAGAGTGATTTTTTGTAGTGGAAATATTTTATACACAAGTTACGGATGGTTCGAATGAAAGACAAAGCGAAATGTTAATTATTACGTATATGTATATATTTTTTAAGACAAATTGTTCAGATTTATTATACGAGTACTACCAAACAAAGCGAGTCAAAAACCAAAGCTAAGCCAAAACGAAAAGCATGAAACTGGAAAATGATTTTGCAGACAACCATTTAGTATTTAAACGGAGGGCGAAGAAGAGCAGCAGGGGAACAGGGGAAGGGAAGAGAAAACAAAACCTTTACGGACAAATTAAAACAAGTAAAACAAGTTAACATTACATTATATAAGTAGTTAGTAATTTAAAACTAAACCCAAAGAAAATAAGCTAAACATTACGACAAATGATACTAAAAGCAAACAAAAAAAAGTTTATGTATACAAAAAGATGTTTTTTTTTAAATATTATTAATGTTATTAAGTTACGAGTGCGAATGACGAGCGTCACATAGTCACACTGTCCAGACACCCACACTAACACGCTCACAGGAGTACACACGATTAACGAGTGCATTTTGTTAGGTGTTAAACATTAAAAAACAAAGGAGAATCCAAAGAAACATAAACATAAATCGAAAACGAATCAATTTTTAAACGCAAAGATATCTCCTCGAACATAACGAAAAACGAATTCTGAAGATGGCGCCGGTTAACTTGAATCTAAGCTGAATCTAGGCAAAAACTAGCGAAATAAGTGAGAGCCCACACCTGTCCACACCTCAGCGAAGGTGAAAGCGGGACGGAACGATGGCTGATCGTATTTCAAGTTACTAACACGACCCAATTTTTTAACCACGCCAACGGATCGAGCGAAGAAGCGTTTCACGAACATAAACTAAGCAAATGGAATATGCGTACATTGTTGTGGTAGTTACAGATGGCGAGAAGCATACACGTAAATTAAAATATAAACAAACCAACTTGCAATAAATGTGTATACAAAATATCTAGTCTTTCATTTTCTGTCAGAAGTGATAAGCGAGATGGCAACGCCACGTCATAACGAAAAATATAAATGTTGGGTCACTTACCAAAGTATGATTAAATTATCCGTTTCCATTATTTGAAAATAACCGCCAACAGTAAACTGGAATAGCACTGAGCTTGTGTCAGGCAACACTGGCCGATATTCATCGATTACCTTTTAAAATTCGCTGATTCTGGAAATACACAAGAATATTATTTGGTTTGAGACAATAATATTTTGATGAGCATTTATTGGTTCAGTTCCTCTCTACCTAATCAACTGGTTTATGTATTTAATAAACACACATTTTGTCAACATCTCTATCAGTTTCTCCATTTTTTCCTAATTCGAGCTGAAAATACCAATGAATTGGATATAATAAACAACAATAAAATGTCGTTTTGCTTAATCTTAATCATTAAAAATGGTTTTAAAAATGACAACTATTAGCAATTTCCCACCACAAAAATTAATTTTCATATTTTTGTTTTAAATTTTTAATTTAAATGATTCACATTTTTTCTGGAATCGGGCTGCAGGTCTAAGTGATATATTTTTTAAAATTATAATTTAAATTATAAAATTTACTTCAATATTTTAGTATTTTTTAAGTACTACCATATCGTATATATGAAAAGCGTAACAGTGTAACCGTGCCTGTTAAAAATACCGCGATAGTATCGACTAAGCATAGGTTTCCCCAGCGCCAACTTCGCTTCATTCCGGCCGTCCATTCGGCCATTTTTTCGAAACTCCCAGCGGCATCAAGACGTGAGTATTCATTATGTCCCGATTTGGCCTCTTCGACGGTCTGGTTAAAGTGAAAATGGAAAACCTTAAACCAAACAGCGGACAAAGGCATGTCAGCCGCATCCAAGCGGCCTGCACAAATCAGCCGTTGTTGAAGATTCTGAACGCACGGGGTTCGCGCACATGCAAACCCCGCACTTGAGGTTATGGCGAAGCACTAACACGGGTTTCTTGATCCGCAGGTCCGTAACTCTTTCTACGTTAACATGTCGGGAGGCCTAGATATTCTGTCCCTCAAAGAGGACGACATCACCAAGATGTTGGTGGCCACCACCCACTTGGGGTCGGAGAACGTCAACTTCCAGATGGAGCAGTACGTGTACAAGCGCCGCGCCGATGGCGTTAACATCCTGAACCTGGGCAAGACCTGGGAGAAACTCCAGCTGGCGGCCCGTGCCATCGTGGCCATTGACAACCCCACTGATGTGAGTATATGTCGATATTTCCGGTGAGGAGACTCCAAGAGCGGCGTGGCTATCGTGATGATTTTATTACTAATCTTTCGGGTATGAAATTCAATGATTTCAATTTTACCGCTGACCAGCCACGCCTTAGAGCCCTAGAGTTTTTCCCCATTTCCGCCTGCCGAAGCGTCTATTAATGATCCCAAACTCCCACAGGTCTTCGTCATTTCGTCGCGTCCCATTGGCCAGCGCGCTGTGCTGAAGTTCGCCAAGTACACGGACACGACCCCCATCGCCGGCCGCTTCACGCCCGGTGCCTTCACCAACCAGATCCAGCCCGCTTTCCGCGAGCCACGTCTGCTGGTGGTGACCGACCCCAACACTGATCACCAGCCCATCATGGAGGCCAGCTACGTGAACATCCCCGTGATCGCCTTCACCAACACCGATTCGCCGCTGCGCTACATCGACATTGCCATTCCGTGCAACAACAAGTCGGCCCACTCCATCGGTCTGATGTGGTGGCTTCTGGCCCGCGAAGTGCTCCGTCTGCGCGGCACCATCTCGCGCAGCGTTGAGTGGCCCGTGGTTGTCGACCTGTTCTTCTACCGCGACCCCGAGGAGGCTGAGAAGGAGGAGGCCGCCGCCAAGGAGCTGCTGCCCCCGCCCAAGATTGAGGAGGCCGTCGACCACCCGGTCGAGGAGACCACCAACTGGGCTGATGAGGTGGCCGCCGAAACTGTCGGCGGAGTGGAGGACTGGAACGAGGACACCGTCAAGACCTCTTGGGGCAGCGACGGCCAGTTCTAAGGAATCTGACCACAAATGACACTCCACCAGCATCCCATGTTGTTAGGCGCCTTTGTCGCGGCATAAATAAACATATGTTTATGTCTAAGCTCCACGTGTTTGAATTGATGGGGTCTTATGTGACAAAAAAAAAAGGGGCCTTTCTTGAAACTTTAGTTTATTTAGTGTATTTCGTAAACTTAAGTTCCAATTAATATTAATTTTCAGATGCTGGCATTTTCAGAGTTGTAAGCACCCGACAAGGTTTTTATTCAAAAATGAGCAATCGTTTCTTTGTTAAGTGATAATATATACACTTCCATACAAATATTCGGTATATAAACAGCACGTGATTCTGCCTTATGATGAATTATTGAAACAGAGTTACGTGACAGAAGTTATTTACTTCACTAGTTTTCGCAATTTCAATTGTCAATTTTTAAATCACCAAAAAATTATTTTTTTTCGGTTCAATTTTTAGTACGCTGTTTCTTTCCTTTTCTTATTTAGTTATGCTCAAAAGAGACGACACTTGGATTAGACAGAGAAAGACAGCTGATTAATGTTGCACTCGGAAGAGTATGGAAAATACACCCATCGTTTTCAATTTACAGTATTATTTATTGTTTTTTTCGGCTTTGTACAAATAGAAAACACTTAATGATGGCAATTACAAATTGCTCATATTGTATACATATCCATATAGTTAATTCCTCCAAACTAAAGATTTTAGTGGTTTCTCATCCGCCAAAAAAGGAAACAAAGGTGTTTAATCGAACATAGATGTAAAAATAATGTTAGAGACAATAATTGTGTCAATATGGTAAAACTATGTATCGGTATTAACATGTTTATGTGTAGCAGCGACTTTACATCATTCAAATTTGGACAAGTATTCAAAAGTTTGGTAGTCGACTGGTTCCATCGAGCACTATTTAAATGGATTGGGACGCGCCTTGAACAAGGTCATCTTGCGTATCTCCTTTATCTCCTCCTGCTCGCAACGCTTCCGTTCTTCGTCTTGCTGCAAAGGCGGAGATGATTACGAATTAGCATAGTAATAGATTGGCCCGACTTAATCGGTGCAGTGCAGTAGCGATGACAGGCCCCTGATAGCGACACTTGCATCGCATTCTAACTACGTCTGGGCGTTACATGCAATGAAACGCAACCTTTGCTTCGGGCCGAGGCTGGGATGAGTGGCGCTTGACTCATCCGCTGCCCGGAGACGCTCCCTCTGACCATCTAACCCTATCGGCTGCTCCGTTCCCGCTGAGTCACGGCGGGAGTTTCAGGCCGATAAGCCGGCCTTGGGGCTGGGCTGCTTGTGCGCGGATACGGGGAACATCACAGCCCACTTAGTATCTGCTCCACCCCGTTTGTTTGCCAGCGGAAAATAGAGCTACAGCAGCAGCAGCACTTGGCTGATAAGATTATCGCGCGAAACGGAATTTGCGGATCATGGAAAAGAAGAAAAGACGCCGAAAAGGGAGCCAGGACAAGGTCGCAGTCACGAGAACTGTCTTAATGCTAGACTTTCACATCATGAAAATCAAGGTCCCTAAAACTTGGCTTCCGAAAGGGTAGCCGTGAGGGACTTGATGAAATGCCTAAAAGGCAGCAGGACAAGTCGAATGTTTAAATAAACCCTTAAATAGCTTTAGGAATTAGTTGATGGGCATTTGAGGTGACTCGCACATAGATAGTCTACGAAGTACAAGGATGTGTGCTGTGAGTAGGTGAGCGTTCGCTTGAGGATATCTACCATAATCAATTGCTATCCTGTCCGCTCAGCAGTTGCTGCCCGTCGTTGCAACGGCAGCCGGCGAGCTTTGGTCGTTCGGGACTACATGAGGAGCCTCCAAGCTGCTGGCCGCCGCCGCGGAGGAGGGTGAGGTTATCGTCGAGGAGTCGTCGGCGGCGGAGAGCACACTGTTGTCGCCATAGAAACGCGGCTCGTCGTGCGACTCGCCGCCTGGGGAGGCTGTTTCCTCATCAGAGTCCTCGTCGTTGGAGCTGTCGCCGGCCGTTGTATTCAGCTTGTTGCCGGAGGCGGCAGCAGTGGCGGCTGAGTCCTCGCCAGCGGCCAGCGAGATGGGCACGTGCTTCAAGCGTTCGTAGCAGGCGTCGCAGACGCGCAGCGCCTTGGTGCTCTGCTGCGGCAGCAGGAATTTCTTGGCCGAGCACCCGGCGCAGACAACGGCGCCGCAATTGCGGCAGTGGTGGCGGCGCTGGATGAAGGTGAACTGCGTTTTCTTGCAGTGCATGCAGACGCTGGCATCGGTGTCTGGCACCCAGACTGCGGCATGGTTCTCCACTGGCTTTTTGCCGCTCTTACGCAGCAGATCCTCCACACACTTGTTGATGTGGGCCATCCACTCCTGCTTTTCGGTGCTGGTGGCCGCGAACACCACGAACGACTTGGTGGTGGTACGGATGTACCAGCCATTCCTATACGCCTGGTTGTCGGCAATCGATTCCAACGAGACCTCCTCCAACGGCATGATGTGTTGCTTGTTGTACTTCTTCTTGCCGATCACGATGTTTCCGTACACTAATATGTCGTTGAACAGGAAAAACTGGCGCGACTTGGGACGCTTGCGGCACATCTTGGTCAGCACGCCCTCACCAACAAGGACGCGGCCCTGCATCGCCAGCGGCACGCCCGAGCTCCCGAAGCAGTTCTCCACGGAAGCGATTCGCCGGGTGTTGGCCTCGGAGTTGACCAGGCGGTCCACCATTGTGGGAGTGGTGCGGGTTCGGCGAAAGTTGCTGCTCACAAACTCGGAATCCGAGTCTTAATCCGAATCCGAATCGAAAGGTAGCCAACTGTGACGACAGACTGCTACGACTGTGTGCGTACGCTGTGACTGTGACAGGCGCTGTGTGTGTGTCGGTGTGTGTGGTGTGACACTCGGTGCCACCGTTCCAGTGCGACTGCGTGTGTGTGTGTGCGGACTGGGCGCAGCTGTTACAAATCCTGGCCGCGAATGGCTGATCCCGCTGCAAGTCCTGGAATGCAGGTCCGGCTGCTCCCGCTTTATGCAATGCACGACTATTAACTGGCTTTTTCTACGCCGTCCGAAACGTCATGACTCACTCACACGGCAACAACAAAAACAAACTGAGCTCTCTCGTTCTCTCATTCGTGTTATTGTTGCTGCTGCGACTGTGTTTTCATCGGGTTTGTTTTAGGTTCGTTAGGCAGGTTCCCTTGCACTGAAATACTGAAGTGCTGAACGGTTTCCGCTGGCCTGCTCGGCACTTGGATTTCGATTTCGAAGCGATGTAGGGTTCACAACGGCAACTTTTTTTAAACACGAAGTAATTTATTTTGCGAGAGCAGTGTGCCCGCACGAGTATCTTAAGTATATACCGCAGTTCAGTGTTCCAAAACACCGAATTTTAAACGGAACGGAAAGTAAAATAGCGGGCTTATAAAAACCGTAACGATTGGAGAATAAGTATTATAAATCAGAACAATTGAAAACATTTGTTCAATAAGAGGAAAGTTAATGTAAGAGTACACACAATAAATCAATATATTCTGACGAAATCTAAAAATAAATTTAAGAAACTCTTGAGTCTATGGCCGTTGTAAGATACGGTTATCATAATGCGAGAGCCAATGACTTAAAATTGTTATACATTTTGGGTATTCCCTAAACGACTTAATCGCTCGATTGTCCAATTCTGATCAACTGCTAGCCAGCTGTTTTTAAAAAATTCAGTTTTTAAAAATTGTTTGCAATTGTGCATTCTCTAGCCTGTTAAATAGCTTAAAAACAAAACCAGTCGTATTTATTTTTTTGTATTAAAAAGTAATGAAAACTGTGTAATATACTAGCGCAGCTATAAACTTTAAATTGATCAGTAAATAAAAAAGACCTGTTAAATTTAAATTCTATTGTTTTTCATTGACATAAGTACAGGAGTGATAAAAGGGGCTAACGGAAACATTCCGCAACTGTTTGCCTCTCTCTCTCTCTTAGCTCACTAACGGATTTCGTCGATCTGACTACAAGAACTTAACATTTATTTTTTTAACATTTTTTAATGATCACATACTCCTTATGGGGAGAATTTAAATTGGGCCATACACTTTTAGCGCACCAAGAAATCCAACACCAGACCTTAAGGGCTATTAGGACTACAATTTACCTCTTTCTTTTTGTGGTCCAGGCTGACCTGCACGGCGGCATCGAATTCACGGCGGTCGCGCACCCGCTGCTCACTGCGCAGGTTAAAGGGCTTAGGGCGGGTGCCAGC
The DNA here is from genome assembly GCF_018152115.1 of Drosophila rhopaloa. Lineage (NCBI taxonomy): Eukaryota > Metazoa > Arthropoda > Insecta > Diptera > Drosophilidae > Drosophila > Drosophila rhopaloa. The sequence continues at coordinate 25,870,015 of NW_025335123.1, read as the reverse complement.
AGGATGCGGTTGGTCCTGGTTGACCCGGCACCGCCCCCGCCAGTCCTTGAGCGTCTCGGGCGTCTGGGGAACGGTGATCGTGTGGGTAACTACCAGCTCGCCCATGCGCTTGTGCATCGCCCTGAAGTTGGGCATGGGGCGGCTATGGAACTGGCGGGCCTTGCTCTCCTCCTCGGAGCGTCTGCGCAGCGCCTGCTGCCGCTTGCTCTCGTACACGTCCTTGAACTGGTAAGCTTTGGGGGCGTGCTTGGTGCCTGCTCCAGCGTCTTCGTGCTCGCCATGACGTGGGGGTGACCATTCCAAGCGCAGCTTGGAGCCGACACCAGGCGGACGGACTCCCTGATGGACCAGATGCTGGTCGGCCTCCGTCATGTGCTTCTCGTCCTCGTCCCAGCTCAAGGGAATAATCTGTTTGGTGTCGCTCTGCTGCTCTTGATCGGGATCTGCAGGGATCTCCGGTTTGGACTCCTGGGGCTCCGTTTCAATTTTTACTACAGGCTTTTCTGGGCTCTCTTCCTTGGGTTCCCCAATATCGAGTGGCACAACCACCTTGATCTCGCCATCGAATTGCTCCCGAGAGATCTTCTGCGGAGTGGGGCAGGCCAGATCGGAGACATTGCTAAAGCGCTTGTTGTTCTCCTTGTTGGCCGCTGCTGCTGGAAAAAGCGGGAATCAGTCAGGGAAAACTGACCAAATATGGCGCGTTTTCTCAGCTTGGCGGCGGAGATGCCTATATACGCACCGAAGAAGTTTTGGGAGTGATCCAACTGGTAGTCGCCCACGTTGATGGCGTCCCAGTCGAAAGTTGAGTTGAGGTTGGCCATAGCGAGTTATATGTTCACAATCAACAATAGAATTTTATTTATATTTTTCAGCTGTCTCGCGCCACCTTAGTCACACGAAATTATCGATATCAGCTAGCGTTGGTAGAACAAATGAGGCGTCATTGATATGATATCGAAATAATAAATCAATTAGGGTGTTTTACAACACTTTGTATCTGCACGATATATATCGAGTGATGGCCAGACCGCGCGCATTTAAAATTCTTAAATTTCTGACTGTAACGATTTCGGCCCACAGATTGGGTTAAATGTTTATACCTTCCTTGTAAAAATAAATTATTATAAAAAGTAATTTGTTGACTCTCACAAAAGTTTGTTTATATTATATAGAACACAACAAAACAAAAAATGTAGTAGATTTAGGTACACCTTTGCTGGCTAAATAATAAAACATACTGGCCCAAGCTGATGTCTGTTTAGAATCTTCTTCAAAAGAACCATGAGCAAGTCAAGTCAATGTTTGGTAAACGTGAATATCCTTTCTTCCTTTTGAAGTCCGCGTGCACTAATGACGGCCAAAAAGCTGGCAGGAAGCTTTGGCTGAAAGCTGTGCCTCGGCAAACGACAGTTGGTTTGGCGGCCAAATCGGTTTGTAGTCTGTGCTGGGCAGCGCATGGCAACAGGTCGTGCAGCGCAACGCCCGCAGGATCCTCTGCGTTCACATCCGCAGCAGGTCCTCTGAATCCTCCGAGTTCTCGGAGAGGCCAAACTCGCACTAGGCGCTTTTTCTGCCTATTTGTTTTTGATTTGGCATCAAAGTGGCAGAGCAGTCGGGGGAACTCCCGGGCAGACGAATTGCGCGCGCTAAAAATAACGGTTGCCCGCCAGCTTAATCAGCTTAAAACTTCAGCATCCTTGAAGCGCCAAATCTAAAGGAGTAGCCTTGGGCGCCAAAGTCAAAGGCAGGCGTCGAGGCGGAAATGGGTGCCGCGCCTCTGCAATTAGCCGGATCCGGTGAACAGGTGAGAGCAGCGGGGGCGGGTTGCAGCTTCACCTGGGACTATTTTTAAATCCTGCAGCACACACTACACACTCACACACGTACACTGCAAGTGTATGCGGCTAATTACGGCAGTGCAGTCCCAGCTTTAATTGGAGGATGACGGCCTTGAATGTGGACCTTGTAGCCCTAATTGCCAGGCTCTGTTTTCTAACCCAATCGCACCATCCAAGCCCGCATCCAAAGGGAGGCTATTTCCATTGACTGGGCCTACCTGAGCCCAATAAGATCTTGCGAATCAATAAAGGTTTAAAATTAACCGTTGGTTGAGCGAGATGGAAATAGCTGCGTGCGACATCCCCATCTCCCTCTGCCCCCAAACACCCCCTTGTACCTGTTGGAGCAGGAAATAACTGTAACTTTTGCTTGCTCTTTCGGGCGAGAGCGGATGTGGGGGACAGATGGCGATGGCCGGAGACAGCAAGCGGAAGCGAAAGGAAATTAGATTACAAGACATCAGCAAAGGATTCCATTGAGAGCCGTGCGCGGCGGGGTGGGGTGGCTGTCAGTTAGAGAGTGGGTGCTCCTGGTTATTAGCTACTCTCGTTTGCTCAACCATGTATGTACTTCGATCTCTGTTTTCCCTCTACAATGGGAAAGGCGAGAGGGAGAGGTCTGTTGTCTAGCAACGTCAAACCGCAGACGGAGTCCGTAATCCGCTTAGCGCAAGGGGGAAGCCAGCTGGCGAAGAAGCAGCATGTTGCTTTCATCCCACTCCCCCGTGATCCAATTTTAAAGAAATTTAGTTAAACTTGCGGGGAAGGTGCCAGAGCCACTTTCAGCACATTACCGGTCTGCTTTTTGAGCCCCAGTCCCCCATTGTTCTTCTCGCGGTGCTTTTACTATTTTCCAAAACATTCACTTTGTCTTGCATGGCATACAGTTTTAGATGCTTCCAACGGGAATACTTGAAGTCTCGATCAGATTGTTGCGTTATCCAACGGTCCTTTGATGTAGAAACCCCTCAAAAGGCGCCCAAAAAAAGGTATTCTCCGCCTCCTCTTGAACCTATTCAACAAAACACAAAATTTTGGCAAGAACGAGACAGAAAATCAATAAATCGGGATTTAATGAGTTTCAAATATTTGCCACGGTGTGGGGAGATGTGTGTGTATGGGCGGGTAAGCGTTTGGGGTATTATTGGGGATGGAAGTGGGTGGGGGCCACGCTTATGAAGATGCCTCTCGACTTGAATGCCCTTCCCCGTCCCTGTCACTCTAAGCCCGGGCTTACGCGGAGTGGGAGAGGAAGAAGGAGGAGGTGGAGAAGGACAAGCGGGGGACCTTGGTTGGGGAAAGCTCCACAGGCCGCTCATTTGATTCCGTGCTTCCAGGCGGGCGAGATGCCTCTGCTGTCCTAAACGAACCCGCTCAGAAATACCAGAATGACGGGCACCAACATCGACTACGACTACCTGCTGAAGTTCCTGGTCCTGGGCGACTCCGGCGTGGGTAAGACCTGCCTCCTCTACCAGTACACGGATGGCCGGTTCCACACCCAGTTCATCTCTACCGTAGGCATCGACTTCCGCGAGAAGCGACTGGTAAGTGGAGTGACCCCCGTTCACCGGCTTTAAGTCCAATTGCATCTCTTATATTTATTTCATCGGCTTTAGCAATCACATCATCAAAAGGTTTTACATATCAACGGGTTTGTTCCGAAATCATTAAATTAAAGTCAAGTTTATGTCTTTTGTTCACTAAATTTCACTATTTTCACACTGTAAAAATCCACAAGGATTTCAATTTTTACAAACTCAAAAATTTGTTGCTAATTGTTTTTTATTGGACGGAAACCCATAATCAAATTAGACTCCAAAATTGTAAACCAGTTTAAAAATGCATATCGAAAATAACTGAATTATTTTCTGAAAAGATAAAACTAGGAACAAAACTGAAAAGAAAAAAGCCAGTGAAATGAAACAGATTCAATGTACTATCAGCCAATGTTCCGACTCTGACTTTAAATAACCCTTCTATAGTATATAGTTTTCCTCTTTGCATAACCACTCTACACCCTGCAGTTGTACAACTCCCGCGGACGTCGACACCGTATCCACCTTCAGATCTGGGACACCGCTGGGCAGGAGCGCTTCCGCTCGCTGACCACGGCCTTCTACCGCGACGCCATGGGCTTCCTTCTCATCTTCGACCTGACCAGCGAGAAGAGCTTCCTGGAGACGGCCAACTGGCTGTCGCAGCTGCGGACGCACGCCTACTCGGAGGACCCGGACGTGGTGCTCTGCGGCAACAAGTCCGACCTGCTGCAGCTGCGCGTAGTGAGTCGGGATCAGGTGGCGGCCCTCTGCCGGCGCTACAGACTGCCCTACATAGAGACGAGCGCCTGCACTGGGGCCAACGTCAAGGAGGCCGTCGAGTTGCTGGTGGGCCGTGTCATGGAGCGTATCGAGAACGCGGCCTGCAACCGGGAGTTCTCCCTCCTGCTCACCCAGTCCCGCTGCCTGCCGAACATCGCCTACGGGCAGACGGAGCCGCTGCGCCTCCACGACCGGCGGGAGGAGCCCTCTCCGCGTCGGAACTGCCGCAACTGTTAGGCCCCAAAACCGATCCCACCCCGCGTTGTTTCTTGACTCTTGTTTCCGGTTCTAAGTGTGTTTCGCTGTAAATAAATGTTGATTGTTAAGTAAAAGAGCCCCTGGAGAGGGTTTTATTCAGGCGGTCTACGGGTGGGCTAAATTCGGTAGATCCAACCGTGGGAGACCTGTACGTTCCTCGATAATAACGCGATGTCGTTACAATTACCCGAATCTTGTGAAACTCCGCAGCTTGGTATGTACTAGTTGTGCATACACTAGAATATCTTAAGAGAAATATCTTTAAATCACTAGTTCGGAAGTTATGTAGTTATATAGTATAGTTCGTATGATATTATTTTTGGACATTCTATGCTGTGACTTAGTGTTATATTGTTATATAATAAGAACAGATTCAGAGCAAAAGTATTAATAAACACTTAGTTAAGGTATACAGCATTACAACTAATCCCGAACTTAGGGGTTTCCGACTGCGACCACAAAGCACAGCATCAGTATAAGCAGGCTGGAGGATAGACTGCAGCTCGGAGCCCCACTGCGTTCCTCGATCCACTGGCGGTAGTACTGGACGTCCACGTAGACGCCTGGTAAGCCCGGTTCCGCGCATCCGTAGCCCCAGGAAACCACTCCCACGAGTCGGCCCTCGTGCACCAACGGACCGCCCGAGTCGCCCTGGCAGGAGTCAGTGCCGCCCTGCAACCGCCCGGCGCACATCATTCCCGGAAGCAGGCCGGACTTGTAAATCATCCGGCAAGTCTGCAGCCGGATGGTGCTCACGTTGGCGGTCAGCAGGATGTTGGAAAGAGAACTCTGGGAAAACAGCAGGGAAAATTGTAATTAAGTGGCATTTGGATGCCAATTGATAAATAAGAAACTACTTTACAAAAAAAAAATTATCAATCTCAATTTTTTTTTTTTTTTTTATAAAAGTAAAGCAAAAAAAGTTGAAAAAGTTGTCCTATTAGAACTCTTACTCACCTGCTCCGTCCGTCCCCAACCAGCCACCTGGCACAGCCTGCCGGAGGGCGTGACCTGTCCCGCCAGCTGGATGGGCGCCACGGTGAGGTGGACGCCGTCGGAGAGCAGCCCGGTGCGGAGGAAGAGGATGCCCACGTCGTCGCGCATGCTGTCCGGGCTAAAGGTGTGCATATAGGCCATGGAGCTTACCTGGGACACGATGGTCCCATTGCGGCGTTCAAAGCGGTTCAGGGTGCCTAAGACCACGACAAACTCACTGGCCCGCCGATAGCGCTTCCTCTGGTTGCTGCAGGCATCAGTCCGATCAGAAGGGAACAAGCCACCACTCGGGGACACTACTCACTTATACAGACAATGGGCCGCGGTCAGGACTTTCCTGGGCGCGATCAGCGCCCCACCGCAGATGTGGCCACTGCCGAAGTTATTGTCGTGCCTCAGGAGGCGAATGGAGACCAGGTGGCGTGTTTCGTCCGCCCTGGCCACGCTTCCATTGATAATGCGCGGCTGCTGCTGAAGATCATTTTGTAGCCCAATTAGCTCCGTCCTACAGGAGAGCATCCAGAAAGTAATGCAGGTCCAGCCCAGCAACCAGCTCCGCCGAGTCATCGCAAATCAGGTAAGTGGGAACGGAGTTGTGTCAGCGCACGAAACTGACTGAAGAACCGCAGTCGGAACCGAAGTCTCGAAGCTGGGAGCAGCGAGACAAGACTAACAATTGGCAATCAGCGCGTTTGCTATCAGTTCGATAAGGCTAACATAAACATATTAGGCGCAGATCTCACACAAACTTCATTATTGGGAACTAGCTATTTGGGGGTCGCACGGAAAAAAATGATATGAAAAGATGATCAAACTGATCTGAAAGTTCAAACAACACGTAAAATTTAATGTTGACATGTCTTCACACCAGTTTGCTGATAAATGTGAATTACAAAATGTTTTACTATATGAATAGTTTAAGCCTACATAAAAATGATCATTTTAAGATGCAATATAAAATGGATCTTAGAACAAGCTCAAATCGGGCTCAAAAACGTATTGATCTTATTTTTAACTGTGTGCTCTTTAATACAATTACAATGTATCTAGTATAAATGGAGACGGGTCGAGTCCGCAGCATTAAGCACTGGTCGGAGTTCGGAGTGTATAAATATGTATATATTTGATGGTTAAAGTCTGGGGAGCGTTGAAGGCACTTTGGACGGCGTCGAATGCGAAGTTAGAAAACTCGAGATTGCTTGGGGAAACTTAAACTAGGGATCCAAGTAGAGTGGAATGCATTTATCCAGCTGCGAGCTGTCAGGTGGGCCAGCTTTTATATGTAGCCCTGCAGGCTGCGCGACTGGCTGTGGTGGTGGCGAGGCGGCTGGTAGCCCGGCTCCTGCATTTCCATCTGCATGACCAGGTTCTTTTGCTCGCCGCGAGCCTCGTAGGCCTGCCGGGCTTCGCGCTGCAGAATCAGGGCGGCCAGTCCAAGGAGTATAAAGGTGACCACGGCCAGGGCGTAGGACCAGCCCAGCACGTTGAACTTGGGGTACATTAACCAGTCGCGGCGGTAGGCGCAGCCCCCGAAGATGCACACGGCCAGAAACATGAACAGAGCTGTGGGATATTGGTATTTAGCTGGTACTAAGCGAAGGGAAACTGGATCGATATTGGGAATACGTACAGGAGACAGCGGTGCCCAAATAGGAGAGGCGGACGAGCAGCCACTCGTACTGCAGCACGGGCTTCAGCGGAAGGCGGATGATGGTCAGCGAAAGCAGGACCAGCACGAGAAACACGATGATGAAGGACATGGTCACGAAGCCCTGCACCGCCATCAGCCAGCCGGGTAACAGGTACTCACGGATAACGTAGTAGTCCTGTGGGCGGAAGAAAATGTAATTGATTTGCAGCCCAGGGCATTGCTACGCCTGTCCTCACGTGCGAGAAGATGTTGTGGCAGCCGGTGAACTGCTTAGGAAACTGGTACTTGGGGTACACAAAGTCCTTGAAGCAGTACTGCCAAAGACCCATGTTCTTGAAGCTTGACCGCGTCTCCTCGTAGGACTCGATCCAGTACGGCGAGCAGAAGGACATCATCAGCACGAAGAAGCTCGCGAAGGCGACGATGGCCCCAAAGACAACGCCGTCTGCGGACAGAGTGGGGATTTAGTAGTAAACATTCGGAATGGATGCAATTCCAGGTCAGCCCGCATGCTCGGGTGCGTCACTTACTTGTGGCTCGCGGGTAATCTCCCTTCTCGACACCAGAGTCCGTGGTGTCCTGCGACTGCTGCTTGTTAAGTTCGCGCATGCTGCTGTCCTTGTCCTGATTCTCGGGGATAACAGTTGGAGCGGAGCAGTATCTTTTCTGTGGATTTTAAGAAGCGTAAACAAATGCAAGTCGCACACACCCAAAAAAAAAAATAGGTGGGGCTAAACCGAATCAAAACATCGATGGCACTATCGATACATCGATAGTTTGGCTCTATCAGACATCATCCTTTGTTGTTATAAACATTTCTTTAAATCTTTTCTTCCTTTTGTTGTGATACTGAGTGATTTGTTTTCTATGTTGTTATATAATGTTGTTAATTTCATTTTTTATTAATGGACAAAATGTACAAATCTATCGATGGTGCCAGTGAGACCGCGGATGGTCTTGGGAAAATGTTTTCAAGGAAACAACTTATTTTTTAACAAATCATATATGAAATTGATGTTGATATTTTCTGTTAAAATACAATGAAAAATGTATCTATATATTATGCATACGCTCTCATAAAACAGGGTCTATCGATACACAACCCCCTTACCGATAAGCCCCTGTGCAGAATGCCATCGCCGGTCACCGCTGTTATCGATAAACCCGCCAATCGTTTCTGGCAAAAAAGAAGCATCGCGTTTTTTGGTGAAAATTGACACAAAGTGTTTCGAAAGTTGGCACGGAATTTGGAGATCCCGACAGACGACAAGACGAGCCGGCACGGACTTCCATCCAGACGAATCCTCGCCAGAATACCGGAAAAAGTCCAGACCAAGAGATATCCTCATTTGCCGGTGGCCAAGAAAAACGCTCCTCCGCGTTTTGAACTTTCAATTGAAATTGGACCAGAAGTTCGCCACAAATCCCAGAAAAGATGAGTCGCAGGAGAGCCCATGATACGGAGGATGAGGGATATGGTAAGTGAACAGCGAAATATACCCAAAATGAATACTTATTTCCTGGCGAATCCTTTCCAGATCACCGGCGCAACAAGCGCAGGAGGGTGTCGGAAAACCAGGAGATCGAGGATCGTCTGGAGTCCCTGATCCTGCGAGTGGGTGAACGGAGCACCTCCTCCGTGGAGTCCAACCTGGAAGGACTCGTTTCGGTGCTGGAGGCCGATCTGGGCACCTTTCGCCTGAAGATCCTTCGCATCCTATCCGACTGCGCAGTGCGAATGCCCGAAAAGTGCACCGTATACACCACCCTAGTGGGTCTCCTCAACGCCAAGAACTACAAGTTTGGCGGCGAGTTCGTGGACCACATGGTGAAGACGTTCAAGGAATCCCTGAAACTGTGCCGCTGGGATGCGGCTCGCTATTCGCTGCGCTTCCTCGCAGATCTGGTGAACTGCCACGTCATTTCGGCCACCAGTTTGCTCCAGCTGCTGGACACCATGATCGATGTCTCCAATGAGGACACAGTGCCGCAGGTGCGCCGCGACTGGTTCGTCTTCGCCGTGCTGTCCACGTTGCCCTGGGTGGGTCGTGATCTCTACGAGAAGAAGGAGTCTGCTCTCGAGTCGCTGCTGCTCCGGATCGAGGTCTACCTGAACAAACGCTCCAAGAAGCACCATAATGCGCTGAGGGTGTGGTCCTCGGATGCGCCACATCCGCAGGAGGAGTACCTGGACTGCCTGTGGGCGCAGATACGCAAGCTGCGACAGGACAACTGGGCGGAGAAGCATATACCACGACCCTACCTGGTCTTCGATTCCATCCTTTGCGAGGCGCTTCAGCACAATCTACCGGCGATTGTGCCGCCACCGCACCATGATAACTTTGAGTACCCCATGCCCTGGGTGGTGTACCGCATGTTCGACTACACCGACTGCCCGGATGGGCCCAATCTCCCGGGTGCCCATTCCATTGAGCGCTTCTTGATAGAGGAGCATCTGCACCATATTATCGAGACGTACCACCACGAGCGCAAGGACTGCGCCGCCCAGCTGCTCAGCTTCCCGTTTAAGCACAAGATCCCCCTGGAGTACTGCATCGTCGAAGTGATCTTCGCCGAGCTGTTCCACATGCCCACGCCGCGCTACCTGGACATCTGCTACGGCTCCATCCTGATCGAACTGTGCAAGCTGCAGCCGGCCACGCTGCCCCAGGTGCTGGCCCAGGCCACCGAGATCCTGTTCATGCGCATCGACTCGATGAACACATCCTGCTTCGACCGGTTCGTCAATTGGTTCTCCTACCATCTGAGCAACTTCAAGTTCACGTGGTCCTGGGACGAGTGGGACAGCTGCTTGCTCCTCGACGGCGAGCATCCGCGGCCCAAGTTCATCCAGGAGGTGCTGCAGAAGTGCCTGCGGTAGGTTATTGCCTTTTTGTTGTCTTTACAGGGAGTCGATTTTAGCGAAACTAAGGTTATTGCAATGCCAAGACAGTATATTGATTGATTTCTTTTGATTTTAGTTAAAGCCTTAAAGCTATTATTCGATTTTTATATTCTAAAAGTTGTTGTAGTTTTCAAATTAAAGTTCCGTGAAATCGACTTGCCCCTGTACTCCACTTTATATACACTTATCACTGATATACACTGCTCTTGTTCCGCCAGCCTTTCGTATCACCAGCGCATTACGGAGATGATGCCCACAACGTACGCCAAACTGATTCCCATGACGCCCGTGCCGAACTACAAGTACGCCAACGAGGAGGCAGGTGAGTCCTACGGATAACTTGCATTTATTTCGGGAATATCTCTGCTTACGACTAGGCTTACACTTAGGATTATGTTTGAGAGTGGGCTATCATTTATTTGGTACTGGCTTCACCTCGTTCTCCTCGTCGTCCACAATGATGGGTATCTCCTCGCCATTCTCGCCCACCTTAATGCTCACCGATCGGCTGACCGATTTCTGGGTGAGCACCTCCACCACTTCCCTGGGTGCAGCAGGTGCTGCAGGTGCAGGTGCAGGCAGAGCAGGCGCAGCTGCAGTGGTTGTTAAAGGAGGCATTTGTGTGGTGGTCGTGGTGCTCGAGGTGGTGCTGATGAAGGCCTCGTGCCGCAGACTGCTCTTGGCCTTGCTGTCCTGCTCCTTGCGCCGCTTGGCCCACTTGCTCAGCGGTGGTTCCGTGCTGGTGGAAGTGGTGGTAGTGGTGGACCGACCGGCAGTTATCTTGGGAGTGGTTCTATAGCGACTTACGGAGCGCAGTGGACTGAAGTGCGTGGAGGTGGACACGAAACTGGAACTACTTGTCGTGGGGATAACAACTGTGGCTCTCTCAGTGGTTGTGGTCTCAGTGGTTGTGGAAATCGGGGCTGCCGGGGTAGTAGGTGCTGCAGTGGTGACCAGTTCCGGTTGCTTCAAGCTGCCGACTCGCTTTTGGTCCCCGTTTCTTTCTGGTTCAGCATCCTGGTAGCCCTCCTCCTCTTGATCCTGCCCCCTCTCAATCTCCTCTTCCGCAGGCTGCTTGTCGTGCAGCACATCGATGGGATTCTGGTGCACATACAAGGGATCCGGTTCGGAATAACGATACACGGTCTCCTCCAGCGGTTCGCTTTGCACAAAGGACTTGTCCTCATCGCCGGGACCACCGCTGCCTGCATAGATCAGCAAGGGCGGCAGTTTGGCCGTCTGGTATTTGGAGGCCTGTCCATAAATCTGCGGCGTACGCAGCAGTAAATCTTGTTCCTGTTCCTCCAGAGATTCCGAGGAGCCCGAGTTGGAGTTGGGAAACTTTACTGTCTGATGGCGGGGATAGAAACTGGAGGCCGGATTGCCTGGCGGAGTGGTCGGTTCAGGAGAAGCGGAGCTGGGCAAGCGGTAACCCAACTCCGGGTGCAGTGCGGCATCGCCCGCACCAGGGGCCACATAGAAATGGTGATGGAAGTGATGGGTCACGGCGCCCGGAGTGGATGGCACTTCGCTAGGACCAATGCCAGCACTAACCAGATCTCCATTGTGGCTGGGAAACCTTTCCAATTCCGGATGAGGGCCAAATTTCAATGCCGCCGGATAGTTGGGACGGAAAGTGGTGGGGGCCACGTAATTGGGACGCAGTCCCAGATTGAAGAGACCCGGAAACAGCTCGATCTTGGGACTCCCTTGGGCCACCGCCCCCTTTAAGTACTCACCAATGTTGAGTTTGGGCGGCGGAGCAGGCTGGAATATGCCGTGGACAAAGGTGGCCTGCGACTGCTCCCCATTCCCGCCCACAGCTCCTGATGCTGCTGCTGCATATCTCTCCCGATCCTGGCGCCTTTGGGCAAAGCCCTGGTCGTGTGTCAATCGCCCGAAACTCGCCGGATAATCGGACTCCTTCTGGATGTAGCTCATCTGCTGGTGCGGCTGCCATGACTTGGACTCCAGCGGCGTCACACTGAACTTCATCTCGTAGTGGTAGTGGCGCCCCTTGTCGCCGTCCCGATGGCGAATGCGCTGCACCTGCCACAGAGCCCGCCGCTGGTTGGGATTCAAGGTGGGGCACTTGAGTTGGAAGCAAGTGCCGCCCTCCAGGAAGCGGAAGGATGCGTTTCCCGGTCCCGGCAGCTGCTCCAAATAGCCCTTCGCCAGGGTTACGATATCACCGAAGCGCGCGGACGGCGCTCCTCCAGCTGGAGATCCCGCGTGGCCATCCGCTGGGACATAGGGCGTCTGCAGGAAGTCGTGGTACTCCTGCAGCTGGCTGCATGGAATTTACCATAAGCGGGCAAAGGATATGTGGAGCCGAATAGCCCAACCTACCTCATATTCCCAGCTGCTGCGCCCAGCGCCGCGTCCGTGAAGAGCGTCACATAGGTCACGTGCTTCAGGGTTCGTTCCCAGGGACGCTCGAGGGGACCACGCCTCTGGTTCTGGGCCCGCTCCTCCGTCGGCTCCTCGTAGAAAATCCGCTTGCCCTTCAGCTGATGTCCTTGCTTCGGCGTCAGCAGGAGATCCCGTCCTGCACCCACAATGGCACAGCCCAAGGGCAGCTTGAAACATGGGAGATCAAGGCAAATACTTTGATAAAAGTTCTACGAGTTTGTGTGAAAATATCCTTTTAAATAGCTGTTAACCCTTTTCTATTAATCACCCTTTATAAATATTTCAAAAGTTGCACCTATAGTTATTTAATATAATGCAACCATATTATTAAATCAATTAACAACAATTTTTTTACACAGCAAAATGGTATTTTTTGAGCACACGTATTTTTGAAGTGTCTTAAAAACAAACATTTAAAATACAGTTTGCTGGTTAATGAATTCTACAAATTTATAATTACACAATAATTACACAAGTATTGTTAAAATTTTGAAAAAAAAAACCATCTTTTTTGAAAACATATGTGTAACTTCGTAAATACTTGGGAAAGCCCTTTTATCTCCGGCACTTTTAAATGCGGTCCGCCAACTTACGATTGCCATGGGGACAGCAAGTAGCCAGCAAAGATTCCTCATTGTCTGGGCTCACTCATCAAAATAAATATCAACACAAAACACAAAGAAGTCACAGAAAACAAAAAGCGAGTGCGGAAGATTTTCAGATGCGTTTGAGCTGCGCGCGCTTGAAATCGCGACTGAAAGGCGTCCGCCAGTTGCGCTCGCTAATAATCCACGATGTCGTCTGGAGCTGTGGCTTCGGTAGCTTCTGTGGCCATCAGCGAACTCCATCCCTCCACCAGCCATCCAACTCGAAGCTGCTTTCGTTGAGGCAGCCAAGCGATGGCTTTTGCGCAATCTGCAGCCGACATGTGTGTGTTTTGCTTTGGCTTTTTGCATAGTCCATAGCCCAAAGAAGTTGGAGTCGCAGCTGGAGTCGGCGGAATCGGAATCGGAGGCATTTATGCAACACTAACCCACCCATCCACATGTGTGTGGATGTGGAGCACGGCTGGATACCCTCCTAAACAATGGCTGTCTCTAAAAGCCACTGGGAAGTTGGTCATATTTCAAATGTTTGCCACGCTTTTTAAAAACTTCCCAATTAAAAACCATCTGGAAGAATTATCATATGTCATCATATGGCTATGTTGAATATTTGGAATAATAATAAATAGGTAATATCGATGTTTTAAAGCATATTTCAAATACTGGATTTACATGTCAAAATGTACATTCTTGAAAAATTAAGGAGTCTTTTAAAATACTTTTACATTGATTAAGAATTTAAAAAAACTAAAATACACTATATTAGCGACCAAACATTTATATTTTGAAACACAGAAAAATACTAAATTCTTAATGGAGTCGATTCAATGTAAGGCTGTTAATACACCAGAGGGTATTACATATTCCACTATAATGCCTCGGATCTTTTTGTGCTTCTTGAGTTTGATTTCATTTTGGCTATAGCCTCCATTTAAGCCCAAACTCTACCTTAGATTTCCATTGAGATATGAGTTGTGGCTCGCTTGGCTGGAGTTTCCCTTTCGACGACGAACCCCACCTCTTGGAAATCCCTTGTTTTGGAGTTCTCTTCTGGCGGTTCCATGTGGCGATTTCACCTTGCTCTAGGGTTATCTCGTCTTTCCTGTTCCGAATCCGAATCCGAGATTCCGACATGATCTGGGGCTGATAAGCCCCGTCGTCAACATTGAACTACGAAAGTACTTCCCCCTTTGGATACGCTCAATTTGAGCTGAAAGCTGATTCCCGTGAAAACATCTTTAATTCTGGCTTTAAGTGAAGTTATTTGGAGGCGATGGAATGGATAGTCGGGGTGTTTGGGGGGAACGAACCGCCACCACCGCTCACATAAGCTGTTATTATATTATGAGCCCCGAATATGTGCGAATTTTTCCATTGCCTGCAAAACAAAAACTATCGCATGATCTTGACACACGCTAACTCCCAAACCATTGACATTGTCTAGAGATCGTTGGATCTTTTTGGGTTTTCAAGCAAAGGTTAATGCTGCTTATAGGAAGGTTTTCAAGAACGGCTTAAAAAAATTAGGGACTTAGTTTCGTTTTACTCCCACCAAAGTTTGCCTTATCTAAAATCATTTTAAGATATGGTTTATAAAGTGATGTAGATTTAATATGAATAATTTCCAAGCTATTATAAAATATAGAAAATTATTGACGCATTTGTTAATTCTTGGCACTATTTTGAATTCGTAGGTTTTTTAAAACCTAAATATTAAACCTTTTTCCTATAAGGTGGGTAACTAAATTTGTCCAATAATTCGTAGTTAATTTATTATCCCTACCTTAAATTCCCACCTATTAATGGATTGGGCAAATGAATTGCGTATTTGCCAATACATTGGCTTGCCAAATGGCCGTTTAATTAGCTCCTCCGCTGCCTGAAGAGAAACCCTTCCCGATCCGATCTCCACTTTGACATAATTGACGTAAGTGCCAATAAACTGCATGTAATCGGGGCGAAGAGGGAATTCGGCTGGGGGAAGGTGGTTCGGCTGAGCTGGAGCACAACCGTCATTAGTAACGCACCGCGCAGGTGGATTTATTCGGTGATGTTGTACACCTGGATTTGGACGTGGATGTGGCTGTGTGTGCGGAGTGGTGCCGCTTGGTTCCACGCCATGAACCACATAACCAAGCAATGAAATGCGAATTGCAACGAAAGTGTCACCTAACTAGGAATCGAATTTGTAGGAAGCCTATCGACTAGCGGGTGCTTCAACAAAGAGCAAATATTACGAGGGAGTATAAATAAAATAGTAGTGTTTCCTTTGAAATAAAGATATCCGCAAATTTCTTAAACGTTTCTAGGTGAATAATCTAGGTGAATCTTGGGTTAAAAAAAATATTAACTTAATATTTGATACCAAGTAAAATCTGCCAAAGAAATAATAGTTATACTATCTGTAAATGTAACACATTAAAGTTTTCAACAATCTTTAAAGAAGTACAAATTACTGACTAAAACTGCCGAGTATTGAATTAGAATGAGATAGCAATATCAGAAACCATTATAATCATGGAGTGCCATTAAAAAGGTATAAGAAACTTGAGTGTGGCATATTATTGTTGGGTTGAAGTATAGTTTAATAAGGTTTAGTAAATTATTACACCCTAACCGAATCGCAAAACGAATATACCCTAAAAACCCAAACGCACTACCTTGTAAACAAATTATCTGAATCATTTCCTCACTGAATCTCTCCTCCGCCCAAACAGCAAGTCTGCCGGGGACAACGGTGGCCCATCAGCTGGTGGTGGCCATCCGGCAGAAGTGCACGCCCGAGGAGGTGGTCAACATCCTGAAGGACATCCCGAGCAGCAGCTACAGCGGCGAGGAGATGTCCGATGGCAGCTTCAATGCCCTCAAGATCGATGTGTTTGTCCAGACGCTGCTCAATTTGGGCTCCAAGTCGTTCTCGCACAGCTTTGCGGCCATCTCCAAGTTCCACTCGGTGTTTCGTGCCCTGGCCGAAACGGAGGAGGCGCAGATCTGCATCCTGCACAACATCTTCGAGCTGTGGTCCTCGCACCAGCAGATGATGGTGGTCCTAATCGACAAGCTGCTCAAGCTGCAGATCGTCGACTGTTCGGCGGTGGCCACGTGGATCTTCTCGAAGGAGATGACCGGCGAGTTCACCAAAATGTATCTCTGGGAAATCCTCCACTTGACCATCAAGAAGATGAACAAGCATGTGATCAAGCTGAGTGAGTTTTTCAGTTGCTTTTAGAGATGGCTTATCTTAATCATTAAATTATTTTCCTCAGATTCGGAATTAAGCGAGGCCAAGGAAAAGCTTGCGAAGGCGGACTCGTCGTCCAGCGATTCGGAGGATGATTCCTCGCATAAACGGAAGAAGCCCATCACACATGCCGACAAACCTTCTGAGGAGGTGAGTCTAACTAATAATCAAAAATAACCATGTGATTATCAACATGGCATCTTGAAATAATCCTAAAATATTCATGTTCACTCTCTAAAATTAATTTTCGCACCTATGTCAGGTTGTTGAACGCATGGAGGAGAAATTGGAGGCGGCGAATGTGAACCAAAAGCGTCTGTTCCTGATCGTCTTCCAGAGATTCATCATGATTCTCTCGGAGCACCTGCTGCGCTCCGACACGGACGGTCGGGATCCGGACACAGATTGGTATCGGTGGACCATTGGTCGACTGCAGCAGGTCTTCCTCATGGTAAGTTATTAATTCTCGAGAATTACCCTATCCGATTAACTGGAATCTTTCGTTTAGCATCATGAACAAGTTCAGAAGTACAGCAGCACACTGGAAACGCTGCTTTTCACATCCGACCTGGACACCCACATATTGGAGGTGTTCCAACAGTTTGTGGCCCTGCGTGCCTAAAGGAGCAGCCGGAAAAGCTGATCCCGAATTTTCGATCCCCAATTCCCATTTCCCACTTACCACCCACCCAATCGTTTTTCCACTCGCTGTTGAGTTGAGTATTTTTGTAACCCCTACTTTTATGATCTGATGAATTTGTAAAGTTCGCCTTGATAAGTCGAACTGAAGGCCTGTTTTCCCGATAACATAATTTTGGTCAATTAGCTGACCTTATCCACATACCCTACTATCATAAATACTTTGTGCTGGAGATACTTTTTTAATTTTTGTAAACGACGCTAAGAGTTAACAACAAGGAAAAGAATAAAGTCGAATAGAGAAGTTCTTTACAAAAGATAAAGATCAAAATGGAAATAAGTGTGCAATTTTAATTAAAATAATCAATGGCTGGGGATTATGTACATTTGAGGACTTTTCGGCTTATTCAGATTGAATTTCGATATCACTACTTCACCTTGTGGTTGCAGGAAAACACTCCATTGCTCTGATCATGGTAAATATATTTATTTAAATGTACGTCTTTGTATGTATATATATAGATCTGTTTTGTATGCGTTCAATATATGAAAATATATATATTTATATATTTCCCATCTAGTTCCGTGCGGTTGTTTTTAATCTTTGGCTTTCGTTCAGGTTTAGGAATTGCAATCGAGGATAACTATAGCTATTGGATAAGCTAATGCTAATGCTAATGCCTTGTAGATTTGTAACCGTTTCCATGAGTCCATGAGCTAGTCCAGGTCGTCAACGTCTCATCTTTAGGAGGAGGTCCTCGGCTGGCTGGGCACATACTTCTCCGACGGCTGGTACTGCCACTGGGCGCAGATGGCCTCCTGCTCCGTCTGGTTGTATCCGGCTCTAATCGAATCAACCGGAAAAGGAAGAGCGCAGGCATGCGATTCTCAGTGAATTTATTTGTACATACATAACTATGGATGAACTGGTGGACTATTGAACTAGTGAACACGGGACATGCAGAACATTAATGGCAATCGCACATGCAGCTAGGTGGCTAGGACTAGTGGAACTGCAACTTATGACTACTAATACTAGACGGGGACAGTGCGGCGAGTCGATTTTCGGTTTATCAACTAGTTACCAGGCTGGAGAGCAATCTTTTCCTATCTTTTCCTAGATAGTTCCCTCTGATTTAAATATTATGCAGACATAATATTTCTTTGGAAATGAAAAACCAATATTCACTTAAATCTCCCATCCTGAACGATGTCTTGAAAAAAATACCAAACTAGTTTTAAGATTAATCTCCCCAAAAAAGTAAAAAAGCAAAAGTTATGTTACCCAAACAAAAAAAACATTAAGCCTATCTCTAATATACCCCATAATTTATAAGAACACAAATCTTATAAGAGTTTTGGTAGTCTACATGAAGACTTTCTCACAAAGGAACTCTGGCAAAAAAAACCATTTAAAGTATTCAATTTATATGCGTTTTCCATAAGAACAATACGACTTATTGTCTTTTCACATGAAGATGGTAAGACTATGATAATGAAACTTTTCCAGAATAATAAACAACTAAAGTAATGGAACTTTAACAGAATATAAAGCAGGATACAACTGAGATATCTTTTTATCATTAACTTGAAAATCACGTTTTCTGTCTTACGACAATCTGGAATTAAGTGGGCGATACATTGCGGATGTAAAAAAAGGTTTTTAGGTTCCCTATGTATGTGTTTTTCTTTGGCAAATCAAGTAGAAATATAATTTTGTTTTCTTTTTCAAAATTTAAATATGAAGTGAATCTTAAAAATAGCAATACTTTTCTTTGTGTTATTTAACCCTATTTTATTTTAAACATAAACCTTCGTTTTACTTTGTTATGCTCCCATTTTACTTGATTT
Organism: Drosophila rhopaloa; assembly: GCF_018152115.1. NCBI lineage: Eukaryota > Metazoa > Arthropoda > Insecta > Diptera > Drosophilidae > Drosophila > Drosophila rhopaloa. The sequence continues at coordinate 25,851,295 of NW_025335123.1, read as the reverse complement.
GATACCCTATATTAATCTTTTAATATGATTCAACATTTTCTGTTAACTTCGAATAAAACCCTATTTAAATTAATGAAAATAAATAAAACCCATTATTACCCCAGATTTTTTTAAGTTTTTCTCCGACTTTTTAAAATGTTTGGATACCATCAAATTTTTCTTTAAAGCTTTTAAAAAACCCATTTAACTTCAAAACACATTATTTACCATCATTTAATTATTCTCCCACCTTTAAAAAATATTTGGAAACCACAAAATTACCAAAATATGTTTTTATCCTTCCAACTATAGTCCAAACTTGATAAATACAACTAACCCTTGACTATTTTTGACCCATAGCCTATAGTAGTTCCTACGACATCGTTAGCCATAACTTTCTACAGATCACTCTCCTACCTTTGAAAATATTTGGAAACCAGCAAAATCGACAGACCCCTTGGGGGCTATCGTAACTCCAGCTCCCGGGATCAGCTCCAGGGGGAGTCGAAGCCCCCGTAGCCGCGACCATTATAGCCGTATCCGTAGGACGGGGGCCCGGGCCGCTCGTAGTGGTAGCCCTCCTGGTATCTGGACGAGGGCAGCTCCCGGCTGACGGGGGCCTGCAGGCTGTCCCACAGGAGCCGGGGACGCTGCACCACCTCCCGCAGGATGTTGACCGCCGCCAGGCCCACGCTGGCCAGCTTGACGCCCCAGCGACGGGCGGTGGACTTGGCGGGACTGAAGGGGGGAGCGGCCAGGGCCCGGCCCTGCGGATGGGCCAGGATCTTGGCTATCAGGTTGTCCCCGTGCGGGGGCACGTAGAGGTCCGCCTGCCGGAACTCCGCCGGACAGTGGTCGGTGCGGTAGTAGAAGTCCTCGAACCTCTGGTGCGCCGAGCAGGGACTCCGCTCCTGGAAGCACGTCACCTGGACCACGTTGTAGAAAATGGCGCCCAGAGTGTTGGCCGTCTCCGTATTCGCTGCCTGCAAACATCGCCGGAAGCGGGCATCGCAATCGCAGTGGCTCCTCGTGAAGGTGCCCCGGTTGCACAATCCCCGCCTGCACTCGCCCACATTGAGGACATCCGGGCACATGTCGTGCTCCCGGCAGCAGCGATCCTCGCGAGAGTGCGCCCCCAGGTCGTCGTAGCTGGTGGCCGCCGTGCCCGGACCACACCACTTCGTTCCCGGATAGATGAAGCCCAGTCCGCCGCGGAACTCGTGGCCGTAGGATCCCTGGCGGCGACACACCTCTTCCAGCTCCATCACCGACTCCCGCGGCACCTGGCGGATGCGACGCGGATCCGACTGCAGCAACATGCGCTGGATATCGCCGCTGGGGGAAAAGGCATATGATCAGTACTTCCAGCAGGAGAAATATATATTTAATTCAAATTTGATCCATTAATTAATATAGAAGGACAGGAATTTTAATATAATATTAAATCTAATAAAATTCGCACAACAATTAGTTATTTCAGCCAACAATTGTGTTTTATTTTCATTTTTAATCCATTGGTTCATACAGAACATACATAAGTACATATAAAGATAATAGTTAGTTCTTTAAGAGAAGACAAGTGTTTCATTTAATTTTGATCAATTTATTGATTGATATTAAACATAAAGAATGAACTAAAAATTAATTTGTTTTTAAAAGCTACACTTTTTTATAAGATTATAAGGCTTGTAAAGTTTTTAAGGTTTATTGAAAACCCTTTTTTTTTATTCATCGAAGTAAGCAAAGGACGTTCTCAAAATAAGAAAGTCCTTTTCGGAGTTAGGAATGGAGTTATTTAATTCTTTTTGAAGAAAACACTTTAAGTTTCATAACTTATAAAGTCAGAAATATCAATCTGATCATTTTAAGATCATTAGTGTTAGCTTATCTTAAATTCAAAATTAAAGTTTTAATATCAGTATAATATTTTGTAATAACAAATTTGGGGTCAACATTTCTCGAGGACTCACCGATCTGTGTGCATCTTGCAGAAGGGATGTCGGGACGATAGCTCCACCATAACGCTCATGGTCATGTCGGAGATGAGTACCGCCGATCCAGAAGTGGGTGGCACCGCCGAGCCGAGCCAAAGGAGCAGCAGCACCACCACGGGAAAGGGTTCCCTCATGGCGCCAACTGGAATCGGAAATACAAGAAGATTCGGATCAGATTTCAGACCCATACATATACACATATTTGTATCTACATATGGATTATAGAGAAGGAAGGGGCGGGACCGATGCTTAGGATCTGCTTGGCTGAACTGACGGCGCGATAATGAGGCGATATGGTATGAGGGTATGTGGTATGATATGTGGGCCATCATTAGCAACTCGAATTTTGCATTTCTATGGACCGCGTATATGACCTCTGGCCACAAACAGAATCAAATATCCATAACTGTGCACAGTGGCCTGGGGTCCATAACTTCCATTCCATTCTGTCGCGACAATATTGTCACATTCAAAAATCATATGAATCTTTTAACAGATATCATCCAAAACTATATCAGTAACATCTCTATGTTTGAATAACAAAACTTGACATTTTGTTATGATAATCAATTTTTTTATATTATCAAATTACCATTTTAATGGCATGTTGTTATGCTGCAGATACAGTGAACAAAAACTGATATTTCGATCATGTTTCAATATAGTTTCATTTACCGAAAATAAAATATTGGAAATGTAAATTTCCTTCCATTTTATGTTTTAAAATTTGACAGGGAATAACAAATACAATTTTGAGGTTTTCGTTTTGCTCTAGGACATTTACAATATCAATAAGGTTCAAAATCATAGTATTTAAAATTAAAGAGGCAAAACCATAGGAGTTTTTCACTTAGAACTTAACAACATTAACTATACTGGCGATTTATGAAAAAGAAATGTGTGGATTCTGTTGAATTCTATAAACATAGGTATATCCAAGCCCTAAAGTAGCCTAGTCATCGCGAATCATAAAAGAAATCTAATCGTTAGACGTTTTTATGACATGCAAATGGTTTTTTTGAATGTCACACACAAAAATAATTGATCATAACATAAAAAAAATATTTTTAATAATAATTTTTCACCGATTTCCTCTTGTACCACTGTAAAGCCAACGATCAAAACAAAAGGCAGCGCAAAACAAATGATCGTGGGCAAAGATAAAAAAAGAAGACAACCAAAGCAATTTGCAAAATAAAAGGCTTACGAACGAACGGTATTAGGTGAGGTATTGGTGAGGGGGAGGGAAGATAGTGACCTACCCCAAGAGTCGCTCTTCACACAAAAAAGAAAAAAAATTTCGAATGGTAAAATAAAAATGAATAAACAGTCAGGAAGAGCGGCGCCGCTTTTTTGTGGGTCAGTTGAAGGTGGAGGCGTCAGCTTGTTACCAATTCTTTTGCTTCTCCTCTTTGCCATCCACCTCGGCTTTTGGCCAACTCGCAAAAGGTGAAGGTCACCGGCCGGCCAACTCTGTTAATTAGTCAAAATCAAAATAAAATGAATGAGAAAAAATAAATACTTTTCTTGACGTTTACTTCACGTTATTATTTGGTTACTTTTAATGCCAGGCCAAGGAACAATTTTACCCATCACGTTTCACTTGTAAAGTGCGAGAATAATTAATGATGACACCTACATGAGTATTATTTATGTTGTTTGCACAACTGTTCATTTGTCCCACTGTGCGTGTGGGGGGAGGGGATGGGAAGGTATGGGGGTAAAAGTGTCATCCCTGTCACTCTTATTGTAACAAGAGCGTGAGAATTCTGGAACTCAAGGTGAGTGCGAGGAAGAAAGATGGGGGCCATTTGTCTGCCAGACAGAGAAAGCAATAATGGACCAGGGGCGTGGCAGGGGGTTAAAGGAAGAATCACAGATAAAATAGTATTATAAGACACATTTGTATGAAGGTATCCAAACTTTATTCTGTCGAAAAGAAAAAATATTACTAGGGCTTAAAAATGTCCCAAAGGAAAATAAATTGCAAGCCGGTAGAAACATGTGTCCAAAAGACAAAGATACATGTTAAAAAATTAAGTTCGACATGTTATTGATAGTGCCGATTGATTGGGAGGTTTCCCCTCCCCAAAAAAAGAGACTAAAGACTACGCCCCTGGGAAAAGACAGCGGTGGAGCCTTGCCCCTTGTCAACGGGTGAACTTGGCTGTCACTCCATTGGCGAATTGTTTCGCCCGCAGATCAATTGTCTCTTTTATGTTATTAATGTTTATTTATGGATCGCAATTCGCATCGATAATTCGAACCGACAAGTGACAACAATTGGTAATCAATTACCACACCATTCCATTCTAAATATCGGTGAACGTACGTACGTCAGTCTGTGCAAACACATAAGCCATCTTCTTTTTTCAAATTCAGATAAATTCGATCTCCGTTGTTCGCATAATTTTCAATGTCAATGCTTTTTAATTTCATGGTATAATAAGCCAGTCTTTTCGGTCGTTCAGACGCCAGTTGCAGAAGAAAACGAAAACAAAGTTGGAAGTCAAAAGCGAACCGAGTTCGCTTATAAACCACAAGTACAATGACCCAACTCCCAAATAAATTCGGAAAAAAACGGATACTTAAACCGTTTATAGATACTATAACTTTAGCTTTAAGCTGTCACTCAGCAGAAAGAGATCAACTTCGGATCAAATCAGTCAAACTTCTAAGCTTCCTACACATACGGTCAAGAAAATAAGATATAAAATCTCTGTTAAGCCTATTCCAAATGTCATTCTATAAACCTCGTTTATAACAAACGATTTAAAAAATGGTTAATAACTTATTAATTATCTTAGGAGAATGAAACTAAAATATTTTACTTAGAATTTTCTATTTTAAAACACAACTATATCTAATGCAAATCGTATTTTAAGCCATCTAAACTTAAATACTTTTCAAGAATTTTGGAAACCAAAGTTATTCTTTTCACAAAATAACTTTTAATAAAAGAGGTGCAGGTAAAAATATAAGGCCCAAATCGCCTTTTATGATCCCTGGCAATTAAAAAACGATTTGTTCAAGACTTTTTACGATATAAGTGCCAGTAATTCAAAGGCTATATAACTGGATTCCTTACTTGGACAATTGTGACCAGAGTAATGGAGGTTTTACTGTAGCACTTGTTTTTTTTTCGGGGGCCATAAAACCCCCGGGGAAATCTGTACCTTGGTCGAAGCTTGAACTTTGATATGTCTACTAAAATCTTCTGCGTCAACAGGCGTGTCTTGGATCCACAGATCAGATCATCAATCAACGATCTCCTGTTTTTGGATTGTATATCTATATATATATGTACTTTTTTCATGATGAAGCCCTTCACTTGGACGCATCCGAAAACTGGTTTTGCGGTTCGTTTGCATTTTGAATGTCACGCTGCAGATGGAAACGCTGGTTCTTAAAAGCCACAATAACAAGTTGTAATCCCCTCCCTTAAAAAAGGCCCCTCGTCGTGGGTTTTGGGGCCCCAGTTTGAAACGTGGTAATTGCCGGACTGTCACAAACACTATATCGCTGATAATCGCTGTAATTGCCGCAGAGCAGACCTTCCGACGTGCCCCGTTCATAAAGGAAGCTCCGTCCTTGTCCCCTGGAAATGGGGTCAAGTTTAAGTGCAGAATACGCACCGAGCCACAGCCACATTTAACCCGCTATTCTATACGAAAATCGATATGTTTTCTACCTTTAACATCTGCCATTGTTGAGTTTAATTATATGTATAACATAGAAGGTATAGATGTCATAGGAATTTTTATTGCATTCCTACCTTTTCTTTGTCATTTCTATATTCCTGCTATTTTCATATTCCTTTGCAATTTATTAAATATTATTATTTGTATTCTTTCCTAATAAGAAAGGAAATTCCCATTAAAATTGGTATAGTCTTATCTAAAGGTATGTATGTAATGTATGTGTAGCGTTATAAAATATACATAGATAATAAACCACCCCATAAACTCCTCATAAATGCAAGATCATAAATTAGAGCCATCTGGAAAAGATTAAACCATTTCGATATCTTATTTTTCAGAAGCATAATATTTTGGAAAGTTATCATAAGGTGGTGCCATCGATCGAATTAGGGGCAATCAAAGGCAAATAGAGGCTTGTCATTGTCTTGTGGATAGATCGATCGAAAGGGGGATCAATATATGCATAAAGGTAAGTGGACAGTGCCGGTCATTGAACGCCCCCTCCCCCCCAAAACCCACTCCCCTCCCAAGGTCGAAAGACAAAAGATAGTCATAGTACCATCGGAGCCTCAGAAACTGAAACTAAAAACCAAACCGAAAGCGAAGGCGTTAATTGCCTGAAATAGAGGAAGCGTCTTTTTAAATCTGGGGGATATGCGGTCTTAAGAGTGGTGGGGGTGGGGGAGGCTTTCCAAAACCGATCGGAAGTTAGTCAAGAACATATTGTTGACTTTCGCAATTGGCGAAAACGGTCGAGAACCACTGACCTTCCCGTACACCCCAATCCACGTGTGCTAATCGCTGAGCAAATTTCACGGCTTGTCGAGGTAATGCCCGGATAGGCATCGGATGTGCGAAAAAAAAAACGATGGGTAGATCTTGCCTATCGACCACTCAAATATTTAACCAAGTTGCCAGTTAGATATGTCCACAAAAATCCGACTGGCGAAGAGAAGTGTGTTTGACATGCAAATGATGGCCAAAAATGTCAAGAGGTTCTTTTTGGGACATTTGGGTGGGGTGCCTGAGTGCTGCATTTCATCACCTCTTCAGGGAGAGATCTTGAGAGATATCACATCTGGAAGTTGCATCTTGAAATTCTAATTTCCAAGCCATTTATGTCTATCATAAACCATCAAAAAACCATTTTCAAATCTCAATAACAAGCATCTAACTAATTTAATTTACAAGGTAGTTCTAATTAATTTCTGGGAAATAACAAATTAAGCCGTTTCTAATTAGAGATTTATATATTACGAAAAAGAAACTATATCATTAATTGTGCAAATTATTTCGTTATCCATCTACGTTCCAAAATCAAGGTAATTGAAGCTTTATTTAAGAACATAATTCGTAAGTTGAATTCTTTAAAGGGAAAATATCAAATGATTGATTGCCAATTAGTCAGCAATTAATCACCATTGTATTTAATTATTCCCCAAAATTGATATTTAAGAATTATAGACTACAATTTCTGATGCGTGATCCGTATTTTTCCTTTAAGGATATTCTTAATTTCAATTTGCCGTCACTTTCACTTTTACACTTGGCAGGAAAAGCTGTGCTTTAATCCCAAGGCCGCCTGGCTGCCTTCACCTTTTGACATTTGGCCCAGTGTCCCGCCCCCTTCCCCTTACGCCCCCATCGCCCAATGGGCGCGGCCTTCGTGCGTGAGTGACCTTCAAAAGGCAGCAGGAAAAACCATAACAGAACGGCAAGGACAACTGTACGCACTTCACATTAAAAACATTAAAAAAAACTCAAATTTTTACCTGAGAACGGTAGGGGAAAATAAGTAGAAATATTACGCGGAAAGTTGTTTAGTTTTGGTCTATTGCTTTTTACTAGTTTTTTAACGGTTGGCAAAGATGATGGATTTTATTTAAGGGAATTTTGGATGCAGGACGGCGGCGCGGTCGTTTTATGGATTTCAATTTCGATTTCTTTGGGACGGTGGCCAGCAGCGAAACATTTCCGCGACGCGTTTGCGGCGCAACTGAACTTGATTCTGGCGCGTCGAGCGCTGTTAAACTTGGACTTGGCCAAAAACCAAAAAAAAAGACAAGAAAAAATGACATGAACAAAAAAAACACCAACAAATTGAAAAGCAGAGAGCCAGGCCAAGAAACCGAATTACAACAACACAAAACAGCCGGACTAGAAGCTCACCGACGGAAGCTGCAAACCATCCAGAGGCGCAGTTTTTGGGGTTTTGGACATACAAAAATTATTAAACAAACTCGTAAACTAATCTGAACTAAATTAATGAATAAAATCATCAACTATACTTAATTAAATGTTTTTATAAAATAATACTCTGATAATAAGTTATTTTACCATATGTATGAAAAATACGAAATTTTATTACTTAGATCATTTAAAATTTTAGACTTGGTAATTTTATATCAAAACAAAATGTATCTAGTAAAACCTTAAATATTTTAAAACCTCATCCCCTTTAATTTGTACAACACCTATTGTCCACGCCCCTGAAAACGCCCACGACCACCAGTGCAAAATCGAAATCAAAGATGCAAAAAAAACCCAAAAAGTGCAAAACAGGCAGGTGGATTGAGTCTTCGTTTGGATCGAGTCTCAACTAGGCCCCAAAACCGCTTCACCGTATCGCGGTTTCAAACTCCACTAAGCCCCAAGAACGAAAAACAAAGCATTCTTTTTGGGGCACATTTGAAATTGTATAAATTTATTTAATATACATAGTGTGTTTTTTGATGAGTGTGAAAGGAGTTAAATGATTGCCTGAAATAAAGTTAGTTACTTATAGGCTAGCAAAAAAATATATATATGTATCAATTGCCTTAAGTGTAGTGCACTAAAAAAAATACATGTTTAGAAAAGCAACAAAAAATTTCGGTTACATATAGTGTAGATTACGGTGTGTGTGTGTGTTTGCGTATTGTTGTGTTCCAATTAGTTACAACTTCCATATTCATATATGGGCCTATGTAGACTTAGTTTTCAGTTCTTGTTTCAGCCACAATTAATGTTATTCTTTCTTCATAAATTTCATGTTTTTTCCTACATAAATGTTGCTAATAACCGTTCTATACAGAGATACTTAACTTAAATTTGTTTAAACTATTGCTGCTGTTGGTAACTAAAATTTACTAACGACTGGTGAACAAGGATCGTTTGTATATATATATAGAATTTAGGCTTTCTGCTTGGTTTGCTGGTTGGTTGATTGTTGGTATTAGTTTTTAGTTTTCTTGTGTTTTTGTGTTGCCTTTGGCGCCTCGCTCAGTCTTCGGTCCTTGGATTATTGTCCTTATCTGATGTTGGCAAACAGGTTCAGCACGGATTTGTTCTCCTTTTGGCTGCGTGCCTTGCTGAAAACGTTCCAGAAGCGCAGCGTCTCGTCGCCAGCGCCTGTGACTATGGCCTCGCCATCGGGACTCAGGGCCAAGTAGAGCACTCGATACGAATGACCCGTCAGTTTGGCGACCTGCGTCAGCGAGGGGTACTTCCAGACCAGGATCTGGTTCTGCGAGTAGCCGTGCGTGGAGACCAGCTCCGAGGAGTGCTTGGACCAGGCCAGATTGCACACCTGCGACCCCGTGTCCACGCACTGCATGGGCTGTCCCGTCAGCGTGTTCCAGAATCGAATGCACCTGTCCGCCGTTCCGCCGCCGCTGGCCAGGAGTCCGTGATGATGCGGGGACCAGGCGATCGCCTTCACTGCCGCCATGTGCTCCGTGTAGGACTGCACGGGATTCACCGAGTGCTGATTCCACACATACAGCCGGTTGTCATTGCCCCCGCTGGCCAAGTACTGGTTATCCGGCGACCACTTCAGTCCACACACCTCCTGCCGATGTCCGGTCAATCGTCGCTCCGACTGCAGCTGCGGTGTCCGCGTATCCCGCTGGATAATCCAGCGGTCACGCGATCCACTCGACAGGATGTCGCTGTTCCAGGCCAGCGCACCCACGCGCGCCGAGTGGCCATTCAGCTTGTTGATCTGCTTGTTGGCCGCCACATCCCAGACGGTCACGTAGCCGTGATGGGTGCCCACGGCCACGGTGTTGCCACGCTCGTTCCACGACACCGAGGTCACCGTGTTCGCGTCCGGACTGAGATCACACAGGCGGGTAACCTAATTCAAGGAGGAGAATTCATTAGTTGGCCGTCCTGTTTGGTGTTTAATTTAGGGTACGTATTCATGCCAACCAAAATACAATCAAATTTTTTGAGCAACACTTTTTAGAGATATTCGTTTTATACGTTATTTGATTCGGCCTAATTGGAGCATGAGTACGTGGCCTGCAGCGGATTTCTCCCTTCGAAGGACTCACCTGACTGGTGCAGGCGCTCCACAAGTAGACACAACTGCCCAGGCCCACCGCCAGCACATTCTGGGACGACCAGTCGACCAGGTTCAGATAGAAGTCGTCCTGCAGCTCCGGAGCATCCAGGACCTTGAAGGGTATGCGCGAGATCTTGCGTGTGGCCTTGCGAGGCGATCGCAACAGCTTCTGACTTTTGGCGCTGACGGGTGACAGCGAGTAGGGGCATTCGCCATTGTAGTCCTGAAAAGCATAGTGAATAGATGCCATTAGTTTGGCTGGTTATATCGCAAGCAATTAGCTACCGGCGTTCCAGTTACGGCAGCCGAGCAAGAAATTGCCAAAGCAAATGTGTCTCAATTGTGTGGTCCCTCTTAGTATGGGAAAAAAACATTGGAGTTCGTTTTGTTTGCGAGCCGCGTACTTGGCGTCCAGCAATTAACGCCATCGTGCTAAGAGTTGCGACCGCGTCGTACTCCCATGTCCCCCGGGTAAAATGCTACTCCTCCCTACCAAACAACTAACCCTCTTCTATGCACAAAAAAAAAATATATATATATATTTATATTTATATTTAAAAGCCCATTCTCAAGTTGTGGGTCTTTAAAATAAAGCCAGTATAATCTGCAATTAATGATCTGAATCTAAAATGGTCTGAATCAGAATCTTGCGTCTTCTGTTTTAAGAAAAGTATTCCATTGGATATTCTTTGCTTTCTAAGCACTTTAAACGTTCCTTGCAATTTGCATCCGCCAAAAAAACACACTTTAAAGTAAATATTCTTTTCTTTCTGTGTAGGCTTTACAATTCGCATTTGGCACGCATTCCGTTTCGCTGAGAGCTCTGCTCTGGCTTTTGTTTGCATAGAAAATGCGGGCAGAGAAGTGTGTTAAGCGTATGCGTGAAGTAAAGGGCCAGTAGTCATCGCACCTCCGACTGCCACGCCCCCTGCGACGCCCTATTACGCAACGAAATTACATTTAAAATGCGAGAGTCGAGGAAAGATATGCCCCAAAGACAAAACTCATTCAAAAACTAAGCGAAATTGTGCGTGCCAACGGAATGCAATGTGGGGAAAATAGGAAGAAGTCGAAGAGGTGGCAGAAGTGGCAGATAGAAATGTAAATTAAATGGATTGGGTGTGTTCGAGGGGCAGGAAAAGAGCTTTCTCCGGCATAATATACGATGGATTACATTCTTCTTGCATTCTATTTGAGGTACCACAATTAAGCAACCAGAAGTGAACAATAATTTATTCAACATTCGTTTCCGTGCTGCAAGCCATTTGTTTTTAATTTATGAAAATAAATTTCACGACTGTGTGTTAAGGCTTTCATTTAGTAGAAGTCTGCCCACAAAGGAAGTGATTATGTGGACTAAGCTTTGAAGATAATAATGCCTTAATACAATTTTGGTCTGACTAATCAACTTAAAAGTTTGACGCATTTAAATCCACAATCATGGGTTTTATTCCTATTCAAAAAAATTTTGTTTTATTCATTCTAAAAAAAATGTTATTTTTTAAAAATATATCTCAAGCTCGACTCATTTCACATATCGCTGTGACTGAAACACATTCATAATTATGCCATGTAGTTTTTGGAACCGCATTTGTCATGATGGGTTGGTCAGGTTCTCGTCCGCCATACCGATAAAGTGCGCAAACATCCCGGCAAACATAGCGCCCCAGTTAAAGCGATCCCATAGCACTCTTTTTACACAGAAATAAAGTTGATATGAAATGAACATTTTTCGGATCATTGAAACCAAATCTTTTTTGTTTTTAATATGTAGAAAGAACAAAATTTCAAATTTACTATCACAATAATATGATTTATATGCAGGGCTTGCTTCGCAATTGTAAAATACGATTTAGTTTTATATTATTCGACCTAAAAAAAGATACATCCATCCATATAAAAAAAAAAAGATACATCCATCGTAAGAATATAAGTTTACCTGTCAATATCTTATTGAAACCGATGTCATTTTTATCTGTGTATCTACAAGTACCACATATGTATGTATATTTATCTTTTATGGGGTAGATAGGGTTGAGGTGCTTTGACCTGCTCCATCCCTCGAAAAAGAATGTGCACTTGACGTCATGCCGCGACTCTTAATTCGTTTAACAAATTAAAATTTAATTCAATTAACAGAGAGGCCAAAATAACCCGAGATGAGACAAACAAAACTTAATTACAGATCTTGGATGGGGTTTTTTTTCCAAAAGCGTGCGTGTGTGGAGCCCTTAATGGTCACTTTACACTTTGGAAAAAAATCAAAAAAAAAAAGTATATAAATATATCACCACAAAAAAAGAAGTCAACAATTTAATGATTTTGAGGTCTTTGCTTCCATTTTCTGGGAATGCTATAAAGGCAGTTAAAGCCCCCCGCTTCTCCCTTTTGTCCATATTCCACTCTATAAAGCGTACAAGCCACTGCCATTAAATTTAAATGTTTTTCGATGCCATGCAGAGCGAAGAAAAAAAAACGAGGTGGTAAGCCTATTAGAAATTCAATTGTTAAAACGCTTAAAGTTTGGGGGCATTAGGGGGGACGAAGGGGCAGTAAACCCATATGGCAAATGGCAAAAGGAAATCCGACAACTTGTACCCGATTAAAATCGCACAGTGAGCTCTTGTTTTAACCTTGTACCTTTACCTATTTATCACCTATGTTTCACCATTTTTGCGTAATTTTTCTATTACTTTGGGTTTTTTATTTCTAAATTTGTAAAATGTGAGGTTTGTAAATGTCTTATTTCATTATCATTTTTTTGTTTCTACTTTACGACTATTAAATATTTTTTGTACTTGATTTTATTTTCACTGGCGGCTTATCATGAATACACTTTATTTTTGTATTTAATTAGGATCGCTCTGTAAATTGAAGTACAGTCTGGTACGAAACAGCATGTCACAGTACTACAAAACAATCATCATTCATTCATTCGGCTCAGCAAACTCCAAACAAAAGACAAAAATGCGAGCTGCTAACCAAAAATAAGAAAAAAAACTTGCCGGCCGGCATTTGTTAGGCCTTACGGATTTTCTATATATATTTTTTTTGATACCCTTCCAGAGAGTAATTCCATTATTGGACCACTATTTCCCAGAAATTTAATCTAAGAACCCAAACTAGAGTTGATTTTTTCGAGACTGGCTATTGAAAACATTTGTTAATGGTTTATTTTAACTTAGCAGGGGTATTAAAACTTCGGCTTGCCGAAGCTATCTTCCGTTGTCGGTTTTATTTATTTCTGGCTTGTGGGCGGTGCTTGGAGGCAGGCTTATAAATTAAACAAATAAACAACCAACCAGCAGCGAGAACAGCAAAGAAAAGGGAAATAAAAGCGTGATTCCAAAAAGAAGTGGGGGCCGAATAGGGTTAAGGGGCCGGGCGGTGGTTAACCCATGGTTAGCATTTTTTTTTGAACCTGTCGCTGCGATCGGACCAACTTAATCACGCTGCCACAAAAATAGTCATCGCTAATGCGATGTTAATGCAAATGTCTGCTGCATAAATTAATAATTATAATAGCAATAAAACGGAGACAACAAAAACAAACTATAAAAGATGGTATTTTTTGTGGGATTGGGGACCTGTGAGTAGTCGGTTTTCTATAATTCCCCTTAATGGCTATTCGAAATGGCCAGACAGACTTGGGCAAGAAACAAAAATAAAACAGGTGCACGAATTCAACAAGCAAAGGGGTGTTAAATTAAAGTAAAAAGAGCGGTAATTGGATTGTAGGAAGAGTAACAAAAATAATAATAATAATGGCTTGAAATTATAAAGCTAGAACGAATTTCGCAATTCGAAGGTAGAACAACAATAAATTAAAACAGCATTGTAACTCGATTAGTTATTTTTTAAAATAAGAAACGTAATATTCTCTGCGAAAAATGAAACAGAAAAATAATTCTACATCTTTTTTATATTATCCCGCACATAAATATTAATAACTCCAGTATATATTATATTCTTTTGAGAGCTATGCGCATAATTTACCCATATGAAACAACTCGAATGTAAATAAGATTTAATCAATAGAGAGTAATACATTTTGGACGTACATATTCTGACTAACAATGATCTTCCATTCATTGAGAACTAGGAATTCCATCATACTTTTCGGCTCGTCAATGAACCCCAAACGAAAACCAATCCCCATTTTTTCAATCAAACACCACACGTCAAAAAAAAAGTGTTGAGACCATATATTTTGGTGACTGCTGGACAACCAGAAACTACTGTACAAAAAATTTAGGAGTTTGGGCCCCGCACCACATTATTTATGACAATAACTTTGCGACCGCACATAATTGAATTACATATTGTTTGTTGTGACCACAGAGGCATATGGAATATGAAAAAAAACGAGCAAGTGTAAAGGCCCATTAAAAACTGAGGAATCGAGGGGAGTGCCGTGTTAATTGTGTGGGCGTGATGTAGATGAATGGCCAGCGATTTGTGGCTGAGTTAGCGCAGGGGACAGAAAATCGAACCAACTCTCGACAGTTGCCAATTGGCAAACTCCATTAGGCCAAAAAGAAATCAACTCGCTATTAATCAACAAAAAATTGGTTTTTTTTCTCCTCTTTCCACCAACGAAATTCCCGAATTAAGGGGTAAATGGGCACGCAGAGATCTCAGTTATTGACTCAAGTGTCGTTTTAGACCACTGAAGTAGTAGTTGAAGATGGAGAATACTGCGGTCCGGTCTCGACCACTTCAAGTTGCCTTTCCTTCTCTCCATTATTTGCATACCCTGTAACGGAGTATATGTGTTTGTGCTCTAAAAATGTTTGTAAATATAAGCTAATAAGAACTACTTTAAAACGTAGCTTAACCGGTTTGGGACCTGCATTGATTCCTAAATAAATTAAACAAATAAAAGACAGAAATCAATTTTTCCCGCCAAGTAAAGTGCCATCTCTTTGGTGTTTTTCTAAAACAAATTAATAGGTCCCAAAAGAAACCATGCAATGATCTATAACCTTTTCAAATAGGAGATCAACACCATGTGAATCAAAGAAAGATACATATTAATCTAGTTCCAAAAAATGTTCACAAAGAAAAACCTTTAACAAAGTCCTAGAAAATGTGTTTCTAATTCAAATACAAATAAACGAGAACATCCAATTAATCTAGTTCGTGGATTCAAAGAGTATGTACCGCGTCGTTTTCAAATAAATAACCATCATCTCTTGCTCACTTATTTGTTTCCAACGGACGGAATTCGCTTTGTTTTATTTTGGTTGGCTGCTGCCGATGTTTCTTCCACCGCTTCTGCTGGCAACGTGTCAACTGTCAAAAATCAGTCAAAGCAAAATATTCAACAAAATATCAAGAAGGGCAACACACGTACCTCTTTATTTACTTTGTAATTTTTTTTCCTTTTTACCGAGCGGCCAATTGAGGCAACATAAATCTGATAAGCAGGCAAATATGTCAGGTCCGCAATAATAATAATTATGATGGGGATGGCGATAATGGTGATGTGGGGAGATCGCCGGCGTTGCCACGAATCTAATGACAAGTGGCAATAGTTTCCCCTTCCTCACATCTGTTTTTCCCATTTATCTATTTCATTTCTGTTTGCCCGCTTTTGGACCAAACACTTGAACAATCAGTCCACCAGCTACATATATATACAATTACATGGCGATGGAGATCTATGTACTATATGGACAGAGAGATCTCGAAACACGTTGGCGATCATCACGCGCGCATTGGAATCAAAGGAAAAAAAGAGTGTGTTAACCTCGAGTTTTGGTCGAACAACTTTTCTATCCGTCTTAGGCCTCTAGACCAAAGCAAAGACTTTTCACATAAACCGGTTTCCATGGATAGATCAATAGATGGTCGAATGGAGAGAAGGGGAGGAGTTTTCTCGGTGTGAAAAAAGATGTTAGATGAAAATCAGAAAGCAATACAGAAGACACGAAACTAGTAAAAACAAAAAGCCTATAAAAGTCACAAATAACTAATGTTATTTAAAGAACTACAGCCTGAAATCTTAAAAATTGCAATTTCCCACGACCTGAACTCGGGGTTTGTTCAACTCGACGTCTGAAATCTTTCGGTTTCTTTTTTTCCTGAGGAGTACAAGAAAACCTCAATTAACACCGACTGCAAATTCAATTAAATGCATTCTGCAGCACACAATGCCTCTGAGAAACCTCAATCAAAAGTCAAATTCGCTGACCTTTTAGATTAGAGAATTCCCAGCATATTTTGTGGAGGCAAGTTCCCCACACAAAAAATTGGTTGCTATTTGTAAATTATAATTAATATATATATTCTACATTCATTTTTATATTTTTCCCGAAAGAAGTCTTCGCAAAAACCCACCTACCTCCCAATCTTTCCCCCCTTTCCAATTTGAACTAACCGAATAATACATAATATGTATTACATATCAACCAGAAGCAACCATAAGGAAAATGGAGTGGGAAACTCACCTGCTTGGTGGGTGACTGGTACTTGAAGAGACTCCGCTTGGCAGCCGGCGTGTAGGCATTCTCGTTCCGCTCCTCGCCGGCGGTCTTCACGTCGTCGATCGCCGATCCCAGGAGCTCGTTCTTCAGGAGGCAGGAGTACGCCAGACTATCGCGTGCCGTTTCCCCGCAGTCCCGCTGCTTCTTGCTCGTCTGCGGCGAGTTGTCATTTGACTTGTTGATCGACGCGAAGTTCGTCTGCCAGTTGTTGTTGGCTCTGCGATCGCGGAAAATGCGGAAAACCCGAGGCAGAGTGGCAGGTGGGTAGAGAAACAGAGAAGATAGGAAAACACGAAAATGTTAATGCTATGAAAATGCCATTAATTATCGCCAAAGCAGGGAAAGCTTGGCTCGCAAAGGGCGTAGCTAGGATTTCTAAATGGGGGATCTTATATTACAGTATTAATCTTTGAACTGTTTGAATTTGTTCTACTTAATATTTAGAAGAAATTATTATAGTCCCTAGATTTATAACGACCCTTGACATTGTTCAGCTCATCCTAATTAAAAGAAAGCACTATGAATAATTTTATAGTATTAAATACTTAGAATGCTACTTATGTACATATACATGTAATTATGGGTACATTATATAGCTACAGAAAACTAAACCAAAACCATATAGAAAATCGAAAAAATATTATACAAAATATGAATTTAACCTGATCGTATAAGGTTATCCAACTTTTCTTTTCTCTAACTCACGAGAACGTGCCATAAATCAAATTTAGTTTGCGAACAATTGACTTTTCCCCTTTTTTGACGGCCCTGACCATAGCTTCGTTTGGTTGCAGCAATGGGAAAAAAATGAAAAGGCAACATCAAAAAATACTTAGCCTTATATAAATAATTTATATGAAAAGTGCACAATGAATTCATGGGAGGGCACAGACACAGAACGTAGACTAAATAAATTTATGCAAACGCGTTCAAATTCAATTTAGCCATATCGTCTGGCAGTCGTCCCCCTTATTCCGACCAAAACAATTGTTATTATTTCTACCCATTAAAAACATAAAAAACGTGTGCAACGTGCAAAAAAATTATTGACGGTCGAATTGTGCAAAATTTGCGAAAAACGACAACTAAAAATAATAATCATTTGCCATGAAATTTGGCCAAGTGTGAGAGAATTGCACTGTGCACTGTGAAAAACTGTTTACGAATGCAATAAGCGTTGCCCGTTTTTGCTGTGCTTCATTTTTTTTTTGAGGCCCCCTGACTTTACCCCTTTTCGATTATATCTGGCAAACGCATTTGAAGTGCTCACTTCCACCTCGAATAAATCAAATTTCATAAGCGGATGGGGGACGCCAATTGTACGAGGAAAAATATATATACAAAATGCAGGCGCAACGAATGACAATTCAATCAAATGGGAGGTGTTAAACTCAATAGAGTTTGAAAAGTAAAACCTCTCTAACCGGAAACTAATTAAGTTCCAATGCTTAAATGTTTCCTTTTCTTGTGGTCAACTTTTTACTGAGCTCTCACGTCTTTTGGGGTTTTGTCGTTGAACCCCAACACACAACAAAGTTCAAATTTCCCTGTTTTCCCATTAAGTTTTTAGTTTGTCTTGTAGTCTTTTTAGTAATGTCTCTTTTTCTTTGCTCGTCTTCTTGTTTTCTTTCTACGCGGAACTCATTAGCGAATGAAGAAATATTCAAGTTCTTTGGCCAACAGTGCTGCCAATTTTCGGCCAACTTTTATGTTGGGAAAATATGAATATAAATTATTTAAAATGTGAACTTACTTTATTTTACTATATACGTATTACTAACTTAAATATTTGTATTTTGGAGATTTAACATTTCATGAATAATTCTTTATTTTTCTCTAAAAACCACTGTCTTTTACCCTGTTACAAGAATATGTAAAATACTGTTGGGCATGTTTGTCGTTCGTGTTTGTTGGTATTTTTTGTTCTTTGTTTGTTGTTTCTGTTTGTCGACGGACATTGAATCACCGTTAGTTAAACGAGGCGCAGCCAGGCGGGAAATTCATAGGTTGGTAGTTTGTATCCGCTGCTGTTTTTATTCTTTTTCGCCAGTTCTTTCGCCTTGAAAGCGGAAGAGATGACGTAGCTAAAAGAATAACGGCTTGTGTGGAGTTCAATGCACTCAAAATAAATTACAAAACATCACTTAACCAACAACGTTGTAACTGATAGATAAAGTAAAAAACTAGGAATAATGCTTCACGAAATTGGCTTATAAAGATACTTTTATAGATACTATCTAGATTTCTGGATTAAATGTTTTTTATGTAGTTAATACGACTACAACCAAATTATGCTTTGGAAAACAAGCCTACTTAAATCTTAAATACAAGGCTAATAAATTATTTATGTTCACTTTTCCAGACTATAAGATACTCCTTAAAATAAACTTTTTTAAAGATCCCCATCTATATTTATAAACAGCTAATCAAAATCTCACCTGCAGGGTATAAAGCGATCGAGTGATGTGGGCGTGGTGGACGACTCGATATTGTCGAACAGATTCCTGGCCACGGGACTGCAGTGCTTCAGGATGCGCTTCTCATATTCGGGACTGAACATCTTAGCGGCTATCGTAACTAGCCACGTGTCCTCGTCTGTGTGTTGTAGCTCCGTCCGCGATTTGCAACTTAATTCAACACAAATTTAAACCAAACAAAAACTTGGCAAAAAAAAAAACACTCCAAACAATGAAAAAAAAAACTTTAATTTTAATTTTTTGCTTTTTAGTTGAAACTCCAAAAAGCTGATTTAAGCGTCGTAGAAAATATATATACGAATTATATACGTTTTCTGCAAGAGAGAGAAAAACAGATAAAAATAATTAATTAGAATGGCTCCTCTATGTATTTGGTGTTTTTTCGAATTTAAATAAAATTGTAATTTATTTGTGGTGTTTTTCGTGTTCTTTGGTTGACTACAACGACAGTTTGGCTTTAAGGCCATTAATCAACGTCTGGGACTTGGAATTGCGATTGGGCTTTTGGGCCTGGCTAATCAGGCAATTGCCTTTCTATTTTCGAGTCTTTTTCGCACCCATTTCGTTGGGGGCGTATCAATCACAGAAAAGAATGGAATAAATAGGGGCTGTCATGTATTTTGGATGTATCTTCTCTCGGTTGCGTTCTGCATACAGAAAAAATCCAAAAAGAAGACTCACTAAAAAGAACGAATCATCAAATACCTTTAACATTCTGAATAAAAATAGATTCTTAAATAATATCTTAGTATTTATAAAGGATAGTTTGCTTTTTAAAAATATAGCTTGGACTCAACATCGAAATGACGATTATAAAAATTATTTTATCTGGTCTTTTTTTAAGTAGCATTCAAGAGAAGAGCTCTTCACCACAGATTAAACTAGACTTTTTTGCATTGCAGATTGTGGCCACAAAATGTTAATACCCTTTGTAAAAATGATGAAATATGATCGGCCCTTTCGGCTGCTAATTAGATCCGCCCCAACGATCTATTCCAAATTCCATCTTGGCTTGCTTTTTATTTCTGGCGTGCTTGGTAGTAATTAATTTATGGGCGTTAAGTGTTGCTTGTTTGCGGCGGAGCTGCAAGATTCTCCTTGTAGAGAGTTTTTTCTCCTATTTTTCGATAGCAGAATCACAGCAGCGTAACCGGAAAACTTACTCAGGCCAAACACTTCCGCATCGAGATGGTACTCCAGCACTTTTTCTTTAGAAAATATATATAGAATTGATGCCGGTCTTGGTGAATATTTGTATGTTATTTGAAGAGCGAGACTAGACTGAGTTGGAAAACTGACAACTGAGGACTGACATCAGCCGGGTTACTGATCGGACTGAAATAACTCAGCTATGGGTTACTTGTCGAGGGTTTGAATAACGATAAAGCTATTGACTCGCAGGTACCGCCCTCGGCAGGTACCAAAAACTCAGAACCCTGATAACACCGAACACCGAATTCCGATACAAGCAGAAACTTGTTTCCCAAAATGTATGGTTTGCAAGTCCATGACTCAAGCCCCTCGACGATAATTAAAGCCGACTTACTGCTGATAAGCGTAAAATGGAGATAAGGTACACGGGCGGTCGAAAAAACCCGAAAGAGGGCGGGGCAGCGTAAAACTTGGGGTAGGGTTTCATCGTTTAGTCACATCGATAGGCGTGTGAAAGTTGCAGAGTGTAAATAAAGAAAAAAAAGGGGGGAATATTCGAATTGATGGGGATTCAGTAGTGCTTACTTGGGGGCAAGGGTAATCCCCTAGCAAACAAAAACTAGTCTTATGTCAATTGAGGCAAACGGTAAGGAAACCTAAAATCTCGTTCTGACGAAAGTTAGGCTTTTAAAACCCCCATAAAAATAATTTAAATGAAATACTCCCATAGTTAAGGTTTATCAAGTCTTTAGTTTTGATTTCTTATACATTTTGTACATTTCAAAATAAATTGGTAAATCATGTTTTAAAATGAAACGATTTTTCTGTGACTGTAAAATTAATTTTATCAAGACTGAAAGCCAAATCAAATAGGGAACCTCTTGGGGGTTTGTAATCGTAATTTTTTGGGTGGTTGAAATAGTAATTATGATTCCACCCCCTACGCTGCGCTGCAGATTGTCCCCTCTCTCTCTCGTCCACTGCATTTATAATGGAATGGTGACACGTCACCGGGGGAGAGTCACTTTCCCCGACCATCTCCCTCCCACTCTAGCACACACACTCTGATCAAGGACAATGAACTTGGCCTCCTGCTGTCCCTGTTACTCCGCCTATGATCTAAGACAATCTGTTTATTTTGTCTGTGTGTTTGTACTATTTTTAGTGAATGACTTCCAGCTGGAAGGTCAACTTGGAAGGGGAGATAAAACGCTCTGTGGGAGAAGAGAATGCCAAGGAAATTCCATACACTATAAATAAATAAGAAACCGCAGGCGATAAGAATTTCAGGAGGATGTGGTTTTAAGCCTGCACCTCGCTTAGTACTTTTATAATTTTTTACTCTTATCAGTAATGATAACTAGAATGATAATAGACCACAGACAACAACAACCCCCTCGAGGGAAGGGTGGGTAGAGAGGAAGAGGGACAGAGAGGCTGAAATAATCGATGGCCGCAACAAAAAACTGCAATTATGTCAAGGACATCGCAGCTAAAAACTGCGTTTAAATATTTAACTTGCCAATTTGCAGCCTCATATGTCTTTTTTTCTATTGTTATTGCTTTTTCCAATTGTGCAGAGAGAGCAAGAGAGAGGATGAGAGATCGCATTGCTGTCAGCTAGCTCTATCTCCCTCGCACACAATGTACAGCTAAGCTAGCAAAGGAAAATGGAAGGTAAAAGAGGGAGAGAGGGGGAAAACGGTTATCTATGCCAGACGTAACTGTTAAACACACACATATACACTGAGGCACTTTTCCACACTTTTTAATGTATATTTTCCAATGTTTCGATCGCTTTTCCACTTACTTTCAGTTTTAAGTTCTAAATATCTAGTTTTACGCGCTAAAGACGGTTAATTTTGATTCTTTGGCCAGCACAAGCGACGCGAACGCGTTATTTAAGCTGTATTTGTTTGCCGCTCCGAAACACTGTTAAACTCCCTTGTTTTGCAAGGGTTGTTGACGTTTCGTTATTGGAGTTGGTGTATTTGTTACGGGCGGTCCTTTAGTGTCGGTGTTTTATGACGGCGGTGCGCGACTTCGGCATTATATAGTGAGAAGGAAAAAAACAATGCAATATTACGCCTGGAGATGAGCAAACGCCGATGCCATTGTTATCGATGATTGCAAAACATCGTTACTATCGATGTTTATCTGCCCGTCGTTGATGTTCTTCCACCTCCAACAAAATGTCACTCCAGTTCTGGTGCACTGTTAACGATTCCACTAAAGGGAATGTGCAAGAACTTCTTGCACACTGTTAACGGCTCCACTCCAGTTTCTCGCGCGCACTGGTCCGTGCGTCATCGATGTTTTTCCATCACTAAATGTTAAAA
The DNA here is from genome assembly GCF_018152115.1 of Drosophila rhopaloa. NCBI lineage: Eukaryota > Metazoa > Arthropoda > Insecta > Diptera > Drosophilidae > Drosophila > Drosophila rhopaloa. The sequence continues at coordinate 25,828,838 of NW_025335123.1, read as the reverse complement.
TACATCGGTTTCTAACAGAAAGATTAAAATTGTCCGCGCTACTTGCAGAGCAAGTCCCGACTATGTTGGTGTCTCCGCTAGCATCGATACCTCCATCCCTAACGAGTATTTAAGTGTGACCATTCACTACCAACGCAATAGCAGGGTATTTATACCCGTTACTCATAGAGTAAAAGGGTATATTGTATTCGTGCAAAAGTATGTAACAGGTAGAAGGAAGCGTTTCCGACCCTATAAAGTATATATATTTTTGTTCAGGATCACTAGCCGAGTCGATGTAGCCATATATATAACTGGATATAACTGGATATAACTGGATATAACTGGATATAACTGGATATAACTGGATATAACTGGATATAACTGGATATAACTGGATATAACTGGATATAACTGATATATTGATATATTGATATATGTCCAATATACAAAACTACATTTTAAAATAATCATTTCAAAAGTGTGTTCGTACTACATAAAAAATATACGTCATTCCTCAAACAAGCCACTTTAAGCAAAAATAAATAATATAAATTAGCAAAAATGTATTGAAGTTAGATTTTTAATATATGACAGAATGTCATATGACAAAATTGGGATTTTAACCATTTTCTGCTCAAAAATATCAGTATTTTAACTATTACAACGCCAATAATGGAATGGAATACCTCGTTGAACTCGTAGCAAAATTTCCAATCGAACTGCATTCACAGCTTTTTTTGTAAAATTTTCAAGAAAACTCGTTATGAAAACCTCACGAAAAATGTGAAATTTGGTATTTTAACCATTTTCCGCTCAAAAATATCAATATTTGTACGATATCAACGCCAATAATTGTCCTATCATGGAATGGCATACCTCGTTGAACTCGTAACTAAATTTCCAATCGAACTGCATTCACAGCTTTTTTTGTAAAATTTTCAAGAAAACTCATGATGAAAACCTCACAAAATGTGAAATTTGGGATTTTAACCATTTTCCGCTCAAAAATATCAGTATTTTTACGATATCAACGCCAATAATTGTCCTACAATGGAATGGTATACCTCGTTGAACTCGTAACAAAATTTTCAAACGAACTGCATTCACAGCTTTTTTTGTAAAATTTTCGAGGAAACTCATGATGAAAACCTTACGAAAAATGTGAAATTTGGGATTTTAACCATTTTCCGCTCAAAAATATCAGTATTTTTACGATATCAACGCCAATAATTGTCCTACAATGGAATGGCATACCTCGTTGAACTCGTAACTAAATTTCCAATCGAACTGCATTCACAGCTTTTTTTGTAAAATTTTCAAGAAAACTCATGATGAAAACCTCACAAAAAATGTGAAATTTGGGATTTTAACCATTTTCCGCTCAAAAATATCAGTATTTTTACGATATCAACGCCAATAATTGTCCTACAATGGAATGGCATACCTCGTTGAACTCGTAACAAAATTTCCAATCGAACTGCATTCACAGCTTTTTTTGTAAAATTTTCGAGGAAACTCATGATGAAAACCTTACGAAAAATGTGACATTTGGGATTTTAACCATTTTCCGCTCAAAAATATCAGTATTTTTACGATATCAACGCCAATAATTGTCCTACAATGGAATGGTATACCTCGTTGAACTCGTAACAAAATTTTCAAACGAACTGCATTCACAGCTTTTTTGTAAAATTTTCGAGGAAACTCATGATGAAAACCTTACGAAAAATGTGAAATTTGGGATTTTAACCATTTTCCGCTCAAAAATATCAGTATTTTTACGATATCAACGCCAATAATTGTCCTACAATGGAATGGCATACCTCGTTGAACTCGTAACTAAATTTCCAATCGAACTGCATTCACAGCTTTTTTTGTAAAATTTTCAAGAAAACTCATGATGAAAACCTCACAAAAAAGTGTGAAATTTGGGATTTTAACCATTTTCCGCTCAAAAATATCAGTATTTTTACGATATCAACGCCAATAATTGTCCTACAATGGAATGGCATACCTCGTTGAACTCGTAACAAAATTTCCAATCGAACTGCATTCACAGCTTTTTTTGTAAAATTTTCAAGAAAACTCATGATGAAAGCCTCACGAAAAATTTGAAATGTGAAAATTGGGATTTTAACCATTTTCCGCTTAAAAATATCAGTATTTATACGATTACAACGCCAATAATTGTCCTATAATGAAATGGCATACCTCGTTGAACTCGTAACAAAATTTCCAATCGAACTGCATTCACAGCTTTTTTTGTAAAATTTTCGAGGAAACTCATGATGAAAACCTTACGAAAAATGTGACATTTGGGATTTTAACCATTTTCCGCTCAAAAATATCAGTATTTTTACGATATCAACGCCAATAATTGTCCTACAATGGAATGGCATACCTCGTTGAACTCGTAACAAAATTTCCAATCGAACTGCATTCACAGCTTTTTTTGTAAAATTTTCGAGGAAACTCATGATGAAAACCTTACGAAAAATGTGACATTTGGGATTTTAACCATTTTCCGCTCAAAAATATCAGTATTTTTACGATATCAACGCCAATAATTGTCCTACAATGGAATGGTATACCTCGTTGAACTCGTAACAAAATTTTCAAACGAACTGCATTCACAGCTTTTTTTGTAAAATTTTCGAGGAAACTCATGATGAAAACCTTACGAAAAATGTGAAATTTGGGATTTTAACCATTTTCCGCTCAAAAATATCAGTATTTTTACGATATCAACGCCAATAATTGTCCTACAATGGAATGGCATACCTCGTTGAACTCGTAACTAAATTTCCAATCGAACTGCATTCACAGCTTTTTTTTGTAAAATTTTCAAGAAAACTCATGATGAAAACCTCACAAAAAATGTGAAATTTGGGATTTTAACCATTTTCCGCTCAAAAATATCAGTATTTTTACGATATCAACGCCAATAATTGTCCTACAATGGAATGGCATACCTCGTTGAACTCGTAACAAAATTTCCAATCGAACTGCATTCACAGCTTTTTTTGTAAAATTTTCGAGGAAACTCATGATGAAAACCTTACGAAAAATGTGAAATTTGGGATTTTAACCATTTTCCGCTCAAAAATATCAGTATTTTTACGATATTAACGCCAATAATTGTCCTATAATGGAATGGCATACCTCGTGCCAGGAATTTCCCATAATAACCCAATCGAAATTCAAGACTCCAATTAATTATGTAAAAATATCATATGTATTTCATAGATAATGCTTAATGCACGAGAGCGCGATGGACATGCAATTGATACATGAAATTTATAATTGGGAAAAAAAATAATTAAAGTTATTAGCATCTCTCTTGTTAACTTAACTTACCAACTAGCTTAGTCAACTTAGCGTAAAAACAGCAAAACATACATATTAGAATAGAGAAAGAGGACATTTATATTGAAGGGAAAACTGACGGATGTTGGAGAACTGCTTTTGCAGACAATACCAAAAATATATATATCTATATACTATATACTAACTGCGATTTATAGCTACACTATGAATTTGTTTTATTGTTTGGGCTTAGGTATAAATATATGATGTGTGTTTTATAGCTTTCTATGTACAATAAAACAATAGATCCGATGTGTGTGTGTGTGTTGTGCACATTTAAACAATTTGTTAATTACGATTACAATTTTAGCATTTTCGATTTAGTAGAACTAGGCTTTTAGGTTTTCCGTTGCTTGGGATTTGTACTTGCAAGTTGCTCGCCCGCTTGATTTTCGTTTTTCTCCGATTTCGATTACGATTTCATTATACTTTTCTGCTTAGCGGCGACGTGTGGCGACTGCGGTTAAAGATGCTCCTGGTGTGGCTGCTCCACCAGTTCCTGGCTGTCCAGCTGCTCCCGCTGCCGCCGCCCTGCTCCTGGCACTGTAACAACTGATCGTTGTTATCAGGTTGCTGGAGGTGCCACTGCTGCTCCGCAATGACCACCGCTTGTTCAGGTGATCCGCCGCCGCCGCCAAAGCAGCCGTATAGGCGCGGGTTCCGATCGCCAACGTGGGCACCGCTGCGTTTAGTTTCTTGGGAGAGGGCGGCGGTCGCGCGGAGATGGCTCCGTTGCAGGCCTGCAGGCGATTGGGTTTCGCGTTCGAAGAGGTTACTCCACTGGCTCCGCTGGAACTGGCACTTAGGGTGCTCCGCCGCAAACTCCTCCTCTGCTCCCGATCCTCGTGACTGCGTTTCATTCGCCGCGAGCCACTGTTTCCCGGACCAGGATTGACACTTCCCCTGGCCGAGGTCACGGGATTGCTTGGACTGTTGAACACGCCCGAACCATTGCCTCCATTGGCCGGCGAGGAGTTGCTAACGGGCGTGGCTGCTCCGCCCGTCGAAACGGGAACATTGCGGGTCCGCAGCGTTCGCTTGTTCATGTCCAATCCCAATCCCAGGCCCAGGCTGCAGAGACTGCTGCGCAGCTGCCTTTTGCTCACACCGCCGCTGGCCGTCAAGCTGTGACTGCGGCGGGTCATCATCATGGAGGTGGTGGAACCATTGCCACTATTGCCACTCGAACTGGCCACCACATTGACGCTCCCTCGCCGATTGGCCGCCGCTGTTGGATTGCCGTTGCCGTTGCCGCTCGATGATCCACCACCCACACGTCCTTCTGCCGGACTGCCAGCCGAGCCTGCTGCTCCTCCGACGGAGCCACTGCTATCGCCATAGGCCACAATGGCCGCTCCAGCGGATGCTATGAAGGATTTGGGCTTGCCATGCTTGAACATCTGGCGGCGACGCGTCTGCATGTGCTGGTGATTCTCGTTGGGCACGTTTCGGTAACGACGCATCTGGCGGATACGAGGCGCGGACATGGATCCTCCCAGTCCGCCGGATTCGGGGGCCTCAGCCTCACCCACCAGGGGATTGGCAGGCATCTCCGACTCCTGCAGCTTTTGTATATGCTCGAATATGAAGTGCACGGCTTGGGCGTCTTCTTTGCGGAGTGACACCGTTTCCAGCACAGCAACGAGTTCTTGGCCAAGTTTGGGCGGCTCCTGCTTCTTGGGCAGCTTTTTTTCCTGCTTGACCAGAGGTTTTTCCTTCCCGAGCAGCGTCTCCTGCTCCTTTTTTGGCTCTGGTTTCTCCACAACCGGTTCGATCAATTCAATGGGTGTGGCGGGCAAAGTAGAGCTCACTTCATTGTCCTGCAGCTCCGGTTCCTGTTCGTGTTCGTGTTCCTGTTCCACCTGGATATCTATCACCTGGGACTCTTCTTCCGCTTCTGCTGCCGTGGGACTCCACTCGGCGGCGACCGGGAAAGCAAACTCGTGATGTCCCGAACTACTGCTAGCCACCACATCCACCTCCATTTGCTGCTCGCGCTGCAGCTGCTGCTCCAGGGCCACCTGCTCCTCCTCGGCGCGCTCCTGCTGCAGCAAGGCATCCAGTTCGAGGAGCTCCGCGGGCTGTTGCGGCCACGCTTCGGTGAGCCGCTCCCGTTCGCGCCGGGTTTCTAGCTGCGTCAACGAGTAACCCTCTTGCTGCTGATAGTGCTGCTGCTCCTGGATAATCTCCAACATGCTGCGATCCACCACAACGGATGCGGAATGGGCAGTGGTCTGCTGTGCTGCTGCTTCGGCTTCTGCAGCCGCTGCTGCTAAACGTGAACGCGCCTCCTGCTCCTCCTGTTCGTTCAGGAGAGAATTATAGGACTCGGCAAAGCTGTAGCTACTCTCCAAGTGCTGTTCCAGTTCGCTCAGCTCTCGATTTGTAGACCTTTCCGCTGGAGTAATTGCTGGCGGGGCTATACTATTCGCGTATATGGCGCACTTGTCGATGCTGGTATGGGAATACATGTCCAGCGCGGGATTATCCAATCGATCTGGTTCGGGATCGGGTTCTGGTTCGGTTTCGCCGGTCCAGGACTTGCGCCACGTTTTCCTGGGACTGAACAAGCTCTGCTCCACCGATGGCTCCTCATCCTCCTCCATAGGCTCATCGTCGTCCAGACTAAAGTAATCGAAATCACGAAAGGCGTCGGGTGGCAAATGCCGCTTGGCCAAGGCACTGTACGGCTGATCCAGTACGTATTCGTCCTCCTCGATGAGAAACTCGGGGCAATTGTTCTCCACATCTAGCGGGGGCTGCTCCTCGTCGTCCTCCTCAAGCAAAAGCTCCACCTCGAGGTCTGCATCACGTGCCATGGCGGATTGGGAACGCTTTGGAGTTCTGGGCGCATTACTGTGGGCCGCTGGTGTTAGTATCACAGTCACAACGGACGTATTGTCCGCCCGCATCTTTTTGGCGGCCCAGGTTTTTAAGGCCTGATCCACAAGCGCCTTGCTCGGATTCATCACATCCTGTTCGTTCAGTAATTCGCCGATTAGATGCTCCTTGCGCACACTGTCCACCGCCTCCTGAGCGGTCACCACGTTCCACAGGCCATCGGTGCCGAAGATCAGGCATCTGCAGGGGGATTTTTAGGGTAATTAATGATTATGTAGGGAAATGCGGTTCAGAAATACCCACCTAAAGGTACTGGGATCGATTTTGACCACCTTGACATCCGGATCGGGACTCACAACAAACTCTTTGCAGCGGGAATTGTAGCTCCAGAGATCGCCCAACGAACGGGCCACCGCCAGAAAGGGTATATCGTCCACTGGAGTCCTCCACTTGATGGGCCCGCGGTGCATTGGATCCCGGGGTCGATTCCACACCACCCTGGGAACTCCCGATTTGATCGCCACATTACCACCGGCTCGCTGGATTCTGGTCTTCTCGGCCAGCGATTCGGGTTTGTGATCCGTGGTCAGTGGTCGCGCCCTCCAGTTCCGTTCTCCTTTGTTCTGGTAACCCAGAACAATGCCGGAGTCACCCACATGACCAATGTAGATCTTCTCTCGACGCATAAAGGCCACTGTGGCAGTGGTTCCCGCTGTGCTTAGGTGTCCATTGGCGGTGCGGGGCCATTTCTCTGAGGGATGGGGTTACGAAAATACCAGACGATTAGAAATTGCATGAAGACTCTAAATTGTTATTGTAATAATGTTGTGATACTAAGGTGCTTTTACCTTTACTGTATTATAGCAGTGATTTCGAATAGTATAGTTTATAATTTTAACTTAATTTGTTGAATTGCTTTGTTATACCAAGGTATAATTTGATTTGATTCTTTCTTTAAGATTCTTTTCTAAAACATTGTTGTATTTTTTCTAAAAACTATGCTTTTAGCAGTCACCTGCTAATATGCTCAAGTTTGTACGATTTTCTAGTTCATTTATGATACTAAGGGTTTGTTTATTTTAAACACATAGTTCTATTCTTTAATTATAACACTATTTCAATATATTACATATATATTCAAAACATATTACAATTTTTTTTTTTGCCTGAAATGACATAAGCTTTTCTTTAAATAGATTTTTTAATAATCATTAAAGAATTTCAATTATTTTTTAGAAAATTATTCTCCTAATGAAAATTGGTTAATATAATTTCATCACCTCGTGAAATAGTGTAAAAAAAGTAAAACCAAAAATGAAATAAGTTTTAATCATGTAAAATACTATTCAACTTAAATATTAATGAACCTAAAACATAGATTTTTGTAAGAGATGAAATTAAAGAACCAAAATTAAAAAGCCCCAACAAAATCAATACGTAATCCCGTTTATTTTGGTACTTTTTGTTTATTTTGGGTTTGTACAAAACAACCAAAATGCAATTACAAAAAATAAACTAAATTATCTGTGTCATCATGACAATCCCCACAAAAATATTTAATGAGGCGATGACTAATTATTTTTCAACAGAAATCTTATTACAAAAATTCTGTATTTTTGAAGACTGTTGAGTTTTTGGCGGTAAAATGGATTTTCTTGCATATCAAAACAAGATCAAAATATTGATATTTTCCCATACACACAGATCCAATTATATACATTTCTGGCATCCCTTGGATTTCTGTGTATATTGTTATGTGAAGAGGAAATGGGCACACATTTATTTTCTCTTCCCTCCCTCTCGTTCTTTCTCCTTGTCCCTTTCTTTCTCGCATTTTGAAACGCCTTCGCGATATATTGGTCCCGCTCTAACACACAGCGGGGTTGCCATGCTTGGCGAGAGTACAGCCATATGGCAAGTCCGTGGAATATTCCACTAGTGATAACTGTGTGTGTGTATCTGTATCTGTGTATCTTTTAGTGTGGGCTGACACTAGAGATGCGTGGATTGAGCGATGGTTGAGTCACCGCCACACACGGTTGCATAATTACCTAGAGATGGAAGACCCAGGGGAGCTGTTGGGGTAATTTTGAATTTTTTTTTGTTGGGAGCAACGGCAACCCTAATTACGAAGGGATTCACCCCGTTTGAAAAGCTCCCACTGACAGTTATAAAATCTTTTCCTCATCACTAACTATTTCAAAACCAAACTTGAGGAGTAAATATTGAAATACTAAATACAAATAAGACAATGAATTAAAACAGGCTTCATTCAAGGACAAAAGATTAGTATCTATTGGTGTATATTTTAAAATCCCAAGTGTCTAAAACCATAACGTTTTTGAAAATATTTTTGTTTCATAAATACAGTAAAATATATCCTTATTTAAAAAAGGCTTTCCTACTAATTTCATGTGATCTTTTATAATTATGTTTTCATAAGGTTTTTATATATATCCCTGAAATCGTGTACTATTATTTCGTTTGTGCTCACCTTGTTCCCGCCACATAGCAAAATGTGTGGCGATGTATCCCTCACGAATCGCCCGCAGAACATCCTCATCCTGGTCCGACCAGAATTGTTTTTGTTTAACGATCTCCAACATGAGATGTTCCTTTGCAAATAGCGCTGCTTCAGGACCTCCGTGACCATCGTATATTCCAAAAAATGCATATTCCAGTTCGTGCGTGAGTGGGGATTCCTGGTACGCCACCGAAAACTGATCCTCCATATATTTCCTGCCGCCCTGGCTGCATTGTCCCGTTACTCGCATATTAACGCCAAGGGAAGAGCAGGGATTGGAAGCACTAGAACTGGAGTTGCTACTGGAATTGGAATTGCTACTGCTTTCTGGAAGTGATCTCGCTGGAACGATGGCAGCCGAGCGGCGTAATCGACTTTGCGTTCCACCGCCGCCTTTAAAACGATTTTGTTGTTTCTTTGGGTTAAAAGGCTTAACTGGTGATCCCTCTTCTACATCCACATCCACTTCCAGATCCTCTTCTGTTACTCCCCGTTCTGCCCCTTCGAGTTCGCTTCCCGCCGCCGGTGCAACCACAACAACAACACTGCTGGATCCATCCAATGCAGGATGACACTCACTGTTATTGTTATTGTTGCCGCCGTGGCGAGAAGAGGACAACTGGTGTTGCTGTTGTCGCGGAGTGACGGCGATTCGGGGCGTACTATTATTATTGTTTTCTGCATAATAGTTAATAATATCGTATTCCACGCAGGGAGCTTCTGTGGAGTCTTGAAAGGTACCGCTAGTTGCCGTTTCCCGTAGACGAACTACCGTTCTTTCAATGGCCGACTGGATGAGGCATCTGTTGGTATTGGTAGTGCTGGTTGTACTTGTATTGGTGTTACTTTTATTATTGGCGGGCAACATTTTGTTAAGGTATTATTATTTTTCTCTTGTTTTGTTTATGTTGCACTGCTGCTTCTGCTTCTTCTTCTTACAGTGTTGTAATTTCCGATGACATTTGGCACTCTCGCACACACACGTACAACAACAAAAAAACAATAAAAAATATAGTGAAGTACAAGAAAAGGCAAGTCTGGCTATCTCTTTCTGGCAGCCTTTGCTTTAGCAAGCAGAGCAAGAGAGACAACTGTATGTAGTCTATTTACGTTTGCCAGTGCCCTTGTGTGTGTGCGTAATCCATGTAGCGTATTTTAGTATTTTGTATTTGCAAATTGGCCGCCAAAAGCTGATGAATTTTCCTTGATTCTATGCAGATTATCGTTCGTTTTTGGATTATATAGCGCGAAAACACCCCTTTTTCTTTAGCGAAGACGAAGGGCGCGCAGTTTTCACCTTGACGATTTCTTGTTTGCCAGCATTTTCTGCCTTCGTTTTTCTTCTTTTCATTCGATTTCCCCAGCACTTTTTTCCGCTTTTGTTTTTTGCGCTCGCACGTACACATCCACACACACAACAACAAAATTCACGGTAAATTGTTTAACAAAAATTGTTGAGATGAGAAAAAAAAAAACGAGAAATCAAATAGAAAGCGTGTGACCGTTGTGAAAGTAGGACGAAAATACCACGCTCGATAGGTGCGGGATATACTGGAAAAACACTAGTCGATAACAGTGACGAGCGATGAATATAATCGATTATTGTTTTTAAAAGATATTTTTAGCATCTTTTGTTAAAAACTGAAGAACTGTATATATTGGAAACTATTTTTTGGATGAAGTCAATTTTTGTGGACATGTGAAACCTAAAAACTCGGTAGAGATTATTGGGCGGGTTTTTGTAAACAATATTTCACCAATGATATATTAGTTTGTTACCATTTTTTGTATTTCTATGCAATATTTGTATTTATTTATAATAATTTTCTTGTCTAATTTCCAAGTCCTCAAAAATACTTGAAACAAGTTCATTCCCCATCACCCTTAATAACAATAACTTATAAAACTGAAAAGCTTAGGTTTATTTTTTTAAACGAGTATAATTACTAATGTTATATTAGCTTGTTACCATTTTTGTATTGCTAAGTGAGAAATCTTTGTTAATAAAATATATTTCTATGCAATATTTGAATTTATTTATAATAATTTTCTTGTCAAATTTCAAAGTCCTCAAAAATACTTGAAACAAGTTCATTCCCCTTCACCATTAATAACAATAACTTATAAAACTGAAATGTTTAGGTTTAATTTTTAAGCGAGTAAAATTTTTATTTTTAAATGATTATTGAGCCCACTTAGCTGTTATTTTAATGTAAGGAACTCTGTCGCTTTTGCACAATCCTTTATATCGAATATAAATTACTATCTATCGATTCTAAGTCTAAAAAAAATACAAACGTTATTCTCAAATTTTTTTTTATTTATATTAAATAAAACCTTCCTTGTTGTATTGACTTATTTTAAAACAACCGTCCCGCGCACCTAAAAATATGATTTCATGCGCATAAGCCATTTGTTTTTCCTTTAAAAATATATTAATTTATGGGATTAAGTTGCTATCGAAATACCAATAACCACCCAATATACAGCTGTTCTTATCGTTAGCAACGCTGGCAAAAGAGATGCTCTGTTTCGAATTGCTTCCTATCGAGTAGGGAATATAGGGTACCGAGTAAATATTCTTGAGGGAACAGAGTATATTTTATATTTTATTTCCCCTTTTAACTAATTTGGACTGCCCTTAACGGGGAATCCCCACCATATCCAGGATTTCCATTTTGCCGATAGGCCGATAGGTATCATCACCGTTGCCAGAGGCCGCCCGCCAGACGCGGCCTGCCAGACGCCGCCCGGAGTGGGCCAATCAGAGCAGCCTGCGACTGGTCTGTCGGCGCCGTGGCCCGATAGTCGATATCGAGGCCCGAAATCGAAGCCATCTCTCTCGTGTGCCCAGTTTCTCGCAAGCAGGCAAACTCAGTGGTTCCAGGTTCCAGTTGAACGGGCTGCTTCCACTCAACTCGACACAGCTTCACAGTTTCCATATTCAACACTATAATCCAGGCGACTACGCTTAGCGGTAAAAACACCCACGCACAAACACCTAGGGTCTTTTTTTTGCCACCGGTTTTGAAATCCTGACGAAAACGCTTTCCTGCAAGGGCTTTTTTTTCACGTTCTCTGTTCCCGATTAAAAAAAGTGCAAAAAGCCGCGGCGTGCCAAATTTGTATTGCGTGCAGAATTGCTAACAAGAAGAAAAAACCAGAAGGCTATTTTGCCCCCAACATCTACTTTTTACGTTCCTAGTTTTAAATTTCATTAGACTTATTTTCGGTGACAGCTGTTGAACTCCAAGTGAAAAATAAACGCGCGCAATCTGCTAAAAACAAAAGGTAAGTAGTAGAAAATAGCAAGAGGGATTAATAAGCCCGTGTGAATGTTCTTGAATGCAAAATGCAACGTTGTGCAATTTTAATAATGTGAAAAATTCCCATGGTGTTTTGTATATGTGGGAATACAGGGTTTTTTTTGTGGTGTCTATTTTTTTTGGAGCTGCGGTGAAATCAAGTTTTCGGGTTGACGTCATTTTAATTATGCATAGAAACGCAGGTAATTTTGGTTTGCGGTTTCCGCTTTGCTTTTCGCAGTTTCCATCGATCATTTGTCAAAAGTAGGAAAATTCCCTCATTAGAAGTGATTTCTGCATTGGAAATTCGCGGGTTTCGAATTGCAAACGAACTGGAAATTCAATTACCTCGCGTATGTGTGTGTGTTGAAACCGTTGCATACTTGCAGGTGCATATCCTCTCTGCCTCGTTCGTTCCCACTCCCTCCACCTCTCCCGCTTTTCCTCTCTTTGCTGTCATCCTGTCATTTATAATTTCATTTCATGTCAGAAATGAAACCAAAAAAAAAGGAATAGCTCATAAATATACAACTTTTCTCTTCCGCTTCCTATCTCCCCTCTCTTTCTGTTTAACTGTCAATGCAGTTTTCTAATTGACTTCATCAAAAGAGCAAGAAGAAGAAGAGGAAGCTGTAGCATACACATGCACACATGCCATCCCTCTCACTCCATTGCCTTTTGGCCACCTGTCATCTCTCGGTTGTCTCCCTCCTACTCTCACTTTCCCGCCCACTGACAGATTTTGCCTGCTTTACCGTTATTATTTGCCCTGCACTTTACTGTCAAACGTCAAAAACACGAACCTGCGAATTTGAAACAAATTTCAGTTAGAAACAAATTGCTTACGGGAACACATCGTTTCAGGACTGAAAATAAATATACAAAATATTGAGAAGTACAGGAATTGGACTCGATTATCTGTTTTTGAATGAAGAACACTGATATTTAAGGAGGAATCATACCATATTGCAAGTAAACCGCTATATAGTCCAAGTTGTATTTAAAAAAAATCTTAAAGTAAGTCTGATTTTAAAACAAAACAAGAATACGGATTTAGACAAAATCGAAGTTCAAAAATGTATAACCATTAGGTTATAATACTCCACCAAGTCTGTATTTGCTATTTAAATTTAAACTAAACGAAGATTTTAGGAACAGTTAATAATTTTTCAGTCGATCCACGAAGGTGGATTTCTTTATATATTGAAATCTATCCAGCATATAGATATAATTATTTGTATTAGCTATTTGAGATTGTTTTTATGGTATCCATCCTGAATCTTAAGCATATACGCATAAAAATCTAAATGTAGAAGGGAAGGGTATATTAACTTCGGCTTGCCGAAGTTGGCTTCCTTTCTTGTTTTTATTAGCCTTATATGTCGGATTTTACTGCTCGCTTTAACTTCGGGAGTTCCTAAATTAAGGGGGACTATTGGATGCGAAATGGAAGTACAAAGGATACCTAAGGGTGCCCTATTCGTAACCTAGCGACTGAATTTGGTTGTGGTTGCTTTGCCGTACCACCCACTTTCCCCCCTATTTTCCACTCGCTGATTTTGAGGTTGCAATAGCAAAATACCAAGCGCACTTGGTATTTTGTACTGTTTGCATTGCTTTCCCTATGCTTTTCCGCAACTAATAAGCAATGCTCAAAAAAGTATGCTACGAAAAAAAGAGCAATTGGAATGGGAGGTTAATGTATGTGTGCATGGTGTGAGCCTTGAATTTGAATTAGTTGTTGTTGCAGCCTCTCTGTCATGGCCATGTATTTGTGGGAGAGTAAGAGAAAGAGCATCTGCTCAAGGCCATGTTGCATTGCTGCCATCTCGCTTGTTCTTCCACACTTAAATGCATACATATATGTATTGCCCGCTAATTGGCATTGGTATTCGTCTGTGCCTCCCTGTGTGTGTGTGTGTGTTAATATGTCATCCTGTGGATCCTGATATTTGATTTGTAATATTGCCCCTTGTATTGCTTGTGTTTCTATAATTAAATTGCCAGGACATTCTGCTGTGTTTGCAAACTTTCCCGAAAAAGTATGCAATGCGCCTGCGTTATATATCTTGTACCCAGAGAAACAACGAGCGTTATAAGTTCATAAGTTTCTTATAGTATTTTTAAATATATTTTATTTGTCAATATTTGAACCTTTTTACTTTAAACCTTTTAACGAATGGGCATGATTTCCGCATTTGTGAAATCATGAAGTTAATTTAATATGATAGTAAATTTTGATAGGGTTTTTTTATAAACCAAATAGAACCAGAATTTTAGATCAATATTTTAGAATTTCATTTGGAAATTAAATTTATATCGATCTAACTTTCTAACTTAATACTATTGAACAATTTTGAGTGAGTAAATAAATATTGATATAAAACTGATATATTGGCATGATATCGAGCTTCTGTTTTTTTTCGGTGTGTGTGTGTTGTGTCGGAGCTAACTTGATTAAATCCCGCTCTTTAATTAGAGAAAATGCTAATTACATTTCCCGATGCGCTCGCCTCTCTTTAGTGGCGTTGCTCATCCTTTTTCTCTCTCCTATATCTTTTGCAGTTATAAAGCCGATCAGCTAAAAAGCGACATTTTTCAAGGAGTTCGATTCGAGTCCAGGTGAAAAACAAAGAAAAACATCAGCCAAAATGTCTGATCGCAAGGCCGTGATTAAAAATGCCGACATGAGCGAGGAGATGCAGCAGGATGCCGTCGATTGTGCGACACAGGCCCTCGAGAAGTACAACATTGAGAAGGTGAGCTTAATACAGTTAAAATTAAGAAGATTGTAATATAAAAAGGGGGTAACTTCGATAAAAAATAAAAACAAAATGGTATAGTTAATATGATATAGCTTAGGTCATAATTCAAATCATTAAAATATGTGCCAGTTTGATACATTCAAGTGATAAAAGTAAAACTGTTTGCATGTAATCAAACCAACTGATTAAGGGATGAAAAAAGGGTTAGAGAAAGAGGTTGGGCAGGACCAACAGGTGTTTTTTAGTGGGTGGAATTCTGGGTGCCCAATTGTATTGATTGCTTAAGTTTGTTGTTCATCAATTAATCAACAGCAAACAACAATTTTGGCTTGTTCGATTTCAATTTGTATCAATTTTACCATTCTAAAGAGCCCATTGCTTAATTACACATAAACATTAATGAAAAGGCTTCATATTATTTTACAAGTGAAATAAATTTGATTAATAACTGACCAAAACCAAACGTAATTAAAGGCTTCAGTTTATTATTCCACAAATAAGGTAATTAAATATTAGTGACTGGATTATTATTTTGTTCCAAAACCGTAATTAAATTGGATTTACATGCCTTGTTGTTGCAGGAGCTTTCCTCTATCAAACATTGTTGCATCTCGGGCTCTGAAACAGAAAACCAAACTGTAAACTTGTGGTTTGAACTGCGTTTGGCAATTTCACAATTTTGCGGTGCAGCCTTTGGGTTTTCCGCCCACATCCGTTCAATGTTTCCCACCGCCTCCCCATATTTCCACTTCCATTTCCACCCGCACATCCTACGTCCACAACAACTGCGTCGCAGTTTTCCTTTCCTTTTTGCTCTCAACGGGTGGAAAACGCCTTTCACAAACAATGTGCAATATTTGCCTGCATTTTCCGGGAATTTTTGTAATTTTATCACTCTTAACCTTTGCCCTTATCATCATGATCCCAGCTGCATTTTATGGCAAAGGCAAAAGCTTTTTCATTAACAGTTGAATACTGCATATTTGTAATTCGCAAAAAAAACATTGTTTCGCTAATGAAAGATTCAAAAACGTTATGAGAAAAGTCTCTGGAGATTTATTAATTTCGCATTTAAAAATAATATTTCGGAGACTAATTTAAAGAAATTTGCTTTTTTGGATATATATTTATTTCTGTTTTAATTAGAAGCTGAAATGTAAATATAATAATTTATAATATTTATAAGAAATCTGTTAGATGAATGAACTTAAATTTCGCATAGATTGTGTTTTAAAGATGACAGAAATGAGTGAGAACATAGTTGCAATGTTTTCTTTGTGTTGAGATTAAGAGTGGCAATTTTCCGTGACTTACCTTCGGCTAAAAAGTAGCCGACTTAAAGAGATTTTCCGAGGATAAAGAGGTGGTGGTGTGGAAGGCGGAAAATCGACGGAGGACTGACCATCATTAACAATGTCCAAAGTTGGGGCGAAACAACAACTAAAATAAGCTCTTGATTTAGTCGGCTGCGAATGCAAAGAATAACAATAACAATAACAAAAGCAAAATCAGCCTACAATGTCAACAAAGTCGAAGAAATTGAATAATCAATAGATGTACGGGGGCATTGGTACTGCGTTTGAAGGAAAACTGTCAAGCACACCCACTACTTACGTACACAGAGAAAAATTTAAATAATATTTTTACGGAAATGGATCTCATAGTTAGGACTTATTACATTAATTGCATTACTCGTTATTTCATAAGATCGTTTCTTAGTTTTCATAAATAAAATTTAATAGAAAATTTATTTATTTTAGTGTGATGTCATACTTTGGGTTTTCTTGGGTTCAACACTAACTATTATATATAGAATTTGAAAAGGCAATGGGAATTTTTTTCCGTGTAAATGGAACGTGTGCGCTGGTCAAAGTGCGGACCCTGACTGAGGTCAGTGAAAAACAGAGCTGTAAAAGCGGGAAAAGAGGGAAAATCCGGAGAAAAAGCGGGTGGAAAGCTGCGGGGGATTGCCATCAACTAGCGGCCCTTTGTCAATGCCAATGGCAGAAGACAACACACTGAGACATCGGGAAAATGGAATAGGAGATGGTGGGAAAAAAAAACGCGGGTCCTTGAAACCAAAGCAAAGTAAACTTGAAATCACAGCGGAAGTGGATAAAAGGCCAGAGGGGAAGTATGGGGAAGGAAAACCCATAGAGAGAGAGAGAGAGAGAGTCTGCTAATTGAGCAGTAAAAGCAAAATGTGCGTACACAGTGGATCTCGGTTAACAAACATCAGAAATATAAATATTTCAACAAATCATGAAAGAAACAAGCTTAAAAAAAGTATTTTATCACTACAAGAGAATTATGTGAGTATTTACAACAAAAACGAAGATAGATAACGGTGTTTCAAATTGCTTTTTTAACTAGGATAATTTTATTTTTTGGTCCAACAAGGATATCTTTTAATGGTAGATTTTAATTATTTACCACTTAACCTATTTTTTGTACCGAGAAAACATTGTTCGGTGACATTAAAAATTCCAAAAAACTGAAGTAGAAATTAATTGATTTTCACTGTATTGGCCAGGACCTGGAGGCCTGAAAGTATGCGACAGTTTTTGTTTTTGCTCGCACACTTCTCTTGAATGTTGTTATTGCGGTGAGAGGAGTATGGAAAATATAGGGGGGTGAAACTGAACGCCCACACCTAATGCAAAAACACCTGAACCACTCCCCATTTCGAGCCTACCTCTGGTTGCTATAAATAAAATATATGCCACACGATTGATTGCCTTTTTGTCTTTACTCTTCCTTTCTTTCTCCCTCTTCCTCTTCCCCTTTTCCTTTCCTTTCCCTCCTGGTTCATCTTCCTCTTCCCACTTGTTATTGCATAATAATAAGTAAGCCATTATTTTTCACTGTGTGTATGTTTTTTTTTTGTAGGTAATTAAATATGTATTTTTGTCTTTGTTTCTGCGAGGTGAACACACAAATTTAATTGCTGTCGACTAATGGAAAATGATAAAAACAAGTGGACTAAAATTGGGAGAGAAGGAACACACAGCATCGATATTTAAGCTTTAGAAGGAGCTATTGCTATGCCAATATTGTTTTGAATCAATAATTGACCTGCTTAATGCGGCGAAAAAAAAACTGTTTCGATTTCCCGATTTTGTTCTATCTGATTATAGGTTCAAAATTCCAATCAGGCGACACACAAAAAGTGTGGGGTGGGGCAAAAACAGTTTTTGGTATCCATTAGATACGCAACTAATACTGCTAAAAAAAAAAAGAGGGGGGCTCGGGGGCTTATGCCACCCCCTTGGGGCACACAAGGGTTAAGCATTGGCCCACTGGTGCTGTTGTTGCTGTACCTTGTGTATATATTTTTAGGGGCGCGCAACCTTTCAAGCAGCTTAAATCGTATCCATAGGCATTATGTTGCCTCCAGTATTTCTATGTATTTTTGTAACTGTGAGTGTGTGTTTGTGTGTGAGCCGCGATTTAAAGGCAAAGCCCTAAATAAGCCAACAAGAGGGCCAAAAAAAAAATTAAATGGATGAGGAAAACGGCAGCAGGACCGCAGAAAATGAATTTACAATTCAATTATTTCATTGTCTTAAGCTTTTCAAAATAAATGTAATTAGTTTGCGGTAGGCAAATGCATGTTTTAAGTAAACAAAGTCACAATTAAAGTTGAAATTTCAATTAAAAATTCAAAACTAAATTCTTCATCAATATCATATAACCAATTAATAGGAAAATAGTAAAAAAAAGCAATGTAATTTATATTATATTTTATTAAAGTATGCCCTAATGAAGTTACAAAGTATAGACAACTTTTGGATGTCACTCAAAGACTAGAGAGGTTTTGTTTTAGTCGTTATGTTTAAAACCTACAACCTTATTAAGATAAATTTACTGAAAATGAGAAAAGTAATATAAATACTACCATTAAAATGACAACTTTGATTGAAAGCTATTTTAAAGAAGAATTTTTGTTATTTGCACCCAACGAAATAAGCTTTATAAAATTTTTAAAAGCGAATTTAATTAGTTGTTCTACACTTTGTGGCTGCATTTCACACGCTGTTATATCCTTTCAGTTGACTTTTTTTTGGTCTTGTATCGCACAAAAGGCGGAACCCTGTAAACAAATATATATAAAAAAAATATTAAAACGAGGAGACAAACATTTTTGCATTCAATCGTTGCGGCAAGTTTATGCATTTTTTTATTATTATATTTTTGATGGGTTTTGCCTGTGATTTTTTGCGTGGCCAAAATGTTTAATCAATATGCGGGCAGCAGACGAATATTTGTATGTAAATAGATTGTGTGTGTGTAAAAAACAAACACATGCACATGCATCCATTTTTATTGACACACATTCATCGAATGCGGAGTTTTCCTTTTTCCGTTTGTTTTTCCATTCCTTTAAACGTGTCCAGGCATATTTGTTTCGGCTCAAAAGCCTGGGGATATTTTCCAGGTGTGGTCTAAATGGACAGGGAATTATCCTGTTGTGTTTCTTGCAGGATTTTATTGACGGCTCTCAAAGTGTTTTCATTTTTTGTTTGCTAACAGTTGCAAGTTTTAAATGTTTGGGCCGAGTTTTGTGACACTTTGTTTAATAAAAAGAATATTAAGGCAATTTTCATTTCAATACTGAGTTAACCAAAGACAATATTTTTGCCAAGACTTAATCATTATCTTTTTTTACAAGAATGACTACATTTATTTTATCTTATGGAAATTATTGTAAATTATATTAGATTAATATTAACCTAAGGATGATATGGTATATGAAATGCCAGAAAATAAATGCTGTATAAATATGAATTTCCTGTATGCCAATCAAAAATAAAGAAATTCTTCATTACATTGAAGGCAGCGGGGCATCACTCCTGCCAATATGTGTCAGTTGCCTGCCTTCCTTAAACCTCTCAAATTATGACCAAAATTGCAATGTCGATTTCATTAGGCTACATATGTTGTGTATATATATTTATATTCACATACCATTGCCTTATTTAGTGGTGCACAAAAGCACCAATCCGAACCCCCTTGATTTTTACACCCTTTTGCCCCTTTTGTGTGTCAGAATGTTCATTTTGAATATTTTTGGCGTTGCCAAAACAAAATTCCATGGCATTGCTATGGGGGAGGTTGCAAAAGAGGTCTCACCCCAAACCAAATTGAATATAAAACAATCAACTTTTATTGTCGTCTGACACGACAAAAAATGTGCACGCAATAGGCTTAAAACAAAAAATAAAAACAAAAAAAATAAATAAATAAAAGAAACGGTCGAAAAGAAACTCCAACAAAAATAGAGAATTTCTGTAATGACTTAATATCAACGATCGCTAAAGGATTTCATTACAGTCGCAAATCACTTAAGATTGAAAAAATATTTTCTTAAATCCTTAGTTTTAAATTAAATATCCACAAAACAGAGGCACATAATAGAACATCTCGTTCAAATTATAATAACATTCGTTAAAGGATATTATATCCAAAATGATTTTAGAAAACTATGCTTTATATCTGATTACAGAGAATATAGTAGAAGGTATTAACTTAAAGGAGTACGACTGTACAACACGACAACTTTGATTGAAGGATAGCTTAAAGAAGGAATTGGATAATGGCACTCAACTAAATCAGCTTTATATTGTTTTTTTCTTTTGTTTTTTGTTGAGGCTTTCTTCGCTTGTCCTGTTTGTTTTATTATTGGTTCGTTATTTTCTCAGTTTTTGTTTTGGGGTTACCGGGTTAAGTTTATGACTTTGCTAGCACGCATTCCCCTGCAAGGAGGGTGGCCCTACCTTCGTAGTTCCACCAAAAACCCAACCCACGTTTTGACCCGCCATGACTAAATGAAATCGACTCCAAGTGTGACGCCCAAAAGTATGGCGAAAGCAAAACTTTCAGATTGCCTCAACTTTCGGAGCAGAACAATTTTATTCTTCCCACTCCTGCTATAATTTTTAAAGCTTCATCTACTTTTTGCATTCTTTGTGCCACAGATGTTGCAAAACAGATGAGGTCGTGATAATTTGACAAAAATCTGAGGTACCAGCTTTAAAAATGCTATCTTTCTGAATTGATGGACTGAAACTGGGAATTACATTTTAGTTAGTAAAAATCCGATATTACAACTTTCTTTGATGACGGAGCTCATCATTTGAGCTCTTAAATTGGGCTATAAATTTCCTTGAAAGTTGGGTCTTATATTTATCTGACCTCCATTGTACTTTCACTATATATATGTGGGTTGTTGGCTGCTGCGTGTGTGTTTGCGTAACCCTGGATTTAGCCGCCAAAGCGACTGACAATGACCTTTGACATTTGCCGGACTAAACTGCATGGGTTTCAACGCAGTGTTTCTAGTATTTTATACCACCATTTTGCACTTTAGCACTTGTGTTTGCTTACCCTTTTTGCGCTATTTATTTCCACCCTTTCTTCAACTTTTTCTCAGTCCTTCTTCTCATTATTTTACCTGTTTTAGTCGCATTCACTTTGTGGTTTTTAGTGTGAACATACATAATTAGCCTTGCCTCAAAAACTGGGCTTTAATTTCAACCAAATTGCTTAATGGGAATACCACAACAATCATAACTAACTCATTAGCACAACAACTTTTACCTCGACACTCCCCCGTTTGAATTTGCCTTGCTTTTTGTTTTTGAGGTCACATTTTGGGTTACCCCAGTGACAGACCCCTTGGGTTGGGAAAACCAGGAGGAAACTCGGGGTGGGGAAAATAAGTTTTTCGTTTGGCATTTTATTGAGTTTGCCGTTTGCCGCTAATTTCGAAACAGTTAGCAGCCACTTAAGCATTTGTTTTCCCTTGTTTTTCTTTTTGACTTGCTCGCTTACGGGGCTTTACACTTGTTTTCCTCCGTTTTTAGTTGTTCTCTTCTTGCCAATGCATTTTTGACAGCTTTATGGAATGTGGCGTTAACTTGTTCGACAATTTGGCAGCTGCGCAGGGAAAAACTGTGTAACAGTCTATTGCAAGTAAAACTCATCAATATTAGATTATGATTTGCCATAAAAGAAAGTGCAAGTTTTTATTTATTTTATCTTAAACATTTAATGCAAACTAAGAAAGATTGATCTATTTAAAATGGTGTGTTTTCTATTATTGTGTGTTAAGGTGAACACTTATTACTCAAGAGCCTTATTATACCCTTGCAGAGGGTATTATAATTTTGGTCAAAAGTGTGCAACGCAGTGAAGGAGACATCTCCGACCCTATAAAGTATATATATTCTTGATCAGGATCACCTCCTGAGTTGATATAGCCATGTCCGTCTGTCCGTCTGTCCGTCTGTCCGTCTGTCCGTCTGTCTGTCCGTCTGTCTGTCCGTCTGTCTGTCCGTCTGTCTGTTTCTACGCGAACTAGTCTCTCAGTTTTAAAGATATCGAATTGAAACTTTGCACACACCCTTCTTTCCTTTGCACGCAGTATATAAGTCGGAACGGCCGGGATCGGCCGACTATATCCTATAGCTGCCATATAACTGATTGATCGGAAATGCCATAACTCTGCTGTTTGTTAGGTTAGGAAGTTGGGACTTTCTATGGGTTTTATATTTGGCCAATCAATCCGACGTACCAAATTTCATAAGGATCGGCCGACTATATCTTATAGCTGCCATATAACTGATTGATCGGAAATGCCATAACTTTGGTGTTTGTAAAGTTAGGAAGTTGGGATTTTCTATGGGTTTTATATTTGGCCAATCAAACCGACGTACCAAATTTCATAAGGATCGGCCGACTATATCTTATAGCTGCCATATAACTGATTGATCGGAAATGCCATAACTTTGGTGTTTGTTAAGTTAGGAAGTTGGGATTTTCTATGGGTTTTATTTTTGCCTAATCAATCCGACATATCAAATTTCATAAGGATCGGCCGACTATATTCTATAACTGCCATATAAGTGAACGATTGGAAATGCCATAACTTTGGTGTTTTTAAAGTTAGGAAGTTGGGATTTTTTATGAGTATTAAGAATGCATTATGAATGATTTTGGAGAATATAATTTGCAGAATATTCTGCAAGGGTATTTCAACTTCGGCTCCGCCCGAAGTTAGCTTTCCTTTCTTGTTTTTATTGTTAACAATGTTTTATTTAAAATTAAAATTTTAAACCAAATAACTAATGCATTATTTCCATTTTATTGCAGGACATTGCCGCTTACATCAAGAAGGAGTTCGACAAAAAATACAATCCCACATGGCATTGCATTGTGGGCCGCAACTTTGGATCGTATGTCACCCACGAGACGCGCCACTTCATCTATTTCTATTTGGGCCAGGTGGCCATTTTATTGTTTAAGAGCGGTTAAAGTATTGTCGAGTCGGATGAAGTGGTGGTGAGGAGGCTGATGGAGATGCAGCAGCTGCACCGACAACAACAGCAGGCGCAGCAGTCGCATTTCGTGGCATCAGAGGACGAGGATCTAGAGCAGAAACAGCAAGAACCACATAACCAACAGCAACAACAGCAAACAACACAGCACCAACAACAACAAGAACAACAGCAGCAGCAACAAGAGCAACAGGGACATCTCAAGGATGCGGGAATGATGACCGAAAAGCCAGATGAGGAGTTTAAGCAGCAACAACAAAGGCAGCAACAGCAACAGCGAGATGAAGACCAACAACAACAGCAACACGAACATACAGAAGATTCAGATATGGAACAAACTGACGATCAGGATACAGAATATGGGGAGAATAATGAGCAGGAAGGCGACGACGAGGACGACGACGATGATGATGGCACCATTGTGGAAGATAGCGATGCCACCA
This sequence comes from Drosophila rhopaloa, assembly GCF_018152115.1. NCBI lineage: Eukaryota > Metazoa > Arthropoda > Insecta > Diptera > Drosophilidae > Drosophila > Drosophila rhopaloa. The sequence goes on along the minus strand of NW_025335123.1, from coordinate 25,805,273 downwards.
GCTGTAGTAGTTGTCGCCGAGCCGAACTGGAGGAAAGTCAGGGGGAGGAGGAACAACCATTATCAGCCCCCCAAAAAGCTAAAACTCCATAGACGATGTTCTTTCCATAGAAAGACAAAAGATCCACACGCACCATACATATGTCTATTCAATGCAAGGAATACCCATACCCATAAAACCAATTGTTGAAGGTATTCCTTTCATTATGTGTCACGCTGGATAAGACTCGAAAAAATAGCGACTAGAAAAGTTTAAAAAAAACGCTACTAGAACACACAAACACTCGAAGAAAAAGCATGAAAACCAACGCGGTTTAGTTTTGAAATCATCATTTCCCATCCACAACCTTGACTTTACGAAAAAAATTGGTAATTTTGGGGTTGCATATTCGTCGCCCCATGATTCTGTTTACTTATATTATTTTTTTTTTCTTTGGCTACAAATGTATTGTGATGTGCTGGCGCTTTGTTTGGCCTTATAATTTACTTACAAAAACCTGCAAATGCGTAATTAAACAACTGTTAACTAAAAATGAACCAAAAAACCCCCCTGTGTTGTATTTATTTATTATTTTTTTTATTTAAAATTCGTTGGAGCTTAGCAGAGGCGAGGACCCCCCCACTCACACACACACACAAATGTACACATAGCACAGGCAACAACCACCACTACAACCGAACGAGCAAAGTAAAAAAGGATAAACAAATTGTGTAAGGAAAACTCACATATTTTTCTGTCGGATGGATTATTTATGTGTATTGAACTCAACTCAACGTGTAAACGGAAACCAAGCAAAATATATAAGAAAAAAATAGTATAATGTGAAATTTGCATACACACACATATATAGACACTTTTCTGCACACCTGATATATACACAGAGAACATTTTTATTTGCCGTTTCGAAATATATATTTTTTATTTAGCTTTCGAATACTATATTTTTAAATATATGTGCTTATAACAATATCAAATATTTTTTCTGTTATCTGAGAATATCTTGAAATAATAGATTTTTAAATATCGATTCTATTTTCAACATAAGAATTATATACTTTTGAGAATTTAATTTAATATTATTTGAGATGATACATTTGAGCTGTTAATTTAAGATCATAACCTTAAAACAATTTATTGGACATGTTTATTGTATTGTTTTATTTTTCTCTGTGTTCCCGAACAATGTATTATTCATTGCTTACGAGAAAACCAAATCGGTGTGTGTTTGGACATGGATTTTCCCATCCCAAAAAAAACCTCTATGTTCGCCTATTTATCCCTACATCTACCTCTTAATTCCCTAATCAAATCCTTTTTCTCGCTTTTTTCCCTGGATTGCTAGCCAACAAGAACAAACTACAACAATTACAGCAACAAATCACAAGCAAATCGAATATTATGTGTGTATGTGTATATGTATTGTCCATCCACAGCAGCAAAGTATGCAACAAAATTTTTGTAGAACTGCAAGCAGTAATAAAACCGAAAAAAGCGAAAGAAAAATTCGGAGAAAACCGAAAGCAAACGCAAAAAAAAACCAAGAACAACCCAAGGAAAATATAATTATCATCTTGTCGTTTATATAAATGTGTGCTATGTGTTTTCGAATCGGATTTATGTTATGCAAAAAACAGAAAATTTAAAGGAATGAAAGCTAACAGTAAATAAGAAACAAAGTAAAATATATATATTCATGCAAGAAATACAAAATAAAGTAAACATTGGTGTAAATTAAGCAAGAACTTAAGTAAAACCTACTAAAAATCAAAAAAAAAATGAAGCTTAATACGTAATTTCCTAACAGAAGACATATACATATGCAGCACTTACACAAATCCACCCTCACACTCAAACAAAAGGACACGTTCGTACATTTACCGATACTTTTCAAACACACATACAGCACCTCTCTCTATTTAAATATTGCGTTTTTAGAATTATTGCTCAGCACGTTTTTGCGTAGACACAAAACTATTTATGCTAACGGTAAGAATACGACCTCTTCTCTTACTCACACACACACCCACACTCCTCCCACGCACACACACACATACACTCACAAAAAAATGAAGAAAAGGGATGAAAAAACAATTTTTTTCTTAAAAATCAGAATGGCGAATTTCTAACGGGAAAGAAAAACACAAAAAACACACATGAGGACTTCTAATAAGTGTTTATATATACAAATATATATATAAATATATATATGTATACATATAAAAGAGAGCATACTTTTTTGTCATAATGCAAAATATTTGTGTGAGAAACCAATTTTTGATGTAACAGAAAAACGAAAACCAGAAAAACTCGAAAAATTAACGGTATAAGAGCGATGAGATAAAGAAAGTGGAAAATTGATTTTTTCCTTTTTTAATTTTTTTTCAATCGACCTATCCATTTTCTCATTTTCCGGTAGAAACTTTTGAAACTCAAATATTTAGCTGCCATTTCTATTTTAAAAAATAACAAATACAAAAACTAGTTTAAAACTTAGTTTGTAAACCACTTATTTCGATTTATCTGTTTAATATTCTACTTTGTCTATATCTTTTTAACTGGTTTTTTGTGCAAGAAACAAACATTACTTTAGTTTTTGTAAGAGATTAGTAAATTATGTGAGTTGAGGCGATTAAAAGCGGAGTTCGCTTTTGCAACTGCAATCGCGAATATGGATTAATGGAGGCAATTTCAAAGTAACAATACGAGTAAGAAATGAGAAAGAAAGAAAAACCAAATGAGATCTTCAATGTGAAATAAAAGTACTTCTTTGAAAGCAGGGGTGCGTATTATTTGGTTACCTAATGGGCGGGCAAAAATTAAAATTGGGTTTGTATGTACTTGGTTGTGTTCAAAAATTATTATATAGTTTATAAATTTTCAAATTTATCCAGAGTTCGGCTCCGGTCATTTTTAAAAATTGTTAAATGTTCGTAACCTGAAATTTGGAAGCATCGGTGTATTTCCTGCTACCATAAACTATATTAACTTGTTTTAATTTTACTTGCATACCAGCTTAAACAGTTAGTTAGAAACTAACTAAATTAAGCCACAAAAAGATTAACAAAAAGACACCTACTGAAACCAGTTAAATAAATTACAATATTAGCATGTAGCAATAGTGGAATATTTAAAAACATCGAGACTTCTTGTATTAAACGTTTAAGCAATTTGAATCCTTTTTTGAAAAAAATGATCACAAATAGTTTTATTTTTAAAATTTAACACAAAATAAAAAATTATTTATGATCACAAATAACAGTGGTCAAAGGTGGAAACTCTGATGGTTGGAAACTCTGATGATTAGAAACTGTGATTAGATTTTGGTATTTTTTGATGGTAATTTTTACTGACAGTATATTTTATCAGCGGTCACACTGTTGTTGTGCAATATAGTAGTTGATAAACTAATCGCTATTTTTTTGCGGTTTTAACGACGCGCGGCGGTGCGACTGAGACAGATAAATCGTGCGATTAGATCAGGATAAACCCATCATTTAGGAACCCCATTCACAACCAATTTTTCCATCAGTCGAACGAGAAAAGAAAAAAAGCGAAAATGTTCCGTACTCTGTCACGCGTTAGCGAATTGCCCATTATTGTTAAGCAACTTCAAAAAGTACGTAAACCCCTTTCTACACCCACTAATATCACTAATTTGAAACTACCAACATAACGACCTTAAAAAATAAACACAAAAAGCATAACAACAACAGGAGGATATATAACAACAACATCGGAAATGGAAGATATTCATCGTCGTTTTTCGGTCTATTCCAGAATGCAGCCCAAGCAGGTGCTTCAAAATCGAACAATTATGCCACGGAGGCCACCATCTCAGTGAATCGGGTAAGAACTATAAGTAAATTTAACTGCATATGATATACGACGAAAAAAATATAGTATTACATAATGCGCTTTTTGCCAGATAGCAACTGTTAATTTTTGGTATGTGTGTGTAAAATGCAGGGTTGCGTTTTTGCCGGTCAATTTAATTTTCAAATGACAAGGTCACGAAGTAATCTTTTTTTTTTTGTAGTTTTCCATCTCCCACGCTCTTTATCACCGTCTGCTCTTTGCGTGGCCGCCGCGTGACTGTTCACGCACTATAAAACATATAGCCTTATCTGAGATCCCCGATTCTCGACCCCTCTCTCTCTCTGTTTACGTTGACTCGATTCTCACGCCATTGATTATTAGCCATCATAAATCAGAATTGCCGAATAACTCGAAGCTTGGCAATTTGTGAAGTACTTCCGAAAATGCCTGACCAATTTTATCTGCTAATAAGTTGCAATAGTTCCAGATAGTACAAGCTTTTATGAAAAATGCTTAAAGATCTGCAGGAAATACACATATGTACATACATATGTTAGGGGAATGTTTTTTATTGATAGTTTAAGAGATACAAATTTCATATATTGCTTAAGTGAGTTAGGCTCAAATTCCAGTTTAAGAAAAATATTCCTTTTTCAAAAATAATAATGTACATACCTTATGTTTTCTACTTTTGGCAGCCCTTCAAGCTGCACCGCCTCGACGAAGGACCCGCCACGGAAGTCAAACTGACTAAGGATGAGGCGCTCAAGTACTACACACAGATGCAGACGATCCGGCGGTTGGAGACGGCGGCGGGTAACCTGTACAAGGAGAAGATCATCCGTGGCTTCTGTCACCTGTACTCCGGCCAGGAGGCCTGTGCCGTCGGCATGAAGGCGGCGATGCGCGATGTGGACAACATCATATCGGCATACCGTGTCCACGGCTGGACCTACCTGATGGGCGTCTCTCCCAGTGGCGTTCTGGCGGAACTCACGGGTGTCCAGGGTGGTTGTGCCCGCGGCAAAGGTGGCTCCATGCACATGTACGCCCCGAACTTCTACGGCGGCAATGGCATCGTGGGCGCCCAAGTGCCCCTGGGAGCCGGTGTTGGCCTGGCCTGCAAGTACAAGGGCAATGGCGGCATGTGCCTGGCTCTCTACGGCGATGGTGCCGCCAACCAGGGCCAGGTCTTCGAGGCCTACAACATGGCCTACCTGTGGAAATTGCCCGTGATCTTCGTCTGCGAGAACAACAACTACGGTGGGTAGTAACTTGCGACTGGCTGTAAGCGATGCAGCGGCATCTTTTTTAACATTTAAAGAAACAGCTGCTTCACCATTTACAAGTGTTTAGACTTATGTATTTACCAGCTTCTTGAAGTACTAAATTCATAAACAATAACTCCCGTTTTTCCATCAAAGGTATGGGAACCAGCTCGGAGCGTGCGTCCTGCAACACGGACTACTACACCCGCGGTGACGCCCTGCCCGGAATCTGGGTGGACGGCATGGATGTGCTGGCCGTGCGCAGTGCCACGGAGTTCGCCATCAACTATGTGAACACCCACGGACCTCTGGTTTTGGAGACCAACACGTACCGATACTCCGGCCACTCGATGTCCGATCCGGGCACCTCGTACCGCACGCGCGAGGAGATCCAGGAGGTGCGCCAGAAGCGCGATCCCATCACTTCCTTCAAGGAGCTGTGCATCGAGCTCGGTCTGATCACCACCGATGAAGTCAAGGTGCGTTTATTTTGGACTTGTGTATAAGTTAGCCAGTTGGGGAGAAAGTTATTGATTGGCTGGTAAAGCTACCCATAAAAAGTATTGCATTAACATAATGACCATTTTGCAGGCCATCGATCTGAAGGTGCGCAAGGAGGTCGACGAGGCCACCGCCTTCGCTAAATCCGATTCCGAACTGGGCGTGAGCCACCTCTGGACGGACGTCTACTCCAATAACTTGGAACCCAAGCTGCGCGGCATTATCGCCTACGATATTGACCACATCCAGGAGCGCAAGGGTGTCAATCACTAAGTCATCGGGCCGACGAATCTGGTTCGGGAACTCACAAGAGACAAAATCGAAGATACACTAAAACACCAACTAAAACAATCACAGACAGACACGAAGACACAACTCAGACACTTAGACACAAGCGAAATCTCTAGCTCTTAAGCCGAATGTTAAATGATGAGAACCCCGTAGATCGGACCCAAAAGAGACCCACAAAAGCTTAGCTAATCGGAGCACTCCAACCACATCGTAGCGCACCACATTACTCTTGGTAACTGCATTGGATATTATTATATTGCGAACGTGTTCAATAAGGATAAAGTGAGGTGTAAATTGTTTAAAATATACATACCTAGAAAAATTAACCAAATGCAGTTGTAACTTACTAACTAATAGTAGCTGGAATTTAGAAATCTTGAAGATTTTGTTTTACAGCAATCCCAAGGTTTGAAGGAGTTACATGGGTCCCATTCGATATACATATGCGAATATTTGAAAATTGGTCCGATCGATTGGGAATTTAAAGAGTATGAGTATTGCAAAACCCAAAGTATATTTAAAATAGTTTGCATGTCTTGATTATTTGTTTGCCACTTTGGATAAATATAAAATATATTATGTATATCATTATTAAAATAGTTCCGCAATACCTTAAATCTAGTTTTCACTGGTCAATTAAAATGATGAATTTATAAGACTTGTAAAATAGAATTAATGAGATAACCTCATATGTCATTTCTCCAACCCACTATGGAAATGTTTTATTGTTTATTTTATAAGAAATTATTTTATATTATAAGATATTTGAGGCGCATTTCTTAAAGCGAAATGAACCCTTTCGAAAAACATTTTGTTTGCATCTCTGTCTGTTCTGTGACAGTTGCCATCTCGCTCGATGTTCATTTGCTTTTAATGTCGTTTACTTCTTTGCTTATTAGCATAACTAAAAATTGTATGAAAGCTTATTTTTTTTCGACAAATTTCAAAATTTAAGTACGTGGCAACTCGGCTCATCCAGGTGTCCAGTTGTTTAGGAGTCCAATGATGAAGTCCAGTCCACTCCGCTTGCTGACGAGATGCAGCGGAGTCCACCTTCCTTTGGATGCAAAAATCCCGTCCAGGATCTTCGGGCGTCACAAGTGCAGTTGCTTGACCCTTGAGAATGTGAGTGCCTGGAATGGAATTAGAAACACCTTAGAGCTAGTCAACTCTTAATAGATTTAAATATTTGCTTTAAGAAAGAATTTCGGTGATGTTATAGTTTCATTTATCTTAAATATAGGGGAGCATGCTAAGAGCCAGTATCGAAGATCAATTTTAATATTATTCAAGCTATAACATACAAATTATACTATTTAAATACCTTCAATACTTTACCATATAAGATACACATGTACTTTATATGCCCACCGGTACTTTCTAAGTTGAATAATTTTCTCTTTTCAAGATTTCGTAATACCAATTTTAAATAACTAAGTATTTGTTTCGACATGCAGATTGAGAGAAGGTTGAGAGTTTTCCAATTATTTATTCTTTATAAAACAGTGTAATCGTATTAACTCATTCCGAATCATAATCAAATGCCTACCAACGCTTTCCACTGCAGACGTTCAAGTGCTACGATCTGGAGACGGGACCCACGATGGACGTGGAGCTGTCGCGGGAGGACGCCCTAGCGATGTACACCAAGATGCTGGAGGTGCGGCGAATGGAGACGGTGGCCGGGAATCTCTACAAGCAGCGTCAGATCCGTGGGTTCTGCCACTTGTACACGGGCCAGGAGGCGGTGGCCGTTGGGATGAAGCAGTGCCTTCGCCAATGCGATTCGGTGATCACCGCCTACCGGTGTCATGCCTGGACCTATTTGATGGGCGTGTCGATGCACGAGATAATGGCGGAGTTGCTGGGCGTGCGAACCGGTTGCAGCCGGGGCAAAGGTGGCTCCATGCACATGTACACCGAGAACTTCTACGGCGGCAATGGCATCGTAGGTGCCCAGGTGCCGGTGGGCACGGGCGTGGCTCTGGCGCACAGCTACCGGAACGATAATGCGGTCTGCGTGGTGCTCTACGGCGATGGGGCCGCCAATCAGGGACAGGTCTTCGAGTCCTTCAACATGGCCAAGCTGTGGTGCCTGCCCTGCATCTTCGTCTGTGAGAACAATCATTACGGCATGGGCACCCACGAGAAGCGCGCCTCGGCCATGACGGAGTTCTACATGCGGGGCCAGTATATCCCGGGCCTGTGGGTCGATGGCAACCAAGTGCTAGCCGTTCGCAGTGCCACCCAGTTTGCCTTGGACTACGCCCTCAATCAGGGACCGATTGTCCTCGAGATGAGTACGTACCGATATGTTGGGCATTCCATGTCCGACCCGGGCACCTCGTATCGGTCGAGGAAAGAAGTCCAGGCGGTGAGGGAGCAACGTGATCCGATCATCAGTTTCCGCAGCCAAATAATCGCCTTATGCCTCGCCGACGAGGAGGAGCTAAAGATCCTGGAGGACAAGACCAAGAAGCAGGTCGACAAGGAGTGCAACAAGGCTAGCGCCGACAAGGAGGTCGATCTCCACGAGCTCCACACGGATATATATGCCAAGAACGTGGATGGAAAGATCCGTGGAGTATCCGGATTTAATCTGGAGCACATCAAGCTGGCGGAAGTGTGTTTTGGCAAGCCCAAAAAGACGCCGGCCAGCGAGATCAAGGAGGAGCCAGTTGTTGAAAAGGATGCTAAGAAGGGTAAGGCTGAGGAAGGTAAGGCCAAGGAGGGCAAGGCTGAGGAGGGTAAGGCCAAGGAGGGTAAGGCTAAGGAGGGTAAGGCTAAGAAGGACTCCAAGGATCCCAATGCTGTAAAAGATCCCAAGGCCGCCAAAGAACCCAAGGCTGTCAAGGATGCTGGCGATAATAAGGGCAAACCACCGGCCTCCAAGGCTGCAAAGCAACCGAAGGCCGCCGCACCACCCGCCCAAAAACCACCCACTAAGGCACCACCATCCCCTCCCAAAAAGTAATGTCCATATCCGGAGTTCACAACCAAGTCAAAAGTTTGCCCAAATGCTTTAGTTGATTTTTGAACCACAAAAGTATACAAACTACTGTATAAATCATTTAAAGTGGGAAAAATGGCAAAATATTTGTATATATAAAAAATTATCCATATGTGTTAAAAACTGCATGGGACAATATATTGTTCTTTATATTATATTTAAAATAAATTATGTATATTCATAAATATATTTTTGTTTTAAAGGGACAGTAAATTTAAATAATAATACTGAGTAAATACAATGGATACAATTTTATTCACCATATATATTTAAGATTGCTCACCTTCATTTAAACATTTCTTTAAATAGAAAACCATTGTGTATAATTGAATAATATCTTATGAATGCTAATATTTTTAAAAGCGAGTCTTAAATAATAAAAGTTTAAAATATGTATGGTTAAGAAGGCAAATTGCTCAACAATTTTGGAGTTCATTTATGTGTTCACTGTGAAAGCTTTTGTGATAAAAAGTGTCTGCTATGTTGTATTCGAAGAAAAGCTATAAACGCGGACACCTGTAAGAGGTCGGAATTTTATAGTATCGCCCGTTCCTCGTTCTTTAGCTGTTAATCGAGCCGAATTCGCTTAAATTAAATGGCGGTCGTATGATGATGATCTTTTCTTATTTTCTGAGTTGGGATCCCACACGCCCTCTCGCCCTCTCGCTCGCACACCTGCCCGAAGTCCGGCCACATATCCGCTATAGCCGATCGGGCGATTCAGTCTCCTCGCGATGCTCTGGCGTGATCTTTGCCAATCCGATACGATCCCACCTTTGTCTCGCTCTTTTCACATTTCGGGTGTGTGTGTGTGCTGTTAAACATAATTTTTTTGTATTTTTTTTTATGCGATGTAAAAAATTACCACTTTAAATATATGTGAAATAAGATGCAATACATTTTGTAGATCAAAGTATCTGATAAATCAAATGAGTGTTTAAAAATTATAATAAAGATCATTTCATAAAAAATTTGTATAAAACTTAAAAGTTCTTATTAAAATTGAAGTAAAGAGCACACTACTAAGAAAATTTAATTTTAACATTGATACAGATTTATATTTCAAGTGAGAAGAAAATTGAATGAATAAATTGCTTAACACAAAATTAAAGCCGCTAAAAAAATTGTAATTAGTGTATTTAATAGCATTAAATAAAGTGAGCTCATTAAAGTAAACCATTCATAAATTGAATTGACAAAATAATTATAACTAATAATTACACTTAAAGTGTTTAAGACATGCAATTAATTAGCCAAATTTAAAATGCATTTGAAATTGTATATGACATTAATTATGACATTAAATATAAATGACAAAAATTTAATATGTCATTGGCAAAAAAATGAAATAAACCGACTGAAATAAACGTCAACTAGCAAAGCACAATCAAATTTAATAATCAATTCAGTTTTTATCCAAATATCTACTGATTCCGATGACTGCACATTTGATCGGTTTTGAGCCTTTATTTAGATGCAAATATTTTGCATTCCCATTGCGATGATGCCTTTTCTATTGGCTCCTTTTTTGCTGTCATATAATTTCGGGCGCTTTTTCGGTGAAAAACTAGAAAAGCCAACGGCAAGTGTCAAACAATTTTCATTTAAATATTTCTGCGCGCTCTTTTTTTTCTTCTGTTTTTTGGACGTTTTGTTTGATTTTATGCTGGCCAATACTTAAGTTGTATTATTTATTTTTAAATACACGTTTTCTCATTTTCGGCACAAAAATAGTGCAAAATAGTCATACTGGTCGTGTTTGCTTATTTTTCATTTTTTGTTGTTTCAAATGTTGACAATTGTGATAGATATGTACTGCAAAAGTATGGAAAATTTTAAAATGAAATCCCATAAAAATATGTGAAAATGTTTGAATAACATTAATTAATACTCAGTACCCAAACACACAAAAGCATCTTTAATTGATGGATTTGCTGGCATGACCAAAATATAATTAGCAGCAAAACAAAGTCGGCGAAAATCACCAGCCAACAAAACATTAAAACAACTCGATTATTCCAGGTATTAATTGAATTTATAATAAAATCACGTGAGAAAAAATATTTATATTTGCAGCTTGATAAATTAAATAAATATGGTCTCAATGGTATTTTAAGAAACACCAAATGGCAATATTCAATAAACGAAAAATGCAAAGAAAAAAAACTTTTTTATAGAAATATAAAATTTGAAACATGAATGAAAATGACTTATTTAAGTTCTTTCATTTTTTTTTGTTAACAAAAATGTTTTTTGATAGATAAAATTGTTGCTTTGCATTTTTAATATGTTTTCATGCTTTATGATTTGAACTCATCTTTTCGTGATCTTAATTTATTTGAATATATTTTTCGCAAAATGTATTTGAATATCTCTTGAGCGTCGAGTCGAGCGCTGATCAAATATACTCCAATCAATTGAATTGTTTTGTACGCTCTTCAAGTGACACACTTGAGCAGATTTTTCGAGAGATCATTCAGGAACATCTCTGGCCGGTATTTATATGTACATACAGTCAGGTATATAGTATGATACAGGGCTACATTAGCATAGTCGGCGGGCGAGAAGAATTGGGTGGGTAAGGTGAACAGAATTGAAAAGATGTCTCTACTACTCACAAAAGCCGATAAAAATATCCATTTCAATTTAAATTCCATCACAAGACATTTTTATTTTCGTTTCATTTCCTCTGTCCTCTGTCCTCCAGCAAAAACAAAAATAATGTGAAACACATGTGTGATGGAAAAGAATTAAGCTACTTCGGGGCGCATACATGGCGTATACTCAACGCAATTGCCACAAGAGCCAGCGCAGCTAATCCGGCATCTAATAAATATAATCAAAATTGTTTGCCGCCGTCTCGAAGTCACCAATTGAATAATTGAACAATCTAACGCGGGGTCGCTTTTTTCGCTTTTTTCCCTTATTTATTTTTTCATCAAAGAACATCTATTCATGCGTTTTGGGTGAGATCTCTTCGTGGGATCGGAAGAACAAACTGGTTCGGTTTGATCTTGGAATGTAGATCAAGGTGCAGAAGAGCCCTGTTTCTGCTGATTAATGCGACTTAAACATTTAGAATAACGAGTCTGTGTCTTACGTTATTTATAGGCCATTTCCTGGGACTTTTAATATGTAATTCAAAAACTATTAATAGCCATTAAATAATAACTTTATTTAATTCAAAAATATAAAAAATACAATTTTACATACGAATTATTTCTGAAAACTACTAGAATTAAAATAATTTTTTATTGTTTTGTCAAATGTTTTTTTTTAACCTTTATTCCTCTAGTTTGGTATATTTTCTTCCTTGATATTCGCAATGTTTATACTCTACTACATTTCCCATACTTCTTGTAATATTTGACCATCTTTTTCGGCACAATTTCCTCTTCTGCGGTAAAAAAAAAAACAGAAACTGATGACGCGACCTTGAGTCAAAATAGATTTTATGCGCAACATTTATATTTATTTATTTTTGTTTCTGTTGGACGATCGCCGCACGTCACCAAATGCCAAGCAACTGAATATTTTTCCTCTGAATTTGTCTCGATGCCGCTTTTAACCCCTTGGGACCCCTTTCAAGCACCCCTTTAACCCACTGAAATGGTTGGTCAAGATAAGATCTCTGAATTCAAGTGGAAATGCATTTACATTCCCCGAACATTTAAATCAAATGAGGCGGCCAGCAAATTGAAATTATATTGCCAGTGGAATGGGCAAAATAGTGAGATAAAGTACTCAACGTATCGCTGGATGCTGAAACATTTTCAACCGCAAATCAATCATTTTTACGTTGCCTTTTGTTTGGAGGTCGATTCTTGTGTAAATATGGTACGAAATTCTGGCAAAAATAACCAGCACGGGCTATTAATTTTTTATGGATTTTTAATTGAAAGTTAGCCTCCATAAACATTTAATCTCAATGGTTTTGATTAAAACAAGGTTTTATCTCAAACGAAATTTAATTTTACAAATATGTGCGAGAAAACACCAATTAAGTAATAATAAATTTACATTTCTGTAGCAAAAAATAAAAAAAAATATAAATTAAAAAAATACTTAAAACTTTCAAACCAAATATGTAAAAATTATCTTAAAACGTATTAATTTATAAACATTTCAACTGCCGATTATAATAATTTCCCATTTTGTGGGAAAAATGTACGCTCAAAATTATTATGAAAACGACAAAATTCCTGACAATTAGTCAACCGCATAAAGCAGGAAAAACATTTGGGCCACATGCGAATAAAGCCATAAAAAGTGGATTAAATTGTAGGAATAACTGAGGCATCATGGGGGAAAAAGCGCAAATGCAATTGAGAGAATGACAATATTATTTATTTAATTTTTGTTGTGCTCGTACCAAAAATAGATGCGAGAAGAACAACAAGAAAACGGCAAGAGCCCAAGAAATGAAAACCAAATCACGAAAATCGAGAGGCGAACGTGACAAAAAGATACAAATACATAAAGACAAAAAACAGAAAACAAACTAATGATTCTAAGAACAACAGAGGAGTGAAAAACCAAATAAAGAGCAGCAAACAACGCACAGATGACAGAAAATATCAAATCAAATGCAATTCAACTGGCAGGTGAGACATGACAGGAAAACTGAGGAAAATGGGTGAGGAAAACCAAGGGGGTATTCGGGGGGTGGAGAGGCCACGTCCATTAGGCTGAAGCCGTCTAATGACGAACCCCTCAACCAAAATAAACAATCGAAAAACGAGAGGAAGTACTTAAACCTCCAACAGTCCAATGTCGTATGGCCATACTTTTTAGTCCAAAAAGACAAATCGGAATAACCAGAAAATGGGTCAGCCAAATGCTAATTTTCTGCAGGTGTATCAGAGGAGATCCCTTTTTTAAGGAAAACATTTTACGCTCTTATACCAAAATTGTGAAAAAATGCAAAATCATAAAATTAATGGTCAATAAATACGACATAAAATTGCTAAATAAATAAATAAAATTTTCAGTCGATTAAAATTTTGTTTAATTTATTTTTCAATTGAGTTCTGAATTTATTGGCTATTAATTTGATGTGTTTTCTTTAACAACAATCGTTAAAAAGCAATTTCAAACAAACAGGAAAACAAATTTATCTCCCGAATCAAAAATTATAATATTATTTTATACCAAAAATAAATGTTCTTATATGTTATTCAGGGTGTATTATATTTGGAACAAGAAACTAGTTAGAAGTAAAATGATTTTTGTGTAAAAAATTGTTTATACTTCTATTTTTATGTATGCATTCCAAATTTATTTTATTATTATTATGTATTATTATTAAAAATGATTATTACAACTGCAATTTCGTGTTATGTTTAATAACATTATCTATCAAAACCTGGGATCTTTTGACTTTTTTGGCTATCATCAAATTACAAATACATCTCAGTTAGCATCGCAATATTAGACATTTTGGACCCAATTTAATAGCAAGTTCTTTGTTCCTTGGCATGCTCGTCACGTAATTTGAGTGAATATCGAATGGCCGGCGATAAAAACGCATCGAGTCAAATGGCAAAATGGAAAATTGAAATGCAATAAGGCACTAAACGTTAAGCATTAAATAATTGACATGTCCATGTCATTGGGCAAACAAAGCGCATATCAAATTAAATGTTCCCCTTTCAGTTTTTGATGTATACTTGTATATCTATATACATATGTATATGTCCACGTATGCACAAATATACCATGCAGATCGGATATATCGGCCATAGTCATGTCGGAGCACGTGCGCGGCTTAAAAATTTTATTCAGAAATGAAATTGAAAAAGAAACGAGCGCAAATCACATGAGCAAAATTTATGCACGTGACGTCGGGCATTTCCATTTCCCCTCTAAAATCGCAGCATTAATTGATTAATTATGCAAATTCAAATGTCATGCTGGCAAAAATATGAAAAACTCTGTGCGTTTACCCCTCGACCACGGACAATCGTTTGAATAACCACAAAACAAAATTACACAGCGAGCTAGTCCAAAAATTAAGTAAGTGAAGTGTGAAGCATTAAAACTGTTGTTATCTTTAACCTTGAATGAATGAGTAACTTAAGAAAATTAAAAAATGTGTTATGATTAATATAAACTATTTATGACACGTAATTAACTTTTCGGTTGTCTTCAAAAACACTTTTAATGGCAATAAATTTATTTTTAAATTTATAAACAATAAAATACGCAAAATAAGTGGGGAGACTAATTTTAGTAGCCGGGATACCATCTGTTTTGAATAAATCGCCTTCCATTAAAAGAGTACCTGCAAGCCTCTGTAAAAAAAGCCCCAACATTTTCATAAAAAAGGCAAGCAAACACAGAATAAGCGAATGAGTGTAGGAAAATGTTTGCCGAAGCCGACAGACATTTAAACATAAACAAACAGGCCGACATACGCCCACTAATTAAGTGCCCATCGTGCCTTATGCCGTGTTCACCTGAGCGTATACGTAATTAATGCCATTATAATCTTTTAGGCACAATAATGTAAACAGGGGTAAAAAGGCAAAATTATACGAAAATTGTTATGCAAAATGAAGACGAAGTCTTCCATTTATTGCCAACGCATTCTTTGTGAGATTCGATTTTATTTCAAGCTCATTCTTCCTTTGTTATTTTCATTGGATTAAATTTCATAAAATTGCCAACAGTGCGTATGCGTAATTTCCGTTTATGTCACCTGCCAGAATAAGGAAAAGTGAATTTTTGCCCGTTTAACCGGCACTAAAAATACACAGCAGAAAAACAATTTTTAATTCTGTTTGCCTCCGTCAACACCTTTTTGGCCCGCACACCAATTCCCGATGAAAGCTTACAAATATTTGCAATTCGTGTTTATTATTTCTTTTGGGTTTTCCCTGAACTTCCCCGTGTGTCTCACTGACCATTTTTATGAGCTACATCAAAAATGTTTTCCTCGGCGCCCTGTGTATATTGTTTATAAACAAAATGCCCAATTGACTGCCAGCCAAATGATGGCTAAATAATAATAATAAATAGCATTCAGTATAATGGAAACCGGGCGTCGAAATGGATTGAGGTAAAAGCAGTTTGCTAAATCCAAGAAAACATTGTGCAACTAAACAAAAGGCGCTGCAAAATGTCAGGTGAGCTGACAATGTGTTTCTTTTGAATTGTATTTACAATTGGAAATGATTTTTGGGATTTTCAGAGGAAATATTTTACGAACAAATAGAACAAATATTTAAGAAATGTTTTTATGTGTTTAGTCAATGTTTTTGTTAAGTTCTTTTTGATATAATCTTGTAGGCTCAAATTGAATTTCTCGGTCAACTTTAACTTATTAATTTTAAAATTTTTTTATTTATTGTCTCTTTTTTCTTTTTGCAAAAACAATCTTGAAGTACTTTTTGTTTACTTTTATATTGCAATTTTCTGTTGAAAAATAAGAGCACTTAAGTAGTTTTTTTTAGTAAGCAGATCATGAACATTTAAGTTTTAAAACAAGTTCACCGACTCGAAGTGATGATAAACGAACAAACTTAAAATTGCCCAAAAATAAATCCATTAATAATCATCAGCAGGGAAAACAAAACAGAAACGCAGCCGAAAAAGTGAATAAAATAATAATAAAAACCTTTTAGCATATCCATGGCGAAACACCGAGCTAATGAGGCGGGGAATCCCCCAGGCCCGCCCCCTTTTACCGCCCCTTTTTTCGCACTGCTCTTAGCTTGAATAACAGACAACATTGTTGCCAGCTTGTTTTAGTTTTTTCTGTTCTTTCTTTTTTTTTGTGTTTTTTGTATTTTTCCGGGTGCGGAGTGGAGCATGTGCAACAATGTTTTTATTTTGGCTCAGCTTATTTTTAGTTACTTTTTCTGTTGCCTTCGCTGAACGAGAGAAATAACTTTCTAAATAAACGCAGCGCAGTTAGCAACAATAGAGGCACCCATATATACTATATATATATATAAACACTTTCCGCTTTTGCTGTCTGCGCATTTTCGTGACGCTTTTCCACTTATTTGTATTTTCATTTTTATTTTCATTTTTATTTTCCTTCGTCGCGTGGCAAAGTTTTCTCCTTGCAGCATTTTCGTTTTATTGCCGCGCAGATTAGAGTTGCAAAATTGTTAGATTTTCATTCCAATTCCGGTCTTAATTTCTTTTCGGGGTGGACAACAGAACGCCTCAAGTCCTTAGGCCAATTAATTGACAGCGTATAAAAGATAATGGTGAATAAATAAATGCTTGGTTAACCACGCGACAACATAAATAATTGTGAATAATTGCGAATAAAGCCACTAATGGAATTCAGTCAACTGGCGATCCTGACGATTTCACAACTTTCCGGCAATTCAGGAACAATTTGTATTTAAATGATCTAATTAGGTCGAAAAGATGAAGAAATCCCGGAAACGGAAAATGAAGGGAAAGCATTTGAAGAAGGGTTTTTTAATGCAGATTATAATTACAAAATAAAAAAAGAGAGTATGTTAAATCAGAATTAAATGTAGAATTGTATTAAACATGTATATAAATATGTTAACAGTTTGGCTCAACTTTAAATATTGCTTATATTTACTAAAAACTTGCCCAATTCATTTTCGTTTCTTCTATTATTTTAAATGCACATTTCGGCACAGTTTAATTGCCTTAACTTTTTGTTTAAATGTTAAAGCCAAAAAATTGTATTGCTTTATTTTGTATTTTTGATGAAATATTTTTGTCTGGAAATTGCCCTTGGCAAATGATTTGTGTGCCTGTGATGATTATGCTTATTTTAGTTTAAAGTTGGTTGCTATTGCATAAAGTATTCATTAAATTGAATACGTTGTTGTCTGATTTATCTGCCTCGACGCTTAAAACAGCAATTACCTAGTCACAAAACGTTAAATAAGTATGTTATTTGACATTGTAATTGCTTGACCAGATTTAAATGTTTTTTACGATTTAGTATTACGCTTGAACTTAAAGCAATAGAAAAAGTTGTAAATTTGTATAGTTGTATTCTCAAACATTTATGTAGGTAACTGATTTCTGATATATTTTGGATATATGAATATATTTTAATTAGGTATTATAAATATTTAAATGAGGTATATAAAAACTTGCCATGAATTAAGCTCAGAAATAAATAAACTCATGACGGAAACATTTTTATTCTCCTGTTAAAGAGTAAATAGATGATTTATTGTAATATCTTTCTGTGAACATATACAAATTAATTCTTTAAAATCTGCAGTCCGCGTCCCTTAAGCAGTAATATAAAGTAATACTAAAATTGTCAAGTGCAATCTCAATTATCCATAGCTCCATTTGGTTAAAGCGGTTAAACGGGCTATGAGAATATCTAGTTATACTATGTATAAACTGTAAACGGGCGGAGTCGCAGCGGAACACTTGGCGACGAATTCTAAACGTTGGCGCCATCAAATTATGCAACGCGTTTCCACTGCGTCACGTGTTTCCACACAAGCAGCTGCAGTGGCGGCGTTATAAAATTTAATTAATGCGGCCGGGGGACGGGGGGCAAGGCGGGGAAGCGGGGAAGGAGGGATGGCCCGGGGGCGGTACATGGGCGGCCCAAGAAACGGGATAAGCTCTCTCAGAGATGATGGTCCTAAAGGCTTTGTCTCCTGCTGTTGTTTTTGGGCCAGGTGGAAGGTGTAAAGTATGTCTGCACTGCCAGAAAAACTGTTGAACATTGATCTGAATTAATTTAAAAAAACATTTGGTATGACAAAGTACCCTTAAAACATTGTCTAATTCTTAAAAGTCATAATACAAAAAATTAGGCAAAGAATTAAACCTTTTAGTCAAACACTTGTTCATATATATTAGATTGAGTCTGATGTCCGTGAAATTATGATACTTGAAATATTTGTATTTTAAGCCAATTTATATCTTTTTCATGGACACAAAAATGCGATACTTTTAAATGTGATGGAATTTCGAAAGTTTTAATAATTACTTTTATCATCATTTAATGGACTGGTTTATATTTCATAGTCAGGCCATACTTTTCTGAGTGTACACTCCGCTGTTGGCATCCCTCCGCCTCAAATGCTCCGGACAGCTGTAAAGTGCTTTGTTAATTAGCAAACTGGCGAGGAGAAGGCGCAGGATCAGCAGAAGGACCGGGAGCGGTAGCGGGAACAGGAGTCCTGCGTCCTGAGTCGCAGCTGCAGCTGCCTGCTGGCAATAATTTGCGCCCGCAAGTATGCAACACATTTTGCCACGGCATGCGTGTGCCAGTTTTGCTAGTGTGTGTGTGTGCTCCAGTGCGCCAGTGTGCGTGCGCTTGCATTGTACTTCGCACACTATTTGTCAATGTCAGAAGGGATTCGCAACTACTCGCGCTCCTAAATTTCATAGCCCTGCGAAACCAACGTGTTGGCAGCCAAAACACCTTCAATCGCTATCTCGGTGTAATTGAGCAGTGAGAGCAAAACGGTTTCAGAATCCACCAAATTGAGCATGTAGGTGACCCAAGACTGCACACTTATCGCCCACAACTTTATGAATCAGGCTCCATGTTAAAGGTGTTTTTGGAAGTAATTCGTATTATTCCACATGATTTATTATAATAATGGTACGTAATTCGATAAATCCTTCAAAGTAAGATGATGGTATCGCTGTGAGCCTTCTGCAACCTCTCCTCAATTACACACATAATCACAAATATGATCTGGAATTAGTATTTTATTAATTTGTATTATTTTGTTAGTGAATTAATTTTTATACCCTTGCAGAGGGTATTATAATTTTGGTCAAAAGTGTGCAACGCAGTGAAGGAGACATCTCCGACCATATAAAGTATATATATTCTTGATCAGGATCACCTCCTGAGTTGATATAGCCATGTCCGTCTGTCCGTCTGTCCGTCTGTCTGTCCGTCTGTCCGTCTGTCTGTTTCTACGCAAACTAGTCTCTCAGTTTTAAAGCTATCGAATTGAAACTTTGCACACACCCTTCTTTCCTTTGCACGCAGTATATAAGTCGGAACGGCCGGGATCGGCCGACTATATCCTATAGCTGCCATATAACTGATTAATCGGAAATGCCATTACTTTGGTGTTTGTAAAGTTAGGAAGCTGGGATTTACTATGGGTTTTATATTTGGCCAATCAATCCGACCTACCAAATTTCATAAGGATCGGCCGACTATATCCTATAGCTGCCATATAACTGATTGATCGGAAATGCCATAACTTTTGTGTTTGTAAAGTTAGGAAGCTGGGATTTCCTATGGGTTTTATATTTGGCCAATCAATCCGACCTACCAAATTTCATAAGGATCGGCCGACTATATTCTATAGCTGCCATATAACTGATTGATCGGAAATGCCATAACTTTTGTGTTTTTAAAGTTAGAAAGTTGGGATTTTTTATGAGTATTAAGAATGCATCATATGAATAATTTTGGAGAATATAATTTACAGAGTATTCTGCAAGGGTATATCAACTTCGGCTCCGCCCGAAGTTAGCTTTCCTTTCTTGTTAATAATAAACTGATAAACTGAAAAACTGATTTATGGGCTGCCACAACCCCTAGGTCGTAATTTGGCTAGAACTGGTTGGGAATTATATGTCCCGAGGGAGAAATGACGATGACCATGCCAATTGTACATTACATTAACGTTACATTAACATTACATTAACATAACATTAACATTATATTAACATTATATTAACATTACATTAACATTATATTAACATTACATTAACATTTCATTAACATTACATTAACATTTCATTAACATTACATTAACATTGCATTAACATGGCTTAACTATCTAAAAATCTGTGTTTTCAGCTTAGTGTGTATTTTTTGGTCGATTTTTCGTCATTTCTATTTCGAAAAATGGGATTGCAGAAAAATGTTCAATAGCCAAAGGTCGTGACTAACGTGGGTAGCTGGAAAGTCACGCCTTCATTGAGTAGCCGTTGACCAGTTTTTCGTTTCGGTTCAGTGCTGCTTTGCATTGATCGCTCCCTACCCTACTCACAGTTCCCTCCGCTGTGTCCCCGCCTCCATTTCCGATTTTCCCCCTATGGGGCCACCCCACACACCCCTTAACCCCCACCGGCTACCATGTGGTGCAACGTGTTAATCGAGAGGAGCGCTCAAAGCGTCGCTCATTTGGTTTTTTCATTGCCGTTGACGCTCTTCCTCCATCAATGTGGCTTGATTTTGTGGCAGCTCCGTGAGCGTTGGCCAAAAAGGGGGCGACCATGGGTGGCGACCAGGGGTTAAGGATGCGGCTGCAAGTGCCTTTGGCATCAATCGGTGATGCAACAACATAAACTCCCGGAGAGCTCGCTGATTAGCCAGGCCCAAGCGCGTTGAATTCAGATTTAAGAGGGAAATTTCAAAGGGAAACTCCGCACAATAATTTCCATCAGTTGGGGTAATTGCAAAATCAAATAGTCAATAAAACGGCTGTGGGAAAAAAGAGGAAAGGGAAAAGTGTCGGTTAGTGTGATAAGAGAAAATTTAAAAGGGTTAAAGAAAATGAAAAAAAATGAGCGTGCTTTAATGTGTTTCTAAAGAGAAAAAAGACTCTGGCTCTCAACTATCTCTGACTAACATATATATAAGATATATATTATTTAAAAATAGCAAAATATTTTGCAATAATAGACAGTTGTCTTCCTATTTGCTTAAATTTACATTTGCATTTTATTTGCCATGATATTTCTGAAAAGAAATTCGTAGAGCTACATTTTACCAATTATATTCCTGTATTTTTCGCCAGGCAATAAAAAAAATCTGTCGTAAGCATTATATTTGCCAGCTCTATATATATTAAGTTAATATGTCTCGCAAACACATACACACACACAGTGGAAGGGCCAGGATCCTTCTGATAAGCGTGTGTGTGTGAGGGCGCCCTAAACTATGCAACACATTTGCATGTTTGTGCGACGCATTTTTTCCACTACTACTACTGCTTTTCTTCGCTCTCAGCTCTCTGATATGTCTGATATGGCCTGTCGGCACCCACTGCCCCTCCCCCTGGGGAAAGGGGGCGGTGGGCGGCGGGCGGTTATGGGCGTGACTGGTGGAAGATAGAGAGCAAAAGCGCAAAGCGCAGCGCGTTGTGAAATGCAAGCGAATTTGCATAGAAAATAGACAGTTTGGAAAATTGCATTCCATGTTGATAACTTAAGGCCCCATTGCAGTGCCCGCTTTTCCCACTTTTCCGCACTTTTCATGCACCTTGCTTTCAGCCCCTTTCCACCCCCTTTTCATCCCCTTCGTTGCACCGCTCTTAAACATTTGCCAGCTGCAATTGAAAACGAGCTTCAAGCACGCAACGCGTGTGCATAAATAACTTGTTTAAGTTTTATGGCAATGGACGTTGGTCCTTCCCGCAGAATCTCATCACCCACTGTTCCCCTGCTCCGAGGAGCTACACAAGAAAAAATAAGTAGCAGTTGAAATATATTAATTATAAGCAATCAAAAGTTTATGAAAAGTGCAACTTTTAGACTCTGAAATCTATACAAATAAACATTCAAGTGAACTTTTACAAATCAAAAATAACTTTTAACATTTTTCTTTAAGATCATCAGTTAAAAGCAAGGGATAATTTATTTATTTTGAAAGGTAAAATTTGTAATTCCTAAAATGCTATAAATATATCTATAATTTCTATGTTATATTTATATTATATTTTGCCGAAAAATGTAAATACTACTTTCCTTCTTTTAAAATATATAAGTACAATATGAAGAGAACATTATAAGTTTGCACATATGATCTTAAGAGAACTTTTCGAAGGATACTTCTTTATATGTTTTGTTATAATAATGGTTAATATATATGAACTAAATTGGGTTTAAAATTTGCCAGCGGTTCTTAGATAAATAAATCATTTTTTCTTGCTGTGTATGTGTGCTTGTCACACGATTTATAAATGCTTGGCAGGGGACTTCCCATTGCACTCGGACCTGGTCACACCTTGAGCGAAATGCAATTTTGTCTGCCAGGCCAAGGCATCATCAAAAAAGAGAAGACACGGCCAACAGAAAAGAATCGGGGGAAATGCAAGTTGATGGGCTGTCACGGCAATGCTGCACCTTGGCCTCAACCCGGACAACCGTCATCCGTATCCCGATCCGTAACCCGTATCCCCCATCCTCCAGTCCCCACTTCCTGGGAGTCCTGGCCGTCGTCCTGCAGCCATTTTTTCCCCATTTCCACACTCACCACAAAAGTCCGGCTACGACTAGACGCAACTTGAAAATCAAATGCAAAAATACCTGAGGGAAACTGTACTTGCATATTTTTTCCTGCAGTTTTCCAAGGGGTATCGGGATTAGTAGGGAATCTGATGAACTTGTTTCTTAACTTAACCTCCATTTCAACTTGGATTTCATTTTGTTGCAAGTCGGTTTTTAAACAATAATACTTATGTGTTTCACAAGACTTTATAAAGTTCATTTTATTTGATTAATTTTTTTGAAAAGATTAAGTTTATAACTTGATTTTAAGTCTATTCTGCGGGTAAATTTAATTTGTTTCTATCTAAACGGTTTTAGGAATAGAAATTATGATTATGATTATGATTAGATTAAGCTAGGGCATAAGCTTAAAAGCACGCTCATGTATTAGCTTAAAAGTGACATATATATTAGGTATTAATTTGAAAGTTATTCTTGTTTTCATTTTATATATTTATACTCATCCCCAGAGTAATTGTTAGTCGTAACGATTTGATCATTTGACTCACTGCTACAAAGTCGGTAGAGTGTAGTTTAGCGCACAAGTTGTTGTAGTTTGGAGTAAAAGAAGAAGCTGTCGGAACTCCCAACCTTTTTTGTTGCCCCCCCTCCCCAGATCCTACCCTCTATATACCCCTTCACCCCGGAACTCCGCTCCTGTTTGTTTTGCCACAAAGGCTGCAATGGATGCCTTGGTTGCTGACTCAAAAACTCGGACCTAGGGTAACCTGATGGAGTAACTGAGTGACTGACTGACTGACTGACTGAGTGACTGACCACCTCCGTCTCCCTCGAAACGACTCTCCCCCTCTCTTTCTGTCTGACTGCCCCCTTCCCTTTCTGTCTGACACTCTGCCATCTCTTTCCAGCGCCAAAGTCATGATGCCGCTGTAACTATTTGACTTTATCTTGTTGTTCTGGGTAAACAAAATGCACTGGGGTTAAGGAGATGAAGGGCTAGCGGGTGGGAAAGACTGCCAGCGATAAACAAAACCAAAAAGCGTTGACTTGGCCCTCGAGGATTTATGTGGTTCGACACTGGCAGAAAAGTCCTGAATTAACCATTTTCGGATTCTATGAAGATCATGTAATTTTGCGCAATTTTTAATATTTTTTAATATGTTTCACAATAATCGATGTATGAAATATCAAGAAGGGCTTTAAAAATAGCCATATAATTAATTACAATTGTAAAACTCCAAATTATCAGTAATTTAAAAAAAAAACACAAGGTCTCTGGCAGGCACTCCAATTGTTTAAATACCTATTTCATTTAACAAACCTTTACAGTATTTGTATAAATCTGTTATAAAGAAATAATATTAACATACATATGTCTACAGATTAAATATATTTTTATACCCTTGCAGAGGGTATTATAATTTTGGTCAAAAGTGTGCAACGCAGTGAAGGAGGCATCTCCGACCCTATAAAGTATATATATTCTTGATCAGTATCACCTCCTGAGTTGATATAGCCATGTCCGTCTGTCCGTCTGTCCGTCTGTCCGTCTGTCCGTCTGTCCGTCTGTCTGTCCGTCTGTCTGTCCGTCTGTCTGTCCGTCTGTCCGTCTGTCTGTTTCTACGCAAACTAGTCTCTCAGTTTTAAAGCTATCGAATTGAAACTTTGCACACACCCTTCTTTCCTTTGCACGCAGTATATAAGTCGGAACGGCCGGGATCGGCCGACTATATCCTATAGCTGCCATATAACTGATTGATCGGAAATGCCATAACTCTGCTGTTTGTTAAGTTAGGAAGTTGGGACTCTCTATGGGTATTATATTTGGCCAATCAATCCGACATACCAAATTTCATAAGGATCGGCCGACTATATCCTATAGCTGCCATATAACTGATTGATCGGAAATGCCATAACTTTGGTGTTTGTAAAGTTAGAAAGTTAAGATTTTCTACTGGTTTTATATTTGGCCAATCAATCCGACCTACCAAATTTCATAAGGATCGGCCGACTATATCCTATAGCTGCCATATAACTGACCGATTGGAAATGCCATAACTTTGGTGTTTTTAAAGTTAGGAAGTTTGGATTTTTTATGAGTATTAAGAATGCATCATAGGAATAATTTTGGAGAATATTATTATAGAGAATTCTGCAAGGGTATATCAACTTCGGCTCCGCCCGAAGTTAGCTTTCCTTTCTTGTTTATTAACTATTTCCATGTATATACCTCAACCTTTGAAATTAAAAAAAATGTGTATAAATAAAATTACATTTTCCATAATAAGGAAATACAACAATTTACACATTGTTTTTATATTTTTTCCCCGTGTAGTTATTTATGCTTTTTTTGTGCTCTTTCTCTCAGACTGAATTTCAATTTAAAGTTAATTTTAAATGTTGGTTAAATGCAACTTATCCTAATCAGGGAAAACCCAGCCGCAGGACGTCTATTTTTCTTGGACCGGCTTTAAGGCCATTTTCTCCATTTTCTTTTTGTAGTTGGCTGCCAATTAGGAGCAAGGCACATTTTTCGCAGGTGCTGAGAAAATGGCACACAGCCACTTGACTTGCCCAAGCTTCTCTTGTTGCTATTATTATTATTATTTTTTTTTCGCCGGTTGTTGTTGTACCCACTGAGCCACTCACTAATTATGCAAGGGGAGGAAAAAAAGAATGTAAGAATTTTCTGTTGCATCTGGCCGAACTGCAAAAAAAAGTGGAACGCGGCCTGGCAGCAACAAAAAAAAAGCGAAGAGCGAGGAAAATCTGAAGAATTCTTCATAGCTTTTTTCGCACGTAACTGTCAACCGCGCAGGTGTATGTGTGTGTGTGATTTCCCCAGTGTGTGTGTGTGCTAATTTAGGCATCTTTTGTTGTGCCTGCCTGAATGACACATATACAGATATACAGTAAGGTGTCCACGGACGAAAAGGATGCATTGCAATTTTCCGAATACCTAGTAAACAAATTTCCAAAAGCTAATTGATAAAAACATTACAAATCTTTAAGTATCCATTTGAATACGAACGCGTAGGGAATACTATAAGAAATCGAGAAATATGAACTCCATATTATTTAATTAACATTAATGTTTGCTGTCTAAAATAAAACCTTATTTTTTTTAAAATTATTTTACCTAAACCTTTAAGCAAAATACAAGCTCATTCGAAAAAAGAAACAAAAGTCAAAATAGAAAGCCTAAAACAACCTTCAAGTATCCATTACAATTTTGGGCACCGAAAAAAATAATTTCGTAGCTTATAAAGAAGATGTATATAGAAACCGCCAACAAAAACAACAAAACCGGCAACAAAAAGGCTTTGTTTGGCACAACAACAACAACTAAGTACTGCCTGGGGAAGAAAATCCTTTACAATAGTAAAGGAAAAAAAATAAGAGACCGTTTTATTCTATTTCGTTCCACTCCGCGGCATTTTAGCCATACTCCGCAATTTTCCTCCCAGGCGCCGTTCATTCACGCATTCATTCAATTATTCAGTCAGCCGGCTAGTCATCTATTCATTCATTCATGCCCATTCATTCCCGCATTCATTCAGCCATTTCCATATTCATTCATTGATAACTGGGGTCCTGTGGCCTGAGTTTTATTTAAAGGCACAGATGGACTGCACTGCGAGAAATTGGGTATATGTTCTTGGGCCGATAACGTGACCTATCGAAATAGATTTTCAAAAAGGTATATCTCTAAACGCTTGTGGCAAAATAATCTATTAATCTTCAAAGCAATTGAAAAATGTATCCCCAAAGGGTGACACAAAGCATTCATCAGCTTAAAACTAGACTCATCCGATTCCTATTTCAAATTAGTTTACTTTTAAATGTTCATGGTAAAGTACTTACAATTTTTTTTTTTTTAATTTTGTGTTGATCTTTTGCTGCTATTCAAAAAAAATTAAGTCGTATTGAATTATTTAACTAGATGAACTGGCATTATTAGAGCTTAACACTTAAAGATCAAGTTATATTATATTAAAGATTGGTTTTGGTAAACTCTTGATTGTGGAAAATATATTTCTAAAGGTTTAAGAACATTAAATAAAAATCTGTTTTTACAGCGGTCAATTAATGGGTGCATTTTATCGCATCCTTCACCTTTTTTTTAAGCCCTTCAAATGTCATCTGATGTGGCCAGCGGAAAAAAAAGCATTTTTGTATTTTACACTTTTTTGTTTGGTTTTCCGAAGTTCGCTTAATGCAACGAATATCGTTTTTCGTTTTTCGGTTTTTGTTCTCACTCACGTACGGGCAATATTTGCGAATTTCGAGGGGCGGGGACTTGACTGTGAATTTGCCACTTTTATTGTTTTTAAAACGCTTTCCAATTCCTTGCTCTGCTTTTGTCTATTTTCACTATTTTTTTGCTTATGTTTTTTGTACTTGCCCTCGCTGCAATTGCAATTTCAGTTTTATTTTACGCGCAATTTGTCTGCCCTGTATGTACGAGTATGTGGGCGGTAAAAATCGGGTGGAAAAATCGTGGGAAAATCGGAAAATGGCTGGAATGGTTGTTTTGCGAAGTGAAACAATAGAAATAAGCAAAAAAGCCCCGAAATTGAAAACCAAATAAATAAGTGAACTTTCTATGCGGGTTTTCTGTGTGTGTGTGTGCTCAATGTAATTCGAGGCAAATATCCGAGTGGTCGCTGCAGAAATCTGCAACAAACAACTGGAAGACAGAGCTGCAGGCCATCTCCCCCTCCTTATCCCAGTTTCTGCTATCTGTATCTGTCCGATTGTTGGCCAATATCAATGCCAATCCGGCTTGGCCATAAATCATTCGGCGCTGTCGAAGAAACAAACGAAAGCGCAAGAAACGGAAGGATGTCGAATGATTAGCGAGAGAAATTATACATCTAACGGTGCCACGTATGGTTTTTCAATTGCTTATTAAATATTTTCCCTTTGGGGTTTCGGCTCTGGTTGATAATTATTTTTTTTTGATAATTAAAAGCTTAATATATTATTGTTGAAAGTATAGAATCGCCAACATATTGCCTATGACTTCAATTGAAACCTTGTCTTTCTTTTTAAACAAACAAGATAAAAGTGGTTTTTAAATCTAAGACGAAAGAAGGGATCTTTTACAAACAATATTTAAAATCGAAAGCATTATTAATATAAGTATTATTTATTCTTTATTTTAACGGACTGTAGTGTTTTAATCTAATATAAATTTCATATAATAAAAATTAATACGTATACGTAATATATACGTATACGTAATATATACGTATACGTATTCATTATATGCTGCATGATGTATTATTATAAAATTATTATATTCCGATATTTTATATCCCAAACTCAAGTCCTTTTTTCTTCTATATTTCTGCAGTGGGCGTGGCAGTGGGCGTTTGTGGATGTGTGTGTTTGTTTTGGCTGCTGACAAAAGTGCAATTGGAATCGGATCCGAGTGGAGAATCAGAAAATCGGGGAAAACGCAACCGATACGGGCCAAACTCAAGTGGCCAGGATAGGCGGCTAAAAGGAGGCGGAGGAGGCTGAGGAGGCGGGCGGGGAAGGCGTGGCAGGACCTCTGTCAGTGGCGACAATGGAGGTGGCAGCGACGCTGGGAAATGCGACTGTTGGCGAAATGTTTTCGGATGCGGATATGGCGGAAGTGCGGCATGTTGTCCAACGCATTTTGGTGCCGTGCGTTTTTGTTATTGGACTATTGGGAAATTCAGTGAGCATTTATGTTTTGACGCGGTAAGTGCACTTGTATCCCCCACACATGTCCCCCCTCCCCTTTCCCCCCACCATTTTGGTGTTATTGTTACTGGATTATAGCCCAGCCGATTTTGGGCGATGGTGTGGGCGTGGCCTTTAGGCACTGTTATTTTATGCATTCAACAGGCAGAGAAAAGTTAAGAACGTAATTGCAACTCTGTAAATATTTATTTAATGGTACATCAATGTTTATTTAATGGAATTTATAGGTGATTAAAGCTATTGAATAAACGTGAATTTCAATGTTTATTTAAGGTGACTAAAAAACTATGTTCATTTTATGTTGTTCTTATAACAGCAATTAAACTTATAAAACGTACAAATTTGTGAAAAATGTTTAAGGTTATAAGTCAACAAGCTTGTAGACTAACTATTCTTATAAAATGGTTTATTTTTGGCTCAATTAATATTCTAAATTTATTCAATTTGAATAATATTCTTTTAGGGACAGCTAACGATTCTTATTTTCTCTCTGTGTACCAAACTGTCTGTCTGTGTGTGAAAACTGTGTGAAACAAGTGGAACACGAATGAAGCAGCGAACAGGTACGCAGCGCATTAAACATGGCATTTAATTGTAGCCACCGCTGCACTTTAAAATCATTTCCACACCATGCCAGCAACAACAATAACAGTAACAACAACAACAACAACAACAACAACAACAATAATAACAACAACAAAAAAAAGCATAGTAAGAGTACAACAACAATAACAGAAACAATGAGAGCCATTTTATATGCCAAATGCAAAAATGCAGATAAGCAAAGTGTGTGAGTGTGTTTTTTATGTGTGCCGGAAAATATGCGACAGTTGCAAGTGCTCTGTGCGGCAAGCTGACTACTAGTATGCCACCATATGGGCATTTTTTGGAAATAACTCAGCCAAAAATAACAAAAAAACCAAATAAACTTCCATTTAGAAGTCAGTCAAGAGTCAGAAGTAAATTATTTTATGTATTAAGGTTACAACAGAGCAAGATTATATTTAAGGTGGGACATATGGAAAGTTATTAGATAACATTTTTTTATATTTTAGTTTTTATATTTAATGAAATCTATACTATTAGCCATCTTAAATATATATATGTATATTATATACAAATATTTAAACTTATGGAAATACAATATGGAAATGAGAATTGGCTTTTAAATTAAATCTTTGTCAAACTAAAAGTTGAATGTCATCTTGTTGCTTTTTTTTTTTTTAGCAACATTTAGTAAATATCACTAGATAGAGAGTTTTGTTGCTCTTCTTTTGTTTACACCGAAATCGAATGATTGACTTGTCAACGCTGTGTAAACAGCAACTTTTGCTAATGGGCAAATCCATTTTCAATCCAACTCTTGTGGAATTTCAAGTTACCTGAATGCCATGAATGGCTTTTTAATTTAATGTTTTTGTTTCTTTATTTTGTTTTGTGAGGACACAAGGAAATTTAACCATTTTGAGCTGCGGGCGATGCCAGAGAGAAAACTAAATGTTAACAGTTAGTTTTTATTGTTCATCTTTTGGCTTTATGACTGTGCCGACATTTGTGCGCATTTCGGAAAATGCCCAGACCCCCTGGGAAAATGCAACACCCCCCCTCCAACCCCTCTAGAATTTTCCAATGCTGATGCCCCCGCAACCCCTCCACCCATCCACCCCTTTTGCGTTTTGCTTTCGGGCAATTTGCTATTTCAATTGGTGTTGCACTTGGCAGCGTTTTGCATTGTCCACCAAATGGCCTGATTTCGCAATGCGAGGGGTGTGAAGGGGTGTGGTGGTGAAAGCCCGAATAAACACAAATTGCAATTCCTTCCGATTCTTCTCGCCATTTTCAGAAAGCGCATGAGGTGCACCACGAACATTTATCTAACGGCTTTGGCCATCACGGACATTGCGTACCTGACCTGTCAATTAATCCTATCACTCCAGCACTACGACTACCCCAAGTACCACTTTGAAATTTACTATCAATTGTTTGGCTATTTCGTCTGGCTGTGCGACAGTTTCGGTGAGTATTAGCTGAATTTTCTACGAAATATGGGTCAAGAAACCATAAGACATTTGTAAATGTAAAAAGGTTTTTTGAATTAAATAAGTCTCAACATTTTTAAGGGAACCATAGTTTTTGAAACATTCATTTTATTTGTGACAATCCATATTTATTTAAATACTTTAGACTCCATTCCAACAAATATTAAGTGTCAATATATTATATATTCTAATTAGTCTACTTTAAGCATGCACTACATTTTTAAGGCAGGATTTTGTTTAATTTTAATAAACATATTTAATCCTTGCGAAGGTATTTTAAATAACAACAAGCTAAGAATCAATAATAGCTTACCTTTAATTCCTTAAATTTATACATGAACAAATAACAGGCATTCATCAAAAATAAAGAGAACTTCAAAATGAAATGCTTAAATTTGTGCTGTTAAAACAATTGCTTCTGGGGGTAAAAAGTCCGAATGCAACGTTCGGAGAGCACTGAGTGGAATGGTGTGGATTCCATAAATTCCCCAGTTTTCCTCGACTCCCGGATCTCCGGATTCCTGGGACCTGGGCCCATTAATTCGAATTGCACCTGCGGCTGATGCTGCTGTTGTGCATCAATTTCATTGAGCTCTGCCAATTTACGAGGTATAGTTAGCAGCGCTTTCTGCGAAATGCCAGCGGTCAGCTGAGTCCCGCTGTTATACGATATACTATACCCTGCTCCCCTTTCCCCTGCCTTTTCCCTACAGTTTTCCGCTTTCCCCGCACCTTCCATCCACCCAATACGAGACTCATCAGCGGAGCACGGACGTCAATCGTTTAGAGTGCGCTGCGTTTTGAATAAATTGACAGCCCGGACAGCGAATAAATTGGGAGGGGGTCAAAAGTGGGTGGTGCGGGTATTTATAAATCTAGAATGCTGGGAAAAGGGTATTTTTTAAAAAATAAATAAAGTCTTCCTGAAATACCTGAATCTATTCAGAAATGATAACCCTTATAATGTATTTAATTGACATAGGAAGGTTAATTAATGTAATTAAGGATAAGGATAATAACATCGTTCTTATTTATGTATTTAAATATTTAACTTAGTTAAATTAAATAAATTTACATTTTTGTATGTGCCATACAATTTCTTGAAGTGCACCTCGATTGTGTCTGTATTGTACACCCACGCCCATTCTCAATTGTTTTCCTTGTCTCTACGAATAGGTTACATCTCGATTTACATAGCCGTGTGCTTCACCATCGAGCGATTCATAGCGATACGTTATCCGCTCAAGAGACAAACATTCTGCACGGAATCGCTGGCCAAGAAGGTGATAGCAGGTAAGTTATAAAACGAGATATAAAACGAATAAAATCAATATAGAAACATAGGAAACACCTAAAAGGGGTTACTTAAGTACACATATAAAAACTAAGCCTCAAATTGCTCATTCTGGTAGACAGAAATTGAGAAAAATAGACGTCATTAAAAAATGATTGGTTATTGATTAATGATAAATTTCAATAATGGAATGTTAGAGTGAGAAAAATACCTGATTATTAATAGGGACGGACATTTAAATAATAAAATAAATGGTATTGATAGGCAATAATATTGACACATTTGTATATGAATGTAGATAATAGGATGTATATTTTATAGACAAGTCGACTTTGAGTTGGAAAATTAAAGGATAGTTTAGATCATCGATATAATAGATTTTGATTTGTTTATCAATAACATTTAAATTGTTTTGCCATCTCCTATCAATGATAGTTTAGATCATCGATATTATAGATTTTGATTTGTTTATCAATAACATTTAAATTGTCTTGCCTTCTCCAGCCGTGGCTCTCTTTTGTCTGCTGTCCACGCTCTCGACGGCATTCGAGCACACAATTACGGTCGGTTATAAGCTGATTGATGACGCCTACCAGCCGTGCAACCTAACGGAGGCCAACATCTCGCCCACGCCCCCGGCCCCGCCCTTCGCCGTGGCCACGCCCCCACTGGCCACGCCCCCGCGGCCCACGCCGGCGACCATTTCGCAGGACTTCACCACGGAGTCGACGACCGCCGGTAGCTCCAATCTGCTCGTCGACTGGGGAAGTGGCAGCGGCGATGGAGAACCAGGTGAGTGTCGGGGTCACCTTTCAAAGCACAGAAAAAAAACACCCAAGTATCTGCATTATTCATATCATTTTTGAATTTGAATAAATTAAAATGTAGATTAAAATTATTTGAATTCACTCATAAAACAATCATATCTAGAAGTCAAGAATAACGTTTTTTATAGCCTTTATTGGTAAATACATTGCCTGCTTTTAAAACATATTAGCTTTAAACTAGATATAATTTTCAGGTAAAATAGATTTACACATTTTTCATATTCTTAAAATATCCCGCCCAAGTATATAAAATATTCTCTTACAATTTAAGAACATTTTTCCCCCTATTTAGATAACATTCCACGACATCGCCGGCACTGGCAGTCATCTGGATTTGTGACGCTTCCCAATTTGAGGAAAACGCTGGAGGAACAGGATCAGGATCAGGAGGTGGAAGAAGGAGAGCAGGGGTCAAGGGTCACCGAGAGTTTGCTGCAGTTGTTGCGTCGCAAGCGAAACAACAACATCAACAACACGGATGCATTCGCATTTAATGTAACGGAATACTGTCAAAATGTGAGTGAAATGTGCTGAAAATTCCGGGATTTCCCAAGGGAAAATGGGGCAAAGGTTAGCCACTAAGAAACATGAGGGGAGTAAAAGTGCCAGGACTGACTATGATAAATAAGACAATAACTTACGCTCATTTCTGTGCTTTGAATACTTAAAAGGGCCCGTTTACTGAGGACTTAAGGTCCTTTCTCAAAATATAATAAGTTTGCCAATATTTGTTGTTCAGTGATTTATACTATTGATTCCTGGGTGTAATCCATTGCATTACAGATTTCTTTCTTTTGAATCTAAAATTCAACCTTTATTTCCATGCATTGTTGGTAGTTTGTGTATTTAATCTAATCTAACATACTTAGTCTAATTTAACTATTTAATATGTGCTTTTCAGGTGACTATTTACAATCATGGAACTTCGGCGCTGGCCAACGATGAGCTGTATAGTAATCTGTGGAATTTGTTTACACTGCTGGTTTTCGTAGTGTTTCCCCTACTTTTATTGGCCACCTTCAACTCATTTCTCATTCTACTGGTGCATCGTTCGAAGAGTCTGCGTGGGGATCTGACCAACGCGAGTAGCATAAGGCGAACAAAAGTGAGTTCATCACAAAAACTCCACCATATGATAAAACAACTATATATATTTTCTTACAGCGTAAATCAAACTCCGGGCTAAAAGGCAGCGTATCGCAGGAAAATCGAGTGACGATTACATTAATTGCGGTGGTGCTAATGTTCATAGTTTGTCAACTGCCTTGGGCTATTTATTTGGTACTATCCCAGTACATGAACTTCCAACTGGGAACTCAGGTTGTGGCGGGAAATGTGTGCAACCTTCTGGCCTCTTTACATGCAGCCTCCAATTTTTTCTTATACTGTGTGCTGTCCGATAAATATCGAAAGACGGTGCGCGAACTAATTACAGGATATCGCTATAGGCGTCGACACATCCGGAATAACACGAGTCTTTATGTGCCCCAAACGACGACTACACTGACCCAAATAAATGGTGACCACTATGGTAGTAATTATGGCGGAGCTGGGAGTCGTCGGAGTCGCAATACAAGTCGCCTGATAACGTAAATAGCCGAGGATATATGCTATTATATATTAAATATGCTGGTTGAGCTCCATGAGAAGCGTTGAGCTTCCGAATCGCAGGACTAAAAAGGCTTTAAATTTGCCAGCAAATCACAGGGAATCACAAGTGACTCGGTTTCGAATCACAAGTGATTCGGTTTCGTATCAAACGTGATTCGATTCAAGCGTGATAAGCAGAAAATTGAATTTGTTATATCAATCGATATCTATGTATATCGCTCTCTTTATATATATATTTATATATACTACATAACATACATTGTGCCATAATGTGATGATTATAGATTTATGCTAGTTAACCTAAACGTAATTGTTGTCCTAAGTACTAAACGCATCAAATCAAATACACGCAATACACACACACACAAATAAACAAAGAGAGTTTGCTATTAGCCCGTCCCACAGGGCGTATGAATAACCCACCGATGCATATTAATTTGGTGCGCCACGTATCGCTGAATATCGGGGGTCCGCAGTCAAATGTCCTGCAAGACTGCGGCTGGCCAAAAAGGACAAAGGCCGGTGGAAAAAAAACTGGGAGCCAATGAAGCAACAGGAAAGGAAACAGAACATTCTAATTGCCAAAGTCGACGTTTCAAGTTCTCTTTAGCAAAAGAGCTTAATTTATAATTATTTTTTTTGTATTTGAATTAACGTAGACAAATGTAAGACATTTAAAGAAGAAAGTAAGATTGTTATATATTATATTATATTTATTATGATCTAGATGATCTATACACAAAAAATAGAGTAGTCAAGAATTCAAAAACAACAAACATTTGTTTTTAATCCTTTTATTATATCAGTGAGAACACAATCCTTAATATTTGCTCAATAAAATAGTTAAAGCATAATTGAGGTAGTTATTTTTTCCAAAGTCAGGGGAACAGGTTATGAACTAAAAATGGACTCAAAATGTAAGATAGCCCTTGCCTGTTGTTGCGATAATTGAAGTGTTGACAATGGCAGCCTCTATCTGGGCATCTGCAATCGCCAAGTCTCCAGTCGCCAGTGAATTGGGCTGACCGATACCTAATTGAATGCCAGCCAAAAACCAGGTCCTTGCCCGTTTCCTGTTTCCTGTTTCCTGTTGGCCAAAGCTGTAGCTGTAGCTGTTAGCTGTTTGCTATTTGCTGGCCTGGCCCGAAATGCAATCGAACAGCTGCAGGAATCGAAGGGCTGCAACTACAGATCCAACTAAGCCGATAATTGAAGGTGCTTCTATGTCAACTCCTGTTCCTCCGACTGCCGCTCCATTCCCCCCGGGATAATTGGTTCGCTCGGGCTGGGAGTTGGCCATCGATGCCGAATGCTAAAATACAAGTGAAAATCTTTTTCGGAATGCCGGCAATAAATTTTCCAGGGGGAAAATGTGGAAAAGCAAAATCCACCACACACACACACACACACACACACACAGAGGCATACAAAAAGCCACACACAAACGTAATGGAGTAACAAACATTTGCGGTTTGCTGCATTGCTATTTCGATCCGCACATGAACAGCAAAGGTCAAATTATTAGTAACTAGTAACTAACAAAGAATATTTTCTCACATTAAAGTTGTTAATTAAGAAGCTGTAAGGTGACTTTCAACCTTTTTCAAATATCATTGATTTTTATTGTATTGATTAGATTGCTGAATTTCTATACACATTTAAAATTGAATTTTGTTAGTCAGATTTCTTATTTGAGCTGTCACTTATTTGTATATTGTATTGTAAACCGCACCATGTACTTCAGATATAAGCTCATTAATATCCCCAACCCTTAAGTTATTAAATACCGCAAAATAACAACAAAAGCCAGATGTGAAATATGAGTGTGTCAACAGTCAACTTTCCCAGTACTATTATTTTGAACGCGGCTGTAAATGCACTGGTGGTTGAGCCCTCGCATTTGTTGTTAAGAAATTGATATCACTTCTGGAACTAACAAACTCAGTAAAAACTTTTTATTAAAAATGGGGTAAGTACGAAATAAAATAGGTATTTCTGGTTTTAAAAATACAAAATAATTAAAAGCCATAAAATTCATATCAATTCGAGACATTTTAGATTTCTCTGATGAGAGTCACAATTATGTCCTAAGGTTTGACTTAGCTATTTACAAATGATTGGTTTATGTTTATATTTACCAAATATGATCCGATTTCAAAGTGGCATACCTCTAAAGACTTGTGGTTGGATTCTCTAAAAATCTGCATTCCAAATTTTCATTTTAGCGATGAGCGACTTTTTGACCCATTTCCATGTTGGTTATTTCTAAGTTTCCGATGAGTTTACCCACAATTGGACTTCTAGATTCCATAACTTTACCAAATATGATCCGATTTCAAAGTGGCATACCTCTAAAGACTTGTGGTTGGATTCTCTAAAAATCTGCATTCAAAATTTTCATTTTAGCGTTGACCGACTTTTTGACCCATTTTCATGTTGGTTATTTCTAAGTTTCCGATGAGTTGCCCAAAGGTGACCCACAATTGGACTTCTAGATTCCATAACTTTACCAAATATGATCCGATTTCAAAGTGGCATACCTCTAAAGACTTGTGGTTGGATTCTCTAAAAATCTGCATTCAAAATTTTCATTTTAGCGTTGACCGACTTTTTGACCCATTTTCATGTTGGTTATTTCTAAGTTTCCGATGAGTTTACCCACAATTGGACTTCTGATTCCATAACTTTACCAAATATGATCCGATTTCAAAATGGCATACCTCTAAAGACTTGTGGTTGGATTCTCTAAAAATCTGCATTCAGAATTTTCATTTTAGCGTTGACCGACTTTTTGACCCATTTTCATGTTGGTTATTTCTAAGTTTCCGATGAGTTTACCCACAATTGGACTTCTAGATTCCATAACTTTACCAAATATGATCCGATTTCGAAGTGGCATACCTCTAAAGACTTGTGGTTGGATTCTCTAAAAATCTGCATTCAAAATTTTCATTTTAGCGTTGACCGACTTTTTGACCCATTTTCATGTTGGTTATTTCTAAGTTTCCGATGAGTTTACCCACAATTGGACTTCTGATTCCATAACTTTACCAAATATGATCCGATTTCAAAATGGCATACCTCTAAAGACTTGTGGTTGGATTCTCTAAAAATCTGCATTCAGAATTTTCATTTTAGCGTTGACCGACTTTTTGACCCATTTTCATGTTGGTTATTTCTAAGTTTCTGATGAGTTGCCCAAAGGTGACCCACAATTGGACTTCTAGATTCCATAACTTTACCAAATATGATCCGATTTCAAAGTGGCATACCTCTAAAGACTTGTGGTTGGATTCTCTAAAAATCTGCATTCAAAATTTTCATTTTAGCGTTGACCGACTTTTTGACCCATTTTCATGTTGGTTATTTCTAAGTTTCCGATGAGTTGCCCAAAGGTGACCCACAATTGGACTTCTAGATTCCATAACTTTACCAAATATGATCCGATTTCAAAGTGGTATACCTCTAAAGTCTTTTAGTTCGATTCTCTAAATACCTATATGCAATTTTATTATGTGAACGTTTTAAGTTTATGCTATAAAGGTATTTTATGCAATTTTATTTTCACCCATGTAACTATTAAATAAGTGAAAGATAGTTTTGTGTTTTCCTCCTACGAGTTCTAATCTGTTCGACTTGCTTTGTGTGCCAGCTTCCTTTATCCTATTATTCAGCCATCATCAAGGGTCTAGAAATGGACCAAAAAAAAGAACGGAAAGGAAAGAAAAGCGGGGAAATATTATGAAAGTGTAACAGCTGATATCATCCCCAATTTTGTCCGCCTGCCACAACTAGAGTGCATGAAAAATTACAAGTCAGCTCCACAATTGAAATATTTCCGCCTCAACGCACTGAAATGCGCAATCGAAAATAGTTATCTGTGCTCGCTACCAACCCATTTTTTTTCCTATACCCCTCCACAGAAATATGCAGTCCGAAAAGGGGGAATTTATACATATAGTATATCGGGGGGAATATGGGGTGATATGGCAGACGGATGTGGCAGCGACAAGGACAACATCGATGTGGACACATATGTGCATTATGTGTGGATACTGGATACTGTATGCCGATTCGGGTCCGAGAAATCTCCATATTTGATTGTTTTTGAACGCCTGCTGCAGGACGACAAAAGAAAGGGGAACCTCATAAATAAAAGAAATAACAAAAAAAAAAAACATAGAGCGGCGCCTGTTTATTGAAAATGGCATATAAAAATCGAATGGGCGGCGGCAAATTTTTTCGGGTCTGAATTGTGGAAATGCGGAATGCAAAGGCATAACATACTTTTGGGGGCGCTCAGCGAAATGCATGCATTTATTTACAGATATGTAGGTGCAAGGATTCACCCCCCACCGCCTCCCCTTGAAAATGATAAAAAATATTAAGCGAATGCAAATAAAAAACACATGGAAGCTGCAGGGAAAAGGCAGCGAGTACTGAGTGCCCTTATTTTGTGGGTATACATTTAAATACATTTTGTATTAATATATTGTTACATATTAAATATAAATACATCTAAAACAGAGAACATCCTTAATGGTTCTGTACCACATTAAACATTAATGGAAAAGGCTTTATTTAATATTTATATAACTGTGAAAATCTGGTTATACATTAAAATCTAAGCATAAGCTGTAATGTGCTAAAGCCAAAAATAATTTAAATACTATAATTTTTATATAATTAGAATTTGGAATTATTGAACACGTTATGTTCTTTTCTTATAAAATTGAATCATCTAAATTGAAAACCAATATTTTGTTATGTGTGATATATACACGTACAAATTTTGACTAAAATGTCCAAATTAACATACCCCAAAAAAAAGTTAAGAATGCAAAACATTCCCAGTGACACAAAAGCGAAACGAAATCGGACGCAAAAAATGAAATGAACTTGCGAAAATAAACAGAAAAAAGAATTAAGCACTCATGACAAAGCGAAAGTCGGATAATGCCATAACAAAAACAACAATAGTGGCAGCAACGGAATAACATTATAAAGTATCATGGCAATTTTTTTTATTTTTTTCCTGCCACTGCGACAGCCAAAAAGTTGTTACAAAAACAATTTTCGGATTCGGTAGTTTGTAGCTGCAATCTTTAAATGCAGAATGGTTAATGTAGGAAAGAAGGGTCTTCCAAAAAACAAACGCAAAATGATTGTGACAAGGTTTTCGCAGTACTAAGATACATATCTACTGGCATGCAATCTGTACTTTTTTTTCTTTGCTTTAAAAATGAACAAAGTACCTATGAAGAGTAATTAATATTTTGTTCATGTATTAAAGTGATTGATAGAATTTTCTTTAATTATACAAAAAGGTGTAGGGAAGAAAAACCAGACATAAATTGCAATTTAAGTCTAAGAAATATTAATTTTTGAATAAATATAAAGTAAGATGTGGTTTTTACTTGCACATCTATTTAATTGATTTATTTCAGGTGCTATATATGCTAACAAAACTTTCAATCAAGCCTTAACTTATCTCTATCTCTTTTTCTACCTATTCCTAAATGTTCTTTTTGTTGTTATTTATTTTAAGCAATTTGGAGGCCATAAAACTGTGAAAATTCTAATATGCTACAATTGAGGCTCGTAAAATTTTACGTAAAGCGAGACAGCATGACCGAGTGCGAGCGAGATAGGCAGCAAAAGATGGGTTTCTAAAGGGGCAAAACAAAAAACCGAGAGAAAACGGCACAAAAACATTTTGCGGTTGAAGGCAGTTAGCCAAATAAATGTACAACTAGATAAACAAGCTGATCAAACTAGTTGCACACACACACACATGCACATGCGAAATCCTTTAGAAAGAGACGGGTGGGGTGAGAAAGAGATGGCTGGAAAGAAAAGAAGCCCAAAACTGACAAACCGTTTAATCATTGGAGTTGCTCTCTCGGTGTTTGCTTTTCATTTTATAGTATTTGCCAATTGCTTGATGTGTCTGTATGTGTGTATGTGTGTCTGTGTGTGAGAGTGTCCGTGTGCCAGCTGGCTAATTTTCGTTGCCTACTTTTCGGCACTTTAAACACACTTTTAGACAGAAACATTTCACAATGAAAATCCGGTTTGGCACACTAAAAGCGAATAGAAGAATAACAAAAAAAGTTGCACCATATTTTGAAAGAATATAATATAGTTTTTCTGCTAAATATTAGTAGTTTCACTTGATCGGCTTAAAAATGGTCAGAAACAATATTTTTTGCACTTTCAGCAATTTTAATGTGTGATTTCTTAATTAAATGCCCATTTATCTGAAATATGAGAGTTCAGTAATAAAGTGTGATACAATTTTAAAAATTCTAAAATAAAGTATGCCAACCGCATATGTATGTATGTGAAAGTATTTGAGTTGCCTAATTTGCGTTGCCCTCTTTTGCGCACTTTTTTGGGCCTTCTGGCTTTTTTTGGCATTAAATATTTTCAATTAACAATCTGTTGTGGCTTAACGGGAATAGCCTACCCTATTTATCCTTTAATACATCCACTCACCCACACATACGTACGCATATTACACACAGACACATACATACGCACACAGACACATTTGAAGGATACCCTTTTGGCGCTCTTTTTGCTGTTTGTTTGCTGTTTTCTTATGTTTTGTGCCGAAAATATGCTTAATTAAAAATAACAAGCAAAGCCAGCAGCAAACACCAGCCCATTGCGATATCCTATGCCCCCGAAACTCCCTCAAAACACAAGAGGCTGAAGAATAACAACCGCAGAGCTACAAGCAAAACTTTGTTTAATGGTTAGTTAAGCGTTTAATTTGCACAAGGCCTTGAAGCTCATCATCCACTCGCACAGACATATATATATATATATATATTTATATATATATATATCCAGATCCTGCAACCCGAAACTCCCCTGATGACTTTTTAAAAGCATCTGGGCCCCATATGTCCAGGGCAGGGGGATTGAACTGGTTATTGTGCCGGAGCTCCGAATTTATTCCCTTGAGCACTTTTCAGCGCCTGATACTTTTCACAAATTTTTAATTATTTAGTTGTTTTTTTTTTACCCGGCTTCTTTTTGTGATGAATAATATTTAATGATATAAAGAGTTGCTGAAGTAGCTGAAAATGTTGGTGGTACTACTTTATAGAAATAAAGGTTGTGCTATTTTTTATAAGTATTCTTTCATAAACTTTTCCTTAATCAATTTAGAAAGTCCATTTAAAGTATTTTTGGTTGGCATTTTCTAAAGTTTCAATACTATTTTTTTGAGCCCAGCTGTATTAATATTTTTCTATTTCGCCAGCCACCGTTGATCAGCACAGTCGATTTTCATTTTGTATTCAGGAAAACTTTTTGTTTTTCACTAGATGGCGGACTCAAGTGTTTTTTTTTTGGGAGGGTTAATGGCTTTTTGCTGAGTGCAGCCATGTTTTTGTGGGAGTTAGCGAACGGCAGCTAAGCGGCTTAAAGTTGACGCACTAAAATAATTTCAGTGTTAATTTTATTTGAAAACCATCAAGGCTAAAACTTTTGCCTAATGCCAATTAGAGGGAAATGTCCATGTTGCTGTTTTTCGGATTCCGATGCTGGGGAAAAAGGCGGCCACAGAACATGGCTGATTATGCGATTCCCTTTTATCTCGGACAGTTTTCCAGCTAAATCGGAATTTCGAAATTCCGCAATGATTGACGGAGGGCGCTGGCAAAAGACAAAATTATGCACTTTAAATAATATTTGATATTTAATCATTATTCAATTAACGATTCTTGCTCGCTCATTTTTCGTTGAAACGCCCGCAGCCCCAAAATGTTATCAAATGGCAAAAAGGCAGCAATGATGATGAAAATAATGATGGCCATGATGCTCCTGTCGATGCTCCTAATTGCTGATTATAAACATGGAAGCTTGTTGACCATGAGACAAAATCGCAATCAAAATTGAGGTAAGTCAAAAATT
Organism: Drosophila rhopaloa; assembly: GCF_018152115.1. Taxonomy (NCBI): domain Eukaryota; kingdom Metazoa; phylum Arthropoda; class Insecta; order Diptera; family Drosophilidae; genus Drosophila; species Drosophila rhopaloa. Next base: position 25,762,776 of record NW_025335123.1, on the reverse strand, counting down.
TGATTGAGAATTTCTGATTCAGAACACAGAATTACCCAAAAAGTGTTCGGAAATATTTGCAATAATTAATTACAAATTCCTTTGGGCTTAATGGTTGAAAAATTATATTATAATAAAAAGAAAATGAGCAAAGACTTGAATTATAAAACGGGATAAATATTTAAAATAAATTCTAAAAATGTCCTCCTGCAAGAATATAATACCTTAGATTATATTAATTTTGATGGGTGTGCCTAACGAGTGCCTAACAAATTCCTTTATTATGCAAGCTTAAAATATAGTCTTTAAAAATATTAAAAAGTGTTTCCAATATCCTAGACTTTTTCTGAATGATGGTGCCAACATACCCTCAAATGGAGTAGCCAAAACGAGTGAGTTGGCGAGATTGTTGAACTGCAATCGCTGGCTGTTCGAGTCGAAAGTCCGGGCTGTCAAGTCGGCCAACGACATCGCCGGCTCGTGTTGAAAAGGCAACAATGCCTCGAATGCCCCGCATACCGCACATTCTACCCTCGATTCTCTAGTAGGACAAAACTGTCGCCAAGTTTCGTAGGCATGGGGAACACAAAATTTAACTTTTTAATTAAGGCGAGGCAATGGTTTTTATTTTGTTATTTGTTTTCCCTCTAGCGCGGCGAGTGGAAAGTCCTGCCAAAAGGACAAAGGCGGGCCAGGAAGCGCAACAGGCAAACTTGACACATAAAACGGGGATAAGGAACAAAAGCGAAAGAAAAACAAGCACAATAATCATAAAAAACAAGGATGGGGGGCTCAAACGCGGCATCGAAACCTAAAATACCCTCCGCATTTTCTTAACTATCGATTATTTTTTATGTCCAACCTTAAATGAAGAAAATTGACTAATAAATAAATTAAGGATTAGGAACAAAGAAGGGGTTTGCTTCCCTGTCTTAAATTATTTTTTATTAAAAGCTATAACATTAAAAGCGTTTGGATGGTTTTATAAAACAAATGTTAGTAATTTGTTCATTGTAAGAATTTATGTTTCGATATTACTTTCAAAAAAATATGATTTAGTCTAATTTGGTTTTAAATTTAAAAAATTCTAAAATTCACAAAATCATAATTGGTCAATACAAATATGTCCCCAATGGGTCAGGGTATTAGTATAAACGGCCGACTGAAAACTGCGACAGCATAAAAACAACTTCAAAGCGGCGACAGTTTAGTGTTTTCCCAGTGTCCTTGTGTGTGTGTGTGTGTGTGTTGCTCGGCAGCCATCTTGCAGCCGTTGTGCTCAGCTGACAACAAAAGACGGGTCTAAAAAACAGGACGAGGCAGGCGCTTTGTTTGTATTCGCACCCCGCCTGTCGCAGTTGCCTTAAAGGACACTTAACCTTGTCAGAGGCGCGACAACACAACAAACTTCGTCCTGCAGATCCGCGAATTGATGATATTTTAAACGCAACCCGCCGACTGGCTTCTGTCCGGAAAAAATGCAATTTAGTTTCTTCCCACAACAATAATTAGAAGCCAGATTTTAAGGGAGAGGTTTGCGGTTACATTTCTTAATTTCTTAAGTATTTTTAATATAATTTCTAGATTTGTTTTTCATCGTTTGTTGACATTTTGTAACATTTTATAATCAAACTGTATGTCGGTAAGAAATGTTGAACTAAAGTTGTGTCTATCTAAAGCATTTAAATAATTTATTTTAATTTAAATTTAATTGAGGAAATATTTTCTAATATATTAATTTATGTTTTCCCAAAGTGATACACATAAATACACAAAAATCCTGCAATGCAATTTCTAGTTTGGCCAACCTTGCGTATACGCAATTTGACTGGCTATACGTCATTTTGCTTGGATTTTGTTACGTAACTGCCAACGTTTTTCAGTCGTAATTGCTGTACAAGAGTGTGTGTGTATATTTATATATATATATAGCTTGAATTACCAATTTATTTGACAAGCTCAGAAATTGCGAATAACCGAAAAGGGAAAATCAGAGACTAGCTAAAAATTGAGCATGAAATAAAAATAAGATGAGGATAAAAAAGATGAGAGGTATATGTATGTGTGTTTGTGTATGTATGTGTATCGGTCGGTGCATGTGCAACGGTACTTATAGTACATGGCAGACCATTCAAGTGTGTGTGAGCTTGTGTGTGTGTTCAGTGCCTTATTGACAGTTGATTTGCACTCTGATTGCACAAAAGGAAACCCAAATCCATACATTAATTAAACACAGGACTTGTGTCTGTGTCTGTGTGAGTGTGTCTGGGTGTCTGCCACGCCCCCGTTATGGGAGGAGAAGGCATGGTGTTAGGCAGGATCTGGCAGGATTGACAAGGATCCCGGCACCGGAAGCCATTTGTATAGATATGGCTGCAGTTCCTGATTCGGTTTCATCGCCTGCAGTTCGCCTTTTTATGGCTAGTGCTACGCTCAATTCATCCCGGCTTTAAATCTAGCCCAATCCTTTTCTCAATTCAGCACTTGCAGAAAATAAGTATCTTGAATTTTAAAATATTTCCCCCAAATGATTAGACTTTTTAAGTTATAGCTTATAAATCCTCGCAATATTTAAGATGGCAGTCTGTAAAGCTATTCTAAATAACTTACTAATTTGAATAATGGTTTTAAATTCAACTACCTATGGTTACTTATAACCATAACTAAATACAAGACCAAAACTTTCCATAATAATGATATTTTATACTTCGAATTATAGCTTGCATATTTTTAAATATTTATCGGTATAAGCCAACTGAGGAATTTGTTGCGAAATTAAGAGCAATGTTTTATTTTAAAATGTTCTTATGTTTTTGGCACATTATCGGAGTTGTTGTTCTGGATTTTTCCTCAGTGCTTTCCTTGTTGTGTTCACGCATTTTCCGACCAGTTCGCAACCCTTCTTGTTTGCTAAACTTAAGGTGCTTTACCTCCGCCCTCCCCCGCACCGCTTTCCTAGTGCCGACCCATGCAAATTTTATAAATATCTGCCAAAATGGGAAACAAGCAAATAAGAACATTTCTCGCTTGACTTTGCATCACATCACGCAACTTGTGCAGCTCGCCAATTCATAGTGGGCAACTTTAAATTTAACTGACAGGCGGCAGCTGGTCGCAGGACTCGCAGGACCTCCCCCTTGGCCCACCCACCCCTCAAGGACCCTGTTTTGGCCATTTATCAAATGTTTTGCCTGCAGACGCGAGTCGCAAGTGTCGTTAATTATCCAGTGTATGTGTATGTATTTATATTTTGTTTTGTATTTTTTTATTTTCGCATCCTTGGCCGCATATTAATGCATGTTTATTTGCCAGCCTGGGCGCACTCAATTCATATTTATTATTATTTATGACCGTACATTATAATTCATTTAGTGGGTGGTGTGCTGGGTGGACACGACCTCGTCAAGTTTTAGTCGCCCGCTCATGTGTGGCTGTGTGTTTTTTTAGTAATTAATTAAGTGCCCCTCTTCGAAAGCTAATTAAAATTTAAAGTGCCCGCTTAATTGGCAACATCAACAGCTGCCGCTCCAATGATTTTCCTCCTTTCTACATTTATTTTCCCGTATTTTCATAAGTAGGTTCTTAAGCCGACCTGATTTACCTAATTGCTTTTCAAATTATCGAGATTGGAAATCTGCTGGGTTTTCAGAGCTATATTTTTTAGGTCAAGAGTACAATATTATTAGAAATGGTTTAAAAGAGTTCCATGTATTTGATCGCCTACAATCGAAAATCTAAATTCGGGGATCTTATGAATTAGTATTTTGATTAAAGACAGACAAGTAAGGCTTGAGATATTTAAGACAGCAGGCATTGAATATTAAATTTACATTCATTGGGATGTTAAATGATTTATAACGGACAGAACCATTGAACACACATTACAAAGTGGTTGATCCTTTTGAGATTTAAATAGATATTTGTAGATCTTCCCGGTTATAGCTTTTAGTAAATGGTAAACAAACCCCGTTCCTCTCCCCTTTTTGTGTGCTCTTTAGGTTATTGTGCAAGTGCAGCCAATCAAAATTCCTGTTATAAAATCAAATTTTCATTGCTCACAGTGAGCATTTCCTTTAACATTTCATCCATCGCTGGCATTTTGGGCACTTTTCGGTTTTCTCGCAACTGGCATCTGTTTGCCTCAGCACTTTTTTTCGGACTGGTTTTGCAGTTCCGGTTCCGTTTTCTGATTCGGGCTTTAGCGGCCCAACGCTGAGGGGGCTTCAATGGGTTAAACTGTAGCTGGGCACAAAGGGCAGCAATTTTCGGGCCACTTTCAGTTGTAGTTTCATCTTTCGTTTGTTTTACAATTCACAGGCAATTTTTTACGCCTCACCTCAAAGAGTTTTTCTGGCCTTGTGTTAGAATTTAACAATTTTTTCCACTTTTTTACGTTTTGCCAGAGGGCGAACAAAAAAACCAAACTTCAATGATTTGGTTTGTTGCAATTGGCGAGCGTTGAAACGATCTATCAATGATGGCGAGTTTTACGGGAAAGGCCTGCAAATTACAAAGGATTTTGTGCATCAAAAATGTATTTACAAAAATCGGAATTAGGCAAAATAATTTAATTAATTATTGTGAAAAACTCTTAATTGGATAGATTTTTATTATTTACTTTTGCTCTCGTCAAATTTATTTCGCTTTGCAATAGAGAAATTATTCAAGCTAATAGAAACATTTGTTATCATATATCTGTTTTTTTCTGTTTTTGAAAATGTTTTATATTGTTTAAGTTTATTTGTATTTTCAATTTGATTACATAATAACATAACATTATGTACATATATTAATTATTCTTAAAATAAGAGGGGAAATGTTAGTTGGTTATTGATAATTTCAGTGTCCCTATTCTTGGCTCTTTTTATGCAGCTGGCGTTAAAAAACCATTTTTCAAAATATTTCACCATATTTTGGCTGCCCCTTTTTTCCTTGTGTCAAATTGGTGGGAAAAATGGTATAGTTTTTTTTTTGGCACAGCTAGTATGAAATTCATCCCGAACTCCAATAGAAAGAGCAAAATTTGAAACAATAACTTTTACGCACGTCAGTGTAAACTCACATGGAAAATTTGCATGCCCACAAACCCAAAAAAAAAAGGAAGAAAAATAAAGAAAAATGGTAGGACCCTCAAAGCAAAGTGAAAATGTGTTTGAGTTTGTTGTAACAAAAGAACAGAAAGCGGAATATGCATGGAAAGTTGTTTTGTTATTTTTCTCTCTATTTTTTTTTTGCGCGCCATTTTTGTTTAGCATTTTTATTAAGGCAATTTGGCTTTGTGTAATTTGCACTTCATTAGGAGCCTGGCTGAATTGAAATTGCGCAAATGGAATTAAAGTTTTTGCCGTTCGGAGCGAAACTAATGAATAGATACGAGGGGGCTTCGCCTATTAATGGATGGAAAGGCAACTTCTGCCGGCTGCTTTTACATGTTTGAGTTGGATTTATGTGGCATGCACTTAAAGTGACTTTGTGGTTTCATTTATGAGCTGCTGCGGTCCGGGGTGACCATGCAAAAGTCAGTGGCTGTTGCCTGATAATTTATAAACGGTCACAGGGCCAAAAACGAACTGGAGACCCGACCAAACCAAACCAAACCAAACCAAACCAAACCAGACCGACAAACCAAAAACCCAGCCAAGCGAACTCACTGGAATGCAGTCTATTAGAAGCGCGTTAGCCACCCACACTTGCACCCAAATCCTACTAGCCCACACACCCACACACACATCCACACCCACACACACAGGACACCCATCCACACAGGTGCACAGTCAATAAAAGTCCAAGTTCGAAAGGGAAATGCATGTGTGTCTGTGAGTGCGGTTGAAGCAAGTTGATGATTAATGCAACTTGAATTGCAGACTTTGCTTTCAACTCCTAAGTCCACGGACTAACCAAAATAAACTTCAACTTCCACTTTTGCCAGCGACTAAAAAATGTGACTCCAAGGCGGAAAAGTTGGGCGTGATACCCCGTAATACGATTTCAAGAGGATTAGGGAGAAAAACGGAGGACTCTGGTGAGATAACAAATATATTTGAGGGCTTTTCTACAGAAAACATTATTTCGGTTCTTGTGATATTTGCTAAAATATTTAAATAATATTAATCATGATTTATAATTTAATTAGTTGTTTTCCTATGTAAGATGAGAACAAGACCATTGGCTTAAAAAATATATTATATTATAAGTTTTTAATAAAATATTTATTAAAACTAATTTAGATAAAAGGTGTTGCTTTCAAAGGAACAGACTAGCAGTTCGTGGTTGAGAACTGAGTAAAAAAAAACAGTAAAAAAGTAAGGGGGAAAACTTTTAAAGCTACCCTTTAAATGGGGTTTTAAAAAACTTGAAAGATGAGCAAGAAATAAAAAAAATGTAATTGAAAATAAATATAACAATGCTTTAATATAATATATACGAAGTAAAAAAAAATGTAATTGAAAATAAATATAAAAATGCTATAAAAATATAAAATACCAACTAGCGTGGTTCATAATTTTAAAATTAGATGCCTAATAATGAATCATGAGAAAACTTTCCCTTGAGGGCAGTAGAAAATTTTCCTATTTATTTTTAATTAGCTGGCCAGCTGGTGAAGCTGCCCTTGAATAAATACATGCCTCGGTATGTACATCTAAAATTAAAACACTGCATTAATTCGAGTGCATTTTTTAGCCATTAGCTCTGCACAAAGGGTATTTGGCCCACCATAATTGAATGCAGCCGGTGGCATAATCAAATCCAAAGTGTCTCATCTCAGTGGGAAGCGCCGCAAATTGTCGCCAAGACTGCGGAGAACTTTCCTTTTGGGGCTGGAGTGGCGGCACCCTTTTGCGAAAAATGATTAATGCGATTTGAACTTTAAATTTACATTGTGTTCATGATATTTAGTTGAATTTATGAGCGCTGTTTGAGTTTGTAAATGAGTTGCTCATTTAATGTTTTAACAGGCTCCCCACTGCCCGGAAATTTCCCCCCTTTTCCCGCCGGAAAAACCAAACTACATAAGTTGCAGACACCGACAGAGATGGGCATAGCTGGGGCAGAGAGAGAGAGAGAGAGAGAGAGGGAGAGGGACAGACAGGAATAGAAGTGCCACCCAGTTTTCCCTGGAAAAACAGGCTTAGCCGGACTTTTGCCACTGGCAGAACGGAATTAATGATTGTATTTCATTTCAACTGGGGAGCAACAGAAGCCCAAGGAACCGGACAGTCATGGGCACAAAGGCTTAAAGCACTTATCAGTTCCTTAAATGCTTTCCACCTCTCGTCCATCCCACGGTGAAAAGTGAACATCGAGTGGGGAAAATGAGGGAAATCCCTGCAAGAGCAATAAGAGAATGCGAAATAAAGATGGTCTTCTGCAATTACATACCCCATTATTGTATTGTATATTTGTAATTGTCTAAACATTATATTATAAGATGAATAGGCATTATAACATTGCGTATCCGCCCTGTTGTATAACATAATTTAAACCAAATGCCACAAGAAGGAGGTCAATCAATGCTATTTTCCTGAAAATAACTGGTGTAAATTGAATGAATTATTGTATTGTATTTTTAAATTGTTTAAAAATCATTTTTAAATTGATGAATAAGAATATAAGAAGAATAGGCACTCTAACATTGCGTATCCGCCCTGTTGTATAACATAATTTATACCAAAGGAGGTCAATCAATGCTATTTTCCTGAAATTAACTGGTGTAAATTGAATGACACCTTCAGCGGCAAAGTGGAGCCGTGTGGGTTGGAAAAACCCCAGAACCGACAGTCCCACAGGATGCAAGCAATCTCAGTTACGGACCTCGATTTCCCCAGCTGCAAACTGCAGAAATTGGGGGGTGTCATCATTTAAGGCTTCATTTTGTGCTTGTCTTTGACGGGAGGACATCGATAATTATCGCACAAAATGTGTTTCCGGGGGATGGACGAAGGGTGAGCGGGGGGCAATGGGCCTGTGGCCAATGTTCTTTTGATTTCTGTCTTGTCTGTCTGGGCCGGGCTATGTCCGTCTCGCTTCACCTCTCGCATGCCATCTCTTTCACTTGTGTGAAAAACAAGCAAATTTACAGCACACACAGGCCAGCATACATGTGCATAAATTCATTGTCACGAGGACAACGCCGACGACGACAGCAGCATCAAATGAATGAATGAATGTGTCCCTGGGTTTGGGCCTCTCCATTTCCCCGGGTCCTGTGTCCTGGCCTCTAACATGTGTAGCCTGCTTTTAGGCTAAAAGCACACTACACACCACACACACACGCACACCCACTTCGTAGCTGGCATAAATCTTTGGGACTTTTGTTTGATCGAACGCAAAAATAATGGCGCTTTGTTGTCCTGAGTGTCCTGTCTCTTTTCTGCCAACGTGTGTCCTGCGTGTCCTGTCTCTTTTCTGCCAACGTGTGTCCTGCGTGGCCGTGCCTTCATAAATTTCAGCCAGGCCAACTGAAAACGCAAAGAGAAATCAGCAAGAAAATTGACCTTTTAGCTCACACTCCGCAGTCTCAGATGCTGCTAATGCTTTCTGGCCACTTTCTTGTGCGAACAAGTGCATCATGGCCCAAAATGATTGACTGACCAACTGACAGGCTAAGTGAACTTGGCTAGAAACCGGATTGAAAGTCACCTGTTCTTCAAGGGGTTCACGAATTAAGGACTCTGGATTTGCACTATTTCATGCATTTAAAGTTGTCGAAGTATTTAAAGTGGTATTTTTAAAAAACTAAAAAAGGTATAAGAAATGAAATTGAATGCCTCAATAATCACTAGAGATATTTAAGCATAAACACTTCAAACCTCCTCACATTTCTGTGGCACCTCTTATTATTAAATTCTCAAATTTATTTAAAAAACTATTAAATAGTTCACTGAAAATCTAACCTAGGTTTTTAATTCACCAATAGAATTCCACACTCCACTGGATTATATCAATCACGCTTTTTGCCAGCCAACTTTATCTTTTCCCGCAGCAATCCCCAATGGGTTAAGCTGCTCCGTCACTTAATTGCCAAAAGTTTGTACTACTCAAAAGCTGTCTCAGTCATATGCCCCCCACACCCTCCCTCCCCCCAATTTAAACTCCCGGTTAGCCATAACTTTTGGCTGCTTTTCTACTTCCACTTTGAGTTTTGATGGGCGCTGCAGACGCGACACTTTTTATGGCTCGCGCACATTAGGCATTCGTCATTAAAGTTTATATCTCCCCCAAAAGCAGCGCAGCAGCCCAGATTCCCTTCCTATCGGGGGATATATAAAATGACAATGATGGCTGAGCATAATGCCAACAATTAGGCTGAAAAATGTTTGCTCACGCACAGAGTGTGCGAAAGGGATGGCCGATGGCAGAGAGCGAGAGGGCGGATAAACATTTTCCAAAAATCAAAAGTTTGCAGTGATTCACTTGAAGAATTTAAGGAATATATGTTCAGTTTTTCGTCACCTTTAGCTTAGGCGTATCTCTTAAATAATAAAGTATTATTATATTATTCTGATCAACAATAATATTTTAATACTAAGGTTTCACAAGAAATCCCAAAAGCTTAAAATCAATTTCCAATTTCAACATTCCAACTCCACTTTCTATTTTTTTGCAACGTACTTTCAAGAGTTCGTTTAAATATTTTTAAATTCCTGGAGATTATTCTACATTTTAGTTGTAATCTAATTTATTTTTGATTCTTTGAATAATTATTGTTTTAATTATTATTTTTTATTATTATTATTATTTAATTATTTTAAATACATTTTTCTGGCTAATCTATCATACCTAAAAAAATCACTGACTTACTGTCCATTTCTGCACATACTTTTCTCGCAGTGCACTGCATGTGTGTGCCTTCGACTAACTGACTGATGAAGCATGTCCTGCATGTTCTTTCCTTGTTTATGGGCCTGTGTGCGTGTGCACTTTGAACAAATTAAAATTGCGAAAATCCTCTTGCTGCACTTATGCATGAAATACAGTGCCGGACGGGCAGAACCTGCCGGCCATAACCGTAAACTGTGGCCACTGTATCTCATATCTTAATTGCCAACTGGCAGCAGCAGGGCCTCTTGGCCAAATGAAATACATAAAATGCATATTTTCGACATTTTTATCACCTGACCGGATACTTGTTGTTGACAATTCCTTGGCCCATAACTTGGGGCGTCATTAATAAAAGGCCGAAAAAAGGAATCAATTGGCGAAAGTTAAATGTGGCCGAGAGCTCTTCACACGCTTTGTGTGTCCTTTTGCTGGGCGGGCTAATTGATTGCTGCAAGGACTCGGCCGATTATCGTCCAATACTTGGGGGCCATCGAATGAATTACCGACAAGGTGTTTGCCAAACAATTTATGCGTCTCTTAATTGATCAGATTTGGTTGAATTAATGGCATTATTTACCGATTGCTCTGAAGAATTGTGTGACACTTTTTCGTTGCATCGTTAGATGGTTTTTATTTGTTCAATGGCCGATGACTACTTGGCTTGATTGACAAAAATATATTATTTAAATGATGAATTGAATCAATCGATTTTTATTTTTTTATTGGAATGGTATTCCTTTGCAATTTTACTATTCTTTGGTTTAAAAATAGATTATAAATTGATCAACGCATTTTATGCATTTCTTGTTACTCAAACTTCGCTGACTCTAAATGCTTTGTGAATTCTCCAATTATTAACTGCATTCCTAAGTTATAATTTTAATGTAAATAGTTTTATCAGCAGAAGTGAAACGGTTGCTCAATTAGGGAATTGAACCATTTAAACCTTTGATTTAATTTCTGCAGCATTTGATGGGCAATATCCTTCGTTTTCTGCCCGAAGTGTTCTGCTGTCCTTTATCCTTGTCCCACAAGTTTTAGCATAGCTTCTGTCAAGGGGCAAGAAATGCCTTCAGAACTAATTTGCCGGCAGAAGTCGAAACTTTTGAGCAGAAATATATTGCGTTGGAGCAAACTAACCGAAAAAGGACAGTAGATGAAGGGAAAGTCCAACAAAAAGTGGGAAGAAAGGATGAATGGATGGATGGATGAATGGCAAATAGCTTTTGGCTCATCATCTTTTGGCTGAAAACGAAATGAATAACTTCGCCGAGGAATGAAGTGCAAATTAATCAACTATAAAATTAATTATCCCTTTGAAGCGAAATGCCATCGCCAGTATAGTATAATATAATATAGCACCCCGCGGGCTATTACCTCAAGTTGAGATTGAGGACTTTGGTTTGGAAAGATGACGAATTCCAATATAGAACCAATTGGCGGGAAATGTTGTCCAGCTTTCTGCCATTTATTTCGCATTCGTTTATCTTTGTTTTGCTTTGTTTTGTTTCATTGTTTTTACCCCTTGTTGTTTTTGCGGCTGGCTCAACACAATTAATTAGTTAATGTCCAATGCTTTGGTGTGAAATTTATTGCTATTTGCCCTCTTCTATTTGATGAGTCCTGGCCGCAGCTTCAAATGCTGTTCTATTGCTTTTTCATACAGGGTAGTGTGGTCTATGTTCAATTTTAAGTTTTTTAATTCGTTTTAGTTTGAGAAAATTACCATTTGTTGTATTTCATGTTTTTTTTCGCTTAATTAAAATGGGTTTAAGGCATTATTATTTAATAGAAAAGTATCATTGATATTTTGTTGCAATTGCAATTCTCTATTTAATAAATTGGAAGAGCAAAAGCCTTATGGAAATTGAGTTATGTACAGTGCGTATACTCAATGTGGATTAAACGACTTATATTAAGTATACGCATTCATATTATGAAGCATGCGTTAATTTTAATTGAGAATAACTTATAACTTAAAGTTAAGCAAATCTTATTTGTAATGAAATTAAAAAATGTTTTTGTTTTAAACCCTCTTTGTTAATCAAGGATTTTTTGTAAAGGGTATAGAGTGTTTTACACTCTTTATTTGCTTAACCCATGCTGTCCTGTTGTTGTAATTGCTACTAATTACTGGCACAGCGATTGCTGATGGATTTTCCAGCCCCCTTCCCCTCCGCCCACCATTTTCATTGTGCCCGACTTATGCAAATGTGGCTGTTCCTCTGTCTCTGTCACCCTTTTCGCCCCGTCCCGCTTCCTCTGCCGCTCCCTCGCGTCCCTTTGTAGACTCCTGTATATAATTTACATAAACATCTAATTGCTGGCTGGCATTGTTGTTGTAATCATGCTTAATTGTTTTCGTTGGGCATTTCATGTTCAATGCTCATGATTGAAAGTTTGTGCTCGGCGGTTTTCGTTGGCAGTAAACCGCCAACCGCTAAGCCCACACTCTGGCATCGGAAAGGCGGAAAACCCCTTCGGCCCTTGAAGTGCCTTTAAGTGCTTAATGACACGTTTGCATTACTCAATTTCCCAGCGAGTTTCCTCGGGCCCAAACGCGAGTTATTTCCTGAATTCAATTAAGCAAACTGTCTCGAGTTATGGCCAAAAGTGGTTGGTTGCTTGGTTGTTTGGATGGTTGGATGTGTGTGTACTCGATAAGGAGGGGAATTATGCGGCCCAAACCCTCGAGAGTGGCTGCGATACAATGTCTGACAATTACATTGGCAAACAGCAAACACAAAACACACAGCCCCAGTACAAGATCAACAGCTTTCGGTGCCTGGAAGCGGGCCAAATCAGTTAATTGATGTTGAAATCAGGCAAAAGTCCTTGGCCCAAACGGCCATCCAAATGGCTCTTCAATTCGAGATACTTATAAGCCGATTTCAGTTAATGCCGAACACAAAGTTTCAGCCCAAGATAGAGTTGTGAATGGAATTTATGGTGAAGTATTCATGATAATTGCAAGTAAGTGGTTTTCTCACTAATAATGGTTTAATTAAAGTTAAACTCCAAATGCAAATTAACAAAACCAAACTAAGTGTTTATGCTCACAAAATCTGATTTATTTTAAAAATTTAGAACTATTAGAATGGCAATAGAAATAAAGTCTAATCCAATCTAAAGAATATTTGTAAAGTACTAAAATCATTGACTGAAATTTACACAAAAATACACAAAAACTTGTTATATTTAATATAAAAATAAACCCTAAAAATAAACCTTAAAAATGCAGCTATTATTATAACAAAATACAGCAATTAATTTGGAAAACTTTAAAATGAATGCAACAATAAATCATTAAAACAATTAAAGCTAGTACTTTGAAATTGAAGAGTAAGATACGCTACTCTCTTAGTACCAAATCGACTTATTATTATCAGGATTTACTTGTGGAACTGAACGAAAAGTAAGAGTTTTAGATATTTATCCTAAAGCAGTGAGCTAATTCCAGCCCCGATTTCCGGTCGAAAACTCAAGTTGGCAGTGACTCCTCGCATCATGGACTGGATTTATTGTCCCATTTTTCGGCGCTGCTGGCACATTTGCATATCCTGCATATTTCCGTCGCCCCAAGGACCTTTGACATTCGGGCTGAGAGTGAGTGGCTATAGATCAGTGCCAGATGCAGTTGCATTTGATATTTACCTTTTAATATTATTAATATTATGATTAAAGCAGGCATCTGCCGAGAGCATCTCGTATGCATTCAGCGTCCTGGCATCCAGCATCCTTTGCCGGCATCCTTTGCAAAATGAGCTGACAGCTTACCTAGCTAGTGTGTGTGTGTGTGTGTATATGTGCCTGTGTGTATGGTGTATTATCTGTGTGTGTGTGTGTTCGTCCTGGCCTGACATTCATGCACTGAAGCTGATGCCTGGCACTCGCAAATGAAGTTCTTGTGGATTGCAAAATGAAGTCCAAACTTGTGCGCTATTTTTGCCTTTGACAGCAGCTGTTTTATTTGCCGACTGGAATGCAATGGAGCTTCGGCTGCAGATCCCCATTTTCTCTCATTTTATTCCGACCTCGAAAATGCCTTGGCCTATAATAATGAAATCGAGAAATATGAGCAACATAAGGCTGAGCAGCGAATGAGATGGTAGAACCCACATGCCCTGCTTTGCTGGCAGGGTAAAACTATCTTCTTGATTAATATTCATTATTTTAGTAGTCTTGAGACTGAGAAATCTTAGTATGACATTTTAGTAATGCTTTTTGTTATGATCCCGGCCAGAAATTCAAAATTATTTACCTACTGCTAAGCTACATTTCATTGTCTGAACTAATAAAATAATATTTATATTTTTGTCGACTTGAAATTAAAGAAATTTTAAAAGAAAATGAAAAAGAAATTTTACCTATTTATTTCTGCTCAATTCTTAGCTAAGATAATACTATGTATACAAAAAATTATTTTGGTTAATAGTTGCAAATAACTTAAAGGAAAAAGCTTTACAAATGTATAAATAATAAGTACCTACTCAAAAACAAATACACTTACCTTTTTCTTGGCAGGGCAACTAATACCGCATTTTCACGCACTTTCCCCTGGATATTTTCACCCCCCTTATCTCGCGAATTTTCCACCTCATTTGTTGCTTTTGCCTGCGGCTGCCATTGACAGGACATTTTTGGCTACGAATAAAAAGGGGGTTGGGCTACTTAGCGCCGCCGTATACAGTTTTTCCCATTTTCCCGCACGTAGAAAATGCCAACGCCTTTTCAGTTTTGCCGCGTGCTTTCGGCAACATGCAACATGTACAACGACAACATGGACTACACAGCAGCAACTTTCTGTCCTTTCAGTGTTCTTGTCATTTCATTCATGACATTTCAATTACATTAAAGAGTTTCCAAGCGCAGCGATGACGGAAGCCAGTGGATTAAAATTGAGCATCATTAAGAAGAGCATTTTCCTTTGGCGAAATTGTGGTTCAACCTTAGAAAGGAAAATCGAAAAGAACTGCAAATGTAAAATAATCTTTTTTAATTCCTTGGTTTTGCTCAATTTTTGTAAAATTGAACTATTTCATTTCAAACTCTTTTATTTAAACAAATGAATTGATTGATCGATAAGTTATCAGTTGTTATTTTGCTAACTTTTACTTATTTAATATTTGTAATTCGTAGGTAATATGTTAATACCCAATATATTATTAAATTTTATATCGCAATATTTGGTCAAGCATACCGACGTTTTGCCCAGCGAGCTCTATTGCTTGATGTCTTTTTCAAATTTGATTTGCAATTAAGGCAGTAATTTAGCTTTAACCGATATTAAGTGTTGGCCTTCCACTTAAACTGTCTGCCAACTTTGCCAACTTTTGCCAACGGATGGAGGGCTGGGTCTTCATTAAAACGGATTCGTGTTGCCATTTTGTAGATGTTGCTGGTGTTGCTTATGTTGCTGTTGCACCAGCAGCAGCAGCAGCTGTTGCTGCGGGGAAATGGGGAAAAAGGTGCGGGGCTTAGTAGCTGAGTACTCTGGCAACTGGCAAATGGCATTATTTTTGTTTGACAAGTCAAAGCGACGCGACATCGCGACTACTGCGACGACGGCCGCAAGAGCAAGAGCACTTCAAAGTTGTCAGAGCATACTTCTAGGCGCGCCCAAGTGCGTGTGAGCCGCCCCGCCCCGCCCCGCCTCGCCCCCCAAAAACCCCTTCAAAAACCCCCGTCTGCCCATGTGTTCCAGTCATTCGGAAACCGGACTAACGAGACTCAGCCTGAGGCTGCCAAAAAACCAGAAAGAGCGACCAAAAAATACCGATGAATTGAGATTTTGGGCGGAATTCTAGAGTATTTCAAAATTTGCCAGAAACTTTGCGGGCTTGTTAACTAAAATAAAAACCAAAACTGATTTAAAAAATAGAAATATATAATATTTGAAACAGTGGTTGCTAAATATGTACAATTTTTAGATATAGAAGTAGTCTAACAAATATATATTATTTGCATAAATTAGTACAACAAATTACAAGGATTCGTGAAATATGAAGTCGAAAGAAGATAAACAAAATATTGTTCACAGCTGCGGAAAGAAATGGTTAAGTAAATGGTTAAGTTAAATAAATATATAAATTTCACAAGGTAAAAAAAGTCTTACTCAAATTCCAGGCCTACGTATATCCCCTTGCAAACCACAGAATCCCAGCTGCAGTAAACGTTGCTTGACGATTTTCCGCTTTTTACTCTCTTAGATTGCTCTCTTAAATGACGTGTGGAAAACTCACCTTGGGAAAGCGCTGCGCAAACTCACCACAGTCCCGAAAATAAGAGGCAGACTAATAAAGCACCGAACCGAACCCAATGAGCCAACGAACCAGCGATCCAACTGGCTACCATTGACATTTTCACCTACTTTCGACCTGTCGCTTTCCCTTTGGAAAAGCTGAAAAGCGAGCCGAATGCACTGTGGCAGCTTGACCAAGTCCCAGTTGCCTCGTTTACCCATTTCCCCCAATTTCCTCCATGAATTTTCCAAATCAGCTGGCCAAAAACTGGGCTCCACGGGCAAGCAAGTCTCCTTAGGAGGAAAATGGCAATGTTTCGGTCTCGGTTTCTGGGTCGAGCAACAAATTTAATTACAGCCTGGAAAAGTGTCCGAAATCGCTTAAGAAATTAACGAGCGAGTAGTTAATGAACCCACTGTATCCGGTCTTGGTTTTTTTTCCTCAGAGAAAAATAAAGTTACAATGAAGCAGGGGAATCTGTAAATGGCGCATAAATACCAAATCGAATGCGTAAGTAATTCGCTAAAATCTGCATGGGGTATATTGATACGAAGAAGGAATTTGTAAATAAAAAAAAAAATAAAATAGTTAACAGAACTAAGTTGCAATTTGAACAATTAGGTAATTAATTTTGAATACTCCAGAAATAACAATTTAAACATTTGAAAAATTTGGAAAAGTTAAAATAAATTACACCCTTTATTGGAATTTAAAATAATTTATTAAATTAATATTTTTTTAATTGTAAACCTTTTAACAAATCAAATAAAATCAGTATTCAATTAAGTTAAAGTGGTAATCAAAGGGGCATTGCAACTATACCAATGAGAAATGCAAATAAAGTAGATTCCTTATTATCGGGATAACCACCTTACTCACTTCCTGCCATAAAGCACCTCAGCAGGATTCACGAATGTCCTGCCTCTGGATTTCCCATTGTCCTTCGTGTGTGTGTGTGTGTGTGTGTGTGGGCGATGTGAGAGCGGTCTATTAGCTGCTCTCATTCATTGGAGATTCGCTGAGCGATTGGCGACGTGTAAACGATAATCAAGTAATTTCCATTATGCCAACACACAGACCAGCGAAATGGTCACCCAGTGGGGCCAATGTGGGTTAAGGTTTTGGCGTAGGGTGTTAAGGATGTTAAGGATGTTAGGGGGGCGGCCAATAAAAGCCTCACTAAATTGCGATTGTCGCGATTTTGTATGTGTGTGTTTGTGGCAGGAGATACAAAATACATTACGCATACGCCCCATGGCCCGAACAAAAGCAAATCCAATTGCCAATTGTTGCGATAAAGCAAGCCAAAGCGGAGTCAAAGGAAATGTCGATGCTCCTTTTTTGTGGTTGTTGTTGCTGTTGTTGTTTTTCACTATTTATTGGCAGTGGCATTTCATTGTCCTTGTCGCTGGTGGCTTGGCTTTTAGACAACTTTCTTTGCCATTCCCCCCCTTTTTGTGCTTTTAAGGCTCACGCGGTAATGGCCAATGATGCATGTGTGTGTGTGTGTGTGTCAGCACTTTGCGACAACAATGCCGGGCCATGCCCACCGCCCCCTTTTAGAAAGTCCTTTCTGCACACCCACACTTCTTCATATAAATGGCAACGGCGACGGAAACGGAAGCAACATACTTAGACGCTGACTGAACAAGATGAAGGGAGAACGAAAGAGAAGGGTAGACAGTGTGCAAAAGAGAGGGAGTGGGTGGTTGCAACGGGGAGGGGGGTTTGGTCAATCGGTCAGCGGGGGCAATTTGGAACATTCAACTGCACGGCCAGCGTAATTGCAAATGTATGCACTAAGAAATATCAAAGGCAATGTAAAGAAAAAATTAATTATAAAGAAAAGATTATTAAGAATAGGAAAATCATTAAAATACCTAAGGTCAGTTACGTTTAATAATATGATTTTATTTTAACAATATGTTAAGCAGTTAATTGTAGTAAAAAATGTATAAGTATGTTTTTCAATAAACATTTGTCTTGACGACTGCTATTTTCAAACCTATTAACAAGATCGTTTTAAGTGTATGGACTTCTTATTAAATGTAAATTTAAATTGTTATACTTCTAATATAGACATTTAATTAGTGTACAGATTAGAACCTTTTTTCTTGCCGTGTAAGACTGGGCAATGAAACGCAACAAGCGAAATGAAGTGAAGTGAAACGGTCAACGCGGATTAGCGTAAACGTAAAAAGTTCGTTGGCCACTTTTTTGTTATTTTCGGACCGTGTGTGTGTGGGTGTGTGTGTGTGTGTTTTTGCGAGTGAGTGTTAACAGTTAATTGTTTTGCGTGCGTGTCACATGTCCCTATCTACCAACCCACTTTGCGCCACCGAAATTGTGTCATTAGCAGTCGCATAAAAAGCCAAATGGCCCGAACAGCTCATTGGCACGTTCCGAAAACTCGCCATGAAGATGATCACTGGGCCATCTTCTTCGTCACCCGAAAATTTCTTATAGCCAAAGCTTTATTTTGCCAGCCATAAAGTCAAGTTGGCCTGGGGTTTATAACCGCAGAATAAAAGTTAAAAATTTATAAATCACTGTGGCGAAAACTGGGGAACTGAAACCCATGGGTAATTGCTGATATGACAGTTTCAGTCTGTTTTTTGTTTTTTGTAGAGCTGTTTACATTTGCCGTTGTTGCAACTTAAATTTTCCGCTTTTTGATGTGCCAATTTTACGCCCAAAAACAAAAAAAAAGGGGCAAGAAAAATACGAATATATGCATTGTACGTATAAAAAACTTGCGCCGAGCGGCAGCGAAACTAAATAAATAAATGTGCGCAGACACCCACGCACACTCATACATGCAAGTTTTATTTAAGAGTGCAAAAAGTAAAGCAATAAACACGCACACACGGCCAACAGGGCGTATGTGTGTTATGCATGGAAATAAAAGTTTTCCATAATTTTGTATAAGAAAAGTTTTCTTGCGTTGTGTTGCAAGTGCTTCCTGCCCACTTTTTTCTCGCTATTCTCCTCTTTTTTTTCGAGGGAGGGGGTGGTAGGAAAAACTGCTGGTGGTCTAGGCCCAAAGTGGCTACAAAACTTTTACGCTGCTTGTGAATTAATTAAAAGATGAACTGGGCAGGCCAACAAAAGACAAAAAGAAAATAATAAAAGATAAAACTGTAGGGAAGTATAAGAAGTTTAGTGGGTGTAACACAAAGCAGCAGTGTCTTTGGGGTTAACTGCTGATAGGTCCTGTAACCCTTAAGAAAACCTCTATTTTATGGCACCTTTCACTAAGCTAGATTCAAGTAAAAGAAAACATAGACCACAAAATGTGTAAAGAACAATTACTAAATTTATTATAAGGTTTTTTTATAGCAAGGCAATATCGTGCTTGGTCAACATAAAATTCAAATGCAATTAGCCCAAGTCTTATGCTTATGAACGTGGAGAACGACTGAAAGATTGTGATTTGATTAACTTCTTTTGTATCCCTTGGGACATATCAATCAGACTACGCTCAAGGAGCAAAGGATGGACTCCAGTGCGAACGACCAGTTCCTCAAAGCCAATGATTTCCACTGCTTCGTCCTGTTCCAAAATCTGCGAAAGAAATACAGATCATAATGATGAAATGATTGCTAAATTGGTGGCTAAAATATACTGGGTGCTGAAATGTAGTCAGGTATTCTGCATTCACGTGTTTTTAATTTGTACATATATTTCTTTTGAGCTCACCTCATCTTCCTCTAAGCAAAAATTCTCGAAGGCGTCCTCTATTTTGACTGGCTTCATTCGGTGCAGCTCCTTGGCCAAAACTTTGATGGTCTTGGTCAAAACCTTTGGCGAGGCTTTGGTAAGATGGAGAATGTCCTCGAAGGTCAGCAGCTCTTCATTTTCCAACTCCGACTTAATGCGATTGTAGTGCTCTTCCATTGAAAAATCCATTGTAAGTAATTTTGCTGGTATAGTCGTTTGCTTTTTGAATGGCTCACTGTGAATGACAGTTGATAAAATTGTACAGGCTAGCTGATCAATCGGGTTGAAGAATTGTAATCCGAATTCCCTTTTATACAGTAGGCAATGGTTTTTACCTTCACGCTGATTT
This sequence comes from Drosophila rhopaloa, assembly GCF_018152115.1. Classification (NCBI taxonomy): domain Eukaryota; kingdom Metazoa; phylum Arthropoda; class Insecta; order Diptera; family Drosophilidae; genus Drosophila; species Drosophila rhopaloa. The sequence goes on along the minus strand of NW_025335123.1, from coordinate 25,742,664 downwards.
GAGACCTCAGTTCAGTCCGCTTCACACAGTCGCTCAGTCGAGATCGTATCTTAAAACAGTCCCGTATTTTTCTGAATAAGTCTTTATATTTCTTTAATAATTTTACAAAATTTCAAAATGATCCCGGAATTGGTTTTCATGATCGGACCCGTGGTCTCGTCGATTGTTTATGGAATCGTCAATATGTCGTCGGTGGCAACGAAGGGCCGTGAATTTCAACGCATTACAGAAGTCCTGGTCTTGGAGGAGCAGCTCCAGGATATTATTGATACCGGCAATGCCCAACATCTGGAGGTGGACGAGGAACAGGAGACGCTTGCGGAGGTGCTCATTTCCGGATTCAGGGTGGATGTGATCTCCCAGTTCCAGAATGGCCGCAAATAACTGACAAAACAACTTCGTTTTTATCGTTTTTCATCTTTATTTTTGTTAAGAGTTCCCTGTTAATCGTTAAGGTGAATCCTATACCTGAGTAAGTCTGGAAGGACTTGCATCTCGGACATTTTTTGTTTCGCCGAGGACAGCAATGCTCTGTTCCAGCTCTTTTTTTTCGCTTATTAAAAGTCGCCAAAAACGTATTTTTATAAATCTATTGGGATGAGCAGAAAAAATATTACTAATTTTAAAGTTTTAAACGTTTAGTTAGGGAAATATAGAAAATTACTTTTAGACTTTTAGGGCTTAATATTTATCCAGTTTTTAGCAAATTAATTTACTAAGTTTCCCACATAATGGCGATTTAAAACCCCTATTTTGACCCCTTGAAATCCGCTTAAAATGGGCTCAGTATAAAGGCTAGCTGCAACTTGGGTTGACTTTTTCGTGGCCAAATCCGAGAGGACTGAGGGGCGGGGGTGGTTAAAGGACAGGAAAGGGGTAAAGGGGGTAAAACGGGATGGGATGGAAGTGGGTGGTATGCAAATGCGATCCTGCAAGAGAGCAACACAAATGCAATTTGTATAATTGACTGTGACTGTGACTGCTTTTCTGCTGCCTCGGCTGCCTGGGCGCCTTTTCGATTTGGATTGTATTTGGGTTGGTATATGTTTAAACAATTTGTGTGGCCATGTTCGGTGGAACCCCCTCCCCTCCCTCTCCCACTCCCCCTCCCCCTAACTTTCCATTGTGAATGTGTCCTGCATTTTAGTTTCGTCTGCCACGTGCGGTTTTTAGTTTCAGCCTGGTTTTTGGCCAAGTGGGATTGCCAAGCAGTGGGTGGTTGGAATTTGCTCCTTTCGTGTTGCCGGGTTTTGGAATTTGTTTGCGGTTAAATGCAATTAAAAAGAGATTTACAAGCAGCTCGTCTCGCAAAAGTGTCGCAACAGTAGCTCACCGAGCCCAAAGAGGGAGAGAGGCGGCACGAAAGAGACGACACGCGTTCGCTAGAGGGAGACGGCCATACAGCCACAGAAAGGGACAGAACGACCGGAGGCTTGACAAATGTTGGCCAGCATTTAAATGCGAGCATTTTTGCGTACTTCTGGTTGGCATTACGTGCATTATGCTTGCCTTCACTTGAAATAACTGAAATACTCCATATGGCATCCTCTGGTTTTCGAAATTCGGTTTATTTTGGCTTAGTTTTCTGGTTTAATGCAGATACCCAGTTACTTGCCACTTGATATTTTGGGCCAACAAAAATTGTGGAAAATCAAGAAAATTCACAAAATCCGAAATAAAGGAGCAAATAGTGAGTATGAAGGTTTATTGACCTACTAATAGTTCAAATACAGGAGTGCTTGGTTTATTATTTATGGCTATAAAAGCGATGGCCCTGATTTCATGTGTTTGTGTTTGATTTATTCGTGATTTATGTTTCTAGGTGACATAAAGCTCCTATTTTGTTATTTGAAAAATAATGTAGGATACAAAAGATTTAGTAATTATGTAACTTTGATTTAGAGCTGTCAAAAGCTTTATAAATAGATGTATAAAATACCCCTCTAGAAATATGGAAAATAAATGCCAATGAATCAAAGAAAACAGGTTAACAAACCATTTTAATGAGAATACAAATAAAGGACTGAGAACTTATGTTTGATCTAATCGGTCCATAAGTGAATGACTTATTTTCATGGATATCCTTGAATGACGGACGGCATTGAAATGAGCCTGCAAATTGGCTCGTTTGGATTGCGCCAGCACAATTCCCATTAAAATTGACTTCAAGTTATTTACATAGCAATTAATAAATGCCATTACAGCCCAGCAGGCAGTCGGGAAACTGACGCAGCAGGCGATTTTCCTGCGGGGAAAATGGCCCGCGAAGGAGTCCTGCCAAGAGTCCTGCGAGAAGATAAAGAATCGAGGAGAGAAAAAAGGTACATGTAAATATTTGAGAAAAGCACAAAAGCCAAAAGGGACAACAATGCGATGTAATGAAATGAAATGACAAGCGCCTCAAAGGACGGCGAGGGATCAGCAGAAGATATATCGTATAAATTATAAATGCAAACAATAAAGTATTTCCATTCTTGTCAGCCAAGAAGAGGAAAATTAAAAGAAAAATGTTCATACACAGCTGTAAGAAAAGTAATAGGACAGTAATAAAAACATTTCTTACAATGAACAAAGCTAAGGAAAATGCGATGTGAATTTCCTAAAATCAATTTCTTAGTTCTGTTTTAAGGTGCGTAGAAACCATTCTTGCTATCAAATGTTTTTATTATTTTGCAGGAAACTGTTCCTCAATCGCAAAACTTCATGTCCAGGGTACCGACGTTGAACTTTCATCTGGCAAAGATACAAAGATACATTTGACTGAGAGCTGCCAATTAATGCGAATATTTCTCTGTGGGAGTCAAGGACGTGATGCGACTCCCTTTTTGCAACCCGGCCACTTTGTTTGCCTTGGTTTTTTGCAATTTTCCAAATTACATTTGGAAGTTTTGCATTTCCACTTTCTGCAACTCGGGCTTCTCTGCTTTTCCACTGCTCTGCTGTTTGGGCTTAGAGCAGAAATATTTGTATATAAATATTTGCCATGCTTTGTTCGTTTTCTTTTAACGATTTCAAGCATTTCTTTCACTCGGTGTGTGGTCGCTCCTTAAATATATTTCCATGTTTGCCCTGGCTGATTGTAATGCAATTTGTATGCATTGTGCATGGCCAAGCTGGGGGAATCCCCGGCAAAAGTCGGGCAATCTGGCAACCCTTTCGGGACTTCCCCAGCAACTGCAATTGTAACTGCAACAGAAATTGCAGCTGCTGCCGCAAGTGGTGTAAAATTATGTCAGGTCGCATATTATTTGCTCGATGGAAATTAGTTTTTGGTTTTCACCAGCCCTTAATGCATACAAATGTCCAGGCGATTAAGGCATGCCTCTTGGGTTCAAAGCAAATATTCGGTAACAAAAAACTCCCTTTAAGGACCAGAACTTAAGTCCTGGGCAAAGAGGGTGTTGCTGTCCTGCGAAACAATTGCAAATCAAAATATTGCACTTGCAGCCAATTGACCGGCAAAACAGATCGTGCAAAAGAAAACTGAAAAGGCAAAAGCAAAGGGGAAAACGTAAAAAAGGAAAACACATAAAAAATAAAACGAGTTGGACTTAAATGAACGAAGTCTTAAATACCCTTAAAAATAAATGTGGAAAATATATTTAATGTTTAAAAAAAATAAAAAAAAATATAAATATAAATAAAGAAAAATAAATAAATATTATACTTATAGATAAGGGTTTACAAATTTAATGAGAAGAAAATATATTTAAACTCAATGTTTTATAGAATAGAACTTGCAGTTGTTAATTTGTTTTAATAAATAACAAGACATTTATATTTGTTATAAAACTGATTTTTGGAATCAAAAGGAGTAGAGAGACATATTAAGTATACGCCATGTGAGGGTATGTGAAAAACAAGGCAAGTGTCCCCCTCGATGTCATTACCAATACAACTCACTTGTCCGGCAGTTGGCTTTAACAATGACATCGGACTTGGACTTCGTACTCGGATTCAGACTCGTATTCGGAATCGGAATCGGACCGGGTTAGCGGCCATAAGCAGATCCCGCATCACAGGGCAGCTGAAAGTGAGCGCATTTGGCCTTTTGTTTCAGGCATTTGAGCTTCCAGTTTTTCCGAAGGGGTTTCGTAGTGGTGTTCAGAGGGCGTTTTGATCCCGGCATTCATTTCAGGCCATTGAAGAAAGCGTCAGCACAATCGCTTTGAATGGAAACCCATGTGCAATTGACTCGCATCTCATCGAAGGACTCCCCCTTTTTTTTGCCAGCTTCTGCCAAGTGTGTCATTGCGAATGTCATACAAATTGTGGAATGTCTTCAGTGTCGGAGTCTGGTTTGAGCTGTCAAATGGGAGTGGGGGTTCTTAAGGGGGCAAACGGGGGCAATGAACAATTCAGCTTGCACTTTGACACCAATATACCAAAAGCGACCGGGGAAATGACGTGGCTGAATAAACGGAAATGAATGACGGCTTGTGCACATTTTTAAATCAGGAATAAGAAGTAGAAAGTACTCAAAAAAACCCAATTTACATTTCCTTTATTTATGTATTTATTAACGTTCTTATGTATAACCTTCTATTTTATGTATATTTAAAAGCTTTAGCTATTTACCTAATTATTTATTCTCTAGAAAACTAGAAAACGAACCAAGATCGCAGGCACTATTTAATCTGGCTAATGACAGTATGGTATTTAATAGATTGTTGGTCATGCCCCCAAGCTGAACTCGTTTGCTGTTGATATTTTTCTCCCTTTTTTTTACCAACACACACACAGCTTGTAACTAAATAATCTTTGTGTAAAGTTTTTCTTTGTGGCGCTGAGCAGGAAAAAAAGAGGAAGTTGGTGGAGCTTAGGAGACCGCCTGTTGTGAAGCAGCCTGATCCTGCCCATTGCCGGAGGGAAAAGGACACAGGGCCAGCAGAATCAGTTGGCTATAATCCACCGAAAGCTGCGTGACAAGAGCTGCAAAATGAAAAGAGATGTGGATTGGCCAGTGCACTGGGATAAAACTCAATGATTAACCATTTTAAAATAAGAAGGAATCATTTTAAATTGCGGTGGCAATCACTATTTTATGTTTAACTTGAAATAAGTATATCAAGTAACTTTTTTTTTCAATTAATTACTAGGTTGGGAAATATTCTTATTCTATAATTCGGGTCTTATTAAGTTACGCTTTAATATTGAATAAACCTTACTGTTGTATACCAATTAAATTATTTTGATTATTGACTTAGACTTCAAACTTTGAGTCTCTTTCCGTATTTTAAATCTCTTTTAGAAAATTCTTAAAGTTTATTTTCCTACAGTGTTGTGGCAACCTTAAGACTTTGATTAGTTGCATTTATTGGAAGCTGGCCAATTTATTTTTATCGAGTACATCTGGCACTTCAGCTAATGCGTTAACGTTACGGATCAAAGTTTGGTAATCGCCTTATATGGTCACACGAGCGTCGCTTAGCCCGAAAAACTTCAGCTCTGGCCACACTGGGCGGCGAAACTTTTCCCAAGTGACCAAAAATAAAAGGTCGAGAGTTCGAGTTCGAGGTAGAGAAACGTGGCCAGAAATGGCTGGAAAACAAGCCACAAGCTGCGCAAGTGGTGTAAGTTTGTTGTGCCCCTCTGAGCCACATTCGCATTCGATTTTTTTGTTCCAGTACTTTTGGTTAAGAACTTTACGCTGCTTCTTTGGAGATTGTTTTTCATTTTCCTATTTTTTTTTCGAGAGAGAGACAGAGAGCAGTGCAAGCATGATAAAAGTAAAACTTTATGCAATAATAGGGGGCGATGTTGGGGGCGGGGCAGGCTGTGTATTTGGTTCAAGGCTGGACCAAACGGACGGGCCCGTGGTGCACGTTATTGCCAACATATGTTGCTCGATATTATAAAACTACCGGCAGTTGTGGGGTGGGAAAAAAGGGGAGGGGGGCAAGTACCCGGAAAGTTGCATGCAACTTTTTGCTGCCACAAATCATGTTCCTCTTTTGGAAAACAGCCCGCACTTAATTTATGTCCGTTCTCCCCATTACAAATTGCTATTTATTTATTTATCTATTTTTATTTTAAAAACTGTTACCCGCACGCCAATTGACTCGATTGATTATTTATGCGACGGCGGTGTAATTTGTTGGGCTAATTACATCAAATATGTTTACAGTGCAATTTAATTAATTCAAACTGGTTGCAGTTCAGTTGGTTATTGGCTGACAGTTGGATAATTTGATGGCGAGGACCTGTCAGCATGGCAAATATCGGTCTAAAGGCGCGCCCTTATTGAATACCTCCTGTGTTTTCCGGGTGTCCATCACATGTTGCGCCTGCCAAATATTGTCCTGTCATCGAGGGGCTTCTTATTGTCTTCGCTTCAAAACAGCTTTCCTCTCCACTTTTTTTGTTGCCCCTTTTCCCTCGATTTCCCCTTATTCCCCACTGCTATTGCCAAGTTTTGGGGTCTATTCGAGCTGTCACACGCCCCCAGTTCCTTTTCCGAATTACCGTTTGCATTTTTTTACAACTTCTAATAACAGAAAAGTGCTGCTGATTTGGTTCATCACTTCAGTGTCATTTCCGCAAATGCTACACGGATAAAAAATCGTACCAAATTGTGGCTTATTAAAATGCACAAATATACATATATTAAAAACTTGCATTTTTAATTTAATCACTTATTATTCGAATTGCTTTATTTTATTCACTCCAAGTGTCAGTTAGCTTTATCCCATTTAATTTGGGTCCTTCCCTAACATATCCACCCATTCAACCATCGTCCTTTTTCTTTTCTGGCCTTCACCAGATGTCTGTCGTTTGCGTTTCATTTTATTTTATCAAATGAAATGCCGTCAAAACAGAGACAACCAAGTCTTCTTGTCTCTTTTTTTTTGCCAGCTTTCGGTATGTGTGAGAAATGCAAATCGGCGAGGGCAGATTGCTTGCTTTTGAACATTAAAACTCAAAAATAATTTTAAGAAAGTAAAAAAAGAAGGGAAGGTATCCCACTCTAATAAAGTATTTATTTAAAAATGCCATAACTAATATGACTTTTTCATCTATATAATAGACTAATAATAATAATAATTTTACCAAAACATCAAGACCTAAAAGCAAAGTTAAATTAACTTGAAACATAAATAAAATTCTCAAAAATTATATATAGGATTAACCAGCTATTTTTATTTTTAAACAATTAATTTAAAATTACTGGTATGAACTACACGACATTTGTTTGCTTTTTTACTAGCCAAGAAATATGTTAAACAGTAGTTAAAACCTCCTCTCAATATTACATTTTTGAATATGTTTTCAAACCACCCGTGAGCTCTCCTCAATACAATAAAAATAAGCACTGAGAATAAAAAAAGAAGAGCGAAGTGCGGAAGCGCAACTCCCGATGCCATAAAAAACAAATCTTGCCATAAAAATGCTCAACATAATTTAACAAAATAGCAATATCTCCCCTTCAGGGGGCTGAGTTTTTCGGGGAGTCCCATAAAAAGTGTACAATAAACGAAAACTAAGTGGCCCACCAGCGGTTGGGGAGGCGGTGGGCGGTGGGCGGGGCCTGTAGGCGTGTCTCCTTAGGCTCGGGCTTAATAAATGCAAATGTGTCCAAGTATGAACAATTATAGAAAGGAAATTTGCATTAAAAATTTATGTACTCTCTCTTTTTGTCTCTCGCCGCGGAGATAAAGCGTCGCAAGTGCGACATAAATTTTAGCCATTCCCCACCAACTTTTTTGCACAGAGAAAAATTAACCAAATCAAATTACAAAAATTGTTACACTTAAATGATATTTTGTACCTATCAAAATGGTAAGACTTTAAAGTAAATCTCTAATCAGAGAGAACAATTCTGTAATAGATTTGCCTGAACCAAAAGTAATTTTATTTTTATATGAAAGATTTTTTCTCAGTGCATAGCTTTTCCTTCCCCCTGCTTTATAATGGCCTCAGAAGCCCCAAGGAAACATTCATTCGCACAGATGTCTTTAGTTGTTGTCCTCGTCCTTGTTGTTGTTGACAGTTTTGAGTACTTTGTTTCGTTGTTGTTTTACACAGAACAAAAATACGAAAAAAAAGAATTTTTAAAAATGATATTTGTACGTTTTTATTCAAACTTTTATTTAAGGTATTATTTTATATCTAATATATACAACATTCAAATACTTCGTGGAGTTTGTGTATAGAAAGGTATTGACCTGTTTTTGAAAGTGATTGATTACTGTTAAGAAATATTCAAATATTTGTAAAGCTACATTATTGATTATTATATTTTAATTATTATTATAATTTTGAACAATATCTTAACTTTTTTGAATTGAAACAGTTGTTTTCCAGTGCAGTTCTGTGGCTGCTGTTGCTGTTTTGTGGCTGTGCATGGAGGCCTAACTAGCAGGAAGTCATTAAGTTGTTTAGCTCGCAGTGGCAGCTTCTTTAATATTCTTTCATACTTCCGTAGCATGTGACATGAATGCGGGGGCCATTTTTTGGTTTTGGCCAGCAATTTGCCTGCAAATATGGCCTGGTTTTTGGGGTTTTCGACTTGGGCCAATTAGCCGAAGCGATTCCTATGCGAATCCTGCTTGGCGGTGAGTGTGGGAACCTATCAGTGGCCACATCAATATAGCCTTGTAAATTGCCGTAATTCTTGACTCCGTTTTCGGGCCCTTTTTGTCTGGGCCAGTTAACAGCTCATAAGTCATTTCTTTATGACCCTCAACCCAATTGGACGCCCACTTAACAGCTCATAAAGCCGAAAGCCTTCACACTTAATAAATATTGTAATTGTAAAATAAAATGCATAAAAATGAACAGAAGAAAGCAAGAGTTGAATGTTTTAATTCTCTTACTGGTATCTTTATGTATTTGCAATTAAATTTGTATGGTATTTTGTGTTTTCTTTAAGAGATTGATATCATATTGAAATGGTATATTTAAATATTACACATTATAAATAAAAATATAATATGTTTCCATTTTGCATACTTATTTAAAAATGTAATAAATGTAAATGGCAGCTAAAGAGATTCAAATAAAAAGAATGTTCCTTTGGCAACGCAGCAAATCCTTTTTCGGCTGCAGCATCCTCAAAGTCAAAGTGTGGATGCCCTTGGTTATGGAAAAAGTCAGGAATATGGCCTGAAGAAGAAACAAATATTTGTTGATTTGTTTGTAACCAAGACCCAGACAAAGGGGGCCAGGAAAAAAACTTTTTATTGCCCGACCGCCGCCCAAAAATTCGGAAACCCATCTTATCAATCGCCCAAAAAAAGGGGAGGAGAACAGGAAATATTTTGTGGCAAAGGAATTTCATATTTTTTTGTACTCTCTTCCCTTTTTTTTTGATTATTGCTCGATATTTGTCAGTCAGTGAAACTTTGGAGCGTTATTTAGCCATAAGAAATCAAACTTTCTTAATTAACTTTCTTGAGCGGCGTCGACGGCAGATAGCTGGGTTGGGTGGTAAGGGGGTGGGCGGGCGAAAGGGGGAGGGTGAAAGTAAGAAAATTAAAAAACTCCAAAGGGGAAAAAGAGAAATTGTTGGCATTTTTTGGTGTAAAATGTAAGTTACAAAGAAAAAATTGTCATAGGGAGAGAGGTTATGTCACGTGTATGTTTTCCTCTCCGTCGCACACATCTGCCCTCCCTTTCCCTTTCTTCTACTCCTTTTTTTCTCACTGTGGAGTTGTATTAAAAGTTTTATTGATTTTCAAGTTTGAATGATAACTTTACAAGAGTTTTTCGCTTTTTCTGTGTCTGGGTACAAAATTGTTAAATTGCTTGTTATTGACAAATACAAGTGCAGAACTGCGTGGGCGATAGGGACGGGAACAGGGGCCTTAGAAAGAGATGGGTAGTGTGTGCTAGAAAGAGAGAGCTTCTTGTACCGGCTGCCAAAGTTATCAATTCCAATTATGTAACCAAAAATAATTTGAAAACTTTGCAGCACTTTTGCAAAAGACCAACACACACATACCACCCCACCTATACAATCACACACACCCACAGCCACACACACACTCTTGATGGCTTCATAAGTTCATACTTGTTACCTGTGACTTGTCAAGTATTTGACTTTATCTCTGGACCTGGACCCGAGCTCCAGATTCCGTTCCGTCGAGTTCAGTTCGGTTGAGTTGAGTTGAGTTGAGAGTTTGGCTTTTGGGTTCTTGGGTTTAAGTTTTTGGCCAAGTTTTATGCTGCGATTTGAGTTTCAACGAGACCTCGTTGCTGTTTTTTTAGTAATTTTATTCACTTTCCGTCTGTTCTATTAAGTTAATATTGTTTAATAATTTCTCCTTAATTTGTATACCCCCACTTTTACAGAAATAAGCCACCTGTTTTCAGTGCATCATAACTTTGGCAAATATAGAGAGATTATAGAAAGTCATTCCTTTTGCCACTAGCTTAACTCGGTACCACACTTTTTTTTATATTCACAGGATGTCATAATGATATAGAACAAAACTCGAACCAAAAGTAAGCACTGAATTTTTATTTATTTTTAATTTATGTTGCTAATAAACTTTAAACATTTATGGTAAACTCCTTCGCCTTCTCTTTTCTTTTTACTTAAAACTTTATCCCCTGAATATTTCCATTGGATGACATATCCCGAATACATTTTTCAAAGAGACTTAACAGTAAGAGAAAAGAATCCTCTGCAAATATTTAGTGAAAGTAAACCTCCATATTTGGTTGAAATTATTTTTGATTCGGGCCTTGACATTCCATTTGCCAGCTGCTCTGGCATTTTTTACTCTCGACTTTAACTACCTGGAAATACCTGGCCAACGAACTTCAGTCGAATTCTTGGGCGCTTAAAGCGCCTGGCAACTTTTCCGTAAGTTTTTCGCATTTTCATGGCAGTCAATTTGCTAAATCAAGAATGCGACAGCCGCACAAAGGGAAGGGGGCGGGAAAATAAATATGCCAGCCTTCAGCTTTCCGCTTTCCTCGGGTGTTGGACGCCAAAAGGAACCCGATGCGCCCTGAATTTCCCCAACTGCTCCGTTTTTCCTTCTTTTTTATGTATTTCACTTATTGATGAGTGAAAATGCTGTTGACATTATTTGTGTGGTCGCCGCCAGTTGGTCGCCCAATGCAATGCAAATTTGTTGACACAAACTCAAGCTGAGACCACACAGCCTGCACTTTCAGGGGATATAACGTATATCCCCCATCCGCATAAATAAATATATATATATATATATATATATATGTATTTAGTGTATATGGAAGCTCATCGCCGATCCCCTTGCCAATCGTTTTGCCCCTGAGAATCAAAGTCTCGATTCTCGTAAAAATGATTCATGATATCGCATTATTTCCGTATCATTTGTAATTTCCAGTTTCCTGCTTATTTTCACCAGCCACACACACAGACAGGGCCAAAAAGAGAGGGCAATAGGGTGCGGTGGGAAAGAGAGGGAAGGCAGAACCAGAACTGTTGCAATTACTATCTATCTGGTATTTTATAACTTTTGTGCTCTTCCTTCTCCAGACTCCTTCTTCTTCTTCATCTTCTTCTGCTGATTACAGCAGCCAAGTTACAGACACACAGATAGAAACACACACACACAGATACAGATACGCAGACACACAGATACTTTCAGGGGCGAAGTGAGAAAATTAAACAAAAGGGGGACATATATAATTTATTTTCAGGAATATTTAGACCTTACTGGATAAAAATGTAAAACAGTTTAAAATAATGTTAGGTAAATTTTTGTTATTTTAGAAAGGGATAACTTGATAAAATACAATATAGTTTTAATCAAATCTTTATAAGATATTATATGTTTATAATATATATTTATTTTTATTTTATTTATAATTTATTTATATATGTTTTTGGGATTATCAAAATAACTTAAATCCCTCTCAGATGCGCCCCTGTTCGCATTTAGAGACGAAGTCAGAGAGCCACAGTTACAGGCGTTGCCGTCGTCGTCATCAAGGTCCTGGTTCGCCCCGTCGCCTCCCCCCCAAATCTTTGCCATTCCTTTTTTTTCCCCACCGCCTTTGTCCTTATCCGTATCCTTTGTTCACAGGCACAAATACAGAAGCAGATACAGATACTACTGTGTGTGGCTGCTCAACACTTTTTCTTGTAGTTTTTGATGAACATTTAATTGAATTCTCCCACTGCACTGCGCTTTGTCTTTCGCCCACACACATTGACGTATCTGGTAGCCGATATACATATAGAAATAGGACATATAGACAGACCTATCTGCACCTCCATTACAGCGGATATATCCCACGGAGCGCACAAGAAGTTATGCTTTCACTGCTTTCTTCGCCTAGCCTTTCGCTTTCCCCCCTTTCACTGGCTGTGTGTGTGGCATCTAATTAAAATTGCAATCGGAATTTTCCAGCTCGAGCGGCGACAAAAAGGAAATTTATCCATAAGCCAGCGGCAAGCTACTTGCAGACACAGATACTGAATGCTGGATACTGGAGACAACTTATCGGATGTCCATGGCACAAAAAGAAACTCTGGTTTTTGCGGTGATTTTAGGGCGATTCATTCGAAACAGTTTATCAAAGGTTTTAGCCCGGGGATTAATTGTGTCTTTGTAAACGGAAAAGGTAAGACTAAAACCATTTAGTACACTTTTTGTACCCTTTGCAGAGGGTAATATAATTTCACTCAAAACTTGCCACTCAGTGAAGAGCTGCACTCCTAAGCCCACAACTTTTCTTAAAAACATCAGATTTTAAAGTGGCATACTTCAAAGTGATCGTGGTTTGATTCCCTAAAAATCTGTGTTTTTAGTTTACTTTTTTTTTTTTGGTCGATTTTTCACCATTTTTAATGATGTAACCCCTTTTTCATGTAACCCCAAATTTTCAACAAATGGCTCTGCAGAAAAGTGTCCAAAAACTGCACTTCTAGGCTCATAACTTTTCTTACAGATATCCGATTTCAAAGCGGCATACCTCAAAATGATTGTGGTTTAATTCGCTAAAACATTTTTTTTGTTGGGTCGATTTGTCGTAATTTGCAATAATATTGATTAAATTTGATGTCACAATTCCAAACACTTTTTCAATTGCAAGTTAAAAGTAATTCTTTAACTGGAAAATTTAAGAAGATGCATAGATATTTCAAAGTACACTAAAGAATCGATAAGTGGTTAATGTCCCACTTGCAGCTACTTTCTCGATTTCTCTCGGGCTAATTGAGCCAGTTCCACAGTGGCTGCAACTATGCAAATAACCCCAGTTGCCCTCTCGTCGTCTCAATGGAGGTCCTGCCACCAGGACTTCCCCTTTCTGGGGGATGAAAAGGGGGGAGTCCCCGGCCAGGACATCAACGCCAACAAAAACAAAAATAACAAGAAAGGAAAGCTAACTTCGGGCGGAGCCGAAGTTGAAATACCCTTGCAGAATATTCTGCAAATTATATTCTCCAAAATCATTCATAATGCATTCTTAATACTCATAAAAAATCCCAACTTCCTAACTTTAAAAGCACCAAAGTTATATCATTTCCAATCGTTCAGTTATATGGCAGCTATAGAATATAGTCGGCCGATCCTTATGAAATTTGATATGTCGGATTGATTAGGCAAAAATAAAACCCATAGAAAATCCCAACTTCCTAACTTAACAAACACCAAAGTTATGGCATTTCCGATCAATCAGTTATATGGCAGCTATAAGATATAGTCGGCCGATCCTTATGAAATTTGGTAGGTCGGATTAATTGGCCAAATATAAAACCCATAGAAAATCCCAACTTCCTAACTTTACAAACACCAAAGTTATGGCATTTCCGATCAATCAGTTATATGGCAGCTATAAGATATAGTCGGCCGATCCTTATGAAATTTGGTACGTCGGATTGATTGGCTAAATATAAAACCCATAGAAAGTCCCAACTTCCTAACTTAACAAACAGCAGAGTTATGGCATTTCCGATCAATCAGTTATATGGCAGCTATAGGATATAGTCGGCCGATCCCGGCCGTTCCGACTTATATACTGCGTGCAAAGGAAAGAAGGGTGTGTGCAAAGTTTCAATTCGATATCTTTAAAACTGAGAGACTAGTTCGCGTAGAAACAGACAGACGGACAGACAGACGGACAGACGGACAGACGGACAGACGGACAGACGGACAGACGGACAGACGGACAGACGGACATGGCTATATCAACTCAGGAGGTGATCCTGATCAAGAATATATATACTTTATAGGGTCGGAGATGTCTCCTTCACTGCGTTGCACACTTTTGACCAAAATTATAATACCCTCTGCAAGGGTATAAAAAGAGAAAGAGAAACAAAAACAAAAGCAAAACAACGACCCTGACGACGGCAATATCAAACAGTAAATAGATAAAAACAACATGACTTAATGAGTGGTATTTATTTTTATGCTAATTACTTTCGAATAAGCAGGAGTTCTCTGGGGGGTGGGGAGTGGCGGGGGGTGGCGGTGCAGCTTGCCTTAACGAGTGGGGCAATAATTGTTGCAGAATCCTGCAGCGGGACTCCTTGAGGCTGTGCTCGCTCGGCAATGTTTGCATAAAGTAAATGCCATTATACAAGCAAGTTGCGCTGTAAATTCACTTCAAATGTACGAAAGCACTCGCCCTGAAAGCCGTAAAGTATGCGATATGACAGCGCATAAAGGATGCGAGGATGGGGGATCCTTAACCAAGGTCCTTTATCAGATTGTCACCACCCCACTGCCGCCCTTGCATTCTTTTTCTCTCTCCTTTTTCTGTATTTATGTTTTAGAACCCCGTTTTGTTTCTTTACATAAAACACATTTAACTTTTAGAACCCCTTCTTATTTATTAATATATGTATAACACATTTAGCATGGATAATTTTTTTTCAAGTAAAATATATTTTTTTTGTTTAGTATTAGAACAAACTAATCAATTTTTTAAACATAAAATTTTTTTTTACATTTTTTAGCTAAAACATTAAATGGTTTTGTATTTAAGATGGCTCTTCCAATCGCTCTTTCAGGATCATTTCGAGATGGAGACCGCGCTTCGCTCCACTCAACTGCTCAATTTCCCCTTGGGTGAGCCACAAGGAATTGCGGGAATGGGGCAGCTGTTTGCCATCGAGTTCGGGACGAGCTCTGCCGGAATTGGTCACCAATCGGAGGACACTCCGACCCTCCGACATGGTGCGATCGTGGACGGTGATGGAGGCGTAGAGGGGTCGGGTACTGGGAACACTCTGCGTCCAAATGAGGTACATTTCCAGGTTTCCTGGGTCAATGGTCTCCTTTGGACCTTGTCTCTTTTGATCTTTTGAGGCATGACTTTTGTAATCCGTTCTTTTGCTGTGTATGAGGTCCTGGTTGTGAGTTTCTCCCATGCTTTTTGGCCACGCCTCAGCTCTGAAGTCCAGGCGTTCCACCCTCCTGGGAAGGCACTTTCCTGTGTGAGGACTCCTGAAATGCAGGTATTCCTCCGTTCTAGGGTTTCCGTAGTCGTGTCTTCGCTGATTAGGGAACTCCTCCTCCTCCTCCTTCGATTTCATATCCCTATCCTGCGATAGCCACTCGAAGAAGGCACACTTCCGCACCAGAACCAAAACGGGCTGATGATCCGCCACCGTTTGCAATCCCGAATCCGGCGGGACACGATTTCGATGACAGAGTTCCTGTTCGCCGGGTAATTTGCCCACTTCGCCACGTTTGCCTCCGAAAAGCAGGACGCCCAAGCAAATGGTGTGGCGCGGAGTCAGTCGCTGGGGATCGAAGACCAGGGTGCAGCGCTCTCCCTCGAAAGCCAGGTGAAAATGATCGTTAGCAGAGGCCGGGGTCAAGTGCTGTTCCTTCAGGTGGACGAGCAGGTCCAGCGAGGAGATGGTGGCCAGACAATTACCCAGAGGACATTGCAAAGGAGCTCGAGTCAGGTGACCCAAAACAAGTTTGGGTTGAGTCTTGGCATCGGACTCGGAGTTTTCATAACGCCTAATTAGCTTTAAGGCCATGTTTCCAAAGCTGTGTTTACTTCTTACAATAAACATATGTGTTCACTATACAACTCATTACATTTTCACACGCCTACTGTTTTGCAATGAATGAAAGTAATAAAGTTATCATTGCCCTCTGAAATGGACAAACACTGTGCGCCGCAAAATGAACTTATTTCATCATATGGATAAATTCGATTTTTGTTTTGTAATGAATTAATGCTTCTTGTAATTTAATCATATGCTCTTTTGGTCACTTGATTGTATTTATTTATTTTGTAATTTAAATAACATTATTAACCTTTGGTGTATTTCATTTACATGCTTTTTATACCCTTGCAGAGGGTATAATAATTTCAGTCAAAAGTTTGCAACGCAGTGAAGGAGACATATCCGACCCTATAAAGTATATATATTCTTGATCAGCATCACCAGGAGAGTCGATCTAGCCATGTCCGTCTGTCCGTCTGTCCGTCTGTCCGTCCGTCTGTCCGTCTGTCCGTCTGTCCGTCCGTTTCTACGCAAACTAGTCCCTCAGTTTTAAAGCTATCTGCTTGAAACTTTCCCAAAAGTTGTCTTTCTATTGCAGGTAGTATATAAGTCGGAACGAGCCGGATCGGGCCACTATATCATATAGCTGCCATATAACTGAACGATCGGAAATGCCATTACTTTGGTGTTTTTAAAGTTAGGAAGTTGGGATTTTCTATGAGTTTTATTTTTGGCCAATAAATCCGACCTACCAAATTTCATAAGGATCGGCCGACTATATCTTATAGCTGCCATATAGCTGAACGATTGCAAATGACATAACTTTGGTGTTTTTAAAGTTAGGAAGTAGGGACTTTTTATGAGTATTAAGAATGCATCATATGAATAATTTTGGAGAATTTAATTTATAGAATATTCTGCAAGGGTATATCAACTTCGGCTCCGCCCGAAGTTAGCTTTCCTTTCTTGTTAAACATTAATTAATTAGTTACTCTTGGGTTGAATTATTTAATTAGCATATGATGTTTAAGTGATTAACTATGATTTCTTTATGATTTTTTGCGAGAATTGATCAAAAATAAAAATTTTCAGCTGAGAGTGCCAATCGATTGGAAATTTTATAACGAAGTTAACGAGGTATGACATTTCACTATCTGACCAATATTTCCCGGGGTTTTGATCAAAAAACTAAATTGGATTTTTCGAGGTTTTGGCCTTTCTCTTCGAACTTGGCCAAAGAATGATTGCTTTGTGCAGCTGAGGAGCTAAACTATTGATTTGGTTTATGAACATTTATATTTTGATATTTTGTTTTTAAGTGTTAATTAGCTAAGTAACTTAGGTCCATCCGTCTGAATCACTAAGTGTAATACGATAACCTAGGTAACATTTTCTAAGTAAAATACGTTAAAGCTGCATTTTTTTGTCGGCATTCCATTCAGAAATAAAAATAAATCAGAGCTGATTCTTGCGCTTCCGACCGGGTCGCACGGCATACAGGTCGTCGGAGATGAGTCTGCCTGCTCGGGATGCGGCCAGGAGGCGCCTCTCGTGCACCTTGCGGTGCTTGGTGAGGTGATCCGACCGGGCGAAGCACTTGGCGCAGTAGTCGCACTTGTAGGGCTTCACCCCGGAATGGGAGCGCTTGTGCCGGGCCAGCTCATCGGAGCGGGAGAAGCGCCAGACGCAGTCGGGCCAACTGCAGACGTAGGGCTTCTCGCCCAGGTGCCTCCTCAGATGGGCCTTCAAATGGGCGGGCTTGGCATAGATCTTGTCGCAGTTGCCGAAGGTGCACAGGTAGCCCCTCTCGCCGGCGGCGTTCTCGCTCATCTGGAGGGCAGGAGTGGCAGAAGTGGCAGCAGGAGGAGGATTAGGACTGTCTGGATCAAGGACCTCCGGTGGTGGTCCGGCCAACCGGAGATTACTGTTACTCTCCTCCAGGAAATCCGCACAGTTGTCCGTGCACAAAGGCGTTCGCTCCGGCAGAAAGTCCACCAGCTCGGGAATCTCCACGAAGTTATCTAGTAGACGCTGCTCCCAGTCACTCAAGTCCGGCGGACAGGCGGTCAAATCGTTGAAGTCAATGAACAGCGAGGGATCTGCCTCCTGGACGGGGCCACCATTGTTGTTGCTGTCCAGCGTGATGATGCCGTAGTAGTCCGATTCCTCCAGGTGGCCACAGTCGAACGACTCCTCCGCATAGGAGCCCCCAAAGTCCACCAGAGTGGACGTGTTCAGGAGGGCATCGCCGCCGGCCAGTGGCTCCTCGTCCAGATCGCTGTACAGCTGCTGGAACCCGCCCGTCGCAAAGAAGTCCATGATCGCAAATGAGCGGTCTCCGGCCGAGTGTCCAAATATTTATAATATTTATAATATATCCAGGGACCACACTCCGGCTGAGTGACGGACGTCGGAAAAATTGATGAGAGCTATCGGATCTACGCAGCAATCGCAGGGCTTTCAACTCACAGATGCCCTATTTTCTTGTACTTCATTTCACTTGCTTGAGGCCCAGACAACTGCGATTTCAAAAATTTCGAACTAAAATATTACACAAATAATTAACAAAAAAGCGTTAACAAATGAAGGTAGTTTTTATAAATGTATTTTAAAGATAAAGGGTTTTTAATTAAATTTGATTAGAGAATAATAACACAAGTAAACGAATAAACATCATTCCCTCCGCTATCTGAAAAACACTGGGTAGTGTTTTCACTTCCACTGATCCGTGATCCCAGGATCCCTGGGGAATAATTAACTGGCGAACGTATCTAATGCGCTGCCGGCTTTATTTGTCCGCTCCGCCAGAGATTTATAATATATACTAGTATGTGTCCGACTCCGCCAGATGTTTGCCATTGACGGCGACACATGCGCGGTTTTTGGTGGCCGGCTTCGGGTATTGAAATGGAAATGGGAATTGGAATGGGTATGGGAATCGGCTCGGCTTGGTATTGTGGTTATCAGGGTATCGGGGTTCCGAGTGCCAAGCGGTGTCAGGCCGATCTCTGAACATAATCTAGAGCCACCTGATCGCTCTCTGTGTCTATTTGCCACGCCACGCCATCCCATTCTTCTGTTTTTGTTTTGCTCGCCGGACTATAAACACAAATTTGTTGTTAATTAATGACCATTACTGGCGAGCTAGATATGCCCGGGGGATAGGATGCAAATGGATATGGATATCGATATGGATATTCCCGGTCGATCACAACAACTGCGTGTATGTGTGTCAAGTGAGACGCCGAGATATGGCTTTGGATTCACGGAAACGTATCTATCTGCAAGTGTGTCTCTGTTTTTTGGCTTGGCAACGGTCCATTTGCAGCATATGGACATCTCTGAAAGGCAGATAGTGCTTTTGGGGATTTTTTCAGATGACGTTCTAACAATTTCGATTAAATTAGTTAGGCTGGCAAATGTGGGAAATGTATAAATAAATAAAAACACTATTGATAAGGGCCATTTATGATTCTTAATTTGATTTTTGCAACATTACAGTTTGCCGAAACTTAATTATTTGTAATATATATTCTTAATAAATAAATATCTTTAAAAATCACTAAGACATTGTGTTAGTTTGCAGTATACTCTGTAATAGATATCTCCATATATTCCCTTTTATTTACCCCGCTTTCGCTCTTAACATCTTTATTTCCTTGGCTGTCTGTTTTGCTCTTGCTCCGCGCCTCCTGCTCCTTGTCTACGCCATTTCCGCATCCTTTTTGGCTGGCAGCCTTTTGGAAAATTAACATAAATTTAACGTGCGTCTGGCGTTTAAATTTACTTTCGCCTAATGAAATAATCAGCAGCTGTAAATCCTTATGGGCAGTAATACCCCATCCACTTTCGCCAGTTTTGGCGGCCTACGCGTTTTACGCTAATTGATATTGCAAAAATCAAAGGCTGCGCGCGGGCATTAAAAGGATTTAAGGGATATCAAGTGGTCTGGGGTTTGGCATTCAGGATTCGGGATTCGGGACTCGGTATTCGGGATTCTGGATTGTGGGATCTGGCTGTGACTTCGACTCTGGCAATTTGTAATTACGAGTATTGCGACTCTGATTTCTCTACATATTTCCATTTGTGTGGCATGAGTGGCGTGGTAAGGATAACATAAATTAGTATGCAGCCTGCAGGCATCTCTGCTATTTTGCCATAGCTACTAGTTCACTTACTTACAGATCCATAAGCAAATATAAACATGCACTGGAATATACGGCACTCTCCTATCTATAAATTATAAAAAACAAACGAAATCTTACTTTAAGAGAATAATGCCTAAAAGCTATGAATAAATTGGATTTTAATTAGGGATTTTAATCAATTGCACTTTTAATCCCTAGATAGTCCCCTAATGTTTTTATTCGCTTTTAAAAAATCCATAACTTAAGCATTTTCTGGCAGTGTAGAGGAATGTGTAACCACATCTATCTATGCATCAGACTGCAAATACATTTCTCTCTTCAAATGTGTGTGTGTTCGGACCGCAAGTGTCATAACGGAAATTATGCATACAATTTTACTGTAAATTGCACTTGGCAAAATGTTGTCACCTCAGTTTAGTTTAACCTCCATAGCCACCCAAAACTCCATTCACTTAAACTGGACATTCTGAAGCCGGTTGCAAAGTATTTACGTGGCAAATCCGAAGATTAAAGCCAAAAATCGGACAAAAGATACTGCACAATTGTTGTCCTGGCAGCAGTCAAATGAGCTAAGCGGTTGTCAGGATAAATTCGGGGGATATAGAAGGGGGTATGGAAGGGGATATAGAAGGTCGCTCCGGTTGCCTAGTTAGTCCGACTTGCCCTTATCAATCGCAGCTGAGCTGCTTGTTTTCATTGGATTAGACAAGTTTGTTTTGCCTTCGAGTTGCGAGTTCGAGTTCGAGCTCTCCTCCGAATATAGAAGAGCTTACTGCTGTGGCAAATTAAATCGGTATCTGCAACTGTGTCTAAAACTTGTATCTTGTATCTTGTATCTGGACTCGAGTTTGTGTGCCGTGATTATGGGCATTTATTGCTGCCACTCAGCATGCGAATTCCTGTGCGTACCACATGTCAAATTTATTATCCCTCTGTTTACTATCGATTTCAGTATAACAAAGTTTTATTTATTTCTTCAAGAAAAGCGGATTAAAGTAAAGTGACCTAGTTACTAATTGCATCACTTCTGCTCGCAAAAATATTTTAGTTCACAATTTTACTGTGATTTCGGACGAGTTGATTAGCTTCATTGGGCACAAAAAGAAACTCATGCTTAAATTGAATGGTAATTGGAAGGACAAGCTTAATAAAAAAGTTGCTCTGCTACTAACAGGAATTTAATTTCGCTTATATAGAAATTTTGCAGACTGAATATTTGTTTGAAATAAGAGTTATAACTAAATTTAAAGCCAGTAAAGTTAAAATAAAGTTCGTTTTTAAATGTTTAAAAACTAGAAAATTATGTAATGATTTAAATGGTTCAAAAATTAATGGAAGTTTGTTATTTTAGAGCTCCTTTCAGAAGGAGTCAACAAAATTCCCACGATTTAATTGATGGAAATTATAGCGCCGGTGGCCCAGGTTCCAGCTTTGTCCTGCTCCGCTTGGCATTCCCAATTAATTACACAATTTAGCCGGGCGCTGCAAACTTGGCCGCCAACTTCCTGCAAGGACGAAGAGTGGGTGGAGGTCCTGGAGGAGATGCAGTGCCTCAAAGTCAGTTTGCAACAGGTCAAAAGTTTACTGCCAGCCGGCCGAGAAGTCGAGTCCAAGTTTCGATATTTTGGTCGGTGGAAAGTTTTAATAAACTCGCCAGAGACAATGTTTTATGAGTGTTAGTGTGTGTGTGTGGTTGTGTGTGTGTAGAGTTAACCGAAGGGCGAGACCAGGACAATAATTTGATTTTGAGGGCAGCGGCTGCCTGAAAGCAATTTGTTATGTCCACAGGAAAAACAATTTCTGCGAAGGTGGAAAAGGCGGACTCATATGAGACGCAGTAGCTCCACCATCGAGATTAAGTCAGATGCAAACGTAATCCAAAGACAAGTGAGTTAACTGGTTTGACTGGTTTGACCCAATTTAATTAGACACCCGGCCCGAGGTGGCATTAGTATTAGTGTTGTGTACTACAACAACTAGTATTTGTCTTGTCCTCGCCACCAAAATTGAGCTATGCAGGATATATGCCAAAAGCGAAGCTAATGCCGATGCCAGGACATCGTTGCCTCTGACTCAAAGTCCACACGCAGAAAAAATCTATTTAACTGAGATTGCAACAAAATTGGATTAACACAATGTTCTAGTACATAACCCAGAAATTTACTGGCATTGTCAATGTATCAAAAATAAAGGAATCTGAATCTGATAAGATAGTAGTAGATGTTTGGCAAATCTTTTATAGAGGTGTTCGAACCTAGAGATTTGTGTGGTGGGCCATTTCATTTTGGTTATAACAAAGTGAGGCTATTAAGGAACGGCAGCTTGAGATTTTCCCTTAGTGTACGTACTAGTAAGCCGGATTAACACACCAGGCTGTGGATTGCGGTGGGGTGTGGGGTGTGGGGGGATGGTGACTAGGACAGGCGGTATTAGAGGGGCCTGACACCGGAATACATCCACGAGAACACACGACATTATTGTAGCAAAAGACAGCAGCCGAGCGGCTGAGCAGGAGCCAACAATTAGTGTTGACAGACATTGCACTCTGCCAAAGTCCCCGGGGGAATTTGAAGGCTTGTTCTACACACACGCACTGCTGTCACTGTGTCCGTGTGTGTGCCCTGGTGTGGGTGTGCACACACACACGCAAAATCCATGTACTCGCATATAATTTGAGTTTTCTCCGTGTCGTGTCAAACTGCTGGGAAATTTATGTTTAGTGCAAAGTGCCTACAGATTGCCACACAGCAAACGGGTTTTTCCCTAATAGCCCAACTCGATGTAGGTTCGGCTTGTATAACAGTCGTATAACAGGTATTACACTTAGTACGACAGCTGCCAGTGACGGAGGTGGAAAATGGCAAGTGAAAAACCAGTTCAATTACTTTTTCGTTGTGTTTTTGAACCATTAAATTATCATAGGGCAGTTCAGCATTTCTTTCTAAATGTCGGCCAAAGGTTGGAATGTCATACCTCGTTGAATTCGTTATAAAATTTCCAATTGATTGGCATTCAATGTTGCAAATGTTTGATTTTGTTAAATTTTGGCAAAAAAAAAGTAATCTAACTCCTTTTAAAAAATTTTAAAATAGGCCAAGAAGTACATTTTTTATTATCTAGGTTCTTAGCTTAACAAAAGTGTCAGACCTTTCTCTGTGCACCTATTTTTGGCCAAGTTACAAAGAAAAACAGATTAATTTAATTTAAATTTTTTTTGACACCATGATTAAATATTTTGAGCACAACGAAATTGTTTTTCCCATTTCTTTTTATCTTATAAACTACATTATTTTATTTTAAAAGGCATGACTTTCATAAAAAACCTATAAAACTGTTTAAATATTGTGTTATGACTAAGACTTTAAACCACATTTAATTTATACCTGTATGAATAGATTAAGCTTGGCCGAGAAGTCAACATTATTAACATGACCAAATTGTTGAATGCTCCAAATAGGTTTAGCCGGAGAAAGGGAATGTGAGCGTGGGTGGGCGGGGAGTGGAAGTGGGTGGGCGGCCTCAGCTTGAATATGCTAAACAATTTGGGGTTTGCTGCAGCTGCTGCAGCTGTTTGTAAGGACCTCGGGGCAGCCGCAGTCTAAACCACCCACCGCCCCCTTATTACCACAAGTATGACTAATGCGGAGAGTGGTGAGGGGCGAGGGGGTGGGGAGGGGACGCCAAAAGGGCAAGGGGCAAATAATCCTTCACTGAAGCGATTGGCCAATTTGTGTGCATGTGCTTGTGTGCGTTGCCCCATGTTAATGAAGTGCTATGTGGTGGAACACATCCGCTCCTCCCCCTCTGTAGCCCACCAAGATATGTTGCCTACTTTTTGGAGCCGTGTCAATTTACAATTGAAATTGGAATAGACAATGTCAGTGGGAAAAAACCCGGTCTCTTTTTATCTCTCTCTCTCTCTCTCTTGGAACTGCTTGCCTTGAAAACAAAGTGGCACAAAAATGACATTACACAAAAGGGGATTTATTTAGTTTATTTGCAGCATATCAGCAGCCATAACTGTCAAGTGAATGTAGCTCTTATTGTTGTTGTTTCGGTTGTTGTTGTTGTTATTGCTATTGTTGTTGTTATTGCTATTGTTGTTGTAGCTAGAGGACATGACATGGTGGGCGGGTGCATTTCATATGAGGGGTGCAAGATCTAGAGCGACCATCATCATCAATCATTTTGATTTGCGCTAAAAACTATGCTATGCTTTGTTACTACAACAAATATTCAACAACACTACAACAACAGGCACACAAACACACATACAGTGGGAAAAATGCATATATGTATAGGGAACAAAGACGATAAACTACAGTAGCAACAAAAACAAGAAGAAGGGCAATTGCCAGACAGAATGACAACAACATTTCATGTCGACAAGTTGCGCTAGCATTTCACTCTCTCTTTTTTACTGTTACTCCCTTTTCGTTGGCAGTATTTTCTGTTAGTTTTTTTTCTTTTGCATAATAATATGGGGGTTTTCGGTGGAGTGGCACTATGCACATGCATTAGGCGAACATTAATGGAGAACAAGTATTTTTACTGCTCGCTCGTAAAGCTGCTTGTCAAATATATTTTGTGCATATATCGCTCTGTACTTCTTGTTGTCCCTCTTCCTCTTTCGCAGTCATCCTTCAGCAAGGAGAATATATATTTATATATATGAGAGACATAATGAAATTTTAATTAAGCTCAAGCAGCAGGCGAAATTAAAAGACGAAATGTGCGCCTTTTAATTCAATTTATAATTACACTCGGCAGCCGGGCAGGTAGATATCTCTATCGCCATCACTTTCGTACGCCAGTCTACCCATCTCTTTCGTCGCTTATTCGCGTTCGCATTCGCATCGCTGCGAATCAATTAAAAAGACATTTGCGAAAATGTTGCCAAGGCAAATTGAAACTGAAACGACAACACGAATGCTTAAATGAGCGAATAAACGAAGATGCGACTGAGACGGCGTGAATGAGATGGATAGTGCGGGGAGTGAAAGAGACAGGGGTAGAGAGGTGGAGGTGGTTGTAAAGAAGGATGCGAATGAATGCAGAAATGAATGCCACATTGCACGAATGAATGATGATTGTCCCGATGATGATGATGGCGGTACAAGTGTGAATCCGACTGTGCGTCCCAAGACGTTGTTGTCCTCACTCCTTTTAAAGGACCCCCCAGGACCTCCCACTTGGCCAATCGCGGAGCGTCTGCCGTTAATGTAATTCAATAACCTTCATCTGGCCAGTTGGGCATGATGATTGTTGATTGTTTTTCATGCGACGCCAGAGCGCCTCGAAATTCGCAATTATTAATTGGCGTTGCGAAATGTGCGATGCGATAAGAGTGTTGGTAATGGGTAAACAGCTTTTCAAATAAATCTTCATTTTATCATATCGATACTATATTATATAATACGTTATTGTGCTCCAAGTAAGAAAATTACAAATGAATGCGCTAGTCAATATTTGGCAATGCAACTGTTCATGATTGCAAAATATAGATCTTTGCGCATGTTTTTTATAGAGTTATCTAAAGTAGGTTTAATGCTCCTTTAGATGACTTGGTTACAAAAGAAATTGAAGTTTGGATAACAAATGGCTAGAATGGTAATGGAAATATTTCCGTTTTTCTTGGGAGAACTTATTGTTGGACCAAATCCAACAGGGCCAAATATGTTCGGATGACATTTGTCGCCTAGCTGCATCTGCTCCATCCATATGTGCCAT
Source organism: Drosophila rhopaloa (assembly GCF_018152115.1). Taxonomy (NCBI): domain Eukaryota; kingdom Metazoa; phylum Arthropoda; class Insecta; order Diptera; family Drosophilidae; genus Drosophila; species Drosophila rhopaloa. Next base: position 25,716,876 of record NW_025335123.1, on the reverse strand, counting down.
TTGTGAACATAATCCCCATGCCACATAAATCAAAAACTCAACGAAAACCTTCAAACGTTCAATATGAGAATGCCTTGGATTGTGGCCCCCAGCTATTTCCCATTTCTCATTTCTCATTTCTCAAAGAGATCCCCACTCCCAGTTGCACTAATCTCATGCCATGCAGCTGTCCCCCCTTTTCGCTTTCGCTGGAAACTTTCTAATAATTTCTATTTGAAAGCCCGGCCAAAGTTGCGCGTGGTGTGCAAAACTGTCATAATTCATAAGTCGCCCGAAAACTCAAACCCAAACCCAAACCCAAACCAGAAACTGAAACTGAAACTGAAGCCAGAGGGAATGGGAATGGGAATGCGAATCAGAATGGGTAGCTGTCTGTGTATAATTACATGGTTCAACTGTCACGGCGGAAAACAAATAAATGAGTTTCGTTCGCCAAAAACTTTGTTCTTTGTGCAACTTCTGTTCCATCGATCCGCAAATATCGGAGTACCAATGCACCACTGGCAATAGCACTACTGCCATCACCATCGAACACCACCAAATCGAACTGTCTGACCCACTCATCAATCAATCGATTGGGCGGCAAGCCATGTAAATTCTAAAGCGAATCAATATAAATGCCACCTGGCTGCTTGGCATTCAAAAATTAATTCAGATTGCAATTCCTTTGAATTATACGCATCAGCAAACTATGATTTCTCATGAAATATTAATGCCAGCATGCGACATTTGATATTTGGCGATGTGCGCTTTTGTTTTTCTTCCCCACCGCCAGCCATCGAATTACACAGAGAGAAAAAATGGACTTCAAAAACGATGCAAGCTAATTGTAATTTATGACCAATTTCTGTTATCAAAAGAGTTTTAATTTAGAACATTAAATGCAGTAATTTTAAACAGTGTTATAAACAATTATAAACTGTTACATGCCATTTTTGAAAAATATAATACCTCTAAGTAAAATATGATGGTTAAATGCCAATATTATTGAAAACATAATAAACCAATCCAGACACAATTTTTCTTGGAAGCATAATAATACATTTTAAAAACAATTAATGATTATTTTTCCGAGCTTTCTGTTAAACATTTATTTTTTATTGAACAACGTATCAGTAAAAGGATAGCTTTTTAATTAACGTGCTTAATAGATTCTGTTCCTATTCAAGGATATTTTTCTGTGTGTTTCAGAGAGCCGTGACCAACTTCGTTATCATTGTCAACATGCCGTTGAGTGCCGAGGTTTGAGTCTCAAGACAAAAACCCAAAACCCATGCCCCACATCTCGAGTCCGGAGTCTCGATTCTCGATGCCCCAATCTCGAGCCCCTCTCCCCGCATAATCAGAGCAATTTCAAAGTTGCGTCTGTCAGAAAGGCACAAAATGTGGCCTTCCATTTTGCACCACCACCTCGTCGGATGGTGGCATTTTTTTGGTGGCTTTTTTGTTGGCACTTCCTTTTTGACACCGGCGTTCCGCTACGTTTCACGGCTGCCATTTCACCTGGCTTCACGTCTCCTGCTCTTTCTCGCCCTCGTCCTTGTCCTCCTCCTCGTCCTCGTCCTTTTCCCCCATCGTGTCTATCAATGCCGGGGCCGATTGTCCTGGCTGCCGCTTGTCAGCCGGAAAATGTGAATTTATCACACGAGCACGTACGCATATTCCCCGCTGTCCTTTTTTTTGCGAGCCATCCGGATGAGTGGGTGTCCGTGTCCGTGTCCGGGGTCCTGTGTCCTGTGTCCTGTGTCCTGGCCCCCAGATTAGTAATTATTCGCATTTAAATATGAGCAGGCGCTTATCTGGACCGGAGCACACGGACTTCCTACCAAAACGGAGAAACGCCGGGGAGCGCCTCTCTACGCGCTTCTCAAAATGTCCAGCTAAGTGGGCGAAAATCTCTAGTACAGCAGCTGAATGTCTTAATTGCATCCTGCTGCTGGCAAATTCACTTCTGCCACAATTAAGAGCCAATTTCTGCGCTCAGCGCCCCAAGGGGGTTTTCTAATCAGCGCGACAGGAGGTTGTCGCGGTTGTCGGCATTTTGGCATCGCATCGCATCGCTCCTTTGTTTCCGCGCGCGACTAAAATGCCAGACACCCGAGCTCAAAAAGGCCAAAAAGGATGCGGATGCTGGCTGCGTTGCTCTTCCTTTGAGCTGCTGCATCGGAAGGATAAAGGTTGCTAAAAAGGGAGAGCTTTATATTCTAGACAACGAAAAAATGTTCGGATATTTATTTACCCTGATTAAACTGCTGTAAATACTATTAACTAAATAGACAATGAAAATAAGTTGGCTATGACATAATCTACTGATATTATTATTAAAACTAACAAATTCGATTCATGATAACAATATTAAATAAGCCGTTACACATTTGCTATGAATTAAATTTGATATGAATTTAATTTATGTTTTTCTTTCTTAAACTATTGACAAAGACATATATTATTTGATCCAAATTTAATTACAATTCTTCTTAAAGTTAGCAAGTCTCGAATATACAATCCATTCGCTGGAAATTTTTCTCTCAGTGTCGTGGCACTTTCGACTTCAGGCAGGAAGCTCCTGTCAGCTAGCTCCTCCAGTGTGGTTTTCTAATGAAATTTTCACCGAAAGGAAAGCGAGTGCCTCTAGCTGGCCCACATGATTTTGGTGGTGATCAGCAGGGGATCTCGTTCCTCGGCCAAGAGATCCGGATTCGGAGCACTCTGGCGGTAGAAATGGGGTGGCAAGGTCACAGATCTGGCGAGTGGAATGGACGGGTGGCCATTTGGGGTCGAAGTTCGGGGTGTTACGTTCCTGCTGGCGATCTGCTGGCATTCCTGAAAGTCAGCATGGGGAGACTCTATTTGAGGCTGATGCCTCCGAACGGGCACCCAAATGTGGCGACGTGTCTGCAGGACATCCTGCCAGTGCATCCGATTGGCCCGGCACAATTGACCTATGCTAGTGTCGTACTTCAGGGCCAATCGGGTCATCGTGTCCTCGGCGGAGATGGGATGTTTCAGCCACTCCTTGCCGCAGATATTCGGAGCACTCATAACACTCGAGAAGGGGGCACAAGAAACGGGGTAAACAACAGATTTTAAACCTATTCCAGTCCCTGTTGTAGTTAGCTTTTTTTTTGAGATTTCTCTGAGGGCTTGGGCAATGCCAACCAGTCTTCATTATTTTCGCATGCTCGGCTGGATATATTCGCACCTCCTTTGATGCCGATCATCTGTGTCAACGAATGTCTGTCTGCGAGCGTCCGATTCGCGGTTTATGCAAATTACTTGGCATACATTTCGCCGCCAGTGCGTATACGTAATCAACTCATGGGCCATCGCTGCGTATACGTAATCAACTCAGGCGGTGCGCCGTGTGTGAGCGCATAATACGACCGGCTGGGCAAAAGGACGAAAGGACGAAAGGGATGGTCTCCTCCGTCCGGGTCAGCCGCAAAGGTGTCGTCATCACCGGGGCTTTTATGCCTTTTTTCCCTGTGTTTTTTTTGGTCCTGCTTAAGCCGCCTGCTTATAATCCCTTCTGCGGCAGCAGTGTTTCACGCAATTCCTGCCGGAATAATGCCAGAGTTCTCGGCGAAAATTGGGAGTAATTTACGGATTAGTCCTGGACTTGGTTAATACGCCCTCTGAATCGCTGTTGAGTGGACCACTGCCGAGTTGTTTACTCTGGGTTTTTGGTGAGTTATAACATTATAACTCGTTAATAGCATCACGAAGTGCAAATAAGAAAATATCCAGCATTGGAAAAATGCTACATTTAAATTAAATAAAATTAATAAGGCTAAAAAGTCTGTTTTCAATACAATAAAAATCCTTTCACTTTCGAAATGACATGAACTAGCAAAGATAAGCTATTTAAAATAAGTTTAAAGTAATAGACTTGTAATGGATACTCATGCAAAATAATATTTTCACCCATATAAAGATCTCCAAGTTGTAAGATGTTCAGAAGCAACCCTCCAAGTAATTTAACCCATAAATTGAGGAAGTATAAAGTCACCCCTAGTTGAACCTGGCCTCACTTGCGCATCCAATTGGATTTGTTTACTTTGCATTAGATGAGGCTCAATTTGATTTTGCCGAGCAGCCCATGCCAGAAGTAACCCCTTGTATTCCACGTTATATCCCCCAGATTCCGGCCATATTCATTCGTTTGCGAACGGCTTCATTTGCCAGCCATAAAATATGCGAAATTGATATGAATGACAAACCCGAGCGGGAAAGGATTCGACTCGGCTTCAAAGTATCGGATTGCTTGCGATTCGGGGTAATCTATTGTGAAGTCGTTTGACTGGATGAATTTAATACGGGTTTAAACGATGATTCGTTTTTTGTTTATCATAATTGCATAGGCAGTTTTTTAGCTTAAGAATAAACTAACAATAAAAGGAGCCATCAATATTAATAGCTTAAGCTTGTTTAAACTATGAATTATAGGTAACTTTGTAATCATTTTTTATTCAAACTTATTCGTTTAAGTTTGTGTGCTTGCTTAGTTTGTGATTGGTTATAATAATTGTAGCCCATAATCCAATTAGTTGGATTTTTATTTGTTAAAGAGGTATATTTAACCCAAAGTAGGCACCAATGTATTTACAAATCACCCTGGAGCATCCACTCAAATGACCCAGACTGAAAAACATCGGCTTTTTAGAGTGGGAAAAGGCAGGAAAGTTCAGAATGGACAAGAGCGCCGTGTCCAAGGATCAGGATGGCAATGCCAAGGCGGCGGGAAAACCGGAAAAGCCGGAAAAGCAGGCGAAGCCGGAGCGCTACTCCTCGGACAGCGAGATCCCCACGTGGCGCAGGACCCGGTTCTTCGTCATCCTAATGCTCTTCTCGGGAATGGCCAATGCCTACGTGATGCGCACGAACATGTCGGTGGCCATTGTGGTGATGGTGAACCACACGGCCATCTCGGATCCGGATTTGGAATCGGGATCCGAAGATCCCCGCAACTCGGAGGCGGAGTCGCAGTCGCAGGACGGCGAGTTCGTGTGGAGCTACAAGCTGCAGGGCTACATCCTGTCCAGCTTCTTCTACGGCTACGTGATCACCCAGATACCCTTCGGCCTGATGATCCGGTACTTCGGTGCACGCCACTTCCTCGGCTGGGGCATGATGGTCAACTCGGTGGCGGCCTTTTTCGTCCCGATCTCGGCGAGATCAGGTGGCGCCCTGGGGCTGTGCGTGGTGCGGTTCATCCAGGGATTGGGCGAGGGTCCCATCGTGCCCTGCTCCCACTCCCTGCTGGCCCAGTGGGTTCCTCCGGATGAGCGCAGCCTGGCCGGGGCCGCCGTCTACGCGGGAGCCCAGTTCGGCACCATTGTATCGATGCCCCTGAGCGGACTGCTGGCCCACTACGGATTCGACGGCGGCTGGCCCTCGATTTTCTACGTCTTCGGCATGGTCAGCACCGTCTGGTGTGTGCTCTTCATCTGGCTGGTGCAGGAGAGTCCGGCGGCCAGCACGAGGATATCGGAGGCGGAGCGGCGGCACATCATGGAGGCCATCTGGCAGGCGCAGCCGGAGGAGTCGGGCCGGGTGCCGGTGATGGGCATCGCCAAGTCGCCGGCCTTCTACGCCATTCTGGTGGCCCATGCGGGGCAGAACTACGGCTACGAGACCCTGATGACCATGCTGCCCACCTACATGTACCGCGTGATGGACGTGGACATCAAGGCCAACGGGGTGATATCCTCGCTGCCCTATTTGGCCATGTGGATAGTGGCCATCGGGTTCGGGATGCTGGCCGACTTTCTGGTGCGGAGGAACTGCTCCATCACGGTCATCCGCAAGCTGATGAACAGCCTGGGGCAGTACGGACCCGCCGTGGCCCTCATCTCGGTGGGCTTCGTCCACCACAGCCTGTGGCTGACCTGCGTGGTTTTCGTCCTGGGGATGGGGCTCAACGGGGCCATCTACTCCGGCTTCAAGATCAACCATCTGGACCTCTCGCCGCGCTTCGCCGGACTACTCATCGCGGTCACCAACTGCGTGGCCAACCTGGTGGGACTCACGGCGCCCATGGTGGCCGGTCATGTGATCGACCACCGGCCGACCATCGAGAACTGGAGGATCGTCTTTTATATCGCCGCTGGGGTGTTCATTTTCACTGCCACCTTTTACAATATTTTTGCAAGCGGCAAGCCGCATTGGTAACATCTAAATTAATACAAAACAAAAAAAAAACATAAACAAAGAAAAAATGGATGAAAAATGAACGGGGGGGAAAAGTCATATATAATAATAGAAAATAACAAGCACACACAATCTGTTGCCACAGACATAGAAACCGAAGCCGAAACCAAAACCGAAACGGCGGCCAGGACATCAATCAAATGGCCGCATGTCCTTTGGCCTGGCCGGGCCATTTAATTTCGCATTTGTGCCATTTATTTTATGGCACATTTCTGGGCCTAATTAGCAGGGATCGGATGGCCACTTGTCCTCGTCATGGTTTTGGCCCAACACTCGCCACATTTGCAGCAGCCGAAAATTGTCAGGCCATCAACAGGGCGTTTCTAAATTAACAATGATTTATTCCAACTTCCCTTTGGCCTTTGTTCAATGCTTATCCATTGCATTCCCTTTGGAAAATTCCTTCAACACAGTTCTCAGTTGTTTTATTTGGAATATAAAACCAAACTAAGTTAATTTAAATGGTGTAAACTATCTTAGAATTTCACAGTTCTAAAAGTTCTTTCCTTTTAACATTCCATTTTTTATGGAAATTTTTTTTAAATAAATATAAGAAACCCAAGAAACCTTTTCGTTCTTTATAAATTGAGCGTCCAAACATAATACGGCTTACATTATGTTAGCAAAAATAATAAAAACTGTAAACATTTTTGAAAAATTAAGTTCGTTGCTTAACCTTTTTAACAATTTCGTCTTAAAAAATACTTTACTTGAAGATTAGCGAAGTGCAAAACACTTAGTTGCCGTTCATCCGGGATTTATGTGCAGCACCTTCGATTCGCGTGGACCTTTAAACTTGGCCAGTTAATCCGTGACTCGTAATCCATTAAGCTTTTCAATTCTGCTCCCTGGTTGAACATGGCGATGATGGCTATGTCTCCATCTCCATCATCCGCTGGCCAAGGGGAAACGGTGGAGAGGGAAGGGGGAAGAGGGCAGAGGAAAGCGTTCCGGCAAGTTTAAGCAGCTTAAGTTTCATTGCAATAATAATTTGCGTGTGGTACTTGGGCTACATAGATATACATATATATACATGCAGACATGTAGATATATGGATATATAGATGCACAGGTGTGCCGCCCACAGGTACTCACCTGTACACCCGCAGACACCTGGCCACAAAATGTTCGCCACTCTTGTAATAACCAGGAGGACAAGGACACCTCAGTGGGTGGTGGGTGCTCCTCCTATCTCCCAGCTCCGTTCTGCTTTCTCCTTTCTCCGTTCACCTTTCACCTTCCTCCCGACGCCCAGCAAAGTTGGCCAGAATGTTAACTTGTCTGCACGTTTCGTTTTGTCGCCAGTGAAGCGACTAGATAGGGACATGTAATTGGGTTTTCACTTGATTCAACATGCGCCAAAATGTCAAAGTGCACCGCAAGTTTCCTCGTCTATTTCCCAGCTGCAGCTATCCTGTTTTTGCCATTCCCGATTTGGATTTGGAACTCGGATTCGGATTCGGATACGGATTCGGTGAAATCCGGCAACACGGCATAAAGCTAAACCCCAGGAATTGTCAACTCGGGGGACTTACGTCACTTGTGTTTATCCGCAGTTCACTTGGCGAAATCCCTGTGGATAAAGTCGTTATAACCCACGGGAAATGGATCTGGCGACGGGTTATTATTATAAATCAAAACTTTCCCTGCTCGAAATTAGAATTTGAAAACTACAAAAATATTGGCTGACTTGCCATAGTTGTTTAATGTTATACAATAAATAGAATAAAGCCAGCTTAATATTTGATGTATGTATATAAGATAAATATAATCACACTTCAATTTACTAAAATATTGGACAATAGATAATAGAAAAACCACGATTTAAAATATACTTTAGTGTTAGAAAGTTTGTTAAGAAGCTTAAATATATAATCTGTTTCAGTACTTGTATTATAAATTGTAATAAAAAAACTTAATCAAATATGTTCTGGTAATAAATAAGCTTACAATTGTTTTATAACATTTGAGAGAATTCAAATTATTAAATTAGGTTATTTAAATATTGTATTCTCGTTGTTGTTTCGATAAGATAGTACAATCCTTTAGTGCCAGAGATGACTGTAGCCGGAAATGCGTTGCACTGTTTTTCAGGTGCAAATCCCCGGCTGCGGATTGAATGTTTCCATTATTTCGCACAAATATTTTTGGCAATGCATATCGGCGAAAACATATCTATATCCCCAGCTGAATGGCGACTCTAATCGGTTTTTGGCATTTGCTTTGCTGGCAGGCATTATTTTGGTTGCAACAATGCGCTAATTAGGCGTCGATTCCCAAATACCGGCGCTAATTCCATGGCCCCCAGCATATTTTGTCGGGAGCGGAGCTTAAAAAAGATTCATTTGCGCTAATTAAATGTCATAATTCCAGCATTTTGTAAGCGGCCTTTGGCATTGTTTGCAGTTCGTTTTGGGTTTTGCCAAAATGTAAATTCGCCTAGCCAAAGTAATGGCTAAGCCCTCGATTGGTCCAATCGTTTTTTCCTTTTTTTTTCATATTTAGTTCACCATATCAGAAACAGAAGGAGAAGCTCCTTTTATGCGCTTGCGATGTTTACGCTTCGATATTGAAAAGTTACGATAATGTGACTGGCTCCTGACTTCGATTCCTGTTCTCCGACTTCGATTTGTGGCTCTCGAGTGCAGCCAGCTCAAGTGGGCTGAGTGGGCGTGGTCGTATCCTGGACTCAGATTCAGATGCTGCTTGTTACTACTGCACAGAGCCGAAAAAGATGGTGATATCAGAGAACAATGTCATCAAGATTATATATCTTTTATAATTTGAACGGGTATTTTCTTCCCAAAAATAACCAGATATGTAGAAAATCTATAAATGTGTGTTTTTGTTTCTTGAGGAATATTTAAGAATATTTATTTACAAAAAGAAATAGAGTTTTTCTCGCAGTCTGCAGTTCTTGAGGGTCTGTGCTTTTGACAAATAAGCAATTTATAAATCATTTTTATTTCCATTCTCTGGAGTACTTCTTACATGTCCAGTTCGCTTATTGATTTTACCATTTTGTTTGTTTTACTTATGTACGGTTTAGTGGAAATATTTGTATTCCTTGTCCAAAAACCCAAAATAGGACATGCAAAATAAAAAAAGAAAACAAAGCACTCAACTCGCGACCCAAATTCTCATCGCATGGGGAATAGAATGTGGTCGATGTATATGTATATTTTTGGGCGGTTTATTTAAATGCCTGATCCAAATTGGATATGGGATAACAATGTGGAGAGGGCAATGGTCAATTGCCCGGCCAATTCATTCATAAAAAATGAACTATTTCTATGCTGAAAAGTAAGTAAATCCGCAGTAAGTCCCTCCAACAATCTCTGAAGCAGATTGTTCAGCTTGGAAACCACAGAATTCGAAGTCTTGGCAACTGATGAATAAATCACCAACACTCTGTTTGGATTAATGCTAAAGCGCGGAATTAAAAGGGATAAAGGGGTCAAAGGTGATACGCGCTGTGATGAAATATATAATAATACGCAAACCGCGAATTCGACATATGTGTGAGTATAATATGAAATAAGTACATAGTTAAGTTACAGTTAAAATTATATTAAATAAGTTAACATCTGGTTTTAGTTTACTTTTAAACTAAGCTCTACATATATACCAGTATGTGCCAAATATAATATTTCTGATGGAAATATACCATTTCAATTAATTTTGTTATATTTTCAACTGCGTTGCAATCATCAGACTAAAATAATAATTCCTTCTGGAAGGGTTACATAAAAAAAAGAAATATGAACGAGTTCAGAAAAATGATATCAAATTGTTGCCATAACAAAATATAATTCATTTTCAATTGGAAATGGATTTACATGGAAAAATAGTGAATATCATATGGCAAAAAAATGACAAATGCTTTGTATTTTTGGAAAAAATTTCAATTTAAAGTCAGCCCACGCTCGACATTTTCTCATTTTCTGGGAAATCTCGTTAGTGAAAATGATAGTCAACCGCAGGCCAACACACACACAGATGCGAATAGGAGTGTGCCAACTCATGTGCGTGAGTGCGTTTGTGGGGAAGGGGGAGGAGGGGGCGGTTATTCGTGGATGTGACGGCTGCCACTGAAATTGCAACAACTGCAGCACCGGAAGTGCACTTATGCCGCGCACTTCTATTTCCGCCGCTGTTTCAGTTTGCAGTTTGCAGTTTGCCGTTTGGCGATAAAGATTGATGGCAGTCGGAGGTCAGAGTTCACCCACAGAAAACCCAATCCCCCAACACCCAAGCCCCACCCCCTAATTGCCCATAATTCGTTTCAATCGATAGATCAACAATTAGAAATTCTTCGAGTCAGCACATGCTAATAAAACATTGCCAGACAATCATTGATTTTTCAGGTTAGTTGTGAAACAGTACCATTAATTCTCATAGACATCTAGAACTTTGATTGATTGCATAATGTATGCGTGTGCTGCTTAATTGAAAGTGTGTCAATTCAAATTAAATAGGTGTGCATTGCTACCGGTTGATTGGCCAATATTGTACCCAAACCGATTGCTATTATGCAAGCAACAGGGGTCCTTAATTTCGAAATGACAGCTATTGAAATTAGCTCGATTTTAGTGACCTGTGGTTCATTGGAGTTAAGTTGAAGTTATTGACGAAATTCGTGTTTTTCATATTCTTCCAAATGAGGGTGATCCAAACCAAGCAATGCTGCACTTAAAAAGCCCTCTTAAGCCATCTTAATTACCTCTACATAGTTTTCAAGTGAATAATGCAGAATAAGCCGCTTAAGATTATAAGATCTTGCATGGGCTGAAGAAAATGGCAACAGTGAAACAAGAGTTGCACTTCCAGAATTGGTTTTGTTCGATTAAGATTCCAGGCGGAGTTTTGCTGAGCCATCCGACTGATGGATTGATAAACCAAGCGATTGACAGTTGGCCATCCAGTGAAGCGAAGTTTGTCATTCAGTTTTCCATCGAATGCCGACACGTTGCCAACACATTTGCCAAGCTTGATGGGTGGAAAATGGGTGGATGGTTGGATGGGTGACGGAAAATGGGGTCTGGAAAATGCCACGTGTCTAGCGATGTGTCGCTATGCGATTTGAAAATATTTGCCGGCAGAAAGGCGAAAATTGTAAATAATAATAAACGCTTTATAGGCGCGGCGTTGACAACGATATCTCGATGATGGCAACAATGAGAACTGAACTGACATCCCTTGCACACACACACACACACGGACACATATGAGACTTGAGAGTCATCACCACCCACTGAAAAGCACCCATCACCCACCATCTACCACCCCTTTCGAAGAAAGGAACGCAAGGACAACAAAAGCTAAAGCCGCACATAGTTGTTGCTGCCTTAAGTAATCCGATTTAAAATGCACCAAATACATAATACACCCGCACAATCGCATTCGCATACGATCACGTCGACTTTCCATACCCCTCCTTACTTCTCGCCAAGCTCAAGATGGGTTTTACACAAGGAGAAAGGACTTGTGGTTAATAAACATAAGTACTTTTAAATTCAGTTAATAATAAAAACCTATATTAAAGGTTGAGGAATAAGAATTATAAAGGATATTAATAATTTCACTGTATTAAACCATTTATATTTATTAATTGAATATATCGAGAGCTGGGAAGAAAATGTAATTATTTTTTTTTTTAATTTTAGTATTTTATTTTTATTAATTAATATTTTTATTTATTTATTAAGTATTCTGATGCGTAAGTTACATAAGGTTCATGGTTAAGATAACTTACTATAATCATTTATATCAATTAATTATTATAATTAAAAATACATTTTCGAGAGATAGATTACCAAAAGATATTATATTTCCTATTAAGGATATCTTTCTTCTTTTAAACAACTTTTTTCTGATGGTACATATGTGCTTGCAAGTAGGAAATTAAATACGAATTACCATTATCTCAGCTTAAAATGGATCCCATCGTTTTTCTCCGTGAATCGCATACTTTTTACGCTTACGCACTCGTTCCACACGTTTATCCCTTTAGACTTCGCATTTGTCCTCAGTGTTGGTGGCGTTGTTAGTGTTGGATAACGTCAAACTACATATCGTACATTATAGTATATAGCCGGGGTTTCGGTCCTCCTTATCCGCACATACCCCCCTCCCTCCCTTCCCCCAACTTCACCGCTTTTCGAAGGCAATGTGGGTTTTGTATTTTGCGCATTACTTGCTTATTTTTTACGCTCACTGCGTGCATGTGAATGTATGTGCTCCTCTTCCTTAAATTTTTTTTGTTCGCCGTGTGTCTGTGTGAGTGCCGTGTGCATGTGTGGGTGACAAGTGTGGGGGTGTGTGTGGGTGTGGGTGAGTAATATTACTCTGTTGTCGTCGCCAACGTCAGCAAAGTTGTCGCCCTCAAATTCAATCTGCATTTTATTCCATTTTATTTTACTTTCCCAACGCCCAACTTTAAATATATCTAACTACATGACAAGGTCGGGTGGTGGGCGTTGGGCGGGAAAAAAAGTGGGCGGGCAACAACAACAACAACAAGAACAACAAACGAATACAACAACAATGAAAACAGAGGGAGTAATCTACAGTAATCTGGCAACAGCAACAAAGTGAATAAAGTGATGACAAAAGTAAACTGTATCCAAAACAAAAACCCAATGAAGTTTATGATTTCGATTCTGCTCAACTAGAGAATCGATTTTTATTGCGGGTATATTAACATTGAATGCATTTTATTCAGACAGCATAAAACTTTTGTTACAAAACTAAACTAAACTGTAAAAACAAAATATATGAAAACAAAATGTGCACAATAAAGGATTTAATGATTTCCATTTTGTGTATTCAATATAATAGGATATTTCACGCACGAAGTCAAAGTGCTTTACTTTTGTAACCTTTCAATGTGCAGCAAATAAATGGATAAGGATTATGTATTAAATTCCTTGAATATACATTAAATCGTCTGTGTGGTCTCGTAAATATAGAAATAAATATATGGGCAGAGACAACGGTACGTATGAGTAATGTATTCGCATTTTCCGAATTTGCTGCTCGCTTTTGTTGTATAATCACAGCATGGTTTCTTATTTGTTTTTTGTCTGTTATGAAGTGTTGGCAGAGGCAACACTGCGTATGAGTAATACAAATAAACCCTTCACTTCATGACATGAATTTAAAATATAAGTTTTAACTGAGGAGATATTCTAATTTGCCAAAAATAAATAATCTTGCCCTCTGGCTAGCATTTATTCATTTTCAAGGGACTGAGTCGTGATTTTTCGTGGTTCTCCGAAGGGACCGTGAATTCTCAATCTGCAGTCGCGCATATTTGCATACATGTTTATAGGGTTTATGGGGCTGCAAAAGTTTAGCCCATTTGCTGGCCGAAAAGTGTGTTGCCTACATTCGTTCCCTGTTTGTTTATTAGTCAATGCATTATGGGATTTCATTAGCATACCATATTTGCTGGCCATTCAATGGAATCGAATGAAAAATGAAGCCAAGTGTTGACAGAAAGAGAGGGGGATACAGGGTGGAGAAAGAGAGGCCACGATACATGCACACATTGTTGCGGGGGCGTGTTTTATCAGCATATTAACGATTATTTTCGACATTGCATATGAATACATAAATAAACAAAAATACGCCATCAACAAATAAATGCATGTACAAATAAAGTCCATATACATGTGTGAGTGTGAGTGTGTGTGTGTGGGGCAATAATAACAATAACAATGTAAAATCGCTTAGATTTCAAGCGCAGAAGGGGAGGGGAGATGTGGGTGAAAGCAGGGGGAATAACAAGAGAAAGGCGGAACGGAAGCGGAGAATTGCAATCCACGAGGAGCCAGAGCCAGAACCAGAACCAGAAAATAAGGCAAAAAGCTCGGGAGCCCGGCAAAAAAAGTTATTCGAAATGCCTCCGGGCACGTACAATCCATTCATTCAGCAAATACCAATAATAGACACGTACGGCAAGAGTCGTGCGAAAGAGACGGCCGGCTTGCGGGCGAAAGAGACGGACAGAGGCTCTGTGCGGCGGAGAAATGAAGGCATTTGAAAATGGCACAAAACACAAAAGTCAATGAATAAGCAGCCAGTGCAAGTAAAGCAAATTTGCTAAAGACAATGGGACTTTCGAGGGGAGTGAGGTGAAGGAAAAGGGTCTACACTGGAGGAAAAAAGGCTTTTTAAAGGTCTGGTACCATGCTGCCACATGAAACTATTCCATTTCTATAAAAACATGTTGTATTCATTTTTATTTTGACTAATTAGTCCAATTAAAAGTTACATTTTTCTTGTTCTAACCTATATTTTATTTCCATTTCAATTGATTTCTATTCTTTGACATAGATTGAATTATGTATTGAAACTGCAAAATGAAAACACCTTTCCCATGTTATTTAATTTTATTTGTAGATGACTGCCGTGAGCTGATTATTTTATTGGACTATCGTTAGCTTAATAGTTTGAAGGCTGCATTATGCTCTAAGTTCGGTTTTGAAAACTTAAAATGCATGATTTTTTTGACTGCATTAGAGAGATATCTGGAGGAAAAGGGCAGGAAGTACGCCCAAGCATGGCTCGATGCGACACACATGGCATAAGAAAACAATATGGCAAAACAATTTAGATAAGTTCAAACAACTGCCGAGCCCCTCCCCCTATTTTTGCCCCAGGAAAACGCCTTGGAATGAAAATGTTTTTCTTGGTTAGGAATGCTGGGCCTGTAGGGTGAAAACTAGGAGAAAGTCGGCAAAGTAAGTCCTCGCCATGTTATAATAATAGTTGCGCTTCCCCGCTTTCCCCACTTTCCCCATTCGACTTTCATCTTTTCCGCCGTGTGCTGCGATCGTTAATCACCGCCAGGGGGTTAAACAGGCGGCGGGGGGTTAGAGGGTTAAGGGGATAAAGGGGTTAAAGGGGCCCCCCCAAAAGAGGAAGTGCGTGCCATCCTGCAAGATCCCATCTCGAAACTCGCCCACGTCATCGTCCCCGGGTCCTTGTGTATATTTGTCATGACATTGCAGTTTTTAACTTAAGTTGCTATGGAATTTTCATTTTCCCCGGCGAGTACCAAAAATATTTATGGCTGGAAAAGGGCGGGAAGGGGAAATCCAGAAGGAAGTGTAGGAGGAAGCGCTGACAGACAAGCCCCAAGTAATTTGACCAAGTTCAAAGTAATGTTTTGAGTGCCGGCAATAAAAAAAATGAAATATTGAGATTAAGCCAAGCGCCCGATTTAGTCGACGGGCGTGTTACCCTATTTTAATACGGCTAACCGAATTCGCAGAATTTTTTACGATTACCAGCTCGTTTTCTTACTGCATTTTTATGCCATCCTATCTGTGACCATAAAAATACGAGAATACTCTT
Organism: Drosophila rhopaloa; assembly: GCF_018152115.1. Lineage (NCBI taxonomy): Eukaryota > Metazoa > Arthropoda > Insecta > Diptera > Drosophilidae > Drosophila > Drosophila rhopaloa. The sequence goes on along the minus strand of NW_025335123.1, from coordinate 25,701,304 downwards.
GGTTTACGACCTAATTGAATGATATGAGCCGTTCGCTTATGGTCCAAGTTTGTGCCATTTTGCAGGGTAATTTGAGGAGAACCAAAAAAAATATGTATAGAAGGGAAACTGCATTCATTCCTTAATGTGCCCCGAACAGCTTGTCAAGTCTTTGTTTTTCTTGTTGCCCTTTTGTTGTCAGCTTAAGCTGGTGCGGCCCTTAACCCCCTGGTGCCCCCCCCCGTGGTTGACTCCACCCCGTCGTCGCCTCACTAAACCCATTAAAACGTCATAATCAACATAATCATAAAGATAATGCATAACAGAACAGAGGGGAGAATTTGTCCGCTGGTCAGCCATTTTTTTCCGTCTCCCTTCGCTTCCTTTCTCCCGCTTTCACCCGCTTTCTCCACCCCTTCGCGGCCGGTCTTCCCTCATTATTATTTCGCCAAGCTTTGCCGCAAAGGCGACTAAAGCCTGACCTTTGCTTAATTATGGTAATTAGCACACACCAAAAAAAAATGACTAAGTCGCGCCAAAGAGGCAAAACCAAACGGAATGGAACGAAACTAAGTGAAACGGAAGGGGAACTGGTGGCAATGGGACGGAAGTGCGCAGAGGGGGAAACTTACTGGATTGGCAAGCTGTGATGAAAGGGTTATCTATAGGGCGATAGTATGAAAACATCAAGTTAACATACTATATTACTCTAATTTGACTGCTGTTTTACAACGTTTTAATTCATTTCATATTAATTTGACTTACAATTTTGTAAAATATATACGGACTAGAACTGATTGATATATATTTCATAAGTTACTATTCATAGTTTAAAAATAAACAAGATTGTTATTGAGCTAATACTTAAATAGTTTATTTATATTTTTTGGTAGTGTACATTTTGTTTTTGGTTTTCCTCTCGGTGCATCGGCAGGATTTGAAGCTGCAGCTCTGTCCTTTGAAGGCGAATGTGGATGATGACGTTGACAACGACGAGGATGGACCAAAGCTGCTGTCCTGATATAAATATTAAAACATAGAAAAAAACCAGAAGCCAAAGGACCAGGGAGTGAAAAAAGTGAGCAGCAGCCAAAAGCTGAAAGCCGAAAGTGAATTGCTTCCGCATTTTCGTTCGCTTTAAGCGTTGCTCAAGTGGCGCCAGCGGCCACGCCCCCCGAAAGCCCAGCGCCCCCGAAAAGAACTTGCAATAATATTATGCAATATTTGTTTCACTTTGTCCTGGCCATGTTCCACTTTCTTTTTTTTTACCCCGCTGCTGCAGCTGCGTTTAATTTGCGCATTTCATTTAATTTGCCGTGAATTTGCGGGCCATTCATTTTGTGTTTGTTCAGGACCAGGGCGGTGTGAGGGGGTAAGGGACGGGGGGCAGTCGGGGTTAAGGGGGGCAGTCGGGGTTTACGGGGTCAGGGGGATCCGGCTAAGTGGGGACAACTTCCGCTGCTGTCAAGTTGAGGTGCGCCCTTTGTTGGCAAATTATTACAGTCTGCAGTCTGCAGTTTTCATTTTGCACTGCAGTTTCGCCTTAAAGATTCCGCTGCATACTTTCAGGGCCAAACTTTTCACAAAATTAGCTTGGTAATAAGGACCAAAGAGAGCCAGGATAATTGTAACATAAAAAGAAATAACGCTAAGCTTCTGAAAGAGAATGAAGAGGTACAAAAATGAGACGATAGCATATGCTCTGTAACTCCTAACACTCGGTATTTTTTTAAATAATTATAACTAAAATATTATGGATATATAATATATATACATAAATTGGTTTTTAGTATGGGTAGTTTGCTGATCAAAGCAGAACATTGTCTGTTCCTTAGACTCGTTATTTTCACTTTTAATAAACATAGAGATTTATGTCTTAACAATAAAATGGCTCTCCTTTTTAAAAGTTCGTGTCTGAGACATAATATTTAACAGAAAAAGATGTGTCTCTTAAAGTCTCGGGACCAAACGATGTGTGCGCCTTTGAACTCATTTTTTTCTTCTTGGCGATGAACTCCCCCGAAAGGTCAACTGTCTGTGGTTGGCATCAATCTGGTATCAAGCGCCGGATCGACTCCTTTGGCCTCATTAAAGCGCTTACCCTCGGCGCACAGAAACCCACACAGAGACACACAGAGACACACTGGGAAAAAGGACGAGACAAGGACTTGGGGCAGTCAGTAATGTGTAATTTATTGCTTCGCTCAAATTGAAACTAAGCGCCATTAAAAAACAATAAACTAAACATGTAATAAATTCAGACCAAACAAGCGCACACATATGTACTCACTCATGCATGGCCTATATGTGTATGCGTGTGTGTGTGTGTGGTGAATACCAGGGCATCGCTGTAACCAAAACACACGCTGTAACCACACAACTGCAATCGCAAACAGCAAAAAACTGTGCAAAATAAATTGACCAAATCTGTTGGATAAAAGGATTTGAAAGCAATTAATTGCCAGCGCATAGAAAACATCAAAATACACACACAATCGCAATTGCTGAAACAACAAAAACAAAAATAATAATGGCAACAAGAGAACTAAATTGCACTTGCCAAACTACCAAAAGAAACATGAAATCCAAAATCAATAGAAAAAAGGTCAAAACATTTAACAAACTTATGAAGAGAGGAACTACCATTAGTTACAATTGTTAACATGTCGTAAGTTAATTACCTACAAAATAAAAGTGGGAAGAAATTGAGACGTAAAAGGAAACGTATTCTTTTTTGACAAAAATGTGAGGTCTAATAAAAATTGCACTCTGAACCATTTTTCAAAAATGTCAATATTTTTACGATATTGGCATTGCCAATTGGTATTTGCAACCCCATTTTTTGAAAATTTGGACACCATAAAAATGTATCAACGTTAAAATGAATAATTAAAGAATAAAAACACAAGTCTTAGAAGGTATGCCACTTTGAATTCGGAAGTCTGTAAGAAAAGTTGTGGGCTTAGAAGTGCACGTTTTGTGTCACTTTTCTTCAGAGCCATTTTTTGAAAATTTTGAAAGGGGTTACACCATTAAAAATGGTGAAAATCGACCAAATAAAAACAAAAGAAACTAAAAACACAGATTTTTAGGGAATCAAACCACGATTATTTTGAAGTATGCCACTTTGAAACTGACTATCTAACTATAAAAATAGTACTTTACTTTAATTTGGTACCACGTACATAAGAAACCAGAAATAAGAGTCCCCACCCATATTGAAACGCTTGCTATTTACTGTTTATAAAATAATTTTTATTTAAATTAGAAATACTAAATTAAAGAATCGGTAGTCAGGATCAGTACTGTCGAGGGAGTTTTCGTGGATATTTGTGTTGTCTTCAACGTTTTCCAGGATTTAGTAGTCGTCGTATCCTTGGTTTCCACTGCACCAGCAAATAGTTATACAAGTCCTTTATTTCCTAGTACTAATGGGTAACAAAATAAAATAAATCGTATTACTTAAGCGAAACCATGTACATATCTATTCAGTTTATACAAAATTAAATAGCTAGGTTATTATAGTTAGCATAAGATAACCCTAAGTCTTTTAAATATAACTAATGCTTACAAATAACATACTTTATTAATTTTCTGCAGAGCCATTTTTTGAAAATTTTGAAAAAGGTTACATCATTGAAAATGGTGAAAATCGACCAAAAAAAAAAAAAAAACTAAAAACACAGATTTTTAGGGAATCAAACCACGATCGTTTTGAAGTATGCCACTTTGAAATCGGATGTCTGTAAGAAAAGTTGAGGGTTTAGAAGTGCACGTTTTGTGTCACTTTGCTGCAGAGCCATTTTTTTAAAATTTGAAAATTTTTGAAAATTTGGAAAATGGGGAAAAATCTACAAAAAAAAAACAAAAGAAACTAAAAACACAGATCTTTGGGGAATCAAACCACGATCGTTTTCAAATATGCCACTTTGAATTCGGAAGTCTGTAAGAAAAGTTGTGGGCTTAGAAGTGCACGGTTTGTGTCACTTTTCTGCAGAGCCATTTTTTGAAAATTTGGAAAGGGGTTACATCATTAAAAATGGTGAAAATCGACCAAAAAAAAACAAAAGAAACTAAAAACACAGATCTTTAGGGAATCAAACCACGAGCGTTTGGAAGTATGCCACTTTGAAATCGGATGTCTGTAAGAAAAGTTGTGGGCTTAGAAGTGCACGGTTTGTGTCACTTTTCTGCAGAGCCATTTTTTGAAAATTTGGAAAGGGGTTACATCATTAAAAATGGTGAAAATCGACCAAAAAAAAACAAAAGAAACTAAAAACACAGATCTTTAGGGAATCAAACCACGATCGTTTTGAAGTATGCCACTTTGAATTCGGAAGTCTGTAAGAAAAGTTGTGGGCTTAGAAGTGCACGTTTTGTGTCACTTTTCTGCAGAGTCATTTTTTGAAAATTTGGAAAGGGGTTACATCATTAAAAATGACATCTTGAGGGAATCAAACCACGAGCGTTTGGAAGTATGCCACTTTGAAATCGGATGTCTGTAAGAAAAGTTGTGGGCTTAGAAGTGCACGTTTTGTGTCACTTTTCTGCAGAGCCATTTTTTGAAAATTTGGAAAGGGGTTACATCATTAAAAATGGTGAAAATCGACCAAAAAAAACAAAAGAAACTAAAAACACAGATCTTTAGGGAATCAAACCACGATCGTTTTGAAGTATGCCACTTTGAAATCGGATGTCTGTAAGAAAAGTTGAGGGTTTAGAAGTGCACGGTTTGTGTCACTTTTCTGCAGAGCCATTTTTTGAAAATTTGGAAAGGGGTTACATCATTAAAAATGGTGAAAATCGACCAAAAAAAAACAAAAGAAACTAAAAACACAGATCTTTAGGGAATCAAACCACGATCGTTTTGAAGTATGCCACTTTGAATTCGGAAGTCTGTAAGAAAAGTTGTGGGCTTAGAAGTGCACGTTTTGTGTCACTTTTCTGCAGAGCCATTTTTTGAAAATTTTGAAAGGGGTTACACCATTAAAAATGGTGAAAATCGACCAAAAAAAAACAAAAGAAACTAAAAACACAGATTTTTAGGGAATCAAACCACGATTATTTTGAAGTATGCCACTTTGAAACTGACTATCTAACTATAAAAATAGTACTTTACTTTAATTTGGTACCACGTACATAAGAAACCAGAAATAAGAGTCCCCACCCATATTGAAACGCTTGCTATTTACTGTTTATAAAATAATTTTTATTTAAATTAGAAATACTAAATTAAAGAATCGGTAGTCAGGATCAGTACTGTCGAGGGAGTTTTCGTGGATATTTGTGTTGTCTTCAACGTTTTCCAGGATTTAGTAGTCGTCGTATCCTTGGTTTCCACTGCACCAGCAAATAGTTATACAAGTCCTTTATTTCCTAGTACTAATGGGTAACAAAATAAAATAAATCGTATTACTTAAGCGAAACCATGTACATATCTATTCAGTTTATACAAAATTAAATAGCTAGGTTATTATAGTTAGCATAAGATAACCCTAAGTCTTTTAAATATAACTAATGCTTACAAATAACATACTTTATTAATTTTCTGCAGAGCCATTTTTTGAAAATTTTGAAAAAGGTTACATCATTGAAAATGGTGAAAATCGACCAAAAAAAAAAAAAAAAACTAAAAACACAGATTTTTAGGGAATCAAACCACGATCGTTTTGAAGTATGCCACTTTGAAATCGGATGTCTGTAAGAAAAGTTGAGGGTTTAGAAGTGCACGGTTTGTGTCACTTTTCTGCAGAGCCATTTTTTGAAAATTTGGAAAGGGGTTACATCATTAAAAATGGTGAAAATCGACCAAAAAAAAAAAAAGAAACTAAAAACACAGATCTTTAGGGAATCAAACCACGAGCGTTTGGAAGTATGCCACTTTGAAATCGGATGTCTGTAAGAAAAGTTGAGGGCTTAGAAGTGCACGGTTTGTGTCACTTTTCTGCAGAGCCATTTTTTGAAAATTTGGAAAGGGGTTACATCATTAAAAATGGTGAAAATCGACCAAAAAAAAACAAAAGAAACTAAAAACACAGATCTTTAGGGAATCAAACCACGATCGTTTTGAAGTATGCCACTTTGAATTCGGAAGTCTGTAAGAAAAGTTGTGGGCTTAGAAGTGCACGTTTTGTGTCACTTTTCTGCAGAGCCATTTTTTGAAAATTTGGAAAGGGGTTACATCATTAAAAATGACATCTTGAGGGAATCAAACCACGAGCGTTTGGAAGTATGCCACTTTGAAATCGGATGTCTGTAAGAAAAGTTGTGGGCTTAGAAGTGCACGTTTTGTGTCACTTTTCTGCAGAGCCATTTTTTGAAAATTTGGAAAGGGGTTACATTATTAAAAATGGTGAAAATCGACCAAAAAAAAAACAAAAGAAACTAAAAACACAGATCTTTAGGGAATCAAACCACGAGCGTTTGGAAGTATGCCACTTTGAAATCGGATGTCTGTAAGAAAAGTTGTGGGCTTAGAAGTGCACGTTTTGTGTCACTTTTCTGCAGAGCCATTTTTTGAAAATTTGGAAAGGGGTTACATCATTAAAAATGATGAAAATCGACCAAAAAAAAACAAAAGAAACTAAAAACACAGATCTTGAGGGAATCAAACCACGAGCGTTTGGAAGTATGCCACTTTGAAATCGGATGTCTGTAAGAAAAGTTGTGGGCTTAGAAGTGCACGGTTTGTGTCACTTTTCTGCAGAGCCATTTTTTGAAAATTTGGAAAGGGGTTACATCATTAAAAATGGTGAAAATCGACCAAAAAAAAACAAAAGAAACTAAAAACACAAATCTTTAGGGAATCAAACCACGAGCGTTTGGAAGTATGCCACTTTGAAATCGGATGTCTGTAAGAAAAGTTGTGGGCTTAGAAGTGCACGTTTTGTGTCACTTTTCTGCAGAGCCATTTTTTGAAAATTTGGAAAGGGGTTACATCATTAAAAATGGTGAAAATCGACCAAAAAAAAACAAAAGAAACTAAAAACACAGATCTTTAGGGAATCAAACCACGAGCGTTTGGAAGTATGCCACTTTGAAATCGGATGTCTGTAAGAAAAGTTGTGGGCTTAGAAGTGCACGTTTTGTGTCACTTTTCCGCAGAGCCATTTTTTGAAAATTTGGAAAGGGGTTACATCATTAAAAATGGTGAAAATCGACCAAAAAAAAAACAAAAGAAACTAAAAACACAGATCTTGAGGGAATCAAGCCACGAGCGTTTGGAAGAATGCCACTTTGAAATCGGATGTCTGTAAGAAAAGTTGTGGGCTTAGAAGTGCACGTTTTGTGTCACTTTTCTGCAGAGCCATTTTTTGAAAATTTGGAAAGGGGTTACATCATTAAAAATGGTGAAAATCGACCAAAAAAAAACAAAAGAAACTAAAAACACAAATCTTTAGGGAATCAAACCACGAGCGTTTGGAAGTATGCCACTTTGAAATCGGATGTCTGTAAGAAAAGTTGTGGGCTTAGAAGTGCACGTTTTGTGTCACTTTTCTGCAGAGCCATTTTTTGAAAATTTGGAAAGGGGTTACATCATTAAAAATGGTGAAAATCGACCAAAAAAAAACAAAAGAAACTAAAAACACAGATCTTTAGGGAATCAAACCACGAGCGTTTGGAAGTATGCCACTTTGAAATCGGATGTCTGTAAGAAAAGTTGTGGGCTTAGAAGTGCACGTTTTGTGTCACTTTTCTGCAGAGCCATTTTTTGAAAATTTGGAAAGGGGTTACATCATTAAAAATGGTGAAAATCGACCAAAAAAAAACAAAAGAAACTAAAAACACAGATCTTTAGGGAATCAAACCACGAGCGTTTGGAAGTATGCCACTTTGAAATCGGATGTCTGTAAGAAAAGTTGTGGGCTTAGAAGTGCACGTTTTGTGTCACTTTTCTGCAGAGCCATTTTTTGAAAATTTGGAAAGGGGTTACATCATTAAAAATGGTGAAAATCGACCAAAAAAAAACAAAAGAAACTAAAAACACAGATCTTTAGGGAATCAAACCACGAGCGTTTGGAAGTATGCCACTTTGAAATCGGATGTCTGTAAGAAAAGTTGTGGGCTTAGAAGTGCACGTTTTGTGTCACTTTTCTGCAGAGCCATTTTTTGAAAATTTGGAAAGGGGTTAAATCATTAAAAATGGTGAAAATCGACCAAAAAAAAACAAAAGAAACTAAAAACACAGATCTTGAGGGAATCAAACCACGAGCGTTTGGAAGTATGCCACTTTGAAATCGGATGTCTGTAAGAAAAGTTGTGGGCTTAGAAGTGCACGTTTTGTGTCACTTTTCTGCAGAGCCATTTTTTGAAAATTTGGAAAGGGGTTACATTATTAAAAATGGTGAAAATCGACCAAAAAAAAAACAAAAGAAACTAAAAACACAGATCTTTAGGGAATCAAACCACGAGCGTTTGGAAGTATGCCACTTTGAAATCGGATGTCTGTAAGAAAAGTTGTGGGCTTAGAAGTGCACGGTTTGTGGCACTTTTCTGCAGAGCCATTTTTTTGAAAATTTGGAAAGGGGTTACATCATTAAAAATGGTGAAAATCGACCAAAAAAAAACAAAAGAAACTAAAAAAACACAGATCTTTAGGGAATCAAACGACGATCGTTTTGAAGTATGCCACTTTGAATTCGGAAGTCTGTAAGAAAAGTTGTGGGCTTAGAAGTGCACGTTTTGTGTCACTTTTCTGCAGAGCCATTTTTTGAAAATTTGGAAAAGGGTTACATCATTAAAAATGGTGAAAATCGACCAAAAAAAAACAAAAGAAACTAAAAACACAGATCTTGAGGGAAACAAACCACGAGCGTTTGGAAGTATGCCACTTTGAAATCGGATGTCTGTAAGAAAAGTTGAAGGTTTAGAAGTGCACGTTTTGTGTCACTTTTCTGCAGAGCCATTTTTTGAAAATTTGGAAAGGGGTTACATCATTAAAAATGGTGAAAATCGACCAAAAAAAAACAAAAGAAACTAAAAACACAGATCTTTAGGGAATCAAACCACGAGCGTTTGGAAGTATGCCACTTTGAAATCGGATGTCTGTAAGAAAAGTTGTGGGCTTAGAAGTGCACGTTTTGTGTCACTTTTCTGCAGAGCCATTTTTTTAAAATTTGGAAAGGGGTTACATTATTAAAAATGGTGAAAATCGACCAAAAAAAAAACAAAAGAAACTAAAAACACAGATCTTTAGGGAATCAAACCACGAGCGTTTGGAAGTATGCCACTTTGAAATCGGATGTCTGTAAGAAAAGTTGTGGGCTTAGAAGTGCACGTTTTGTGTCACTTTTCTGCAGAGCCATTTTTTGAAAATTTGGAAAGGGGTTACATCATTAAAAATGGTGAAAATCGACCAAAAAAAAACAAAAGAAACTAAAAACACAGATCTTTAGGGAATCAAACCACGAGCGTTGTGAAGTATACCACTTTGAATTCGGAAGTCTGTAAGAAAAGTTGTGGGCTTAGAAGTGCACGTTTTGTGTCACTTTTCTGCAGAGCCATTTTTTGAAAATTTGGAAAGGGGTTACATCATTAAAAATGGTGAAAATCGACCAAAAAAACAACAGAAACTAAAAACACAGATCTTGAGGGAATCAAACCACGAGCGTTTGGAAGTATGCCACTTTGAAATCGGATGTCTGTAAGAAAAGTTGTGGGCTTAGAAGTGCACGTTTTGTGTCACTTTTCTGCAGAGCCATTTTTTGAAAATTTGGAAAGGGGTTACATTATTAAAAATGGTGAAAATCGTCCAAAAAAAAAACAAAAGAAACTAAAAACACAGATCTTTAGGGAATCAAACCACGAGCGTTTGGAAGTATGCCACTTTGAAATCGGATGTCTGTAAGAAAAGTTGTGGGCTTAGAAGTGCACGGTTTGTGTCACTTTTCTGCAGAGCCATTTTTTGAAAATTTGGAAAGGGGTTACATCATTAAAAATGGTGAAAATCGACCAAAAAAAAACAAAAGAAACTAAAAACACAGATCTTTAGGGAATCAAACCACGAGCGTTTGGAAGTATGCCACTTTGAAATCGGATGTCTGTAAGAAAAGTTGTGGGCTTAGAAGTGCACGTTTTGTGTCACTTTTCTGCAGAGCCATTTTTTGAAAATTTGGAAAGGGGTTACATTATTAAAAATGGTGAAAATCGACCAAAAAAAAACAAAAGAAACTAAAAACACAGATCTTTAGGGAATCAAACCACGATCGTTTTGAAGTATGCCACTTTGAATTCGGAAGTCTGTAAGAAAAGTTGTGGGCCTAGAAGTGCACGTTTTGTGTCACTTTTCTGCAGAGCCATTTTTTGAAAATTTGGAAAGGGGTTACATCATTAAAAATGATGAAAATCGACCAAAAAAAAACAAAAGAAACTAAAAACACAGATCTTGAGGGAATCAAACCACGAGCGTTTGGAAGTATGCCACTTTGAAATCGGATGTCTGTAAGAAAAGTTGTGGGCTTAGAAGTGCACGTTTTGTGTCACTTTTCTGCAGAGCCATTTTTTGAAAATTTGGAAAGGGGTTACATCATTAAAAATGGTGAAAATCGACCAAAAAAAAACAAAAGAAACTAAAAACACAGATCTTGAGGGAAACAAACCACGATCGTTCTGAAGTATGCCACTTTGAATTCGGAAGTCTGTAAGAAAAGTTGTGGGCCTAGAAGTGCACGTTTTGTGTCACTTTTCTGCAAATGGTGAAAATCGACCAAAAAAAAACAAAAGAAACTAAAAACACAGATCTTGAGGGAATCAAACCACGAGCGTTTGGAAGTATGCCACTTTGAAATCGGATGTCTGTAAGAAAAGTTGTGGGCTTAGAAGTGCACGTTTTGTGTCACTTTTCTGCAGAGCCATTTTTTGAAAATTTGGAAAGGGGTTACATCATTAAAAATGGTGAAAATCGACCAAAAAAAAACAAAAGAAACTAAAAACACAGATCTTGAGGGAAACAAACCACGATCGTTTTGAAGTATGCCACTTTGAATTCGGAAGTCTGTAAGAAAAGTTGTGGGCCTAGAAGTGCACGTTTTGTGTCACTTTTCTGCAGAGCCATTTTTTGAAAATTTGGAAAGGGGTTACATCATTAAATATGGTGAAAATCGACAAAAAAAAAACAAAAGAAACTAAAAACACAGATCTTCAGGGAATCAAACCATGATCGTTTTGAAGTATGCCACTTTGAATTCGGAAGTCTGTAAGAAAAGTTGTGGGCCTAGAAGTGCACGTTTTGTGTCACTTTTCTGCAGAGCCATTTTTTGAAAATTTGGAAAGGGGTTACATAATTAAAAATGGTGAAAATCGACCAAAAAAAAACAAAAGAAACTAAAAACACAGATCTTGAGGGAATCAAACCACGAGCGTTTGGAAGTATGCCACTTTGAAATCGGATGTCTGTAAGAAAAGTTGTGGGCTTAGAAGTGCACGGTTTGTGTCACTTTTCTGCAGAGCCATTTTTTGAAAATTTGGAAAGGGGTTACATCATTAAAAATGGTGAAAATCGACCAAAAAAAAACAAAAGAAACTAAAAACACAGATCTTTAGGGAATCAAACCACGAGCGTTTGGAAGTATGCCACTTTGAAATCGGATGTCTGTAAGAAAAGTTTAGGGTTTAGAAGTGCACGTTTTGTGTCACTTTTCTGCAGAGCCATTTTTTGAAAATTTGGAAAGGGGTTACACCATTAAAAATGGTGAAAATCGACCAAAAAAAAACAAAAGAACCTAAAAACACAGATCTTGAGGGAATCAAACCACGAGCGTTTGGAAGTATGCCACTTTGAAATCGGATGTCTGTAAGAAAAGTTGTGGGCTTAGAAGTGCACGGTTTGTGTCACTTTTCTGCAGAGCCATTTTTTGAAAATTTGGAAAGGGGTTACATCATTAAATATGGTCAAAATCGACAAAAAAAAAACAAAAGAAACTAAAAACACAGATCTTCAGGGAATCAAACCATGATCGTTTTGAAGTATGCCACTTTGAATTCGGAAGTCTGTAAGAAAAGTTGTGGGCCTAGAAGTGCACGTTTTGTGTCACTTTTCTGCAGAGCCATTTTTTGAAAATTTGGAAAGGGGTTACATCATTAAAAATGGTGAAAATCGACCAAAAAAACAAAAAGAAACTAAAAACACAGATCTTGAGGGAATCAAACCACGAGCGTTTGGAAGTATGCCACTTTGAAATCGGATGTCTGTAAGAAAAGTTGTGGGCTTAGAAGTGCACGTTTTGTGTCACTTTTCTGCAGAGCCATTTTTTGAAAATTTGGAAAGGGGTTAAATCATTAAAAATGGTGAAAATCGACCAAAAAAAAACAAAAGAAACTAAAAACACAGATCTTGAGGGAATCAAACCACGAGCGTTTGGAAGTATGCCACTTTGAAATCGGATGTCTGTAAGAAAAGTTTAGGGTTTAGAAGTGCACGTTTTGTGTCACTTTTCTGCAGAGCCATTTTTTGAAAATTTGGAAAGGGGTTACATCATTAAATATGGTGAAAATCGACCAAAAAAAAACAAAAGAAACTAAAAACACAGATCTTCAGGGAATCAAACCACGATCGTTTTGAAGTATGCCACTTTGAATTCGGAAGTCTGTAAGAAAAGTTGTGGGCCTAGAAGTGCACGTTTTGTGTCACTTTTCTGCAGAGCCATTTTTTGAAAATTTGGAAAAGGGTTACATCAATAAAAATGGTGAAAATCGACCAAAAAAAAACAAAAGAAACTAAAAACACAGATCTTGAGGGAATCAAACCACGAGCGTTTGGAAGTATGCCACTTTGAATTCGGAAGTCTGTAAGAAAAGTTGTGGGCTTAGAAGTGCACGTTTTGTGTCACTTTTCTGCAGAGCCATTTTTTTAAAATTTGGAAAGGGGTTACATTATTAAAAATGGTGAAAATCGACCAAAAAAAAAACAAAAGAAACTAAAAACACAGATCTTTAGGGAATCAAACCACGAGCGTTTGGAAGTATGCCACTTTGAAATCGGATGTCTGTAAGAAAAGTTGTGGGCTTAGAAGTGCACGTTTTGTGTCACTTTTCTGCAGAGCCATTTTTTGAAAATTTGGAAAGGGGTTACATCATTAAAAATGGTGAAAATCGACCAAAAAAAAAAAAGAAACTAAAAACACAGATCTTTAGGGAATCAAACCACGAGCGTTGTGAAGTATACCACTTTGAATTCGGAAGTCTGTAAGAAAAGTTGTGGGCTTAGAAGTGCACGTTTTGTGTCACTTTTCTGCAGAGCCATTTTTTGAAAATTTGGAAAGGGGTTACATTATTAAAAATGGTGAAAATCGACCAAAAAAACAAAAGAAACTAAAAACACAGATCTTTAGGGAATCAAACCACGAGCGTTTGGAAGTATGCCACTTTGAAATCGGATGTCTGTAAGAAAAGTTGTGGGCTTAGAAGTGCACGTTTTGTGTCACTTTTCTGCAGAGCCATTTTTTGAAAATTTGGAAAGGGGTTACATCATTAAAAATGGTGAAAATCGACCAAAAAAAAACAAAAGAAACTAAAAACACAGATCTTGAGGGAAACAAACCACGAGCGTTTGGAAGTATGCCACTTTGAAATCGGATGTCTGTAAGAAAAGTTGAGGGTTTAGAAGTGCACGTTTTGTGTCACTTTTCTGCAGAGCCATTTTTTGAAAATTTGGAAAGGGGTTACATTATTAAAAATGGTGAAAATCGACCAAAAAAAAACAAAAGAAACTAAAAACACAGATCTTTAGGGAATCAAACCACGAGCGTTTGGAAGTATGCCACTTTGAAATCGGATGTCTGTAAGAAAAGTTGTGGGCTTAGAAGTGCACGTTTTGTGTCACTTTTCTGCAGAGCCATTTTTTGAAAATTTGGAAAGGGGTTACATCATTAAAAATGGTGAAAATCGACCAAAAAAAAACAAAAGAAACTAAAAACACAGATCTTTAGGGAATCAAACCACGAGCGTTGTGAAGTATACCACTTTGAATTCGGAAGTCTGTAAGAAAAGTTGTGGGCTTAGAAGTGCACGTTTTGTGTCACTTTTCTGCAGAGCCATTTTTTGAAAATTTGGAAAGGGGTTACATCATTAAAAATGGTGAAAATCGACCAAAAAAACAACAGAAACTAAAAACACAGATCTTGAGGGAATCAAACCACGAGCGTTTGGAAGTATGCCACTTTGAAATCGGATGTCTGTAAGAAAAGTTGTGGGCTTAGAAGTGCACGGTTTGTGGCACTTTTCTGCAGAGCCATTTTTTGAAAATTTGGAAAGGGGTTACATCATTAAAAATGGTGAAAATCGACCAAAAAAAAACAAAAGAAACTAAAAAAACACAGATCTTTAGGGAATCAAACGACGATCGTTTTGAAGTATGCCACTTTGAATTCGGAAGTCTGTAAGAAAAGTTGTGGGCTTAGAAGTGCACGTTTTGTGTCACTTTTCTGCAGAGCCATTTTTTGAAAATTTGGAAAGGGGTTACATCATTAAAAATGGTGAAAATCGACCAAAAAAACAACAGAAACTAAAAACACAGATCTTAAGGGAATCAAACCACAAGCGTTTGGAAGTATGCCACTTTGAAATCGGATGTCTGTAAGAAAAGTTGTGGGCTTAGAAGTGCACGGTTTGTGTCACTTTTCTGCCGAGCCATTTTTTGAAAATTTGGAAAGGGGTTACATCATTAAAAATGGTGAAAATCGACCAAAAAAACAACAGAAACTAAAAACACAGATCTTAAGGGAATCAAACCACAAGCGTTTAGAAGTATGCCATTTTGAAATCGGATGTCTATAAGAAAAGTTGTGGGCTTAGAAGTGCACGGTTTGTGTCACTTTTCTGCAGAGCCATTTTTTGAAAATTTGGAAAGGGGTTACATCATTAAAAATGGTGAAAATCGACCAAAAAAACAACAGAAACTAAAAACACAGATCTTGAGGGAATCAAACCACAAGCGTTTGGAAGTATGCCACTTTGAAATCGGATGTCTGTAAGAAAAGTTGTGGGCTTAGAAGTGCACGTTTTGTGTCACTTTTCTGCAGAGCCATTTTTTGAAAATTTGGAAAGGGGTTACATCATTAAAAATGGTGAAAATCGACCAAAGAAAAACAACAGAAACTAAAAACACAGATCTTGAGGGAATCAAACCACGATCGTTTTGAAGTATGCCACTTTGAATTCGGAAGTCTGTAAGAAAAGTTGTGGGCTTAGAAGTGCACGTTTTGTGTCAATTTTCTGCAGAGCCATTTTTTGAAAATTTGGAAAGGGGTTACATCATTAAAAATGGTGAAAATCGACCAAAAAACAACAGGAACTAAAAACACAGATCTTGAGGGAATCAAACCACAAGCGTTTGGAAGTATGCCACTTTGAAATCGGATGTCTGTAAGAAAAGTTGTGGGCTTAGAAGTGCACGGTTTGTGTCACTTTTCTGCAGAGCCATTTTTTGAAAATTTTGAAAGGGGTTACATCATTAAAAATGGTGAAAATCGACCAAAAAAAAACAAAAGAAACTAAAAACACAGATCTTTAGGGAATCAAACCACGATCGTTTTGAAGTATGCCACTTTGAATTCGGAAGTCTGTAAGAAAAGTTGTGGGCTTAGAAGTGCACGTTTTGTGTCACTTTTCTGCAGAGCCATTTTTTGAAAATTTGGAAAGGGGTTACATCATTAAAAATGGTGAAAATCGACCAAAAAAAAACAAAAGAAACTAAAAACACAGATCTTTAGGGAATCAAACCACGATCGTTTTGAAGTATGCCACTTTGAATTCGGAAGTCTGTAAGAAAAGTTGTGGGCTTAGAAGTGCACGTTTTGTGTCACTTTTCTGCAGAGCCATTTTTTGAAAATTTGAAAAGGGGTTACATCATTAAAAATGGTGAAAATCGACCAAAAAAAAACAAAAGAAACTAAAAAAACACAGATCTTTAGGGAATCAAACGACGATCGTTTTGAAGTATGCCACTTTGAATTCGAAAGTCTGTAAGAAAAGTTGTGGGCTTAGAAGTGCACGTTTTGTGTCACTTTTCTGCAGAGCCATTTTTTGAAAATTTGAAAAGGGGTTACATCATTAAAAATGGTGAAAATCGACCAAAGAAAAACAACAGAAACTAAAAACACAGATCTTGAGGGAATCAAACCACAAGCGTTTGGAAGTATGCCACTTTGAAATCGGATGTCTGTAAGAAAAGTTGTGGGCTTAGAAGTGCACGGTTTGTGTCACTTTTCTGCAGAGCCATTTTTTGAAAATTTGGAAAGGGGTTACATCATTAAAAATGGTGAAAATCGACCAAAAAAAAAGAAAAGAAACTAAAAACACAGATCTTTAGGGAATCAAACCACGATCGTTTTGAAGTATGCCACTTTGAATTCGGAAGTCAGTAAGAAAAGTTGTGGGCTTAGAAGTGCACGGTTTGTGTTACTTTTCTGCAGAGCCATTTTTTGAAAATTTGAAAAGGGGTTACATCATTAAAAATGGTGAAAATCGACCAAAAAAAAACAAAAGAAACTAAAAACACAGATCTTGAGGGAATCAAACCACGAGCGTTTGGAAGTATGCCACTTTGAATTCGGAAGTCTGTAAGAAAAGTTGTGGGCTTAGAAGTGCACGTTTTGTGTCACTTTTCTGCAGAGCCATTTTTTGAAAATTTGAAAAGGGGTTACATCATTAAAAATGGTGAAAATCGACCAAAAAAAAACAAAAGAAACTAAAAACACAGATCTTTAGGGAATCAAACCACGATCGTTTTGAAGTATGCCACTTTGAATTCGGAAGTCTGTAAGAAAAGTTGTGGGCTTAGAAGTGCACGTTTTGTGTCACTTGTGGTCGATTTTCACAATTTTTAATGATGTAACCCCTTTTCAAATTTTCAAAAAATGGCTCTGCAGAAAAGTGACACAAAACGTGCACTTCTAAGCCCACAACTTTTCTTACAGACTTTCGAATTCAAAGTGGCATACTTCAAAACGATCGTCGTTTGATTCCCTAAAGATCTGTGTTTTTTTAGTTTCTTTTGTTTTTTTTTGGTCGATTTTCACCATTTTTAATGATGTAACCCCTTTTCAAATTTTCAAAAAATGGCTCTGCAGAAAAGTGACACAAAACGTGCACTTCTAAGCCCACAACTTTTCTTACAGACTTCCGAATTCAAAGTGGCATACTTCCAAACGCTCGTGGTTTGATTCCCTCAAGATCTGTGTTTTTAGTTTCTTTTGTTTTTTTTGGTCGATTTTCACCATTTTTAATGATGTAACCCCTTTCCAAATTTTCAAAAAATGGCTCTGCAGCAAAGTGACACAAACCGTGCACTTCTAAGCCCACAACTTTTCTTACAGCCATCCGATTTCCAAGTGGCATACTTCAAAACGCTCGTGGTTTGATTCCCTAAAGATCTGTGTTTTTAGTTTCTTTTGTTTTTTTTTGGTCGATTTTCACCATTTTTAATGAAGTAACCCCTTTCCAAATTTTCAAAAAATGGCTCTGCAGCAAAGTGACACAAACCGTGCACTTCTAAGCCCACAACTTTTCTTACAGACATCCGATTTCAAAGTGGCATTTTCACAATTTTTAATGATGTAACCCCTTTTCAAATTTTCAAAAAATGGCTCTGCAGAAAAGTGACACAAAACGTGCACTTCTAAGCCCACAACTTTTCTTACAGACTTTCGAATTCAAAGTGGCATACTTCAAAACGATCGTCGTTTGATTCCCTAAAGATCTGTGTTTTTTTAGT
Organism: Drosophila rhopaloa; assembly: GCF_018152115.1. NCBI lineage: Eukaryota > Metazoa > Arthropoda > Insecta > Diptera > Drosophilidae > Drosophila > Drosophila rhopaloa. The sequence continues at coordinate 25,683,615 of NW_025335123.1, read as the reverse complement.
TTCTTTTGTTTTTTTTTGGTCGATTTTCACCATTTTTAATGATGTAACCCCTTTTCAAATTTTCAAAAAATGGCTCTGCAGAAAAGTGACACAAAACGTGCACTTCTAAGCCCACAACTTTTCTTACAGACTTCCGAATTCAAAGTGGCATACTTCCAAACGCTCGTGGTTTGATTCCCTCAAGATCTGTGTTTTTAGTTTCTTTTGTTTTTTTTTGGTCGATTTTCACCATTTTTAATGATGTAACCCCTTTCCAAATTTTCAAAAAATGGCTCTGCAGCAAAGTGACACAAACCGTGCACTTCTAAGCCCACAACTTTTCTTACAGCCATCCGATTTCCAAGTGGCATACTTCAAAACGCTCGTGGTTTGATTCCCTAAAGATCTGTGTTTTTAGTTTCTTTTGTTTTTTTTTGGTCGATTTTCACCATTTTTAATGAAGTAACCCCTTTCCAAATTTTCAAAAAATGGCTCTGCAGCAAAGTGACACAAACCGTGCACTTCTAAGCCCACAACTTTTCTTACAGACATCCGATTTCAAAGTGGCATTTTCACAATTTTTAATGATGTAACCCCTTTTCAAATTTTCAAAAAATGGCTCTGCAGAAAAGTGACACAAAACGTGCACTTCTAAGCCCACAACTTTTCTTACAGACTTTCGAATTCAAAGTGGCATACTTCAAAACGATCGTCGTTTGATTCCCTAAAGATCTGTGTTTTTTTAGTTTCTTTTGTTTTTTTTTGGTCGATTTTCACCATTTTTAATGATGTAACCCCTTTTCAAATTTTCAAAAAATGGCTCTGCAGAAAAGTGACACAAAACGTGCACTTCTAAGCCCACAACTTTTCTTACAGACTTCCGAATTCAAAGTGGCATACTTCCAAACGCTCGTGGTTTGATTCCCTCAAGATCTGTGTTTTTAGTTTCTTTTGTTTTTTTTTGGTCGATTTTCACCATTTTTAATGAAGTAACCCCTTTCCAAATTTTCAAAAAATGGCTCTGCAGCAAAGTGACACAAACCGTGCACTTCTAAGCCCACAACTTTTCTTACAGCCATCCGATTTCCAAGTGGCATACTTCAAAACGCTCGTGGTTTGATTCCCTAAAGATCTGTGTTTTTAGTTTCTTTTGTTTTTTTTTGGTCGATTTTCACCATTTTTAATGAAGTAACCCCTTTCCAAATTTTCAAAAAATGGCTCTGCAGCAAAGTGACACAAACCGTGCACTTCTAAGCCCACAACTTTTCTTACAGACATCCGATTTCAAAGTGGCATACTTCAAAACGCTCGTGGTTTGATTCCCTAAAGATCTGTGTTTTTAGTTTCTTTTGTTTTTTTTTGGTCGATTTTCACCATTTTTAATGAAGTAACCCCTTTCCAAATTTTCAAAAAATGGCTCTGCAGCAAAGTGACACAAACCGTGCACTTCTAAGCCCACAACTTTTCTTACAGACATCCGATTTCCAAGTGGCATACTTCAAAACGCTCGTGGTTTGATTCCCTAAAGATCTGTGTTTTTAGTTTCTTTTGTTTTTTTTTGTCGATTTTCACCATTTTTAATGAAGTAACCCCTTTCCAAATTTTCAAAAAATGGCTCTGCAGAAAAGTGACACAAAACGTGCACTTCTAAGCCCACAACTTTTCTTACAGACTTCCGAATTCAAAGTGGCATACTTCAAAACGCTCGTGGTTTAATTCCCTAAAGATCTGTGTTTTTAGTTTCTTTTGTTTTTTTTCGTCGATTTTCACCATTTTTAATGATGTAACCCCTTTCCAAATTTAAAAAAAATAGCTCTGCAGCAAAGTGACACACACCGTGCACTTCTAAGCCCACAACTTTTCTTACAGCCATCCGATTTCCAAGTGGCATACTTCAAAACGCTCGTGATTTGATTCCCTAAAGATCTGTGTTTTTAGTTTCTTTTGTTTTTTTTTGGTCGATTTTCACCATTTTTAATGAAGTAACCCCTTTCCAAATTTTCAAAAAATAGCTCTGCAGCAAAGTGACACAAACCGTGCACTTCTAAGCCCACAACTTTTCTTACAGCCATCCGATTTCCAAGTGGCATGCTTAAAAACGCTCGTGGTTTGATTCCCTAAAGATCTGTGTTTTTAGTTTCTTTTGTTTTTTTTGGTCGATTTTCACCATTTTTAATGATGTAACCCCTTTCCAAATTTTCAAAAAATAGCTCTGCAGCAAAGTGACACAAACCGTGCACTTCTAAGCCCACAACTTTTCTTACAAACATCCGATTTCCAAGTGGCATACTTCAAAACGCTGGTGGTTTGATTCCCTAAAGATCTGTGTTTTTAGTTTCTTTTGTTTTTTTTTGGTCGATTTTCACCATTTTTAATGATGTAACCCCTTTCCAAATTTTCAAAAAATGGCTCCGCAGAAAAATGACACAAAAAAGTGCACTTCTAAGCCCACAACTTTTCTTACAGCCATCCGATTTCCAAGTGGCATACTTCAAAACGCTCGTGGTTGGATTCCCTAAAGATCTGTGTTTTTAGTTTCTTTTGTTTTTTTGGTCGATTTTCACCATTTTTAATGATGTAACCCCTTTCCAAATTTTCAAAAAATAGCTCTGCAGCAAAGTGACACAAACCGTGCACTTCTAAGCCCACAACTTTTCTTACAAACATCCGATTTCCAAGTGGCATACTTCAAAACGCTCGTGGTTTGATTCCCTAAAGATCTGTGTTTTTAGTTTCTTTTGTTTTTTTTGGTCGATTTTCACCATTTTTAATGATGTAACCCCTTTCCAAATTTTCAAAAAATGGCTCTGCAGCAAAGTGACACAAACCGTGCACTTCTAAGCCCTCAACTTTTCTTACAGACATCCGATTTCCAAGTGGCATACTTCAAAACGCTCGTGGTTTGATTCCCTAAAGATCTGTGTTTTTAGTTTCTTTTGTTTTTTTTTGGTCGATTTTCACCATTTTTAATGATGTAACCCCTTTCCAAATTTTCAAAAAATAGCTCTGCAGCAAAGTGACACAAACCGTGCACTTCTAAGCCCACAACTTTTCTTACAGCCATCCGATTTCCAAGTGGCATACTTCAAAACGCTCGTGGTTGGATTCCCTAAAGATCTGTGTTTTTAGTTTCTTTTGTTTTTTTTGGTCGATTTTCACCATTTTTAATGATGTAACCCCTTTCCAAATTTTCAAAAAATAGCTCTGCAGCAAAGTGACACAAACCGTGCACTTCTAAGCCCACAACTTTTCTTACAAACATCCGATTTCCAAGTGGCATACTTCAAAACGCTCGTGGTTTGATTCCCTAAAGATCTGTGTTTTTAGTTTCTTTTGTTTTTTTTGGTCGATTTTCACCATTTTTAATGATGTAACCCCTTTCCAAATTTTCAAAAAATGGCTCCGCAGAAAAGTGACACAAACCGTGCACTTCTAAGCCCACAACTTTTCTTACAGACATCCGATTTCCAAGTGGCATACTTCAAAACGCTCGTGGTTTGATTCCCTAAAGATCTGTGTTTTTAGTTTCTTTTGTTTTTTTTTGTCGATTTTCACCATTTTTAATGATGTAACCCCTTTTCAAATTTTCAAAAAATGGCTCTGCAGAAAAGTGACACAAAACGTGCACTTCTAAGCCCACAACTTTTCTTACAGACTTCCGAATTCAAAGTGGCATACTTCAAAACACTCGTGGTTTAATTCCCTAAAGATCTGTGTTTTTAGTTTCTTTTGTTTTTTTTTTGGTCGATTTTCACCATTTTTAATGATGTAACCCCTTTCCAAATTTTCAAAAAATGGCTCTGCAGAAAAGTGACACAAACCGTGCACTTCTAAGCCCACAACTTTTCTTACAGACTTCCGAATTCAAAGTGGCATACTTCAAAACGCTCGTGGTTTAATTCCCTAAAGATCTGTGTTTTTAGTTTCTTTTGTTTTTTTTTCGTCGATTTTCACCATTTTTAATGATGTAACCCCTTTCCAAATTTTAAAAAAATAGCTCTGCAGCAAAGTGACACAAACCGTGCACTTCTAAGCCCACAACTTTTCTTACAGCCATCCGATTTCCAAGTGGCATACTTCAAAACGCTCGTGGTTTGATTCCCTAAAGATCTGTGTTTTTAGTTTCTTTTGTTTTTTTTTGGTCGATTTTCACCATTTTTAATGATGTAACCCCTTTCCAAATTTTCAAAAAATGGCTCTGCAGAAAAGTGACACAAACCGTGCACTTCTAAGCCCACAACTTTTCTTACAGACTTCCGAATTCAAAGTGGCATACTTCAAAACGCTCGTGGTTTAATTCCCTAAAGATCTGTGTTTTTAGTTTCTTTTGTTTTTTTTTGGTCGATTTTCACCATTTTTAATGATGTAACCCCTCTCCAAATTTTAAAAAAATAGCTCTGCAGCAAAGTGACACAAACCGTGCACTTCTAAGCCCACAACTTTTCTTACAAACATCCGATTTCCAAGTGGCATACTTCAAAACGCTCGTGGTTTGATTCCCTAAAGATCTGTGTTTTTAGTTTCTTTTGTTTTTTTTTGGTCGATTTTCACCATTTTTAATGATGTAACCCCTTTCCAAATTTTCCAAAAATGGCTCTGCAGAAAAGTGACACAAAACGTGCACTTCTAAGCCCACAACTTTTCTTACAGACATCCGATTTCCAAGTGGCATACTTCAAAACGCTCGTGGTTTAATTCCCTAAAGATCTGTGTTTTTAGTTTCTTTTGTTTTTTTTTGGTCGATTTTCACCATTTTTAATGATGTAACCCCTTTCCAAATTTTCCAAAAATGGCTCTGCAGAAAAGTGACACAAAACGTGCACTTCTAAGCCCACAACTTTTCTTACAGACATCCGATTTCCAAGTGGCATACTTCAAAACGCTCGTGGTTTAATTCCCTAAAGATCTGTGTTTTTAGTTTCTTTTGTTTTTTTTTGGTCGATTTTCACCATTTTTAATGATGTAACCCCTTTCCAAATTTTCAAAAAATGGCTCCGCAGAAAAGTGACACAAACCGTGCACTTCTAAGCCCACAACTTTTCTTACAGACATCCGATTTCCAAGTGGCATACTTCAAAACGCTCGTGGTTTGATTCCCTAAAGATCTGTGTTTTTAGTTTCTTTTGTTTTTTTTTGTCGATTTTCACCATTTTTAATGATGTAACCCCTTTTCAAATTTTCAAAAAATGGCTCTGCAGAAAAGTGACACAAAACGTGCACTTCTAAGCCCACAACTTTTCTTACAGACTTCCGAATTCAAAGTGGCATACTTCAAAACACTCGTGGTTTAATTCCCTAAAGATCTGTGTTTTTAGTTTCTTTTGTTTTTTTTTGGTCGATTTTCACCATTTTTAATGATGTAACCCCTTTCCAAATTTTCAAAAAATGGCTCTGCAGAAAAGTGACACAAACCGTGCACTTCTAAGCCCACAACTTTTCTTACAGACTTCCGAATTCAAAGTGGCATACTTCAAAACGCTCGTGGTTTAATTCCCTAAAGATCTGTGTTTTTAGTTTCTTTTGTTTTTTTTTCGTCGATTTTCACCATTTTTAATGATGTAACCCCTTTCCAAATTTTAAAAAAATAGCTCTGCAGCAAAGTGACACAAACCGTGCACTTCTAAGCCCACAACTTTTCTTACAGCCATCCGATTTCCAAGTGGCATACTTCAAAACGCTCGTGGTTTGATTCCCTAAAGATCTGTGTTTTTAGTTTCTTTTGTTTTTTTTTGGTCGATTTTCACCATTTTTAATGATGTAACCCCTTTCCAAATTTTCAAAAAATGGCTCTGCAGAAAAGTGACACAAACCGTGCACTTCTAAGCCCACAACTTTTCTTACAGACTTCCGAATTCAAAGTGGCATACTTCAAAACGCTCGTGGTTTAATTCCCTAAAGATCTGTGTTTTTAGTTTCTTTTGTTTTTTTTTGGTCGATTTTCACCATTTTTAATGATGTAACCCCTCTCCAAATTTTAAAAAAATAGCTCTGCAGCAAAGTGACACAAACCGTGCACTTCTAAGCCCACAACTTTTCTTACAAACATCCGATTTCCAAGTGGCATACTTCAAAACGCTCGTGGTTTGATTCCCTAAAGATCTGTGTTTTTAGTTTCTTTTGTTTTTTTTTGGTCGATTTTCACCATTTTTAATGATGTAACCCCTTTCCAAATTTTCCAAAAATGGCTCTGCAGAAAAGTGACACAAAACGTGCACTTCTAAGCCCACAACTTTTCTTACAGACATCCGATTTCCAAGTGGCATACTTCAAAACGCTCGTGGTTTAATTCCCTAAAGATCTGTGTTTTTAGTTTCTTTTGTTTTTTTTGGTCGATTTTCACCATTTTTAATGATGTAACCCCTTTCCAAATTTTCCAAAAATGGCTCTGCAGAAAAGTGACACAAAACGTGCACTTCTAAGCCCACAACTTTTCTTACAGACATCCGATTTCCAAGTGGCATACTTCAAAACGCTCGTGGTTTAATTCCCTAAAGATCTGTGTTTTTAGTTTCTTTTGTTTTTCTTTGGTCGATTTTCACCATTTTTAATGATGTAACCCCTTTCCAAATTTTAAAAAAATAGCTCTGCAGCAAAGTGACACAAACCGTGCACTTCTAAGCCCACAACTTTTCTTACAGCCATCCGATTTCCAAGTGGCATACTTCAAAACGCTCGTGGTTTGATTCCCTAAAGATCTGTGTTTTTAGTTTCTGTTGTTTTTTTTGGTCGATTTTCACCATTTTTAATGATGTAACCCCTTTCCAAATTTTCAAAAAATGGCTCCGCAGAAAAGTGACACAAAACGTGCACTTCTAAGCCCACAACTTTTCTTACAGACTTCCGAATTCAAAGTGGCATACTTCAAAACGATCGTGGTTTGATTCCCTAAAAATCTGTGTTTTGCCATTTTTTGAAAATTTGGAAAGGGGTTACATCATTAAAAATGGTGAAAATCGACAAAAAAAAAAACAAAAGAAACTAAAAACACAGATTTTTGGGGAATCAAACCACGATCGTTTTGAAGTATGCCACTTGGAAATCGGATGTCTGTAAGAAAAGTTGTGGGCTTAGAAGTGCACCAGGCGAACAGAAATTCCAGTAGGTTGCTGCGCAAGCGCACAGCCCAGCATCCCAAAAGTAGGCAACGCTTTGGCAGCCATCAAGCATAGTAGCTGCTGCAGCACCCAAGGATCTCACAAACAAAACAAACTTTAATCCAAGTGGTTTTGGAATGTTTTATTTAAATGCTAGTGTAAAAACCTAATATAATGCTAGTGGAGTAATATTGAACACAGGCTAGATATTAAGACCAGGTAGATAGCTATGAAGCCTATTTGGATTTCTTGTGTCCCCGGTGTAAGTGTATGAGGGGTTTCTTGTAGTTGACCAGACGCCACTTGGTGGATCGCTTGCGCCCGATCATCTTCATGACTCGTTTTATTTTGGCTTTGCGAAGACCAGTTTTCTCGACCAAAGCCTCAATGCGTTGAAACTTGCAGCCGTCAAAGTTTTTGATCACCTTGCGATATGCATTACTCAGGACCAGCTAAAGTGGAAATCAAAATTCAAATTGTGGTAAAAATTGTAAGTGTTCCGCCTACCGGCTTGAATTCCTTGGGTGCAGGCAGACCACTCAACTCCCTTTCGTAGGTCTGCAGATAAAACTTGCTGATGCGCCACTTGGAGCGTTTGATCTTGCCGATTCGCTTGAGAGCCCTGCGCAAACACTTCTTCGGCAAATTGGTTCGCTCCCTGAGTTCCTTGAGGGCCCTGTACTTGCGGCCCTCAAAGGCTCTGCCAATAATAAGATCGATAGTCTGAAAACAATCAAATATATCAAAGCAATGTTGTTTTTATAAGCTAAAAGATGGCAAAGAAATAAATATGCAAGCAAACTTAATTATTAAAGCTCTTATTATGTATTTATAAAACCTTTCAATTAAATTGGTATTTATTTGAGTTTAACTTAAATATGTTTGCTTACCTGTAAATTGTTCCCCGGAGTTGATGGCTTAGTCCGTTCCATATTATTCAATGGACGAACCCTTTGTGAATACCCAACACTTGCCGTTGGGTAATAAGTTGGGCGAGTCTGGATAACTTTCATTGGGTAATGGGCTGTTGGAAAAGGCTGAAAGCGGAGCAAAGGAATCGGTGGCAAATTACTTCTCATCGGAAAAGGGTTGATATTCCGCATCGGATAGACCATGCGAGTGGGATGAATACATCTCATCGAATGCATCATGCCAAAGGATGGAATGCGGTGCATTGGATAGACCGAATGAAAACCATGAGCACCCCTTATGGGATAGGCCGCCTGGTAGGGTTGAAAACTTTTCATCGGATGGTAGGCTTGATAGGCTTGAAAAGCCTGGTTAGTATACGAGTTCTTCATTGTCTGGTACTGAAAGTTCTGAAAACTTTTCAGCCGATGGTCGGTTTCAAAAGGCAGACTAGTTCTTATCGGATTACCTTGAATATTTGATTCTGAAATATGATTAATTTGCCTCCCATCAGACTTAACGGCTTGGTTCACTTCTTGTTCAATAATTTTCGTTGGAGTCTCCGCTTCAGCAGACTTGATTGTCTCCGAATTATTCACTTGAAGTCCCTCGATTTCTTTAATCGGAGTGCCTGCTTGGGAAGGTTCCATTGTCTCCGACCTTGGCTAAAAATTTAAGAGAAGAGTTATGTTATCTTATGAGAACATTAGCAAAACCATTGATTAAGCTTCTTACATCTGGTATCTTAGCACCCAGCTTGGGAATCTTATACTGAAGCAAAGCCTGAAACTTCGGATCTACGTTCTTCGTTTCATTAATCGGTTTCGGGGTTTTCGGCTTGGCTGCTTCATCTACTAGTGTCGAGCCCTTTCGCTTTCCCGACTTCGAACTCTTAGGTTTGCGCGATTTCGCTTCTGATTTAGAAGTTTTGGGTTTCCGCGGTTTCACATCTGGCTTAGAAATTTCCGGATTACAGGAATTTACTTCTGGTTTGGATGTTTCGGAATTACAGGGTTTCTCATCTGGATTAGAGGTGTTTGAACTATAGGGATTCATATCTGCTACTTCAGAAACATTTGAATTACTTGAGCTTAAGAGTTTCATATCGGGTTCAGAAATGTTGGTCATAGGTGGCTTATCATTTGGTTCATCAGTTTTAAGATTACAAGACTTCACATTTGGTTCAAAAAGTTGAGGGCTAAATAGTTTCGCATGTGGTTCAGTAGGTTTAGGATCGCAGGGTTTTAAATCTGGTTCACAAGTTTTTGGATTACTCGGTATTAAATCTGGTTTCATACCCAATTTTGAATCCTCCGGTGGCGAAAATATTGATTTTTGAGAAGTATTCATTGACTTGGGATCCGCAAAGCAGTTCCCATTAATTTGTGTATCACATTGCTTAGCTGTCAGAAAGTTTGAAGCATTCGATTCGGGAATGTTACTATTACTTGCATTACCTTCTGGTGTGCCAATCATGGAATTACAAGGCGTAGAGATTTTAAAATCTGCTGCCTCGAAAACTTTTGAAATACTTGGATTTACATTTGGTTCAGAAACTCTGCTATTAAGTGCTTCTGGTTCAAGAGTTATAGGATTACAAGGGGTCAATTCTGGTTCAAAAAGTTTAGGACTGCCAGGTTCCGCATCTGATTCGGAAGTCTTAGGATAACAGGGTTTCATATCTAGTTCCAAGGTTTTAGGACTACAGGGATCCAAATCAGGTTCGGAAATTTCAGGATTTAGGGGATTCAAATGTGGTTTAGAAATTGTAGGAGAAAAGGGCTTTAAAACTAGTTCTGAGTTTACAGGATCGCTCTTTGACAAGGACGGCGAGGATGCGGAACTCGATGACTCCGATAAGACTGGTGCTCGCATATATTCCAAATCATCAATTGGTTCCGCTTCTGGTTCCGAAGTTTCAGGATACTCCATATCATCAATTGGTTCTGCATCTGGTTCAGAAGTTTCAAGATACTCCATATCGTCAATTGGTTCCGCATCTGGTTCAGAAGTTTCAAGATCATCAATGGGGCTCCAAGAAATCGGTGACATTACGGGCATCATATCTGTTTCTTCAATTAGGTTCGAATTTACCGGTAGAGAAACTTCAGATTCACAGGATTTCACATCTGGCTTGATTGACTGGGATTCCTCCAAATCATCAATTGGGCTCCAAGGAATCGGCGATATTGCGCGTATCATTTCTGTTTCTTTGATAAGGTTCATAAATACCGATATAGAAACTTTAGATTCACGGTATTTTACATCTGGCTTAATTGAATTAAGTATATCCAAATCATCAATTGGGCTCCAAGGACTCGGCGATATTGGACGTATCACATCTGTTTCTATAATTAAGTTGGAATATACTGGTACAGAAACATTAGATTCACGTATATCGAAAGGCTTCTCATTGAGCAATTGGGCATCAGGTTGTTTAGCTATAAGTCTGCTCAGAACATTTGTTTCCTCAATTTTAGGATTACTTGGTGATATATTCGATCCATATGTTAGAACATATGTTGTTTTATCCGCAATATGATTTTCTGGTGCCACTTCTGGCTTAGAAATTTTCGGATAACAGAGTACCTCAACTGGTTCCGAATATTCAGGACTGCAGCGCTTTAAGCCTCTTTCATTGTTTATTTTCTCCACAATTGGTTTGATTGCCGTGGGCTCTTGAAATGGCTTCTGAACAAGTAATTGCCCCTCGGCCGTCAGATTCGATGGAATGTTTGGTAAATCGCATTGAGCAGTGAAGCCGCTTTGCAAATCCGTTTCCGTTGCGTGTTGTATAGCATGGACCTAAGGTAATTTATTCAAGGTAAGTCTATGTGGAAGGCTACCGCAGCCAGTGATCTGCAAACTTAAGTTATTAAGCTCATCATTGTTTGTTAAGCTTAATTTGTTAAAAAACAATTGTTGGTAATTAAATATACAAAATTGTTATTATTTACTATTGAGAAAATGATCTCGTACGACCAAAGAAAAGTAAGGTTTTTGAATGCCCTAAATTTGGCGGGATTATTTACTTACGGCATCTTGTTCATATGACTGGGAATTAGTTTTGCGATTCATCTCGTGATCTTCATCACCATCGCTGTCGGAATCATCGCTCTCCGACGACGAATCTGATGACGACGATGAGGACGATGACGAAAAGGACGATGACGATGATGAAGATGATGATGATGATGAGGACGATGATGAGGACGATGATGATGAGGACGATGAAGTCGATGTCGATGACGAGGAGGATGAGGATGAGGATGACGAGGACGAGGAACTCGATGACTTGGACAAGCCCGGGAATGGCAAGGTGTACTCCACATCATCAAATGGTCTCCAGGGAATCGGCGAAACTACGGGAATGTGCGCCGAACCCAGAGCTCTCAGATGCTCTTCGAAATCCGGAAAAGTCTTGAAGGGCGATGCCGATGCCGATGTCGATGGTAACGACTCCAGATGAGATGGCTGTCCGTCAGAGGCATTTAACTGCGATGGCGAATCGTTGCGAGGCGGAGATTCTATACCCAACAGTAATTTGTCTGCCGAAGTAAAAGACGAGGAAGATGTTGATCTGGAACAAGACCCTAATCCCAAAAATCCACAGTTCGGGCTGGATGATACAAAAGGCGACAAGGATGGACTGGAAGACAAGCTTGAGGGCAAGGAAGGTAGTCGATGGTTCATATCGTTTGGGGATACGGATCTTGACATGGGGCGCTCTCGCAAGCGCGTGATCGAGCCATCCAAAATCTATAGGTTATTATTGTTTCAGTTTAACAATTTTCTATTCTAAGTAGTTTACAATTATTATTAAAAAAGGGAATGTTACGGGACATCAAGTTTTTAACTTTATAGCCTAACCATTTTCTTTTAATAAAGTATCTTTTAGCTTAGCAATTTTATATTTATGTGAAACCCGTAGACTTATTTGATTTTAGTGAATAAAAAAGTAATCACTACAAAATTTCAATATTTCGGGCAATATTTCACACTTACCGCAATGAAACGTACTGGCCCTTGACGTGGTTTTTCTGGTTGGTCTGCTTGTTCTGGTTGTTTTGGTTTTTCTTGTTGTTCAGGTTGTTCTGGTTGTTCTAGCTGACGCGTAGTGTTCATAGCTCTCTCCATCGCCATGATGTTATTTATGTTCTTACCCCTGGTCGGCACCCTTGGAGTGTTCCTCACACTGGCAGCACTTGAGCAAGGCAGTGCGCTGAGATTCTTGCCCCGCGACTTCGCTGTCCTGCGACTCGGAATGTAGTGCCCGGGTTTTTGGGCAACGGGGAATCGTGGGCCAGTGGGTGCGATTGGCGGCATGGGTTTCATATGACGTGTTGGTGGTACAGGTGCAATTGGGGCCACTTGTGGAATTACCTCAGTAGGCGCTTCAATGGGTGCTTTCAATGGAACAGGCTGCATCGGTTGGTTCTTTTTTGGTTGGTTTTTCGCGGTTGTCTTAGGAGTTTTAGGTATTTTAGGTACTTTAGGGGCCCTAGGTTTTGCCTTGGCTTTGCACTTAGGAAGTTCCGTTTTAGTTCCTGCTTCGGGAGGTTCTTCTGCCAAGGTGTCCCCAATGGTATCGGTTTTAGTGGCCTTTTTTCGCCTAGGAGCCCTAGGCTTTATCACTTTTCCAATCGATTGCACACGTGGTGGTATTGGTGGTGTTTTTAAAGCCGTTTCAACAGGTTTTATTTCCTCTGTTGGCTTCGTGGGCTCCACAACTTCCTCCACATTACATTTAATAGGGACCTTGGCATTAGTTTTCCTGGCAGTTACCTTTTTATTTGGTTCCTCGCTTTGCCTACTCTCAGTTTCTAGATTCTGGTAAACGCTTGACTGAGAGACATCTGCATTGAAGGTACTTGGATTTACAGGTACCTTAGTTGCCTTAGACTTTCTCGGCATTTTGGGTTCCGCATTTGCCTTCTTGGCAGCGTCCCTCAATAATTTGGCGATACTGGGCTTTGCGGGCGCCTTCAATGTTCTCCTAATGGGTTCTTTTTTGGTCCTCGTATTTTTTGGTCTTATTTGTTTCCCGACTGATATAATTGGTTTGCCAGGTGCACTAAAAGTCTGGGTATAGTTCTCTAGACCTGTATGAATAGGGTTAGTTGAATTGTAAATTGTATCACTTGCAAGAGTATTAGTTGGCATTTCACTTTGATTGGTTGCTAGAACAGTTGGACTAGTTAAACCAACTGGATAAGTCGGTATATCAATCTGATTGGCTTGATTAGTTGACATTTCGACTGCCTTGTTGGTCTCCAATTCTTTTTTTTTCGGTTTCGGTTTGGCCGGTTTCTTTCTTGGTTTCTTAGCATTTTTCAATGGTTTTCCTGGCCCTATAGATACCACCCTTTGCATTTCTTCTGCTTGAGTCGATACTGGTTCGTCCAACATGGCTTCCAATTCCAATATTAGTTGTTCATCGGCCACAACTGGCATGGCTTCCAGTTCCGGCATCTGTGGAGTAGGATTAGCATTCAAAAGGGTCGCATTGCGAAAAAGGAGTCCGTACGTCTATATCCATTAAGTCGTTATCTAGCAAAACAGGAGGCACTGCTTCCGATGCGAATTCTTCCACTGTTTTCTCCGTAGGCGGATTTTCCACTATTGGCTCCGATTGCTGTTGCTCAACTATTTCCTCAGGTTGGATCACATCTTCCGCCTGGACCTCACTTACCGGCTGGGTCACAATTTCCGGCTGTATCACATTTGCTGGCTGAATCAAATTTTCCACTTGGGGCTGGAGCAGCTGGGGCTGGGCCACGACCTTTGGCTGGTCATTAAATCCAATTGTGCTCCAATCGAAATCAAAATCCACAATCGTCTCTTCCTAAGAACGACGTGAAAATATGTAAAAAGTAAGTGTTTAACAACTCACCTGAAAGCAGGTGCGGGCTTCGGCGAAGACATTGATGTAGTTGGCATGCTCCGTAATGAACTCAATCAGCACCGAGTCCATATCTCCAACCGACGGTCCCATTATTAGTCTTTCCTAAAAGTAAGATCAGAACTTTTCATACTTATTTTTAAAGTCTAAGTTGTTTAAATATAATATAAAAATAAATAGATATTGCATATAGATATAGATATAATAAAATAGATATAATAGATACAAACATCCCTTGTTTTCATACTATTCAAATAATTTGCCATCGATTTATAAGGAAGGACATTTTTAATCTTAACATTTTTTAATTAAATTAATAATTAACATAAAAGGTAGAAAGTTTAGCTTTTCATAAATGCATAAATAGATCTATTAACTTGCCTGATTTAGAATATCTTTGGATGTGGAAAGGGCCTCAAACTCCAGTTGTTGCCGATTCGGATCAGTTTTGGATGCGGAAGGAGCCTCAAAGACCATCTGCTCCCGATTTATTCCAGCTCTGGATGTGGAAGGGCCATCAAAGTTCATCTGTTCCCGATTCAGATCAGCCCTGGATGTTGAACGAGCCTCAAATTCCAGCGGTAATCGACTCAGAGCAGCTCTTGATGTGGAAGGGCCATCAAAGTCTCTCTGTTCCCGATTTATATCAGCTCTGGATGTGGAAGGGTCATCAAAATTCACCTGTTCCCGATTCAGATCAACTCTGGATGTGGAACGAGCCTCAAATTCCATCGGTGTCCGGTTTAGAGCAGCTCTGAATGTGGAAGGGCCATCAAAGTCTCTCTGTTCCCCATTCATATCAGCTCTTGATGTGGAACTAGACTGAAATTCCAGCGGTGTTCGATTAAGATTAGCTCTGGATGTGGAAGGGCCATAAAAGTCCATCTGTTCCTGATTCACATCAGCCCTGGATGTTGAACGAGCCTCAAATTCCAGCGGTGCTTGATTCAGACTAGCTCTGGATGTGGAAGGGCCATCAAACTCCATCGGTTCCCGATTCAGATCAGCTCTGGATGTGGAACGAGCCTCAAATTCCAGCGGTGTTCGACTAAAAGCTCTTGATGTGGAAGGGCCATCAAAGTCTATCTGTTCCTGATTAATATCAGCTCTGGATGTGGAAGAGCCATCAAACTCCATTTGTTCCCGATACATATCAGCTCTGGATGTGGAACGAGCGTCACATTCCAGCGGTGTCCGATTTAGAGCAGCTCTGGATGTGGAAGGGCCATCAAACTCCATCGGTTCCCGATTCAGATCAGCTCTGGATGTGGAACGAGCCTCAAATTCCAGCGGTGTTCGACTAAAAGCTCTTGATGTGGAAGGGCCATCAAAGTCTATCTGTTCCTGATTAATATCAGCTCTGGATGTGGAAGAGCCATCAAACTCCATTTGTTCCCGATACATATCAGTTTTGGATGTGGAACGAGGGTCACATTCCAGCGGTGTCCGATTTAGAGCAGCTCTGGATGTGGAAGGGCCATCAAACTCCATATGTTCCCGATTCAGATCAGCTCTAGTGGTGGATGGGCCATCAAACTCCACCTGTTCCCGATACATATCAGCTCTGGATGTGGAACGAGCCTCACATTCCAGCGGTGTCCGATTCAGAGCAGCCCTGGATGTGGAAGGGCCATCAAACTCCATCGGTTCCCGATTCAGATCAGCTCTGGATGTGGAACGAGCCTCAAATTCCAGCGGTGTTCGACTAAAAGCTCTTGATGTGGAAGGGCCATCAAAGTCTATCTGTTCCTGATTAATATCAGCTCTGGATGTGGAAGAGCCATCAAACTCCATTTGTTCCCGATACATATCAGCTCTGGATGTGGAACGAGCGTCACATTCCAGCGGTGTCCGATTTAGAGCAGCTCTGGATGTGGAAGGGCCATCAAACTCCATCGGTTCCCGATTCAGATCAGCTCTGGATGTGGAACGAGCCTCAAATTCCAGCGGTGTTCGACTAAAAGCTCTTGATGTGGAAGGGCCATCAAAGTCTATCTGTTCCTGATTAATATCAGCTCTGGATGTGGAAGAGCCATCAAACTCCATTTGTTCCCGATACATATCAGTTTTGGATGTGGAACGAGCGTCACATTCCAGCGGTGTCCGATTTAGAGCAGCTCTGGATGTGGAAGGGCCATCAAACTCCATATGTTCCCGATTCAGATCAGCTCTAGTGGTGGATGGGCCATCAAACTCCACCTGTTCCCGATACATATCAGCTCTGGATGTGGAACGAGCCTCACATTCCAGCGGTGTCCGATTTAGAGCAGCTCTGGATGTGGAAGGGCCATCAAACTCCATCTGTTTCCGGTTCAAATCAGCTCTGGATGTGGAACGAGCCTCAAAATTTAGCGGTGTCCAATTTAGAGCAGCTCTGAATGTGGAAGGGCCATCAAACTCCATCTCTTCCCGATTCAGATCAACTCGGGATGTGGAACGAACTTCAAATTCCAGCGGTGTCCGATCCAGAGCAGCTCTGGATGTGGAACGAGCCTCAAATTCCAGCGGTGTTCGACTAAAAGCTCTTGATGTGGAAGGGCCATCAAAGTCTATCTGTTCCTGATTAATATCAGCTCTGGATGTGGAAGAGCCATCAAACTCCATTTGTTCCCGATACATATCAGTTTTGGATGTGGAACGAGTGTCACATTCCAGCGGTGTCCGATTTAGAGCAGCTCTGGATGTGGAAGGGCCATCAAACTCCATCGGTTCCCGATTCAGATCAGCTCTGGATGTGGAACGAGCCTCAAATTCCAGCGGTGTTCGACTAAAAGCTCTTGATGTGGAAGGGCCATCAAAGTCTATCTGTTCCTGATTAATATCAGCTCTGGATGTGGAAGAGCCATCAAACTCCATTTGTTCCCGATACATATCAGCTCTGGATGTGGAACGAGCGTCACATTCCAGCGGTGTCCGATTTAGAGCAGCTCTGGATGTGGAAGGGCCATCAAACTCCATCGGTTCCCGATTCAGATCAGCTCTGGATGTGGAACGAGCCTCAAATTCCAGCGGTGTTCGACTAAAAGCTCTTGATGTGGAAGGGCCATCAAAGTCTATCTGTTCCTGATTAATATCAGCTCTGGATGTGGAAGAGCCATCAAACTCCATTTGTTCCCGATACATATCAGTTTTGGATGTGGAACGAGCGTCACATTCCAGCGGTGTCCGATTTAGAGCAGCTCTGGATGTGGAAGGGCCATCAAACTCCATATGTTCCCGATTCAGATCAGCTCTAGTGGTGGATGGGCCATCAAACTCCACCTGTTCCCGATACATATCAGCTCTGGATGTGGAACGAGCCTCACATTCCAGCGGTGTCCGATTTAGAGCAGCTCTGGATGTGGAAGGGCCATCAAACTCCATCTGTTTCCGGTTCAAATCAGCTCTGGATGTGGAACGAGCCTCAAAATTTAGCGGTGTCCAATTTAGAGCAGCTCTGAATGTGGAAGGGCCATCAAACTCCATCTCTTCCCGATTCAGATCAACTCGGGATGTGGAACGAACTTCAAATTCCAGCGGTGTCCGATCCAGAGCAGCTCTGGATGTGGAACGAGCCTCAAATTCCAGCGGTGTTCGACTAAAAGCTCTTGATGTGGAAGGGCCATCAAAGTCTATCTGTTCCTGATTAATATCAGCTCTGGATGTGGAAGAGCCATCAAACTCCATTTGTTCCCGATACATATCAGTTTTGGATGTGGAACGAGTGTCACATTCCAGCGGTGTCCGATTTAGAGCAGCTCTGGATGTGGAAGGGCCATCAAACTCCATCGGTTCCCGATTCAGATCAGCTCTGGATGTGGAACGAGCCTCAAATTCCAGCGGTGTTCGACTAAAAGCTCTTGATGTGGAAGGGCCATCAAAGTCTATCTGTTCCTGATTAATATCAGCTCTGGATGTGGAAGAGCCATCAAACTCCATTTGTTCCCGATACATATCAGTTTTGGATGTGGAACGAGCGTCACATTCCAGCGGTGTCCGATTTAGAGCAGCTCTGGATGTGGAAGGGCCATCAAACTCCATCGGTTCCCGATTCAGATCAGCTCTGGATGTGGAACGAGCCTCAAATTCCAGCGGTGTTCGACTAAAAGCTCTTGATGTGGAAGGGCCATCAAAGTCTATCTGTTCCTGATTAATATCAGCTCTGGATGTGGAAGAGCCATCAAACTCCATTTGTTCCCGATACATATCAGTTTTGGATGTGGAACGAGGGTCACATTCCAGCGGTGTCCGATTTAGAGCAGCTCTGGATGTGGAAGGGCCATCAAACTCCATATGTTCCCGATTCAGATCAGCTCTAGTGGTGGATGGGCCATCAAACTCCACCTGTTCCCGATACATATCAGCTCTGGATGTGGAACGAGCCTCACATTCCAGCGGTGTCCGATTCAGAGCAGCCCTGGATGTGGAAGGGCCATCAAACTCCATCGGTTCCCGATTCAGATCAGCTCTGGATGTGGAACGAGCCTCAAATTCCAGCGGTGTTCGACTAAAAGCTCTTGATGTGGAAGGGCCATCAAAGTCTATCTGTTCCTGATTAATATCAGCTCTGGATGTGGAAGAGCCATCAAACTCCATTTGTTCCCGATACATATCAGCTCTGGATGTGGAACGAGCGTCACATTCCAGCGGTGTCCGATTTAGAGCAGCTCTGGATGTGGAAGGGCCATCAAACTCCATCGGTTCCCGATTCAGATCAGCTCTGGATGTGGAACGAGCCTCAAATTCCAGCGGTGTTCGACTAAAAGCTCTTGATGTGGAAGGGCCATCAAAGTCTATCTGTTCCTGATTAATATCAGCTCTGGATGTGGAAGAGCCATCAAACTCCATTTGTTCCCGATACATATCAGTTTTGGATGTGGAACGAGCGTCACATTCCAGCGGTGTCCGATTTAGAGCAGCTCTGGATGTGGAAGGGCCATCAAACTCCATCGGTTCCCGATTCAGATCAGCTCTGGATGTGGAACGAGCCTTAAATTCCAGCGGTGTTCGACTAAAAGCTCTTGATGTGGAAGGGCCATCAAAGTCTATCTGTTCCTGATTAATATCAGCTCTGGATGTGGAAGAGCCATCAAACTCCATTTGATCCCGATACATATCAGCTCTGGATGTGGAACGAGCGTCACATTCCAGCGGTGTCCGATTTAGAGCAGCTCTGGATGTGGAAGGGCCATCAAACTCCATATGTTCCCGATTCAGATCAGCTCTAGTGGTGGATGGGCCATCAAACTCCATCTGTTCCCGATACATATCAGCTCTGGATGTGCAACGAGCCTCACATTCCAGCGGTGTCCGATTTAGAGCAGCCCTGGATGTGGAAGGGCCATCAAACTCCATCTGTTTCCGGTTCAAATCAGCTCTGGATGTGGAACGAGCCTCAATATTTAGCGGTGTCCGATTTAGAGCAGCTCTGAATGTGGAAGAGCCATCAAACTCCATCTCTTCCCGATTCAGATCAACTCGGGATGTGGAACGAACTTCAAATTCCAGCGGTGTCCGATCCAGAGCAGCTCTGGATGTGGAAGGGCCATCAAAGTCTCTATATTCCCGGTTCATATCAGCTCTGGATGTGGAACGAGCCTGAAATTCCAGCGGTGTTCGATTAAGGTTAGCCCTGGATGTGGAAGAGCCATCAAACTCCATCTGTTCCCGATACATATCAGCTCTGGATGTTGAACGATCCTCAAATTCCACCGCTGTCCAATTTATTCCAGCTCTGGATGTGGTAGGGCCAGCAAAGTCCATCCGTTCCCGATTCATATCAGCTCTGGAGGAAGAAGGAGCCTCGAATTCCTGTTTTACCCGATTCAGATCAGCTCTGGACGTAGAAGGCGCCACAAATTCTATCTGTGGCCGGTTCACAGCTGCTCTGGGTGTGTTAGGAGCCTGAAAGCCCTGCTGTGACCTATTTAGATCAGCTCTCGTTGTGGAAGGCGCCTCAAATTCCAGTTGTGCACCATTCAGAGCCGCTCTGGTTATGAAAGGAGGCTCAAACTCCAGCTGTGCACGATTCTGATCAGCTCCGGATGAGAAAGGAGCATATTCTAGTTTTATCCGAATCAGATCCCATTTGAATGAGGAAGGAACCTCAAACTCAAGCTGTGCCCGATTCGGAACTGCTCTTGAAGTGAAAGGAGGTTTGAAGTCCAGCTGTGCCCGATTCAGATCAGCTCCGGATGTTGAAGGATTCTCAGATTCCAGGTGTGCCCGATTCAGGGCAGCTCTGGATGTGGAAGGACCCTGAAAGTCCTGCTGTTGCTGGCTTAGACCAGCTCTATATGTGGAAGGAACCTCAAATTCCAGGTGTGTCCGATTCAGAGCAGCTCTGGCTCTGGAAGTCTCCTCAAACTCCAGCGGTGTCCGATTCTGAGCAGCTCCGGAATTGGAAGGAACCTCAAATTCCAGCGGTATCCGATTCAGAGCAACTCTGGATGTAGAAGGGCCATCAAAGTCCATCTGCTCCCGATTCAGATCAATCCTGGATGAAGAAGGAGCCTGAAAGCCCACCTGCGCCCGGTTCGGAACAGCTCTGGTTGCGGAAGGAGCTCGGAAGACCAGATGTGCCCGGTTCAGATCAGGTCTGGTTATAAAAGGAGCCTCAATGTTCGTCTGTTCCTGATTCGGAGCAGCTCTGGGTGGCGAAGGAGCCACAGAGGCCTGTTGCGCAGCAGTGCCCCCCATCTGGATATTTATAAATTGGAAAAGAGGTTACTAATGCCCACTTATCCAACATTATTGGACTCACCTGGGGGTCATTGTTTGGAGAACTCTGCGGTTGCGCCTCCAAGAGGTCTTCATTCCTCCTTCTTTCCCCTTCGTTACTTAAGAACGCGTTAAAGGCTTGATGGTAACTCTTCATTTCGCTTCGATTTTCCTGCTGGAAACTCATTTTTAAGTACACGAATATTTTCAGGTTGCTCTGCTCACTGAACTTATGCAACTGAATTATTTGCCTTCGTCTAACTTTTGACAGCTACAGAATTTTTGGCAATTTTTGCATAGGCCTCTGAGATCAATACAATTTTACTAAGTTCTGTTACCGGCTCTTTTAAGACAGTCACAAGTAAGACTCTTTTCACCGCTATTGTATTTTATTATTTATTCTTTAATATTATATTTATATTCTTTCATAAGCCAGGGCTTATCAATTTCTTTAAAGAACTTGTTGGTTTCCGTAGAGAATTTATTCATTAATGAAAAGGTTTTTCAACAGGAATCATTAACTGATTTCATGTCAATCCTATAACTTTTGTGTAGAGTGCATATTTGCATTGTTCCGATATATTTGAAGAAAGTCAAAATGTTTCGTATAGTCGCTTAGCTAGATATTGTCCAACTGCCTCTCCAAATGCTCTGTTTATTAATACGAATTTCAATTGTGGCAAATAATATGCTTAGGTAATTTATGTAATGCCCATTTCGGATCGGCTGTTAGGCCAGGGGTCCTTCGATAAGGTCACTCTTATGGTGGCTCCTGTTTGCCATTTGGGTTCATACGCACCGTTGAGCATTGGCATTTGTTTGTCAGAACCTGGCCTCTTCCTCGTCCTCGTCCTCCTCATATTCCAGTTGCAGTAGCAGTTCCTGCTGCTACTGTTGCTTTACCCGGTCTTGTGGTTTATTATAACTGCATATATCATGCAAATATCCACACACAGAGTCCCCAATTCACAGCCATCCCCAAGAACCGCCCGGAGCAACCGAAAATCCAAACACAAACACAAACACTGGAGGTCCTTGTATCACAGGATGTTTGGTTTCTGGGGTGTGGCTGAATGCTGGCTGGCTGGCCTTTTTTGAGGGCTGCAGTGACAGGTCCTTGCACAAATTCGGTTTTTGCATGCTTAGCTCGCCTTCTTTTTACCCAGCTCGTTTACGAGAATTATTTTATAAATTTTCATAGTTTTCACTTTGATTAAAAGTGCGGTCATGGCTTCTGTGGCCTGGATTTCTGCTGTGCTGGCCAGCTCCATTACCATGCGGAAAAAGGAAAAGCCGGCCACAAAAGTGCACGCAACGGAAATCGAGTGAAGTCCTGCGACAGCGTCTTAGGTTAAGTCCTGCCCAGTTTGCCGTAGTCCAAGGACTCATACTTGTCCACTATGATGATTTATGGTGTTATGTTTTTTTTTTGCTTTTAATTCCCAGATCTAGGTGACTTGAAAATTAAGTCAGGTAAGACAGTTTTCTGAAAGCTGCAATGAAATATTTAAATTTTTGGCTTGGTAAATTCAAAATGCAATAAAGTATGTACTTCGGCATTATGAAAAAACATAAAAAAGTAAAAGGTAAAGTAAGTATTAATGAGAGGTACAAAAAAGTTTAGTTTATTTGCTTTAAACTCAATAGGTTAAAGATACTAAAGATACTGTTATTTTCACTTTAATTAATTTGAGTATTTTGAGAGCTAACCAACATTTTTGTACATCTGCAATTCAAATACTTAGGAAGTTAAACTTATGCACAAATTGCGTGATAGATGACTAAATACAAGTATATTTATACCTCAATCCGAAACGATTGCCAATTTGTGGCAAAGTCCACAAACTATTTGGCCAAGCAAGGTCATCAATTTCAGTTTCAGTCAACAAATCACGACCAGTATTGGTTTATCTGCTAGTCAGATTTGCGCTCAGTGTAGCCGCACACTTTGGATTAGCCAACAAGTATTCATTGCATTATTGGCATTAATTGCTCAGCCAGCAAAAACCGCACTATTTCTCTCTCCTTCGAGGGTATTTCATTTTTGTTTCAATATTTGACAAATGCATTTATAATTGCTGGCCGCAGATAAAATCCGATGTGCCATCGTCATCGTCTTCCGAGCAATTTGTAATTGGTAATTTATGGCATTTCCTTGTTGTCTTAACGAGTTTAGTCCTTAGCTCTTATTTAACCGACAAACTGCAAACTGCGTTGGCATATTGAGGATAGCCAAAAGTTATCGACTGCACAATTATTTCAATTGTAAGGTAAATGGCATATAGTTTTGGCAGGAGGGTATTTATCTAAAATATATTCCCATATGCAATTCAAAAAACATAGACTTTTCAACATTCTACTTCTGGCGGATGTTACTATTATCTTTACATTTTTTAAGTATCTTAAAAACACGAATACTTTTTGAATGAATTAAGCAAAAAGTATATTTTTTAAGCTCTACATCATGCTCTACATGTTTATGCTTTTTAGAAGCCTTGATTTCCTATTAAATTGAAAAACATTGCCAGTTCTAAGCCAAACTTTCGTTACTGCAGACTTCTGAATTGTGATAGCTAAGCATTCGTAATTTCACCCGCTCAAGTGTGAGCCATATATATTTTTTTAATTGCCCGAACTTGTCATTTGCCGTCGACTGCCATTTAATTTTACTAATTAATTTGTTTTTCCCAAGAACACACACACCAGGGATAAAATAAGAGGGGCGCAGAGGGGGCTCTAAAGACACGCGGCAGCTGCCGCAAAAGCCAAAAACAACAATTAAACATAAATCTTATAAATTTCCGTAGCCAAAACTTCCTGCTAGGGCTTTTTGTCTCCTCCACATACCCTCTCTTTCGCACGCCATATACCCCTCTCTTTCTATAGCCCCCAATGGTTGAGATTTCTCGCCGTGCCACCGAGCATATTTCATTTTGGCTGCAACTTTTCCAAGACACGCCCACCACGCACGGACCCCGCCCCCATTTTCACTGCCCCCTTTTTCTCAACTGAAAAAACTTTTGCCCAAAAAGCGGAGTGGAAGAAGAAGCTGGAGACAAGGAGAAGAAAGAGCAGAGCGCATTGTTTGTTGTCTAACAGTCTATGACTATTTAAGACAACCGACAGCAGCGGTCAAGACAATAGCACTGGGCAGAAATCATTCAAAATCATCTAACCATCAATGCATTACACTTGCAGTTAAAGAAAACCTTATTTTTAAAGTTATAAAAAGTAATTGCCAAGGATTTGACCTAAATATACCTTTTTCAAAAATACAATACTTATGAATGGGTAGTTGTATTTTTGGCTAAAGAAGTAAAATTTTTACCAATTAAGACTCATTCTTGCTACATTATTTAATAAGCCTTGTAAATGCTTGTATTTTGAGCACAGGTGTAATTGCACATATACACAAACATGTAATTTAATTTTACTATTTTACTTTGGCTGCTGGTTTTCAGTTTTCAGTTTACAGTTACTTTGTTGGCGGAAAAGTGCAACAAGGCTACACACTCACATACGCACATACGCACACACAGACAGACACACATCGAAGGACCACACAAAACATTTGTTACAATTTCCCACGTAAATACTTCCTGCCAAGAAATGCTCTCGCACACACACACATATGCAAAAGCACAATTATAATTGTCATAACACAAAAGCAGCTGAAAATTTAGTGCCAAGTGCGAAAAGTTCCACCAACTGAAGAAGCAGAAGAAACGGGCTTTCTATGGAGCAGGGGAAAAGTCCCACCCAAATCGAGGGCAGCTTAACGAGTTCTAAGATTGGCTTTAACTTCCCCTTAAAGCATATTTAAAACAAAGATTTTTGTGCATTTTCCCCAATAAATTACAAACATATTTAGAATTTGTACAATAATAATAACATTGCCAACAAAATGTTATTTAAATAGGATTACAAAAAAGTGTGGCAATCTTTTATCTAATAACCTCTTTTATTCTAAGTAGACTTTAATCTTTTTGTCCAAGTTTGATTTTTGTTATATTACAAAAATGTGCTTCATAATTACAGAATTATCCATGAATTTACCTATGTGTAAATATCGGGAATTATATTCTTAATATTTTTGTGGCTTTTTTCTATCCCCACTCGCTTTCTCATTCTCTTTCTCTGGGCCAACTCTATCGTTCTCTTTCTGGCAGTGACACGTTGATAAATGACATTTGCGGCGTCAATGTGAATTTTATAAATTCTCGCAACTTTCACGCCCGCTGCGAGAAGAAAAGGAGTGGGGGGGAAGGCCAGGAAAAACCAGGAAAACCAGCACTGGCCAAAACAAAACGCTGACGCCAGCGGCAATAAGCCTGAATGAAAGTGCGGGTGGAAAAGCGATGGGTGGTGGGCGGTAGTTTTTCGTCGCCTTGGTAGTTGCATATTTTTTATGACACTTTTGCGGCTTATCAACGTCATGGCAAACACATGCACTTGAGCCCATGCCCATCCACGTTACTTTCGCCACTTTCGCCACTAACCAATTTCACATGCTCCCCCCTCCCCCCTCTCCACCCCTTTGTCACATTATTTACATTGTCAACAAGCTGTCGCTGGTTTTTCGCAGCTCCGTCGCAGTCCGTTCTTCATTTTCATTTTCATTATCCTCCCATTTCCCCCCACCCCACACCGTTAGCTGTTGATTTTTCTCGATTTTTTTTGTTTTTAATTTTTCTACCCCAGTGAAAGTTTAATTACTATGGCCGAAATCTGACAGAGTCATGCTGTAGCTGTATGCTCCAAACTTTGCCAAGTAACTTTTTCCGCCTGCGAGTGGCGGAGATTGGGGGCAACAGGTTGCGATCGAGCGAGAATCTTTGGGACAGCCGAGGAAAACTTGTTCAAGACTTCCGAAATATTATATAAATAGTTTTTACTTGAAATCACGAAAGTATAAAGTCACTATATGTAGAACCAACTTGGATCCAAGATTTTTTAACATTTAAAAATCCTTAAGGGAGGCGAATATAGTTGTTTCAGTTTACAAAAAAAAAACAAATATTTTCACTTGAGCTATAATCCAGTGTTATGAATAATTAAGTATGATTCCGTCTTGAATAATATTATTTTAGACTTCAAAATTGTTATTAATATTAAGTTATTGGCAAGATATACATTTTATAAAATCTTAAATAATCAAACATCGATTAAAATTTACACCAGTCTTTATAAATTTTCTTAAATATTTTCTGGCTTTCAGATATTAAGTTATTCAAAAGTATTCTAATAAGTGTAAAATACTAAGAATATTTTCACTGCAAAGTTGACATATAAATTAAGTTCATAATTTGCAAGCCACACAAAATCCGAGTTCCTCCCTGAAATAAAGCTCCCTGTGGCCTTAAAGTCTGTAGGTATTTCTTGGGTTATTTTTTGTCTAGGTTTCTGTCACTCCCCCGAAAATCCCCGCAGCGTCTCCCCCTCTCCCCTCACCCGTCCCGTGTCAAGTGTCAACTGTCTGACATTCGATGTGGTGCCCAGGTCTCGAAATGCTAATGAACTTGGGTAATAAGTCGCCTGCTCCTTGGTGACCTCACTACCTCGCTACCTCCCTGCCTCCCCTCTCCTCTTTTTTCTCAGGTGTCTCTCTACACATAAATCTTGGGCGGGGGGGCAGGAGGGGCGTGGCAACAGGCCACGTTTAAAAATTTGCAGCCTTAATGTGGCACCAAAGTGTTAAAGTCCATGTGGCCCATAAGTTTGCCGGTGGAAATGTCCGTAATGTATGGTCAGACTACGTGTCGCCCAATCCCTTTTGAATGGCCAGGAATCGGCGAAAGGGGTTTCTTTCAGGGGAGGGGGGGTTTAATTATGAGCCCGACCCGGACTATTAAAACAACTCTCTCCGGCAATATCTAATGTGGGTCGCAGGTATCAAGCATTCAGGCCCACCCACTTTTCCACCGCCTTCCCCCCAAAAAACGACCTTGTCCGGCGGTTTTCCCATTCTGATATCGACGAAAAATTGCCGGCCATTTGCGGGGGAGGTGCAGTGGAACTGACTTTAAAGTGTAATTTCTGTGGTTACATTTGCCAAACATAAATCTAATGGATATTAATACAAGTTAGGGCCATCCCATACCATCCCATACCATCCCATACCTCAGTGATCCACCTCTCCGGCCGTATTCGTACGTGAGCTCGTATATTTTACGTGCCCCGGGTCCGGGCTTTCCAGTCCGGCTAGGATTTTGGGGCCGGACTAGCGATTTCCGGCATTTGCGGAGCCTCATTTCTGGTTTATTATAATTCAACACGAATGTGTGCGTGCCGGTCGAGGGCTCCAAAGGGGGTTAGAAAGTAGTGAGGGGCTTCCGGGGTGGACGAATCCACATTAGGTCTACGGCCACATCAAAATATTTCAATTTTGCAGTTCGCTTCTGCGGTGCTTTTGCCATTTCAATGTTGTCCGCCCTCGGTCGGCAAATTTTCCTGCACAGAGAACATAAATGATACAAACGGTTATAAGATCATTGCTAATATTGTATATCTTAAAGATAGTTAGAAATCTATTTGATTATACCTTTTGATGCACTTTAAAAAAATCGATTTTTTGATCAAAGCTCGTGGAAATAATAATCCAGTAATGGAAAGCCATACCTTGTTGAATTCGTAGCTAAATTTCCAATAATGTTGTATTCACAGCTTTTTCTGTGAAATTTTTGAAAACAATCATGAGGTTAACCCTTATGAAAAATGTAGAATCTTGGACCATTTTTCGTTCAAATATATCGGTATTTTTACTATACTTTGTTGAACTTGTAACTTTCGAGTGGCTTTCCTGATATAAGCCTAATTTTATTTTCAGTGTCCTTTTTTGGCGCGGTAAGGTGAGCGATTGAAGGGGTTTCACATTTCTTTCGCCGCCATAAAAAAGGCCATTTCCGGTTGCCGTATGAGATTTAATGCGCTTCATGCAAAGCGCCGAGCTCTCATTTAAATTAGATCAGGTCCAGAAAACGGTTGAAACCCCCTGGAAATGGCGAAAATGTGGGGGGGAAAAGCGGGTGGGGAGTGCCTGAAAATGTCTTAATTGCTTCAGTTCCTGCCTGACATCCAGAAGTTTGATTAAAAAGTTCGCACGTCACTCAATGAGGCTAATCAAAGGGAGAGGGACGGGGCTACAAAGCGAAAGTTTGTTTCAATCAATGCGGTTGTCAGTACGTTTGTTTGTATATATATATATATATATATAGGTGTATACGTATATGGCTACAATTTCTAGGAGCAAAGTTGTAAACGAGCACATAAATAACTTGAATTCAGCCTGGGGTTCTAGGATTCCGGATTGTGAAACTGGGGGAAAAGCTAAGGCCGCCGAAACGTCAATGGAATATCAATTTTAAAGAAGGCAGAAGTCGGATGCGGATACAGATAATAGACACAGATACAGATACGGATGCAGGGTGCGGGATGCGGAATGCAGGATGCAGGATGTATGGACACTGGATGACTCCAAAAGGGAGGCCCTGAATAAATAAGAATTCCGCAGGGACGGCATCATCGCTCCACAGTGCATATGTGGGCATGTATTCAGGTCTATGACAATAACTTGACGCTAAGCCCAAGTCAAAACTGGAATTGAAATGCAAGCTGCTCGAAAGAAACAACAACAACATGGGTGGCCATAGGGATTTTCTTCGGGGGGTTGGGCTGAATGGGGTGCGATATATGGGGTGGATATATGGAAGAAAGGCAGAGATTGATGCATCGGGGATTTGCAGAGCATGCTAAGATGGAGGCCTGCAGGCTTTACTCTACTTAACTATTTCCCAACAAAAAAAGTGCAAGATGGATGGCATACATGTTTATTTTCATAGTTGCTGCATGGTGGACTATTTTTATTGTAAAAAACTGTGTTTTTATAAGCTTTATGAGCCCCATTTATGAGCATTTCATTTAAGTCAAATTGGAATGCAGGTTGTATAGAAATTAAATGTATTAATAATAAGTTTCTATCATTATATAGGTAGAGAAAATTTCAAACTTTAGTTCACTCCCCTCAAGATCCCCATTCCCTGCTCATAAATAACTCGATCCCCAAGGCTTTAATCTGTAACCTTTTATATTTACCACGTTTTTTTTCCAAATTTCCCCAATACCGCAGCCTTCTTTTCGGCACGTGGTCCTTCCATTTGAAATCCCTGTCAGCTTCCAATTTGAATGTAGCTGCCAGCAGTGCCATTGTTATTTGCCTCTCATCTAATTCAATTATAGCCACGAATATTGGATCATAACTGCCCGACAACCTTCTTTGCCTGCCCCGCTTTTCCGGGAAAGCTCGCCGAAAGACTCGGGAACAACACAAATCTTTGTGCCGGGCAGAAAGCGAGGGACATGGCCAACAACTAAAAAAGCTGGCTAACGAAAATAACCCACACAAACACTAACAAAAAAAGGGAAGAGCTTCGGCCAAGATGAAGCTGGAAAAATGCCGATAAACGGAAATACAAAACAAGAAACGTGCACAAATCTAATTTCCAAACAACACGCGCAGAGCAAAAAAAAGGAGCAAGGAAAACTGCGGGGAAAACTGAATTGTAGAAAACCAGCAAAAAAAAAGAAAATAGCAATAACAAAAAAAAGAAAAGCTTATAATACCCTGGATGTAGGTATTCACTAATGGCAATCAATTATTCATAACTTTAAAGTTATTGTTATTTAAGAGGTCTACTAAAATAATACAACTCTTGTCACAGAGCGCTTTAATTAAATGTAACATTTAATATTTGTTAAGCTATTATTTATATTCAATATTTGAATCTATGTTTAACAAATGTTTTAAAGAAAATACTGTCTATACCTAATTTAAATTGTAAGTCAGTCATAAGTGTTCTGTAACTTTATTTCTCATTACTTCTAATAGAAACATTACAAAATATTAAAAAAAAATATAATTCAAGACATCTCGGGTCGGAAATTCCTGTCTTTTGAGTGCCGAATATTTTTCCTAGGGTATAGGATGTTAAAATTGAAATGGAGATAGACGCGAGCGAAAAGCGAAAGAGAGGGCGGGAGCGGAGCAAAGTGAAACTTTTCAATATCCGCATCCGCTCATGAATAATAATTTATAATGGCCGTGGCCGCGTGTCATAAAAAATCGAGCGGCAGAAGCCCCAACTTCGACTTCGAGTTCCACTTTCAGTTCCACTTCGACTTTGAGGACAACTTCTTGCCCGAGCGATTGATGTGGCTAAACCAGCTGCCATCTGCACCTCAAACTGTTTTCCTATTCCACAGTGGTTTCTGCATCTAAATACTGCACATATTTCACAAAATAATCAATTACTTAATAGTTGTATCAGGACAATGGAATTAAATCTAGAAACTTTTATTTCAATTAAATATTTCATAACTTATATGTTGCTGATTTGCTGGTCTTGTTTCTCAATATCAAAAATATTAAATTGTTGAAAATGGTTTTAACATTAATAAATCAAGGTTTCTTACTCAGTTATAGTTTTTGAAAGTAAGAATTCGGTAAAAAAAATAATTAAAGGAAATATTTCAGGTATAATAATTGTACAATAATAATTGTACAATCTAAGGTGTTTGAAGAATGGTGCCAATAATTAAATCCTATAAACTTTATTAAGCCTCATTTTAAATAGTCTGACCTTAGTTTTTATAATACCCTTAAAATAAAGACAACAAATGAATACATTTTTAATAGAAAACTATGGCCAATTAACAGTCTCTTATCCTAGTTTTCACTGTACTTTGCCGTTGACAAATAAAAAGTTATGAACGAAAGTGTAACTTTGGTTCAATGGGGAACGAAGCAACATGTATAGGGTTGGCTTGCTGGCTTCCAGGGGATCTGCGGGAACAGGAGGTGTTTCCGTTCCGTTGATGAGTGTGTCACCTGCTACACCTTTATGCCGCACCTGCCACGCCCCCTTGCAAGCCGCCTTCAGCAGCTGCTGCTTTTACTGCAAAGACCGGAAAAAGTTTTCCCCACTCTGCGGTTTTTGCGTTTAGCTTATGAATATGACAGCAACTCTTGGCATCAACTGTACTTGCCGAGAAGGTACTCGTTTTAAGTTAATGAAACTGCCTTCTTTGCTCACTCAGTGTTAATTAAATGGCACATATCAGATGCAAATGAAATGCGAAACGAACTCTTGCCAATTATACTCATACATATATAGCATTTCAGGGACTTCTTTCACCTTTATTGCCCGCCTTTCTGCACGAGATTTTCACGTAGCCATGATAATGATAAAACTTTGACTGGATTGTTACAAAATCACACCCGCGGCCCATCAAATTCTTATTAGCGCTCAATTTCAATTGATTCGCGGCGCACAGAGGAAGAAAAAAAAAACTTTTCCAATCAGCCCAAGCCCAAACAATCCTTCTTTAAGGAATACCAGCCAGCAGAGCCTGCTAAAAAGTTCGTGAGCTTCTCTTTTGCTCGCTAAAAACCCAATTAAACGCGTCATTAAATTATTTCGCAATTTGCATATATTTCGTATTTCGACTCAATAAAATTTCACACCTGAGTGAACGACCTCCGCCCACATACGCGTACACCCGCCCCCCTTTATTTCACCCACCTTCATTAACCCACGACAAGTTTTCTCTTTTCCGTATTTTCCCCCGTTTTGTTATTTTCCTTTTGCTTGGCATTTCATTTTATTTTATTTGTACTTTTATTTTTATTTTCATTTTCATTTTCGTTCTTCAATTTGTTGTTGATGTTGTTCTTAAACTTGTTTTGCTGTTGGCATAGCGCACCCACTTTATATATTCATATATAAATGCGAGCTTATGTTTCTTGTACAAATATGCATTGTAATCGCATTACCTTAAATAGTTGCGGTTAAGGTGAAATTAATTTTCTTGGAGTTTTCAATTGGTCAGGGTCGAGGGATCTTAAGAGCGCATGAATGTTTTTTGCAGAGCGAACAATGCAAATTACAGGCATTATTGAATTATAAATGAATTAAGCTCGAAATTTTCAAGGTAATTCTTAGCACTTGGGAGAAAGTTGGAAAAGAAAGGATTTAAAACAACTACAAATTTAACCGTACATAGTACATTGATTTTTTCATTAATTACCTTTTAAAGATCCAAACTTAATATTATTATTGTTTTAAGAGAAGCTCTTTAAATTTTACCCTAACTGCTTGATTCTTTTGCGAGAATGTTCCTCTGATTTATGAGCCCCAAATGTTGAGGAAATATTTGAAAAAATAACGTTCTCCTAAGGCCAGCCGTATCGAATCCCTTTCCGGTTGCCTGGGATGGAGCCAATGTTTCCTCTGGGGATCTCCCTAAATGACCCAGAAATGTATGCAATACGCATTTAATTCATTTTTTCACCCTTTTTTTAATTTCTTCAAATATCTCAACCCGAAACGCACAGCCGCGCACATAAAATAAATAAATACGGGGGAAGCGAAAAAAAATACGAGCAAAGCGTCTACATGAGACGCATATTTAATTCCCACCGAGCCCCTCGCCCTGTCACGAAAGGATTTTTCATAGCCTCCTGGCTTTGCACTCTGTTTTTCCTTTTTTCACTGTGCTTCGCTTTGTTTTGTTTCAGTGTTTTTTGTGCCGTTGTTCGCTTTGTCGCTGTTTTTAAAGGGTAGTATATTTTCAAGTATCATTTTGGCATACATTTACGGCTTGCAGAATTTTTAGAGAGTTTTAGTATTATAATTTTTGGCAATAACCTAATGGTTGATAAAACTTTTTAAATAAAAATACGATAATAAAGGTTGTAAACATACAAAATTTGTATTGGAAAATAATCTTTTTATCTGTTTTAATATATCAATGGAATATATCTACAATAATTTTCGATAAAGGGTATTTTAAGTTTCGGCTCCCTCCCCAAATCTCTACTTCTTGTTAAATTTCATTTTGTGCATACTTTATTTTTATTTCCTTCATTATTAATCGCATGTTTATACACCAGAAACGCAGCCTGCATGTGGGTGTGTGGGTGGGTGAGGGGCGTGGCCTGGGGGCGTTTCGGTAAATTCTTTAAATTTCGAAACACGCAGCGACGAACGAAAGTTTTATTATGTAATGAAGTGCGATCGTAAATCACATTAATTGCTCGCTAGATGGCGCTGTCACTGTTCAATATGGCGGCCTAAAAACCAAAATGGTCGTCGTGCAAGCCAATTAACAGATAAAAAGAAAGGGAGAGAGGAAAGGAAAATAGAAGGAGAAATATAGGTAAATAAGTCTGCATTAATAAAGAATAAAAAAAAAGGCTTTAAAATATAGAATTCCTAATATATCAGACAATACTGTTTCTGAAAATTCAATATTAACCATTTCGATAGAATACCAATCATTTGTATACCTTTATTGAGGCAGCAAATTCGTTTTAAAACATTCTAAATGACCTTAACTGAAATTAAAAATCAATTTAAGCTTTCAAAGTAAAATAAACATTACTCTGCTACAATATACGGTGTTCCTATCATTCCCTGCCCATCAAAGTGTAATTACTATTTTTTAGATAGCAGAAACACCCGTTAAAGCGTAATTTACAAGTGACAGAAAAACGGCACCCAAAAAAAAACATAAAAACTTAATTGAAACGAGAAGGGTTGCAAGAAGCGTTAAAATCAAAACAAAAAGTAACCACATACACACGGTGTGTTATGAACTCCCGCGTTTTATCGGGAATCACCACCTCTGCCACTGATAAAGCTCAAAAGTAAATGCTTTTTAGTTGCACAAATTGCCAACAAACTAAATTCAACGGGGCGAAAAAAACACAATACGAAAACGGGGAAAATCTAAAACAAGTCAAGGCAACCCAAACAAAACTGTCTCTGGAAAAACTAACACGAACTAAACGCTCCCACCCACATTTGCCGCCCACCAATCGCCGAAGAAAAACTCGAAAATAGAGTGCAACGAAAAAGGACAGGAGCTCGCATGTAAGTGCACAGAAATATAACTGCTTTTAGTTTCCGCTTCCGTTTTAATGCACCGCGCACCGCGGTCACACTGGTCGCTGTGGTCACACTAGGGTGGTGGTTTGCCTTTTTTTTGAGTTCACAAGGATGCGTTGTGAGTGGGTGGTGGTTGGCCTGCCTTCCCGCTGATAGAAATCAAGGCTATTGAAAAAGCGAGCCAAAGTGCGGCAGAGTAAATGCTCTAAGTCCGAAAGGTTCTTAAAAGCGATCGAAAAAAGGGATTCGAAAGGAAAGTGTACAGAACAAGGAGATCAAATTGAAGAACGAAATGAAGTCGGATAATGGGAAACGTTAGAGCAGAAACAGCTAAGCGGAGAATATGGTGGACAACTAAAGACACAAATGACTATTCCAAATACTTTATATATTTGAAAATAAATTGACTACATAGAAAAGCGCACATAAATCATAATAAAAACATTAATTCTACCAGATATTTCGCATCAATCTAATCTACCTAAAAGAGTATAGGAATGTCGGATTTAAAGGCCTGCTTTACAGGACATATGTTGAGACCATGGCAAGCTGGTTGCATTGTCGAATTGGTCGAGTTTCGGTTGGTTAGTGGGTGGATTGTAGGTCTTGGGGCTATCCCGCGATGGCGGACTCCCTTTTATGTGCCATATTTTGCAATTTTATTTGTTTGCCGCTTTGGTTTTGAGTTTTTTTCAAGGATCGAGTGGGATATTTGCCACGACCTTAGTTTTAATTGACACATAAATGGGCGGGAATAGTGCAGTTGGCGGATATTCGCAGCGGAAGCCGAGTTTTGTATGTATTTTTCTGTTGGATTTTTGCTTCGTTGCGGCGTGATATGAGCAACTTCCGCCTTGCACTTTGCATTTCCGGCCAGCGAACAAAGCATCCGTCATTTGTCAGGAATCCCGCACCCCGCAACCCGGCATCCTGCATCCTGCATCCTCGCATCGGCTCACTGTCATCCGCAGTCGACTCCATCCATCTGACAGGTGGCAAGTAAATTGAAACTCCATTGAAAGTTGCAGGAGATTCAGGTGGAAAGGGGCAGGAGGGGTGTAACAGGAGTAGGAAAAAGAGGCATATTAATTACTGGCAATCCTGACGGACTCTCCATCCAAAAGGGAAGTACTGCAGGGCAATTAGGGGGTCTTGTGAAAAAGGAGTTCAAATCAAATGGCAGGTTGCACAGAAGTTTTCATCCGGAATAAATATTCACTATAATACTTGTACCCAAATAAAAAGAGTGCAATATATTTGTTAAAACTATAAGATTCTAGAGTTTGCACTTGAATTATTTTTATCATTATTTCGCTGATTAAGAATAGAGCAAGTTGTTTAGTAAGTAACCATACCACAAAATCATTTCAAATCCTTTGTTTGCCAATCAGATTTCGGAAAAATGAGACAAATTTAAATTTCCATCAGGGTGATATCTAATTTTAAAGTTATTTACTGTTTAGTAACGGTTCTCCTTTGTAATTTTAATATTTCATATACCTTTCATTTATAGCAATCGTTTAAAGACAATTATTATAATTGACTTAAGTGCAGAAGTGAATAATATACATATCTTGTTCGGATGTTAATTGGTTTGTTCCCTCCACCACTAAATTCAGCAAGACCCTAGACCATTTTAAAGTAGCTTAAGTTTTGCGGGTCAACCCATGGTTTGAGGTCATTGCCGCCCGTAGGCGATGGTTTTATGGTTTGCAGCCGGGCTCCTCATTTATTCATGTGCAATTCTCGGACACCGCTTGTGTGCTTTCCACGTGTTTTAATTAGTTTTCCAGAGTTCATCAGCTTACGGTTCGACCATCCAACCATCCAACCATCCGACCCCCGAAGGCTTGCCCCAGTGACCCCTGGAATGGGGCGACTCCTTCTTCGGCGGCGAGTTCATTGGGGAATAATGAACATAACAAATCAACGGCTCGTCATTAGGCAAATGCCCAGGAATGGGCTCTATGCATAATTTTTCAGCTCACTGAAGCAAAAACAAAGTGTTGACGGCTTCAGGTGTTTGGAGGTGGGACTACAAAAGTAATTACAGTCTAACCAGCTGTTGCCCAGATTAATTGCCTCCGGCTTTCGAAATGGCTGTAACTCACAAAATGGGCCGGGAAAATAAAGGAATGCAATATGATTTTTTCTTCACACGTTTCTTGGTATTTATTTAAACATGTTTCAAAGAAACCATAAGAGAAGGAAGAAATGTTCAACACATACATTTTAAACTAGAAACAGACTTAACCTTACAAAACTATAAGATATCTTTGTTTAAATATATTGCTTAAGCGAAAGGCTACTCTAATCCTTTAAGATTCACCGGTTTTTCATTTAATTTAATAAAGCACAATTTTCCCATCTGGGAAAATCATTTTCAGCGAATTTGTGTGAAAGTAAACAGCAATAAGAAGTACATCAAAAGGGCGAAACAAAGAAGCCGCCACGGGAATATTTCTGAAGAGCAGACTGGGTAAGTGGAATTCGAGCTTGCAGTTCCACTTCATAAACATGAACAAATTTATATATATCTAACCCTTTTTCCTTCTTTGCCAACAGCTGGTAAATGTATTTCACACTCTTTGATTAAGTAAAAGAAATGCAGGTTTCCATGGTAAATAAAATAGACAGAAATGCTTATTGAACTCTGGAAAGTATTGATGGCAATCGAAAATGCTCTCACAATTTTATGATTTTCAATCTTGGGCAATAAATGCCATTTCTATTTGCAGATTATTTATAAATATTATTCTTAACAATCTTTTACCAAAAACACCTATTTTTGTGAAAGCCCCGATTTCTATCTTTGTTTCCTTTGTTTTTTTTTTTTTTTGAAGACCATTTAGTAAAGGCTTGTGAGCTTTTGACTGGCGAAAATAAATTCTATTTGGCTTCGCCCACATTTTCGGGGAAAAAGTTTTATTTAAAACACAGCGATTCCCTGGGGTTTTCGCCAATCAAAGGGAATCAATTTTTCAGTCCCCGATAGGAAATGTATAATTAAAAGCGACTCCATGCGCAAATTATAATTTCGTTAAATGTAACTTTCCCGCTTGCCTTTTTTTTTCCAACTGACACATGGCCCGCGGGATGAAAATAGTGAAAAGAGGGTAGCTGGAAATGAATATTTGATTTGTCTGCATTTTAATGAGTTGCGCCTGCGGCACCGTTGATAATTATGCGATAAAAATACTCGCATCGCTTTTGTACTACTCCTCGATTGCAATGGCAAGGAAATTCGCACATCCAATTTATTGCCGGGGCATTTACCGCACTCGCTTAATTGGAACATTAACCCGGCCGCCGAATGGACCATTAAAACTAAACTAAACTAAACTAAACCGAAACTGAACTGAGCTGAACTGAACTGAACACAGACCCAAAACTAAAAACTAGGCTCCAAAAAATTGCACATTTATTTGCACACCAGAAACGCACATGCTGCATCATCAAATGTTTTATTTGGGCACAACATGCAAATTAGCCAAAAACGCTAAATGGCTAATTCAATTAAAATTCCATGGCCAAAAATAAAAATCAAAACAAAGGTGGGGGCGGAGACTATTTATGGGGGCGTGGCATTACTAAATCAACACGCACAACAACAAATCACTGCCACACAGCAACAGAAGTTTATGTTTTTTAATTAAAAATTTGCAAAGAATTTCAAATAAGTTCGTTATTAGGTAAGCATTTCGACTTGGCTGATACTCTGGGCTATAAAAAAAACTCCTGTTTATTCAAGCTTTTTTCAATGCCAAGTCCAATTTGAAATGTAAATGTAAATCCAAGTAGCAATAATAACTACTTATGTCCTATAAAACTATACATTGATATCTATGTAAATGGAAATAAATGTATAATATAATATCGGTTGTTTTTAAGCATTTAAAGCTCTGATTTACTGTTTACTGAATAATCCAAGTGACAAGCCGAGCCAGTAATCAAATCCCCCTTATGGCCAACTGCTACTCCTTCAATACCCTAAACAATTGCTCTGTGCTAACCGCATTATGCGCAGGTGTGACCCAGGTGCGCGTTTGGCTATTTAAAAATTGGTCAGCGGTCATAAATTTTGGCCAAATTCAGCCACGTTAACAGAATGTATCCATGTGTTTGTGTGCCAAATGAAATCAAGCATGTCTGATGAGTGGGTCGGGGGGCGTGGGGGGGGGGTGGGTTTGAGGGGATGGAGGGGATGCCACTTCCGGTTCCGGTCCACATTGCCCTTCTATTCACGTTGGTCTGTACAAGTATGTATGTGTCCATGTTCTGTCCGTGTTTATGTCCATGTTTATGTTCTCTTTTGCCGCCATTGCAGTTTAATGCGATTTTAAGGCATGCGAAAATTATGTGCCATGTTCTCGTGTTCTAGTTTAAAACTGAAACATATAAAAATAATTTATGGAAAATTATAAATATATAAATGTACGGTCCGTATAAATGGGAAGTTTTCGCATTGAATAAATTTGAATAGGAGTACGGGACGTAATCCGTATGCGATGAATAAATAATCAAAAGTGAAAAGAGCTTTACAATGCTCGAATCGAAGCGGCGCAATGATCGCCTCTATCTAGATTTGACGATGATTTAAGGCCCGAAAGTGGGCTATATAATAAATGAGTTCCAGCTCAACAATATATTTATTTAATAAAATTTATTATGACAAGCAGTGGTTAGTTTTTGCTGCCCGTTCTCCAAATGATTTATTTTAGCTACATAAATATCCATGGTAAGTCGATATATAATAACGAAACAAACACATATTTATAATAAATATATAAGTTTAGATACTGTTTATAAATCACTAATCTGTTTGTCTCTGTTTAAATGTATTTCAGCTTGTGATTATTATCCATCGTTTGTCGGATATTTAGAGGACGTAATCTTTATTTTAAAAAAAGCCTGGGTTGGCTGTTTGACATCTAAGTTTTCTGCTTTAAAGTCCTTCAACTTTATTTGCTGCTACGCCAAAGCCTAGCTAATCGGTTGGCAAATAGTGCACTCGCCTAATCGATGGCTTTCTGATAGTCTCGATTGCACTTTCCCTATTTATTTCCCATCCCCATTTGCTGCTCGATTCACGCCTCATTTGAATGGGGCCAAAAAATGAAGGGCGACGTCAGTTTCAGAAGGGCGAGCGATTAATTATGCGCATAGCAACTTCCTGACGGGCAGTGGGGGGTTAAGCGTCCTTCGAAAGATGGCACAATGGGGGTTAAGTGAGAGGGGGGGGGTCCGTATCCCCCCATACCCGACCTTAGCACACATGTGACGTGTCGGTGTTGGCATAATATATGCATTCTTATTAACAATCTCGTCGCCATTCTGACTCTCAACAACTTTGGAACTTCCCCAACCCCTTTTAGCCCCCTTTAAGCCCCCTCCCCCTCCATTGCGGCTGCTTCATTTGGATGTGTAAACGTGTTATTTATTTTCCCCTGCCCCATCTGAGAAAGCAAAAAAAAAAACAGAAAGAAAGAAAACTGAATGTTGCCTTTTAAGTGGCAATAAATCAAATTGTCCTGTTCTCTGCCCTCTGGGAAGCTGCCTTTCTTGAGAGGACCTCCAGATGGGGGCGGTGGCCGGCGGGAGGGGCGTGGCAGTCAGTCAGCGAGCTGTTGGCAACTTACTTTCATATTTGACTTAGTCATAAAAGGCAAAAGCGATTCGCTTTCAAGCTAGCGAAGGCAAGCCAGAGTCACACAGCGAAAAAATATCCAATTTGGCAGATAAATTTTACAAAATCTCTGACCTGAACATTTTTTTTCAACAATTTATTCAATTCAAATGCTTTCAAGGTATTTTTAAGGCAGCTGTATTTCATTTAACATTTTTTTTAAATACAATGAATGCAAACATTTTTTTTTGGTAACAGTTTCCTTAATTTTTAATGAATCTAGTTTAGCTTCTGCTGATTTTGAGCCAATGCAAGACCTTTTAAACAGTGAAAAGTATAGCAATGTTACATTTTATATTTTTAATATTTATAAAGCAGATTGATTGGTTTTTGTATTGTGCTCATAAAACTGTCAACTATATTAATGTCTGTCGGCCTTGAACCCATTTACACTGTTTTGAACAATGAAAAATAAGGGTTATTATTGGTACTATTTTTCTCTGTGCCGGAAAGCAAGGACTAAAGACTAAGGATCTGGCACCCCAAGTCAGTCAGCTGTAAGCTACTGAAGTGTAAGTGTGTGTGTGTGTGTGTGAGTCTGTGTGTGTGTGCGGGTGTGCTTGTGTGTGTGGTATCGCGGCTTTGTGTGCTGCGATGTTTGTTTAGCGTTCCATAAGCTCTTAAGCTCATTTCGGTTGCGTTTTATTTGTAACTTGAGGCACACAACACACACACACCCAAACACCCACACCAAAGCTGACTTTATTTATTTAAAATAAAGCTGCCAAGCAGCTGAAATATTGAGTCAAACAATTGCAAGACGACAGCTGCAGCTTCAAAATTAAAGGAAAATCCAAAGAAGAACCCAAAGTAAGGGATAAATGTGAAAGGTAAATACAAAAGGTTAAGAAAAATTGAAGGGAGGTGGTTCTTTTTAGAGACGGGGAGTAAAAAGTATTTAATCCCGGCCAAATGTTATCAGATAGCAACCTGCACTTCTCCACCTAACGCGCCTTAACAAACTAAAAAAATGTCAACAAGTAATGTTCTTAAAAAAACGAAGGAAAGTAGGTCTCTTAGCTTCAGGGTATATTGTATTACGCGCAGTTTAATAGATAAAAGAAAATACAGTAATGTAATCAACACAATGTAAATACAATTTTCAAACATGTTCTTAAAAAAATTACAAAGCCCTTAGGAAATTGGCGCACTTTGATTATTATACATGGGAAACATGAAATAACGTTTTAATATTGCCCCAAAGTATCCATTTTAACACACTTAATCTAGAACATTTTGTTTACCATTTTGTTTCAATATTTTCTTGATTTTCGTATAAAATTCTGACTACCCATTGCAAATTTTAGCCTCAGCTATTTGTTAAATATTCTTTCAAGGATTCTCCATCTAAAAACAATATAGCGAAAATCTCAGAGGGTACTTGGCGGTCGAAACAATCGCGAACTAATATGCCCTTTTATTTATGCAAACAGCACCACGCCCACCGCCCATTTGGGTTGGTGGTGCATGTCTTTGTGGTGCTTTGTGCGCTTAGTAACAACAGAATTTAACACCTTTTGATCGGCAGACAGCAAACGACCTGCGAGTGTTTGTTTAGTTATGGCACAAAATAAATTCATGTAAGCTTCACTGAAGGGCACACCCACACTGGCACACTGGCACACTCGCCCAGTCAAACACACACACACACACAACCACACTCCCCAACACACAGAGCAAGAGCAAGCGACTCCGAGTCCGACTTACATATGCTCGTTATTCATAAACTTAATGCCAAAGAGAGCATAATTTTCATTTTGCCAGCATTTCGGGTTTTGTTTGCCCCGTTTTCGGCATCAAGCCACCCACTGGAACACCACCCAAGGAAGCACTGAGAAAAAAATGTGATTAAAGAGTGCCTGCATAATAGTTTTCTCTAGTGATAAAACAAAGATGGTGAATATGTTAATAAATGTTTGATTACTTCAAAACAGCAATAAGGTTAGCAATGTTGAGGTTTTCCTGACTTGTTTTCTTCAAGTGCCAGACTAAGGCACATAAAAGCCAAACATGGCCAAGAAACGGGCAACAAGGTGGCGATGAGAAAAGGGGAAGGAACAGGCTGCGGGAACAACAATAAACTTGTGTAGCAGCGTCGGTAAGTGGGAATTATATAAACATATACATCAGTGAGCAAACACTCACACAAGCGCCGCAGAACACACACCATCACACACACACGCAAATGGCAGCTGTTGCGGCTTCATATCGGCAGCACACGCGGCGTATGAGTAATATGCGTAGCTCATACGCCGCGTTTGCTGCGATGGCGATCTCAACGGTCGATGAGCCAACTGAATGACTGACTGAATGACTGACTAACTGCCGAACGGATGGCAGACATGAATTGAAGTGCTCTCGATGCGAACTAATCACGAATTGGGTGGAAAAATGTTTGCGAAAATCTAACGAGAGAGATGCTGGGAAAAAGGTCGACTAAAGAGGCCCCTCTTGGATTCGGAAATTAAAGAAGCTCACAAGTGCATTAAATTAATGGTTTAACAAAAATAATTGGCTTAGTATTAGCAAGTAATCTCTACATACTTTTCAACTAGGATTTGGGTGAAAATATTAACAGCAGGTTAAATAGGTAAAAAAAAAATGTGTTTGCTTTTCCCTATTTAAATTAAACTTCCTAAAATAATAACCTAATAGCTTTTAACGTAAATTCACATAAATATAGCTTGCACAGCTAAGAATAAAATCACAAAAATTTATTTTTAAAACAGCCTAAGGTTTTGAAACACAATTATTTGAACATATTTTTTTACTCTACCAAATTAAATTATGTACTTATAACAAAAAACGATTCTCGTTAGTTCTGCGAACTGTCCGCGACTTTATGACCCCTGATAATCACTTTCGCTAGAGCTTAAAGGTCCTAAGGTCAGCACATCAGCTAAGTGGAAGAACCTCCTCGGGAGTCGCTGCTTTTTTAGGAACTGGGGCGACTGGCCTGGTTCCTTTCCACATCCTTGCATTTGAACCGTTTTCTTATCTGCTTGTCGGGGCATTCGCTCGATTCGTATTTCAATTATGCATTCCGACAGCATGACCATGGAAGCTGCAGTGCACCCCCCTCTGTCCCCAGTGCCATCCCCGCCCCTGCAACTCCCCAGTTTACCCCCTTTTCGACCTGCTGCAGTGCACTGCAAACTGCAGAGGAAAATAAAAAGCAAGAGTGGGGCTGAGGCGAAAATTTCTGTTACATTCCGCATTCCGGTCATTAATACGCCATCAACATCAAAAGCTCGGGGGAGGAGAAACAGATGGGGCAAAGCTAGAAAGGGAGAGAGCATAGTTGGCCAGCGTCATAGTCATAGTTATAATGATCGTCATAGTCTTATCCACTGCCACACAGTACAAAAAAAAATGGTAAAAATATATTGACTTTTTCGGTTACTCTTTAGTATAAATCTCAAAATGTCTGTCAGTTCCAAAACTATTTAAAATTATAAAAATAAAGGTAAATTTCAGCAGAAATATTTCGCTTTCTCTTAATTATTTTTTGAAAATAAGCTTTTTGTGTTTATAATGTTTAACATTTCTGCACTATACCTATGTTATTCATGTTATTTAGTTAATAACATATGTGTGTATTATTTAACGAGCCCTGACATTCACATAGAGTTGTGACCTTTTTTGCTGTGTACATCATCATGGCCACGTCTTGTTGGCCTGGCCGGCAGAGTTGGTTTTTTTGTTGCTGTCCGGCAAACACGCACGGACGGACTGTGGAAATGCAGCTGGAAAATCCACCCACCTTCCTCTTA
The DNA here is from genome assembly GCF_018152115.1 of Drosophila rhopaloa. NCBI lineage: Eukaryota > Metazoa > Arthropoda > Insecta > Diptera > Drosophilidae > Drosophila > Drosophila rhopaloa. Next base: position 25,640,629 of record NW_025335123.1, on the reverse strand, counting down.
CCCCCCTTTCCCCGCCCTTCTGAAGCGGCGGAAAATGCGAGTGTTGTTGCCATTTGGTCTGTGGAAAAGTTGCACGCACGGTCGCGCACCTGAGTGAAATAAGATGAAATGCTAATGATGGCAAAACACTCAAATGCCGGGACTAACGGTCCCCGATAAAGAAGCGATACATTCCTCGAAAATATGGGGTAGCTCTCGCAACAGGATTGTCACAATCCACAGTCGAAAACTATAGACGGAACAAAGGGATTTGAATTGTGGAAATATCGAAATATCATTCATCAGTAGTTGTTTGTTTGTTTCCCATCATCGTTTGTAAATTGTTATTTTGTATTCAGTAAAGTAAGTGAAATATGGAGCATAGAGCTTCAACGGCTGAGTCCCCGGGTACAGTGGAAGCCGCAGAGAATGCAGAGAATCCAGCCCTCTGTCCAGTGGCCCAGTGCCGATCCGTGGTGAAGCACACCCACCTCCTGCGGCACATGATCAGCGATCACCTGGATGCGAGGACACGAACGCTGCCCTTTCAACTGCGCCTGCGCGAAGTGGTCAGTGGGCAGGGCACGCTGCTGATGCTCACCTACCGCCAGCTGATCGTCGATCATGACCAGTGTTTGGCGGTGCTGAACTGGCGTCCCGACTCGCCATTCGACCTGGTGCCACCGCAGTTGGACCTGCCACCGTGCCACCAATCACTGACCCTCAACTTGCCCGTTCTGGTGATGGTCTGCAGGACCACGTGGAAGGCACTTCTCAGCCAGGACAACGAGGACGGCCAGAATGGGGAGCACAACAAGGACAGGGATCTGACCTCCGAATGGGGCACCGTCTACTTGCTTTGGCTCGTCTCTCCCCTCACCCGACGACCCATAAATGCCAATCTCGCCGTGCTGAATAGCCAGCTGCAGTGCATCGTGCGGCGGAATCGTCGCCGGATCCGGAACTTTGCCAACCGGATGCCCATCAGCCGGTTCATCAACGGACTGGACCCGTTCTTTGTCAGCCTCAACGAGGATCAGCTGGACGAAATGTGCGACGGAAGCGGGCAACAGGCCACCGTCTTCCTGGAGGTCACCATTGAGGGGGAGTAGCTCCACAAGGATGTCTTCAATTTAACCCATATACATATATATTTCATGTTTGTAAAATTGTCGTAGTGATTTCTAAGCAAATTTTAAATGTTCTCTGTAAATTAATTACTTATCAACTCTACACGCTGAATTTAAAATGTGTTTTTCTGGCAATAAAATTTCCATTGAATTTTAAATATTAAATTTTAAAGTTGAAATCAGTTATACTTAAAAATGTGACCTTTCTGCAGGGCGACTGCCTCTGTTTTGTGTTTTTAATATTTGCAAATTTATGCAAATTATCACAGAGCCGACACAAAAGTAATCGGCAACTTTCGAGTGTCCCTGTGCCTTTGGAGCCGGTTAATAAGTTAAAATCAATCTGGATTGGGGTGTGAAGCGAGGGGCGTGGAACAATTTGGCACCTTGGCACAATTTTGGCAGCGGTTTATGGCCCACATTTTGGCATTATTGATTCCGCTTTGCCAACTTTATTGCCCCTTTTTCTGCTTTTTCTGGGGCATCACTGTTTTTATGGGCCGAACAGACACCGGATTCCTTGAAGCTGCAAATGTGCCATAAATTGTTGTCCTTTATGTTTTTATGTCCTGGCAGTCAGTCGACAGGATGGCCTCGGCGGCCAGATCAAATCAGATCCGATCCAAGTTGAGTATTTTAAGTGATTTTCCATGTCATCGTGAGGTTATGTGAACGAGGAGTTAAGCTCAACATTTTTCGACATTGCAATTTGTCAGATTAATAGGTCATTGGGTTTTAAATTAAGAATTTTTGCTCATCTTAATTAATTTAAATCTTTTTTTTCAGAACACTTACTAAATTTGCAATCAACAGAAATCCGTTCACATTAAAACTAAATAATAATTGGCTTCCTTACCAAAAAGTTGCTGGCTGACAAAAAGCTTGTGTGTAAAACTAAAACAGGTACTTTCTAAAGAGAAACTAACTAATTTTAATCCTTAAATCAGCGGCAGATAAGGCTTAATATCAAACTACAATAGTTGCCAGGCAACTCAAGAAAATGTGAAAGCAACTGGAATGGTGGGGAAAAATCTCTACAATTTTTACCTCCTCCTTTTAAGTAGCCAAAGAGGTAGCTGGTAGAAAAAAAAAACAAGAAACGAAAAAATGGAACAAATAAAATGGGGAAAAGGAACGAGAGTAGACAATGGCAACTGCCGGGAATGTGGGCTACTTGAGATCCCAATATAACGCGACGACATGTTTACGATGCATTTGTATCTGAGCATAACACCCCTTACTTTCCCTTCCCTAGTCTCATCTTCATGTTTTGTATGCTCACATGTTGGCATTTTCATTGAGGAGCAGGAGAGGCAAACAAAAAAAAAAGAAAATCAGTAAAGTCGGCGCAAGGATTTCAAATTCCCAACCCCCATTCACTTAAACCTCCGACTGTCCGTCCGTTTCCCCGTAATTCTGTCCGTAAGTCTGTCCGTAATTCTGTCCGTCCGTTAGTCTGTCCGTCCGTCCTCCTGTCCGTTAACATGTCCGTCCGTTTCCATACGTGTGCGTGCTCCAAAATCGAGAAACATCCCTTGGGTGGGGCAACACGGACAACGATGAGGACACATAAAGGCTAAATTGGACTTGAATGTGCGCCGTGGAAGACATTGGCCGGCCAATGGACAAACACTCAAGTCATTTATCCCACCCACAGACCCCTAAAAATATCTGGCAACCGCCGGAGCCTATTGAGTTGGAAAATTCAATGGATATATAACCATTCAATTGCGTCCTACAAGTGTATAATTACGCCTCGAAAGCGGAAAGGTAGGAGTATGTATATTTGGCTATGGCCCATCTCAATCCGAATCCTTTGCCCACATCTCCTGCCACCCAGAACGTGTTAACACGAAGGCTGAAACGTGTACTTTTGGCCGAGTGAGTGGGACCCATCAAAAGTTTTTGTTACTATTCTGTTTCGGTTTGCCCACTCATCACTACTGATTTTTTGGGGAGTAATAGACCTTAAGTCAATTTTGAAATAATTTTTGAAAAGCCAGTTAAAAAATGTTAGACTACTAATGTTAAATTTTTAGTAACAGCTATTTGAGATGATTAAAAATTATATGTGAAACAGTAATCAACACTTTTTTATGTTACTTCTATATTCGTTAATTTTTATAGTCATATGTAATTAGTATTTTTGTTATTATCCAGTACTAATTGTCGTTCCCCTCAGAAAAAGGATTGCAACTCGCTTGTTATGTGAGTTTACTGGGTATTTCAGAGCTTCATTGTTTCGGTCTTACCTTTTTGTTGCAGTCTAGTGTGGAGATGTTTGGAAGGCAGGCTCCCAATTTCTGGACAACTCTGGCCAAAATGAAGACGCCAGCCTGCCCCGAGGGTCCAACAAAAGGACAAACAGACGAAAGACATCTGGAGGGGACCAGGGGATTGTCAAGTGTGCTGCTGCCCTAAAAGGTTGTTCCAACTAAATGAAAGAGCTTCAAGGTTGTGCCTGCGAGCCACATGAGCTATGCTGTGCATGAGGGTGAGTGACTGTCAGGCGCTTCTCCTCGCTGGAATCACTCGGAAAATGCTTTTTCTTGGACATGATTTCCTTTAGCACACAGCGAAAAACGGATAATTGCTAGCTTGAAAGAAAATGGTTGAAAATGATCAAGAAACCTGTATAAAATGTTTTAAATATATAATGAACATTATAAAAGGAAAACATATTTCTGTTTCTCATATAAAACTTTAAGATCTTGATACTTATTTATTTTTCTATAAAGGGGTGCCAAAGAAATCACATATAAAAGTGAGTAAAATTCGCAGCTTAAAGAAGGGCCTTGGGTTTCAGAATGAATTCAACGGATTTCTGGACTCAAAATGTATTACTGCATATTTTACATAGTTCCGTGAGTAGTTTTCAGATCCTAGTGTTTTCTGGGGCACCTCATTTATTTTAGTAGTATCAGAAAGTAAGCTCAAAATTACTTTCTGTGCAGCAAAAATTTGGAGCCTCTTCATTGATGGCTGGCATAATTGTTGGACAGGAATCACATGGAAGGTCCACTCGAATAAAAGTGCTCATTAAACGAAGATAGCTCAAAATTCGACTCGATATTCGAAAGCATTTAAAGCGATATTCGCCAACCCCTTGAACTTTGAACTTAATGCACATTTAAATGCGGGCACTTGGTCGCAGTCTGTTTGTCCAACTTTTCTGCTGACTTTTTAGACTAAAAGTCAAATATTTCATTTGGAAATTCCTAGCGACGAGGCGAGAATGAAATGTGAAAATTTAACCCACACACACAGGGACACACATATTTAGCCACAATTTTCAAACTGTAAAAACCACCCTAAAAACCACCCACTTTGGCGGCTGCTTAAAAACTATAAATTAAGTTTACAACTTTTCCGCAGAAACTTTTTTTTGGTGTCCTCCACCGTTACTGTTATTTTCGCTGTTCTATCACAGTGTGACAAAATGGCATTGTCAACCCGGAATCGGAATAGGAATCTCCGTCTCCGTCTCCGTTCCTCCATTCTCTATTTCTCCGTATCTCTGAGTTTCTCCATTTCTCCATCTCCGGAGGTGTATATCAAGTGCTAGCAAAAGCAACTTTGACATCCATCATTTGGCATCTGTGGCACTTGTTGACCTTTGTTTGCAACACGACACAAACAAGAAGGCGAGGCGAAAAATAGGTGCAAGTGCGGGTGGGTTCACAAGGTGGAAAATAGGGCAAAATATCTGTGAGGAGGGAGAGTGTACAGCTAATCAAAACGTCGCAGAAAGTTCATTAACAACATTTTCCAGTCAATTGTCTTGTCAGCCGAAGGAGCGGGGGAAAGCACTGGCAAATAGAGAGGAAACAACGAGACAGCCAGCTTATTTCTGCAGATATGTATTTTTGTTTGCACCTGCCTTGGGGGCGGGGCCCCGCCCCCATTTCACGACTTTGGGGTCGGCGGCTCACTTTGTTAACAACTTGGCATAAAGTTGTTTGTCTTTCACCTCGGCGTGTCGATGACATCACAACGAGGAAACCGGAATAGAAAAGTAGGGGGAGGGGTGGAAAATCCAGAGGGAGGAGTGCAAATTTATTGCCAGGCAAATCAAGTTAACTTAACGAACTGGACCAAAGGCACAGACCACACCAAACTATTAGAAACTTTATTTTCACAGGCATTCACAGTTTTTTTTGTAAAATTTTCAAAGAAAACTCATGATGAAAACCTCACGAAAAATGTGAAAATTGGTATTTTAACCATTTTCCGCTCAAAAATATCAGTATTTTTACGATTACAACGCCAATAATTGTCCTATAATGGAATGGCATACCTCGTTGAACTCGTAACAAAATTTCCAATCGAACTGCATTCACAGCTTTTTTTGTAAAATTTTCAAGAAAACTCATGATGAAAGCCTCACGAAAAATGTGAAATGTGAAAATTGGTATTTTAACCATTTTCCGCTCAAAAATATCAGTATTTTTACGATATCAACGCCAATAATTGTCCTACAATGGAATGGCATACCTCGTTGAACTCGTAACAAAATTTCCAATCGAACTGCATTCACAGCTTTTTTTGTAAAATTTTCAAGAAAACTCATGATGAAAGCCTCACGAAAAATGTGAAATGTGAAAATTGGTATTTTAACCATTTTCCGCTCAAAAATATCAGTATTTTTACGATATCAACGCCAATAATTGTCCTACAATGGAATGGCATACCTCGTTGAACTCGTAACAAAATTTCCAATCGAACTGCATTCACAGCTTTTTTTGTAAAATTTTCGAGGAAACTCATGATGAAAACCTCACGAAAAATGTAAAAATTGGTATTTTAACCATTTTCCGCTCAAAAATATCAGTATTTTTACGATTACAACGCCAATAATTGTCCTATAATGGAATGGCATACCTCGTTGAACTCGTAATAAAATTTCCAAGCAAACTGCATTCACAGCTTTTTTTGTAAAATTTTCGAGGAAACTCATGATGAAAGCCTCACGAAAAATGTGAAATGTAAAAATTGGGATTTTAACCATTTTCCGCTCAAAAATATCAGTATTTTTACGATATCAACGCCAATAATTGTCCTATAATGGAATGGCATACCTCGCTGAACTCGTAACAAAATTTCCAATCGAACTGCATTCACAGCTTTTTTTGTAAAATTTTCGAGGAAACTCATGATGAAAGCCTCACGAAAAATGTGAAATATGAAAATTGGGATTTTAACCATTTTCCGCTCAAAAATATCAGTATTTTTACGATTACAAGGCCAATAATTGTCCTATAATGGAATGGCATACCTCGTTGAACTCGTAACAAAATTTCCAATCGAACTGCATTCACAGCTTTTTTTGTAAAATTTTCGAGGAAACTCATTATGAAAGCCTCACGAAAAATGTGAAATTTGAAAATGTGGATTTTAACCATTTTCCGCTCAAAAATATCAATATTTTTACGATATCAACGCCAATAATTGTTCTATAATGGAATGGCTTACCTCGTTGAACTCGTAACAAAATTTCCAATCGAACTGCATTCACAGCTTTTTTTGTCAAATTTTTGAAACAAATAATGGTGAAGTCATAAGTTAAAATTGTTTAATTTTCGTCTTATTAAATCTTAATATCCTAAATCCATATCTATATTAACTAGCTAAACTAACTTCATATCTAAGCCAGTTTTCTCATAAGGTGAAGACAACACATGCACCATTCCCATTGAGTTTTTTCCATTTCCAAATTGAATTTTCCTACGCTCAGGAATCCAGCGGACTAACCGTCGACCAAGGGTGTAAAAATCAATCAAACAAAACGAACTGACACTTGGACAGACGATTAAAGGAAATGGAATATGGGACCGGGGCAAGGCAACTCGATATGCAAGTAAACGAAAACCAGACTTTGGGAAAGACAGATGGAAAATCTCATGGATGGGCTGGGAAAGCTGGGTAAGCGAGGGGAAAATAAGAGGGGATTTTGTCATTGTTTCGGTCAAACGCACAACAACAGAGCGTTAAATTCACACAAAACGAGCAAAGATAAGTCCGATTTTGATTCGGAACCAAAGACCTTGGACAGCCATTGAAGCACATCCTTGAAATTGTCCGAAAAAAGAAACTGAGACAATGGCGAGCTTCGAGATATTGGGTATTTTTAAAAAGCCTTGGAAAGGTATGTCAAAAAGGCTTTCACAAATGTATTAAGAAGTTTTCGTATAATATATAACATACTTAGAAATATTCCTAATAAAAATTAATAATATAATTTTGTAAGTCTCGATTACAAGTAAAAAGTTTTCCAAAAATAGTTTTGATTATTTATATATATATAATATATTATATTAAAACCTCAGTACTCACATTACTTGGCAACTTATTTAAAAATTTTTAGAGGAAAAACATAAAAAAATCTAAAAATCACTGGAGTTGATAAAACTGATTAACGAACTTTCTCTCTTCGTTTTTTGCAGCACTTACCCACTTCTTTAGTTTTTTCTTCCATCAAAACAGAAAGGAGAATGTGTGTGTGTGTGTGTGTGCTAGACCAATATTTTTATGCAGGCCATTAGCAGCATAGATTATTTTTGCATATCAAATGGCCAAAAGGAGTTTTCCGACCCCGCCGCCCCTTGCCCCTCCGCCCATCCGCTTTTCCCCATTTTCACAGCACTCCAGCCGAGTGAATGAATCCTTCAGAGCGGAGGACACGCACAAAAGCGCAAGCAAGGCAAACAGGTCAAGGATATTTTGCATATGTGAGTAGGCAAAACGAAACAAAGAGGGGGTGTCTAGTGGGTGGTGGTTGGGTGGTGGGTGATGGTTGGGTGGCTCGGTAGTTGGTGGTGCAGTAAGGATTCCCTCATTTCGACTGCCATTGTCACCATCAGTCGTCTGCAGCGTCATCTTCATCTACAACGTCATTGTTGTTCGCCACTCGAAAGTCGCACAAATGAACGCGTAATTGTTTGCACATGAATACATTGAGTAAATATTTGCAAACACATTCAGCATTCCACCGGTTTTCCCCAACTTTGCCCCGATTTTCCCCTGATTTCCCCCGATTTTCAACCGATTTTCACCCGCTTTTCCTCGGCTGCATCCTGAGCCGAGCTGAGCCATCATCATTTGCATGCCGGGGCAAAAGACTTGAATTGCATTGCCAAGTCAAAGAAGGCCTTAATCTGCTTACCTTGCCTCGGTGACATTTCTTTTCACTTCCCCTCTTCCCCCTCCCCCTCCTCCTTCCCTATCCCCCCCTCTACCCCACCACATCACACTAAGGAAAATGGAAAATCGCTGGAAAAGTTGCTTAGCTTGGCAGGGCTTTGCTTTAATTACGGCGTCCCCGACTTTGAGAGCATAAACAAATTGCAAATTGTTTATGGCATGCAAATTAATCAAATCTCTTTCTCAATTAAGCCTGCAAGCCAAGAAGCCAACAAGCGAAGGAATTGCAGTGGGGAGAAGTGGAAATAAAGATGGAAAAAAAGCAGGATAGGCAAAGTGAATCGACAGATGGCCGGGGCCAAAAGGAAAAAATTGAAAAACAGAAAAATATTCCAGTAAGGGGTCAGCACTCGCATAACTCAAATGCTTGTTTTCTTTTTTTGTCCCGCATTGTAAAAGTAAACGGAAAAATTGATACTCAGTATTAGCAAAAAAAAAAGTAACATGTTGTCGAGTTTTGATACCTTCTGTAACTTATTCCGAAAAACCCTTTTAAAACAATTTCTTATTATAAATATATTTAAACTACCAAAAGACACATTTTATTCCCATTATTACGGATTGTTATACAGTTCTATAGAAACATAAGTATTAACTATTGTTTTTAAATTTGTTAAACACACAGAAACGAAATGTGTTTTATATAAAATCCTTGAATATATTATAAAGTCTTTAACTCATAAACACTTCTAAAACAACTAGCCTTAACTAAACTTTTAATTTCATTAAGCAATTTCAAATATTAAAGACATGTAGGAGAAAATAGTATGGAACTTGCACAATCGAAAGAACCTTTAGATGGCCATCAATGATCCAGAAATGGACGATATGCTGCGTAATTTTGCTCACATGCAATTAAATTCGCTCAACTCAGTAATTTGAAGCTGGGAAGTTTCCATTTCAGAACCCGAGGGGGGAAACTCATGTAATTGAGTGTAAACTTGTCAGAGCATTTATTTAATGCCTAATCAAGTGATGTATAACACATGACTTACCCACTTTGCCACCTCCACATTTCCTTTGGATCGGACCATTTTGCCATGGGTTAAGGGGATGGAGGTGACATTCGTGTTCTTTGAAGGGGGTTAAGTTAAAGTGTCAGTTGTAGCTTGTCAAAGTTCTGTTGTCCAATTAGCATAATTTTATGTCTCAACTTTAGCCCAGATGCAACAGATACGGATACGAAAGTATCTGCGACACATCTAAATTGCCGAATGCCGGAATTCGCTTAAAGCTAACAATAAACTGTTCTTTTGTTCCTTTCATTACGAAAACTTATCATTGGCTGATGGCATTTTCTGCTCAGATGGATTCCCTCATTAAAGAATAAAATGTAATTATTTTAGATGTGCCAGCAAAACAATTTATCATTGGGATCTAGTTGGGGATTATGGGTGGGATGAGTGTGTCTAAGCAAGTTTCTGTGGGTTATTAGCAGTGCTGGAAAATTGTTGAAACATTTTCTTTTTTTAAGATACACTTCACAAAAAAACTAAATTGGACAAATTATGGAGTATTGTAAATAATCTTTTGAATAGATCTACATAAATATTTTCAATTTAAAAGAACTGGAATAAGACAAAGTCTTTGACGACTCAAGAACTGGAAAATATTTATCTGATAAAAAGGCTTTTTGTATCCTTTGTCAGGCCAAGTTCCCATCATGCAATTTTCCTCGACTATTAAGGCCACTTCGATGGCCATAAGCGATTTCAGCCAGGCCAAAGAGAAATATCAACAGCTGGCGAAGAGCGAGCCAAGGTCGTTTGCCGGGGGCTCTCTCTTTGGTTTTGGGGAAAACTCGCTGGGAAAACTCACCACGCCGACAAGGGTTTTCCGAGGCGACGACGAGGGCGAGATACGAGGCTTTTCCGTGCGGCATTCAGTCTCACGTTGAACTCTGCTGCTGTTTGTTGTCAGCCGGCTGGTGAATTAACCCCAAAGCACAGAAGCCATCCGATTTGGCCATCTGAGCCAAGTCAGTCAGCCGAAGAACGAAGGACCACGACCACGACAATTCGCGACGTGTTGTTATAGACCACAAACCAGAAAACAGAAACTAGAGGTCCTTAAAGGTCCTGTGATCGCGTGACAATAATTGTTTGTGTCTCGGGACCTAAAAAAAAAAAAACAGCGAAAAAAAACACCAGGAAAGTTCGCTGATTTCAGTGCGCGCTTTTCCATTATTTTCGTTTTTTTTTTGTTTTTGTTTTGTTTGCCGGCACAACGCACACCCACACACACCCAGTGATAATGTTAGTGATGATGAAAATTCAATAACAAGTGGAATGCAACAAATGCGCATGAAATGAAAAATTTGTCCACACAAGTGTGAAAAACCGAAAAGTAAAAATCAGATAAAACTGAGATAATCAGCGAGCGAGCGAGGCGAAGCCAAAAAAAAACCCAATCAACCAAATAAGCTGGGGGCAAAAGTGCTCAGAGAACGGTTAGTAAACACAAATTGTTTGTTTTCGTGGCTTTTTCGTGTGTTTGCCTTGAATTGGGGACTATTTTCTTAGTAGCTGATAAAAGCAGAGGAAAAAGTAAGGGGCCATTTCAAAAACCCCCAAGGCCAAACAATCCATACGATCAAGTGGCCTTTTTTTTTTTATAATGACGGAGAGTTAAGTCAATACTATTATTGATCTTAGCCGTTGCTTTTGATAAAAGAAATTCAGTGGTATTTGGGCAACATTATTTTTATTTATTTATTGTATTTATTTTTATTTATTTAAGAGATGAACATATGTCAAAAGTTAAATTGCAATAATTTTTGGCCCATTTATTACAAAAAAAAAACATCTAACCGCCAACGGAATTTCTAATTTAAAACAGGCCAACGGCTGAGTTTATTTTATCACGTTGGATTTATCATATTAAGACGGTGGTATTTATTAATACAACTGAACGGCAAATAGAAGTTGGGAATGATCTCTTGACCAAAATGTTTTGCAAACTATCACTGCCCTTGCTTTTGTGATGATAAATATTTTCCGAACCCAGGACTTTTATCTAGGACCACCAACGATGACAGTTTATTTTCCGGACCCAGGCAAATCAATTCCGGCATCTTAGACCTCACCATAACCAGTTGTAAATCAGGACTTCATAAATAAGAAATTGTGCAAAATAAGTGACTCCATCAGGCAGTGTTAACTATTCTATCCTATCCTTATCCCCGTTGTGCCCGGAAAAACAGGACAAGGACCTACATGATTTATAAGGCACATTAAATTGAATATTCAACATAATGTAGCATTTAAATGACCCACGCACAGCCTGCAAATGTATATCTACATATATATTATACGGAAAAATGGCAAAAGTCGCCCGTGAAGGTCGTCCAAAAGGGAAAAAGGTCTTGAGGTGGCTTTATGGCTGACACTTGGCCATATTGTTTAAATGCGAAAATCGCTTTAAGTTTCGCCAACGATTGAATTCCTTTCGCGGGCCAAAAAACAAAAAAAAAGAATGCCAAAAATATTCGCACACTTGGCGTGTGCGTGTGAGAGAAAGTAATTTACCAACGCAGCGGCAGCGAAAGCATCATAAATCACACGTTCTGCCCAACTACAACTACAAAAAGTGACACCCGGGGGGCGGGATTTTTTTTCTCGAGGGGGGTGTGTCGCGTTACGTGTCCAGGTCAAATGTCAAAAGTCAGCCAATTTGGGCAACATTTTGACAGACACTGCGCTTAGCCGCCGGCCCGCTGTTCATCGTTGTGCAACACTGCCAAGCGATTATCGCAGGGGCGTGATGAGTTACTCCTTTCCCTAGGGAATTACCCGAGATTCATAGTCCCTACATCACCAGAGATTACTTGAATTCACAAGCCAGCAGAACTTCACAGCCTGTTACAAGTGAAATCCCAAATATTTATATACAATCTTTTATACAACACACACAATTTTGGAATATTGGTTTTATAATGCAAACACAAAAAGTTTCCCAAGACGAAAATATTACATAAAAATAAACCTACAAAGAATTTTTCAATTACATTTTGTTTTTAATACAACTATTTCTGCAAAGTTACATTTTTATCAAAATACTAATAAAATTAAATTCACTTATGATAGTGTCAACATATTGCTATTTAAACTTCCTATGAAGCATGAAAATTTCATTAAAAAGTTAAAATAGTTTTGCAAATTACTTAAACTTCTAGTGACGTAGCCTAGTAGCGATAACCATGCAAGGCAATAATAACTTTACTCAACCTAACATTTTCAACTGTTTAATTTTTGAACGAATCATTATTAAAGTGAGCAATGAAAAATATTTTTTAGGAAATTAACAATTGGTTGCGGAATCAAATTCTCAGTGTCTAAAGATACCAAATGAAAAATAGAAAAACATTTTTTTCCTGTGGACTTCATAAGCTTTTTGTTAAGTAAAGTTATTAACTTTCGAGTGACTCTGATATTGCCCATAATCCATTCTCCAACCTCTCTTGACCCGCAAATCATATTTTCCGGCTGTGAATTTATGAGTTGCCTTCCTCTCGGCAAAATGTATGGCCCCGGGTTAACAAGATGTTTATAAAAATGATATTACGATTTACCTAACCCACAGGAGGACAAGCACAATGTGTGAAATGGATGGCGAAGGAGGGGGTCTGGGGAACCCAAGGCCATTAGACAACGCATTAATCTAATCATATGAGTTTGTCTGTCTGTGTGCCAAAAATCATAAACTCAAAAATGTTGGCTACACAAAAAAAAGACGCACAACACACAGAGACATTTGCAAGTTGATTTATAAGCCCGCTGATGTCAGTTACGTGCAAAATGGCAGCAAGTTTTTGGCCCACGCACGCACTCAATAATGTTGCGAGCATGGGTTAAGGGTTTGATGGGGAAGGAGGGGCTGGAGGGGATGGATGGGCTGGCGGCTTACCTGCTTTTGTGTTCCAGGGGTGAAAGGTTACTCGCGGGGATTTGCCAGAGCCAAAAGCAAAAGCATTGCGCAAATTGCTTGCAACACTTTTTGTGCCATCCCCGACTGCCTTGGCTTTTATAAATCGTTTAGACACCACCTCCATTGCCGGGAAAAGTCCCCATTTTCCCCCACTTTCCCCACTTCCACCCCCTGAATAACAACAGAAGAGCGGTGGCGACAAGTCGAGTCAAAAGAAGCCCGAAAAACAGGAAGCCACTCCCCTTTTGCCCCCATTTGCCTCCATTTCAGGCGCCACTCAAAACACATCCATCAACAGCGTATTTATATGCGAGGCGAAAGGTTAAAGGTGTTTCCTTATTTTGTTCTCTTTTTCTGTATCCAGAAGCCAGGCTCCTAATTGTCAGGACTTTGCTTTGGCTTCAGCTTGTTTGGCCCTTGCATACTTTTGTGCGCTCGTCGCGTAATGAAGATAATTGCTGCTAAGCGGATCCTGCAGGATTTCTGAGACACCTCCGCATTCTCACACCCATTCATAAAATCCACAACGTTTCCAGCCCGCAAATTGGGAGGAGGGAAATGGCGGAGCACCTATTTATTTAAATTTAATTCAGACTTTGCTAATTTAAATGCATTTTCTACATTTTGGTTTCCTAACACTGCAATAGCTCTCATCATTATTTTTCATTTCCGCTTAAGGCTTGGCAATAATTTAAAAATCTATTGAAAATAGTAGAGTGATAAAGCTTAGGGTCAAAGTTATAATTGCTATTTTATATTTTATGTGTTAGTATTCCTAGCTTACAACTTCCTAATTGTTTTCAGAAGTTTATTCAATTTTTTTAGCCATTCCGAAAAACTTCCGACTGTAACTTTAACAACTAGTGCAGTTAATTAGTTTTCGAGTTTTCCAAAAACCTTTTCCATTGACTATTGTTTTAAGACTTTAAGAATACCAACTTTAAATGTTCGCTAAGCCCTGTTTAAGAATTCACATAGCTGCAGCTGCTGCTTCACTATTTTATTTCCCTTTTCCCTCTTTTTGTTTTAGTTGCTTACTCATTTCGCCGTTTTTAATTTGCCCGGGATGAAGGCTTTCCTTTTGGAGCAGCATCTCTGGTTGCTTAAGCGAGGAGGGCCTGCATTAATTAAATTCTTTCAGGTGATAAAAGGTGTCGAGTCTGCAGCTATTGTTAATGCAGGGGAGGAGGGAGGCAGGCTAATTGGTAAATGCTCTCAAGTGCCTGGCTAACGAGGCGTATGCGTAATGCGAACAAAGTCTGAAAAGGCAGTTGCCTGGCCTAATCAGTAGCAGTTCCTGCTGGATCACTATTTGAGCTCTAATAATCTTGGGCATAAATTCTGGTTGAGTTGAGAACTTGGCCTTCTGATTTGCCTTGCATATATTAGGATTTATATTCAAATTTTTACCCAAAGGGAGGGGGAAAAAAAAATTGTTTACAGGCGTAAAATTATTGTGACAGACGTTAACATTTATGACTAAGAAGCACACGACAACAGGTAATTGTTTTTTTTTTCTCTCAGTTGTCTTCTTTTTTCCATGTCTTTTAGCTATACGCCTATTTTCTACTTTATTTTTTGCTTCATTTGTTTTCCTTTTTCGGTCTCCTGCTCTCGTTTGTTGGCATAAATTTATTGTGTTCGCCCGCCTCACGCATTTGCATAAATATTTTAATTTGCATTTCAACGAACACGAAAAGCGAAGTGAAGGCAGACCATAAAATCCATATACCCAGAAAATAAATACACGTATATAAGATATGTATAGCGGAGGACTGAATGAAAAAATAATAATCTGTAAGAATCTATTTGTAATCAAGGGGTTACAACTATCTGGTGATTTTATATATATATACATACATATATTCTTCCATATGCAAATGGTTTATGTTTGGCAAAAACAAATATAATAAGAACTATATTTCCTATCAGAATCGAATTTTGTTTCGGGATTGGCATTCAATTTCTCGTTTAGCCGCGAACGGAATTCATTTTGGAGTTGGTTTTCTTTTATTTTGTTCAATAGGGTCATTTTAAATTTATGAGCCCGCTTATCTCCATGGAAACACTGGCTTACGGTGTCATTTTAACTTGTCACCGATTGTCTCACAGCTTCAATTAAGCTTTCAATTCACATTCAAATTTTTTTTTGGAGGGAAAAACTCATTTGCAATTCGCAAGTCAGTTGGTTCAATATTGACTTTGTTAAGACTTTTGCTTTGGCCCCGAAAATCCATAGATCGGTGAAACTTTAGCCAGGACATTGCGCATACGACACGTAGCCCCGTGAAAGTTTCCAGATTCTTATCATAGCACAAAAAGGAGACAAGCGGAGGGACAAAGGGAAAACAAGGGAGGGAAAAAACTAAACAAACAGCCCTCGCACAGGCAAATATGTTTTCATTTTCTCATATCTCCGGCAAGGGGACTCCATGTATGAGGGAAAACTTTCCATTTCAAAATATTTTCTTAGCAAGCTTCTCATTGCTGGCGCTCCTCTCTCTACATATATGCACAAGGGCAGGGGCAGAAAAAAAAAGGAGAAAAATCGTAGAGCCAAACAAGGCCAGAAAAAGCTGCACTGGGCACAAAAACACGTCTCGTCTGCAGAGGTTTTGTGGTCCCAAAAAGCCGAAAAACAGGCTTTTTTAACTCACATTTCGCAACGTAAGGTAGCTGGATCAATAATTGAATTTCGTCAGGCAATTTGCATATCTGTTGGAGCTGCTCGAAACAACAGTTTGCACAACAACGCGAACACAGGACAATTGCACTAAATTAACACAATTATTGTCAGACGCACAGCGCTCCCGAAAAGGAATTGTAAATGTAGCTACAAGGTAAATAAGTTGTCCGATTTATCAGCCATAATTCGGAACAATTGGATAGCCGTTGGCCATTCTGTCACGGCTCCCGGAAATACTCGATGCAATATTCATTGGATGAAATTTCAACTCTTATTATTTCAACAACCCAAAGCAATTTATCAAACAATAGGCGTGCATACTTGGAAATTGCTTTCGCTTAGAGATTTTGCAATAAATTGTTAAAGTAATCCAGTTAATCACATTATTTTATGATTTAAATAATTATTCATTGCACATTTATTTGGTTTGTCAACCTTTCATTAGGAGCACTTTCGGAATACTTAAATTAAGCAATAATTGCAAGCTTAAATCCTTCAAGAATAAAATTTACATAGTCAACAGACATAATCCTCGAAATTAACCAGAATACCGCTACGTTTTCTTAACAATTGGAAAATACTTAAAGGCCCTTTGTTGTGCAAAAACACGCCTAATTCAATCAGCTAAAGCCGAAACGAGTTGAGACCGAAGGCCCAGAGGAACACAATCACTTTATTAGCCATATCCACAAGCAAGGCCTTAAATTCAGGCCATTTTCCCATAAAAAAAGATAGCACACATAGTAATGGCCATCAAATTTGAAGATTCGATGCGGCAAAAACGCTTTTCATCCCATTTTTTTTCATTTTTTTTGGGGGCCATGGTCTGTTTATCGATAGATAATATATTTAAATTTAAATAACACTTCATCATGTCGACGCTGCGTATGCGTGATATTGTTTGCTTTCATGTTTCGCCCAAGTGAGGCCAAAGCCCATGAAGCATCGACTTATAAATAAACTTGATCCATTGCACAACAGGCAAAGATATAGGCACACACAATTTGCCCCGACTGTCGAGTGCGATAAATTTGGGCTTATGATTTTATCCCTTTTTACAGCCTTTTCAGGCTCGCGAAAAGCAAACGCGGGGCATTTTCCAAGTCAATTCCTCAGTTTCATTTTCATTTCCATTGTGAAGCGGATGGGTTTTTCCCTGCGTTTCTCGGATTGGGCTTGGGTTTTGGGCATGGGTATGGGGTTGTGTGTTTTTGGGTGGTTTTTCCTGGCCACTCATGCATGAAACAGCGCTTCAGGAACAGACAAAACCGAGAGACATCGCATTGTCTGCCGCTGAAGAATAAATAAACTACTCGTAACAACAATAAGCGGAGCAAGTCAAGCAAATTACGCACACACAGCGACAACAAATAAGTTTATTCGGTTAACTTTGGCCGAAACTAGAGAACCAGTCGTCCCCCTTCCGAAAAAAAGCGAAACTTTTCAGCATTACATGCATAAATAACCGTTAACGGAAACCCAAATTGGGCCCACAAATAGAAAAGAATGGAATAGAATTAACGCAGGGAAAAAAATAAATACAAAAAGAAACGGATATTCGATATGACCGGCTCCTTGAAAATAATTTAACCCCAAGAGTGCCTGGGAATTGCCTCCTTTGAGATGAACTCGAGTGGAAGAGCAACTTTGCGGATGGAATTATCTCTTATGAAGATGTAATTGATAAAAGGGAAGGGGCCAGGCGGTGGAAATGGTAATGGAAATGTGATATACTAGGCACAAGCCATTGCGCAGTAGCCAAGAAGAAAGGCCGCACTCGTTAAAATCTCCACAGATAAACAGAGCTACTCGAAAACTTTATAATTAAAGGAGAAACTGCGAAAGCGGGATGAAGTCAATATGTGTCAAAGCTAATACAATCTAGCATTCATAACAGCTAAAACTGAATTAACAACGTATCAACAATTATTTAATAAAAGTGAAAAGGTGCTGGAAAACGACTTAACAGCCACTCAATCTCGGCCCACAAAAGTTTGGCAATTGTTTTAAGCACTTAAGTTATTGGTCTACTTAATATGTGTTTACATAGAGCTAAGCAAAAGCACCTCTCCAATTATTTAACACAATTCAACAATAGTTGAAGAACCGCTTTTTTGATAGGACAGCCAATCAAATGGAAATAACTACGCCACATTACCTTTCCAATTGTGAGGGTCCTAAAAGCATAAAACACAATAAAATGCGAACAATTGCTGGGTTATTTATATAGCCACTTGGGCATTTGATTCGCTCACACTTGATCACTTAACGAGCCGTGGATAATTCCCCACTCAATGAATCTCAAGGAGCAACGGCAACAGCAACTTATCCGCAGATCATCTCAATGGGTATTACCTACTTACACACGCACATGTAAATAGATGGCAATGTGTGGGTGTGGGTGTCCTTGAGCATATATGTGTGTGTGTGTGTGTGTGTAATTATGTGCTACATCATCTTTTATGGGGGCTCAAACAACAAGGGGGCCATGCATCATTTTCTTTGCCGGCTTCCTCTTAATCTTTTTGCTTTTTTTTATTGTCAAGTGTATCAAACGGAATATTGCCACCCCGCCTTCCACTTTTGGCCCCTTATTGCAACCACTATGTCTCTCGTTTGTTTGTGTTTAATCTCGTTTTAATGCCGTCGAGCATCATCGTAAAAATTATTACATTAAATGTCAACGCAAAAGAGAGAAAGAACGCAAGGAAAGAAACAGCACTCACACACATGTATGGATGCAGAGAGAAAAACGTTTGTGAAAAGGTTCAAGTTTTCAAATAGTATCTTAAGATATTAAGTTAATAACAAACTTTCTTTTTAGTATTTTTTAAGTCTCTTAAGAATTCCTTTCGAAATACTTATTTTACAAAATACATCATTTAAATAATAGGTATGCCAACAAAATCTCTGGTGGTTTTAAATCTCTTAAGATATTTTATTTCGAATTTTGGTCAAATGCAACCCTTTCCACCTCAAATTTTTAAAGTCTTGATGTCCTTTGATATATATATTTAAGAATTTGTCATACATTTTTTTCTCTGTACCCATGAAGAAAGTGAAATGAGCGGAGAAATGAGAAAGGAAGATATGGGTGGATAGAGCAGGCTCACTGAAGACGAAGGCGAAGGTCTGTTGGTTTAAGAGGGTCGTTATTATTAAATTTTACACACGCTCACCCACACAGACAACAATAAAGTGTGCGACTATACACACTCACACAGACACACCCCACACACCCATACTCGCGTACAAACAATGTGTACGCCACTAAAATTCAATTTTTACGAGCATAATATGTTTCAATGGCAACACACACACACGTGGCTCACCTTCATTTAAGGTCTCCTTTTGTCTTTGTTTTCGTCTCAGCCTCCATTTTCCAGCCCACCCTCCATTTACCACCCACCACAATCATTTTGGCAACTGCTTTTTATGTGTGTCGCACATTATTAAATGAATTCAAGCGCAGAAAATTGCCTACCCACCGCCCACTTTTGTCAATAACCTGCCACGCCCCTTCTGGCCATGGCGATCCAAGTAACAAATCAAGTCCTTATCAGATGCCAAGCAAATTGCTTTAAAAATAATATCAGGCAAATACATAGCAAAGAAAAATAACAGTCAATATTTTCATAAATTTTCACTTTTTCTTATCTTTGGATGAACAGCTCATTAGTTTTATAAATATGGCTGGGAGATACAGTGCGTACCGCAACTATAGGCACAGAAACCTTTTTCGTATTTAACGGGAAACTTTTATTTATGGTTTATTTTATTGTTTCTTTAAAAGGACTAATGTGTTATCTATTTAAAGGAATAAATGGTATTTGGACACATATTGCAAACAAACATTTTTATATAATCATGCAAAAAATATTGTTTTAATTGTTTTTTTTTTTATTTTTGAAATAACAATAATTATTAACGAATTAATTGTAAATTAATTAGTTTGGTTTCAAGGCGTTTGTATATAATGACGTTGTAAAACTTACTTTTATTTATTCTCCATAATTATTATTTTATAACTTTTAGGAAAGGAAAAAAAACAACTATAGTGCCATGAATAGCACTATAGTTGTTTTCCTTATTTCGTTGTCCTTTTGTGATCATACATGGGCACAACTGTCGTTCGTTTCCATAACAACATTGATGATATGTTGTTATTCGGAATATGATAAACGACCTGATTACTTGGTGGCAACACAATACTGCATTGTTGAGTAGACATACAGTAGTCGTCTTACTCTATTTATAGGTATTTCCTCCTTCCCAGAAGATGCATTTTCCTGTCTGATTCACTTCCGCAGCGTATACTTCATGGCTGATTTTAATGTTGACACGTTTTTACACTTCTGCCTTTTTCCTGGTCTTATTCTGGCTTATTATCTCAAGTCCCTTGCCATTCCATTTCCATACAATGAAATGTAACTAATGAGGCGTATAATCATTGTTATGTCAACAGTTTTGCTGCCTTTTGACAAACTGGCACACAGACACTGGAAGGAGCCAGAATCAGAATCCGAATCAGAATGAGAATCACACGCCCCGAAAGAGATGGGAATACAAAGTGTGAAAGAGAGCGAAGTGCAAGGGGCATACAATTTTCGGGGCGAAGAAATGGGAGAAGAAATCTCCTTGCACATGTCAATATAAATAAGCGGCAGAGGAAGTGCCAAAGAAAACCGAGGGGAAACTTCATCATTACATTGTGTAAAAATGGGTACTAAAAAAAGGAAAAACCACCCACACAAGTACAAGGCGAACTGACACATGCTTTGACGTAATTGCTGTGTAGGAAATAAGCAATTTGAGAGATCATTAAAAAGTTGAAGCGACAAAATAAAAATCCCCCACTCGAAAGAAATAAAAAAGAAACTCGAAGAAAAGATGAAGAAATAAAAACGCCATCAACGCTAAAGGATATTAAATGCCAAGCACACACATACGAACTTTGTTCATGCCTCGAATTTTTTTTTTTTCCGAAATAGTTGGCTTAGTCGATTGAATTTTTTTTTTTTTGTAGGGTGGGGTGAAACCATAGCCCGTGTAAGAAATGTGATTCAATGCGAAATCAGTTTACATTTGTGATTTCTTTTTGATTAGTTAGCAACTTAGAGAAAGCCAACTGACAGCGATTTCCTCAAATCGCATTCACGGAAATTGACTCAATTGCCATGAAATTTTCATGGCGAGCGAGGACCAAAACAAGCATCAAGGCCACAGGCAACAAGAAAACCGAAAGCCGAATACCGAATACCGAAGCCCGAAAACCTCAAGAACCCCACAAAACAGCCAACAAAATCAAAAATAAAAAAAAAATGCACAAAAATATACAAGGAAGAAAACCTCCCAAAGAAGGGAGAAAGAAAAACTAGTCGTCGGCATGCAGTTGAATGCACGCATTTTGTGGCTCGCAGCCTTTGTGGCAAACTTCTCTTCAGACCCCCGACCCCCTGGGCAACGGGAGGGTTAAGCGAAAGGGGGGGTAGAGGGGGTTGAGGGGGCAGGATGGGCATTTGATTGCGACTTTTTGTGCTTTACTTTTTTGGCCAGGCCAAAGACTTTGCGTCAACAGCAGAAACAGGCGGCAGCAGCCAAAAACACTCGACAAGCGACAGGCGGCAACAAAGCAAATTTTGTTAGTGGCTTTTGCTGGCCTCTAGCTCCTGGAGGATACACTAAGAAAGGATCTTAACGAACTGCTACTTAAAACAAAAGTTAAGGACATCACATGAATTATGGTCAAGCTATTATAAAACGTGGTACCTAAAAGAGTTAATTATTAAGCAGATAAAATTAAAAGAAATTTATATATTGTTTTAGCTCTAATAAAGTTTGTAATTTTCACATGCAAGGCTAGATAATTTGGTCTTGATTTTCTCCAAAAATTTCTCCCAGTGCTGCCGCCCTCCTTGTGGTTTTCCTTTGGGCCCAGCTGCGTGAATGCCACTGCATTGTTCGGCACTTATTTCTGGCTTTTGTAAATAGTATTTGCATTTCATTTTCTGGTCGTGTCCTGGCCGAGTCCTTCCGCGTCCTTCGTCCTTCGTCCTGCCGGTTTCGCCGTGCTAGTTAGCGACTTTTCGCTGCACTTTAAATGTCATTTGTTTGCCGTTTCGGTGCGGCTGCCTTTAAGTAAATTAGTGACCCCCTTTCGGCGCCCCTGCATCAGCCATTGTGTTTATCCAGGCGCATTTCTTTTTGTGCAGCGAGACATTCCACCCACCCCCCTCCCCTCTTTTTAACCCAGGTCTCGTCCTTCGTCTCGTCCTTTGTTCTACTCGGTCGCACAGTAGCTGAAATTTGTCGTAACAAGATTTGCTTTTGATTTGGATTCGCGTCCAAGTCTACATTTCTAGCTCCTTTGCATTGCCTCTTTAGGACACAGAAAGAAACAATGAAAGACACATTAGTGTCAAATCTAAAACCACTACAAAAATCATAATTTTTGTCGAAACAATGTAAACTTTAAACAAAATTTAAATCATTTTAAGCATACTAGAAAGCTAAGCAAGAATTACATTAGTAATTTGTTGAATTACAAAGAAATTTGTATAATAATATATAATATGGGAATGTATGAAAATAATTAATTTTTTAAAATAAATGAAAACCAGCAAATTGATTTGTTTCTAATGTAGTTAACAATACTACATTTTATTATTCATAAACATTGTTCTAGCAAACAGCTAACGTGCTTCTAAGGTTTACTGTTGAAAACGTAAATTATGTATATGAATGGACAAGGTATAATGAAGTAATAGCAAAGTTTTAAAAATAAATATCATGCAAGCTGTTAGATAATGGAAGCTTTATTTAATTGATGACTTATTTCGCAGGTATTTTTGTCACAGTGTATACCCGCCCCTTTTTCGCCGCCCACTTGACAACGTGAGCGCGTGCAACATTTTTGCGTAAACAATTTTCTTTGTGCAGCGAAATGCGAACAGCGGGGCAGTGGCAAAGAATCCCAATTGCAGGCCTTTCGAGGCACTTGAGCCAATTAGGATTTATGGCCCAGCGGGCTTTCCTTTTTACCCCACCCCTCCAAGAGCTCCCCCCATCCAAGACCATCCACCATCTCCACCAAAGAACGGTTTTTAGAGCCCATTTGTGGTCACGATTATCGCTGCTTGTGACAGTTGTTGGACAAATGTTGATAGAGTGGCTCTCAAATTGAAGACAAGATCAGAAATTAAATTAAAAAGTCTAGCTCACGGCCTTGTTTGTATGCATACCTAATTTTTGATTTGCATGTACATTTTACATGGCAGCCGAACAGTATTTATAATTATAAATTAATAAGTCAAAGCAGCTCTAAGCAAAAACATTTTATAGACAACAGCTTCTGCCTATTGATTAGATTAAGCCGTTCAATAATTCTCATTGCAAATAACATTGAAAATGTTTAATAATATCATAAAAAGACTTTCTAACTATGCTTGCAAGTTTTAGTAAGGAAGAAATGCAAATCCCCTTCAATTGGGCCATATCCTGCAGCATTTTGTTCGTTTCCCGACCGACATCTATCAACGCGACTGACGAAAGCCCCATGGATTCCATTGCGGATATATATCATATTAGCCCATCTGCGCCACTGCGAATCCCATTGGAATCGAATACATATATTCAGCTTTATACATATGCAAGCAGGCGAATATATATCTTTATCTGCACACACAAAACCAGCGAAACAGAGAAACAGCGAAACATTTCAGCGTCAGTTTTTATCTACGATGATGCATAAAGCGCCACAAAACATTCCCTTACCATCCGAAAATCCAACACCACACCAACTCACCCTTTTTCCAGTCGACTGCTTTATTATGCTAAAAACTGTGGAGCTAAAGTGTGTTATATGGCATAATCCACTAACGAAAATTGAGCACGAATTTATTATGTTTTCGCATTTTTTTGCTTTCCTGCCTAAACAGACATCCGCATTTGTGTGTGTCTGGTGTGTCTGTGTGTGTGTGTGTGTTCGGGAGTGGGTGAGCACAAACACACTCATACATAATGAATTATGCAAGACATTCATGCCCCCCACACACTCGGAAATACTTTTAGCCCTATCAATAATTCAAACCAAACCCAGCGAAACAAATAAAACAAAAAATGCTGAGAAAAATCGAGAGCCTAAAGAGAGAAAAAAAGACTAAACAAACAACAGCCGAAAGCTGCCGACTTGATGAATTATAGAAGTGAATCTGAATTGAAATATAAGCGAACCGAACTGAACTACATATGTGCATAACTTCCCTATAAATACAAGTATGTGCATATTTGGAATTAGAGATGGATCCGGGAATTTGTATCGCGATTGGTTTCAATACCTGAATTTTTAAGTTAGAGTTGCCGATTCTAGGTCCTATGTATCAATATATATTTCACTTTAATTTGCTTTTAGTATCGAAGGTAATTGTGCAGTATTAAATATATATAATATTAAATAATAAATAATTAAATAATATTATTTTTATTAATTACTATTTTAACATTATCTTGATATAAAGCAAAATGTCTTTCGGTTAAATTTTAATATAATAGTTTTGGAATTCTAAAGTATTTTATTAATTGGTAATGAAAGCAAAAATAGTCATTAAACAAACTGTCCAAGTAATCAATAAGTATTAAAAATAGATTTCGGAATAGACCAACAATTTGTATATTTAAAAAAAATATATCATTAATAAATAGTGACACAATCAGACAATATTATATAATATAATATAATATATAAACTCCAAGCTCTTGTCATAATAAATTCATTACCTTTATTGATAGTCACGCGCCCATCACTGATATGCAGCTAAATTTATATCACAACTTGTATTTATATATCTTTATTCTGTGTGGCGTTATTACGAGCAAATGAAATGCACGCCATATAAAGTATAATATATCATCGAAGTCAGACAGACAATCTGTATGATGGGGAGGCAAAATGTGGGGCATTTTCGGAAGGCGCGTGGCCAGGTAAAATGGCCTATATAAATAAATAGATTTATTGCCGCACTCATTTCGTGTTTCGAGTTGTGAATGTGTTTGTGTTTGTGTTTGTGTGCCTTCTTGGTAATTTATGCCAGCCAAGAAACATTTGAATTAATTTGTTGGCTTTATCAATAGTTATCCGCACGCTCCCCACGCTTTTCGCTAATAAGCTTTCAACTTAAAGCTGAAACAACTTATCGCCACATGTGTCGGTAGTTGCCGGAATGGAGCCAAGTCTTAAGTAGTTTGCCGGTTTTTCTTGCCAATCTCGAGTTGCTTTTAGCTAACAAAAACTAACCAAAGAACCGAGATCACGAACCACAGACTAGAAAAGTGGGGTTGCAGGCTGACTGACAAAGTACTTTTACTTAAAGTGCATTTCTACAACTACTCTTTCCCTGCGTTTGAAGTTTCTGAAGAGAGTTCACAAAGTGCCGGCAAAGAAAGAGACTTTCGCGAAAGAATGGCCAAACAAAGGCCGAGAAAATCAAATATGTTCAACCCGACTTTCGAGGGCTTCGAAGGTAAGTCACGATTAACTAAAAATGTATGGGGGCTAAAAACACTTTCGAGGAGTTTTCCGAATAACTTTATGCACGACCAAGAGCATTTCATTAGATATTTTTAGAAATTGTTAAAATAACTTTTTAAATTCCCAACAAATATTTGCAAATATTAATATTAACTTGAATTTGAATTTTTGAACTATTCCAAAGAAGCAGACTCAAGAAATACTTGTATTTGTCTAGCAATCCAGAAATCTGACCCAAACCTTAATTTTATTATCCTAATCGTTATCAATGTTTTTATGCCCTGTCGTTCAGAGTAAATCTTACCCGATCTTAACTTTATCTAATTGGGTTAAAGTTGAACTTCCCCTTGGATGAATGATTCCAGCGGATTACGAAAGTTAACCCGCCCAGCCGTAATTGAATTACGGATCCGTTACGGCGTTCCATTTGCCCGGCCGTGAGTTACGAATTAAGCTACTTCAACAATAATTGACTTCAACAAACTGCATTTGTTGCGCATTTATCTTGAGGCATCCGCGTTGCGCTCCAACTATTTGCACAATGGTGGGTGGTTGGGTGGTTGGGCGGTTGGGCGGTTGTGTAGTGGGTTAATGGGTGGAGCAGCTGTAAGAACCCGCGAAACCACTCAGACCCCTCGACTTTCCCCTCTTCACTCAAATGAAAGCCGCTGCTGAAGAGCCGCAAAAGATGTAAAATACAACAGAAAAAAAATGAGAGTTAACTTTAACGTTTCGAGGCTTGAAGTGAAGTCTGGAGTGCATGGGGTTTTGTTTACACAGCATGAGAAATCCCCCCGCCGACGCCCCTGCAATCCATATCCATCCTGTTGCTCTCGAGCGAGAAACTGCGGTTTCTGCCACAGTAACACACTCCCTTCGAATACACTGAGCGAATGAATTACCCACCAAGAGAGAAAATCAATTATATACGGGACAAAATCCGTCGAAAAAGGAAACCATGTTTACTAAATAAAACTGTTTTATAGTTTAAAGCAATTATATTTTATAAGCCTAAAATCCTATCTGCTGTATATCTAGTTCGAGTAATGTACTATCCACATCTGCTTTCAAAAACATTTGAAACAATTTTTGAACTTTTTATAAAAATTGTAGGTGCTTTGCATCATTTTGACTAAAAATTAAAAACAAAAAATTAAAAAAATATATCTTTTGTGGGATTTTTAAAACCTTTTTTTGCAAGTGCCGCTCGGCTCGGAGTCCATCAAATTGCAATATCCGCGACAGCGACATCGACATTAAGCCCCTCACATTGATATCGCCTGCCAGTCCTTTGTCTCCTCCTCTCCTGCCACTCCCCCTTTGAGGGTAAGATTAATGCATTTTAGCTTGGCAGGAAGAGTCTTACTTTGGTGCCGGCTGAAAAGTGAGTATCTTAATACTCTGGTTACACTTCAAAATGAGGAGCATTCTCCACCTCTGCCTCTCGTATTTCCTCCCACCTTTTCCGCTTTCCCGCTTTCCCGCTTTCCCTCGATTTCACCCGATTTCCGGCGATTTACCTGGCTCGCCTTGCATATCGAAAGCACTAACTTTAAGTTTCCAACAAAGTATCAAGCTGAGATTGATGGGCGGTTCATTGATCAGGTTTAAATAGTTTTAAATTGCAGCCCTCGGCTCTGTTGTTTCCCATTGTAAACTTATTTATCCTGATCAGTTTTCCGCTAATTGGCTTGCGGATGTATAAAGTTGCAATTGGTTAAGTTGGCAAAGTTTATGAGGCGGTTGGGCCTTTTTTCTTCAGTTTTACTTAAGAACGTTTAAATAGTTTCCTAGCTTACTCTTAATAGATATCGGAATATGTCGATTAGAGAGGAAATCGTTGACTATGATAAGAACAGTAAATTATATTGATTGAAATGCTTTATTTTCAGCCCGATAACATCGCTGATATTTATAAATTGCTGCTGGCTCTATTTTCGATGGGCAATGTTGATTTCAATAGTATTTTAACCATTCGCTGCCTGAGCAATCACTTTGAAAACAATTTTTCAAGCGCCATTTGAGAAAACTTTAAAATCACTTTTACACAGCAAAAAAAGTGACCAAACAATTTCCATTAGTGCGAGAGTAGGTTAAATAATTGATTAAAAAGCCTGTTGATGTGGCGCAAAAATGTCGGAGTGACAAAGTTGCAATTAAATTAACATTTACAGCAAACCGAAAAAAGGCGTCAGCAGCAGCTTGTTGTCACACATTTCACGCACACGCAAAACTAATTGAATTATATTTAATTAATGTGACACAACAATGCTGAAAAAATGGTCGATGTAAAGGGACAAGTTAAAGTGAGTGGAAAACTCTGGGATTGGGGAGTTTCTTGCATGTGACCAAAACTAACTCGCAAGCACGTGGATAATTTTAATTTTATGTACTCACACGGACACACACATTCCCGGAAAACGAGAGATTTTCCCCCACATGACTCAAACTTTTCCAAAAATTGTTTTGCTAACGACAACAACCGAAGTAGCAGCAACATCAACTCTAGCAGACTGCAGCAGTTGCAGCTATAAATCTTAGCATACCGCAGGGCGCCCAGCGCCAAGGAACTTTCCTGCTTTTCCTCCCGACTTTCCCGCCCACCCGTTTACCACCCCCTCGATTTTCCATCCCCCCTGCCCTGCTGAGTGCCACAATGTGGCTTAAGCAATTTGTGCAGCGGCAAGAACAACACCAACGCCAGCAAAAATATATCTACATGGCGAAAAAAATATTTCATCAGTTCTATATTTACTTTCCAATTAAAAACAAAAAGTTCTAACCTTTATTTTCTTACAAAACCTTAACAAGCTGCTAGAACTGCAAATCTATTCTGAATGTAGACACATAATTATATCCCTTAAGATTTAATTAATCTGTATAAGGAAAAATAAAATAATATAAAATATTTTTTTTTCGTTGTCTCTCTTTTGTTGTTTTCACATATTTTAAATAATTTGCTTGTTCTCAATAATCTGTGCTTAATAATTGAATTAAGCCCAAAAGGAATTACTTTCGGAAAATATATTTTTTGCTGTGTCTCAACCGCGCACAGTCCGTGCTAAAAGTATGTGCACAGGACTCGCATGTAGAATGCTTCGGCATTAGTTTTTAGTTTTCGCATCACATGACGCTCGGGGGTGTCATATTGAAAAAAAATTGCTTTCAAATTGGGCCAAGCCAAGCAGAAACGTAAAAAGCAAAAACAAAAAAACAAATATCGCAAAAAAAAGGAAAGCTGGGTAAAAAACAGAACCCAAAAAACGAAAAACAAAGCTCGGGAATATAACAAAAAGCAAGGAAACAAATAGCCGCCGGCAGCAGCAACAACTACAAATTTTGTTTCGAAATTAATTGCAGTGGCTTGCAAAATAAAAAATACAATCCCAAAAAAAAAAAAAACAGTAAGAGAAAGAGAAAAACTATAAAAACGACGAAGAAAAAGCAGGAGTCAGAGGCAAGTTTCAGTTTTTCGGTAGCCAAAGTTAAACAATTAACTAGGCAGGGACTAGTTTTCAGCAAAACAAAAAGGGAAAATCGGGGTGGGGAAAATGGAGGAGGCCAAGTGAGATATATGCAGACATGTTGACATGATGATGGGCGGGGACAGTGGGGCGTTAACGGGGGGCGGGCTGTGAATGATAGATGGACGAGTGTTAAATGGCTCTCGGCCAGGAAGATTTGCGTGGCGAATTCCCTCGTTCCGGAGAAAGATGCCACCATGAATGCCATTAAACAGAAGCACTGCCCTGAAAATGACAATACACGACAGTACGAGGATCTCTGGGTTAAGAGAGATTTTTATTGGAACAACCATAAAATCTTGGCGAAGAATGATATAGATTTAATCGATTATAACAGAGGCACCCAAACATGGAATATACTCATGTAGTTTCCTCATTTTTAGTATTACTTTTTTAAGCCCTATGTTTAATTTGTAACTCTCTGACGATTCCTGTTTACTTTTTAAAAATACCAAAAAAAATTAGGTGGACAAAGTGCAGACATCGGCAATAACGTACTAAAAGCATTCAGTTTCTGTCAATAAAACTCCAATTTCAGTGATCAATTAGTATGCAATTTGGATGCCCAATTGTTTGCGAAATGGATGTTTACTGTACCTGTACCTGTCGCCGGTGAGGTGAGCTCACTGTCCACATGAAAACACGCTTTCCCATACTTAATGCCATGTTTATTGAACCCTCTGGATATTTAATGAATTGCAAACACATATGGCGCCACCCTTCAAATATATACTTTCGTGTCGTACGAGTTATACTCGAACACTCAAATATACCTGTGTATTTGCACTGGCATACCTTGTGCAAATACGTAATAGTGGCGCCAAATGAAAACATCAAGGTGGTCGACAATCGACAATATCGCACAATTACGTCAATCGCGAGAATTACTGCAAAAGTTCGATGGAATTCACCACCACAGCAGCGATGGCGCCTAGAGTGTTCAGCATTCAATATTCAGTTTGATTACACATAAATGTACTCGAATCAAATGAAATTAAAATTCATTTCATACCCGATTCTGTCAATATTGCCCAGGTGTCTGCAGTTCGCATTGTTTATGAGGTCGCCAAGCTTGCGGGGCTTTTGGGGCACATCAATTGAATCGAAAATTATTCAGATCTAACCGATTGAATGGGATGAGGACCCTCAAATTAAATCTGCTCTACTGTAAAGCATGTGACAATTAAATGCACAATTTTAATTTTCTTTGTTGGGGCTCTCTCTGTCATTTTTATTGAATTTTTCCTTTAATTTCCCTTTTGGATACATATTTTATAGTTTCTTAATGTCTTATTATTTAGTGCCTTGTATTTCTCCAAAGGAAATTAGGTGCTTACTTAATAAATTCTATAACCTACACTTAACTTTAGTTTTGCAATTTATTTTAGAGTATTTATGTATAGATATAAGTTGTAAAAAAGTGTAATATTGCATTGAAACTCTAGCGGGCTAACTCGCTTTGGCTATACTTCACGCGATGCTGTATTTCCTTGATTAATATTTTCTTGGCTTTTAGTGGCTTCTGACCAATCATCATCTCAATTTCAATCATATATCGTTGGCAAATATTCGCCTCAGATTAAAACGTTCCATCAAAAGTTGGATTAACCAGTTGCCCACATGACCAACCGTCGGCAGTCGGCAGTCGTTAGTTGGCGTTGGCGTTGGCAATTGGCAGGCGACAGAGACGGCCTCCGGCCACGCCCATTTCGCACTATATAAATTAATCAATTACAGACCTATGCACACATACAGACACATACGCCCCCGCAGAGCAATAACATTTGCGATCCTTTGAAAAGGACGAGCGCAAGGAGGACCAGTTGGCCATCAAACGGTGCAGCTCAGCTGTCAATTGGAGTTGTCGTTGCCATGACAGACGATTGCACAAACACAGCGGACACAGATTCGCTCACACACACACATATACACACCCACCCACTTACACACTCACACACTCACGCACTCAGCCAGGACTCACATGTCCTGACGGTTCGCCTTCGGCTGTTTGTTGTGTGCTCGTCTATAAATCATGTTAATTACGTTATAGCAAATAATTTTCCTGCATTTCGACCCGCACATGGAGAACATGTCCTGCATAGACAGTTTGTCGCTGGACAGGCCAGAACCGCCACCCGCTGAACCACTGAGTTACTGGATCTCGAACCACCCACACCCACACCCACTTAACAACCCACTGAACCATCCAACCGCCCGCTGGGTGTCCCCATTCGTCAGTTTCGCATGTTAAATGCATCACTTATTTGCTCGCGCTGCCATGTGGCTTTCAATATTTGTGGTCCATCGAGTCATCCAACCCAAACACCAGAAACACCCATGGAACCACTCGTCCATCCAATCAATCGAAGAACTCGATGGAAACCCAATAATGACCGCTTCGAAATGCCGATAAGGATCTTTTGTTTTATTTGAATGGCTTCACGGGACCCCAAAACCTCTGAATATGGTTCAAATACCAAAGAGGCAGTTCGCCTTCTCAAGCTTTCATTTAAAAACATTTCTATTGTAAACATCCTTAATAACTGCTGCACTATTATTTCTCCAAAATGTGCATATTGAATTAAATAATATAAATTATGTATGAACATTCCGAGTGAGGCAGTGAGCTTTTATGAATACACCAACATTCCGATTTTGCCAAAAGCAAGGTAATTATTAAATATCAGAGAACAAAATTCAATTTCGGCAAATAATTTTCACATTGAAAATTAGAGAAACTTCTAGTTTGAATTAAGCTTAAAGTACATAAATTTAATTTATTTTTAGACAAATTTAATCGCTTCAATTTATTTATACTAAACGATAAGTAGCAAGCCCTCATCTTGTTTCCACTAAAGGAAAAGTATTATGAACTGCTGGAATTCGGGACAAGTAGTTTCCTCCCATTTCTATTTCGGTACAATAGATAAGATGGTGCAACTTTAACCAGCTGAAGTGGCAGCTCTTGATGAGGAAAAGGCATTTTCCTAACATGATTTCGTTGGCCCTTTGCGTTGTTTTTTTCTTTTTCTCTATTTTTTTTGTGGCAAAAAGACAAGTGGCTTGGCTTAGTTTTTCTGAAATGGCCGCCTGTCGAGATTTTCGACATACAAATGCGAGACAAAGGGCGATAGGCATCTACAGTAACCTCATCATCGCCATGGGCTTCAGTATCGTGTCCATTGTCATCTGTTCATGTGGGTCAGACATGGTTTCGGTTTCTGTGAGAGTGTCAGTCCAATAATATCCCGAGCTACACGGTGAACAATATATATTTTAATATATTTTTGACAAAAAGAAAAAGAAGACCTAAATGAAATGTAATTTAGTAACCTTTTTCTTTAATTTTTTTTCAATCATTGTTTAGCCCATATAAAAATAAGGAATTTATGGTTGCTCTAAATATATTTAAAAAATATTTTTGTTATGAAAAAAATCCAATTTTTGGACCTAATAAAAAAACAAATCAAAGTTTTAGTGTATGGGCGAATCGCTTTGGTCCTGCATATGTGGCTAATCCTGTGCGGTATCCCCAAACATTTGTGTCCTGTCGGAAGAATAAGTATGGCAATTGTAAGGTCAACTTTCCTTGTAGATGGGACTCGTCTAATGCAGTGGAAAAATGATTTGACTGGGAGGCTTCCGTTTTTGCGGTTGCCTTTCGACTGGTCCACTTAGTTGTTGTTTTTTTTTTATGTGTGTGTGTGTGAAAATTTATGATTTTCCGAGTGACTTTGAAAATCAGGGAGCCGAGAACAGCAGCGTCTTTTGGTCTTTTTTACTTGGGTTTCCGTCTCCTTTCGCCCTGTTTCGGTTGACATTTCACTTTTGGCGCTTGCCACAGCGTTTGCCGTTTGGCGTTTGCCTTTTCATATTTCGCATTTTATTTGCCAAGCCCTTTTTCCAGTGACTGACAAACATATTCTCGTTTGCCACCGACAAAGGCGGAATAGCGCCAGGAATACCCTTTTCCAGTGATTTTGTAGTCGCTGCCAAGGATGCGCGCACAAAGGACTCGACGGCCGAACACGTTCTTTGGCGCTGCCCTTTCGTACGTGTTGGCGTATACGTTATTTTTACAAAATGAGGTCGAATTTCGGAAGCGGTTATTGCGTGGTGATGGCCAAGAAAACTTAAATATCCTAAGCCCTTTTAGACTCTTCAATTTTATTCAATTTAACCGGTATTCGATTTTTCTGGATTTTACATGTGGGAAAATTATTGAAATATTTTTTTTTTATGATTTAAAATATGGATTTTCTTCCAGCTCTCAATTTGTTTCCAAATTAAAAATAAAATTTGTTGTTAAAATTGTAACGAAAAAAACTTATCCAACCTTTTATATTCAATTTTCTATCCGTTAATTTGTGAAAGATCTTAGCTATATAAAATAAATATAGGCACAACAAAGAAATGCACCCACCATTGAATTCGACATAGTTCAAAGTATATTGTTTTAAAGCTGTTTTAATCACAGGGCATTTATCATTCGACTATCTGCCCGGGAAATCGCTTTCTGTCGTGTTTTTAATTATTTTCTTATGCCTCACTTAAGCCACCGCATCTGCTTTTCTGCAACCCGCAACCCTTTTTCCAGGCATATTGAGTGCTTTGTAATTTTTGCGGTTTTTAACCCTTTTTCCAGTCCCCCCTTTCAAGCTAAAAATAAAGAAAGCGTATCAATAAAAGGGGATTTCTTTTGGGGCCTTTCCTTTTTTTTTGAAGGGGGCTCAAGCTCTGCCTTTTTGCCTTTTGGTTGTTGTCGCGATTTAATCTTTGGCTGCTGTGGATAATTGCGAGCTTAAGCATGCGCATAAAAGTCATTACGTCGACTGCCGCAGAACGGGCAATTTAGATTTATTCTAATTAGTGGCCCAGCCTTCACGAAGGCAACAAAAACACGTATTTCAAATGGTAATCAGTGGTGCTCAAAGGGGGGATGGGGGGGCGTTGGGTAAACTCTGAAAAATGTCCCATCTTAGGCGATGAAGTTGCTTGGAAAATTAAGTTTTGGCCACGAAAAGAACAAGTGACAGCAGCTGTTGTTAGACAAAGTACTTAAACAGGGTATTCGGTATTTGCGAATGGATAACTCAGCACTTTTTGGGCACCCGAAAATATGGGTAATCCTCTGTTGACTTCACTTAACAGCGGCTTACATGAGATAAGGGTCATGACTTTGATTTACATGTTGATATTTAAATCTAAAGTAGATATATGTGATTACTGAAATTTTTCACATTAAAACATGTTTTTAGTAAAAAGTAAAGTAAATATAAAATACCCATAGAGTAATAACTATAAAATACATTTTATATAATACAAATTTATACAACTCTTTAAAATTGAATATATATATATATATATTTAAAATATATTATATATATATTTTCTGCGATATTTTTTTGTTGTTTTTTCTATTTACTAAGCGGTATCAGAAAGTTGATTCCCAAATTTCTGTGTGCTTTCCCAAATAATTTCCTCACATTTCCAATAGCCAAACAAATTGCCTGACTCCCACGTGTGAATTAGCACAAAGCCCACAGCGAATTTATTTTAATTTAAAAGAGATTGGCTGAAAAAGAAAGGAAAAGCAGGCGACAGACAGACAGAGATGGAAATAAAAGATTTTGTATTTTCATTGGACTAAGTCTAAGTCAGTGGCAACTGCTGTTCTCGATTAGAATTGGTTGGCCTTAATGGTAGTTTAAAACTGAATTGAATTACCATTTTGCAAATACTGACTGTAAGGAGGAAATTTATGAAATATAACTAAAGTTCATTGTAAAGAAAACATTATCTTTAAGAGGCTGAACATTATCTTTAAGAGGCTGAATCAAAAGCAAAATTAAAGTTGGCCCATGAAACTGTAACAAAAAGGTGCCACCAAATATCCGCCGGTAAACCCCCTAAAAATGAAGCATTATTGAAGCCTTCCGCAATAGCTAATTTTCTTCCCCATTTTCAGCCATTATCCATTACGATTTTAAGGCGTCTCCCATTCAAAAACCCTATCAACAAATAACTGGCTTTCGAGTAACTTTCGCCCGCCAACGTTGGCGAAAAGTTGGCGAAAGCTTTTGGCGAATGTAAACATTCGGTAGCGGTAGCAAACATTCCAAGACAAACAGAAAAGAGCCACCCAGGACCAACGAACCACCGAACCACTCTGCACCACCAAACCACCTTTTCCCATCCCAAAAAACTTTCTGCCATATTAATTATCCACACAGCACAAACACTTTGTTGCAAAAATTTCCAACGCTGTCTCGACCATTAAATATTTAACGCCTGCCAAAACACTAATGACAAACACTAAAACTCAACACTAAATTTGAAATGCTTTAAAATTTTATTTAAGCATCCATTAAGGGGGAGTGCGATCGCAAAATAAACGCCATATAAAATCAGGCGGGGGCAAATAAATTCAACGCTTTAAGATGTTGCCCACAGTGGGTGTTTTTGCAGCGGGTGTGATTGTTTTTGTGAGTGTTTTTGCAAGTGTTTCTCGGGGAGTCACTATTTTGACGGCGACGATGGGGTCACACTTTGTTTTTATTACACGTGCTTGCTTTTAACGATTTGCCTTTGTTCCTACCCTGCATTCAGACAGTTTGTGGCAAAAATGTGATTAAATATATCTACAGGTTGGTCTTAAATTTATTCTTTAAATTTTAAATAATCAGCAAAATAAACAGGAGATATACCTTAAGATTTTACTTACAAGTACAAATAAAGTTAAGCTTATAGCACCCAAATACATTCCCTCACTTGATTAAACAAATATTTAATATTTAAATCGTAAAAAATAAAATTGTAACATAATTTTAATTATTATGCATTTTATGGAATACCTATATTTCTAACCAAAACTCAACGAATTCCTTACTTTCCAAAATCTCTTTTGCAAAAATTGTTGCATACTTACGGGCAAAGGTGAATGTCGGCAAGGTGACGTGAACTGAAGTAAAGCGAAGTGAAGGGTCTTGGGTATCGGCACGTCGAACTGCAACCCATAGATCCTTTAAAAAAAATTCCTTGGGAAAATGTGGAGAAAGCGGTAGAAAGGAGCTCCGTTTCTGTGCTTTTTCTCATACCAACACAAACAGCCAACGACAGCCATACAATTTTAATCACATTAAGTTCGCGCTGTCGAGAGAAAGCAAGGCGAGACTACTTCCTTCTGGCTTCAATTCCCCGTAAGCCCCTTCCCCCCCCTGGAGGCCCCACATAGTTCCAACCCCCTGAAGGCCCTCGGAAGTTTCCTTTTTTGCCCGCCGCCCCTGTGTTTGTTTGTTTGTAATGAATATTTGCAAGTTGTGCCTTGAGTTTTCAGTGCAAACAAACTTAAAAACTGTAGCGCACTCAAGCAAAATAAATACTTGAGAAACAACAACAACAACAGCAGCGACGGCGGCAGCCACGCCCCCTGTCTGCCGCGTTTTTCTCGCCCCCCGTTCCTTTTTTTCCCCTTCTCCTTGCAAAAATTTATTTGGTTAAGTGACTTTGAGCCCGAGCTCATATATGTATATGTGTATTGGTCGGTGTCTGTGTCTGCGTGTGTTTGTCTGCGATTGTACATGTTTGTCACTGTCTGTGTGAGTGTGTTTTTGCCTGCATGTGTGTGTGTGTGTGTGCGAGAGAAAATGGGTAAAAAAAAGGGAAGTGGGGCTTCATGCATATTGAAACAAAGTGAGTGCTGGCATTGCGTATACGCAGCGAGGCCTCCAAAACAAATTAAATAAAAATAGTCCAAAAACAAATGACAAAGGCAGTAGTTAATCATTAGGTTAAGGACGCTTAGACGAATGAGAAATGAGAAAAGCAAACGTAAAAAGATGCAAAAACAAATCCTAAGGGAAGTTCCAAATAAAATTGAAGTCGGAAATTTCCAGATTGCACTTAAGCAACAATTAATATTGTGGGAATTGGACTACATTTAAATACAAGGTGTACAAAATTTTATTTAATAAAGTTTTATTAAAGAAATTTTAAGAATTAATGGGAAACTTTAGTACTTTATTAAATAAACTGCAAGAATTCTTAGATGTTTGAAGAATTTTACTTTAAAGGTGCTTTTGATAACAGTTATATCCAAAACTCGAAATGAATATTGCAAGTAGCTTTACTCTACATATTCTCAAAAAAATGGTCTAAAAACATTCCATCCTTTTTAAACTATTGCATTAAGCCACGATGCATTGCTCTTTGTAGCGATTATGCTCTGGCTGAATGCGATGCTAATGACACATTCGCAGACCTTGGCACCCAAATCCCAATACCTCCCCCCTCTCCCCAATCACTATTACCATCCTCCTTCTCACAAATGCAAATCCGAAATCAAAAGCTCAGTTTTGCTGTTGAAAAGGGGGTTCTCGGTGATGGGGGGCTTGACATGCCGCAACTTGGCGGCAAAAGTACACAATAAATTTGCATGCCACATTCACACACACACACACACACACATGCACTAACACACACACACTCTTATGAATAGAAATTGTTAGCACACAATAACAGGCAGACGGAGCATGAAACGAGTGAAAAGACAGAGGCGTCGAAAAAGGACATATGCATAATGCCTAATAATCCGTATATTGTGATATCTGCATTATACGACTGGCGAGGAAGCGAATGTCATTATGTGGCCAAAATAGCAACGCGCCCCTCCCGCCACGCCCACTAACCCCCCTCACTCACATGCAAATATTGTATAAAAATTGCGGCTTAATCACGACGCTGCCACACGAGCAATCTGCAATATGCAATCTCCATCTGCAACTGAAACGAATGCCAAAGTGCCTCAAAATCCAGTTGCTTACTGCACAGTGGTGTAGAATATTCAATCTAATTTGAAGACAATAAACTGCTGAAATTAATTTGAATATCACTGAAAATATAATACAGAAATTCAAAGCATGATTTGAATACCACTGAAAATATAATACAGAAATTCTAAGCATGATCAGCATTAAAAAAATATATTTTTAGCAAGGTTGATGGCTTAAAAATCTTATCGTGGTCATCTCAGATACATTTTAAGATATTATATAATATCCAAGATAAATAAATGAATTAAGCAATACCGCCTGTAAACTTTTTGTTGTAACTTGAGTAAATGTGGTGAACCATTCTTGATTGTTTCTTGAATTTCTGAACTACAGTGCGTAACATTCATATCAACGTGGTGCTTAGCTGACGCCTGCCTGGCTGGCAGTGTCGGAAAAGTGTCGCTGCTGCCAGTAAGTCCCTGTCTTAAACCCTGCGAACAGCACTCCCCTCGTCAGCAGCAAACACAGCCCGAGTTAAGCCACGATTGCCCCTTTGGCAAGACTCCACGTGGCCACCATCGCTGCATTATTTGTACTCATGTGTGGCCTGGTCCTCTGTTTCCACTGATTCCCCTGGCTCCTCTGGGCACTGCGCCCCCAAGCCCTTACCCCTTACCCCTTACCCCCAACCTTTAACCCTTACCGTGGTCGGTGGGCTGGCTTTTATGCCCGCAGATTTGGGTTAAAAGTGGCTTCCCCTGTGTATTTAATAGTATTCCAGACTTGCCTTCATCTTTTGCCAGCTGCAATTGTTATGGTCGAAAGAAGGGATGGAGAAACGGGTAAGGAAGGACTTTGGAAGGGCTGAGGTATTGGGGTACCCCCTTAGGAACACAAAAAAAAAATATAAAACCATGTCGTTTACTATTCTTTTTCTCTCAGCTTGGCATGCATTCAGTGGCCAAAGGATGCTAAAGTCAAAGAATTTCCCCGGCATCAGATACTTTTGTATGCAAATTTCTCAGTTTTCGACTTTTGGCCGAGTTTCGAATTTCTATTTGAGTTATGTAAGCGTAAAATGTACGTACATGCACTGCCTTTCAAATACCACTCACACTCGCATTCCATTCTCCTTGGTATTCCCTTCGTTTTGAAGTAATGGAATTGCAGACCTCCTTAGTTATTTATTTATTTAATCTGTTAAGACTTTAATGGCCCAGCAAATGCAATTACAACTTGAAACAAATGGTGGCTGCAAAAAGTGTGCGAGTACGAAGTGAAATTTGAATGGCAAACAGCAACAAAACTTGATGTTATTAATTAAGTGGCATTAACTGGCATTAGAGGCAAAGAAAAGTCTGAGAAACATTTCCAAATCATTAACAAAAACAGCGCACTTTTACAGTAGCCAAACATAGAGATATTTTCCCACACCAATAATTCCAGGAAAAATACAACATCAACTGAATTAAAAGTACGAATAGTATTAATTAGCAGAACTCAGCTAAAAATATAAAATATTTACAAGTAGAGAAATAACAAAAGAATATTTCCCGCCAGCGAAAACAGAATAGAAAACCACTGGAAATTAGTAACAAAAAAGAGATTTTCTGAAACAACTACACAATGCAATGCATTTTTCACCTGCAACAATCGAAACAAACCGAAACAATGCCAGCTACATCCTACGATCTCTGGCCAAACGAACACCAATTAAAACTAAGTGAAGCAGGCAGAAAAACAACAGCAATCACATGCCATTAGACTTAATTGATCAGCAACAAGAAATCGGCAATCAGTGGACATTTTCTGTTTTTTTTTCTCCGTCCGCAGAAGCGGATATAAAAATATTTGGTGCCTCAAAATTTGATTTTAATTTGAAATTGTCATGGCAACCGATTAAAGGAGGAACCAAAAAGGACCAGTTCAAACGAAATTGAACACTTCAGTTTTTTTTTCTTTTGGGCAAGGGGATTTCGCCTGAAAGGCAAAAGCAATTTGCAGTTAATTAGCAGACTAAGAGCCACAAAAGGCTCCTAAACCGAGTTCAAAGTGGCAACTTGCCGCAGCAAAGATGAAATTCTCCCCTTTTGCCAAACTACCAAATTTTTGGTGAAATGCTTTGGCTGATTGGTTCACAAAAGACAGGAAGTGCGGGCTAAAACATGGCATTAATTTCGACCGATTTCCCAGCACATTCAATTACAATTTAGGAGAGCAGAAAACGGAAATTTCGGTGCTGTGGTGAAACGTACATAGTGCTCAGCCTCCACTCCAAACAATGTCAAATTGTCAGATGGAGAGTGATGGAAATGCATTTTAGAGGGCCCGTAATGAGCCCAATGGCTGAATGCATCCACCAAATTGACCCCTGAAGCATATGAAGCGGAAAAAACAGACTCGCACGCATCGTCCAGTAAATTATAATTGACGTTGCACTTGGAAAAATAAGAACTAATTTAAAATCCATTTATATACTAAAATAACCGATTTTTCGAGTGATGTGAATGCCTTAAATGTTCCTGATGATGATTGATTTTATCTTGTACTTTTATCTTGTATTTTTTGTTTGAGAGTTATTTAGATTTACTTTTTTATAAAATTATTAATTTAAAATAGCTTGAATCAAACTATATTTTTATTAATCATTATTTATATATACTTATATTTTATATACTTATATTTAAGCTATTCAATTTCACAATCTGCTGTTAAACACTGTAATACCTTCTAGTGTAAATGTGTTAGGCAAGCAAAACAGGAGGTTGGATAATGAGCAAGCTTATTGATTCGATCTGATTCGGTTGCACTTTTCAGCTCCCTCTGAATTCCCCTGGCACCCATTTTTCGCAGTGTGTGAACAGTGTCAGCTGCTTTTGACCAGCTGGTCAGCTGTTACTTAACATTAATTTATGCATTACCAGGGCGCTTAAATTTATCAGCGAATGGCGGCCAAACAAAATGTAAATCGCCAACGAAAAACCCGAGAATAATGAGCAGTTAAAACAAAAAGCGAAAAAAATCATCAAGAACTTAACAAGAATTAACGCTACTAAGACAAAGACAAAGAAAATGCTAGATAAAGAAAAATGTTTCTATCTAAATATGAAAATCGAATAAAAAGTGAAAAATAAATGGAATTCTGGTCCGAATGGTTGTTTACAAATGTCTTGCTTTAAATAGAGTTAACACAATTATTGTTTAAGTTAGCTGTTTATATTTACTTACAATTCTTTATCCATTATTTTTTTCAGAACTTCCCGTTAAACTTGGATCTGAAGTAACGATTTTAGTTGACTCACCTTAGGTAAGTAAGACTTATTTTCACATGGTAAAAAATATACGATAAAAGATATCACCTGACCCCCTTGGCTAAGCTCACTTATTTTGCAGGGCTTTCATAATGCCAATTTTGGTTTGCCTTTTGCCCTCTCCCAACTTCCAGTCATTCAGTCAGTCAGTTATTCAGTCACTCAATCAGTCAGTCAGTCAGTAAACTGAGCTCTGGCAGATGATAAATGGCTGACATTGTGGATTGAAGAGGCTTCCTTTATGGAGAACCCCGTCCCCTTATCCCCAGGCCGCAAACTCAAAACGCGATTGCTTAAGCAGTTATCTAGATACCCTGTTCTTGAAGTGAAATTAGGTTGGGTAAACTGTACGTCTTAATGTTACAAGTGGCAGTTACCAAAATAATTTTTAATTTTGATATATAATAGACTGAAATATAAATAGTATATTCAATTATAATGTAGGAGTATAGTGGTAAGGTATATAGTGTTATTTTCTCAAACATGTGAGGTACAATAGTTGTTAAATTTTGTATTTTGTATTTTATATATTTTTTTTATTTTGTCCCATTTAATATATTTACTAAAGCTATCTTAATACACTCATCTTTCCGCTGGGTTGGCTGCCTTAACTAGACTCGTCAAAGTTTGCCATATTTTTTTCTGACCCCTGACCCCGGACCCCTGGCCCTATTTTCTCCACGATTTTCTCTGACAGCCGGCAACCTGTAATTTGTAATGTCGAGAGTGCCAGGCAGTGGTTGTTCTTGTTGGTCGGGTCATGATTTTCAAATGAAATGCATTTCTGAACTCTTGCGGTGATTTAATGATGTGCCCGGGGAAAGTGCCTCGTGGCACTTGAGAATATGATTCATAATGTATCCATCTAAATAGAGCTCCAGGTTCTTCATTAAACCCAGCTCGAATTGATTTGAAAACCGAAACCGATATTGTCAGCAGAGCTCATTGAATTTGCGGTTCTAATTAGCTGCAATTAAGTGATTAAAAGCCATCAACTTCGATGGGAATGGAAAACATGGCCAGATCTCCGTTACCATAATTCAGGCATCACAAATTTCCTGGTTGGTTTTTTTTTTGTTTTTGTTTTGTTTATTGCCTTTGCAGCGCATAATAAATGCCAATTAATTATGACAACAACAGTTACAAAATAAAGGCAGGAAAATTGTGACAGATAAATCTGTAAATTGTCATGTGCCATAAGCGATACATATATACGTACAATTCTGGGACAAATAAGTTTATGGAAATGCCACCAGCAACAATATTGCGATGACTTTTTAATTAAAAACAATAAAATTGTTTGTCGTATTATATTGATTGGTAAGTGAAATGAATCATCGATGGGCAATGAGTTTCTGCTTTTATTTTTACGGTGTTTATCAATTCCGGACAAATGGCTACGGTCAAAGCCGACGTAAGTCCGATTATCGGTTCAGTTCAGTGCGTATATAAATTCCGCCATAATGGCCATGGTCATTTTTCGAGAGGATTTCGAGCTTATCCCCCGATTGATGGACTGCCAGTATTTTTGGCAAATATTTTACCAATTTGATTTCGCTTGTGTATTTCTTCAACTTTCCTGGTTTTTGGGAAAAAAACGTATTTTAGGCAAATAACCTCAGCCTATAGATTATGAAACGTTTTGGATTATAATTTATATATATTTTGAAAAAGTTTTTTAATAATGCAGTTTGGGCGTTATTTAGTTAGGCTTTATTTCGCTTTTTTAACCTTTCACATTGATCAAGAAAAATCCTTAAAATTGAAAAAAATTTGTATTTTACCTACAGTCTCAGCTCAATAATAAATATATTTATGGGTTTAGTTTAGCTGCTTTGCCCATGACTGTGAATGATGATATTAAAACTACATTTTCAGTTGCCGTTTCAGAATGCTAAACCTAATTTGGGGTTTCAGTTACAGTTTCCCATCTGTTGCCGACAAACAGCATTTCCAACTTTTGTGGGGAGCTATTCAAATATTACTCATACGCCACGTTGGCTCGGTGGAGTGAACAAAACCCAATGGCCAGTTATTAGTTGGCAGTTCAGTTCAGTTCGCTTCAGTTCGATTTCGGTTTTGGTTTCGGTTCACAGTCACAAACTGGCCAACAAACAAATGACCGTTTTATGGCCGGCAATCAAACACAAGACCACAAATACTTAAACTTATGGGTTGTCTGTATATGCCAGCAGCCAGATATCGCCGCCATATGTATACATATATTGGATGCCTGCCATCATCATCATCGTGGCTTGGCAGAAGTTCCAGTTTTTCACACAACTCGACCACAAAAATATATAAAAAACACATTCTTATTACAAATCGTGGCGAGTGGCGTGCCAAAAAAAGAAGAAAAAGTATGTTTTCATTCCCATAAGTGAAAAGAGGCCGAGGGGCAGTGGAAAACCCACTGACGCACTTATTTTGCGCTTTGAATCCAATCACGTACCAATTTTCCAAATTTAACCTTTTTGAGCCTTCAGTTGCTGGCTGCCAATAAAAACCATTTGCCAGAGTGAAATTTATATGGCCGCGTCGATGAAAAAAAGAAGGAAAAATCGTGAAAGCGGAGAATGAGAGTGAGGGCTGAAGACCGCAGGCCAAACACCCTTTGAACCGTTTCAATTGACCGAAGGCCAAGTCTTTCCTTCTCCCAACCAAAAACCCAAATACAAAAAAAAAGCCTCTCACCTGTTTCAAAACTCCGCAGTCAGCTGAATTTTATTTTGGATATG
This sequence comes from Drosophila rhopaloa, assembly GCF_018152115.1. NCBI lineage: Eukaryota > Metazoa > Arthropoda > Insecta > Diptera > Drosophilidae > Drosophila > Drosophila rhopaloa. The sequence continues at coordinate 25,596,838 of NW_025335123.1, read as the reverse complement.
AGCTCGTGACACGAGCTTTGAAAATAAGTCAGGAAAATGTTAACGAAAGCACTTTAGATTTATAAACCAAAAAAATAGGTTTTAAATGACAATTTTCTTTTGAATTTTGGGGATGTTATGTTAATATTCGAAGCAGAATCCCTCCGGATTTTTATTGCTAGCTCATCTCTAGTTCTGTTTTATTTGGCTTATTTTTCCATATTTACTCGATTTCCATATTAATTTCGTAATTTGAGGATTTCTACGTTGCTATATATTTATATATTTTTTTGTGCTCTTACAATTCGATTCAAAATCAACCTAATTCTTCGTTAAAATAAATTAAAATTAGTTTTCCATTACAATTTACGGCGTTAAATGTCTAAAAAGTCTCATACCTTTATACCTTCATGAAATCGAACAAATGGTAAACTTTTTTTGCGGAGGAAATCCACAGTAATTCTCTACGTGTACTACTTATGCTCTTTTCGATTCTCGGTATCTGTTTGCTTGGCTCCCATTTTCTGTAAGCGACACCATAAAATATTGAACGTGTTGAGCACACACACGCACGAACACAAGTGCACTCTCATTCACACAACTGCACTTGTATTCGTACACACATATATGAGGAAAAGTGCCGGGAAATTTTCGAGGAGTAGGGTGGTGGGGGGTGGGGGGGATCAGTACTCACTGACCTCACCAATATTACCAAACCATCGATGCTTTCGATTCTTGGGCTTCGAATGTTCCGCTGAAGAGCCGGCTTGTTGTTTTATTTTTACGCGGTGCCACTTTTGGCTTTTGTTGCCAACATCCTGTCTGACCCTGCCACGGCCCCTTGCCCCGCCCCTTAAACGAACTCAACTTTGACCCCCTGCGACCCCGTTGCGAGTGACGCTTCATTTTCTTTATTTCAGCTGGCAGCACGCGCATTACATTACATTACAACATGGCCGGAATGGGTCGACCCGGATCCGGCCCGGAGTCCATGTCCGTATTCTTGTCCATATCCGTATCCTTGTCCGTCCGAATGTCCTGCCAAGGGAGAGAGCGAGATGGGGAGAGGCAGCATCGCATTTCGGCCATTTGTTGTTTGCCCATTTCTATTCGAATACGAGTACGAGGGTGAGTGTGAGTGTCAAGTGAGTGTTTGAGTGCTCGGCTTATTCATGGCCAAAGGATTCGAGTGGAATGGATGCTGCATGCCCACTAAGTAATTGTTCGAAGTGAGCTTACTGGCCACCGAAAACCAGTTCAGTTCCTTCAACCAAAAATTCGTATTAAGTTATTCCAAGCAATTAAGATTTATTAGGGTTCTGAAATTAGGTAAATATTTGATGAGACGTTTTAGAACGTCTTTTTTTAACTTGGGTCTTATTATTGATTTGAATTATACAAGTTATATTTATTGTTTTCTCTTTGAAGTGTTTGGTATGATTTTTGTGTTTATGGATTTCAACAATACATAATATTTAATATACTGGTACAGCAGATGAATTTAAAATGTTTTTCTTGACATCGAAGTACTTTTACCCAAAAAGAATTGAATCCGATTTTTTTGGCTTAAAGCCTTTTCTCGACGCCATTTTCCACCCTGTGGCTTTCTTTTCTTTCGCTTTCCCCGAGGATTTTCCGCAACTTCTTTTACGGTTTGCTCGATTCGGTACAAATTGATGCCATCTGTTCGACGTTTAATGCCTCGGGGTTTTTGGCCAGCTCCCGGCCCATTTGTCGTGCAACACTTTCAGCGCTTTTTAATGCAGTGGCTGCATAATTTTAACGTTCGTAAGTCGCCTGCATTATCCGGGCCATAAATCGGACACGACTTTGCCTTTACTTCTTGCCGGCCACGCCCACTTCTCCCTGTGTCCTTCGCCTACGGGCTTACCGTACGGTGGAGCAGTTAATTTTGGCCAGTGGGCAGCTCAATTTTCGAACGATTGGCCCCGTCTCACACCCCCGAAAGCATATCCCTTTAACCATTTATATACATATATTCCACCTGCAAACACACACTCACCTGACCCGAAAGCCACTTAAGTGCCATTCAAATTACGTTTCATTACGCTTATTGAGGGGGTCAGTGGGAAACCCTTTTAGGAGCGGCAGGTAATCCCTAATTTTTAGTGGATTCGCACTGAGAATGCCGCGTTTTTTTTCAACAGGAAAGAGTGGATAAAAACGTTCATTTATTAGGCAACACTTTTCGAGTTTTTTCCAACACCCAATTCTTTTAAATTTCAACCTATGCGTATCGCAAGTCTTTTTCTATAAATTTGTTTTCTAATAATTCGATGGTTATTGGGTAAACACAAGTCGATCAAAGAAGCCTGTTGTATTCAAAGTTTGTGCCTTTGTTTTATGGCCCCAAACTTTTGAATTCAATTTGTTTTTGGCCAGCCGAAAAGTTATTGATTTAATTCATATCTGGGGAATGCTTAATCAAAAATACTCGGATATATGACAGGCATTGCCACCCTGTTTTCAAACATTTTTTGCACAGAAAAAAGTGGGGGAAAAGTTGCTTGCTGCTCGTTAGTTCAACTCCGTGAAAAAGATAGTTTTCAAGTTTTCCTTGTTTTTCATATCGATTGGGGGACTTATGGAGATCGTATGGTCATTTATGCTGGCCAAGTTGGCCAGTTAAGAGCTGTCAAGCTGTACAGAATGACTTGCCTGGCAATTTTGGAGCCCCCAATCAGTTGTTTTTCGGAAGCCAATACACTAGCACGTACTTTTTTCCAACACATGAATATTTTTTTTATGTTTATAAGTACAACAAATTTTACAATTTATTTTGTATAAAAACCAATCAAAATTTTGAAAATAATGAGTGAGACAAAGGTAAAAAGCAGAAAGCAAAAGGAGAAAAAGCAAAAAAGCGATTTGAGAAGAAGACAGGGAGAGGAGGAGGAAAAACGCCATCGTCAGCTGATTTTGGGTCAATTATCCAGAGCGCCGGGAAAATGTCCTCTGGGCGACTGCGAACAAATCATTTTTCCCTCAAGCCTGCTCGTCCACCTTCTCCATAAGCACTCCTGTGATCCGCATACATTGGTGGCCATTATCTTTGGAAAGCAGGCACTACGCTTGACCTTTGACCCGGATAATTTCCAGAAGGGAGTCCCCGAGGCCATGGCCGTGCTCCTATATGGCGGACTCGAGAATAAGGCCCGATCTCTTCCAGTCCGCAGGATGCTAAGCTTTCCCAATGCCGGACTCTTACACGATAGACGCCCCTACGAAAACCATTTGACTTTGGTCCTTATGATCTGCAAGACCACTTGGTACTGCCTTCTGCCCGATAAAGAACTCGCCACTGAACTGGCGGAGATCAGCGAGTCGGATGCCACAATATATGTGATGTGGTTGGTTGCGCCGGTAACCGCAAAGCGAATTTTCTACACGCTGACCATCTTTGATAGTTCCTACTTGCAATCGCGCAGTGTTATCCGGAAAACAAGGAACTACACTCATTCGCAGAATCCCAATGATTTCTTGACCTGCGAAACGGATTTCATGTTGATCCGAAAGGAAGAGGCTATGGCGCTGTTGAATGACGATGATTCATCGGGCATTCAACTGGAATTGATCATACAAGAGGATCCTGTGGTCTATTCCTTACAGATTCCCAGTTCCCGACATTTATTTGAGACCTATAATGGTCCCGGTTCCAGAATGCCGCGTAATAAAATGGATCTTAATCGGGACGCCAACGGCAAACTGTCCCTCAACCGAAAGCCCCTGTCGAATCCCACGATAGCAGTTCCACTGGCCACTCATCCAGAGTTGGGCAATTACAAGGCCAAGTCTGGGGCTTATAGAATCATCGAGAGATCGAGGGAAAGGTCGAAGAGTAAATATGTACCGGCTGTCAAAGCATATCAAAGAGGTTCTTCTGCGAATCGAGGTGAATCCCACAAAAGAGGTCTGAGATATACGAATGAAATGGGTCAAGAAAATTCATTTTACACTGGACAACATGATGATCAAGAAAATCGCCACAAGAAAGAACACGGCCGTCGTAATCACAAAACTGAAGAAGGTTCTAAATGTTTCAAGAAAGATGACAAAAAAGTGGGCAAGAAAAGACAGAGTAATTTTGAAACTAGTCATATAAGTGTGAAAGAGAGCTTTCAAGAAAATTATGAAAATAATCTTGAAAAATGTGATGATGCAGCAATTCCTGAAAGATCCTTTGGAGGCGAGGACTTGACCCCAAATGATAATAAGTTAAGTAAAGGGAAAGCCGAAACTAATTTTCTACACCACTGTAAGGCTACAGAATACATACCATTAGAGCCCGAAGAAAGGCCAGAAACAAGTGAAGGAGTAACTAGGGAATCAATGAAGGCAACCAAAATGAGACGCATAAAAGAACTCCAGCAATCAATTTTGGATTTGCAAGTTCCAATTACCAAAGAAGTACTGCAATCGATGAAAGAGGCAGTTTTAAATTTGGTCAAGGAGGCGGTAAGAAAAGTGGCCCAAGAAACGGTGATCACTAAAATAGATTTGCCGTCGGAGTTGGAATTCCAAGTGGAACCGGAAACGAAACCGGAAAATGAAACCATGCAGGAAACGCAAAGCCAGACCAAAATCCCAGGAGTATCAATCAGCATTGAAGCAGTATACCGATCCGATTGCGATTTATATTCAGAACCAAAATAACTTTGAACGCCTCATGTAATTTGTAAGGGTCATTGCTTAAAAATCCTTAGTTATATTGGCTAGACATTTCCGTCTCAACTAATCCCAAATTCGACCCAAAAAATTGTACTTCTCTTTCCGTTTTTTTCAATCAGTAAATGACCCAAATTCTGGTAGCATACCAAATAAGATTATATGCGAGAAGAAAAGCTTTCGTTGTTTTTATTGGCATTATTTAAATTCCAGTTTCGTTTTGGTAGTCCCCACATAAAAATGGTCAAATCCTGTGGAAAGTCTGTGTGTGCGATAAAGTGGGAGCGTTTTTTAGTGGCGCAACAGCAACCGAAAACCATTGCGGTTGTAATCGCACGTTGCACACAGCAGGAGATTTCATACCATTCGGGTTATTTAAAATATAAATATTTTAAATTAAAAAGGATAACAGGCAAAGGTGTATGCAAAAGCATTTAACGATTGCACTCCGACAAGTTGGTATGACAACAAAACTTCAGTGAATATATCTTTTTACAAACTAATACACATTTGCTGCAGTAGGAAAATAAAATAAATAAGTAATGAAAAAACAAAATATTTAGGATAGAAAATATTTCTGAAATTCAGCGCTTAAATTTAAATTTATTTTATAGACAAATCAATTTAAAATACAAGTGCTTGTATAAATAACCATCTGTCGAAGCTTAAGAATTGTGTTAAGGAACAATTCAAGTTTTGAAGCCCGATTCGCAAAAGAATTTGCAAAAAAATAGAACGGAAAAGTACAGTACATGCAAAAAAAAGAAGATAAAAGTACAGTGCCGGCCATTCCTGTCAAACTGACAACCAGCTAAAAAGAGAGCACGATAGCCGCGAAGAACGAGACGGCGATATCGAGGTGCGAAAATCAGTGAATGAATCTCATCCGAGAGTTTTTCGCACTTGAAAGAAGGCCGACAAACAAAACAAGGAAGCCAGGAAGTGGGCGGAAAAGGGTGAAAAAAAGGGTGCGCGGCCTGTCCAGAGTTGCCTGCAACTGAAATACCCAGCAAACAATGCAAAAATTAAAAAAAGAGTGTGGAACCGGACTCGGAAAGGTGAAAAATAGGAATGGCTGGCAACACAAATAAAATGCGAAAATGCTGGGCGACAAGAACAACAAAATTATAACAACAACAACAACAATAAAAGAGACGGTGAAAATCTTCTGCTCTGCGGCAGTGGAAAACTTTTGAATAATTTATCTTGCGTTGAAAGGACGTTTTCATTAAAATTCGCCAACGTATTTAAAGTGCGAGATAACTCCCAGTGTGGCGATTATTCAAGTGAGTTCATTTGCCTGCTTGGAATGCTAAATTTGAAGGTAACTGTTCCCTCAAATACACACACATATACATATGTATATTCAAATAGGGGTGGGGTGAGTCCATAAAATGTTTTGTAACAGTGACAGCCAAACTCATGCACAGAAGAATGGGAATCCAACATTATTTGCTACATTCATTTTATGACCTCAGAGACTCAGATCTTAATATCAGAAGTTTATAGTATGTACATATGCATAATCTTATATCCAACAATTTTTAAAGAACATTTTGATATAAGAGATATAATAAATTGTTTGTGTACTTAAAACACTAAGCAAAATGAAAATGCAAATATATTAAAATATTTAACCATTAAATTATTATTTTATTTTAAATTTACTTTAGTCACACAACAAAATATTAAAAAATAGAAGCTCATTATTTAACAGAAAAAAAAACACAAGGTGAATGCTGCACGCACACTTATGTACTTACCTTCGCACCGGTAAATGTGTGAGGGAAACACACATACCTATTTTACTTCCTAAAAAAACACAGATTTTATACGTTTACGCCCGCAATATTAAACGGAACTCATTAAATTGGCCGGCGATCCTATTATTTATTAATTTTTTAATATTATTTACACATTTAACTAACCAAAACGCTGTGAAATTTATTTTAAATGATTTTCTAACGCGGAGCAGCCTTACTTGCTTTCCGATGCACAGGAAAAGAGAAAACGAAATGAGAGAGAAAGCGAAAGAAGAAAACAAAATAAGATAAAAAGTACTGGGAAGATCTGTGATAGCGCTCTCATTACTGATGGTGGCTTTTATAATTTCGCTCTCTTCCTTTTTATTTAATTCTTGTTCTGTTCTTTGAATTAAATTAAGTGCAGCTGCATTTTTTTCTGTGTGCCACTAAATTTTAGCCAAAAAAATGCTGTTTTAAAGTGCAAAAGGCAAACGGTAAAACACAAATGGAGACCGAGGGTTTTCATTGGAAAATTGTTTTACATTAAAACTTATTTCCATTTTTTGTCGTGTCTGGTCTCCGAACATTTTTTGCCAAAGGTTGGGAATATGGTTTCGCTGTAATTTGGATACACTGTGTTATTTTAATGTGCTTTTCCTGTTCGCACGGCCAACTTTTTGGATAAATGCTGTGTGTTTTAACCTTTTTTGTTGTTTTGTGTTTGCCTGGGCTTGCTAAAATTAATAAAATAAATGTAACGTGTCTTGTATTTCTTTAAAGGTACATTTGATACGGACCATAGGAGCTAAAGAAATCATTGAAAATATCCTTTACTACTAGGGGTTAAAACAATATTTCTAATTTTCCGATGTCTTGTAAAAGAGTGCTTCAAAATTGGTCTTCAAGATTGGTATCCCATACCTTTACCAAATTTAAGTCGATTCTAAAGTGGCATACCTCTTAAGACTCGTGATTCGATTCTCTAAAAATCTGCATTCAAAATTTTCATTTTAGTGTTGACCGACTTTTTGACCCATTTTCATGTTAGTTATTTCTAATTTTCCGATGACTTGTTTAACGTTGACACAAAATTGGACTTCGAGGGTCCATAACTTTACCAAATTTAGTCCGATTCCAAAGTGGCATACCTCTAAAGACTCGTGATTCGATTCTCTGAAAATCTGCATTTAAATTTTTCAATTTAACGTTGATCAAAATTTTGACCCATTTTTATGTTAGTTATTTCTAGTTTTCCGATGAGTTGTAAAAATGTGAGCCACACATGGACTTCCACAGTCCATAACTTTTCCAAATTTAGTCCGATTTCAAAGTGACATACCTCTAAAGACTTGTGGTCGGATTCTCCAAAAATCTGCATTTAAAATTTTCATTTTAACATTAGTCGATTTTTTGACCCATTTTCATGTTAGTTATTTTGAAGTTTCCGATGAGTTACCCAAAGGTTACCCAAAATTGGTCTTTTAGAGTCCATAACTTTACCAAATTTAATCCGATTCCAAAGTGGCATACCTCTAAAGACTCGTGATTCGATTCTCTAAAAATCTGCATTCAAAATTTTCATTTTAGCGTTGACCGACTTTTTGACCCATTTTCATGTTAGTTATTTTGAAGTTTCCGATGAGTTGCCCAAAGGTGACCCAAAATCGGTCTTCTAGAGTCCATAACTTTACCAAATTTAATCCGATTCCAAAGTGGCATACCTCTAAAGACTCGTGATTCGATTCTCTAAAAATCTGCATTCAAATTTTTCAATTTAATGTTTATCAAAATTTTGACCCTTTTTCATGTTAGTTATTTCTAATTTTCCGATGACTTGTTTAACGTTGACCCAAAATTGGACTTCGAGGGTCCATAACTTTACCAAATTTAGTCCGATTCCAAAGTGGCATACCTCTAAAGACTCGTGATTCGATTCTCTAAAAATCTGCATTCAAAATTTTCATTTTAGCGTTGACCGACTTTTTGACCCATTTTCATGTTAGTTATTTCGAAGTTTCCGATGAGTTACCCAAAGGTTACCCAAAATTGGTCTTCTAGAGTTTATAACTTTACCAAATTTAATCCGATTCCAAAGTGGCATACCTCTAAAGACTCGTGATTCGATTCTCTAAAAATCTGCATTCAAAATTTTCATTTTAGCGTTGACCGACTTTTTGACCCATTTTCATGTTAGTTATTTTGAAGTTTCCGATGAGTTACCCAAAGGTTACCCAAAATTGGTCTTTTAGAGTCCATAACTTTACCAAATTTAATCCGATTCCAAAGTGGCATACCTCTAAAGACTCGTGATTCGATTCTCTAAAAATCTGCATTCAAAATTTTCATTTTAGCGTTGACCGACTTTTTGACCCATTTTCATGTTAGTTATTTTGAAGTTTCCGATGAGTTACCCAAAGGTTACCCAAAATTGGTCTTCTAGAGTTTATAACTTTACCAAATTTAATCCGATTCCAAAGTGGCATACCTCTAAAGACTCGTGATTCGATTCTCTAAAAATCTGCATTCAAAATTTTCATTTTAGCGTTGACCGACTTTTTGACCCATTTTCATGTTAGTTATTTCGAAGTTTCCGATGAGTTACCCAAAGGTTACCCAAAATTGGTCTTCTAGAGTTTATAACTTTACCAAATTTAATCCGATTCCAAAGTGGCATACCTCTTAAGACTCGTGATTCGATTCTCTAAAAATCTGCATTCAAAATTTTCATTTTAGCGTTGACCGACTTTTTGACCCATTTTCATGTTAGTTATTTTGAAGTTTCCGATGAGTTACCCAAAGGTTACCCAAAATTGGTCTTTTAGAGTCCATAACTTTACCAAATTTAATCCGATTCCAAAGTGGCATACCTCTAAAGACTCGTGATTCGATTCTCTAAAAATCTGCATTCAAAATTTTCATTTTAGTGTTGACCGACTTTTTGACCCATTTTCATGTTAGTTATTTTGAAGTTTCCGATGAGTTGCCCAAAGGTGACCCAAAATTGGTCTTCTAGAGTCCATAACTTTACCAAATTTAATCCGATTCCAAAGTGGCATACCTCTTAAGACTCGTGATTGGATTCTCCAAAAATCTGCATTCAAAATTTTCAATTTAACGATGATCAAAATTTTGACCCATTTTCATGCTAGTTATTTCTAATTTTCCGATGACTTTTCTAAAGTTGACCCAAACTTGGTCTTCTAGAGTCCATAACTTTACCAAATTTAATCCGATTCCAAAGTGGAATTCCTCTAAAAACTCGTGATTCGATTCTCTAAAAATCTGCAGTGGGTATTATAATTTCAGTCAAAAATTTGCGTCCTTTCTTGTTCTTTATATTTTCACTCTCGGGAGTGCTTTATCTTTCGCTGCAACTCCCTCCTCTGTTTTGAGTGACTTCCTCTGTTGGCTTTATGGCTTCTTTTAGTTGCCTTTGCCAAAATTAGCCATCTAAATCATGTCCAACGTTTCCCTTTTCCCTGACCATTTCAATTCCCAGCTCTCGCCTTTTCTATCTGGCGTATTTGTCCGAAGTGGAATCAACATAACATAAATTTAATGTCTGAAACAGACAGAGCAAAAAGATGCTGAAATAACGGTGGCACAAAAAAATAACTCTCATTGGCCAGTAGCAAGTTTAAAGAGCAAGAAATATAATTTAGTTAATTCTACTGGTTCCTCTCAATCTCAATGATACTCTTCCCAAAAGAGTGAAATTCAAAGCCGAGAAGTCTCGGCGACTTTGAAAATAATTACAATATAAATATTCTTTATTTTTTAAAAATAAAACATTAAAAATTATTATTTTTCATTGAAAATTGATTTTAAAATAAGTAAGAAATGAATCTCAAATAGTTGAAAACTTTGTAGACACAATAAAACCACAAAATTTCTGTTCAATTTTTTTTGTATTCTAAAAAATGACCTTTTTCTGTGCAATTTTTAAAAGTATGAGCTTATTCGACATTCAAATCTTTGCTCGATCCCTTATGCGTCTTGTTGTTTTTTTTAACTGAAACATCGCGGTTTCGATGGTGCATATATCGCATAAATATCGCAGTGTGTTTATTCAGGAAAATGGGGGAGGCGCGGTCGGAAAAGGGGGGCGCGTATTACCGTTGGCTACAAAACTGCACTGGGACTGGCAATTTTCTTGCGGGGCCCCACCATTTCCATTTTATTCCGCTCCTGGGCAGAGTCGTTTCATCGCGCAATTTCCGCACAAGTGTTGGCAATATAAAAATAGCGACAAAATATAAAAGTAATTTATGTTCGCCTTTTTCCATATCATTTCTATATGCATGAGTTCGGGTGGCGAGGAGGACCCACTTCAACTGGGTAGTTTATAAAAATGTATGGTACACCAACTCCCGCTGCCGGCTTATCCTTTTTGTGATATATGAAATATGCATGTTGATGCGCTCGTTTGTATGCGCCAAACTGCATTTAATTTATTAAAATAAATATTTTCAGTGTTGAATAACGGTGTCTGAGTTATGTAAACGCAGATAAAGCACTCGACGGATACTTTTGGTTCAGTACTTTGTCCGTAATTGATGACATACTTGGTCGTTGCTTTCAATTTCAAATAGTAAAACCGACTTAAGTCTTCCCAGCAAATACGAGGTAGTGTTGGACAGCAGTGTATGAGTTATGTTCAAAAATATTATCGGATTAATTATGACATCGATTTTATTTTAATAAACCAAGCTTAAAATTCTTATTAAAGCAAATATTTTAAAGTGTTGGAAAACAGTAATTAAGTGAAGTGTACTATTATTTTGATAGGATTTTGCTTTATTTTAATTATACTCATTTCCCATTTGTGTAGTTTGGCTAAATTAATTTCTGATTTCATTTATTAGAGCAAATATTTTGCCTGAATTACGTTAGTGATGTTAAAACATTGGATGCTTTATCCATAATTGATGACAAAGCTTTGGTCGCCGCTTTCAATTTGATTAACCAATTGCCGCGTTGAAATTTACATGAAGCGAAACCGAAATTAAATATGTTTAGTCCGAAATCACATTTCATTAAAGTGCGGCGATTGCATAATAATGTGGTCAGCCGCAAATAGCAACTATTATCCGAGTCGCCCATGCAACCGCCCAACATAAAACCCATCTGCTTGTTCAACAACCCACCTGTCAAATCGCATTGCAAAAGTACAAAATACTCATGAATATATCAGCACGAGCATTTACTAGATTCATTTCACAGGATGTGGCAGGTGGATCTTTGTTAGTAAAACCTAAAAGCAAATACAAATGCATATACCTGAATGGGCTTGAATTTGCGTAATCGATTGCTAGTTTTTCATACCTAAATGCAAAATATTAAATTCAGTAAATTATAATGGCACATTAAATAGTTTAAATAAAAAAGAAAATGTATTTTCCATGTTTTATTTTTAAGCTAAAACCCTTGAATCCCTTATCCCTAAAAACTGGAATTCCTTTGCTAAATAGAGAAAAATAATTAGGCTGTCCTTTCTAACTTTGTACAAATATTTCCAGGCCAAATTGTCAACTAAAATTATACACAATTTGTGCTATCAAATGGCCGCTTGGCATATTTTTTTTGATGTTCATCAAGTATGCAGAAAGAGATGGACAATAATGGTCGAAAGGGACGGAGGAGCAATTCAGAAAGTTAACAAATAAAATTATGCAAACGTCGACGACAAAAAAAAATCAAACAAAAAAAATGGAAAAAGTGGGAGCACAAACAAATTTGCACGACAAAATAAAATCTGACTTCGTAATAGTCCCAAACTGTGTTCATAGTGTAAAAATGTCTATTTACATTGCCATGCATCATGGCAGAAAGAGAGGGATATAGAGAAAAGAATGAGAGGGGGTGAGAGACAGGTACAAATGCTTGGCAAAGAAACTAAAAAAAAATTAAAATATCTATATGGAAAAGTTCATAAATTTTCAAACACCACGCGAACTAAAAAAGTAGGGAAATTGAAGAAAGAGAGAGAGTGCGACAAGAGTGAAGGAGATGGAGAAAAAACAGGGAGAGACACAGATTGCGGCAAACTATTTGCAGCAGAAAAAGTAAAATGCAAATAAATCCCCAAATGCCACAAGTACATGCAACACTAAACAACAGGCACGTTCGTCTTTAGCACCACTCCAAAGTTTTTTTTCCGTTCCTACCTCCCACCGATTTTCCACCCATTTTCCCGCCTCGTTTGCCTGCTGAAAGATAGCCCAAAAAACTCTGCTCGCCCACACATATGTATGCAAAATATGCCCACCTGAGGGGGGCGCAAAAAAAAACAAATTCCGAAAAATATCTGGACGTATTCCCCGCAATTCGTTTGCGAATCGTTGGACGGCAGAGTGCGTATATGCCACTACGGTTGCCCATTTCCTGGGAAACACTCAGATTAATATGATTTTAATGCAGCGGGGGCCTGCATATAAATAAATTCGAAAAGTAAATTAAATGTTCAATTTCAAATTCCACCTATGAAAATAACCATCAAAGCTTTACATTAACAACATACTTTAGACTTTATAAACAAATATCTAATCCAAGTAAGGATTGCACCCACATCGTGGTTTTTATTTTTTGTTCGATTTTTCGTCATTTCTATCATATGACTCCATTCCAAATTTTCCAAAAACGGATTCACAGAAAAGTGTCACAAACCTAAACTTATCAATTGGTACATACCCCGTTTAAGTCGGTCAAGGTATCATTGTGAGCCTCCAGAAATCCCTTCTCAATCACACAGACACACATACAATCTGGAATTTGAATTTAGATAACTTTTTATGGGAACAAATTTATAATAATATAATCTACATACTTGAGAGGTCCTTGATCCTACATGATGTACATGGTGTAGAATCCAAATCAAATAGTATAACCATTAATATAACTAATTGGGAATTAAAATTACCAAGGAAGGGTGAAAAATAACAATGACGATGACGGGGCCAATTGTACATTTTGTTAGCATTACATGGATGTTACCTAGAATTTACCAAGTGATTGAATGTAGACTGTTGATTGTTGATTGTTGAATGTTGAATGTTGATTGTTGAATATTGATCGTTTATTGTTGTTTGTTGCTTGTTGATTTGTAATTGTTGCTTGTTGAATGTTGATTGTTGATTGTGGATTGTTGATTGTTGATTGTTGGTTGTTGATTGTTGAATGTTGATTGTTGAATATTGATCGTTTATTGTTGATTGTTGATTTGTAATTGTTGCTTGTTGAATGTTGATTGTTGATTTGTAATTGTTGCTTGTTGAATGTTGATTGTTGATTTGTAATTGTTGTGGACTGCGGATTGTTAATTGCTGATTTTTGATTGTTAAATATTGATCGTTGTTTTTTTTCTTGTTGCTTGTTGATTTGTTATTGTTGATTGTTGAATGTTGCATGTCCGATAATGTATGTTTGTTTTATTTGCAGTAACCTATTATTGATATATAGAGGAAGTGCACCGGTTGTGGGCAACGCCTTTTGCCTCCTTATTTTCGATTTATACAAAGCAAAAGCTAAGAAATATAACATTATTATTAATATACGGTTCACGTAGTAACGTATTGAAAATTCTGTTTAAAGTGTTTTAATCCAGCCTGACCTTATTCCGATCCCAGTTATCCTTGCCTTGCCCCTGAGATTTCCTAGGATCAAAGCTTCCTCGACTCCGGGCATTCCCCAGCTGAAAATCATTGACAATTCGCTGATGTCTCCCCCAAAAGCCCCGAGGAAGTGTGACAAAAGTACTAAAAATACGAATAAAAATAAAAAAAGGGAAAGGGAAAGGGAAGGAAACACATAAATGGCAGAGCTAAAGCGAAACACTTTAGGGGCGGAGGGTTTTGGCACACGTGGAAGCATTTTGTCGGACCGGAAGTCGCATAATTTCAAAGCGGAAACAACTAATTTGATTGTATTTAGCACCAGTTGGGGATCCCGGGGTTTTAACCAGCGTAATGAGCAACTTTTTAGTTGCAATTAGCCAACAGAAGAGGGGCAGCAGCAACCGAAGTTGAAACATCGAGTTAAGGCCCGAAACCTCGGAACCGGGCTTCTGTGGTTTCACCCATTTCACTTTCGTTATTCGCAAAAATGTGCTAACTTTTTAATGCGCTCAACTGTTGTCCAAAGTGTATATAATAGCGAAATATACAAAAATAGGAGGGGAGGTGGGGCTGAGGGGCAAACTTTCCTGATATCAAAACAAACGACTCTGGCTATAATGCTTGGCAGGTCAGTAGCTGACAGCTGTGAAACTATTCCAAAACTGACGGCACTATGACTTCTGACAGGTGAAATGCTCCAAAACTTTACATCGCTTGATTAAAAACTTTCCAAAAACAAGCTGCATTACGTTAACTAATTTTAAACTTTTGCAACGCGTTAAAGTTGCAAAAACTCTTAATCATATTCATTCATTATTTTTAGGTCAGGAGTTGTGAAAGCGGATTTAAAACGAGGCGAAATGTCTAATACAATATCGGAGTTACCCCATTTTATTTATATTTTAGTTTAATTTTTACCATTTTTTTTAAAAGTGATGAACAAACACTTCAAATAAAAATGATATCTCTGATAAAAAAGGATTCAAATATATTGAGATATTAATAAGAAGCATGTATCTAAACAAATTTTCACAAAATTCTCCCCAAATGTGATGTTAGGTTTCAGTTGCAAAACAATTTATTAGAGTTAACTACCTCATATATCTTGCATGACAAAAGCTGGTCGCTGCCCAAGTGGATGAAAGTTTACAACTCAATTTGTTGGACATCCCGCAGAACATATCCATAGTTAATGATCCTCCGCTGGGCGCAGTTAATATAGCAAAAAGCAACAAGAAAAATGGGGGAAAACTTTTGCGGATGGGAACCGTTGGAAAATGGGGGCTTTTCCAGCAAACCTTTTTGACAAGCGTCGCAGTCATAACTTTTACTGTTCTACTTGTTGTTGCTGTTATAATTGCTCATTACGCTGGCATGTGCCACGCCCCCTTTTCCCATTTTACCCGGCATTTTCTGCAGCTTTACAGCTCGCCACAATGAAACTTTTTAGTTGATTTTATTATTTTTTCCGTTTTTCCCTCCTTTTTTTTGTTGTTGTTGTTGTGTTTTGTTTGTTTGATGCCTTCCAATGGCAGATTTCCTGAAACCGAAACTTTTCTCTAGGCCCCGAATTAAAACAGTATAAGCATGGTCAGACACCAAAGACCCTTGGGTTACCCAAAAATATATTTCACTGGTTTTTATTTCTGGGAGGGTAGGTCTACAACAAAAAGCGTTGAGCTAATTAAAATCATTTCATAAATTTGCCATTTTTCGGTGTACATACAGTAAAAACAGAGAAATAAGAAAATTGTATTAAAACTAAAAGGATTAGATTTGATTTGGTAGCTTAATTAAATGTTTAAAATGTAACAATTTACTAAGCAACAAATATAAAATAAACTGTAAGTAAATACCGATTAAATTAAATTGTTAAAGTCTTTCGTTTATATTTTTCTTATTAACTAACAGATGCCAAATTTTAAAACATATTCTACTACCTGTTCATTCAAATTAGTTGTTATCTTTCAAATATTCAAAATATTTTATTTTAGCACTGGCACAT
The DNA here is from genome assembly GCF_018152115.1 of Drosophila rhopaloa. Taxonomy (NCBI): domain Eukaryota; kingdom Metazoa; phylum Arthropoda; class Insecta; order Diptera; family Drosophilidae; genus Drosophila; species Drosophila rhopaloa. The sequence goes on along the minus strand of NW_025335123.1, from coordinate 25,580,810 downwards.
CTTCAAGGCAAACAATGAGAAGCAGAATTGCCGAATATAAAGGATGGTTTGCTTAGGTGTTGATGGGAATGTGGATGGGTGGTCGTGCAGTTGGGTGTGGTTTTGGGTGGTTGGGTGGTCGAGTGGGTGGTTGGGTCAAAAAAGAGCCTGCGGCTGGGACGCGACACGTGCAACGGGCGCGTCAAATAGGAATTCATTAACAAAACGTTACACAAAATTTTAATTAAATATTAAAACATAAAAGTTTGGCCGAGCAATATTTCTGTGCGTTGGCGACAGAATTTCGGCCAGACCTTGGGGCACTTAAGTCCCCAAAAAACCCCCTCGAATGACATCCAAAAAACCCCCCTCCACTCCTCCCCTCTTGGCCAGAATGACAGGGGGCTTTTGTTGTTGTCGCTGCTTTTGGTAATAGAAAATTAAGTTCTATTTATGTGCAAAAGTTCCTCATTAAAATCGAGCAGGCAAACTTTGATTAAACTTGCCTGCCGCTTTTATTTCTTCCAATTTTTTTTTTGTTTCTATTCCTATACTATATTGTATATACAGAATATATGTATGTATATATATATGTTTCTCTGGGGCAACAGTTTGTTTTTATGCGACAAAACTTGTCGATAATTTAATTAGTGGAATTTCCTAGCCGGACACAATGCCCGGAAAATAAATGCCGGAGCGGCGAACAGCAGACAGCAAATTGCCCATAAGACTTGAAAGCAGCCTGGAGGATTGGGGGCGGTGGCGGTGGCGTAAGTAGGTGGGCGTGGCACTCCACTCCACTCGGTACTCCACAGAAATGCTGCTCGGTTTTGCTTGCGGGCATTTAATGTATCTTTAATTTCCCCTGTGGTTCGTGTCGCTCACACAATCAGAGAAACATATCTACATATGTGTATACACTGTGGTACATAAGCATATGTGTTCTCTTCCGTTTCCGTTGAATAGTCGTGGTTCCGGTTATCTAGGGGATTTTCTTCAGCCCCTTTTGCCAGCCGTATTTTTCGAAATTTTATGCCCCTCCAATGACAGCTAATTTGGCGAGCCAGCAACTAAATCTGGTTAGAATAATCGAAACGAGTTGAGTATCGATATATATACATTAACAATGTTTAAATATACAAATTTCAAGCTCTTGGAAACACGAATTGGAATTGCAGAAAAAAAGAGTTAACGATTTGACCCTGATCATTTTCTTTACTCCCAACCACTGAATGCCCCAGACAATAATAACGACTTGTAGTTAATGCCGCCCAGCTAAGAAGTCTCAGAATTACCCAAGGCCAACAGGAAAATAAACGAAAGGAAGACTGGTAAAACCCTTTTTAATTTGAGTTTAAGACTTTTGGGGCCAGGCTAATGGTGCCTTTGGGGAAATTCCCATCGATGGTCGATGGTCGATGGTCCAATGCTGAGGGCCAAAAACAAGTCGACCAGTGCATCCAATTAACTGTGAACATAATACCACTCTTTCATAATCAAGAGCTGCCATTGGGGCCAACAAACAAATCAATGAAATCACTGTGAAAACCCGAGAACTCATGAGTCATTCAGTCGGTTGCCTTTTTTAGGGGGTCATCATTTATGAGGCATGCAAAGTTTGCCGTCTTTATGATGCACAGGGAAAAAATATTACCAAGGTCGTAACTTAATTAAGTGTTTAGTTTCTTTCAGGACACAATCATTTCCTTTTCTATAGCTTTTAAACTTTGTAGAGTACCTTTATGATTAAAGATAATTTAATATCAATTCATTTCAATTTCAAATTAAATTCAAAATGTTAGTACTAAAGATGAAAAAGGATTAGTAAATAATTCATCATGAACTGCTTTAAAATTAAAGTAATTTTTATAAATTAAAAATAGTTTAGGTGGCAATCTAGATATTTCTCCCAGTGATCTATTCTGATTCTGAGGTGTGGCTGACTTTGATTTGATTGAGCACAAAACTCACCATTTCCCAGCATGTCCAAACATCTAACTGCACTCAGTGTCCGGTGCGAAACGTCGAGGGTGGACCAGATTTTGGAGTGGTTTTCCGGGGGAGGGGAGGGGGGCACACCCTGGAACACCCCATAATACCCTGACTAGGCATGTTCACATGCCACGCCCCTTGGACGCACAGTGCAAATGCAACAAGCTGGCAAACCAGGACTGCGCCAAAAACTAAGCCAACTGGATCACATTTTTCGACCATAGATAGTGCCAAAAATTACCCACTACTTTTAATTCTTAGTGTAGATTTTTTAAAATATATTTAAAGTGTCCATTCATGACTGTCAAAAGTTTGTTAATTTCGGTGATGGAGTCTAGACAATTTCTTTGCATAGATTATTGACTTTTTATTAATTATTTATTATAAATATAAATCAACGATTCAATGGTTGAGTTTGATAAAGTAATGCACCACAAATTAATATTTAAATCATTTAAAACTATCCCATTACGAATGCAATACACCCTTGAATATGCCTAAAAGCCAGGGTATGAAAAGTGGACCCGAACTGGAGCACATCAATGGGGATTTATAAAAAATGCAAATTCATTAGAGCAGCAGGACGACTGAGTGCTGAGATCTCGAAAGCTGGAAAACTGTTGGATTCGGTTCAGATGGGGCCAGCTGCTGCTCTACTAATTCCAATGGCTTGACAGCGGCAAAAAAAGCGGAGGAGGAATGGGGCTAGGGAACCTCTGAACCACTGAACCCCCGAACCACTGAACCACTGAACCTCAGACCCAGAGGCGTCGTGTCAGCGCCGGGTAAAAGTGCAGTGTCAGGGGCTTTTCGCCCCCTTTCTCCGGCTTTCTCCCATTTGGAAATTAAAAAGAACAGCAGCGGACCAGAAAAAGCCGAAGAAAATGTGCAAGCCGATGTGCACATATTGATGGAGCAGATGGGGTAGTATCTACTAGTGTCTTGGAGAAATTTGGTTAGTCCAAAATCTAGTTGAATGGAAGTGAAATGGGGTAAGCAAATTTATATTTAAACTTTTTATGATGCTGGAAAAAATATTGTCAAAATTATAGGCTCTAGTAAAACAGAAGAAATATGGTGACAAGATAATGTTTGTTAACAATCTATATATATTTTTATTTTTTTAACAATTTTTAAGACATATGTATTTTTTACATATATTGGGAAAAAGAAATGTATTGCTGAAATGTGTATGTTTATATACTTCTAACCTACCTATATTATTGTTATAACAGGATATTTCGATGTCTATAGCACTCAGCACTTAATCCTTCCATCCGTCGTTCGTTTTGCACTATTCGTGCGGATTTTGCATTCCCAATTCTGTGGCATGTTTGCTTCTTTGTTGCAGTGTCCTTCGTGACTTTCTTACCTGTGGTCCCAAAACACATAAATCTCAACTTTGGATGGCAGTTGAAGCGCCTTCTCAAGAATAAACTTTGAATAGCATTGCAAATGAAACTCAAATTCGCTGCATACTTTGCGGCGCCTATTAAACTCAAGATAAACGCCCCGACTCTGAGTTGTGAAAAAAAAAATAAAAAGGATTGGAGGGGGCGTGTTGGGGGGCGTGGCAGACCACTAATAGCAGCGCCTTGTAGCCACCGCAAAGTATGCTTTTCGGTTTAATGAAGCAGCCGCGGACTCAGCAGCAGATTCCCCAAAAACTTGTGGAAAACTCTTTCGCGGCAGTCATAAGTTCAATCAACATCAAATTTAATTAAAACGCTAAAAGCATCCGCCCTAATGTAAAGCGAGAAAAAAGTAGCTAACCAAAGGAAAAGCTCGGAAAAGACATGCACAGAGAAAATATGTATTAACTGTTTCAAATGTTTCCAATTTTCCCAAAACGAAATCTAAGTTTGTTTGTTCTTAGTTTCTTTTAGTGTTTTAAATAAAGATCGATCAAAATTTCCAAACTGTCCAACGATTCTAAGACAATTTACAAACCTTTAAATAGACAACGACATACTATTTTCAAAATTCAAATTCTGTTCAATAAAATCTCTGCAAAACCACCAAATAATAATTTATTTATGTTCTTTTAATTGGCAGGCAAGCTTAAAAAACTTCTCAATTTGAAAACCAAAACTTATGTCTGTATTTTTTTTTTTTTTAAATTCTGATTTGAAATTTTTAATATTGTTTGTTTCTTGTAATCATCAAGCATTATTATATAAATTTCCCAAAACTGAGGAGACACTGTGGAAGCTAATTAAATTTGTATTGGACATGACCAATTTGAGTTAAATTTTTGCTCAGTATTCCGAAAAGAGGGGTTGAAAAGAGCGAACATTAAAACGGAAATAATTGTGGTCTGGCAGGATATGGACAGGTCCAGGGAGGCGGAAGGCTTAGGGGGCGTGGTCAGGATGGGGATAAGGCGGAAGTGGAAAGAGGAGGGGAGGGGGCTCTATTCGGTAGGTGAGCTTCGCAGGGGCAGCGACATTCGCAACACTTTTGGTTTGTAATTAAGTAGCCAAATGGCAGACAGACAGCCAGAGGGAAAAAGAACACAGGGAGAAATGGGGTGATAAAATGGGTGATAAAATGGGTGAAACACAGAGAGTGGGAAGCCAAAGAAAGGATGTTGGCCATCCGCAGCTAATCATAGTTACACAAATGCTTATGGCGGAATTAAGTTGGCCACCAACGATGATTAACAATTGAAATCGATGGTATGAGCCAAAGAGATTTCACAAATTGACCGCAGGGATTTTGAAGTTCAATTTAAAGTACTTTTGCAATTTCATGAAGTGCCTTAAAGTTTAATTTCTATTGAAACAGCAGTACTTTAAAGGCATATTTTAATTGAAAGAAAATGCTCAGCAAGTGCATTAAATTTAAATGAAAGCAACTAGACAGCGGGTTTAAACAATGGAAAACATTTGCGGATCTTAAAGACCTCCAAAGCTTATTCGCAATTTGGGCTGGGCAATTATTTTTTAGGTTTTCCCCTTTCAAATATAAAATTAGGAAAGTAAAACAGAGGCCCAAATACAATTATAAAAACATTTGTCTAACCATTTTTGCACTTTTTTTTTGTTTGGCCCGGTGGCAACTTTAGTGGCATGCTCACTTTCAATTTGCAACACACGTGAGTGCTGTTGCAACAATAGAGAAGGACAAAAACTCAAGAGGGAGCGAGAAAGGTGGGGCGAGGTATGAAGACAATGACGGAAACACAGGCACAGCGCAAATTGTGTAGAAGAAGTAAAAAACATAGTGGAAATGCAGACAGACTCAGTTAGTGGCAAACTTTTGCCGCTTTGCAACACTTGAGCACCAAACACTCGGCGAAAGAGACGGCTATACAGCGTCAGAAAGAGATGGCTGCAAGTGGGTTAGAGAGAGAGAGGGACACACCCACCTGCACATGTGAGTGGGAAACTAATTCAAAAAGTAATTTTTACTTCCGGTATTTACACAGCTGCATTTAGTTTAAAAACAAAAAAACTATATGATGATGAAACTCTTGTAATGTGCTTTGTAAAATCCTACTAGTTTTTTTTTTGGAAATTTTACAGCAGATTTGTGGGAGTTCAGTCAATGAATTTTAAATACTGGTTTTGTTTTCTTCTTTTTTAATTTGTTTCACCGCTTTAGAACGATTTAATACATAACATTAAAATTATACATGAAACAAATCAATAAACAAAGAAGTATACAAATTTAGAATTGGTTTGAAAATTTATCAAATTATTACTATTTATCGGGGTCAATAACATGGAAATAAGTTATGAAACGTTAAAATAATAATTTATGTTTTATTAATTATAGAGGTATAGGTACTACAAGTTACTGGCAGTTTTTAAGAGTAAATTCTAGTAAGTGAAATAAAACATTGAAATTTGGAATGGATGCAGTTTTATCTTTTACCCAACTGAAGGTAATTACCTGTTCATGCCCACATTGCCCCCTTCAGCAGTTGCCTGTTAAACAGAATTCCTCGATTTCCAGTTGAAAATAAACACAATGTTCTGCAGGTTTACTTTCTCTACAAAGCCAAATCGGAGTAAATAATAATAAACTAGCCCCATGGCAACCCTTCGCCCCTTCCAGTAAATCAGGCTCTACCTTATACAATTTTTCCGCCCACCACTGCCCCTTTTCCCACCCACTTTTCACCCCTTCTCCACCCACTTTGCCACCACTCTGCCCCCGAGCAACCGCAACATCGACAGCTGCAACAACAATTGCTTATTTAGTGCTGGCAATCTGTGTTCGATGTGTTTCGATTGTTGTGGCTAAAGGCCGCAGGTGGAAATTGGGTGGAAAAGTGGGCGGAGAAAGGGGGTGGGGGAAACAACAAAAGTCCCGAAACTCAACAACGGAAGCTTCAGGTTCAGTGGTCCTTTTTTGCCAAAGCAATTAATTTGCTAAAACTATTTGCGATTTGCACGTAAGCCAATTTAAAATCAAAATCGAAGTAAATGCCAAAAACAAATGATGAATGGAGTGCCTGCGGTCTTGCCTGCATGACACTCGACAAAAAAAGTGCACTTAGTAATGGAGTTTTTAATAATATTTAATTGAAGTGCAAACCAATTCAATTTTTGGACAATACCTTAACATTTTTAAAGTAATTGTCCTATTTATAAATATGGGTTTTAATATATTTTAGTTCTTTAATACATATATTCCCATTTCTAAAAAAGTAAACTACTAAATTCAGCAGCAGTTTATGTGGAAACTTTTCATAGTGCAATGTCATACACTCACAATGAATAGCTTAAAAAGTAAACACCATAAATCCAATGAGAGGCCAAAATTCGCAATTCATAAGCGAATATACATCATAAATATCAATGAGAGCCATCAAGATTTGCCATAATACCCGAAACATTTCGGGGCATTAAATAATTCACCGATAAACACCGATACTCCAGCCAAGGCTAATAACAAGATCTAATGCCAAGGCAAACGCTACGAAATGGCAAGTATATAGAGCACATAAAACCGACAATGCGGCCATAAAAGCCAAAGGAAAAGACAGGCACACACACACACACATAAGCCAGTCATCTTAATCTCCAGGAAGAAACTCGTTGACACCCGTTTTCATCCCCCAAAGAAAAAACCCACTGGAAAAACCCATTCCCCGGAAAACCCCACCCACACGCTTCCGTCCACAGCCGTGTACAATGTTTGAAATTAATTTTATTCACACAAAAATTCTCGCGCGCATACAATTTCATTAAGCAAATATTTTCGTCGCCCGCCGGCGCTACCTCTTCTGCCACGCCCACTAAGGCCACGCCCCGCCCCCGCCCATATATCCCCCTTTTCCAACCTTGAGGGCAACAACAAAGCACAATACAGCAAAACAAACGCAAAATCAGAAAGCGTAGGAAGTATTTTGGTGAGCAGCCCTGGGATACATTTAACAATATAGGAATATTTTTGTTAATTCCTTTATCCCTTTAGCATAACCGTATTTTAATCTAGTGCAGCCGTCATGAACTTAGCCATAAATTCGCTAATAGATTATCCAACGAACTCTTCCCAACTTTGCAAAATTAAAGCCGATTTCAATGTAGCATACCTCTAAAGAATTGTGGTTGTATTCTCTAAAAATCTGCATTTAAAATTTTCAGTCGATTTTTTGACCCATTTTCATGTTAGTTATTTTGAAGTTTCCGATGAGTTGCCCAAAAGTGACCCACAATTGGACTTCTAGATTCCATAACTTTACCAAATATAATCCGATTTCAAAGTGGCATACCTCTAAAGACTTGTGGTTGGATTCTCTAAAATTCTGCATTCAAAATTTTCATTTTAACTTTGATCGAATTTTGGACCCATTTTCATGTTGATTATTTCTAAGTTTCCGATGAGTTGCCCAAAGTGACCCACAATTGGACTTCTAGATTCCATAACTTTTCCAAATATAATCCGATTTCAAAGTGGCATATCTCTAAAGACTTCTGGTTGGATTCTCTAAAAATCTGCATTCAAAATTTTCATTTTAACGTTGATCGAATTTTGGACCCATTTTCATGTTGATTATTTCTAAGTTTCCGATGAGTTGCCCAAAGTGACCCACAATTGGACTTCTAGATTCCATAACTTTTCCAAATATAATCCGATTTCAAAGTGGCATATCTCTAAAGACTTCTGGTTGGATTCTCTAAAAATCTGCATTCAAAATTTTCATTTTAACGTTGATCGAATTTTGGACCCATTTTCATGTTGATTATTTCTAAGTTTCCGATGAGCTGCCCAAAGGTGACCCACAATTGGACTTCTAGATTCCATAACTTTTCCAAATATAATCCGATTTCAAAGTGGCATATCTCTAAAGACTTCTGGTTGGATTCTCTAAAAATCTGCATTCAAAATTTTCATTTTAACGTTGATCGAATTTTGGATCCATTTTCATGTTGATTATTTCTAAGTTTCCGATGAGTTGCCCAAAGGTGACCCACAATTGGACTTCTAAATTCCATAACTTTTCCAAATATAATCCGATTTCAAAGTGGCATATCTCTAAAGACTTCTGGTTGGATTCTCTAAAAATCTGCATTCAAAATTTTCATTTTAACGTTGATCGAATTTTGGACCCATTTTCATGTTACTTATTTCTAAGTTTCTGATGAGTTGTAAAACGGTGAGCCAAACATGGACTTCCACAACTTGCAAAAAGGTCACAATTGGTTTGTTTGTTTCCTTTCAACGTCAGTTTGTTTATTTTTTTAATTTTATTAAATTAATTTTGTTTTAAAAATGTTTAGTAAAAAACTTTACTTGGCCCAAGAATATTTAATAAGGTTATCTTGCAGGAGAAAACTATATTTTTAAGGATAGCAAAAACGATGGTTTCTTAGCCTGAACTTTTCTTATTACTTTTTTCTTTCCCTTGCTTTTTTTTCTTTTTCGTTGAGTTAACGACGCGCAGCATCTATACGATTTTAATGCCGCGAGTGGTCCACGAGAAACCGAATTCCTGCCCTCGAGCCACCCACCACCACCTCATAAAACGGGGCATATAACAAATGATAGTCCCGGCCCCGCCCATCGGCCCCCACCGCCCACAAAAAAAAAAAAAAAAAACTGAAACAAAAAGACAGCACAATTAATGCATTAAAAAGAGCAGTGAGGATGAGGAGGCAATAGCGAAACATTTGTAAGGCCAATAAAAATGCCATTTAATGACGCCTGCAAATTTTCGAGCCTCAAATAATCAGCATAAAAATGAGCAAAAATGCTGAATATAAAATTAATTGAAATATCCCGCAGAGAGGAAGCAAAGAAGCATTAAATATATAACATTCCCGAAGTCAAATGCCAGGGATTTTCAACCAGCGATTGACAGGCGAATAGTGATTGCCATGGCGATTAAAATGCGAAACGGTTCAAACCGATAATGAGCCAATGTAAATGTTGCTCAACGGATTAAAGGGCGAATCCCTTAAAATGAATTATAGCCTAAAGGACATCACGATTGGTTTAAACACATTTGAAATAAAGTTTAAAAATCCCAAGTATTTTAATAGATTTGGTAAAATTGAAATACCGAATTGCTTATTGATAAAATAATATGATAATTTACAAGACCATTTAAAAGGGGATCGACATGGGGCTTGAAATCTGAAAATTTACAAAATAATAATAAATATATTGAAACAAATATTAAAAAAAATACAAATTTTTCAAACAAAAATTACCTAATTTTTCAAACAGAACCAAAATTTTACTCGCAATACTTTACAAATTGTTTATTTATTCTTAAGTTTATCCAACGCAATGTTGGATTCTAGGGTTCATGGAAAAAAAGCACTCAGGACGACAAACCAATTAAGTCAAAGGACACAAAAGAAGAAGTGGAAGGGGTATGAAGTAAGAAAGATGAAGCGAGAGGAGGAGAATGGGGTATGAGGGTGAGGACTTTCGGGCGAATCAGTTTCACCATTCGGTCCAAGATGCTGCTCCGCCCAGCTTATTGGCTCAGTCGGGGAAGTGCGCCGTATTTCCAGCAGATCCCCCATTTCTTTTACTCCCTGCCGTCCACTCTATCCATCCATCCATCTCAATTTACTGCGTGAGACTTTTGTCAACGCACGGCGAGAAAATGAATGCCAGAAATTTCAGGGCCCAACCGGAAAAAAAAGGAATGACAGTGGAAAATGGAGAAAGCGGGTGTGGAGAAATGGGAGTGGGCAACTGGCAACATACCTTAGGCGGACACTGTAACAGACCTTAGATTTGTCCACCACAATAAATATTCAGACGATAAGAAGGAATATACATGGTTCTTTAAGCAAAAGTTTAAGTTTAAGTTTACAAAAATGAAATCAATTTCTAGAACGTATACTTGATATTTAGGAATGTTTTTATGATTTAAAGAGCTTTCAATCTGTATATTTAAAATAAAAAAATATAATAATATATTTTTAGGAAAACGTATACTTGATTTTAAGGTCGTATACTTAATTATAAAGTCGTATACTTAATTTTTTTTATCTACTATTAAAGCTACTTATATCTAGTAATTAATTAAAAAACTTCATTTTGTATACCAAAATATAATAATATATTTTTAGGAAAACGTATACTTGATTTTAAGGTCGTGTACTTGATTATAAAGTCGTATACTTAATTTTTTTTTATATTTACTATTAAAGCTACTTATATCTAGTAATTGATTACCAAACTTAATTTCGTATACCAAAGAACGTATTCCTGCTGCTAGATGATTTTCTAAGTGTAGCAAAAGCAGAGAGCGACTGAAACGGAACACGGTGAAAAAAAGTGTAGCCCAAAAAAGCAATTTATGCGGGTCTTTGCCGCTTTCTCCCACTTTCTCCCCCACTATCCTGTTGATAGCTGAGGCCACAGTGTGCGTTAGTGTGTGTAAATGTCAGTGTAAGTGTGTAAGAGTGTGTGTGTGTGTGTGTGTGTGGGCAAACATAAACAACAGTTACGCTCGAACAACGGGCAAAGTTGCATTTCCGCTGTAACCGTTTTCCGCACCGGAAATGCGTTCGACGCGTGTTTGAAATATTGGGCCCGAAAGTCTCTCCCCTCGATTTCCCCCGGGCTTTTCCCTCCTGGTTTTCCCCCTCCCTCTTTGTGGTCAACTTCCCTGGCCAGTGATTTTGCTGCCCAGTTCTTTGGAAAAGCTCTTTTCTCGCCAAACGAGTTTTCATCTCATTTGAGCGAGCATTTAATGTTCAGCCTTCGCGGCCTGGGAGAACTGCACCAGGAAATGATTCTTAATCCCCTCGATTTTCCACCCAAAATCCTTCTACGATCACGTGGAAATTGTGGGGGAGGGGGATTTTCCGCAAAACGGTTTTGTTGCTGCATCGCAAATCATGCGTAATGGAATTGAAGTCGCAAAAATGTTGCCCGCTGTTTGCGACGGATTAAATTCGATACAAGCCATACGCGGAAAATAAAAGTGATTAAATAGTTCACCTTAAAATCTTATTTTGGTAATAACGAAAGCAAACATTTTTATGGCCTTATCTTAGTCTAGTTATTTTTTAAATAATGTTTCTTTTTTGGATACCTTTTTAATGATTTCAGGTAACTAGGGTTTGATAATAATTATAATTGTCGAAAGCAAATCGTTTATTTAATGATTTAAAACACATAGAGATGAATTATAATTTAGTGGGAACAGTTTTGAAAATTAGTATTACTGATTTCAGATCACTGATATTTGTATATCTTAAAAATAAATATAAATAAAGCAACAACAAAACACTTCGTTTCTCCTCACCTATTTTTCGATAAGCAAAACAATTTCTAAGCAAGTTTCATGAATTCCCAATCGATTTACCTTGATTGCCACACAACTCTCGTATTTTCCGCATTTTTTCATCTTGGCCAATGGTGATTTGATTCATGCTCCTTGTGTTTTCCTATGCTGTAGTTTCGCCTCGGCCGAGATTCGCCTGTCCAAAGAAAAGGTGTCCAAAAGGGCCACGCCCCATTTCGCACCTGAATAACGCCTCCCCTTGCCACGCCCACTGGCACGCCTGCATACGAAATGCGCAACACATTGGCTGCACTTGAACTGAATTCACAGCGCATCTTGTTGTTTTTCCGCCTTTTGTTTTCCCGGCTCCTTTTAAGCCACTTGACGGCCTTTTGACCGCCTTCCGTTTGGAGGGAAAATTGCGGGATAACAAAAACAAGTCAGCGCCTTCAAATATGCAGCACACACTTGTGTCCTTGTGTCCTTGTGTCCTTGGAAGCGTCCTTAATTGCAGCACCTTCGTCCAAATTTGGTTTCTACGTTTCCAAAGATAGAGAAAATAATACCTGTACTAAGTTACTACTTTTGCATATTGCTAAATGGACAAATGGTCAACATTTATAAACAGTTTAATAGAGGTTAAATAAAATACTTGGCAATTCTCAAAAAAAGGAATATATATTTTAAATATCGTATGTTAAATAATAGCCCATGGAAGTATTTACAATCACGACATAAAAACCAATCGATTTGCATTAAATATATTAAAAGCAATTAGGATTAATGTCTTAATTACCATTTCAAAATTTTTAAAATATGACCATCGAATTTACACCTCTAAGGCAATTACCCTGCCTAACAACTTTTTTTAACGCTTTTCTTACCTTTGAGCGAAGGCTAACGAAAGGCTCCAGTTTTTCACCTTAATTGTGGGGCCCTCGGCGAATCGAAATGAAAACTAAACAAATTCTACGCCTCCCTACATTTCAATCAAAGCGAACTTCAATCGACGATGACAGAGTTCGATGATTGGGGCCTAAGCCGCTTAGGCTTTTCCCATGGAAACACCCATTGAACCACCCATTGAAGCACCCATTGAACCACCCAGCTGAAGCAGTCGGTTGAACCACCCAATTGAACCACCCAATTGAACCACCCACTTGAACCAAAACAGACACAAACCACCCACAATCGCACCATCAGTTTTTGGCATTTTGGCAAAAGCGATTAATTTCGAGTAATTGCAACTTAATGAAAAGCATTGAATTGTGCAAATTAATGGGAATGTCTTCAGCATTCTGATTTCCAGACATCCATGTGTGTTTTAGTGCCTGTTAATTAATGCTTTGATGAACCGCACTCAACTGCTCGGCTGTTTTCCACCTGCAGAAGGTCCAAAGTCCCGGGGATTTCGTATTCCAAACCGATTTTCATCTGCGGCAATTGCGGATTTTGGCCCGGAATTGTAAGCGATTGCCTTTCGCCGTTGAGGCGGAATGCCAAATCGGTTTATCGTATCTATTTGCCTATTTTAGCAGAAAATTATGTTAAGGAATACGAAATGCTGGGCTGAATGGCTTAAGGTTTGCAGCATATGTACACAGGTAGTCTAAAATAAATTGCATTTTTTCTTCATATACAATGCACTCATGGCAGTAGTAGTGTTGGCATCGCCGTCCAGGCCAAAATGGCCCAGACTCTTGGCATGATCAATTTTATCACATGAATGGCATGGAATGCTCTGCCAGATGGCAGATAACTTTTTTGCAGTTTTTTTTGGCGAACAGAAAGCCATTTTCACGCTTAATCAGACCACTGTGCAAATATATCGGACAAAAGTCTTAAAGAGAGAGCCGAGAAGAGCGACAGAGCGACAGAGCGCCAGCGTAACACCTATTAATTTCGATATATATCACGTCAAAATGAGATAGATAGAGAACTAAAGAGATGGACAGAGAACGAGGGAAAGAAAGAGTCAGAGAAAGTAATAGATCGGAAGCATAACAACGTTGAAGTTGAATCGTTCTCTTAGCTCCTCTAAGAGAGTTTCAGAGCGCTTAAGATAAAGCATTACCTTAAGAGAAACAAAAAAACAAACTAATCACAAGGCACTCGCGAAGCGAACAGGATGTTCTTAAGGACACATAAATGCGTTGCATTATTTAAAGAAGGAAAATTCGGAGCACAATTTAAAAACACGACCGTTCACTCTGATGGGCGAAAAGAGCCTAAATGCGAACAGGTTTATAATGCAATGACCTTAAGTTGGATAATGTTTGTATACGTTAATTTAAGACCACTGTAATGTTTAAATGCACGAATTTCAAAGTGACTGATTTCATAACACAATACGAATACTTAGATTTCAGACGAGGTAGGTATGGAACCGGTGGTATCCTCCTTGTCGCCTATCTTCGATCCCATGGTCCTCTATTTATGATCCTTATACGACAATCTAAGTGAACCGAATGTATAACACTTATACGATACTTTGAGGGGAGGAAAACGATTTATTTTACGTTTAACGTGGTTACAGAATATTGTTAAATCGTGCAAAGTATAGTAATTATAGATCGAATAAAATTCAAACGAGATAAAAAAAATAATTTGATTGTTTAAACGTAGAGTATTGAGAAGTCAGGATAAAATTCAGGCAAGAAAGTCGAAAAAAAAATGTTAATTCTCTTTTGTTTCTTTTTTGTTTACATTGCGTTCGTATAAATGACTTTTCCCACTGCATTTAATTTTGGGGAACTTAAAATAGAATAATAAAGGGGACTATAGGGGCATTACTGGCTTAAATATAGGGTTAATATAGAACCAAGCAAGCTGCTAAATTGAATTTATATAGAATTTTATATGGAACCCGACTGGGTAATGGTATTGTAACCACTTTTTGAAAACATTCCTCAGTATTAACTTACAACGGTGCCTAAAAGTATGCTGTGAAAAAGAACGACATCATTCGAAATTAATCAAACGGACTTTAATCTTTAAAACACGCAGTGGCATAATTTGAAACACCTTTACTGTGGCTTCCCCATAAGAAAATTTTCACTAAAAACAATTAAAAATGCATACACTTATAACTTAAAGGTTATAAGACATTTAGATTTAACAAAAAGTGGTATTTAAATAATCCTCTTGACTGTTAGACAGCTCCCTCGTCAACTTCATGGATAATTAACATAATATAAGGGACATTTTTCAACCTTTAAATATACCTTAACATCTCCTGCTTTTTTTCGTTATCCACAGTTTGATTGATTGATTGCGGAGCAAGGACAAAACAGCGACCAAATGCAAGATGAACCCGGATCAACCGATGCCAATGCAAACTGGGGCGCCCCCGCCGCCGCCGCCCTCGCAGCTGACCGCTGCCCCGCCCACCGGCTCGATGGCCACGCCCACAGCGCCGCCACATTACGGAGGCGGGATCGGGATACCGCTACCGCCCACCTCGTCCGCCGGCGGAACCGCCGGCAACTACGTGTCCATCGGCATCCTGCCCAGCATGTCGCCCGCCCAGCTGCCCCCGCTCCTCCTGCCCGCCCCGCCCCCCGCGACGACGACCTTCAAGACCACGCCCCTGCTGCCCATGCCCACGCTCGAGGACATTGAGGTGGCCAACCAGACGGGCGGCCAAAGTGGCCAGGTGGGTTTTCCTTGGGGAATACTAATATATGATAATTTAATGGCATTTTTTTAATTATTAAAAGTTGAAAATCCATTTAATTTGAGAACTAGAACTCCAAGAAAAACCACTAAAATCATATGAGACATATTTCATTCAGTTAGAAAACATACCAAATAATAATTAATATAAATATGCCTCTTCTTGCTTTAAAATTTCCACTGTTATATATTAATTATTTTTACTGTAAATAAAACCATTAAATTTAAAAATTAAGATAAATTCAGGGTGGTCTGTTGGGTTGAAATACAAAGAGCATAAATAATAATTTATCGGTTAGCAAACATATTGCATTTTCCTCGATTTTTTCTCTTCATATTATATAATTGATTATTATTTCTGGTTAATTATTATTAATTAAAGCCATTAGTTTTATACATAGGAATGAAAAACCAATTAATGTATTATATTATTATAATAAATTAATTATAATTATATATTTTTAGGTGGTCGTTTCATTGGCCCAAACTTCGATGGCGCCGCCGGGTATTTTGAAGTACCCCACGTCGAGTTATGTGAGCGATATGATGGCCCCGCCGCCCCCCTGCCGCTGTCCCTGCCCCTCCCCCTGCCCCTGCCCCTCACCACGATTGTCAGTACCGCCGGCAGCAACAGCAGCAGCAACAGCAATTGCGGCACGCTCAAGAGCAATGCGAAGCTTTTGCCGCTCCAACTGATGGCCACGCCCCCCAGCCGCAAGGAGGCACTGACGCCCGCCCACCCACAGACGGTCTCGATTCAAGCCCAGGCACAGGTGCAACACCAACTACAGCAGCAACACCAGCAGCAGCAACAGCAACAGCAGCAGCAGCAACAACAGCAGCAACAGCAGCAGCAACGGCAACGAAAGCGGCAAGGATTTTGCTCCTGTTTCGGTTCGGGGGGCGGCCGAGGGGGCGGGGGGGAGTGTCCCGGGGAGACCGGAAAGACGCCACCCGGATACGGAAGCAAGGACAGCAAGAAGAAGAGTCGCAAGGCCACCTCGCAAACGGTGTGGTCCGCCCTCCTCACGAACCTCGGCATCTGCATGCTGCTGCTCGCCTACACTCTGCTCGGTAAGTAAATCCAAATTAAGTTAGCATAATTAATTCAATAAATTAACGAAACGAAACGAAAAGCAACGCGACGCAATTTAATTCAAATAGTTACGCTTTGACGAGAATTTAATTTCATTTATTTTTCAATTTAAAATTGGAAGCGGTATAAGGCAACTGACAAATAAATAAATAATGAGAAATAAATAAAATAAAATAAATAATTATTAGCCATGTCCCTGATTTTTATTTATTTGGTATTTAATTTCTAAAACAATTTGATCTTAGTAAATATACCAAAAGGATGCTACTTTATGACCTTTAATAATCAAGACTAGATGTTAAAAGCATTGTATCTAAGGGTTTCTTTCAATGACAGCCCCTTATTGCAATTAAACCTCCCACGAACTACAAATGTAACTCTATTTAAGTGGCTTTAAAGGAAATAAATGCCCGTGCCTCCAGCTAAATAGCCGCATCGACGGACTGTGCGTGACAGGCACTCACATATCATTTGTATCCGCTGTCTGTTGTTGCCACTTCATTGTTGCGGCCGTCCTAATTAACGCGGCATCTTATTTCGACCATGCGTTCATCTCATTGCCTCTTTTTGTTGCGCGTGTGTCAGATACAGATACATTTACAGATACAGATACAGAAACGTTTGCGGATACCTTAACACTACACCGAACAAAAATGGTTTTGTTTTAATGATCCTTATCAGTGCTTAACACTTTGTAACAATTATAGAAAACAAGTTCAAACTTTATAGCTATTTAAAGTCTTTTTTAAACGCATGGCACAAAAATTTATAAGCAGTGTAACTATCTTTTTGACATGCCAATATCGATTTCGAGCCCTAGTTTTTAACTGTGTAGTGGCTACTGTTACTGTTTTCGGGACAAGGAAGAAACATGGATGCTTAATGTATCTTGTCACAGAGTTCGACGTTTAAATTAACCAAGAACAGGAACTGGGTGGAAAGCCGCACAACAACGTGATAAATTTAATTAATCATTTGCCGCCATCATCCCCGCCCCCTCTTCGCCCCCCTTGATGCCAAAAACAAACGTCAACATAGCGGCCAAAACTTATGTTTTCCTTTCTGTACAGTGATCACAATTTGAACCTTTTGATTATAAATTGTAAATTTTTATTTATTTTTAACAATAAACGTTTAAATGTATTTAAACTTCTCTTTATTATTAGAATAATAATGCAAATGGATATTAAAGTGGCAAAAAACAGACATTTTTTATATATTGATCCAAAATTATTAACAATTAATTTTTATATTCTGCATTAAATTAAAAATGAATTGCGGACGGATTTTGTTTTTTTTTATTAATTGTAAATAATTGTATATGAATGGTATCAAATTGTTTAAACATGTACTATATTAAACAGTTTGCTAGGGAAAAATATGCCATTCTTTTAGGCGAGTATTAGAAAAGCAAAAGATTTCCGTAACCGGAAATCCATCTCCGTGCCTATCTTCTTTTCGCTGCCTATTTCTCTACCTCTTTCTCCAAGTCTCCCTCTTTTTCTCCGATTCTCTGACGGTGACGGCTGCTTTGACAAGCGATGGTTAGAGACACAACAGCAACATCACAGCAGCAACATCACAGCAGCAACATCACAGCAGCAACATCAGCACAACAGCAACATGGAAAAGCACAACACATATGTGTGGAAAATACTTTAAACAAATCGGAAAAATTCGCACTTGTGCGTTTGTGTGTGTGTGTGTGAGCGACAGCTGGGCGAAAAAGTTGTCCCTTGTTAGGAGGAAATCATCAAAATGACACAAACAATTATTTAACTTTCGCTAGGCCGTGCGTGAAACCCGGTGACGTCACACGACACACACACACACACACACACATGACAGATGAATTTTCTCGACTTTTCCCCAACCCATTTACAGAGTTTTCATGCTCCAGCGAAAGTTACAAGTTGGACAAATAGGTCTGTTTAAAGTAAAGCGTGTGTGTGGGAAAGACTTTTAATAGATCTAAAAATATTTGGAAATAGCTTAAATAGTTACTGAGTTATTCCTGAGTTAGGATAACTAAAATCTTATAAACAATAACATTAACAAAGTTAAAACTATTAAAAATTCTTAGACGAAAACATTTCCCGCTCCATAAATCTCAGGTAAAAAGAAAAACTTATGTCAGGGCTTCAGCTTTGTGTCCAGCCTGTCATCTTGGACTTTCCCGATCCGATTTTCCATCATCCGTGCATTATATTTAACTTTGACATGTGGTGGCTTTTGGCAAGGACATCAACTCATCATTTCATACACATTCAACATCATTCTCAGCCTGCCAAGGGCAAAAAATAAAAGTAAACTTTGTCGAAGGCAGGCGAAAACTTTCCAAAAACTTGACAAAATGTGTCACATGTGAGCATTAACATTAAATGAGTGACAGGAATCAACACGGATGGGCCTAAAGGAACAAGGACCATGGGAGTTTTATCGATTGGGGCCGAGAAATAAGACGAAGGGATGAACTTGAGCAAGGCCGTTGTCCTTTTTTAAAGTGCTTTACAAATCCCAGGAGTTTAGAAAAGAGCAAATTATCAAAAAGCTTTTTAATGCCAATGATGTTAATGTTATTAATGATGTATTTTTTGTTAATGACAGTCTTTTGTTTTTATTTTATCAGTTCCCTTTAAAACACTGACTTGCTTCCATTGATTGCTGGTACATTTTCCTTTAAAGTCCCCACCATTTAGTCTGAGCATAGAAGTGAATCCTGCCCTTCAACAGTGTGGCAAAAACAGGAAGCCCTTAAGCTGCCTTATAGCGATTGCAACACCTCCAAGATGCTTTATGACCTGGCACCTATCTCCTTCCTTCCTCGGCATCCTTTTTGCCACATAGGAAACAAATGAGTTACCGCTGGGTTCATATTTTGCTGGAGATTTGAGATGCGGAGGCATGGATACTTTGCCACATGATGCACAGAGAAAGAAGAACAGTATACGTTTGATTTGATTCCATCTAGACACCTTACGTTTACAAAATTTTAAACATTCAAACATTTTGTATTTTATTTTGGAAATTAAGTAAATTAATTTGTATAAATTATTTGATATTGGGACGTTTTGCTAACGTTTTTCGTTTTAAAACTGGGGCAATGGAAGACTATCTTAGGTTTTAGGAAAAATGTATATGTTATTAATTTCTTAAGTGCCAATTGTACAACAATTTCTCCCAGTGATGCTTTGCTGATGTTTGGCCTTTGTTCGTCGACTCCTTGCAGGCTCCTTCATCTTCCTGACCATCGAGAACGAGGACTCGGCCCTGCTGCATCAGCAGCACACTCTGGCCAGCACCAAGCGCCACATGGCTGGCCTGGGCATCGGCCTCGGGATCGGGAACAGTATCTACCAGCAGAGGACACCGCAGCAGCAGCAGCAGCAAGGACATCAAGCGGCACAGGGACGTCCGGCGGACAATGACACGGTGGCCGCCGCCGCCGCCGTCGCCGCCCAAGGAATGCCGTCAGGAAATCCCGGCGACTTCGTTTACGGCGTGGACGATGCGGCGGACTTGGAGGCGGGCGGCATGCCGCAGTTCGCCCTCTCGCCGGACACCTACGATGTGCGGCAGCGGACCATCGAGAATATCTGGGACATCACCGTCTCGCTCAACATTCTCTACAAGGAGAACTGGACAAAGTGAGTGTGAAGTCGAAGCAACTCTTAAATTACAATTTTCAAGATATACAATTCGTAGCATACAATTTATAAATAAGTCCTTTAAAAGACATGTCAATTATTAAAATTAAAATTTGTATATTCTTTACTTAATATATATTTTTATAAATATAATTTTTGATTTAAAATTTGTATTTATTTAATTTAATTTAATATTCCCCTTCTTCACGGTGCGTATACTTGATATAGGCAGCAAATTTGTATATATTTTACTTACTAGTATAATTTTAGATTTAAAATTATTTTTATTTAATTTAATTTAATAAGCCCCTTCTTCACGGTGCGTATACTTGATATAGGCAACCAGGACGTATACTTGATTTCATATTGATTTCCTTAAGCATTATAATTCTGATATTAGAAAAATGGTTATTAAAGAGATAAACAAGTATATTACAAGAAAACTTTATGTTAGTAACCAAGGCGTATACTTAATTTTACATATTGATTTGATATTGATTTCTTCCTCTCTCTTTCTCTCCCTTTCTCGCTCTGTCTCCGCCTCTCTCTTACAGATTAGCCGCACTTGAAATAGCCAAGTTTCAAGACCAATTAATCAAGAGACTGAACGAGGATGTTATGCTGCAATTATCGCACGACGATGTGGCCAACGCCCCCTCCTCCTCCTCGTCCTCGTCCTCGGGCGCCCCTGGTGTTCCGGGGGGCAACAATCCGGCCACGGAAGCCGTGCTCCTCCACACACACTATCACCATCACCGTGCCGGGGGCGTTGGGGGCGTGGCAGTGGGCGGGGGACCGCCGCATGAGTGGAATTTTGCCAAAGCGTTTTTGTATTCGCTGACCGTTTTGACCACAATTGGTAAGTGCCAGTGGCCTTCTGCCTTTTCAGACACAAAAAGGGGGGTTCTTTCGGTTACCCCCCCTCCTCCCCATAAAAGAGGGGGGATAGAAACAATGACCCGCCCCCCAACCGCTTGCCCTTTTACGCCCTTGCTGCCTGTGGGCCATAAATTTGATGTTCCAGCAACGGAAATTTGTTTTACTTGAATGGCAAGTGCGCTCTTGTTTGCAGGATACCAAAGGCAATGGCAGCTGAAAGCGGCGCTAATACACTAAGAAAAACAACTAGGTTTTAGAGTAAAGATTTCACTTTGGAAAACTAAAATGTAAACTACATGTGTTTATTCTTTTGCAAATTATGCGTGCTTAGCCTATTTCACAAGAGTGGAACTTAAACCGATCGTACGTGCGAGACCGAGATAGACATAGTGTTCGGTTGACAGTAGGTTTCGCACAAGATTAAAAGAGACATATATAGGATACAATAATTGTGGAACTTATCTTAAAGTATGTATGTACAATAGGATCCTTAGTACTTAAGTGTAGGTGTATTTGTACATTTGTGTATGACTGCTTGCTACATTTACAAATCATTTTTATTTTGTCCAAATCTCTTAGCCCAAGAACTTCAGTGCCAAATCCTGTTCGTAAACTGAAAGAGTGTGTATTTTTCAAAGTGTATAAAAATGGGGAAAGGGGTTGGCGTTGGGCTGTGGCTATGGGCATGACCCGTACACCTTTTGACACCATCGCACGAGTGCATTTGGGGCCGAACCAACTGCTGTTGTTGATGGCAACTAAAGAGAATGGCGGAGTGGTCAGAAACGGGGGGTTCAAAAGGGCCGAAAACGGTGTGTGCCAGTGGTGGCTGAAAGGGGGTTCCAGTGGCCAAGGGGTGGAGAGGGGGGTTACTTGATGATGATGCGATCCCATGGTCACATCCATGATGCAGGTTGCATAACGAAGCCAGAGTAATTCGTGCCATAAGAACTGCAGTGGTAATTGATTGATGTGCGTACTGGTCGAGGGCTCAAAGTGTTATCGTTTGCAGACGACGACGATTATTTATTGAAAGGATTACTAGTGTCTGTCGAAAAAAACACAGAAGGCGAGTTCAAAGGATTACCATCCTTTAAATCCAAATTGCCCCTCAACTTTTAAAAGTTCGATGCATTAAGCTCCCATTAAACCATTTTTAATAATTAATCTAATTCATTTGAATCTTTGGACACATTAAATTTGTTAGAACGCTGAATCTTAAATATAATTATTATTACTATTTAAAATGTTATTCCGATCGCCTTTTTTTATGGAAATTTGTAGTCTGACTTTTCTTAAATTCAAATCAATGCACAAGATTGTCCAACCAAGCCCAACTTTCAATCGTTGTGTATTCAAATCGCCTGTGATATAGATTTCCAGCTCAGTCCTTTCAATTACCGAAACTAATTCGATAAGACTTCGATTGCTGACTCTGTCGAGGATTTCTCAATTGGCATTTGTCAGCAGCAAAGGGTCCTGGCCAATTTTAAATATTGGTTTGTGGAGGGCCAAAAGTTTTAAGCCCCAAACATCCATCTATCTGCAGGGAGGCTTTTCCGCACCTTTTCTCGACTTTCCTTGGCTCTGTGTAGCCAGTTGTCGGCTTTCCCAGGAAAATGCCGTGTGCGTTGGTAATTTTGAAGGCCCCAAAAAAAAAGCAAAAAAAAAAGACAGAAAACCAAGCCGAAAGTCAAATATTGATAGAGCAAAACAACAAACGAAGCTATTTGCTTAGCCCGAATGGCCGAGACATCTAGGGTTTTATAGCACACATATATGTGCAAGTATATATATATGTATGTGCTGGGATACATCGACACGACTTTCCACTTGTGAAAATGCTATAAAATAAAATTTGCAAAAATTTTCTGCTGATCTTGGCAGTTTATGCCAATGCCAAAAGGCCAGAAAGCAAATATAGGGCCAGAAAGGGCCCCGCCCATCATTACTCCCGGCCTTTGCAAATGTGCATAAAAATGGGGCGGAGTGGGGTGGGTTGGGGGTGGTGGGGGGGTTTGTGGGTTTGCAATTGCGTTAGTCAGCAGACTGCCGGGACATTTGTATTAACATGACATCCTGGCACCACCCAAAAAACACCCAGACACCGAAACACCGAAACACCCACGCCTTGTCCTTGCTTATTATTATTATTATTGTTTTTGTGGGTTGTGTGTTTGTTTTTTGGCCAAGAAAAAGAGGGGCAGCAGGTCTTCATTGTTCTTGGTTGGGCAGCCCGAACAATATGATTATGATTATTGGTCCGAAGGACTAAGCCACTCGGAGTACTTGAATGCAGCGCCATGTACCATGCCCCGATACCCTCTAAAGTACTTGGGTTCTCCAAAATATGATGGGCTATTCGAGGGCCTAAAAACGTTACTAGATATCACTACTCTTTTTCTCTGCTAAAAAGATTTCACTTTCAAGTTTAAATTCTTATAGAAAATAACCCATTGCTTTAGTAGAATTTTATAATTAAATTAAATATGTCCGATTCTAAAGACAATGAGCTAAAAACAACACTTTAAACAGAACAAAATAACACTTACTCTAGTTGTTTAGTTTTTTTGAGTCCATTTAAACCCCTTCTTTCTGTGAAAAGTAAAAGAGGCTTTAAAAAGTGAAGAATATCAGGGGATATAAGCTCGTTGAGCACTTTCTAGCCAGCATTATCCACGTTCTCGGCGTGAGCTCTATGATTGTCTTGGGCATAAATGCGAATTTATGGGCAGCCTGCTCCTTCCGCTCCTCGAGATTCCTTCTGCTGTCGCTGGCACAATAAATAGGACCCCGGATCGGGATCGGCCAATCCCCTGGACAGCAATAAGACAAGTAATTTAGTTGCAAAATAATTTTAAATTTCATTTTCCATTTGCACACACACACAAAGAGAGAGAGAGAGAGAGAGAGTCAGAGGAAACTGGGCTCCATTTCCACATTCACTATCATCAATTGCGCATCTTTGGGGCCCTGCGATTCCGTTTTATGCTCCGCCATTCTGTGTTATGTGTGGGCATAACCGAAGGACCATCGATATATAAATGGGCCTCAATGAGGGGTACGAGGATAAACCGAAGTCGGAGGCAGTTTAGGTCTAGTTGTTTATGGCGAGAGTGTGTGTTTAAGCTGGGACCGGGTAATTGTATTTACTTGCCCACTCGCACGCATATTCGATAAATAATTCACTCGCCTATCGGCTTAGTCCCCCATCCCCAATCACACCCATAACCGCTCACAGCGATTTATTTGCATAATCGATAAATACCTATCGAAAACGGAATTGAATGGCGAACATTGTAGGCAAATTGAACTTTGTATGTGAAGTTATCATGGGAACAGGATCAACCTTGTGAGCTGCATTGTAATATGTCCAAATAGGAGTTTTTACTTTTAGTGTTGAACAAATGTTGACGATAACTATTTAATCGCTAAATGGATAGGTTGTCAATAGCTGAAGAAGTAGATGTTTCTTGTGAAATACCTAATTATTCTAAATGCAATAAAATATAAAGGCTCTAGTTTATGAATATTAAAATAAATGGGTATTGAACGTAGCTATAAATTTCAATAATTGTAATATAAATAAGTTACTCGTATGGGTTTTATTGATTGTCCAAAGTAGTTGTCAGTTTTTCTCAGTACACTCATGTGTTTGCGTCTCCGTTTGACTCCTCGATATTGAAATCTTTCAATATCTTTCAATAAAATATGTAGATGCCCTCATCTACTCCCGCCCCTTTGGCATCCTTGAGTTCCCTGATATCCCGGCAAATTGACAGCGCGGCAGCTGAGTTTTACAGCCCCCTCGAGTCGGGTCAATGGCAATATTATTAGCCATTGGTGTGGGGCATGGAGATTGGCCAGGGTGTGGAGGGGGGTTCCCACCCCCTTAGCACAGTGGTGCAAATAAATCAGCAAAATGTTGCCGAAAATCTTGCCCCAGATTGATTTATGCCCGCCACCCACTTCTCACACACAATGACGGCCCACTGTGCGGTGATGGGGACCAGAAGGATGTATCAGTGGTGTGGGGGGAGGGGGTTGTATATCCGAAGGATGCTGAGCTGTCGTCTACTTTGTGACACATTGACATTTTGGCTATGTGCAGAAGGAGGGGGGATTTCATTTAAATTTGCTGTCAACGCAATTACATGGTTACCAAGGTCTCCGAAATCCGCTTCCTGTTTCACTCACTGTTTCTGCTTTTAAGTGAAGAACACCCCTTACACAGAAAACCACAATTTGGTATTTATTCAGTTAACTGAATATAGTATTAAAAATATATAGTTAACTAAATATAGTAGTACAAATATATTGTTAACTAAATATTGAAGTTTTTCACAAACCTTTTAAAATCTCCAATACTGATTATCAAAAAAATGTAATAAATAAAATATACATTTTTATTTGAGGGTATGCAACATATCAACATGTTTTTCTCTCTGTGCAACCACCGCCAACCGAATTCCTCGTTTCAGGATGACAAGAGCCGGAGGCACTTGAGCCCTGCCACATGTGATACCCCCATATTGATTCGATTCATTTGCTTCCTTCCAATATCAAATGACTCACTTCCCACTGGGGCAACATTTGTTCAATAAAAAAAATAGAATAAACCAAATAAACCAAGTAAACCACGCCCACGTGTAAATAAAAAAATATATCGCAAAACCGCCGTCAGAGAAATGAGAGAAAAAGAAAACAATAAAATTAAGAAATTTTCAAATTTATGCATGACACACCTGACAACGATTGCCCATGCGGTGTGTGTGTGCGTGCCACGCCCACCTGCTCAATTGTTTTCCCGCCCCCGCCCCCCTTTTTTTTTACCTTCCTTAGGGAATTTCCGGCCTTAAGCTTGTTAAGCATTTTTATTGCCTCTGCCAGCTTAATTATTTTTGGTGCCCTTTACAACATGGGTGAAAATGGGGGAGAAACAGGGAAAATGGGCAGAAAGTACAGGGATCGGGGGTTCACCGGGCTCACATGTGAAGTTACGGCTCATTTGGGTAATGTCAATAAGTCGGATCTCTCGGGGGAGTCACACAAATTGACTTCTGCCAAATTAATGTGGGAAAATCAAAAAAAAAAATAAAAGGAAATTGTTAATGGGCATTTTTTCTCGAGAGAAAAATCTTGCACATTATATAATAAGTAGGGTCTTTAAAATAAGGAACAAAGGAGACTAATACATATTTTTATTAAAAGAAATACATTAAAAGATGACTTTAGATTTTAAGTACTTGTTGCTATAATTGCATATTTATTCTGTTTTTAATTTTAAACTTCCAGGTGATCTTATAGTTGTTCTAGAATTAATTGACTTAAATTTCAAAAATAGTCAGCTAATGAGATTGTTACACAACCCATTTTAAAATGATATTCGAAACCATCAAAGTGTTATGTAGCAATATATGTCAAATGGTCCTTTAAGGATTTTCTATTTTCTAAACATTGGAAGTATCGCACTACACTTTGTTGTATGTAAAAGAAATGTGAAAGGAAAATAAAATAAAAAATAGGGCTCGAGTTTTTATTGATTTGTTTTTCCCTATATTTTTAGACATACAGTGGCCAATTTAAATGACTATGTTTTTTAACCCATCAGGCTATGGAAACGTTGCACCGCGGACGACTCTCGGCAGGATAGTGACCCTGGCGTACGCCTTCTTCGGCATCCCGTTGACCCTGGTCTATCTGAGCAGCACGGGCAGCATCCTGGCCCGGGTGGCCCGCGAGGTCTTCTCGAAGGCGTTGTGCTGCTGCCTGTGCTCCAACTGCGGCTACTGCTGCTACGACGAGAAGCGGATGGCCGAGAAGGAGCGCAGGATGCGGCGGAAGAGGCAGCAGGAGGAGCTGCGCAAGCAGCAGGCCGTGATGCAGGAGCCCTACTACGTGAGGGATGTCTTTCATGCCACGCCCGAAAAGGATGCGGTGGGCGGAGCCCCGCCTCCGAATGTGGGCGGTCCGGGAGGAGGAGGGGGATCTGCTGGCGGTGGCCTCGGCGACATCGACTCCCTCAGTGCCAGCGAATCCAGGGGCTCCATGCACGGCCTGAGTATCCTGGCCCCCATACTCCTCTGCTTCTCCATGATGATCATCTATATTGTCTTCGGCGCCGCCGTCTTATATCGCTTGGAAAACTGGCCCATCCTGGATGGCATATACTTCTGCTTCATGAGCCTGTCCACGATCGGTTTTGGCGATATGCTGCCGGGATTGCGTAGGGAATCGAATGCCACCACCTGGTTTTGTTCGGTCTACATCATGTCGGGCATGACCCTAACGGCCATGTGTTTCAATGTCATCCACGAGGAGATCGTCCATCGGATCCGCATAGTGGTGGAGTTCAAGAAGACGAGTGCCGCGAACTCCGGCGGCAGTGTTTCAGGTGGTCCAGGTGGCGCCGGTGGTCCTGGTGGCTCGATGATGGATGTGACGCACGAGGAGGGTGGCCAGTACTATGTGCCGGCATCTTGACACTACGAGAAGCGAGGGCATCTCTACCAGCGCAACCCCACCGAAGAGACCCTGGTGACAGGTGAGTGCTATGGTATTTTCAGCCAAGGTCCTTCGAGCAGGATTAGAAAAATGAATAGTTACTAATAGTGAACTTACATCCCCTTCCATCACAGACACACCCACATCGCTGGTACTGAAGGACTATGTAAACCACGAGCTGGTGCCCATCCTGACAATGGATCCGAATGGCGCCCGCTTGGCCCCCGCCCCCGCCTACACGCCCGCCCCCTCTTCGGCGGTGATTCCCGGATCGGGGGAGGTGACCACGCCGGGGAACAGCTGTATCGCTCACGGCAGCGATCCGGGACTGGGCTACTCCTCGCTGAGCAGTCCGCTCCTCGATGTCCTGACCACGCCCACCGGGGCCAACGCCTCCGGGGTCTATACACTCGCCGAGGAAACGGAACTCGAACTCCAGGAGACGCAGGTGGACAGGGAGCGCATCTAAATAATACAAAGGCCAACGACGACAAGTATTCACTGGACGGATCAGTATTAGTTAGCGATTAGCCTTAGACATAGTCATAAAAACCCTAGATCGAATCGGTATAGTGTGTAAAGTGTAATGAGTATTTTTTTTGTTTTTTTTTTCCGCCCCTCCAAAAGTTGCGTGGGTGTATATGACCTAAGAATAATAAGTGTGTATGTGTGTGCGTAAGGGAGATTTCCCCACTTAAAAAAGAAAGAAAACCAAACCGCGTCCCGTTGGACCAGCAAAAAGATCGTAGCCTAAGTCGAACTATCACTGTACATACTATATATTGTAGCCGAGGCAAAGATACATTTCCATAGCTCCTAAGCAGATCAACCGATTGTATACAGTGGCCCCCAAAAAAGGATAACTAGTAAATGTAGTGAACAATACAAGCCCATCAACCCATAATGAATCCAAAATAAGAATAGCTGTCTTACTTCAAGTGAACAGAACGGCAAAAAGGAAGAATAATAACCGATTTGGGAGGATGAGATGATAATAGACATTGCATTTAAGTCTTTAGGGTTTTTTGTAAGATTTCGGCTGATTTTCCATTTGAAATACATTTAAGCACACTTTTAGTCCTGTCACGTGATTTTGAATTCTTTTTCCACAATAACCTAAGCGTAAAAGCTTGGCTATATTCATTTAAAGTGTCAAAGATATTTTAATTACTTATACATTTTTTTTATATTTACGATGACAAAGTGAATATACGTCCAAAACTTGCGGTTTTATAACCCTAGCTTACAAAATTAATTTGAATAAATTATTTTGTATGCTAGTGTTATTCATAAAATTGTATTTAACTTTTCAAGAAAATAAAATTATAGACGACTGCGAAAAAGTTTTTATATTTAATTCTGATCATCTCAACTCGAAATTTAACTTTCTTAATGTTCTGATAAATAGAAAAATTCCCCTTTTTTATGTGTGTAAGCAGGAAGATCGAGAACGCAACTACATAATCCGCAATACCCATACCTAATCAAGACACATTTTATACGTAAATCAAGCTTAGTAAAATTACAAGATATGTACTTAATACGACATAAATATGCTACACATAAATATATACATATATATAAAACTACATCTAGGTAATTGTTTTTTTTTTGTAATTGTAATAAGCATAAAATGGAAGAGACGAAAATTAAACTATGCATACATATTATCAATGAATTCGAATTCATAAATTTAAATAAATGTTTGAAACTACAAAAGAAAACTACAAAACGAAAAGAAAAGAAAAAAAAACGAAACTTGCGTAACTTTGTAAATGTTGAAATATACCCGATTGTATATTTATGACAAGTGCAGCGGTGAAATAAAATCAATAAAAACATAAATGAGTAAAGACGTTAAGGACTTTCGTTTTTAAATTGGGGAATGTTTGAAATTTGGCGCCTTTTCTAACATCAACTGTTAAGCACAACAGTGAGCTGTAGTCCGCCACATTGGATTTACATTAGCTTTTTTTGCTGATAACTTTTACATTGGGCTGTAAGACGCAAAGTTAACGTTTACAGTGCGGTATATGTTTTATTATTTAATTTAAGTCCGACTTACGTGTTTTAATAGTCAAATAATAATTTGGCGCTACTTCAAATTTTTAAGCTGCTATATTTATTGTGCATATTTTAAAACCCTAATTTTAAGTTTAACATTAACATTTTCTGCTTTTACATTCCCCGGTTAGCAGTATGTTAAGCTTTCCGCCATTTTGCATTATCCGTTAGGATTGTAATAGCGTGGCTTTATTTTGCTTTAGTTTAATCGTATATATTTGGATATTATGGATTGGTCGCTCATCATATCGATCCTGATCAACTGTCTATATGTTTCTGCACTCGAGGAGGACTGTCCAACGTTGGCAGATGGAGACAGTTTGTCGCAAACCCAATTACTGGACAGACTGACCCACGGCTGTCGATATGACCGACTGGAACGGCCCATAACTTATTCGGAAACCGGACAACGACTTCCCGTGGACGTCTATATGCGTGCCTACATATATTTCATGCAGAATCTGGAGGCCCACGACCTGCAGTTCAAGATATACGCCCTGCTCCAGATGCGCTATCTCGATCCGCGTCTGAATTTCCGGAACGTAAGTCCCAAAAGGAGACAGCCCATTTTGGGGGAACAGCACATGAGGGACTCCCTATGGATGCCCCACATTTTCCTGGCCAACGAGAGGGATTCCAGCATATTGGGTGAGTACTTTCAACCAGGGGAACTTTTCTGTATAGAGCCCATTTGTTTTGTACCCAATCTAAGCTTACATGTTCTTAATTTAGGTATGTACATATATTAAGATTATATCGGGTTATTCTACAGGATCTAAAAAGTACCTTATACTAATAGCATTAACCTTATAGATATTATAAAGATCTCTGGATACTAAAGATTGTTTAGTTTTCATCAAAAAACATTGGTAATTTAAAACTATCTATTATTATCAACCAAAAATTTAAAAGGAATGAAATTCCTTTTAATTTGATATAATAAATAGTATACCAAATAACCTTAAAGAAAAGCCCCTTTTAGAATCCAAAATATTGAATTATAACCAAGTAATCACCTTTATTTGGCAGGTCTCACGGAGAAGGACATCCTCACCTCGATTTCCCCCGACGGCACGGTGATCGTCTCGAACAGGATTAAGGCCACACTTTACTGCTGGCTCAACCTGAAGAAATTCCCCTTCGACGAACAGCACTGCTCGACGATCCTGGAGAGCTGGATGTACAACACCTCGGAGCTGGTGCTCCACTGGGAGCAGAAGCGGCCAATCACCTACGATGGCGCCCTGCATCTCACCGAGTTCGTACTGCAGCGATCCTGGTCCAACGAGACGGTCATCAACGCCGATTTGAGTGACCTGCGGCACGGAGCCTTTGCCGGGAACTACAGCTCCCTCAGCTTCACCGTCCATCTGACCCGCGTGGTGGGCTTTTACCTGATGGACTACTTCCTTCCCTCCATGCTCATCGTGGCCATATCGTGGGTTTCCTTTTGGCTGCAGGCGGACCAGGCGCCACCGAGGATCACGCTGGGCACGAGCACCCTGCTGACCTTCATAACCCTCGCCTCGGCGCAGGGCAAGACCCTGCCGAAGGTCAGCTACATCAAGGTGTCGGAGGTGTGGTTCCTCGGCTGCACCATCTTCATATTCGGCAGCATGGTGGAGTTCGCCTTCGTCAACACCATTTGGCGGCGCAAGAACAGTGTGCCGGTCAAGAAACTGAACAGCAAACACATTCTGAAGTCCACCCTATCGCCGAATCTGATGAGACGACGTAGTCACGCGCGGTCCAGATCGTTTTCGGGAACTGCCCTACAAAAATCCACAGATACTAGCTCGCTGGCCGGTGCCGGATTCAACAATTACCTTACTGTCAATCTGCCCATCACCACGATTAAGGAGGGCCAAGTTCTGGACCAACAGAGGACCAGGGGAATCCAGAAACTGGATGTCAACTTCGTGGAGAGTGCCTTTGGCACCAGACCAGAATCCGGATCCATGGGAGCAGCCCAGTCTAGTGGGGCCATCAGCTCGGCAGCCAGCTCGCAGACTTTGAACAACAATAAACCGGATGGCGGAGGTGGATGCGGGAGCCACCAGGAGGAGATCGACCTGAGTGGCTGGACCACTCTGACCCCCCAGGAAATCGCCATGTGGATCGACAGCCGGGCGAGATTCGTTTTTCCGCTTGCCTTCCTCGTCTTCAACTTGTTCTTTTGGACATTTGTCTACTGTATTTAATGGAAAGGGTTCTTATATTCAGTTTATTATTTTGAATTTATTTGAATCGAAAACTTATTTTTTTTATTTATGTATTCACTGAACCCAAATCTCACTTTGTAAATGGAATTGCAACTTATCAATTTAAGAAGTGAAAAATATGTATTTGTAGCAACAGTTAACTTTTAATGGTTAAATAATGTCAACGTTTTGTATTTATGTTTCTTTGCAGTTTTTCTATTTAATTTTAAATTGAAAAAATGGTGTCTAAAAATATGTTGTTTTTAATATTTTGTTAAATAAAGATGAGTATGTAGTTTTAGTGTATTTAGTGCCTTATAAAGATGGCTTAAAAATGTAATTCTTTGTAATTCATGGAACAACTATTAACTTAAATAAAAATCAACCGTAACTACTTGTGCTTTTCCGAAAATGTGTCTATAAAATGTTTTTTATTTGTTGGCTTGCGTCAATTAAAGAATTTCCAATTTTACAATTTAGTTTAGTTTAGTTTTTTTTTACACAGTTCAATTTATATAAACTTCTATTTATTCCGCATTCAGCTTTTGCAAACAACTTTAACATGATAATTATTTAAACACATTTTAAAAATGTCTCAAGCAAATATATAATGCTTGTAGAGTTAAGTTAATGGCATGTATTAATTGAAGATAATAAATAAATGATTTTAATTTTTAAAATGTCCCTAACTTCAACATTATTTACTATTTATATAAGCATTCATTTCTTACACTGCTTATTTTTTGGTGTTAACAGTGCACTGGAATGGATTCGTTAACAGTCTGTCAGAACTCTGTCGATATTTTTAGTGTGAACATTTTTCAAAGTTAGAGATGGGAAAACATGGATGTTAGCAGCGTTGGCGGATACACCATTGTTATCGATAGTTAGCGGGGACATTCTCAATCGGTAGCGGGGACTTACCCCGTTTATAGTCGGGACATCCCCCGCTCATAGCGGGGACTTTTCCCGATTTTAGCGAGGACTTACCCCGAATGCAGCGGGGACTTACCCCGTAATAAGCAAGAACACCCACCGTGTTAAGCGCTCTTTAGGGATGGAAGACCATCGATGATGCCCTGCCAAACATCGATATCACCGATGTGCTAAATATATCGACGATATCGACGTTGGCATCGATGTTCCCCCACCCCTAGCGATTCAAGCGAGTTATTCCGTTGTTGGCGCGCCCGGAAAGCAAACGCTTCGAATATCAAACGGCATTTCCGTTGTTGGTTCCACAAGAAATTATCAAAATAAAATAACAATTTTTTTTTACGTTTATTTGTTGCCACGACTGTTTTTTTTTTTTACCACCAAAGATTGGATAAATCAAATAAATTTTTACGACCACCTCGCTCTAGCAGCAAAGTGCATTGTGTATCTGTGTGTGTGTGTGTGCGACAATTTGACAAGTGCAACAAAAAGCTTAATTATGCATACAACAAAAAAATAAAAAATATTAAATAAAAAAAAACAAAGACAGCAAAAATAGAAATATGTATTTTGAAAGATCCTAAAAAATTGGCTTTGTTTTTGTTTTGTGTGTGTGCGTGTGTGTGTGTGCGGCGCATAAAATGCATAATGCTACTTTGCCACTGACGTATTTTTTTTTTAATTCTATTTTTTATGTGTGTGTTCTGTTGCAGCTGACGTTTCCCCCACCCGAAATATAATGCAAATATATAACTAAAAAGCCTATGAAAAATCAACAGCTGCTAAATCTTGATTCAACAACCTCAAAACAAAACGAAAGAAATACACTAATGTGAACAACATCAACAACAACAACAACAACAAATCCAAATCCAAAGTTTCTTAAACCCCCAAAAATACAAAGAAGAAGAAGAAGAAGCAGAGCTTGTGTCTTGCTGTGAGCTATAAAAAGCTAAAAAAAAAAAAGTAAAACAAAAAGTGATTAAAACCAACCGCAAATTAACTTCTAACGGTAATCGGTGAATCGCTTGCTGGCAGAGCATGGATATCGCCCCAGTTCCAACACCACCATCGATATCCGTATCGTTTTCGGCTCCAGGATCAACGGTATTCGCAAACGCTGGCCATTAAGAAAGCGCCAGCCGAATGCCACAAAGATGCCACCGCTGCAACGGGACCAATTGAAGTGAGTACCCCTCCTAATTCACCACGAGCATATAGGAAGGGGGGGATAGTCCCCCTTGTTTCCCCATTTTGGACTAACCCTTGAACACAACAAACAAAAAGGATAAAGCTAAGATGGGGATACCAAGAACCAATATCTTTTCCAAATTGAAAGTGTCTTGGAAGGCAGATATATTCAATACTATACGCGATTACATAAGGAACTCCAAATCTCAAAAGGCTTTAACACCCTTGTAGAATTCCATCTTTTACAGACACCTTTCATTGGCTTAGATATTTATGCAATGGCTTCAGATTTCTGGTGAGACTGACACCATTGGCAATAGAATTGTATCCCCTATTGATTGATTGAATTTGTATAATTTAATACATTGAATTTCAAACTAAGATATAAATACATTCTTCCACAGAACCATAAGTATTGTACAATTTAGTGAATTCACCTCTTTAATTCTTTCAATTAAATGCTTGAGCTATTGGACTGCCTTTGCATTGAACATGAATATTTAACTCCATATCCGGGGAACTTCACCAAATCGCGAAACTCTTTAATTAGCGACCAATAATCCGGGTGATTGCATTATAATTGGCGTGTCTGCGGTTATAGAGCGGGCCTAAGTTCAGGAGTTTAAGAGGGCGCGCTTAGTCACCGCGCCTTAAAGTTCACGGGGGGTGGTGGTGGCCAGGGGCGGGGGTGGAAGCACATGTCAGAGCCCGGTTCGTTGGCCTGGCCGAGATAACTCAAAAGCAAAAAAAAAACAGTTCGAACGAGTTCGCCGCTCTCTGTTTATGAATGAACGAGGAAGCGCGCGCAAATTCAAAAACACCGCGGCCGAAGAGAGAGCCGAAGAGAGCCGAGAGAAATTTTCAGAGAAATGCGGAACAGAAACGTAACAAAAAATGGAAAAATGTGCGCTCTCTCTCGCCCTCTCTCTCTCTCTCTCTCTCGCGCTGGCGC
The DNA here is from genome assembly GCF_018152115.1 of Drosophila rhopaloa. NCBI lineage: Eukaryota > Metazoa > Arthropoda > Insecta > Diptera > Drosophilidae > Drosophila > Drosophila rhopaloa. Next base: position 25,545,988 of record NW_025335123.1, on the reverse strand, counting down.
GAGTTCATCGACCTTTGCTATTGAAATTTTTGGGAACGCACACACAGATACGAAATTCGAATACGAGTACGGAACGCTGCTTATTTACACATTGATAAACAATCGTTGATGCTGAATGTCGATGACTACGATTTTGATGCCACTAAAAACTCAATTATATCATCGACTTCACAGATGCCCTTTTCCTCAATTGTTTTTGTTACTTTCCACCCCCATTTTCCCATTCTGTGCATTAGTTCGATATGCGAATTCCGAAACCCAATTAATAAGAAACATAATATGTACATATGTACGTATGAATTTCATTGTATTCTGTTGAATATGTTTTTATATATATATATGAATATATTTATTATTAAAATGGGATAATGCCTAGCCTTTCTAGGTTAATATGAATTTTGTTTTAATGGCCTAACAATACTTATTAATGCCACAACTATGGAATACTGAAAGATACCTGTAATCGCAAAGCTATAATAAAGAAAAGATACGGGAAATGTGATCAGTTTCTAAAAGTACGTTAAAGAACCTTTAACTTCTGAATATTTTAGGTAATTTAAAAGAAGAAAATGTTTTAATAGTGAATTTGTGTGTCTGTTAAAGATTGCCAAAAGTTTACCTATTCAAATAGACCATCTAATGGAAAAAGGGAATCCAAATGGCGGCGTTATTCCCACCACAACTTTATTGGCTGGTTTCTTCTTCCTGATTGTCGATGTGTGTGTGTATGTGTGTGTGAGTTTGAGTGTGTTTGTGAGTAGCGGGTGGGTTGGCGAACGCACGATAACAACGCCTGGAACTTGGGGACTCTCCACAGGGCGCGGGAACCGAGGGGGTGGATCCAGTGAGCAGGGCGGGGGACGGAAAGGGGGGGTGGTAGGTGGCGGTAAGGTCTGGGCATTGGCATTGTTTTGTTTTTGCTCCCTGCTTCTTCGAATTACGACTGCCGCTTGTTACCAAGTCCCAAATGGCTCTATAGTGCTATATATGTATGGGTTCAGGGGTGGAGGGGGGAGTTTCTCAAGGGGGTTTCGCACCCCAGGGAAATACGGCCCGAGAATAATTAGATTAATCGTCCAGTTTATTGGTAATAGTTGTTGCAACGATTGCTTACTAACAGACATATTCAGAACACCAACTAGTAGCTGCTGTTCCGGTCCCCTCAAGACCCCGATCCCCTCTGCGCACGCCACTGGCGTACTTGTGCAAGTGTGCGCCGTATCTGTGTGTTCGTGCGAGGCCAATGACCAAAAATGTAGTGACAAGGGCGTCAGAGAGATTCCAAAATTTGTGTATATTTCGCCATTACAGCAAAGAAACAAGGAAGAACCCGTAAAAAAGGGGCAACGCTTTATTCTGGTTTTGTGTCTGTTTTTCGGTTTTCGGTTTTCGTTTTTCGTTTTTGATGTTTTTCTTTTCGTAGGTATTTCTGGCCAAGCAGTAGAACTTACCCTGTCCAGAAACACAAAACGCTGAAACCTTCAAATTCGGTTTCAATGTCATGTAACCCCCGTTTTACAAGGCACACATGTGCTAGAAAGAGATGGACAGAGAGGGTGGCAAGATTGGGAGGCAAGGTTTAAGCAAACACACACACACACACGCACTCACATTGGGTGGCCAATTAAGGGAAAATACAGAAAAATGCCCATGCAGCCAGAAATCCAAAAATCAAATGGCTTCCAATCCTGCATCCGTAATCCTGCCAGCTGTCAAATGTCGAAAGCAATCTTTAAAGAAACTTAAATGTCTTTCTCGGTAAAACAAAGTGGGACCATTTTCAAAAATCTTATTTGAAACATATCAAAGAATAGCTTTTTCAGAATACAATTCGGATTACCAAAAAAAAATTAAATTAATTTTGGAAAATCTTAAGATTATGGACCTAAAGTTGTTTCTAAGATACCAAAGAATATGCGATTTATGAAAATACTTACGCCTAAAAGGAAATAAATAAAAACCAAATATTTATTTGAATATCCTTATAGAAATGTATCTCCCAAAACACTAGCTGGATTTTCGCCATATCCAAATTGTCATGAGTAATTATTGTTTTGAAATAGTTTTCTTTATAAGGTGTCATAGTAACAATATAATAATCTCAAGCGAGACTTGTTCTCACTTTTCTTTTTATAAAACTTTTGTTGCATATTGTGAGCGTTACAACTTATTGTGGTTATCGCTTTTGTTTCATTTCATTTTGTTTCGATTCGTGTGGATTCATTTTGTTTCGCCTTGCATTTTAATTAATGCCAATGAACTTGAAGTTTATTTAGCGCGTATACAATAACTCCATTGGGATAAGGTGGGTATGCACCTGAGAACTCCACACGTAAACATGGTTATCAGCTGCGTTCCGCTTTCTTCGTCCCGTTCCATTCCGCGTTCCCCATGCCACATACCACTTGGTTCACAGTGGCTTGATTCCAATCGAATCTTGGGTAAAGTTGAAAGGAATGAGGAGGAATTTTCCTTATCTCTAGTTTGTCGTTGTACTTTTTCCTCTTGCCATTTGATAGCTGTGACAATATTACGCATAGTGACGGGTGGGAGGCGGGTGGAAAGGGGCCAGGAGCGAAGGAGGGGGAGGGTCCGTGAAGTCAGTACCACCCATGCATACATACGTAATGTATAAATCGCCCAAGGGTCAGTGCCTCGATAAAGTTCTTATTGTCTCCCTTTCGCACCCTCTCCTCTCCTCTCTCCCTTCTCCCTCTTTGTCACGCGCTTTCCTAACCCTTAGTCATGATTACTAATTATGTGCCGTTGGATTGATTGCTTTCTTGTTCATCAGCTTCCTTTTTCTCATTCTGGAGAAATTTCAAAACATTTCGAAATTGCCTAAAAAAAATCCATAAAAAAATAATAGTTCCCACGTCGTTTCAATTTCGTATGCCAATATTATTGATTTCGTAAATCACATTAGTACCCCAAAATCGAAATTCTAATGTTTTATGATGATTGTAGTACAGTAAAGTATTTATTCACAAGTTATTCGTTAACTCCATTTATTTCTTAGGACCTTCGTAATCATTTTTTAAGCAAAGATTGCTTCCAGAACTTTCTCCAACCAGGAATATGATCATATTGAAACTGGAGTCATTCGAAAGTTACGAAACACCTTAAGCGTGTGTTCTCTGGAATTTCAAATCGACTTCCGCGTATATTGCACTTTCCCAATACCCCGATGAATCACGATGTTCGGGGTCACAATTGGACACCTTTTGTTCCAACCAATATTGGTCGGCCTGTCATCCACTTTAAGCCAGGTTGGCACTTTTTTCGCTGCGCTCTTTCTTCGCCTCGTCGTTTTAGCGACTTTTGCAATTTTGGCCGCTTTCTTTGGCCAACAGAAGATGGAGTGATCACGTTGCGGCCTTTGGACTCGCGGCCTGAAGATCTCACGCTTATGACGATCCGTCAGATACGTCCTGACTAATGAGCTACGCCGGGGAATGCGAAATATCTGCCGAGATCCAAACCCATCCGATCTGATTTTGTGCGATAGATGCGATCTTTTGCCTCTGGCTTTATGGCTTTCGGCCATTTCACCATTTCACTTCCACTTTAATTCCCCAATTTCTCCGCTCGGTTGTTGACTTGTTCGAGTACGGAATACAAAAGCCATTACTCAGCTTGCCCTTTCCCAGCTAAGAGGTTCATTGGCAGTGGCTGCAGAAAGAGCTGTTTGAAAATGGGGTTTGAAAAGGTAAATATCGGTTTGTGCTTAAAAATACTTAAACATAGCTTTGGAGAAACATTGTCAAAAATAATATTTTGTTCCAAACATTAAGTTCTTATAATGTCCTTATTATATAATAATTTCTAATGAAATTTATATTTTAGGAATTTAACTCAATGATTTATTAAAAACCGTATAACGCCTTGGGAGTCCATTGGACATTAGTAATGCCCTCCTTATGAAGTAAAACCTGTATAGAGTATCTGCAACTTTGTTATCGGAAGTTCGGGTTTCTCTTTTAATTTGTTCGCTTTGTGTATATATTTTTTGTAACTGGCGAATAGTAATAACAATTCGCCCACACACCAACACACCTAAACACGAGCACATCCATGTGAGAATGGTACTGTGTGTGTGTGTAAATAGCAGAAATAGGTACAATGTTCGTTCAATGACCTTTTACTTTTACACTACTCCCATTACCATTCCGCCCCCTTGTGTTTGTGTGATTGTGTGCTTTCGCCCATGCTTTCCCCCTTCGCTTGCTGTCTCTTTCACTCGGCGATTTTCGAGCAGATATGGTTAAATTAGTCGGTTTTTGCGGAATTGCGTAATCCGTGACGTCAATTCCAGCTCAAATGCAAATATCAGTGCATTCGACGAATAAAAAACCATTTACAAACATCTTGCCTCTCACTCTCACATGTTCATAATGTGGTAAAAAAGATACATATGCGTCAAAGATTTGGAAAAAAGATATAAAAAAAAATTCAAAAATGTTAAACGTCAAGTTTAAGTTGAAGTTGCTCCACACACACACACACACTCAAACACACACAGATACCCTCACGCACACAGGCACAAACACACAGAAAGCGCGCACAACGAACCAAAAGAAAAACAACAACAAAAAGGGCACGTTCAGTGTGAATGACCGCCAACTAACACACATTTGTGAACGCGCTAAAACAAAAGCAGAAACAAAATCAAAAAGCAAAAGCAAAAAGAGGAAGCAAAGCAGCGTCGTCGGGGGCAGGCAACAACAAAAACAACAACAACTGAAAAGTAAAAATACAGCCCAGCAGAAAGTTGCAGCAATTTGTTGTTGCTTTTATTATTGTTGCACATCCCACGTCAATAATAACTTGAGTACAGGTAGTAAACAACAATTTAAATGGCTATTTTATGGTTAAACAATAAATGATCTAATTCCGTTGAGATAATGTATCTATTAAGTATAGCATTTTTGAGATACAACTTTAAGATACAAATACAATTTTTTCAGATTATAGTTCTTCGGATTATAGCGAATTGTAATTTAAAATTCCAGATTATTTCGGGGAAAGTGCGGTGTGATTTTGTAGCTTTCCTTCGGTTACTTTGGTCGCCTGGAGCCGCCAGTTATTTCTACATTTGTATTCACTGTACAGTCGGCAGAGTAGAGTGTTGCTGTTGTTGCTGTAGTAGTTGTATTTGCCTTGCAAGAATAAATAAACAAGCCGCAAAGAACAACTACGACAACGAATACGAATAAAAATAAAAACATAAAGAGAGAAGAGAGAAGAGGGGAGGAAAGAAAAAAAAACAACGACGAAGATGAACCGGCAATGTCATTAAACCCTAAACAACAACAACAAAACTGAAACCAGAAGCGTTATGAAATAAAGAGCGAGAGAGAGGGAGAGAGCGAGAGAGAGAGAAACGAAAAAAGCCGGTTCAAAAAAGAAAAAAAGCAAAAAAATATATAAAATCGCTCTCTTACTGGCTCTCTTGGATTCAGGTTGAACGACCGACCTAGCCATTTTGTATCTGTGTGTGCGCGCTGTGTGCGTTTGCGCCTGTGTTGGTGCTGGTGTGCCGTGGGGATCAAGTGAGTCATTTTTTTATTACTTTTTATTTGATTTCGTTTGTTTTCCTGCTTTTGGCTCCGTTTTAACCTGCGATGGTTGCTTTTTGCCTTTCGTTGGCTACTTCGATTTTTGTGCACTTCCTTGTTGATCGCCACCGCACCCACACTCTCATACACGCACACACACTTTCTTTTGCATTCGTGCGAATAAGAAATTCTTTGTGTGCTTATCATAGATAGAAAGCAAAGCGAAAATATGTTCCATGGGGTGGACCAGTTTAGATCGGGAAAATTGGGCGTACTTCAATTTCAATTCTACCATATTATACTACCCGCATTCACCTGTTGCTGAGGAAATCAATAATGCAAGAATGTTAGTTTTGTGTTCCAAATATTCTCTATCTTTTATATATAACATCTCAGGTTGAAATCCTCTTAAATTAATCACTTTGCAGTGATGCAATGTCATATTCAAAATTTAACTAAAATGTATTACTTGAATAAAACATTTTTGTAGTTCACAAAGCTTAGAAGCTTAAAATCTGCAAAAATACGACTGGTTTTAAAAGTTACACATACGCCCTGTGGGCCGGAAAGCTCAAATTATATTCTTTAAATTCCTTTATAGACCTTAAATTGTAACTTGCTGGGAATGGGTCCGATTTTCCATACCTCCCAGGTCCACCCCAACCTTCCATACACATTAACAACAAAGATCCGCGGTTCTTTCTTTCAGCCAGAACTCTTGCCATCCCGCTCGCTCTTTGCACGCATGTTGACCTTGACTGTGACTTTCATAAAATTGGTCGTCGCTGTTTTTGCTGTTGCTGCCGCTCTTGAGCTTTGCCATTGTTGTTGCTGTTGGTCTTTTCTTTAGTCGCTTATGAACTTAATTCGGTTCTTTGAATATGTATATGGAGCATATAGGAGAGCCAAAAAATAAAAACAAAAACTAAGAATAAAATGTACACGCACCGATTCCGTTAGTCCGCTGCTTATGACCTTATCTTTTAGCCATTTTCAGCCAAATTTCTCTCCGTCTTTTGCATTAAGTCTATTTCCTGCCCAAAAAAAGAAATCTTATGATCGTAACTACATACATACATACATATGGATGTATGTACATATACATGTGTACATAAAGAATGTTTCTGATTGCTGTTTTTAGCAACGAAAACAGTTCCTAGATGGCTCATAATTATTTGATTTATGTAGCATATGAATTCATATGCAAACATTTCTACCTTTGCTTTTATTTAAATTGATTTTTCTTTTATCAAATTAAATAAAAAAGAAGTGAATTGTAACGTGGCAATGCCTTATATAATTTCTGCCTCAATTTAATAAATTGCCGCTATAAAACACTTTAATTTCCTTGTTTACATTTCAATTTATTTTAGTCGCAGGACATTTTGTTACATTATAAATGCATATAAATTCGAGGAAAATTTTTTGAATGATTCTCACATAAAACCCAATTTTTGCCAACCGCCGTGTTTTAGGTTTGTAGTACTTTGCCAAAGAATCCATCGATCATGACCTGAAAAATGAAAAAATAAGTATCTAATAAGTAAAATTTCAATCTTTAAATAAACAATATAATAGTTTAATTAACCTGGAGTTCGATTTTTTAAATGTTAACTATCCCTAATGAGAGGTAAATTCAAGATGTCAACATTATTTTAATAGTTTCCATTAGTAAAAAGATTTGTTTACTAGAAAAAATAAAAATATTAAAAAAAGTATTATTTTTAATGTAATATTTTCCAGTGGTGTTTTTGGTCAACAAACGTTTCCAGCCCTTGGTCACTAGCTAATTGTTAGCATGCTCACACACCTTATTTCCCACACTATCTCACAAACAGACATACACACAACACACAAACACCAAGATTTCGGCAAGCTCGAAAGTCAAAGCCGAAAAAAAGAGATTTCTGCTGCGCGCTTTCTATGCGAAAGTTCACTGAACTTGCCCTCCATACCAAAAGCCAAAAAAACGGAAAAAAGGTGGCAAAGCAAAATGGCTAATAAGCTGGAGCTGGCTAGAGCGAAGGGGGCTAGCGAGTGGGTGGTGTTGGCCAAGAGAGGCGGGTGAGTGAGTGGTAGGGGAGAGGGGAGAGGGGAGAGGGGGAGTGGCCACGCATTTGCTCAGCGGCGCATCAATTTCGAGTTCAATGTCAAACCACAAAAACGACAACGTCTCTGCCGCAGTCGCAGTCGCGGTCGCTGCCTCTGCCGTCGCCACAGACAAAGACGAAGGGGCGGGGGAAGAGAGGGGGTGGCACGTCAAATAAGAGCGTTGATTTCGCCCTTTTCGCAGACACTCACAACAAACCAAAATGTAAATCCTCCGTCTTCCATTAATCGAGTAAAAAGTGTGTTTTTTTAAAATTGATTTCTGCCTTCTTTGAAAATTTAAAATATTGGTCAAGAAAATCGACCCAGAATTCAAAACAAATGATTGACTTTTCTGCAAAGCCATTTTTTTAATATTTGAAAAATGACAAAAAATCTGGCAAAATTTACAAACCGAAATTTGAATGCAGGTTTTTAGAGAATTAAGTCACAAGCATTTAGAGGTATACCTTTTTAAAATCGGATAGAAAATAGAAAAGCTATAGAAAAGCTATAGGCTCTGAAGTGCAGGTTTTAGGTAACTTTTCCGGAAAGCCATTTTTTGAAAATTTGGAACTTCATGAAAAATTACCAAAAATCGACAAAAATTTACAAACCAAGTTTTGAATGCAGATTTTTAGAGAATTAAGCCACAAACATTTATAGGTATCCCTTTTTAAAATCGGATAGAAAATAGAAAAGTTATGGGCTCTGAAGTGCCGGTTTTAGGTAACTTTTCCGGAAAGCCATTTTTTGAAAATTTATGAACTTCATGAAAAATGACCAAAAATCGACCAAAATTTACAAACCAAGTTTTGAATGCAGATTTTTAGAGAATATAGCCACAATCATTTAGAGATATCCCTTTTTAAAATCGGATCAAAAATAAAAACGTTATGGACTTAGAAGTGCGGTTGTTTTTGGGTCTCTTTTTTGGAACAGCAGTATTTAAAAATTTGGTATTAGTAGTTAAAAGGAGAAGAAAATATACCCAAACTAAGGAGCTGTATTCATTAAAATGGGTCCAATTAGTATTGAAGTAAAATGTAAGTACATTTGGGGAAACCTTTAACTAGTCGACTTCTATATTTTTCGTGCGTGGAACTCGTTTAAAACGTGGAACGCGAAAGGTGGCGCTGTGGGATGTATCTTGCAGATTGTGGACTGTGGGCAGCGCTGCCAGCCTCGTCGACGTCGACGTCGACGTTAACATTGCCCGGGGGCGTTAAACTTCACGGTCATGGCTTTTTCCTTCTTATTCTCCCTCCTCTTGCCCCCTTCGCCCCTTCCGCCTTCTTCATCCTCCTCCAACCGCACTCTCTTTGCCCCGCTTTCTCTCCCTTTCGCTCTGCGTGTGATTGATTGTGACGCATTGCTGACCACTACGCACTCTCCTAGATTCTCCGCCCACTCCTCCTTCACCCCCCCTCCACTCTCTCCTATCCTCTTTTCTTCCATTCTCTCCATCTACTCTCCCTCTCCCACACTTGGTGAAGAAGGCGAATGACCGATAAAAGCTAACCACGCGCCAATCATTCGACTGATAAACCAGGCGACAGCAAAAAGTGAAGTAAATATCAAGAACTGTGGAGTGGGAAAAGGGGAGGAAGAAGAGGGGGCAGAGGAGGAAAGAAAAACTAAAGGCCTAGAAGAATCAGATACGAAAAGTCACTGTTGCCTGGTGTGGTATGCGAAAGATTACGAACAAGGAAATTGACCTGGGCATTACCAATTTTCAATTCTGCCACAAGCAGTCGAAAACAATCGGGAAGTCTTTGTGGCTGCGATGTAAATATAAAGATGAATCATGTGTTAAATAATCTTTCTGTTTCACAAATCATTTAGCTAGAAATTGTGAAAAAGTTCCACTTTGGTCATTTATCAATAGATTTTTTTGGAACTGTTTGAAAATCAAGTGGTATTCGACATATGGTGCCCTACCATAAAACTGTATTTCAGTGGCTTACTACTTTTAATGAATTCATGAAATATAATTTTTACATTAAATCTTAAAGAAAATTATATAAAAATATTAAAATCAAGAAATTATTAATAATACTTCTAATATACTGTTAGACCAATCATACATATGATACTAAGTCTGTTTGTTTACTTAACATTACACATTAGAGTGCAAAAAGTAAAACAGTTTTAAATAAGCCTTGTTGCTAATATGAAAATGCCAAAACTAACAGATATCTGAAAAACAAGTATTGACAAGTGAGCTTGAGAAAAATACCAGTAAACGGAGTATCTCAAGCGCGGATAAATCGATAATTCCCTTTAAAACGTGTCGCAAACTGCAGATTGCAATAAACGTAATAGTTAGTTTGCATTGGATTGGTTCGAGACCAGAAAAGAGCGGAGCAAAGCAGAGCAGACCCGGACTCGAACTCGGACCCGGACCCGTCGAGCATTCAACCCTAACCTCAGACAATGTTGAACTATGCAGAGTGCATCAGCAGCAGCCCTACATTTCGCTTCCCCTAAATAAAAAAGCGAATAAATGGGAATACAAAAGGCAGCGGCAACAATGGTGGAGGGGGATGGGGTAGGTGCCGAAGGAAGAGGAAGCAGCGGCAATCGGGAATGCCCTGTTGCCACATTACGTCACGAAGGAGCGACAGAGAGGGGCGAGGGCGAGGACGCGGAAGGAAAGGCCAACGACCAGCACACATTTCAGGCCGCAAAACAGGAGCGCAGGGGCATGTGCGGGGTGCAAGAAGTGGCGGGGAGATGCGGGGCAAATAGGGAGCACGGCGACCCTCGTCAACAGACAAGGGCCGGTCCCGAACGGGTGCGAGCGAGACAGACGGCGAGTTCAACAACCTTCGGCGACCCTGAGAAGAGGTCAGCAACCCCTACGTATACGTAATACGTGTCTTGCGTGCCTGTGGCTGTGTGTGTGAGCGTAGGACCTAAAGAGAGAACTCTCTCTTCGACAAACACACGGAAGAAGGGAAGGTGAACATTAGGGTGGTCCTTGTTCCACAGGCATCTAATTTGAGTCCCTTTTATTTAAACAAAGTATTTTCGAATCGCTTTCTTTTCTTAATAATTCAAACGATTCAGGACAAGACTACTTTTGAGCACTTACTCTTTATTAGTTTCAAGCGAATTTAATATTGTTTTTATATTCTAAGCACTATTGGGAATGGCAAACATAAATAAATAAATGTAATGCATTTGAAACCAATTTAGACCCTATGAAACTAATGCCATCAAAATACACATAACTACATTAACGGAATTAAGGATATAATATGAGTTACTTAAGGCATCTTGTGAAACAAAGGCTTAAAGCCTTTAATAGCTATTCACCACACTGGTCCACCCTAGTGAGAGACAGCAGCTGAAAGAGAGGGCTATAGGGAAATAGAACGAGACAAGCAGATGGGGAGCGATTGGAGGAGCAGCTTCTGCTTGGGGGTAGGCAAACTTTGGATGCGTTTGCGTTTGTTTTTTGCCGGTCGTTGCCCGAGAACGTTGGCGTCCGACGTCACCGTCCGACGTCGGCGTCCCAACTTTGGGGTCGTTGGTGGTCGTTATCCTATATACCGAGAAAAATCTATTTTTATTTGCATGCGCCCGGTTGCCTTTGGGTTTGCCTTTGCCTGTGCCTTTGGTGTTTTGCCGTGTATTCTCCGTCTCGTTTTAGGGGGACTTTTTGTTTTGGCAGGGGAAATCGGGACAGGGTGGCGGGTGTATCCCCCAGGATGAACCTGCCCTCGGCCAACTGTTGTTGCACCTGCCTTCGGGGATGGGGCTTGCAACAGGGTTACGCCACAGAGTTATTGGGATGCATTGAACAAATTCAGTGACGTTAGGGGCCCTTTTTGAATTACATTCAGACTTTGCTGTCCAATTAACTATTTAATCAATCTGCCCCTAGAGAAAAAGTCAAAATGTGCTAATCCAAATAACTCCCAGTGTCGTCTATGTAATTTAACTTGGTTTACTGAAGACGTATAAATTGAGTTATTAAGAATTATTTAAAACCAAACAAATATTAGTCATAAATCATTAGCTCCGAAAAAAACAGAATTAATATAGTTTGTAAAAACCAAGAATGTTAGGAATGGTTTTTGCCATCAGTTAAACTAGATTCATTTTTTTGACAGTGGTACTAGATCCATATACGAACATTATACCTTTGTCAAACTAAAAGTATTGTGGTTTAATTTTTAATTTTTTCTATATCTGAAACCTATCTTCATTTCTAGGCCTCCTTTAGTGGCAAATCTTCGGAGTTGTTAGCCCCCTTTTCTACTTAATTTATTTTTCTAGCTGTCTGCGATCGCCAGACTTTGCAGTTCATTTTGTTTTCGTTTTGCAACCGATTCTTCTTGGTTCTCTATTTATTTTTTCTCTTCTTCGTTTTCCTGGTGATGCCTAGCCCCTCTGCATTGCGTTACATATTCTTCCGCATTTTTGCAGTTGCAACAGGGATAAAGTGGGTGCTCGATATAGTGAACCCACAACAGACTCGGGTGTTATTGATAAGTCACTTGTTTTTAGGCAATATAAGTCCAAATTTACTTCAAATGATCACATTTTGTCGCACTTTTTTATAGTTTTATTAAAAGAAAGTGTTTTTTATATTATTGCCATTTAGAGAGTGTACTGTACTGAGGGAAAGACGAAGAGACTTGGGAATAGAAATCCAAGCAATGACCCGAGTTTGTGGTGAGAAGGAGAAAGCAGGTGCTGAGATTGTAAAAGTGGGCGTTGTAATAACAACAATGCGGGACATCCCTCGTTTAGAGGAAAACAAACATAAACAAAACAAACTTAAAATAAATATCGAAAACATCCAAAACTTATCATTTAACCCTAAAAGGAATACATTACAAAATTTCAAATTGAAGGCATTTATATTTTTCCAGCTAAATAACAAAAATAAAATGCTCTATAAAATATAAATCAAATCTAAATTAATAAATCACAAAGTCTAAAACAACACCACATCAAAACGAAAAAAAAAGAAAACAGAATTGCAAGTGTGGTGTGTCCATGAAACGTACTTTGTTGACCTTTCTGCCTCTGCACATGTATCTGTATGTGTACATACACACACATAATATCGTTGGGGTTAATGAAACCGATTGACACACAATGCGTAAACAACAAAAGCAGCTGCAACAACAACAATCGCTTGTAATGTACGTATTACATTACGTATCGTATAAGTATTTTATTTAGTACGTTTAGAATAGAATAGAGCTTTCTGTTAGTTTACAGCATAAAAAGTGTAAGCATAAGATATTTATTTTTGTTGTTGTTGTTGTTGCGCAATAACAACTTGTCCTTAAGAGCGTGTTGCTTAAGAGAGCCAAATCGAAAGAGAAAACTAATCAACTGTAAGAGATTTTATAACTTCTTAAGAGAGCGCTCAAAACAAATGCGCCATCTAGTGCAGAAACTATATTTTTAGCTGGCACCTCCAGTGTGTTCATCACACATAGAGGGCGCTGCGGGTTAGGGCACTGGCTAAATGCAAAGTGAAGACGACAACCAACGAGTCACAAGTTTAAGCACTTTCAAATATTTTATAAATATTTTTAATTTCGAATTAAAAAAAATTTAAAAAACTACAATAACTTATTTCCTCCCCATTTCTTTACAGCCAACAACATTTTGTGCTAATGCAAAGGCAACGTGTCAATGCAAAAATTGACAGCTTTGATATAAACTTTATTAAACCATCAAATCTGGCCGTGCTCAGATCGACTATAAACAAAACCACAACCCCAAAAGTTCGAACTAAAGATCGATTAAAGACTAGCAGCATCATCAAAACCATTAATTCAAAAAGCGGGAGTAACGAGCGGTGAGTTTTTGGAAGCTTTCAATACTTTTTCCAAAAAGAAAGTTCAAAACAAAAAGTTTGCTTTGGCACTAAAACAATTAAGCTTGAGCTTGAATTAAGGCACTTTTTTAAAATGTTAATTATATTAAAAAACTAGACTATGTATTAAAAAAAAATCAACTATGTATTAAAAATCTAACTAAATTTGGTTAGAATCTCTGTAGATTCCTAAGTCTTTCGATTTTAACCGAACTCACCTGTTTGTTGATGGATTCTTCCGCTGAATTTGTACGGCTGGCAGAACTTGAGCCTGAGTGTTGCTTTTAAGCTTGGAGTGTTGAGTTTACTGAAGAAGGGAGTTCGAAAGGTCCCAGACGCGCTCCTTGAAGGCGTAGTAAACGGCCACCGTGGCCCTGGTGGGGATAAACCAGAGCTTGCTGTTTGGCTTGCGCTAAAATATAAATAATTAAGCATATTGAAAAATCAAGGAATATATATGGACACTCACCCGTTCGAACTGCTCCGCGTGCTCGTAGTCGCGTCCGGCGATCAACAAGAAGATGCGAACGGCGTGCAGGAAGCCGAACATTCCCTGGACCATCAGGAGCATCAGCTCGATGCCGTAGATGAGCTGCATCACGTGGATGAGGAGGATGAGCACGCGCAAAATGTTGAAGGACTCGGCGATGGTCAGCACGTGGTCGTTGTAGGCCACCCACGTGTCGTTTACGAAGCGCAGAAAGCCGGCCAGCAGGCGCATCACATAGGGCAACAGTCCGATGAAGAAGACGTTGAGGTTGACGGGCACCTCGCATTCGGTGCCATCGGCCCGTGGCACCCGGAGATTGAAGCGATTCGGATGCGACATGCTGAGCATCGAGTAAAAGGGCAGTGCGGCCGCCATGCAGGAGCGGATCAGGACCGCGCACACGTTGCCCGCGAAGGTCAAGGCCAGGCGACGGCGCTTGAGGAAGCTGAAGTGGCCATCCTGTTGCCACTGCTCGTTGAACTGGATGCGCGGCTCCATCTCCATGATGCTGGGCACCAGGACGAGGGCCAGGAAGAGGGCCACCTTTACGCGCAGGCTGGCGCTGGTGGTCTGGTCCATGTCTGCCTTCTGGCGGAAGAAGTCGCCCATGGTGGGCACCGCCACGTTGTTCTCCCGGCGGCAGCGGCGCAAGTGGCGCCGGAAGGCGGTATTCGAGCCCAGTTGAGCGCGGCGAAGGCGCGACCTGTACGCCGACGAAGTGGAGCTGGAGCGTCCGGCCAGCCAGCCCGTCGATTGCTGGTCCATCCAATCGGTGTTGGCCCTGTCGCCGGCCCCGTCCTCGTTCATCATGGCCAGCTCTGGCTCAATCTCATCGGGATGGGGTCCGATCTCCGGCTCGCTGTTGCTGCGACGCAGTTGAGCCATCTTTCCTGCTCTGCTCTTCTACGGGTGGACAAAAGGGGAAGTTCTGGTCGGCGAATCTGTGCCAACAACCTTCGTTACACGGGGCAAACGCAAACGTGCACTGGAACAAAACCAGGAGTTGTCTTCTTTTGGTGCGAGTTTTTTTTTGTGCAGCTAGGAGAAAATTCTTAATAAGTCACACTTTATATATGACATTTATCACGAAAACTGATTTTTATCATCTATACCTTATTAGTTTTGAAAATATGAATGAACACAATGGAAGAAGAACAGAAGACTATTGTGAATTAAAAATAGAAGACTATTGTGAACTACAAAAAAGAGGGTTGCGTAAAGTCAAAATAATGAATTGGTTTGACGTTTGAAGTTCATTTTTAGTGTTGCCACTTTTGGTGTTGTCACTTTTAGTGTTGCCACCATTAGTAATTAAATTTTTCCTAGCATGAAAGCTAAGAATTGGCTTTCCTATCTTGCTTTTCTCTTATAGTGTAGCCTCATAAATATGCAATGCCAGGAGGCGAGACGCCAAGGGGGTGGTCGCTGGGTGGCGCAGTGTTCCAGTGGGCGGGGCTGCCTGTCGCCGCCTCTTCGAGCACACTCCAAAGTCCGTGACTTCGCTGGGTGGCGACGTCATTTGACATCCCCTTGCCCATCGTCTCCACTGAACTTTTGTGTAAGGCCACCCCACACCCACCACAACATGCACCACCCACCACCCCGTGCACCACCCACCAGGGGCTGCTGTCCTTCAGTCTGCGGGTGCAACGAACGCTGCCCTTTAACCTACATAGCACACATACCTGAGGGGTTTCCGCTCTGCGCCTCTCGCTTCGGCTGGGTATTTTCCTACTTTTTTCTGTTCTCGGGAGAGATCTGGGGTCTGGTGATGTGGGATGTTGGGTTCCAACTGAAGTGTGTTCCGGGCAGTGACACTGATGTCGTGCCAAACCAAACTCATGGCTAACTCGATGGATTGGATGGTGGCCAAATTCAATAAGCAAGGCTCTATTGATTCGTCTTCGGTATTAAACCAAAGGCAGAAGACAGCTGTTTTAATTTAGTATTGCTCAAATTGGCTTGGCACTATATTGATATGGTAACATTCGGAGTTTAAAGCAAGGTCACATAAAAATATGTTTTTTTTATAGAATTATGGGCATCATTTATACTATCTGTAATAAAAATCGGCTTTAATGTTGTTAATTTGTTTTATGTTGAACAATAAGAATAAGAGTAAGAAGAAATATTTTTATAGATATCTTACATTACAACTTTAATTCTTGGCAAAGAAACATTTGTATATTTTCCTATTGGGTGATTTATTTAAAGTTCTTATATAAAAATTTTATACTGTAATACTATATAGAATTTGTATTTTCTAATATAATCAATGAATATCATTTGATTTTGTCTCAAGTTAGTTAAACTTGGAAGAAAAGCTATTCAACTTATAGAGAATCATTGTATTATGATCATAATATATTTGGAACAATCTAGATACTCCCATAAAACAAAATGATTTATTGTATTTTGTGTCTCAAGTTACTTGGACTTGGGGAAGTTCCAGTTGGGGAATTTTGACTATATGCCCATTAATACACAGTCATACAACTGCGGGCATCTGCATGTGCCTATTACGCCATCGAAGGCAACAACATCAAAAACAAAGACATCAACAACAACAACAGCAACAATAACAACTGCAGCGACGGCGGCGACTGAAATATCTTCATGTTCATCGTCGCGTCGCCGTCGCCATATTGAACGATGGGTGGAGGGGTGGTGAAGTGGGGAGTGGGAAGAAGGGGGGTGTTGGGCGGTGGGCGCCAGCGGCTTGCGTTTGCCTTAGATTCTATTTACATTTCGAAGCACTGCTAGCTGCAGCGCTGTCGCTGCCGACGTCAACGTCAACGCACTATGGAAAAAACAAACCATATTCTGGCCAAAATAAATTTTTAAAAAAATATTTAAAATGTTTTACGGATAAATATATCTGCCAACTTTGAAATTATAAAATGGAAATGAAAATTCTTATATTATTTGATTCAAGTACTTACACTTTACAAGTTAGTGAAGTTGTACGGAATGATCGCAATTCAGGCAACAAAACCATTAAATGAATCCCCGTTTCTTGGCTGTTAACTATTTTTTGCCACAAAAAGTGGTCGTTTGCTCCATAGTGCGACGCCCGCCGACGAAAGCGAAAGGCCATTGTCCGGAATTTTGTTGACCTACTAAGGCAGCGGCAGAATGTAAAGTACGAGGCACGGCTACACTGTCATTGCCGTTTGCCGAAGTCGTTGAAAAGCTCACTCTCCTGGTTCTGTATGCTGAAAGTTTCGTTTTCGGGCAGCCAAAATACAGTGGTCTCTTTGAGGAAGGGAACTCTTAAAACGGCTTTTAAAATAAGAGTGCGATTCGGAAACTTTTTGGTGTGTCGATAGATATTGAAGTTTGAAACATAATCTTAAAATACATGAGTATAAAATAATATATGAGCAAAAATTCGTTTAAAAATGTTTAGCTAAGCTGACAGTTTAGCTTTTGGAAGTTTTCCTCTGTTTAATTACTATTAACTATTATATAGAAAGCATTATTGGAGTTCATACTAGCGAGTGTCTACTGCAGATGAAAAGCATAAAAAAAAACACTTTAAAAGCATAACTAATGCCCTGCATTTTCGATATCGAAATAGTCAGAGCGAGAGAGAGAGAGAGAGATAATAAACCAAATGAACTAGGGGGGCGCTACAGGGGGATAAAAAGAAATAGAAAATGAGCTGACTGCGCAACTTTTTCACCTAAAGTCATTCACCTTTCGTTCGCTCTCTCAAATGTTCTGCTCCATGCCTCTTTTTATATTTTTGTTTTATTTGTTACCAGTCAAGCTAAGCTTAAAAGTCATCTCTCTCTCTTTTCGACTGCGCCGCCAGCTTAACGCCTACACCAAAAAAAATATAAAAAAGAGAAAGATGGGGAGGGGGTTGGAGAAAAACAACAATAGAAAACGAAGCGTCAAACTTTTTTTGATTTTTTTGATGAGCAATAAAATGTATTGATGCACGGGTGTGCGTGTGTTTTTGTGACTGAGTGTCTGTGCTTTTTTTGTTTTTACTTTCTCTTGGCAAATAGAAAATGAATTACATGCAAGGCAATTAGAAGAGCTGCCAGCTGGTAACTGTATTTATGTGCGAATGTAAATAAATAACAACTATTGGTTAATGTTTTGCTTAAAACTAACATTTAAATGGATGTCTTTTGGGATTTTCAACATTTTTAAAAAGTTTTCTTTAAGTAAAGGTTTTAGTTAGTTTCAAAAGATAAATTATAGTAAGTCTCCTTATGGGGTTTCATGTTTTTAGGGGTTTTCCAACGATTTTTTAAGTTATAATAGGTAAACACTCTAATTTATATCTTTAGTTACTAAGATTCCCAAAAAAATATTAAACAAGTTAAAATACGTTGATCTTTTTTCTTATATTGCTTTTAGTGGTCTGAAAATGGGATTTCAAATGGTTTAAGATGCATTCCAAGTTTATCACTAATACGCAGTGTTGCCTTTTCAGATATTCACATGCATTCCAAGTTTATCACTAATACGCAGTGTTGCCTTTGCAGATATTCAACACTTCATTACCAAACTAAAGTGATAACATAATTTTAAAAATGATTAGCTATTGCGGTGTAAAATAACTAAGGCATTTTTGGGCTAAAAATTTCATTGCAAATCATGTCTTCAGGTGTCGGTCTTTTATGTTTTCATAAGCAAATTTGTGACTGCACTTCTGTTCAAGTGTAGTTGTTTTTAGTGGGTACATGTGTGCGCATATTCATTGTGCATTCAAAGCGGTTCACTTTTGCATATTCATAGTTGCGTGTGAATGATTCATGAGTTGCATTTAGGCAAACAAACCGCTTCTCTTCCGCTCTCTTTCTGTGAGCATAGCGCCCTCTCTCTTCACCGCTAGCTATGCTCTGTTGCACAGAAAGTTCAATTTGCAGCAGGCCCCCCTGCCGCCCCCTTTTGGGGTAACTTTGGCGAGCTTTAACCCAGTTTAAGGTCATTTCGAGTCAAAGAACGTGCTGAAAGAGAGAGAAAGAGAGACAGCGAGAGAGAAAGAGAGAGAGAGAGAGAGAGAAGGTGTGGGAGGGGTTGGGGTTCATTGCAGTTTGTTATTGGGGCTGTTGCGGGTGTTTCGTGGGTTCATGGGGCTTATGGGGTTTTCGCGAGTGTGTGTGAGTGCTGGCAATCCCTGGTCATCACTTGGCATTTGTCAAGGACTTTTCAAATAACACAATTGCATTTGCACCGAATCAAATAAGCAAACTGAGAGATGGTCTTTCATTTCTCCTATTTACTCGGGAAATGAAAATTTCCGTTGCGGTCTTGCCTTTTATTTGGTCTCACTAAATAAATATGATCAACTTCCTCAAAGCGCATTTCTCTCATTTCTGCACTTCACTGAAATTTATAATGATTTTTGATGATACTGATGATACCAGCTTCATTGAATAAAATTTCTCTTAATAAAATATTATATGTTGCTGCTGAAAAATAGCACTATTAATTGGCCGAAATTCGTCAAGTTCGGGTGCAGACCCACAACTGTGTACATACGTAACATACATATGTACATACATATCTGTCAAAAATAAGGTCACCACAGTCTTGACATTGCGGAACCAGCGCTCAGAAGGCGAAGACACCGGGTCGAAAGAAACCCAAGCCCACTACCCCCTCCCAAAAAATACTATGCTATAGTTTACTCGTCTTATCACTCGACGATTTAATGTTGTTGTATTTTTTGCTTTCGCGCCAACGTCGGCAGCGACGCCACCGTCGGTGATAATGAAATTGAAAATTTCATTGCTAATTGCGTTTAATTTTTATATTTGACCCAAATACATTTTTGCGGATTGGCATTGCCAAAAAAAAATAATAAAAGTAGAAAGCCGCGAAACATGCAAAGCGCGGGGAGAAAGGGAAAAGGGAGCGGAGGGGGAAAGAGAGAGAGAGCGAGCACGACTTTGTGGGATGGGGTTGAAGAGGTGAAAGGGCGGAAGGGTGGTTGAGTCTAGACTGCCAGGTACCTCCAAAAGTATCCCTTGCAAAATAGGGAGTTACCATACAAATAATGGGTTACTAAAATTAAATTAGGAATGACAGTATGGACAAATTCATAAGAACGAGTGCATAAGTTGTATTTTGAAATTGTATTTTAAAGTTTTACTATGACTTAATGCTATTTATATCATTTATGCACAATTTTCATTCGAAATTAATTCGAAAAACAATTAACTGTTATTTGCGATGCTAATAAATAAAAAACAAGAAAGGAAGGCTAACTTCGGGCGGAGCCGAAGTTGATGTACCCTTGCAGAATATTATGTACATTATATTCTCCAAAATTATTCATATGATGCATTCTTAATACTCATAAAAAATCCCAACTTCCTAACTTTACAAACACCAAAGTTATGGCATTTTCGATCAATCAGTTATATGGCGGCTATAGGATATAGTCGGCCGATCCTTATGACATTTGGTAGGTCGGATTGATTGGCCAAATATAAAACCCATAGAAAATCCCAGCTTCCTAACTCTACAAACACCAAAGTTATGGCATTTCCGATCAATCAGTTATATGGCAGCTATAGGATATAGTCGTCCGATCCTTATGAAATTTGGTAGGTCGGATTAATTGGTCAAATATATAACCCATAGAAAATCCCAACTTCCTAACTTAACAAACACCAAAGTTATGGCATTTCCGATCAATCAGTTATATAGCAGCTATAGGATATAGTCGGCCGATCCTTATGAAATTTGGTACGTCGGATTGATTGGCCAAATATAATACCCATATAGAGTCCCAACTTCCTAACTTAACAAACAGCAGAGTTATGGCATTTCCGATCAATCAGTTATATGGCAGCTATAGGATATAGTCGGCCGATCCCGGCCGTTCCGACTTATATACTGCGTGCAAAGGAAAGAAGGGTGTGTGCAAAGTTTCAATTCGATATCTTTAAAACTGAGAGACTAGTTCGCGTAGAAACAGACAGACGGACAGACAGACGGACAGACGGACAGACGGACAGACGGACAGACGGACAGACGGACAGACGGACAGACGGACAGACGGACATGGCTATATCAACTCAGGAGGTGATCCTGATCAAGAATATATATACTTTATAGGGTCGGAGATGTCTCCTTCACTGCGTTGCACACTTTTGACCAAAATTATAATACCCTCTGCAAGGGTATAAAAAAATCTGATATTAGAAAAAAACTTTAAAGAAAACAATATTTTGAATGCAAATCTTTTCCTTTAATTTTTTTTACAACATTGACCTACTCGGTAACTAATAACCAGAATAATATACTTTTTCGTATCTATGTTTCTTGACATGCTTAATTGATATATTGATTCTAGTTGAAATTAAACTTAGCTTAAAATGTTAAATGATCATATGGCTCTCCATTTCCCTTTTTGGATTTACCGCTGCTTTGTTGTTGCACACTCTCTTCTTATTCTTTTTCACAAGTGCAAGCTGCAAAATGGCAATAACAACAACAACGACGGGCAGCAGAAATCGAATAAACTGCAAAAAAGTGTTCTAAATATATGAGAAGTACACACGCACACATTCGCAGAATGACTCAAATGATTCACATATACGTATACGTAACATGAGAGCTCTATCTCCATCTCCCTTCCACCCGCATTTGCCCCCCATCGCCCCCTCTGTCACTCTGCTTCATTCGCTAGACATTTACAGTTCTTCGGCCGCTGTATCGCTCCATCTCGCTCGCTGAAATATTTAAAATGCAAACTTTTCTCTAGCCCCAAAAGAACAAAAAAAACATTCACACACACACGAAAAAAACCAAATCAAAAACGAAACAAAAACAAAGCAACAACAAACGCAGCGCCGAGGAAGAAGCAGCACACACAAAAAGTAGGTGAAAGGTCTTCAACCTTTTTGCATGAAAACAAAAATGCTGAATGGGTCGAAAAGGGGCGTGTGGCGTGTGGCGCGGGGCGTTGCAGTTCTATCTGAAATACAACAAAAAAGACCTGAGCACAAAAAACTGCCAGCAAGGCAATAAAATGTAAAACAAAAGTGAAAGAGCCGGCGGGGAAGGCGGAAAGGGGAGGCAACCAGAGATGCACTGTGAGAAAATCGGTAGCGAATGTGTTCGCCAACAAAATAAAATTATTTGCTTATCAAAATCATATTTTTAAACGGTCAAAGGTGTCAAAATTAAAGCTTTTTTTTATTTTATGATATTTTTTCTAATTTTAAATACTCTGAATGTCAAAGGACTATCATTGAAATTACTTTAATTATAATAACTACAAAATGTGTGTTTATTTTGTTCTTTTTAATTACTTTAAAAACCTTTCCGGTTATATTTGGTAAAAAGACTATAGATTGTTCGGGTATTCCGATTTTTGAAATATAATTTTTTCTATTCAATGTGCCTTGCAATTTATTTTGATCTTAAAGATTGTATATAATAAGCTGAGGACAGTTTTCCATGTGTGTGGGGGCTGTGTTTTTTCGCGAAGGAAGGGCAGGGGGTGTTGGGCAAGTGACCGACAGACCGAGCCACTGCATTTAACTATTTTTAGCCTTCCCAGTCGAGCACTCTCGCAAACTGGGAAGCGAACACAACACACAGGCGCACGGGGGCAAAGAGGACTTGGACCTATCCCAATGGCCCAGCTCCGTGGGGCAGGTTCAGTGCGGTTCAGCCGAGTTCAGCCCACCCATTCCCCTCCCCGCTTTCCCACCGTCCCATTCTCATGCTCATTGCGCCTCGTTTTGGTTCACTTGAGGTTGAAAATCGCACAGATGTGATGTACATTATTCGCTTATTCGCCTTTTTGCAACGAAACGAGCGAGCTTTTCCTTTCCGAGAGAGCCAGCGAGAGAGTTCTCGTTCTCTTTTGGCTTGGCTGGCTAATGCCGAACTAGTGCTAGTGCTAAACTTTGTCCCTCACCGCGACCCTCAAAAGCTTTATATTTTGGCGCACAGACAGACAGAGACATTGATTTCGGGGAAGGGGAGCTGTGGTGGGAGGGGTGGTTATCTAGAGGGGGGCCTGGGACAGCTTTTCCTGGATCGCACAAAGGAGCGGGAAAGCTGCTGCCAAGGCTGCGTAATTTTAGCAACGACCTGGGACATAACGCTAAGCCGGAAACCATGTAAATGACTCCTAATTTGCGCGGGCTCTGTGCGTTTTTTATACCCTTGCAGAGAGTATCATAATTTTGGTCAAAACTGTGCAACGCAGTGAAGGGGACATCTTGTTTCATTGCTTTTCTGGAAATATGCTCTTTTCTACAAAAAAATGTATCTTATTTAAAGACTTCGATCTTAAATCCGTAGAAAAATGCATTTACTTTTAATTGTAATTGTCTACTCTATTGTTAACTAGCGCAAGTAAACGTGCTATCAGTGCTTAACAGGCACTTTGCCTCGGAATAGAAGCCTTTGTTAAGGGATGAGGTGAACAGGCATCTACTAAACTGAAACTCCATGTTAAATATTGTAGACAACTCCTTACCTGTTATCAGAAGCAAAACAGGCACATAGCCTCGAATTCAATGTCTTTGTAATATGTGTAGGTAGTAAGTGAAGCTAATAATTAATTGCAAGGTATCGCTAATACATCTTAAGCCTACTAAGTTCTATCTAAGTATTAGATATTCCAAAATCACAAAACTTATAACATTTTACCCTATTATTCAATAAAGCTATATGAAACACACTTTAACGTACCTGTTGAGAATGTTAAGATAAAATTTAAATTACTTTATTTAGTCCTGGTAGCTTAATTTGCCATAAGAACTCTTTGTGTTAGTTAAGCCTGCACCTCTTTTTTTAAATTAAATACCCGGAGTACCAAGCAATAATAATTAAACATTGTTGACGGGTTTTTCTTTATTTCCACTCACATTTTACCCGACTTCATTATGTAATTAATCTTTATCTCTTTGTTGCAGCCATTTTCATTTGAGTGAAACGCCAGACTTGGTCGCCTCCTCTTCGCTGTTGTCGTCAGCATTCGTGGCATCCTCCGCCGCCTTGGTAAATGCGGTAAGTGTCAAGATGGTTTTTAGCCGCCATCAGCAAAAACTCTTCCCCCAGGATTTTTAATTATCCTACAGCCAAGAATTTGGTTATCATCGCTTTGAGGTGGCTTAAAAAATGTATTACCCAGATGTGTGGAATGCACACTGCATCAAGCTAAATGTCAGCGAATCAATCAAGGGATTATAATAAATAATAAATATAAATCAGTGATTAGATCAATTTAAGCTGCCTGATGGACTCAATTACTCGGTAGTTCTGTCAGTTTGTGAATGAATAAGGTAACAGCAAATCGATGAACTAAATCATAGCCACAGCCAAGGCGGTAATCAAAACGAAGGACATGGGATTGTTGTTAGACGAATTGCAAAATAATTGTAAAGGCGAAGGATAGACGGACTTGGGCCTTTTAATGTTTTATATTTATTTTGATATTTTCTGTTATTTAACTGGCAAAAAAATATAATTTATTAATTAATGTGCAAGTTTTACAAAGTATATTTTGTATATAGCAAAACATGTTGCAAAATACTTAATTTCGTATACGCAATTTTTAAAGAACTATGTTAAGTATACGTAATATTAATAAATATTCCGTATACCAAAATTGTCCAGACTACCGTCCAAATAAATATATCCTGTTACTAAGAACTGCAGCTAGGTATACGACATAATTCATTACTTCATTACGTATACGTAATTTTTAAGAACTTGTTAAGTATACGTAATTTTATACAATATTACTTATACGAACATTTTGCAGAATACTGTCCAAAAAAATATTTCCTGTTAATAAGAACTGCAGTTAGGTGTACGACATAATTCAATACTTCATTACGTATACGTAATTTTTAAAGAACTATGTTAAGTATACGTAATTTTTTTGTATATTACGTATACGAAAATTTTCAGGGATACCGTCCAAATAAATCCATTCTGTTAATTAGAAGTGCAGTTTATTTTAAATCTACTATAGATACATCGTGATATTTTGCACAATCACGCATAGTCTTCACCTGCCTTCCAAGTCCTGTTATCAAGCTAAATCCCGTTACCGATTGCCCAGCTGGTTATCGATAAAGTGCAAGAGCAGCAAAAACGAGAAAAATCCAAAGGCGAAATAGAAGCAAAGTGAACTGAGGCAAACAGCGAAGAGCAACAAAAAAAAAGGAAAACAACAAATGTGCACGGCTGTTGTCGGTGTGACCGAGTATGTGTGTGAGTGTAGAAACTGTGCCAATGCCCTGACAACGGCACAAGGTGATGATGCAAACTGCAGCCGGCTGCAGTCGCAGTCGCAGTCGCAGTCGACGTCGCTGTCGCAGTCGTCGTCGCCATCGACGCCGACGTCGCAGTCAGTGAGGCAGTGACGCCAATTGCCATGATGAAAGAGCCAAAAAGCCAGTGGCACAGTAGGAGCGACTACTGGTGGCTCGGTGGTGCAGTGGCTCCCAGGGTAGGGGGTGTTGGTGCTGCGGAATAGTTGGCGATGCGTTGGTGAACATGCAATGACGCGAATGACACAAACACCGATACAGCTGCGGGCGCACCAATAGCAGTGCAACTAGTTGTTCTGGCACTAGATTATATTTATTATTTGAGTTTTGAAATATGTTCTTAATATGAAGTTACACTACATTAATATAAAGTTTGGTGTAGTATTGATGATAGTATTATGAACTAAATGCCAACTTAACAATTAAGACATTTATTAGCCATACACACTCAAAAATTTTATTGAGCGAACATAATCGTTTGGGGTCACCAAACCATATTTTCTGCCCATTATAATTTGGCCTAAGACTAGTTAATCAATGTGTTACGATAAGTTATGATGGGATTTAAAACTGTGTAAATCTCTTGCAACTGGTTTTTTACAAAGTTTTATTTTTCCGCACGATATGGCTTAGTAAACGAAAGACCTATTTGCACAGCCATTAGTGATATTACGATGGACGGCGGTGTGTATGCATTTGTGTGTGCCTGCATGTAATCAGCGACTAGGCGAGCAGCGTCGAATGGAGGCGGAGCAGCCAAGTCGGTGGTTACCTCCTTCTCCTCCGCCTCCGTTCCCGAGTGTTGTGGAGCATACCAGGAAGGCCGGGCCATGTCGAGGTCGGGCAGGGGGGAGCTGAGCGGGGCAGGGAGCTACGGGGCAATGGGGGCTTTGTAGTTGCCTTTGCTATTTGAGTCTAGTATGTTGCATGCAAACAAGGAAGTGCAAAAATTTCACGCTTTGCTAAGGAAAACACAAGACAAAAAATGAGGTGAGGATGGGGAAGGGTTGTGGAGGTGGTTTTGAAGTGTGGGACACACTCGAGTGTCCGTTGGGAAGTGGATTTTAAGTGTTTGACAGACCGACGTGTTCAACACTCCTTGAATGTGGCAACCCCCCCTTTGCTCTACCCCACTGGTACTTCTTTGTAACCAATACCTCCTTGGCAACTTTGACTTATGCAATGGAAAGTGGCTGAAGCCAAAATCAATGTGAAGTCTTACCACCACCAGGGCAATAAACGAACAGGGTTTTACGAAAGCCATTGGCAGTAACCTCGGACATATGGAAAAGGTGCCAACAAGAGTTATGAGAAGTCGATTTTGCGGATTTCTTAACCCCTTAGATGTCTCTCCAGTTCTTAGAAAGTTTGGAGTATGAAATATTGATTGTCGGGAATAAATATTCAATATTTGACTTAAGAAAATGTAAAAAAGAAACATTTATAGAAAAATATTACATTTTCCCAAGTTTTCTTGACTTTTAAAAATTCAAGAATCGGTAAATAAAGCTGATAATTTTAAAAAATTTACTAAACGGTTATTTGTTTTTTTATTTTAAGTTAAGTTAAGTTTACCAGGGTAGCCACACTTTTTGGAAACTCTACATTAAGCTCCGTACTTTTCTACTTGCCGATTTCCACATAGCCGAACATTTTCCTGTATTTGCTTCAGCTATTTCTGTTGCGCGTTGGATTTTCTCACGAACTGCATTTGTGATGCGATGCGAATTGAATCGGTTTTTGAAATCGGATCGGCAATTCTTTTTTGTCGTTGGCGCTGCTCGGGCGCCATTGACTTGTTGACCGAGCGACTCTGTGAGCGAAATTGAAAGTTCAATAAACTTTCATGTAATCTCTGCGATATTTTTCAGAAGCTTTTATGATCTGAACAGATTTTTACCATGGGCTATGCTATAACTTCGATTATTTCTGCCTCTTTCGCGGGCAAAGAAAGTGAATGGTAAAAAAGGGCAAGTACCACAGAGAAAGAAAGAAAGACAGAAATGAAATGAAAAGAAATTACATAAAAGTAACAACGAACTGTTTGCGCATGAACAAATCCCACAACAACAACACTAACATGGAATGCCAATCAGCAAAAGCAACAACACACTGTTAGAAGCAACGAAAGCGGCAAGGAGTGAGTGAGATAGAGCGATCGCTCAGTGAACTTGCATTATGCTGCGTTCTGCTTAGCTGCTCTATAGCCATCTCCCTCTGTTGGCTTTCACAACACAATTCCCGTTCGTTTTGACGACTCCACTTCTCTCTCACTCCTCTCGCTCCCTCCTCGCCGCGCTCCTCTCTTTCACGCTCTTGTAAAATTGGGTCAGCCATTGAACCCGTTGCGTTGACGCCGACTGCGCTGCCTCTACCGACTGCGCAGCCGTTCTGCCGCCGCTTTTTCTCTTCTGCTCTTCGCTTTTGCATTTGCTTCTGCTTTTGCTTCCTCACGTGTTCTTCCTCTTCCTTATCACTTTTCTCGTAACATCGCGTTGATCAGCCTCCGCCTCCCAAAAACAAAAAAAAACAGCTGCGATCTCTCTCTCTCTTCCCCCGAAAAAAAACTTAAGGTTATGGTCAACTCGTAATGACCGTCAGATTTTGACCCCTGTCCGAAAACCCGAAAAAGAAAAGAGTGAAAAGTAAAGCGGCGAACAAAATAAGCCAAAAACATACCGAACAAAATTTCACTTTCACATCAATTACGTTGAAACTCAGACGACTCAAAGGTTTTTGTTGTACTGTACTTACCAAATTGAAACGAAATTAATACACATCACACATTATATGTAATGCCACATAAAAAGAGATTTACTTTGGTATTCTCAAGCTCCGAATTTTGTCTGCACAATAGATTGTCATACACTTATTGTAATTTGTAACTTTCCGTCATGAAAATGTATCTTTAGCATGATCCCTAGAACAACATGGATACATTTATTTTGTTTTCGAAAACAACTGTCGGTAATCCTATTTCATTAAATATATTTTAATATCTATATATTTTTTATTGAGGGACATTGAACAATTACCGTTAACTGCGATCGTTAACTCTTTGGCGCTAATCAGCGAATCGATTATGTGTATGTGTTGGTTTTTTTTATGGCCCTGCAATTGCTGCCAAAAAAATTGGTGGAAAGATCTTCCACTTCCATTTGGAAACGCTTTTTAACCAGCTACGTTTGACGGTGTCAACGAACGTTTAATGGCCCAACAACAAAAACTCGTCGCCCTTTTTACAGCAACAACAGCAACATCGAGCTTACCCAAAACTGGTAGACAACCAAAATGTCAAGGGAAAGAGACAGAGTGAGATAAAGAGAAAGAGTAAGAGGGGGCTAGTGAAAGGAGGAGGGTCAAGTAAAGCTCTGCATACTCTTTCTGGCTTTTTATTAATATTGCTTATGAGAAACGTACAGTCCGTACGTAGTTCAATTACAATTAAACTTTCCTTTTCTAAGAAATTAAATAAAAAATGCCTCTTTACATCCTTATATCAAAAGGAAGCATCGAATTATTGAAATGGTGTTAGCTGTGGTTCTATGGGTTTCTCTATTATTAAGTGAAATCGATAGGTAGTTCCTTGTTGAAAGCAAATAGGTTCAGTAGGTAAAACTTTTTTAGCAGGGCTCTCAAATATTTAGTACAATTGATAGGTGGTGTCTTTAGAACTTAGTAGAAAGTAAATAACTTGTAAAACTTGTCCTACGGAATGCTCAATTATTCAAAAGAAATGCAAGGGACAATGCAAGTTAGGAACAATTGAGTTTTCCCCAATCTGTGTCAGCTTTTCATAATTTACGAAGAGTATTCAAGAGTTAAGTCGTCGCAGACTTGCTTGGGTTGTCTGTTTTATGATAGCTTTCCTCGAGGAGACACCCTCCCCCTCCCCTCCGCGGCACACGTCTGTTTGCGACTTGTAAATGATGGCTGTTCCTAGACCAGCCCCCTCCCCCCGAAACGCACACCTATCACCCACCTTTGGCACCACCCAGCAACCAACAAGGCACAAAAAACCGGTTACAGTTACAGTTCAAACATCTCTGGCATCGTCTTTTTCGGGGGTCAAGCCCAAACTTACACACATACACGAATACGACTTGCCACACCTTGGGGCTCCATCCACCCTCCCCCACCCCTCTCTTTCTGCCCCTCTCTGGTCCATCTTTATCTGTTTCTGTCACCCTCTTGCGCTTTCTCCCTTTCTCTTTCTGGCCCCCTCTTTTTTCGTCATTCTGACGCCCTTTATTTATTTCTTATTTTTTCGGGTAGCTTAATTTTTGTGCGTTGTTGTTTCTCCAGAAAATAAACTTGAACTTGCCCGTTCACTTTTACTCCAAAAAAAGGTTGAGAGTGTGTGCGTGTGTGTGTTACTGTTTCCCATCACAGTTAATTGGCAGCCGCCCCTCCCCCCTCGCCAACACCACCCCCGCGCAGACACCGTCCATGCTCTTGCAGATGCTTCAGCTTGATTACTAAACGGATGAGTCTCCTCTTTGTTGTTTTCTGATTTTTTCGGAGGCCTCATCATGGCCGTTGATCATGAAAATTTTCAATTCAAGTTTAGGTGAAATTTAATGCGTCACCGCAAGAGCGGGAGAAAGAGATAGAGAAAGAGAAAGAAAGAGGGAAGCCAAGATCAGAGCGAGGAAAGTTTTTGGTTCTTTTTTCGGTTGGTGACATCTGTTATTGCACTGTAAAGGATTAACAACCCGAAATATAATCAAACATAACTAAAGTATGAGTTTTCATTTCAATTGAAAGCTTAAAAGCGATCTTTATGTCAATAGTGAAGAAACAACTAAAGAAACATTAAGTGGTGCCCCGACTTAGACCTATTATTACCCATCTGAGGAGTTACCATATGGTTAGCATTATGCTTAAGGACCTAAAAGATGCTTAATAGTATTGTCACCACATGGTTCCTCTTTATTTCCCACTTTTGCAATATGTTCTATTACTGATTGCATGCTGTTTGCAACCAAAAATTTCGATTCCTTGGAAACATGAATGTGGAAATGTCATTCGTCCCTACATTAGTTTCCTTGGATAAATATAGGGAGGCTGGAGGCTATATTCGGCGGTGGTACATCATTCGCTTTGCATTGACCCATTGAAATGGTAATTGCATGTTACCACATAGGGTTATGTTAAATTGGGTGAGTTTCCCTCACCCTCCTAAGTGCTTTTTAGAGTTACCACCACATGGAGGCTGTGTAGTTGGCTCGTTTGGGCAATATGTTCTTCTTCTTTGGAGGACGAAAGTAAAGTTGTGAATTGCTTGTTTATTACCTTTCTGGCCCTAATATGCGGAAGCATTATTTGGCAGTGAATAAACATGGTAGGATTGCTTTTGGTTTGACCCACTGAAATTGTGAGGCAACTACTCAGTGTTGTCACTACATGTGGCGTTGCCAGGCCTTACCCCCAGAGTTACCACCCACATATGGCAAACATTAGGCCCAGTGGGTTGCCATCGCCCCCTCCCCCTTTTATATGTATGTTTTATAGAGTTGCCACCACATGGTGTCTGCATATTTCGCATTTGTAGCAATTTATTCGGTTTCTGTTTGCTCATTGCGGCACTGTTTTACTTCACTTCCCGGTCCTCCCCCACTTTCATCCACCCCCTCCCCTGAATGTATGGCCAGCGAAAGTTTACTGGGACTATGACCGCTTAGAATGTCTACACAAATACACCCACGTCCGCACAAACACAGACATGTGAGCATATATGTATAAGTGTAGGATGCACATGTGTGCAGGAACCAGAGTCTGGAACTTGAAAGCACCATTTTTTTTTTCGTTCACTTCATGTGTGTGTGTGCTTTGCCCCCCAACATTTGGATGCCCCACAGAAGTGTCTGCCAGTTGAATGGCAGTGGCAGTTGCGTTGCACCACTACCCACCCATCCACCACCCCCCCCACATATGTGTGTGTGGGTGCTTATCTCAGAGTCGTTGCCTTGAATGTAGGGCAGTAGTCGGCACTCGACAGTTGCAGTTGCTGCTGCAGTTGTTGCCAGTTGCCTGTGTTGTTGCAGTTGCAGTTGCAACGCAATGCAATGCAGGCCCCAGACGCACACACTCACGAAAAACAAATACTCTTAAGCAAGCAACACGCACCCCCACCCCTAATCGTATCAAAAATGCATGATATGCCGCACTTAATGATACCCTGCAGTCGCAGAGCCCCCAATTACAATGCACGACAGCCAATTGTTATCCTTCACTATGAAACATGACTATATTTACACAGATGTATATAACCTCATCGGCGAAAAACGATCCCATTGTTAGAATAACCCTTTACTTTTAATGTTCAACTGAACAGATAATTCGATATATATAATCCCATTGAGCAAACAAAATTGAAGGATGAATTTTTTGAAAAAAGCACAGGTTATTGATGCACAACTTTTCAGTAAGGTTTATCATAGAAAATAAAATTTGAAAAAATTTTTTTTCATTATATCTATTGGGAATTCAAATACTGTTATGGATGGTGCATTACCACAGGGTAGTAAACAATATGTGAGCTAAGGATTTTGTCACAAGATACTTTTTATAAAATGAAACACCATTTGAAAATTGACCAATGATCTTCTATTTAGAGACTTTGGGGTTTCATAATTGCTGCGTTTCCAGGGTACCTAATAAGGTTGCTTATATCTACTTCGGCTTTACTATTTTTCTCTAACATTGAAAGTGCGATATGAAAAGCGATAAAAAGGGAAGGAAACGAGAACGACTAGGCGAGGAATATCGAATAAGTGAGTAAGAGGAAGGGGAAGGGGAGTACGAGATAAAGTTGAAGTGCAATGGCGCGATATTCCCAGTATGTGTGTGTATACCCTGTAAAGTTTAACAGTCAAAATTTCCCTGTAAAGTTTAACAGTCAAATTTCAGGACGAAAGCAATCTATAACTGTAATAAGGAATTTTTGTAAACATTTTTTATTAGTTAAGTCTCTTCAGAAGAGCTTAAAATCAATTTATTTCAAATACACATTTTCTTCCATTTTATTTTATTTTAAGGACCTTTTTTTTACAGCTCAAGGGTGCTGTGCAGTCCCGAAACTAGGTCTGGTTAATTATTTTATTATTTTCTACTTTCCTTTGTTCAGGACTCAAAGGAACTTGACATAAGGCTTATATTAAAAGTGATTTATTGAGTTTTCTATATTTTCCATTAGAGGATTTTGCCATATATTACTAAGACGCTAAGGAGCTTACATTTTCCAGTGTTTTTTTTTTATTTTCCTTGGCAATTTTTAAGCTCTTTTTCTCTTTCATAATTTTTCATCCGCAAAACGTCAGTTTTTCTGCTTCTGGTTCCTGTTCCCTTGGCCATATCTTCTTCTTGCTCGTTTGGGCTGCAGTTAAAAATACAAAATTAATGGAGAAAGAAAAGCACTTCGAACTGCATCGAGCCACATAAATAACAAGCGCCAAAACTATTTTCAGCAGGGGGAAAACCAGGGGGAGGAAGTGGCCGACGAAGTAGCCACAAGAAAGAGGAGGGCATGAAAATAAAGTCAGCGCCGTCTGTGTAAATAAGGCACAGAAATTGGGTTAAAAGTTTATAGAGCAATGCGGTGATTTGTCTATCTAGCTATCGCTATCTCTATCGCCTGTCCCGGCTCCCTCTGTCCGTCTCTTTCTGCTCCTCTGAGCGGCGTGCGTGTGCGTGTGAACGTATGTGTGTGTGTGTGTCATATCAGTTGGAGTGGTTACATGGTCGAAGGCTGCGCCAGTTTCTAATGGCCGAGACAAGTCAACGTGCTTCACCTGTGCCACCTGACAACCACGACCGGCGCTTAACCCGCGTCGCCGAGCAGGAGGCATCAAGGGGTTAAGAGTGGGCCACTTACCCCCTGCCGGTGGGCCAAAACCAACAAATAAGCTGGCAAACAGGAAGAATGCGGCCTGCTTTGTGCCCACTCGTTGGGGAGTTAATTCAGAGTTCAGAAATGCAAACAAGCCAAAGAAACGGGCAGAAAGGAAAGCTGAGACAAAGCAGAAGCCGCCAGAAGACGGAAGAAGGAACCAGCTGGGTGGGCAAACTAACCCAGATCCTGAAAAGGCAATAAAGAACAAGCTTACAAAGAAATGAAAACCAAATAAATATATCTAAAATAAGTTCTCATAAAAAAGGCAATTACAGAAATCAGCAGGAACATTCAAGGAAAAGAATTAAGGAGAAGGCGTGGGATGGAAAAATCTTCAGAAATCTAGGACAACAAAATAATAATCATAAAACATTGTTGAAAAACTTTATATTTCAATATCCATAAAAATAAATTTGTCTTTCTTTATGACGTTGTTTATAGTTTTGGGATAGCAATAAAAATATAATTGAGTTTTTCTAAGCAATGAAAAAAACGATTTTTTTTAATTTTAGCTAAACTTTTTTTATTACAACAAAAATGCAGTTTTTCATGATTTTTTAAAAGCACCCAAAAATACCAGAAAAGTGTAGGTATGTAGAGAAAAGTTAATGTACAATCATATGTAGGCTATGGAAAAGCCAGATAAGAAAACTCCCGAAAGAACGGAGATAGAAGGAAACACCGGAAGCGTGACCACCCACACATCTTCGGTTCCCAGAAGAAACCAGAGAGGCCCGAGGATCACACAGATGGCCAGAAGACCACCCAGCCGCCGAAAAGCCATTTTCCACACATGGAAACATTCAAGGAATTCGGGCCCGAAAGGCGAGGAAAAACCCCGAAAAGACACATCAATAGAAAATGCAAGTGGAGAGGCATGGCATGGATAAGAAATGAAAAACACCAACAGAAGAGAGCCAATAGCAAGGCAATAAAAAACAACAACAGCTGAGGGAAATAATAACAGCGTGCAAATGAAAAGCTGAATGCTAGAGAGGGATAGATAAAGGGGGGGATTGAGAGAGAGGGAGCGACGGAGAGAGAGCGCTCAGCAGTGGGTCAAAGACCTGTAGGAGGTCGTTTCAGCCGTTGCAGTGGCAATAGGCAACGTACAATACCATGGCAAACGGTTGCCGTTGTTGTTCTTGCATTTGTTGCGATGGCGGCAGATAGCACACACACACACACTCTCACACTCATACATGTCTATTGAATAACGACGTCAGCAGCGCTGCATTCGAAGAGCTTTTACAGTTTTTGACTCTCTCGCTCTCTGCTCTTCTAATGCAAGCCAGCTGTCGCTGCTTCTTCTTCCTGCACGAAATACGAACGTCACGTCACGACGAAGTTCAGCCGAAGGAAAAACGAAATCAAGAGTGAAATGCAATTCTAGGAGGGGGAGTGGGGGTGGGGAAATAACTGCATATGGCACGTAAACATGCATTTCAATACAATATAGCTGTCCGTCTCTTTCGCTCTCGTTGCAGACATGCCAGGCGGAGGAAGGACAAAGTTCAGCAGGATCACACTACACAGGTGAGTCGACGAAGGACTTTTTATTTGTGGTATTTTGAAATCCCACAATATGGTATTTAACATGCTAATATTGGTTATTTTTATTAACATAACCTTATTTTAACACTCAAAATGATTATTATACATTTTAAAATGTATTTTATGTATTAAAGTTTTAATTATTTTCAAGCGTAATCAATCATCATTCCAATTTCGATTTATTTTGGTTTATTAAGTTATAACTAATGTACAATAAAAACAAAAACTTAAGCAATGAAACCACGGGACAAAAGCTTTCAAACTGAAATTACTCATACGACGTGTTGAACCACTTTCGAAGAAAATTCTAGACGTCTGTTAGGAATAAAAATGAATTTTTTAAGTGAACCAAAAGTTATTATCTTTTCTTTATCTTTATCTTTATTTTTAACTTATTACGTTTCTGTACAAAATAAAGGTTATTAAAAAACGTATATAGTTTAATTATTTCTAGGAAATTTAAACTCTGGCATAATTTCTTATTAATGCTTTATTATAGAAAAAGGGAATTAAATGAAACACCGATTCGTTATCTAGTTCTTTTAACTGATAACAAATACAGATTCTCCCTAGCCACATATAACTTTTCTTTCAGGTAACCTTTCGTACTTAATTGGGTTTTCTTCTGTAGAAAAAAATATGATTAATTAGGAACTGAAATTTTCCTTTTCAATAAAAATCCAGGAAACTTATGCAGATTCTGCCCACATTTCGTTTTCCTTTCGGTAACCTCCTCCACTCAACTGCTTTTCGTCTGTCTGTCGTGGGTTTTTCTTTCTTTCCTCTTTTTTTGTCGGCATATCATTTTTCTTTCGCGTCGAATGCTTTATGTGCCACAAGAGCTGCTGCAAAACTTTTCCGCTTTTCACGTTCAACGACGACGATCGCCGTCACCCAATGCCCCTGCCGACCCCCCCTCCACCACACCCCTGCCATCTTGTCGTCGATGTTGTTTTCCTTGTTTTCCCGCCACCGTCGTTTTTGCACAGCTCGTTTTCTTGCCTGACTCCATTTGCGCAACACATTTTGCGGTGCCACGGCGTGGCAAGGGGGGAAAAGGGGGCTTCCACAGGGGGGTGCATCATATGATTTGCAATTTCCATTGCTTTGCTGCATGGGCTGGTTGCGTAACCCAAAAGTTAATGCCACATAATCATGGCTGAAGTTGCAACAAACGCTGGCCGCAATGGGAAATGGGGAAATGGTTGGGGAGGGGCGGGGATTACCGGGAGTGGGGTGGGGGGGTTCGACTAACACGCCATCTTGCCGATCGTCGCTTGCAGTTTTTTTTTTTCAGTTTCATTTAGTGCAACGTTTTTCCTGCCACTTTCTCTCTATTCGTGGCGATGTGGTAATCGGCTGCCCCAGCGATTCCAGTTGCACTTTGCTTTTGCTTTTGCTTTAGCCATTTTTATGCTTTTTTTTCCCGCTCTTTGCCGGTGACTTAATTTTTGTTTTGCCTTGCTTTCCATGAAAAACGGGTTTCGCATTTTCTTCCCTGCCATGCCAAATGTTAATGATGCTCGTTGTCTGGTGCAGTTTTTCCTTTTTTTTCCTTTTTTTCTCACCTTTTTAGCCACACAGATCTGGCTGGGACTCTTGGCCAAACTTGGCTTACAAGGTGATTACGTCGGCAGGCAGCTGCGTGGCTACGAATCGGGCAAATAGTGATGATTAGCGCGGATTTGCAAGCCCTAGACCTCTGAGGGGCTGCAAGGCTATAAATTGGGGTTTAGTTTCCCAAGGGTTGCTCCAAACACCTACTTTTTACCTTAAATACGTTACCTTAACAACATCAAAGAATGAGTACATACAGCATAGCTATATCTGTCATCGAGAAACCATCATATTTTTGGTTATTAGGAATACTATACAAAACCAAATTAAGTTGCAAACAGTTACTAGCCATCCTGTTTATGTCTACTTAAGATTATTAAAATTCTAATAAATTACATACCAAATTTTATTGCTAATTCTAATATCTATTAGAGGCTTTTAATTTGTAAAAATCGTAATCTTTATATAAATACCAAAGGAATATGCATTGCAGTAGGCAAAAATATTGGACTATGACTTTTTTGATATAAGTACTGATATTTGGAGAAACAATTTGTATATTCAGATTCAACAAAATATGTTCATATGTATGACAAGAAAAAAAAGAAGGAAAATAGAAGGAAATAGTGAAATGCATTTTTAAACATATGTGCTATTATATGTAACCAAATGAAATAGTTGAGATCAATTGTTAAAAACCAATTAATAATCGAGAAGATCAAAGGTTTAGTATATCTCACTCCTTTTGCTCATGGATTTTTAAGAGGTTTAAGTCGTAAGAGAGTTGTTAAGACTATTTAGGTAATGAAATATTACCCATAAACGACTATAGGATATTCACTGATGGTAATATATTTTTAATTGGCATTGCACGATTGAGGAAATGCGAAAACCGATGGCGGCGAGCGATCTTCGATTCATGGCATCAATTTACGTATTTGTGCCTGTGTCGGTTTGTGCCCCTCATGGAGATTTTCCCCCCACGCTTTTCCCCATTTTCCGCTGCCATGTGGGGTGGTGGAAAGGGGGGGACGGGAGGGAAAGCTGATCGTGGCGCTTCCTGCTTTGCTAGCTTGCAACCATTCGAATTTGATCGCCATGCAACAGTTGCAACTCCTGCTTTCCCCCGGCCCCCCGCTTTTTCCCCCCCGCCGCCTTTCTGCTGGCTTGTAACGGTAACATTGCCTGCTAACACCATTTTCCTTTTGCTGCTGTTACGTGAGGAAAAACGAAAGTAAAACTCGCAATTTGCCGTTGCCGCGAACGATGACGATGACTTTGGTGCAACGTTGCAGTGTGCCTTTGCTTTTGCAATTGCAGTTGGCATTGTTAGTTTTCATTTTCACATTATACTCTTGCCAAGCAGCGCGAAAAAGCGAAGCCCACTCGATAAATTGTTGACTTGGTCATGGTTCGGAAATAGTCGTATGAATGCATCAATTAGTAATTAGTCATTAAAACAGTCTCATCGTTTGCTGACCATTGAAAAGCATCAGGAAATGTCGTTCGTAAAGGGATCATGGAGGAACTACATATATTATGATAATGGGATCCTTTAAGGGACTCCTTATTTAAGTAAAAACTGTTGACAAAAAACCGTTTTTTTTTTTTTTTTTTTTTTTTTTTTGACCTTTGAAGAATGTAACCTTAACTTATACAGAAACCAATGATATGTGGATATGAATCAAATATTGTTTTAAAATTTATTTTACTAGTAAACTAGAGTAATCTTCACTAAACCTAAGCTATTTATTTAAGTTCGAACAATTGGACTGCAATATAAGTGGAATAACAAGTAAACCAATTAGATGGGGTATCCTTCACTTCCAAATTGGTTTCCAATTTCCCTTCCCACCTATGATACCACCTCCAATTATTGTTAGTTTAAGCCACGATCCTTAGAGTATCTAGGCCTTCGGCCTTTGCATTTGCCAGCCGTTTTTCCCCCCAACGCGTTTCTTTGTCTTTCCTTTTGGTTTTTCATTTTCATTACGCCGCCTGATCGAATCAGTGAATGGGAAAAACGGGATTTTCCAGCCAAAAGCCAGCAAAAAAACTGGAATGTGGCACAAACACTGGCCCAGTCGGTGGACGGTGGGGCATGTGGGGGTTGTGGGGGGAGGGGGCAGAGGGGCAGAGGGTGCACCTCGCTCTATTCGTGGAGGTAAAGATCGCCTCCGTCCCTCCGTCACTCCGCCTCCGCTCCTCTGCCCACCAGTTGGCTTGGGTTAGGCGATTGTTATGTCATACAAGGAAGCGAATGATGGCCAACAATGGGCGGCGGGGTTCAGGAGGGGAGGGGGATTGCCAGGGGGTTGCCTTAACGTTGGACATTGGGAAATCGCCGGAGCAGCTGGAGTTTGTGTCTTGCGAGTGGAGTCTTGCAGCTCGGTGGGCTGGAAAACAGGGGGCAGGTTGACTTGACTAGCAATTGGCACACGGAGAAAAGAAAAATAACAGATCATATGGTTTTTTATATGCCAATATCACAATTTCAGCAGCTATTTTTTTTTTTTGATAAATACAAATTACCTTAGGCTTTGCTATCCCAATAAGCTCTAATAATTTAGACTATATATTTAATTATATTTATAACTAAATATTATGCAAGGTACATGATCTAGTGTAGCTATTTTTTTTTGAGTGTAGCTATTTTTTCCCCCCTTCAAGTTTTTCTCTCAGCGATGCAGCATAAACTTCGTGATGTTTTCCCATTTTCATTTCGTTTTCGTTTCGCTGGCTTCGTTTTTCTAGGTTTCCTGCTGCTTTTGGCGTTAGTGGGTAAATGTTACATAATCTTCGCTGGCTCCCAAAAAAGAAAAAAAAAAAAGGGAAAAAAGCAAGAGCCGGGCCCATGTGACAACCCCTCACCCCTTCGTAGTTTTTTGTACCTCCCTGCAAGTCAATGAACTTTGGTTGGAGGTGAAACGAGTCAGAAATTGTTGTGATATTCAATTCGATTTCGGTTTTATTTTTGTGTGTGTTTTTTTGAGGGGGAGTTTTTCGGGAGTGTTGCTATTTTTTGCAGAGGCTGGGCTGTTGCCTTTGTCTTCGGGGGATCTCTTTCTACTTGTAACCCCAGTACCAGACCAGTACCAGTACCCCCCGCCTCCCCGCACCCTTCCCCCTTTTCCGGATAATGGGGCAAAAGCAATTAAAATGTCAAAAGCGTGCACAAAAGGAGAAAGTGAGAAAAAAAGTGCAAAAAAAAAAAATGGTGAGCTTAAGTTTTATTATTTTTGCTGTTTGCATTTTAACAATTACATTTTTAAAATGCGAGACAGCCGAGCAGAGGCAAAAAAAAAATAAAGAGGCAGCGAATGAAAATAAAGTTATTTACAAAGTGACCATGGCAATGGGTAAAAAAAAAAAGCGTTGGTCTTTGGCAGTTGAGTAGGGATTTGATTCCTTTCCGCCTCTCAAATAAATTATATGGCCAATAATGAGCATGCTCATCATGGGGTTCGTCGCTGAATACTTCATAATGGGCAGCGACATG
Organism: Drosophila rhopaloa; assembly: GCF_018152115.1. Taxonomy (NCBI): domain Eukaryota; kingdom Metazoa; phylum Arthropoda; class Insecta; order Diptera; family Drosophilidae; genus Drosophila; species Drosophila rhopaloa. The sequence continues at coordinate 25,506,230 of NW_025335123.1, read as the reverse complement.
ACACCCCGGCCAATGTGTAATAGGGAAAAATGGGAAAAACAGCCACTGCAACAGCAACAACAATAATGGCAAGTACAGCACACAACAACAACAGCAACAATAGTCATAATAAACATTTGAACAACTTTCACTTGGCGCTTGAATTCAACGCACGACAAATTCAAACGACACCGATCAAAGCCCATTGTACATGTGTGGGTGTATGTATCGATGTCTGTGTGCCGCACACACACACACACACACACCAGCGTACACCCCCGCAAAAGAGACGAGAAAGAGGCGAAAATGCGAAAATTGGAAAGACTCCGAAATTCGCCCATGCAAAAACGTTAAAACGGCGATGAATCGAAATTGAATACGAATTGATTTGATTCGAAAAATTTCTGAGAGCATATCGAGTCATTCGATTACCAGCTGAAGTTTAATTCGATAAATCAATCGTTAGCAAATCTTGAACTTGTAAAGGGACTTTTCTCACTTTATCCACAAAATGTCATATGTATTGCTAACTTTATTTAAAAACAGATAATAATACTTGTTTCCAAGGGCAAAACACATCTGCAGTTCAAATTTTTACATTTTTTATTCTTGATTTTTGACAATTTAAGTGTTTGATAAAAAGTGAATATTTTGGAAAAAGAAGTTTTTGTTTTAGTTTGAAATCTAGATTTGTAAGGTTGGATCGTACTAGTCCATAAATGATAATTAATCGGAAATGAGTTATAATTATTAACAGATGAGTTCTAATACGATTTAATAGCTATCCAAGTTGTCAGCATGGTATTTAATATTTTAATTATTATTATTATTTTCCCAAGCTGGGCTATTTCAAACATTTCCTTTGGATTTCTTTCCACCGTTGCAAGTTGAATAAAAGTAGATTCGATCGTGACTCCCATCTTCGCCCACGAGAAAACAGAGATGCAGGCTGGATTTTCTTTAATCTGCGCCAGTTTCCTCTTTGGATTGTGGATGGTGGATGGTGGACCGGTCCCGGCCAGACTTCCTTTCACCTGGAGTCTGGGTACTGGAGACTGGAGATTGGAGTGGAGTCGCGACTTCCGCCCGGCCAGGTAACCGCCTCCAAGATCGGAGCGGTACAATGGCAGATGTCTTTCCTGGGGATTTGCAAAAGGGGGATGCAGGGGGTGGGTTGATTTGGGGCCTGTCAATGCCAGTGACACACTTACGCTAACAGCGTAATCACATGTGCAGGCTTTTGGCATATGGCATATGGCATACATACATATATATATGTAGTATATATAGTATATAACCAGGACTCGACTCGACTGGGCTGTCATGTGCAGCAGGCATTGTCGGAGCGTTTCGATGTCCTTGGCGGTGCGTTGAACCTTTTGCTTACGTGTTGCCTTGGAAAGGCCTGCAAAAGGGGGTGGTGGTGGGGTGGTGTTTTTTATGGGACCTGCGCAGTGGGAGCCAGTCGAAAAGTTGGACAACGCTCGAATCGTTGCGGCAGGTCAGTTGGCAGCGAGGCGAGCTTTTCCTGACCTGACCTACCCCAGGCGCCGTTCGCTTGTGCAGGCGCTGCAAAGTCGCGTCACCTTGCCAGCAGACCCTCCCCCTCTACACACCACCCCCCCTCTATTTCCCCAACCCTTTTTCAACTGCCACAACTGCTGCTGCAGATGCAGCTGCGTGTATATGTGTTTGTTTTGCGCCCAAGTGCAAGTTCAATCTATAAATTTGAACGGATTCTGCTCTCGGCCCCGACCCTGCCCTCCCTCCTGCAGCCTCCCAGGCGCCCCCCTTCCCCCTCCTCTCTATCCCTCCCCTTGCAGCGGCGTGTCCTTGCCAAATTGTAAAGTTCATGCCACGCAGGAAGGAGCAAACATCCTGTGTATATATGTATTTATAGTCAAGCATATATGATGCAAAATGTAATAGATTGTATTGCATTGCCACATAATGTTTTTCAAATTAAAAATATTTACAATCAGTGAAAATAATCCATACGCCTAGTCAGCCTAGTATATTACTCATACGTCATGTAGGCCAAATTGAAACACAAAAGTTTCAGGGGAAAATCGAAAATTATTCAGGAGTCCACTGAATTTGACAAACTTTACATTAAATTGGCAAAACCTCCAGTGACTTGATTCGAAAAATATTTATTTAATTTAATTACAACTCGGAACAAAGACTAATTTTATGTTTGATTATTACATGCCATTTCATTACTTTAATTAGTGAGCAATTAGTAAAACGAAATGTAAATCAAAATCAATTATGGAAAAACAACTGAACGTTTAATTTTGCTGGAGATAGGAAATGGTTTCTCGTTTTTCAAAGGCATTGTTTTCAATTATAAAAAATATAAAGGAAGCCTATCAGGTTAATGGGAAAAAGGAAAAATAATAATTCCCTCACTTTACAAATGGAGAATACATTTCCGAAAGAAGTAAATTTTTATGATAAGGCGCACATGTCGTATGAGTAATGAACTTCACAGCAATTTTGATTCAAACCAATCAGGAAAATTAAACAGGAATTTCAGAGCAATTATTAATAGAGTCGTACTAGCAATAGTGTACAATCACAGATTGAATCCTTAATTAAGATTTTATTTTTTGAAAGGTCGCGAGACATCGTTAATAATGCAATTATGTTTCGAATAACATTTTTAACTTCTAGTTGTCATTCCGTTGAGGCTGAAAATGCGTATTTGTTTTGAATGGTAAAACATAAATCTGCTAATAAATCATTAAATGCCAAGGATTCGACAGCATAGTCATAATAAAAACTTTGATTACTACAACTTCAAATTAAAAAAAGGAATACGCCTTACGATAAATTGGACAACTAAGAGAGTTATTTAAAAACTTATTAAGCATTGTTTAAGTAAACAAGAACTGGTTGTTAAGTCACTCTTCTCTCAACTGACCTTTAACTTGGGATTATTCCCACTTTTTCCATATCTCCCCCGTTTCCCCGTTTTGACCCCATTCACCAGCTGAAGGCCAACACACAGCAGCCAACAACTCGCAGGCAGCAAAAAAGGGAAAACATAAATAGGAACGGGATCAAGATCAAGACTCGAGGCGAATCAAGTGGAATTCTTTCAGGGATTTGTCTCGCTGGGAAGTTGTTGGCTAGGTCTAGGCCATAGTTACTAGAGAAATAATTGCAGCCACGATCGTACAGAGCAAGAAAATCTCTACCTTCTAAGGTGCCATTGAAATTAGCTGTTTAAAAACTGTATAAAAATAGTTTTTTGGTATTATTCCTAAGCAAATATGATGGGAAAACATTATGATATTAAAAATTAACTATATTATTTATCGAATTCGTACTCATGTTTTTTTCTGTGCACCCAGAGGCTTGCCTTTCGCCAGCTGTTGTTCTTGTCTACCTGTCTGGCATTCCCTCCGTAAATATCAGTTTCCCACTCGGCCGATAGCCCCTTCTCACTTCCACCTCTCCATGTTCGATGTTAAGTTCAATGTTGAAATTAGCATAAACTACCGTTAATTGCATTAGCATTAGTCTGGCCCGGAATCGCCCCCGTCGTCTCCGGCGATCAATTGCGATTGTCAATCCCCCCCACTCACTCTTATATTGTATATATATATTGTAGACCCCTATATCTATCTTTTCCGCCATATATACTCATACTCCCCCGAACCGATCCGATCCGATCGCTGGCTGTTCTCGGCAGTCAGTCGATTGCACTTTTTATGGCGCATTCTTGGCGCATATGTCACGGCATCACGGCATCGGCGACAGCAGTTATCCTTGAGCCGCAGCAACCGACATTGCATTGCGCATACGCTCCGTTGGCCGTCGGATCAATTGCAGTTTCCAGGTATTTACCTGCCACGCGGTGAAATCTATAAAAATCCAAATAAAATTGATTACCGAGAAGCGAATCTAAATTCAAATTTCCCATCAAAAGATGTTTTGAGAGATTTGTTCGAAGGCGAGGTACTCATCAAAAGAAAATAGAAATGAGAATATGAGAATTATCTTCAAACTAGTTAACTAAAACTAGAAGCTATTTTAAATATTTGTATTTTATTAAATTTTAACAACAATATAATATATTAACTAAAATAAAGAAAATAGAAATGAGAATATGAGAATTATCTTCAAACTAGTTAACTAAAACTAAAAGTTAATTTTAGATATTTGTATTTTATTCAATTTGAGCAACTATATAATATTTTAACTAAAATAATATATTCTAAATATATAGGAGCTAAAAAAACGTTTTAAAAGTCAAAATGTCGTACATTTTCCAGTTTCAAGATGAAAATTCTGTTAAAAGATTAACCATTGTTGGAAATGAACTATACATATATATTTGCCTGCAGATATACCCCGATTAACTCAACGAGGGCCTTTTAAGCGATAGATTCGCGATCATGAAATATGGTTATAATTCCCGTTATTGTTCTTGTTGTTGTCGCTGCGAGTAGTTCCGTTATGCGCAGTTCAAGATATAAATAACAACGCAGATCGGAGTGCGTCTATGTCTGGGTGTTTGCATATACTATATAGGATATAGTATAGAAGATATTCAAGCAGAGTTAGCTTAACATTGACTCTGCTTTAGCCCTGACCAGGGAGAAATACGCAATGGCTTGGTGATAACAGTATATAAGAAAATATTTATTGGATTAATAAATTACGGGGATCATAAAAAATTAAAAATGATAAACAAAATACATTTTAACTATCTAGAATCCATAATAGATGTAAATTAAACCAAGTACCTGGGGGTCAAAAAAGTTGTTGTACAATCCACAGTACTCTTTGAAATTAGAAAGACTTTCGTACAATTATGGTTAATAATAGCGGGGAGTAGATTGTGGACTGAAGAGCGAAGAACGCGTAGAGATAGCTACGCAAATACACGTAAAAAAGTTTGACCCAGATTCCGAGAGCGGTGTGTGTGTGTGTGTGTGTGTTGGTACTTATTTGTCTATAAGTATATTTTTGTTGTTTCCCTCTATCGCTGAAAAATATGTATTATTATTTGGTGAGTGCGTGAGTGCGGGTGTTCGGGTGTTCGTCTGTGTGGGGGCATATGTACATATATACACTCCGCTCGACCGGGAATATCAGCTGGGTTTCGTCACATGATCACCATTTTTTTAGAAGCCCATCTATGCAAACTATGCTTGAACTTGCTACTTGAATTAATCATTTTTCAAATGTGATAGGGAAAACCACATTTAAAAAAATGATTTATTCAAGTAGAAAGTTCAAAGGTCACGAAATGATAACTTCAAAAGATCGTTCGTTCATTAAAAACTACTCTTAATAAATGTCTCCATTGATTTAGATAATTTAGCTATAATAAAGTTAAGTAAAGGGAACTGTAAATTCGTCTTTGATCGCCATTTCTCCTTCTTTCTTTCTTTCCTTTCTTTCCTCTTCCTTTCTTCTCTCTCTCTCTGTTGATGTTTTATGCCGGGTGCGAAGAATATGAACAAACACACACAGAAAAAAAGAAAAAATAATTTTTTGTTTAAACATTGTTAGTTTTGTTTCCTTTTTTTATTCTTTTAGGGGGAATAGAACTCAAAAACCGATGACTGTCGATAAGATAAAGCTAAAAGAACTAAACTTTTCGGGAGAGGGGGGAATGGGAATGGAGGGAGGGGGGGGCTGAGAAGAAAGAAAAAAGTGGAAAAAACTTTTTTCCTCTATTTCGAAACGCTGGCGACCTACTTGTTGGATGTGCGGGCGTAGATCAAGGGGGTGGTGTGGAAGGGGGAAGGGGGTGCGTGGGCGGTACAACAGCCGTGTGCTGCTTTCGTTTGTGTTGTTTTTGTGCTCCGCTCATTGTTAGAAAAAACAGCAACAACAAAATAAACCGAAAAAAAATGATTGTAAACAAAAATAAACCTTCAACTTGATACGCGTCCAGGGATGTGTTGAAGGTGTCGCCCGATAGAGATAGTGGGTGGTGCTTGAGTGGGGTGGAGGGGTGGAGGGGCGGTGGGTGCCGGGTATTTTTCTTCTTTTTTTTTTGGGGAGTACGCACTCATGTTTGTGTGTGTGTGTTTGCTCAGAGCCGAAAAGCGAGGGCAACAAGCATAGAAACAGACGCAGGCACTCAGATCTTTCAATGCCTCATACCTGTCCGCAATTAAGGGGGCGTCACGGGGGGGCGGGGCATCGGAAAAACAGGGGCTTTCAGGGGTCCCCCGGGGGTGAAAGGGGAGGGTCCTACGGATATAGGTCACCAGCTAAACATAAATAGAAGGCATGACGAACATTGCCACAGTCTCCCAGGCGAAAGATCGATGGGTTCTATCTCTCTGGCTAGAAAATCTTTGGGATCAAGGGAATTCGGAATATTGGTTTTCAGAAATGATCTATAATTAGAGTCATTAACAGGCCATTAAACTTTAACAATATATATGTAGAGCATAAATACCTATAAAATTATTTGCATTGTTTCGATGGATATCACACCTAGAAAAATATCTATAAAAAAATATCAAAGTTTATTTTAAGGAACTGGTTAATTTGTTTGCTTAATAAATGTTACGTTCGATTATAGAATTATAAAGCCTGAATTTAGCCCACTAAACAATAGTACTATCAATTATTCGGTTTATTGGCATTATTCTTGTTCTTAAAACAGTTTTTCTTTAAGTCTTTAACTTACCCCTCCATCTTCGCACTTTTTTGGAAAAGAATTTCAATGTGGAGCAGATAGATTCATCCCAGCCCACACACATTTTCAAGTTCTTGGCCCAGCGCCCGTCGCCCATCAAATCTCTGGAGGTTTAGGGGGCGTTGGGGGGAGGGGCGGGAAAAGCCGATGCGGGGGAGTGGAAAATCATCGATGCTCCGTCAAATTGTGACCGCCTCAAATCGATCCCTGGCGAACTGCAGTTGTTTTTCCGCCGCCTGTCACTTACTGTAGCGGCAACTGTCAAAATTGACCTAAAAAAGAAAACCGAAAGAACGAAAAATAAAAAAAATAAAATAAATACCCAAGAAGAAGAACAAGAAAATCTAAAACGAAATGAGAATTTGAAAAGTGGTGTGGGGTGGCAAGAGGGGGGATGGGAGGGGTAATTTGATACACCCCAAACCCCACTGCACGCCCTTTGAGGAAATCCGAGATAATGGGTATCGCTATATGGCTGTGGTTCCATATAGAACACTTCACTTGACCGACAAACGCTCACCCAGTTTGCCCCCAAAAGACTATATAGAATGTCTGGATTATGCAAGACTATCAGTCCCAAAAGCAACAGAATCGGAACCAGAGCAATCTATTGAACTTATCTAGAGATATATTTTCATGCATATGTGGACAATTACCCTTCAAACTATCTATTACAATATTTATTAATTTAGTATCACATCAAGTAGGAAATACAAAAACAAAACCCTCATTAAAAACATTTCCATTGATTTGCATTAAGAAACACCAACATTTTTTTTTTTTTTAATTTTTTTTATCAATATAATTAATAGAAGTTAAGTTACTCTAAAAACCCATTGATTCTGATGTTCGATCTTCTTTCTAATTGCAGTTCTTAGAGGGAATGACGCAGGCATTTCTTTTGCAGCGTTGGACTTTCGTTTTATAAGGTGAGTGCATCCTGATTAATGGGCTCCATGGATGGCTTAGATTTATGGCCAAAACGGAGGAAGTAGAACGAACGAGTGTGCGGGAATCGAAGCCCGCCAACAGGTGAATTCGAGGCGTCTCTTTCGAGTCGCTTCTCTGCCCTCCACACCGAATGTATAACCAGAGATGAAGGCACGAATACACGTTGCCACATATGTGTGTGACCCAGAAACATTATGCGAGTAAAACAGAAACAAACAAACAACAGCGAAAATATTGTCAGCATTTTGCACTTTTCCAGACAGACTTTTCTCACTAGCCCCCTCTCTGTCTATCACTCTGCACCCCTCTCGCTCTGTCCCCCACTCTGCGTTTGGCTTCTCATGAACTTTGTGTTCACTTGACATTCGTTGCCACAATATATGTTTGCCCAATTAAATCAGAATAAATAAATGCAATAGGTCAGATACGAATCATAAATAAAGAACCAGAGGCGTTATTATTAAATAAATAATATAATAAAGTAAAATTAAAATCAGAGAAGTTTCTATAGGGTCCGAAGTAAATCAGGTAATACAAGAAATAATAAGAAAACCAATAAATATCAAAGAAAAAACACAAGAGTGGGAAAAATGTAGAACGTGCACAGGTAAATAATAAAGTGCCATTAACTTTGCCCTCAATAGTTCGCTTTTCAGTTCACAAAAAAATAAAAGAAGAAAAAAAGAAAAAAAACAGAACTATAAACTTTTGTTGCTGCCCAAGTCCTCGTCCTCTCTCTTTCTATCCTCGCTCTCCTTCTATCTCTCTCGTTTGTTGCACTGGTGGCGTATACGTAATCTCGTTGTTTGCTTCGCGCCTCCGTTGTTGTTTTTGCTATTATTGTTATTATTATTTGTATTATTGTTGTTGTTGTTGTTGTTTCTGTTCAGCTTGCAGTTGGGGTTTTTATGCAAATGGCGTTCAAGGATTTTTGTGTGAAAGTTGTTGAACCTCATGACTGGCAATTAGAGTATAACACTCGCTCAATATAGGCGCGCACTTGTAGATGCAACCACCCTATATGGCATAGTGCCCCGATTCGGATGGCAAGGAAGTCGGGGGAGCTATTATGCACTATAATAACTTAATCGGTAACGAGACTAGGCTTCTGCAAACACTGATAAATATTCCACTTATCATGCTATCAAAACAAGGCATTATATATCTAGAAAAATATAATGTTTAATACTCTTATCGTTACTGTTGCTGCACAAACATAAAGTCATACTTTGCGTGGCATTAAAACAATAACCGAAATCATTTGTAGCCTAAGGACTTGTTATTGCATTTGCAATGCGAAAACCTTTGATTAATTATGTCTTGTGTTCTGAGTTTAACCGAAATGAATACATGAAATTCCCTGCTAATTGACAAAGGAACTTTGGCCATAGTTAATTAGTGTGTTTGGAGTCATACGGGGACTTCCCCTCCACACCTGCCACATCATCTCCAGCTGTACTTACTCATGACATGCCCAGGGTATCCATGACGACGCCAACATGGTGCACTGCCTCCCCGGTTGGACAATTGGCCCGAGTCGAATCGAATCGACTCCTGTAAATAAACTGCATAGAAAGTGCACGCAATTCACGAATGCCAAACAAATAAACAAACGAACGAGCTGGCGAGCAGAGCGCTTAGTGTGTGTATATAAGCTATATGCATTTCCAATATCAGCCAAGGATATTCGGCTGCGCTAAGTCCACATGACCTTCTAAAGTTGGTTGACTCTAGATGCCATGCAGGCGCGTCTGCAAAGGGGGTGCTTTTCCGCGGGGTGGGGGGCGTGTGAGGAGGGGCGGCGGCATATTTTTGCTGTTTTTTTTTTGGTTTGTTGTTGCTTTTGATTAAGCAACTGCGAACTGCAAAAATTGTGCAGTGCAAATTGCAGGGGGAGCTGCGAAGAGCCTATGGGCTATGATGCAAGCATTTCGGAGACACGGCGAGAAACCCAGAGAGAAACAGCGAGAGAATCGGAGACTCGGAGATAGAGAGCAAAGCTCTGGGCCATGTGCACTTGATGCACAAGTGTTAGAAGCCGTTCGTGGGCCAAGAGCAGCAGCAGCACTGGCCAAAGCTGCCCCACCAGCAACACTATTAAAAACTGCAGCTGCAACAGAAGCCGTCGCAGGAAAAACAGAAGCAACATTAGCCGAAAACACCAGCAATACTAGTACAAACGACAGCAATATCAGCCATCAAACCTGCATTAACAACGGCATTATCACAACAGGCAGAAAAAGTTTAAACTTAAATTAAATGAAAATATACTTCTGACTTCCAGAACGTTGCTTTAAATATTTGATTAAATTTTAGTAACTCTAGTTCTTTCTAATAAGTAGGAAAATATAAAAAAAAAATGACAAGTCATGCATATTTATCCAGATATTTTATTACCCTTTTCTTACCCGCCCATAACTTTGAGTCCTGGCCAGTTTTGCAAAAGTTCTATTCTAAAATTTATTTAGTAGAATAAAAACATTTATTTAAATTTCTATCTTTAAGGCTTTAAGACAAAGTTAAAGCATTTATTTGTTCTGCAACTTGGAAATATGGAATCTGCATTTGCATGAAATTGTTAGCAAAATTGTTAGCCTAATGTGTTGTTTTTCCGAGTGTGTCAGCAAGCTTTTAAAGGCAGCCAGGAAAACCCACATAACAATCTATATGTTGCCGATGTTGCTGCCGTTGTGCAGAGCTCGTGGGCTCTTGTTTTCGATTTCTGTTTCTGTTTCGATTAGTGGGTTAGTTGGGTTTCTTGAGCAGTGTCTCTCTTTTAAGCTCTCCGCTGTTCTCGGTTCTCAGTTCTCTGCTTCTCTGCGTCTCTGCTTCTCAGTTCCCAGTTCTCTGGGTCTCTGGGTCTGCTTGACAATTTCGCTACGCGGCTGTTTTGGTGGCTGCCAGTTGCACATTTCCGTTATATCCGTCAGCCAGCAGTCGCAGTCGCAGCCAAAGCGCACACACTGCGTATGAGTAATATTCGCCTAACGAAACCAAACAACCAAACCAAAAAAATATAGCAAAAAAATCCACAATTAATCACGCAATTACATAAAAAAAAATTGCAATAGTCAAAGATAAGTCAAAGCCAAAACTTGAAGAAAAAAATATAAAAAAATAAAATAAGAAAGAAAAAAAATTAAGAAAAAAAGAGTAAGGTGAGAGGGGAGCAAGTGCAGCGCTGCCAACGGCGACGGCGACGCGGGCAGCGGCACGGGCTTTGTTTTGGCTTCAGTTTTGGCCCAGCAGCTTCGACTTCAGTTCGATTCGTGATTCGTGATTCGTGGTTCGCAGCTCTTAAGGCGCGCAAAGAAAAGCTCGAGCAGGCCCAAACCAACAGCAGAACAATATATATATTTTTTTGAAGTGAGTTCTAGACTTGAGTGTTGGAAACTATGTGGTTGCTACCACGCGCAGTGGGCCACTGAAAAGAAGAGTTCGAAATCGGGCTGACAAATAAAAGTTGCAAAATACAAAAACCAGGAGCCCCCAAGACGTCAAGCAAACAACAACAACAACAACCAGCTATGCCTGGCCCGGCTTTGTGGTCCGGTGAGTGATCTTTTATTTGCAAAAATACAAATCTTATTTTGGGTTAAAGCATGGAGAGCAGCTCTCTTTCTCTCTCTCTAGCGATCGTCCGCCCTCTCTCGAGAGAGAGATCGCAGACAAGAGAGTCGCGCTGAAATTGCAAGTTGCACATGCACACATTTCCGCATGCCGTCTCTCTTTCGCCTGCGATCCATGAATCAAGAACCCAGCAGCAACAACAATAAACTTTCACTTCAGCAGAGCGCGAAACGAGAGTGAGGGGGGGAAGGGGGGGCGAAGCGAAAAGAAAGAGACAGGGGCATGAGCTGTTGGCCAAAGGCTTCCTGGCATTGCAACTTGCTGCAGCCGCAGCAGCAGCAGCAGCAATCAGGTCTTAACACATTTGTTGCTGCTGCTGCTGCTAGGTTGCTCATTATAAAGTCGTAAGCCATTTACGTTGTGTGAGTGCGAGGCAAAATGTCAGTGAGCAATAAGGAAATGAAATGTGCGCCAAACAATTATTGTATGTTGTTGTTGCTGTTGCTGTTGCTGTTGCTGTTGCTGCTGGCAGCAGTTGAAATCGAAAGTGCCGTCAGACAATGGTCAACGAACGTATGGAAAGGGCATTAGAGAAATGCTGGTGTGGGTGCAATGCAAAGGCACAACGTGAAATGTAAATAATAAGTAATGCGAAACATAAGCCACATTTCTTTTTGGCCATTTCGCCATTCATGACATTGCTTCTGGTTGGCGTAAAGTTGACTGGCGTTTGTCCATATGTCTGCTGGAACTTTGGCAGGCTGTCCGTTTGTCAATTGTCCTTTAAACGTATCAGGTTGTCCGCTATTGAAGTTGTCCGTTTGTCCGGCAACAAATTTGTCTGTTTGTCCGCCGATAAACTTGTTTGATAAATGGTTAACCTCTTGTTAACGAACTGATAAGTTTAACAGATCGTTCGTTTTTCTTCCGATAAACTTGTACGTTCTTCAATTTGTCCGTTTAAACTCTGGTTTCTTGTCCGTTTGTCCGATTGATCCGCATTGCTGTTGATGTTGCTGTTGCTATTACTTCTCGTGTTGCTGCTGCGTTTGCCATTACTGTCGTTGTTGCTGCCGTTTTCTGCTTTGCTTTTCCTTTGCTGTGCTGTGCTTTTTGCTCTCGACGTTGCGCAATCGCTTGTCATTGTCCATTGTTGAGTTGCTGCCGCCGCCGTCGTTGTCGTTGCTCTAATTCAAATTAACTTTTACCTTTCCACACACATTTTCACCCCCTCGCTCGCTATCTCTATCCCTCTCTGTCTCGTTCGGGCCTTCTGCCACCGATCGTAGAACTCCATTGCCAGAGAGAGATGGAGAGAGAGCAGGAAGCAACAATGTATGCTGCAACTGCAACTGCAACAGCAATGGCTGATGTTGCTGCTGTTACTGGCTCTCTCGGCGGCAGGAAAGTGTCTGCTTCGAAAGAGCTTTTGCGGAGGCCACCCCTCTCTGGACTCCTGGAACTCACCCTCCGCCCCACGCCCATCCCCACCCCCTATGTCGAAAGTGCAATGGCACAGTTTTGCTCGGAAGGCAAAAAAACAAAGATGAAGGGTGGCCGCCTCTCCCCGAAATGGGAGTTAGCATGAAAGTTGGAGAGCTTTCGTCGGGGGAACTAGGAAAGCTTTTCGCTAGCAATGACAGTGCCCCTGCCCCTAGACCACCCCCTACCCCCAGCCCCTTTCACCCCCTTCCCCTAAGCTTGCCGGTCAACGTCCACAGCAATACACTAACACACCAGCAACATATGCAACTTGTGTTGCTGCTGTGTGAATTCTAATTTGAATGCAATGCTTAGGCAAGGGAAAAAGAGAGCGAGAGAGATGGAGCTAGAAAGGAGAAAGGAGAAAGAGAGGGGGAGTGGGGGAGCAAGGGAGCGAGGGAGAGTGAAGTTTAGTGGCAGCTAGAACTTAGTTGCAGTTGCAATTGCGATTGCAATGAACTCCAGCCGGTGGGTGGAAATGGGGATGGAAATGTTAATGGAGGGTGGGTGGTGAAAGGGGAGTGAGAGAGAGAAAGAGAGCGAGAAGGGGACAGAAAACAAGCTGACGTCGACGTCGCTGCCAAAGCATAACTATGACGTCGCTGCTCGCAGGCTAGTGTCAGTGTGTGAGTGTGCTTTCAGTGTTTTTGTACGTTTTGTCTATTGGTTTTCATTTTCGTTCGCTGCCGACGTCGACGTCGACGCTTCTAATGCCCGATCGCGATAGACAGACAGACAGAGAGAGAGAGAGAGAGGGACAGAGAGAGAGAGAGGGAGAGAGCGAGCGGTGGAACAGTGGAGCGATAGGGGGAGGGGGGGAGTCCACGCCTGCGCCGACAGCGACGCCGGCAGCGGCAGCAGCAGCATTTCGTGGCTGCTGCTTTCTTTCGCTCGCTTACTCCTTTCATTTCACTTTATTTCGTTCGCATGTACGCACGTTGGCCGCGGAGCAACATCTCCCCGAAACAAAAACCAAAAAACAAAAAAAAAACAAAAGCCAAAAAATATACAACAGCAACAATAGCAACAACACGGCAGCAGCCGTCGCTCAGACGCGGAACTTGGCTCGAACTTTAGTTTGGTTTCAGTGGCCAGTGCCAGTGCCAGTGGCCCAGTGGCTAAAGTGCGGCGGAATCGGGCGAATCGGTTGACGGTGAACGGTTCACGGTTTACGGTTTACGGTTGACACCTATCGGTTAAGCTCGCGCTAAAAACCCTTTTTTTTAATGTTGTCAAAGCTTAAGTGGTATTGAAAACATCAAATTATATGTAAATTATAGGCAAGAATCGAAAGCCAAGAGTGGTATGTGCCCTTAGTTTTGACCCAAGACCCAAGATCTAAGAACAAACAATCCCCTGACACCCCCACACTACACACACACACACCAACTCACCCACCCACCAACACACACACACACACACAGTCTCATTTCAATCTCAGTCTCATTTCGAGGATCAAAAAAGGAGGATCAAAATATCAATCGATTCATTATGTTTATATATTTTTTTGGAGTGATTTAAGTTTGGCAATGGACGCAGACTTCTTCTTCTAATCGACCCAAGGGATTTCATGTTTTATGTATGCTTTAGAAGAAGAAGTTCATAAACAAATGGTTGTTGTGATCGAAAGTGTTCTGAAATGTGTTTGAAAATCGGTGTTTGCCCAGCCAGAATGGCCCAGCACTCGTTTGTCCGCCTGTACCTGCCCACCTAGAAGCTGCCCAAATGAATGCCCAGCAGCCGCTGATCCTCGACCCCAAGGCCAGTGTCGCTGCTTCGGTAGCCGCAGAAGCGGCCAAGAACACGGAGGCGGAGGCCACGGAAGCGGCATCGGCATCGTCATTGGCGGACCCCTATCCGCAGCTGAACGGCGGTCACGAGGAGCAGCGGGTCAATGGCAATCACGGCTGCCGGCGGGACGAGGATCAGCCGGATCGCCTGGATCGCCAGGATGACGCCACCAACAAGCTGACCATTATCAAGACACCGCTGAACAAAACCCTGCTCAAGAAGTGCAACAGCAATGGCAGCCTGCAACTGCCACATAGCAACAATGGCAACAGCAGCAGCAGCAACATCAATAACAGCCGCAACATCAGCAGCAACAACAGCAACAACAACAACAGCAGCAGCAGCAATAACAACAACAGCGCGGCGAGCGGCGACGTCGACGGCGCCTGCGATTCCGGTTTGCAAAGCGGAAATAGCAATGAACAAGAACCATTTGCCAACGATCGCCATCATCACATTCACCACCACCACCACCACTATCATCATCATCATGGCGGCGATAAAGGCGAGGCGAGCGGCGATGTTGCATCCTCATCGTCCACGGATTTGACCCAGGTCAAGGAAGAGCCCACTGGAGCACTGGAAAATGACAATCATTTAAAATCAGGTGGAGGAGGAGCAGCAGCAACAGCAGCAGCAGCAGCAGCAACAGCAGCAACGCCTGCAACGGTGGCTACAACACCTGCGGCCACTTGCAGTCCCAGCAAGTGCAACAAGTGCAATTCACACAACAACAACAGCAACTGCAACAATAACAACAATACCATCAACAACAACAACAATAATAATAATAATACAAGCAACAATACCAACAACAACAACAATAACCATTACAGCAATTACAATAACTATTATAAGAAAAAGTCTCGTATGCCGCCCATTTGCCGTTAGTATTGCATCCATCTCTATATACTCTACTATACCCCTAAATCATACTTAATCATAAATGCGTAAGAACACCAAACAAACACCCACCCAAAAACCACCGCCCACCACCCCCTTGGTTGCCCTTTACCACACCCATTACTTATGCTCTCCCACTCTTACCAACCACAAAATTTCAGTCAACAACAATCAAACACCCCCTCAACCCAACCCCCCCTAAAAAAAAAAAACAAAAAGTGCACTAAACTGGAGCAACCAATAATTGGCCAAGAAAACAAGACTTCAAGACATTGAAAGACCAACCCAAAAAGCCCACCCCCAAGAGCACCCCACTCGAAACCACCCACAACCACCCACTGGAATGCATCCTGCCACTGGCACTCTGCTCTGCAGCTCAAAGGGCAGCGGGCGGGGACAGACGCAGGCTAGATGCTTCCCGAACGAGTCACAATAATACCAAAAATCCAAACAAATACAAAATCCAAATCAAAATCTAAATCAAAATCAAATGAAAAAAAAACAAAAAACCCACTATCAAACACACACAAAAGCAAATGCAAAAGCAAAAGCAAACTGAGAAACAACATCAGCAAAACAAGACAAACATCAACAATCGGCAAAGAAGATAATTTTTTGTTTTTATCAAAATTTGAGCAATCGGCAAAGACAAGAAAAAACGAAATTATGACATCCATAGGTAAATTTGTGACTATATCCCAAAACCAAAATCAAAATCACTAACATTAGACATAGAATACTTCCCACACAAACCAATCCGATCAAAAGGTTATCTTGGAGGTTAGAAATCTTAGCCCTAGTTCGCGCCCTCCAAGTTTTCCTTTTGACCAGCGCTTTTCCCACTTCCCAAAGCACATCAATTGATTAATATTTAATGGACTCCTAAGCCATTAAACCCACTTACTAACCAGTTAATAAAATACAACTTTGTAACTTGTAACTGATTGATGGGGAAACTGTAATATAGTCTGTTGACGATTATACAAATATTTGTATTCTGATTTTGAAAACCGAACTAATAGTTAAATCTTTAGATTATCAACATTCAAATCTTTAGGTAGGTCTTAAATTGAATCGATATTTTTGGTGTAGTTGGAACTTGTAAGATAACTTATCTTTAATATCATATTTTTAAATTCGACAAACTTCTGCACTTTTAGAGTCAAGTAAATCACCTACTGAAATTATTATTTATTGTTACGTTCAAATTTCACAGATTCCATATTAAGTTTTGTTCAAAATCTTTAGATTAATAAAGGTTAATTAAATGTTAAGGCTATAGATAAGCTTTAAATATTTATACAAACTGGGGGCATGTATTGATAGGTTGTTGGGTTCTAAAGATAAAAGTATTAGTGTGGAATTGATTAGACCGAATCAGTAATCAATTGATGTAGTAATTAGGCTCTCCTTATTAGCAACTCTTTGGCATTCCAGTTGATACCAGGTAGAAAGTCTTACCTAACTATTTACTTAAACACCTTACCATCGTTCTTGACTTTTCGATGACTATTCCCAAAACTTTCTCTCCATTTCTCGCTCATTCTGGTTAGATCTCCCCATCGATCACGATTTAATCGCACCAATCCCTCAAGTTATTCAGTTAGGCAAGAGTTACGATTAGATGGAAAACTATCATCATTTTCTGGCTAGTTTCTGTTTGCCTCGAATGCAGTTTCAGTCCTCTGTGGATCTGGGAAACAGGTACCTTCGACTTTATACATAGGTATATCTATTCCCCATATGCCCGCGCGTATCTGAAGTATCTAGTGTGTATACAGTTGCGTGTAGAAGTCGGCTGTCGGCAGTTGACTCCACGCGTACACACACACACGCACACAGGGGCGAAAAGATATAGACGCAGAGAGGCACGCATGGTTTTATTGTTTAGAATAATCTTGCGCTTGATAATGAAAATAGGTCAAATTTTAAAAATACACACACAAACGACATTGTCGTCGGCACTGCCGACGAGTCACCCGAGAGAACTTTTGCCGCCCGAAGCCACATACATATATGGTTTATCTCTCGGCCTGTGAGTGTGTGTGTGTGTGAGTGCGTGAAGAGATCGCCATTGGATAGGTGGTAGGTGGGGGGAAAAGCGAGGGGGGGGCAGTGCGAGTGGGAGGGAAGCGATCGGGGGTATATGGCATGGGAATCAGAATTGGAATCGAAGTCGGATTCGGATTCGGAATGGGAGAGGGAAAAGTCGTTGCTGGGCCTACGCACCAAGTGACCGAATCGAATCGAATCGGCCAGATAGAGAAGGAGATAGCGAAAGGGATCGAGGGAGCAAGGGAGCGAGGTAGCAAGGGAGCGAGGGAGCAAGGGAGCGAGGGAGCAAGGGAGCAAGGGAGAGATAAAGGGGGAGATTTAGAAGGGAACGGGCGATCGAAAGTTCAACTATTGCAACTGCACAAAGCAATTATGAGTGGTTTTTAAACATGGTTCGAAACTTTTTATGGTTTGATACATACTTCGTTCTAAACAGTAACAGATAGATTTGTGGATAATAAAACTTTGGATTATAAGATATATAAATTTTTTCTGAAATTCAAAGTTCAAGTTGAAAATCATTAATGTTTACATTGGTTGAATTTTTGGCTGCAAATTTATTTTGGCTTTTCCAAATTAATTAAATTAAAATTTGTACATTTAATTATTCGAATATTTGAAAAAGACTCAATAAAATCTTAATAAACAGTAGAACATTTAAAAAAAAAAGGCATATTTTTTTCCATCGTAAATAGAATAATCGTAAAGAATAGATTTTCAAATGATGTACATTTTGGGACTCTTACTTTACCCCCAACCAATTTCTAAAGTTGTTTGTAAGGTGCTTCATCATTAATATTGTTAAAAATTAAGATTTTTTTAAAATGATCAACAACTTTGATTGCACTTTTCTTATCCCTAAAGAAACTAACAAAAGTTTTTTCCAACTAAAAACGATTTGTTCATTTCATGATTGAAAAGTGTAAAAACCAAATAATTTATATTTTCTAAGATCAATTCGATTTGTACAAAGTAATCTTATCCAGGCAGTCTTATTTTCCTCTGTCTAACAAAAAGCCACTCACCAAATACCCACGCCCCTTGCAACATATATTTATTGCATTGTAATCTGTTGATCGTCAAGCTGAATGATAGCACAAGAGCAACAGCTCGACCGACAGCAGCAACATCAATGCCCAGCAGCAACATCCACGAACAGCAGCAACATGCGCGGTAACAGCAAACAATAAAGTGAAGAAGAAGCTTTGACCCATTTTGGGGAAAGAGTTCTGGTTTGGGGGAGCAACCATATATCATAGTGCTCGGATCTGAGACTGCTGATCGATCAAGCTCATGTAATTAACCGAATTCCTCATATCTCGGCTTCTTTTTCGACCAAATCTTTGGCTTTTTGCTCGCCTTAACCAGTTATTCGCTGGCTTCTTTTTTTCTGACTTTTGGCAGCTGTTGCTGCTAGTGGGGAAGTAAATGCAAATCGCTCGGCTTTTTGTTTATATTCCGTCAGCAAATCAATGCAAAAACAAAATTCGGAAAAGAAAAGAAACTTCCGCAACAAATTTATGCGAACTTATGTATATATGCATAGCAACCACGCATTATGTGGCTGAGAATTTCTCAAGCTCAAGTCGATGATCTAGGAATTAGTTATATATTTTATTATCTATGCGCTGTATTTGACGCAAAGTGTATCAGGATATGTTTCTTAGTTTGAAATGGGTAGAAAATAGTTTCGCCCACAGAAATAGTAATGTTTATACATTATTTTTAAACATATTATAAAATTAACTTGCTATCAAAAAATAATGATAATAACAACTATTAAGAATTTAGTGTTCAACGATATTAGATATCATATGAATATGCGAAACGGGAAATGATTCTTCTTAAAATGAACATAGATTTTAAGTGACAATTTTTGGAGGACCTAAATTTAAAGTCCAATTTATCCAGCATATGTTTTATATTTATTTGTATGGGATACACGTATAACTGGAATCCAGTCAAGAGTTCGATTTTATATGATCCCGAACATGTTGGCCAACCACTAAGTTCAACTCCTCTTATCACCCATTAGGAATTATGACACTGAGCCGTGGCCCGTACAGCGAGCTCGATAAAATGAGCCTTTTTCAAGACCTCAAACTCAAACGGCGGAAAATCGATTCGCGATGCAGCAGTGACGGCGAGTCCATAGCGGACACGTCCACCTCGTCGCCGGATCTGCTGGCGCCCATGTCGCCGAAGCTCTGCGACAGCGGTTCGGCGACGGCGGCGTCGGCGGGGGCGTCCCTGCCCCTGCCCCTCCCGCTAACCCTGCCACTGCCCCTGCCGATGACCCTGCCACTGCCCATGTCGCTGCCCCTGCCCCTCGCGGCCTCCTCGTCGGCGGTCACCGTTTCGCTGGCAGCGGTCGTGGCGGCAGTGGCCGAAACAGGAGGAGCGGGAGGATTGGGCGGAGCAGCGGGAACAGCGGTGACGGCCTCGGGAGCGGGACCCTGCGTCTCCACCTCCTCGACGACGGCGGCAGCGGCCACATCCTCGACCTCCTCGCTCTCGTCCGCCTCCTCCACATCCTCCTCCACGTCCTCCAGCACCTCCTCCGCCTCGCCGACGGCCGGAGCCTCCTCCACGGCCACCTGCCCCGCCAGCAGCAGTAGCAGTAGTGGCAAAGGGGGCAGCATCAAGCAGGAGCACACGGAGATCCACTCCTCGAGCAGTGCGATCTCGGCGGCGGCCGCCTCCTCGGTGATGTCACCGCCGCCCGCAGAGCCGGCGAGATCCAGTCCAGCCACGCCCGATGTGGGCGGACCAGCTGGCGCAGGAGGAGGAGGAGCAGCCGGTGGAGGAGCAGGAGGAGGAGCAGCCACCGGCGGCGGAGCAACGCAAGGAGTTGCAATCAACGAACACCAAAACAATGGCAACGGCAGCGGCGGCAGCAGTCGCGCCTCGCCCGATTCGCTGGAGGAGAAGCCCTCGACCACGACGACGACGGGTCGTCCAACGGTGACGCCCACAAATGGAGTGCTGTCCTCCGCCTCGGCGGGATCGGGATCGGGGAGCAGCGTGATCCGCTCCGTGAAGGAGGAGCGCCTGCTCAGTGTGTCCAGCAAGATGCTGGCCTTCCACCAGCAGCGCGAGCAGGAGACCAAAGCAGCGGCGGCGGCAGCGGCAGCGGCAGCAGCGGGACATGTGACGGTTCTGGTGACGCCATCGCGGATCAAGTCAGAGCCCCCCGCCGCCAGCCTCGCCCTCCTCCACATCCAGTACGCAGAGGGAAAGGGAGCGCGAGCGGGAACGAGAACGGGAAAGGGAAAGAGATCGGGAAAGGGAAAGGGAGCGAGATCGGGAGCGGGATCGAGAGAGGGAGCGGGAGCGGGAACAGTCCATCAGCTCCTCCCAGCAGCATCTGAGCCGCGTCTCCGCCAGTCCACCCACTCAGCTGTCCCACGGCAGTTTGGGACCCACCATCGTCCAGACGCACCATCTCCACCAGCAACTCACCCAGCCACTGACGCTGCGCAAGAGCAGCCCGCCCACAGAGCACCTGCTCAGCCAGTCCATGCAGCACCTCACCCAGCAGCAGCAGCTCCACCTGCACCACCTGCTCGGCCAGCAGCAGCAGCAACAGCAGCAGCAACAGGCGTCGCATCCGCAGCAGCAGCAGCACTCGCCCCACTCTTTGGTGCGGGTGAAGAAGGAGCCGAACGTGGGCCAGCGGCACCTGTCGCCGCACCACCCGCAACAGTCGCCGCACCTGCAGCACCACCAGCAGCAACAGCAGCAGCAGCAGCAGCAGCACCTGCACCAGCAGCAGCAGCAACAGCAGCAGCAGCAACACCACCAGCAGCAACAGCCACAGGCCCTGGCCCTGATGCACCCCGCCTCGCTGGCGCTGAGGAACAGCAACCGGGACGCGGCCATCCTGTTCCGGGTGAAGAGCGAGGTGCACCAGCAGGTGGCCGCCGGACTGCCGCACCTCATGCAGTCCGCCGGCGGGGCAGCGGCGGCAGCAGCGGCCGCAGTGGCCGCCCAGCGGATGGTCTGCTTCAGCAATGCCAGGATCAACGGGGTGAAGCCGGAGGTGATTGGCGGCCCGCTGGGCAACCTGCGACCCGTGGGCGTGGGAGTGGGCGGCGGCAATGGGGGCGGCTCCGTGCAGTGCCCCTCGCCGCACCCCTCCTCCTCATCATCATCCTCGCAGCTGTCGCCGCAGACGCCCTCGCAGACGCCGCCCCGCGGCACGCCCACCGTCATCATGGGCGAGAGCTGCGGGGTGCGCACCATGGTCTGGGGCTACGAGCCGCCGCCGCCCTCGGTGGGCCAGCCACATGGCCAGCATCCGCAGCAGCAGCAGCAGTCGCCCCACCACCAGTCGCAGCAGCAACAGCAGTCGCAGCAGCAGCAGCAGTCCCAGCAGCAACAGCAGCAGCAGCAGCAACAGCAGCAGCAGTCGCAGCAGCAGCAGCAGCAACATTGCCTGTCCTCGCCCTCGGCGGGATCCTCCTCCGGCGGCGGTTCGGTTTCGGGGGGTGGGGTGGGCGGACCGCTCACGCCCTCCTCGGTGACGCCGCAGAACAACGAGGAGGCCGCCCAGCTGCTGCTATCCCTCGGACAGACGCGCATCCAGGACATGCGGGCCCGACCACACCCCTTCCGCACCCCGCACGCCCTCAACATGGAGCGCCTGTGGGCCGGCGACTACTCGCAACTGCCACCTGGCCAGCTGCAAGCGCTCAACCTGAGCGCCCAGCAGCAGCAGTGGGGCAGCAGCAACTCCACGGGTCTGGGCGGCGTGGGCGGCGGTCTGGGCGGACGCGGTTTGGAGGCGCCACACGAGCCCACCGACGAGGACGAGCAGCCACTCGTGTGCATGATCTGCGAGGACAAGGCCACCGGCCTGCACTACGGCATCATCACGTGCGAAGGGTGAGTGCTTAACAGCCATCTATAAATACAACTCACTATTAATTTGCTTAAATATTAGGAGAACTTAGATTAGAGAAATCATTCTATTAAATAAGTTTGGGACACTTCAAACAATTAAATACAAATGACTATTAATTAGCTTAAATATTAGTAGAACTTTGATTATAGACACTTTACAAATGAATTATTCAAACTAAGAACAATAAACCATCTATAAATACAAAAACTATTAATTGGCTTAAATATTAGTAGAACTTTGATTATAAAAAAAATTGTGACACTTTAAATTCACTTTTAAAGTAATGTGATTATTGAATAAAAGAAATATAATATTCAATTTGTTTTTAAGATTAAATGAAAAAGTTTATGAGTTTGTTTTTTATGACCTTTTGAAAATTAATTGAAGCTATTGATTAAACTCGAGGTCACACGTTAGTTATATTTGTCTTCTAAAAATATTTAGTTAAACAATAAATAAGTATAGAACGTAAATGGATTCCGAATTTAGTTAAATCACTGTTTATAATGAAGGTGTTCATAAAAGAAGGGAGAAGAGGATTGTATATAAGATCACGAGGTTGCGATCTTTAGAAATAATTTTTCAATACAGGAAAACAAGGTCCATCCTTCAACAATCTACAATATATAAAAAAAAAAATTTATAAATAAAAAAAACCCTTTAATGAGATCCATCTAATCCCCAGGTGCAAGGGCTTCTTCAAGCGGACGGTGCAGAACCGACGGGTCTACACCTGCGTGGCGGACGGCACCTGCGAGATAACCAAAGCACAGCGCAACCGTTGTCAGTATTGTCGATTTAAGAAGTGCATCGAGCAGGGCATGGTGCTGCAAGGTGAGTGGGCGGAATCTCCTCGAGGAGCTCCCTTTGCCTAACCAGGACATCCCCTCTTCTCCTTCACCCTCTTTCAGCCGTTCGCGAGGATCGCATGCCCGGCGGACGCAACAGCGGAGCCGTCTACAATCTGTACAAGGTGAAGTACAAGAAGCACAAGAAGACCAACCAGAAGCAGCAGCAGGCCGCCCAGCAGCAACAGCAGCAGCAGCAGGCGGCGCAGCAGCAGCACCAGCAGCAACAGCAACACCAGCAGCACCAGCAACACCAGCAGCAGCAATTGCACTCGCCGCTGCACCACCATCACCATCCGGGCCACCAGTCGCACCACGGCCAGCAGCAGCACCACCCGCAGCTGTCGCCGCACCACCTGTTGTCCCCGCACCAGCAGCAACTTGCCGCCGCGGTGGCAGCAGCTGCGCAGCACCAACAGCAACAGCAGCAGCAACAGCAGCAGCAGCAGCAACAACAGCAGCAGCAGGCCAAGCTGATGGGCGGCGGGGTGGACATGAAGCCCATGTTCCTGGGTCCAGTTCTCAAGCCGGAGCTGCTGCAGGTTCCGCCCATGCACAGTCCGGCGCAGCAGCAGCAGCAGCAGTCGTCGCCGCATCAGGCCTCGCCGCATCTCTCGCTGGGATCGCCCCACCAGCAGCAACAGCAGCAGGGTCAGCACCAGAACCACCACCAGCAGCCAGGTGGAGGAGGCGGTGGAGGAGCGGGCAGCGGAGGAGGAGGAGCCCAACTGCCGCCGCATCTGGTGAACGGAACGATACTGAAGACGGCCCTGACCAATCCCAGCGAGATTGTGCACCTGCGCCATCGCCTCGACTCGGCGGTCAGTTCGTCCAAGGATAGGCAGATCTCGTACGAGCACGCTTTGGCCATGATCCAGACCCTGATCGACTGCGATGCCATGGAGGACATCGCCACGCTGCCGCACTTCAGCGAGTTCCTCGAGGACAAGTCGGAGATTAGCGAGAAGCTGTGCAACATCGGCGACTCGATCGTGCACAAGCTGGTGTCGTGGACGAAGAAGCTGCCCTTCTACCTGGAGATCCCCGTGGAGATCCATACCAAGCTGCTGACCGACAAGTGGCACGAGATCCTCATCCTGACCACGGCCGCCTATCAGGCGCTGCATGGAAAGCGCCGTGGCGCTGAGGGGGCGGCCAGCAGGCATGGCTCGCCGGCGTCGACGCCGCTGGCCACGCCCACCGCCACGCCGCTGAGCACGCCCATAGCCTCGCCCGCCCAGCCGCTCCACAAGGACGACCCGGAGTTCGTCAGCGAGGTAAACTCGCATTTGAGCACCCTGCAAACCTGCCTGACCACGCTGATGGGCCAGCCGATAGCCATGGAGCAGCTGAAGCTGGACGTCGGCCACATGGTGGACAAGATGACCCAGATCACCATCATGTTCCGGCGCATCAAGCTCAAGATGGAGGAGTACGTGTGCCTGAAGGTCTACATACTGCTGAACAAAGGTACGTGGTTCGATTTGCCCAGTTCATTCGTACAGTGCTCATGTTACCCCTTCCCCCTCCGTTCGTTTCTAAATCCAGCAGAAGTGGAACTGGAGAGCATCCAGGAGCGGTACGTCCAGGTGCTGCGCTCCTACCTGCAGAACTCCTCGCCGCAGAATCCGCAGGCGCGGCTCAGCGAGCTGCTCTCGCACATACCAGAGGTAAGTACTGTGGCAACCTCGGTGATCCGATCCGATCCGATCCTCATTCCCGACTAATCCTTGCCCTGTGGCTTGCCCCCTCTCCCCGCCCCTCTTCCAGATCCAGGCTGCGGCCAGTCTGCTGCTCGAGAGCAAGATGTTCTATGTGCCCTTCGTGCTCAACTCGGCGAGCATAAGGTAGCAGATGCTTGAGCACGGCCTGCTGCCCACCGCCAATCACCAGCCGGCGCCACCACCAGGTCCTGATCCGATGCCGATGCCGATGACGATGACGATACCAATCCTCCCGGAGCGGCAGCAGCAGCAGCAACAGGAGCGGCGGCGGAGCAGGCAGCAGCAACACCAGTTGCTGCGCGACCTGCCCAAGATCAAGATCGAGATCGGGGCCCAGCGCGAACCGCAGGAGGAGGAGGAGGAGGAGGAGGAGGTGGATGAACAGGTGGAGCAGCCGCAGCGGGAGCAGGAGATGGAGCAGCAGGAGCAGGAGGAGCGGTCCCGATCTCGATCCCGATCCCGATCCTCGACCGCATCCACGTCCATTTTGAAGACTTCGCTGCTGAGCGGAGCGGCGGCCACATTGGCCACCTTGACGGCGGCTGCCGAGCAGATAGCCCGCTCCTCGGCCAGCAGCGACACGCCCAGGGACTATTCCCAGAGCAGCAGCAACAGCAGCAGCAGCAGCAGCAACAGCAACACTGCCACCACAGCAACAGGGACTTTGGCCAGCGGCAGGACAGGCAGCAGCAACAGTTTAGAAGAGAGCAAAAGACTTGAGCATCAACAGCAACCACAACAGCAGCAACAATATACATCAATACTACACACGGCCTTAATGTCACAGCGTTCCATGCCAGCAGCAACAGCAACAGCAACAGCAGCAGCAACAACGACGGAGACGACAGCAGCAACCACATCGCCCACGCCTGCGCATGTGCTGAAAACAGCGGTGACCTTAGCCAGTCTAAGCGAGATAGCCACTGCACGCCAGCAGCAGCAGCAGCAACAGCAGCAGCAACAACAGCAGCAGCAGCAATTGCTGGCGCTGCAGCAGCAACAACAACAGAAACTGCCCAGAAGGATAATCAACTTTGGCAGCAACCATGCTGCCAACACTGCCACCAAAGGATTGGGAGCTGGAGCTGGAATGGGCATGGCCACAGCAACAGCAACAACTACGGCAACAGCAACAGCAACACCTGGACGCAATCGCCAACTGGGCCTGAGTCAGGGTCAAGTGGCGAATGGTAAGCAGAAAGAATTGTGAGCCTTGTGTTTGCGATAACGTTTGTGTCCATCCCCCTTCCCCCACCCACCCCTCCCCATAACGTTGCCAGCCAGGACAGTGCGTCTGCTCAACGGCAACTGTTGCGGCCGATTGCAGGCGATAGCAGCAACAGGGGCCGGCAGCAACACGGTCAACATTCAGACCCAGACCGACGATGAGTTGCTGCCGCTGCAAGCCATGCCCCCACAACAAGCAGCTCCCACAACAACAGCAACATCCACAACAGCAACAGCAACATCAACAACAACAGCAGCAACATCTTTATCATTATCAGCCACACCATCATCATCATCATCAACAACGATTTCATTAGCAACACGTGCAGCAGCAGCAGCAATGCAGCAGCAGCAGCAACAATGGACTGCCGTGTCGACGACGCCAGCAACAGGAGTGATGATGACGACGACGACGACACAATCACAAGCAACATTAGCACCACAACAACAGCAACGACCACTGCCACAACAACAACAACAATTAAATACGAAAATCAACAGAACAAGAACAGCAACAACAACAACAACAGCACCAACAACACAACACAACCGCAACATCAACAACAACAACAGCAACAACTACAACTTCAACAATAACTATATGAATAACAATAATATTAACGCCGCCACTGCCAGAGCCTCTGCCTCTGTCTCCGCCTCTGCCACAGCCACGCCCACTGCCACGCCCCCGCGCCAACGACAGCCCACGCGCACGCCCACAGCCACCTCAGCTTCTGTTACTGTAGTTGTGTTCAAAACAATGTTACCTGATGACTGAATTATTTTAGAATCGTACACGTAGAGCATGTTTTATTATGATTACCACTATGATTACCACTTACGATTTACGATTACGATTATGATTATGATTACGATTACGATTATGATTATGAGTATGTCTGGATATCATTACCTATTAACTATTCATTAGTTATGGCTTATCGATTATTACTATTATTACTATTACTATTGCTACATGCATAATGTAGAGCCTAATTGATCTATCGTGTATTTTAGTTTGTCTAATTGTTGGATCCCTGTACTATATCCCATACACACACACACTCACCCATATTTGATCCTCACCCCCAAACAATCCATACACACACACACACACAACCGTACTAAGGAAGATATGCATATGCATATGCATACACGCATATGCGAAGTTGAAACATTTTAATCATGTAATTTTTTTTTTGTGTTTTTGCTGAGAGGAGATAAACGATAAGGACGATCAGCAGCAGCAATTTGGAGTGTTAAATTAGTAGGATTATGAGTATGTAGCGAGTACGTAGCGAGTATGTAACGAGAATGTAACGAGTATGTAATGTTTACGTAGCCACAATGCCACACACAGCTATAGCAAGCATTTAGGATGCGTGCATATGTCAGTTATCTATTTTTTTTTAACTAAAACTCTATGTAAAGTATAGGCTCATGCACATATATATTTATATATATAAATTGCATAACAAGAGAGAGAGAGATGGAGTGAGTAGCAGAAGGAGAGCGAAGCAGGGCGGGAGATTCAACCACATAAAGTATAAATAGTAGAGTCCAAGTAGCTAGTTTAGTGTACATCCGTTTTTGGGCAGAGAAGTAGAGCAATTTGTCAATGAGAGGGGGTGGTGGGGTGTGCGGAAACGGTAACGGTAATGGAAACGAAAGTTAGCGCAAAACGGAAACGGAAACGGAAACTGTACTGCCAGATCGGAATCACACATCAACCATTAAGAGAACTTCGCTCGCAACTCTTGCAGAATTATACTGTTAGATACTGTTAGTTATCGAACCCAAAACCTAAAACCCCAAACTCTGACCCACACACACACATACACACACACACACACTATATCTAAGTTAAGAACGCATAATCACATACTACACATAAATTACGCATAGTACATA
Organism: Drosophila rhopaloa; assembly: GCF_018152115.1. Lineage (NCBI taxonomy): Eukaryota > Metazoa > Arthropoda > Insecta > Diptera > Drosophilidae > Drosophila > Drosophila rhopaloa. Next base: position 25,478,210 of record NW_025335123.1, on the reverse strand, counting down.
CAACAAGAGAAAGTTTAAGAAGAGAAATGAATAAGAAAAACAAAAAAAACAATGATAAGAAAAGAAAGAAACAAAAGGATTATTTTTTTTTTTTTTGTGTAAGCCCGATTGCGCAATTGTATATCGTAATCATGTTGTCGTCGCAACCCCAAACGCCTATCGGTATTGATGCCCGGATTGTTATCAATATCGTCGTACTACGTTTTATTTTGTAAATGTATTAATTTTGTTGATTTTTTTGCTGTCTGTATACATTTTTTTAACAACATTTTTGAATAAATGTAATTCTTGAATATGTTTTATGTTTTTTATTTACTTTTATACCTTACCCGGCTTCTTGTGCTCCAAAAGTTTTCAGTTTTGATTGGTTTGTATATAGAACAGTGGAGTCCTTCGATTTTTTGAGGTTACTTTAACAAAATTTAAATATTTTTTTAAAATCAAAAAAACTAAGTCAGCATTGGTTCTTGTAGTTATTTTTAAGAAGTAGTTTTTTTGAAAAAGCTTTTATTAAAAATCAATATAAACTCGTCCTAAAAACAAATTTCTACACGTATTCTGCGCGGTTCTTGTTTATCTACTTGGAAATTCCTCAGTGGCGCCACCTGCATTTAGAGGCCCGAAAAAGTATGCACCGGAAACGGCAAATTGGCTAGACCTAAAAGGAAATCGAAGGAATCTCGTGTGAATAGCAAAACCCGTTCACTAGGTCCTTGATCCCCAGTCATGTAACTCCAACCCCCTCCAATCCAGCTCTTTCACATTAATAACGAAACCTAGGGCTAAGGGGAAAAACGGAAATAGAGAAAGTAAGCTAAAAAAAAACACGAAAACAATGTTATTCGAATAAAAAGCGAAGAACAGAAGATGAGAAATAAGCAAGAGTCTGACATCAAATTGCCTTCAAAGCGTTATTTTCGATTTTTTTTCCGTAGAGAGTTTTTTTTACGAGAAAACGATGCAAAAACCAATACGAAATAGCAAATAGCAAGAATATTTAAAGTACGTATATATGTGGATTTATAAGCGATGACATAATAATCAATATATGAACATGGAAAAAAAGGGCAGCGGACGGACGGCTAAAATAATTAACATTTTTTGTAGAGTAAAAGCGGGATAAACAGCGTCTGGAGGGAAAGAGTAAAAAAAAACAAATATTTTTGCACAGCGTGTTATCGAATAAGTGTTAGACTTTAAACATAACTGTAATCGAGATTCAAATCAATCAAAGAACCCCACTCCCCTCCCTTCCCTAACCGACCACCATCCTAAATCCCTTCCCAGTCCTGAAAACCGCCCATTTGATTATTAAGGCTGGGGTCAGATGGAGAACTGCTCCCGCTGGAAAAGAAGAAGTGTCTTTGTAAATACATGAGAACGAGGAGTGGGATTGAGGGGGCCCTTCAAACCCCCGACCCAACCATCTGGCGTCTCGAGATATAACATTAGTTAGCTAATTTTAACGACTTACACTCCCGGATTAACCAACTGCAGTCACCTAACCAGCTACGACTTATCGTAGATGAATGAAACTGTTGTACCCCCCAAAAAAAAACATATAAAAACTTAAATGCTCAACTCACTACTTGACCCACTCACCCACAACCAAAACCAAAACCACACCCACAACCACACCCACAGAAACACCAGCATCCGACTCACTCCGCTTGCCTAGATCCATTTGCATCCTGGGCAGAAACCCATGTCCACCATGTCCCCGTAGTGTATAGCGTGGATGCAATATGAACTTCTTATGGTGCTTAATCTGGATCTTGATCTTGAGGACAACCCAAGCCTACAACTCAAATTATGGGACTGATGCAATGAAACAAAAAGTAAACAAAGAAAAAACAAGTAAAAAAAACAAGTAAAAAAGCAAGGGAGGAAATCTAATTAAAACCGTATATGTATACTAGGTGTATATGTGTATTGATTAAACGATTCAATAATTAAAACGAAGTAGATCCTTCCATATGATAAAAACTGAAAAAAAAATGAGAAAGATGAGGAGTAAACGATAAGAGATCTCGCTTCTGAGGCCATTGTTATGCTCTTTGAATTTGTGTATACCCAAATTAGAAAATTGTGAAACCAAATCCAAAGAAAAAAAATGAAAAGGAAAAACCATAACGAATCGCGGTGCAAAATTATAGAAATACTGTTTTTTTTTGTGCATTTCTAATTCTACATAGCGGTCGCCAGCGACTTTTACCTTTTATATAAGTATACAATAGGTTTTTTGTTTCGTTTTGGATTTGATATGAATGTTACACGATGGATTGATATTGATTGATTGATTAGTGAACGTTTGATGTAGTGGTAACCAAAAAGTATAATTTAACTGATACATTGATGTAATGCATAAGAGAAGGAAACACAAACGGCATCAGAACCGCAAAATGATAATGAAATGAAATGAAAATGAAATGTTAGCAAATATAAAACAGATAGCTAAGACGAACTAAGCCCGTAATTGAGAATTTTTAAAGCACGATTCGAGATCACATATAAATTTAATAAATTACACATGTATTAATAATGAAATGATGTATTTACGAATAAAATTAATATTATCACATGAATCATACAAAGTTGGCCAGTCTATTTAAAAAGCTCGGACGGAAACTGTGACTCCATCACAATTTTAAAGGGCTTCTTGGCCACCGTCTCATCTTTGTCGACGATGAAATCGCTGTAAAGGCTCGGGGTTACAAAGATTTCTGATTTCTGCTTGAAATACTTACTCCTCGTTGGCCAGGGTCACGTTGATGCGATCGGTGGAGACCCGTGTCGGTCGGATGGCTCCAAAAAAGTCGGTGATGGGCACCTTGTGCGGATCCCGGCGGTACAGATCCTTACGCACGCCCACTGTCGAAATGCACACTCGCTTGGGGCACACTTGCAGCTGTTTGAATACATTGGGGTTTATAGTTATAGATCTTTTGGGAAATCCCACAAGGACACTCACAAATTCCCCTATGGTCCGCTTGCTGAAGGGCTGAACTTTCTCCAGGAACTCCAAGGCGTAGTATGTGTAGCGATCGATCATGTACACGCCAATGGATGGATCCACATGGTGCTGCGCGTGGGAATGAGTGTATGAGTATCGTAGGCTGTTTTTTAAACTATATTTCTGACTTACCGACAAGGAATCCTCGCCCACTAGACTACTGGCCACCGCCAGGACATTCGGCGAGGTGAATTTCTCGTACAACGACGCCGCTTGACAAGTGTCCACCATGAAGAACAGCTCGTTGTAACTAAAAAATAGGAGATGGATTATTACACTGAAAATATTTCACCATATCGATCTATAGATTGTATATGGAGGGGTTTTGGAGATATAAAAGCATAGCTCTAGTCCTCGTTTTGCAACAGTTTCTTTACGCCTTACGCACAAACTTGAATTACTGCTGAATTTAACTGTATTGAAGTGCACTTGCTCTTAGAGTTTTGAATGGAAAACATAATCTGGTAAATGGATAAAGGCAAAGCTAACCAAATATATCAAGAAAGAAAGCAGGCTGCAAGGCAGTAGCTCTTGGCTAGTTTATAAACTACATGACAGTAAGTAAGTAGGTAGGAGCAACCTCTTAGGAAGACTCAAATAGTAACGTAAGTTAAATGATGGTACAACTAAGTATTGTGTAAGGGTAAGGGATTGTTGCCGCACCGCTTCTTCTCCCACATCTGCTGTATGCCATCGGCCAGCTCCTGGCTGGTGATTTCCTCCGAGTCCTGGAACTTAAGGAACCCATCGCCGCCGTGTCCTGTGAGGTAGATGAGCACATTGCTGCCGGCGTCCGAGAGCAGCTTCTTGGAGCGCGCAGTGCCGTTCTGGGTGCGCCCGGTCAGCAGTCGCACGAAGTTCTCCACGGTGACCTCGTAGCCGCGGTAGTCCACCTCCACGTCGTCCCCGTACACATTGATGTGCTGGTTGGCATTGTTGTAGACCTGGCCAGGACGCGGGTTCCGGGCGTTGCAGGCCATGTCGTCGGCAATCATCAGAATGATCTGGGAGTCGGGGATGCCCAGCCGCTTCACCGACCGGTAGATGGACAGCACATTGGCCACATGCCGGTAGTTGAACCAGAATCTCGAGGCGTCCACCAGCACCGCCCAGTTGTTGGTGTGCGTGGAGCGCTGGGCGGCGTCCACAAAGCTCTCCGGCAGCACAGAGGTGTCCTCCGCCTCGGCGCGACAGCTGGCGAGGATTAGGGCAGTGATTACCACGAATTTAGCAAACATCGCGCTGACGAATTCGTTGAAAACAAAATACTAGTATATACCATAATAAAAGAAAATACTTAATACTATTAAGTATTTAAAAAACAGAGGACCAATCGATATCAGGATACTCTGTTATCGATAGAATATGTAATAAGGTCATCTTACAGTTGCTTAGCAGAGTTGTTAACATGGGGCGGCCCTGTGCTCAAAAATCTAAAAAATTCTCAACTTAATTTTCTGTTTTTTAATCAAAAGACTGGGAAATAGTGATTTTTCCAAATCAACCTGGAATTGCTGTGACAGCCCATCTCTGCTGCACAAAACCGTCATTACTTTTGATGTGCGTCTTATTTTGGCAATGTTGCAACAAAAAATCCTTTAAAAATTTGTGTTTAAAATATGTTTTTGATGACCAAAATCCAGAAAAAAATAGCTCGTCTTTTCAGTTTTTTTTATCAAAACCCTTGGAAATAATGGTCAAATCTTGGAATGTCATACCTCGTTGAATTCGTTACAAAATTTCCAATCGATTAGTATACTCAGCTCAAAAATTTTATTTTGGCCCAATTTCGCAAATAAATCAAGTGTTACCCCTTATAAAAAATGCAAAAAACGCTGAAAAGATAAAATGTTCCAAATCAACCTGGAATTGATTGTATAGGCTCTCAGCTGCTTAAAACAGTCATTCTTTTGGCTTTACGTCTTAATTTAACAAAGAAACAACAAAAAACCCTTAAAAAATGTGTTTTAATGGCCAAAATCCAGAAAAAACCGCTCGTTTTTTCAGTTTTTTAATCAAAACCCTTGGAAATAATGGCCAAATCTTGGAATGTCATACCTCGTTGAATTCGTTACAAAATTTCCAATCGATTAGTATACTCAGCTCAAAAATTTTATTTTGGCCCAATTTTGGAAAAAAATCAAGTGTTACCCCTTATGAAAAATGCGAAAAACGCTCAAAAAAAAAAAATTTCCAAATCTACCTGGAAATGATTGTATGGGCTCTCAGTTGCTCAAAACAGTCATTCTTTTGGCTTTGCGTCTTAATTTGGCAAAGAAACAACAAAAAACCCTTAAAAAATGTGTTTTAATGGCCAAAATCCAGAAAAAAAACAGCTCGTTATTTCAGTTTTTATCAAAACCCTTGGAAATAATGGTCAGATCTTAGAATATCATACCTCGTTGAATTCGTTACAAAATTTCCAATCCATTGGTATACTCAGCTCAAAAATTTTATTTTGGCCCAATTTTGGAAAAAAATCAAGTGTTACCCCTTATGAAAAATGCGAAAAACGCTCAAAAAATAAAATTTTCCAAATCTACCTGGAAATGATTGTATGGGCTCTCAGTTGCTCAAAACAGTCATTCTTTTGGCTTTGCGTCTTAATTTGGCAAATAAACAACAAAAAAACCCTTAAAAAATGTGTTTTAATGGCCAAAATCCAGAAAAAAACAGCTCGTTATTTCAGTTTTTTATCAAAACCCTTGGAAATAATGGTCAGATCTTAGAATGTCATACCTCGTTGAATTCGTTACAAAATTTCCAATCCATTGGTATACTCAGGTCAAAAATTTTATTTTGGTCCGATTTTGGAAAAAAATCAAGTGTTACCCCTTATAAAAAATGCGAAAAACGCTGAAAAAGTAAAATTTTCCAAATCAACCTGGAATTGATTGTATAGGCTCTCAAAACAGTCATTCTTTTGGGTTTGCGTCTTAATTTGGCAAAGAAACAACAAAAACCCTTAAAAAATGTGTTGTTATGGTCAAGATCCGGAAAAATATAAATCAACAGCCTCATTTACGAATTAAACAATGAACATAAGGTATATATTGTTAAATTTCATGATATGTACAGTTTTAAGTAAATGTCCTATTTAATTGAGAGTGGAAATTAAATTTAGTTTTTTAAGAAAATAAGAAAACTTACAATGAGTAATAATAGGCACCAGTGAAATGGGCACCAAATTCAGGATATAAAAACAAGAGCTTATAATTTAGACAATAAAATAAAATTATTAAGTAATTTACAAACTTGCAAAGCTTATTGTTTTTACAAATATAACAAAAACTGGTCGCGTGAGAATTGAAAATATACAAAAAAATAATATAATGCTTAGGTATATATACTGCCACATCAAAATCGGCATTCAAAAGTAAGCACTCAATATATCGATATGTCGTGAGAGGCATCGAGCTCTAGCCCCACTTGCCGCTGAGAGGAGGGTTGGTAGAAAGAGAGGGGCGGGGGCGAGCGAGTCAGCATGCTTATGTTAATGGGCCAATTTTTCACCAAGGTTTTCTCCCCCTAAATCGCACGAAACCCCACATTTCAAACATAAAACAGTTAGTACTCAGCGAGTACGATCGAATGCCAAAAGAATATACTAGGTTAATGGGACCCCTGTGGGTGAAAAAAGCGCCAGAAAATGGCGCTACAAACCAATATGGCGGCCGTTCGAAACGAAAACGAATGACGCTGCAATGACGAAAAGAGCAGACCGATAAAGAGCGAGGCAAAGGCGAAGAGCGCAAAAAATGTGGCTGTGTGTGTGGCCATAAAAGCCTTGTTTGCGTGTGGAATTTAACTGTTTTCTCGCCGTCTGCGAATTGGGGGGCACTCACACACAGCCACACACCTGGGAAAATGGGAAAAATCTTGCCAAGACAACCACAGACGCAAATACTGGACTTCTGAAAACTCTGCGAATTCGCCGCGATCTCTATTTGGCTCTCCATCGCTCTCTCATTCCCATTCACGTGGGTTTTCATATTTATATGTATGCATATGTATGTTTTTGTGTGCTTCTTTTATCTGTAGTCGTTTTTTTGTGGAGCTTTGGGGCTCTGCCGGAAGTTTTCTTTTTATCCACATATCTCCGATTGCGCTTTGCGCACTTGGCCTATCGGTGCTTCTGCTTTGCTGCGTGGCGTTTCGTCGTCCATTACGTTTTCCAATTGCCTTTGGCGCTGCACACAAACACACAAGGCGTGTGTGTGTATGTGTGCGTTGATGTAAATGTGAGCGCACCGCACAGTAAAGAAACAGAAAAAAACGTTTTCTAGGTGAAATTAATCGAGTGGGCGGAATGCAAAAGCATTTTCCTGACCCAAAACAGGTTTATGTATGAAGAAATTCGATCGATCGATGCCAGGATCAAAAAGGAAGGCCCATTAACCACAATAATCGACCGAATTGGCCTTGGTCTTTATAACTAATTGATGATGTCAGTGGCTAGGGAAAATCGTGTGTCCTGGCCACTCACTTGACCCAGTTCGGGAAAATCGCTTTACGAGCCCCTCGAGAAGCAGTAAAATGAAAAACGAATAGAAGAAGGCTGCATAACAATGTGAAGGCGATGCAAAAAGCTATTGATTTTCCCTCATTTTCACAGCAATTAAGGCTTTTGCCTTTAACCCAGTTACATGTTATCGCAATGGTCCTTGGGTGGGTGGAATAATTCTTGGGTGTTGGCTAAAAAAAAACCGCATAAGGACGCCGCCTGACACTTGCAGGATTCAGTCCCTTAGCACCTTGTGGCTTAGCCTTGGGGAAAAGGAAAATCGGCATGCAACAACCTACGCCACAGCATCGTAAGTTGAGGGAAATATGGGAAAATCCGCAGGACAAGCGAAACGTGCTTGGCCTAGAAAGGCAATCGTTGCTGTTGCTGCTTCTACTTCTACCTTTTTCCCAATTACCACCCCCGTTTTGTTATCCCTGAGTCCTTTTTCGCTTTTTGCCGACGCAACAAAAGACGCATCAGCAGCAGCAACAACCGACGTAGCGGCGAATTAGAGAGGGAGAGAGCGCGCGGCGAAAAAAGAGCGAACAAACATTTGCCAAAAACAACACGTACACCGGGAAAAAACCAACGACGACGTGTGCAATGCCCTATGATAGCCAATATATGTTCTAGATTTGTAGCCCCGTTTCACCTTTTAATAGAAAAGCGGTGTATTTTCTTAAGACCAAATCGATTTGAAGAGTTCTTGAGGAATATTATTGAAGTAATAGATATAGGAAAAATATTTAAGGATTATTATTCCTATATATTTTACAACTTCAATAATATTATATTGATTATCAACACAAAAATATTTAATTAATAGTTCTGTTTCAATTACAGCAATTGGCTTAATTGATAAACTAAATAAAATATTGTTAAGTCCAGGTGCCGGTTATAATGTTTACAGAGAGTACAGATCTGAAATTAAATTATTTATATTAGTTTTCTTGTACGAATAATGTTGTTTATAATACGACATCATTTCGGCCGATAAAGAAATAAGTAAAGAAAGTAATTAAGAATAAGACTTAAGAAAAAGTGTTATGAATATAGAAACCTTGTCGGTACCTATATTTCTATAAACATTTTAAGGAACAATATGGTATAACATCACAAATAATATGCAAGCCATGTAGTTTTAAGAAGCTCGAAACTGTTTATTTGTGTGGTAATATTGCTAATCTTTTATCTTTTTTTATGCATGTACTTTGTGGAATACTATAAAAACAAAACAACCATTTAGTACATTTCGTTGACGGAAATAAGTAAGTCCCCATAATTAAATAATTACAGTTCAAAGCGCACTTCGTCCTTAAATCATGTGAGTGTAGCTTTGTCCCAAAACTAGTGAGAAATCGTAATATTAGCTTTTGTAATTATGGCCAGAGATAATAAGCAAATCCTGGCAAAAGGATTGCCTGTCGCCGCTTAGTAGCAGGGTTGCACCAAACTGTCTGCGATAGTGGGTATATCGAGCGGCGAAGAGTGCGGCGAGCCACGGCAAATTCGCTTTTTCGCTGCGGAACAAGCGACGCTCTCTTGCTCTCCATTTTGGCTCGTTATTTCGCTTCGCACCGTGTTTGCGTTCACAACTCTTGTTCGGGTTCTGCATTTTATTTTATTATTATTATTTTTTTTTGTTTGTTGCTATTCGGTGAGTACCTGCGGAACGGACAGAAAAGGAAAGGCAAGGAAAGGGTTTTCCTCGCCCACTCGGGATAGTGAGTGTGCGGAGTGCCTGGTGAAAAGAAAAGCTGTACTCGGCGGTGCCAAAAGACATTCGTTTATTATTGCTCGCGTTCGTATTTTTTGCGAAAACCTAGTGAAAAAGAAATTTTCTGCTGCTTGCTGCCTGCCTGCCTGCTTGTTGTGTGTGTGTGCGTGTGCACTGGTCGTGTCTGTGCGCTTGCTTTGGGTGTGCTTGTACGTCACTGCCACCCATTTTTTGAGTGTGTGCCCCACTGTTCTGGTTCTCCGTCTCGCTTTTCCCCCTTCATATTTGTTGCAACTCTGCCGAAGACAGTTTCCACGGATTTTCCTTTTCGCCGAATGAGCGAGCGAGCGAGAGTGTGTGTGTGTTTGAAAAAAGTTGGCAACTCTGCCAATTCTTTGACAACTTTTCCGCTTTGTGAAAATTGTGCGGCCAGTTTCCGTTCGCTTCCTCTGCTTCCTCCGCTTCTTCCGTTCCGTCCGTGTTTACAATCGCGGCGTTTTTGCACACTGTGCCCTGCGTGTGTGTGTGTGAGTTCTACTTGGTGGTGTATATACCCACATCGATACGGCTCCGGGGTCTTCATTTTGTTATTTGCCATTCTCTTTCACTTCCTTTATTCGTCTGTTTTGTTGCCGTCGCCGTGACAGTTGTGACTTGGCGGTGTGCGTGTGTGTCCGTGTAAGTTTTCCGCTTTTCTTCGCCGGTGCAATCTGCAATTTGAAATCTCGCAGCCGCAGCGACGGTCGCTCCGCCCCCTCTGGTCACACTAAAATGGCGCCTGTAAAAATCCACTGGGATCATCATACGAAGATGCAGAATCAGAAGCAGGATACTTAATTTGAGGATTATTCAACATCTCATCAGTTCTTCGGCTTGTCCGCTTTGACCTGCTTCTTCTTGGTCTGGCAGTCTCTTCTCTCTCCTCTCTTCTCGTTTCGCTTTCCTCGCATTCTCGCAGCTCCCAGCTGCTGCCAAAACTTGTTTTTCAGAATCGGTAAAAAAGGGGAGGAACCGGGGGGGGCTGGAAAGGAGAAGGCGGCTTGCTGGCAACCGCAAAAGCATGTTTAATGTTCTAGTCGCATTTTACTGGAGTCGAGTGGACGGATTGTCCTGGGGATTGGCTTGCAATTGGGATAAGCTGAAAGGGGCTAAGAAAGCGGCTTGCGTTTTTGCCAGGTGAAAGCCAGGGCCATAAAACTACGGTTACCAGTTAGATATTCGCTTAGGTTTTCGCTTTGGCTCGGGTTAGGTAGGAGAAAATTATCAATCCAGCTCTTAATCGCCGTTTGTATTTTAACATCCTTTTAAAATTCCTCTAAAAAATATTACATTTTCTCTAACTAGATAGTTGCGTTTGGTGCTGGTATTTAGTTCAGCTCTCTTTACCTCACATCTGATTACAAATTATTTTGAGATTCTCTTGTTTATTGTTGTTTTTTTTCAACAGCTTTTATTAAGAAATTATTTTCTGTTTATCTTAGTTGATGCTTTTAAGTTTTTTATGCTTGGAATGCTTTTTATTTAATTTTTTAATTTACCCTTCCAAGGGCATATTAATACCTTTTATTTGGCAATCTGTTTACTATATCAGATTATCCTAAAGAAAACATTAAATGAGTCTTTTAAACTAATTTTCAGCTTAGCTATCTAAAGGCTTATCAATGTTTTCAATAAGTTCAGGGCATTTACAAATGCTTATCAGTGTTTTCAAAAATGGTTGGGGAAATTCTTTTCACAATCCGAAATTGAAATTAGAAGATAAGAAAAAATATTACATTTTTTCAGATTGACTTAAAGATTTGGTGTACATTCTTAATTCTTATATTCTAATATTTTCTGAAGAATAATCTCATTTTTGGAGTCTGATGTTTTGTAAGAGTTTACTACGGTTAGGCCATGAACAGAATGGCGATATATATAAAGAAAAAATCGAGCACTTAACCTACTTCCGGGTTCAGTGATTTTTTCCCTTGCAAACTAGAATATTATTCCCACATGGCGTATTAGTTATTCTACTTGTTCTTGTTTACTTACTCTTTTTCTCCCCATCTTGCAGGTAATCCTCCACATCACAGTCAACCAATGGGACCAAATCACTGCGACTCGAACTGGAAACAATCAGCATCGGATCGCACGGAGCAACAGGTGGTGGAGCAGCAGCCCCAGAAGGCGACGGGGGAGCGGCCAACATAGGAGCAGCAACGTCGGCAGCAGCTGCCCAAGGCCCCTCGAGAATGTCTAGCCGGAAGCCGCCAGTAGGCGCTGGAGGAGCTGACGAAGCCACAGGAGCAGCTGCATCCCTGGACGACAATGCCAATGCCAGCGTGGAGATTCCGGCCAGCAACGAGGAGCCAACAACGGGCGACGGCGAAGAGCTGGCCATCATTATCAAAACAACAACTCCAACGCCGCCAGTGGAGGCGGCGGAGGAGTCAACAGCAGCAGTAGAGGTGGAAGGGGACAAGGAGCAGGATGTCAAGGAATCCTGTCCAGCACCCAAGACGCCTAGATCCACGCCCACGCCAACGCTCACGCCGGCCGTCACACCCAACGCTAGTGATGGGGTGGCGGCCAAGAGCGTGAGGGTTACCAGGCACTCGTCGCCACTGCTCCTACTCAGCTCGCCCACGACTAGCAGGCGTGAGGTCGGCGACGGAGCGCTGGACACCGAGGAGCCAACGGGATCGGGCTGCCAAAGGAAGAGCTCTGTGGAGCGATCAATAGCGCCCGTCATACGCGGACGCAAGTCCATCAAGGATCTGAAAGAAGCCAAAGAAGTCAAGTCCGAGGAGGCGCCTGCAGGGGCAGCAGATGCAGGAGCTGCAACTGGATCAACGCCTGGGCAGGCCAAGGAACAAGCCGGCGAGGATAACGAGCTGGAATCCTCACTTGCCACGGACACAAAAGACCATACAGAAATAAAAGACAAGGATGAAAATCGGGAAAGCGATAAGCAAAAGGATCACGAGAATACAGAAAAAGAAAGGGCTGCTAAAACAGAATTAATTTCAGAGAAAGAAATATCTGCACAGAAGGGAAAAGATACAGAGAAAGATAAAGAAAAAGCTGCAGAGAAAGAAAAAGATACGGAGAAAGAAAAATATACTGATTCAAATAAAGAAAAGGACACAGATAAAGAGAAGGAAAAGGTGAAGGAAACAGTGGCGCAAGTGGTGCCAATCGCGCCAGTGACACCCACTTGCAATCGCGTCACCCGCAAATCACATGCCCAAGAGCAGGTGATAAACACGCGGGTCACCCGCAACCGTCGCCAATCCTCCACCGTGGGAGCCATCCTCTCATCCTCCGCGTCCTTAACAGCCGCCTCCTCCTCAGCCACAGAGCAACCGCTTCCTTCTCGGGGTCGACGGAAGAAGCTGGCGGCAGTGGCTCCACCCATTGAGCCTGCGGTGAAACGGAAGAGGTCCCAAGATGCTGAAGCTGATCAGGAGGCCTCCAGCAGCGCAAAATACAGTAAGGTCGAAGTGGTAAAGACAGAGGAGGTGGAGGCACCAGAAGAGGACGCCGCCGCTATGTCCATCAAGCAGGAACCTATGGATGCCAGCGAGGTCAGCTCTATATCTCCATCAGTCACGCCTACTCCCACACCTACGCCAACGCCAGCTCCAATCTCGGGCAGCCGTCGGGGACGTGGGCGCCCGCAGAACAGAAACTCCTCCTCGCCGGCGGCCACCACGCGAGCCACGCGACTGAGCAAGGCAGGATCACCGGGTATCCTGACACCAGTGGCTCAGGAACCAGCGCCACCGAAGCGGCGGCGAGTGGGCTCCAGCACACGGAAGACTGCCTCGGCCAGCTCTCTGGCACCCAGCTCGCAGGGCGGCGCCGGGGACGAGGACTCCAAGGACAGTATGGCCTCGTCCATGGACGAGTTGCTGCTGGCCGCCGTGGAAATCAAGCAGGAGAAGCTGACGCCAGACTTCGACGACAGTCTGCTGCCGGAGAGCCTGCCCTCCACTTCTGGTGCTTCGAGTGCCAATGGTCATTCCTGCATCGAACCACTCACTGTGGATACTGAAAGCATCAGTAAGCCTGCTGATCCCGCGGTTAAGCCTAAAGAGTCACCGGCAACAGCAGCCGAGGAATCCCCATCGCAATCCGGAACTCATTCTGCCCTGGTCTGTGCAGCTCCGGGGAAGGCTCAATCGCTCAGCCCGGAGATGATTAGCGAGGGCGTGAGTGCAGTCAGTGTGCGGAAGTTCTACAAGAAGCCCGAATTCTTAGAAAATAACCTTGGCATCGAGAAGGATCCGGAACTGGGCGAGATCGTCCAGACTGTGAGCAACAATGACACGGAAGCAGATGTGGACATGTCTTTAGATAAGGATGTTACCCAAGCTGAATGTCCTAAGTCGCAAACCGATGAGCACCATGAAAAGAAAGAGGAGCATGAAAAAGATCCTCAACTGGAAGCAGGAGAAGGAACGGAAGCTGTTGCCGCACTAGAACCTGCAGCTGAAGTTCTTTCTGAAATTCTTGGTGCACATCCTGGGGAAATTCCTAATAAATTTACAGACGAAATTACAACCGAAGCAGAGGAAGACACCTGTTCAAATAGCTCAATAAAAGCAGGTGAGCTGGTGGCCCTAAACTCGGACAGCGATGGCCATGAGCTGCTGCTGGATAGCCTCTTCAATGGCGATGAGATACCAGATCAGCCGGAAGAAAAGACTAAGCCAGAGGGTAATGTGCAGTTCTTCCATTCAGATGACTACGATGATTTCGATCACGAGATTATGGAGGAGCTGGCCAAAGAGGGTGTACTAGACGCCAGTGGCAATGCGTTGAGCCAGCAAAAGGCTGATATCGAGCAATCCGAGGATGTTACACTGCCCGAATCCAAAAGCGACGTGAAGGAACCCTTAGCTGCGGACGAGGAGACGGCGAAATGTGAGCCTTCGCCCGCGGACGAAATGGTGGCTTTGGAAGTCGAGGAATCCTATATCGACATTAAGCAGCAAACGGATCTAGTGTTAGCCGAACACCTGGTAGAAGATGCCACGGATACGGACGGCGGTCCCGAGGATAACAAGGAGAATCTGTCCACGTCTGCTGCCAGCACTGCTGCCGAGGGTCTGGACATCCAGTTGACCCTTAAGGAGGATGAGGACGAGGAGAAACCACTGGCAGTCATTGCTGCCGAACAGAAGCCGGAGCTGCTGCTCAAGGAGCAGGTCACGGATATGGAGGTGGATGAAAAACCGAACGGCAAGCAGGAATCGATCTGCGACGAGCACCTGCAACTGCTGCGACAAGAGCAGGAAATCCACCTGCAGAACCTTGGTCTACTCACGCACCAGGCCGCTGAACAGAGGCGAAAGATTCTGCTCGAGGCCCAGACTCGCCAGGCGCAACTGCAGCACCAGCAGCATCAGCACAACCAGCACAAGCGGCAGGGAGCGCGGGGAGGAGGCAGTGCCACCCATGTGGAATCTAGCGGTACTCTAAAGACAGTCATCAAGCTGAACAGGAGCAGCAATGGAGGCGTGGGCGGCAGTGGAGGCCTTCCCACGGGGACAGTTATCCATGGCGGCAGTGGCTCCTCTTCCGCCTCCTCCACGTCCTCCTCATCGGTGGGCAGTGCCACACGCAAATCAAGCGGTGCTTTGGGCTCAGGATCAGGTGCGGGAGCAGGTTCTGGAGTCCGCCGGCAATCGCTGAAGATGACATTCCAAAAGGGTCGGGCTCGTGGACATGGGGCTGCGGACCGATCCGCCGACCAGTATGGCACCCACGCCGAGGACTCCTACTACACAATTCAAAACGAGGTAAGGCTGCCTATACGATTCCTCTCCTGGAAAATGACTAACGATAGCTGCTTACCCATCTTTTCATTACAGAACGAAGGTGCGAGAAAGTTAATTGTAACCACGGGTAATCCCGGCCGCAAGACCAATAACCGTTTCAGCTCGACTAACAACCACCACTCCTCGGTAGCCTTGCACGGCAGCAACTCTGCGGTCCATTGCTGTGCGTATAGATCAGATCTCTCATTCGGAATCATGTGCTTCAATTAGCCTAGCTGGCTGTTTTCACTCTAAGAAATCAAACCGACCGAAAACGAGCGGAGCCGAGTTGCTATTTAAACAATGAAAGCTTCTGAATTTCTGCACAACATTGCAACTCACTGTTTGTGTTGTTTAGGAAATATTTTTTTAAAGTTTTTTTTTTAGTATTTAAAAAGTTTTAAAGTTATGTTGATTAAATAATGTTTACTATAGTTAATTACAGCTTTGAAAAACCTTCCTTATCGGAATGATGGCTCGGTTTGATTTCCCCTTCACATTCATTTCAATTTCTCTGCCGAGAAGTTATCAGCTTAGCCCCCATTTTTCCGCACTGTACATATGGCACCGTCACTTTCATTCCCATTACCCATTCCCACCGTACACATATGGATACAAACGAACTGACGGAAGAACAATCTGCTAAAGAACCGAAGAATATATCGCCCTAACTAGCTATCTTTTGCTACAGATTCGTCACACTCGGAGAGTCAGGGACAGGCGGAGCACGGTTCCTACCAGATGGTGAAGAAGGACGAGAAGGAGAAGATCCTCATTCCCGAGAAGGCCTCCTCGTTCAAGTTTCACCCGGGGAGGCTGTGCGAAGACCAGTGCTATTACTGCAGCGGCAAGTTTGGACTCTATGACACCCCCTGCCACGTGGGCCAGATCAAGTCCGTGGAGCGCCAGCAAAAGATCTTAGCCAGTAAGTATACGGCTAGACCGAATAATATTCTTACTTAATATCTTATGCAGTTTTGCGAGGTTATCTTCTTGATTTTGCTGATATCTTTCTCTACCTCCTCTGATGTTCGCTAGTTTCCTTATCATTTGCAGACGAGGAGAAGCTGACGGTGGATAACTGTTTGTGCGACGCCTGTTTCAGACACGTGGATCGCCGAGCGAATGCGCCATCATACAAGAAGCGTCTCTCGGCTCCAAGTCATTTGAACACGAGCGTGGGCTGCTCAGCGGGGTCCGCTGCACTGGAGAAGCACTTTGTCGGCGACAGTGGCGTTATTTCGGAGGTGGGAGAAGAAGCGGGCTCGTCGGCAACGGGAGCCGTGCACCATCGCTCCTGCGCCGTTAAGGACTGCGTCGAGGCGGCAGGACACTCGCTCCGGCGCAAGTGCATCCGCAAGAGCGTGAAGAAGTTCCAGCTCAACCTAGAGATTCCCGCCGGCTCCTCGATCGTGTGGCTGTGCGAGTCGCACTACAACACAGTCATCCAGTTCTCGGGCTGCGTGCTCTGCAAGCGGCGGTTGGGCAAGAACCATATGTACAACATAACCACGGTGAGTCTACTGTTAGTTCATCTGATCCGAAGAGTGTGCTAACTTATATTCTTTCTTAGCAGGACACGGATCGGCTGGAAAAAGCGCTGTCCGAGATGGGCATACCGGTTCAGCTGGGCATGGGCACCGCCGTCTGTAAGCTGTGCCGCTACTTTGCCAACCTGCTGATGAAGCCCCCGGATAGCACCAAGTCCCAAAAGGCGGAGTTCGTCAAGAACTACAGGAAGAGGTGGGTTTAGAAAATATAATTGTATTTGATCCGTATGTAACTCATTGAGTTTTTTCCATTTCTTTGAAACACAGACTTCTCAAGGTTCACAATCTGCAGGATGGCAGCCACGAAGTGTCTGAGGCAGATGAAGAAGAGACACCCACTACGGCAGAGACTGAGAGGGCAACGACAGACTGCCACGAGGATGCCGAAATGCCGTTGGTAGTGGACTATGATGGACCTACCGACTCCAACTCGAGTACCTCCTCGAACACGGCCCTGGACACCTGCAAGCAAATGTCCAAGCTTCAGGCCATCCTGCAGCAGAATCTGGGAGCAGATTCTGCAGGAGCAGCGGGTGCAGGAGCAGCCGCTGGAGCGGGTGCTGTAGGAAACGGATCTGGTGCAGACATCTCGAACGTGCTTCGTGGAAATCCGAACATTTCGATGCGTGAACTATTCCACGGCGAGGAAGAGCTGGGCGTGCAGTTTAAGGTGCCCTTCGGATGCAGCAGCAGCCAGCGGACGCCGGAGGGCTGGACGCGGGTGCAGACGTTCCTGCAGTACGACGAGCCGACGCGCCGCCTTTGGGAAGAGTTGCAGAAGCCGTACGGCAACCAGAGCTCCTTCCTGCGCCACTTAATCCTATTGGAGAAGTACTACCGTAACGGGGATCTCGTCCTGGCACCGCACGCCTCATCCAATGCCACGGTTTACACGGAGACTGTTCGCCAGCGGCTAAACTCATTCGATCACGGCCACTGCGGAGGATTGGGCAGCACCGGCAGCCCTTCTTCAAGTTCCAGCAAGCGCAGCGGCATTCCTCAGCATGCGGGTGGTGCCAGTGTGCTTGCCACCGCTCTAACAACACCCACGACTAGCCACTCGTCCTCTGCAGCCACTTCAGCGGAACAGCATGCGTCAGTGGATCCTGTCATTCCGCTGGTGGAGCTCAACGACGATGACGAAGGCGAGGATGGGGTAGGCGGAGCGGCTGATGGAGAGTCGGATGCCAGGCAGTCAGAATCACCCTTGGAACGCTTCAGCGCAGTCTCGGTGGACAAGCTAACCAAGCAGCTCAGCTCGAACGCAGTGACGATCATTGCACGGCCCAAGGAAAAATCACAGCTGTCCTCCAACAGCGGATCCTCAACGTCAATCTCCAGCTCCTCGTCTGCTGTTTCCTCGCCAGAGGAGGTGGCCGCCACCAAGGTCGCCACAGCTGCTCCCGCCCAGTCCAAGGATGCACCACCACTGGTGCCCGCAGGTGGCGGTGTTGGCAACAGTCGTAGTATCCTCAAGACCAATCTCCTGGGCATGAACAAGTCTGTGGAAATTGTGCCGCTGACGCCCACCTCACACACATCCACTTCTGCATCTAAAAACTTCCTTACGTCCATTGCTTCGCTGGCAAACAAGTCAACGGCAAGCCATGTTCTTGAGAAGCAGCAAAAGATCCTCGACGTGGCCGTGGCCAACAAGCTGCTAAGCAGCCAGAGCGAATCGGCTTCCGCTGCTCTGTTCAGTCTGCAGTCCAAGCTGAAGCCTCCAATGCATCAGCAACAGGGCGCCGGATCAGGGGGATCAAGTGGTCCCCAGAAGCCTCCAAGTGTGGCCCAATTGCTGAGCTCTCCACCAGAACTGATTAGTCTACATCGGCGGCGGACGAGCGGAGCTGGAGCGACGACCAACAGCCTGCTGAGCAATCTGCCCGGCAAGAGGCTCCAACTTGCACGATCTGGAGCAGGACCTTCAGCAGGAGCTGGAACGGGCGCAGGAGCTGCAGGAAACCGAGCTGCAGGTGGACCACCTCCGCCCAATGTGGTCATACTGCCGGACACCTTAACCGCCCAGGAGCGGCATGAGAGCAAGAGTTGGAAGCCCACGCTGATACCGCTGGAGGATCAGCACAAGGTGCCGAATAAGTCGCATGCCCTGTATCAGACCGCCGATGGGCGTCGGCTTCCCGCTCTGGTGCAGGTGCAGTCCGGTGGCAAGCCATACCTTATCTCCATCTTCGACTACAACCGCATGTGCATCCTGCGCAGGGAGAAGCTGCTGCGCGACCAGATGCTCAAGGCCAACGCCAAGCAGAAGCCGCAAAACCAGCAGCAGCAGCAACAGGTGCAGACGCATCAGCAGCAGCAGAACTCTGCCGCCTCGGCGGCTGCCTTCTCCAACATGGTGAAGCTGGCCCAGCAGCACACGGCGCGTCAACAACTCCAGCAGCTGCAGCAGAAGCAGCAGCAACAACAGCAACAAATGCCCACTTTGCAGCCAGGAGGAGCGGCAGGAGCCGGTATCAGACTGGCACGTTTGGCTCCCAAACCGGTGCCACCGCTGACCAACCCGCAGGTTGGCAGCCAGGCTCCCAACTTCCAGGCGTTGCTGCCCAGTACGCTGGACAACAGCAACAGTTCCTGGCTGTGGAAGAACTTCCCCGATCCCAATCAGTACCTGCTCAATGGGAACGGAGGAGGGGCCGGCAATTCCGCCAGCAAGTTGCCACATCTCACGGCCAAACCAGCCACGGCAACGAGCAGCGGTGGAGCGGTGAACAAATCGGGGGGAAGCCTGTTCACCCTCAAGCAGCAGCAACAGCAGCAGCACCAGCAGAAGCTCATCGAGAATGCCATCATGTCGAAGATACCCAAGAGTCTGACGGTGATCCCGCAGCAGATGGGCGGAAATGCCAGTGGCGACATGGGGGCAGCAGCTCCTCCGGCAAGGACTGATGACGGCGAAAGAGGCCGCCATGGGCAGGGGGAGCAGCAGCATCGGTGGGCACCAGGCGGAGCAGCAGGATCAACAAGCAGGCGGCCAGCAGCTTAAG
Organism: Drosophila rhopaloa; assembly: GCF_018152115.1. Lineage (NCBI taxonomy): Eukaryota > Metazoa > Arthropoda > Insecta > Diptera > Drosophilidae > Drosophila > Drosophila rhopaloa. Next base: position 25,458,608 of record NW_025335123.1, on the reverse strand, counting down.
CGGCGAGCTTCAGAACAAGAGGTGACCGGCGGCGGCTCCATGGATATCACAAACTCCAAAATTCCATGGCTGCAGTAGAATAAGTGATACACTGAAAAACACAATGGACGTACAGACATGAAACAGATAAGAAATCAAGATAATTCTAAGATTACATAACGTTGATTGTGTATAAAACGAGATACGGTTACGAATACGATTACCTTTTAAGAAACCCACTAGTTAGGCACTTGAGCCGATGCCACAGATGCAGGAGATGATGGAACAGATGAAGATGAAGATGCCGATGCGAAAGCAAATGAGGAAACGGATATGGATAGTTAGAGATAGCGATTCACTTTGCTCTAAACTATGCTACTCTATCATTGTAGACTTATACTATATTTTTTTAATTAGATTTACGGGCATATTAACTTGCGATTCGTGTATTATAGATACCAAAATTGCTAGAACTAAAAACGGTTTATAGATTTGTAAGCGACCCCAAAACACACACACACCTACTGCTACACAAACTGTCACCCACACACACACACACTTACTTTAAGAGAGAATGCAGCACAAAATATAAATTGTGTCCAAGAAGATATATCAACTTTGGGCTACTGGTGATCCCAGGACCGGAAACGGGGAACAGGATCACAGAGCCTTAGTTGTTGCATGAATCCCAACCAGCCCAGGAGCATTTTCCGCACACTATACACTATACACTCTACACAAACTAGCAGCTAGCAATCCAATCCCGCACATAGAATACGAATACCAACCATTCGCTTGTATGTATACTCTTAATTTATAACCATTTTGTATTTCCATTTATACATCTACCCATTGCGCCCCCGAACCCACTCACACACAGATACAGATAATTATATAGACCTAACATTAACTCTTAAACTGTACATATTTTTCATGGAAACAACAGATAAATACAAAAACTACAAAATCCAAAATCCAAACTAGAATACTATAATTCAACCAAGTTAAACCAAAATCGAAAGCAAATGCGAGTGTGAACCACAAACAATCAAATTGATCGGTGTTCTCGGTGCCTCTGGTGGCCTCTGTTCCATTCCAAGGAATTCTTAAATCGTAGCTGCCTAAGCAAAGCAAGAGCGTTGGTATTAAAGCGAAATTGATTTGCAAATTTTAAATGACAAATTGAAAAGCTTTCTCGACAAATATACCAATTTTATTATACTAAACACCCAGCATATACAATTGTAAATTAGCCTGTTAAGCATAGATATATTTATACACATATGAGAATTCAATTGTTGTTGTTAAACATTGAAAATGTATTTATAAAGCGGAAATTGATTGATACCATACATAAACCATACATGAATCGCGAAAGGAAGCTAACTTTGGCAAGCCGAAGTTTTTATACCCTTGCAGTAAATATATTATATAAAATTGGCCGCTGAACTAAAGGATATAGTCAACGTAAAGAACTTGAAAAATTGTATATAGGCGAAAAACTTTTGTTTCATGATCTTAAAGTCAGGTTTATAGTCTTCCCATAAAATTTAATAATCGTTAAAAACGACAACTCCTCAAGTTTCCTGTGATCAACCTTAAATGCATTTGCTGCAGTTATAGGTTATTAGTAGTCCGATTTCTACACAGATCTCCAAATAACCACAGAAGTCAAAATCCAAAGGTTCTGTAATTATCCTTAGAAACAATGCGATTAATTATTCCGGATATAGATACTTATTAATATTAGCAAGGCCTCTGCAAGTGTGTAAGAAATAGTCCTATTCCGATTCATTGGAACGGATGCGAGTCGGAGCTGGAAGAGGAGAGGACTACTCTCTGGTGACCCTGATGAACATTGATTGCCTTGATCGAACCTGGTTTTGCAAAGCCCCATGGAAAATCGTGTGCCTGTGTGTGAATCAACGCGTGCGTGTGTGTGTGCGCGTTTGTTTAAGTAGTACTTTGTAGCTGATAGGTCACTTGATCCAAAACCCATCTTATATTTACAACTTATTTATGCAATTATTTTTAAAAGATTACAAAAAAATCAAAATTTCAACGAATCGAGAAATAAATTTCCCCATGTCCAGCTAAGAAATCCGATAGTTTTATTTAACCCTTCTCCCCAGCTGTACGAAAACACAATATCACCAAGAAATCGCTTTATTCATCTTCGTTATCTGAATTTTGTATATGAATTGTAGTTTTAGTTCTGAAAATGTGAATATGTTCGAGTTAAGCGGAAACTAAAGTTCTGAAATTGTTGATGAATAAATAGCTACAGTAATTGTGTGAATATAGAACAGTATTCTTTCTTTTATCTATCTCTATCTGTATCTCTCTCGCTCTCTCTGTCTCTATCTCGCTGTATCGCCGTCTCTGTCTATCTGGCGGAACTTCAAGGTTCATAAACGGATACGGAAGTAGTATAAAGTTTCCCCATTTTGTTTTGCTATCTCCCTCCCTCTATATATCTCTTCATAGTTTCGAAAAAAACAATCTCCTTGAGATTGGTCGATTTCATTTGTTTTTGTTTTTTTTTATGTATGGATTTTGTTATTTTGTGAATTATTTTGTGAACTATTCCACGGCGAGGAAGAGCTGGGCGTGCAGTTTAAGGTGCCCTTCGGATGCAGCAGCAGCCAGCGGACGCCGGAGGGCTGGACGCGGGTGCAGACGTTCCTGCAGTACGACGAGCCGACGCGCCGCCTTTGGGAAGAGTTGCAGAAGCCGTACGGCAACCAGAGCTCCTTCCTGCGCCACTTAATCCTATTGGAGAAGTACTACCGTAACGGGGATCTCGTCCTGGCACCGCACGCCTCATCCAATGCCACGGTTTACACGGAGACTGTTCGCCAGCGGCTAAACTCATTCGATCACGGCCACTGCGGAGGATTGGGCAGCACCGGCAGCCCTTCTTCAAGTTCCAGCAAGCGCAGCGGCATTCCCTCAGCATGCGGGTGGTGCCAGTGTGCTTGCCACCGCTCTAACAACACCCACGACTAGCCACTCGTCCTCTGCAGCCACTTCAGCGGAACAGCATGCGTCAGTGGATCCTGTCATTCCGCTGGTGGAGCTCAACGACGATGACGAAGGCGAGGATGGGGTAGGCGGAGCGGCTGATGGAGAGTCGGATGCCAGGCAGTCAGAATCACCCTTGGAACGCTTCAGCGCAGTCTCGGTGGACAAGCTAACCAAGCAGCTCAGCTCGAACGCAGTGACGATCATTGCACGGCCCAAGGAAAAATCACAGCTGTCCTCCAACAGCGGATCCTCAACGTCAATCTCCAGCTCCTCGTCTGCTGTTTCCTCGCCAGAGGAGGTGGCCGCCACCAAGGTCGCCACAACTGCTCCCGCCCAGTCCAAGGATGCACCACCACTGGTGCCCGCAGGTGGCGGTGTTGGCAACAGTCGTAGTATCCTCAAGACCAATCTCCTGGGCATGAACAAGTCTGTGGAAATTGTGCCGCTGACGCCCACCTCACACACATCCACTTCTGCATCTAAAAACTTCCTTACGTCCATTGCTTCGCTGGCAAACAAGTCAACGGCAAGCCATGTTCTTGAGAAGCAGCAAAAGATCCTCGACGTGGCCGTGGCCAACAAGCTGCTAAGCAGCCAGAGCGAATCGGCTTCCGCTGCTCTGTTCAGTCTGCAGTCCAAGCTGAAGCCTCCAATGCATCAGCAACAGGGCGCCGGATCAGGGGGATCAAGTGGTCCCCAGAAGCCTCCAAGTGTGGCCCAATTGCTGAGCTCTCCACCAGAACTGATTAGTCTACATCGGCGGCGGACGAGCGGAGCTGGAGCGACGACCAACAGCCTGCTGAGCAATCTGCCCGGCAAGAGGCTCCAACTTGCACGATCTGGAGCAGGACCTTCAGCAGGAGCTGGAACGGGCGCAGGAGCTGCAGGAAACCGAGCTGCAGGTGGACCACCTCCGCCCAATGTGGTCATACTGCCGGACACCTTAACCGCCCAGGAGCGGCATGAGAGCAAGAGTTGGAAGCCCACGCTGATACCGCTGGAGGATCAGCACAAGGTGCCGAATAAGTCGCATGCCCTGTATCAGACCGCCGATGGGCGTCGGCTTCCCGCTCTGGTGCAGGTGCAGTCCGGTGGCAAGCCATACCTTATCTCCATCTTCGACTACAACCGCATGTGCATCCTGCGCAGGGAGAAGCTGCTGCGCGACCAGATGCTCAAGGCCAACGCCAAGCAGAAGCCGCAAAACCAGCAGCAGCAGCAACAGGTGCAGACGCATCAGCAGCAGCAGAACTCTGCCGCCTCGGCGGCTGCCTTCTCCAACATGGTGAAGCTGGCCCAGCAGCACACGGCGCGTCAACAACTCCAGCAGCTGCAGCAGAAGCAGCAGCAACAACAGCAACAAATGCCCACTTTGCAGCCAGGAGGAGCGGCAGGAGCCGGTATCAGACTGGCACGTTTGGCTCCCAAACCGGTGCCACCGCTGACCAACCCGCAGGTTGGCAGCCAGGCTCCCAACTTCCAGGCGTTGCTGCCCAGTACGCTGGACAACAGCAACAGTTCCTGGCTGTGGAAGAACTTCCCCGATCCCAATCAGTACCTGCTCAATGGGAACGGAGGAGGGGCCGGCAATTCCGCCAGCAAGTTGCCACATCTCACGGCCAAACCAGCCACGGCAACGAGCAGCGGTGGAGCGGTGAACAAATCGGGGGGAAGCCTGTTCACCCTCAAGCAGCAGCAACAGCAGCAGCACCAGCAGAAGCTCATCGAGAATGCCATCATGTCGAAGATACCCAAGAGTCTGACGGTGATCCCGCAGCAGATGGGCGGAAATGCCAGTGGCGACATGGGGGGCAGCAGCTCCTCCGGCAAGGACTGATGACGGCGAAAGAGGCCGCCATGGGCAGGGGGAGCAGCAGCATCGGTGGGCACCAGGCGGAGCAGCAGGATCAACAAGCAGGCGGCCAGCAGCTTAAGCGGCGAGCTTCAGAACAAGAGGTGACCGGCGGCGGCTCCATGGATATCACAAACTCCAAAATTCCATGGCTGCAGTAGAATAAGTGATACACTGAAAAACACAATGGACGTACAGACATGAAACAGATAAGAAATCAAGATAATTCTAAGATTACATAACGTTGATTGTGTATAAAACGAGATACGGTTACGAATACGATTACCTTTTAAGAAACCCACTAGTTAGGCACTTGAGCCGATGCCACAGATGCAGGAGATGATGGAACAGATGAAGATGAAGATGCCGATGCGAAAGCAAATGAGGAAACGGATATGGATAGTTAGAGATAGCGATTCACTTTGCTCTAAACTATGCTACTCTATCATTGTAGACTTATACTATATTTTTTAATTAGATTTACGGGCATATTAACTTGCGATTCGTGTATTATAGATACCAAAATTGCTAGAACTAAAAACGGTTTATAGATTTGTAAGCGACCCCAAAACACACACACACCTACTGCTACACAAACTGTCACCCACACACACACACACTTACTTTAAGAGAGAATGCAGCACAAAATATAAATTGTGTCCAAGAAGATATATCAACTTTGGGCTACTGGTGATCCCAGGACCGGAAACGGGGAACAGGATCACAGAGCCTTAGTTGTTGCATGAATCCCAACCAGCCCAGGAGCATTTTCCGCACACTATACACTATACACTCTACACAAACTAGCAGCTAGCAATCCAATCCCGCACATAGAATACGAATACCAACCATTCGCTTGTATGTATACTCTTAATTTATAACCATTTTGTATTTCCATTTATACATCTACCCATTGCGCCCCCGAACCCACTCACACACAGATACAGATAATTATATAGACCTAACATTAACTCTTAAACTGTACATATTTTTCATGGAAACAACAGATAAATACAAAAACTACAAAATCCAAAATCCAAACTAGAATACTATAATTCAACCAAGTTAAACCAAAATCGAAAGCAAATGCGAGTGTGAACCACAAACAATCAAATTGATCGGTGTTCTCGGTGCCTCTGGTGGCCTCTGTTCCATTCCAAGGAATTCTTAAATCGTAGCTGCCTAAGCAAAGCAAGAGCGTTGGTATTAAAGCGAAATTGATTTGCAAATTTTAAATGACAAATTGAAAAGCTTTCTCGACAAATATACCAATTTTATTATACTAAACACCCAGCATATACAATTGTAAATTAGCCTGTTAAGCATAGATATATTTATACACATATGAGAATTCAATTGTTGTTGTTAAACATTGAAAATGTATTTATAAAGCGGAAATTGATTGATACCATACATAAACCATACATGAATCGCGAAAGGAAGCTAACTTTGGCAAGCCGAAGTTTTTATACCCTTGCAGTAAATATATTATATAAAATTGGCCGCTGAACTAAAGGATATAGTCAACAATTTTGTAAAGAACTTGAAAAATTGTATATAGGCGAAAAACTTTTGTTTCATGATCTTAAAGTCAGGTTTATAGTCTTCCCATAAAATTTAATAATCGTTAAAAACGACAACTCCTCAAGTTTCCTGTGATCAACCTTAAATGCATTTGCTGCAGTTATAGGTTATTAGTAGTCCGATTTCTACACAGATCTCCAAATAACCACAGAAGTCAAAATCCAAAGGTTCTGTAATTATCCTTAGAAACAATGCGATTAATTATTCCGGATATAGATACTTATTAATATTAGCAAGGCCTCTGCAAGTGTGTAAGAAATAGTCCTATTCCGATTCATTGGAACGGATGCGAGTCGGAGCTGGAAGAGGAGAGGACTACTCTCTGGTGACCCTGATGAACATTGATTGCCTTGATCGAACCTGGTTTTGCAAAGCCCCATGGAAAATCGTGTGCCTGTGTGTGAATCAACGCGTGCGTGTGTGTGTGCGCGTTTGTTTAAGTAGTACTTTGTAGCTGATAGGTCACTTGATCCAAAACCCATCTTATATTTACAACTTATTTATGCAATTATTTTTAAAAGATTACAAAAAAATCAAAATTTCAACGAATCGAGAAATAAATTTCCCCATGTCCAGCTAAGAAATCCGATAGTTTTATTTAACCCTTCTCCCCAGCTGTACGAAAACACAATATCACCAAGAAATCGCTTTATTCATCTTCGTTATCTGAATTTTGTATATGAATTGTAGTTTTAGTTCTGAAAATGTGAATATGTTCGAGTTAAGCGGAAACTAAAGTTCTGAAATTGTTGATGAATAAATAGCTACAGTAATTGTGTGAATATAGAACAGTATTCTTTCTTTTATCTATCTCTATCTGTATCTCTCTCGCTCTCTCTGTCTCTATCTCGCTGTATCGCCGTCTCTGTCTATCTGGCGGAACTTCAAGGTTCATAAACGGATACGGAAGTAGTATAAAGTTTCCCCATTTTGTTTTGCTATCTCCCTCCCTCTATATATCTCTTCATAGTTTCGAAAAAAACAATCTCCTTGAGATTGGTCGATTTCATTTGTTTTTGTTTTTTTTTATGTATGGATTTTGTTTTTATTAACATAAATTTCAAAAAATAATGTTTTTAGCGTTTTGTTGATGTTTTTGTTTTGTTTTGGACTTGGTTTTAGAATTAGATTTAAATATTCGATATGCACTTGATGGTTGCCTTGCTGTTTTACAAATGTATATAATGTATGTGTGTTTCATTTTACAATTTGATTGGCTTTTCTTTTTTTTTTTTGTATGTGTGGGTCGCATACATCGGCTCGAGACGGAAATTAATAAATATATTCATCCTCACATGATGCTCTGAAGTTCTTCTGCAGCTACCGCTACGAGTGTAGGTATAATAAATCTATGTTTATTAATATTATTATTATTAAAGTTTATCATTATTATATGATCTGGCTCTGCTCGGATCCGCCGACGCAGTCCGTCGGATGTGGGTGCAGGTGCAGGTGGTGCCCAGGCCCTCTTACAAGTCGGTCTCGCCGTAGAGAGCTGTGCTGAAGGACATGTAGTCCAGGGCGCCGGGCACTCCGTTGGGTCCCTTGTAGGGCGGCATGCGCTGGATGCAGTACTCGGCCTGGTCTGGTGGCAACTCGCGGCGCAGTTCGTCGGGCAAAATGTATGCCTGGAGAGGGGAGAAAATGATTAGACACTGGAGTTGGGACAGGTTTCTAGGGGTGGATTTCCACAAGTGCTGAATAAAAGACGAAAATGTTGCCTCTTAACCTCTTAAAAGCTATATTAACAACATTCCCCTAACTGATATGACCCCAACTATTCAGCGATTTGGAAATCCCCCAGGCTGTGTGGTTACTCACCTTGTCGGCTGCCAGGATTCGGAAGGAGTCGATGACTTGTTCGGCAGTGTCGGTATCGGTGCTCTCGCGGGTCATGAAGTCGAGGAAGGCGTCGAAGTGCACGTAGCCAGTGTTGTTGGGATCGACGACGGCGAGGATGCGCTGGAAGTCCAAGTCACCCTGGCGGTCCTTGCCGATCGAGTAGCCCAATGAGACCAGGCACGACTTGAACTCCTCGGGCGACAGGCGGCCGGTGCGGTTCTTGTCGAAGTGGTTGAAGCTGCTGCGGAACTCGTTCAGCTGCTCCTGGCTGATGCCCTTGGAGTCGCGGGTGAGGATCTGGTTCTCCACCTCGTTAATGTTGCGGTTGATCGAGGTGAGCAGCTGCTCCCAGCCGACACGCAGCGTCTCCATCGTGTAGTTGGTGTATCGGTTCTCGAAGATCATCGATTCCTGCACCGCCTGGTGGATCTTCTCCAGCTCCTCAATGTTCGGCTTGTAGGCGTAGACGGCCTGCTCGTACTCCTTGAGCCGGTGCAGCTGGTCCTCCAGCGATCCCTGCAGTCCCATGCCAATGGCCGTGACCGCATCCATCTGCCGCTCGATCCATGGGCCGACAATGTTGGCCTTCTCGGCGAACTGGCGGCGCAGCATCTCGTTGTTCTGCTGCTTGCGCAGCTCGTTGGCCAAAGTCTGGTCGCGCTGGGGCACCAGCTGGCGGACGTCGCTCCACTTGCGCGTCATGTCGTTGGCGGTCAGGGTGGTGTAGGGGTTCTCCAGGCCGCCGGGGATCTGGTGCTGCTTCACAATCGACTCCACCTCGCGGACCAGGTTCACGATCAGGTTGAACTCCTTGTCGGCCTCGCCCAGCGTCGCCTTGAACTGGTCGTGCGCCTGGATCAGGCCCTGGATCTCCTCCATGGTGTGCACGATGAACATGTCCACCAGATCCTCGCGCGTACCATCCAGCCAGTTGTTGAACGGCGCCGCCCGCTTTGCGAACTCCAAATGCAAGATGTCGATCTTCTCCAGGATGCGCTCGGCCTCGTCCAAAGCGGTGCGCCTGCGCTGGGTGAGGGCACCCAAGCGGTCCCACTGGTCGCAGATGCGCTGGCACCTGGCATTCACCGACACGCAGTCATGGTACTCCAGGGTGCTGTGGATTGGGATCGCGGATTAGTTGGGGATCTCTGGGACAACGGGCCGCGGACATGAGCGAACAAATGGTCTGTGGTGAGCGCTGCACGAGTGGATGAGATGGATGGGCGGTGGAATGGTCGGAGGACGGTGTTGCCAGTAAACCTATCCCGTTCTTGGATTCATCAATCCTTTTCTATTAAAAAGCACATAACTTGGCTTAAAATAGCCCGGTTTGCAAAAGTTTTACTTTTCTAAATCAAGTTTCACTAGCACTATTTATATTTATTTAAATCTGAAACAAAATTTTTTTTTTCAATTTTGTCAAATTTTTTAAGGCTATACATCATTAAAAAATTCAAAATTTTGAAAAAAAAAAAATTGTTGAGCTTTGAATGCAGAAAATTTGTTTTAATCAAAAAAGTCATAGAAAATCAAACCGAATGGAAATCGGATAAGTATTCGCTGAGTTATGACTTCGGGAACTTAGTCCTTATCAAAAAAATCACTATAACTATCACAAGTTTTTGGTTTTTGCAACATTCCATGGATCACCGATCACCTTGTTATTAGATCGACGTATACTAATATTCAAAAATCCCATTTTATTTACCCATTCGTAAACTTTTACTGGGAAAAGGGGCTGGCAAACACTAGTGTCTGGATAGATGACTGATCGAGGAGGTGGAGTGCTACCTAACCTCACGCTGGACGCAGATCAGGGATCACCATTGGCCATCGGTGGCAGCAGGCGGGGATAAATTGAGATTAGCTATTGGGCTCGCTCGGGGCGGACACTTACTTCAGCTCCTGGGCGATGGCGGCGATCTGCTCGACGCGATCCTGGTGGGCGGCCAGGTCAGACTCAAAGGCTTCGTGCTTCTTCTTCAGGGCCTTCAGCTCGTTGAGCTTGCACTGGCGGAAGTCCTGCGACTGCAGCATCTCCTCCTTTCCACGCGTCCAGTCCTCGTGGGCATCGGCCTGTGGATGGTACTCAATGGATTAGTTGTTGACAAGGATTGACTTGATTGACTCACCTTGTGCTTGAACTTCTGGGCCAGATGCTCGAGGCGCTCCAGGCGCATGGTCTCGGCCAGCAGCCACTCCTCGAAGGCCTTCTCGGCCAGCTCCAGACCCTTCCACGAGTTCGAGATGTCCGACACGGTCTTGCCCTCGGTGGGCAGGTAGGCGGGCCGGTTGGACAGGCGCAGCTTGGTCTGCAGCGTGTTGAAGTTCGTCTCCAGCTTGGCCTTCTGCTCCACGCGTGGTGGCTTGTGCTTGCGCCGGTAGGTGCGGTACTCCTCCAGCTTCTTCTGCACGCCCGCCAGCGAGTTGTCGGCCTGGCGCGAGTTCAGCCACGGCATGGTGCGACGGATCCACTCCAGCAGCTGTAAGGGATGGGATCGTTAAGTGGGTGCTACATGGTCAATAAATCGATCTACTTACATCACTGGCCAGACGCTCGTACTCCTCCATGAGGCGTTCGTTCTCCTGGTTGACCTTGAGCACCTTGCAGATGCGGTTGGCAGCGGTTTCCGCCTGTCGTTCGGTGTTTGGGTGGTGCACATGGTAACATGGTTACATGGTTGGGTGGGTGGAAAAGGTGGTTGCATATTAGAAGGCTTCAATCGTTTCGCTCTGAGTGTGCGTGTATGTGTGGGCACGGAACCAACTCAGATTTGGAAAAGCGAAAACAAGACGAACAGGAAACAGGAACAGGAACACTAACTGGGCGCCGCGGCTCAGCTCAACTCAGCGGCATGCCACCGATCCGATTCGAACTGAACTGAACTGAACTGTGTGCCCTGTATATGAAATAAAACGGTGCAGAAAGTAAAAGAAACGGAAGAAGCAACAGAAAACAGGGCAAACAAGTGCAATGGCAAAGGAATCCCGAGCAGGACACTCCATTCCATTTCAGTCAAGCGGTCTGAGGATTAGAATGCTCTGGCAAATCTGCAGTTAGCATAGCGCGTTGAGTTTTGCGTGTTTGTCGATGGTATGAGAATGGCCAGGATTAGGAGTAAAGGGGTCTTGAAAGGCCAGTCAGTGATCTGGGCATTTAAAGTAAAGAAGGCTAGAGATTGTATAGATGTATAGAGATTGTAGGAGAACCACTGAATTACTGAATTATTACGGATCTTAAAGGCATTTAAGAAAAAGAAATAAAATTAGATGGGATAGATAAAGGAGAGGTGAAGAAAAATGATTTTATCGATGGCGCCCTTTACTGCTTTTTGATCTGTAATCAATATATTTCCAATATTATTTTACAATAAAAAAAAAAAAGTTTTGAAGCCTACTTCACATAATTGAGAAACTTTGTAAAGACTGATCATGATGCATATCAAAGAGGCCATCAATAAATGTTGTGTTGGGCTGTGTGTGTGTGTGTTTCTTTTTGGGGATGACTGGGGGGTGTTTTTTGGTGTATAACAGACCTTTTGGGCGCCACTGAAGCAGTGATAGTACGAGGACACATAGGTCATCACTGCCCGTTCATCGGGCAAAGCTGTATTCTGCAGATCTGTGATCGTGTGTGTGGTGTTTGTATTGATTTTTTATTTTGATTTTTCAGGAGGGTTGTTGTTGTAGTTGTTGTTGTGGCGATTGCAGTTGCAGATTGGTTAATGGCAGTTGTTGGTTTTTTTTTTTTTTTTGATGAGCAGAGCGAGCGCGCACACAGAGAGATAATAAAAAGAGAGAAAGATAAAGAAAGCAACAAACATACAAATGAGTTAATCTTCAACTTGGTTAGTCTCGACAGGCATCAAACATTATCACAATCATTTTGGGTTTATTCTAAGTTAGTAGACATAATCTCAAGACATGCCGGCGCACAGAACTCGAACACTGGATACAAGATGGTTTCGGTTTACTTCATCCTATCAGGGATCGAGTTTTGGTTCCGAGCGCCATATTAAACACTTATAAAGAGGGCAAGCTGAACGCATTGCAGATTAATTGCAGCATGCAATGCGCACGGTATGGAGACATGGAACCTTTTAACTGGAAATGGGCTAACCAGGGGTTAGAAGCTGGGTTATATTACGAATGTTAAAGGATCGAACTTGATTAAGTTCGGCTAGTTTAAGAGAGCTCCCTTTCGGGTTAACAGATCCCTTGAAAATGGAGATATAATAGAAGAACTTATATCTTCAATGGACGTTAAATGTCCTGGCTATCGTAAGGATTTATTTCAGAAACCGAAGAATATTCAGTGTATTCAGTGACGGGTTTCGAAGTTTGAGTTTGGTCACCCATTTTGTATGGGGTTTTTCATAATCTCCGATATTTTTGCCGAGCGCAGTTAGTAGAGCTATTGTTAGCATCGGGCAGATGCGGATACGGATGCGGGAACGAACAATGTGCGAGGCCAATGCAAATCGAATCAAGACAAATCCAGGCGATTCAAATTCGATATAGGAGAGGGCGCAATTTCGTGGCGATTTCCGCTGCCCTTCTGGTTGCTGTGACTCTGATTTTGGCTTGACCTTGGCTCGACCTTGGCCCCGGACCGCTGTGACCTTGGGGTGGGGCGCGTTCGAGCAGCGCATTTGGCCAAGGCCCGCGGTGATGGGAAGAAGGAAAGCAACAGCAGCAGCAGCAGCGGCAACATCGCAAAATCGCAAAAAATATACTTAGAACGAGGAAGGCATATGCTCATATATAGATATAGATATATGTATATCGATATGCCGCGCTAGAGCTAGATATTTAAGTGTATCGTGGTGAAGTTTAGTCACATTGTAATTATTCGGGACGTAGGTGTATTGTCTTGTGGGTTCGGGTACATGCGTCACATTTCCAACCTGTTGGGCTCCCTGGAAGGCGTGGTAGTAGCAGGAGACGTACGTCATGATGGCACGTTCATCCGGTTTCGGAGTGTTGATCAAATCTGTCGTTGTTCACCAATCGCATTGATTAGAACCAGAACCCTGGCAGTGGCTTACGTCTAATCACCAAACCCCAAATAAACCCCGATGCTAATCGTCAGTAATGGGAATTCTCAAGATAATTGTAGAAATTATAAAATTACTTAAAGTTCAACGGAAAAGTTCAATAACTTTGCCTTATCAATAAAACAATTTATTAAGGCGTGACAGACTTTTTACTTTCCTATGCAAGCATTATTTTTTACTTTTTTTCAGATCTAAGCAAAAAGTATAAAATATATAAAAATGATTTTAATGCATAAAAATTAAAAACAAGTTAACAATTTCATTACTTTGTGGGTTTTAAATGCGAAATATAATTTGTGGAACTTGAACCTAGTCAACAATTAGAGATATCCCATTACTGAGCCCAATCCACCCAATAATAATCAGTCCCAAAAACACTTACCATCTGGATCCAACATGCGCGGAATATCCAGATACTTCTCGGCCACATCGAAGGCAGTGTTAAGATTCTCCAGAGGATTGTCTTTGGACAGCTTGGCGTAGTCGATCAGATCTGGACGATGGCGATGGATAAGGGCGCAGAAGGCCAGACCATCCTACAGAAGAGAATGAGATCTTTGAGTAGTGCAACACCGGCAACCAGGAGAAGCGGCCAAACTTACCTTGAACGACAGATGGAAGTTCTGTACGTTGACGTTCTTGTAGGGGGCCGTCTTGCGCTGGCACCACAGCAGCAGACCCTCCTTGGCGGTCATCTCCTCCACGGAGATGTCCTGTATGGCGAAACGCAGGATGATCGTCCAGATCATGCCCAGGGTCATCTTGAGGTTGCCATCAACGATCTCCTCGGCGCCAATGGAGACCAGGTGGACGCCCTTGGAGGCGATGAAGTCGAGAGCCTTGTTCACGTTGGCGATCTTGTGGAAGCGCATCTTGCCGCGATCGGGCTTGGGCAGCGTCTCGCCGGAGATCACCTCCAGCAGCAGCATCAGCTTGAGGCCGTTGCGGAAGTCCTCCTCAATGTTGTCGATGGCGGTGCCGGCTTTGCGCAGATGACTGTTACACCAGGCGGTAAATGTCTAAGGGGTAAGTAATAAAGCCGTGTTATTCTTGGTTTAATAAGATAATGAATGTAGGGCATTCTATTTTAAAGATTTAGTACTTCTGGAATGATGTTTAAAGAGGATAATTCATCATAATAATAATGGCTAATGAGCCAATAATATGTTTTGTCTTCTTCAATTACTAGGTTTGAAATCTGGTTATAAATGGCTAAATAAATATTCATTGGGATACTTTCACACGTAATGCTATTCATTTCTCATTTTAATTTGCTCATTACATTTTTTGGGTGATGTTCTCGAAACAAATACATTGGAATGGAAAATAAATGTATTGATCTGGATATTGAATATTTTTCGAAAGATGTAAATCATTGAGAAAGCTCTGTACATAATATAGGCATGAAATGGGTTCAATGATTTCTGCTATATAACTAGCAATATAAATGATTTCCTAAAAAAAACCAAGATCGTGAAATATCTCGGGGGCTTTTGGGGGCGTGACACCCTGTATGCGGGACAGCTGATCGCTGATCGCCGCCAGCTGTCCCAAAGTCTCGGTTCCTGTTTTCTTTCGCCACCCATTTAGGGCAGTCCCAGGCCAGAGATCTGTGTTGTTGGTCTTGGGTTTTTAGCTGCTTTACTGATCGCTGGCAAGACCCCCTCCACCCCTCCACGTACCCTCTTTTATTCGCGACCCACTGTTGTTGCAACTGCGGCTGACAGTTGCAGTTATTTTTCACCGAATGGGGACAGACAGACGACGATGGAGCAGCCAGAACAAAGAGAAAACAAGAAAAGACAGCAGGCACACATGTGCATGTATAAATATAAACCAGTTCTTTTTTGCACACACTTCATTATTTTGGAGACCCCCGCTCCTAACCCCCCTCCCATCCAAACTTAAGTTTTGTAATTTTACAACTCGGAATTGTTATGGAGATTTGGTGACGCCCACTTTATGGCCCTGGGAATATGCAAAGCCTTCCTGAAGAATCCCCATTCAGGAATCCGGGATCTTTGACTTATCTTATTGACTGGGAAACCCGGAACAATTGAAATGGAAAGGGAAAGGAGGAGGAGGAGGAGGAGGAGGAGGAGGAGGGGGGTTGGGCCTAATCGATTGACAAACGGTCATATATGCATCACAATGGATCACCGCTAGAACGGGATCAAACAGAGAAGGAGCAGGGGACGCCACTTTATTGGCCATTAGCTTACAGTTAGATGCGTGAGACGGGAGAGAGCCGATCTAAGCCGAGAACAAGAAATGCAACTGTTAATGCAAATCGCTCTGCCCCTCTCTCACGTAACGATCACAACGGTTGCTGGGGACAGATTACACATAACCCACTTGAACAATAACAACTCGAACTAGGCCAGTCGGAGAGAGAGGAGTCGACTACGACTGCGACAGCGACTGCATTGCGTCGCCAAAACAAGTCGCTCCGGCTTACCGCTAGGCTCCACTCAGCATCCAGTGTTGCCGAGACTACTCGACTATGCTCCCGTTGAATCTAGCTCTTTTCTAATGTCGTAATTCAAGCAATGCCTCTCTTTTTTAGGCCTAATCTAACTTCTTTACAAGATCACAAGAAATGTATACATATTTCAAAATCTTGTTTTATTTGAAAAACATTGATCTAGTTTTTGAAAACCCTATGTTATTTGCATAATATTTTGAAAGAAAGGAAAACATTAGACATTTTTTTTCGCAAGTGCTCTTACTGTTTCTCTATTTTTATCATTCATTGTTTTTCTGGCTTCAAAAGGACTTATTTTTGTGGGTCATGGCATATAATTGAAATACTTGTAGGGGAATGATATTGGGTTTACTTAAAACCCTAGAAAGCATAGAGTACGAGGTATAAAATTGGTAGTACATTCAACTTTCAGTTTTTACAACTTTCAAATTTGTCTCATTTTTAAAGTTTTAAAAACTGTTTTCGTTTTGGAGGTTCCTAACCATTTTCTTTCTACAAATCTGGCAATACTGATCAGTCGCAGCCTCTCTTCTTCGCTCTTCTCTCGAGCGGTTGCATTCCGGCAACCCGTTTTCGCCTCTGATCAATTACCGTTATCGGGCAGCGGCGGCGGCAGAGGCCAGTGGCCTGGGCCGATTGCAGTGGAGCGGCAGAGTTGGCTGGACCAGCTTGCAGCTTCCAACTTCCAGATCTATGATTGAGCAATCTTTTTGGCCGGTCAAGGCGCACGCGCCAAAAGCAAGAAAAAAGCCAAACGAACGACGTCCGTAGTCTTTTTTTCAGTTTAGTTTGAAAAAAGCTTTTTTGGGGAAAAGCTCTCTATTGGCAGCACAGCAGAAGCAACGCACTCGCTCTTGCACACCCATTTTTAGCCGAGTGTAATTTGAGCGGCCCCATAGCATGGACTCATTCGCACAGGCCAGGCGGATGGAGGAGGGTGGCAACCCTGGCCGCTGATCCTCCTCATTCATTCACACCTTTCGCACACATGAGTCATGAGACATGGAGGGCACGAGGAGAGGCGGTGGAGACTCACCACCCACACCCTCACCCACGCCCATCCCCCCTTTACACCTTTAGTGCTTGGCTGCGATCAATGTAAACACAAAACAGAAACAATTTCAGTGGCTGTTTTCTTTCTTTCTTTTTTTCGGCTCTCATTATTCAGCAGCTGACGAATTCCGTTCGGTAATTTACGGTTACGAAATACATATAGAGAGCAAGTGAAATGCCACGCATACATGTCCGAGCATGTCAAGCTCAAGTCATCTGGCGACCGCCAAAAATCTTCATATTTTCGCTTTATTTTGTATTTATTTTTCGACTTTTTTCGATCTTCGTTAATTATTTTCAGTTTCGTTTGTGCGCCAGCGATTTGTCATTGCATTTTCGCCATGCTTTATGGGTGTGGGTGGCTGATGAATCTGAATCTCTTATACATTTGTAGATATTCTGAATCCGTATCGCGTGGAATTGTGGTGCATAGGAATGCTGTCTATTTATAATTGTCAATTTCATTTCACCACCTAGGCGTCGTGTCAAAAACACAGCCTTGCACTAAATTTTGGCTGGCAATTTATAGAATTATGTATATAAATAATACGCATATCTGTGTGGTTGCAGGTCTCTAGGTTAGAGATCTTGGGGATGGGTCTTTCTGGGCAATATCCTCTATGCCTTTTCACTATCTTTCGTTCTTCTTGGCCTTCTAACTCTTATCGCCTACGACCTTCAGGTTTTTCTAGATGTCTCCACCTCAATTGCCACCTACTTGTGGATCGATGTTTCCAGCTTTATCTAAACAGTGGCAATTAGTTGCTGCTTTTCTTTAGACGCCGTAGGTATAACGGTATGCTTCCGCTGGCAGAGAACGACAAACAACCAACAAACAAACAAACCAATCGATGGAAAAAAGAAGATCAAAGGGGTGCCAGGGGTAATTGATTGGAAACTGTTTGGAAAATGGGTTGGTAACCTTCGGTTTCGATAGGGTTGGGTTTCTTTTATGTTGATCAACCTGTTGGGTGAATCGAAGTCAACATTGAAAACGATTGGGAAGATCTCATTCTTCGATTTTCATAATCATAAGCGATCGAAGGCTTTTGGATATACGTTCTATATATGCTATCCTATATGTATAGTTCCTGAACAGCAACAAACTATTTTCGTACTATCTTCAAACATTGCTCGAACAACAAGAGCCATGAAAATCAAGAAAGAAGAATTCTATTTTTAAAACGGGCCGCTGAGCTTTTTTTGTAGTTGTTGCTCTAGCTTTTTTTTGTGTGAATCCTATGTTGTTGTTGCGGTGGTGGTGGTGTTGGCTCGGTAAAATATTGAAACATAATCGAAAAATATAGAACCCAGCCAGACCAGAGAGCATATATCCAATACATACGTACTGGGGGTACAGTAGAAATCCGAAAAATGGGCCAATGAAATGGGACTTGCAAGACTTTTCTATATCCAAATCC
Source organism: Drosophila rhopaloa (assembly GCF_018152115.1). Lineage (NCBI taxonomy): Eukaryota > Metazoa > Arthropoda > Insecta > Diptera > Drosophilidae > Drosophila > Drosophila rhopaloa. The sequence continues at coordinate 25,440,308 of NW_025335123.1, read as the reverse complement.
CGAAATATTTAATGAAAATCTTTTACAAGGTTAAATCTCACTTTTATTCGTTCGATTTGTAAGAATACCGTTCTTATGTTCAACATTTATGTTTGCCCTCTCGTAAAAAAACACCTCAAGTTCAAACACTTAGTACAAAAAACTTGTCATAGTTCTTCTCTTTCTAAACAGAAACTATTACAACGATGTCATCTTATTTGGACTTAGTAAAACTGAAAGAAGGCATGTAAATATCCAAAATGTATTGTATTGATCCTAACTATTAGTTTTAATTCGCTTTGACCCTTTTTTTAACATGCGACTAACTGAGAGATCTTACTCTATTTTATCTATTGACTGGATTGAATTTATTCGATTCGATTTTAGCTTGAAGGACTATCAATGAGTGGTTCTGAATCGATCATTTTCTAACTAAGTGTTTTTGATTGTTGTTGGAGTTTGGAGGTAATGTTATTATGCTTGGGGATTTTGGGTGTATAGTTTAAGATTTATATTTTCTTGAGTGATTTGAGTTGGGAAGGATCTGAATTTAAGTATTTTATAAACATCAAAGATGGCTTTTCGAATAGTAGTTACTGATCTATACTAGAATCCATAGAATAAGGTTGGGATTGGGAGGTAATACATAGAATATTATCCAAAGGTTCTGGAGCTTAAAAAGGTGGAACGGTGGTTCCCAGGGGTCAGGGATGGGTGGCGTTCCCTCCGCCGTCTGCCCTCTCACTCACCTTCTTCTGTTGCTTCTCCCACGCAGGGTCGAGCAGGCCCTCGCGCTCCCACTCCTCCTCCTGCTCCATGTAGCCATCTCCATACTCCATGGAGAGTCCGTTCTCCATCATCATCTTGTGGCGCTGTCAGATGTCCCGCTCGCTCGCTATATGTCTATATCGTTCCCTGTCCCGCTGCACACTCTCTCGCTCGCTCTCGCTGGTGCTGCTGTTGTTGTTGGTGATCCAGTTGCTGCTGCTGCCGAAGGAAAACGGAGGTTGTAGGTTGCTAGTTGATGGCCGGTGGTTCTTATTGCCGCGAAGTCGATGGATCGATCGATTGGGTTTGGTTTGGTTTTGGTTTTGGTTTGATTCTCGGACTTTCTGGACAGTCTATATACATAGATCTGTGCCTGGCTGTGCGGTGCGTGTGTGCGTGTGACTGAGTGCTGACAGACTGATTGATTGATTGATTGATCGATGGCGCAAAGCTCGCCCCGATCCTGAAAGCTTCCCTAAGTAGAGACCAGACCAGCAGAGCAACAGCAACCTGCCACAACAGGTGGTTGCCGCTCTACCCGCTAACCTCTTAACCGATTCCCGCTAATATTCCGAGTTGAAAAATAAAAAAAAGAATCACGAATTTGTACTGGCAAAATCGTTGTATAACACGTTAATTTGCTGCTTAATTATTTTTGCGTTTGCTTTGCTCGTTCTTTTGTGTGTTTTCCGCGCTCGTTCCGTTTCGTATCGTATCGTATCGGTTAAAAATAGTATGTTTTGAAAAAGTTTTATTTTCGGCGTCAACGTCAACGCAGCGAAGGGAAGTAGGCGAGGCCGGGGGCGGAGAAGGACGGTTCGGGATTGGTACATATTTGAAATAATTTTAAGAAATAGCGCGGATTCGGATCGGAAATCGGAACTGATCCGGTAAATATAGATCGATATACTCGCGGTGGGTTGCTTTCGTTCCTTTTTTTGTGTCTTTTTTATTGGTAGATAGCACTTTGACTCTCCATATAGATCATATGTATATATGCACATATTGTTCGGGTATATATAGAGATATATGTGGTTAGGCATATATAACCATCGCACGCACACACACACACCTTACACCTCACACACATGCACAGTTTTCGTTACTTTTTTTTTTGCTTCGCTCATTTTTTTTTTTGAATTTTTGTATTTATATTTATTTTTCAACGAGTACCAAAAAAAAAACCCAAAAAAAAAGAAAATAGAGTATAACGAAAGCAAGTGAGTCGGTTAGCCAGATATATATACACATATATATATCTATATCTATTCGTGTGTGTGTATTGGAACCAAACAAAAACAAAAACAACAAAACAATGTGTGTGGACAGCAATTGGAGCAATATCTACGTGTGTCGCTTGCGAAGAGAAAGACCCGCTCGCGTTGATAGCCAACTCAAAACTGATGTCGCGCCAGCCAGCTGCCAACTCTGAATACCGTCGCAGTCGTCGTCGCAGTCGCAGTTGCCGCTGCTGCTGCTGCTGCCGTCGGCGCACCGCCACCACCCCCCACCTGCCCCATTGCCCCACCTGCCCCACATCGCCCACCGCACCACAGCAGCCGAAGAAGAGGACGGGGGAGGGGGAGGCGGAGGAGGTGGGGGAAAAGTCTGCCGTGCAGCGGGAGCATCGGATCGAATCGGATCGGCTTGGATCGCTGGCCGCAGCCGAAGAGCCCCAACATCCGAAGACCCGAAAATCCGAAGACCCGCAGAGTGGAGCCGGAAGAGTGGCAGAGTGGGAGTGGGTGGCAGAAGAAAGTATGAATTCGGCCAGCATAAGCATACGAATCTCGAGACCCTTCAGTTGGACGTCAATGTGAGGGTATGCCTCTTTTGATGGCTGCTTGTTTCTTTTTCAGTTATCTATTAATTACGGTTTTTAAAAATTCCCGAAAATGTAATAAGATATAATGGTATTATTTGCGAAAGGTATAACAATCCTAAATATTACAATATTTGACCAAGGCATGATGTGGTGAGGCTATGGTTGGGCTTTCTGAGACTCACAAGCAGCTTTCACCAAATTGTCGTTCAATTTATTATTCATTTGCATTGAAATATTATTTTTTCTTATTTTATGATGATCAGATAAATAATATTTTAATTGACAAAAGGCGACCCTGTGGTCACTTCCTAATTTATATTTTTTATAAGCTAATTAATAATTTGTCATCCAATTTAGGTATATTTAGAAGTCAAGATCCCCAGAGTAATGGGTATCGCGAATTCCTCACTACCTCGTCGGCGTTCTTTCTTGTTTTTGCTCATTTGCAGCTGAGGCTGCTGCCTGCTCCCTTGTTTTTGGTTGAGCTGTGCTGAAGAGAGCTCTTTCTTGGACCCCCATTAGTGAAATTGGTAGGAAAATGCAGTTGCAGGCGACACAAGAAGAAAGTAAAAGAGGTGACGGAGGGGGCACCCTGTATGCGATATGCGAATGCGAGACGACAACAACTTGTTGGCCCCCACGTCAGTTTGTCTGCCCCGCCACCCCTCCACTGCCCCCCCCCGGTTTCGCTCCTCGTCTGTCAGCGAGTCTCCGCGGTTCAGACAGCATCCACCCATAACCCCCCTTCCTGGGTCTTCGGAAAACGCCCCCGCATAACTACGAAAATAGCAAATTGTTAATTTCGCTTCGAAAACTCTTTTCCAATACACACACGCAAATCGCAAATCGGCGAAGGAGAAGAGGTTTTTGGGGGGAGCACATGATTTTATTGGCATGCTTTCATGGTTTTTCCGTGCGAAACATTTCATTTTTCATTCCACATTTCACATTTTTCAACACGCTGCTACACATAGGTTTATTTGTGTGGGCCTTTTCTGTTGTTGGTCGGTGGAGAGAGATGATATTTATGAAATTTATTAAATATGCTCACAAGCCACAAAATCAAGGATAGCGATTAGCTAGACCAATAAAAACCTCCCACAATAAGTGTGGACACGCGGTCGTCTCTTTCCCACATTCAACCCCTCTTTTTCGCTCTGTGTGAGAGCTTTTGAAAGCTTACGGTCTTATTTTATTTGAATGGAGGATCTTAGGACACTTTCTTTTTAAAACATAGCACTTTAAGCACCAAGGATCCCCGAAAGCAGAGTATTATATCCGTCGCTTTGTCCTTATTTTAAGCTATTCTTTTAGAGTCAGATATAGAGATGAGAGGGAAAGATATATGGACAGAGATAGAACATAAATTTGCCTATTTATAGATCATAATGTGCGTCGTCAGCGAAGAGTTTTGTTCTTTTTTCGAAAACAATATCTATTCTTAGTCGCTGCTTGTGCGTTAATACCATATTTTTGTAAATACATACTAACATACATTCCCGTTGAGACATAAATTTTTATAAAAATTGACCAAATGCCATCTGAAAGGCAGCAGCATCAAGGTGAGAAGTGGGGGCCAGAAGGTGGCCCACAAACCAAAAATCATTGGGTAAGCACGGCACACAAACCCACATGTAAGTGGTACAGTGCGGATCGAAAAGAATTGGCAACCCTTTCAAGGATCACCGTATGTGTAGAACTTCCAGTTCAAATATTTAAAATATAATATGCTAAACAGGAGTATTCAAAAATACATACTGTTCCGACAATTATGAGGTAATGTTTTTATGTGGATTGATAAGTACCTAATCAACTTGGTGGAATATCACTAGACCGAAGTTCACATTTTAAATCCAATTTCACAAATCAGTTTTTAAATAGAGTGTCTATTTCCAAACAGTTTTCACTGTGAAATTTATTTATTACCTCCATCTAATTATATCACAAATATATTTGGAGGAAAGCCAAAAATTGGAGGGCCCACAGAATAAATCAATTAACTATTAATACACAGATGTGATTAGCAAACTTTGTGTTCAATGGTCACAAATGAAAGACAGTGAAATAACCAGGAACATTTTCAATTTCCAACTTTCGCCATACAGTTCCGAAACGCACCGCTAGTTTATGCAAACAAAGTCAAACATTCGTGCGGAGAATTGGGTAAATCGCAGATGCGCAGATAAAACGACAAGATCTCTTGTTATGCAGTTTATATTTTATACATAGATATATTTTGTTGGTTTTCGTCTGTGTTTTTTGTATCTCGCATGTAATTGATAACGCTTGGGTACAATTATGTTAAAAAGTAATTACAATTGATTTAGAACGGGGCCAGCACCGCAGATATGCGCCTGCCGACATATACATATTTGTATAATGAACTTGTATGTTTACATACGTCTGTAGATCATAACTATGCTATAATTTTTAACCTTTATATATTATTTTTACTCCTTTAGCTTTAGTTAAACTTTTACTTTTTACTTTGCTTGTGTGCTTCTCTTTCTTTTCGTGTTTTGTGTTCTTTTCAAGTTTTGGATTTTGTTTGTTTTTCGTTTACTGGGACATAAACGTCGAGGAGGCTAATCTTCATCTTAAGGAAAACATTTTCTATATCAATAATAATAATATTAGGTAATAAAAAAAAATAAACAATTACATACACATTTAGCGTAATATTAGAGGGGTTTTTGCAGGATATTGGGGGACAGAGAGGAGAAATGCAAACAAACGCAATCACAATGAAACATTATTCGGGCGGAGAATGGAGTCGACGTCAGAGTCCGACCCCTACTCCAGTTTCATCGCCAGGCCGGGCGGCGGCGGCGCCTCCAGCTGTTCAAGGAAGAGCTCCTCCAGCGGCCGGTCGCTGGTGATGCGGAAGAGGAACAGGTGGTCCAGACACTTTAGGCTGATCGATCGCAGCGCGGGCAGGCGCAGCAGCAGCTGCGCGAAGCGTCCATCGTCGCCGGGGTGTTCCAGGCGACAGTGCTCGTCCAGACAGGCGTACACTTTCTCCCGGCACATCTCGATTTCCGCCCGGTTCTTGATCCCGCGTATGTCCGGGTTGTACAGTATAATCGCCTTCAAGCAGGCCAGTTCGCGTCGGTCCAGATTCAGGCGCTTCATCTTCACGCTCAGCTCGGACAGGATGCGATCGAATATGGCCGACACTCCGGCTTTGATCGCACTGTTGCGATGGTAAGAGAAGCTCTGGTTGAGGAACAGCTGCTGCGGCTGCAGTCCCGGTGACCTCCGCTCAAAGGAGCCGTCGTGTCCGAGGCCACCGCCCCCGCCGCCTCCCGAACCGCCGTCATCCAGGGACCCGATGCTGCACCAGGCCACGTTCGCGATGAGCAGCTCGATCCAGGCGGCCTTCAGCAGGATTACCTGGTCGTCCAGCGGCACCTGGGCAAAGTGCGGCATCATGCGCGCGTATTCGACCATCTGGAAGAGCTGCTTGTTGACCACCTGGCACAGGGCGGACACGGCGCCCTTGTAGTCCGGCTGGACTGTGGAATAGGGGCCGACGCGCAGGTAGGTCAACGCCTGATCGCCGCTCTGGGCCTCCGCCCGCTGCTCGGCCTCCAGGATGCGCTCGATCGAGAAGTCCCTGGACACGCTGTTGGTCATGAAGTCGTCGGAGCCGTTGCCGCTTCCCAATCCACCGGATCCAACGCCCAGACCGCCAGAGCTGGAGCCTCCACCGACAGAGCTGGAGCCGACCGAACCCGGACCACTGGCGCTCAGCCTGCCCGCCGCATTGCGAGCTCCGCGCTGACGCTCCTCCTGCACCGCCTCCCGTTTCATGCCGCAGGTGAGGCACTTCTGGTAGCGGCAGTACTGGCACCGGTTCCTCTGCCGCTTGTCGATGATGCAGTTGCGGTTCTCGCGGCACGCATATGTGAGATCCTTGCGCACCGTGCGCTTAAAGAAGCCCTTGCAGCCTTCGCAGCTGTATACGCCGTAATGCTTGCCGCTGGCCCGATCTCCGCAGATGGAGCAGAGGTGCTTGCTGCCGCTCAGCGGATGGTTCGGCGGATACTGCTGCTGGACGGCTGCGGCAGCTGCTGCGGCCGAGTTGGGCGCCTGCGCCATCTGGGCGTCTCCGCCGCTGTTGTTGTTGTTGGAGCTGGCCGAGTTGGAGCCGGGCAGCACGTGGACCATGGACATGGCCTGCATGAAGGGCCCGGGACTCTCGGCCTTGGGCGAGAAGCTGCTGTTGTTGCTGTCATTCAGCTGCGAGATGTCCGGCTTGACCTCCTCCTTGATGTGGCTCAGCCGGAAGCTGGCGTCCTGGTCGCAGTTGTCCATCCTGGGGATGTGGGGCGCTCCTGCTCCTGCTCCTCCTCCAATCTCCTTCCTCCGCGTCGCGTTTCTCTTTCGCTAGTTCGCTTGCTGTGTATGTCTTCGCTCGCTTTCGCCGCTCACTGGGGGTTTCACTTTGCCAACGCCACCGTGTCCGTCCGTGCGTCCGTCCGCTTTTTCGTCCGTGGGGCCGAGTGGAGCAGCTTGCTTCGCTTGCAGTTTCGTTGCTGCTGAGGCCGTTGCTGCATTTACATAATCCCAATCCAATCCCGCTGGAGCCGCGCACTTTTCTCGCTCGCCGCCAAACAATTGCGCTTTTTACCAACAAACAAAGAATGCCAGACTTTCTGACTAATGGATTAAAACCTTTTTTCGCGTCGACATTTTTTCTCAACAAAGACAATCTCACCACGGCGGCGCAACTCACCAGGGTAGAGATGGGCCGTGAGACAGGTTGCGCACTCACGAGTCACGACTTTTGGTCGATGCAAAGCAATGAGAATATTAGCTTGAGTCAAGCTTTTTTGTGTCTTGTTGGATTTATCATTGATAATTAAGCAAATGTTGCTGTTAAAGCAACAGCAAAACCATAATAACAAAGGAATACCTTGGGCTATTACATATATTTAATAAATCCAATGAATACTATATTAGGTATCCTTAATGTAAATTAAAAATAAACAAAAATTTTGAATTTCCTGCCTCGGTTTTTTAAATATGCACTTTAATATAACTTTCTCCCAATTAAAGCGACCGGCAACTTCGTGATTGACAACTAGCGCATCTCTAACTCACCAACCAGAGAGGCTAGAGTTGTTCCCTCTCCCACACAAACTATTACCAGTGGGTGTTTGTGGCCCAATTAAAGCGCTAATGAGTATTGTTTTTATTTAATTTACAGTCGGGTAAAGCCAATCAATCAATCAATCGCGGTTAAAACCAGAGAGCGGTTCCAGCGACAGCCCTGGCACGGCCGAATGCAACGCTGCGTCTGTCTGGCTCCCCACACCACAACGCCCCACACCCACCCACACACTGCCACAGTGCAAATAATTTTGGGTCGCTGCAATTATGTGGAAATGCGAAATGGAGACGAGAATGTGCGCCAATTTCACCGCTGCCGGCGCCAACCTCGACCCAAAATTGCAGCCGACGACGCCGAGAATCGAGCGGTTTGGCCAGTGAACCGCACCGCGAGACCAAGACCAAACCAAACCCAAATTACGCGAAATGCAAATGCAAATGCAACTTACTTGCAGCCAGCGGCTTTGGATGCGTCGCAAGGTTTGTTTTGTTTGTTGTTTACTCACTCTCTATCAAGCGGCTATCAGTTATCAGTGCTCGCGGGCACACACACAGGCACGGACACGGACACACGACGCTGATTTAATTTGTTGCAATTTTTATTGTAATTGTAGCAATACAAAGAGACGCGGTAATTGGCATTCGCAGGGAGTGCGCGCAAGAAGAAGCATTGGATTTCGCGAAACAACAGCTGACAACGGCGTGCAACATTTTGGACGAACTTTTAGAAGTTCGGTCACACTCGAAAGATTCTATTTGTTCGCTATGCAAATGTGTTTCCCGATCTTTGTATAAGTTTTTTAAACAAATAGTGGCTTATGTCGCCATCCCTCGGTAATCGAGCAATCGGGGAAACCAGGAATACATGATGAGGTCTGTGGAGCAGTGTTGAGAAACACTTGTTGTGGAGGCGGGCGGAGAGATTCGAATTCAAACTGGACGCAAGGCCTAAAATGTGAAATAGCGGTCATAAAAAGCCCGCGATTCTCATCCGCTGGCATTTCGGGAAACTAAGAAGATGGATTGGGCGCACTTCAACAGCGCACACTCAACCAGATGAGACTGCGCTATTTCCGAATGCGCCAGGTCGAGGAGGATGCCCAGGACTACTTGCCGTACGTGGACAACACCGAAAGGCCGGACTGACTGGGAGCACCTTGGGTCTCCATTGGGGTCAGGAAATAGTTGAAGAGCCAGGTAAAGTGCAATCAGTATCAGTCCCTCATAGTACCACCCACTAATAGAGCACCTTTTCGACATTTTCATTGCAGCCTGGGATCGTCCCAGCTTTCACATTGGCTCTCCATGTGACCTCCGGAGAATAAGAACTGATGGATTCCATCTGCGGGGCAAGTAACCTCTTCTCCGCTTCCGATTATTGTTCTTCTGTTACTCTTTGTGTCCAAGGCAGAAATAAACCCCATACGTACGAGAAAAGGTCCTTCAACCTGAGGAAAGCCTTCTCCATCGCACTGCCCCTGGTAAGTAGTTATTCTATATTGTTTCAATTTTAAGAATAGTGTTCTTTTAATATCAGGGTTGTACCTGTATAACTGGACAACTTATATTTTTATTTATTTTACATAGCGATTTCTGTTTGTTTGTGTGCTTTTGTGGGCATCTAATCATATTCCGAGTCCGACTCACCACGGAGCTTGCAGAGTCGAGAATTACGAAGGGTTAGCGCACCGATGCGTTCGTTTAGATATTCAATCTCCTCTTGGTACACGCCCGTCTCGTATAGCAGATTTTCGTACTCCCTCATGATCCCGTAATCGCTGGTACTGCTGACGGTGCTGTTGTTGCTGCTGCTGTTGCTGTTGCTGCTGCTGCTGCTGTCGCTGTGACCTTGGCTCTGATTCCGCCCGCTTGTACCGACACCTCCCCGCGCCGATCCGCCTTGCGACGACTCCTCAAAGTCCAGATAGAGCTGAAAGTATGCGGCATTCTCGCAGCGGCAAATGGGGCAAGTTTTTGATCTGGAAAACGGATGGAGATATATGTGCGTTATATGCCAAGTGCAATTTTGATATCATTGTCATTTTCTAGAAAAAACGAACTCTCAAGGTCTGCGATAAAGTTGCAATAAAGTCCGGGGATTCCCTTAAAGAAAATAACCATAACAAATCGGTTATACCTCAAAAGCGTTCAGATAAACTTCTCCATAAGTTTAAAATTTTCCAATGGAAAAGTAATATATGTTTCGGTATAAGTCCATCCCATTTCTTTATATTAAATAAGATCACAGGCACTCAATCTTTTCTTAACCACTTGTTGCTCTTCAGTATCATATTTATGATCTGAGTTTGTTTTGTTTGTTTATCCGCTCTTCTTTCGATTAAAGATTATTGAACAAGAATCACTCACTGCTTCCGCCAGCGGCTTAGGCACTCCTCGTGGAACGCGTGTCCACAGGTACCGGCGTGTATGTTGTCTGCGGTGCGATACCGCTCCGAACAGATCGTGCAGACCACGTTGTTATAGCTCATTTCGTTCTAATTTGCACTTAATTCGATTCGATTCGATTCGATCCGATCAGCATCGATCTTTCGGCGCCGTGTTACTGCTCGCCCGGTGGCAGCGAACTGAATGCGAATGCAACTCGCTGGAACGAGCTTTCCGCTGATAAGCGTCCAGGCAGTCGCCGTTCGTCCCCCCGATTCCACCCCTCGGCAGCTCTCACTCCCGCTGAGCCAGAGCTCGAGCCAACCCACCTTTGTGTACCGCCCCATAAAAGCGGAAAATATGAGCCGCTAAATTGGGTCAGCGATGGCCTACGCCCAGCTTATATACATAGATTGGTCCCAGCCAACTCAAGTGAGATAAAAGCTCTGCTTATTAGCTCTAAATATTATCTTATATGCTTTGATGATATCCACTCCAGTCATTATTCACTGTACTTCACTCGGTATTCAATTCGCCATCCCCACCACGCTATCGTTCCCAGAATTCCGCTGATTTTAAGAATAACAATTAAACATCGGTAGTAAATTACAAGTGTTGTTTATTTATTTAAACATTTATGTTTACGTTCATATTCGATTTGCTTCTATCGTCTTTCGAATGGAGTGCTCGTGGTGGACTAACAATAGGTTCATTTACAAAGGCCTACGTTGGAAAGGAATGTTTGTGTTGGAAATAGTGAACAAGTAATCTAGGAAAAGACTCCGGTTTCAAATAGAAGTATAGTCGTATAGGGCCACGATCTGTGCGCCTTGTACGGGTATATAAGTAAGCATATAAAGTAGAAAAAGAAGGGGTTAATACTAAGCGTGGGCGGTCATAAATATCTACAATCTATAACTAGTACTAAGTAGTGTAGGGTGTAATGGGACGTCGATAGGTCAAATAAATGTGCAGCCATAGGCTAAAACGATATCGGATATATGACAGAGGGTGGGAGAACAATGTATAGCCGAATTTCGACTATCATCAAATAAACAACGTTTTTTTTTCATTAGAAATAGTATGGAACCTGGTACGTCCATTAATTTGGAATACAATAAAGTTTGAAATAAGAAATATAGCAGAAACTAAAGTGTAATTTATGGCACGTCTGTAAAAACTACTCTTTGCTATTGGTAAATACTAAGTATCAAACTACAATTTGTATAGAAAAAATTGCTTACGATATGGGGAATAGAATTTTGACTTCAACACCATATCTGGTAAAGAGTACTTTAAAGATTTGCCAGCTTTTCGCGAGGAGGTCAACAGTTTATGGTATTCTCCACCCATCCACGATATACCGATCTACAATGCCTGGCATATTTTTGTTTATAACGAAAGTAGCATAAGAACTACGCGATTTTTGTTTGTTTTTGGAATTAAAGCATTTCGTTAGTCTTTTGGGAATTTCATCTTGGCCGTCAGCTTGGAGCCGGAAACTGAGACGATTGCCGATGTGTTGGCCGGACCGGAGTTACCCTCTGGAGCAGCGGCATTTGTATTACGCTCAAGGTAGGATTGGTTTCTCTTCGGGCTGTCGACGTTCATGTAGATGTGCGGCTTCGCTGTCGTCGGCTTTTGGGGACTGGTCCCCGCCGCTGCCACTGCTCCTCCTGCTGCTGCCGTTTGAGCCATGGAGAGCGGATGCGTTGGGACTGAGGGCGGCGGAGGAGCCGGCGTGGTGGGCGCCGAGGTCGCCGGCGGCGTGGGCGGCAGCTCCTCCTCCTCCAGTATTATGTCGTCGCCCACCATTGTTATGCGCCGGATCGAGGACGATCCGCTCCCCAGAGATCCAACTCCGGGCCGATAAATGGAGCTGCTGCTGATCCCGATCCCCAAGCCGCTGCTGGAGCTGGGACTGCTGCTGTTGAAGCCGCTGTTGGTGTAGGAGTGATTGTTCTTCTTGAGCGGCAATCGCAGATTGAGGCTGTTGCTGCTGCTGTTGCTGCTTCCGTTGGGAGTCGCCGTGAGGACTGAGGGGGGCGGAGGCGTAACGAAGGGCAGCGGGAGGTTCGACTTGCTTATCAGATCCGGAGCGCGTGTCATCAGTTCCAGGGCCTGGGCTGGCTGGCTTGGCGGCGGGTTCTGCACCGCCGATCCCGATCCCGGTGATCCTGCAACCGCTCCCGTTCCCGCTGCCGTTCCCCCCGACATCTGGGAGACGATTGTGCGGCTGTGGTTGTTGCTCAACCCGGTATCTTTCCATTTCTCTGAAACGAAGAATGACCGTGACTTAGTGCGTGTAGTTCAGGGAGTGGCGCCCGAGTGGACTCGTACCTGCAGCGCTGCTGGCGCCATTGGTCTTTCCGAAGGGCAGGAGGAGGCGTGCGGGCTGGCAGAAGACCACTGTCTTGTAGGCCTTGCGGTACTGCTTGTTCATGATCACATAGATGATCGGATTGATGCAGGCCGACAAATAGAGAAGGATGTAGCTGCAGATATGCAGGCTGGGGTGCTCCACGTTCTTGTCGGCCACCTTGACAATGGTGATGGGCAGGTAGCAGATGACGAAGGACAGGAAGATGGCCAGCACCATCTTGGTGATGCGCCACTCGTTCCGCTTGGCCCGCACCTCGCGCTGATCCTTGACTCTGGTCGGCTGCTGCTTGCCACTGGGCGCCGTCTCCGGCACTTCGGTGGAGAAGCTACTGCTGCTGTCCGAGGAGACGCGGTTGCCCGGTTGGCACTCCCCGCCCGAGGGCAGGGCTCCCGATCCCGTGCTGGCCAGCGGGCGCAGATTGTTGGGTATCGAGTTCTGCTTGGTGGCATGGCGCTTCAGGCGCTGCTCCGACTTGTGGACCACCCAGAAGATCTTGGCGTAGCAGGCAATGATCACCAGACAGGGGATGACGAACGCCGTGATAAACAGCGTCGTCTTGCTGCTGTGTCCGTGGTCGTCGGTCATAATGGAGCAGGTCTGCAGGCGATGATCATAGCCGAAGCGGCCCCATTCTCCGAGAAGCGTGGGCAGTTGCATGCCGTAGGAGAACAGCCAGCAGGCGGCGATCATAGCCGCAATCCAGTGGCTCTTATAGATCCTGGCATACAGTCCGTGGTGGGTGATCATCACATACCGATTGATCGTAATCATTGCGATGCACAGTAGGGAAACTCCGATGTTCCCGTACTGGATAAAGGGAATCAGGCGGCAGAGTACTTGCCCATGGCGCCAGGTTCCTTGGACGAAGCGCAGACCCTGGAAAGGCAGCACCAGTGCGCAGAACAGCAGATCGGCAATACACAAACTACAGAAGGGACAACAAGTTAGCTTGTACTTCAGGTGAAGCTTGGGTAACCTCACCTGATGATAAAGGCGGCGGCCACATTGCGCACCTTGGGACACTTTAGAAGGGCCACCACAGTCAGCAGGTTGCCGGTAATGCCAACAACCATTATGAGAAAGGTCATGACCGCGGCAAAGGTCAAAAGTGACTGCGAGAAGCTGAAAGTAAAATGACGTCATTAGAAGGATGTTCTAGGAATATAATTAGTGAAGGACTACTAACTTATTTTATGTATTAGTTAATACCCATTTCTCTTTTAATTTCATTTAATTTCATATACTGCGTACATGTATTCCCTATTTGACCCCCAATCGATACCATTTTGGCTGTCTATCTCAATGCTCTCACAGAGTGGTCCTCCCAGCCTAAGATCTCTCGACCTTTGGCGCCCATATGGCCCTGTGGCTATCACCATATCGGACTGGCTTCCGCTGGCTACTTACAAGAATTGCCCGTCTTTGTCTGTCGGCCAGCCGAGCGATCGCCACTGGTGCAATGGAGCGCGTAATATTAACGATCTCTTATCGGGCCTCTCCCAGCCGGGGGCTATAATTACCCAGAAGCCACTGATAGCTCCATCTCACTTGGCACCCACTTGGCACATCGTCAACACTCCCAGCTCCCAGTTCCCAGTTCCCTGGCCCCAACTTACCCGCTCTCATCCGCTGGCGGAGCCATAGTCGTCAACGCCTCCAGGGGGGGATAGCCGTCTAGGCTAATGGTTGTCTCGTCACTCATACTTCTGGAAGAGAGGAGGGGAAGGGGCTTTATTAGAGTGCTATCCAATTAAAGATGGTAGATATGTGGACCTGGGAAGAGCTACAGCCTTACTAGCTTCTCGTGGTTAACGAATTAAAACCACTTCGTACAAATTAAAAGATCATGATGTAGTGCCCTAAGATCATGATCTCAAAGATTGTCCAATGTTATTAAATGAAACATCGCATTTATTGAGATTGGTGATATGATTCATTTTTTCCTGCAATAAACTATCAATATAGAATAAATCACTTTCTTAAGTGCCGATTCACTTGCGAAGAAGAAGGCAGGGTTACATCAAAATCAATATTGATTACAACAAATGTTGAGGCTTAACCAAATATTCCCTTGATTTGTTGATTATGTTTGAGTTCCACTTTCTTCTTAAGAGCGATGAACTTGAACGTTGACAAAATCACGACCATCAAGGTTATCAGTCGGCTAGCAAATGTTTGCGGTTGTTGTCCAATCAGTTCCTGTTTCTCAAGAGCCTAAATGCTTTATTAATGATGGATCATTGAATTATTGAATTTATTTTATGTCTCAATAAAGGGATTAACTTTAAAAGGGTGGCGCACATAGATAATATAAGTTGAATACACTTGAAAAAATGAATTTGATCCAGTAACCAACAGTATTACAGAGAATATTTGTATCTTGGTGACATTTTGGGTTTCTGATTCACTTGCTTTGCAACAATAGAAAGTTTTACTTAAAAAAAGTAACAACAGAATGTATATAAAAATGATCTTAGGGTTAGCACGCATAAAATGGATGTCGTATTCACCGGAGATATCTTCGACGATAATTGAAATTAACAAATTTGAATAACTACACCACCTAGGGTTCTCTTTTCTTAAAGCTGTTAACTTGCTCCTGATCCTGTTGACAAGCACGTTTGCTGCTGACCATTCACCGATCCACGATCACTGAACACCGATCGCCACCGCCGACAATCGCCAACTGGCAGCGGCAGTGGCACTTGAGTGGCGTGGCCCAAGTCTGTTAAAAAAAAACTGGCGCTGACTGCATTTTGCGCCGACGCAACACTCGTAACCCGTAAACCATAACCAGCCACCCGGAGTCCGAAGCCCGTAACCCGGCTTGAGGCGTGGCACCCCTTTTGCTCTTCGGGACTATGATAAATTAGTGTCAATTAAATAATTTAAAGAGGTCACACTCGTCTCTGTTTCGGTTTCGGTTGTTCGGCGGCAGTAGTTTCAGTGGCTGTTTCTGCCGCAGCGGCTTCTGCTTCTGCACCACTTGGGGTGCAAAGATCAGCGCCGAACCTTAATTAATTGAGTGACTGTTTGGCGGAGACGGGTGTCTCTGAGGTCTCTAATGTGTGATGCGATGAGAAGTGCTCTGTTCTCCGCTCGAGTGGTCGCTAATCGAGACAAGTGTTATGTTCTTCAACCGCTCTCACGAGTGAGTGAAACATTTAATTTGAAATACATTTATATTTAAAAGAGATTGTAAATCTTGAGATTATTTTGAATAATGGTTGGAAAGCCTAATAAACATGAGACATTTAGACAAACGTTATTTTCCCTGTGTCTCTTATCAAAAATTATGAATAAAAAAAAGAGTTTCAACAGATTTTTATGATCCAATATTCCAAGTTAAAATTAGGAATATTGGTTCTTAAAAATCTTTTGAAACTCTTTTTTTCATTTGAGAAGAAATCATTTCTGATACTCAACGAATCGTTTGAATCTTTATTACGTTACGCTATTGCTTGCTGTGTGTATTTTTTTCACTCTACTGAGAACTTGTAGTAATGAATTTTTACAACTATGGAAATATTAATTTTAGAATATGGGTTCTCAAGGGTGTAATATGAAAATGTGTTGTTTATTAAAAACATAGCATCTCTGTTTGTAACTGAAAGGCTTTAATCTGGATTGTATAACTTATTTGTTTTCTGTGTACTCTGCTCTGTCCTATTTGCCTCTCTGTTCAGGTCATGGCTGCAATTTAGCGTGGCTCAATGGGGCGTATACGCAATCTGTCTGGCTCGCTTTCTTCCACGAGTTTAGAATATGCCGTTATCTTATCGGTTGAAAAGAGTACTTACCTAGTTGAATTTGGTTTTGTTATTTGGTAATCCTCTGCGATTCTAGCGATCGCACGGGTCTCTCTCTCCTTTCTCTCTCCTTGCTTCCCGGTAGTTCCCTTATCAGTGGTCAGGAGGGGATGGTGAGTTGTGGTGAGAAGTGGGGATGGGAAATTGCTTGTTTATTTGTTTTCTGCTCACGTAATCGAAACTAGTGCTGCAGCTGCGATCTCTACACTTTCTGCTCCCCTTTTACTCCATTCCACTCTCCACTCCAATCCAATCAACTCCACTTCACTCCTCTCCTCGACCAGGTAGAGCGAGGTGAGTGAGTGAGTAATGCTGTGAGCAATGTAAACAGTTTACGGCATTCGCATTCGCTGGGGTTATTCATTAATCGTTGTGGTTTTTGTTGTTGCTGGGGGACGCCACTGAATCTGCTGCTTTTATTGTTGTTGTTGCTGTCGGTGATTCAAAAGCCGCCCCGGCTCTCATGACTAATACCTTCGACTCGCGAGATCAGGTAGAGAATAAAAGGGTTACAGGTTGCCAAGATTCAAATCCAAGCCCCAACTCAGCACTAAACACTATCACAAAAACAAAAAAGCAAAGAAATTCGAAAAGGGGCACACGCTCGCGATAAAACCAACGGCATCGAATGTCACTCGATTCGAACTGAAATCGAAGTAACTTTCTGTTTATTACCCGGAATGAGTGGACAATTCGCAGTGGTCGAACGTAACGGACAAATTGCGTATCGCCCGCGTTCTCGGTTCGGATGGGATTCGGATCGGATAGGATCGGATCGTCTATAACTGCCGGATCGAGTGCAGTTCGTCGAGTGCGGGCAGAGCAGCGCGGTCGCGAGTTACGAGTCGCTATATTGATATTGTCAGTTGACAAATAGGAGGCTCTCACTCTCACTCTCGGCCTTAGTCAAACCGTCTCTCTGCTGCTGCCCAGGGCCGTAGCCGGTTTGCCTCCCAGAGGGTTCTAGCCCCCCTGTTAAAAATTCTCCTACCCTCTCTCTCGCCTTCCAGAAGGATGTACAATTTTCATCAAAAGCTCAAGTGGCTTTATAATGACAATAAACAAACTCAAACAACTGATCTGCATAAATATTATTAAAAACTGTCAGCAAAAAAAATTGTCGCCAAACTGTTAGTAAAATTCGTTGCTTGTCTATTGGATTTTTATTCCTTAGCATTAATTTTTAAATTTGTTTTAATTTTAAAAGAGAAAGCAGACCCCTAGACCCCCTTTCACCACGCCCCAGAGCTGCCCCCATGACTTGGCGCTCTCTGCGGTTCTCTCGATCGCTCATATTTCCGCACTCTCGCCTTCTCGGCCGGTGATAGTGCGACAGACAGGGACGGACAGACAGGCGGCCATCTGCCGATCGAGGGGCGGGTGTGGGAGTCAGAGCAGCTCGAACGCTCACTGATTGCCGATCCGATGCATATCGCAGATATGCCCGCTCCTCCTCCTGCCCCTTGCCTTGTGCCCCACAGAAGCAAATGTGCAACAGCAGCAGCAACATCAAGAACAACGATTGCAGCAACAACAGCTGATAAGGCTTCATGCGTCTGCATTCTAATGTTTACACAATTGGACATTCGACATCGATCGAGGCGATCCAACATGGCTGCACTGGGAAAAAAAAGGGACTTTTGTCTCCTACACCGATAAGAATCACAGGAAATTAAGGTCAAAGTTTGGATTGATTCAAATTTTTAAATTTAAAATGTATGTTATGGGGAGAAGTATAAAAACCACATTAGAATGATTCACATTATTCGTGTCAAGCAATCTGAAACATTTAAAACCAAATTACTCAGCGAGAATTCTATAAAATAATACTAAATATAATGTCATTGAATTTCTAAGAACGATTTGACGTGCATTTGTTGTTAATTATTTAATGGTTAATAGAATTATAGAATCATAGAATTTTATGTCGACTATTGTCAGCTAGGAAAGGCAGACTTTTTTCACGTGCAGATATCGAACTGAAGACGTGGCGATTTGTGTGCACTCGCTTTTGTTTGTTGTTTGCTGAGGATTGTGTGAAGAACATGATAGTTTATGGTTTATGGCTATCTAAACATAGGCCCGTGCGTGTGCGTATGCGTTTAAGTACGCCCGAGAAGTTTACATTACCCCGGATCTGAATCAGGAGCGGACGAGGTTGGGTGGGACGTCGATTGGCGTTCGATTCGTATTCACAATCACATCCACAATGGTCGGGTAGCTTCAGTTTCCACTTTAGTGCCCATTCCGTAAGAATTTCCACGTACAGTGGGGGGCGGTAGAATAGCATGGAAAAACCAGTTCTAAGAAAAAAAAAGAGTTAAAAATAAGACTTAAGTTATGTTGAATAAAGATTTTCTGGCTTAATAACAGCAATGTACAAAATCTGGCCAAACATTAGAAAAACTTAATAAATTCTACAAAATACAGACGTCTCCTCTTGTTAAACTTTAAAATATATTGTATTTCTTGTTATTAGCATGTATCGCGGCTTGCGTATTGCAATTCTTATAAATTCATCCGATTTTAACGATTGTAAACAAACATAAAAAAGTTTCTTGTAATAAGGGTGAATGTGATATGGCGCTATATTTTCCTCGAAAACTGTATGCTATTTTTGTGTAGTCGACTGCAATTCCCGGACTACTGGCCTGCATAAAAACAAACATCTAATTCGTATTCGTATTCGTGCCGTTGCCAAAGAGTTTTCCCCGAACCGCTTGTTTTTTCATTTTCAAAAGGCAAACGATACTCAATTTGCCCCAACAGACGACCCGCACTCTGACCCTCGGAAAAAAGAGGGCCGCAGAAAATGGACTTGATTAATTAGGACTAAGTTCGATCTACACTCTGACGTCGAGTGACCCCAGTTGACTCATTTTCCCTAACGGGTTATGGGGGCGCGGAAATCGCGGAAAATGTAGTAATGATTCAGGGTCCGTCGCCCATGAGTGTGTTTTTGTTTTACGCATAGATTCGATCACATGCATATACCATGTACATATTTATAAACCATAATCTCGAGTGAGTCTCGCATAAGTTGTACGATTTTTTTAGTTGCTAGTTCCTCAATTCGAATGGACGCTGCCCATTTATTATCCAGAAAATTGCTAGAGGAAACTTTGCACCCACACAACGCACGGCCCAAGAACCGAAAAGATTTCAATTTCGAAAATGCCCGGAGAGGTGCGTACGGCCCGAATTCAGGGCTGCAAAGAGATACACCCTTTCATCAATTAAAATGTTTCAATATACGAATCATTTTTGAGAAATACATTTTAGGAGTAACATCCCTAAGCCTAGGATTGGCATCGGTCATGTGTCTCCAATCCAGAACAGATATAATATAAAACGGAAAGTGGTGTAAAAATAGAATAATGAATTTAAACGAATTTTACAAAGCACGTTTTCACTTCTGTTTATTCGATTAATAAACGTGACTATATTAACAATTAAACTTCGATGTTCATTGTAAAGAATGACTGATTCGGCTACAAGATAGCAAAAACATTACTGTCGTTTCCAAAGAAAATGTGTAACTGATATCATTAATGGTATACATATGTAAAGCAGTAGAAATTACTTTGCATTTGTATTTCAAAATTTCTTATGATTTATTTCCCAAGATTGTCAGTTTAATCAACACAAATTGAGTGTATCATTGAGGAAATTAATGAACGCTATATTGACAAATTAGGCAATAAATAAATATAAAAAAAATTTAAGACAAATAAACATTCTTTATTGGGTTTTCAGACGATGGTAGCCCTGGTTTAAGTATTTGGAAATTCCAAAAAACAGCAACAACAGCAACATGACCCCGTCAGAATATCGACGAAAAAGCGGCAATCGGGGGCGGAATGGGCGGAATGGGGGAGGGGGAGGGGCAGTGCGGGGGCGGCAGCGAAAGAAACAACACCGAATAGGAACAATGTAAACAAAGCGCCCATTCCACAGGCAAATTACCAAATTACCCGATGATGAAGTCAATTGTTGTATACAATAAAAATGTGTGTTGTTGCTGCTGCTGCTCCGGTATTCTTTTGTTTTCCTTTTTTCGAAAGTTTTTCTAGTTCGCCTGCTGGTTGTTTTTTTTTTTTTTTTTTTTTTTCTCAATATTTTGTACGCTTGGCTGACGGCGGCTGCCTTCGGGCCCACTTTTTGGGTGGGAACAATGTGGATGTGTGAATGCGGAGAATTCGGTTTTAGTACAAATTCGGCGCAGGAACGAGCAACGCGCCCTCTTGCCGACCACAAAGTACCACGCGATGTTCCCACCCGGTCGGAATCCGCTTCCGATCTCGATGCCGCTGCCAGTTCCGGATCCCCATGTGATCAGCAGGGCCGCCCAGGACCCGGGACCCGTTGACCTGTCGGAGAATCTGGACCTGGACGGGGACTTCAATCTGGACGGGGGGCGGCAGGAGCTGTTCGAGGGCTACTCGGACGAGCTGCTGACCATCGCCTGGGTGGCCTGCATCGTGTTCATCATCGTGGGCGTCCCCGGCAACCTGCTCACGATCGTGGCCCTCGCAAGGGGCCGCCAGACCCGCAACTCCACGGCCATATTCATCATCAATTTGTCCTGCTCGGACCTGCTATTCGGCTGCTTCAATCTGCCCCTGGCCGCCTCCACTTTCAGGGAGCGGGCCTGGACGCACAGTGACCTCTTGTGCAGGCTGTTCCCCATGCTGCGATATGGCCTGCTGGCGGTATCACTGCTCTCCGTCTCGCTGATCACCATCAATCGGTACATCATCATCGCCCATCCGAGGCAGTATCCCAGGTAAATGTTGAGTATTTGCAGTTCCTAGAAAAAAAAAAAAAAAAAAAAAAAATAAGATCATTTAACTAGAATACTATTTTAAATTGATCAAACCTATATCTTAATAAATTTATTTAAGAGTAACGAATCCATCTTGCAAAATATTTAGTTGCTTACCAATGGTAATTCGTAGCATTAACATTTCCTATTGATTGTTTCAATAAATTTAGAAATACAATGGTTTCAATGTTTATAAAAGAGGAGAAAAATGGGTTGTCTAATTAACTTCAAAAATAACATAATGCTATAAGGCCAACTGCAAAAACTGTCGGGTCAATGAACTCTAATTATTCAAACTTAATATAGGCAATGACCATAACTAACCATCTCTGCCCCCAGGATCTACCAGCGACGATACTTGGCTCTAATGGTGGCCGGCACCTGGGTGACCACCTTCTCCATCATGATACCCACCTGGCGCGGCGTGTGGGGAATCTTTGGGCTGGACGTTAGCATCGGCTCCTGCTCCATCAAGCACGATCGGTATGGCAGATCGCCCAAGGAGTTCCTCTTCATCGCCGCCTTCATGGTGCCGTGCATCTGCATCGTGATCTGCTACGCCCGAATCTTCCTGCTGGTGCGAAAGGCGGCCATTCGGGCAGGAACCGCTGGGAAGACCACTGTCAGCGATGTGACCCCCAGTTCGACGACGCAGCACCAGGCCCAAGCCATGGCCATGCAGAGGAGGCCGGAGAAGGCGAGCACGTCCAGTGGCGAAGCTCCGGATGCAGTCCCCGGACGACCCTTTGTGGTGGAGGAGCACCTGGCGTACATCGATGACAATGCCTCGGCAGACAGTCTGCCCATCTCGTACAGCATTAGGCGGCGGGATGAGGACCAGCAGCAGCCGCCCGTGGATGCTAATGTGGTGCTCAAGGAGCGGGAGAAGGTAAGGGACCGGGATCAGGAGAAGGCTAGCCTGGGACGCAGTCAGACGCAATTGGAGACGGGCAAGACCGCTGGGTGAGTTGCTCCAAGGTGTTCCTGCTGGGTCGCTCTCAACCGCCGTGTCCTCCCTTTTCCAGAAAGAACCCCATCACCACCTCACTACGCACCTCCTTCACCAGGTTCAGTCCGCGGAAGTCGCACTACGTATCCATGGGCAACACCTCGAATGCCTCCTCCATTTACCCGGGCAGGATGAGTGCCAAGGACCGGAGGCTGCTCAAGATGATACTGGTGATCTTTGTGTGGTTCGTGATCTGCTACCTGCCCATCACGGTGGCCAAAATCTGGAAGAGCGCCACTGAGGTGCATTGGTTTAATATCGCCGGCTATCTACTCATATACTTGACCACCTGCATCAACCCACTGATCTACGTCCTGATGAGCTCCGAGTACCGGAGGGCCTACTGGAACCTGCTGCGCTGCCATGGATCACCCGATCCCCACAAGCAGCGGAATCAAGTCAACGCCAATGCCAAGCGGAAGCACCTGGAGTCCAGCCGCCAGGTGAAGGCCACGACGTGACGAGGACATCTTCGTCATTGCCTTCGTCGTCCTCCGTCCCAGCAGGATATGATATATGGGATGAGTACCGTAGTTTCACACTGTACGACACGTGGTAAGCAACGAACCACATATATTACGATCAGCAGATAAATCCCTTGGTCCCCTGGCGATCATCGTGCCTCCAAATGCCTCGATGTCTAGTCACACGATCCTGTGAGATCCTGTGTCCCTTCCACGCACACACGAAAACACAGATCGCCCATCTATATCTATCTCTACATAATGTAGGAACACCAGAAGTGTATTGCATTTTATACCAAATGACTTTAATATCTGGTTTTACATTTGAATTCCATGTTTAAGAACAATCGATGTTTGTTTGTTTTAGTTTGTTTTTTTTTTTTTTTTTTGCTTGTCGCTAATTATTGTACCAATACATAATAGATATATCCGTATATGGATATACCCTATCTATGCCCCCAATAAATGCTTTGAATAATTGATATATGTAGTTACGTTGTTCTCATCCACCCAACTCCGAATTCCGAATTTCCGATTTCCGATTTTCCGGGCCACTCCGCCGTGGGGGCAATACAATAGTGTATAGTGTATAGTGTAATCATAAGTAGATCTATAGCTTAACGCTATTATTATCAATATACATATTGTATATGTCTGCGTGTATGCGTACGAAACTTGGACTACTTAAGGCTAGTAACACAACTAAATCTTTCAATATTACGGCATGGCTCGGTTCGGCATTGATTCCATCGGCTCCAATAAATATAGCTCCTGCCGCGATCGATGTTAATCCGACTCCGACTCCGACTCCGCTTCGCATCCGTATCTGTATAGGTATACGTACTTGTATAGGCTATGTATATGTATGCATGGGTGTATATCGTATATGGATCAAATAATTCATAATTGCGATTGCGAGCTTAATAAAAAGGTTGCCCCGTTCCGGCCCCCATTAGTTAGATGCCTCTTACACCCACTCCCCCGAAGGGCCATCCCCTCAGACTGACTCCAGGTGCTCGGATATCTCGAGGATGGGGCTCTCGCTGAGCGGCTTCACCAGCGACTGCCAGTTGGGTGCAAACAGGCTGAGCACGGGCGTGGATGTCTGCAAGAGGGATGAAGGATTAGCGGCTGGGCAACCATTGTTATCCGCGGCACCTACATGATAGTCGGGCTCCAGGCTGTGCCCGTGGGGCGTGGCCGGCTTGCACTTGACCGTGGGCGTGCCCGGCGCTGTGGACGGTGGCGCTGAGCAGGACACTCCTCCCGCAACGGAACCGCCTCCGTTGGGCGCCGCACCCGCTCCCTGGTCCGATTGGCTGATATAGGAGGTCTTCAGGTTCATCTGGCTGAAGGCATGGGCTCCCGGCATGGTCATGGAGTGCTGCAGCCTGGGGGTTCCGCTCCTGGGTCGATCGAGCAGGGCCAACTCGTACAGCTCGTCGGCCAGGTGCTGTTCCGGAGCGGGAGCCGGAGGCGGTGGATGACCCAGGGTATGGCCAAAGTGGTGGTGCTGCTGTTGCTGCTGCTGGTGGTGGTGATGGCTGTGCTGCTGCTGCTGCTGCTGGTGATGGTGATGACGTCCTGCCAACTGGGCCTCCAGGGCATACTGCTTCTGGAAAAGCTGACGCTTCTGCTGCAGCAGGCGGTGCTGCAGTAGTTGCTGCTGCAGCGGTGGCTTCTGCATCGGAGACATGGGCACGGCCACACCCACTCCCACGCCCAGCGGATGGTGTGGATATAGTCCTGGGGGCGGCGGTGGCGGGGCATAGCATCCGTGTCCGTACAGATCCCCACCAGCCGCCGTTTCCAACAGCAACGGCGCGGCCTGGTGGCCTGGGTGGAACAGTGGGTGGTGGCCATGGTGCACTGGGTGACCATGGTGATGGGGCAAAGTCAGCAGGGGATGGTGCTTGCCGGGCAGAGCGTAGAATTGACCATTCGGAAATTGACAGAGTTCCTCCAAGCCGTAAGCCTGGGCATGTGGATGCGGATGAGGATGGTGATGCGGATGTGGATGCTGATGCGGATGCTGATGGTGGGCATGCGGGTGGGGATGCCCCACGGCCGCCTCCTGCTGCAGCTGCTGGATCTCCAGCCAGCCGTGCCGCTTGGCCTGCTCGTAGCGATAGCTTCCGTAGACGCGACTCGTGCCCAACAAGGAGCCGGAGCTCAGCAGGCCCTGGGCCACCAGGCCATCGCTCGCCCGTCGTCCCTCGCGGAAGTGTATGGGCGACCGCTTGTCCAGAAACGGAGCGCCAGCTCCATTGGGCGGCGGCGTGGGATTAGGCGTGGGCGTGGAGGCCGAACTTTGGGGCAGACCCAGGCCCAAGGCCAGAGCACCGGGCATGTGGATGCAGGAGTTGTGGCTGCCGTACAGCGACCTCTCCGACGAGTGCTCCGACGAGATGGCCGCCGGCGAGGCCGAGGCCGGGGTGGGCGTGGCCAGCATCGAGCTGGAGCCCATGCACGAGGGCAGGCTGCCCTTCCCGGAGGGCAGGGCGAAGTCCAGGCTGTCGTAGGGACCGCTGCAATTGCTCTTGGAGGAGCCGCGACTCAGGTTCTGGCTTAGACTCTTCGAGTAGCTGCCAGCGCTCCCGGCGAGCACTCCGCTGGAGGAGCTGCTGCTGGCATACGAGCGCATCCGGTGGCTCTGTCCGGAGGTGGTGGTTCCGGCGAGGTGGGTGAGATCGCTGCTGGAGTGCGAGGTGGGGCCGCCGTTGGCGTTCCCTCCGCCTCCGCCACTGCCATTGCTGCCCTTCGACTCCTGGGAGGCCGATCCCGCCTCGTTGCCCTGGTCCGTCTCGCATCCTTCGTCCGTGCTGGAGCTTCCCTGCGCCAGCACCTTCTTCTCCGATCGGCTACTGGGCATTGGGTATGGATCAGTCCTAATCCGGATAACGATTTAATTGAGGAGACTCACCTGTCACCATTTGATTTAGACTCGTTGATTTCCTGGCCAGAGTCGCCACCGCTGCCATTGGTGCTTCCCAGGTGCCCGCGTCGCTTGGCCCGTTGCTGGAGAGGATTGGTAGTTAGAGAATGGAAGATATGGTCATTACCTCTTGACTGGCACTCACCTCCACTGGCAAAGGACTCTCCTGGAGGGTCTGGAAAAGCTTGCTGGCCTCGGCGGACATCTTGTAGCGAAAGCTCTGGCCCAGATTGGCCTTGGAGTCGAAGCTGCTCGAGCTGGACATGGCCTTTATTGTCTTGCTGTTCATCTCACCGGGGCAGGAGCCCGAACCTGGACCTGGTCCCGCTCCCAGTGCCGCTGCATTGGATGTGGGTGTGGTGGAGGCGGGTGGATTGGCGGCTCCTGCGCCGGCATCCACCTTCGACGACTCCTCCTTGCCCTCCGCCACTGCTGTTGACTGTGGATGAGACATGGATTAACTGGATATATCTTTATGCTGAGTGGCCAAAACCCACCTGCTGCAGCAGTGCCCGGCAGTCTTCGGTGCTCTGTTTGATGATGTACTCGCTGATGGTCTGATGCAGCTGCTTGGACACCAGAGGCACACCCACGCCTCCGACAGGTCCGCCTCCTGCCTCCATCATCTCCCGGCAGCGCAGGTTGGCCAGCGAGGGATTGTTGTCGATGCTCAGTGAGATGGCCACCGGTCGATGGCTTCTGGGCGAGCTGGAGCTCAGGCTGTGCCGCCCGATCCTCGAGGATGTGGATGAGCAGTTTGAGGGAGCGGGCGAGGCGGCCGTCGGCAGAGGCGTGTACCGCATTGGCAGGGGTATCCCGGCGGCGTCCACCTCGGCTCCTCCTCCTCCTCCTCCATTGAGATACCCGGCCAGGTGGGCGGGCCCTGGCAGGGGGAGTGGCAGTTGCAGGGGGCCGTACTTGGCATAGTACCCGGATCCGGGATCCGGGACAGTGGGCGTGGTCCCAGCGTGGGACGTTCGCTCACTCATGAGCACCGTCTGATGGCGGCTAAGTCTTTTGTGGGCCTGATCCTTGGGCAGGATCGAGCTGGTGGATATTGTCTTGGGCTGCTGCTGCTGTGGATGTGGATGTGGATGTGGGTGTGGCTGTGGCTGCTGCGGCGGCTGCTGCTGGTCGATCTTGGTGCTCTTGTAGAGCATCCGACTGGCGGCGGCCGACGAGGAAACGGAAACGGCAACTGGACCGGAAGCCGAGCCATTGCTCTGCTCCTTTTTGTGGCTAACCCGATCCTGGAGGAGCAAATAGATGGCCGCCACGTGATCGTAGGTGTTCTTCTTGAGACTGGCCCGCGTCTTGTCCGGACCAATGCCCACGTACTCGGCCATGATGCGCAGGATGTCCTCGCTGGGCTCCATGCCCGCCTGCCGCTCGGCTCCCAGATTGTACTTGGCGATGAGGACGTGCTCCAGCAGCTCGGGGCACATCCACCGATGGCGCTTGATCTGCTCGATGGTGTAGCGCCTCGTGGGCTCCAGCACCAGCATCCTGCGGATGAGGTGCTCGCACTCGGAGCTCATGAAGAACGGGATGCGAAAGCGGCCGGACAACACCCGATCCCGGAGGCTCTGCAGTGTGGATCCGTCGAACGGCAGGGCGCCACATACCAGAACATAGAGCACCACACCCAGTGACTGCAAAGAAGGATTACGGATTACATTGCACAAGACACTTAACATCTTAAGCTCTATAGCTAAATGATGTAACCAAATGATTAGTTACTTACCCAAATATCAATCTCCGGACCTGTGTACTGCTTCCCCTCGAAAACCTCGGGTGCTGCGTACGGCGGAGATCCGCACCAGGTGGCCAGGAGTTCACCCGGCTTGAAGTGATTGGAGAAGCCAAAGTCCGCTATTTTGATGTTCATGTTGAGATCCAGGAGCAGGTTCTCCGCCTTGAGATCACGATGCACAATGCCATTTTTGTGACAGTACTCCACCGCCGAGATGATTTGCCAGAATTTGTACCGAGCCGCCGACTCCGACATCCGCCCGTACTTTGCAATGTAATCTGAGGGGGATTCCGATAGGTTAGACTCTGGATAACTTAAAGGAACATAAAAGAATTCCCTTTGCATATTTCTATAACACGATTCATTTCTTCTTTATGAAATCAAATTCATATGTTATTCAAAAGTTTATGTTTGAATCTACTTCTTAAAATGGTAAGGAAATCTTATTGCATTTGCTCTCTTAATTTTCTATAAATGACTTTAGTATTCGAGCAGATAAAATAACGTTCGATGATCTAAAATATACTAAACAAAGTTTTTATATCGTAAGGAAAGGTCGTTATTATTGAGCTTTACAGAAAGATGGCCAGCCCTTATCATTTAAGTCCTTATCTGGTTAAATTTCCTATTAATCTGCATTCAAATATCAAATATGACAAAGGGGAGTTTTAATGGTGGACCCTAAAGTTCATGCTTTTACCCACCAAAGATCTCTCCCTGGCTGGCGTACTCCGATACTATGTAGATCATGTTCTTTGTCTCCATAACCTGTGGAATTGGTTAAATACACATTTAAATAGCGGTGATGGTGATGATTTAGCAATAAACAAGGCCACTCACCTGGTAGAGCTTGATGATGTGTGGGTGCTTCAGGCGCTTCATGATCTCCACTTCGCGGTAGACCTTCTGTAGATTTGTTTGGTCCAGCTGCGACTTGTCGATGATCTTGATGGCCACCTCGTTCTTGGTGATTCGATGTCGGGCCAGCTTGACCACGGCAAAGTTGCCCTTGCCAATGGTGCGTTCGATGTCGTAGAAGCCCACGCGCATGGGCTCCTTGAGTTTGAGCAGGTCCTTGCCACTCACCCCGCCTGCTCCCACCGCCGAGGATGTGGGACTGGGGCCGGGCGTCGTGCCGCCGCCGCTGGCGAAGAGCTTCTGGGCGAGCAGGGCATCCTTGCAGGCCACCAATGCTTCTATCGAGGGAGCGGCAGCACTGGAGTCCAGGAGGACAGAGCTCCGGATGCCTTCAAGTTGGGGGTGAGGATTTGGTTTGTCAGGGGCTTCCGTTTCGGCCTTGCCATTCTGCGGTTGCTTCTCCTGCTGCTTGTCCAGCTGCCTCTCGTGCTTCTCCTGGTGCTGCTTCTGGTTCTGCTGGTCGTCCGGCGGCTGGCTCTCCTCGGACTTGGACTGGCTCCCATCCTCGCCAGCGGCCGCCGCCTCGCACGTGCTCATTTTCCAACTGCGCCACCCTGGGCGGGGAAACTCACACGGAGAGCGAGTGTCGGAGAGATTCAGAGATCGCGATCGACAGCGAGATGATGATGCACATGCTCACACTGCATGCAGGGAGTGCACGGAACACACACATCTCCTGCCCCATGGCAGCGCTGCTACACCTACACAGTAAGAAAATACATAAATATTTGTTTTTATTCCCATAAGAGATGACATCAGAAAGATCACTCATGTGCAAATACGAAATTCGTACAATGTTTTTTAACAATTCAATGAAACGATCCAAAGCTTATTCCCACGCTTAATCTTTAGGTTATTTTTATAACCTTTATTTTGTAATCAATATATTTGTTGTTCTATAAAAGGACTTCTAACTTCTAACTTATACCAAATTGGTTCGCTTTGAAAATTAAATTAAGAAATATCGAATTCTAAGAAAATGATATTAGGAATAACCTACAAGATATTTTATCTTTTTCTGACACATTGGTTTTGTTTTAAAAAAAATTCAATTGTATGACTAATGTTGTGTTTTTTCCCATGTAAGTGCCCAAGAGAGAGGGGTTGCTTAGAGGGGGAGGGATAGTCGTAGCTTGATAAGAGATTAGCTCAGCTATCTGAGTGTGTATGTGTATGGCTTTCGGACATTACAAGCCAGCAAAGCCACTGTTCGTGTGTGTGGGTGCACTCTCTGCCTCTCTTTCTCCGGCAGTGCTGTCACAATTCAATAGTTGGCAAAAATCAAAGTCAAGTTAATATTACTAAAGGGTCCAGTCCAGTCCACTTGAATATTAGTATTTAATTTAATATTCCCGTCGTTAAAGCACACATCTTGACCCTTGAAGAACTAGAACTTAAGGGTTTTAAAATCACTAGCTTAGAGGCCTAAAAGTATGCCACACACATGTTTTCGCTGCACTTCCGCTTTCAAAATGGCTATTTTCCAGCCACAAAATGGCCGAAGTGGCAGCACTGCCTTTGTGTGCGAGTGGGTGGCTGCCAGTGTGTGGGTGCCAGTGCACGAGTGTGTGTGTGCGTGAGTGTTGGTGAAAAATCAATAAGCAGAGCAGCCGCATCGCATCGCATTGCGGAAATCGCGGAAATCACGGAAAGCAAGGAAATCGCGGAAAGCCCTCGCCTGGGCAGCAATCCGGAAGCCAAACGCCACTGATATCCATCGCCGGCTGCAGTGCAGCTTCCCTCGCCCCGAAACCGCTCCACCGAATTACCGTGAGATGTGCACGCGTGGAAAACCCAAAACGTCGCCGGTTGACAAAGAAGTTTCGGGCAGGAGCAGGAGCAGAAGCAGGAGTAGGAGCTGAACTCCGAGCTGGAGCAGCTAAGGCAGCTGTAGCAGCCGAGTCCGGTTGATGGCGATGAGAGGATGAACGCTGGCGAAGATCCGCTTCACATCCCGTTCGCGGAACGCCACACATGCGGCACGGAAGGGCACAACACACAGACACAGGCGCTGCGACACACACGGCGGATGACTGGGAAACGTGGCTGCCTCCAATCCCGATCTGCGTCCAACTGGCGTCCGCATTTGACGCAAGCTCGGCGCTCGTCTGTCCCACTCCCCCTCGTTTCCCGACCCCCAGCAGCGAGGGTTGCCAAGTGAGTGCCAAGTGCCCGGTGCCAAGTACCGAATCGCCGAGAACCGAACACCGAACGCCGAGCACCGTGGTCCCATCGCCAATTGGTGGCAGCAGTGGCAGCCAGTGGGAAAAAGGGTTGCCGAGCAGTCGAGCAGCCGAGCACCACATTTGGTCACTGAGCATGCGCCAACTTTTTCGAGGCAGTGGGACGTTCGACGCAATTTCCACCCAGCAAGCAACACATTTGAAATCCGCGCCATTTGTTGGTAAGAGTTCGCAGCCAACTTAACTTGATTACAACTTTCAAAAATAAGCTCCAACGAAACATTAGCCGTAGCATTTTTTCCGATAGAGTTCGTTGCATGTTTTTCCAACCACTGATTACATTTAATTTCCGTATTTAAATGACGATAAGTTGCACTCACATATAAGCCATTTAGATCCCCTAACTATTCCAAAGAATTGTGAAAGCAATCGATTCGGTTATGACCACACATTTATATTTCTTATATTCATATTCGCTGGAGGTCTTACAAATTATATTTTGTACAGTGGAACGGCTGCCAACGGCTTCCGGTCGGTCCGCTCTCTTCCTCTCCCTCTTTCTGGCACGTGCCATCCCGCTCGCTTCCAAGCGTGTGAAAGGGACCGACGCAATCTGGGATCCGGTATCCGGCATCCGAAGGGCTGACGCCTTCCCCAAATGAAGTTAGTATATACACGGACCGATGCAACTTATGTACATAGAACAGATTTCACAAAAACACGCTAAAAGCATTCTTAGTCTACGGGTTTCTTCCACCCCAGCGATTCACGCGGATCAGATCAGGAGTTGTACTCCGACTAGTGATGGCTCCGCATCTGCATTTGCTGGGGATTGGTCTAGTTCGTCTAGTTTTGATTAATGTATCTTATTTCTGGGGCTGAGTCTGCCCGGGATCCTGCTGGAGCTGCTGCTGCAGCTGCTCCTCCTCCCCGTAGCAGCGGCGCTTGAAATCGCCGAAAAGATCGGGACGCGGCTGAAGACCCTGCTGGGGACGGTCCACGCTCACCGCCTGCGTGGTGTTCCTAGAAGAGTGAACAATTAGACATCCATCTGCATTAGACACCACCACCCGACCTTACCTGGTTTTGGTGAGCACCGTGCAGCCGCGCTCCACCGCCATGGTCAGGGAGTAAAGCGTGGCCAGGTTGCACATGCTGTCCGGCTCATAAAGCTCGATGTCGGGCAGACGGATCTGTGTCTGTTGTGGGTCCTGCAGGAACCGGGCGATGCGCTCGTTCACGCTCATCTTGATGCTGAAACCTGGTCGCTCGCCATTGATGCGGCGGCAGCCGGCCCTTATCTCGCGCACCTCCTGTCCCTGAGCCTGTCCTGGCGGCGATGAGGAGAGAAACGGATTCGAAGTCTCGCCGGACATCTCGCTCTCGATTTGCCGGGGAGCCGGCATGGCGCCAACCGCATTCGTTTCCATCTCCGAGCAGGCGTACAAAATCTCGATGGGCTCGGAGACGCCGGCTGGTTGAAAGCGAGACAGATCCTGCAGGCATTCCGGCAGCTGGGCTGGAGACTTCGGCGGCGGGTCCATTCCCACCGCCCCCGCTTCAGTGCCGGACATCAGGGTGTCATCTTCGCCGATTGTGTCATCCGAGCGAATCTGGGGCAGTAGTGACTTCTTGGTGAGCTTCCTCTTTGGATCGTACCTGGCACCGGGTCCGAATTCGTTGCCCGGCCAGTCGGTCAGTTCGTCGTCGCCCTCGCGGTCGGTGTCGTGCCGGCGATGTCCCCCGACCTCCGCCTCGCTGTCCGAGGAGGAGCTTAGGGAGCTGGAGCTCAGGAAGTCGTAGAGCTCGCTGCAGTCCATGGACTGGGCCTGGGTCTGCAGCGGTGGCTGTGGAAGCGTGTGGAAGCGGCGCCGGCGGTGCGTCTTGGAGGAGCTGCTGCTGCTGTAGCCGGACACCTGAGCCTTCTTGCGCAGCATCGGAGCAGCTGGTGGCGTGCTCAGCAGCAAGGCATCGATGTCGGCCACAGGCACAATGGTGTCCATGCTGAAGGAGTTCAGGCTGGCGGACGCAGGCTCAGCGTTTGGCGGCGGTAGCTTCTTGGCCACGTCCCTTTGCTTGGGCAGCTGCTCCATCTCCGGCTGGTGGCCCTTCAATTCCATGTCCTTGTTGTCAGTCTTTTGGGTGGGCACGGCCTGCTGGCCCTGGGCAGCCATGCGGTTGATCTTCCAGAGCAATCCCTTGTTCAGCGGCAGCAGGCGATCGCTGAGTGGCTTCGAGGTGGAGGAGTAGCTCCGCGGGCGCATCCTCTGCTGGTGGTTGTGCTGCTGCAGATGCTGTTCCTCCGCCTGCGAGTGCGGTGGGGCGTACAGCTTGACCGACTCCTGCTCGTGGTAGCGATCGCGATTGGAGCGCTTGCGCTTGCCGCAGAAAAACAGATGCGACCGATGGCCAGTGGCGTCCATCTTCAGCAGACGCTTGCGAATGGTCCCGCTGGCAGTGCCGCTCAGCAGACCGGGCTGCAGCGGCGACTCGGTGAAGGTGTGCGGCGAGTCCTTGCTGAACTCGAACTCCATGGACATGCGCTTGATCTTGCGCTTCCTCCGCGAGTTGGGCTTGTAGAATCTGTGGGTGGGCCAGAAGGTCAAGGGGGTGCAACACTAAAAGGGCGGTGCGGAGCCCGTCCTACCTGGCTGGACTGAAGGTGGTCTCGTTCAGCGAGTCCGACTCCAAGGCGCCCATGCGTCCGGGCAAGGTCAGTGGGGCCTTCTCATCCGAGTCGCTGGCCGGCAACTTGAGGTTGTATGTGTCCAGCCCGTCCACGTTGGCATTGGCATTGGGGTGGGGCTGGGTGTGGTGGTGATGTCCATGTCCATGTCCTGGTCCGTGGTGGTGGCCATGGTGGTGCCCATGGGGACCCAGGGCGTTCAGTGTGTCCGTGGGACTGCTCGAGGAGTCCTCCGTGGGCTGGGGGGCGCAGGCTAAGCACAGAGGTGTTACCGGGATCGGGATCGGGGGAGTCGCTGGCGACTGCTACTTGCTACTTACGCAGATTGCCCGTGGAACGTGTCCTGCGACGTGAGCCCCACCTACCGACGCCACTCGCCCTGTCCATCAGCGAGGTCTCCTCGAGAGCCAACGTCAGGTCGTGCGAGAATTGATCCATGGCCGTCCGCTGTCCTCCGGTCCGCTCCTCTCCTCGGCTCAGGCGCGGCGCATTTATTAGCTATTTGCACGTGCACGAACAAGAAACAAATCTGCACCAAATCACTTGAATATGCACTTCGCGATATTAAATGCCGATTAGAATCGTTCCAAAAACCAGGTTGGCATCCCCGGCCGAAGTTATTAGCCGGGACGCAAACCGACCCACCATTAACAAAAATACTTTCCGCCAATGCACTGCTTAGGGGACATTTCCAGAATTCGCACTGCTTAGTGGGAAACATTTTAAATTAATCACGGCTTACTGAGCACTTCAAATATTGGTTGCTTTAAAAAAAAAAGATACGATTAGTTTTTAAATCTTTCTAATTTATTCTATATAATTTAATGCGATTCGCAACATATTATGGCCAGAAAAGTGAAAACGAAATGCTCACTATCTTTCTTTCTGGGGATATAAATATATTATGTACAAATTAAGGAAAGTTTAAAAATACAAATACAGAAAACAAATAAATGTTTTCTGGCATTAAATAGATCTCATCATAGTTCACCCATAGTTTTATTTTATATTCACATCAATTAAACTTAGGTTACCGACAACAACAACTCCATTATAGATCAAGAAAACTCAATGCTTATGTTTTATAAAACTATTTTTTTTTTAAATTTTGATATTTCCCGCCGATAAAATCGATTTTTCTCCACCATTGGTATTTTATTATAAACGTAGATACGTTAACAAACACTGTTCAAAATACCAAATCTGCTGGAAGCTGGTCACATTTTAGCCACTAGCGCGCGAGAAGACAAATCAGAACAAATTAAGACAAATCGGGACAAATCGGAAATTAGAAGCCCGCCACGATGGCGTCCATTGTGCTCTCCACCTTGCCGTTCGGACGGCTCGTGCGGAACAGGGACACCTGCGCCAGGCAGTCCACACAGTTCCACAGGAAGCGGAGGCAGTGCCAGAGCCGCATCAGGATGGGGTGCACCTGCTGCTCCTGGGCCAGCCGCAGTCGCAGCACCTGCTGGCTGAGCAGCCGTCGGCGTTGGACGCGTCGCAGCTTCAGCTCCAGAATGCGCCTGCGAAAGAGGTGGATTCAAAAAGTGTTTGAGACGCCCGCCAACAATGCATTACCTCCGCAGATGCGTGCAGGCGTTCTCAAAGTCGTTGATCCGCATCCTGGTCTGGATCAGCTCCTGGCTGAGGTCGAAGGCCCGGGCGCACAGCATCACACACCGCGACTCGAAGAGCTCCGATTTCTCCAGCGTCTAAGGTAGGATTGCCCTTACTGCAAACAGCAACTTAACAAAAGCTCACTAACCTGATCTTCCAGCTTGTGGTTCAGGTCCTCCAGCTCCTGGTTGCGCTCCTTGGCCTTCGCCAGTCTCTGGCCCATCCTAGCCGAGGCGATCATTTGGTGGAAGAGCTCCTGCCGCTTGCATCTCAGCTCGCACTGCGTCACCCGGAGTCGTTCCTCCCGGATCTCAAGCTGTCCGTTCAGTTGTCCCTGCTCCACGATCAGCAGCATCCGGTCAACGTCCAGCCGCAAATGACGAGTGCGCACCAAACTGGCTATCAAAGACACGCCGGCCATGCACTGGCCCAGTGAATCGTTCAGGTTGCGTCCCTCTTCCAAGCTGAGTACTCGACGACCCGGGATCTGCCCGCCGGAAAAGGGGTAAGTCAATATACTCCACCAAAACCATACCCACCATGTGCTGGTTCCTGCTTAGTTTTGAGGTGAACAATTTGAGGCTCTCGTTCAGCAGACGCCACGAGTGCAGGGATCGCTGGGGATTCCGACCTGGGGAGGCCATCGATAGGATGGGTGGTGCGCTTAACTTGGAATTTCGATTATCAACGCGAATGTTTCAGTTAGGTTGAGTAGGGAAGGGAGCAAGTGGGCAGTTGGAAACTAGTTTGAATGGAATCTGGCAATCCCAGTTCGTCTTTTAACAGGTGAAGCAAGGCTGATGCTAAATATAAAAATAAATATATCCGAAAAATCCAGTGCGTGCATAAATATTGCAATTACCAAAGACAATAAGTTTGAAATGATAAACCATTACGCTTTACAAACATCAAAGGAGTTTGTATTAAAACAAAAACAAAGGCAATCTTAAATAACGACATCGTTAAAACACTTTATTTAGCAAAAATAATTCAATATGACTCAAAAAAAATACATTGTGTGGCAAGGGAGAAAAAGCTTACATCTTTGATCTCTGGGGCCAAAAGCGGCATCCGCGGCAGGAACTCAAGGAAGTTCCCCCGAACTACAATTATCAATATACACAGATAAGTTCCTAAGTGCTTCTTTGCATACGAGTATATAATGAATACCCAACGATTGCATGACATAAATAACAACAAATCTTAGCGACAATACACAAATAGCTGATTATTTAGCGAACTTGGGGCAGCGGTTCGCCGAGCTTCTTGACCCAGTCCTCACGAGTAGCGGGATCGGTGACCTGGCCGCGTCCGAGGCATTTTCCCTGCGAGATGAGCTCCGCGAACTGGGCCACGATCGGATCCCGACCGCACGAGGCCACCGCCGTCACCGTGTCCGCCTCGTTGATGAAGTAGGCCACGAACTTGAAGTCGTCCAAGCTGCCGTCGATGATGACTTCCTTGTAGGAGCCGTGGCCCGCATACCGCAAGCCCTTGCCGAAGATCAGGGTGAAGAAGAAGGGCACGGCCTCCAGCTTCTTGGCCCCGCCGCACATGTTGATGGCCGCCACACGTCCGTGGTACTGGGCCAGCTGGTAGTGGCCGATGTTCACGCGATCGTGGGCCAGGCCGTGGATGTGGGCGTTGGCTATGTCGCCGCCCACGTACACATCGGGCACATTGGACTCCAGGAAGTCGGTGACGTCCACGGACCCGTTGCGGTTGACCTTAACGCCCGACTTGGCCAGGAACTGGGTGTTGAGCTTGGAGCCCGTGCCCAGGATGAGCAGGTCGCAGGGTAGACGTGTGCCATCCACCAGCTCCACCTCGGTCACCTTGCCCTCCTCGTTGCCAATGATGTCGGTGATGCCGCTCTGCATGCGCATGATCACCTTGTTATCCTCGAACAGCTGGAGCATCCTTTGGCCAATCTCGGGGCCGAAAGCGGCCTTCAGCGGGACATTTTCGCGAGCCACCACCGTGACGCTCTGCACCTTGGATACCAGGCCAGCGGCTGCCTCCAGGGCGATGAAGCTGGAGCCCAGACAGACGACGCGGGTCTCGGGAGTGATAAAGGCGTTTATGGCCTTGGTGTCCGCCAACTCGCGAACGGTGCGCACGTTCTCCAAGTCGACCCCGGGAATGGGCGGCCGGAAGGCGGAGCAGCCGGTGGCCAGGTAGATTTTATCGTACTTCACCACATAGCCGTTGCTGCAGTGCAGCTCCTTCTGGGCGGAGTCCAGCTTCTCGGCGGCCACTCCCTGCCACAGCTCGATGTCGTATTCCTTGTAGAAGTCCTCGTCGCGGAATCGCAGCTGCTCAATACCCAGGCTCATGGCCTTGGAGATCTTGACGCGGTCGTAGGGCAGATAGTCCTCGCGGCACACGAAGATGAGGCGCCCGGTGAAGCCCTCCTGGCGGATGGTTTCCACGGCCAAAGCGCCTGAAGGACCGCCGCCGACCACGATGAACACCCTCTGATCGTCGGGCTTGCGTTTGACCATGTTCTTGAGTCGCCTGTCCTTGGCCAGGTCGGATCGCTTGGCCCGGAGCATGACCTGTCCCTTGGTGCCCACCTCCACGCGATAGCAGGGAATGGAGTCCATGCCGGGGAAGTCCTCAATGTCGCCGGTCTCCAGATTGAAGCAGGCGCCGTGCCAGGGACAGCGGACTCGACCCAAGCCCAGGGCTCCAGTCTGGAGCGGAGCACCATAGTGGCTGCACTTGGCTCCTACGGCCAGCAGGCGATCGTTCTGCTTCACCAGCAGCACGCGGGTGTCCTCATCGAAGTCCACCTGCTTCATCTCGTTCTCCTTCAGATCCGCCACATTGCAGTCCACGCGGACGGCACTGGTGTACTCCGAGTCCGGCGAAGAGGCTTCCGTCGACATGGTTGTACTGGGACTCTGGGTGCTGCACTTGGACTGATACGAACCGACGGCACCACCTGGCGAGGCCATCATGCAAAGAGAGAAGCAAAGAGAAACGGCGATGAAGATACAGATAACGAGAATGTGTAGATGTGTGGGCACACGAAAATTTTCCTGTTTTTCATTAGGTTTAGGTTTAGGGTTCAAGGGAAAGTGGGGCGCCGCTTGCTGCGCAGGTAGAATCAAAGATTAGTCAAGAAAATGCCTCGCTCGCGTTCGGAAGTCTTTCTGGGCCTGCTAATGGTCCTGGTGCCAGTCCTGGCCCACTCCCATCTCAGCAATGTGCAGGAGCTGGAGCTCAGTTCGCTGCGCACCCACAAACAGCTTTTGCAGGCGGAGATCGCCCGTCTTTTTCTCGAGCAACCGCCTCGAGCGGAGAACCAACTCCTGCTGGACGACCTGCAGCTGCGAGATCACAAACTGGGTCAACAAATAGAGAGCCTGGAGGATATCGCCAAGGGCGCGACCACACAAAGGCTGGCCATAAATCTGACCGCTGACTTTGAGCACCTGCAGCACAAACTGGACGATTTGAAACGCCAACTTGAACTGCTGGATGGACGGTTTGCCTCCCAAGAAAAGCAGCTTGAGGGCCACGCATCCGAAATAGCTCCGTCGGCGCCCTCCGGATTGGGTTCCTTCCTCTGGGGACCCCTGCTCACCATGCCAGAGTTTCCGCAGGGCAGTGTGGCCGGTGACCAGCAACATAGCCACCACCAGGACCACCAGCAGGACCAGCAGCAGGGCTCCAGTCCCTCGATCATCAAACGAGTGCTGGACATGCTCAGGCCTTCCGTGGGAGTAGCAAGCCTACGGAGCCGTTGGGCTGAATCGGAGAAATCAGCTGGATCGGGTTTGGCCACGGCCAAGCCCGTCCACCCACTCAGCGCCGAGGAGCTCCTGCCACAGCTGCAGGAGCAGCGCAGGTTTCTGGACAATGCCATTACCCGACTAGAACTCCTGGCGGCCACGAAGGGCTCGAACAAGAATAGAATCAATTAGGCTTTAAATAGAAGTATAAGAATAATCGATACCTAAGGAAAGTTTTCATTCAAATCCGGCAGCAAGTACAAAGACAAATCTACCTGATTATAAATCGTCAAACTGAGGATCAAACTTAATCAATTTGTACTGACAAATAGAAGCTGTAGTATTTAAAAGATCACTCCAGTAAAGCCGCACCCATAAATTGTTGAGGTCGGATGATGAGTCGGCTGTTTTATAGTAATGACCGTACATAGTAGCTATTTAAAACAAGTTGGTTAATTTGAAACAAAACCCCTATTAAATGAAGTTAATGAGAAAAAAATAATAAAAGTCATCATTAAATTTCTTATTCTTTCTTAAAGTGTTAAACTACAAATACTAATACAATCTGTGTGTCTTAGAGACAAGCTCGAAACGATTGACTCATTTGACCTACAATGTCGCAACAACTTAAAATAACCAAATAAAAAGCCTTGCTACGTCATCAGATGATAGGGGAAACTATAAACCGTAAGCGTAACACCTGTTAACCTGTGTTCCACTCGGTGTTTGTCGGTTCTGATATGGCTGTTATGCCTACACGCCCCTATCTTAAGTGACTTGCTTTATGATGTATGCATATGATATCGCTGATAAAACTATGATTGAGCTTCAATGATGGGGCTTTTTCCTGACGAACAGGAAACTACTCGGGGCTCAAACATTTCACCTATCGTCATGATACGAGTGTGCTGAACTGCAAGAATAGCAAGTCATCTCATATTCACACACAGTGAGAACGAAAAGTATGCTTTCATGATGGGCAAAATTAATACTTTAATTTATAATATATTCCTTTAAATAACGAACTTATTTAAAAATACAACCATAAAAAGTAAACCTATTGAATATTTAATAAAATAAAAACTGACTGCTTCTGGGTTCAAGATGGTTTCAAAATTAATTACTACCAAAAATGGTTCTAATCGCCACACATTGTTATGCAGCCAGAATCAATACCTGTAATTGGCCAGTAAAAATACATTTTACCTTTTGTTTTTGTGAATATTCCCGTTGGTTTCAAATTACTGCGTTTTAATAACTGTTTGTCAGCGCATTTATTTAAAAAAGAACAGGTTTTAACATTTAATATATTTGGAAATCTAAACTTTATGATTTCTTTACTGCCAGCCTACTCTATTTTAAGAGTATTGCTCTTCATCCAGTATATGTTACTCATACGTCGGCCCTGCACTGTTTGTTTCTAACCTCTTTTAATTAGCTATGATTCGCCATATGAATACCACAGTTGGGTTTCTCACACACACTTGGACATAAATAAATAAAACCGGTTGGCCTCGTACAATTCAAGTGAGTCAAAAGCAAGACCAATAATAATAATAATTGCATGAGAACAAGTTTCACCAAAATAATTATACTCACGAATTTCAGGTATTACCGGCAAAGGATAAGGGAGTATTTGGACTAATTTTAAGAGCTCGAAGCTTGTGCACTGCCAGTTGACGGAGTAATGAACTGGAGACCGCCACCGGAGCCGTCAATTTAAGCGAACTGGCAGCTCTACAAAGAGCCCAAGAGAACGAAGAGCAAGGCAATAGGCTGAGGAAGAGGCATAGGCGAAACTGCGATAGCGGTGACTAACAACAGCTGCCCCTACAGTGAATATCGATTATCGGAAACACACGGAGAACAGTAGTTGAACCAGTGTAATGTGACCCACAGGTGAGCTACTTTAAAACTTCCTTCCAAATCTATAAATGACTTTTAATTACAAGGCCATTTAAAACTGAAATTATACAGTCCAGTAGACTACATATGTACATCATTTAGAATTTCATGTTCAAATATTTTTGTTATGTAAAATTGTTAAAATCGATTTTGCCAATTCGATTTGGTCAATTTGGTTCCGTGTTCCAGAATTCAGAAGAATACATATATACTATGTCTTACATACTAGAATTTAATACCTGAAATGGACTATGTTAGACTTGTTTAACTTGAGACTTAGTTTAGTAGTTACTTTTCAACAGACCTGGACAATAATTACAGATGAATATTGTTACTCAGTCTTCAGCAGTCTTTACATCGCAATAAGTATTAACTGGTAACTGCTGTGGCAATGACGCAGCAGTAAAGCAATCACGTTTCGCGCTCCCGCTGTCCGCGCCTATTTCTCTTTTTCTTTCTAAATCTTGGACTTATGCCGCTGAGACAATTATCTCAGCACCCCTCCCCAACAACACCCCTCTAAAAGCGGGTCATTCCCATTCTCTTAACCACAATTCCCAACCACTTGGCCTCATTTGATTTGTAAAAGGAACACAGCAATGTTGAATATCGGATCATCTACGACATGACCACATTTTTCAAATTACGGCCAGAGGGACATGGGATTCAGATAAGACTACTGTGGAACTACTAAACGCATGTAGAATTAATCTTTTCCAAATTACCAAAAAGTGGTAATATTCAAATTCAAGGACATCTGTAAACCAAA
Organism: Drosophila rhopaloa; assembly: GCF_018152115.1. NCBI lineage: Eukaryota > Metazoa > Arthropoda > Insecta > Diptera > Drosophilidae > Drosophila > Drosophila rhopaloa. The sequence goes on along the minus strand of NW_025335123.1, from coordinate 25,399,237 downwards.
CTTGGGTACAATCAGACTATCAATTTGAAGCATTTTGGAAACGGGTTTTATCTTACTATAGAAAAATTAAGTTTAGTAGCAAACATTTTTAACATTTCTAGGAAAAAATAACTGCAGACCGCAGATTATAGAAATAGTTTAGTTCACATAAAAACAAAAACAATTTCACAACGAAAACATGTATATTTCTGCAACTCGAAATTGAACGTCTTAAAAGTTAACCCCTGTTAGCAAAAATTTAATTACCTGTAGATTTTTCTTTCTTGGGGGTACTTCCCGTGGTGTTGTACTCCTTGCAGTTGATGGAACCCATTGTGTGTAGGCGGCGGTTGTGCAAATAATTCAAATATGACTGTGCGTTGAGTCCTCTGCAAGTTTGTCTGTTTAAAATCCGTTTCGGAATTTTTAAATTTATTTTTAAATTTATTTTTTAGATGCAGGACAACCACACAACGTTTACCTGGGCTGAAGCTTGAATATCCTTTGGATGTTTCTGATACTACTTTGCGTGTAGGCGAAGTTTAGAGCTGCTCGATAGGGTTGCCACCTGAAAGTTTAAAAGTTTGTTTTTCCACTTATTAACAATTAATCAACGCACTAATACCCGCCATCAGTTAGTTATTTTCACAAGCGTTAATCAGTTTTTTTGTATTAATTTTTCAACTGGCTGACTCATCCGTCAGTGGATATTTCTGAACGAATTCCTCAAATTTTTTGAGATGCTGTTTTTGCAGAATACGCACATTGTTTATCTGCGAATTCCCCGTTGCACTCACCACTCTCACTGCTGGAATAACAATAACAAAAACAAAACAACTGGAATCGCGTGGAACGAGAGAGCGTGCAACAGGTCTGTTGGGATAAATGGACCAAATGCGGGGGCGACGGAGCAAGGAAGAGAGCAAGAGCGAGAGCAAGCACGTCTGACGCGCGTGAACTGCCAACCGCGTATGGCGCGCAACTTCGTCGCTGGACTCGACTGGAACTGGAAGCTTTGTGCCTTCCTATCAGGTGTGCGCACAGGGGCGGTCAAGATAGTAGGACCGATTAGTGCGCTCTGTTATCTTAACGCCCAGATTCCAATACTTATTTATAGTTGTCTGTCATACTACTTATTCAAATCCACTCTAAAGTGGGCTGATAATCAAATCTTACAACTAGAAGTATTGTTAGTTCATAAAAAAAAAGGTTCAATGTTTAAGATAGCTTAGGCCACTGCAAAGATAGTCGGATTGGATTTTAACAGTGCATTGCCATTCAGTTCAATACAATTTGAGACAGCATTCCAGATCACTAGAATTATAGTTCCGACCGCAGTTGTATGCCTCTCCGAGCATTCGAGTGTGTGCTCCACTCCCCAAGACAAACGTCTGTGCGTTTTACTAACAAAAACGTCTCGACCTTGCCGTCGCCGCACTTCACAGCCAAGCAATCTCTTCCACCTCCTTTACACCAACTACCACACCCCTTGCCGGCATTAATTTGGAATGGCCAGCAACAAGAAGTAATATTGAAAGTAAGACATGGCTCGGCCTTCGTCACGTTACAGACCAATGCACTCGGCGACCCATCCACCTGTTGCCAGTGTCCACTGTGCCACAGTTAATGCCGGCAAAGTTGAATCAGCAACGGCGGATCTAGAACACAAAGAAAAACAGCGTTTTGATTGTGGTTTCCATAACTCCCCGAGTGGAAAAACCGCGCTGAGTAACCCTTCTCGTTAATTTTGTGTCAACTTGTTTATAATTAATTGGAAAATGCCAGTTCTTTTAGCACGTTGCAGTACTTGTTGTTAAATGCTGATATTTTGTTATCTGCAAAGTACATGGTGTATCTTGGATATGTTTAGTACTTGTTTATTGAACTTTTTTTATTTTTTTGCACACGTAGCATATGAAAGCTATATGTTTACCATAAAAGTTAATTTGATCTGGGTATCAAAACTGTTATCTAAATTCTTTGGGAAGTGCCTCCGGTATTTTGAGTTCAAATCCCTTCTTACATATGTCAGGTACATTATCTGCATCACTGTCTTCAGTCCCATTTCGTCAATGCCCGTCTATGGTTAATGACACTTGCCAGTTTCGGTTCCAACCTAGTTCTATCAGACCCTGTTAATATTTTAAAAAAAAAGACCTTCTAAACTATTTAAAAGTAATGAAAGATTATCCCATTAGGGTTTTGTAGTAGTATACAAATAAAAAACAAGCCATTTTTATACAATTTGGAAAGGGGTTACATTGGTTAAAGAGATGAAAAATCGACCCAAAAACAAAAAAAAAACTGAAAACACAGTTTTTTAGATAATGAAACCACAATCATTTTAAAGTATGCCACTTTGAAATCGAATGTCCGTAACAAAAGTTATGGGCTTACTTTTCTTTGGACACTTTTCTGCAGACCCATTTTTGTAAAATTTGGAAAGGGGTTACATCATTTAAAATTACGAAAAATCGACCCAAAAAAAAGTAAACTAAAAACGCAGATTTTTAGGGAATTAAACCACGATCATTTTGAGGTATGCCACTTTGAAATAGGATGTCTATAAATTTTAGAAAAATGGGCTTGCAGAAAACTGACCTAAAACCTGCACTTCTTAGCCCATAACTTTTCTTATAGACATCCTATTTCAAAGTGGCATACTTCAAAATGATCGTGGTTTCATTCTCTAAAAAACTGTGTTTCCAGTTTTTATACCCTTGCAGAGGGTATTATAATTTTGGTCAAAAGTGTGCAACGCAGTGAAGGAGACATCTCCGACCCTATAAAGTATATATATTCTTGGTCAGGATCACCTCCTGAGTTGATATAGCCATGTCCGTCTGTCCGTCTGTCTGTTTATACGCGAACTAGTTTTAAAGCTATCGAATTGAAATTTTGCACGCAGTATATATGACGGAACGGCCGGGATCGGCCGACTATAACCTATAGCTGCCATATAACTGATTGATCGGAAATGCCATAATTTTGGTGTTTGTAAAGTTAGGAAGTTGGGATTTTCTATGCGTTTTATTTTTTGCCAATCAATCCGACCTATCAAATTTCATAAGGATCGGCCGACTATATCCTATAGCTGCCATATAACTGAACGATTGGAAATGCCATAACTTTGGAGTTTTTAAAGTTAGGAAGTTGGATTTTTTATGAGTATTAAGAATGCATCATATGAATAATTTTGGAGAATATAATTTACAGAGTATTCTGCAAGGGTATACCAACTTCGGCTCCGCCCGAAGTTACCTTTGCTTTCTTGTTTTTTTGTTTTTTTGTCGATTTTTCAGCAATTTTTGTAAGCAATAATTTTTCTAAAATTTGGAAAGGCGTTACCAAATTTTAGAAAAATGGGCTTGCAGAAAAGTGACCTGAAACCTGCACTTCTAAGCCCATAACTTTTCTTATAGACATCCGATTTCAAAGTGGCATACTTCAAAATAATCGTGGTTTGATTCTCTAAAAATCTGTGTTTCCAGTTTTTATACCCTTGCAGAGGGTATTATAATTTTGGTCAAAAGTGTGCAACGCAGTGAAGGAGACATCTCCGACCCTATAAAGTATATATATTCTTGATCAGGATCACCTCCTGAGTTGATATAGCCATGTCCGTCTGTCCGTCTGTCCGTCTGTCCGTCTGTCCGTCTGTCCGTCTGTCCGTCTGTCTGTCCGTCTGTCTGTTTCTACGCGAACTAGTCTCTCAGTTTTAAAGATATCGAATTGAAACTTTGCACACACCCTTCTTTCCTTTGCACGCAGTATATAAGTCGGAACGGCCGGGATCGGCCGACTATATCCTATAGCTGCCATATAACTGATTGATCGGAAATGCCATAACTCTGCTGTTTGTTAAGTTAGGAAGTTGGAATTTTATATGGGTTTTATATTTGGCCAATCAATCCGACCTACCAAATTTCATAAAGATCGGCCGACTATATCCTATAGCTGCCATATAACTGATTGATCGGAAATGCCATAACTTTGGTGTTTGTGAAGTTAGGAAGTTGGGATTTTCTATGGGTGTTATATTTGGCCTATCAATCCGAACTACCAAATTTCATAAGGATCGGCCGACTATATCCTATAGCCACCATATAACTGATTGATCGGAAATGCCACAACTTTGGTTTTTGTTAAGTTAGGAAGTTGGGATTTTCTATGGGTTCTATTTTTAACCAATCAATCCAACCTATCAAATTTCATAAGGATCGGCCGACTATATCCTATAGCTGCCATATAACTGAACGATTGGAAATGCCATAACTTTGGTGTTTTTAAAGTTAGGAAGTTGGGATTTTTTATGAGTATTAAGATTGCATCATATGAATAATTTTGGAGAATATAATTTACAGAATATTCTGCAAGGGTATATCAACTTCGGCTCCGCCCGAAGTTAGCTTTTCTTTCTTGTTTTTTTTGTTTTTGGGTCGATTTTTCATTATTTTAAGCAATGTAACCCCTTTCCAAATTTTAGAAAAATGGGCTTGCAGAAAAGTGACCTAAAACCTGCACTTCTTAGCCCATAACTTTTGTTACGGACATCCGTTTTCAAAGTGGCATTCTTTAAAATGATTGTGGTTTCATTCTCTAAAAACTGTGTTTCCAGTTTTTTTTTGTTTTTGGGTCGATTTTTCATCATTTTAAGCAATGTAACCCCTTTCCAAATTTTAGAAAAATGGGCTTGCAGAAAACTGACCTAAAACCTGCACTTCTTAGCCCATAACTTTTCTTATAGACATCCGATTTTAAAGTGGCATACTTTAAAATGATTGCGGTTTTATTCTCTAAAAACTGTGTTTCCGGTTTTTTTTTTTTTTTGGGTCGATTTTTCATCATTTTAAGCAATATAACCCCTTTCCAAATTTTAGAAAAATGGGTCTGCAGAAAGGTGTCCAAAACCTGCACTTCTTAGCACATAACTTTTGTTACGGACATCCGTTTTCAAAGTTGCGTTCTTTAAAATGATTGTGGTTTCATTCTCTAAAAAACTGTGTTTCCAGTTTTTTTTTTTTGTTTTTGGGTCGATTTTTCATCATTTTAAGCAATGTAACCCCTTTCCAAATTTTAGAAAAATGGGCTTGCAGAAAAGTGATCAAAAACCTGCACTTCTAAGCCCATAACTTTTGTTACGGACATCAGATTTCAAAGTGGCATACTTTAAAATGATTGTGGATTCATTCTCTAAAAAAAATGGTTTTTCCAGTTTTTTTTGGTTTTGGGTCGATTTTTCATCATTTTAAGCAATGTAACCCCTTTCCAAATTTTAGAAAAATGGGCTTGCAGAAAACTGACCTAAAACCTGCACTTCTCAGCCCATAACTTTTCTTACAGACATCCGATTTCAAAGTGGCATACTTTAAAATGATTGTGGTTTAATTCTCTAAAAAACTGTGTTTACAGTTTTTTTTTTTTTTTGGGTCGATTTTTCATCATTTTAAGCAAATTTTAGAAAAATTGGCTTGCAGGAAAGTGACCTAAAACCTGCACTTCTTAGCGCATAACTTTTCTTATAGACATCCTATTTCAAAGTGGCATACTTCAAAATGATCGTGGTTTCATTCTCTAAAAAACTGTGTTTCCAGTTTTTATACCCTTGCAGAGGGTATTATAATTTTGGTCAAAAGTGTGCAACGCAGTGAAGGAGACATCTCCGACCCTATAAAGTATATATATTCTTGGTCAGGATCACCTCCTGAGTTGATATAGCCATGTCCGTCTGTCCGTCTGTCTGTTTATACGCGAACTAGTTTTAAAGCTATCGAATTGAAATTTTGCACGCAGTATATATGACGGAACGGCCGGGATCGGCCGACTATAACCTATAGCTGCCATATAACTGATTGATCGGAAATGCCATAATTTTGGTGTTTGTAAAGTTAGGAAGTTGGGATTTTCTATGCGTTTTATTTTTTGCCAATCAATCCGACCTATCAAATTTCATAAGGATCGGCCGACTATATCCTATAGCTGCCATATAACTGAACGATTGGAAATGCCATAACTTTGGAGTTTTTAAAGTTAGGAAGTTGGATTTTTTATGAGTATTAAGAATGCATCATATGAATAATTTTGGAGAATATAATTTACAGAGTATTCTGCAAGGGTATACCAACTTCGGCTCCGCCCGAAGTTACCTTTTGCTTTCTTGTTTTTTTGTTTTTTTGTCGATTTTTCAGCAATTTTTGTAAGCAATAATTTTTCTAAAATTTGGAAAGGCGTTACCAAATTTTAGAAAAATGGGCTTGCAGAAAAGTGACCTGAAACCTGCACTTCTAAGCCCATAACTTTTCTTATAGACATCCGATTTCAAAGTGGCATACTTCAAAATAATCGTGGTTTGATTCTCTAAAAATCTGTGTTTCCAGTTTTTTTTTTGTTTTTGGGTCGATTTTTCATTATTTTAAGCAATGTAACCCCTTTCCAAATTTTAGAAAAATGGGCTTGCAGAAAAGTGACCTAAAACCTGCACTTCTTAGCCCATAACTTTTGTTACGGACATCCGTTTTCAAAGTGGCATTCTTTAAAATGATTGTGGTTTCATTCTCTAAAAACTGTGTTTCCAGTTTTTTTTTTGTTTTTGGGTCGATTTTTCATCATTTTAAGCAATGTAACCCCTTTCCAAATTTTAGAAAAATGGGCTTGCAGAAAACTGACCTAAAACCTGCACTTCTTAGCCCATAACTTTTCTTATAGACATCCGATTTTAAAGTGGCATACTTTAAAATGATTGCGGTTTTATTCTCTAAAAACTGTGTTTCCGGTTTTTTTTTTTGTTTTTGGGTCGATTTTTCATCATTTTAAGCAATATAACCCCTTTCCAAATTTTAGAAAAATGGGTCTGCAGAAAGGTGTCCAAAACCTGCACTTCTTAGCACATAACTTTTGTTACGGACATCCGTTTTCAAAGTTGCGTTCTTTAAAATGATTGTGGTTTCATTCTCTAAAAAACTGTGTTTCCAGTTTTTTTTTTTGTTTTTGGGTCGATTTTTCATCATTTTAAGCAATGTAACCCCTTTCCAAATTTTAGAAAAATGGGCTTGCAGAAAACTGACCTAAAACCTGCACTTCTCAGCCCATAACTTTTCTTACAGACATCCGATTTCAAAGTGGCATACTTTAAAATGATTGTGGTTTAATTCTCTAAAAAACTGTGTTTACAGTTTTTTTTTTTGTTTTGGGTCGATTTTTCATCATTTTAAGCAAATTTTAGAAAAATTGGCTTGCAGGAAAGTGACCTAAAACCTGCACTTCTTAGCGCATAACTTTTCTTATAGACATCCTATTTCAAAGTGGCATACTTCAAAATGATCGTGGTTTCATTCTCTAAAAAACTGTGTTTCCAGTTTTTATACCCTTGCAGAGGGTATTATAATTTTGGTCAAAAGTGTGCAACGCAGTGAAGGAGACATCTCCGACCCTATAAAGTATATATATTCTTGGTCAGGATCACCTCCTGAGTTGATATAGCCATGTCCGTCTGTCCGTCTGTCTGTTTATACGCGAACTAGTTTTAAAGCTATCGAATTGAAATTTTGCACGCAGTATATATGACGGAACGGCCGGGATCGGCCGACTATAACCTATAGCTGCCATATAACTGATTGATCGGAAATGCCATAATTTTGGTGTTTGTAAAGTTAGGAAGTTGGGATTTTCTATGCGTTTTATTTTTTGCCAATCAATCCGACCTATCAAATTTCATAAGGATCGGCCGACTATATCCTATAGCTGCCATATAACTGAACGATTGGAAATGCCATAACTTTGGAGTTTTTAAAGTTAGGAAGTTGGATTTTTTATGAGTATTAAGAATGCATCATATGAATAATTTTGGAGAATATAATTTACAGAGTATTCTGCAAGGGTATACCAACTTCGGCTCCGCCCGAAGTTACCTTTGCTTTCTTGTTTTTTTGTTTTTTTGTCGATTTTTCAGCAATTTTTGTAAGCAATAATTTTTCTAAAATTTGGAAAGGCGTTACCAAATTTTAGAAAAATGGGCTTGCAGAAAAGTGACCTGAAACCTGCACTTCTAAGCCCATAACTTTTCTTATAGACATCCGATTTCAAAGTGGCATACTTCAAAATAATCGTGGTTTGATTCTCTAAAAATCTGTGTTTCCAGTTTTTTTTTTGTTTTTGGGTCGATTTTTCATTATTTTAAGCAATGTAACCCCTTTCCAAATTTTAGAAAAATGGGCTTGCAGAAAAGTGACCTAAAACCTGCACTTCTTAGCCCATAACTTTTGTTACGGACATCCGTTTTCAAAGTGGCATTCTTTAAAATGATTGTGGTTTCATTCTCTAAAAACTGTGTTTCCAGTTTTTTTTTTTTTTTTGGGTCGATTTTTCATCATTTTAAGCAATGTAACCCCTTTCCAAATTTTAGAAAAATGGGCTTGCAGAAAACTGACCTAAAACCTGCACTTCTTAGCCCATAACTTTTCTTATAGACATCCGATTTTAAAGTGGCATACTTTAAAATGATTGCGGTTTTATTCTCTAAAAACTGTGTTTCCGGTTTTTTTTTTGTTTTTGGGTCGATTTTTCATCATTTTAAGCAATATAACCCCTTTCCAAATTTTAGAAAAATGGGTCTGCAGAAAGGTGTCCAAAACCTGCACTTCTTAGCACATAACTTTTGTTACGGACATCCGTTTTCAAAGTTGCGTTCTTTAAAATGATTGTGGTTTCATTCTCTAAAAAACTGTGTTTCCAGTTTTTTTTTTGTTTTTGGGTCGATTTTTCATCATTTTAAGCAATGTAACCCCTTTCCAAATTTTAGAAAAATGGGCTTGCAGAAAAGTGATCAAAAACCTGCACTTCTAAGCCCATAACTTTTGTTACGGACATCAGATTTCAAAGTGGCATACTTTAAAATGATTGTGGATTCATTCTCTAAAAAAATGGTTTTTCCAGTTTTTTTTGGTTTTGGGTCGATTTTTCATCATTTTAAGCAATGTAACCCCTTTCCAAATTTTAGAAAAATGGGCTTGCAGAAAACTGACCTAAAACCTGCACTTCTCAGCCCATAACTTTTCTTACAGACATCCGATTTCAAAGTGGCATACTTTAAAATGATTGTGGTTTAATTCTCTAAAAAACTGTGTTTACAGTTTTTTTTTTTGTTTTGGGTCGATTTTTCATCATTTTAAGCAAATTTTAGAAAAATTGGCTTGCAGGAAAGTGACCTAAAACCTGCACTTCTTAGCGCATAACTTTTCTTATAGACATCCTATTTCAAAGTGGCATACTTCAAAATGATCGTGGTTTCATTCTCTAAAAAACTGTGTTTCCAGTTTTTATACCCTTGCAGAGGGTATTATAATTTTGGTCAAAAGTGTGCAACGCAGTGAAGGAGACATCTCCGACCCTATAAAGTATATATATTCTTGGTCAGGATCACCTCCTGAGTTGATATAGCCATGTCCGTCTGTCCGTCTGTCTGTTTATACGCGAACTAGTTTTAAAGCTATCGAATTGAAATTTTGCACGCAGTATATATGACGGAACGGCCGGGATCGGCCGACTATAACCTATAGCTGCCATATAACTGATTGATCGGAAATGCCATAATTTTGGTGTTTGTAAAGTTAGGAAGTTGGGATTTTCTATGCGTTTTATTTTTTGCCAATCAATCCGACCTATCAAATTTCATAAGGATCGGCCGACTATATCCTATAGCTGCCATATAACTGAACGATTGGAAATGCCATAACTTTGGAGTTTTTAAAGTTAGGAAGTTGGATTTTTTATGAGTATTAAGAATGCATCATATGAATAATTTTGGAGAATATAATTTACAGAGTATTCTGCAAGGGTATACCAACTTCGGCTCCGCCCGAAGTTACCTTTGCTTTCTTGTTTTTTTGTTTTTTTTGTCGATTTTTCAGCAATTTTTGTAAGCAATAATTTTTCTAAAATTTGGAAAGGCGTTACCAAATTTTAGAAAAATGGGCTTGCAGAAAAGTGACCTGAAACCTGCACTTCTAAGCCCATAACTTTTCTTATAGACATCCGATTTCAAAGTGGCATACTTCAAAATAATCGTGGTTTGATTCTCTAAAAATCTGTGTTTCCAGTTTTTTTTTTGTTTTTGGGTCGATTTTTCATTATTTTAAGCAATGTAACCCCTTTCCAAATTTTAGAAAAATGGGCTTGCAGAAAAGTGACCTAAAACCTGCACTTCTTAGCCCATAACTTTTGTTACGGACATCCGTTTTCAAAGTGGCATTCTTTAAAATGATTGTGGTTTCATTCTCTAAAAACTGTGTTTCCAGTTTTTTTTTTGTTTTTGGGTCGATTTTTCATCATTTTAAGCAATGTAACCCCTTTCCAAATTTTAGAAAAATGGGCTTGCAGAAAACTGACCTAAAACCTGCACTTCTTAGCCCATAACTTTTCTTATAGACATCCGATTTTAAAGTGGCATACTTTAAAATGATTGCGGTTTTATTCTCTAAAAACTGTGTTTCCGGTTTTTTTTTTTTTTTTGGGTCGATTTTTCATCATTTTAAGCAATATAACCCCTTTCCAAATTTTAGAAAAATGGGTCTGCAGAAAGGTGTCCAAAACCTGCACTTCTTAGCACATAACTTTTGTTACGGACATCCGTTTTCAAAGTTGCGTTCTTTAAAATGATTGTGGTTTCATACTCTAAAAATCTGTGTTTACAGTTTTTTTTTTTTTTTTGGGTCGATTTTTCATCATTTTAAGCAATGTAACCCCTTTCCAAATTTTAGAAAAATGGGCTTGCAGAAAAGTGATCAAAAACCTGCACTTCTAAGCCCATAACTTTTGTTACGGACATCAGATTTCAAAGTGGCATACTTTAAAATGATTGTGGATTCATTCTCTAAAAAAATGGTTTTTCCAGTTTTTTTTGGTTTTGGGTCGATTTTTCATCATTTTAAGCAATGTAACCCCTTTCCAAATTTTAGAAAAATGGGCTTGCAGAAAACTGACCTAAAACCTGCACTTCTCAGCCCATAACTTTTCTTACAGACATCCGATTTCAAAGTGGCATACTTTAAAATGATTGTGGTTTAATTCTCTAAAAAACTGTGTTTACAGTTTTTTTTTTTTTTTGGGTCGATTTTTCATCATTTTAAGCAAATTTTAGAAAAATTGGCTTGCAGGAAAGTGACCTAAAACCTGCACTTCTTAGCGCATAACTTTTCTTATAGACATCCTATTTCAAAGTGGCATACTTCAAAATGATCGTGGTTTCATTCTCTAAAAATCTGTGTTTCCAGTTTTTTTTTTGTTTTTGGGTCGATTTTTCAGCAATTTTTTTAAGCAATAATTTAAAAAAAAAAAACTGGAAACACAGTTTTTTAGAGAATTAAATGACGAAAAATCGACCCAAAAAAAAAAGAGTAAACTAAAAACAAAGATTTTTAGGGAATCAAACCACGATCATTTTGAAGTATGCCACTTTGAAATCGGATGTCCGTAACAAAAGTTATGGGCTAAGAAGTGCAGGTTTTGGACACTTTTCTGCAGACCCATTTTTCGAAAATTTGGAAAGGGGTTACATTGCTTAAAATGATGAAAAATCGACCCAAAAAAAAAAGAGTAAACTAAAAACAAAGATTTTTAGGGAATCAAACCACGATCATTTTGAAGTATGCCACTTTGAAATCGGATGTCCGTAACAAAAGTTATGGGCTAAGAAGTGCAGGTTTTGGACACTTTTCTGCAGACCCATTTTTCGAAAATTTGGAAAGGGGTTACATTGCTTAAAATGATGAAAAATCGACCCAAAAAAAAGAGTAAACTAAAAACAAAGATTTTTAGGGAATCAAACCACGATCATTTTGAAGTATGCCACTTTGAAATCGGATGTCCGTAACAAAAGTTATGGGCTAAGAAGTGCAGGTTTTGGACACTTTTCTGCAGACCCATTTTTCGAAAATTTGGAAAGGGGTTATATTGCTTAAAATGATGAAAAATCGACCCAAAACAAAAAAAAAACTGTAAACACAGTTTTTTAGAGAATGAAACCACAATCATTTTAAAGAACGCAACTTTGAAAACGGATGTCCGTAACAAAAGTTATGTGCTAAGAAGTGCAGGTTTTGGACACTTTTCTGCAGACCCATTTTTCTAAAATTATATTGCTTAAAATGATGAAAAATCGACCAAAAACAAAAAAAAAAAACTGTAAACACAGTTTTTTAGAGAATTAAAAAACAATCATTTTAAAGTATGCCACTTTGAAATCGCATGTCTGTAAGAAAAGTTATGGGCTAAGAAGTGCAGGTTTTAGGTCACTTTTCTGCAGACCCATTTTTTTTTAAATTTGAAAAGGTGAAAAAATGGTGAAAAATCGACCCAAAAAAAAAAAGTAAACTAAAAACACAAATTTTTAAGGAATCAAACCACGATCATTTTGAAGTATGCCACTTTAAAATCAGATGTCTGTAAGAAAAGTTATGAGCTTAAAAGTGGAGTTTTTATAATTATTATAATAATACAGAAATAATAATGGTCACTGCAAGGGTGTAGAAAAGTATAACAAAATTACGAATTGTTTTTTGCATAAACATTTTAAATTTAATTGTATTTTTTATATCCCTTTTTCAGATTGTTCCTCACAACTTCCAATGTTTTTACGTTGACCCACCCTACTGTTCAGGATTCCAATGTAGGGAGAGCCAAACTGGACGCCGTGGGATTGCTCAAAGGCCATGTGATTCGCCCCCCGCTGTGGACTATCAACGCAACGCTAATGGCAGTTAAACCACTGGGAGGACTAGATAATTACCGTCTGAATGGCACGTCTGAGATATATAAATCTCGTAAAGGCGGCACGTACTTGCCTTTGTGCACATGCGGCTAAATTTGATAGAGGCGGAAGAAAGTGCATGGTGTGCTACTTACACAGCCATTGTTAATTGGTTGCCGTCCTGCCCTGCACCTTGCCCATATTGTAATATATGATACTACTTTTATGTGAAGTTATATTAATTATATCTTGTTTACAGCTGCGCAGTGTGGCCGGACCAGTTCAAAAATGAGCGCGCTTTAAGTGAGACCAGAGTACGGGCACCAGCTATTCTAAGGGAAAGAAGCGACGGGCACACTTGTTAACTAATTGGAAACGCCGGTCCAGTTGGAATCTAACTAAGTAAAATGGATCTGTTAGTGTTAATCCCTGGCATTCCCGTCTAGTCTTAGACCCTGGAACCCCAGTCACATTTCAAATCCTGCTGACAACTTGAATGAAAAGCAGCTGGTAAAATTCTGACCTGTCTATCAAGAAATCAACCGGAAAATGAACGCGATGGACTTCGTAGAGATCGACGGCTCCTACTTGGAGGGCGGCGGACAGGCGCTGCGCAACGCCCTGAGTCTCAGCTGCATCCTGGGTAAGCCAGTGCGCGTGATCAAGATCCGGGCCAACCGCCCGAAGCCGGGGCTCTCGCACCAGCACCTGCACGGGCTGAACCTGCTGCGTGACATCGCCAACGCGGACGTGGTGGGCAACGCTCTACTCTCCACCGAAGTGGAGTTCACCCCACGTTCCATCCTGGGCAGCACCTACCGCGTGGACACGCACACGGCGGCCAGCATCACCCTGATCTACCAGATGGCCTTGCCCGTCCTCCTCTTCGCCGGACGCCCCTCCCGCCTCAGCGTGTCCGGGGGGCACGAACGTGGCCTTCGCCCCGCCGGTGGAGTACATGGAGCAGGTGCTGCTGCCCAACCTGAAGCGCTTTGGCGCCGGCTTCGATCTGCAGATCCAGCAGCACGGCTTCTATCCGCGGGGCAAGGGCAGCTGCCAGCTGGACGTGCAGCCGGTGGGCAAGCTGGTGGCCGGGCAGTTCCTGGAGTTCGGCCGCCTGCAGACGGTCAGCGGAGTGGCCTTCTGTGCCGGCCGCCTGCCGAGGAGCCTGGCGCTGGACATGCAGCAGACGGCGCAGCGCGAGATCCACCGCCTGTGGCCGGGGCAGCAGTGCAGGATCGAGGCGGTGAAGCTGCAGCCGGAGAAGGCGCGCGACAACGGAGCTGGCATCCTGATGACGGCCCACACATCCGGGGGCTGTGTCCTGGGCTCGGCCACGCTGGGCGAGAAGAGGGTCGACGGGCATGTGCTCGGCTCGGAGGCCTCCTGCCAGCTGTCTGAGTACGTTCGCAAGGAGACCTGCGTGGACGCCCACATGCAGGACCAACTGATCATCTACATGGCCCTGGCCGTCGGCTGCTCCAAGATGCGCACTGGCCCGCTGACCAAGCACACGCGCACCGCCATCCATGTGGCCGAGCAGATGACGGGCGTCCAGTTCGACGTGGAGGTGGAGCCTTCCGGCCAGACGTTGGTCACCTGCGAGGGCCTGGGACAACTCAATCGGATGCTCTAACAATCGATCTTTACTATACGGCAATCTTAAATTAGTGTCTACACAAATGGACAATATACGTTGCTAGAGGCGACGGAAAATGGCCAAGAAGTGATCGCCCTTGTTTCGCACCACCTTGGCGCCCTCCTCGCTGCTCTGGTAGAGCTTCGGGGTGATGTGATCGGCTTCCTGTGGGTGGAAATGGGAGCATTACTATGTGGCCAGCTGCAGGATCTACCGATCCCGGTGAACGTACCGCCTCCGCCTCGGTGAGACGCTCGTAGAGCGGATGCTCCTCCATGTGCGCCACGATCCACTTGTGCAGGTCCTCCACGTCCGTCATGGTGTACACCAGACCCTATGGCGAGAATGATTGAGCTGAGTGGTTGCCACACCTTCAGTGGGTGCCCAGAGACTCACCCCCTTCCTCAGGACATAGGCGTACTCGGAGAGCAGGGCCTGGTTGATGATGCGCCACTTGTGCTTGGCCCGCTTGAAGTGCGGATCCGGGTACAGGAAGAACATCTTCTCCAGCTGGCCCTTGGCGAAGTAGTTGGGCAGATACTTCATGGCATTGGTGCGCAGGCAGGCGATGTTTTGGTACGCCCCCGCGCCCGTGGCCTCGCTCTTCCGGCGCAGCGCCGCGATCCGGTCCACCACGTAGTCGGACACCTTGACGCGGATCTCCATGCCGATGGACAGCTTCTCGGGAAACATCTCGCCCAGGGTGACCAGGAAGCCGCCGTAGCCGCAGCCGATGTCCGCGAAGCGCACCTGCTGGCCCGGCTGGATGCTCGGGTAGAGCTTGCGCCAGTCCACATCCTCCGGGCGGGCGGGACTGCGGAAGTGCATTCAATTAAATCCAATCCCCTTTGCCACTGCTGCAGTTACTCACTAGTCAAAGCTGTGGTCCGCAATGGGATTCGAGTGCGCCCGCTGGCGGTAGAAGCGCTTCTGTGGCAGTCCGGTTACCGCCGACGTCGGACTCAGTGCATCCGGCTCCGGATCCCGATCCTGCGCCTGTTCACCGGTGGTCACCATAGCTTGAGCTGAGAATGGACAACGTCTGAGAGCGGACAACAGCACGTTGTGTTCGTAGCTGAGCCGTCCGAGAATATACTGAAAAATACTTTTTGGTAATGTTAGGGGCATTCCCACGACTCACTACGATATTTCTCATTTTAAATCGGGTCTGACATACAAACACAAACACATGTATTTTTCCCAGTGGCTTCTAAACCTAAATAACCAATTTTTTTCAATAAAAACACGTTACATTTAAAATTATGACAATTGCATTTTTTTTCTGGAAAATGTTGCATGCTTTTGGGGGCTCTCAATTTGCACCGGCCACCTTCTGCCATTTATGTTCGCCTAGTACTTCAAGAGGTGGCTGCTCGAATTTTGTAAAATTAAAATTTCTCTGAAAAGTGTTGCATACTTTTGGGCAGTCGATCGTAGCGTCTACGACATTCAATTTTTTCGTTGCATGCTTTTGGGGGCTATGAATTTGCGCAGGCACCTTCTGCAATTTCTGTTCCCCTGGTACTTTAAATCCAGAAATTTCGCAATTTAAACGAAAAATTTTGCTAAGACAGCTTGAAATTGAATTGAATTCTTGTTTTTTTTATAAATGTTATTAATCCCATTTGTCCACCAACGGAATATCATTTTTAAAAAGCCCATGTTCCCGAATTCAAAATAACATAAATTAAATAAACTTTATTAAATTGTTGTTACACATTTTTTTCCATAAAACTTAAGGAATTCCCCTAACGGATAAAAATACTAACTCCTGAGCTGGCATCACTGCCAGAGACCCAAACATTTAGTTCTCTTGTTCGGTTTACTGCGGCGCACTTAAAGAAGTTGATTCTGATTCGGCCTTTGCTGCAGTGCATCGCCACACCAGCCCGCATCCACCACATCCCAATCGCGATGTCGCGGGTTTATCTGCTGCCGGTGGCCACGTTCCTGGTCTTCCAGGTGACCTTTATTGGCACGTAAGTACGCAGTGGTTCAGGTGCAGGCCTTTATCTGACTCCTTGCCCCCTCAGGTACATTTTCGCCGTGCTGGAGGGACATGTGGTGCCCACGGTTCCCTACATTAGCGATGCAGCGACATATTCTCCGGAGAGCTGTGTGTTCGGGCAGCTAATCAACATAGGCAGTGTTCTGCGTGAGTCCCGTCTTCTCCCGGCATCGCTCCTCTCCAGAAGATGATGAGTCATCTGCTGATTGGAAGCAGCCGCTTTGTTGCTGCTTATCTAATTGATTCGATTGCTTTGCAGTGGGAATCACCATATACGTGCGCTACCGCCATGTGCTGCAGCTCTACGAACACCACCCGGATCTGGACGCCTCGGTACTCCGCCAGAACCGCCTGGCGCTGTGGTTCGGACTGGTGTCCTGCCTGGGCATCAGCTTCGTGGGCAACTTCCAGGAGACGAACGTGCGGATTGTGCATTTCATCGGGGCCTTCTGCTGCTTCGGATGCGGCACCTTGTACTTCTGGATGCAGGCGCTCATCTCCTACCTGATCTTCCCCATGTCGGGCACCCGCATTTACGCCCACCTGCGGCTGGGCATGTCCGTGGTCTGCACCATCCTGTTCATCCTGCTGGCGGTGACCGGGGTGATGTCGCACATCCTGTTCAAGGGACAGAATCCGCGGAAGTGGTGGGTCCGCGGCCAAGCTATCGAGTCCGGACGATACTCACTCTTATCCCCTTTCAGGTATCCCTCGGACGGCGGCTGGTACTTCCACGTGGTCAGCTCCATTTCGGAGTGGATCATTGCAACCATCTTCAGCTTCTTTATCCTCTCCTTCACGCAGGAGTTCCGCGACGTGTCGCTGTCGCATCCCCAGATCGCCCTGATGTCCTACACGGCCACCATTTAGAGATTAGCCTGCTAGTTTTAGAGTAGAGATCTTGGGCTGGATTAGCCGGCGATCCCTTGTCCAGCTTCAACATTCTGCATGTATACTCCTCGAGGATGATGCGTTTGTCCGGGAGTGGTGCACTGCGACCGCTCGACTGCCTTCCTTCTCTTTCTTTCTCCTGCTCTTTCTCTGTCGGATTGCTGTGATATGTGCAAAGTGCTCCAAAAGGATTGGGAGCGGGTCGGCCCGAATGGCAGGCAGGTGCTTGATTGAGGAGTTAAATTTATTGATTACCCGAGTTCGTTCTTACATTACACATTAAAATTACTAAATCGAACTAATCGGTTGAAATGATCTGTAAATCTGTAAAATACAAAGCAATGAAATGAAAAGAAAAGAAAAGGAGTGTTTGTCTGTTTGTTTGTCAATCCCTAACGCTTGCGATCCCTGGAGCGATCACCATCGCGATGCTTGTGGCCACCTCGGCTGCCGTGGTTCCCGCTTCCTCCTCCTCCGCCGCCGCCACCTCCTCCACCGCCCCGTCCCTCTCCACCGCCTCCGCTGTTGCGATGCGAGGAGGAGGAGTAGCGACTGTGCTTGCCGGAGTTCGAGTTCGAGCCCGAGTTGCGATACTTGTCACCATCACTTACATTGTTGCTGCTGCCGGCGTTCCCAGACCGATCCTTCTTCGAGTAGTATTCGGAGCGTTCTCGCGTGGATTTCCTGTAAGAAATACAAAATTGGATAAGTACGGTTTTTGACCTTATAAACGAGGCAGTGTTTTGTTACTAGATTACTTCTGTACGGCATTAGTTAATATGGCATTAATGAAAGTTAGCCCAAATCATCATAAGTTATTAAACTATCATTCAATAAATATAGAAAATTATTTTAAGAAGCATCCGTTCTTTGAAAACACAATGGGATTGTTGGGATAGAAATGTCAACCTACGTCTTTCTGTGTTTGCTGTGCGGCGAACTGGAGCGCGTGGGCGACCTCGAGTAGTGGCGCGACTTTTTCTTGTGCTTCGGCGGCGAACGAGAGCGCGAGCGGGAGGATCGGCTGCGGTGGGACTTCTTGGTGCGCTCGCGACTCGGCGACCGGGATCTCGGCGAGCGGGAGCGTGGTGTTCTCGACTGAGTGCGCGTCCTGGAGCGCGATCTAGAGTCCTTCTCCGGCGACTTCTCCGAGGGCAAGGGCAGTGGAATCGCCCGCTGGATGAAGCCGCCCCATGCATTGTGGGAGCCATTGTTGCGGTCCACGGTGATCACAGCCGGCGGTGTGTTCGCCTCCTTCGTCTTGTTGCGCGCATCGATGTACCGCTTCTTCAGCTCGTCCACAGCGGCCTCCAGTTTCTCCACCACCGGCTTCGAACGCGTGTACAGCTCCATCACCCGGTAGCAGATATCCGTGATGTCCGCCATGGGCACGCGGAAGATGCCGAACCACGGCGGACTGCTGGGCAGCGGTATGTTGAGCTTACGGGCACTCAGGTAGATGCACGCACAAGCAATGGCCTCTGGCGTGTAGCGCATGAAAACGTCTGTCCTTAAAGAGTCGTTCATGAAATTCCATGATAACTGCATCAACTTCTCGTTCTTCTCGTACTGCAGCACCTGCAGGTACATCACAATCAGCTTGTGCGGATGCTTTACGTGCACGCAGAAGCCCAGTTCCTTGAGAACGCGTCGCTCGGCCTTGATCACCTGCATCTTGAGGTTCGTGTAGTAGGGATCCAGCACCATGGGCGAGATCTCCCTACGGGACAGAGAGAGGGAGGCATAAGCATTAGCAGCTGGGGAACGGGGCAAACTGAAATACTTACTTTTGGGCCCGCACTTGCTTGATGTGGTGGAACACATTGATCACGTCCCGGATGCGTCGGGGTGCCTCCTCGATCTTGGAGGCCAGGCACACACAGCTCATGGCCACCGTCTCCATATTGTGGCGCACGAAGCTCTTGGAGTAGAAGAAGCGCTGGAAGAGCACCTGGCCGGTCGCCATGGCCACCTGCGGCAGGCGCAACAGGATGCCCGCCGTCTGGATCAGCTCGCAGCCCAGTATCCGCAGGTCCTTCTCCGTCTCGTGGTCCAGTCCGTCCTGGCTGGACGGCGTCACGTCGATCTTGCCCTCCGGAATCAGGCTGTTCTCCAGCGTCAGCACGATGCGGTTGAATAGCCGCGGATAGATCGGCTTGCTGGCGTCCGCCTGGGCGGCTGCCACGCCCCCTGCATCGCCGCCCGCCACGCTGCTGTTGTTGGAGATGTTGACGCTGTTCGAGTGGAGCGATGTCACCGTGGTCAGCACATTGGTGATGGTCTCGACGGTCATCGAGGTGGCTGCCACCGTCGCGAGGACCATTGCGGCGCCGGCCCCACGGCTGGCCATTCGTGTCCAGAATGACGTCGCACGATTCACCACGTAAAGCGTATATTTTTGCTTTTAATTTACTTTATAATGCTCAACAATTTTGGCCAGCAATCGATTTCGATAACACGCACACGAAACAATTCTGCAAATGTTTCTCCGTGCCTACAATTAGTGTTGCAACAGTGGTTGGTTTACTAAATTAATCCAGAAAATACTAAAATTAAATATTGGAAAAACACGCGGCTTGAGTCTAGCAATGGATCGAGTCACGACTAAACATACCAAAAATACCCTAATTAAAAAATCACAAATTCAAAAGAGGTTTGTGTCATTGCTAACAAATATTCACGGTTTGCGCCGGTGCTTATACTATTTAACGGCCATTTTTAGGGCATTCCAAACCAGTCGGGATTTTATGCCAGTTGAGTGACGGTGCCATTATTTATTTATATTTTGTGCGTTGTTGATGTCAAATCCAATCGGAGTGCAGTCGCCAGCGAAAGGCTACAACAGAGCAAAAACTACAGATTTTAAGCAGCCGAGCCGCGACTGAGTGTTAGTGTGATTGTTTTTTTTATTGTTTTAGTGTTTATTGTGCTCGCAGGGCAGACAGAAAAACCATAGCGCTGTGCGAACGGAATTGGTCCAATTGGAGTTGCCCGAAATCGCAGTACGGATTCCAGTATTCCGGGGCACTTCCCCCCGTCGAAAGCCCCGCTCAGCCCCCTCGCAAACCCAGTATAACCAACAACTACCAGCCGAATTAGGGGTTGCAAAATTTCTGCAGCCAGCCCGGAAAAGTCGGAGGAAAACCGTTTGTGTCTGTGTGTGTGTGTGGAAAATAAGGGAAGCGCGCTAATACAAAACACTGCTCACCAAAGTCCAATCGGAATCGGAGGGCCACCGAATCCTTGAGAGAATCCTTTTCGCGTGCCATGCGTGACCTCGGCACCAAAATGGCCGAGCTTAAATTCGAGGCTCCGTTGGCGAAGTTCGAGGAGACGGACGAGTGGGGCGGTTGTGACTTCATCTCGAATCAGAACGCCCTCAACGACACGCTCAACCTGAATCTCAAGGATTCCCCCTCCACCGGCGGCAAGCCGGACTCAGCCAAGCTGCGGCTCCTGGAGGATGCGGTTCGCGATGCGCACGTGAGCAAGAACGGTGGCGGAGGAGGAGGAGGAGGAGGCGGCGGAACCGGAGGAGCTGGCTCCATCAGCCCCAACTGCAACACGCTGCAGGGCGGCGGATCAGTCATAGATCTCGGCCTGTCCGATGTGGGACTGGTGCCTGGCGAGGGCGCCGGATCGGGACTGGATGGCCTGGAGAAGCGCTCCTTGGCCGCCGGCGACCATGTGGACAACTTCACGGAGACTTTCGGAGGGAGTCTGGAGGACCTGGTGAACACCTTCGACGAGAAGATAACCAAGTGCTTCGGTAACTACGAGGAGAACGTCGAGGAGCTGGCTCCGGTGCAGGTGCGCAGCCAGGAGGAGATCATGAACGAATGCCAGTGAGTCTATTTGCAGTTTATAATTCGGATTAATCTTTTTTCTTGCTGATAAGGCAGATGCATTTTCAGCATTCAAAATTTTGATCCTAAGATATGTTTTGAATACTCAATAAAATGATATTTCTATGGTGTCCCTAAAAATCGCTAGAACCTTATAAGATACAACTATAGTTCAGGAATATATCAAATTTGGGTTTCTAAAAATAATACGGAAATCAATAAAAATGTTTACTCAGTTGTAAATGCTTTTTAAATTGATAACAAGTAGTTGACTAAAAACAATCAATGGGGGATTTTCTTCTAGATACTGCAATTATGTGTACATGTTTTTTAAACATCTGATGTCATGAAATCATCACTTACTAGCGAAATTAAATCCCTCAGATATCAATGTAATGTATGCAGTAAGTGGAATGTAGAAAAATTTAAGGTATAATATAGTAGAATTATATCAAATATAGGCCTCAGTTTAGGGATGCCGCATGCGGCAATTCCAAATCCTAGTTATGTAAAGTGCATTTCGCGATGTTTTGTGTTTTTGTGCTTTCGTGTCTATTGCGACGCTGCGGGTGGCAAGTGCGCATGCTCCGGACTCGGAGTGCTACCCCGTAGCCCCTGACCCCATCCCCCAATCCAGACCCGGCGCCACATAACTACGTAATCCTGCCCGAACCGCCGAGGGTGGGTGGTGCTTTCTTGTTGGATCGATAAAAGTGCCAGGAGTTTTCGCTGCTCTCATCTGGTCTTCGGGCGACTGTTGCGCCTCGTGGATGCAACCTGGGCGGGCACCCTGTACCCGTGCTTCCAGCCGCAGCCCCATTGTAACGCTGATCCACTTATGTCGGGGAAGTGGCAATCGCTCGAAGTGGTGGGGAGGGGGCGGGGCAATAAATCATTTATATCCAGTGGCCAGATAAACACTTCACGGAGCATTGGCCAAAGAAATGGGAAGAGAGTTGGAGAGCGGTGAGTGGTAAGGGGGCGGGAAAAGGGTTGAGCGGGCGACAGAAGAAAGCGGCTAAGGGGGTCGCATTGTCAAAGCCCCACTTTCGAGCTTCAGAGATTCGACTCCGAGTCGGATGTCCAATGCAATGCAAATCAAATCCAGCGAAGAGCGAAAAACAATAATGCTATATGGCTCCTATCTGTCTCTTTCCCTCTCGGCTGACATCAGCCATAAATTTGATAATCGCGTGCACACCCGCGATCCATGCGAGTGTGTGTGTTTACGAGCGCAAATACTAATTCACATCCTGTGCAAATAAATAAACACACAGTGGACACTGGCTACCTGGTAAAATGGAAGAGTATACAAATTTCATTCACTTTTCGATTTTAAACAATCAAATTAATTGGTACGTCTAGTTTTATCTCTAGATCTTGTTGGATTCTGTCAGTTTATACCTTTCACAGCAACGAGAATTTAGATAGGAGCTTTCAATCCTAAAGTGTGTATTATTTTTCAAAATGTACATCTGAAGATTAAAATTTTTAAAATTTATTATTTTGACTAGTTAGTTAGTTAGTTTCTTTAAATCTCAGTATAGTCGTTGTTGCTGTCTGAATTGGTATATTTAAAGGACAATGTTCACATACAATCAAATGTTGTTTTTTAGCTGCAATCACTGTACTCAAATGTCTGGATACACATGTGCGTAAATAATATTTTGACGTATTCAGAATTCAATAATGAAAATTCCAGCCAAAAATGGCACTGCCGCAATGACTATTCGTTCATGTATTTGCCGATAAATCAGAAAAAATTCAATTACTAGATTCACTCCTTGCTCTTTATTTCTCTCAGAGATTAAAAAAAAATCACGAAAAAAGTGTAACTTTTTTGTTTACTTTAGAAATGGTTGTGAATTATGTCACAACATTTAAAATATTGAAACCAAAAGAATTTTGAAGAATCCTCATTTCTGAAACCATTTTTGTTGCTATGTCAAACGAACCATCGTCAAGAAACTTCTAAGAAGAAGCCCTAAGCCCTTATTATAAAATGTTTTGTGTCTGTTTTACGGAGGTATAATAAAAAGAAAAATGTAATCAATAAAAAAAAACAAAAACGAAATCGGATTCTTCTTAACCTCTAGGCAGATGCTGGAAACCTGGAAAATGTGTAGAGATGACAAAACTCTGCAGCAGCGCATTCAACCGTAGTCGTTCGCTCTGCTGCAGTTTGTCTTAATTGCGTTTTTTTCATGTTTCGAGTATTCATTGCCACCGCGTTCTCTGCACCCTGGCCCCATCCCCGCTCTCCATCTGACCCCATCTCCCTCACTATCTGCCTCTCTCATCTACATGAGTGCATCTTGTGCCGCCCAACTAACTGTTACTGCCTTTGTTCTGTCTCTCCTCTCCTCTCTCATGGGGATAGGGTACCAAGAGCTGTATTGGGCTGCACTGCATTTACGATGGACGTACAAATACGATATTCATAACCGTTTTCATTTGGAAGACATATTAAAATATTTTTGTAATTTTTCTCTAAGGTTATATGTTTATATGCTATGTTGACGAACACTTTCCAAGGACAATCCTCATTATCCTAACCCCAAAACACATTAACGAACAATGGGTATGGAGAAGTCTACCCCAGATGCTGCATGCAAATGGTTTGTTCTTGTGTGTCGGCGCGTTAAACGCAACTGCGACGTCAACGCCTGCTGTCAATATTTACCTTATTTAATAATGATTCAGTGGAAATTGTGCTGAGTAAGGTGGCCGAAGGTCGTAGGTCGCTCTCTGGGTCCAGTCCCTTTCCCGCTTTCCTCCTTTCCTGGGAGCTATTCTCTATTCTATATTTACAACAGCCCCACCCCCTACTTCACCGCCTTCGACCAAGTTTTCAACTGCATTCCGCTCTGATTAGTGGCAGCTGCTCCAAGGACGAACTTCGTTCGGTTAGTTCGGTTCGTGCGGAAAAGTTGAGGCAACACGGAAAATCTCTTGGCAACGGGACAAGAGGAAGAAAGCCCTACTCCAAGATAACAAGAACACAAAGGAAAAGTTAATTTTCCAGAAACCCGAGATTAAAACACACTTACTTAGCAAAAATCCTCATGAAAAACTCAATGGGATTTACCAAAGTGTTATTGCATTTTTGATTCGGTATCTTTAAAGACTCTTGTTTTATTTGTCCTATCAGCTCTTAAATATATTTAAAGCTGCCTGTCCAAATTTGAATAGATAGTAAAAACTTCAAGTCTATATCCAAAGTGGTAAGGCCCCCTCTTTAAGGGTATAATACGTACTACGTAGAACAGGCACGATTAGTAATCGGGCTGATGACCATATGCCCAGTTCGACTGGGGTTTATAGCACTTATAAAATGCGCTCCATATGGCCAGCACTCTTCCGGTTTCTTTTGCCCCAAACGAACCGAACCGAAACACGCGACATGGGTCGAAAAGGTGGCGATGCGATGGTGACTTTCTGCTCATAATTGAATTGTTGCTGGCGACCCACTTTTGCGGCCAAGTCCCCAAGCCGAGACCTCAATCGATTCCTGTTTCGCAGCGGGGTTCAATGTCCTGCATCCTTCGGGTGCACAACTTGCATCTGCCAGCTGTCGCATTAAATAAACCGCACTGCTAAGCATAAGCCAAGATAGTGAAAATCGGATATGGGACACAGCGGTTAAAACGTTATGATTTTTTGTATAGAAAGAAATTCTATATAAATGAGTAGTTTTCATATTCGAAGAAATTACTTTTAAGTCAGTTTTTCGAACTTTCTTTTACACTCCAACTCATAGTTGTATGGTATTAAAAATAGTAAATATTCAAATTATTTATGCTTCAGGTGGTTTAAGCCCGGCTTTTGAGCTTGTCATCTGGAAACGTTGTATATCTTTGGTATATTGCCCCACAACGATCATCTTTTTCGCTGCATTCTCCAAGTTGATCATAATCATTATTTCCTGTGCATAACAAAAACTTGTTTGCAACCATTTACGGCAAATGCCAAAAGCTGCTCTGTCTACCAATACCCTCCTTCAACGAACTTCGGTCGCCCGCGATCTTAGCGATCTGCAGTCAGATCGATTAAAGCATTCGGTTATTAATTGACCACACGCAATGCCTCCACTCGACACTCGAAACTCGAGATCTTACATCAGCAAACTCATCTGGCTGCAGCTAAACAAATGCCGAAGCGTTGATTGCTCTTAATTGGTATTTGGCCAGGGAACCTGTTAACGAGTTTGCGGCCTTCTACGACTATGAAATCAGTTCCAAGATCGCAATGCGTTTAAGGTGGTAAAGAATTGGAAGTAAGACAGCTGGTTCTGGTGAGAGAATTTAATAAGCACTTAAGAGTTGTATTCTCACATGGTCTTTTCGATATTATATCTGAACACATTGTGTCAATTGAAACTAAAGTTTTGAAAGAATGTCAGTTTTCGGTTAATTAATTGTAAATACGGTTCATCGTTGAAACTCCCTCAACTCGCGTAAAATTTGACTCCTTCCTTAAGTTCATTGACTGGTAATTGCTGCATTAGCCAAGGATTTACTTTCAGTTGGCTGAAACTTAAGCTCAGACCGGACTTTCTTCAAAGCCTTGACTCGAGGGCAGCTACTGAACTGCATGGTAATCAATTAAGAGGGGTCTCTGCTATAAATAATCGGATGTGACTGTGCCAGGGGATGGTTCATCTGGGGGTTGGTAAACAGGACACGGCCTAGCGGCCATTATAGCCGCCCTGTGACATGAGTGGCATATAAAAACAATAATACAATTTATACACAGAGAAAAAATTAGAACTAGAAAAATCAAAAAACAAGAAAGGAAAGCTAACTTCGGGCGGAGCCGAAGTTGAAATACCCTTGCAAAATATTCTGCAAATTATATTCTCCAAAATTATTCATATGATGCATTCTTAATACTCATAAAAAATCCCACCTTCCTAACTTTAAAAACACCAAAGTTATGGCAATTTCAATCGTTCAGTTATATGGCAGCTACAGGATATAGTCGGCCGATCCATATGAAATTTGGTAGGTCGGATTAATTGGCCATAAATAAAACCCATAGGAAATCCCAACTTTCTAACTTTACAAACACCAAAGTTATTTCATTTCCGATCAATCAGTTATATGGCAGCTATAGGATATAGTCGGCCGATCCTTATGAAATTTAATATGTCGAATTGATTGGGCAAAAATAAAACCCATAGGAAATCCCAACTTTCTAACTTAACAAACACCAAAGTTATGGCATTTCCGATCAATCAGTTATATGGCAGCTATAAGATATAGTCGGCCGATCTTTATGAAATGTGGTACGTCGGATTGACTGGCCAAATATAAAACCCAGAGAAAGTCCCAACTTCCTAACTTAACAAACAGCAGAGTTATGGCATTTCCGATCAATCAGTTATATGGCAGCTATAGGATATAGTCGGCCGATCCCGGCCGTTCCGACTTATATACTGCGTGCAAAGGAAAGAAGGGTGTGTGCAAAGTTTGAATTCGATATCTTTAAAACTGAGAGACTAGTTCGCGTAGAAACAGACAGACGGACAGACAGACGGACAGACAGACGGACAGACGGACAGACAGACGGACAGACGGCCATGGCTATATCAACTCAGGAGGTGATCTTGATCAAGAATATATATACTTTATAGGGTCGAAAATGTCTCCTTCACTGCGTTGCACACTTTTGACCAAAATTATAATACCCTTTGCAAGGGTATAACAAGAAAGGAAAGCTAACTTCGGGCGGAGCCGAAGTTGATATACCCTTGCAGAATACTCTGAAAATTATATTCTCCAAAATTATTCATATGCATTCTTAATACTCAACAAAAATCCCAACTTCCTAACTTTAAAAACACCAAAGTTATGGCATTTCCAATCGTTCAGTTATATGGCAGCTATAGGATATAGTCGGCCGATCCTTATGAAATTTAATAGGTAGGATTGATTGGCTAAAAATAAAACCCATAGAAAATCCCAACTTCCTAACTTAACAAACACCAAAGTTATGGCATTTCCGATCGTTCAGTTATATTACAGCTATAAGATATAGTCGGCCGATTCTCATGAAATTCGGTAGGTCAGATTGATTGGCCAAAAATAAAACCTATAGAAAATCTCAACTTCCTAACTTAACAAACACCAAAGTTATGGCATTTCCGATCGTTCAGTTATATGGCAGCTATAAGATATAGTCGGCCGATTCTCATGAAATTCGGTAGGTCAGATTGATTGGCCAAAAATAAAACCTATAGAAAATCTCAACTTCCTAACTTAACAAACACCAAAGTTATGGCATTTCCGATCGTTCAGTTATATGGCAGCTATAAGATATAGTCGTCCGATCCCGGCCGTTCCGACTTATATACTGCGTGCAAAGGAAAGAAGGGTGTGTGCAAAGTTTCAGTTCGATATCTTTAAAACTGAGAGACTAGTTCGCGTAGAAACAGACAGACGGACAGACAGACGGACAGACGGACAGACGGACAGACGGACAGACGGACATGGCTATATCAACTCAGGAGGTGATCCTGATCAAGAATATATATACTTTATAGGGTCGGAGATGTCTCCTTCACTGCGTTGCACACTTTTGACCAAAATTATAATACCCTCTGCAAGGGTATAATAAAATAGAGGTCTCAAATAGGAAGTAATTGAAAATTAGCAATGAAATCGGCACTTTTCATTTATATTTAGCCAAGTATCTCTGTACATATATTTAACATGAAATGCATTTCTTTAGGGTTGTGCTAATACCAAGCAGCCATACTAGCCCCTTATTTTTCTCTGTGTGCCTATGCGACAGGAATAGTAGTCGGGTAGTTCCGTATCCGCTGGATGAGTCATGCCCGACAACGAGTCGTATGCGTGTTTTGTGAGAAAGAGGGAGATGGCGCTGAGTACTTATCAATTTGAATGCATTAAAGTAGGCAGAAGGAACTTGGGTGGTGGCTATGGGTTGGGGGAATTGCATGAGTGCCATTTCCTGGCCACAACGACTTTTCGGACCCGGCCTTTAGGGGTTGGCTGCAGTCTAAGCCAAGGGGGCCAAAAGGACGTTAACCTTTTGGGCTTTGTTTGTGAGGCGTCGCCCGGGGACACAAGCCAGCCACTAGGCACACAAACTAGACATCCGAAATACACCCGCAGGCGATCCAAAATACACCCACCACCACCACCCCGAATGCTAATTGCCCGACCTAACCTCACTCAACTTGCCAAGGAGAAACTTTTTGGCCACTGTTGGGCGCCATTCGAATATTAGAAATGTCTGACTGCCATCGAAGAGATATATCTGATGACTAATCCAGCACAAACACACGAACGGGGCCCGAGCCTTTGCCTGCGGCAATATTACATCATCAACAATAACAGGGCAAACAAACAAACAAAATAACATTTGGAATACAGTCAAGGACAAAGCACGGAGAAAGGAGAGAACAAGTAATGGGGAAAACTGGGGGCAAGACAATTGAGTACGGGTATTGTATAATTAAGCCAAGCCTTTGCAACGGAATCTGTGTATTTTCTGAATCTCCGTATCTGAAACTGCATCGCCATCTGCAGCTGGCATTGAATTGAAGGAGTGCAGGACAGAGTGGTAATGGGAGTGGGATGTGGATGTGGATGTGCTCCAAGGATGCGCCAAGGATGCTCCAGCGGATGCGCCGCCAACAGACGACTCATAACAGTCCTTGAATTCAAAACAACAAAGCCTGTCGCCTGCGGGGGCGACTGTCTGCTCTTTGTTTAAACAACTCTTTTGCATAACATGCTTATTTAACTGGCTGACATCTCGGCGATTGTTACGCGTATATGGAAAAGACTGGAAAAACGAAGTAAGGTCCGAGAAAAACCCACCAAGTCGCATTTCCATTTCGAACCTAACAAACATTTTGTTTAAGAAGAATACACACGACTTGCAGTAGAGTAGTGAAATAATATTACGTTAAGCTTTGGCTAATAAACGACTGCTTTTAGAGTTATTTTGGCCAATCTTTCTTCTTCGAATTGAGTTCATCATCTGCGCTTCACAGTAAGCTGCTTCTCCGCGGTGGCTGCTTCTCCCCCACGGTACCACATACTGCTACTACCTACTACTACTTATATGCGATATGTGTTTTTGTTTTGTTTGCATTTTTGCTGTTATTTGTTTATGGGCCACATAACTGGCAACATTTTCTTCTGCGGTTTCGGACGCTGCTGGATTGCCATGAAAGCCGAAGCCATAGATATTTCTCAGTTTCTCCCTCTTTCGCCGCTTCTCGCGCGTTTTGTTAATGTTAATGGCCTATTTATACAAATTAATTATAAATTGATTTTTCTCAGGCACGCAACTAAACAAAATCGCAAAGCCCCGCTTTAAAGTGTAAACTGTTTATATTCACTTTGTATTTGTTTGTTAGCACGAACTAAAAATAATGACGATCAGTTGATAATGGGATTTGATTAAGTTTTCAATGACTTTCGAACTTCAATTTCTTTGGGATTACGTCTTTAAGATAACAGATATGCAGCATCTGCTAGGCGGTATTAAAAATGTTTTTTTTTATACCCTTGCAGAGGGTATTATAATTTTGGTCAAAAGTGTGCAACGCAGTGAAGGAGACGTCTCCGACCCTATAAAGTATATATATTCTTGATCAGGATCACCTCCTGAGTTGATATAGCCATGTCCGTCTGTCCGTCTGTCCGTCTGTCCGTCTGTCTGTCCGTCTGTCCGTCTGTCTGTTTCTACGCAAACTAGTCTCTCAGTTTTAAAGCTATCGAATTGAAACTTTGCACACACCCTTCTTTCCTTTGCACGCAGTATATAAGTCGGAACGGCCGGGATCGGCCGACTATATCCTATAGCTGCCATATAACTGATTGATCGGAAATGCCATAACTTTCGTGTTTGTAAAGTTAGGAAGTTGAGATTTTCTATGGGTTTTATATTTGGCCAATCAATCCGACTCACCAAATTTCATAAGGATCGGCCGACTATATCCTATAGCTGCCATATAACTGATTGATCGGAAATGCCATAACTTTCGTGTTTGTAAAGTTAGGAAGTTGAGATTTTCTGTGGGTTTTATATTTGGCCAATCAATCCGACCTACCAAATTTCATAAGGATCGGCCGACTATATCCTATAGCTGCCATATAACTGATTGATCGGAAATGCCATAACTTTCGTGTTTGTAAAGTTAGGAAGTTGGGATTTTCTATGGGTTTTATTTTTGGCCAATCAGTCCGACCTACCAAATTTCATAAGGATCGGCCGTCTATATCCTATAGCTGCCATATAACTGATTGATCGGATATGCCATAACTTTCGTGTTTGTAAAGTTAGGAAGTTGGGATTTTTTATGAGTATTAAGAATGCATTATATGAATAATTTTGGAGAATATAATTTATAGAGTATTCTGCAAGGGTATATCAACTTCGGCTCCGCCCGAAGTTAGCTTTCCTTTCTTGTTTAAATATATTTTCGTGCTGTGTAGCCTTGAAATCAATTCGACACCAACTTCTCCCCGCCCCCTTGCCTTTGTCCCCGATGTCAATTCTCGTGTCCCCGATTCTCCATCCCATCCACTCCACTCCCTCCATTAACACACGGCTCGATTTGAATTTGGATCGACTATATAGGCTATGCGGCTCCGGTGCCAACGCAAAGTGTGAACAGCCTAAAATTAGAAACACTTTGAAGTGTGTGCAAGACATGATTTTCCTACCTCTCGCCGTTGATTTTTATTTTAGTTTTTACTTTGCAAGTGTGTGTTTTAGTTTGTGGTGGCATTTTTCTATCCATGTATTTGCTGTCACAGTAAATATATACAGCTGGGTGCAAAATAATAGCGAAGGGCGTGTGAAAAATGCTGCAAAATAGCAATAGGTAAGGAAAACCCACCAAAGCACACAAAAGTGTAAAACAAAGTTCTCTAATCTATACATTTGTTGGGCCAAGAAGTTCTTGAGAGCCCTTTAAGATGGGTACTACTATCTTGAATCCCGCTGTTTGTGTGCCCCTATCATAGGTGGAAAATAAGCAGCACAGGGTCACCCTTTGGCTTACATGGAGGAGTGGAAAGGTGAAGGGAAAGAGCGAAAACTTTCACACTCCACACAATGAACAATGTAAGACAACAAACAGAAAATAACGAACACCCCAAAAATCCAACCGATTTACCTGGCTCACTCTCCCATTTTGTCTGATTTCGGTTAGTTTCACTGGGAAAAATAATTTATACAAAAACGGTTGGCTAATCTTATGTAAATAAATCATTTCAACTCGTTTAAATGGTACCTTCACTTTTCAATTCAAGTTGATTAGGCGCTTTTTGTTCTACAAATTTAGTATTTTTTTGTTGCCGAATTATTTGGTATAACACATCTGAGATGAGTTTCTGATCTTTCGAAATGCAATTAATCAAAGCTATATTAGTTTGTAAACTAAAAGGTAATAAGTTGAAGCCTTTATTAAAGGGTATCAAGTAGTCGGTTTTTTTGTGATAATGCAACTGCAAGTTGCCGAAAATTAAATCTGCGAATGTTGAGCGCGTTGTGGTTGAGTGAAAACTCGTGTGAATGAACCTTAAAAAAACGAAAAACAAAAAAATGAAGACAACAATAGCTGTCGAAACAAACATTTGAAATTGTAAAAGAGCCGGGAAAACCTGATAGGGCACCGCTCCCTTCCCTCAGTCCAAACTTTAAAAGCTATTTTCACTAATAAGAAATAGTATTGGATCAGAGACACAGGTAAAAAAGAAATAAAACGATCTTATGAAATAGTTTGTCTTTTGGGAATACAAATCATTTATGTCGGGTAAATAAATAAATGAATACTGATACTGATCTTTTGATATTGAAATACCTGTTCCCTAAAATTTGTCAGACAATGTTCTCAATCTTGAAATATTATGCAAATCCCAACTTACGGGAAATTATGTGGAAGATCTTATAAATTCGATAGAGATGCCAACGAAAATCTAAATATTCGTTCTTTCTGTTACCATACCATCTTATTTTCCCATTTCCCTTCGAATGCCATAAAAATACCTCAAACCGTATTAGAAAGTTATTTCTTCGTTTTTCGCAGCCCAAAGACCCACCAAATAATTCATTTCCTATGAAATTCCAATTTGGCTGAAGTCAAAACAGAAATACGAAAATCAGGAAGAAGCAGCACCAAAAAATGCCAACCACAATTATCTGAAAAATAAAAAAAATAATAATAAGAGAGAAACAGTCAACACAACGTGGGCGAAATGAAGCCAATTGAGTGAAAAGAAAAGAGGGGAAAGTGGGGTGGAGGGGGAAGTGGGGGGAGTACAGTGGGACACTTGGACTGTTCGAGCGATCTTCATCATCATGGAAGTCATCTTGATGGGATGGCCAATTTGTGCGGCGCTGATTCATCAGCCGGAGAAACAAATTTATTCGGTTATCTAAGTACACACAATTAAAATTCATTAAAATATTTCCATTTCCATCATAAATTTTCATCAACGAATATTAGTGTTTTTTTTTTTGGCTTTTCATTGTTGTTTCTTTACTCTAAGCAAATGGCTTCTATGACTTTTTAGCATTACTTAAAGCTTGTCAAGTCAGTAAATATTATTTATTTGCATTTTTATGAAATGTTGGTATTGCTATTTGTTAAGGTGGCAGTTTTAGTTGGGTCTCTCTAGTTTCAATACTTTGCTCTACTCAATATTACAAATAAATTCATGATAGGGTATTAAGTCTTTGGTTCACCCCCTCCTATTTGTTATTAAATATGATGTTTGTCCAAATGATGAGCTCATGTTTCGCGGGGCGTTTTTCGGGACTAAAACTGCTAATTGTCAGACATGTAGACATGTGAACATGTGGCACCAGGCCCCGCATCCAAACACTAACATTTGGATTTGCCACGCCCCGAATTATCGGGTCAGGGGCACCACTCCCCGCTCCCCGCTTCCCGCAAGATAAGAGTTCGCTCCCAAAAAGAGTTCACGGTGCGTTGTGTGGCCCGTTTATGATAAGTGGTCAGTGGGTAGATTCCATCTCCATCGCCATTATATATGGGGCCCATAATTATAATTGCCGATATGTGCGTGTGAGTCTGTGCCCTAATTGCCCGCGTCGATGATGGAAATGTGTGGAATGCCAGGGCACGGAATGGGAGCAGTAGCCGAGTGGGAGCTGTAATCTGAATGGGTTGTCAGCGATAAGGGAACGAGTTGGGCAGATGATGAGATGCCCAGCATCGACTGGAATAGCCTTAAGAAGGTTTCATCACAGCGGGGATTGTCGAATCAAAAATGCATTGAACTGAACTGGAGGTTCCCAAGGAACTAACTTGATAACCCAATAAGGGATCACTTTGTCTTGGAAAACTTGAAGTGAATAAAACCCATGACCACGAATGGGGGCTTCTCATCCGCTGTGACCCAAATCCACTGACTGGAAATTGAACTGACGTGTCAATTTAGTGCGTACGAGTCCACTTGATACACGGCCACTTCCGAGTTAGATTAGCCGGGTCCGGGTTTGGCTTTCCCAAAAGAGTTGCTCGCCGGAGTGAGTGCTCCGTAATTAGTTCGCTTTGATGGCAGTTTAAATATTCATTCGTAATCTGTCCGCCTCTTCGTCTGCCATTGTGTGCTCCAAAAGTGTTGCCCACATCACATCACATCGCAGACACGTAGAGTATTCATTGAAACACGCATATATGTATGTGAATTTATATATATAAATTATATAGTGGCCTCGACACATACCGAACCGAGATATAGCCCCTGCACTAGACGAATTCACATGTATTTATTAGTATGGCGGTGCAGTGCGTTTCAAAACCGTATGACAAGTGGCCAGAACTTCGAATGAATTTAGATTAATAACTTCACTGTAGATGTTTTAAATGAATATGTGTAATTTCAGATCAAAGCTGGGCTATCAAGTATCTTTATATATGTGAAATCAGTTTAGAGATTGTATAATCATAAAGTTACAATTAAAGTCAAGTGTCATTTAGATTAATTTGATTAACGTTTGTGAAGCTTTTCCCTTAATTTGTATTAGCTGTTGTATGGTCATGACGCACACTGTATGTGTGGATATATCCGTTTACCTGACGCAAAGCCCCCTCCCCCCCTCTGCACCCCTCTGCACCACCATAATCAACACCCCCCCGCGTGTTGTCACGAACAATTTATGCGATCTGCACATTTCGCACATTTCTCATCTTTTCGGCTTTTATTTTCCACTTGCTTTTGTTTTTCTTTTTCATTTGGCTTCTGTTTTTGTTTCTTCTTTTATTTTTCTGTTTTAATTTTCCAAGAGTTGCAAACGCAAAAATTCCTCACCATGCATCGTTGTAATTGTTGCAGTTTTATTTTTTATATTTAAGCACAAAATTCCAGCGAAAAATTAAATTTATGGGGGTTTGGCTGGGGGAAATGGGGGGAGGGCTCCATAAAAATGATGAGCGGAATTTAAAAATACATTTCCATTGTTGTCATAAAATATACTTGTTCTTTTTGTGCAAAATGTTGCTGTACAACGGAGTGACGTACGGAAGTTCGTTTTGCGCAAAATCAAAGAATGAAATGTGTCTCAATTTGGATGGCTGTTTGACACACATTTTAAATTGAATTTTATATTATTTGCTATTCAAACCTCTTGATTGATAAATTCATACATTTTTGACTCGACCTATAAATGGCAATGCAATCATTACACTCTGACTGTTCTTTGGCAAGATTTCCCTTTACACATTTTCATCAGAGTGTAGGTAACATAGAAGTACAATAAATCCCCCATTCAGGTGACTCATCTTCAACTAATCAGCAAAGTGCAGTCAATTGGTTGGCAATGTAGAGCATGAATAATTATGGGGAAAATCCACTGAGAAGCGGAGGCCAAATAGGGACTGTTGGGCTGACAAGGGGCAATTAAATGATTGGCAATGATCATGAAATTTGATAGCAAATGTGCCAGCAAACTCGAAACAGACAAATTGTCTGACTGACAACTCCTCTGGCAATTTATGTGGGCCCATTGCCAAAGGCCAAGGCAATCGAAGGGGGAAACGTGAAGATTACAGTGAAATATCTGCAGAACGAACTGCGAGAAAAATGATAAAAACTGATACTATAACATAATTGAGTATGTACTCTGATTTTGTTATTGAACCCAATTGAACTATGTTCTTTATCTTTGGCTGAGCCCAAGTCCAAGTTATCGAAGTGCGACTTCATGTTCACACGAAACTTCCCCATTGACACTTGCCACTTTAATCCAAGATGCAACTGCAACTGCAACTGCATCTGCTTCTGCCTCATTATCTGCGGGAATGATGTGCGTGATTGCCGCGGGGCAATTTGTCAGTTGCTTAGGCCTCCGCTGAAAAGCGGGCAGCACTCGGCAGTTTCTTGTGCCAGTTCCTTGCCACATGCAACCCAATAAGTGCGACCACTCGAGTTTTGTGGGTGGCGACAAGAGCACAGAGCACGGAGCACTTCTCTGTCCAAATCGGCATTTTCCGGGGCGGAGGGGCTGGAAAACGGTGGCGACGAGGTGCCAAGGGCTGTGCAAAGAATGGGGCGCTGATGAAAGAAAAAACTCATTACTGCCTGCCAGGGCACTCCAATAAATGGCGTTCCTTTCACTTGCAACGCACATAGGCCTTTAAGAAAGCCTTGAGCCCACGACTTACAGTGGCCTTTTTCTGGGCAGTAGAGTTGGTTGAAATGCAGTAAAGCAAACTATACCGAAATAAGTACAGAAAGTTGTCCAAGTTTGGAAACATTTTACAAATCATAGAAATGTGAAAAAAATTGACCCAAAAATACAAATCAAGCTTTGAAAAAATTTTTTTTAGAGAATTAAACCACTATCATTTTAAGGTATGCCACTTTGAAATCGGATGTCCGTAACAAAAGTTATGGGCTAAGAAGTGCAGGTTTTAGGTCACTTTTCTGCAAGCCCATTTTTCGAAAATTTGGAACGGGGTTACATTGCTTAAAATGATGAAAAATCGATCCAAAAAAAAAAAGTAAACTAAAAACACAGATTTTTAGGGAATGAAACCGCAATCATTTTAAGGAATGCCACTTTGAAATCGGATGTCCGTAACAAAAGTTATGGGCAAAGAAGTGCAGGTTTTAGGTCACTTTTCTGCAAACCCATTTTTTGAAAATTTCGAAATGGGTTAATTGCTTAAAATGATGAAAAATCGACCCAAAAACAAAAAAAAAACTGGAAACACAGTTTTTTAGAGAATGAAACCACAAGCATTTTAAGGTATGCCACTTTGAAATCGGATGTCCGTAACAAAAGTTATGGGCAAAGAAGTGCAGGTTATAGGTCACTTTTCTGCAAACCCATTTTTTGAAAATTTGGAAGGGGGTTACATTGCTTAAAATGATGAAAAATCGACCCAAAACCAAAAAAAACTGGAAAAACCATTTTTTTAGAGAATGAATCCACAATCATTTTAAAGTATGCCACTTTGAAATCGGATGTCCGTAACAAAAGTTATGGGCTAAGAAGTGCAGGTTTTAGGTCACTTTTCTGCAAGCCCATTTTTCGAAAATTTGGAAAGGGGTTACATTGCTTAAAATGATGAAAAATCGACCAAAAAACAAAAAAAAAACTGGAAACACAGTTTTTTAGAGAATGAAACCACAATCATTTTAAAGTATGCCACTTTGAAATCGAATGTCCGTAACAAAAGTTATGGGCTAAGAAGTGCAGGTTTTAGGTCACTTTTCTGCAAGCCCATTTTTCTAAAATTTGGAAAGGGGTTACATTGCTTAAAATGATGAAAAATCGACCCAAAAAGTTTTTTAGAGAGTTAACCCACAATCATTTTAAAGTATGCTACTTTGAAATCGGATGTCTGTGAGAAAAGTTATGGCGTTAAAAGTTCATGTTTGGGTCACTTTTCAGAAGAAGAATTTTTCGAAAATCAGGAAAGCAATTAGGAAATTTTCTGATAAATTTTCGGTCGTTTCTATGGCAGCTAAATAATATAGTCGTTCTATTTTTATAAAAGTAAAAGCGTAACTCTGAATACGTTTAAAATGTGTTTTGCCATAAGTACTCTCTAAAACGGCTCCTCTCTGCCTTGCAATTCCAGAATGTGGTGGACCATCACAGGCAACTTCGGCAACATTCTGCCCATCGACTGGTCCAAGTCGTACACCCGTCAGATGCACATGCCCACTCTGAACCTGGGCCAGAGCCAGAGCCACACGAAGCAGCAGCAGCAGGCGCGCAACCAGCAGCAGCAGCTGCACCACCAGAGCCACCAGGCGTATCCACAGAGTAATGGGTCCGGATCGGGACTGGATGCCCAGACGCCGGGCGACGAGTTCAACGACCTGACCAGCGAGGACGAGGCGGTGGCCAACGACCTGGACATGCACGCCCTGATCCTCAACGGGCTGAACGGCGACCTGGACGACCAGCCGATCAAGACGGTGGAGGAGGTGATCAAGGAGATCGACGACATCATGGACGAGGCCGAGAGCCCGCTGGACGAGCCGGAGACCTGCGACTCGGAGGTCATCGAGAAGGCGCGTGAGGTCCTGGGAGCGCCCCTTTATGCGGAAAGTAAGTCGCTTCAATATACTATATACTACAGACCTTACTGACATTGCATATTCCGAATTGACATTCCAGAACTGCAATATCTGACCACGACACAGCTGAACGAGCTGTACATGGAGATGGAGGTGCTCATCCAGGAGCTGAGCGAGACGCTCATCAACGAGCTGGCCCTGCGCGATGAGCTGGAGTTCGAGAAGGAGCTGAAGAACTCCTTCATCTCGCTGCTCCTGGCCGTGCAGAACAAGCGGCGACAGTACCATGTGGAGAAGAAGCGCGGCAAGTTCCAGGGTGAGTTTCGCCATCCCAAAAGTTCTAAGGTTGATCCCCACCTAATGTGTCCCATCAATATCCGCAGGTCCCGAACCCAAGTACTTGACCACCGTCATTCCGTATCACCTGGAGAACGGCACGCCCAACAATCAGTCCCTGCAGGTCCTGATCAAGAGTGAGTATTTATATTATTGGATTGACATTCTCTAGACCCTCTAATCCTCCGATTCCCTCCATCTCTTGCAGTTCTCAAGGCCATCAACGAGGACAGCCCCACGGTGCCGGCCCTCCTCACGGACTACATCCTGAAGGTGCTCTGCCCAACATAAGCGCCCTGGGACTTGGACCCCCAGCTATCGCTCTATCTCTCTGTCTGTGTTTATACAATTATACCGTGCATCTATATACAACTTGCATATACACACACAAACACCACACATAATTTAATGATTAGTTTGTACTTTAAATTATTGTTTAAATGCAATCTGTGTACTCAGGCGAAACAATTGTTTGCATTGAGCAGGAGAAGATTTCCACATGATCGGGAGAGTGCCAGGAATGTCTGGGGAATTGGGATCGAATCTTTGGGTGACTAAAAGATCCACTCTTAGTCACCGAAAATTGAGTTCTCCAATCCCTTCCTTGAACGATCCCCGATAGAACAAAAATATGCAACAAAATATACATGTAATTCATATATAGACACATATATATATCTAACAAAATATTTACGGAGAGTGCTACAAGAAATAAGCCAGTCCTCCCATGGCAATAATACTCACTCCTCCTTCTCCCAAAAAGGTCGAAGAAGTTATTTATACTAAAGAGCATTCGTATTGTTATAGAGCAGACTCCAACTAAGCTTAAAATTGATATGATAAATGCATCTGAAGCCAGTTGCAGTGCCCCTGTAACCGGAAAAGCTTGATATACTTCATCTATATGTGTAATATCCAGATCGGAAACCATTCGCTGCTTGCACTATGTTCGCCCAGCTTTCTGCAATCGAACGATCGGGCTATCTGAGTGTTCGGCTGCCAATCCCTAGTTTGTACAATAAGTAACTTGTATGTAATATATTGTGTAACTTGATTGTAAGAGGCGCAAGGCCTGTATGTCCCTGGAAAATCCGCCGTTTCCAACTGTGTTCCGAGTGCAATTTGAGACGGGCATTAGAATCAGAATCAGAGTCAGTTGAAGAAATTGATTTCGCTTCGCTTTAAGTTTTACTATACCTAATTTACTCATTTTTATTGTTTTCGAGGCCATACAACGCGTTCTGTTTTGTTCAAAACAATTGTTTAATGTAAATGAAGGAAACACAAATTTAATTTTAATTTGCATAAAAAACGCTGTGTTATTTACTTTTACCAAACAAGCATATATACAATTAATAATAACTAAAGAAAAAATAAAAGAAAAAAATAGCTAAAAATCAGTCAGGCGCACAGTGCTCTTCTTTTTATTATGACTACCAATAAAACGATCTAATTCTTTACATTTTAAGCTACCAGTCACACTAACAAAGCAAACGTAAAACGATAAACGATAAAAGAATAAGGAGGATTAAAAGTATAGCATATATAAAGTTGCATCGAGTCAAGTCCAAAAGAACCACTCTTACATACATATATCATGTTTCACATCTCACACGTCAAAAGTTAGAGGAAAAAGGAAAATGGAAAATGGAGCTGAGAGCGGAAGGAAGTCGAAAATTGCAGCCCATTCGATCAGCTCTTCGAAAGGAAGATAATTGAATCACATCTAATGCAAATCTTAGGTACCTTTGTTAGAAAACGATATGCAAGACATACCCAAAAATGGAAAACCTATATGAAAGACAAAAAACACACTCTCACGAGAAACGCATAAATGTTTACGACTCCATATACAAATTATAAATGTATATCAAATATGGTCGCGCTTTATAAATCAAATGAAAACGTATTTACTAAAACGCAAAAATTTAACTGAAATATGACTTTTTTAGGTCTCTGCAAAGTAAAGCAAACAAAAAACAAAAACAAAGGCTATATAAATCATATAATATGATACAAAATTAAGAAAGAATCCCTTAATTGTACGTGTATTTGTAAATTATTTAAAGAGTCCATGTTAAAGTCGAACGAAAAACCAAGAAATGACAGCCTAGAATGGAAATTATATTTATTTGATAAATTAGTAAAAAGAGAACACAAAATACATAGTTCTATGTACAATGGACAAACCGAAAAACTTTTAAATTGCTTGAATAAAAAGAAGAAAAACTATATTTTGGCCGTTGGTATTTGGGGACTTCGATTGGATTAGATTTCGTGATATTGAACTTTTTAATTCAGCGATTTTCTGGATTAAAATTTTTTTTTTTTATTTTCCAGGGATTTTTAATAAAGTTACCGTTCTACCATCTTCAAACTGCTTGTGCGGTTATATTAACGGTAGGGTATTTAAAAATCGATAACATGAATAGTTTGTTTACTATTTATTTTATTTTGAATTGATGTACCAGCAATGTGATGAGATCATTTAAACCATTAATTGACTTGACCGAATATTATTATATAAAAATATATCAGATATCAAAAGTCAGCAACATAAAATTAATGAAACCAAATCGGTGAACTGTAAATGGGTTTAAGTTTTTGAGAACTTTTTAAAACGAAAAAATATGTAAAGAGTGTAGTGGTTTTTTTCAGTATATTTGGCATTTTGTACCGCAAACTGGCAACCATGTGGCGGGGATTCGTGTTTCCAACTTACAGAGTTTTCACCGTACTATCTGGTTGGTTTTAGTCACCGCTAGTCGTTTACCCATGATCTACACCGATTCTCGCTGGCATTTTCCTGGTTTTTTTCTCAGACTCGCCTGGCCACACCGCACTGCCCAGTAAAAAAATAGTTTTTTTTTTTGTATCCAACCAACCAACTGTAAAAATAAGTTTAAACAAAGCATCTACATATAAGTTTCATTTTTTTCCGTTAAGTGTCACCATTATTTATTTTTTAAGTGTGCATTCAATAAGAAAATGTCATCGCGAAGGTAAATCCAATAGGAAATACGACAATGTACCGCACACACACGCACGCAGTCGCACACACATGCACACACACACACGCTCCGCTCCCAACTGGGCTATTTACATATGTATAAGTAGATACAAAAGCAAAGGCAGGGTGAAAAAAAAGAAAAACAGAAACAAAAAAAAACTGTTGAGATAAAAAGTGCAACAAAGTGACAAACGAAGGAACCAAAGAGCGGATGCAACAAAACCGTTACTTCTCGCTGCTACAGCTGTTGTCCACCGAGTAATCAGTGCGGGAACCAGTGGCAGTTAACTTTAAAACTATAAAATACCATGCTACTGTTGACCAAAAACTACAGATACTTTACTATCGAAAACTACACAGATACTACAATTTACCAATGCCCACCGAGTACCCAGTCCAGTAACTAGTGACACTCGACCCAACACATTCCTTTGCTTTTGCACCTAGCACCATTGACCACCCAGTAAACAGCCCGGGAAGTAGTGACAGTGCACCCAAAACTACACAGATACATTACTATTGCCTACCGAGTTATCAGTAGTATTGTCCACCGAGTAACTAGTTCAGTAACTAGACATATGTATCTATATCCCCCCTCCGCAGATGGTTCCACCCAACGATATCTGGCATCGAAGCTGAGAAATTGCTGCAGGAGCAGGGATTCGACGGCTCCTTCCTCGCCCGCCTCTCCTCCTCGAATCCGGGCGCCTTCACGCTTTCCGTGCGCCGCGGCAACGAGGTGACCCACATTAAAATCCAAAATAATGGCGACTTCTTTGATCTCTATGGCGGTGAGTGATTACCCCCTTCCCCCGCTTGGTCGTTTGATCATCACCAATTCACCAGAATGAATCTAAATCTGAATCTGAACCTGAACCCCCCTTCGTTTTGCAGGTGAAAAGTTCGCCACACTGCCGGAACTGGTACAATACTACATGGAGAATGGCGAGCTGAAGGAGAAGAATGGCCAGGCCATCGAGCTGAAACAGCCGCTGATCTGTGCCGAGCCCACCACGGAAAGGTGAGTTCCGGATCGGTTGGATCGTATGATATATAGGAGCGGGCTTGGGAACCCTTAATAGATGGCATGCTACTTACCCCGACATATCCCAGAATGCTGTATTACTTCCACTTAGATGCAGTTTATCTACTTCGTGATGATGACATTGTTAAGAAGATCCCAATATATGACTGATATTTTAGAATGATCTGCGTTCTGTAAACAGATATAATTTATTTCAATTAGGAGAGCCTTGAATTATTCTTTTGAAATACATAAATTGTTACAATAGTCAATAGCTTTTCGGTGTACATTTTTTTGGCAAATGTAATTTATCAGATTGATGTAATACATTTTTATACAATATCCTAAATATATCCCGTTCCCTTGGAACTGGGTCACCAGCAAAACGACCAACCTGTTCTTATGAAATTCCATGACCTACATTAGTTCCCCTCCGCTGTGTCCAAGGATGAATCGTATTTGTTTGCTTTCGGCTCGGATTTATTATTATTAAACGGTGTTTACAAACGATCTTGTGTGAGCACTTTAAAGACCAAACATCAGATTCAAGCAGTTCGCTTATCAGGCTTTCCCTAATCGTTATCGATGTCTGGAAATTGGGTTTATTAATTGGGGCAGGGCCGCATTTCGCATCCCTTGTCACATTTCTCCTGCTTCCCGCAAACAGCTGTTCTTATTTTGTGCAAGCGGTGCAAACTCATAAAATTATGTTGGTAAACATTTGATTTGTTTACACAAAGACATCAGATCGAGCGCATATGGCTGATTGTAGATTTAGGGTACTATGAATTTGGGGGAAGCTTCGAAACCTGATTATAGTAGATTATTTTGAAATTGTAGTATACACAATGACTCTTTTTAACTACCTTCCTACTTCCGTTTAGTATACCTCAACGAGTTGTAGACTCGAACTCCTTAATATATAGATGCCTGAGAATTAATATTTACAAATAAGCTTGCTTGGATTGTTTCACAAAAAATTAAATTACTACTAAATAACTTGTTATAGTCTCTCAAAAAACTTGAAGCGAAGATACATACTTATATACATACTTATAAATATTTTATTTGACGGTATTACAATATACAGTTCACATTTATAAATACCTGCATTACTTGGCAGTCTGTTGAATAAATAATAGTAAACGTAATAGGCTGCCGTTTAGTGGATTTAATGAACATACTATGTATTTTGATCCATTTGAAATCGTAATATATATATTATAAGTATTATAAGTACCTATATGTATCATAAAGAATCAGGCGGAGGCACTTGAAGCTTTGTTCCCCCCAACTCGTCTTTTATTTTGGATTATTTTCAATTCGCTGAGCTGGGCTTTGTGGCTTAATTTCAAGACGAGATGAAATTTGTGGGTGAATAATTTCTAATTCCACTTAAATCGGACACCCACACACCTGTTGCTCACGCAGGCACCCACACCCGCAAAAGCAGTGACCATACAAGCAGTGCATTGTCTTTGTTGTTATTGTTATATTGGCTTTTACAACCCACACGCGCAAAATATTTTCCTTATTTATTGTATTTCTGCTTATTAATATTTTTTATACCCGCTGTCTACCCAGGCCATCAAATATTTTACGGCTCCCCGCTCTTTTCTTTCTTCTTTCTTGTTTGTCGCCTTGTCTCGTTTTTTATTATCGCTTCTGCTTTTTGTTTTGCTTCGTGCGGTGCATTTTCCGCATCCTAACGGGTCAGCCACCTCAACTGGGCACGCCCACCGACGCCCCCGTCTAAATTTGGTCGGGCACTTGAGAGAAATATAACCCAACTGGAATTTTGAAACTTAACGGTGATACGTGTGCGTAATTACAGTTGCGGATGAAATATTGGTATAATAATAATAACGCATGCTGATAATAACATGCTGGTATTTTTAAAAACTATCATATACTTCTTTTAGAAAATAATAAATTAACAGAAAGAAAGAATGTGAAATTGGATGCTTTTTTTCTTTTACTGAATTAGAAAAATCACAGATCGTTTATTCTTTTGAAGGCACAGCAAATACTATTTAAATATATATACATATATATAGTATTTTGACCGCATCTGTTCATTACTGACGTTTGAGTCAACCCTTCTCTAACCTCCAATCTGGTTTCCCAGCCCCAACACTAACCACTTATCCTTGACTGAAGCTCGTGACGTTTTTGTTTTTTTCTTCGATTCTGGTTTATTTTTAAAGCCCCTCGATCCGAGCTTCGTTTATTTTTAGCCTAAGAAGGTGTTGTATGGGTTATAATCGAACTGCGAGTCGCAAAATTCATTTGATCCGCGGTGACGTCAAACAAGGGTTGGGATCGATCGGATGCAATCATAATTATATTTTTAGGGGTTGGTTAGGGGGTGATTTAAATTAAGGTTGAGAACGTCAGTCGTCCGAAAAGTGGGTTTATTATGGACTGTGGAAAATTTACGCGGTCAGTTTATTTATAAATCGATTCGTTTGGCTTCTGTTGGGTTTTATAAGTCAATGTAATATGCATACAATGGGACTCATTAGTTCCAACTATGGTTTTGCAATCTCCGTAAAACATCGGGAATTTCTATTGAACTGGTTGAGGGTACATGTATATTTCATGCT
Organism: Drosophila rhopaloa; assembly: GCF_018152115.1. Lineage (NCBI taxonomy): Eukaryota > Metazoa > Arthropoda > Insecta > Diptera > Drosophilidae > Drosophila > Drosophila rhopaloa. Next base: position 25,354,610 of record NW_025335123.1, on the reverse strand, counting down.
CGTTGGATTATTTAAAGAAAAGGCAAAACTATTTAAAGAAACTCCAGGAGAGTTATTTCTTTGAGTCAAAGAAAAAACCCATCCCAACTCCAACTTTCTTGAATAATACATATATCTAGAACAATTTCTCGCGTCTGAAAATTCCTGCAGAGGAATGTGAAAGATGCCGGTAGGAATGTGTTTGCCTTGTGGGAACCACACTCGCTGAATTGCCAAGACATTCTACAACCTTCTCTTACCCAATTTTCCCGCGACATTTCACCATTCGATTGCATTCCCATTTCTATTTCTCAACGCTGATCTTGACCTTTGATCGAGTCGGAGCTGCGATTGGAGTGCAACCGAATTGCAAATCACTCCGTGTAATGCGGCTAGGTTATTTTTGTTTGCTTACCTGCCCACTTAATCGTTGCAATTAAAGACGATAATTGTTAATTGCTTTAGTTTCGCGCACTTTCTTCCTCTGCTCTGCCGATCTGTCGAGGAGCAAAACAAATCTGACATTCGCCAATTAAGCTTTCGAATTGTTTGTGTTGGATAATGTATAATGGATAATGCCCACCTACCCCACAGGCACTTCAGCCCCAGATCTCCACCCTTCGCCCTTGCCCATTCATCACACTCTCGAGTGCCTGAAATGCTAAATGCTTTCAATTTTCGCCATTAAGACAAGCCTACAAATGGTTTATAAATTATGCCGTGCACGTAGCTAAAGCTATAGCTGTATCTGTATCTGTATCTGTACCCGTATCCGTATCTGTATCTAAGGCATCAGCCGTAACAGCAGCAGCAATAAATGTCTATAGAAGGGTACACGGAAAGAAAATATTCACATTTGAGATCATAATTAATTTAATTCATACCTTACACAGTTTTCAGTGAATTGTGAAGGTTTGTAAAAGAAACGTTTTCCTATTATTAATGATTTTTCTATAGTTATTAAATAACCCCTTCAAAATAATATTAATTTAAAATTGAAATTTCGGTCTAAATGTTGTTCTCTGTGCATATTCGCAAATGAAATGAATTGTGCATACACGCACATGGATGAGTATCCATATGCATGTATTTGGCTGCAGGTACTTTACCGCCCCCGATCGTGTCATCTGTCACATACTCCACAAACTGTTGACTCGTCGTCCCCCAAAGAATTTTATCCACTATATGGGCCCATCATTCCATCAACACATCCCCCGGGCAAACAGCATCGCCAGTTGCACCCGATCAAGCTGTCAGCCTCTAAGAGGACGCTCTGATTATATAACATAGCATAGTAATACAGGCACAACTGTACCGCTCTAGAGATCCGCCCTGAAGTGCCTGTCAAACCGAACCCAACTAGACCTACTGCTTATATAATACCCGTCTAATTCTCGTACATTGATCGTACTTTAATTGTCGACATCAAATATAAATCGCTCAACTAAATCAAAACGCATCCGAGATCAGCTGAGGATCTGTGGATTTGCTGATCACGATTATCACCTCTAATCAAACACTACACAATTAAAGTTTAAAGGCAGATGCTTAATGGTAGTAATGTTCAAGAAAGGTGATTAATAAAACCTTTCTATTATCCACTATAATTAAGTGATCAGTCAATTACAGTTGACCCAATGATATTTAGTTATAAAAAAATTCCATCTCTATTATAATTAACCAGAAACTAATAGCTCCGAATGTGCATTCCCCTTGTAAATCCCATGAACTAAATTAAATTTTAAACGCACGTATACAAAAGTACGCAAATCGAGATGATCGGTCATTATATTTGGTATCCTAAACTGCCCAGCACACGACAATTTAAAGCGCCCGGCACGAACCGAACAAACGTCCGTCCAGCAATTATTTATTCAGGTAAATCCCTCGCCAAAAACCTCACCAAAACAAAGAGCCACAAAGAAAACGAGGAGAGATTCGAGACAATAAATGGGGATATGGGATTCGTCGATTCGTCGGAACGCAAAGAAAATCGAAATTGTTGGGGCCAACGAACCGACCGAATATTCTTCCCCAAACCAAAAGGAAAAACTTTTCCGCCATTAAACGGCTAACAGCTCGTGAGTCCCCGGCTATTTGTGGAACGGGAGAGCTGATCTGGTTGCAAAAAACAGTGTTACATGGAGATCTCACGTAGCATTCCATCTAATAATATAAATTACAACGATGATCGTAAATCTCGGGAGATATTTTCGGCTAGTACAGCATGGAAAATACGGAGTAATATCATAAATCTCAGCAGAAATAGGGAAACCCACATAGCAACAAGTAAAAACTGGGATTGTCTCTCCAACCTTTGACAAAGGTAATCGCCTATAAATAGAACACGAGACTTATTTTACGGAAGTTAACTTGTTTCTGTATTAATCGAACTAATCATGTAATATAGGTGTATAAATATTAAATAATAACCCAACCTCTAGTTGAAAAAAACAGACACTTGATTAGTATTTCCGATGGAATGAGCAAGAAAATTCTTAAACTATCGTTTTCTTAAATCAATCTTATATATGAATCATATTTAAAATAGGCTGTCTCATTGTTAGCAACTTATTTTTTAGCTGACTAATACTACGATTTTACACACGCCCAATGACAGTTTATGTTTATGATTTGTAAATTATTTGCAAATAATTTAAGTAGTTCTCCTAATTGGCTTTCTCCGTCGTTTCTTGTTTCCCCCCTTTTGGATAGGGCCTCAAGGTATTCAGTTCGAAATTTATTATATAGCCAGCTGACAAACGCCCGATATTATGGCCCATAAACTATATTTGCGAAAACAAAAGGCTTTGGCGAGCGCCGCAAAAAGTTCTGTTGGTTTTTGGCTGATTTAGTGAGAATTCAATTGTCGACTGGCTAACCCATTTCGGGGGTTGTCCACGCTTCACCCATGGATTCGGCTTGGACTTCGGCGACTTCAGTCCTCGGCTTCCATCCCGGGATCTCGATCTCGAACCCAAAACCGAATTAGGAATGGCAAACAATCAATGGTCGGCTCATAGTTGTGTGTATGGCATATTAAGTACGCCTTCCCCTCCGATGAAACAACAAATTATTAACAATAAATTATGTTTATTTCTGGCCCACTCCCCATCGCCCCTGCAAATGGTTTTGGTTGTGCCCAAATACGATTTCGGGATAGCCAAGGTCGCAGAGCTCTGGAATGGGGCATGGTTGTCGGGGCAGATCAAGTTTATTTCTGGGTTGGGCACCCACTATTTTGCAGTCTCTCATTGTGCAAGTGATGCCTGAACTCGTAATCATTCTACAGATAAGGTAAACAAGTTGTAAAAATGACTGGTTGAACCCCAAATTCATATTATTTGATTAGCTAAATCTTAATTTGTTCTCTCTTACAAGAAACTTAAACTTTCGATCTTCTTAGACTTAATGTTGCAATTAGCTAAACATATAAATACATCTTTAATCTTCTCTTCTCACTTTCACTTCACTGGATTGCATTGATTAATATTCTTAACTGACATTCCACTCCGCACAAAGGCCCGCATGTGGTTTTCCATCGGATCTGGTCCATATGGCATGGGACATCCTGTTTGCATTGGTGCATGCAAATCTAAAGGGGTTTTCCCCATCTGATTTATGCTTTTTTGTATCAATTTGGATGCATTTTCAATTGAGTGGACTTTAAATGTGGTTTTGGGATCGAGTTTTAGTTGGGTTCTAGCGAAAAACCAATGACGAAATGTAGGAAAAAAATAAACAGTTTGTCACCGGGGGGAGGTATGCGTATGGTAGTTAAGTGTTCCTAAGATCGCAGTTCGCAGGCAGTCGCACGTCTGTCGATTCTGTTGTGTTGGCCGAAAAAAAAAGTATTCTGCGCACGTTCGCTCCTCTGACGTCTGCGCCTGCGCTGTAAGAGAGCTTTGGCACTACTCGCTTCTAGCTCCCACCTACCCACCTGCCCACCACCTGCCCCGCTGCCACCCAACTCCTTGCCTAGATGGCCGCCACAATTGTTGCTGTGCGGTTTCAGTTTCATTTCCGGTGGCAGGCAACGTTCGGCGCTTAAAGCGCTTTTTATATTTGTTTTTTTTTTCTTACAAGACAACAACACACACTCATATCACGAAATGACCATTTTCGGATTGGAATTAATTTTCTGTGTGTTTGCTTTTCGAAATGTATATGATTCGGATTCTGATTGCGATGAAATCGGTGATTCATCCAGGAGTACAGTCATTACTCACAAGAATAGAGAGGGTTCAATTTTCATAGCCTGGCACTATCTCTGAATTGTAAATATGAATAGAAAAGTGAAAAGTAAAAGTGTCGCTGAATTAGAATTAAGTAAAAGCTTAAGTCTAAGGTCAAACTTTCAAGAAGGACACCTAATTGGTGGCGCCCAACGAGGGTCCGAGCAGTTTAGGGAGCCTGCAACAGGAGGCAATGCAAGCAGTGCACACACCCACTGCCGATCAATGCGTCGAGTAACGTCTTCCGTTTTTCGTTTTTTGTTGTGCCTTCTGGCTCGCTGACAGTAAATTAAGGCCATAAACAAAAACCCCCTGACCCACGAGACCGGCAGGAAGGGTTAACCAGAGCGGTGGATGGATTTAAAAACAAAAAGCGCCGTCCCCAGCCAGACAAGATTCATTCATTCCCCAGCGCTTAGAACACCACCAGTCCACAGCCCCCAACGGAGACGGAGAGATATAGCCACTGAGAGAGCGGAAGAATCAGAGAAGCAGAGAGAAGCCGCGCTGAGACGACGTCAAGAATCCGAATTTGAATCTGAATCCGAGGCAAAAAGCTTCAGACCCGGCAGCAGGCGCTTCATTCTCGAGTTGCGGTCCAACGGGTTAGCAGCTCAGCTCAGCTCTCAAGCAGAGCGGCAAGCAGTTCAGTTCGCTATTTTTTACGCCCAACGAGTTTTTTGTTTTCAAAATCCAAGCCGCGAAAATTATGCCTTCGGCCACATTTGTCCTGGAGCATTTGATGGCGGCACAAACGCGTCTCAACGAGCAGGCTGCATCACCAGCAGAGGTCAAAACCACCAGTTCAACCAGCACCACCACCTGCACCACCGGCACCACTAGCACCACCAGCACCACCGTGGCTAAAGCCGTCAAAGTCAAGTCGTATGAGAAGAAACTGTTGTTGGCTCTCAAGAAAATTGTGCAATAATAAACGAATGCGGGGTAAACAACACTCTATTTGACAAACTATAGACACATTTCACCTTAATCGAGCTGACTAAGATCAATAAAAAAGCAAACAGAAAAGCAAAACAAACAGCAAACAAGAATTCTAGCTTTTGTGTTTTCAGTGTGTGCGTTCGTTGTGTAGTGTGTGTGTGTGGGCAAGTTGTTACATAAAAACAAAAAGTAATATATATAAAAAAACCCACCAAGACGCATTTTTCCACGGCGGAATACTACCATCTAAGTTTTTTGTTTTGGTGTGTGCGAGAAAACGAGAGTGAAGAAAATGCTGTTCAACAAATGCCTCGAAAAGTTGTCCAGCTCGCTGGGCAATGTGGTCAATCACAAGTTGCAAGAGAAACAAGTCTACAATAATAATAATAATAATAATAACAACACTAGTAGTATAAACAACAATGCGTACAACAAGCAGCGCAATTTTGAGTACGAACGAGCCATACAGGCGCACTACGGAAGCAAGGGAAAGCGGTCGGAGGAGCGGGAGAGGAGCGGAAAGTTCAGGGCCGCCAAGGGTCAAAAGTCGAGGGGCAGTCCGCCGCAGACACCAGATGCCCAGGAGACGGCCTGCAAGAACTGCATGACCCACGACGAGCTGGCCCAGATCATAAAGGGCGTGGCCAAGAGCACCGGGCAGAGCAATCATCAGAACAATCGCCTGAACCGCAGTCGACGTCCCTTGTCCGCCCAGCCCTCTGCCGCCGCATCCGCCTCCACGTCCACCGAATCGCTGCACCGGCTCACTCCCAGTCCCCAGGCTGGCTCCTATCCGGCCACGCCCACCTCCTGGTCAGCCACCCCGCCCCAATTCCCGACAGCCTTCGGCGGAGCCAGCTGCTCCACCAGCACCCTGGCCCTCCTGGCCAACATGCGGTTCCAGCTCCATGGCTACACGTAAGTTCGGACCACCCACCTCAAAAATAATAATCAAATCATGCTGACAAAAAACTTCAATGAAACGTAATTAACTGATTTGGGGCGCGTGCGAAATTAAACGTTAATTGTTAAAAAAGTGCGAGTTATTAATTCGTTTGGCTGCAAATTAAATGATACCCTGCAAAGAGTGTAGATATGGGATATGACTAAAGGGGTTTGCATCGATAGTTCAAAATAGCAATGTAATAAGCTTTTTTCTTTTGGCCTTTCAATATGCGATCAAAACACAAGAATCAATGAGAAGAACCATAGCAATCTGTCCGATCAGCAGATAATTTAAATATAATTATCATTCGCCGTGTTTGTCAGTCACATGTCGTAGAGTAGCAATCGATTCGAGAGAAGTCTGGAGCCAATCTGGTGCCCATTAGCATTAACCCTAATAAGGCAGGCAATCACTGGCAAAACAAAACAAAAACAGCACAACACAAATTGTCATGTGTTCAAAATTGCCACGCAAAATGGGTAAATATTTACGCAAAGCATTCGACAACAAAAACAAGCGATCGTGCGGAGGAAAAAGTCGTAAATTGACGTTCTAATATGAATGAATGCCCCGTCAAGTGAAGGGGGAAATGGAATGGAATGGACCTGCTTAGATTGCCACTCAAATATTGTATTTCACTCCCCCCCACACAATTAACCCATTGTCAGGCACAACATTTCGATATTGATTTTTACATTTAGACCTAAAGATTGAGTTGTGGGTGAGGGAGATACACATCTAGATTGCCAAGTGGAATTACGCACTTGTAGAGTTCGTCGAAACATCCACTGCAGGCATCGCAATCGTATCTTGGTCCACTGCCAGATCGGATTATCTCTTCACTCTCCTCCGGAATGTTTACCCATGTCTGCCGTCCACATTCCCCAAAGATTCCATCCCACTCCCCATCCGATCTCCGTGTTTATCTCCGCGGCTTGTGCCATGTGCCGTCTGTTTGTTTGTGTGGGCTGTCCCCGTCTTAGAAGTCTCGATTCGCACATCTCCCCAGAATATTTACATATATCTGCTGGAGCATCATGTCCCATAAATTATCTTTGACTTTTAGTTGAGCTTGAATTGGCACTATAGACAGTTTTCAGTTTTGGTTGGTTATTTATGTTGATGTTTATCGGAATTGATTCATTTCAGGTGAATGTGTTGATTGGCTTGCTGAGTTGATCTATGGGAGTTTTGCCCTCGGGTGGTAATAATTAATTGGCCTCTAATTTATGCTAAACCCTTTTGAAATATTCTTTAGTACCATGACAACTGAAGGTCTTTATTTGGTCTCAAAGTGGGTAACATTCTTGGAATTTATTATAATTCAAATTTACAACAAGTTTAGAAAATTAAGTACCTCGTAAATTATAGTAATTATGTTTGGCTATAGCATCCTATATTGTTTTTAAAAGGATCTTTTCTCTTGCTACAATCTTTGTTCTTATCCCATTAAAACCATTTCCACATTATCATTATACGTATGTCATATCAAATGATCTGCGAATGATTTGCCAATAGCGATTTCCGGTGCTCGGATCGAGTCACGCGTCTGTCACTTGTCACTTCACTAGGTCAACAATGGGGGAAGTCCCTCCTCCTGCCCCCCAAATCTCCCTTTCTCCCCGCGATCCCCTCACTATTTATCTCCCGCTATTTTTGTTTTTCTTTGCCATATTGCTGATAAACGATTTATGAAATCGCATTTCTCGTAATGACTTTCGAGCGCTGCCTTCTGTTTTGCATATTTCCGTTTTTTCCATTGCACAACCGTGTGCTGTTGCTGCTGATCAAATAAAAACACTTTAATTTGTGCAAATTCATGCAGCCAACCGACTTAAAGATGCTCTCTGTGGAAAGTCCCAACTGCAACGGGGAAAAACTCCACGGAAAATGTACGAAAATGTATGGTCAATACTCTTATTTGCATCTTTTTTTTATAACTAATTATTTGAATCCTTCTAACAAGCATAGATTTCAATTACAATTATAAGCTAGCTTCAAATACATGTTCATGCTTTGACTAGAATGTACTTTATCGGACTATCTGATTCCTTAACTAAGCAGTGACCTAGCTGGTGAGTGGGTGTTTAGGGTATGGAGAAGCAGTTCATTGAATAGCTTTTCGAGTTGAGCAGTTAATTAATTGAAGGCCTCACTCCCTGATTCCGCGCCCCCTTCGTAGCCCCCATAACACCCGTTTCGCTGCCGCCTTTCCAGGTGCGTTGGCACACAAAAAAATAAATAAACCTGTGACAAACGAAACGATTAAAAACACTCGGGCATCCATACATGTACACACATGCATGTAAATCTGTTTGTTGACCTTAGGCGGCGCTTTCTTGAATGGCGCGCAGCTTCAGCTTCAACTTCCTTCGTATGTAAATATATCACATTCGTATTCGCGGCTGCTGCTGTAAGTGTAACTGTAAATGATGCAAAAAGTTGTGAAATTTTCACTGACGTACTCCGCACCGGAGGTAATACTTCTGTTGATATTTTTGTCCGCTGCGATTAATCCCACCCCCCGCCCACCCAGTCTGCCCGATTTAAATCAAGGAGAGGGTGGAAGGGAAAGCAGTAAGAGTAATTTGTGTTGTGTTATATTATCGTCACAGTGCTAAATTTAAAGATCAACAGCGAAATATGGGTGGAGACAACAACGTTTGGCAGAATGACACAAAGGATATGAGAGTTATGATGGATGTGGGATGTGGGGTGCGATAATTGTTAAGTTCAACTTGATTTCACGGGGTCAGACGACAGAGGGCGAGGCGTCCCCGAATTCGGACAATCTTTGCTTCGATGGTCGCAAATAAACGATCGGCTAAATAATACGCAAATGTGCTAATAGATGTGGTCCGAAAACTGTGAATTGTCTTATGCAAATATCGCGAGAACCTTTCCACACACAAAAGTGTACGAGCTATATGTTGAATCATCGCAAAGAATGCGCAGTTCGTAAATATTATCCATCTGCTTAAACGGAAATAGCTTCTTTTTAAATTTGTTGTTTACTCATAAATAGTTAGAGCTAAAGAAACATTAAATTAAGGAAGTCCTAGCTACGAAAGTTCCATTCTAAATTGAAATGAAAAGGCATATATTGTATGATACCTTTTTAAACCAGCTACACTGCTTTTGGCAAGCAGTTCATAAGCTTTTGATACGATTCAAGCTGTGTATTCCGGCCTACGTGCAAGCAAGCAGTGTGCAAAAGCGCAGACCCGCTTGTAATAGATTTTTAACTTCCGTTTTGCTAAAAATAAACCTATAAAACTCATTCTTATCACTCCCAACCGATCGGGTTCGAGCCACCTTGAATCTGTAACAGGTTGAAAAACAGACAGCATTGAAATGCACGACTGTGTGTGGCTCTAATGTAATGTTAATTGTTTCTACATGAATTTCTATTAATAGCCAGGCCAACGGCACACACAATCGCACGCGGAAGATGAATTGATTTGGCTGGCTAAAACTCAATCAATATATGATATATGTACACAGAAAAACTTGTTAATAAATATCATAAGCACAACAAAATTAATTCTCTCTTAAAGAAGAGAGAGAAATGATCATGGAGATATAACTTATTGCAACAAGGAGAACAACTGGTATAGGAAAAACTTATCAAATATAATTAGTTGTCTTTAAATGCAAGACTTTTTGTTTTCTGTGTAGGGGGATATCCGGGGGAACTGAGCTCTTAGCACCTCTATGCTGTCGCATACATTATACATGAGTGTTTAGCCACCCATATTCTCCCGTTCTCGATGACATATTTTATGATATCTATGACCCCAGAGGCACTAAATTGAAACCGGCTTAAGGACAACTCAATGTTGTCAATTGTTTTCTAGATTTTGCTCGAATTCCGTATCTTTTTATTTTTTTTTGTTTGCTTGGTGGCGACGAACTCGAAAGCGGGCTAAAAGATGGACAATACAACAGCAGCACATGGTCGATAATGGCATTCAAAGCAAGTTTTTTAAGTTAGTGTTATTTATGCAAAATAGTTGGAGGGAGGTAAGACGAAACAAAACAAAACCAATGAACTATAAGCCAACAACAGTGGGAGGTGTGCGAATCGAAGTGCGAAATTCGTTGACAAATAGATCTTATTACTTGAACATATCGCATGCGAAACCCTTAAATTATATCGAGAGCTAAAAAGTGAAACTTTGAAAATAATTACGGGGCGCCTGTAATTAAAGCTTAAAAACTGCATGTCTATTGGAATTTAAAACGTTTTTTGGGGTGGTATGCAATTGAAAAAGCAATAATTCTTAGTTTTAAGCTTAGTTTTGCCGCGTTTTAAATCCTTAATGAACTGCATCCAGTCAAAGTTAGATGGTATCGTTGAGAGCCTCTTGCAACCGCTGCTTATTCACACGGACACACATAATCTGAAATTAGAATTTAGATCATTTATTTAGTGAATTAATTTATAATAATATAATCTACATACCTTGAGAGATCCTTGATTCTAAATTCTGGTGTATAATCTATGTCAAATTAATCAACTGGAGCCCCTCCTCAGGTAACGCACACTCACACTTTCGGACATCCGAGTAATCCGATTTCTAAATCGTAATTTTTGGCTAGAATTTTGGGAGTTGTAATTTCCCTGGGAGATCAAAAAATTAACAAAGACAACTGTACATTTGGTCATCATTACATTAACATTATATGGACTTACCAAATGTTATGTTATTGTTGATTATTAATTGTTGAGTGTTACATGGATCTAATCTAACATTTACCAAGAGTTCTGTTTCAATGTTGACTGTTAATTGAACATTGTTGATTTTGGAAGTGCGTCGATTGTGAGCACAGCCTTTTGTCTCATTATTTTTGATCAAGTGCAAAATTTGCAGTCATATTCATACTAATCGAAAGCTAAAAAGGCATCCTAAGGTTCATCGAAATCGAAATATAGAATATTAAGTTTTTGTAACAGCTGCAAGCTTGCTTCGCTTCTTGTTTCTATGTCACATCGCTAAATGCAATTGCGATTGCCATGGCGATGACAATCTCAAGTCTGTCAACCCAACTAAGCTGAGCAGGCCAGACGGGTCGACTTATAAGTCCCGGGCCTCAAGTAGCTGGCTTCGATTCGACTTGCGCTTTTCCACACGGCGTATGCGTGTTGTTGCCACCACTGCTGTTGTTATTGCCATTGTCGCCTTGCATTTGACTGTTTTCTTCGAACTTTTGCTGGTGTGTGCTTGAATACGTATTTTACAGTAAGGCATCGGGAATAAATGCCTTAAAATTTATAAATGTTAGAAAAACCTTTTTGGATTCTAAAGGTAAACAAATATTACCAAAGTCATTCATATATTTTGAAACATTTTGAAGCTATTATGACTATAAGACTTTAAAAGGTTACGTCCATAGCATATCTACTGTACCTAAATTCGCTTTGTATTTGCGCTGCCTGGTTCCTACTCGTAATTGTTGTTGCTTTTTGGTTGGTATTGCGGTTGCTGTTGTTGCAGTTTTAGTTGTTTTTACTGGTGTTGTTGTTGTTGTTGGCACTAGTATTTTGCGCTTTTGCGCGCTTCTCGTATAGTTTGTAATTGCATTTTGAGCGCACACGTAGTCGTCAGTCGAGCACTCAGTCATTCAGTCAGTAAATCGCCCAGTTCGTTCAGTGGATGCGCCATCGATCGGTAGATACACATACATATGCTAATGCCGTACTAATGATTATCCTGAAATTTGTTGTTATCCCATTGCAGATGGTTTCATGGCAATCTTTCTGGCAAGGAAGCGGAAAAATTGATCCTGGATCGTGGCAAGAATGGTTCTTTTCTCGTCCGTGAATCTCAGAGCAAGCCTGGCGATTTTGTCCTATCCGTGCGGACGGACGATAAAGTAACGCATGTCATGATTCGATGGCAGGTATGTTGAATATGTAACCACCCAATCACCCAACTAACCAGATATAACACCCCACCTTTCGGAGGGTGCAAAATGCAAATGCAAATCGATGGCAGTACAGCAACAAAGTCGCACTGCCCATAAAGTTCCTCATCGCGCGACCTTGGCTCTATACTCGAGTCATATGTGCATTTATTAACTGTGCTGTGTTGCCCGTGGCTAAAACTATACAGTGTAAACTCTTTAAGTTCGATTGTTTCTTGGTATTTCAAACAAAATAGTGTTCGGTTTTATACAAATAGATTTAAATCTTTAATCACTGTAAAACTCCAATTTAAAATCAATAACCTTAAACTTTTCAATGTTTCGACTGTATCGAGTGATGACTGTAAAATTCAAATGCTTGACTGCTTTGCCTTGGGACATGCCAACTGCTTGCAGGAGCTTCAACCGGGTCAAGCAGTGCAGTTCCAGTTTCAACGTAATTCCCCAAAACCATTTTTCCACCATTACTATAAATTTAGCAGTGTTCGCGGTTTTTGCGGTTTGCGGTTGCAATTATGCCATTTACATGTCTAGCTGGCCTTTTTCCCATTTGACATTGCAGTCACGTTTCGATTTTATTAGCTAATCTCTTGACGCTCCATCGAACTCGACCCCCTCCACGTGCCCCGCATAATAATGCCCCTTGACCATTGTTATAGTACTAATCCCCAACCGAAATCCCCCGATTGCAGGACAAGAAGTACGACGTCGGCGGCGGTGAATCGTTTGCCACCCTTTCGGAACTGATCGAGCACTACAAGCGTAATCCCATGGTGGAGACGTGTGGAACCGTGGTGCACCTGCGGCAACCCTTCAACGCCACGCGAATCACGGCGGCCGGAATCAATGCTCGGGTGGAACAGCTGGTCAAGGTGAGTCCCCCTTCCATGGTTGATTGGGTGACGCAATGCCCCCCTCTTGGGTATACTAATCCGGAGCTTATCCCAATTTCAGGGAGGCTTCTGGGAGGAGTTCGAGTCGCTGCAGCAGGACAGTCGGGATACCTTCTCGCGCAACGAAGGCTACAAGCCGGAGAACCGGTTGAAGAACCGCTACCGCAACATATTGCCATGTGAGTATAACAGTATAGTATATATATAACATTCCGAATCCAATAATACTTCCATTACCCCCGGTAAACACAAGGGATTACTCCTCTACAGTCTAATGCCAATCATTTATTCAATGTCTTTCATAATTTATATAATCAAGTTTTGTGGACTAAATATGGATGTTATATAAAAATTGCATAAACAATCTTGCAATCTATAAGTAAGAAATTAATAATTGACTGTTTTTTAATCAAGTCAAAGTAATCTCTAGAGGTTTTTAAACCGTTTGAAATGGGGTTCTTAAAGAAGGCTACGATTGACTTTTGGCCACATAGGATATATCATACGCACCCCCCATTTAGATGTACAAACCGCATATTTCTGCTCAATCTGCATGCCTAATTAAATCCAATTTCTAATCTAATTCTAATTCCCACTCTGTTTCCCAGACGACCACACGCGCGTGAAGCTGCTGGACGTGGAGAACAGCGTGGCCGGGGCAGAGTACATCAATGCCAACTACATACGCCTGCCCACCGACGGCGACCTGTACAACATGAGCAGCTCGTCGGAGAGCCTGAACAGCTCGGTGCCCTCGTGCCCCGCCTGCACGGCGGCCCAGACCCAGCGGAACTGCTCCAGCTGCCAGGTGCTGAACAAGACGTGCGTGCAGTGCGCCGTGAAGAGCGCCACGCTGCCGTACAGCAACTGTGCCACCTGCAGCCGCAAGTCGGACTCGCTGAGCAAGCACAAGCGCAGCGAGTCCTCGGCCTCGTCCTCGCCCTCCTCCGGCTACGGCTCCTCGGCAGCCAGCGGAGTGAGCAGCGTCAACGGACCGGGCACACCCACCAATCTCACGGGCGGCACAGCCGGCTGTCTGGCTGGCTTATTGAAGAAGCACTCGAGTGATTCATCCTACGTACCGGGATCGGGATCAGTAACTGGAGCTGGAGTCGGATCCATGTCGATGGCCGAGCGGGAGCGCGAGATGTTCAAGACGTACATCGCCACCCAGGGCTGCCTGCTCACGCCGCAGGTGAACACGGTGACGGACTTCTGGAACATGGTCTGGCAGGAGAACACGCGGGTGATCGTGATGACCACCAAGGAGTACGAGCGCGGCAAGGAGAAGTGCGCCCGCTACTGGCCGGACGAGGGCAAGGCGGAGCAGTTCGGCCAGGCGCGGATACAGTGCGTCTCGGAGAACTCGACCAGCGACTACACGCTGCGCGAGTTCCTCGTCTCGTGGCGGGATCAGCCGGCGCGCCGCATCTTCCACTACCACTTCCAGGTGTGGCCGGACCACGGAGTGCCCGCCGATCCGGGCTGTGTGCTCAACTTCCTGCAGGACGTCAACACGCGACAGAGTCAGCTGGCCCAGGCGGGCGAGAAACCGGTATGTGTGATCGAAACCCCAAAGCTTGATAGCTCGATAACTAAACACGCCTCTCTATTCCCCCATGTTCAGGGTCCCATCTGCGTGCACTGCTCGGCGGGCATCGGACGCACTGGCACCTTCATAGTGATCGACATGATCCTTGACCAGATCGTGCGCAATGGTAAGTTATAGTATATGAATATAAAAAACCAAAAACAGAGCTAAGAGTAGTTTGCAAAAACAAAGCAAACACCAACACTACTTAAACAATATTCAAAACCCCCCTTTTTTATGCGTTTCTACCCAGGATTGGATACCGAAATCGACATCCAGCGCACTATTCAGATGGTCCGCTCGCAACGTTCCGGCCTCGTGCAAACGGAGGCGCAGTACAAGTTCGTCTACTATGCGGTGCAGCACTACATCCAGACCCTGATCGCCCGCAAGCGGGCCGAGGAGCAGAGCCTGCAGGTTGGCCGCGAGTACACCAATATAAAGTGAGTGTGGAATGTGATTATCGGGAACGCGTGTTCTAACTGCTTTCGTCACCGACTTTCAGGTACACGGGCGAGATTGGCAACGATTCACAAAGATCTCCATTACCACCAGCAATTTCTAGCATAAGTTTAGTACCAAGTAAGACGCCACTGACGCCGCCGTCGGCGGACTCGGGCATTGGGATGGACCTGGGCCTGGGCGTGGGCATGGGCATGGGCATGGTCATGGGCGTGGGCAACAAGCATGCTTCGAAGCAGCAGCCGCCTTTACCGGTGGTCAACTGCAACAACAATAACAACGGCAGCGGCAATAGCGTTAGGAGCTGCAACAACGGCAGCAGCAGCAGCAGCAGCAACAGCCACAGCAGCAGCAGCAACGGCAGCAGCAGCAACAGCAGCAATGGCAACAGCCACTTCAACGCCCTGCTGGGTGGCATCGGTTTTGGGCCGGGCGGCAATGCGCGCAAGTCGAACTTTTACAGCGACTCGCTGAAGCAGCAACAGCAGCTGCAACAGCAGCAGCAGCAACAGCAGCGCGAGGAGCAGGCGAATGCTCCGGCAGGAGCAGGTAAGATGCAGCAGCCGGCGCCGCCGCTGCGACCGCGCCCCGGCATACTCAAGTTGCTCACCAGTCCCGTCATCTTTCAGCAAAATACAAAAACATTCCCAAAGACATGATCGGCCTGCGACCGCCGAGCCATGCGCCTGCGCTGCCGCCGCCGCCGACACCGCCGCGCAAAACATGACAAATGAATTTCTAAGTCGCGACGCCAAGCCACGCCACGCCCCCCTGACACACGCCCCCTAAAACCCACCACCCCCACACACGCACACAGGCCACAAGTGGATTTCATTTATTATGTCACCCTACCACACCCCCCGAAAAAACCCCCAACCCAGAACCCTTGACTATGTTTTACTGTTGTACCACGTTCTACGTTCTACGTTTTTTTTTTTATTAATTGTAATCTATATAATTTTTGTAATTGTGTGTAATGCTTAGTTGTATGTCATTGTCTCGCTTTATGTTGTAAGTGTTCCCTGCACACGCAAAGCAGTAACCCCACCATCCCGAAACCCACACCCCAGGCATATTTATGTACTAGTTTTTTAGGAACCCCCGAACCGGAAGTTTAGGATACAATCTGGGCGGAACTGCAGCAGATCCGCCAAAAAGAAACACACATTTTTAGGAGAATCGCAGCCACGACATGATTAGGACCCGTTCCCAGTTCAATATTCACTTTTTCGAATATTATTCGCCTCAGATTTGAAATTTTATGTATGCCTAAAGAGTTTATCTTATTTCCAATTTTGCGAGGTTGAAATTGTAAGTATTTTATTTTTCGGAAATTCGGAAACATTGGTTTTTTTTTACCAGAAACACTGAGTTGAATCATAATTTAACTTTAATATCAATCGGATAACTGTTGGCGGAATTTGAGTTCATTTTTCAATTCAATTCATTGGTTTTAAGCCAGAAAAGGTATATTCAAAAATAAATAAATTTGAAATGGAAACGGGTAACCGGTTGGAGTGTAGAAGATGAAAAAGCAAATGCAAATCAAGTTTTTAGTGTTGTAAGTGTTGACAAAATCGGAGGAGGAGAAGTTAGAGGAGTAACTAATGCAGTAAGCACGTAACGATAATGATACAAAAAGCGTTGATTGTGATTCGAGTGACAGCGAGAACAGTAACAGAAGCAGAAGCAACAGCAGATGAGAACAGAGGCGAACGAGATCAGAATAGGACAGCAGAGACGCCAACCGAACAGAACAGAACAGAACAGATGAGAAGAGAACAGATTAGAGGTAAAAACAAAAAGCTAAGAAGCGCTTAAGCGTGTCGTCCCTAGGATAAGAAAACTAAGATTACAGCTCGACAGGTCCAGATCTATATCTCTAGCAGCCAATCTCTAATTTCCCCTTCCCCCCGTTTGCCCCGTTGCCCCGTTAATTTAGTGATTGTATGTGTATGTTCTTAATCGTATATTGATGATTATTTATAACGTTTGCCCATTGTGTTACATTTTAAATGATCGAAAAAATTGTATTTACAAATTTATAACTAGAAATTATACATTAATTGTGTGTCTGTGTCTCTCTATCCCTTTCTCTCCGCCCCAGTCTCCCCATTTCTCTCTCTCACTCTCTCTTTCTGTGTATGTGCGAGTGTGTTCTTTGACTAAGTTTATTATTTCAAACGCTGAAGCGGAATCAAACTATATGCAATATTTATGCACAGTACCTTGGGCGCTGCAAAAAAAACAAAAAAAAAACCATCTGCTAAATCAAAAATATACAATATACAGGAAGAAATAACTCAATATCAGCAGCAGCAAATTAAATACCATTTAGATTACTGTGCAAATCTAAGTAATATATTTAAAATATACCTTTATTTTATCTTATTTTACCTTATGCTTTTGTAAGTGCTTTAAATTGTTATTCATCTTGATCTTGCAAACAAACAAAAAACAAAAAAAGAAAAACGAATACAAAACTAAAAACAACACAAATTATATTTGTATTTATACATAAAAAATAAAACATTTTATATGCGATACACGAAAATAAGCACCTTATATTTTATTTTCTTTGCATGTTTGTTGATCGCTTTGCTTTTTTGGTTTCTAAAGTACGTTATATTACAACAGATCCTCAACGAACTGAAACAATAGCCCGAACACTTAGAAACTTAGCCTTATATCGATCGAAATGCCTCGACCAAGACGAAACCATAAACATTGAAGCGCAGAAATGGGGGAGCCATATCCCGTGTCTCTCAGTTAGAACAATAAGTACTCATGTGTTCACTCCCACCACCCACTCGAACCTGAATCTGAATCTGAACTGACCCCCGACCCTCGCCCCACGATCTTCCACCCACCATCTAAGCACCAACGGGTGACCCCAATCGGACGACGACCGTGAGTGTAAGTGCGTGATCTAGTACTTTATATAGTTAGCCTATAATACGATAATTCAAATGGAATAAGTCGAAGCCTGGCTTCGACTGGGCGGCGACCTAGTGGCCCCCAAAAACGAAGGTGAATCTGTATGTGAATCCCGCTGGGGATACGATTTGTTTTGATCTTGATCTTGAAACGCGGGGCAAGCCCAGCCCCACAATTATCGTGTTGAATTTTTCTATAGCATATAGAAAGAGGTGGAAATCGGAAAACGGACATGGAGAGCGCAGTCCCCAGGAGTAGCTGGCGGAGGAAGAGAAGAATGCCAAAGCACAAAATAAAGCCAACACGCAACAAAACACCAATAGGCCTCATCGAAGACATCAGACCATCAGAAACACTTTGAAACAACGATGTTACGATCAATAAGAATGAACCTAAATCAAAATAACGACGTGGATATTGACGAGGAAAGAGGAGAACCAAACACCAAAAAAAACCAAGAGCAAGGAAACGCTTTAAACTTAATTAATTCTAAAATTGTATCTAGGCGATATCGAAATGTAAGCCATACACCAACTATCCATAGTAGAAAACAAACACCAAAACAAATTGCTTAAGTGACTTACTTTAGATAACGATATTCGCGGGTAGGACCTCAGCCCCCAGAAACCTCGGACCTCAACCGATTTCCCACAACCGAATCGAACCCCAAAAGCCACCACCCTCACCCTCCCCCTCCCACATGTACGTCTGTAAGGTAACCAAACCACACGATGCAACCTCACCCCGTGTTCATAGTCCGATGAGAAGTTGTTCGATTTATAGTGAAACCTCGGTGCGGTTTCGATGTTGCAAGAATAAAAACAAATAGAGACGACGTTTTCTTTGTTCAAATGTTGCCAATTTGCTTAATACAAGTGTTATAGTACCATATACCATATGGAGTATGAATAATATATATTTAGAGACGAATTACATCGCAGTACTCTGTGACTTTTCCATTGAATCCGAAAAAAAAACGAAAAGCAAATATATATCTATATACAAAAAGCAACTAAAAAGTAGTTATCTTTGCATATGAAATATTAACCGACCTACGAGCATTAGATATATCTGTAGAATACTGCGAATATTGTTGAAGAATGACGATTAAATTGGAACTATAGGTAACAATCCAGAACAAAAGGTAAACAAGCCCACGACGAAACGCGATAAACGCAATAAACCACGTTTTCTTAGCTCTAGATCTTAAGATAAACAAATTAATTAAACGCAACAAAGCGATTGTGAAAATCGAGACAAAAGTCAACACCAAATAAATTATAGACAAAACTAAATCGTTGCAATGTTGAAGCAAATCTATATGTAAATCAATCTGCAAACGCTAAACAAACGTAACAAACATAAAAACTTAAATACAGCCACAAAATATTATTGCGAAATTAAATCGAAACCTTAAGGCATAGCTGTTCGAAACATTATACCGAAAATAACAATATTGAAGATATATTCAACATTTTTATGTGTCTGCATATTTGAAAGAAAAAGATAATAAATAACCTTTCCAAAACGTATTATTTTTATTACTTTTGACTTTTAAGATGGGATTACGGTAAGATTTATTTGATTGTTTGAAATTAAAAATTATATATTTTCCAAAAAATAATAAACATTAATCAAAAAAACTGAATAGTTACAAAATAATTCTTATAAAACCCGGGGAGCCATTAAAACTCGATCTCGACTTCATATTCTCGTTCATTTAAAACAGTTGACAGTGACAGGTTTTATTTTGTTCAGTATGTATGTATAAACTAAGGTGAATTTGTAGATACAGTCGTTCATTTGTTGGAACCCAAATGGTTCTATTCGTAAACTCAAGCCAAAATAAATGTATTATTTTATTGAGAGCTCGCTGTCACTATTAAGAGTTGTATTAAAACACCCATAAGGTGACAGATTTTATGGGAATTAAACCTAAATTATGTAACTAGCAATTTTAAAAATTAAAAAAAAATAGAAGGTTCTTGCAAACTCGCAGGGTTCGCCTGTTTATTCGGAGCCTAGCCATGCCGGCCAGAATTCCTGCGAACGCTGCTCGTTATGCGCTCAATAAGTCAATAAATTAAATTTTCAGTTGTCGTTCTCAATTCAGTTTCACTTAGGAATTACTTCAGGCGTAAGTTTTAATGCTAAATGTGTAAATATATTCCCAGCTTACCTCTAGTTTAAGTGATTCTTAAACGCTCTTCCCATGGGGTGTTGTGTAGTGATTAACAACGTTTAAACATATACGTTAGCGCTTAGGTGTAGTGGTGAAGTTCTATACAAGTTGATTGATGAATTGATGAATTGATGACTGGGACAACAGTCTATGCTTTATCATACATGCGGCGGCCTTTTACTTGAGCTACGACAACACCCCTCTAGTTAAATCTAGATTTACGTACAAAAAGTCTACAGCCCGCTTCAAGCGAATCAGATTCAGCTCGGGCGACGGACCTGGTTGGACCCGGTCCAGAGCTATGGCTCCTCCTCCAGCCTAAGGTCGTGGCATAGGCGCGTGGTCAGGTCGAAGCACAGGTGACTGCCCCCGCTGCTGTCCTCAGACTCCGGCGGAGTGCTGGCAGCAGCGGGAGTGGGAGTAAGAGTCGGAGTTGGAGTTTGAGCGGCTTGCCTGTCCGTACCAGGACCCACCGGCGAGTACGGCGGCGGGGTAATCGAATACGAGGGCGACGGCATCATTTCACCTGGCTCATTTTGCTGACACTATTGCGCTCCACCCGCCGCCGCATCCTTCGTATCGCCTGGCGGCGGCACCTCCTTCATGGACTCCACCTTGGCCACTATTTTAAGGGCTGGGCCCAACTTCATGCCCATGGCGTGCACTAGATGGTTCTCCTTAAGCAGCAGCAGCGCCTGGCCGTCGATTTCCTGTTGGATAAAGTCGTCCACGTAATCCTGACACCCAGGCAGTTCCCGGATGAAGTTGCTGACCTCCTCCACACTCCAGCTGCTGATAGGCGGGCGATCCGATCCATTCACATTACTTGATGGTAGGGTTACCGCAGGAGTGATTTCTCCAGCTGGAGCCACTGGCAGTGGTGCAGGAACAGCAATTGCAACTGGCAATGACAATGCCATGGGTAATGAAATAGGCGAAGAGGCCGGAATGGCCGCTAATACTGGCATTGTCATCGGTGCCACCTCCGTTGGAGCCGACTGAATGGGCAGGGTTTCGCACATCGCTTGCATGGCCTCCGTCTGCATCTTCTCCTCGGCCATGGCCTCGTCCAGTTTGTCTACCAATGCCATGGCGTCCACGCCTACGATGCCACCCGTGCCCAGGCCGTTTATCTCTCCTGTTCCAACTCCTCCGATGCCGTTCTTGGCTTGCTTGGCGCATCCCGGCGAGCAGAAGCGCTTCCGCTTGAGTTTCGTTTTGTGTTCCAGTTTTCCGCACTGTTCGCAAGCAACCATGTCCGAGGCTGGAGCTGATGCTATTCCACTCGGCTTGATGTCCTCCTGCATGGCTGCCTTTTTCTCTGCAAAATGAAGTGATGGAGATTAGATTTAAGCGTAAGTAACAGTGGCTTGTAGTATACTCACTTGGCGGCTCATCGCTGACGTCCTTGTCCGCATATCGCTGTCTGGTGACCGGAAATGGTTCGTTGGACTCTTGAATGATGAAATCACCGATGACGTGGGTTAGAACATTCGGCTTTATCATCGCCTTGGGCAGATCTTTAGCTCCATTGCTGATGCTCGTCGTAGTAGTTGTGGTGGTGCTGGTACAACTCGTGGTTAAAGTGCTGCAGCTGGTGGTGGTTGTGCTAGCCGTTGTACTGGAAGCGGTACTTGATGTTGTTCTGGCTATCCCGATCCCATTGCTGATCGTTGTCGTGGTTGGCGTTGATGTTGCGGACGTGGAGCTGACGGAGGTAGCCACCTTGTGTTCTTCCTTTCCACTGGCAGTGCTGGGAGTGGTGCTGCTGCTCGTCGGCAGCACCGCATTGCTTTGCTTGCTGGTGGGAGTGGTGGGGACCTTGGAGGGCGTGGAAGCCCGATCTGTGTTCTCTCCGTTGGGCAGAGCGTCATTCGTGGAACTGCTGGCCTCTACGGATGCACTGACACTAGCAGAAGTGGAGGATTTGGGTGTGGTGCAGGTATCATGTCCAGATGCAGGAGCAATGGGCGAATCAATGGGCACCAGGGTGGCTGTGGGCATCTTTGTTGGTGTCTCCTTGGAGGGCGTGGATACAAAGCTTCCTCCCCCTCCGCTGCCAGCACTGCTGAGCGTGACCAGCTGACCCGGCGAAGGAGTGATAGCGGTGCTAGTCACAGAAACAGTCACAGGCGGAGCCGTAGAGAGGTGCCCCACCGTGGCATTCATCATCGAGGTCATGGCCAGGATGGGATTCGTGGTTGGTGAGGGCGTGGTGGGCGTAAGTGAAGGGGGTCCCTGCTGCTGCTGTTGAGTTGCTGCTGCAATGGTGGCCGTGATTAGCTGCTGCTGCTGTTGTTGCTGCTGTTGTTGCTGCTGCTGCTGGAGCTGAGCTTGGGCATGCGCCTGCTGCAGACTGGCCATCGTGCTGCTGGTGACCAGCGGAGTGGTGCTCTGGTTGGTAATTGTGACCACACTGCTGGTGGGGAGGGAGGAACTGCAGGTGCCGGGCTTGGCCGACTGGAAAATGGCGCCAGAGGCGGAGAGAGCCGCCTGCAGGGCAGTGGAGGTGGCTATTCCGGCTGGGGTCGTTGTCGATGAAACCGAGAAGGGCACGCTGCTCAGCTGCAGCTGTCCGGATTGCTGTTGTGATTGCTGCTGCTGTTGGGCAGTAGCGCCACCCGACTGCTGGACCACAATCTGCTGGATGATATTCTGCTGCTGCTGCTCCCGCTGCTGCGCTTGGGCCTGCACCTGTGCCTGCGCCTGTTGCTGCAGTTGCTGCTGTATCAGTTGGTTGTGCAGTTGCTGCTGTTGCTGGTGAGATGTGATGAATTGGCTGGGAGCCACCTGCAGGATCTGCTGAGTCGCGTTAGCCAGCGCCTGCTGCTGCTGCGCCTGCGCTTGGGCCACTTGCTGTTGCTGCTCCCTTTGCTGTTGCTGAGCCTGCGCCACCGCCTGCTGCTGCTGCGCTACCGCTTGCTGTTGCTGGGCGTTCACCTGCTGCTGCTGCGAGACTTGCTGCTGCTGCTGCTGCTGTTGTTGCTGCGCCTGAACTGCCGCCTGCTGCTGCATCTGAATAGCAGCAATTTGCTGCTGGAACATTTGCTGCTGGAACATCTGCTGCTTCTGAATCTGAATCAGCTGCAACTGTTGCTGTTTGTCCACTCCTGCCGTAGTGGCTGCATTAAGTGTTTGTCCATTCTGGAGGGTGATGGGAGCGCCCGTAGTGCTCATCACAACCATTCTGTGGAGGAATATAAATAGTTAGAGGATTCTGTTTGAGTCTGACAGATCTTAACTCACTTGTTGCCTGCCGCATTGACCACCTGCTGGAGGTTAGTCGCCTGTTGTTGCTGCTGCACGGTGGTCAAGTGACCCACCACCTTGTTCTGGCCCGCGACCTGACCATTCTCCGTTTTCAAGGTGGGTAATGCGGGTCGCACCGGCTGCTGCTTGTTGCGCATCTTGGCCTTCAGCAGGCTCTGATTCTGGGCCGTCTGCGTGGACACAGAGCTGGCCGGCCGCACTTGAGTTCCATTGTGAGGCATGATCGGGGCTCCTGGCCGCTGCAGAGCAGCTGCCGTGAGCTGTTGCTGCTGTTGCTGCTGTTGCTGCAACTGGGCAGTAGCCACAGCCAGCTGCTGCTGCTGCGTCTGGTTTGTGGATCCTGCTTGTTGCGGCTGTTGCTGCTTGGGAGCAAGTGCGTCCAGTTGAGTGCGTGCCTTGGTCGGAGTTTGGGTCACATTGCACTGGATTATCTCTGTGGGGAAATAGTCTAAATTAGTATCGAATATATCAAATTTATCAAGTTATCCTACGGTTTTGCTGCGTCTGCAGGGTCTGCGTCGTCGGCTGCTGTTGGATGAACATGCTCTGCGTCCCATCCGGTTGGTTGCGCAGTATGATCTGGTTCGATCCGAAGGGCTGTAACCCTGCCGCATTCTGCCAGAACCAGGGGATCTGCATTTGTTGCGCCTGGCCCGCGTTCAGGAGTTGGGCAGTCTGCACGGACTGGGCGCCCACCCCCACTGGTAACGTCGACTGCGAGACCTGGACGCACTGCTGGGTGGTTTGGGTGGTCTGCTGCTGCTGTTGTTGGACCTGCTGCACCTGCTGCGCCTGTGTAGTCCCAGCGGATCCCGGCCCGGTCGCCGCCTGCACTGTGCTGCTGGTGGTCGTCACCTTTTGAACCACTTTCTGGGCCAGCTTGCCCTGCGCATCCACGCCCACTTTGGCCAGTGCAGCTGTCAGCTGTTGCTGCTGTTGTTGTTGCTGCTGGGTAAGCTGTTGCTGCTGGGTGAGCTGCTGCTGCTGTTGCTGCGTGAGTTGTTGCTGCTGCTGAGCGGCGGCGGCCATCTGCAGCAAGTTCTGCTGCTGCTGCGGCGAGTGGGAGATGACACTCACCGGCGAGATAAGCAGCGTCTGAGGCGACTGGTTGTGGTTTGAGGGAATACAGGTGGCGTAGTTGCCGCCCGCGAATCCAGCCTGGCCGCCGATCATCTGCTTGGCGTTCTGCGTCGTGGTGGTGAGCATCTGGGGGCCGTTCCCCTGGAAGGGCTTGCCAGCGGTGATCACCTGGATGGGCTGCTGGCCAAGGCCGCCTGAGTGCAGCACATTGCCCGACACGAACATCTGCGGGTACAGGAAGCTGGTCGACGGCTGCATCAGCTGTACTGCCCTTCCCTGCGACCAGTCCCCGCCCACGCCTCCGGTGGTCGCCGCTAGCTGCATCGGTGACATAGTGCTGATAGCGGTGGACTGCTGGGAGTTGGCTGGGCTGGGTGCTCCTCCTGCTGCTCCTGCGTTCCCCGATGCTCCACCTCCCGCTCCTCCCCCTCCAGTAGCATCGGACAGCTGCTGCTGCAATTGCATCTGCTGCTGAACATCGAGAATGTTGGCTGCGTGCTTCAGCTCTGTGCTCCCTCCTCCAGCCGTGTGCGTTGGGAACTCTTGCTTCACCTGGATGGCATAGGGATTGGTCGCATAAAACTGCTGCAGCTGTTCGGGGGAGATCTGGAGCGCCGTGGTGGCGGCCGCCACTTGTTGGGCGGGACTCTGTGACTTCTCCAGCTTGAAGGCGCGCGGCTTTGAGTTTGGAGTTCTTGGTGAGCTGCTCGTTAACGGCAGAAGTGGGTGGCGCCGCCTAATAGGTGGCGTTCCGGCTGATCCGCGTGTTTTGGTGCTGGGCGACTGGGACGGACTGGCAAAGTCCTCGTCGAAGTTGATGCCCGCTTTCTGTGCAAGTGTTTCCAGGCACCTGAGCGGTCGCTGGGGATCGTCGTGAGTGGTGGGGATGCAAGCGCCCTTTACGGTTTGATTAGTTCCTCCTCCGGATGTGGTTGATACAGGTGAAGGTGGCGGTGTACTTGTTGTTGTTGCTCCTGCTGTTGATGTGCTATCCGTGACCGCACTGCAGGAGAAAGAGAACGACGATCAGTAAACATCGCGTATAAACACAAACAAACACAAACACACTTGGGGCGGCTTCGAAAGCGTGGGGCATGCTTCATATTCTTTAATCGCTTGACCAACAAACCGCCCAACAACAAACTATGACTACAACGCGCTCCCGCCAAAGTGCTCTCTTCCAACTAATTGGGGATCGGAGAGTGCGGAGAGCAGAGAAGAGGGTCAGCTATACGCTCTAAAGAGGAACAAGCAATGAGAGGAGTGCCAGTGCAAAAGAGACGGATGATCACTAAGAAAGACAAAGACGGGATCGTGTAATAATGCACTTACGATCCAAAAACGGCAGAGAACGAAAACGAAAACAATGTCTAGAATAAAAAGTGAGACGGAACGAGATACACTTTGTTTTGGGTGATCATTCACACACAAGCTAAATTAAGTTACAGTGGATAGCGTTAAAGTCAAACAGACGAGATCCATTTTTCAAAAATACTTTGAAATTTGTTTAAGTTTAATTGAAATTTTTTAAAGAAAATTCAAGCAAAACTTGTATAACAAACCATTTTCAGTTTGTCAGTTCAAAAGTATCTCGTAAATTTATTATGTGCCGTGACCCACTAAAAATGCACTGTTTTGCATAGATGCAACACAATGTTTAAAGGAGGTCACTTGTCTCTGTTGCCTGTGCCTGTGCCCACAACTTCTATTTTTAGTAGCCTTGCTCTCCTGCTCTCTGATGCCTATCCTGCTGTCCTCCTCTGTCTATCCTCGTCCTCTGTTTATCGTCCCATTCAGTCAATCCTCCTCCTTCGCAGAAAGCAAGTTTGAGTGGGAGTAAGCGAGACGACCTTTATTTATGGGTTGCATAGAACCATGATAATGGTATCCAAGGGGGGCAGTTCAAAGACCTGCAATGCGAGCCCAAAATGTTGACAGTTGCCAGTTGTCCAGGAGTAACAAATAGTTGCGGTTTCGGATGTTCAGATGAGGAGTACCAAGGGGGTTTAAGAGTTACCCCTGCTTAGTCGGGGGTGGATTTCCATCCGCAGTGTGAGTGTTACGGATTCGGATTCGGATCCGGATCCGGATTCGGAATAGAACTAGACGCAGCAGCAGCATCTTCAACTTGCAACCGAAAGACTGGTTTCTCTCCACTGTGCGAGTGTGTAGTATGTGTGTGTGTGAACGTGTGTAGCGGCAGACGGCTTACAACAATGCCAAAGCCATCATCATTTGATTTTCCCTTCAACCAAAAATTGAGTTGCAAGAGGCAGCGAGACAGAGGAAGAGGAGGAAAACGAAGAGGCAGGGAGGAATGACAACAATGCGGGGCAAACAACTGAAAGAGAGCATGCGCCGACGATGGCGGCGTCTCGAAAAATATGTTTTCTCCTCTCCATTCAGTTATCTCGTTTTCATTTCGTTTCTTAGGTGTGCGGGGTATATTAAACGAATTTAAAGCACCTGTGCACGCGATCTTACATAAAATAGGCAACGACGACCACTCTAAACGTCTCACAGCATTAATTGTGTCTTTGCTTTTTTTTGGTGTTTCTTTTTCTTACGTTGTTTTTATTCAAGGCGACGACACACTCCACTATCCGATACACTTTCCAGCGCGCTGCCTACGTTGCCAGCGTCGCGACACCCATAAACATTTTCGTTTCTCCTCATTTCATTGAGTATTGCGGTATTGCATTCACTAATCCACTAAGCGTCGATCGCAAGCACAGATGTGCAATTGTCGCGAAAAAAAAATAAATAAAAAA
The DNA here is from genome assembly GCF_018152115.1 of Drosophila rhopaloa. NCBI lineage: Eukaryota > Metazoa > Arthropoda > Insecta > Diptera > Drosophilidae > Drosophila > Drosophila rhopaloa. Next base: position 25,327,394 of record NW_025335123.1, on the reverse strand, counting down.
TACGACGGGGCAGTGGCAGTGTGTGTGAGTCGCGTCGGCGAGAGACTTTTTCTCCGTTTAATACGTCCACTACAATTTCACACGACCGGACCGCAGAGCGCAAGAACCGCACGCCGCCAAATTTATTTTCAATCTGAGCCGCGCGCCAGAGCGACAACTCTACGCTGTCTTTCCATTTCCATCGGGAAACAAAATGAAGTGCGCATGTGTTCGTTTGCGCCTGTGTGTGTGTGGTGTGCAGCTGGCATGGAACGAACCCGTTTCTCTGAAGATACTTTTGCGACTATCAACTTTTCTCTATACCAAAATGCGCGGGTGCGAGTGCGATGGCACTAGGGCTGGTTCGCGTCGAGAGCGTGTGCGAGCGGGATGGCATCAGCGCGCTTGGGGTTGGAATGAAACGGCAGCAGTTTAGTTGGCAAGGCAAATCGAGTAAAAAAAAGCAGGCATCGAGGCTACAGCTGGCGGGCATATGTGTGCGTGTGGTTTCAACCACCCCGATTGTGGGCCCCCTGCCCCTGGAAATATAAAATATACGCACTACCAAATCCAGTTTTCTGTGTCTGTACACCCGAATGTCTACCGCCCGATTGTTGCTATACTTCATCTTCTTTTTTTCGTTCCACCACCAGTACCCACTACCTCCTCCTTTCTCATTTCTCCCTTCCCCTTTTTCGCATCGGATCGGATCGGCTTTACTTTATTATTAGTTGTGCTTGTCGGAAACAGAAGGTGGAAGAGAAAGAGGAAGGGAAAGGGGAGGGGTAGCGTATGCGCAGAGGCAGAGCGAAATGTTTTTTCACTCACTCTGCCGAACAGTGGTATGCGATACATTATTATTGGATTACATATTTGTTGTTGTAGTGATTAACCGTGAGCTAAGTGGAGCAAATTCCCTTTGGGGACTGTGTTCATAGCATTCAAATAATTGTTGCTTGCAGTATGTACCAATTCAAAGCTCGTAAAAATTAAATAGATCGGATTTAACTAAAAATCCTTCCTAATATTTATTGGCTTATTATAACCACCTAATTAATAATTAAAATTCAACAGACGTTGACTTGCAAAATTTGCCTACAATCCACCTTGTCCCACTGTGCCTGTCTTTGGCATTTCATTTTTCATTTTGTACTCGCCTGTGCTGTGTGTGTGTGTCGTTGTATGGGTGCGTCGCTTTGGGCTCTTGTCGGTCTTCTTCTTTTCTTCCCCTCCAACAACAACGTGGCTGAGCCCCACAAATGTTCATCATTCCTATTACTATTGTTGTTGTCCGACTGAATTTCGTTTCGTCTTATTTCTTTTGCTTTTTGCTGCCGCCATATTATTTGTATGCTCGTTAAATGCTGTTTCTCTCGCTCCCAGCTTTACTTTTTTTGTTCTCTTCTAGTGTACGTTTGGGGCAGCTTGGTATTGGTATTTTTTGTTGAGCTTTTTTTTTTTGTTGTTTTGGGGGTCCTCCTTCGCCGTTATTTCCTCTTTCGTCTCTTCTTCTTCGCACGCTCAACTGTACAAGAAGTCGAGCATGCGCTCTTCCTCTTAATATTCCTACCGATTCAATTAATTTCTTCCAACTTGTTGGGTTGTTGCTGTTGGGGCGAATGTGGTGTGAGCGAGCGAGCGAGTTTGTGTGTGTATTTGCATTTCGTAAAAATGACAAACGCTTAATGAGCGTAAATTGCTTTGCGCGTGCCTTCCTCACACTCGCACATTGCCTCTCGCTCTGGTGCATAAGCATTAGCGCATACATCCCTCTCCCTTGCTCGCTGTAATAGAAACTTACCCGCAAATTTACCTGTTGTTGTATTGTTGCTGTTGGACAATTTTCAGAATTTCCTACACCATTTTTGTGAATGATCAAGAGATACATACATTCATATGTATACATATGTATGTCTAATTATAGATACGTACTAACGAGGTAGTATTGGTGGCTAAAGTGATGACCAAAGCTGCCCGTTATTTTTGTAGTTGTTGCTAAAATTGTTGTAATATATACAAAAGTTTTGTTGTCACAAGGCGTGGCTAACGGTAAAAATGGAAATTTCAGGATCGCTGACAAATTTCCACCCTTCAAGTACAGTAAATATTACATAAAATAACTCGGAGTAGGATATTCACAGCAACTAACATATTTTTGGGGTTATCCCCCAGACTGGTAAAAATTGATAGCATATGTAGTTTTTACAAAAATTGGAAACAAAAAAATTGTTCTATCACTCGGCACCCTGCTTTTTTATTGGGGTGTAACCCCCAAAACCCCCAGCTTACCCACTGCCATAATCACTTTCTATTGCTGACTATATAAAGTTAAAAGCTATTGGGAATTATAACATCATTTGTTATAAGTTTCTATACGAGGAACCCAAAAATTGGACAATGTTATTTAGTTTTACTTTGCTTTGCAATAAAACCTTTTTGATTAAAAAGCTACAAATGACTTTCTTGTGTTCTCCCGTACTAACCTTTTTAATATATTTTTGCTGGTCCCCAGGGAAACTGAGTAAACTGTACCCAACTAACTAGCACTGTGCAGGAAAGTGCCGCGATAAGAATAAGAGGGGTGAAACCCTTGCAAAAATCAAATGGGAATGCGGAAAAGGGTTGACCTCTGACACTTGCAGACCTCGGCGACCCCAGTGCACCCTTAGCCACCATTTTAGGCGCTGCAGTGAAAACGATTTCCAAGCAAAGCGGCTACAATTACCCTCAAAAGCAACACTATTCGGGATTATAAACGGAATGGATAGCGAATTCAACCCCTAGGTTCATTTTAAGGGGTGAAAGGCCAGGGTCGCGGGTAATTCAGGAAAATCACTAAGAAAAACAGGGGAATTGTACTTGTTCATGTGGAATTTGGGATCGATCATTATTTCGAATGTTACTTGTACCCTCCATGAATAGAATCACAAAACCCTAATGACTTACATTTTTTAAAAAATTGTGGAATAACTCGTGTTAAAAATATTTTTAATTCGAATTACTCAGCTCTATTACATGATCCTCACCTCATGACTCATATAATCATTAACCTGATTGTGAGTTGATTTTAAAAATCAGTTTTACAGCTTTTAAAAAAATATCAATGGACACAAAACGAGATGACACATTCCGTTGGGTAAAAGTAGAAAAATAGTTTTATTTTAGACCACAAGCCTCGAATTCTTCAGAACAAATTCTTTTTTGCTTAGCCAAATTCCGCGTATCATTGTCATAAATCAAAGCACAAGTCCATTCTTGAGGTTTAAAGCTGTATCCAAAAAGTTTATTTACTTACCCTAAAAAGAATGTAAGAAATTTTTTTAAATTTGTAAAATTTATTATTAAGAAACATACTATTTGTTTTTAATCTGATATATTTCGCTTGCTTTTATGAGCTAATAATGGCTCATAGTATTAGCTTCGATTCATAGGACGAACGAATGGCTTATAAAAACAAAGGTCGCTATTTTGATCACAAGCTTCTTGTAGAAGTATTTTGTGTAAATAATTAACCATATAAACATAACATTTTAAGTTATGATCTAAAGAGCTTGCAATAATAAAACTAATAAATTAGTCCCTAATGAAGTAGAAAGATATAGTAGATAAGAACGGTATACAGATTTACATCCCAAGGTGGCATACCTTTAAAATGTTGTGGTTAAATTCTGCTCTCAAATTTTTTTTTTAAAGTGACTTTCCTCTTAAAGTTTAAAGTGGTTTTTAAACGGTGCTGAATTTTTTGACTCATTTTCATGTTGGATATATCCATGTTTCTAGTTTGATGGCAGAAATGTAACCCGATATAATCAGCATTCAAACCATGCAAGTTCGTTAAATTAGTATAAAAAAGAAATGTTGATTAAAACGCCAGAAATGATATCTATTGTTTGGAATTAAATTTAAAGAATAAAAAAAAGAACTTTTGAAAATGTTTTGGTTGATTTTAAGAGTTATATGTGTATGTACAAAGGAATTACCATTCTCCATTTTGAATTGCCAGCAGCAACAAAAACAAATAAACAACAACAACAATTCATAGGTAAGCCCACCGATCCGAACCCAAAGTCGCCGCTTTGCCTCTGCCGGCGCTCAAAACAAAATGCCGACGGAAAGGTGGAAGTGAAGAAAATGGTGGGGTGGTGAAAGGAAAGAGGGAGGGAGTGTCACCGCCTCTGCGACCGTGTGTAAGACAAGGACGACAATAAGGCACTCACAGCCGGTCTCTTTCTGCGTTCTGGGGGCGTGGCATAAAATTGTGGTGAGTTTGGCGTATAACAGTTTATATTTCAGAAAAGGCTTACATATTTTATTTTGTAGATTTAATTAACCTTTTAAAATAGATTTTAGATTGATTCTTTTGGTAGATTTTTGAAACTTTGTTAAATGGTAAATATGTACTTATTTAATCGATCCTCTTAAATGGGTAATATTTTAGATACAGGATTTAAGCCTATGAACTATAAAGATCCCCTATAATGTATTAGTTTTTACTCAAGGTTGGTTTACAACATATTTTAAACATTTTAAACTTTTCTTTTTTATACTTCGAATAAAATTGTTGTTTAATTTAAAACTCAATATCCCTCGTGTAGATAATGTCATCTTGAATATTCATAAAAAGTTTAAATAAAATTGATTTATAACTTTTTGAGTTTCAAAAAAAAGAGATTTAAAAAAACGCGAATGAACGAAAACGCATCAGTCGTAACTTCTCCCAAGTGCTGATTCGATCAATTAAAATAGGTTTAAGACTTAGACTTTACTTTTACTTATTTTTTTTTAATATAAAACCACGTTATCTCTTATCCAAGAACTGTTGGCTGGAGAGCTTTTAAAAAATGAGGATTAAAAGATATATTGTACAGCTTATCACACTTAATTATCACCAGTTTCTGGAATTAAACAGAAACATTAATCGGGTAAAGGATATTGTTGTATTGTTATTGTTCATTTTAATCCAGCAATTAAGCCTTTTCAGCTGAAATTGTTCGATTAAAACATTAATAATTGTAGAGATCACAACACATGTTATCAATGAGAAGCTTAGTTTTATTCAATCTGAATCATTTAATTTATGACAATAATAGTGCTGACCATAAATCGTCTTTAAATTTTTGTAACCAAAAGTAACCATATTTTGGTTGTTATATAGTTAAAATTGGAGACAACAAAAATAATTATTTATTTTCTAAGTCAATACTATTTTGATGTATAATAAAGCTTAAGTCTTTGGAATTGAATTAAGTTAAAATTCAAAGTGGTAGATCAAATTAATTCTTTGTTCAGATCCAAATTTGGATAGTTCCACACATTTTGTTTGAAATAAATTTAACTTGTGAAACGCAAACCCCAACGAAAACCAAGAAAAGTGTATGTTTTTACATTTATTAATCACTATACAGTGCATTTGTATTTAGTTCAGCAATAGCAAAAAAAATAAAAAAAAATTAGCTTATGTATAGGCATTCAAAAGTTGTAGCAAAAAGTTCAAATTCACATTTAGATGTTTTCTTCTCTTTCGCAAGTTTAAAATGTTTTAGTTGTTATTACAATCTTAATCGTAAATTTAATTGCTTAGTTTAAAATACTAGTAAAAACTATACATGACGATGCGTTTTATTAAAATGCTACATATGCTCTACACTTATGCTTAAATGTACAATTCTATTTATTTCACTTGGCTGGCAGGTCAATTAAAATATTATTCGTAGCTTATATTTATTTTAAGTAATTCCATGCGTTTTCCGACTGTCGGGTTTTAATTTCTAAATAAATATCTTAATTCTTTTGGAACTATATACAATTTGATGGGTTTTTGGATTTGCTGGCCTAGTGATGTTAAGGACTTTACGTTTGGGTTTGCGTGCTCCTCGCCAGTCCGATTGAATCAGATTATCCCGGCTCGCCGGACTTATTGACCAGTACCATTGACCGGTTTGGAGATCATCTTCTGGGGCCCCTCGCACTCTAGCTGCCGCTACTGAGCTCCTGCGTCCTTAGCCTCGCCAGGTGGCGGAACCTCCTTCATGGACTCCACCTTGGCCACAATCTTGAGGGCTGGGCCCAGCTTCATGCCCATGGCGTTCACCAGATGGTTCTCCTTCAGCAGCAGCAACGCCTGGCCGTCGATCTCTTGCTGGATAAAGTCGTCCACGTAGTCCTGACACCCAGGCAGTTCTCGGATGAAGTTGCTGACCTCCTCCACACTCCAGCTACTGATGGGCGGGCGATCTACCCCATTGGCACCCGAAAACGGTGGTGCCACCGCAGGAGTGACCAGGGGCAGTGCTGCAGGAGCGGTTATTGCCAATGGCAACGGGGATCCCGAAAGCAATGGAAGTGGGGAAGAGGCTGGAATGGCCGCTAGTACTGGAATTGTCATCGGTGTCACCTCCGCTGGAGCCGACTGAATGGGCAGGGTTTCGCACATCGCTTGCATGGCCTCCGTCTGCATCTTCTCCTCGGCCATGGCCTCGTCCAGTTTGTCTACCAATGCCATGGCGTCCACGCCTACGATGCCACCCGTGCCCAGGCCGTTTATCTCTCCTGTTCCAACTCCTCCGATGCCGTTCTTGGCCTGCCTGGCGCATCCCAGCGAACAGAAGCGCTTCCGCTTGAGCTTCGTTTTATGTTCCAGTTTTCCGCACTGCTCGCAAGCAACCATGTCCAAGGCTGGAGCTGATGCTATTCCACTCGGCTTGATGTCCTCCTGCATGGCTGCCTTTTTCTCTGCGAAAATAAGTGATGGAGATTAGAATTATGCAATAGTAATAGTGGCTTGTGTACTCACTTGGCGGCTCATCGCTGACGTCTTTGTCCGCATATCGCTGTCTGGTGACCGGAAAAGGTTCGTTGGCCTCCTGGATGATGAAGCCATCAATGACGTGTGTTAGGACATTTGGCTTGATCATTGCCTTGGGCAAATCCTTCACCCCATTTATACTTCCAGCCGTAGTGGTTGTGGTGGTGCTGGTACAACTTGTGGTTAAAGTGCTGCAGCTGGTGGTGGTTGTGCTAGCCGTTGTACTGAAGGTGGTGTTTGATGTGGTTCTGGCTATTCCGATCCCATTGGTGATCGTTGTCGTGGTTGGCGTTGATGTTGCGGACGTGGAGCTGACGGAGGTAGCCACCTTGTGTTCTTCCTTTCCACTGGCAGTGCTGGGAGTGGTGCTGCTGCTCGTCGGCAGCACCGCATTGCTTTGCTTGCTGGTGGGAGTGGTGGGGACCTTGGAGGGCGTGGAAGCCCGATCTGTGTTCTCTCCGTTGGGCAGAGCGTCATTCGTGGAACTGCTGGCCTCTACGGATGCACTGACACTAGCAGAAGTGGAGGATTTGGGTGTGGTGCAGGTATCATGTCCAGATGCAGGAGCAATGGGCGAATCAATGGGCACCAGGGTGGCTGTGGGCATCTTTGTTGGTGTCTCCTTGGAGGGCGTGGATACAAAGCTTCCTCCCCCTCCGCTGCCAGCACTGCTGAGCGTGACCAGCTGACCCGGCGAAGGAGTGATAGCGGTGCTAGTCACAGAAACAGTCACAGGCGGAGCCGTAGAGAGGTGCCCCACCGTGGCATTCATCATCGAGGTCATGGCCAGGATGGGATTCGTGGTTGGTGAGGGCGTGGTGGGCGTAAGTGAAGGGGGTCCCTGCTGCTGCTGTTGAGTTGCTGCTGCAATGGTGGCCGTGATTAGCTGCTGCTGCTGTTGCTGCTGTTGTTGCTGCTGTTGTTGCTGCTGCTGCTGGAGCTGAGCTTGGGCATGCGCCTGCTGCAGACTGGCCATCGTGCTGCTGGTGACCAGCGGAGTGGTGCTCTGGTTGGTAATTGTGACCACACTGCTGGTGGGGAGGGAGGAACTGCAGGTGCCGGGCTTGGCCGACTGGAAAATGGCGCCAGAGGCGGAGAGAGCCGCCTGCAGGGCAGTGGAGGTGGCTATTCCGGCTGGGGTCGTTGTCGATGAAACCGAGAAGGGCACGCTGCTCAGCTGCAGCTGTCCGGATTGCTGTTGTGATTGCTGCTGCTGTTGGGCAGTAGCGCCACCCGACTGCTGGACCACAATCTGCTGAATGATATTCTGCTGCTGCTGCTCCCGCTGCTGCGCTTGGGCCTGCACCTGTGCCTGCGCCTGTTGCTGCAGTTGCTGCTGTATCAGTTGGTTGTGCAGTTGCTGCTGTTGCTGGTGAGATGTGATGAATTGGCTGGGAGCCACCTGCAGGATCTGCTGAGTCGCGTTAGCCAGCGCCTGCTGCTGCTGCGCCTGCGCTTGGGCCACTTGCTGTTGCTGCTCCCTTTGCTGTTGCTGAGCCTGCGCCACCGCCTGCTGCTGCTGCGCTACCGCTTGCTGTTGCTGGGCGTTCACCTGCTGCTGCTGCGAGACTTGCTGCTGCTGCTGCTGCTGTTGTTGCTGCGCCTGAACTGCCGCCTGCTGCTGCATCTGAATAGCAGCAATTTGCTGCTGGAACATTTGCTGCTGGAACATCTGCTGCTTCTGAATCTGAATCAGCTGCAACTGTTGCTGTTTGTCCACTCCTGCCGTAGTGGCTGCATTAAGTGTTTGTCCATTCTGGAGGGTGATGGGAGCGCCCGTAGTGCTCATCACAACCATTCTGTGGAGGAATATAAATAGTTAGAGGATTCTGTTTGAGTCTGACAGATCTTAACTCACTTGTTGCCTGCCGCATTGACCACCTGCTGGAGGTTAGTCGCCTGTTGTTGCTGCTGCACGGTGGTCAAGTGACCCACCACCTTGTTCTGGCCCGCGACCTGACCATTCTCCGTTTTCAAGGTGGGTAATGCGGGTCGCACCGGCTGCTGCTTGTTGCGCATCTTGGCCTTCAGCAGGCTCTGATTCTGGGCCGTCTGCGTGGACACAGAGCTGGCCGGCCGCACTTGAGTTCCATTGTGAGGCATGATCGGGGCTCCTGGCCGCTGCAGAGCAGCTGCCGTGAGCTGTTGCTGCTGTTGCTGCTGTTGCTGCAACTGGGCAGTAGCCACAGCCAGCTGCTGCTGCTGCGTCTGGTTTGTGGATCCTGCTTGTTGCGGCTGTTGCTGCTTGGGAGCAAGTGCGTCCAGTTGAGTGCGTGCCTTGGTCGGAGTTTGGGTCACATTGCACTGGATTATCTCTGTGGGGAAATAGTCTAAATTAGTATCGAATATATCAAATTTATCAAGTTATCCTACGGTTTTGCTGCGTCTGCAGGGTCTGCGTCGTCGGCTGCTGTTGGATGAACATGCTCTGCGTCCCATCCGGTTGGTTGCGCAGTATGATCTGGTTCGATCCGAAGGGCTGTAACCCTGCCGCATTCTGCCAGAACCAGGGGATCTGCATTTGTTGCGCCTGGCCCGCGTTCAGGAGTTGGGCAGTCTGCACGGACTGGGCGCCCACCCCCACTGGTAACGTCGACTGCGAGACCTGGACGCACTGCTGGGTGGTTTGTGTGGTCTGCTGCTGCTGTTGTTGGACCTGCTGCACCTGCTGCGCCTGTGTAGTCCCAGCGGATCCCGGCCCGGTCGCCGCCTGCACTGTGCTGCTGGTGGTCGTCACCTTTTGAACCACTTTCTGGGCCAGTTTGCCCTGCGCATCCACTCCCACTTTGGCCAGTGCAGCTGTCAGCTGTTGCTGCTGTTGTTGTTGCTGCTGGGTAAGCTGTTGCTGCTGGGTGAGCTGCTGCTGCTGTTGCTGGGTGAGTTGCTGCTGCTGCTGCTGAGCGGCGGCGGCCATCGACTGCAGCAAATTCTGCTGCTGCTGCGGCGAGTGGGAGATGACATTCACCGGCGAGAAAAGCAGCGTCTGGGGCGACTGGTTGTGGTTAGAGGGAATACAGGTGGCGTAGTTGCCCCCGCGAATCCAGCCTGGCCGCCGATCATCTGCTTGGCGTTCTGCGTCGTGGTGGTGAGCATCTGGGAACCGTTCCCCTGGAAGGGCTTGCCAGCGGTGATCACCTGGATGGGCTGCTGGCCAAGGCCGCCTGAGTGCAGAACATTGCCCGACACGAACATCTGCGGGTACAGGAAGCTGGTCGACGGCTGCATCAGCTGCACTGTCCTCCCCTGCAAAAAATCCCCGCCCACACCTCCGGCCGCCGCCGCCAGCTGCATCGGTGACATGGTGCTGATGGCAGTGGAGTGCTGCTGTTGCTGGCTTTGCTGCGAGTTGGCCGGACTAGGGGCTCCTCCGGCGGCGCCCGAGGCTGCTCCTCCGCCACTGGCTTCCGAAAGCTGCTGCTGCAGTTGCAACTGCTGCTGAACTTCCAGAAGGTTGGCTGCATGCTTTAGCTCCGTTCCATTTCCACCGGCCGTGTGGGTTGGAAACTCCTGCTTCACCTGGATGGCGTAGGGATTGCTTGCATAGAACTGCTGCAGCTGCTCCGGCGAGATCTGCAGCGGCACCGTGGTGGTGGCCGCCACCTGCTGGCCGGGATTCTGCACCTTCTCCAGCGTGAGGCTGTGGCGGGCAAGGGCTTGAGAAAGGGATTGGGCGTGGGAGTTGGAGTTGGGTGTGCTGGGTGCACTCGGCCTGCTCGGAGTGTTTGGGGTGTGAGCGTGCCTGCGGGCGGTGGGCGGAGTTCCGTGGCGATGGCTTGTGGGGGTGACTGTGCCTGATCCTGTGCCTGTGCCTGTTCCTGATCCTGGAGTCGCCTGCTGCTGGGCAATGCCGGGATGAGGGGGGCTGCCCACATCGTATTTCTCGTCAAAGGTGATGCCCGCCTTCTGGGCGAGCGTTTCCAGGCACTTTAGTGGCCGCTCGAGCTGCTTGCCACCGCCTTGTTGTTGTTGCTGCTGCTGATGGGGATGCTGCTGGTGCGAGTGGTTGTGCTGGGAGCTGTTATTGTTGTTGTGATTGTGGTGCAGCGGCTTCTCGCGGATGTTGGAGTTGTCCTTCAGGGGTAGAGTGCCACCTGCTGATATGGCCGATGCTGGTGTCCCCTGGGATGCTGTGGTGCTCACTGTTGTGGTGGTAGTATCGCTTTCTGTGTCCGCTCTGCGGGATCGGATAAAAAAAAGAAGAGTTGAGAGATCAGTAAACATTTGCTTAACAGAAAAACTGCTAAATCATTTTGGACCACACGCAAACAAGCTGGAAGAGCTGTATTCCTAATGGTCTTCTCTTGTCCTGGCGACAAACAATAACAAGCCAGTGCAAACAGACACCAATATCCTCCAAACCAAACAAAAAAACAGGTTAAACCATTTGTTTTATCTGTGTTGCATGGTTATTGCATTATATCGACTTGGAACATTTCTGGGCATAAATTTAAAATACCAAGAAAATGCTTTATATGTAAGATTGTTTTTTAATCGGTTAATATGAATCACAACGTTAGGTTACTAACTATATTCAGGGGGAAGAAAAAGAAGAAATCTACTATATTTTCTACAAATTTAACAATTAAGTTATTATTTTACAGTATTAAATAACAAATAAAAGACTTTAAAATAAACACATTTTATAACATGACAAATTAATGTAAAATAGCTTAAAACCGATCACGACAACTCCATATGACGAATAAATAAAACACTTTTTATTTACCCCCTAAAAAAAATAAACTCTGGCTTCTTGGTAAATATTAAAATCTGGGTTTAGTCATTCGAAAATGCGTGAGACAAATGCTGGAATTAGCAAACAAAAAAGCTCTTATTTAATAATCATATTTACAAGGTAAATATTAGGGTGGCGACTTGAAAGTGAGAGAAAAAAAAGGTGGTGCATTTTATAATTTTGGTATGGAACACATACAATTTTAATTTCTTAATAATTGACATTTAAAGAAGGTCAAGACTGTAGAAACTATAAATGTGTCACCATTTTCCTACAAAAAAAATCAAATGATTTATTGGGAAAGATTGTCCCTCTGATTACTTTTAGGTAGCTTCCCGAAATATTCTTTCATTTTGTGAACCTTCCTTTCCTTACCCGCCCTTACTGAACGACAATGAAAATTTGGCAAAATGCAAAAAGGACTTTTGCTTTCATTGAAACAAAAGAAAGGAGCGGGCCGACAGCCATATCTACGGATTGTCGAATTTCCATGTCAGGCATCGATGCCGTATCCGTTTTTCCACATTTGACAACAAACCGGGAAACTAATTCAGCCACGCAGCTGGCACCGTTGGATGGTATTGCACAGGGACACAGGACACAAAAGCCGATTCGAATTGCAGGCGAAGTTCAAGGACCTTCCTATCGCAATGCTAAAAACGCTGACAGTTGGGAGCAACACGAGATGGTTAGTGTTTCGTACAGTTGCGGTCATAATACTAGGAAATATACAGAGAATTAGGAGTTATCTGGTTTTATTTGGGAAAAGTTTAATGATTGCAAGATGCCATCAAAATAGTTCTTCTATATTCGTAAAGATATTTGTCTGTACGTCATTTGTTTACAAGTAAAGCAAATGAACGGTGGGCAATTATCTGGAATATAAACAAATAATTAAATACAATGACTCGAATTCTGTGTTCTATTTGGCTGACCTCAGCTGTGATTTCCAGCAATCCGGAGAGGCTGATCCCTCCCCCTCTACCCTTCACCCACTTAAATACGCCAAGGCCCATAAAAAGCAAGAGCATAAAAGGGAGAAGTAGAACGAAGGCAGGAGGACAAGCGAAATGGGTTGTAAAAGCCGGTAAAAGCATTTTGGGGTAACCATCATGTCGCTGCTACCCTCAACAAAAAATAAATACAAAAAGAAAGGTGGATAGGGGTGGTGGGCGTTCTAGAGGGGTGGATATTTCGACACAGGGTGGTGGGTGCACGTGTATATGTGTGTGTAAGTTGAGATCGCCGCCACCCGCAGTGAAAAAGTCTTCAAAAAAGACTGGTTTCCCACTTGGAGTATGTGTGTATGAACCTCTTACAACAGTTTTGCTGCAAGCTGGAAACGGCAGTAAAAATGCGGGGGAAACAAACACAAACACACAGGCGGTAAGCATGCGCCCAAAAGAGAAGGGCGGGGGAGCTCGAATTCAAATCAAATATCAGTTCCAGTGGAATCAGGCGTGCAAAATGCGAGGGAACGAGCGAGAGAGCTGTATGACAGCATATTGATTGATATACACAAACGAGTTTTGCAATCGAAAAAAGAGAAAACCCATGTGAGTGAACGAGATGAAACATACAGCTGTAAACAGAGTTGTCAACTGTAAAAAAAAAATTCACTACCAAAACGTATACGGATTCAGTTAAAATTATTTTTCAGTGATCCCAATGCCCAATTATTAAATTAATATATTTGATTTTTTAAAAAATGAAAAGAACACATATTTTTTTACCTAAAAGTGAAGATTAAAACACACAAATCTATATAACCTTAATTTAAGACTTTCGATTTTTGGGGTGCAGTCAAATATTATTGCTCGAAATTGTTTCGTTTAGAACCAAACAAAAAACATATTTAAAGACTTATAATTATTAATTTATTTTGGTTACAGTTGGCAGCCCTGTAGTAACAAATTTTTGTTTATTTCGGCAGAGAATGGAGCCAGAGAGAACCAGAACTAGAATGAGAGAGCAACCAGGGTTGCCGCATGCATTTTTCGACAACAACAAACACTGTTACCTTTTGGCATAGAACTTTTGTTTTTTCAATGTTGCCCCAGCGAGTATGTGCGGAGCGAGGGGAAATCAACTACCACCACCCGACGCACAAACACAGGCATGCATTGCGAAATTCGTTGTCAACAATGCAACAACACCGCACAGCAGGGGGCGTGTGATGGATGCGGGGAAGGTGAGCGGTGCAGGGTTGGAAGAATGGGGGAAACTCGTTTTGCGTCTTGTGAATTTCCTTCTTTTTTTTTGCACGCCAGTCGAGAGCATTTTATTATGACCGAACAGGGAATATCTCTCTGCAATTTTATTACAATGTGGTTTAACGTGTCACGATCCAGGCAATAAACAATCAATGTTTAAAAGCAACTTAAAATTTGATCCCACAACAAATACAAAGTCAGGGGACAATTGCAGGCAAAACACATGTAAGAAATACAATGAAAGTGATAAAAATTAAACGAAACCAAACAAAAAATACCTTTTTTGCATAAACTTTAATGCACGACGATCCATTATTCAAAATAAAAACAATATGTGTAATAAATTAATAGTATGCATGCGTCGGTGGTGGCGTTTTGTTTTCAGCGGCGGCGGAGACTCGTTGTTTTCATTGTTTTTATTGACTTGGCGCTTTCTTTTGGCCTTTAGTTTCTTTTTGTTGTATTTGTATTGTACATTAATAAACACAAAACACACAAATATGTGGAGGCAATAAATATAAACATACAGGCAACAACAAACATGTAACGTGGAATGCAAGACAACAAAATGTACACAAAAACGAATACGAATCCAAACCCGACGCAAGTAACAGTATGTGTGAGCGTGTGTGCTTGCGTGTAAATGAGTTTCGTGCTCGGGCAGTAGTAATTAGTACAAACTCCACTCACAGTCACTACTTCCACTCTCTTCCCGCTGGCTGCAGTCACTTTTTTTCTCAGTGCAAGTGTAATGATCAGGCACCTGTGCACGCGACCTTACAACAAAAAAAAAAAGCGCAATGACTACTTTAGACGCTTGTTTTTATTTCACTGCCTACGTCGCCAGCGACGGTTCGCCAGCTAGGGTTTCCACTGTGGCGCGGCATCACGTTTTCAGTAATGAACAGCACCGTTGGCACTAATCAAAAAAATAAAACAATTTATGCAGGGTATCAAGTGTGTTCGTCGCGTCGGCGCGATACTCTTTCTTCGTTCAAGACGTCCACTACAATTTAACACGACCGGACCGCAGAGCGCAAGAACCGCACGCCGCCAAATTTATTTTCAATCTGAGCCGCGCGCCAGAGCGACAACTCTACGCTGTCTCTCCATTTCCATCGGGAAACAAAATGAAGTGCGCATGTGTTCGTTTGCGCCTGTGTGTGTGTGGTGTGCAGCTGGCATGGAACGAACCCGTTTCTCTGAAGATACTTTTGCGACTATCAACTTTTCTCTATACCAAAATGTGCGGGTGCGAGTGCGATGGCACTAGGAGTGGTGTGCGTCCGAGAGTGCGTGCGAGAGAGATGGCCTCAGCGCGCTTGGGGTTGGAATGAAACGGCACCAGTTCAGTTGGCAAAGCAAATCAAGTAAAAAAAGCAGGCATCGAGGCTACAGCTGGCGAGCATATGTGTGCGTGTGGTTTCAACCACCCCGATTGTGGGCCCCCTGCCCCTGGAAATATAAAATATACCCACTACCAAATCCAGTTTTCTGTGTCTGTACACTCGAATGTCTACCGCCCGATTGTTGCTATACTTCATCTTCTTTTTTTCGTTCCACCACCAGTACCCACTACCTCCTCCTTTCTCATTTCTCCCTTCCCCTTTTTCGCATCGGATCGGATCGGCTTTACTTTATTATTAGTTGTGCTTGTCGGAAACAGAAGGTGGAAGAGAAAGAGGAAGGGAAAGGGGAGGGGGAGGGGTAGCGTATGCGCAGAGGCAGAGCGAAATGTTTTTTCACTCACTCTGCCGAACAGTGGTATGCGATACATTATTATTGGATTACATATTTGTTGTTGTAGTGATTAACAGTGAGCAAATCAATTTTTTGATCAATTTTCCTCGGGTACTGTGTTGATTCAAAAATTCAAAAATTTGTTATGTGCGATGTGTACTTAACATTATTCAAAGCTCATAAAAATTAAATAGATTACCTAGAAATCGTACCTACTATTTATTGCCTTATTATAACCACCAAATTAATATTTGAAATTCCACAGTCGTTGACTTACAAAATTTCCATTTAAACCAACCTTGTTCCACTGTGCCTGTCTTTGGCATTTCATTTTTCATTTTGTACTCGCCTGTGCTGTGTGTGTGTGTCGTTGGATGGGTGCGTCGCTTTGGGCTCTTGTCGGTCTTCTTCTTTTCTTCCCCTCCAACAACAAATGTTCATCATTCCTATTAATATTGTTGTTGTTCGACAGAATTTCGTTTCGTCTCATTTCTTTTTCTTTTTTCTGCCGCCATATTATTTTTATGCTCGTTAAGTGCTTTTTCTCTCGCTCTCAGCTTTACTTTTTTTGTTTTCTTCCAGTGTGTGTGTGGGGCAGCTTGGTATTGGTATTTTTTGTTGAGCTTTTTTTCGTTGTTTTGGGGGTCTACCTTTGCCGTTAATTCCCCTTCGTCTCTTCTTCTTCGCACGCTCAACTGTACAAGAAGTCGAGCATGCGCTCGTCCTCTTGCTATTGCTACCGATTCAATTAATTTCCTCCAACTTGTTGGGTTGTTGCTGTTGGGGCGAATGTGGTGTGAGCAAGCGAGCGAGTGTGTGTGTGTGTATTTGCATTTCGTAAAAATGACAAATGCTTAATGAGCGTAAATTGCTTTGCGCGTGCCTTCCTCACACTCGCACTTTGCCTCTCGCTCTGGTGCATTAGCATTAGCGCATACACCCCTCTCCCTTGCTCGCTGTAATAGAAACATACCCTCATACCTGTTGTTGTATTGTTGTTGTTAGGCAATTTTCAGAATTTCCTACACCATTTTTGTTGCACTGATCAACATCTGCATACACCAAGGGTATGCGTGTGGACGAGCGCTGGTGTGCGTGTTCTGAGTGATAATCAAAAGTGGGCAGTTGTTGTTATACTTATGCCAACGTAATGAAGTTCGTTCCAGAGGTTATAGGGCGTGGCCAGAAATGAAAATGGATCGCCAAAGGATCACATCCCATCGAATTCTACTGGAAATTTCACCGGATATATTCTTGGGCTCTGTTTACGCAGTTCACCTTATCTGTATTTTCTACTGTCAACAAACCCTGTAAAACCCTCTTTGTAAAAATAAAGTCACTTAAGAACTTCAATGTATTATAATTGTAATGAAAGTACCTTATAAATGTGCATAAATCTTTTGAATTTCGTGCTTTCACTTTTATTCAATTTGGTTTATTTAATAAAAATAGTTAGTTCCTTCCTGAATATTTTCAGAAAGGAATGTATATCTTCACTGCCGATTTTTCCCTGCACTTAACTTTACGTTTTACACTCTACTGGAAAAACTCTATAGCGAAACCCCTATAATGGATAATTCCAATCCATAATGTTTCCTTTCTTCCAGAACCCCTAGTTCCTTTATTATCAAAAATTCTCTATTGTTACTAACTCACCCCCTGTGCATTACATTTGCCATTGTCCTTTCGGTACACTTAATTGACCTGTCAACTCACATTCAAGTGTAGCGAAAACAGGAAGTCCTCGAAATCGGCTCAGAATTTGCCGTGGGTGGAATGTTTCAGTGGTCCTTTAGGTCACAATGATGATGACTGTGTTATACACTGTCCAAGGACTTGCATAGTTTTAAGCAAAATAAAATAAGGATTCAAATTTCTATCCTAAGACCGAAATATTTTAGCCTATGGTGACACAAGTATTGGGAAGGATGAAATTATCTAGAGCATTTTAATCGATTCTAAACATTCATATCAAAAGAAGAACAAAGTTTCCAAATAAATTATACCGTAAACATTATCTTCATGGTGGATCCATAAAATCACATAAATTTTCAGTTGCATCCGAAAATTGTTCAATAATAGAATTTAATATATAATCCTTTATCCTAACGTATTATTAAATGTCGATACGGTATTTAATAAATATCCCCTCTATAAAAATAAACACATCGAAACTGTACGAAAACTCGAGATTCGATACGATCCTTTTACAAAGTAAACAGGAAGCCAGGAAAAAGGGTTGAACTCTGTGACACTTGCCCTTCCACGAGACCTTTGCAACCATCCGATCCTTTTCCACCATTTTCCGAAGCAGCGAATACCGATTTCTAAAGCAAACATGATACAATTACCCTCAAAAGAGGAAATATTCGGATATCTGTATGGGGTGTACGAACTCCAACCCCTAAGCCAATTAGGGGTGTGAACAAGCTGTTGGAATTGCGGAAAAATTTAGGGGTTATAATGTTATAATGTTATATTAATCCGTAAAGCCTGCTTAAATTGTCATCTAATCATGTCCTTTTTTGTGGTACCTATTGTACCAGATATTTAGTAATGGGTATCGATCCCAATGATGTGATCTTGTTCTATGAAATTTTTATTCGCAATCCTTACAAAATTTATTTAGGAAAAAAACTTTTTGCTTGTTTTTTGGTTTTTGTTCTCAATTTTTAATAGTAATAGTAATAGAAGTTTTCATTCTTAAGCGCACAATTAGATTAATACCTAAGATATGTATGTTTAGCCGAATGGCGTACATTTTTTGACCTCCCGCACAAAAAATCTTACCTTAAACTGTTATATTCGAATGCGAATCGCATCATTAAATAGAATTAAAGAGATATTTCATTTATTTCTAAAAACAAGCAATAAATGTCTTCCTAAATAAAATAAATACATAAAATAAAATACATAACTAAACTTACAAAATAATTCCTATTAAAATGCCTACTCTGCAATAAAACAATTATTAGGTTAACACCAAAAACCGTATTGTTTTCAATGACAATATTACTAATAGCATAAAATAAAACGTAGTCTAAGATTGCACTCTAAACTACAATTCAATATATGCAAGATTTTGGAGATTTATAAAAAACTAAAAGCATTGAACTACAAAGTGGTTTAATAACTTAGAACTGTATTTGTTTGTATACAAAGTATATATATATACTTTATTTGCAAGAATAAAGTATGTAGGGCTTGTATTTTGACTAAGCTCACGAGTCCTAAAATGTATTCTTCTATAATCCTAATTCTATGTTCTCCATTTTGCTTTGGATACAACAACAAACACAATGCCTACTAGATGTCAAAGTCGCTGCTTATTGGCAATACAAAATGCCGACGGAAGATTGCAGCAAATAAAAAATGGGCGCACCACCAAAAAACCTTTTCCCTTTGTTTTTAAGGCGTTCGAGGGTGCAACAGAGATAGAACTATTGCGCTCCTGTGAGGGGAAAGGGATGGCGTTATAGTGCTTGCAGGGGTGTCCCCACCCCATTGTCGCTCTTCAGTGGGCGTGGCCTGTGTGTGTGTGTGGTGAATTCGATTGACAGTATAACAGTTTTTATTGAAAAACAAAATGGGAAAGATTTTTAATTACTTTAAAATTTAAGAAATTATGTTGTTTTAGTTGAGGAAAGTCGATATAATATATGTATGTATGTACCTCACCATTAATATCTCTCGAAATACATTTGTAAGTTAAAATTTTGAAGGATTTTTAGAAGAAAATTATTGGCCCCGTTCTTACTGCTTAAGGTATTTAGGAAGTTTCGACTAAAACTTTATCGACGTATTTAAATATATTTTATAATGGGCTGCTTTTAGCTTCTAAAACATTATTTTTATCAGAAATACACGATCATATTTGTTTAAAATGATGATTATATTGTATCAACCATACAGATTAGGCTAGCAGTATTTGAAAAATTTAATGTAAAGTTAAACAAAAATTGGAATGAATGTAGGGAAGGGAATATAGACAGTTAAATTGTTAGAAACTTGCTCATAGACATAAGGTTTTACCTTTAGAAAATAAATGGCTTAAGTTTTATACAGATTTTACACTATCAATAAAGTATATAAAAAATAAATAATTTGTTTTCATAAAGTTATTGCACCACATTTTGTGCTAAAAAAGGTTAAGAACATTCTCTTTCTCACTTAATAAAATTATTTATACTCATTTACTGAGATATAGTCGACCAACTATTTAAGACCAATATTGTCATCGAGCATTTAAAATAGTACTGCATCAAAAAATAATAAAATAAAATCAAACCCCCCTGACACATTTATACGTACGCTGCTACACTCTCGGAAAGTTCAATTTGGGGAGCTTTTGCTTGTCGATCAAAGAGAAAATGGTTAAGAGAGTGATAAGATTGAATGCGGCTGTTAAATAACAGTTTTAAGCTTTAAATTTAGAAAAACTTTGCATAAATAAGAGACTCAACAGAATTCTGTTAACGCAACGAACGTAACGTAACGTCACAAATGATATGTGAGATGTTGGCCCCCCTTTTGCGTTTTGATTTTTTAGTTGCGGTTTGTTGTGGTTCCGCTTTACACGCCGCTCCGAATAAAATAAAATCAATAATTTCCTAAAGGGAATACCTATGGATATAGGCAGTATCCCCAACTCAACATCAGTCGATAGAAATTGTGAGTGCAGTTAAAACAATATTCTCTTGAGTGCTTTAGGTTAGTTTAGTTTATTTTCCAATTTATTTTCCAGTGAGAAAAAAGGCGCGTGCGGCTCTCTTAAAAGTGTTTGCATCAAAACTAATATTTCCTGAGTGGTATGCAAATAAAGTATCCTAATTAATCGTTTTGTTAACATGCAATGGCATTGACGCCTCTTTTTTTTGTTTTGCAACCGGTTTACATATGATGGTGATAACGCTTTCCCGCTTATCAGCTACCTGTTTAACCCTATGCATACATATGTATGTTGCTCTTTATTTTTACTTGTTTATTCACAACACGCGTTTACCCACACACATAAATTCTTTGACGTAATAACGACACACGCCAACGAAAGAAAGAGAGGTCAGAAGAGAGAGAAAAAAAGAGAAAAAAATAAACAAATAAATTAACCAGGGGTGGGCCAATAAATATTTAAATTATTTTATCCTTAAAAGGGCTGAAAATCAAAATACTTAATAAATAAACTATTCAAAAGAATATACATTTTTACCCATTAAATAGTTTTATAAAATAATTAGTAAAGTATAAAGAATAACTAATATCATTCAAAATACTATTTCAAATTTAATAATTTATTTCGAACTTGCAATAAGATCAAATGTTTTTATTTCTCTAAATAATCACCTATTTGGTCGAGTGTTAACTCAACCTTTCCTAACCAATCTTGGGTAATGAAAAAAGTAGAGTGACCTGGTGATATTGGTAATCCAGGTAGTCTATATATATCTATATCTATATCTATATTCCCGCATCCGTATCTACATTTGTATCTGTTTGCATTCCGTCCCGGTACCAAATGGTTTTATGATCGCTTTCGGTTAGGGATCTACCTGCGGCCTCATAAAGATCTTGACTTCGCGGGTTGAGGATGGGATGGGCTTGCACTTTTCGAACCGAACTACACCAAAACCGGACTAAGGTGTTTGAGTGTGTGCGCCGTGTGGTCCAAAATAAATATGCTAATTTCTTTATGCACGCGCGAAGTCGGGACGGACTGAACTGATAACGCCATCATAAATGGCGATATAGCCATAGCCATGGAGTCGGATGGGTCTAGTGGAAAAGTTCGGTTTCCTGGGGGCTCTGCTATCAGTATCAGTGCGATACGGTCCGCGGCCAGGAGAAGGTGAAGATTGCCTCCATAACCCACATCGAGTGGTTCGTGGCGTGATAATACGATAAGCATCCCAGTGCTCCGGGGAAGTCCACTAGTCTGGGGTTCAGTCTAACCGAAGACAGTGATCGAAGAAAGTAATGTGACTTGTCAGCCAATACTTGAGTTTAACAATTTCCATGAGTATCTAACTTTATTCAGAACAAGGGTTGCTAAAGAATTCCCGACTTGCTGAGATACTTCAGTCTCACAGCTCTCTTTTATCACCTTTTTCATAACAATTAGTAGGAGTAAATGTAATTTAAAACTTATTAATTAATTTATCTAAGCCAGAATCTTTAAGTGAATCAAAGGCCTACTGACATTTGCCATGTCTATCCTCGTTTCAGAGCCATTTAGCAGTCTGATCGCCAGTTCCTGCAACCACCCTCCACGATGAGATTCCAGCAGCTCCTGCAAGTGCGCAGATTGGCCAGCGCCGGGGCCACCACCTTGATGAGGCGACCCACCACTGGCACCGCACTGGCCACCCACCCCGCCGCCAGCACCACCACCACCACCACCGGCACCACTCCCATCGCAACCACTGTGCGCACAATGGCGGGCAGCGGGGCACCGATTCCGGAGCTCACGGAGGTAAGTGCTCCTTGGTCCTCCCCATTCACCCACTCTTAAGTGGCCAGAGGTAATACCACCACCCCCCCTTTCAGATTACGGACAATGTGAAGCGCGGCAACTTCGCCTCTCTGACCGACAAGGATGTGGTGCACTTCGAGCAGCTCCTGGGCAAGAACTTCGTCCTCACCGAGGACCTCGAGGGATACAATATCTGCTTTCTAAAAAGGATTCGAGGTGAGTTGGGTCCTGAATAAATTTTTTTTTTTTTTTATTTCGCTGGTTCTGGTTCCCGTGTTTCAGATATTAAAGACTTTTAAAATAGGCCCTACTACTTTTGAAATGACTTTATCCTATTCAAATATCTTAAGTTGGAAGCCATTTTACTTCTATTATATACAATTACTTCAAAGTTTTCTGTATTTGCCCAGTAATGGAGCACCCGCTACCCGTTCTTTTTTTGAATCTTTAGAAATAAATTGTCAATACACGAAAACAAGGTCCATCCTTCTGTGGATTGTTAAACAATTTATATAAAAAAAAAAAAAAGTTTTCTGTTTTTCCATGCCAATGATGGCAGAGTGGTCTTAGTAAAGGTCCACTAATCATGAAATTGGGACAAAATTCAACTAATTTGCCATACTAACTAGATTCGCCACGCAATTCCAGGTAACAGCAAGCTGGTTCTGAAGCCCGGCAACACGGCGGAGGTGGCCGCCATCCTGAGGTACTGCAACGAGCGGCGCCTGGCGGTGGTGCCCCAGGGCGGGAACACGGGTCTGGTGGGCGGATCCGTGCCCATCTGCGACGAGATCGTGCTCTCGCTGGCGCGCCTCAACAAGGTGCTGTCCGTGGACGAGGTCACCGGCATCGCCGTCGTGGAGGCGGGCTGCATCCTGGAGAACTTCGACCAGCGGGCCAGGGAGGTGGGTCTGACGGTGCCGCTGGACCTGGGCGCCAAGGCCAGCTGCCACATCGGCGGCAATGTGTCCACCAATGCGGGCGGAGTGCGCGTGGTGCGCTACGGCAACCTGCACGGATCCGTTCTGGGCGTGGAGGCGGTGCTGGCCACCGGCGAGGTCCTGAACCTGATGTCCGACTTCAAGAAGGACAACACCGGCTACCACATGAAGCACCTGTTCATCGGATCCGAGGGCACGCTGGGCGTGGTCACCAAGCTCTCGATGCTCTGCCCCCATTCCTCGCGGGCGGTCAACGTGGCCTTCATCGGCCTGAACTCCTTCGACGATGTGCTGAAGACCTTCGTCAGTGCCAAACGCAATCTGGGCGAGATCCTCAGCTCCTGCGAGCTCATTGACGAGCGGGCCCTGAACACCGCTCTCGAGCAGTTCAAGTTCCTCAAGTGAGTTTGCCATCGACAAGTATTTGAGTACCCCGGCAGAAGTTGTTCATAACTATGGTTCGATATTGGTTAGGCAGTGGGGTAACCTTTTCGATCTACCAAATTTATTGCACTAAATCCCGAAAAAGAATTATTTTGGGAATAACCCAATCGGATTTCCGGTTATATATCTTCATCTATCTAATTTCTTATACTGAATCCCACTAAGTGGACTTAATTCGCCTGAAAAATAATGATTTTGAGAAAAGCCCAATCCGATTGGTTGTTCTATTCTCTTCCATCTATTATATCATTTAATATATAATATCATCTATAATATATGATATCATTTTATAGACATGTGAATATAACCACTTACATCAGGTTGAAACTTCTTTAGGTGTCACACGAGTACCTTTTGCTAGTAGAACATAATAGATTCCTGTTTCCTTTGTGACCGTGACTAATCCCGAGTATTTCCAATTCAGCTCGCCCATTTCGGGCTTCCCCTTCTACATGCTGATCGAGACGTCGGGAAGCAACGGCGACCACGACGAGGAGAAGATCAACCAGTTCATTGGCGACGGCATGGAGCGCGGCGAGATCCAGGATGGCACCGTGACCGGGGATCCGGGGAAGGTGCAGGAGATCTGGAAGATCAGGGAGATGGTGCCGCTGGGCCTGATCGAGAAGAGTTTCTGCTTCAAGTACGACATCTCGCTGCCGCTGCGGGACTTCTACAACATCGTGGACGTGATGCGGGAGCGGTGCGGCTCCCTGGCCACCGTGGTCTGCGGCTATGGCCACCTGGGCGACTCCAACCTGCACCTGAACGTCTCCTGCGAGGAGTTCAACGACGAGATCTACAAGCGGGTGGAGCCCTTCGTCTACGAGTACACCTCCAAGCTGAAGGGCAGCATCAGTGCGGAGCACGGCATCGGGTTCCTGAAGAAGGACTACCTCCACTACTCCAAGGACCCGGTGGCCATCGGCTACATGCGCGACATGAAGAAGCTCCTGGACCCCAACGGCATCCTCAATCCCTACAAGGTGCTCAACTGAAGTCGGATTCCAGTAAATGATAAGTGAAAAGTTGTGTGTTTTATTTTTTTTTTTGTAATTTCCATATGTGTACGCGTAATAAATTGATGCAAAAATAATTTAGAAAATGTCAAGTAGTGTTCTTTGTACTTGTGGAGCTTGAATTCACAGCCTAATAATGATGGAGTATTCTTAAACCATCAATTTTCTTTATCTACTATCTCATTTATACATACATATACGAGTTATCTAGTTAGAGGTATATTTTATATTCTTATAACGAACACCTAACTAATTTTTAAAAATTTAAGTGATACTTAATAAATGCATTTATGGAATAAATCTTTTGAGGTGTATACAATTCAGTAGACTGCATTCTATATATATATCTGTTATACCTGTATAACATTGATAAATGAAAGTACCGTGTATTAGAAACTCTCTTTCGAATTGGTTTAATATCGTGTATACACCCAGTAGTATATTCCATTCAAATCAAAATATAAGCTCTAAACTTGAATAGCAATATTTTTGTAAGAACAAAAAACAGGCATTAGTGGGTTAAGGATCGCTGCGAGTTTGCCGCTCTCCGAAAGCTTTGGCAGTGCAGCTTTTTAACATTTATCGATACTTAACATTTGCGCTGAAACTATCGATCAGCGAACTAACATTTAAAATTTGCCATATATAAATATTGTAAAAAAAATAATGCCGCAAACTGAATGCGCACCTTGCACACTTAACACACAAAACATGAGCGGGTAAGTAAGAGAGGAAATAGACCGTTTTTTTTTCTTGTTTGCAAGATTCTGTTTTCTAACGAATATTGGTTTTTATTTACTTTCTTTATTTTTTATGTTTTCTTTGCAGACAAGCGGACATTGCACTCATCGGCCTGGCCGTCATGGGCCAAAACCTGATCCTCAACATGGACGAGAAGGGATTCGTGGTGTGCGCCTACAACCGCACAGTGGCCAAGGTCAAAGACTTCCTCGCCAACGAGGCCAAAGGCACTAACGTGATTGGCGCCGATTCCCTGAAGGACATGGTGGCTAAGCTGAAAACCCCCCGCAAGGTCATGCTGTTGGTCAAGGGTGAGTTGCTAATCCAAAAAACAACGTTAGAAACAATTAAAACCGAAAGAAAAACACTAAAAACCTGCTGTTGTAAGCGATCGCTCCGCTTTGATTGTGTTAGTGACTCGGTTTTACATGTGTGTGCGCGTGTGAGTGGAAGTCAAAGCAAAGTCATCAAACGATTTTTTTGCGGGTCATATTGCAATGTGCAAATGGGAAGAGAGGATAAACCGGTGAAAGAAAAGGAGAAAGAGAAGTAAAAACAAAAACAACTTTCCAGAGATCTTTGAGCTACGTTTTTAACTCTAAGCTTAGTTGTTGTATTTGGTTAAGCTTAGAGATGGTACTTTTTCAAAAGTCTGAGTTATGAAATGACTAATTTTCCAAGAATGCCATTCAATTTAAGAAACTCGTGTTCCATAATTTTTGGTAAATTTACAGTTTTTTATTCATGTTTGAAGTACATTTTGCTTAATGACTAAAACAAGTTTATAATTTCGGGTATTTTGTACCCAATAAACCTGCCTAACGCTCTGTATTTATAGCTGTAGCTGTAGTGCATTATCCACCTTTTTGGTAGTATCATATTCAAACCCATGGTTCACGCTTTCTTCTCCCAAACTAGCATGTCCAAAATTCCACTCACCTCTAGTTCGTACGTTAGTCGGCGTACCCGGCTTATCTACACCTTCCCATTCCTACGTAGTTCGGTGTTGTTTGCACAAAAGCAACAATAACACGAGCGCAGAGAGAAATCTTTGACATTCATTATAGGTCACACACAATGGGCGATTTCCCAAGGGGATTTCCTCGGATTGGACTAACCGAAATCCATTCTTCTGTCCACATGATCATTTGTCCCGGCGACCTTCCCTGCAAGTTGCCAGGCCAATCCTATTCCAATGATTCATTCTGTCTGCGGATCGCCTTATGCTCACACAGTTTGGGTCATAAATATAGCTATATATATTTAATATATTTTTTTATTCATTTACATTTTTTTTTTGAAAGTTGCGTGACAAGTTGTGTGAACTTTCACGAAGTGGAATTTAGGAGAACAAGGGTAATTGCATATAATTTTTTTTTTAACAATTTCCAAATAACTAATAAAAAGAAATACTATAATTTGTTTAAAATTAGAGAAAAAAGTTCATATACATATGAAATGTTTCACGATATGTTGAGTTTTTAACTAATGGCAAAAAATAATTTGGCTTAGAATTTGATGGTTATGGATGTCATGGATTTCTATGATTATTCATAATCTTGGCTTAATTGATTAGCATTTCAGCTTGGGTCTTAGATTAAAATTTTGACCGCTGGTGTGTCCAACAAGCAAACGACCGCTAGATAGATAGATCAATGCTATCGCCGCCACTCCGACTCGTTGGCCTTATCTGGTTCTGGTTCCAGTGCGCTGGAGAAGTGCTAGGGACGCCTCACGGTGACCTCCAAAGCGAAACAGTGACTTTCCAAAAGCAGCCAACTGACCTTGTCTAATCGCACGCTCTACTTTCTGGTTAAATCGACGATTTCTTCATAAACCAAAGAACTGGCACTCGCAAAAATCGTTTATAAAACGGTTAGGAAATTGCAAAAAGCACCTTTTATAAGAAACGAATTAGTTATTTTGATTTTAGACGTACATATGTTCATATATCATTATATCTTTTAACCAATATTGTTAACATCTTCATTTTACTGTTTGGTGACAATTGAAACTTTTGGAACACATAAGGCAGGTATACAAAAAGATCCTTTCTGTCTTATCAAAGCCCATAATTAAAAATTAATCTAATGGAATTTGTATCGCAGCAAGGGTTCAATTGTATCTATTGTTATATTGTAAGGCTCTACACAAGGGCTCATTTATTGAAATATCGACTATGTCTAATCAAGATTTCCTTTTCAACTCCAGCTGGCAGTGCGGTCGACGACTTCATCCAACAGCTGGTGCCGCTGCTCTCCGCCGGCGATGTGATCATCGATGGCGGTAACTCCGAGTACCAGGACACATCCCGCCGCTGCGATGAGCTGGCCAAGCTGGGCCTGCTCTACGTGGGATCCGGGGTGAGTGGTGGCGAGGAGGGTGCCCGCCACGGACCCTCGCTGATGCCCGGTGGCCACGAGGCCGCCTGGCCCCTCATCCGGCCCATCTTCCAGGCGATCTGCGCCAAGGCCGACGGCGAACCCTGCTGCGAGTGGGTGGGCGACGGAGGAGCGGGCCACTTCGTCAAGATGGTGCACAACGGCATCGAGTACGGTGACATGCAGCTCATCTGCGAGGCCTACCACATCATGCAGAGCCTAGGCCTCTCGGCTGACCAGATGGCCGACGAGTTCGGCAAGTGGAACTCTGCCGAGCTGGACTCCTTCCTCATCGAGATCACGCGCGACATCCTCAAGTACAAGGACGCCAAGGGGCATCTGCTGGAGCGGATTCGCGACACCGCCGGCCAGAAGGGTACGGGCAAGTGGACGGCCATTGCTGCTCTCCAGTACGGTGTGCCGGTGACGCTAATTGGCGAGGCCGTCTTCTCTCGGTGCCTGTCCGCCCTGAAGGACGAGCGCGTCCAGGCCAGCCAGTCGCTGAAGGGACCCTCGACCAAGGCGCAGGTGGCCAACCTGACCAAGTTCTTGGACGACATCAAGCACGCCCTCTACTGCGCCAAGATCGTGTCCTACGCTCAGGGATTCATGCTGATGCGAGAGGCGGCCAGCGAGAACAAGTGGCGGCTCAACTACGGCGGCATTGCGCTGATGTGGCGCGGTGGCTGCATCATTCGCAGCGTCTTCTTGGGCAACATCAAGGATGCGTACACGTCGCAGCCGCAGCTGTCGAACCTGCTGCTGGATGACTTCTTCAAGAAGGCCATCGAACGCGGCCAGGACTCGTGGCGCGAGGTGGTCGCGAACGCCTTCCGCTGGGGCATCCCCGTGCCGGCCCTGTCCACCGCCCTCAGCTTCTACGACGGCTATCGGACGGCCAAGCTGCCCGCCAACCTGCTGCAGGCCCAGCGCGACTATTTCGGAGCCCACACCTACGAGCTGCTCGGCCAGGAGGGCAAGTTCCACCACACCAACTGGACGGGCACTGGCGGCAACGTGTCCGCCAGCACCTACCAGGCGTAGGTCGCTCCAGCTCCTCCTCTTCCCGCTCACACATTCCATGTCATAGGCCCCGGGTGTCTTCCTTTTTTTTTTCTGGAGTACTTTAGTACTTATTTATACCATTAATATATATGTATGTATATATAATTTCATATTTGTTGTTTAACATAACATTAAATTGGTGTTTTTTTTGCTAGCAAATGATTTCGGTTCCCTGGTTTGATGGATGCAAAGTGGCATGTACAGAATCAATGCGTGTGGTGTGTGTTGTGTTGTGTGTGGGTCGAGTCTTTCGAGTTGTGTCTTCATGTGGAGACGGCTCCTGCTCCTGCATCTCCCCCTGCTCCTGCTCCCTCCCTGCTTTGTAGTCTCCTCAGCTCCCGCTCGTTTCTTCCTCAGTCATCGGAGGGCTTCAGGGTCTTCTTGTTCTCTATGACCAGCTTGTCAGCGCTGTACAGGTGCCCGATGATCACCTGTGGGCATTCGAGGGGTTAATAAACTCGACGCAACTGATAAGCGAAAAAAGCGGGTAAAATTATGACTTTCGTTTTTCATTCAGCCAGGTGGTGAACAAGGAGCAACCTTGTTAGGTATACTATTTATCATATAGAAACACAGAAAAAAATAAGATCAAAGGTCATTTCTGTGTCCATAATTCTCTTTTAAAATCTTTAGCTAAAACTAATAGTTATTTATCTTGCATTTGTCAACAAAAACTTATAGGCAGTTAGGAATTTAAGTTTTTAGGTTTATTTAAATGAAAAATATAGATAATAAATTAATGTGAAACTTATATGAGTTACAAACATAAAATATGAGATAGCTGAATAAATATTTGTGATGAATCTGTAGGAAATATAACATATTTTATTATGTTATCAAAACGTGATGTTTGAGTTCTTAACAATCAAGTAGTGTACAACCGGTCATCGTAGATGACAAATGATCGTATAAGAGTTTCTTCTGTATTGTATCAGGGCTGATAGTTAGGTGCGTGTGACCATCTAGATACTTCCCACCGTTGCTGATAAGAGGTGCTGTCAAAACACTCACCTGGCGACGTATCAGCTCCAGATTCTCCTGGCCCGCGACCATCTGCCGATCGATCTCCCCGAAGTCCCGGATGCCCCTGTTGGCGCGGAATGTATCCCTGATTTTGCGTGCAGCGTACATCCTGAAAAGATGGCCGGAAATGTATTGATTCTCCCCGCGATCTGCCTATTTCACCACACTCACCTGAAGTTATAGGAGGGGAGCTTCTCGGATTCACGCAGGAGATTTCTGTATAGTGTGATCGCCTGGCGACGCGTCGACATCCTGATCCTGACCTGGCCAAACGGATCTGAGCAGGAGGGTTAGCTGGAGTTTTGGAGCGCCTTTTAATTGATAAGTGATAACGCCGGAGTTTCGGTGGCCCCGTTTTGTTTCGTTTCGGAAAATCCAATTGGATTGGACCGCCTGATGACATAAAGAATTACATGCGGCTAGCGGGAAAATACCCACTTCCCCGCTGCAAAAATACTAGAAACAGCTGATTGCGGTATTTTCGCAGTCACATGCGCTGGTATTAGAGATGGACCTTATCCGCGCCGCTATCGATAATATGTGTAGTATATATCGATACACATCGCCCACTAAATATCGCTCACCCCTAGTTTCGATAGTGTTTCTCTCCTCTCGTGTAGAAAAACAGAGAAAATACAATTTTTCGTGCATTTTGCCCGTGCAAAACCCGAAAATCGGCCCGCGTCCGCTTGCATTGCACCGAATTCGCAGTGCACTTAACGCGCGAACTGAATTGGTCCCGATTTAGCGGCCCGTAAATCGCGAAATCAAAAATATTCGCAGCAAGAAGAAGAACGGAACGGCAGTAGCAGAGCAGCTATAATTGTCGCTGTTGTTGTTGTGGTTGTTTGTGTCAGTGTTGGTGGTGGTGGTGCGTGTGTTGTTGTTGCTGCCTCTGGGATGATGCTGTGCTGTAAAGTAAAGTAAAGTAAAAGTGGTGGCAAAACCAAAAAGACCGTGTGTGTGCAACGCAAAATACACGCTGCAATTGGCTTGGCGGCCAGGCGGACAATGATAAGAACAATGGTGGTTTAATTTAGGATCCAATAGTCGCAAAAATATCAAACTGTGCTTCGTGCAAAAAATTGCGCCAATAAGCAAAAGCAAACGCAAACATCGTTTGTTTTATTGCATTCCCAACACACACAGGAACGAACGCACGCAGTCGCATACATATGCGTTGCAGCAGCAACAGAGATTTTTTTTGACCACACACACTCACACACACCCACATGCATCCACGCAGCAATTGGAGCACAACAATAACAAAATACGGAAAGAGCAGTCAAATGTTTCACTTGAGGTGAGTTCCTTTAGTTTTGTTTATTAACGATTAGGGAAAATTGCTACAGCAAAGTGCAACAAATTGTTTGAAAATTGGACTTGATTTGATTTGTGATGCGTGTGTGTGTGGAAATTGGAAATCGCTGGGCTGTATGTGTGCGTGTGCGCGCACTATCGTGTGCTCTCGCTCGCACCCAACCAGTACTTACGGGAGCGCGTTTGTTGTGTTTTGCTGTTGCTGCACTTCTCTCTTTGCCTCGGCCAAACAAATCGCTCACTTTTAGTAAAATTCAATAACTGTCCGCAGTGCAAAAAACATGAATTAATAGTTAATGATGCTGGAGAAAGGGGTATATTGTGGTCTATATCCTGCGAAAGTTTCGCCCGCTTAGATTTTCGCATCTTGGCAGGAGACGTTGTGAATTATAAACTTTCAATTGGTATTTACCATGAAACTAGGTTTTCTATTTACTTTACAAAAGTAAAGGTTGCTCTATTAAAGTTTTGACTATCTATTTAATTATTAATATTACTGACATAATACCGAAGCTTATCTTTATATTTATTTGGTCAAATAACTTTTATTTTAAATAGAAATTTTCGAACATGTTTAGCTTTATTTTTTATTTTTAAAGTATTTGAAAGCCCTGCTTACAGTATAAATGCATTTTTTATTATCAAACTTATCCAAATGTTTGCTAAGCTAAGCTTAGGTTTTGCCGCTCACCGTAACTCTTAAAACTGGCCACTAATATGTTCTCCAATTGCAGTGATCTGGTTGCCAAGGATTAGAGCCACCAACAAGGAGTGAGAGGATACGACAAGGAGGAGCCAAGGAACCGCAACCGAAGATGTCGCGCTGGGGCAAGAACATCGTGGTGCCGCTGGACTCGCTCTGCAAGGAGAAGGAGAACACCAACCGGCCCACTGTCGCCCGATCCGTGGGCACCGTGGGCAAATGGGGCAAGATGGGCTTCACCTCCACGCGCACCTACACGCTGTCCGCCCTCCATCCGATGGCCGCGGCAGCGGCGGCGGCTGCAGCGGCCGCCAGTCCCTCCCAGAGTCCCGCCTCCACGCAGGACCACGATCCGAACGACCTGTCCGTTTCGGTGCCGGAGCCGCCGAAGCCGAAGAAGTTCTTCAAATCGAGGAACGCTGCTCCGCCGGAGGTTATAGCGCAGATAATCCAGCAGCTGCCGCATTGCGGGGCCGGTGCATCGCCCATGCGGGATCAGTTCTCCGCGGCGGCAGCGGGTGGTGGACACACACCCACCTCCGGTGGCCACGAGGCGGGCGGACTAAAGCTAAAGCCGGGCAAGGGCGGCAGCTCCGCAGAGCGGAAGCGCAAGTCGCCCAAGAAGAAAGCAGCCGCAGCGCAAGGAGCAGCAGCTACGAGCACGCCCACGACGCCTGGTGCGTTCTACGGCGCCTCCGATCGGGATGGCGATGGGCTGAGTGATCCCGCCTCGGAGCAGCCGGAGCCGTCCAGTGCGTCGGGCAAACAGAAGAAGGAGAAGAAGCCGAAGGAGGAGAAGAAGCTGAAGCCGGAGGCACCGCCCTCTCGGGTTCTGGGCCGCGCCCGCAAGGCCGTCAACTATTGCGAAGTGGACGAGGACGAGCGCTATCCCACGCCCACCAAGGATCTGATCATTCCCAAGGCGACTCGCCAGCCGGCTGAAGGGGCGGCCACAGCAACAGCAGCCGCCACCTCCTCGTCGGAAGCCTTCATCAGCTCCACGTTCGGCAGTCCGGGATCGGAGCCGTCGTTACCACCGCCCACGTCCGCGCCCAGCACATCCGCGTCATCTACGACAACCCAGTTGCCCTCCGCGTCGGGCGGCGCGTCGAATCCTCCAAGCGCCTCCCGCACGCCGGAACATCCCCCTATCGTTCTTCGCATTTCCAAGGTGAGTGGCGAAATCTTTTCGGGACATGGTAATATTAAGATCTGTTGGAAACAACATAGGTTGAGTTAGGTTGCCCATATCCTTCATATTAGTTATTCAAATTTAGTACATGTATCTGTATCTTCTTGTGATAAAAATATCTTAAAGATCCAGTAGCTTGAGACAGGTTTCCAATCGTTTTAAAATAAAGGATTTCTGGGTAGAATTGAGTTATGTGTGTAATCTTACAAATCTTCCGGTTTAGGTAAATCTTTTTTAGATCCTTGAACTTTTCATTTAACTTCAGATTCTTCACAAAATCTTGGGGTCCTATATTTAAAAAAAAAAATCGAAACGTATTTGATTTGTTAATTTTTTAATCACTCCCCATAAGAAACTAATTGTTATAGAAATATTATGACGATCAGATTTAGCGGAAAAAATGTACATATATTAAAACATATTTTAGCTATCTTATCTCAGGATATGTAAATTCGAATTCAATTTGAATTACTTTCTCACCACATAAGTGAGTGCCCCTGCTTTTTCTTGCATTTCTTTTAAACCCACATTTCACCACTCTCACTCCTTCTCACTCTTGCTCGGTACATTTCACCCAGCGAATCGAGCAATTATCCAACTCCAACAATTAGTCGAGTACCCCGAACGCGATCGCTCTCTCCACCGCCATCTCTTACTTCTCACACTCTCCCAGCCACTCTCTCCCAGGTGCTTCTTCTCCCTTTCCCTGCCTTCTCTGCCATGTGTGGGAAAGGGAAAGCAGCGCAGCGCGCGAAGCGGTGTTAAATTACGCGCGCTTTTACATGGCAAAACCAACGGAATTGGAGTCTCTCTCCCAAGTTGTTGGTGTTTTGTTTTGCGCCTCTCTGTTGCTTCTTGTTCCGCATTTATCGGTGGCTTCTTGCCCAGTTCGGTTCAGTTGGAGTGCTAATTATCGGGCACGGCGATACAGAGGTCCCCCTTTTCGATTTGCCAGATCAGCTAGAAGTAAGAAGCCCCCAAATCAGTGCATTCAAGTAGAAGTTCTCAGCTAATCTCGCACTTTCTGCATTTCCAGGGCACTTCACGCTTGGTCAGCACGGATAGCGAGGAGCCGCCGAGCAGTTCGCCCGCAGCTCACCAGAACCCACACAACCTGCTTCCGGTGTCGGAAGAGGAGCCAGCGGAGCGGACCGGAGACGAAACAGTTCCTGCAAGTACGCCAAAAATCACAGTGAAGCCACTGAGGCCGCCGCCAGTAGCAGATTTGGCGGAGGCATCATCAGCGGCAGTGGGAGGAGCAGCAGGCGATTCCTTCGAGGAACGCAAGTCACTGGACGCCAACGAGGACGAGGAGGACGAAGAAGAGGAGGAGGACGAAGAGGAGGAACCGCCGGAGATAAACTACTGCACAGTAAAGATATCACCGGACAAACCGCCCAAGGAGCGGCTTAAGCTGATTATCAAGACGGACGTGATCCGCAACGCCATCGCCAAAGCCGCTGCAGCAGCGGAGTCCCGCAGCGAGAAGAAGTCCAAGAGCAAGAAGCACAAGCACAAGCAGCTATTGGCCGCGGGATCTGTAGCCGCCCCAGCCCCTGGAGTCAATCCCGCCGAGCCCAACTCTGAGTTTAAGACGCCCTCACCTCATTTGGCCTTCAGCGAGGCCAACAGTCAGCAAGCACAGCATCCGCCATCCCAACACCATCAACCACTGCATCCGCAGCGAGTCTCCACCGTCATATCGCCCACCACTAGGTCCGATCACGACTTCGACTCACAGTCCTCGGTGCTGGGCAGCATCTCCTCCAAGGGCAACAGCACTCCACAGCTCTTGGCGCAGGCCGTCCAGGAGGACAGCTGTGTGATCCGCAGCCGGGGATCCAGTGTGATCACCAGTGATCTGGAGACGAGCCAGCACTCCTCGCTGGTGGCCCCTCCCTCGGACATTGAGTCGCGACTGGAGTCCATGATGATGACCATCGATGGAGTCGGTACGGGAGCAGCAGCTGTGGTGCCGGAGACGCCGCTGCAGGAGGACATATTGGCTGTGCTGCGGGGCGAAGTGCCACGGCTAAATGGCAATGCAGATCCTGCTCCAAACGAGGAGGCTGATCAACAGCAGCAGCAGCCGAAGAGAGCCACGCGTGGCAGGGGCAGGAAGGCCAATAACAACGTAGAAGTACCTCCTCCGGCCACGGAGACCAGAACCCGCGGCAGAGCCAAAGGAGCAGATGCGGCTGCGACTGCGGCTGCCATTTCGCCTCCAGCGCCCAAGCGAAGCACACGAGGCACTCGAGGCTCCAGAAAAACCGAGCAGGAAGTGGACATGGAAGTGGACGAACCTGCGGCGGCGGCGCCGGCGATCGAGGAGCAGCTGGAACATGCTGCACCTCCGCCGCGAAGAGGACGCATGGCTGCCGCCCGCGCCAATAACAATAATTCGGCCAGCGTCAACAACAACATCAACAAGATAGCCGCCAGTCTGTCCGCCAAAGCCGAGGCCAGTCGCCTGGTGGAGGGCGGAGCAGCGGGTGGAGCACCTCGTAGCTATGGCCGGAAACGAAAGAACCAGCAGGTGACGCAAGTGCTGCAGCAGGAGCAGGCGCCCGAAGAAGAGGAAACTCCCGAGGGCGAGGAGGAGCAGCCCACGCCCGCCAAGATTCCGCACACGGATCACAGGGAACAATCGCCGGACCACGATCCGGATCCTGATCCCGACGAGCTCTCGAACAACTCAAACAACTCGTCGCTGCAGCACGACGGATCCTCCTCTTCGCCCCCGCCGCGCGATTTCAAGTTCAAGGACAAGTTTAAGCGAACGCTCACCTTGGATTCCCAGGGAGCGGCTAACGCGGGAGCGGGAGGAGCAGCTGCAGCAGGAGCAGGACCAGGACCAGCGGAGCCCTCTGGCGAACAGCGAGGCGCCGTCAAGCTGGTCATCTCCAAGAAGAAAGGCAGCATCTTCAAAAGCCGCGCCCTGGTGCCCTCCGATCAAGCGGAGCAGGCGACAGTGGCCAAACGGCATCTGTACAAGCACAGCTGGGATGCGGCACTGGAGGCGAATGGCGGGGGAACCGGCAGCGATGCCAGCAATGCCTCGGCATCAGGAGCAGGCGTCGCCGGGGCCAAGGACCATCTGCTGCATCATTTGGCGGCGGGCAAGTCCGATGGCGATTTCGGCGACAGTCCCTCGTCGAACAACAACGGCTCCTCCAGTGCGTGCAGCAGTGCGTCCACGTTGCGCGGCGACAGTCCGGCGCTCGGGAAGATCTCGCGACTAGCGGGGAAACAGGGCGTGCCTGCCACCTCCACGAGTGTCGATGCCTTTGACCTGGATCTGGAACCCATACCCGGCGAACTGGACCTAGAGCGCAGTGCAGCGGGAGCAGCGTTCGGCGGAACGGGTGGAGCAGCAGGCGGAGGATTAGCGACAGGCGGCGGGGGACCCATTCGCGTCGATCGCAAAACCAAGGACTACTACACGGTGGTGCGTAACGTGAAGACGGCCCATCAGATTCAGGAAATCGGAGAGTACCAGGAAATGGACGACGACGTCGAGTATATCCTGGACGCACTGCAGCCGCACAATCCACCTGCGACGCGCTGCCTCTCCGCCCTGCAACTGGCCGCCAAGTGCATGATGCCCTCCTTCCGGATGCATGTGCGTGCGCACGGCGTGGTCACAAAGTTCTTCAAGGTGAGTCCTTTCTGTTTACTTAATTGTGGCCATGTGAGACCATTAATTCTCGATTATTTATTTAAGATATTTAACTCCACACACCTTATTTTGTGCACCGCTTTGCAATTTATTGATTATTTATTTTACATGATCGAATTTAAGCTTATCAGTGTTTATAAATCAGCGGTTGAGCTACGTATGTTTTGACAGGTTGCATGTTATTGGGTATTAAATGACTGCATATACGTACAACACTAGTCAAAATCGAATACTTGTGTTTATAACTTCATAAATGGGGGGTTTCAGGTTTATAATGGTGTCGTGTTTCACTTTAAATCAATGATTTTTTAATAAATAATGCTAAAGTCATCATTACAGTCTTGGATATATTATTCATAGTTTGAAATAAAAAGCAATAAATACTATATGCTAGTATGATCAGACTTCATTTAAGTAATTGAAATCATTTTTATTTAAACGAATGCTAAGTGAAATATATCTAAGAATATTTTAGCAAATATAAGTCATTTGCTTAAGTCTAGAGTACACAGCTAAATCTCTATAACCCTTAGGCACTATCCGACGCCAACAAAGACCTCAGCCTGGGTCTGTGCACCTCGGCCATTATGTACATCCTCTCCCAGGAGGGCCTCAACATGGACCTCGATCGCGACTCCCTGGAGCTGATGATTAACCTCCTCGAGGCGGACGGTGTGGGTGGCGGCACGGAGAGTGGACACCCGGATCGGGCGGGCTACGACCGCAACAAGCAGAAGGTGCGGGAGCTGTGCGAGGAGATCAAGGCGCAGGGCAAGGGTACGCATCTCAATGTCGATTCCCTGACCGTGGGCACGCTGGCAATGGAAACCCTGCTCTCCCTGACGTCCAAACGGGCAGGCGAGTGGTTCAAGGTGGATCTGCGCAAGCTGGGCGGTCTGGAGCACATCATCAAGACCATCTCGGATTTCTGCAGACCAGTGATTACCTGCGACACGGAGATCCACTGGCAACCGGCGCTGCTGGACAACATGCAAACGGTGGCGCGATGTCTGCGAGTACTCGAAAATGTGACGCAGCACAACGAGGCGAACCAGCGCTACATGCTCACCTTTGGCCAGGGAAAAGCGGTCGAGACGCTCTGCCAACTGTACCGCCTGTGCAGCCGACAACTAATGCTGCATCCCTCGGTGGACTGCGCTGGCAGCAACAAGGAACATCCGGGCGTGGCCATGCGGGAGCTGCTGGTGCCGGTGCTCAAGGTGATGATCAACCTGACGCACACGTTCAACGAGGCGCAGCCATCGCTGGGCGCCGAGTTGCTCGGCCAGCGGGGCGATGTGGTGGAGACGAGCTTCCGGCTGCTGCTTCTCTCGGCGAACTACATTCCCGACCACTGTGTCTTCGAGCTGAGTATTCTGGTGAGTGTCCAATAGTCCATAGCTTTTCCCTTCTAGTTTCTTATTTGTGTTTTCCTGTAATAGGTTCTCACCCTGCTTATTAACCTGTGTATGCACACGCTGCCCAATCGGGCTGCGCTTATGCAAGCTACCGCTCCGGCGGAGTACGTGGCGGACAATCCGCCGGCACAGGGAACTGTGAGTGCACTGCAAGCTCTGCTCGAGTACTTCTACAAGTGCGAAGAACTGGCCAGGTATGACAAAACGATATTCCCAGGTATTTGGCATGGTTAATGAATGGTTTTCTCTCCCCAACCCGCAGATTGGTCGAGAAGAACACGGACGCCTTCCTCGAGAGCAACGAGAAGGGCAAGAAGAAACAAGAAGAAGTGGAGGAGACAGTCAACAATCGTGAGTAATCGGCCGAATAATAAACTGTGCTCCTTGCTAATAAGCTGCTGCTTCTACCCCACAGTTCTGCAACGCGCCGGTCATCATATGGAGCACACGCTGAAGGGCAGTTATGCGGCCATCCTGGTGGGCAATTTGATCGCGGACAATGAGCGGTTCGAGGCGCTGGTGCGGCGCCAGCTGCGAGGACAAAGCTTCAAGGAGATTATCGGCGTGCTGGAGAAGTACCACACATTCATGAACCTGACCTCCAGCGTGAGTTTTGCATTGGTTTCTAATATATATTCTTAATTTTTAGACAGGTTAAATCGATAACTTGACCCCTAACTATGATAAACTCCATGACCCTTCTAACTGTTTAACGCTCTCTCCCGTTCTCATCAGTTGGAGGCAGCCTTTGTGGCGCACATGAAGTCCACGAAACGCATCATCGACAACTTCAAGAAGCGTGACTACATCTACGAGCACTCGGATGACCACGACAATACCCTGCCTCTAAATCTGGAGACGACGGCGCAAGTGTTGGCCGTGGAAACAGAGACGGCGCATGCTGCTGCCTCGTGCTCATCCACATCCGCCTCCGCTTCCTCATCCACATCGCCCACAGGATCGACGAGGGTGACGCGGGTGTACAAGACGTACAGTAGCCACAGATAATCGGACTCGGAATCGGGAACGGAATCAGAATCGGAATCGGAAAGCCATCGCCATTGTCGTTAACCACACCGAAAGCCTGCCACCAAAATAAAATTCTGTTGTTTGTGATTATGTAATTTGTTTATGTGTTGATATAGCAACCCCTAAATGTATGTGTATAGTCTGTAATGCACCTAGTTTCAGTCAGCTGTATCCCCACGTATATATATATTTATATATCGAAGTATATAGCTAAGAGCGATAGGATACAATGCGATCTGATCTGTTTCTGCGTTTGTATTAACCCAAAGTGATAGCGAATTCGTGAGCATGCTCTGCGTTTTAACTAAGGAAAATGATAAGGATTGACGAAATGAAAACGTGAAAGCAACACCCCGGACAACACAAAGATCCAAATCCCCTACTGATATCTGTACGTTATATAGTCATAAGCAATATTAGCAGCTAAACGTCGGCTTACCCTTACAAACACACACACACACCCATGTAAATATTGTTTAATCAGCGATTTTATCGGACGCGTCTTAGGTTTATTTCGAATGTGTTTTTTACCTATTCTTACCTTATATATTAAACCTTTTTTTTTATTCGTAAACTTAATGTAAATGCTCTCAATCTCAACAACACTGCAGGAGAAAGAGCGAGAGCGGTAGACAGAAGTGTAAAGAGAGAAATATCTAGATTCGATGAGGAAAATAAAGTTATTTTATTGCCTAAACTTAAGCTAAAGAAACTCTACTTATAATACTAAAACTGATCAATAAATATATATATATATGGATATATGTGTACGTTTACAACCACAAAAATGTCATATTTAGGCTACAAAAATCAGATTTAAAAAGCAAGCGCGTGCGAGAAAGAAACAATTTCGGGAACAAAATATATATTTATTTTGTGTTTTCAACGAGTACATATTGTATTGTTCTTGCAGAAAAAACAAACAGAAATAAAACTAAAATTGAAAAAGAAAAATATACTGACAAGTTGTATTATTTTGGAGGATACAATGCTGTTTCGATTTCTATTTTCCTCCCTATTTCGTTAAATTCGTTTATTTTGCGAACAAAAAAAGTCATTAGTCAAAATTATCTGAAAAACAGCGTTAAAAAACTGTGAAAATATATGTTTTATCTATTATTTCCGAAATATAAGCTATGTAAATCCAACATTATTGATTTTAAAAGAAATCATATTCTTCTCTTTTTTTCGAAAACGAAATAGTTTTCAAAAAAAGGGACGCAAAGCTTTTCTGGTTTATTAATTGTGGAAGTTTTCAAGCTTTTCAATATTCCGCCATTTTAATGACTTTTTAAATATCGATAAGTCGACACAATTCTGCAGATAATATATGTTAGTTTAAGTGTGACCATGTCATGAGCGAGGAAAATTCAAAATCAGAATTAATGAAACTAAATCCGTTTTCTATATACATGCATATATTTCCCATAATTTCAATTTAGTTTATGTACAAATGGAACAAGAAGGATGTGAGTGGATCAGTAGACCCGCTCCCGCAACTTGAACATCAACGGGTCCTTCGTGCGCAGGATGAGCTCGGCGATCAGGACGGGCGGCTCCGAGGTGTCGCCCACAAAGTCCACCTCGTAGTGCCTCAACACATTCGCCACGATGGCCTTGATCTCCAGCATGGCGAACTTCTGGCCAATGCAGTTGCGGGGTCCTGCCGAGAACGGGATGTACGCGTACGGGTTGAGCTTCTCGGCGGTGGTGACCACATCGAATCGCTCCGGCTTGAAGCTGTTGGGCTCACTGAAGAGCTCCTCCCGCCTGCCCAGATACAGTGGTGAGATGCCGATGTTCGTGCCCGCTGGAATCAGTTTTCCATCTGAATGGGAGAAAGAAATTTTGAACACAGATTTTTAGAGAATTAAACCACAAGCTTTTAAAGGTATACCATTTCCAAATCCGATTTCTGTGAGAAAAGTTATGGCCTTAAAAGTACAGATTTTGGGTCACTTTTCGGTAAAGCCATTTTTTGAAAATTTCGAAAGGGGTTACCTCATAAAAAATTACGAAAAATCGATCGAAAAATTAAAAACTAAATTTTAAACACAGATTTTTAGGGAATTACACCACAAGCCTTTAAAGGTATACCATTTCGAAATCCGATTTCTGTGAGAAAAGTTATGGCCTTTAAAGTACAGGTTTTGGGTAACTTTCGGAAAAGCTATTTTTCAAAAAATAATTTTCCTTTCTCATTACTCACTTATCTCGCAGTCCTCGAGCACCTTGCGACCCAGCAGAGGAACGGAGGGGTACATCCTGAGGGTCTCCTTGACGCACAGATCGACGTAGCTCAGCTTGTTCAGCAGCTCGTAGGTGACCGGCGTGCCCTTGTCCTGGCCCACCACGGATCGGATCTCCTCGAAGCACTTCCTCTGCGCCTCCGGATGGGTGGCTATGTTGTAGAAGAAGAACATCAGGGCCGAGGAGGTGGTGTCGTGGCCCTCGAACATGAAGGTGTCCACCTCCTCGCGGATGTCCAGATTGGTCAGTGGCCGCTCGTCGATGGTCGACTGCAGGAGGATGTCCAGGAAGGCCATCTTGCGCTTGGCGCCCACATCCGCGTCCTCCCTGCTGCTCTCCTGGCTGCCACCCCCGCGGAGGATCTCCTCCCGCCGCTGCACGATGATCCGCTCCGTGAACTGGTGCAGCACATCCAGCGCCTTCTTCTCCGCCCTCGCCAGCGGGGTCAGCATGTAGGTGAGGTCGAAGCGGTACAGGATGTTGAACATCCGCTTGTGCAGCACCATCGATATGGTCTTCACCGCCTGGACGTACTCGGAGTCCACGTTGGTCTGGGCATTGAGGGACACACCCATGGCAGTTTCTGGAAAGGAAGCAAGAACGCTATTAGAACAGGCATCTAAAACTGAGAACCGATTGCCAATCAGTAGGAGTGTTGAGAAAGCAAAGTTTTCCAGACATAAAATAAATCCAATTCCATTTCAGTAGCTCAACGCAATCCTACCGCAGATCGTGTCCATGGTGCAGAGATTGATCCAGTCGTAGAGGCTGAAGCCAGAATCGCCGTGCTTCAGGCGATCCCGCTCCATGTTGCCGAGCAGTTCCCGCGAACCCTTCTCGAAGACCTCGACGAACTGGTCGAGGATCTTGAAGTGGAAGGCGGGCGTGATGATCTTGCGCCGCTTGTGCCACTTGCGACCGCGGCTGACGAGCAGGCCCTCCTTGAGCCAGGGCTCCAATGCCTTGTACTCGCCGGCCTTGTCGTTGAACCGCAGGGTGCCCAGGACCACCTCCACGTCCTTGGGGT
Organism: Drosophila rhopaloa; assembly: GCF_018152115.1. Lineage (NCBI taxonomy): Eukaryota > Metazoa > Arthropoda > Insecta > Diptera > Drosophilidae > Drosophila > Drosophila rhopaloa. Next base: position 25,285,224 of record NW_025335123.1, on the reverse strand, counting down.
CGCCCATCAGCACGTTCAGCTCCGGTCCCAGCCAGACCTTGAGCACCTGGTCCTTGGAGTAGGTGTCCATGAACTCGAATATCTTCTTCACCAGCTCGTGCGGCGGCTTGCCGATGAAGTGGTGGCCATGACCCACCAAGGGAAGGGACGGCGGACCCGGCATGTAGCTGATCAGGTCTATCAGCCGCTTGAACTTCAGCTGGTAGATCAGCAGGCCCGCGAATAGGGCGCTGGCCAGGATTGCGCCTACGATCAGGAACATAGTGCTGCTGGTGGTCTCTATGAATATGTGTGTGTGTGGTTCCCCCAATCAGTCTCCACGTATTGGCAACGGAGGAACAACTGATCCGGCAACAAACCTTTCATAAACTTGAGATCGGACTCGGCCCAAACCATTGATAATCCACCCTAAGATACACTGCGAACAAAAGGCCCTGACTTGATAAGGTTTCTTACACATACTTTAAAACTACAGAGGTGCACTTTAGGTTTAGCACTATTGGTTAAGAACTTAAATGGTTGAAATATATTTTGGGTTATGCTCAGTTTTTCATAAGATCTTAAAATGTTACATACTTTTAATTCTGTATTTTTTGGACTTATTTGTTTTTTTTTTAATCTTTAGAAATAATTTGTCAATACACGAAAACAAAGTCCATCCTTGTGTGGCGTGTTCAACAATCTATAAAAAAAAAAAAAAATTGTTCTTTTCTCCAGTTTTATTTTGAGTGCCCCACCTTTCCTCAGTGTAGTTAATGCTAATCGCCCTGGGAATATCTTATCGTGCTGTCGAATGACTGCTAACTACCGAAATAGTAGGCTATCCCCGATATCTTATCGCAGTTGGTAGCCGTATTTAGTGTGTGTTTTATGGCGGTGAGTTGGATTTGAACATTGGCCCAATGTTTTCAATAAGTGCTCCCCTCCGGATTTTTCGATTATATTCCGGCCACTCAGAGATAAAGGAAACTAATAAAAGTAAAAGGTTTTGGACTCTCGATTTGGAATTGCCATTTGGTCTCTATCAAAATAATATTGTTGATCACAAACACTGTCGATGTGTAAAATCTTTCTTAATTTATTAGTTATTATATTTTGATATCAATGTTTCAGGGATAATGAACAATACTCTTTACTTTCATTCTTTCTTGACTTTTAATTGACAAATCATAAATGGAGCCATCTTAGGGGCCTATTTTTGAATATATATCCTAATATTTTTTTTAAAATTTTTGATCCGCAATTTGTTTAGCCAAGATCAGTGTACTCACCGCAGATGGCATCCAGTGTACAGAGGTTGATGGCCTCGCCCAGGTTGATCCTTTCCTGGCCGCTGCTCCTCCTGGACTTCAGTTCCTCGACGAGTCGCAGCGATTGTCTGTCGAAGATCTCCACGTACTGCTCCAGAATCCGGAAGTGGAAGGCCGGGGTGATGATCTTGCGCCGGCGGTGCCACTTGCGTCCGTTGCTGACCAGCAGTCCCTCGTTCAGCCAGCGGCCCAGGAAGGAGTACTCCTCCGACTTGGTCAGCAGGTGGGTGCTGCCCAGAACGCGTTCCACGTCGCGCGGGTTGAAGAGCATGACGCTGTAGGATGGGCCCAGGAAGAGGCCGAAGGTGTCGCCGTGCTTCTCCGCCAGCTCGCCCATCCGGAGGCAGGCTTCCGCCGGAGAGAGGCCCAGGAAGAGGTGGGCGTTGCCCAGCAGGGGCAGGGGCAAGGGCCCCGGAATGGTCCTCATGTTCCGCACGAATCGCCACATCTCCAGGGCGAGGATCAGCAGGACCAGGACGAGGGCGAGCAGGAGCCACATTTTCGGGACTGACCACTCCAACGCAGGCGACGATACCAACTGCTTGGGCTCCCCGGCTCTCAGCACCTGATAACCCAAGATGATGCTCCCTATCAGCAGCTCGAAATAGTGATGAAAATTTGGCATTATCTGTTCTCCAAGTCAGAAATGCGCAGTGATTTGAAAGTGATTTAAATTATATTATGGAAAAGTGGGGTATAAACTAATTTCATTATATTTTTGTTGATTGATTATTATTTTAATTGGGTTTTTGTTGGTCTGCCCTTTCTTATATATTATGTAGGTGTAATGATATTTAATAACTAATAATTTAAATATATCTTATTCAATATTTGTTTTTTTTTTTGTAACATAAAATAAATATAGTACTTCCATGTACATATAGTACTACCCATGTTTTATTTATTACGACCTTAACCTTACATACCCGTTTTATTAAGTTGAATAACTCCAGGCTATTAGTACATTTTAAATCTGTAATGTTTTCCAAATATTAATTTTTAAAGTAATTCTATATTTTGGACCTTGCACCCATTTTGCACTCGGGAATCTTTCGAGATGTCACAGTCTAATTTGCGATTCCCCGAGTCATCCTTAGTTGGCATAAGGAAAGCGGGAAGGGTCACCATGTCGGGCTGACAGATTGGCAATTCTGGGAGATAAAGAAACCCATCTTCCGATCGGAAGAGAGCGAATTCCGACGGAGATTTCTCAATTTCTGGCTGGCGAATTGATTGTGAGTGAGTAGATGGATGGCGGGTAAACAATGGCATTCCAGCGATAGTTGTTGTTTACATTTCGGCGGGGACGGGGGCGAGCACCTGACCGCAACTCATCCTGCTCCACTTCCACCCGACGTCACACTGGCCACATGGCCGGTCTATTTTGGGCCAGGTGCTCTATATTTAGGCCATCCCACTCACATCCCAGCGCCGGCAGACAAACAACGATGACGAAGTCGCGAACTTGAAATGGATTTCTCCGCGAATTTCGATGGGGATTGGCATTTGGATAGAGCCGTCCCAAAATGACATGAAAAATTGAGTGAAATAAACTTTGCTGTATGTCTTAATTCATTTAGTGTGAATCTAAATTTTAGTTGGACAACTCTTCTAAAAATATTCATCTAAATACTTCACAATTTAATGTTAATAGCTCAGCTATTTTAGGACTACAATTTTAAGTACCCTCTCTTTTTTTCAAGTGTGAAATCATTCCGATTTTCTTAAACTGCGTCCCATTATTGCCTTTAATTACACAGGCCATAGAATTGAAAATAAAAACATAAAATTGCAATCAAAGTCTCTGAATTACTTCCCTATTTGGCTAAGTAAAACCCCTATTTTCCCCGATCTTTTCAGCACTTCTAACCTTAATGGCCTTTAAAATGCAGATGTTTATGCAGCTGCGAATTTGAATATTTTTATATGAGTATGAGCATTTGCGCTGCACACGAGCACAAAATAGAAATTCCCCTTTGGCAGCCCACAGTTGACTCATTTCGCAGCCACATCCGAATCTGAATCTGAATCCGCATCAGAAGCCGAATCCCAATCAAAAAACACATGCACATTCGCCCACTGCGTACTAGATATAGATATATATATATATATGAATAGGAGGAGGGAATATATAGTATTTATCGGCGGCTACAACAATGGCAACAACAGGCGTCCTTCGACCATGCCAAATTCCAAAATTCTTGCGTCGCCGCTCGTCGGTCGTCGACATCGACGTCACTTTATCTCGAAGATCCTCCTGCCGATACCCCCCTCCCTCCCCCACACACATAAAAAAAAAGAAGGCGGAACGTAAATATTTACACATGTCTTACAAGTGCTGGCGATTTCTCGATGTCGGATATATAGCCATATAGCTTGTGGGGATCTCGATGTGCGTTGGAATTTCATTGGCATTTCCATTTTTCGTTTTGTTTCCAATTTTGTTCAATTTAACATTGCGCATCGCTCCCCAGTCGACAGTTCAATGAGGTGCCCAGAGGGTCGTAGTCAGGATTCTTTCAGAGGGGGTTCCACTTGAAGACAGGGGGTCTGACAACAAATATTTAGGTTGATTAATAACTTAAATATTTATTGACCTCTTTAATCCAGGTTTCGAGGTGGAATGGGTGTTAGTTTAACTTTTTTAATTTTATTAATTTATTTTTTTAGATAATAGTACCCATAACTTGATCAAATAATGGACGATTTTTAAGTAGTATAACCTTAGAAGTTTCCCAATTAATTGGCACCGAAAGATTTAATTATTTTTTAATTTTAAATATATTTGAAAAGCAAAACTACCGTTATTATAAGGTTTGAGGTTCTGTTAATAAAATAACAGTTAATAAGGTTCTGTTAATAAAATAACTACCGTTATTACAAAGCTTGGGGTTCTCTTAATAAAAAAACTTTTTCGTTTCAGTTTCCCCCACTGGAAATCCCGGCTACGGATCTGGTTCGGATCCCCGATCTTGGCGCACTTCACAGCGAAGTGCAGCGGATAGATGGACACGGAGCGACCTCAACTCTGGAGAGCACTACATCATAACAATAAAAATAATAGCAATTTGGCAGTGGCGCACAATTTGCGTCAACGGCACTTGCCTACTTGGCATCTAGTACTCACATAGAATACGCCATATACCACAAGTCCATGCCGTGCAGATATATTATACGATCGGTCAGAAAAACAAAAACATTATTTAAGAATTAAAAAACAAATATAGCCCAAAAATAGTATGGCTTCCTTCATTAAATTGTTCACATTGCAAGTAATACTTTTATTTAAATCCCCTTTTTATTAAAATGTTTTAATACGCTGCTATTATTTCGACCTTTGCTGTTAATTGGTGAGCACAATGCGGGCCAAGTGCCTGTTTATATATAGAGCAAAGGATGAGCCATCATATCGTTCGTCTTCTGCGCCACAATGCATGCCCGTACTAATAATACAGCATAATAACAATAATAAAACATATGAATAAGCAGACGCCGCGTATGCGCAATTTTCCGTTGCCCGCATTACGTATACGCCACCGATCTGAAATAAATAAACCAAACGAACAGCGGCAATCGCTGGCCAAATAAGGCAATATCCGTTATGCAGCGCAATTACTTAACCAGGCCAACAATTAAATATTAGCAAATCCGTTTTATCTCGTCGAAAGTGACATCGCCCCACGAAACTCGGGATGAATCATCCCGCATCCCGAATATAGTGGCTCGTTTTGACGTTTCACTTGGCTATTTTCACAGATAAATACAACTAATTGTTTGAATTACACATTATGTCGCTTTGCTGACGAATTCCCAGCTGAGGGGATCGCAAATGCAAATGATTCAAAGTGTCTCGTTTTTCAGAGGTTTTCAGGCACTTGGTAACAGGGATTAAAGGGTTACTAAAAATATACATAAATACTTGTTTTACATTTCGAAACAAATTAATAAGTTAGCCTACAAATCTATTCAGATTAGTTTGTAAGGAGCAAATAAATAAAGAAGATTATTTATAGTTTGAGCCTATATGAAAATAGGATTCCATTCAATCGATCAATGATCAATTTGTTTTGAACGAATGTTTATGAGCCAAAAAATACGACGCAAATCGCAAAAGAAAAATTAATGGAAAAATTATTATGGGCCAAGTGCGGCAATCCATATTATGTTCTTGAAACTTGGAGATTGCAGTGGCAATTGGCATTTGACTTTGCATTACTGAGGGACAAACAGTGCTGACAGCATGCTGGCAGATCTATCAAACAATTTATGCTAACCATTTGGCGATTATTTAGTCTTCGGTCTTTTAGTCTTCTGGTTTCCTTTGGCCGCAACAGGAAATTGCTCAGGCGAACGCATTTTCATTCATGAGTTGATTTTATTTATGTGCTGGCCGCTGCCAAAGCAGGCACCCCGATGTTGGTGGCCACTACAGTACATAGCCAACGGAAGGCCCCGACTCGCCACGCCCCCTCCGCCCACACACGTGCATTATAGTGTATAATATGTATATAATTGCCACCGAAATCGCATCGCCATGCACTTGTGGCTGTCAGCCAAACATGCAACAATAACAAGCGAGTGCTGCAGTGCCACCCATTCCAAGGAAGTGATGGACGCGGGGATACTTATCCATCCATCAGAAGGTAAAAGTTGGAGTCGGAATAGGGTGTGGCATTACTAGTTCTCCATTTAAAATCCTTCTAATTAGGAAACGCGTTCTAAGACTTAAGACTCCCCTTCTTACATTATAATATCGATTTATAATTTAAAACAACAATATTAATATTTCTATGATTCTATTCAAAATCATATGTATTTTAAGAAATATAATTACTATATTTTCGGTACATGTTAAAGTTTTTACATTTAAATACCAACTAGCTTCTTAACTAGTGTTTAATCAACATATTTACCTTCTATATTTTTAAAAGCTTCAGTAAATTAGAGATATTTGTGTACAATGGTGGCTATTTTAAACGTATTAGTAAGCTATGTTTTTTGTTATTGAAAAAGGAAGTCCGGTTATATCCCGACCCAGGGCCCAATATACCCCCATAAACCCATCATTGAATGCAAACAATGCAGTCGAATTTGTTTAATTAGCGGAATAAACTCGTATATTAGAGATTGGCGGGCCGAGTGGACCAAGTCCAAATCCGAATCCGAATCCCAACTGACAAGCCAAGGCAGCTGGGCACGCGCATTTTGGTGGGTTCTTTGACTGTGCGCCTCTGAGATCCTGGTATCCTCCGATTCGAGATCCGAGATTCAAGATTCGAGATTCAGGATTTGAGATCCGAAAGCCGCGTTTCCTGCTGTTTTCGGGTAGGGATTTTTGAACGGCATCCAAAAAGCCCAGCGACGATCAGCGCGTTACGTGAACCCCCGATCGAAACGCGACCCAACCATCAGCATACCGTTAGATGGTCGGTCTATTTCGGGTCTATACTTGTGTACACATGTATATGTGGGCTGCCGAGGGGCGTTGGGGAAAAAGGGGGTGGGGCAGGGCGACCGCTTCCGGTTTTTCCCAAGAGCACTTCGAACGGCACGAGCGTTGCATCGCTGATTCGATTTTCACTTCTTTCGCGATTCCCACACGCTGCTACACTGAGCGAAAAATTGCCTATCTTTCAAGCTTGGTTTTGTACAAATGTCGAACAATTTATGTTCGTAATTTTGTTGGGAAACTACCACTGACTAATCGTGTCTCTTTTTTGAACCCCTTTAGTGTTTTCTTTTTCTAGAAATTCAAGTTTTTTTTTCTCTTTTTCTTAAAACATTTAACATTTTCAAAGGAAAAAAAGGAATTTAAAAAAGACTTCAATACAGTCTTCATGGAATATATTTTCATAATCTATAGTTTAGTATACTGTGTAAACAAGGATCTTGTAGATCAAAAGAGTTATCAGTATGATTTAATATTTATAAAAGTTTTTTGAATTGCAGTCATTCGATTTTTAAGAGATACTGTTCAGTATTACCAATGAAAATTTGATATCCAAAGTGCATTGATAAATGAGATTAAAGGGAGTGTTTTATTATAGCTGGATTTTGGGTCTTATTTACTTGTAATTATTTTTTCCCCAGTGCATCTCTCTCAGAGCGCTGTTTTCTTTGCGGCTTCTTGGAGGGCAATGAAATCGGAATCGGAATCGGAGTAGGAATATCTGCGGTCGGACCGAAGTCGGACCCTCCTACCCTCGGACCAGCGAAGCGCGTAAGCTGGTGTTGATTGAAGAGTGACCCCCGACTTTACCTGTATGTGTGTACATAGTGTGCATTTATGGCTGGGCAAAACTCCGGCAGGTGCTCCCTTGAACTTCCAACTTCTGGGAGTTTTTCTCGGAGCAGCTGGGAAAAAAGTGGGTAAAAATGCTAAGAACGGTCTAAAATTAAAAGGAAATGCAGAGAGCGCTTTCCCAGAGAGCGGGAAAACAAAGCAGAAAAGCTGAAAGGCAGAAAATCAAAAAAGCAGCTGCTTTGCGAGAGTGTGAGTGGCGCCGTGTGTGTGTGCCATCGCGGCTATAAAAAGAAATCGCGATCGCTTTCGGCGCTCACTTTTGGTCCCAGCAACCAAACGGCGTGTACCCACAAGAGACATTAAAGATATATACCAAAAGCGATCAGATCCAAATCAAGTCAAAACCAAAGATACAAAACCCGGAACGCAGGCATTCACACCGTATCACCCAGTTGAAAGACATTTTTCTTGTTTTTTTTCCGTTGTTAAATCAAAAGAAGAAGCGTTTCTCAAAACGTGTGCATTTTGCATTGTGAGTGGATCGAATCGAAACGGAAATTGGAAGCCCGACATATCGAGGAATTCCAGCCAGCCAAAAGCCAAAAACTAAGAGGAGCTACTTCTAAAAACACCAAGAAAAGTGAGTGAGAAAACTATTAAACTAACAGCGAACAAATATGAAACACCGCTCAGTGTTCCCAAAAACTACAAATATTTTAAGGCCAAAATTTGCGAGAGAAAACCCCAAAAATTAAGTAAACCAAAACAGTAAGCCAATTTTTCTTGACACGCTTATATAAATGTTAGATTGTATTTTATAGCATTCAAAGTAAATACTTTCAATCTCATTTTGTAAGGCAAGCTGTTCTATTTGATATATATATATTGTATACTTCAAATATAAATAATTGAAATAATTTTCATTTCGATTTTTTTATTTTCTATTGTGCTGAATTTTTTATTATGTGTTGATTTAAAACGTGTTCTATCTACCAGCTAATTTGCATTCGAAATATAAACAAAGGTATCACCTTTTATGCCAGTTTCTTTTACACTTTTTGTGTGGTTTTGATTGAGATTTAGGCTTTGAAAATATTTGCCTACACCACTTTACGTTTTCGTAAATCTCTGAATATTTAGAGAGCTATTTCTCAACTAGTAAACGTTTTATTTGCAATCTCGGTACCTTTAAGGGTTTTATTTGATAATTTCATACTCAAGTGGCCTTACGTTTTGCGTGATTGATATGGGATGCAAACTACAATCGCATATACATACTTACATACATAATACGTATGTGTGACAGGTTGTCGGTAACTTAAAGCTTACTGGAAATCGGAGGGGTTAATGCTCAGCAATTTCCAGTTAATTCGAAATGGAAAAACGGAACGGCAAATGGGCACGAAACCGAATTCCGGTTCATCTTTCGGGGTCGTACGACTACTATAATACGAGGGGCGCTCAAGAGTTCAGGCCTAACGGTCTTTTTCGCTTTGTTTTGCTTCTGTTTTTGTCTCCTCTCTCCCTCTTTCCATCTTTCCCCTTTTTTGTCTTTTCTGCTTTCTGTTTTTCTATTTTTCTACTTTCTGCTGCCCATCATCTTCTGTAACTTTGCTTTGGGTGGGGAGGGGGGTGGGATGTGGAACCGTACACCTCTTTGGAGGTCTGGGTCACAAAGGAAATGGTAAATTGGTAACCTGGTGAAGAGTAAATAAACGCTGTTTGGCAATTCGCCATAGACCAAAACACCGAAAAGAAACAAAATAAACTCATCCACAATGGGCACACACATTTCCATTGTTATGAATGTTGTCTGTTGCTAAATTTAATTGGTTTTCTTTCCCACATTCGGGGCCTTTGTCTCCAACTCTTTTCTCTTTCCGATTGCAGGCAAAAGTGTTGCGAATTCGCGGTGACAAAGGGCCGAAGAGCAAAGCGGCCAACCACCCAACTATCCAACCATCCAACTGCCACTTTCCGGACCAGTTTGCCCGGTACCACTAGGCCACCAATCTGCAAGATCCCAGCCAGAACCCGGAACCCAATAAGGCCAAGCCCGGTGGAACTATGACGGACGTATCGCACGAATTGGGCGCCCTGCGCTTCGTGGTGGTAAGTAATTCAGATATTTATTTACCTATTAATCCTAAACGACCATCACTTGGGTATTTAATGTCCTACAAAGACATCTAGTTTAGTCTTACTTACCTATCAATCATAAATAATCTTCACTTACCATTTTAACCACTGTGAGTAATTTAGTTACTAAATGATCACCGCTACCAAATTAATAGTTTGTAAAAACGAAACTGATGTGATATGTGGAGAAATGTTAAATCTGGTGCTAAACTTATAATGAAAAATTCTTAAATGGATATAAAAGTTAGAACTGAATTATAAGCTTCATTGAAACACACCAATGCTATGGCGATCCTATTTCCAATTTCAATTAAATTAATAAACACTTAGAGAGATATTGACGTCAAGATAGAAAAAAGCGAAACATCAAAGAAAAGTTTTTGAAATTCCTGAGAAAATACCTATAATAGATAGTTTGGTAGTTTCAAAGAAGGAAACAATTGAAGAAAGATTACCTTGGATAATTCTAGTAACTCAGTGACAAATATCGAAGTAAAAGCTTCTTGAAAATGCTGCCCAGCAACAATAAGGCCAGAAAATAAAAAAAGGGATTTGGATTAAGATTTGTGCGGCATGTTTGGAATGCCGCACTCGGAACTATAAAAAGATTTGTTGCGATCTCAACCACATTGTATTGTTTTTTTCGCTCGCACATCTCGTGCGACAAATGCCCGAAAATTATTTATGCGCAGAAAACCACAAGAAATGCGTGAGGAGCCAGAATAAAGCCAAAAAAATAAGAGGAAAAACAGAAAAATGGCCAAGAAATATTATAATGCAAATGGCCAGAATAAATGTCAAGCGAAAGCCGCGAGAAAAATGTCTGGACAGTTTCCAACGGCATGATTAAAAATCATTAGGATTGAAATGATATAAAGAATTTCAGCCTGCAAACAAAACAATAACAAAGCGGTGGAGGGGCGGGAAACGTGAGGGGAGGGGATTTTTTTTTCTTTTTGTTGAAATTTGTTGCTGTGTTTGTTTTAATTTGTCGCCACATGAATTGCCAAAATATACACACCCCTACTTTGCCCACTATACGTATATGTAGACAAATAGAACATATAGAATGGCAGAGGAACGAACGGGTTTTTCGCACAGCAAAAAGATCAAAACACGGAAAAATTCTTGGCAATGACCATCGAAATAGCAATGCTGAATATGCACAGATACCCATCCCATCACATCCCATCCCATCCCATCCGTAGTGTCCGTCCGTATAGAGGCTATATAGATAGTAGATATAGAATGCGCAGACTTCGCGAGAGTGACAACGGCGCCGACAAATAGATCCGTAAGACAGAGGACTACGTAACCAATTCGCCCGGACCCGGCCAGCTGCAGCTGAAAATGTTACCAAAAAACACAAAAATATCCGTTTCAGTGTCTGCATAATTTGTTTAGCACCATAAATAATAATAATCCTATGGGTTCCACACAATATCATGAGGTTTTCAAATGTTATTGTCCTGGCAAGTGGCAGTAACGCTATTCCAAATTACTTCGATCCCAAAACAATGTTGGTTATATAAACTTGAAAGTGAAACACAAGTATATATAATATATTGTCATTGTGTATCAGTGTATTACAAATAGTTTCTGGATCAAAAAGAATAGTATTCTACAAACCTTAGGTTGTTTTAATACTATTGAAATGATTTGAAAACAAAGTCATTGCTTATTTTCACATGAAAACCTCCCACAATTGTTAACTAATTTCGCATTTCTTCTGTTCGCACATAAGCTCGGTTTCTTTGGTCGTTGGCCTTTCGCAGTGGATTTCCCTTACATTTGAAGATCGGTGGACCTTGTTTACAATATAAATTTCGTTTTTATCGCCCCTGGAGAAGTGGAGAAGTGGCTTCCCAGCTTTTGCGGCGACGAAATGAAAATGAAAATTTCGAAACTAATTTCCATGGGCAATTTATGCATTTTTCCCAGACTTTCTCCCCGGGGAGAAGAAAATAAAAGAAAAAACTCTCCCCGGCGGACGAAAAGTGGTTGCCAAGTTCTGGCCGCTTTTCATTCATCGTTGGGTTTATTTTTAAACGCCTTTGCCAGTGTGATATGAATGAAATTCGCCTGATTGACGAATTTTTGGATATTGATCAAAGAGACAAATTCGGAACGTCATTGCGGGCGTTGCCAAAATGGCCAAAATGTCCAATTATATAAACCATAAACCTCAGTGGAGGGAGTCAAGTCAATAGCATCATTCATATTCATGGGCAACTCGATCGGGGACTCCACTCTCGTTGCGGCCCCCATAAATAATAACCAAACTGAATAAACACCAGATAGTGGCGAAAATTGGCCGTGAAGGTCATTCCTGTTTTCTTTTTGATTTTCGTGAACATCTCTCGCTTTTATTTGTGCTGTAGGAAGTGGGCATATATCTACGATTATATATGTGCGCCTTGGTTGTTCGTCAAAGAGTGCTGCCCCGCCCACACATCGCCCGCCGTTTGCCCGCCCCCTTTTCCGCGGAGGCCTTTATTTATGACCACGACATTTGCGCATTCCTCTGCTGCCGTGGCTCATGGCGCGGGAATCTTGCACTTATTAGATGAAAAATTACACAAAATGTAAGACCGCTGTTATTTAATTGCGGCTAATTAATTTTCCCGGTGAGAACTTGTTCGAGCAAGTTGTAGTATTTGAAACCCATTAATTGCGCGCCCAGTGGGTGAGTTGGCAACGCGGGAACGACTGCTTGCACTTGAACTGGGGGCTTAGTTTTTACTGTTTCAATTTTAAAGGCCATTAAAGAGGAATTTTGGTGAAAGATTAAAGAGAATTACTGCCTAATACTTGATACAATTTAGTTTAATGATTTTGGGAAATTCCTCACAGCACTTGACAGCTATTTAGCATTAAATCATCATATTTTTTAGGGGTTTTCCGAAGTGAATATACAAATGTTGTTATAAACAAGTAAAAACTATTTTTGAATATCGTATATGTGTATACATTTTACTTAAGCGATTAGCTGACCAAAATGTCTTTAATGATTTTATTTTTGTAATGCAGGCTCAGTTCCTGATTTTAATACTTTATTTTAAATATTGAGCAGATACCCACTAAAAGATAAATTTAAACTTGAGAAAAGCTTAAGCAGTTGTGACGATCAGTTGGCAACGCGACAAACTGACAGGACAAGCAGTGTTAAGCCTGCAGCCTGCCTGGCAACGCCGAGCCAAAGTTCAATTTAAAGTTTGGCTTCCTCTGTTGAAATATAATATCCCCGAAAAACCTTATTAAGAACGGCTCTTTGTCCACTTATCCTTGCAGGACTCACCGCTGTCCTCCAAAGTAGCCATGTTCAACAACCAGGCGACTCAGCACAAGCAGTCGCAGCTGCTGAATCCCTTCTCCCAGGACGGACGCGCCTCCTCTCCGAAACCGACTTTCTCGAAGGATCAGTATGGAAAACCACTGGCCGGCAGCCTCACGGAGATGCGTGGCCAGAAGGCCAACATCCACGTAATGAAGGAGATGCTGGAACTGTGCCAGATCATCAATTCGGAGGGCTACGACGTCAAGGACGAGCCCACCATGCGCGTGATTCCCTTCGGCGAGCTGTTCAATGTGAGTGGTTTACAGTCCTTGTCCCTAGTGGCCCTCTAATCCCTTGTGTGTTCCTCCTGCAGATCTACAACTACATCTCCGACAAGGTGGTGGGCATTCTGTTGCGCGCCCGCAAACACAAGTTGGTGGATTTCGAGGGCGAGATGCTGTACCAGCGGCGGGATGACAATGTGCCGGTGTTCCTGCTGAAGCCCATCAAGGAAATCCGCGCCGAGATGGACGCCAAGATCGAGGACATCAAGCGGGCGGCCAGTCCCGCGCCACCGCAGTCCACATCGGTGCTGATGGACCGCAGTGCGCACGAGCAGAATCTCAAATCGAGGACTCCCTCGCCGGCAGTGGGCAAATCCGCTAAGGCCAAGTCCGCATCGCCTGCGCCGGTGGCCAAGGCCTCTGCTCCAGCTCCAGCTCCAGCGGCTCCAGTTGTGGAAGCAGCTCCAGCAGCAGCCCCAGTTGTGGATGCAGCTCCAGCAACAGCCCCTGCTCCTCCAGCAGAAGCCACTCCTGTGGCAGATCCAGCTCCCTCTGCAGAACCTGCTCCTGCTGCGGAGCCCACTCCAGCAGCAGCTCCTGCTCCTGCTCCCGTTGAGATTAAGACATTGGCGCCGGGCGTGCCTGAGCCTGTGCCAGTGGCTGTGATAGTCACGGAAGCACCACCAACCACAGAGGAAGCCACACCAACCATCAGCGAACCGCAAACGGAGGAGGCAGCTGCTCCTTCTGCGCCTGCAGCCGCTGAGGACTTGCCCACAATTGTGATCGAAGCCACCGCCGAGTTTGTGCGCACCATCAGCGTGGAGCAGCTGGCGCCCAGTCCCGAAGCAGTCGCCCAATCCCAGCCAGAGCCCACGTCTGCCTAAGCCGGGGACCAAGGACTCGATGGAAGGAATAAACATCCCCTGGAATCGTTTAAAAGGAACTCTCGCAACTACTAAAGCGGCAGCTTTAAATTGCAGTAGTTTAGTTTACGGCGTACTTAGTTTAATTTACAATTAGAGCAACACAACACTGAAGACAGAATATCGAGAGCGATTATCTATTTATTTATATGTATCCATTAACCGACGACCAAAGGAGCAAGTTTCCTCAATTTTTTAATCATTACTTTATGGAAATTAATCAAAGTTTTCCACATACAAAAGTTGGGAAAGTGCAAAGCGATATAATATATTAATAAAATAAATACACGTACATAGACACAGTAAAAAAATCTTATTTGTTCTGAATTGACCAAAACTAAAAATTTTTAGTTGGGAATTGGCATTCTCAATTCAACTCCTAGAGTCCATAATCTAGCCAAATGTAATTCGATTTCAAAGTGGCATACCTCTAAAGACTTGTGGTTGTATTCACCAAAAATCTGCATTCAAAATTTTCATTTTAACGTTGACCGACTTTTTGACCCATTTTCATGTTGGTTATTTCCAATTGCCCAAAGGTGACCCACAATTGGATTTATAGATTCTATAACTTTACCAAATATAATCCGATTTCAAAGTGGCATACCTCTAAAGACTCGTGGTTGGATTCACTAAAAATCTGCATTCAAAATTTACAGTTTAGCGTTGACCGAATTTTTGACCCATTTTCATGTTGGTTATTTATAAGTTTCCGATGAGTTGCCCAAAGGTGACCCACAATTGGACTTCTAGATTCCATAACTTTACCAAATGTAATCCGATTTCAAAGTGGCATACCTCTAAAGACTTGTTATTTGGATTCACTAAAAATCTGCATTCAAAATTTTCAGTTTAGCGTTGACCGAATTTTTGACCCATTTTCATGTTGGTTATTTATAAGTTTCCGATGAGTTGCCCAAAGGTGACCCACAATTGGACTTCTAGATTGCATAACTTTACCAAATATAATCCGATTTCAAAGTGGCATACCTCTAAAGACTCGTGGTTGGATTCACTAAAAATCTGCATTCAAAATTTACAGTTTAGCGTTGACCGAATTTTTGACCCATTTTCATGTTGGTTATTTATAAGTTTCCGATGAGTTGCCCAAAGGTGACCCACAATTGGACTTCTAGATTCCATAACTTTACCAAATGTAATCCGATTTCAAAGTGGCATACCTCTAAAGACTTGTTATTTGGATTCACTAAAAAACTGCATTCAAAATTTTCAGTTTAGCGTTGACCGAATTTTTGACCCATTTTCATGTTGGTTATTTATAAGTTTCCGATGAGTTGCCAAAGGTGACCCACAATTGGACTTCTAGATTCCATAACTTTACCAAATATAATCCGATTTCAAAGTGGCATACCTCTAAAGACTTGTGGTTGGATTCACTAAAAATCTGCATTCAAAATTTTCAGTTTAGCGTTGACCGAATTTTTGACCCATTTTCATGTTGGTTATTTATAAGTTTCCGATGAGTTGCCCAAAGGTGGTTGGAAAGACTTGTGGTTGGATTCACTAAAAATCTGCATTCAAAATTTTCAGTTTAGCATTGACCGAATTTTTGACCCATTTTCATGTTGGTTATTTATAAGTTTCCGATGAGTTGCCCAAAGGTGACCCACAATTGGACTTCTAGATTCCATAACTTTACCAAATGTAATCCGATTTCAAAGTGGCATACCTCTAAAGACTTGTGGTTGGATTCACTAAAAATCTGCATTCAAAATTTTCAGTTTAGCTTTGACCGAATTTTTGACCCATTTTCATGTTGATTATTTCTAAGTTTCGGATGAGTTGCCCAAAGGTGACCCACAATTGGACTTCTAGATTCCATAACTTTACCAAATGTAATCCGATTTCAAAGTGGCATACCTTTAAAGACTTGTGGTGAGATTCACTAAGAATCTGCATTCAAAATTTTCAGTTTAGCATTGACCGAATTTTTGACCCATTTTCATGTTGGTTATTTATTAGTTTCCGATGAGTTGCCCAAAGGTGACCCACAATTGGACTTCTAGATTCCATAACTTTACCAAATGTAATCCGATTTGAAAGTGGCATACCTCTAAAGACTTGTGGTTGGATTCACTAAAAATCTGCATTCAAAATTTTCAGTTTAGCATTGACCGAAATTTTGAACCATTTTTATGTTGGTTATTTATAAGTTTCCGATGAGTTGTTAAAAGGTGACCCAAATTTTGAATTCTGAGTCCATAACTTAACCAAATTTAATCCGATTTCAAAGTGACATAGCTCTGGTTTTATTCTCTAAGCTACAGTAAATTTGACTTATTAACGATGATCAATTTTGTGATCCATTTTCATGTTAGTTTTTAAGATAATGCATCGCTTTATTACAAATGAATAAAAAGTCAAATATTTTTAAATTCTTGTAACTGCAAACATAGTGTGACCGGCTGGCGAAGGAAACAATACATTTGCTTTCGGTATTATGGTCGGAATAAGAATCGGGCACACTTAAAAACTGGTGTTTTTTAGAAGAAATAATTTAGTTGCAAATAAACAAAATAAACCTCTCAGGATGTCTGCCCTGCGCCGTGACGTTTCGCCCTTTATCCAGCGCATTCGGGCCTTCCTGCTAGGCGTAAGTATCCCCAATTCCCGGACAACAGCCCCACGGATTACTGAAATCCGTGTTATGTAAGACGGAACATGGGAATCTCTGGTTAATCCCGACTATAATTGCAGCGGGAGCACAACCTGGCGCTGCGTTTCGAGGACGGAGTGGCCGATCGCACCCAGCCGCAGCCGGAGCTCCCGGACGGACCGTCGCACCTGCACTCCGCCAACTACTACTGCCAGCGGGATGCCCGTCGCGAGGTCTTCCCGCCCATCGACCTGGTGGAGCAGCAGAAGCAGCTGGCGGCCGAGGCCGGAGCAGCGCCAAAGGCCACGTCCTCCAAACTGCCCACTCCGGGCAAGGTCTACGGCTGGGACTAGTAGCCCAACGCCATAGCCTCTCTACGGAAATCGCTTTTTTTTTGAGTTGTTCGAGCCGGTTAAAGCTAATATAGAATCCATTTAAACCGAAGACGGAGTGCGTGCAGGTTGTATACAGTGATGGAGGGTCGGGATCAAGACATGAATTATTCCCATTTGCCCATTTTAAAGTCTATTTCTGAGTTCCGCTAACGAAAGGCCAAACCTATTCTATGATATTCAATTTATTGTCGTGCTTTTGCATTAAAAATCATATGAAAATTATAAAATCTAATCAATCTATCTATCTGTCTACCAATCTAATCTATTTCTTTTTCTATTCGGAATTGAACTTTTTTATTTTATTGTTTCCTTAATAATTTAATAGTATACCTCAACTCCAAAAAAAATGCTCACCATCACTGGATATTACTAAGTACAAGTAGTTTATTGAAATATTTACAAAGCCCTTTCCTTAAAATTATTTAAAAAAAAATGAAGACCACCACAGGAACCCCTAATAGACTCGTGGCTTGATGCCGCAATTAATACCCGTGGAGGAACGCAAGATTAGATTCAGCACCGGCTGGACATCCTCGCCGAGAGGCAGCAACTCAAAGTGTCGCACCATTTTGCTGATCGTGCTCTTCATCTCCAGCATGGCGAACTTCTGGCCGATGCAGTTCCTCGGACCCGCGGAGAAAGGAGTGTAGGCGAAGGGGTTGATCTCGCCCTTGCGGTCCATGCTGAAACGCTCCGGCTGGAACTTCTCCGGCTCGGGGAAGTAGTCCGGATCGCGCTGGGCATGGTAAATAAGGATGACCACGTCGGAGTTGGCCGGTATGAGCTTGCCATCGAGCACAGTGTCCTGGGTGATGTGGCGTCCGATGAGCGGCACCGCGGGAAATAGTCGCAGCGACTCCTTGATAACGCACTCCAAGTACTTGAGTTCGCCCAGGAGCTGCATGCTCACTGGAGCGGACTTGTCGTCACCGATGACATCGCGGATCTCCTGGAAGACGCGAGCCTGAACCTCCGGATGACGAGCCAGCAAGTAGCAGGTAAAAGCGATGCTACTGGTCGTAGTGTCGTGGCCCTCGAACATGAAGGTATCCACCTCCTCGCGGATGTCCTCGTTGCTCAAGGGCGCTCCGTCGATGGAGGACTGCAGGAGCACGTCCAGCAAGGCCAAGCGGCGCTTCTGACCCACGTCGTTCAGGAGGGCAGCGTTGGCATCTTCTCCATTGGCAATCGACTTCTGGAGGAGATCGCGTCGCTCAGTGATTACCGTGTTGGTAAAATCGTGCATGCCCTTCACAGAGTCATTCAGCTTGGTGAACAATTTGGGATAGAAGAGCTTCATGGAGGGATCCGTACGCTGCAGGGGATTCATGAAGCGTTCAGCCAACATGGCAGAGGCACTAAAAGATATGCATGTCAATCTGTTAGCTGAGGATTAAGCTGATATGGTACTCACGTCTTGACCGACTGAACGTAGGGAAAGTCCGGCTGAAGCTGGGCGTTGATTTTCACACCCATCGCCGTCTCCGCAATGATGTCCATGGCGCACAAGCAGGCCACTGGGAACATGTTGATCACCGTCTTGCCATCCGCCCGAGCGTAGAGCTGCTGGACCATAATGGCGCTCTGCTGGTCAAAGACCTCCACAAAGTCATCCAGGATCTTGAAGTGGAAGGCGGGTGTGATGATCTTCCTGCGGCGGAACCACTTCTTTCCCTTGCTGAGGAGCAGGCCATCGCCCAGCCAGTTGACGAGCAGTCCGTAAAGGTTGTTCTTCTGGATGGTCTGCTGGCTGCTCATGATGGCCTCAATCATCTTGGGATCGGCGGTCATGAAGCCGCGTTCCCCCAGCATCTGGATTTGGATGTTCTTGCCGAACTCTGCAATCAGTCGGAATTGCAGATCGAACACAGCTGCAAGTATATAAATGGTATGTTATTATTTACTCCTTTTTTTAAAATTTTTTCAAATATTTCTAAAAACATTTATGGGAAGGAGTTAAAAATGAGTTGATAAAAAATGTTTATCCCAGAAGCTATTAAAATATATATTAATATTTGGATTTCCAAAACATGGTTTTGGAATCGCTAATGAAAAATACAGAACAATTCATTCTTAAAAAGCAATACCTACGAACTGTATAATTTTATAATCAACAAAACTCAGTACTAATAATGGTCATGACCTACTTTTGGGTGACTCCTTGATCATCATGGGAGCATTGCCCACCAGAGGATAGCGCCTGGGTCCCCGGATTCCGGCGGCGGCGTACATCCGGTTGTGGCGCCTGTTTCGCAAATAGTCCCATGCGAAGAGGGTCGTCAGGAGGATCGCAAAGAGCTCCAGATACATGGCTGCCTTCTCGGTTTCGGCTCTTCGGGATGGGGTATGGGAATGGGATTGAATCTATCTAACGCAGCGACCGTTTGCCATCGACTAGTTGGTTCTGCTCGGCGGCGGGGCTGTTTTGTAGCCGACGCGGATTGCGATAAGGCGGCCACAATCAGTGGACTGGAGCCGAAAACCAAGGCGAAGGCCAAAAATTACGACCGGGGTCAAAACCGAGCGGCAGTTGGAGTGTCAACCGAGGAGCATCTTTTCCGCCATCCCACATGTCAGTTGGGGTATCTGGAGATGATGAGCTCGACCATCCACAGTGATATCCAAGGACTAGGAGCGGTCCGTTGACCCACATTCTGTGATGAATGAACCAGAAAGTGTGCCTTCATCGTGACTAGGCTTCGCCACTATCGGAGGACCAAGAGTTCAGATTAATTTTCACGCGGTTCCGCCCCCGCCTTGGATAGCGACGCCAACAAGGGCCTGGGAAAAGTCGAATGGTCTCGGCGTTATCTGACTTCATGTGTATATGTATGTACATACAAAGTATTACCGGAGTGATTAGATCGGAAGCCTTTACCAAACGCAAAAAAAACATTATATACATAAATAGATTATGGTTTAACAACTGAAGCTGTAATTGGACTGAAAATGAAGCTGTGATCAATGCAATTTTAATATATTTTCATATATAACATATGTACTAAAATACAAACAATTGATGTGAGTAAATTACTTGGGGAATCCCCAAAAATGTAGAATCAGAATTCCTTACGTGAAATAAAAAATAGAAAATAGACCAAAAATTATATGTTAACTTATAAAATCGAAAAATAATTAACATTTAAGATTATCTTTTTTTAAATCAAAAGACTGTGTAATTAAAAATGCAATGTTTAATGTTCTCTTAGACAACAAACTCTTAAGTTTATAAGGCGCAACCAGAGATTAGAGAAGAATTGAGCGAACCGTTTGGAAGCTGTTCTATAACAGGTTAAACTAGAACTCTCTGAACAATTTAATATTCAAACAAACAATATGCGGGCTCATTAGTCATTACTGAACTTTGTCTCTATTACATATAAAAACCGAATTGTCAGTGGTGCATACAATTATTCAGAGCAAATCGATCTTTCCATTGATGATTTTTAACAACTTCCGTTCAGTTCAAAACAAAGTGGTTGAACGAACTCCAAGATAACTTTATCGGAATAATTGTTTAGGTTTTTGTGTTTCCATGGGCATACAATTTTGTGTCGATCTCCATAAACATCCTGAATATATATCTTTATAATCAGCCTGTCTTAAATCCAATATTCGCTGAATAAGCATGACAAGGGAAATTGATAAGAACTCTTAACTGCCTGGTAATCATGATTAGCAACGAACTCAATTTAGGTGCATTCTTTGGAGGAAGATAAGCTAACAAGAGATTTTCCAATTGTTGTTCAAATTATATACATATACTTATCTTTTCGATAAATTGGACAATTGTAATGGGCGCTATTTACACAATTACATTAATATAAGATAAGATTTTTGTTCAAACAGCAATCGTTTAAATCGGT
Source organism: Drosophila rhopaloa (assembly GCF_018152115.1). Lineage (NCBI taxonomy): Eukaryota > Metazoa > Arthropoda > Insecta > Diptera > Drosophilidae > Drosophila > Drosophila rhopaloa. The sequence goes on along the minus strand of NW_025335123.1, from coordinate 25,264,166 downwards.
TTAAATTTTATAAGACATTTGTTGGAGATCATTTTAATCTTTCTATTAAAATTAAATTGATGTTTTAAATTCTTATTCGATTAAGATTTATTTATATTTTCTATATACCACAATATTATTTACAGCAATCTAGTTAATATAATATCCTAATGTAGGTTACATATAGTTAGCCCTTAAGTGAATTTGTATACATTTGAAACATTTGGTATACAATTTTGGCGACAATTGACCGACTAAGCATGATCTTTCAACAAAAAGACCACCCATCACCGTGACTGGGCGTGCAACTCCAATCAGTTCGATCCGTAATCGGCTCTTTGGATTTGCCTACTTGGGAACAGTCCGCCACACAACGTAGATTACCAACGTAGATTCTCTTACGCCCCGCTCTCTCTTACGGATGCCAGCTGGGGGTGGACTCCAGATTAAGAGCCCACACAGCGGGAGATAACGAATCGCTTTCATTATTTATAGTACTGCTCAGTAGTGAATCGCTCGTCGAACGCTGCACAATGCTGGGTGTTGCTGGTCTGCTCCTCCTGGTGGCGTTCGCCACACTTCTTGTGTGGGATTACTTCTGGCGGAAGCGGCGCAACGATATGCTGCACTATATGCCGGGTCCGCGGCCACTTCCCCTTCTGGGAAACGTCCTTATGTACCGCGGTCTGAATGCCGAACGTAAGTTCTCCTTTCATTTCGTGAAATCATGCCTTTATTATGTTAAATAGGAAAATAATAAAATAATTGTAGAATACCCACTCATTACTATTATAATTTCATTCCACAAAAAAGCATAACATATTCAAATATGATGGTTTAAAAAACGGTTTCTTTATCTGAGCACTCAACAATATCAGACCCTGTTGCATAGTGTAATCTCCCCTCATATATCTGTAGAAATCATGGACTTTGTGACGAAGAATCAGCGCAAATACGGTCGCCTCTACAGGGTGTGGGTTATCCACCAGCTGGCCGTGTTCTCCACGGATCCCCGGGACATTGAGTTTGTGCTGAGCAGCCAACAGCATATCACCAAGAACAATCTGTACAAGCTGCTCCACGGATGGCTGGGCGAGGGATTGCTGATGAGCACGGGCAGGAAGTGGCACGGTCGGCGGAAGATCATCACGCCCACGTTTCACTTTAAGATCCTAGAGCAGTTCGTTGAGATCTTTGACCAGCAGAGTGCCGTGATGGTGGAGCAACTTCAATCGAGGGCCGACGGCAAGACGCCCATTAACATCTTTCCAGTGGTGTGTTTAACTGCCCTGGACATTATTGCAGGTGAGACATGGTACATATATTAAATTGAAAAGTTCTGAAATCAGTTACCTAAACACAAATTTTGACTTCTCCTACTATCTTTCCTTTAAGAAACTGCCATGGGCACCAAGATCAATGCCCAGATGAATCCTGATCTGCCCTACGTAAAGGCTGTCAATGAGTGAGTGTGCTCCTGGTGCAAACCCCTTTCTATCTGACGATTCCTTCATTGTGACAGCGTCACCAACATCATGATCACTCGTTTCATCCACGCCTGGCAGCGGGTAGACTGGATTTTCCGGCTGACCAAGCCAACGGAGGCTAAGCGGCAGGATGCAGCCATCAAGGTCATGCACGACTTCACCGAGAACATCATCCGCGAGCGGCGTCGCACGCTGGTTAATAATTCCCAGGATAAGGCGCCAGAGGAGCAGGTAGATGATCTGGGCCAGAAGCGCCGCATGGCTCTGCTGGATGTGTTGTTGCAGTCCACCATCGACGGGGCTCCGCTGAGCGATGAGGACATCCGCGAGGAGGTGGACACCTTTATGTTCGAGGGCCATGACACGACCACGTCGGCCATTTCCTTCTGTTTGTACGAGATCTCTAGGCATCCGGAGGTGCAGCAGCGCCTGGTGCAGGAGATCCGCGAGGTTCTCGGAGAGGACCGTAAGAGGCCAGTTACCCTGCGCGATCTGGGTGAGCTGAAGTTCATGGAGAATGTGATCAAGGAGTCGTTGCGTTTGCATCCGCCAGTGCCCATGATCGGCCGCTGGTTCGCCGAGGATGTGGAAATACGTAGGTGGTGCGATTGAGATCCTAGTCCTCTATCTAATCAGACTCCTCTTCTACTTTCAGGTGGCAAGCGCATTCCAGCCGGCACTAACTTCACCCTGGGCATTTATGTTCTCCTCCGTGATCCGGAGTACTTCGAGTCCCCCGATGAGTTCCGACCGGAGAGATTCGACGCGGATGTTCCGCAGACTCATCCCTATGCCTACATCCCCTTTTCTGCTGGGCCAAGGAACTGTATTGGTCAAAAGTTCGCCATGCTGGAGATGAAGAGCACCATCAGCAAGCTGCTCCGGCACTTCGAGCTGTTGCCCTTGGGTCCTGATCCCCGGCACTCGATGAACATCGTCCTGCGCTCAGTCAACGGAGTCCATTTGGGCTTGAAACCTCGCTCAGCTTGACGAGATTTCTCCTTCCCGTCAGTCCTAGCAGCTGTGTTTGTTTAGATTAAAATTGTATATATGATTAATATTCATATGCCTTGGCTTTTGGATAATTGAATTGGTAGTATGTTTACTTTATCTTAATACAACAATACCGTCCTTATCACTGCATGTAAGTTCTGTGTTGATTGATTGATTTTCCACCAGCTGTGTTGAACGAAATCAGCTGGCTAGTCGGATTCTCCGTCTCGCTTGGCTAGGCGCTCCATCCCCCCGTTTCACTCTGGCCAGAGGCGCACTATTCGAATCGGTTCGCTTATATAAACTTGGGCGAAAAGCTATAAACGCCAAGTGCTTGGTGTATAAATAGGTAATCCATTTGCGGTGCTTCAGATAAGATTGCCAGCTGCTCGAGAGTCCAAACCACTCAACACCGAGTTGCAGGGGGCACAACATGCTGGTGGCTCTGCTGGTGACCCTCCTGTTGGCTCGCCTGGTGGCCTGGTTGCTCCGATTGGTGTTGAAGGAGCTGCGACATCCCCTGCGTGGCGTGGTGCCCAGTGTTTCGAGGGTTCCTCTAGTGGGATCCGCCTGGCAGATGCGAAGTTTTCAGCCAGACAGTGAGTTAAGGTCCAAATGCTTAAGGTTTCCTCATTCCCCTTCATATCTTATAGATCTCCACGAGAAATTCGCCGAGTATGTCCAGCGTTTTGGTCGCAGCTTCATGGGCTCTGTCTTGGGCCACGTGATTGTGATTACTGCGGAGCCGCGACACGTAGATGCACTGCTGCACAGCCAGCAGCAGCTGAGAAAGGGCACCATGTATTTCGCCCTACGTGGTTGGCTGGGCAACGGACTTCTCCTAAGTCGCGGAGAGGAGTGGCACACGATGCGGAAGATCATCACGCCCACGTTTCACTTCAGCATCCTGGAGCAGTTTGTCGAGGTCTTTGACAGGCAGAGCAGCAGGTTGGTGATGCGATTGGAACCCCTATCGGTTGGCGAGCAGACCTTGAACATCTATCCCTACGTGTGTTTGGCTGCTCTAGACATCATCACCGAAACGGCCATGGGGGTTAGTGTGGACGCCCAAGGAGACGAGGAGTCCGAGGTGGTGCACGCTGTAAAAGAGTAGGTGGAAGTGCAGTTCTTAATACTTTTTTAGCTGTCATACTAACGCCTTAAATTCTGCAATAGTCTGACGAATATCCTGGCCACCAGGTTCATGAGACCGCATCTCCTCATTCCCCAGATCTTCCGGTTGTGCTGGTCCAGTGGTTTTAAGAAGCAACAAGCAGGTGTCCACTGCCTTCATCAGTTCACCGATGGAATCATAGAGCAGCGCCGTCTCCTGCTGGCCAGGGAGGCACCCCAGAGTCGGCCGGAGAAGCGTCACGCTCTGCTGGACACTCTCCTGCGAGCCACTTTGGATGGACAACCGCTGACCGACAAACAAATCCGCGATGAGGTAAACACCTTCATCTTTGAGGGTCACGATACCACGACTTCGGCAGTGTCCTTCTGTCTATATTTGCTCTCCCGCCATGAGGCAGTGCAACAACGGCTGTTTGAGGAACTGAAGAAGCACTTCGGCCGTGATTTGGACAGGGGCGTGGTCTACGCAGATTTTGCAGCGCTGCCTTATCTGAACTGCGTGGTGAAGGAGTCGCTGCGTTTGTATCCGCCGATCCCGGCAGTGGCTCGCTGTCTGGAAAAGGATTTGGCCATAGGTGAGAGGAAGTCGGTTTATAATCCACACGATACATACTCTCCAATTCCCGCCAGATGGTGGCCGCATTCCAGTGGGAACGAACGTAGTCGTACTTCTCTGGCAGCTACTCCGGGATGAAACACTCTTTGCCGATCCCCTTCTTTTCCAGCCGGACAGGCATCTGGGAGAAGAGGCCTCTAGACTGGGACCCTACAGCTACATACCCTTCTCCGCTGGGCCGAGAAACTGCATTGGCCAAAAGTTCGCCTTGTTGGAGATGAAAACCATGGTGACCAAATTGATTAGGCACTACCAGCTTCTCCCAATGGGAGCGGACGTGGAGCCCTCGATCAAAATTGTGCTGCGATCGAGAAGCGGGGTTAATTTGGGACTACGACGTCGGTTGTATTAATATCTTGTGATTTTAGAATAAACATAAAATTATTAGGATCAGGTCAGCTGGCGCCATGGGGGTTTGAATTTGGTTGAGTTATCGATAACAGAAAGCCACAATCAGCTGGTGGAGTGATGGCCAGCTTTAAATTATACCCCGCCAAAACAGAATCGATTTTATGGCTGACATAATTTTGGTTTAAATTTCTATACATATTGAGGCTTTTTATGAGGAATAACATAAAATATAAACACGGGTATATTTTACAGCTAAGGTGTTTCAAAAAGTGTGCATGTATGTATTATGTAGCGAAACGAAACCTGCTAATACAATTTAAGGCTCTGCTGATAAAGCATACAAAATAGATGCAGCTGATAGCAAGTGAGAGTGTGGAATAAACCCAAATAATGTAATTAAGCTAAGCAAGTGAATAACAAGAGATTACATATGTGCCTGCGTCACAATCGGCACGAATATATAGCTTATAACAACAATAAATGAACATCTGACATTTTTAGCTGTTTTGCGATTGGCAATCGATAAATGTCGCCTCGTATCGATACGCGCAACTGTTGAATTATAAAAAAAACGTTTGTTTTCTCAGCTTTTCACAGTTTTCCTTGAGCTTCCCCTGGGAAATGTGTCTTCTACGTTTTCTGGCTCAAGCCCGCGGCGCCTTGGGACGGGTAAGTACCCCATAGGAGTGTCTTGACTGGGGAAATCCAAGCACTAATAGGGTTTCCCATTTTCTGCAGCATCTGGCGGAAGCGTCACCTGCTGTTTGGGCAGCTGCTTCCGTCGATCCCGGAAGGAAACTGCATCTAGTGATTGGGAACGAATCTTGCGACCTGGATTCCGCCGTGTCAGCCCTAACTTTGGCCTTTGTCTACGCCCAGCGCCACCGGGAGCACGACTATGTGCCTATTCTAAACATTCCTCGCCGGGATTACCCTCTGAAAACAGAGGTGGGCTACTTGTTTGGCAAGTGTGGCATTGCCGAGCCCGTACTGCTCTTCCGTGATGATATCCCCAGGGAAGTGGCCCAGAATGTGAACGTTATCCTCGTGGATCACCATGTCAGTCCGCTTGCACCAAATGTGACGGAGATTTTGGATCACAGGCCCTTAGAGGACAGTAGTGCATCCTTTAAGAAGCTGCCACCGGGTTGTGAGCTGGACATCGACGCCACAGTGGGTTCCTGTGCCACTCTTGTGGCCGAGCGTTATCTGGCCGAGGAAGAACCTCGATCCGCGGGCGTGGCCAAGCTTCTGCACGCCACTATCGTGCTGGACACTATCAACTTTGCCCCGGCGGCTAAGCGTTTTGGGCCAAAAGATTTGGCCATGGTGGAGCAGCTGGAAAGGGAGTTGAACAGTCAAAAGGATCAAAGAACCAGCAATTTCGATGAGCTAGTGGCTGCAAGGGCCGACATTAGTAAACTTACCCTCACCGAAGTGCTGCGCAAGGACATGAAGATCCTGCAAACCGATCGCCAGGTCGTGCCTCTGGCTGGAATGCCTATCCTGGTCAGGGATTTCGTGGAAAAGAGCGGCGCCGAAAAAGCTGTACGCGAGTTTGGCGTAGAGAGTAATCTACTGGTTATTCTGGGCATGTATGTCTCACCCGCCGACGGCCAAGTGCAGCGGGACCTGGCCTTGATCTCCCTTTCCGGCCAGAGCCAATTCGTGGAGCGCGTACGGCTCGCACTAGTTGAATCCAACGATCCTAAGCTGGAGCTGCGACCGCATGAGGTGGACACCCGCTTTATGGGTGGGTGCTTTCTGCGTCAACACAATGTCCAGGCCACCAGAAAGCACATCCTTCCCATCGTAAAGCAAGCGCTACTCGAATGGGAGGCGGAACATGACTGCGATTGCGAAGAGGTATACTTCTTCAAGGAGAAACCCCAGCTGGGACTCTCTTAAGGCGGAACGAACGAGCAGCTTAGACAAGACTTAGCTAGAATTTTAGTGAAACCCTTATGTTACCAACGTTATGCTTACACCAAAAAGGAGCAGAAAATTATCATTTAAGATATTGTCAAACTACTTGAAAACTGTGCGGCAGTTTATAGTTTCAAATGTCCCTTAAAGAACCAAAAGAAATATTGAAGCAATCAGTATTCCGATTACAATTTACTTTGCCACCTTGGTAACAAAAAGGTGCTATTACTTTGCAGTGTAAGTAGATCCAAGGGAGTTTTCCACACATTAAGTTTCCTAGTTGTTTATGTCGCTTAAGCGAATATGTACAGGGCATACATGGGTAAAAGAATGTTGATAAATAAAAAAAAAAACCTATAACTGCGGCTCGGCTTCCTCGGCACCTCCCTCTTCGCCCATCTCGTCATCGGCGCACTCGAGCGTCATATCCTCCAGCATCTCCTCCAACGTGATCTGGGGCACATCTCCGCCAGTGGCCTCCGCCTCGATCGGTATCGTCTTGTTGGTGTCCCGATAGATGTTGACCTGTCCGCGGATATCCTCGTTCTCCTCGAGATCGTCGAGGAACTCGTGGTAGTCGTACTTGCTGCGTTCATCGGTGGCCTCCGCCGCCAGATGCTTGATCTTCCACACGCGCTGGCTGAGTCTGGTCTGGCGATCGTAGTGCTTGCGCACCAGGATCACATCTGGAATGAGTTCTGGCGATAGTTTGTCGAACTCCTGATCGTTGATGTTGGCCTCGCCGGTGTTGTAGCCCATCACAGAGTCGCCCACCTTGAGAAGGTGACCCAAGTGGGAGCGTGTGTGAATGGGGTTATCGTTGATGCCCAGTTCCGAGGCTCGCACCACCCAAATGTCGCAGAGGGCGTGCTTGAAGGAGACCTGTCCCTGACCAGGATAGGTTTTGCGATCCTTTTCCATGATAACATCAATGTCCATGACGACATACTCAACTAGCTGCTTGGGATTGCAGATGGCCTCGAAGGGAGCTCTGAAAAAGACGGATCAATTAGCTTACTCAAAGAGTCTAAGGAGGAGAGAATTCCCACCTGAAGTACACCTGCGAGGTGAGTTCGGCGATCTGTGCCGTCAGGGGATCAATCAAGTGAATGCTGCTGGACACCCGGTTGACCAAGACCAATGGCGAGAGATTACCCAGCTGGTGGCGCAGCTTCTTGGACAGGCAAACGGCACTGTCCTTCGACACCGGTGCTATCTCTACCGACCAGTTGTACTTATAGTTGTAGTTGTTGCTGTGGATATCGTGCGAAATGAGACGTTTCGAGGTGGTCACCTTGCCGGGCACCATGGTCAGCAGAAAGTCGACCATGCGCCGGGCATGGTTATCGCTGGCGTAGAAGAAATCCAGACCGCCGTGCTCGGGCTTTATGCCCAGCGTGTTCTCGTGGGCTTTGTGCTTGAGGATCAGCTGCTCCAGGTAGTAGAAGGTCTTCTTGTTGTCCGCCCTCTGGCGCACTTGCACCAGGCAGCGCCAGAAGTCCTTGGCCTCTGTGCGGTGGCAATCGTTGCACATCTGATTCTGCACTGTGAACTCAACCACGAAGACCTGCTGCAGGACCGTTCCGCCGGTGATCTCGCCGTGCACGGTCAGCTTCACCTTGATACGTTTGGAGTGCTGCTCCGTCCAGATAAAGCCAGCATCGACCAGCTTCACGTCCTTCAAGCCCTTCAGCTTCTTGAGGCAGATGGCCAGGAGTTCGCGGGACTCCAGGGAGGCCTGAATCCACTCGTTTGGCGGCTGCAGATAGCGCTCGCAATTGCGGCAGAAGTGGAGCACCGCCTGCTTGGGGATGTTCTCCGTGATGTCGACATGGTTGCGCAGACAGGTGACGCACATGTTGGCCGGATTCGGCTGGATGGCTACACCGCACTCGCAGCACAGGACTACCGCGTTCGAAGCGGCGCCCTTGCCATCCCCGGCGCCCAGCGGGCTAACGCCAGCATATTCGTGATCCATTAGACCTCCTAAAATCTCTACAGGTTGGCTATTTCACAATGGCGTTGTTACTTCTGAAATTCCAATGTACTTATAATTTGTAAACACGTGCGTGTAAAAGTATATCGATTGTCAATCACTAGAGCTGGCCGGAGAAAGTAATCGGTAAAAGCCAGTTAAGTCTAGCTGTAACTAGCGAAAGGCTATAAATTATTGTGTATAGGTGATGGTGATTCATAACATATGTAACCTTAAATTATAAAAAGATAACAGAATTGCTGTAAAAACTCTTAAAACTTTAAAAAAACAAGGTCAAAAACGACGACAAATTCGAATTTTTGTGGCCACAGCTAATCGATTGGTGCCCGTATCATCGATATACCCGCCGCTGTCTCATCACTGACAGAACAGCTGAGGAAACTTGGTTGGTGAACCGGAAATTTTCACGGATTTCGAAGGGAGTTGATTTGCCGCCATGCAGAAGAAGCCCATCAACGCCAACTCGCTGCTGGACAAGCTGCACCGCGGCGCCGTCTACGCCTGCATCGGGGTCACCCTCTACGGGACCTACATCCTGGGGATGCGCTACTACCACTACTACACGGTCATCCGGCCGGAGAAGCAGCAGGCGGAGCTGAAGCTCTTAGACGAGGGGGCCCACGACAAGGCCAAGGAGCTCAAGTACTAGGACCCGCCTTCCTCCGCCCCTTTAATTGTTAAATGTCTGTTAAGCGCAATAAATTTTAAGGAAATGTAAGCATTTTCAGCTGAAAAGGCCAACGCCTGTTGTTGTTGTGTAACCACGGACAGCTGGCCAAAGTGGATGGCAATCCGGAGCCCCGGCGGGACTTCGAGATTCAAGATCTGACCCTGGACAGACCCAACAATGCGCCATTAGCCTGCCAATAATCGTCTGGAGCCGTAAATCAAACCGGTCACAATGGGAAATCAATCAATTCCGCAGACTAGAATTAGCCAAGAATTATAATTTAGCTGGCAATCAAAAATGTTGTCATCCCCGGATCGTGACCAGATCGCAGAGCCCCCGATGGCTTCCGCTTGCCCAACGCGTCTCGCATTCGCGTGCATTCACCCCCGATGCGCAGGGCATTAATATTAAATGAAATGATACCAAACAATCGCGGGGAGGAGAAGACAATGGCGGTGCCACCCACTTTTGGCTGGAGATGACGAGACGTCGTCGATTGGGAAAACGAAAATGGAAACGAAAATGCGCTTTTCCATGCTTCATTCAACAATGTTGCCTCCGGCGTTGCTTCATTCATGACTTGGGAACTCGGAGCAGCACAAACTGCGATTGCGATTGCAATTGCCACTGCGGTCAAGGTCGTCCTTCATTGTGTTGCGGCGGTACGGTACTGGGTACTGGGTACTGGGTAGTGGTTACCCAGCCCCGGCAGACGGAAATGATCGGAGGAAGGAGTCGTCTCTACGGCTGAATATCCAGTAATCTAAGACTGGGAAAGTTTAGAGCAGTACTGAGACTGGATCATCGCCATCTCTTAAATTATTAAAGAAAAAATAAGTGATATTTAAGTTTTAATTAGTTCTGAGAATTATATATGCAAAAGTTATTATAAAAGACATTCAGCTTGTACTAATGCAATGTTACTTTCCAAAAAAACATAAAGAAAATAGCTTTTGATTACTTTATATCACTTAAATTAAGAGTATGATTAATTTGTAAAACACCAAAATTAGAAATAAATTTGGTATATGTACATATGTATTTATGTTAACCAGAGCATTGTAATGTGTTGTGTTTAATAACTTCAAACTTCTAAGAACGCTAAATTCCTATTAGCAACGTGTGTCTTTAAAAAAATGTTGTTAAACATACGATTTTTGAATACCTGTTTGCTTCAAATATGTAAGATACCCACTGAAACCGTAGTTCTTCGAATAAACCTTGCTTGCAATCACAACAATTAATGACTTTATTGACCAGGGCAGCAACCTTTGGCCCAATATACCCCTTCACCTAGAGGAACTCGCTAAAGTCGTGCACTTTGGATATTCTTTCGATAAGAGTTTGCATTGGAAATGATCTGGCAGAGATCTCAGCTGGCTGGCAGCTTAATTACAAATGCCAAAATGCTGCCAAACGTGCAATTGTTCATAATTTGTATATAATGCTGGCACATGCATGCGCAATTCCCACGGGACTTGTGGCATTTTATTATTTGGCCCAGCTTCTGAACGAACTTAGGTAATGCTCCCCTTTTGGGCCCTGTAAACCATCCGATTAGCCAGTGAAAGTGTTATACGATACACGACAGGGGCACTTGGTGATTGTGGAACTCATTTTAGAGTCTCATGTTGCATGTGGAGCGCATTGCCGCCTCATTGTTGATTGCCCAATAAGCCTGGGATCTTAGAATTTGGTCTGCGATTGCAATTATAACCGATATCGTTAGTTTCCACGCCCACTCCACTCCGCCGGATGAGCGGATGGATGACCTTTTGGCTCTCGCAGCATAAACAATATTCGATTTCAAGTCCTCAACCCGTCATGCATTCAATTCAGCTGCAACAATCGCTGCTGCTGCTGCTGCTGTTGTCAGTTTGCATAATTGCAACTGTAGCAGCAACAAGCCAAGCCGGGTGACTATAAAAGCGGCGGGCAACTGGCAGCCGTCAACAAACCTCGCCTGGCGCCCAACCCATCAAGACCACCAGCAATCCAGCAATCCAGCTATCCAGCAATCCAGCTATCCAGCAACCTCTGCAGCAGCAACATGAAGTTCTTGGTAAGCAGCAGCAGCACAAAGGATTAACTGCGCTTGTGAAAAACGTTCAGTGAAGGACTTTAATTTTTTTTTAAGTGACAGTTTTTTTTAACAACAAGTTTAAGTTAAAGTTGCAGAAATATTTATAATATCTCACTGCGTGTTTTATAACAGTTGTAAATCGTTTAATCCACGTTTATGTTGTTATAACATAAAAATGTGATTTTTTTTATTATTTATTCGAGTAATTGTGGCAGAAATATTGTTAGTATCCCGCTACATTTTCTAAACATTTTCATATCGATTACTTTATGTAACTCAAAATATGTCCTTATTTTCTTGTTACAAGTGCTATTTTAAAAATTTTTAACCCAGCCTTAAACTTAAATGTGAAGTTTGTATATTCTTTTACAATACATATATATTTTTTTAAATATCTAAAGGTGTAGTTATGGAAATATAAAAAAGAATTTATTGACGTGCTCTTATAAATAAAAACCGAAATTTTATAGTTAGTTATTTAAAAGAAGTTAAATCAATTGACATCGATATAATATAAAAATTGTAGTATAGCCAAGGATACTTTCTACAAGAAAGATTTTAACATGTAGATATTTTAAGTATCGAAATCAAAACCTGAATCTCCTTTTTTTTCCTTGTGCAGTGTGTTTTCTTAATCCTGGCCGTTTGTTTGGTGGGCACCTGGGCAGCCGTTTCGGAGCCCGCTCCTGAAGCCCTGGAGCCAGAGCCATCCGCCGTGGACGAGAAGAAGACGGAGAAGCGAGGCATCTACGGATTCGCCCACGGATACGGTGGCTACGGTGGCTACGGGGGATACGGTGGCTACGGACATGGACATGGCCACTACGGCGGCTACGGACTGGGCAGTCCCTACTACGGCGGCTACGGATACGTTCACTCGGCGCCCTACTACGGCGGACACCACGGCTACTATCCGTACCACCACGGGCACTACGGCTTCTACTAGGAGCCCCACCTGTCCATGATCATAATGCATTCTGTTTTTTTTCTCGATCGCTTCATGCTCATCACTGCACTATCATACATTTATATATATTTGTTTTCGTGAATCATTTTCCACAAAATAAATGTTTTGCAAATAGCTTTACGAATGTCTTTCAATTTTAAAGTTACAAAAGCCATGGAATATCACAAAATATAAATATCATATACAATTTAGTACAACACTAAATTGATACTTTTTTTTTTTAATGTATTAGCCTATTATAAGAAAATATAAATAAATGTGTGTGTTTTTATCGATTGAGCATTAATTAAAATAGAAAAACTGTCCAATAATATAAATCTGTTTTTTGTTTTTATGTAATATAATCCTATGAAAAGGGTGTTTGGCTTTTTTATGGTGATCTAACCGATAATATTCTGAAAAGAACGTTGTTTTTATTGCAACTGTTTGAAATTGATTCTAACACTTAGAATTATTAGAATTTATTAAAAAGTAGACAACATTTCTTTTGGCATAAAGAGGCTCGCTCTTTGAAATAAGCTCAAAGATGCATTTCTATGAATATTCAAAAAGAATATTTAAAAAACCTTGTTACAATTGTGACTGTTATACAATAGTCACTGTGCTATTTTGGGGAAAGTGTGATCACTAGCCGGCAATTGAGATCCAAAGTTAATGGTGTCGCTGCCGAAATAACTGTTCATTGATTAACGCTTAAAACTTTCCTATAAATATGCTTAAACGCGATCTACAGCGAATAACGCTAGAGTTGTCCGATCTGAAGGACTACGAGGTTGCCCGGGCGAAGAACAAATACAAGGCAGGACCACGCCCGAGGTTGTCCCAGGATGCCCTAGCCGGAGATGACGCCTCCACGTCGGGAACAACAGCCAGTTGCAGTTCCAATACGGGCACAACAACGGAATCCGCAACGGAAACTGCATCGGGATCGGGATCTGGTTCTGGTTCAGCTTCGGGATCGGGATCCGCCTCGTACATTACGGGACTGGGATTGGGCTACCGATCGGAGACACCCTCCACTGCGTCGTACACCGACACCACCTCGACGACCCCGACTCCGGCCACCCAGGAGGAGATCCTGAGACCCTCGTCCGCCGTTACGGCCACCACCACCACGGGCACCACCACTTCCGGATCAACGGATGACGTGAGCGTGGCTGCAGTAGTGGATGATACGGACACCATTGACGAAATCAGCGACGACAACTGGGTGGATCTGAACGCGGACACCAATGACACAACCGACACCATTGATGCCCACGTGGAGGAGGAGGAGGAGGAGGATGGGGCCAGGGGGGGCAGCTAGGAAGAACGCAAAGCAGCTGCAAGTGAAGTCCCCCATTTCACATAATTCATTCATTTATCATCGCTTTTTGTGTACGTAACATATCATTTGCACGTGGATTTTTATTTTCTCTGCTGCTATGCATATGCAAATGTGGAGCTATTTAATGTTTGCCTAAGTGAAACTGAAATATTAAAGGGATACTGGACTTTTTCCTTCACAAATATATGAATTATCAAAAATATATTGTAGATAATGGTATAAGCAAATATTGCAACATTTTTGAAAAGATTATGTAGTATTATATTATTTCACTCTTTTTTACCACCTTGTTTTTCAATCCAAGTTCTTTTTCAGCAGTAAAAACAGATTACATCCACAACAAAATGGGGCAACGAGTATCTACAAAACTTTCTGTTTTGAAGCAGAACTTTTAATTGCTGCATTTTGCCCTTTTAATTAGCAGAAAATACGTTTGGATTACGGCGGGCAGCTTTACCTGGATGAAAATGAAGTCATTAATTGGGTATTAGGCTACCTAGCAAGGAGCTTAAAAGCCGGCGGGTCAACTCATCGATCGTCGATTCAACAAGTGGCTTATGACCACCGGCAACAGGTATTTGTACGTATGTATGTGTGTAGTGGATGAGGATGTTCAGCTGTAAGGACGAATTGCAAAACACAGGTTATGCTGCTTGCCACGTGACTGGAGGCCCCAAAAAACGGAGGATGGGGTGGCCTCCACTGGGGAAAGCTCCTCGAAAAGCTGCAAAGCTCACAGGCATCGGCGCTGCATTTCAAAATCGCCAGAAGCAAAGCTCCGTGGGCCAGAGTGTTTTGAGCCCGGCACTCAGGCGGCAGGCTGGCCTGAGTTCAATCCCGTCCGGCTCGGCAGTCCGTCATTCCGGCAGTCTGACAGTCTGGCAATCCGGAGAACGACTAACTGGACAGCGGATGGCCGGCCATTCCCTAATCACGGGTCGCTGGAGTCCACGGCCAAGCGATTGCCAATTAAATACGCGACAAAGTTCGATTTTCGACCGCTGCGGTTACTGTCCCCTGTGGTATAAGTGCCCCCATCCGTATCTGTGTCCGTGTCCGTGCCCATGTCCGTATCCGTGTCCGTGTCCGTGTCCGTATAGGTGTCCCAGTCCGTAGTGGCGTCCGTGACCGAGGGATCGACCGTTTGCAGCACGTGCCACGTGCCGACTCTTTCGAAAGTGCAAGGGTAAGTGGCCAAGTGCACAGTGGTGGTAAGTATCTTAAGTGAATCTGAACCAAATTAATAACCCTTATGCCTTTACATATGAATTTAAGCATCAGAATCTGGAAAAAAAATAATACAATGTTATGAAAATGCTTGTTAAGAAAGAGTTTTCCAAAAGTTGATCCCTAGGGATCCCCAAATTCCGTTTTAGGGCTCTTAAAATGATATATTCACCAAGAGCCCTAAAAAATTGACCCCTTCAACAAGTAATTTAGCTAAGTATTCTAAGGATAGGTTGGTTTGGTTCAAAATCCTCTAAATACATTAGCATTATTATGCAACTATGTGTACGACTGAGTTTAACCTCTAGCCTTTGTTGCCTTTTTTTTTGGGAATAGTAGTTTATAAGCTTTGTATATTTGGAAACACACGAGGCATACACAGTTCCCCCGGCAAATGGCATGGTTCATTTTTGAACCCAGGGGATACTCCTAAAATGTATTCATTTCGGTTACACTTTCTCCATAATCCCCGTAAAAAGGACCGCCTTTGTCGGCACTGCATATGCATAACACATTGTGACCGAGAACGTGAGAAAGTGACGCCGGAGAGGCAAGCTCAGGTGCATCGATATAACCACCTGTCACACACACATTCGCGGCACGTGCAGCGCATCAAGGTGGGCAGAAGGGGGTGGAGTGAAAGTGGGAAATGGAAGCCGGGAAGGAAGTGAAAGTGAAAGCGAAAGTACAGTGACAACAGGCAGGAAGATGGCTCACGAAAGTTTCTCGGATGCTGTGCGCCACTTGTGGCAACGGGACACTTTCAATGTCCTTTGATTGCTCCTGATATATAAAACATATGTATATATTTACTAAAGTGTAGTACAGTCCCGCATACCTGGATTCCCATTTCCACACCGGTGTTTTTAGTGTAAACTCTGCTGTTTTCGCTCGACAGCGCATGTCTTTCATTAGTCCGTGCATAATTAGGGAAAACTTACACGGGAATGCCACAGCTGCGGTCGCGTTATTAGCACTTGAAGGATATATATATTGAGTCTCGGGGTCAAACCCATCAGCCTTACTAATTATTTTGACTTTTATCGAACATGTTTGGCACAATTGAAAAATTTAATTTATTTCTTTAGGTTCATCAGGCTGTAGAACAGGGTTTTTAAATATTGAAAAATAAAACAAATTAACGAACTGACTTTTTGCAGCTTTATTTCAGCTTAATTATTACTAGTTTCTTTAATTATATAGAAATAAAATAATTGTGTTACAGAAATGTTAGTATCCTTTTGTTATTTTCAAGTGTAATACAGTCTTGAGCAGACTGAAAATAAATAGTTTCCTTGCCCAAAGGCAAATACTTTAGTTTCTTTAGCCCTCACATTTCGGGTGGACTTAAAAAGCAGCTCTTAATTTTTCAGGTAACTTAATCACAATAGCTCCTAGCGAAATGGACACTGCTATCAAGTTGACCCCCCTGTAAACGGAGGTCCTTTTGGGCTCAGAGTGTTGTTTGCCAGTGTGTGCCTGTGCATATCTGATTGTTGCAACCAGGAGGTGATGTGGCAATCCAGAGGAGGAGGAGGGGCAGGCGAGGACCCACTCAACAGGTGGCTGTGAAGAGCATCCTGCCCCCAGGATCGACTTTCGTCCTGCCCCACGTTGCAATATTAATGCGGCCGAGCGCTTCGGACGAGTGCATGTTAAATAGCAGGCGGTGGCAGAGCAAACGACCCGCCTAGATACTATACTACTATATACATTTATATCCTGGGCTTTTGGGCCCCCTTTCGTCCTCTTTAGCCCACCTCCCCCCACCCTATTTCACACGGCCTTTGCTCTTGGCATTTGCCTTTTTAACCAGTTCTTATAGTTGGCTTTTGGGCTGCGGCAGGGAAAATGGCAATGCGGCATGTTTTGTGAAAAGTGGAAAAAAGTGAAATAACAAAATGGCCGTTGCAGACAATTTGCCGCTGATTGTCGAATGTCAATCTTGTTTTGTCAGCTAATTTGCATGCATATTCCCGAGCTGGCACATTATGCCATTGCCTTGCCCTCCTCACTTTCCCCACTTTCCCCGCTTTCCCTGGCAGTTCAATTTTCCGGCTTTTCGCCTGTTTGACGTTGACGTGCTGCAAAGATTCCAGCGTTTCCTTGGCCGTCAGCTGCAATTAAATCAATAGTTGGTACTAGGCCAGATAGGCAAAATGTACATGAAAATCACTTTGATTAAAGATATCTATAGTTAAGGGATGTAGAAAGCGTTCGGTTGCATTGCTCGAATCGATTGTAACTCTACTTTAATCTGATAAATTGAATCATTGAAATTAACTGTGTCATTTAACAATATTAAAAAGTCTAGAAACTTTTGTAATCTCAAACTGAAAATCTTTCCCAGGCAAGTATACGTAATATTTGTCATTATTGATCCCCAGGTAAATATGTAGAGTGGGATACTTAGTTAAGGGCACGTATTGCATTGCTCAAATCGATTGAGATAGAGAAACCTAACAAGTGGAACCTACTTTAATCTGATAAAATTAATAATTGAAATTAAATGTGTAATTTAACAATATTAAAAAGTCTAGATACTTTGGTAATCTTAAACTGAAACTCTTTCCCAGGCAAGAATACGTAATGATTGATCCCCAGGTAAATATGTAGAGTGAGATACTTAGTTAAGGGCACGTATGCCAGCGGAGTGTTGAGCGAGGATGACGCCAGTTGGGGATCGAGTTCCGTTTCGGATTGGAAGAGACGAGTGAATGCACCTATTAACGGACTATAAGCAAAAGGTGTTTGACACCGATAAGATGCGATCGCCATGGGATCATTGTCCACGGATCCGCCAATCAGAGGGATATATAACTAGTGGAATATTTGAGACATTCCCAGAGAGACAGAAAGAGCGATGAATTCGAACTGGGTATTTATTTGGCTACGGATCGGAGAGCTATTGACCGAGATTCGTGTAGGTTTTGAGGCTTATCGCCAAGCCGGATCGTTGTCTTGGGTACACAATAATAACAACAATAGCAACAGCAACAACAACAGTAGTCCGTATTTTAGGTCTCTCCGTGATTTGCCCGTAATCTCTAACGCCGCCAGCAATAAGAACAACAATATGTACGGCAAAGGAATCGTCTGGAAGTGGGTCCGTAGCTGAGTCTTGAGGCATAAAAATAGCGGGATGGGTTTATAAATAACCGGAACGAAACTATCTGCGATCCCAGGAGCGGACTTAAGGGAACCGACTTCGCAGCCCCTCCAGTTTGCTGGCCATGTGCTGCCAGATGCAGGCCGTCAGCGACCAGGAGGTCTCCTCCATCTGCGGCGGAGTAGGGACCCCGGCAAAGGACTCCCATCCGCCGGCCACGGAGGGTCCGAG
Source organism: Drosophila rhopaloa (assembly GCF_018152115.1). NCBI lineage: Eukaryota > Metazoa > Arthropoda > Insecta > Diptera > Drosophilidae > Drosophila > Drosophila rhopaloa. The sequence continues at coordinate 25,246,070 of NW_025335123.1, read as the reverse complement.
GGCGATCTGGGACAGGGCATAGAGGCTGTGCACCAGGGACAAGGCCAGCACCGCCCTTTTCATCAGACCGCAAAAGGAGCGATGGCTGGGCGGCGGTGGCTCCTCGGGTGGTGGTGCTATAACCTCCGGAACGCCAACTGGATCGGTGGCAGTTCCCCTCTCCTCAAAAGTGGCTACGATTGGCGGCTCATCCGGACCAGTTCCGATTTCCACCAATCTTGGCAGGGTTACCAGATCATTTGATTGCGATGGCTTTTCATCATCAGATGGGCATGGACTTGCAAGATGAGGTGGGACTGCTACTATATTTATAGAAGGAGGAACATCATCTCCAGACTCTCGGGAACCTGGTTCCAGACTCTCGGCTGCCAAAGGAACCTCCAGACGTGGCTCATCCCCATCCATTGTCTGGATTGCGAGGCTCACGAGAAGCTTTCCACTGTGAACACAACGCTCCAGCTCAATGTCCTTGGCCTCCAGTAAATCGAAATAGAAACTCCAGGGCGGAGTCTCATCCTCCAGCATGGGCAGATCCAATGACAGCAGCCACTTGAAAAGCTGGGCAGGATTGCTCGGCACGCGAAAGTTGTAGTTCCATGGCTTCCCGAAAGTCTCTTCGCGCATGCCCAAAACGGACCTGCGCCAGTTGTACTGCTCATCCAGTTGAGATAGCTCCATGACTAGGAAATATATATCTGATGCAGACTGGAGGGGAGGAGAATATATAAGGCAGGATTTTTGATTGCAAAATAGTCAGAAAACGAACCAACAAGCACCGTCTGGTATGAAATATATCAAATTGACTAACTGATTGGGAAGTTTTTGAAGTCTGGCACCTGGGGCACCTGACCCAATCCCAATCCCAATCGATTGCAATTCCGGGGACCACATTTCGACCTGTTCCTGAGCGGGCGCCACTTCGCTCCTTGCAGCCAGTTGAGCCTCCAGTAGCGCTCTACTTCTCCTGCCCCGGACCCCACTATCTTATCAACTGGAAATGGGGCGTGGCATGGCCACCCTCGGACTCACTATGCGGAATTGATTCCCAGTCCCGGGTCCGTTCCTGTTATAGAGGGCGTTATCACTGGCCCGCCATAATCGGCTATCAATATTGTCCCATTACGCCAATCGAGTTGATGAGCAAGGGGCGAAAGGGGTTTTGGACGGGAAGGACGGGTAGTAATCAGGCGTATGTAGGATCACGGGTTGGCCAATTCATCTTGGGTGACCACCCAACCTGTGACCGATTGCCTCAGTCTAGTCTTGGGGTCTTGTGTATATTTTTAGCATTAAAAGTCACTATTTGCTCAGCAAATTATGCGATCAGTGCGAAGCGCGGTCAAGTCAGATTTCTAATGCTGATCAGTGGACACCACGGCGGGTGTGACTCTTCACGCACAGTGCTCCATAATCTAGGGAACACCGTGAGTAGGGGAAAGTTAAATACTCCGCTCCAGTAAATTTGTACAGGGTATTAGCAGTTCGCCGTAGGCTACAAATAGCTTGTCTTATCGCTGACCTTCATTTTTCACTACTTTCAAGTGAAGTTAAAGTGACAAGGCGAGTTCTTCACTCGTTTTATTGGTGCAAGTGCAATAAACTTCATGGGAACCATAGATTTCATTGTTTTGGACTGAGAAAAAAAGACATTTATGGCGAAAATAGTAATGATAGATTAGATAGATATTAAACCCCTTACCAGCATTTATTATAAACAAATTCAAGAGAGTAAAATGAGGTGTCTTCCACTGTGATTTGGGCTTCACCCACAAATACAATTTGAAATATACCCCAAGCATTAACTTAGTCGATTACTTGTGGACTCTTAAAAATACAAACAAATTCTATTCAGTAAAAAAAAAGATTTAAAATATGTAAAACTAGGCTAAACTATACTTTGAAAAAGCCTTTAAAGCTCAATAAATATTTTAAAATTATTAATTTATTTTTAAGTACTAATATGCTGTTTCATATAGAGTATCATAATGCATGGTCTATATAGTCTGTTGTATACAATTTGCTATGATTGTATTTTCATTTTATGACCGTTGTGATTTCGTTTTACGCACAGTTCAACTCGAGCAAATTTGTTAATTAATATTTAACACTAAGCCCAGAAAGGCGTAAGCGTTCGGGACCCCCTCCCCCCAGGTCCCCGCCCTCCCGCCGAAAACCCGTGTTATTTACCTTTGGACAACAATTGGAAACATGAACAAAAAATTATAAACTGATAAGGTTCCTATAATTCAAAGCGGATTGAGTTCGATCACTGGGTATTGTGGCGCTCTCCCCCCAAAGTTCTCCACACTGCATAGTGTAGTGGGCTCTCTCTTCCAGTGGGGCTGACCAGTGATAAGGAAAGAGAGAGCGGTCGAGAGACCCGGAGAAGAGAGGAGCGGAGAGCAGAGGAGAGTGCTTTTCGGTTTCAGTTCGGTGTTTGCTTTTCCTTTGCCGCCGCCGTTTCTTCTTCGTTCTGCTCGGCGTTCTGCTCTTACACAGTTCGCATTTAATTTTATTTGGTCGCCTGCTAACAGCGACATCGGTTCGACATCGTCTCCTCGCCAAGAAATAACAGCAGGCTCCCGGAATCGAGAAATGAATAAAAACGCCGAAACTGAAAGCCAATTTGTGATACGAGTGAACCGTTACCAACATTGAGTGTGACCAAATATCCAAAGACCGCCAGGACGAACATAGTGTGGCCAGTTGCCAAGGACCCTCTTTTTTTTTACCGCGCTTAATCGACTCTTGATCGACTTCATTCCGTTTTTATTGAACCCCCAACGCCTCGTTCGATTCATAATCTCTGCGATTGGACATTAGCAACTGTAACGCGAAGAACACAAAGTGTCAACAAAGTCGTAAAAAGATTTGCACACTCAGGCAATAAAGTAAATACAAAAAAGTACAGCAAAAGAGTGCAGGCAACGAATTAATTAACAAATAAGAGGCGCACAAAGCCCACAACACGAAAGGTAAGTCGGCTGGATCAGATAAGGCCCGCCTTAACTGTCGAATTACGTGCCGTAATGCTCCATGTCATAATCCCCATATCTGATCGGATCATCTCTGTGTTTTTGGACCTGCCCAAGGAGCGAAATGCAGTCGCCCTGGAAACGGAACCAAACAAAATCGGAGGAAACATCCAAATGTCGAGACTGCACTCTTCGTCGAGACTATTTTTAAACGGATTTGTTTCTTTATTTTCGGCTTTTTTTATATGCTGTGCCTGTAGACATAGAACGTGGGAGAGGAAAAAACCGAAAGTGCATTCGCTACCCATCCCCCCTTTTCGCCTTACAGGTGGCCATGATCGATATTGAAAGCTCCCGATATTGATATTGACTAAATCCGAAGGTTTGAGCTCATGTTGACAAGATCGTTGAGAAAGATTGATGGGGATCGGAGGGAAATGGGGATATTAAACAGAGGTTTATGTGTGATATGACATAAGAATGTGTAAATATGCAGGGGAGTTGCAGTGAGAAAAGGACGGGCTCCTCGTCTTGTTCAACTATTTCATTTATTAACTCATGTAGCTATTAAAACGTGGGAAATAATTAAAGATATAGATATACTACATAATCACTATAAGCTATCTGCAGAAATTAGTACATTACAAACCACAAAATGAAGAACACTAGGGACAGGAATTTGAGAAAATTCAATGAAAACAAGTCCTGGTCCCAATCAAAAGCCCTTTCTCTGTTCCCCCCGGACTTTCCATCCAATTTAATCTATACGCAGCCCGCGGAATCCGGTTAGTGGGTCAGCTCCCTGACCAGGTTCAACAGCCTGGCCAGGTGGATCTGATTGATGGGAGGTCGTGGGCCGGCGGGACTGGGATTCCGACTGGGAAGTGAACACAAAGTAAGTCCAAGGCCAAAGCAATTAAAAATCCGTGACCGCAAAAGCTGAAATTCATTTAGTGCCAAGCAAAGTGAATTAATTTCATAATAAACAAAGTGCGATTGACCGCTGGCCGGACAGTTTTCCAGCTGAGATGCAGTTTAAACCGGGCAAGGATAATCGAGACATTAATAAATCAGAAATCAGAAAGACAAAGGCCGGTGGGAAAACAATTGGGCCATCCCCATCATTAAAGGGCCAAGAACTGGAAATGGATGATAACGTTACGGGTGAATCACTCGCTTCGCTTGCATGTCGCATGCAAGTGTTCTCTATCACCTTTGGCACCGTTTCTTCTATTTGGCAAGTCGCATTTGTTTGTTTTGCTGCTGGTGGTTCAACGACACTTGCTAGCCACCAAAACGCAGCAATCTGAGCACCATCGAAAAAAAACAATAACAGAAACAACCCAAAACAGAGTCCCACACACGGAGAAAATATGATTACTAGGGTTAAATGGTTTTTATTTAAAATAATTTTAAATTATGAAAATTTCATAGTCAAGTTCTATTATTATATTATAATGCTTTAGAAATTAATTTTTAAAAGGCACGTTTCTTTTAAAGTATCTGAAAAATAACTAATCGATTGTAAGAAATTTGTAATTTTTAAATGTGATATGATTTTTGCTTGGGAAAGTACACAAATTGTTTTGCAGTGCACTCACGTAATCGGACTGTTCGTGTTGCTCCTGCTTTTTCGGTTGGTTTTGCTGCTGCTGATATTGCATTTTGCTTACTGCGCACATTTTGTCACATTTTGGGGCTATCACTCGGCTTCCACACTCGCCATGCAGATGGGTCAAGGGCAAAGGCGCCTCGCAGTGCCCTCCATCCGCCGACCGAGTGACTGAGTGCATCCAGTCCGACTGCTATCGCCTTCCGAGGAGGGGGCCGATGTCGTTGCCAGGCGAAAGTGCAAGATAAACAAGTGGAGGACTGGAGGGACTGGGGGTCACATACGGTGGAGTGGAGTGGAGCAGTTAATACCCGATTGCGATCCAGTTAGCGACCGGTTCGTAACTGATTTACAGGAGTTCAAAGGGGATAAATAACAGATAGGAAAATACATATTGCTTAAGCGGAAATATTTACTAGCAACATTTTCTTTCAATCTCCATTTAAATCCATTTAAAATTGTAGATTATAAAATACATAATAAAAGCCCAAATTGGAACATTAAAAGTACTCAGATTTGAACTAATCTTATGACCTTTGACATGACTTTCAAGCAATTTACCATCAATTAAAAATCAAACAGAAATAATAATTAATGAAAATTACGCTACCTCTAATTACCAATTAGTTTAATAGTTATGTATATACCATTAAAAAATTGCTATAAAAAACACAGATAATCATTTAAATAGAAAATATTAAGTATACGTCTTTGAGCGCTTAGCAAGATTTGATTCTAAGAACTATTGTTGTTTTAAACATTCGTGTCACTTTAAGCTGCTAAACAAGCATAAATCGCAGACAAATTACTTCTTTGTTGGACAAGATGAGTGGGCGGATTTTCGATAATACATATGTTCCGTGTGGACCGCACAATTTCCTTCAGTCAGTGCCGCCAACGCTGCGTATGCGCAATCTCTTTGTCGGCGATTAGAGGAATCGTTTCGAGACAATCGCTTGAATGTCATGGTCAATATATGGCCCAACTGTGTAGACATATGTGATAATGCCGAATTTCTTGATGTTCTTTAGGTTCTTGAGGTTGGGGAGGTAAAAGTTTAGGCTACATTTGTCGCTCTCATTTTGCGTTCATTTGATTTGTTTTGTTTTAATTGTCTCTGATTGCACAAAAGAGCGACGCCGACGGATGAATCATTCCGTATAAGTTGGAGATGCTGGGGATGCGTTTCCTGTTGTTGTAGTGCGAGCATATATACCACTCGCTTGTAAATGGAAAGTAACGCCCCCTCTCGACGCCCCTGCACCGATTGTTCGACTCTCTAATCAATTTTAGGTTCAGTTTTAGCTTTTGTTCATGCCTGGCTTTCATTGTAATGTGTGTGCATATCAAGTGCTTGCTGATATGGCTTTGGAAAAAGTGAAATAGCATTTGTTTTTGTTCAGACTGGGGGGAAATAGACCACCATACCCCCTCCCCCCATACATCTGCTTTATCACGTCACAATTATCTTGCGGCATTGTTGCAACTTTTGCGCTTTGTTTTCACTTCAAAAAAAACGCAGCAATAACAACGATGATTGAGCAGGCGGCACTTCTGGAGATACATGTGCATATAGGTTATATATTGCATATTATACATATATTCTATATTCGGTATGCCATATCTATTTGTGAAGAGACGAGAACAAAACAGCAAAACACAATAAACGAAAGTAATTCGCACCTTGGCCAGTGATTAGAGTGGTCTGAAGTGGCTCAAAGTCTTGGCTAATTTACTAAATCAAAACCGAACCAAGCTAATTCTATATCTGAATAATATACCAAACACACAAATTTTATGAGTTTAAAATGGATTTTGTAGTTGTCTAAATCGTATAATGAATCGTATTTTAGAGATTTGGATAAGTTCAAAGAAATGATTTTAAGAGAAGCTAAGTGGCGACATGTTCGCGACTTTTTCGCCGCATAAACGAAAGTTCTTTCCGTTCTGATCGCTGGGGGTCCAAATGGCAAAAGGTCAGCTGAGATCTTTGAGAGTCGGGTGTTTTTCTGAGCTGCGCCTGATAAGCCGTGCTATATGTATGATACCCCTCCCGTTTCTCCGCTTCTTGTTCATACGATCGGCGGACAATGGAAATTTAGCGGAATCTGCCCAATAACGGCGATGATAGGGACTATGCTAATGATCAGGGGGCGGACGACCGGGTGGGCGTGGTCAAGAGGTTACTAACAGGCTGATAACCGCTTTGATTTGGTTTCCGTCGCCTTTACTATATAGACGTCATAATTCCCATTTAATAAGGTTCTAAATTTAACTTAAGTTGTAGTTCCCCTGTGTTTTTATTTGTTACAAACAACGACTGTGCCTGATCATTATTGCTTCATCAGCGATTTTAAGTCCTTGTCGTAATAATTAAATAAAATAATATATTTCATTGATGCACAAAAGTTAAGATATTTCTAGAAAATGAAAAGCAGTTATAAAATACTTCTACAACGCTTATTTTTTGATGATTAAATATGTATAAATAATTTCATTTGATTTTGAAAAACATGAGCTCCCCCGGGCATGTGATTGTACAGTTCCAAATGTATATATAGAAACCACTCTGTTTTGGTTGTTTTTTTTTAGCAGGTTCAATGTATTTTGTATTTGAGCTCCGTTGATAAGCAGGGCAGACACACTAGCAGCAACAACTTTGGAAGCACAACAGCAACATCCTCTTCATCACGTGTTTTTAATGTTTTAAAGCTGACCTACGACTAGCCTCTAATTGCCACCGAATCCCTCTCGTTCTCGTTCTCATTTCAGTTGGCGCAACATGAGCCACTGGCTTTAGGGGGCATATCCAGCAGCAGCAGCAGCAGCAGGTGCAGCAGGTGCGGCATCCAGCACTCCCAGGTCAAGGTTCATTCGGTAACCGGAGCAATAAGCCCAGGGCGATACCAACAACATGGTTCACGGACCGCCGGCACGCAGAAAATCCCAGCAGCAGCAACAACAACATGAGGCCTGCGAAATGGATCTCGAGCGACAGCCCACTCCTCCGGATGGCGGATGGGGATGGGTGGTGGTCTTCGGCTCCTTCATGATACACATAGTCAGTAAGTGAAAGTGAATCTGTGGCAGTTGCCAGAGTAGAGTGGTAGAGACATGATTTTCGGGCGGTCTAAACTCTTCGATCAACATTGATCAACAGGCAATTAATTTATGAAATCGAACAACTATTACAGAAGTTATTAAGAAATATAGTTCAACACAGTCAATAACGTAAGCTCAAGAAGATAAATATGTCTTAACATCACATCCTTTTTCCCTTTTTCCCTTTGTTTAATGCTATTTTCAATCCTGTTAAAAAATTCCTTAAAATTACGAATTAGCAGAAAGATAAACATTTTATGAATAGGGTTTCCCCCAGTCGGTTTCCCCCACCGAAAATAAATGGGTCCCCCGTTTTGGGTTTCAATTAGGTCACGGAAGTGCTTCGCCGGAGGAGGACTTGACGAACTGGAGTTGGGTGCCTCTGAAATGCCAGCTTTTGCCACCTTTACGGCTGCCATAAATCAAACCCACCAGCCTTGGACTCACCCGGCAACCGGAGTGGCCAGGGAATTAAAGCATTTAGCTGTTTCATGGATTTTCGGGGATCGTAAATACTTTAAGCACTCTAATCGCTGCAAATCAGAGAGATTGAAATGGGGACTTATCGGCGAGGTCCAGTCATGACACTGATACCCGGCATACGGTTGCTGATTTACGAGAAGTGGAGTACAGTCGCCACTCGAGCCGTACAACCATCAATTGGATGATAATTGTGGCCAAGTGTGTGCCGATAATCTTATCGCCGCGTTGGCTGTAATTGCCCTGCCACGGAAATAGTTACCGATCGATCGGTGGGCCGGGGGCTGGGCAGACTGGTGGGGGAGCCTGATAAAATTGGGAGCCGTAATTAATTGCCCAACTAAACTGATTTATGGCCTGTCGAGGAGCCAGGCGATCGGTAACCAGTTTGATCGAACGGAATCCACTTTGGGCAGTGGATTGCAACTAAATGGCCTACTTTTAGGCGTCTTATTCTCATTCGCAGTACCTAATCTCAGATCTTTTGTCTTCCGCAGCCGATGGCATGACCTACTCCTTTGGCATCTTCTACAATGAGTTCCTGAAATACTTCAACGAGGGCAAAGGTTACACGGCCTGGATTGCCTCCATTATGGTGGGCGTGACCTTCTCTTCGGGTGAGTGCAATCTATGGAAATTTTAAAACGATGAAAAATTGACCCAAAAAAACTGAAACGCAGTTTTTTAGAGAATGAATCCACAATCATTTTAAAGTATGCCACTTTGAAATCGGATGTCCGTAACAAAAGTTTCGAAAATTTGGAAAGGGGTTACATTGCTTAAAATGATGAAAATTCGACCCAAAACCAAAAAAAAACTGGAAACACAGTTTTTTAGAGAATGAAACTACAATCATTTTAAAGTATGCCCCTTTGAAATCGGATGTCCATAACAAAAGTTATGGGCTAAGAAGTGCAGGTTTTAGGTTACTTTTCTGCAAGCCCATTTTTCGAAAATTTGGAAAGGGGTTACATTGCTTAAAATGATGAAAATTCGACCCAAAAAAACAAACTAAAGTGGAAACACAGTTTTTTAGAGAACTAAGCCACAATCATTTTAAAGTATGCCACTTTGAAATCGAATGTCCGTAACAAAAGTTATGGGCTAAGAAGTGCAGGTTTTAGGTCACTTTCTGCAATCCCATTTTTCGAAAATTTGGAAAGGGGTTACATTGCTTAAAATGATGAAAATTCGACCCAAAAACAAAAAAAAAACTGGAAACACAGTTTTTTAGAGAACTAAGCCACAATCATTTTAAAGTATGCCACTTTGAAATCGAATGTCCGTAACAAAAGTTATGGGCTAAGAAGTGCAGGTTTTAGGTCACTTTCTGCAATCCCATTTTTCGAAAATTTGGAAAGGGGTTACATTGCTTAAAATGATGAAAATTCGACCCAAAAACAAAAAAAAAACTGGAAACACAGTTTTTTAGAGAATGAAACCACAATCATTTTAAAGTATGCCACTTTGAAATCGAATGTCCGTAACAAAAGTTATGGGCTAAGAAGTGCAGGTTTTAGGTCACTTTTCTTCAAGCCCATTTTTCGAAAATTTGGAAAGGGGTTACATTGCTTAAAATGATGAAAAATCGACCCAAAAACAAAAAAAAAACTGGAAACACAGTTTTTCAGAGAATGAAACTACAATCATTTTAAAGTATGCCCCTTTGAAATAGGATGTCTGTAGGAATAGTTATGGCCTTAAAAGTGCAGGGTTTGCGTCATTTTTCGAAAATGTCGGCTTTCTTTCTAGTTAATTGTAACCTTTCTATCTTAACATTAATCCATAATCAGTTGCAGTATTTTATGATTTAATTTATTTTTGATTTGGTGTGTTGCAGGACCCATCAGTTCGTCCTTCGTGAATCGATATGGCTGTCGAGCGGTGACCATCGCGGGTGCCATCCTGGCCGCCAGCTGCATCATCGTGAGCATGTTCGCCCAGAACGTGCTCACGCTGATCATCACGATTGGCTTTGGCACGGGGCTGGGCTTCGGGCTGATCTACCTGCCGGCCATCGTGAGTGTGACGCAGTACTTCGAGGCGCGGAGATCCCTGGCCACGGGCATCGCGGTCTGCGGCTCCGGATTCGGCACCACCGTGTTTGCCCCGCTGACGGAGTACTTGATCGGCAGCTACGGGTGGCGCGGGGCGATGCTGATCATCGGCGGCATCGTGCTCAACTGCATCATCTTCGGGGCGATGTTCCGACCCCTGGAGCTGGAGGCGCCTCCAAAGACGCCGCCCAACACACCGAGCACTCCGAAGCTGGGCAAGAAGTCGGCCATCATCGACCAGAACACCACGCCGGCGGAGCTGGAGCCCCTGAAGATCCTGCCGAAGGATCAGTACCTGCAGCTGCCCCAGCGCACAGACACCCCGATTTCCGGAGGAGGAGGCCTCTGCCGATCCAATAGTGTGGGTCACAACCTCAAGCCCAGTTTGGTAAGAAAATTTTTAGAGTATGGTGGATTTGAAAGAACCTTCCCTTTAAATGAAAGTATTTTTTTGTTTTGTTTTTTGATTGTGAAATAATAACAAAATGGTAACAAAGATAGGTGCACCTAATTGGGGAACTTAAACAAATCAGAAACAATAAACAATAAAATTAGTCAAATATGTCAGCAGCACATAATAAATATAAATTATAGAAAATTATATAAATTGAGCCTAAAGATATGAGAGAAATTTAAGAAATGAAAGTATACTATTTAAGCGAACACTTTCTTGCTTGGCGTTTTAGTTGCGTTAATAAATAATTGGCAAAAGAAAATTTGATATAGTATGGCTAATAACTCCGTTGTACAAAATCTAAACAATTGCTTAAGAAATATTATTTGAAAGCTAAATAGTTTCACTTGGCCATGTTGCAAACCAATTTCGAAAGCAATTATCCATTTCCCTGATAGTAAGGTTGATGTACATCGTATTATTTTAAAATTTGATGTCATTTTTCTGTGGCCTTTCTGTAGCCCTTTTTGAAATCCACAAAACCGAAATCCGTTAAAAAAAGACTTCCAATCAAGGTCAAAAAGAAAGACAACACTGTGTATTTATGTTTGAACTTGTACAACAGAACAACAACTCGAATGGCGCTGTCAACGGACAGGCAGCCACCTTGGTGACCCCACCGCAGGCGGTGGCGAAGAGCACCAGCAACGACGACATCGCCCGCAAGTGCCACAGCCAGCTGCAGTTGACTCCTCTGCGGGATCTGCATCGGGAGCGGAGTGCCAGTGGCACCATGTACCGCCCGGATGCCCTCTACCAGGTGGGTGTACCCTCTAATCTCAAACTTGAATTTGAATTGCGCAACTAATTGGTGCATCTGTGTGTGTCCAGGGATCGCTGCACAACCTGCCCGACTACGTGAGTTCCAGGAACGATCTGAACCGCTCCATGTCCGGATCCGGGGTGATCAAGCGGTACGGATCACTCCGGCAGAGCAACAACGTGTCACAGAGTCAGGTGAGTTCCTAGGAGTAAATAATGTATATAATGTATATAATGTTTAGTACAAAACCTAAGGGGTGAAGTATAGTCAGATAAACTCTTGGTCAGTTTTTGAAGCAGACTTGTTACTGAAGATTGTCTTGTATGTGCAATCATTCTACTTGGTAAGCCTACTTAGGCCTAATTTTGAAGGCCTGTTTATATGACTCACCCTGTGTGTTCCAACATATCAAAGTTTAATCATTTTCCATTGGCAGATGTGTGGTAGTCAGCTTCTGTTATTTAGCATCCTTGTTGTTGTGTCAAAGTCGATCCTTTAAATTTTGCCATTCTTATTCAATGAAAATAAAAAATATATCCCTTGGGATTCCTTGAAAAAATAAATGTAATTTACTTTACAAGCTCAATTACAAGACTCACCGAGTATTCCAAATTATAAGTAATGAGTTGAAACAAAAGAGGATGCTTTGGTGAAATACAAACAATGTGTTAATCGGGTTTTGGGTTCTTGAACTAAATTATGGGAAGGGCCAAGCGTACAGACCCCAGGGATCGTTGTGGGGAATGTGTTTGGGAGTGAATATCGATCGCTTCTTGCGGTCGCAGTAGTCCATCAAGTGGTCGCGCAGCTCCAGTAGGATCCTCTTCAGCCAGCCCTGCCAGGTGGAGTCCGGCAGGGGGCATCCCACGGTGCGCTCCTGGTACTCGTCGAAGAGCATGGCCAGGAAGACGCCCACCTGCACCGAAAGGCAGATCTTGATGAGGAAAATGAGCACGGAGATGGGCCGCAGGTGCCACTGGATCGAGAGAAGGATCTGCTTCCAAAAGGGCAATGCTCGATTCTCCTCATTTTCCGGGCGCACCAAGTCCATATTTGCTTTTATGGTTGATCAACAATTAAATGGGTATATCGAGTGAAACGTTGTTTGTTATATTTGAGCTGATTTGAAATTCACTTCTACTTAGGTTAACAAAAAAAAAAACTAAAACAGAAAGATAGTAATATCAAGGAGTAGTGATCTAGATCTAGAACTGCGACAAATAGCTCGTCCAGATCCAGCGGATCAGTTTGTAAAGCAGGAAGAGGCGGAACAACCGGTAGAGAAGCACCTTGCTGAAATAGTTTTAATTTATAGTTTTCAATTGGTCGAAGGAGAGAGTACTGGGCACTCACATCCTTAAGATTATCTTGGTGCGCGCCATTGTTTTGGGATCTTCGCGGAGCAAGTGCGTTCGAATGCTGAGGAGCATGTTCCCGCAGGACTGGATCACCAGACCATGGATATCCGGATGCTTGAAGGCGTCCAGATTGAACGGAGTGCTGGAATGAACAGGGTTGAGGGCCAACGAACTTCCCAAAACGATGCCCCACCTACCCGGCGTTCTCCTCGCAAAGCGAATCCATGTCCGTGATCCCGGGACTGTCGTAGTTGTTGAACATGAACGGCTGCATCACCTCCAGCGTCTGGTAGGCCTTCCTAACCGCACTCATCAGCAGTGGCTTCCGCCCGAAGATCCGCAGCAGCAGATCGATGATCGCGGCGGGGAGGATCTGCTTGGTGAAGACGAGGAGCTGGTAGACCCAGCGCCTGTCCGTGTAGTGGCAGCCCGGTATCATCAGGCTCTTCCCGAAGGCCACGTCCCGCCACAGGTCCAGTGTGTCCATCTGCTCGGCGATCTGGGTGAAGGTGTGCGGCACGTGGGTGCAGGATGAGGACAGGTAGACCGGCAGCTCCGGCGGAGGACCTCGCTGGTAGGCCTCCGATCCCCGCTTCGTGTAGCACAGCATGCTCTTGATCCCGATGTCCTGCGGCGTGATGTCCAGCCGGATGTCCTTGCCCAGGTAGACGGTCTTCAGGATCCCAGCGCCCACCAAGGCGAACAGTCCCATGGCGCCCATCAGTGAGGGCGAAAAGCCGGGCGAGGGATCGTCCACCGCGAAGAGAACTAGAAGGTTCCTGATCAGTCAGGGGCACATATGTATACCATGGAGAAGCCTTGATTACCTATGGACGGACGGTACACTATCAGCGGCAGCCGATGGCGGTAATCATTCACCAGGGACTCGGCCAGATTTTTGGTGAACGTGTACGTGTTGGGAAAGCCCACGATCAACCTGCGATGGCCAAACGAAAACGCATTATATGGCATCCAGTAAAAGTACAAATCAATAGCTTTGCAGAGAAATCGATGAATATAGCTGATATGAAATTCAAGAGCCCATTTCCGACTTACTTCCTGGTAAGGGCATTAAGCATCCCATCGTCGGGGACTTCCTCCAGCAGTCGAAGGCACAATCGCCAGTCCATCGGCGAGGAGTAGTACTGCAAGGATCAGAGTCACGGAGTCACAGAGTCAGGGACACAGAAGAAGACCCAACCCACAACGCACCTTGGGCTCCACCCGCTTCAAGTAGGGATTGCTGTAGAAGGTGGACACGTGGACGAAGGCCCTGAGATTGGGCAGACCCTCGGCGAACTTGAGGGCTTCCAGGGTGCCGCCGACATTCAGGCGGAGAGCCACCCGGAGTGGTTCGTCGAAGCGCACCGTGGCAGCACAGTGGTAGACCAGGGACACGCCCCTCATGCGCTCCCTCATCGCGGGATCGATGCCCAGTCCGGGCAGGGAGACGTCTCCCGGCACCGCCACCACCTTGTCCAGCTCCTGCGGCTTCTCCACGGCCAGCACATGGAAGACGGTGGCCTGGCGCAGCCGGAGGAGCCTCTGCTCGGCCGTCAGCTGCTTGCGAGGACGCAGGAGGATGTAGATGCGGCGGACGTTGCAGGAGCGCAGCAGCTTCTCGATCAGCGCCTTGCCCACCACACCCGATCCCCCGGTCACGAAGATCTCGCTGTCCTCGAAGAACTCCTCCACTCCCATTGTCCGGTGATTCGCCAACCAGAGCCCACAGAGCACTGCGCTTGGTCAACCCGAATCCGGCGGTCAATCGGCTTAGCCGACCAGCCAATCCACGCATAGCAATGAACGTTGTAATTTGAATAACATGAGCTCAATTACATTCCCATGCTAATTTCGGACTCAATAGCACTGGGGAGTCGTTGCCAAAGCAAGGTTAACAGTGACCCCAACTTACATTGGGGTCACCACGCAGTCTTTCTTACTCTTTCCTTTACGAACTTACTAGGATTCTCTTTTCACAGATGTTCAAAGAGGAAATATTAAGTAATAAATGTAGTTTTTAATAGGGATTTTCATTAGGAGCAATGTAAATTGGGGTCACCACGCAGTCTCTTACTCTTACTCTTTCCTTTACAAACTTACTAGGATTCTCTTTTCACAGATGTTCAAAGAGGAAATATTAAGTAATAAATGTAGTTTTTAATAGGGATTTTCATTAGGAGCAAAGTAAATTCTAGTATACATTCCAAATAAAGGGTTATTAAACCACTTTCCCCTTTGCAGGAGGAGACCAAGTGCTGCGGCTGCATCACGTGCTCCAAGGAGACCCGCGACACGTTCGCCGAGATGATGAACTTCTCGCTGCTGAAGGACATGGTCTTCGTGATCTTCTCCGTGTCCAATTTCTGCACGAGCATCGGCTTCAACGTCCCGTACCTCTATGTGGCCGCCTATGCGGATGCCTTGGACCTTTCCAATTCGCAGGCCAGCTACCTGATCTCCACCATTGGGGTGGCCAACACGGTGGGCCGCATAGTCCTAGGTTACATAGCGGACAAGCCGTGGGTGAACCGCCTGCTGGTCTACAACGTCTGCCTCACCGCCTGCGGAGTGTGTGAGTATATGGATGATTACTTGGCCCCACTCATGCTCTAATCGAATTCTATCCTGGCCAACTAGCCACTGCCATGGTGCCGCTGTGCCATGACTTCCAATCGCTGGCCTTCTACTGCATCGTGTTCGGCTTCACGATCGGTGCCTACGTGGGTCTCACCTCGGTCATCCTGGTGGATCTGCTGGGACTGGACAAGCTGACCAATGCCTTCGGCCTGCTGCTGCTCTTCCAGGGCATCGCCAGCTTCATTGGTCCGCCCATCGGAGGTGAGTCCCCCCCTAAGTTCTAGTTTACAAGATAAAAATATCAGAATATGAACTTTGTAAAGATTTTGAAAAGAAATCATTTGATTGAAACGTATGATGATTTTCCACGTCTCTTACTTGAGTAACTTGAGTATCAAGTACCAAGTTGGGTCACTTGTTATATGTATGTACTATATGTTTGACCTCTCCTGCACAGGTTCGTTGTACGATCTGACCAACTCGTATGCGCCGGCCTTCATGATGGCTGGACTCATGATCGCCATCAGTGGACTGGTGATGTTCGCCATTCCGCCGTTGCAGCGACTCCAGGCCCAGAAATCGGAGCAGAAGCACCACACCGAGCACCTAGCCCTAAGTTAGTGAACCCACTCCATCTTCCACCACCCCCCACCCCCTCCCCTTGTTTCTGTTTATTATTCCTCTTTTTTTTTTTGTTTTTTTCTATTGTAACTATAAATCTAGATATATACTGATGCACACGACACTTGGTTAGATTAAGACATGTATGTATGAGTGGATGCCATAGCTAGAGCATATCCGATTATTTATGTATAGGCAACTACCCCAACTGACCCATGACCCCTGACCCCTGACCTGTGCCCCTGACCCAAAACTCCATCCCCATGAAAACCTTCATTGCAAATGGATGCAAATGTATACCTATATGTACGTATATCCATATACAAATGTACTAGAGAAATTATTGTTATTCTATTATGAATGTATGCCTGTGCGTGTGTCTGTCGGTCTATACGCCATTAAAGAAAGCTTTTGTACAACAACCCAGCACCACGGAAAGTCTATTTGGAATCGATTATCTAAAAACCACATGTGGCCTAAAAACTGAGGAATGTGACAAGTGAAAACAAGTAAGTCAAGGGAGGTTTTTAGGACGATGCAATTCTGACAATCTCTACAGTTTAACATTAACTCTACACAAGCCTTTATACCCAAATTTAATAGTTCTGCAAATCTAGATAACAAATAATAAATGTATCTTTGCACCCTCAATTTGCAAAGGCTTATCGCTTGTGTGCAGTATAGATAATGTTCAGTTGACTTGTGGCTCTCGACAAGAGATCGCTAGATACTATAATGCCAGCCAAAATATTTGCAAAAACAAATGAGAGCCCAGAATTTGAATAGCCACAATTTTCAACTTGTTGGTCAATCGCAGACCGGCGATCTTTGCGGCTGGTTGGCTCCTCATATTTATTGTCTTGCCTGCAGAGGCGTTCCCGAGAAGGGGTCTTACCCATCGGTCCCATGACGCATTCCAAATACTGCCTAGATAAAGAGACATAGTTCGGTGTTTATTGGTTTCCTTAAGTGATTACGAATAAAATAGCAACAGGGGGTCAGCAAAGGTGCCCCAAAAAGCACGCATTCCGTCACAAAAATACACTCAGTCATTCATACACACAAAAAAAAAAGAAGGTTATTCACAATTTCAGGAGGAGATCTCCATATCGATCTCACTGAATCTCCCCGGTGATCAGCTTCTTCAGGGTGCACTCCCCGGCGCCCAGCTTGTGGAGAATGGCCAGGACCTCCTCGCGGTAGCGGTCCATGTGGCCCATCTCCTCCGGCGTGTACTCCTCGCGATCGAACCGCGTCATCCGCCAGATGACGTTCAACTTGGCCTCGATGAGCACGTAGTTGGAGGAGGGGCAGAAGCGCGGACACAGCTCGTTGATGAAGTGGATCATGTCCTGGACGCTGCACGAGTTGATCCGGTTGTTGATGGTGTTCAGTGCGAAGTCCTGGTACTTGGCCATCTTCGCGTGCGGGAACACGTTCTCGCAGGTGATGCACCTCCAGTCGGGCTGCAGGGTTCGGGTCTGGACGGGAATCACCAGGCCACGGCAGCCCTGTTCCCGGCAGAAGAGCGCCGACAGGTAGGTTCCGTTCTCCTGCAAAGACACAATGGATCAGTGGGTGGAAGTGGAATGTGGAATCTGGAATGTGGAATCTGAAATCTGGACTTTGGAGAATTGCGGGCTCGAAAATATCGCGGATTCAATGTCCGCCTCTGTCAGTTCACGGCGTTCAGTTCATTCCACTTAAAATCGAAAACGAAATCGGAATAGGAATCGAAATCGAAATTAGCATTCGGTGTGTCATGCTCATGGAAGTTTTGGGAGGGGGGGGTTTGTTAGTAGAACCCGAAAACTTTGCTCCCCTCACAATTGAAAGTGAAAGGAACGGCGAACTATAAATACCTTTAAAGTGCTTTTTTATGGCAAATAGGAGAGGGAAATATAGAGCAGAAATTCTTGAAGTAAAAATAGTATTGTTTTACTGCAACAAAGGGTATGTAATTGATAGACATTGTAGTGCGTTTATTACTTTTCCAAATAAGTGTCCCTTTAATAGGACGTGGCTCAAACATTTTCCATAATCCACCAGAGAACCCCTATAACCACATTAAGAGCTGGAAGAGTACCATATTTTAGCCCCCCCTTTAGGCCTCCCCTTTGGGTGCGCCCCTGGCCCCCTGGTTGATGCAAATCATAGAACTAATTTAATTAGGGAACGCATTTGTGTCAGGTGGCCAGAGGCCATTATTCAACTCATCCCAGAGCGACCGAAGAGCGCCACATAAATAGATATGGCCGGATATGTGGATCGTATACATATATACCTCTACACACCCGCCGTTTCAGAGCGTCGTTGACATCGACGTTGGCCAAGAAATTTCGTTGAAATTCAAGTGAAATGCTTTTCAAATTTCAATAATTGCTTCTTGTTTTGGGGCCGACAGATTGCGAGGCTCTCACGGTTATTTTTTCTTTAAGGTGAGGAGTATACACATGCCCATAGTTAGACAACAATTTGGGATTTACTTTCCCCCAATGGAAGGAAAATTCTATTAGAAGAGATATCATATCTCTTTCTATATTTAAGGCCAACTAATATTAATTCCTTCTTCACTAAATACTAATGGAAAAAACACAAACTTAAAGATACGAGAAAAGCTAAAAGCAAAATATCTATTATATTTCATCAATAGTTTTTTAAAAGTATCTGTTTCACTTCGCTATTATCACTCCATAAAAGCTTTTCGCAAAAAGGGTTACAAACGAGTTTAGTTTGTCAAGTCTTTGGCAAAAATGTATAAATATATTTAACTAAAGCTCGTACTAAAAATATTTATTGAGATCGTTACTCAGTAAAATTAGAATTCAAAATGTAGAGCCCATCAAAGCTCTGCTGCAAATATTAGCAAGCAGCTATTATTTAGTAATTGGGGTCAAAGTAATGATAATACGAAAATAACGAAGAGTTTATTTGTAATTAATGATCTTAAGGATCATAAATGTGGATTATTATTAAGTGTGTCATTGAAGGTACAACTGAAAAAAAATGTATTTGAAAGCATATGTAGAAAGATAAAGAAGTTTCTTGTAGATTTCGATAAGTTGTTGGTTTGTTTTGTTTCTAGTTGGTGAAGAAAAGCCTTGCAAAGCAATTAAGCAGGGGAAAACTGAGGATGTAGGTTTGACCCCAAAGATAATCCCATAGGTAATCCCATAGGTAATCCTATAGGTAATCCCATAAGTAATCCCATAGATAATCCAATAGGTAATCCCATAGGTAATCCTATGTCCCAGCATCCGAGGTGCCTACTCACAGTGTTGTCGTGGCAGCGGACGCAGTCGCAGGCGAAGTGCTTGGTCATCTTGAGGAAGATGTTGCGGGTGAGGTTGCCCCAGAGGATCTTGGTGTAGGTGGTGGTGATCTCGCCGCCCCGGGGAATGTCCCGCGCCGCCCGCACCACCGCCAGGCGTCCGTTCTCGAAGTAGTGGCTGGCATTCGGGGTGCACTCGTGGTTCATGATCGCCGTGAGGGGGAAGAGGCCCCGGAGGAGCGTCTCGTGGCCGCCGGAGCGGCAGGGTGCCTCGAAGGCGTTCGTGTTCAGCACGCCCACGATCCGGAATAGCTGGTCCATGAACTCCCGATCGGTGGTGGGGAAGTTGCGGAAGCACTGCGCCGCCTTGATGATCTCCCGCCGGTAGGCCCGCTCCGCATTCGCCTGCATGGCGTCCACCAGGTGGCGCTGCTCCTTGCCCAGGTGGAACACCCGCACCGCGGTGAGGATCCTCAGCGAGAGGGGGTTCACCTGCTCCTGCTCCGCGTCCACGTCCATGGGCTGCCAGCGGCGGAAGTGCTCGCACTCCGCCTGGTGCTCCTCCGAGTCCGCGCAGGTGCCGCACACGGGCAGGGTGCAGCGGTGCCGGCAGAGGAACCCCTTCTGCGGCAGCGTCTCGTGGCAGCAGATGCAGCTGCTCAGCTGCCCCTTCCTGGCCGTCGGCCCCGTGACCAGGGCGCGCTCCTGGAAGATCAGCTCGCCGGCGGCGATGTCCCTGGTGGCGAACACCCCGCGCCCGGCCACCTTGGAGGAGCTGATGGTCCAGTTGGGCTGCTCCTGCCGCAGGTCACCCAAATGGGCGTCTATCAGCTGGGCCAGCTGCTCGGGCGTCGTGTCGCGACAGGGGGCCATGTGGGCGTCCAGGGCGGCCAGGGTGGTGTCTCCTCCTCCTCCTCCTTTGCGGGGGGAGGGGCACTTGGGTGGATCCGCATCCGGATCGGACATGGCGACTGCGATGGACGGGAGACGGACGGAACTGCGGCGAACCAACGCGACGCGCGGCAACTCAGCGAGTGAAGATGTCTCCGCGCAGCCGAGCGGTCTGTGCGGCAAAAGCTGCGATGTGGCGACAGCGACGACAGCAGCAACATGAGCAGCAGCAGCAGCAACAGCAGCAACAGCAGCAGCAGCAACACCCAGCACAACAGCAACAGCAGCAACAACTGACTGCTGACAGTGGAACAAACCCACCAAAGCAGCGACGCTTATGACGTGGACACGCCGACGCCCTCGGAGAGCATTAGACACAACTAAAAAAAACACAAATTAGAGGCAGCCGCCAGGGGGAAAGGGGGCCAGGGGGCCAAGGGGGAGGTGCAAGAGGGATTGGGGGGCACCACGACAACGACAACAGTCAAATATGATTTTGTCCAAGGCACACGCACACTGAAAACACACACTCGCCGCAGTGTTCCCATTTTCGAAATGGAAAAAGGCATTTTCGAAATCGCAAAAGACATTTCTCCCGATGAAGAGACTTTAGTTAACAAAATAATGTGCTACTGCCAAAACAAATAATATTTAAACGTTTGATGCTTTTTAGAAATTACTATTCATAGAAACAGATTTCCTTCTTTGGAATAATAGGATGTTTGCATAGGAGAAAAACATTTGTTTGAACATAAAATGCTTTTAAATTTAGGATTGGAAAATAAGTGGTAGTAAGATTGGCTTTTTATGAGGTACAATCATTTTAAAATCAGAAATAAAATTACAGGACTTCGTTTAAGTACAAATATTACCTAATTTAATAATAACAAGTATTTCAAATAAGAAATTGTCGCAAAAATAAGCACAATTCTATCTTCCTTTCAACCATGGTTTTACTAATACCAAGCTCAGAATTATTGAATTTATTTGAAATTAGCAATTTCGAAACGATTCTGAAATCGGGAACTTCGGGCGACTTGGAGTGCGCCACTGGGAAATAGAGACATTTGGCTGGGACGACGCAAAGCGGATTTTGCTTTTGACTCTTATTCAATTTGTGCTTGAGCTGTTGTTGTTGTGCGGTTGTTGCTGCCGCCGCTGTGGTTGCTATTGTTGCATTCAATTGGATTCGCCAGTGGGTGGGTATCGGAGGTGGGAGGTGGGAGGTGGGCGGTGGGCGGACCGAGAGCGGGTGGAAAGAAAGAGCATTGATGCAGCCATCAGCCATCAAAGAGCATTTCCCGCTGTCAATTTGTTCGCCAAACACCTTGGCGTGGCTACCTCCTGCTCCCCCTCCTCCTCCTCCTTCTCATCCCCCTGCTTGCGGTTGGTTATGGATGCCATAAAGTGAAGCCATAGCAGCACCACCCGCAACCCATCCACATCCACATACCCATCCGATTGCTTCCGGCGCCACCCTGCGGCAATCTGAGCAGCTGGAAAAATTATTTGCGGAGATGCAGCGCCACTGATACAAGGCGTGTTTGTCTCACACGCTTATACACTGCACAAAAAACATTTATGCAATATATTTAGGCCCTTTTGAGTCCCCTAAAACTGAGATTTCAAAACGCAAAGCTTTTGGTCTTACACAACATTTATGCTTGCCATAAATTATTTGTTTTGGCAACCATTTTCTAGGATACAATTTTTAACATTGATGAACATTTTTGAACTACAACACTCTGGAGAATTGATTTCTAGATTGTTTATTAACAATCAATACTCTTAGCAATAGCTGCTTTTGAAATATAACCGATAAAGAGCTTTGGAAAACCTTATTTTAATGTTGATGATCAGTAATTTGATATCCCTAGATGGTATTTTTCAGAATTATTGTTCATCCCAAAATAGTAATATGAGTATGTTAAACTCTTACTATTAGTTTCCCTAGAATAGAAGTAGTGTGTAATTGCAGTGTTCCACTGTATGTGGCAGTGCGTGTGGCCGGGACATAAATTAAGACACCGCCGACCAAGGAGTTGCGTGTTTCAGGGACAACTGGCACAGGGACACCAGCCAACGACACGTGACCAGGTGGGGATTTTGGATTGGGGCTTGGGGAACCGTGTTCCACTCCCCACCTGTTCACTTTATGCCGCGACTGTCACGCATTGTCACATGTCCTGCGAGGAGGGGGATCGTCCTGCCACGCCCCAAGTCCTGCAGACATACGTAAATCAGTTGCAAACTTAGGCGACTCTCGCGTTTTTCCACGCACAATGAAGCAACTATTTAGTTTTCCACTTAAAATCTATTTTCACTTTCAGGATTCAGGCCAATAGGCCCCAATCCAATCGATTGGTATCCCCAGCTAACAATTTGAAAATTGTGTTCAACTTTTTCGACAATTCCAAATTAAAAAAAAAAAATTTGCCGACAAAACTCTTACAATCATCCGATTTTAAAGTGGCATACTTCTAAATGATTGTCGTTAAAACCTCTAAAAATCAGTGTTTAAATCTTGGTTTGTAATGTTGGAGTGATTTTTTAGACATTTCCAAATGAAATAAAAACCTGCACTTCTAAACACATAACTTTTCTTACATATATCCAATTTCAAAGTGGCATACTTTAAAATGATTGTGGTTTCATTCTCTAAAAAACTATGTTTCCAGTTTTGTTTTTGTTTTTGCGTCGAATTTTCATCATTTTAAGCAATGTAACCCCTTTCCAAATTTTCGAAAAATGGGCTTGCAGAAAAGTGACCTAAAACATGCACTTCTTAGCCCATAACTTTTGTTACGGACATCCGATTTCAAAGTAGCATACTTTAAAATGATTGTGGTTTCATTCTCTAAAAAGCTGTGTTTCCAGTTTTTTTTTTGTTTTTGGGTCGAATTTTCATCATTTGCAAGCAATGTAACCCCTTTCCAAATTTTCGAAAAATGGGCTTGCAGAAAAGTGACCTAAAACATGCACTTCTTAGCCCATAACTTTTGTTACGGACATTCGATTTCAAAGTGGCATACTTTAAAATAATTGTGGTTTCATTCTCTAAAAACTGTGTTTCCAGTTTTTTTTTTGTTTTTGGGTCGAATTTTCATCATTTTAAGCAATGTAACCCCTTTCCAAATTTTCGAAAAATGGGCTTGCAGAAAAGTGACCTAAAACATGCACTTCTTAGCCCATAACTTTTGTTACGGACATTCGATTTCAAAGTGGCATACTTTAAAATGATTGTGGTTTCATTCTCTAAAAAACTGTGTTTCCAGTTTTTTTTTTGTTTTTGGGTCGAATTTTCATCATTTTAAGCAATGTAACCCCTTTCCAAATTTTCGAAAAATGGGCTTGCAGAAAAGTGACCTAAAACATGCACTTCTTAGCCCATAACTTTTGTTACGGACATTCGATTTCAAAGTGGCATACTTTAAAATGATTGTGTTTTCATTCTCTAAAAACTGTGTTTCCAGTTTTTTTTTTGTTTTTGGGTCGAATTTTCATCATTTTAAGCAATGTAACCCCTTTCCAAATTTTCGAAAAATGGGCTTGCAGAAAAGTGACCTAAGACATGCACTTCTTAGCCCATAACTTTTGTTACGGACATTCGATTTCAAAGTGGCATACTTTAAAATGATTGTGGTTTCATTCTCTAAAAAACTGTGTTTCCAGTTTTTTTTTTGTTTTTGGGTCGAATTTTCATCATTTTAAGCAATGTAACTTCTTTCCAAATTTTCGAAAAATGGGCTTGCAGAAAAGTGACCTAAAACATGCACTTCTTAGCCCATAACTTTTGTTACGGACATTCGATTTCAAAGTGGCATACTTTAAAATGATTGTGGTTTCATTCTCTAAAAAACTGTTTCCAGTTTTTTTTTGTTTTTGGGTCGAATTTTCATCATTTTAAGCAATGTAACCCCTTTCCAAATTTTCGAAAAATGGGCTTGCAGAAAAGTGACCTAAAACATGCACTTCTTAGCCCATAACTTTTGTTACGGACATTCGATTTCAAAGTGGCATACTTTAAAATGATTGTGGTTTCATTCTCTAAAAAACTGTGTTTCCAGTTTTTTTTTTGTTTTTGGGTCGAATTTTCATCATTTTAAGCAATGTAACCCCTTTCCAAATTTTCGAAAAATGGGCTTGCAGAAAAGTGACCTAAAACATGCACTTCTTAGCCCATAACTTTTGTTACGGACATTCGATTTCAAAGTGGCATACTTTAAAATGATTGTGGTTTCATTCTCTAAAAAACTGTGTTTCCAGTTTTTTTTTTGTTTTTGGGTCGAATTTTCATCATTTTAAGCAATGTAACCCCTTTCCAAATTTTCGAAAAATGGGCTTGCAGAAAAGTGACCTAAAACATGCACTTCTTAGCCCATAACTTTTGTTACGGACATTCGATTTCAAAGTGGCATACTTTAAAATGATTGTGGTTTCATTCTCTAAAAAACTGTGTTTCCAGTTTTTTTTTGTTTTTGGGTCGAATTTTCATCATTTTAAGCAATGTAACCCCTTTCCAAATTTTCGAAAAATGGGCTTGCAGAAAAGTGACCTAAAACATGCACTTCTTAGCCCATAACTTTTGTTACGGACATCCGATTTCAAAGTGGCATACTTTAAAATGATTGTGGTTTCATTCTCTAAAAACTGTGTTTCCAGTTTTTTTTTTGTTTTTGGGTCGAATTTTCATCATTTTAAGCAATGTAACCCCTTTCCAAATTTTCGAAAAATGGGCTTGCAGAAAAGTGACCTAAAACATGCACTTCTTAGCCCATAACTTTTGTTACGGACATTCGATTTCAAAGTGGCATACTTTAAAATGATTGTGGTTTCATTCTCTAAAAAACTGTGTTTCCAGTTTTTTTTTGTTTTTGGGTCGAATTTTCATCATTTTAAGCAATGTAACCCCTTTCCAAATTTTCGAAAAATGGGCTTGCAGAAAAGTGACCTAAAACATGCACTTCTTAGCCCATAACTTTTGTTACGGATATTCGATTTCAAAGTGGCATACTTTAAAATGATTGTGGTTTCAGTCTCTAAAAAACTGTGTTTCCAGTTTTTTGTTTTGTTTTGGGTCGAATTTTCATCATTTTAAGCAATGTAACCCCTTTCCAAATTTTCGAAAAATGGGCTTGCAGAAAAGTGACCTAAGACATGCACTTCTTAGCCCATAACTTTTGTTACGGACATTCGATTTCAAAGTGGCATACTTTAAAATGATTGTGGTTTCATTCTCTAAAAAACTGTGTTTCCAGTTTTTTTTTTTTTTGGGTCGAATTTTCATCATTTTAAGCAATGTAACCCCTTTCCAAATTTTCGAAAAATGGGCTTGCAGAAAAGTGACCTAAGACATGCACTTCTTAGCCCATAACTTTTGTTACGGACATTCGATTTCAAAGTGGCATACTTTAAAATGATTGTGGTTTCATTCTCTAAAAACTGTGTTTCCAGTTTTTTTTTTGTTTTTGGGTCGAATTTTCATCATTTTAAGCAATGTAACCCCTTTCCAAATTTTCGAAAAATGGGCTTGCAGAAAAGTGACCTAAAACATGCACTTCTTAGCCCATAACTTTTGTTACGGACATTCGATTTCAAAGTGGCATACTTTAAAATGATTGTGGTTTCATTCTCTAAAAAACTGTGTTTCCAGTTTTTTTGTTTTGTTTTTGGGTCGAATTTTCATCATTTTAAGCAATGTAACCCCTTTCCAAATTTTCGAAAAATGGGCTTACAGAAAAGTGACCTAAAACATGCACTTCTTAGCCCATAACTTTTGTTACGGACATTCGATTTCAAAGTGGCATACTTTAAAATGATTGTGGTTTCATTCTCTAAAAACTGTGTTTCCAGTTTTTTTTTTTTTTTGGGTCGAATTTTCATCATTTTAAGCAATGTAACCCCTTTCCAAATTTTCGAAAAATGGGCTTGCAGAAAAGTGACCTAAAACATGCACTTCTTAGCCCATAACTTTTGTTACGGACATTCGATTTCAAAGTGGCATACTTTAAAATGATTGTGGTTTCATTCTCTAAAAAACTGTGTTTCCAGTTTTTTTTTTGTTTTTGGGTCGAATTTTCATCATTTTAAGCAATGTAACCCCTTTCCAAATTTTCGAAAAATGGGCTTGCAGAAAAGTGACCTAAAACATGCACTTCTTAGCTTATAACTTTTGTTACGGATATTCGATTTCAAAGTGGCATACTTTAAAATGATTGTGGTTTCAGTCTCTAAAAAACTGTGTTTCCAGTTTTTTGTTTTGTTTTGGGTCGAATTTTCATCATTTTAAGCAATGTAACCCCTTTCCAAATTTTCGAAAAATGGGCTTGCAGAAAAGTGACCTAAGACATGCACTTCTTAGCCCATAACTTTTGTTACGGACATTCGATTTCAAAGTGGCATACTTTAAAATGATTGTGGTTTCATTCTCTAAAAAACTGTGTTTCCAGTTTTTTTTTTTTTTGGGTCGAATTTTCATCATTTTAAGCAATGTAACCCCTTTCCAAATTTTCGAAAAATGGGCTTGCAGAAAAGTGACCTAAAACATGCACTTCTTAGCTTATAACTTTTGTTACGGATATTCGATTTCAAAGTGGCATACTTTAAAATGATTGTGGTTTCAGTCTCTAAAAAACTGTGTTTCCAGTTTTTTGTTTTGTTTTGGGTCGAATTTTCATCATTTTAAGCAATGTAACCCCTTTCCAAATTTTCGAAAAATGGGCTTGCAGAAAAGTGACCTAAGACATGCACTTCTTAGCCCATAACTTTTGTTACGGACATTCGATTTCAAAGTGGCATACTTTAAAATGATTGTGGTTTCATTCTCTAAATAACTGTGTTTCCAGTTTTTTTTTGTTTTTGGGTCGAATTTTCATCATTTTAAGCAATGTAACCCCTTTCCAAATTTTCGAAAAATGGGCTTGCAGAAAAGTGACCTAAAACATGCACTTCTTAGCCCATAACTTTTGTTACGGACATTCGATTTCAAAGTGGCATACTTTAAAATGATTGTGGTTTCATTCTCTAAAAAACTGTGTTTCCAGTTTTTTTTTTTGTTTTTGGGTCGAATTTTCATCATTTTAAGCAATGTAACCCCTTTCCAAATTTTCGAAAAATGGGCTTGCAGAAAAGTGACCTAAAACATGCACTTCTTAGCCCATAACTTTTGTTACGGACATTCGATTTCAAAGTGGCATACTTTAAAATGATTGTGGTTTCATTCTCTAAAAAACTGTGTTTCCAGTTTTTTTTTGTTTTTGGGTCGAATTTTCATCATTTTAAGCAATGTAACCCCTTTCCAAATTTTCGAAAAATGGGCTTGCAGAAAAGTGACCTAAAACATGCACTTCTTAGCCCATAACTTTTGTTACGGACATCCGATTTCAAAGTGGCATACTTTAAAATGATTGTGGTTTCATTCTCTAAATAACTGTGTTTCCAGTTTTTTTTTTTTTTTTGGGTCGAATTTTCATCATTTTAAGCAATGTAACCCCTTTCCAAATTTTCGAAAAATGGGCTTGCAGAAAAGTGACCTAAAACCTGCACTTTTTAGCTCATAACTTTTGTTACGGACATTCGATTTCAAAGTGGCATACTTTAAAATGATTGTGGTTTCATTCTCTAAAAAACTGTGTTTCCAGTTTTTTTTTTGTTTTTGGGTCGAATTTTCATCATTTTAAGCAATGTAACCCCTTTCCAAATTTTCGAAAAATGGGCTTGCAGAAAAGTGACCTAAAACATGCACTTCTTAGCCCATAACTTTTGTTACGGACATTCGATTTCAAAGTGGCATACTTTAAAATGATTGTGGTTTCATTCTCTAAAAAACTGTGTTTCCAGTTTTTTTTTTGTTTTTGGGTCGAATTTTCATCATTTTAAGCAATGTAACCCCTTTCCAAATTTTCGAAAAATGGGCTTGCAGAAAAGTGACCTAAAACATGCACTTTTTAGCTCATAACTTTTGTTACGGACATCCGATTTCAAAGTGGCATACTTTAAAATGATTGTGGTTTCATTCTCTAAATAACTGTGTTTCCAGTTTTTTTTTGTTTTTGGGTCGAATTTTCATCATTTTAAGCAATGTAAAAGTGACCTAAAACATGCACTTCTTAGCCCATAACTTTTGTTACGGACATCCGATTTCAAAGTGGCATACTTTAAAATGATTGTGGTTAAATTTTCTTGCAGAGGGTATAATTTTAGTCAAAAGATTGTGTCGCAAAAAAGGTGCAACGAAAATGGACCTAGCTTCATTAGAAATCGAATTAATTACATTGCTTTCTTTTTTGTTTCTGAAACCCCTGAAATACAGTCCCAATAAAAAAACCAAACTTTATTATTTATAATTTTTTTTTTTTTTAAATACGTTTATAATAAGTAAATAAAGTATTATTTGTAAGTAGTAGTAATATTTAAAAGACTTAGCGTTATCTTATGCTAACTATAATAACTTAGTTATTTAATTTTGTATAAACTGAATAGGTATGTACATAGTTTAGCTTAAGTTATAGGGTAATACGATTTATTTTATTTTGTTAACCATTGAGAACTTGTACGACTTGTACAACTGTTTGTTGGTGCAGTGGAAATCAAGGATACGACGACTACTGAATACTGGAAAACCTCGAAAACAACACACAAATCCGGCACAATTATTCACGAAAACTCCCTCGACAACACCGATCCTGATTCTACAGATTCATCAATGTAATGTTTCTAATATAAATAAAAATTATTTTATAAACAGTAAATATGCAAGCCTTTTACTGGGGGTGGGGACTATTATTTATGATTTATTTAAAAACATGTTTTGTGGATAAACATTATTCTCCCAGCTAAATGCCCTAAAACACAATCCCAATAATAAAGAAAATTCCATTTTGGCTAGATCTTATTTTTTATTAAAATCAACATAACATAACTTAAATTTAATCTTATGTGCGTATACAAAAAAAACTTAAGATAATCTTATCGTAACTGTATATTAATACTTAGAATAATCTTATCCAGTACAATCTATCTTAATTAATTTAAACAATAAGTTTAAGCTTTTAATTTACCTCGATCTCGGCACTTCAGCACGGCACAATTATCCATGGGAAATCGGATGTCCGTAACAAAAGTTATGGGCTAAGAAGTGCAGGTTTTAGGTCACTTTTCTGCAAGCCCATTTTTCTAAAATTTGGAAAGGGGTTACATTGCTTAAAATGATGAAAATTCGACCCAAAAACAAAAAAAAACTGGAAACACAGTTTTTTAGAGAATGAAACCACAATCATTTTAAAGTATGCCACTTTGAAATCGAATGTCCGTAACAAAAGTTATGGGCTAAGAAGTGCAGGTTTTAGGTCACTTTTCTGCAAGCCCATTTTTCTAAAATTTGGAAAGGGGTTACATTGCTTAAAATGATGAAAATTCGACCCAAAAACAAAAAAAACTGGAAACACAGTTTTTTAGAGAATGAAACCACAATCATTTTAAAGTATGCCACTTTGAAATCGAATGTCCGTAACAAAAGTTATGGGCTAAGAAGTGCAGGTTTTAGGTCACTTTTCTGCAAGCCCATTTTTCGAAAATTTGGAAAGGGGTTACATTGCTTAAAATGATGAAAATTCGACCCAAAAACAAAAAAAACTGGAAACACAGTTTTTTAGAGAATGAAACCACAATCATTTTAAAGTATGCCACTTTGAAATCGAATGTCCGTAACAAAAGTTATGGGCTAAAAAGTGCAGGTTTTAGGTCACTTTTCTGCAAGCCAATTTTTCGAAAATTTGGAAAGGGGTTACATTGCTTAAAATGATGAAAATTCGACCCAAAAACAAAAAAAAAACTGGAAACACAGTTATTTAGAGAATGAAACCACAATCATTTTAAAGTATGCCACTTTGAAATCGAATGTCCGTAACAAAAGTTATGGGCTAAGAAGTGCATGTTTTAGGTCACTTTTCTGCAAGCCCATTTTTCGAAAATTTGGAAAGGGGTTACATTGCTTAAAATGATGAAAATTCGACCCAAAAACAAAAAAAAAACTGGAAACACAGTTTTTTAGAGAATGAAACCACAAGCATTTTAAAGTATGCCACTTTGAAATCGAATGTCCGTAACAAAAGTTATGGGCTAAGAAGTGCAGGTTTTAGGTCACTTTTCTGCAAGCCCATTTTTCGAAAATTTGGAAAGGGGTTACATTGCTTAAAATGATGAAAATTCGACCCAAAAACAAAAAAAAACTGGAAACACAGTTTTTTAGAGAATGAAACCACAATCATTTTAAAGTATGCCACTTTGAAATCGGATGTCCGTAACAAAAGTTATGGGCTAAGAAGTGCATGTTTTAGGTCACTTTTCTGCAAGCCCATTTTTCGAAAATTTGGAAAGGGGTTACATTGCTTAAAATGATGAAAATTCGACCCAAAAACAAAAAAAAAACTGGAAACACAGTTTTTAGAGAATGAAACCACAATCATTTTAAAGTATGCCACTTTGAAATCGAATGTCCGTAACAAAAGTTATGGGCTAAGAAGTGCATGTTTTAGGTCACTTTTCTGCAAGCCCATTTTTCGAAAATTTGGAAAGGGGTTACACTGCTTAAAATGATGAAAATTCGACCCAAAAACAAAAAAAAAACTGGAAACACAGTTTTTTAGAGAATGAAACCACAAGCATTTTAAAGTATGCCACTTTGAAATCGAACGTCCGTAACAAAGGTTATGGGCTAAGAAGTGCATGTTTTAGGTCACTTTTCTGCAAGCCCATTTTTCGAAAATTTGGAAAGGGGTTACATTGCTTAAAATGATGAAAATTCGACCCAAAAACAAAAAAAACTGGAAACACAGTTTTTTAGAGAATGAAACCACAATCATTTTAAAGTATGCCACTTTGAAATCGAATGTCCGTAACAAAAGTTATGGGCTAAGAAGTGCAGGTTTTAGGTCACTTTTCTGCAAGCTCATTTTTCGAAAATTTGGAAAGGGGTAACATTGCTTAAAATGATGAAAATTCGACCCAAAAACAAAAAAAACTGGAAACACAGTTTTTTAGAGAATGAAACCACAATCATTTTAAAGTATGCCACTTTGAAATCGAATGTCCGTAACAAAAGTTATGGGCTAAGAAGTGCATGTTTTAGGTCACTTTTCTGCAAGCCCATTTTTCGAAAATTTGGAAAGGGGTTACATTGCTTAAAATGATGAAAATTCGACCCAAAAACAAAAAAAACTGGAAACACAGTTTTTTAGAGAATGAAACCACAATCATTTTAAAGTATGCCACTTTGAAATCGAATGTCCGTAACAAAAGTTATGGGCTAAGAAGTGCAGGTTTTAGGTCACTTTTCTGCAAGCTCATTTTTCGAAAATTTGGAAAGGGGTTACATTGCTTAAAATGATGAAAATTCGACCCAAAAACAAAAAAAACTGGAAACACAGTTTTTTAGAGAATGAAACCACAATCATTTTAAAGTATGCCACTTTGAAATCGAATGTCCGTAACAAAAGTTATGGGCTAAGAAGTGCAGGTTTTAGGTCACTTTTCTGCAAGCCCATTTTTCGAAAATTTGGAAAGGGGTTACATTGCTTAAAATGATGAAAATTCGACCCAAAAACAAAAAAAACTGGAAACACAGTTTTTTAGAGAATGAAACCACAATCATTTTAAAGTATGCCACTTTGAAATCGAATGTCCGTAACAAAAGTTATGGGCTAAGAAGTGCAGGTTTTAGGTCACTTTTCTGCAAGCCCATTTTTCGAAAATTTGGAAAGGGGTTACATTGCTTAAAATGATGAAAATTCGACCCAAAAACAAAAAAAACTGGAAACACAGTTTTTTAGAGAATGAAACCACAATCATTTTAAAGTATGCCACTTTGAAATCGGATGTCCGTAACAAAAGTTATGGGCTAAGAAGTGCAGGTTTTAGGTCACTTTTCTGCAAGCCCATTTTTCGAAAATTTGGAAAGGGGTTACATTGCTTAAAATGATGAAAATTCGAACCCAAAAACAAAACAAAAAAACTGGAAACACAGTTTTTTAGAGAATGAAACCACAAGCATTTTAAAGTATGCCACTTTGAAATCGAATGTCCGTAACAAAAGTTATGGGCTAAGAAGTGCATGTTTTAGGTCACTTTTCTGCAAGCCCATTTTTCGAAAATTTGGAAAGGGGTTACATTGCTTAAAATGATGAAAATTCGACCCAAAAACAAAAAAAAAACTGGAAACACAGTTTTTTAGAGAATGAAACCACAATCATTTTAAAGTATGCCACTTTGAAATCGAATGTCCGTAACAAAAGTTATGAGCTAAGAAGTGCATGTTTTAGGTCACTTTTCTGCAAGCCCATTTTTCGAAAATTTGGAAAGGGGTTACATTGCTTAAAATGATGAAAATTCGACCCAAAAACAAAAAAACTGGAAACACAGTTTTTTAGAGAATGAAACCACAATCATTTTAAAGTATGCCACTTTGAAATCGAATGTCCGTAACAAAAGTTATGGGCTAAGAAGTGCAGGTTTTAGGTCACTTTTCTGCAAGCTCATTTTTCGAAAATTTGGAGAGGGGTTACATTGCTTAAAATGATGAAAATTCGACCCAAAAACAAAAAAAACTGGAAACACAGTTTTTTAGAGAATGAAACCACAATCATTTTAAAGTATGCCACTTTGAAATCGAATGTCCGTAACAAAAGTTATGGGCTAAGAAGTGCAGGTTTTAGGTCACTTTTCTGCAAGCCCATTTTTCGAAAATTTGGAAAGGGGTTACATTGCTTAAAATGATGAAAATTCGACCCAAAAACAAAAAAAACTGGAAACACAGTTTTTAGAGAATGAAACCACAATCATTTTAAAGTATGCCACTTTGAAATCGGATGTCCGTAACAAAAGTTATGGGCTAAGAAGTGCAGGTTTTAGGTCACTTTTCTGCAAGCCCATTTTTCGAAAATTTGGAAAGGGGTTACATTGCTTAAAATGATGAAAATTCGAACCCAAAAACAAAACAAAAAAACTGGAAACACAGTTTTTTAGAGAATGAAACCACAATCATTTTAAAGTATGCCACTTTGAAATCGAATGTCCGTAACAAAAGTTATGGGCTAAGAAGTGCATGTTTTAGGTCACTTTTCTGCAAGCCCATTTTTCGAAAATTTGGAAAGGGGTTACATTGCTTAAAACGATGAAAATTCGACCCAAAAACAAAAAAAAAACTGGAAACACTGTTCTTTAGAGAATGAAACCACAATCATTTTAAAGTATGCCACTTTGAAATCGAATGTCCGTAACAAAAGTTATGGGCTAAAAAGTGCTGGTTTTAGGTCACTTTTCTGCAAGCCCATTTTTCGAAAATTTGGAAAGGGGTTACATTGCTTAAAACGATGAAAATTCGACCCAAAAACAAAAAAAAAACTGGAAACACTGTTCTTTAGAGAATGAAACCACAATCATTTTAAAGTATGCCACTTTGAAATCGAATGTCCGTAACAAAAGTTATGGGCTAAAAAGTGCTGGTTTTAGGTCACTTTTCTGCAAGCCCATTTTTCGAAAATTTGGAAAGGGGTTACATTGCTTAAAATGATGAAAATTCGACCCAAAAACAAAAAAAAAACTGGAAACACAGTTTTTTAGAGAATGAAACCACAATCATTTTAAAGTATGCCACTTTGAAATCGAATGTCCGTAACAAAAGTTATGGGCTAAGAAGTGCATGTTTTAGGTCATTGCTTAAAATGATGAAAATTCGACCCAAAAACAAAAAAAAAACTGGAAACACAGTTTTTTAGAGAATGAAACCACAAGCATTTTAAAGTATGCGACTTTGAAATCGAACGTCCGTAACAAAGGTTATGGGCTAAGAAGTGCATGTTTTAGGTCACTTTTCTGCAAGCCCATTTTTCGAAAATTTGGAAAGGGGTTACATTGCTTAAAATGATGAAAATTCGACCCAAAAACAAAAAAAACTGGAAACACAGTTTTTTAGAGAATGAAACCACAATCATTTTAAAGTATGCCACTTTGAAATCGAATGTCCGTAACAAAAGTTATGGGCTAAGAAGTGCAGGTTTTAGGTCACTTTTCTGCAAGCTCATTTTTCGAAAATTTGGAAAGGGGTTACATTGCTTAAAATGATGAAAATTCGACCCAAAAAACAAAAAAACTGGAAACACAGTTTTTAGAGAATTAAACCACAATCATTTTAAAGTATGCCACTTTGAAATCGAATGTCCGTAACAAAAGTTATGGGCTAAGAAGTGCATGTTTTAGGTCACTTTTCTGCAAGCCCATTTTTCGAAAATTTGGAAAGGGGTTACATTGCTTAAAATGATGAAAATTCGACCCAAAAACAAAAAAAACTGGAAACACAGTTTTTTAGAGAATGAAACCACAATCATTTTAAAGTATGCCACTTTGAAATCGAATGTCCGTAACAAAAGTTATGGGCTAAGAAGTGCAGGTTTTAGGTCACTTTTCTGCAAGCTCATTTTTCGAAAATTTGGAAAGGGGTTACATTGCTTAAAATGATGAAAATTCGACCCAAAAACAAAAAAACTGGAAACACAGTTTTTTAGAGAATGAAACCACAATCATTTTAAAGTATGCCACTTTGAAATCGAATGTCCGTAACAAAAGTTATGGGCTAAGAAGTGCATGTTTTAGGTCACTTTTCTGCAAGCCCATTTTTCGAAAATTTGGAAAGGGGTTACATTGCTTAAAACGATGAAAATTCGACCCAAAAACAAAAAAAAAACTGGAAACACTGTTCTTTAGAGAATGAAACCACAATCATTTTAAAGTATGCCACTTTGAAATCGAATGTCCGTAACAAAAGTTATGGGCTAAGAAGTGCATGTTTTAGGTCACTTTTCTGCAAGCCCATTTTTCGAAAATTTGGAAAGGGGTTACATTGCTTAAAATGATGAAAATTCGACCCAAAAACAAAATAAAAAACTGGGAACACAGTTTTTTAGAGAAATAAACCACAAGCATTTTAAAGAATGCCACTTTGAAATCGAATGTCCGTAACAAAAGTTATGGGCTAAGAAGTGCATGTTTTAGGTCACTTTTCTGCAAGCCCATTTTTCGAAAATTTGGAAAGGGGTTACATTGCTTAAAATGATGAAAATTCGACCCAAAAACAAAAAAAAAACTGGAAACACAGTTTTTTAGAGAATGAAACCACAAACATTTTAAAGTATGCCACTTTGAAATCGAATGTCCGTAACAAAAGTTATGGGCTAAGAAGTGCAGGTTTTAGGTCACTTTTGTGCAATGATTGTTAAAACAATCTTGTTACAAACCAAGATTAAAATACAGATTTTTAAATATTTTTCGATCATTGTTATGGCAGCCAATTTTTATAAAGCTAGAACAGTATTTTATTTTATTTCCCTTATTGACCGCATTGTTTTAAGTTATACCTGCAACAAAAAGGAGTCTTTTTGCAAAGTGTTAATCAAATAGCTTTAAAACTGCGGGACTAGTTTGCAAAAATAAGACGCACAGCCAAAAGAACGACTGTTTACAAAATCTATTCTATTTGGCCGATCAGAGCTTATAAATGGATAGGCGAGAGATGTGCACCGAAATACTCGACAAATTTGAAATTGTTTTTCATTGTCGGCCGTTTTCTGGGTCTTCCGTTTTAGTTCTATAGAATTTGTGTGCAAATTTTATATTTAAAGGCGCACAAAGCGAGGGAATGCAAAGAGGAAAAAATAAAATGGGGATTTGGATTTGGATTGACGTGCGGCTGGGTCAAAGGGGCATTGAAAGGAAGGGGAATGTGGTAGAAGGCTGTTTTGACGTGATATGCGATCTTTGACAGCGCCCGAATTCGAATAAATGGGTAATGGAATGTGGTGTTGTGCTCACATGCACTTAAAATAGCTGGAGCATACTACTTGAAATATATTTGATCTGCTATAAAATTTAAAGGCTTCTTTATTATGGCCAGAATGTTCAGATGGTTGTTGCAATTTGGGAAACTGGCAACCTTTTAAAATGTTTCGTTATAAATAAACTGTGTGTAGTGACATGCATTCATTTGAGTTTACTCCAGGAACTAATTATCCCGATTACTCTTCTGTGAGCTTTTCTTGAGAAAAAAAGGAGTTTGTGGGCAACTTTACAAAAGATACTACTCACAGCAGGCCTGTTTGAGGATCATCTGGCGATCCCTCTTGATTTCTTCAGGCAATAAACTGCTCACACATTCGGCCAGCTGCCGTGTCTCAATCTTGACTAATTGGCAGCCATTAATTCCAGGGGGTTTCTTTTCAGCAGCATTACCTATTTCTGTAATTTCCCAGATCATTTGTTGCTGCTGAAAAACTCCACTTACTGGGCCACAATAAACCCCCATGCGTGCGCCCCTGTGATGACATTTTTACGGCCCAAGCGATTGAGCTATTTTGAGGCACTTCTCAGCGATTGCGACACTCACGCTCCCATTTGGGATGCAGTTTCCCATCCGAATCAGATATAATCAGGCAAATCAGAAAGTGAGCCAACTCACCGTGGGATCCTGGCAGCGAACGCACTTGCAGATGAAGTGCTTGGTCATCCCGAGGAAGATCTTCCTGGCCAGCGTGGACCAGAGGAGCTTGGCGTAGGACATGGTGACCTCGGCGCCAGCCGGAATCCGTTCGGTGGCGCACACCACGATGGTCTCCCCGTTCTCGAAGTGGTGCGCCGCATTCGGGGTGCACTGGTGGTTCAGGATGCCGGCCAGCGGGAAGAGGGCCCGCACCAGCACCTCGTGCCCATCCACGCTGCTGCGGCTCTCGAAGGCGTTCGTGTTGAAGGCGCAGATGGTGCGGTAGAAGTAGTCCAGCATGTCCTGCTCCCGCGGGAAGTGCTCGAAGCAGTCGGCGGCCCGCTGCACCTCCTGCATGTAGTACCGATCCATGTTGGCCTGCATGGCATACAGCAGCTTCCTGCCGGCCTCGTCCAGGAAGAAGCACCGCACCACGCTGAGAATCCTCAAGGCGCGCGGTTCGATCCTCTGGCTCTCCAAGGGTCGCCACTTGCGGAAGAGCTTGCACTCGAGCTCGTGGCGCGGGGATTGCCGGCAGTCGGGGCAGACCGGCAGGCCACAGCCCGCCGGACAGAGGGCCTCCGGGTCCGTGGAGCCCGGAATGAGGCGGTAGCAGAGGGTGCAGGTGCGCAGGTTCGTGGACCGATGGGCCGTCGGACCCACCAGCAGGGTGTGCTCGCGGAAGAGCTCCTCGCCGGGGGCTATTTCCCGGGTCGCGAAAATGCCCCTGCCGGAAATGGGGGAGTCGGCCACCCGCCAGGAGGGCTCCTTGGGTCGCAGCTCGCCCAGGTGCTGGTCTATCAGCTCGGCCAACTCCTGCGTGGAGGCACTGATGGTCATCTGCCGCGAGGAACGCGGCTCCTCCTCCGGAACAGGCGGACACTGGGACATAGCGACTGCTGTAAGGGCAACTCTCTCTCTCGATTCCGCCGATTACCGAAACGCAACTGACCGCCGCCGCAGCGGAAACTCTCCGATCGTGCGAGTTTCCTCGCCTTTCTCGGAGTGACTGCTAATTATAGTCTGGTGTGGCTCTCGGATTTCCCGACTGCTCGCTGGACAGGCACAGCTGGCGGATATGGGGCCGTCGAGATATGCATAAACACAAGCCTTTAATTGGCGCTGTGGTTAACCCACTGACGGCCAAGGGTGCCACCTGGAAAACAAAAACGGTTAGATCTTAATACCATGCGAAATTTTCTAATTTACCTTACCTACCAATTTACGTATTTTATCATAACTCTCAATGAGTTCAATCACTTGTTATGATCAATTTGGTAAATTTAAAAATAACTCCGATTTTACTTAATAAATTGTAACGTTAATTATTCAAATTGACTTCATGTTCCAAAGTAAATTTTATTTTTTTATTTTATTTTTTAAATTTAATTTTATATGCAATTTCTAATAGGCAACTTTGCGTATACTTAATGTACATATATGGCAATTACGTATGCGTAGTCCGCCTGAGAAAAGTGCGCCCAGAAGCAGGCTACACTTAAGGCCCACCTATCGTATACGTAATGGATAAGCGTAATATTGGAAAAGAACCAAAAGTGTAGCATACTTTTATGCGCACTCTACCAACCCGCATTACGTATACGCACACATAAACAAAATAAATGAAAACTACCCAGGTATAGTTAAGCCATCCTACTTAAGCCACCAATCCATCAATTAACATTCGATATTCAGTTTTATTTCAAGTATATATTGAACATGACACACATCGTATTTGGGTTACATGTTTGGGCTTTACACATCCGACAGCAGGTGTATTCGCAGTTTTAGTGAGTTAGATTTCGAACATAAACTGGACTTCAAAGTTGAACGAGGAATTCGATAAATGCTTCTGTTAGTACACTATAAGTACGAGGAAGGGGAGGCGATTTAAAATTAAAGCTCGAAGGGTAAACCCACTGCATATGGTCACTTATTATATACATTGCATTCGCTTAAATCTGACTGCTTGTATGTACATATTGCTTTCCGTTTCTTTCTTTTTTTCATGGTTTTTCGCTTTTCTTTTTATTGCACGCTTAATAATTAATTTTACAATTATCGAAACGAAATTAAAATAGGATCGGGGCGAGGGGTAAGTAAAATGGAAAAGGGAAAAGGTAACAGCAAAGGGCGGGACATGAGCACAAGTTTCTGGAGCACATAATAAATATAGTTGCGGGCACTTACATAACTGAATTTTAGATGGAACATATTAGGGGATTAACATTTAAAATAGAAATCATTAAGATTAGTGTTTAGCTTTGTATGTTACACAAGGCACGTGGCAGGTGGCATTCAACCAGGTGGGCGGAGCAGGTGGTTGTGCCCCCGCCCCCCAGCACTACTATATCATCTAGTACTGGTACCAGGGCTGCCGGCGCACCCACTGCAGCCGATTGCTGGTCTGGTCCGATCGGATCTTGATACTGGCTCCCTCGGCGGCGCGCACTGTCTCCTTCACCTTCAAAATCGGATGAAAAGTAGGGGAGTTAGATTCCGAAATTAGTCTTTTCTTAATAACACTGCACACACAAAATATTGTTATTAATTTATGGTCAATTTGACAAAGTTAGCAAGTTAATATTGTAAAATATCCATTGGGTATTTGTATAATATTAATCTTCAAATCAATTTGGTAAATATAAATACACAATTTATGACTTTTATATCACAAGGAAATGACAAAGATCCAAATGATATTTTAAATAATATAAAAAACTATATTATTCAAAATATAATTTGACCAGTGATATTGAATCAACGATATCCTCTTGTGCGTACAACTTTATTGCGGTCCAAGGACGTATAACTTACGCTCTGCATGAGGTTCTGGGCATTGCCCACCAGCATCTCGGTGGCCTCGCGATCCTCGTCGGATCCCTGGGCGCCCAGCATGGTGGCCTTCACGGTGGACAGGATCTTCAGCTGGGTGCCGATGGTGGGGATGCGTTCGCACACCTGCAGCAGGTTGGTGCGGATGCGGCGATCGGTGCACTGGCGGGCCAGCTCCTTGGCCAGCCGGGTCACGTCCTCGGAGGCCTCGGCGATCTTCTTGGCGGTGGCGATCAGCTCCCGCTTGCTGCCCCGCGAGTCGGAGAGCACCAGCTCGCTGAGGCGGGCCATCAGGATGGCCATGCGCTTGGCGGCCGCGATGATCTCGTTGTCCTTGGACGACCACTGGCGCACCTCCTGGTGCAGGCCACGGGCGGCGATCTGCAAGCAAAAGGGGGGTTGAGTAACCGTTCACCACCTCCGCACCTTGGTCGAGCTCACCAGGATCGGCTGATTGGCGTGCGGCATCGTGCGGAAGACGCCCTCGTCCTCGTCATCAGTCTCCGGCGGCGGCGGACGCACTGGCGCCAATCCCTCCCTGGGCAGTGGTGGACGTGGTGGCGCACGCTCCGCTGGGAAATGAAAAATGTAAAATTTACTCAATTAGTAAATGAATAAATAAAAAAAACACAGCAACTGGATTTGCATTTTTTTCACCCTTTTCTGATCACAACTCAACTGAATCTCTACCGATTTTAATTCGCCTTACTTTTGTAAGCATATTTTGAACAGTTGAATATTTCAGCATTTTAAATAAACTTGTCGGCAATTTAAAAAAAAGGAAAAGGGGCTTAAAAAAATTTAAAGGCCCATTTTATGAAATGTAAAAAAATTAAGTAAAAACAGATAAATACATATTAATACATATATCTGTTTTTTTGGAGCTTTAAGCTAATGAGTAATTGCTGATTTTGTTTTTTTTGTGGAAATTGTTGACCCATGATTTCAAATTAAAAATGTGTTTTAAGTCGCATTCATTTAAGAACATTTCTTATCCAACTTTTTAGCACGAAAAGCACAATGACTCACCGTTCTGGTTGGACAGATGCAGGGCACTCAGCTCCGGAATGGGAGGCGGCAGGGAAGTGGGCAGCGGCGGGGGCTGCGGCGGCGCAATCGCGTCCCGCACCTCGCGCACGTCGCCGAGGAGCCGCTGGAAGGAGTTCTTCCAGGCGGCGGCGGCCGCCGGATCGGCAATGTTGGTGGCCACCAGCTTGGCATCGCCGACCATGGCGGGCAGCGAGCGCTCCAGTCGGTTGGCGGCGGCATTCAGGCGTTCGGTGAAGACGGGGTCTTCCGAGTTGTCCGCCTCCTGTTTGGCCACCAGCAGGACCCGGTTGATCAGGCGGGCGATGTTCGAGGTGTTGTCCACCATCTTCTGCGGCTGGCGGCCATGGATGGCGTCCTCGCAGAGCTTGGCGTAGACCTGCATGTGCTCCTCGGAGGTCTTGATGAAGTCGGCCGGGTCGGTGGCCTGGTCGCAGAGGGTGCGCATGCGCAGCACCGTGTCCGCGTACTGCTGCTTGAGGTTCTGCAGGTGCTCGTCGGCCGCCTTGCTGCCCGGGTAGTTCATCCGGATGCGGCCGGCGCTGATCAGCTGCGGGGTGAGCGAGTCCACCTGGGCGGCGGAGGAGAGCAAGATCTCGGCGATCTTCTTGTTGCCGCAGGCTCCGCCGGCGGCCACCATCCGCGAGGTCTTCGAGGCGCGGTCGCTGAAGGCCTGCAGGTTGTTGGACTTCTGGTTGAAGTTCTGCTCCCGCCCGGGAGTGCCCTCCGGCTGGAGCACTGCCTCGGTGAACTGCTTCAGCGGGGTGCTCACGTCCATGAAGTCCTGCACGATGCGGTTGACCAGCGCATTCTGGATGGCCGCCTTTAGCTCGTACAGCTTCTGGGTGAGCTGCTTGGCCGCCTGCTTGGCCGCCGGCCCGGATCCGGCCGCCTGGCGCTTGAGGCGCTCCACCTCGTCGCACAGCTGCTGGATCTCGGCCTTCTGGTGGCCTGGGCAGCCCTCGGCCACCTTGCGGCCCTCCTCCACGATCAGGTTGATGGCCCGCTCGCCGAGGCCGCCGTCGTTGATCTCCGGATGCTGCAGCCACTTCACCGCCTGCTCCAGGCGACCCTGGATGGTGTGGGCCGTCTGCTGGACCCCGGCCTTGTCCACGCCGAGCACCGCCTGGTGGACCAGCGCCTGCAGCTCGCCCAGCCGCTCGCGGATGCCCCGGGCCAGGGACTCCGCCTGCGGGCTCTGGCCCTTGCCCTCCTGCCGCAGCTCGCACAGGGAGTTGGCCATGGCCGTCACCTCGTCGGCCAGCTTGCGGATGGGGTACGAGTCCTGCGGCAGGCAGCGCTCCGAGATCTCGGCGGCGTTGTCGATCACCTGGCGCAGCGCCTTCTCGCCCACTCCGCCGCGCAGGGCGTAGGGATTCGAGAGCCACTCGTTGGCCAGCTCCATCTTGTTGGAGATGGCGTTGGAGAGCTTCTTCAGCACGGTGAGGTTGTCCAGCTCGCTGGTGTCCTCGTCGTAGGTGGTCAGCTGCAGCACGCGGATGATCTCCTGCAGCTCATCGCTCATCCGGGCCGCCAGGTAGTTGCGGTTCTCGGCCGCCTCCTCGGCGCCGCGTCCCTGCTGCTCCACAATGTGGATGTAGACCTTCATGCTGCAGATGAGGATGGGGGCCAGGGTCTGCACCTGCTCCAGGCAGCGCACCAGGATCTCGCTGTGCACCTGGTGGGTCAGCTCCTTCTCGCGCGCACTCACCTCGCGGTGCACCTTGCTGAGGCAGGGCGACAGGTCGCGTAGGAACTGCACCAACTGCTCCATCGTGTTGATCACCTCCGCGACGGCCAGGTAGTCCAGCACCCGCTTGCACTCCTGGATGATCTTGCGCACCTCGCTCTCGTCGAAGCAGAGCAGCAGCGAGGAGGTGCCCTGCAGGATGCCGCGGCTCCCCTCGATTAGCTTCTTGCGCGCCGGACCCGAGTACGGATCGGAGCGGAGCATATCGGACGCCTCCTCCAGCAGCTGCGAGGCACCTTCCACGCGGTGCAGTGCCGAGGGCATGTCCTGGCGCAGGATCTTGTCGTCCGAGCTGTTGATCGTCTCGCGGCCCACCTTCACCAGGTTGGCCACCGCCGCCGACACCACCTGCACCGGCCGGCTGAGATCGGGCATCGCGTTGCCATCCTCGGCCTCCTCGTGCAGGATCACCAGGCGAGATACCTGCGGGGGGAAGTGGGGGAAACGTTCTCTTTAGCAAGGGATTTCACTGGGAATGCAGTTGGGTGGTATGCGATCTCGATCGAGGGTTACTTGGGTTCTATTCAGTCAAAACATGAATTTGGTTGCGACGGGAGAAGAGTTCCTCTGAACTCCTAATTGGGATACGATCATTTATTGGATTTTGAGCGGGAAAAACATAACGACATGTTAAAAATCGTAGAAATCATATTTGAAAGCTTTCAAACCGACAAATATATAGTTTATTTTTAAGCCTAATTTTTAATTTCCCTAAGATTTTATAATCGTAGCTAAAATAAATCGCTATCATATATAACTCGGATTTTAAACTTTTAAGTTTCACTTCAATTTTTAATCAACTCCGAAATACCATCTTTCCAACAAACTAAATATTTGTAATGATTTAAAATGGCAAAAAGATCTCTTCAAATTGTTTGCCTAGATTTCAAGACGTTAGCACGAAGAAATCATTTGGTAATAAAATCAATTTGCTGCTGATATTACTTATGCATTCCTGCTGATTGTTTAGTTGCGAAACGTATACTTTTCTTGTCACTATTAAAAGTGATTAGTGGTCTATTCT
This sequence comes from Drosophila rhopaloa, assembly GCF_018152115.1. Lineage (NCBI taxonomy): Eukaryota > Metazoa > Arthropoda > Insecta > Diptera > Drosophilidae > Drosophila > Drosophila rhopaloa. The sequence continues at coordinate 25,202,725 of NW_025335123.1, read as the reverse complement.
AGGCGCCACAAACTCTTCTCTTCAATCAAATAAAATCTCCTCCTTCCTTTAGAATCGTTTTATCAATTGGAGCCCCACAAATTGGAACCAAAAAATTGGATCTTCTAAGAAGAGTGCGCTTCCAGTGGTGATCAGTGATTGCTCAATGCGACCCGCTCCATTCAAGCGCGCTGATTGATCAATCAATTCCAATGGAGTTGTTTATGGAAGCAAAACTGTTAATGATCTTGCTGCGTGATCGCTCGACTGCAGCCCACTCGGATTTATCGGCTCCGTTCATTCACAGATTCGGAGACGGAGAGGTGGACTTTGGGGGACGTGGGCGGCGCCATGGAACGCCACATGGTGCACGGCATTCGGATTCGGATTTGGACTTGACATCAGCACCTGCTCAAGGTGTTTTCGGCCGTGGCCATTTGGCTATTCGGCTATTTATAGCGAGTGAGCACTAATCCCCACTGAGCCCCACTAAAGCGAAACTAATTCGAAGAGCGGCTAAGTCGAAGACATTAGACCAAACACTTAACTGGTGTAATCCGGGGATTAGGTGGGCATTACATGACCTCCCCTCTCCTCTCCTTCCCTCTCTGTGGGGCGCCACCAATTAGCAGCAATTGGCCTACTTGATGAATTAATTTTGCAATTAGGCAGCGCTAGTCAGGAGGCACCCCCTGCCCCTCTCCCTCTCTCCCTCCATTGACTAATTATGTGGACAGAGACATATGTGCCCGACTTTATGTATCCATGTGCTGATTGATGTGCTGAATGATCGTTTTTAATTCATTTGTTTGCCAGCAGCAGCCACCATGCGAAATCGGGAGATGACTAATGCACTGGGCTTGCTTTTTGGCACAGTTTTCAGACCACAATCCTCACTCATCCGCATCCGATGGATGCCCACACCTTTGGCAACACCGATACAGATACAGATAGAGATACGGATACTGAAGTGTACCTACACCCACTACACCCACACATTCGGTGCTCAGTTCTCACCTCCTATAGCCTCTGGTTTTGCCATGATTTCATTTTCATGGCTTGTCCGTCGTAAATGTTTTTATTTTGGTTGTTTCTTCCCGCTGACGCTGTATGCTGAATGCTGAATGTTGTTGCCGCCGTTGTTGGATTTTCCCAAACGTATTTTATGCTGCTATTTTTGGAACTTGGCCAAAACACCCCGCTCCCCGCCCCCCGCGTCTCTCGCCACTAATTTGTTTTCTTTGCTTCGCCTGATTTTTCATTTTCATTTGTTGCGTTATTAAATTAAAATTCTGCCTGTCCTCAGAAGCTCAGGTTGGCCGCTGGCCTCTGATCAACATTTATTCTTATTATTTCTACCTCATTTATTTATAGACCCGTTAAGTAACGCCGAAACAACAAAGACGCTGCTCACCGATCACCTCCTCTCCGCGCGTTTGTTTCCTCTCGTGATGGAAAACACACAAAAATAAATGGAAATACATTCGAGGGGGTGGGGGGGGAGGTTGATATACATATAGCATAACACCCAACACATGCCACGCAGATGCAGTTGGATGATGTCAGGTGCTATCGATAAGTGATCGATCGGTGAGTTTCGGTGGGGAAAGTGGAAAGTGAAAAGTGGAGTCAGTGGTGCGCAGTCAGGTGAAAACTCACAGCTATCGATGTTTCTTCTACCATGTAAACATACACTGGGCAAAAAGCAACCCCAAATCAGTTAACAATTTTTTGAAAAATTTGTATTCAAATTTGTATTGTATTATACAAACTAAATTCTAGCTTGCTCTTGATGATCTATTTAAAAGATGATCTTATATGACTGATAAGCTTAGTGTCCCATAAGTATTTGAGAATTGATTGAAGAAATCTGATAAGTGTTGCAAGTTAACCGTAAACGTAAAGTACAAAGATTATAAGGGTATTTTTTTCCCAGTGTATGCTTGAACATATGTTTATTAAGTATGTCCTTTTAATCAACGTTTAAATAACCATGGAACGTTACCTTCTTGGGCGCCAATTTGCTTACTAGTTATAGCTATGCGGACGAGAAATTTACTTGAAACGATAGTTCAGCCCTCTATCCCAAACCCCAAAAGCGTAGGCCCCATTTCCACAAGATGCTTACCTGCTGGGCGACAGGATCTAATATGCTCTCGATGGTTTTTGTGTGGAAGACGGGCATTTTGACTGAGGTTTTTCGTCTGTGTCCTTCTTTTTCAGTTTGTTTATCTCAGAGTTGCTGCCTTTCTCTCTCTTTCTTGTGGGCCAGATCTCTAGTTAACTGAAAGACAAAGAAAACATTTAAATGAGCACAAGACGAACCACGAAGACGAACAAACATTTCAGGGGTTATCTCTGTGAGTTCCATCTAAATTACCAGATAAGAGTTGCTACATGGGGGCAAATAATCAGGGCTGTTCTAGTTTTCTTTAGAAAGTAACCACATTGCAAAAGCCTTGTTTCATGACACGCCATAAAATGATATGTTTTCAAAACATATTACTACTGATCATGGATTTATTCAGGCACCAAATATCCGTTTATAGCAACTATTCAATTAACTTGCATGCCATGCTCAAACTGAGATGGAAGTCAATAAAGTGATATGAAAAAAGCATCAACTGATGAGCACATAACTATCGGCCTTGTGCCCACTTTAAATTCCAAACGATTTGCTTGAGATTTTATTGAACATTCTTGTTAAATATCTTTCGGACTGCAGTAAACTATAAGTTGTATGAGAAAGCTTACGGAAGTGAAATAAACAAACAATCTACAGTTCAAAAACAGTTTTTCTTCGGACTTTGGGCAAACCTTTTCCAAGAAGCACTTCCCCTGGATTTTAGTATAGTAAGTTCCCAAGGGTTTGGGTTTTTCGCCCGAACAATCTGCATATCTCTATATCGCCCATAGTTTCCGCTATTTGTTTCGGTTCTGTTCTGTTGATTCAGTTTTGCTTGTTTGGGCTTTCGCTTTAATAACGATGACGCATAATACTGTGAGGTCACTCGTCCGACTTTTGGGGGATGTCGATATTGGGTATCGGATTGGAAATGGAAGTGGATCTGAACCTGGCTGTGGTGACGCACTAACTGGCCGAGGGTGCGGACCTTAATTGGCCATGATTTACGGCCAAAGGTGGCAAGTGGAAAATGGGAAATGCGGAAAATGGGAAAGCGAAATCCGCGCCAAAGACATTGAAAATACGACTTCCTCTAGAGGTGAACTGGGTATTCGGTGCGTGGGAGGGTCACTTTTTGTGTGGGGGAGGGGTTCGCACGGAAACAGGTCCCATCCCCTCTCTTCTGCCCTCCAGACACTTGGAACATGAAATATTTCTGGATTTTTAGAACCGAACCTGCAATGCACACACTCACTGCCAGATGAATATCTAAATATATATGTCTGAATATATAGAAATAGTTGTGATGTACGTCCGCCACTTATGGAATTTTGCTTTCGATTGATTTTCGCCATTCTCAACGCCCGGAACGAACATTTTTGAGATGTGGGCTGGGGTTTATTGACTTTTGCTGTTTGTGGCCATTTATGGCTAACAAATTCTAGCAAATTGTTGCACAAACACACACTCGTCCAATTGGAACAGGTTGATCGGCACAGCCTCTTATCAGAAGCTCTACAAGTGCTGCTACCTAGTATTTCCAATGGGTTACTGATCACAAAGAACTGTTCCCAGGGGATGTCCAATTGGAAATTGGTAGCTGCTCCCAATTGGGAGTGTGTGGATGCGATCACTGCTTGCACACACTTCAAAACATTTGGTGCAACTCGACAGTCTCAAACAGAAATTGAATTATGAGCGAATATCAACCAGAAAATCTCCAGAACGTGATCTCTCGATAATCCGCGTTATGATTGCATATTATTTTACTTTTTGCTTTTTTGGGCTTTGTCACTGGTAGTTTATTAATCACGGCACCAATACTCTTGCAGCAGCAACAATTGGTTCACACACAGACGCACCACAACAAAAACATAAAATAAATGGAAAATAAATGGATAGTAACCAAATGAAACACGGCGGACAACTGTTATTAGCTGCTGTTTATTAACAAATAATCCACGGAATTGAATACTGTCTATATGTATGCCGTTATTCAGTTATTTACTTTGTCTGGCTCGATTTTGCTGCGCCCCAACTTTCTTGCCCGACTGTTCTTTCAATACTAAAAAAAGATTTCGATTGGGGGGCGCACACACATGCAAGTCGCGCACTCAGATAGTCTACGCACGGTGGGCCACATGATCAATGTGGCAAGAACAAGTTCTGGCTCATCATTATAATCGTTTTAGAAAACAAATGATCCATGCAAAGACAATATATACAACATATTAATATGATTCATTATTATTTATATGTATAAGTATTTATTCAAAGTAGAAGTTCGTTTTTACCAGCAATATTTAGATATGTTAAGAAAGAGGCTCATAGCTTTTGTTAAATAAAAGTGTACCTTTAACTTACTTTAGTTAGCAATTTAACTTAAAAAGTCATCATTTGAAGTCTATAAGGTTCCTAATGTTTATCTACAGCGTGGCAGCTTATAAATAATATATACAATATTCACAAGGCTTATAAATAGTATTGATTATAAGCCTTGTGAATATTGTATATATATTATAGGACATCCTTTTTAAAGTAAAATATCTGACCTTGAGGAGGATTTAAATAGCTATTTGATTGTATCAAGGGACTTTCCAGACTTATTATTGAAAGGTTACCTTTCAGACAGCTTAATCGTCGATTTGGGCCACTGTGCTGGGGTGACGCTATTATCGCAGTTCTCTGTTCTTTTCGCTTCGCTCTTTTCTTTCCCCTCTTCTTCGTCGCTGCTTCTTCTTTCCTTTGGGGCTCCAACCGCCAACCGATAACTGCCATCGAAATCGATAGGCCTCCACATTCTAATGGTGATCGCATTTAAAAACGAATAACTAATAATTTGGCGATTCACAATTAAATAACACCCGCAAATCTGGCAAATCGCCTGTACGATTGCATAATACAAATATGCGCCTTGTGCATGCGATCTATTTGTAACGTATTTCTCTATTTCTCGCGTTACGTGCCATGTACTTGTACTTCAACTAAGCGGGAAAAATCGGGTGGGGAAATAATATCCAGGGGGCTGGGCGACCATGCAACATATCTATGTGGGTATTAAACACACGTTGCACTCCTGCTATTTCCGTTGACTGAGTTTGGGTCTTTTGGAGCCTCAGTTTCGGGCGCAGTTTTCCGTGCCTTCCGTCTGCGTGAGCTGCTGAAAAAAAAGCAAAAATATTAGAAGAAGTTCACACACAGGCAAGACAAAACGGAAAAACGGAAAAACAAAGAAAAAGACAATGGTAAAGCCATCAATGTGGACGAAGCTCCCATGCCCTGCAAATTAGTGGAAAATCCGATGTCAGGGGATCCCATTTATCTGATTAATTGGGCAGCCATTGAAGATGTCTTAAGCTTAAAACAAAATTCGACGTGAAAAAAGGAGTTCGAAAATAGAATGCCCTTTCTATAAATATATAAACTCTTAAAGTTCTGACTTCCAAAACAAACCGAAATAAGTAAACAAAAAGGAATACCTTTTTATTAATATTAGCAAACTTCCAACTCAAGAAGTTTTAGACAAGAACATAAGATGTTATCTATATATGCTGAAGAGGCATTTAAATAAAGTTATATAAGTTATTTGTTTGTGAAAAAAATTATGGTACGTTATAACATTGTACTCCTCCACTGGTATTGTATATTCATTGAAATGATATGAATAATTATTGTAATAAAAATATAAACACATTTTTATTTTTCGCAGTGTAGATTTCACAAATGAAGGCCAATTTAGGTCCTGGTATAGGGTACGATCAACCACCGTCTAGTCTGCTAATCCTCACCTAGCTCGAAACCACCCACAATCCATGACACGATGATCGCTGCCATGCGAAATGAACGAAAATTGCACTGAGTAGCTGGTGTTTCTCGTTTGTGGCGCGTGCGCATGTGCAGCGGCTGCGGCTCCAACGATTGCGGCTCCAGCAAAGCAAAACCCAAGACCCATGGTTTTGCCCATAGCTCCGATGGACTGCGTCACGGAAGCGCCGCCAACTGGCGCCGGCGTACTCGTATTCCACCGCATTCCGTGGGCCTGTATAAATAAAATGGTTGCACTGGGGCAGCAATCAAAGCGGCCGCATCGTCGGAGCCTTCAACACCTCGACACCTTAGAAATCCAGCCAAGCGATATGGATAACCGCAGTCTGGTGAGTGGCAAACTCGGGATAAATGCCCAGGAATACCCGAGGATTACATTACACCCGACATCCGTGATCATTTTTTGCAGCTGCTGAGGCTCTCGATTGTGGTGGCGCTGGTTTTGCTGCTCGTCTGCGTGCCGGAAACGGATGCGGGGTATGGACTACCAACGGATTACTCAAAAATAATATCAAACTAGATCATTGGTTAATGGTGTTTTTATGAAAACTAATTATTTTATATCAGTTCAAACTTAGAAGCTCAAAAAATGTAAACTTAAAAATATAGTTTGGATTAGTGATCATAAAATAACATTCTTCAAATCCATTTGGAAATATTATTTTATTGTAATATCCTGTTAACATATCAGGGATAAACATAGTTTTGTCCAATCTTTGCATAATATTTAAACCAATTAATATTCTTATATTTGCATTCTCTTCTAGGAGCCACCAGAAAAAGAAGAAAATTGTGATCCACGTGCCCATCCACAAGAAGATCGAGAAGCACATCCACACAGTAGTGAAACACGTGCACCACCACCACAAGCCACTCGTTTTAAAGGAGGAAAAGAAGGTGATTCACGAGGACCACCGGCCCATCCAGATCCACCAGACCAAGGAGCACATTCACCACCACGAGAAGCACGACCACCACGACCACCACGATCACCATGACCACCACGAGCACCACGAGCACCACCCACTTCCGGTGCCGCCTCCTGCCCTCCCGTCACTCGAGGAGGAAGAGGAGGAGGAGCACATCCACCACCACCACAACTACGAGCACAGGGGCGGATTGCGGGACGACTTCATCGGCGGCGATGGGAGCAGCAGCGAGGAGCGCTGACTATGCAGCGCCCAAAGTGGGGCGCAGACTGATCTGATCGTGGACCGATCGCCCGGTTTATCCCGACTCTTTGTGATTCCCTAGATACTTACGAACCCTTTTTGTTTGTTTTTTTTTCTAGCCTAAATCGTAGATTTAAGAGAAATAAAGTTTAATCAGAGTGAGGCGAATTCAATTTTAAGAAATGTGTAGGGATGTTTGTTATTCAGCTTTGCCATTATTTAATGATATATGTAAGCACTACAAATGTTTAAAGGGACTTGGTTTATGTACTACTATTATTAATAAATATCTATCTGAAAATGATGAAAAATGAACCAAAAAAAAAAATAAAGTAGAAACACAGTTTTTTAGAGAGTGGAGCCACAATCATTTTAAAGTATGCCACTTTGGAATCGGATGTCCGTAACAAAAGTTATGGGCTAAGAAGTGCAAGTTTTAGGTCACTTTTCTGCAAGCCCATTTTTCGAAAATTTGGAAAGGGGTTACATTGCTTAAAATGATGAAAATTCGATCCAAAAACCAAAAAAAAAACTGGAAACATAGTTTTTTAGAGAATGAAACCACAATCATTTTAAAGTATGCCACTTTAAAATCGAATGTCCGTAACAAAAGTTATGGGCTAAGAAGTGCAGGTTTTAGGTCACTTTTCTGCAAGCCCATTTTTCGAAAATTTGGAAAGGGGTTACATTGCTTTAAATGATGAAAATTCGACCCAAAAACCAAAAAAAAAACTGGAAACACAGTTTTTTAGAGAATGAAACCACAATCATTTTAAAGTATGGCACTTTGAAATCAGATGTCCGTAACAAAAGTTATGGGCTAAGAAGTGCAGGTTTTAGGTCACTTTTCTGCAAGCCCATTTTTCGAAAATTTGGACAGGGGTTAAAATGATGAAAATTCGACCCAAAAACAAAAAAAAAACTGGAAACACAGTTTTTCAGAGAATGAAAAGACAATCATTTTAAAGTATGCCACTTTGAAATCGGATGTCCGTAATAAAAGTTATGGGCTAAGAAGTGCAGGTTTTAGGTCACTTTTCTGCATGCCATTTATTGAAACTTTCGAAAGGGGTTACATCATGAAAAATTACCAAAAATCTTATCTCTGGAAATGAAGCCTAAACAAAAAAATATGTTGAATCATAAAGAATGAATCATGTTATGTTAGATACTTTCATTGTGATGTGATTAATTCTTCGGGAGGATTGTTAAGTTCCATCCCAAGTCTCAAATTCGAATAAAATGTAAAATAAAAAGACAATAATTTGGGGTCCGAGTACAAAACGAAATACGTATTTATAAATCAACGCCGCACTTTAAAAAGAGGCGCCTTCAAAACTGACAAAATATCGATAAAAAAAACTATTTAAAATGTTTGCTAAAATTATTATCCCATTCACATTATTTGAAGTCAATTTTTCTGACATTTTAAGAAATCTAAAGTGTTTTAGAGCTGATCTGATATATAGAAGAAAATATATATCAAATTGCTGGTACAAATAAACATTTTATCTGTATGTAAATGCAGGCGAACACAAATATTTCTCATCATAATATCGCGATAGTCCTAAAACAATCGATTGTGCCGGGCATAGCTCAACCATCGATACTATCGACAACTTTGACAGCTCTAAACAAAAGAAAAAGAAAAAAATTACGGCAGGATTGCGAGCAATATTCGATTTATCCGTTCGGAGCAGCATTGAGACGCCCCCGGAAAGCCAACTACGGCGGAGCCCAGTCCGGAGTTGCAGTGTTTCCTTTCAGCGGATCCGCAGCAGTGCCTCCTGCCCCACAGCTTTCCCCCCAGAAAAAGCAGCGACTCTGCCTCTTCCTCATCGCCCTCCCCCTGCCCCCGCCCACGCTGCCATCGCCCCCCTCAAGGCCCCGCCCGCAAACCACGCACCCCGCTGTCCCGCCCCCGCCTGCAGCTCGGCAGGCTTAATCAGCAAATCAACAAACGAAAACGGAAGCTAGACGAAGGACAGCAGCTCCTCCTGTGAGTAATCCGGAAGCTGGAGCAGCAGAAGCGTGGATCCTCATCCATCCGGCGGCTGAGCGATGCAGTATAGGCCACCATGGGTTCGCAGACCTTGGAGATTTTGCGCCAGGGCGTGTGGGCCTCGCTGACGGGCGGCTACTTCTACGATCCGCACCAAGGTGTTTTCTGCAACGTGGTGCACCTTTACCTGTGGCTCTACCTGCTCTGCTCGCCCTTCGTGGCCTACCTGGTGAGTAGTTCTTCAAGATCTGTAGGTAGACCTTCCTGATCTCCCCCTGATCTTGCAGTACTTTCCGAGCACTTGGTTGACATGGTGCCTGTACTGCGTGATAACCAGCTTAACCATTATGATGGTGAAGCTGGCCAATCTGGCGCTGCACCGGCTGTACGATCGCGCCCAAACCATGTCCGAGGTGAACCTCAAGGGGCAGTTCTTCAAGGTTACCAAGGAGACGGAACCGCGCCACGACGACGAGGGCGGCATCGAGATGAAGGTCATCCGGCCGGGTGGCTCACGAATCTCCGTGGAGCAGGCCATCAACGAGGCCAGCGAGGAGAACAGCATCATGTCCATCGACAATGTGAACAGTATCATTGGTAGGTTGTGCTTTTTGTGGCCTTGTGCTGGAGCCTAATCCCCAGATCCCCTAATCCGCAGATCTCAAGGTCGATGTGCATCGCAAAAACAGCTCCGAGTCCATCGAGCTGATGCTCTACGCCCCCTCCATGCTGTCCGGCGGCAGTCAACAGGATCAGCAATCGCTGGCCGGTTCCGCCAGTGTCAGCAAGTCCATCCGGAGCACGGGACCGGGCGGGAACACCTCCACCAGCGCCGCCGCACAGGCGGATCTCTTCAACAAGTACCTCACCGTCTACTCGGAGGTTGTGGAGGCGGCTGGAAGCAGTGCGGGCAGCGCCGATGGTGGCAGCAGCGGCGGCGACAGCAGGTCCGGCGGAGCAGTCGGTGCGCTGGGTCCTGCAGGAGCGGGAACGGGAACAGCGCCCGTTCCGCACGTCCGGACGGGACATCTATCGCGCAAGTGTTCCGAGGTCTTTAGCCGCCGACAGCGAAGACGCCTGGAGCGCCAGAGCAGCCTGGACACGGCGGCAGCCGCTGCCAACTCCAGCGTAGAGCACAAGTTAATGCGCAACCAGTCGGACACGATAGCCACGGCTGCGCCATCGTTCCTGCACTCCCAGCCGACGAACAAGGCGCGGGGCCAGGCCAATCCGCGCCAGCACTTCATAGCCAGCACACCGTCGGCGGCAATGGGTGGTGGAGATGCATCCTCCTCCTCCACCGCCGTCGTGGTCATCGCCCCTGCCTCGAATCCTGCGGCGAATCCCGGACGCTCCTCGCGTCTGCAGCGCCACAGAAGCTCGGAAACGCACGACGAGCGGTTAAAGCACCAGAGTCGCGGCGGTCTTTTCCAGCCCGTTCTGCAACTGCCGCATCACAGTGCGGCCAGCAGTATCGGAGCGCTGGCGGTGATCGGCGGTGGAGGAGGCAGTGGCGGCGCCAACGATGTGGAGGACATGGAACTGGGCCTGGCAAGGAATGCAGGCAGCGGTGGAGTGGCCGACGCCTGCAGCCGGGCGCTGCAGTCCTGGATATTAGGTGAGCTAGTGGGAAATCCAAATCAAATATTGGTCAAACTAATATAGTTTTATTGTCCGCGAAGATCCCTTTCCGGATGTGTACCTGGAGGACGATAGCTACACCAAATCAGATCTGGGCATCGAGCAGCCCCACCAGCCGACTTTCCGCGCCCAGCATCACCACCATCATCACCACCACCACCACCTGCATCATCACCTTGGCGGTGCGATCATCCGCAAGGATCCCACGAGCACAATGTCTGCACTTCAGCTGGCAGGAGGCGCTCCGCCGGGAACGGGAGGATCGGGAGCAGGTGGAAGTGGAACAACAGGAGGAGGCGGCTCTGCTGCCGGGATGAAGCGACGCAGACATTCCAACGCCACCAACTACAAACACGGTTCGGGTCAAGGCAACAAAAACTCCCTGGTGAGTGGTGGAGGACCCAGAGGCCCGGTCGGAGAAGCGGGGACAGCAGGAGGAAGTGGAGGAGCTGGCGGAGTGAGGCGCATTAAGAGCGCCGCCTTGGAGGTACTTTGCCCGCAGCCCTCTGTATCTAATCTCAGTCCGCATCCGAACAGCGTGGAGGCCATCTCGGGGCAACAACAGATGCGGAATCCCCTGCCCCCGCCCAGCAAGAGTCTGGTGCGGAACCAGCACCTAAATCTGTATCCCACGCAGAGCTTTGGCGACGCAAATCCCGCCGCTGGAGGCGGAGCGCCTGGTGGCGGCAGCACCTGTAGCAGCCTCTTCTTTGGCAGCTCCAGCGCTTGCGGCTCCACAACGGCACTGATTGAACCTCCAGTATACCCTATAGTGGAGCACTCAGACGAGAAGACGGCGCTCGAGGAGCATGCAGACGTTTGCTTGGGAATCGGCCAAGGCAACGCTGACGATGACGACGAGGTGGACGACGTTCCAATCCGGAGGAGAACGAGGGCGTTGGGCTGCAGCCAAACGCACTACAGCGCCGAATCGGATGTGGGCGGATTTCTGGCTGACGACGACGCCGCCGACGAGGATGTGTTCAAAGATTTCGACGACAACCTGGACCACATCCTTAGCGAAATGCAGCAGGAGCACAATCAGCTGGACGACGTGCTGAAAAGCCACGATCTTCTCCACTCTCATTTGCACCACCAGCTCCACAAAGGGACACCAGTGGAGGGTGCAGGATCGACGGGAGGAGCCGTGCCAGTAGGAGTTAGTGGCGGAAACGATGACGAAGACGAGGAGACGGAGGACAACAACACGGGGTCGCGATCTCCGCTGCTCAGCGATCGGAATCGCCAGCAGGCGACGCTGCGCGAAATCCAAGCGGACAAGCAACTTCGCCAGGATCTATCACACCAATCTGTGGCCGCTGTCCCAGCCCCTATTCCTCCCGTTCCCATTCGCAGCGAGGCGGATTCGGGCTGCCCGTCCAGCGATTGCGAGCAGGTGAGCGCCAGCTCCAAAGATCAGCTGCTGGCTGGAATAGAGTCGGAACAGCAACAGCATCTGCAGCCGCAGAGATGCCAACTGGACGAGGAACAACCCTGCACCTCAAAAATGGCTGCCAAGAGCCTGGGAGCCATCCCGAAGGTGGTGAAGTACCGGGAAGTGGATGAACTGAGGCGGAGACGGAGAGGCGGCTCCCCCGCGGATGCGGGAGAGTTGAGCAATGAGTTCGCACTGGTCAAGCAGACCAAGCTGACCTCGCGCAACTCCTCCTCCTCGAACTCGACGCACAGCATCAGCCTGACCGACAGCTTGACCGCCGACATCCACAAGATGCTCTGGCTGATGCACGGCGGAGCGGTGGACGAGCGGGGCCGACCCATCATGGGCATCTCGGCGGACGGCACTCCGATCCCGGCGAGCAGTAGCTTGGCTCCGCCGAACATGTCCAATGCACACTTCCAGTTCTACCAGGACGCCATTCAAGCGCTCCAGGGTGCCCATCCCACCTCCGGCTCCAGTGTGGAGCACATGACGAACATTGAGCGGGCGTTGGCCAGGGATAAGCTGCGTCTGGATGCCAAGTTGATGTGCGAGCAGCTGGCAGCGGCGGCGGAGGCCAACTCCGGAGTCCGGGGAAACACGCTTGCCACCCAGCAGATGACGCAACATCAGGTGGGCATGCTGATGCGCGGGGGCTCCAGCTCGCGGCATCCATCCAGCGCCCCCTTCTCGGTCCAAGGATTGATCAGTGTGATCCGTAACGAGCGCCAGGTGGCGCGCAGCCAATTGGACGCACTGCAGCAGCTAAGCGATGCGGCAGCTGCTGTGGCCAACGCCAGTGAAGCTGCCTCCGTTTCTGTTTCGGGAGCCGGTGGCGGAGCATCGAGCGCCGGCGGAGGAGTTTTAAGCGCCCTGGGGCTGGCCAATCATCCCAGCAACCAAATCAGCCAAATCAGTCAGATCAGCCAGATGAGCCAACCCATGCTGAATGTAGACGGCCACTTTGCACCCTACTGCGACTACTGGAGGCCAGCGTGCCACCTTTCTGCTGCGGAAAAGCCAGCGGTGCCAAAGAGTTTCTACAAATACCGGTTCAAGTGGTGCGGCCAGGAGCACGAGTTCAAGATCGCCATGGACCGGCTGGAGCTTCTGGCCCTATTCGACCGGGATCTCCACTGGATGCACGTGCTCCTGGCCAGCCTGCTGTGCACGATGGTGGCGTGCCTGGGAGCGGCGATCCTGCAGCACGATCACTACAAGGATCTGTGTGCCCTGCTCTTCTGCGCGGTGATTGCCGGTGCTCAGTACTCGCTGGTGAAGAGTGTCCAGCCGGATGCCGCGTCGCCGGTGCATGGATTCAACAAGACGGTGGCCTATTCGCGGGCCATATACTTCTGCCTGGGCGGCGGCTTGCTGCTCCTCCTCAAGCGTTTGGATACGGACTACGGGGAACGGCCGCCGGACCCAGTGGTGTTCTTTGGCATGCGCTACTCGCCCGCCGACGTGGTGGCCCTCCTGCTACACGCGCTCTACATCCTGCTGCTGTGCTTTCCCATCATCTTCTCGGTGGGACTGTGTCCGCAGATCAACACGTTCCTTATGTACCTGCTGGAGCAGATCGACATGCACGTCTTCGGTGGAAATGCTGCTAGCAGTCTACTGGGTGAGTTCGCTTTTTAAGGCAGGCTTGCACCTTGTTGGCGCCCAAAACCTGATTTTTTTCTGGAATTTATTTCTTGGAAAGTATGGTAGGTGTGGGAATAAAATTTTAGCCAGTTGTAGGGTACAGTTTATTGAAGCTACACAATTTTTTTGAGTGCGATCCAAGCGAAGGGGGGAGGGGGAGTACCCAACAATGGCGGCATGTCCGCGAAAAACTCGTCCTCATTACGGATTTTTTGGAATTTTAAGAAATAATCTGAAACGCAAAAAACGAATATATTATTAATCTGTACACTTGCTCGCATGGCTTAAACTAGGATAATTGAAAAAACATAAAAAATGCAAAAATTATGAGCTTTTGAAAAAAAAATCGGTTTTTTCCTCATTTTTTCGTTACTCATTATTTTTTTAAATAAACAATTTTTAATATTTTCAAAAGATCCTAGTCTATGCCATGCACATACTTCTGAGGAACATGTATAAAAAATTTCATGACGATTGCTCAATTTTTGCGGCTTGTACGACTTCCGCCAACTCGGAAAACATGGTTTCGAGAAAAACGCGTTTGAAAATTTGCACTATAATGGCAACGCGCATGACACCGGTCCACCAAACGGCCGATAACTTTCGTAATTCAAGAGATTTCGACTTGAAATTTTAGGAGAGTAAAATTGAAACATGTATGTATCCGAAACTGCAAAAAAAAATTGATTTTTTTGACCTCACAAGGTGAAAGCCTGCCTTAAGCAGTCCGCTTCCTTATGCAGCATCTAAAACTAATTCCTAAATATTTGCAGGCTCCTTTTTGTGCGTGGTGAGATCGGTGCTGGCTGTGATGCTGCTCTACGGACCTCTGTATGGAGCACTGGACGAGCAGCGGGGCACGCAGTACATTCTGTTCTCCATCTTCTGCGCCATGCTCGTGCCACTGGGCTACCATCTGTCCCGCTGTGCCAGCGACTTTAGCCACCTGTGGCGTCTGATCAAGACGTGCATTGTGAGCACGTATCGGGACGATGAGGACGAGGATCTCAGCCATGTGCAGCAGGTTGCGGCGGCTGGAACAGTTACCAGAGCAGGGACTGGCAATAGCACTTCCCTTCAGTTGGCCACCAGCACACCGAAGCAGCGCAGGCAGACGGATTCGAAGGCGGAGCAGGAGCAGATCGAGCTGAGCTCGCTGGAGAAGCTAGCCGCCACTGAGGAGCAGCAGGAAAGGGATCAGGGCGCGGATGACCATCTAGAGCCCGAACAGGACCTGCCCCTGCAGCAGAAGCACAGCAAGTCGAAGGCCTCGTCCTTGGGCAGCAGCCAGCAAACCCTGGCCAAGACCATCAGCAGCAGCAAGAGGGCCATCACAGCCTCCAGCTCGTGCACCTCCATTGGAGCAGGAGAGGCAGCGACAGAGGCCGGAGTGGTGGCCGGAGAGGGGGCGGAGGGCGAGGACCAGCCGGGTGATCTTCTGGCCAGCGAGGAAGCCAGCAAGCACGAACTGGCGGAAGCCTACGACCAAGCAGCCAAAGCCGATGAGGGCGATGACAAGATCTCCAGCTCATCAGCCACCAATCCCGGTGACGTGTCGACATTGACAGCGGGAGCGGGCACAGCAACTACAGATGCCACACCTGCCTGCCTGGAGGCAGATCCGGACGTGGAAGGAGAGGCTGCCGCCGATGAAAAACAACAGGGAAATCTGGGAACGGGAACCGGAACCACCGAGGCCAGCGAAAACAGCAGTGGCGCCGGCGGTAACGGCAACGCCAATGGAAGTGGGACTGGCAGTGACCTTCCCGATCCGCTTCCCCGAAAACTGCAGGCCACCGTGACCACTCGGCTGAAGAACGACCTGGTGGTGATGACCCTTCTGGCGGTCAGTGTACTGGGGCTGCACTGCAGCACCGTGTTCACCGCCCTGCAGCCGGATCTTAACGTGGTACTCTACTCGTTCATCGGCGTACTGGGACTCCTGCTGCACTACATCGTGCCCCAGATGAGGAAGCACATGCCCTGGCTTTGCTTCGCCCGTCCACTGCTCCGGCAGCGTGAGTTCGGCCAGTTCGAGGTGCTCAACGCCCCCAAGATCATGTGGTTCGAGAAGCTCTACATTTACCTGAGTGTCCTGGAGCGGAACGTGCTCTTCCCGCTGCTAGCCATCTCCTCGCTGACGGCGGACTCGCAGCTGATTGTGGCCAAGTTTGGATTGCCCTGGGGCACCCTCATTGTGGCCATTTGCGCTCTGAAGTGTAAGTCAACCGCTTGGATTCTCGATATTTTGGTCTTTCATATCGCTTATGTACATCTTCCCTCTCTCTCACTTTCACGCTCATCCCAATACTCCCTTCTCGCTCATCAGTTGTGAGGAACGCCTACTCGGATCCGACCAACCAGTACCTGATCATCATTTTCACGGTCTTACTGTTCCGCATCGACTTCGCCATGGCCACAGAGACCTTCATCATTGACTACTTCTTCGTGTCGCTGGCCTTCCGCAAGTGCTGTGACTTCCTGCTGAAGGTAAGAACTCCCCCAGTACACCTGTACTATCCAGGCAGTAACCAATGTTCTTTCCCAGCTGCAATTCATTGTGACCTACATTGCTCCGTGGCAAATAACTTGGGGCTCCGCCTTCCACGCCTTCGCCCAGCCGTTCAGTGTGCCCCACTCGGCAATGCTGTTCCTGCAGGCGGGCATCTCGGCGCTGCTCTCCACCCCGCTGAATCCCTTCCTGGGCAGCGCCATCTTCCTCACCTCGTACGTGCGTCCCATCAAGTTCTGGGAGCGGGACTACAACACGCGCCGAATAGACCACTCGAACACGCGGCTCAGCTCGCAGCTGGAGCGGGATTTAGGTGCGGACGACAACAACCTGAACAGCATATTCTACGAGCACCTGACCCGCTCCCTGCAGCACTCGTTGTGCGGCGATCTGCTAATGGGTCGCTGGGGAAACGTTAACCAAGGAGACTGCTTTGGTAAGCACTGAACATCCTGCTCCTGCCGGACAAGACTCTAATACCCATTCTTGCAGTTCTTGCCTCCGATGATCTCAACTGCTTGGTGCACATCATTGAGCTGGGCAACGGACTGTGCACGTTCCAGATGCGCGGCCTGGAGTTCCGCGGCACCTACTGCCAGCAACGCGAGGTGGAGGCCATCACTGAGGACGTGGAGGACAACGACGGCTGCTGCTGCTGCGATCCGGGCCACCTGCCCCGACTGCTCAGCGCGAACGCCATGTTCTCCACCCGCTGGCTGGCCTGGCAGGTGGTCGCCGCCCAGTACGTCATCGAGGGCTACTCCATATCGGACAACTTGGCCAGTGCCACGCTGCAGGTGTTCGAGTACCGCAAGGTGCTCATCACCTACTACATTAAGGTGAGATTTCTTTGGTTTACGCTCAACAGGTTAAGCTAATCCGCAAATGTTATTTTTTCAGAGCATCATCTACTACGTGGTGAGGAATCCCAAGCTGGAGCAGTGGCTGGCCTCCGGTCCCATCCAGGATGCCCTGCAGCACACGCTGGGCCGCCAGTTCGTCGACCTGGATCCCATTTTCAATTTCAATTTGGACGAGGACTTTGACTTCCGGGCGATGGGCATTACGCGCTCCAGTTTTTGCTACGTGTACCTCAAGTGGATCAACTACTGCGTGGATATGCGCCGGGATGCTGCCTCCATGGGAGCGGCTCCACCTGCGCAAGCATCAGCGGCTGCTGGAGGAGCATCCTCGGCCCCTGCAACGGCGGCTGCTGCCCCGCCGCCACCAGTGACGCCCGCGCACAATGATTCAAAGAGCACGCCCAACCTCTCGGCGCACGGTGGGTCAGCTGGTCCCGCTGCGGGCCAGTCCAAGTCACAGTCGCAGCAGCAGTTGCGCCGGCCGCAGAAGAATGTTGCCCAGGAGAGCAGCGGTGGAGGTGGAGGGGCTGGAGCAGGTGCTGCCACTGGCACAGGAGGTCCAGGCACCGTTGCCGGAGATCCGCAGCTAAGCAGCTCGCACAGCTTTGCGAATATATCCCGGCAAACTTCGGAGAGTGCCCCCGGACTGGGTGGCTATGTGACCTACATGGATCAAAACGTGTTCGTCAAGCTGGCCAAGAGTAGCACTGCCACGGGAGCAGGAGCTGGAGCTCCGACTAGCCGGAAGGAGAGCCAGGAGAAGCCCGCACTCCGGCTGAAGCTGGCCAGCGTGGGCAAGGATGCACCGCTGGTCTCCCTCTGCCTGGCCTTGGGTCTGCTGGCCAGGCGATCACTGGCCACCGCCTCGCACAGTTCGCTGACCGGCGTTGAGTTCTTCCTGCACGGCCTGCACGCCCTCTTCAAAGGAGATTTCCGGATCACTTCGCCGCGCGACGAATGGGTCTTTGCGGACATGGAGCTGCTGCATTCGGTGGTGGCGCCGGCCGTTAAGATGGCCCTTAAGCTGCAGCAGGACCACATCACCAACCCTGACGAGTTCTTGGATCCTCACGCCCTGTACGAGGCCATCGACAACTGTTCCAACGAGCTGGTAATTTCGCACGAAGCCGATCCAGTTTGGCGAAGTGCCGTCCTACGAGGAGCCCCCAATCTACTGGCCCTGCGGCACGTGATGGAAGACGGATCGGATGAGTACCGCATCATTCGGCTGACAAAGCGCTGTCTGAGCTTCCGGGTGATCAAACTCAACCGGGAATGCGTCCGTGGCTTGTGGGCGGGCCAGCAGCAGGAGCTGATCTATCTGCGGAACCGCAATCCGGAGCGCGGCAGCATCCAGAATGCCAAGCAGGCGCTGCGCAATATCATCAACTCCAGCTGCGATCAGCCGATTGGGTATCCCATCTACGTGTCTCCGCTGACCACCTCCTATGCAGACACGAATGCCCAACTGTGCGAGGTGATCGGCGGCGCCATCACACTGGACACCATCAGGCACACGGTGCTGGGCTGGTGGCACCGCATTCGCGAGCGCTGTCGCCAGGGCTGCAGCTCGGGATCTGCGCTGGAACCGCATCCGGGATCGGGACCCGTTCTGCTTGCCGCCTGTAACTTTGGCAGCGGCGGCAGCGTCGTGGGAGCGGCATCCACGGCCACGGGAGTGGGTGCTTCGGCGGGATCTGGCCTGGGCGTGACTGCTCCCGGCACCGCCAGCAGCACGGGCGGCGAGTCCGGGGACCTGGCGCCCGTATTTATCTCTGCCCCGCTCTACAACACCCTCACCGTCAACCAATACTACAACGTGCGCCAGGGAAATGTTCCCGGCGGAGCCATTCCCGCCAATCTGGGCGGGAGCTATGTGAGCGACAGTTTGGCAGTGGTGCGCGGAGGTCTGGCAGTGATGCCCGCGAAACCCACCTCCACAACTCTAATTGCCGGGCTGCTGAACAGAGAACGGGATCAGGAAACTTCAGGATCCGCAGGAGGAGGCGGAGGAGCAGGAGCCACCAGGGCCACCAGTAGTGGCGGCATGCGCAGTCGGAGCCAGCTGCATCAGCAAGTCGGCAGTAGTCGGGGCAGAGATCACGAGCGCAGGGCCACCTTGCCCATTGCCAGTGGTGGAACCGGCGCAGAGTCTGGAAAGGATCTGGCCACACCTCAAACCCAAGTGGAACATGAGCCGAGTCCGCGCAGCACCAAGCTCTCCTCTTCATCGGGCAGCCTGGGCCTTGGAATGGGCGTGGGCCTGGGCAACATTATCACCACGCCAGGGGATTATCCCCGGAAGACCAAGGGACCCATTTGCCTCACCTCCGTCGAAACGGGAACGGGCGTATCAGTGGCGGAGGGAAAGCCCGCTGGATCGGGAACAGTAGCAGGAACTGGAGGAGGTGGCATCATCAGAAAGCCGCGCATTGAGATCTTCAAGAAGGTCATCATAGTTGATGACACTGGGGTGAGTACAAATATAAATAAAGCCCTTTAATCAGGGTAATAATCATAATCCCTGGACAGATATACGATTGCCTGGACATCATTGATGCCGTTGTGTGGCCCAGCGAAAGGATGCGCAACAACGGCGGCAGGCTGTCCTGGAAGGACTGGGAGCCGAGTGCCGGGATGGTGGGCCATGTGGTCCACTGCTGGACGCCCAACCACAAGGACGTGCGCTTCCGTTCGCATGTCAGCCGCTACGTCTATCTGGTGGAGATCGGTGAGCACTACGTGCCCGTGGAGGAGTTGGGCCTAAGGGAATACAACCAGATCATGGGCAGCACCGAGGAGATGGCCAACTCGCGACGCAGCTCCATCCAGCGCGAGTTCCACGAGTACAATATGCTGCTGAAGCTGGCGGGTCTCACTCCGATAATCGGAGGCGGCGGATCCTCCACGACGACAGCCAGCGAAGCCTCCAAATCGCACAAGGCCAAGATCCGAGCGGTGAGCAGCAGCAGCTCCGAGGACGAGGACACGTCCTCCATGCGTTCCATACTATTGTCACACGACGATCCTGGCGACCTGCCGAACTTCACCAGGGTGATGAGCATGTGGAAGGAGATAATATCGGACAATAACAAGCGGAGATTCTACGATATGGGTGAGTTGTCGCCGGAGCTGCTCCAAAAGCTGGACGATGCGGTCCAGCAGCAGCAGCAAGAGACGCCCGCTGCTGAGACGGATGAGGAGGCAACCGCCACCGCCACCGCCACAGCCACAGTCACTGCCAATGAAGGTGAAGAGGAGGTCAAGGATATAGAAAAGGAGCCAAAGCAGGAAGAGGAAAAGGAAGAGGAAGCAGTAGCAGTAGCAGATCCCGAGGACCAGGCACCGCTGGAGGAGGTCACCGTTTCCCAGCCCGAGGAGCAGCCAGCTCCGCCCACACCTCCGCCCAGTCCCATTCCCGCTGAGGCCAGCTCCACTTCCAGTGCCAACTCCCCAAGCTCCGCCTCTCTCAGCCAGGAGGAGCAGGAGGAGGCAGTCGATCTAGACGAGATCCCCGAATCGGCCTCCGAGGAGCCGCCAAGCGATGGGAATGACGAAAGCGAGACGGGGACAACGGTCTAAGGGATCACAATGGACTTGCCTTTACATAGATTTGCATTTGTTTGCCAAGCAAACACCCCGAAGGCATGGACGCACACCCAGGTGGACATGGACACAACCTTGTAATACATATCAGCAAAGAGCAGAGATTGAAGGTGAAGACGACGACTCTGCTCCGGGCTTCCGCACTGTGTGTCTCCTTGCATGGGTGTGGCCCAAATCCGAACACCGATCCTGGCCAGAAAAACCAACAACAACAAATGAGAACACTTCCAAGAAATCAAAGTAAAGTTTATAAAACGACTGCGTTTAGTGTATGCATAGGAATTAGGAGCAAGCTACAATAATTCAGACAAAAACAAACAAAAAAAAAAACAAAGAATTCAATTTTTAGTATTAATGAAAAGTTATAGATCATACTCAATATATAGGAAAAAAGAGCGCAAATCGAGAGCAGGATTTTGGACAGGAGATCATAAGATAAATATCTAACTAATTGTTGTAACTTGCGAATTGTATAATACGGAAACGGAAAACCAAATGCTTCTCAAACATTACCTATTTTGTTCTTTCTCCTCTTGCTAGCCAATACAGAAATATTAAGCAAACCTAAAGAATTTATAAATATATATTTAACGGAAATTAGTTTAAAGTTAATGTTAATGAGCCCCACACAACACACACAGACACAAAACATACCAAAATTGATTGTTAAAGAGTACACAAAGGATACAAAAACAAAACAAAAAAAACAGCATAAAATTAGCCTAAGCGAAAAGCGAACTTCGGACAGGATTCAAGTTACAAAACTAAGATATTACACACAATTCCTAGATGATTAAGAGGATGAGGATGAGGACGAGGATCAAGTGGAATGACGACATGTAAAGCTCTCACGTTGCCTTAATATATTAGACTGATTTTTTCTACACACACATTTGTAGACGTATGGAGGATGACATTCGAGGAGTCCCAGCCAATTGCCTGGGGAGGAGGAGCTGCAGCAAACGGAGTCCTAATCCCAATTCCAACTAGCGATTTACATGTACATATGGGGAAGAGCAAAGCTAAGCGAACAAAGCTACAGTTTGTCGGCCAATCCGAATCCGATCGTTCCGTTCGTTCGATGCGTATATAACCAAGGCATAAACCCACTATATAGCCACATGCCCAGTTAGCCAAATCTCTCATAAACACAAGTGTAAATGCTAATTTCTCATTAACAGCAGAAGGATTAACTTACGATGAATTACCAAGAGAGAAAACCAACAGACAACAAACAAACAAACTAAAAAATACAAAATACAATGAATATTGATTATTTCTATGTACATATATGGATTGTATTAAACATTAATCGAAACTTAGCTGTTAACAAAAACATTTTTATTCCCCCTCACTCCACTCCATTTTTTTTAGTTCCATTTAAAACAAATTTCATATTTATATTATACATAAAAAATTATATAAATATATATCAATTAAATAAATAATAAATGAAACTTGTTATACAAAAAGACCCCCGCTGTTTAACTATCTTTTTTACTGGCCTTGTGGTTTCTTCTTGTCCACTGGTGGCCACAGAGGCGTCAATTGGCTGAGGGCCACGTCATAGAGCAGATTCTGGTACTCCTCCAACAGGACTAAACATAGGAGATGGAATTGTAATAAAATAAGGTTTGGGAGACACTGGTGAACTTACAGTTGGGGTCGCTAGTCCACTGGTCGAGCAGCGCCTGGCGGTTGTGGATCTGCTTGGTGATCAGAGCTCGTTTGAAGCGCAGTACCTTGTCGTTCATGCTGGACCAGCTCTTGATCACGGAGGCGGGCGTGGACTTTAGTTTGCCGCGAAACTCGGCTAGCCGGGAGCAAACTTGGCCCTCCAGCAGAAACATGCCGAAGTAACTGAAAAGAAAAATGTATCAGTTGAATCGCGTATAAACCCAATCCAATATGTTAGAGACTTACCAGCAGGCCTTCTCGCTGAGCGGCATCTCCACCTCGCCCAGTGGCAGTTCCCAGCCAGACTTGCCAAACGTTGCGTCCACATGGCAGTAGATCTTGCCAGAAGCCTCGTCGAACCTGGGAGCAGGATCCTCGCGCACCTCGCGAATGTTGCAAAGCAGAGGAACGTACAGAAGCAACCACTCCGGCTCGATTGCGGTGATGCCACGAATAAACATCTTGGTGGAGTCGCCGTTCTGCAGCTCATACGCCTCCTGGTAGACAACCCACTCGGGTGACTTTTGACGCAGCACAGATGAGACATGCAGGAAGGCTGGCTCCTCCATATCGGCGCAGTGGTAGGCGTACTTTAGTCGCCGTCGCTCCTCCTTGTCGGCAATGTCGGCCAGAGGCACCTTCCTGGCCACCCGGTCGCCCATGCCAGCCAGAAGAATTTGTCGGAGGAACCGCGCCTGAGCATCCGTGGGAGGCTTTAGTTCGGGATCCACGCCCAGCTCCACATCACTCACATTCAGGTTGATCTCGTTGGTCAGCTGGACGCGTAGTTTTCGCACCTCGCTAACCGCCTTCTGTCGCAATCCGTTCGTGGCACAGAACTCCGGCAACCGGCCCTGCGATCCGGCGTACTCCGCTGCTCCGACGGCTCGCAACAAGACCATGGGATCCCCGAGCAGCTGGTAGTTGCCGCTGGCCGCCCAACTCTGGCGTTTACGGTGGAAACGGTTCGCGCCGGGCGCCACATCCTCGTCCCTTTGCACGCCCGTCTCGATGAGCACCTCCTGGACGGAGAGAGCGGCCACCAGGCAGACGGTGTAGGGCAGCAGGTTCTGTTGGTGAGACA
Source organism: Drosophila rhopaloa (assembly GCF_018152115.1). Taxonomy (NCBI): domain Eukaryota; kingdom Metazoa; phylum Arthropoda; class Insecta; order Diptera; family Drosophilidae; genus Drosophila; species Drosophila rhopaloa. Next base: position 25,179,154 of record NW_025335123.1, on the reverse strand, counting down.
GGGCCAGCATCTTGCCAAAGCGCGGCGCCACGGGGAAACGGGAGATCACCTGGCCCAAGCGGGTGACGGCAGGCGGCAAGTCCGTTTTCTCTGAGTTGGTGGAGGCCTCCAGGGCACCCAGCACCGTCAAGCGCCGCTCGGCGGCCTGCAGCTGCACCTGATCCGGTGGCGAAGGGAAGGGGAAGTGCACCACGCGATCGATGCCCATGCAGCGCATCTGCAGCATCAGATCCTCGACTGGCTTCTTCTGGATATCCGGCTGGGAGAAGTCCTCGAAGCAGTCGTTGTACACGGCACTCGAGTAGAGACGATAGCAATGTCCGGCGCTGATGCGACCCGCTCGTCCAGACCGCTGATCCGCCGAAGCCTTGGACGTGTAGGTGACCACGAAGGCACTCACACCGGTCAGCTTGTCGTAGAGACGAGTCTTCTGGCGACCGCAGTCCACCACATACTTGATGTGCGGAATGGTGAGCGAGGTCTCCGCCACATTGGTGCTGACCACGCACAGCCGGCAGCCCTCGGGAACGGGCTGGAAGATGCGGTTCTGCTTCTCCGAGGAGAGCAGCGAGTAGAGGGGCAGGACCCAGAGGGGTTGCCTCTGGCCGGAGGCCATTCCCGACTCCTCTTCCAACCCCAGCTCGTCGTCGTCCTCCTGCTCCTCTTCCTCGTCCTGTTGCTCATGCATGTCTGCTTCCGTATCATCGCCAGGAAGCTTATAGTCATCCAGGTTGATTTTGGGCAGCGCTATCTGGGCCAGGAATTTCTTCTTTGACTTGCGAATGTTGCGTATAACTCTCTTCATGTCGAATTCCTGCTCCTTGGGGTCCTCCGCAGTTTCGGCCACGTCGTCCTTTGTTTCTTCCGTAGCTTCCTGTTCAATTTCCGACTTTTTCGCCACATCCTTGGTCGGCGGATGATAGGGGAACGTGCGTCGGAGCTTGCGCACCAGTTGGTTTACCTCCTGCTGGCCTGTCACAAAAATCAGGATGCCGCCTTCGGGCAGCTGGTTGTGAATCTTCAAGGTCTTGCGATAGGCTTCCGCCACGTAGTCCTCGGGCGTGCGCTTTTGGAAGTGAATGGTCACTGGGAACTGGCGCGCCTCCACTTTTAGCAACGGTGGTGGAATCTTGAACAAACGCGAGTTCTCCGTGAAATCGGTTACACGCAACGTGGCGGACATGATTATCAGTTTCAGCGGTTGGCCGCGTTTGTGGCGTAAGGGAACGATCCTCGAGAGCAGGCCAACAAGGATGTCCGTGTAAACGCTGCGCTCGTGCGCCTCGTCCAGGATGATCACCGAGTACTTGCTGAGCAGGAAGTCCGTTTCGATCTCCTTGAGCAGCACACCATCGGTCATGAACTTGATGCGCGTGGCTGGCGTTACGTTTCCTTCGAAGCGAATGAGGTAGGACACCTCGCTCTCCGGCAGGTTCATCTCGTGGGCCACTCGCTTTGACATGGCGATGGCAGCCACTCGCCGCGGCTCCGTTACCCCGATCATCTTGTGCTGGGCGTAACCCGCCTCGTACAGAAACTGCGGCAGCTGGGTAGTCTTTCCGGAGCCCGTCTCGCCAGCCACGATCACAATGGGGTTCTCGTTAATGGTCTCCATCACCTGCTGCTCCTCGGCGAGGATGGGTAGCCGCAGACGGGCCTCCTGGACCTCAGTGGTGCGATGCACGGGCACGTAGACGGTCTGGTGGATGCAGGCGGGTGGAGCAGGCTCCGGTTTTGGCTTTTGCTTGGCAGGTTTATCCTCAATTTTTGCTGGGGTAGCAGAAACTGGTGTTGGTATGGCGGGAGGAGCAAGTTGAGCTGGTGCCTCATCTTCCTGGTCATCAGAAGAGTCGTCATCGTCCTCATCGTCCTCCTCCAAGCTCACCACATTCGGATTCTTTCGCTTGGCCTCCAGTTCCTCCTCCTCCTCGGCTAGCAGCTTGCGCTTGGAGCCTTTGATGGCATTGACGCGAATTCCCGATCTCGAGCTGCTTTCGGCCAGTGCTTGCGCCTGCCGCTCCTTCTTCTTAGCCAGATACTCGTCCAGAGTGGGCAGACGCTTTAGGCCCACCGTTTGCACCTGGCTGATAGAAGTGTACTGCTGCAGTTCCGCCTCTGGGATTTGCACTGCGGCCAGGTCGCCCAAGAGCTGGGCGCGCTAAAATACAAAAGATTCACCTTGATAAATAATTCAACCTCAATCCCTGAGTCAACCTACGCCTTCCTTCTTCTTCTTCTTGTCAACAATCGCCTGCAGGTGCTTGCGCTGCTTCTTGGTGAGGATCTTCACGTGCTGCACCTTGTCCACCTTGATCTTGGTGGCCCGCTTCTCGGAGGGCAGCACCAGGGCGTTGGCCTCATCGTAGCCCGTCTGGCTTGCGCCGGCCACTGCATCCACATCGATCTGGATCTGTAAGGGATTAGATTGGTCGGGTGAGCATTTGGTCTGAGCTACGGTTCACGTTTAGGGATACCCACCTTCTTCACGGCCGAGTTGTCCACTATGGTTTGCGGATTCTGCCGTGCCTTGGCATTGTGCACTTTCTTGCCCATGTTTACTTTATTAATAATGATATTATTAATATCAGTAAAATTATTGTCTTTTTTAAAATATAAACATCACATCACACGTGCAGCAGCGATAACAACCTTATCGATAACAGCCCGGGCGATAAGGTGAAACTGGTTAACAAATCGGACGTTGGCTATATTTTAATATATTCTCTTTATGAAAACTACAGTTTGTTTTAAACATAAAATGTTCTTTTTTTAATTGCCGCTAATTTCTTCAACTATCGATAGTTCTTAAAATACTTGCGACATATCGATGCTTTAAGAATTATTGAGGAATATCGAAGTATTTATTCGATGTTTCAGTATCGATGACCGGATCGTAATTTTTCCTAATATAATATTTTTAACAAAGTAAGCGTGGATTGTTCGGTATTAATCCGCTCTTCGTGTGTCGTTCCTATCTTTCTGTGCGTCCTAATCCCCTCCAGCTAGTTGGCGCTGCTCGCGATGGTGTCCAAGAACCAATTCCAGCAGAACCGGGCCATGCAGCCGCAGCAGTACCCCCAGCAGCAACAACAGTATCAGCAGTACCCGCAACAGCAGCAGCAGCAGCAAAATCCCCATCCGCAGCAGCGCAATAACCAGAACAACAACAACAATAATAATAACAATAATCCCCGTGCAGCTGCAGCTCCGTATAGGAAACCATTCCGTCCGGGCAACAACAATGGCTCCGGACCCGGTGGAAATGAATATGGAAACGGGAATGGGAATGGAAACGGGAACGGGAATAGTAACAGTGGCAATGGCAACAGCCAGATGATGTTCTCCTCCAGCCAAATGCCCAGTGATCCCCTGTACATAGACTTCAACAGTCCAGCACCGGGAAACAACCAAAATCAAGGCGACGGTCTGAAGAAGAAGCCTCTGAAGGGCATCAAACAGCAACAGCAGCAGCATCCCAATCCCAACCAGCAGCAGGGCAGGATGAACAACCAGAACAACAAGCAGATGAACCAGCAGCAGCCTTTCAATAACCAGATGAACGGAGGCGACTGGCAGCGCTTTCCGGGCAACAATCCCAACCAGAATCGCGGAGGCTTTAATGGGTTCCAACGCGGACCCCCACCGAATCGGCCGCCTGGACGCCACATGATGGGTCCGCCAATGGGCCCCATGGGACCCGGACCACGAGGCCCCGGACCCATGGGCCCTTACCCGCAGATGCCTTTCCAACCGCCAATGCCCGGGATGCGTGGACCACATCCGATGCCGCCCATGGGTGGGCCCCCGCCGCCTCCACCGCCGCACTTTATGCGTCGCAACGGGCCCGGTCCGGGTCCCATGATGGGTGGCCCACCGCCCATGCATATGATGGGTCCGCGGATGCCGCCGCGTGGCATGCCACCGGGTGGTCCCTTCGGGCCAATGAACATGAACGGCGGCCGGATCACGAAGCCCAATCCCAAGCTGATCAAGCAGGCGGTCAAGGGGAAGAGCAGCATCAAGACGCTGAAGAACCTGATCAACCAGTACCCCATCGACAAGCCCTGGGTCACGGACGAGATACGCGCCGAGCACGCCAAGAAGGTGGACATCGAGGACCGGCTGAAGGGACACAAGGACGACGAGCTCTTTGCCCAGTACAAGGGGCAGCGAGACAAGTTCGTGGGCCTCTACGAGGCAGCGCGGGAGGAGTATCTCAAGCAGGAGGCTGCTAGCGTCAAGGCCAAGGTGAGCATATAGTGGATCCCTAGCGTCTCCCCATTTTCCCCCGAACAGGTGTCCCATCTGAAAGCGTTCCCGCAGGGATGCACATCGATTGCGGGTACAGTTTCGGTTCCAACTGGAATCGATTTGCAACTCTAATCCGATCCGTATCCCCAACCCCATCCCTCTTTGTCGCCTTTGCCTTTGGTAGGAGAAAAAAAAAAGGAGAGGAAAGCAGAGCGAGCGCGAAAGTCGCAACCTGCTGCTCTGCCTCCGGTTATCCGGCTATCCTGGAGTCCCTGGGCAGCAGGTTGCGACCACTCCGATTTCACATTCGGTTCCCTTGGCACGAATCTAAATCCGCAAAAGAGTAAATCCATTTGGCATATATATACGTTCAAAAGTCTTGAAACTGGAATCCAAGAAAATTTTTACAATTATTAGAATTAATGAAATAACGTTTTCAAAGTATTACGATTATATATATTTTTTTACTTTCTAAGTGGCAACCGTAGTTGCATCGTCAAATGCACTTTTAGTAACTTATATTCCTTAATTGATATACAAATACTTTTTTATTAAACGAGCCTCAGTATTTAAGAATGTTCCCGCTTTCATTTCCGCTAAAGATAAAGTACCTTGTTATCTTGTAACGTATGGAAGCTTACAACTCATAAATTCAACGACTTTTTTATGTGATTTTGGGTTGAAAAATCGTAAAAATTGTACACTTACATTTTATTTACCCAATGTGATTTTGCGAATTTCCTAGGCCTAATTGGAAATTGAATGGGGAAATTCACAAAATGCATGTGAAAACGAGAACAGATCTGAGAGCTTTATTTACACACTCGAAAATCGCTTTTGAAACCCGTTGGCAATACTCGTATTTCTTTTGCAGGATGCCAAGTCAGACAAAGACAAAAACGCAAATTCAGATCAGAGCGCCGCCCCTAAGGCCGGAAGCGCTGAAGATGCAACAATTCCAAATCCCTAGGCAGCCAATGCAACCGAAACCGAATACCGAATCAAATCGAATCGAACCGAATCAAGATCAGGTCGACTCACAGAACAGAAAGTAAAACTAAAACTAAAATTAAAACGTAAAACATAAAACATAAAGAGCAGTTCAGAACTAATAGTAAAGAAAAAAGAGAGATAAGCGAGCAAGAGCAAGAGTCTGACAATTGAAGACGTATAGAACTCAAGACCCCGACTCGATATCGGATATATACACCGGATATATCCTCCCGAGGAGGTGCCATTGTCACACGTTGCTTTTGCGACTGAGAACTGAGCTTAATTACGATAATATTGAAACAAAGAAAAACTAAAAAACAACCCCAGCGATGATCATGTGGGAGAAATTCTAAAGACAAAGATTATGATAATGAATATCGCATAACGATTCACCATTTTAACGATGATTGTTAATTGTGACCGTAACGTAACGTAGAGTATTGAATTGTAACCGTAACGTAACAGTTTCCCTATTGAAAACAAACAACCTTTTCTTCAATTCTAAGCTGCAGCAATATCAATTATTTGTACACATAATTATACACCCTTAGCTACATATATATGCATATATATTGATTATATATAATTAATATTTAATATTCACTGCCCGGTTGCTTGGGACGCAGCATTATGGATCAGAGAGACCGGACTCCAAGCAGCCGGGCAAAAATCACTCTGTAAGCCTTGGATTACACCACTTGATTGTATTTTTAAATTAATTCTTAAAAACTACAAATTAAGATCACTCTGTGAACGTGTTCTCGATGGTGTGCATCTACGGATTTGTTTTTGTGTTCTTTTTTCCTGAAACCCGTGCCCGTGCCCCTGACCCCTGACCCCTGACCCCTACCCTGTTCCCTTTTCTCCCTACCAATAGTAGATTTGTAATGCTCTAGATCTTGTGGACCTATTTCCACCTGACAAGTAACCTTAAAGTAGCCACTAATAGCGAAAAAGTAGCAAGTAATTGTAGGACCCATTATAGCCCCAACTTAAAACCAGTTAACACCAATCCCTCGATAAGTAATAATTTCCTGGCTTTAAAACTGAGAGAAAAAAGGAAAGGCACAAATAATTCTTCTCTGGTTAAATTTAGCGTTCACATTAAACACATTAAGAGCCTTTGATATAGCACCAATTTGCATACAAACCAATCAGTTAACAGCAATCCCCAATAAGCAATAACTTAACTGGCTTTAACGTCAGAGGAGTAACAAATAATTATAAGGCACAATTTAGCAACCATAGGTCAAGGTTAGTACTCGCATTAATCGTGGTAATACCCAATTGGCTTTAAAGTAGAATTCACGTAATCAGTGGGGAGAAACTTAACCCTCAGGTAGTTAAAAAACAAAATGGTAAATAGGGATATTAAGACTAAATATTTTAGCAAACGCCACTTTGACCTTGCTTGTCAGGTGATTTTGGGCCCAACTGTTAGTTGATACCTAATGAAAACTCCAACATCCCCCCAAGCCCCCTCAAGAATGAAGAATACTGCAGAATAAAGAGAGATTTCCAACAAAAACAAAATTAGCTAAGCGAAAACTTTTACTGGGGGATCATTACTTAGGCCCATGGGTGTTTTTCCCAGCCACTTACCCGAAAAGTTGAACCAACAAGCCATGTAATGGCGCAATCACAGGTAATCGCCGGAGTATAAAAGCCATGGGACTCCCTTGGTGGGTCAAAAGGTAAGCTGGATCATGGCGAATCAGGAGGAACTCGAACTGGACACGCACAGTGCTGTGTACTATCACTGGCGTGTTTGGGAGCTCACTGGCCTGATGCGTCCGCCGGGGATTTCCCGCCTGGCCTACCGGATGTACTCCATAGTGCTTAATTCGGTGGTCACCGTGCTGTTTCCCTTGAGCCTGATTGCCAGGCTATTGTTCACCACCAACATGGCCGGATTGTGCGAGAATCTGACCATTACCATTACGGATGTCGTGGCCAATTTGAAGTTTGTGAATGTCTATTTGGTGCGGTCGCAGCTCCAGGAGATTCGTTCGCTCCTGCGGCGGATGGACAAAAGGACCAAGAGCGTGGGTGATCCAGCGGAGCTCTCTGCCTTACGACGGGAGGTGGACATCGCCCAGGGCAGCTTCCGCACCTTCGCCAGGATCTTTGTTTTCGGCACCACCTTGAGTTGCGTCAGGGTGGTCATTCGTCCGGACCGGGAGCTCCTCTATCCGGCCTGGTTCGGCGTGGACTGGAAGAACTCGACCAGGAACTATGTGCTCATCAATATCTACCAGCTCTTCGGCTTGACCGTGCAGGCTATCCAGAACTGCGCCAGTGACTCCTATCCGCCGGCCTTTCTCTGCCTGCTCACGGGTCACATGCGTGCCTTGGAGCTGAGGGTGCGTCGGATTGGCTATGGAGCTGATGGGAAGGAGGAGGTGTACGAGGAGCTGGTCGAGTGCATCCGGGATCTGATGCGCGTCCATCGGCTGAGGGAGATTATCCAGCAAATCCTCTCGGTGGCCTGCATGGCCCAGTTCGCCTGCTCCGCCGCCGTCCAGTGCACAGTGGCCATGCACTTCCTGTACATGGCCGATGACAAGGACCTCACGGCCATGATCATCTCGATCGTCTTCTTCACGGCAGTCACCCTGGAGGTGTTCGTCATCTGCTTCTTCGGGGACAGGATGCGAACGCAGAGCGAGGCCCTGTGCGATGCCTTCTACGCCTGCAACTGGGTGGAGCAGCTGCCCAAATTCAAGCGGGCCCTGCTCTTCACGCTGGCCAGGACCCAGAGGCCTTCGCTCATCTTCGCCGGCAACTACATAGCGCTCTCGCTGGAGACCTTCGAGCAGGCAAGGGAACATATCTTATGTTATTGTTCATTTAGTACAACTTTATACTGGTTTTCAGGTCATCAGGTTCACCTACTCCGCTTTCACACTTTTGCTGAGGGCCAAGTAAGTTGAAGTGAATCCATGGGTTCCAAGCTATCACATGGCGATGTAATAAAAACATTCGAAAAAGAAAAAAATATTCCTTTTATCCCTTAAATAAATCAAGATTTTTTAGTAAAAGTATCATATTTGACTTATAATCTCACTAAAATGAACACATCTTGTGCAGTAAGAAATTGAAAGTAGTTGCATCGATATTTAATATAATATACACGCTTAAACATATTCTATTTAAATTAAGAAGATATACTAGTAACAACACCAATAGAAAGTGTAAAGCTCAATGGCTATCACGAACAAGTATAACCAATAAAATGCAAATATTAAATGTCATTCTGATGTTTTATTTAATTGGTGTTGTCCTTGCATAATTAAAAATCATGCGATCTGCAATTTTGAGGCTAAAAAAAATGGTTTCCTCCAAGAAAAGAGCGTTGGCGTTGCGTGATGGAATAGCTTGCTCCGGATCAGTCACCGCCAGACGTTGCCTCCGCTGGAGCAGGATCTGTTGCTGGTTCAGGCTCGGATGCAATAGCTGGAGCGGGTTCGTCGTCCTCCGTGACGTCCTTCTGCTTCTTCCACATCTTGGCGGCGGCCAACAGCTTGAGATTAGGCCGCGCCATCTCGTCCTCGGGGAAGATGTAGTCGAAGACCTCCTCCCAGCCCTCCTCGACCCCTTCGTCCGAGACGATCTTCTGCCGCTTCTTGATGCGCCGCGGCATCTTATCCATTACCTTCTGGAGCGCCTGTGAATCGGAGGCGTCGCGTTCAAAGTCGCGCCACGCCTCTAGCAACAGGACACGCGACTCCTTGTCGCCCAGCTGGCGCAGCATGTCGTTGGCCCGCTCGTAGATTCTCCTGGCCAGCCGCACGTTCAGCTCCGCATCCTGGCCGCTCTCGCCGTGGCTGAGGCCCATCTCGAACTTGGCAAACGACATCCACACCTTCACATGCTGTGTGCGCTCGAGTAGTCGCTCGTACAGCTGCCTGGCCAGCTCCGTTTCGCCCAGGGCCACCTCGAAGTCGATGTACGCCTTCCACAGCAGCTCCGGCATGTCCAGGCGGGACTGCTGCACCGCCAGCTCGAAAATGGCCCTCGCCCGCTCAGTGTCGCCCAGGAGATTCTCCAGCTCGGCGAACTTCATCCAGGTGACGCAGTTCTCAGGGCCGAATTCCAGGAATTTCTCGTACAGCAGGCGGCAGCGCTCGAACTCGCGCAGCTGGATCTCCAGATCAATGTAGCCCCTGAAGAGCTTGTCGCGCGGGCACATGCCAATGGCCAGACCCAGGGCCTTGCGTGCCCGCTGGAGCTCCTTGCAGCGGATCTCGAACTGGGCGTACAGCAGCCACAGCTTGCTGAAGGTAAACTGCTTATGGGGTATCAGCTCCAGGCAGGTCTTGTAGATCTGTCGCGTACGCTCTGCGTCCTCCGCCTCCAGTTCCTCGTACAGAGCGTAGTTGACCCACAGGTAGATGTAGCGCCGCCAGAAGTTCTTCTCGTTGGCGGGCGGCACATTGGAGATGGCCCGCTCGTAGGTCTCGCGGATCTGGTCCCGCTCGCCCTCCGCCTCGATCAAGCGCAGATAGTCGAACCAGGCATCGTAGTTGGTGGGATTGGCGGCCACCTCTTGCTCGTACTGGTACTTGCGCTTGGACACGATCACATCCTCGATGCCCGCCCTATCGCCGTACTTCTTCTCGTGTATCGTGTAGGCCTTGAACAGCTCCTGTGTGCGATCCTTGGCCAGGTGATCCAGAGCGTACTTGTAAATGATGCGCGCCCGGTCGTGCTCCTTCTGTCCCTCCTCGAAGCGGGCAAAGGCGATGAACAGCCGCTCCTCGATGTACTCGTCCCCAAAGAACTCCACTGCCCGCTCGAAGACGCGCCGCGAGCCATGGATGAACCCATGCGACTCCTCGAAGCGGGCGAACTTGATCCAATTCTTCACGTCGGGATGCACATAGACAAAACGCTCGTAGACCTCGCGTGCCCGGTCGATCTCCTTGTAGCGCAGCTCGAAGTTGACGTACGTTTGCCAGGCCTGCTCCTCCGGCTGCCACTCCATCCAGCGCTCGAACACCTGACGCGCTCCGGCCACATTCTCCAGCATCTCCTCCATGTAGGTGTACTTGTACCAGAACTGGTTGACCCGCGGCATGATGGTCACCGCCCGATCCCATAGGTTGCGGGCATGGTTGACCTGTTTGTTCTTCATCTCCATCTCGGCGTACTTCAGCCAGAGGGTCACGTTCCGGTGCTCATTGTCCAGCGCCCGCTCCCAAATGGAGCGTGCCCGCTGTATCTCCTGCTGCTGCTCCTCCCACTGGGCGTACTTGATCCAGTGGCTGACCACCATGCGGTTCTTGCGGAGATTGTCCTCGAAGGTCTTGCGCTTCCGCTGCTGGTAATCGGCAAGCTCGGCGGGATCGGAGATCTTCTGCTTCGGTGGCGGCGGCAGGATCTCCAGATCACGCTCCTTGGCCTCACGGAGCAGCTGCTCCGCCGTAATCTGCACCTCCGCCGGCGCCTTGTTTTTCACCTGGTGAAATTTTGTGTTAGTTGGTGGTTCCACATAGTCTCCATCCACATCCACACCACTCACCTTGGCCACCTTGGGCATCTTCTGGGGCCTCTCCATGGCTGAAATCTGCTGTGCGTGCTTCTTAACTTAACAAACTACCTAGTAAATTGCTAAAACGAACTAATCTTTTTATAAATAATGCCACCAATGTGCTGCGATAACGATATACGTATTGCGATAGTTTGCTATCGATAAGCGATTACCGGGTTTCCTCTGCCGGTGCACTCCTCTTCTTTAAATAGCGGTTAAAGAAGTAACATTTTAAACAACAATTTCTGAAAAATGAACAAACCCAAACTTTTAATAAAATAATCTCAAACTAAAAAAGTCTTAAAATAATAAGGATATAATTACTTTTAAGCATTACTAGTAGGTGTATTTTAGATATCAAGTCAATTTTAATGACTTCAACTCTGAAAATGATTAACACTATTTACCACCAAAAATAACAAATTTTATTTGCCAACAATAAAAAAGTAGTTAGATATCTCTAAAGCTTTTATTTGTTTAATTTCCTTGACCAATTTCAAAGGTTAATTACAAAAATAAGCTTTATTTAACAGACGAAATGCCGCAGGAACCATTTAAATACACAGGCACATATACAAAGTCTATAAATATGAAAAAAAAATAATACCAATTAACGAGTTAGAATGAAAAATCCCCGGCAATTATGCCTTCTCCAATTATTTGAAAAATCTCCATGAGTTTCCGCTACGCTTCTCGGTTTTCTCCACTACCCAGTGGTTGGGATTCATCAGATAGTCGCTATAAAAAGCAATGGGGCGTTACTAAATGGTCTCGCATTTCAGATCGAAAACCCACCGATGCTCAACCAAGGTCTTTTGGGTCTGGGTCCGCAGGGTTTCCAAGGATCCGGCCCCTCCACCATATTCCTCCGGCAACATCGCCCGGGGCACAAATTCGTACAAAGAGTCCATGCTGACCGTGTGGAAGCGGATCTGAGTTTTGAAAAATGTTGTATTAGTGTTTGAAGTTGATTAATTTCATGATTCCCATCAGGAATATAACTGAATAACCTACCAGTTTGAAGACCTCCTCGCTGATAAACGGCTTCACCACGCTGACGATTCGATCCAAGTAAGTTGGACAGTTGACCATGTGGATGGCGCGCAGTCGCACGGGGAAAGCCAACTGGAGGAACTTGATGTAGGCACGCAAGGTGCTGATCGTGAGCCGGGATATATGCCGCATGGTCGTGCCCTTCATGTCGAAGATCTGCACCTCGCCTTCGGACAAAATCTCCGGGTTTGCGCAGTCGTCTGGCGTCACAAAACGACAATCGCTGACCATAAAGAAGGCGCGAGTGTCCTCCGTGTGATGCATCTGTGGATGGGATGGGTCTGAATTGGATATTCCCATCTCAAATGGATGTACTGCTCACCTTGGTGGCTTCAAAGTCCCGGAAACAGTAGAGCGATACCTTGTACTTTTCAGGCGTTAGACCCGGCAGCGGTAGGATGTCACTGCAACATATAGATATTGATATATAGTATAGATTCAAGATATTTGTCGTGCTTAAAATTATAGCAAAATATTAACATTAAACCAAAAGAAATAGATGTAAATCGGAGGATAATGAAACCTGGAGCACCTCTGATAGGAGATCTATCTAACAAGAACACAAGGACACTTACGCGTAGTCGAAGGTGCGCCGGCTGTCCGCATCCAAGGGATCTCTCTGGATGAACAGGTGCGGATGCCGGTTTCGCAGGGCGTAGTTTACCTCGATGAGCTTCTGGGTCTCCTCCACATTCCCAAACATGCACTGGTAAAAGCGCCGGAGCAGCAGTGGCTCTGCAAATAGATATTATATATAAATTACTGTCCAACTTCCATAACATGTACCGCTAATTGTCAAGCAAAAAGTTTAAATAAACAATATTTTAAGTTGCAGAAGAATAAACGTGTATTTTTAATACCACAAGATAAAATATAGTTGTATGATTTTATCAGAGTTTAAAAAAAGGCGTTTCAAGGTCTGCCAATTGGCTTGAAGTTTTATCACTCATACGTACTGTTGTCTGGGATTAATTAATCTGTTTTTACTTTGGTGCTTACACTTTGCATGTCGTTAAATTAAAAACCTTGGTTTGACTATAAAGAAATAGTCTTCTCTACATTTTCATTGTGTTTTATAAAATTCTTACTGGCATAAGGGTCGTATGAGTAATTTGTATACAATTTTGAAAATCATTGCGCAACGCCTGAAACTAAAAGTCGATTTTTCTGTTTTCCGACACATTAATTGCAAACCAAAATCTGCTTTATTAAAAGGTGAGACTTTTGGGTCCTTTAGTAAGGCAGTCTGACTTAGGGACGTTCGACTGTACATCATTTGTTTGTATACAAAACTCTGCAGTGACGTAAGGCGGCGAGTGGAGCGGCCTACTAACGACCTCATTATTGGGAGGTGGGTGGTTTATAATGGGCAATGGTTTTTTTATGAGTAGCGGGGTGGGGGGGTGCTGCTGCGGATGTGAGATTCCCACATGGGTCTTACCAATCTCCTTGGGCAGCTTCTCATTTTGCCGGAACCACTCGAGCAGCTCCTTGAGATCCTGTTCGCGTTGCCTTTCCCGTTGCAGCTGTTCCGCCGGACCGCCTGCCTCCGCCTCCGTCTCATTCCCACCCACGCCGCTCATTGGTGCGCCTGGCTATCGATTGCTCCGCTTTCTCTCCCACCTGGTCTACCTATCGCCAATCGGACGCAGCTATCGCCTTCGAATCGCTTTCGAATCCCTTTCAAAAATCACTTTCGAATCGAACCGTTGGGCTTGAAGCTTAGCAATCGACTGACTGCGAGTCCCGCATCGATTTAGTTTTTGAATATTCAATGCTATTGCGTCTGCGATTAAAACCACGTAATTTCATAATTGCTTTTGTGCCGTCGTTTGGCCGACGCTTAATAGTGCCTAAATATGTTCCGTCCCAGCTTCTGGATCTGCCTAATCACCTGGTCGTGTGCCGCATCCAAATTCCGTATCCATACACGGTGATGACACAATTTCGTTTTATTTGAAATTAAAATGTGAGGCTACTTTTCACTGATAGGTTTATTTCATTAAACCAAAAAATTTGGTTTCCAAAAAGTTAAAATGGCCCATATGTCCATTTTCCCACAGTAAACCCTTCCTTTCGAACACCTCATACCATTTTTAATGCCTACAATATTGGCAAATTTAAATAAACAATTAGCTTAGCACACTTAAAACAATTCTATCTACTTTTGGCTGTAATAAAACCATAAAATACAATTATATTAATTTATTGTCATATAAACGTTTCACATTTCTGCTAATACCCCTTAATTGAAAAAAAAAATGCACTTAACATAAATGGAAAGAGTGGAAATATAGCTGAATATACTTAGAAATTCTTCTCAAAGGACAGCTGTAACGAATTGTACTTTTAGTCCTGTAGTTATATCAGGGACTTCCCCGACTAATCGATACCTTTGCTTTGGCAAGGCGCGCTCGTTGATCACATTTGAATATATATCACGTTCGCAGGATATGTGTGGAAGCTAATAATTTATTGGAATATCAGAACCAGGACCAGCGGCTCTTGCTCTGGGAGGAGACTTTCCAGTAACGCTCATCGCTCAGGTAGGCACTATAACAAGAGTCGGATAACCCAAATTTTGATTTATATTTCCCGAGCTTACCTTTTGTCCTTGATGGACTTAACGCCCCGGGCCTTGAGTTCCGCTAGAGAGCCCGCCTTGCCGCCATACTCCTCCGGCAACATGTCCCTGGGAACTTCCTTATAGAGGCTCTCCAAGCCCTCTGTGTGGTACTTGATCTGCAAATAAGTTCCATTAGAGGCTGAGAATTAGGTGGGATTACTGTGGGCATTACCATATTGCGCACTTCCTCCCTTATGAAGGGGGACATCATGGAGATTAGCCTGTCCAGGTAGGAGGGACAATTGATTACGTGCATGGCCTGCAGGCGGGAGGGATACGCCTCCTGCAGGAATTTCATGTAAATTCGCAGCACGAAAATGGACACGTAGGCCAGGTGACGCAGAGTGTAGCCCTCAATGTCCACGATCTGAACATCACCATTCGCAATATCCGCTTCGTCCAGTTCGTAAGCCTCTCCGTTTTCGGACCCAACTTCTCTATCCACATCCGGCATAGTAAATCGCGCATCACTCATCATAAAGAAGATTTTGGTCTCCTCCACGGAATTGCGCTATAAAAATATGGATTTTATTGATCAGTTGTATATATATAGATCACAATTTAAAAGACTGCCAATACCCACCGTACGTGGATCAAGATCTGCCAGACGGAAGAAGAGCAGTTTATTTCCTTGTGGCGTAATGCCCGGTAATATCAGAACATCCCTATAAAGAAGGAATATTATTAGTTTGTAATCTCTCCTATCGATCTTTATAATTTTACTTACGACACCCTCAGGCCCTTGGCGGTCATCTCGTCCTCCATGTTGCGATCCATGAACAGATGTGGGTGCTTATTCCGCATAGTATAGTTAAGCTCCACCAGAGATTTGGTACGCTTTACATCGAATGCCATGCACTTGAGAAATCGGAGCATCACTATGGGTTCTACAGGGAAGATATAACGTGCAAATTAGTAAAGGAATTGCAAAAGATACTTAAATACTCTACACAAAGAAGTCGAACTAACATATGATGCTTTATCGACTTACAACGATCATAAAGATTTGATAATCCATGGAGACACTTGAAGGAGTGGTTATCTCCCCATAAATAACTATAACAATGCAAGGAGGAAGCGTACAGATATCCCTGTAGAGATACCCATGCACTTGACCTTTGCCACTGCCAAGTTACAAGGTTAATGGATCGTAAGCCATATCAGGTTATTGCGCGCCCATTAATTCTGGCTCGCACTTGACTGGCTATCAATCGAAGCGAAACACATTTGGGCCCGATTCTCCTGGCTTACTTACCGATCTTCTCGGGCAGATTGGGATTGCCCTCGAACCAGGCGACCAGCTCCGCCAGCTTGTCGCTCCATTCGGCGGATGAGGAGCCGGAATCATTATCCCCCTTATCTTTGTTTTTATCTTTGTCCATCGGGGCCAGCGAACGCGTCTCTCTGGGGCCTCGAATACCCACTAACTAGCAAGTTAGTTAGCTAAGTACCCCAATTGATAAAGCTAACAAGACCGCACACATACCCATAGAAAATATACCCAATGTTCACGCTCCGATCGGCGAGAGAAAAAGCTTTGTGGCAAAGCTCGCCAAAACGCACAAATGAATCCAGTTGTTTGTAATTAAGCA
Source organism: Drosophila rhopaloa (assembly GCF_018152115.1). Taxonomy (NCBI): domain Eukaryota; kingdom Metazoa; phylum Arthropoda; class Insecta; order Diptera; family Drosophilidae; genus Drosophila; species Drosophila rhopaloa. The sequence goes on along the minus strand of NW_025335123.1, from coordinate 25,163,106 downwards.
GAGAACGACTTTTAATTGCGCCACTAGAAACAGACCCCAGGTCGAACGAGCAACACACTTGTTTTGGAATCTTTATTGGATCTGGAGATGGACACCTACAATATACAATACACATCCAATACACGTAGAACTCGATCTCATCGCATTTGACTTCTCGTCTCCCCGACTTAACTCGTGTGCGAGATTGGCTTTATTCAATATTCAGATGGAACCGCCGCTAAGAAAAAAATATATAGTATGTCTTTGTGTATACAGTATATATAGTATATGGCTAGCAACGTAATACGTAGCCCCGATGTATGAAATCGTCAACGGTCACAAAATGGTTATTCTCAAAATTCTCAAAATGTTAACATTGTTTTTTCTAGACCTTAGACCTTAGGATTTCACCTTGTTATCATAACAGTTTGCAGCTAGCATTATCTGAATCGGGATAGGTGCTCCTATGGTGGATGGGTGAAAGTGGAGGGTCTCGAAACCTACATAACGCACATAACACCGATTAAACACATATATAACACACATTAATTCTGGACCGGATCGGTTTGGTTTGGGGAATTGCGAATTGGCGAGTTGGCAATTGGAGTTTCGAATTGAATAGACCTACGCCTAGGAGTTAACTTTAGGAAATACTTGTACACAAAAACCTATTTGGGCAGCATATTGACCAAGGCCTTGTGGCAAAATACATATGTAGATAGCAATTGATATCGTATCATCTCAGATCGGATAAATATAACGTTCTACATGCTACATGCTTATTGTGGCTCATAAAGCTCTCCTCCCCTCTCGCTCTTTCTATTTGATAGATAAGTTATAGACATGGAACAACATTACTGGCACTGGCAAATGCTACAAATTGAGAATGCACACATCTCGAAGGGGAGTTCCCCTCGCACATGGGTATAGATCAATCTTATGAGCTAGTCTTATCCTCTAGGCCCGCAGGTCGGAAGTCGAGAGGCGATTGGGGTTTTAATAGTTACAGGTATCGTCTCCTAAATGGGTGTTCCTAAATCCCAGTTGGAGTTCCCAGATACTTATACCGTATCCCTGTCCATGGCCCTCGACTTCCGACCGCAGAACTTGGAAATACTGAAGTGTAGCTTGCGTCGCTTGACTTGTGTCTCTCGTTCAATACTGACAGGTTGCGATTGGAGGAGGTCTGGCCGCGGATCCGGTTCCGTGTCCGTACCCGTACCCGTACCCGCATCCGTATCCGGAACATGTCACATGGTGTGCGTCCGGGCAACGACATCCCGTCGCATTCGTCGGGACTAGCTGAAGATGCTGCGTCATAAGCTGACCAGCGTTGCCTTGCGCTGCGCCTCCAGTCGGATCTCCAGGGTGGCGTACGGAGGCACACTGATCACCAGGAGCACCACCAAGGCAATGATCTTCAGCGACTCGCAAAGAAAGCCGTGTCCGGCGAAGGTCAATCCCAGTCCGAGGAAGCGGAGGGCCTGCAGGGGAGCCTGCACCTCGGGCACATGGCTGGCATGGTTGAGGGTGACCAGCGAGAGCAGGAGCGTCTCCCACATCCCGTTGCAGGCGCCCCAGGAGGCGGCGATCACGTAGAACAGGGCACTATCGTCGCTCGATGGCTTCCAGCTGGACAAGGCCAACAGCAGGCAGGAGTGGAAGAAGAAACCAGCCACTGAAAAAGGAAGCAACAAGAATTTGGTAACCTATTATGGCTATTAAAAAAAAAAAAAAGAATTCAGTTAATTGCAAGTTTAGGTGTGGCATTTGGACAACAATTTCTTCAGCTCTTGGTTCTTCAAAAATTTGCAATATAACTGATAAGGGGTAATGTAAATGTATCTGATACTCACGAATCACGACGATCCTCTTGACATGCCGGAGTAGCATGCTCAGAGTGCAGGAGACGATGAGCTGCATCAGACCCATGCCAATCAGAGCGCCGGCAATCATGCCAATGCCCAAGGAGCAGGTGACGAAGGCCCGCAGGAAGTCGCCCAACATGTAGGCCTGTTCCGTGCCCACGAAATAGGCCAAGGGACCGGCAAAGAGCAGCGTATCCGTGATGCTCACGTCCCTCAAGCGCTCCGGCCGCGACGAGGCCGTCGTTTGGACCTTGTCCACCATTATCATCAGGGAAAGCATCAAGGAGATCAGCGAGAACAGGACATAGAGCCAGAGAAGGGATTGCCCGGCCACCCGGGGCTCACTTTCGATGAAGCCAGCATAGACCGAGCTGGGTATGGAGCTGCCATTGGCCCATCCCGCTGCCAGGAGCGATTTCACCCTCAGCGGACACATGTCCGCCCCACAGATCCGGTCGCCATGCTCATTCCGGTTGTAGAAGTCCCTCAGCTGCGGCGGCCAGCTCTCGTTTCCATAGTAAACCAGTCCCGAGCAATCTCCCGTGAAGTCTCCATCGCTGCAGGCCAGCAAAATGGAGGCCAGAAGGGCTCCTCCGATGAGTCCCAGATCCTGGGCGACCCTGAACCACCTGGCCAGGCGTCGCACCTTCTGATCCCGATTGCAGAACATCTTGTGCTCCTCCTGCAACACATCCACCGCCGCATGCGACTGCTGCGACTCGCAGGAGCAGCTCAACTTTCCTCCGAAGTGGACAATCAAGGCCGCCTTGGAGCCACCAGATCCGCCCAAGGTCACGCCGAGCAGCAAATAGGCCGGCAGAAGGGTGTAAATGGAGGCGTACAGATGCGACAGGAGGAAAAGCACCACCGCCAAATAGTTGGCCACCAAAAGGTACCCATAGCCATATCGTTTCATCAGTCGGATGCTGGGCAGGCTCATCCCGGCGGCCACCAGGAACAGAGCGCTCAGCAGCAGGGATCCAATCTCCGGTCCGAGGGGCAGCCACTGCTCCCGATGGTGCCACACCGCATTCGAGCCCTGCAGTGCCATCACCGGGAGCAGGACGCAGTTCATCAATCCGTGGGCCAGGCTCAAGCAGCTGAACTGGCGCCACACTTTCTGACGCACTTGGGCGGGCACCTTGTGCCGGCAATTCCGGTTATTGAGCGTTATCAAGCGCCGGATGGAGGTGGCCCCAATGGAGCTGTTTATGGACTCCCGGCGACGCGAGGCCGCCAGAGCAGCCTGCACCTGGTACGAGGAAACGGGATTTATCCGATGTGAACGGGTCGAAATGGGCGACGGCGAGTATGTGGTCAGGTGCTGCTGGAAAATATAGAACAAAAGCGGGGATTACTAACGGGCTCGGGCTTGAATAAGTCAGAACTCTAGTCTCCAAGAAGTTGCATCTCCAGGAATTATCAAGAATTAACAAAGGCCTGATGCATGAAAAGCAATGATGGGTGTTGCTACGAATTTGGTTCTTACTTACATCTTCCGGTCTATATTTAAACCTTTCAAATGAGGAGCATCTTCCAGGAATCTCCATCACCTTATGACATGAAAGTCTTCCAGGAATTAACAGCGGTTCAAGGATTAAAGCAGGCTAATGGCGTTGCAGCCAGCAACCTTGGTCTTCAATTACAATTGAGTGGTAGGATGGGAATGGGGAATGGTAAATGGGGAAAGGAGAATAGATATGCCTGGCCAGGTTCGACTTAATTACTTGTTGTGCAACTGGAAGATATAATCCATTTGCACGTTCTGACATCTGCCCCCCAAATCCACCACCGACCACCTCTTCGGTCGACATTGAGCCCCAGGATGGTCAAGTGTCCAAGGCAACAGAGAGCTCAACCTCAATGTCCATTACCTCGCGCTGCACTCTGATTCTATTAATAATAAGTGACAAGTGCCTTTGCCCACCACACAGAAAAAAATGGATATGATATTATATGATGATTAACTTGATAGCTTTTCATAGAAATAAAATTTAGCAATCTGATATTTAGCAACACACTTCCTTTTTATGTATATTGTAATATACCTATACCACCTACAGTGGCTCACAGCTTATTTGACCCACACCTAGTTTTCAACATTAAACAAGTATAACTCCTGAACCATAAGAGATACACATAAAAATAAAACTCAGAAAGGTTAACTGTTGTTTTAACTTCAAAAATATGTTTTCATTTATTTATTCTAGCAAGGAACTTCTTAATTAAACAATAAAAACTAAAAATACTGCCTTTTTCAATGTCACAGCTTATTTGACCCAGTTCATCAAATTAATTATAAAAAATTTCAAAAAAAATATTTTTTTAACTTTCAGTTTTTGGTATGTCCGCCCTTTTGGTCCACAACCGACTTCAGTCGATTGGGAATAGATCCGACCAATTTTTTTGTGGTTACTGGGGTGATTTTAGCCCATTCTTCGAGCAAAGCCGTCTTCAAGTCATTTTTATTGGAAATATTGCGCTCCCGAATTTTTGAGTCCCGCAAAGCCCACAAATTCTCAATAACATTAAAATCGGGTGACTGACCTGGCGATTTCATTATATGGTGACAATTATAACCCAGCCAATATTGAACTATAACCGACTTTTGCTTTGGGTCATTGTCTTGGTAGAACCGAAAACCCGGTTTTATTCCCAATTTCTCAGCACTTTGGAGTAAATTATCCTTAAGGATATTAAGATAAACATTTTTATTCATTATGCTTTCAATAAATTTTAGGTTTCCGACTCTTGCTGCGGACTTACAGGCCCAAACCATAACGTGTCCGCCGTCATGCCTAACGGTGGGTTTTAGATGTTTGTCCTGCAGCTTTGTATTGGCTTTACGCCATAGCTAAGAACGTCCATCGGATCAAAAATATTAAATTTTGACTCATCAGCGAAAATGACGTAATATTTTTGGGTCCAAATTATGTTCTTACGTATGGCGTAAAGCCAATACAGAGCTGCTGGACAAACATCTAAAACCCACCGTTAGGCATGACGGCGGACACGTTATGGTTTGGGCCTGTAAGTCCGCAGCAAGAGTCGGAAACCTAAAATTTATTGAAAGCATAATGAATAAAAATGTTTATCTTAATATCCTTAAGGATAATTTACTCCAAAGTGCTGAGAAATTGGGAATAAAACCGGGTTTTCGGTTCTACCAAGACAATGACCCAAAGCAAAAGTCGGTTATAGTTCAATATTGGCTGGGTTATAATTGTCACCATATAATGAAATCGCCAGGTCAGTCACCCGATTTTAATGTTATTGAGAATTTGTGGGCTTTGCGGGACTCAAAAATTCGGGAGCGCAATATTTCCAATAAAAATGACTTGAAGACGGCTTTGCTCGAAGAATGGGCTAAAATCACCCCAGTAACCACAAAAAAATTGGTCGGATCTATTCCCAATCGACTGAAGTCGGTTGTGGACCAAAAGGGCGGACATACCAAAAACTGAAAGTTAAAAAAATATTTTTTTTGAAATTTTTTATAATTAATGTGATGAACTGGGTCAAATAAGCTGTGACATTGAAAAAGGCAGTATTTTTAGTTTTTATTGTTTAATTAAGAAGTTCCTTGCAAGAATAAATAAATAAAAACATATTTTTGAAGTTAAAACAACAGTTAACCTTTCTGCGTTTTATTTTTATGGGTATCTCTTATGGTTCAGGAGTTATACCTGTTTAATGTTGAAAATTAGGTGTGGGTCAAATAAGCTGTGAGCCACTGTATTTAAATAGGATATGAAAAAGTATGATCTATGCAACCACTCACCTCCATCATCTGCTCGTCCCAGACGTTATGCGCTCCTCCAGAGCTGCGGGTCCGGAGCACACGGTGCCTGGTGGTCAGCGAATGGCGGTGCTGGTGGTGATGCTGATGCTGATGGTGATGCGAGTGTGGTGCGTACTTCTTGCTCATTCCCAGCATCGCAAAGCCACCGGTGGTGGCCACCGGGGCACCCGAACTGGTGGCCAATCCAGATCCTGTGCCCGCCGCCTGGTTCTGCGACTTCCCAGCAGTAGTTCCATTGCCACTGGGCAGCTCTCCGTTTCCGGTAGCCGCTGTTCCTGTTCCTCCGGCGGCATTGAGACTCAAGGAGCCTCCGCCAATCCCCAGACCAGCCATTATATAGGCATTATACGAGGATTGCTGCTGGGAATTAACAAATATATAGGTACAATGCCAAGAGCTTGGTATTTCCTTTAATGCTAACGGCCTTATCGGTTAAATCGCCAGTTATGTTATCGATAACCAAATGTGAACGATCGCTACTCACCTTGCGCTGCTGGGCAAAAGCGGAGAGTCGCTCCCGCTCGCGACTTGTGTCCCGGGCCCGCTGCTCCAGCAAAAGTTCGTACTCGCGCCGCTTCTCCCGCTTGCGCTCCGCCTCCTCCAGCTCGTGAAGATTCGGCAAACTGCCCATTTCGCCCGATTATTGCCAACTTATCGAAACTTATCGCAGTGGAGTTATGTGGATTTTAGGGCCGCTGCGATTCCATATCTGGCATCGCTCCAAAAAGGCGAACTCATGCTGCCCCTCCTGCTGACTGGCATGCCAGTCCGGTCCAATCCAGTCTCAAGTTATTGTCCTTGCTGTGTGGGCGGGTTCATTGTCCACCGTCGACATGCCACGCCCCCCAATCCGCGTACAAAAATGTATATGGTAATGCAAATATAGTCCCGATGCAGCGGAATGCCTGTGGAATGGAGAAAGGAAATGAAAAAGTCATGGGGTATCGAATGCTATCGCCATCTATCGGTTGCTTATTGAGTTGTCACCTGCACCTGGAAACTGTCAACCATACACTCACACACACACACACAGACAGGCATCCTTGTGGCACACACACTCGCACACATCCGCTGGGCGCACATGCATTGCATACTTATGTGGGCCATGGGGCTACATACATTTCCTTGCCGTTACTCACGACATTCATGGCTACATATGTATGCATGGGTATGGTTACAATGCATTACGGGCAAAAATAATAGGTTAATTCATTTAAAAAGAAATTAAATTGTTATTTAAAGAGCTAAGCCTTCTTTGATTTGATTCTCATTACTTCATTTAAATCTTGACGTACATACTCTTATTAGCAAAACATTAAAACTTCCAAGAAACAGATCTTAATGGAACTTTGCACTCCTCTTTATGATCATCCAAATGCAATTCTTTACAAACGTCGTAATGCGTCCTTCCACTCAGCTTGCTAAGCTTTTGAATCTGAAATTCCATGGAAATCGCTTACCAAGTTTCAAATGACCAATTAGGACATGTAAACTACATACACTCTTAAATTCTAGGAAAAGATCTTGGCAGTGGTCAGCCAGGTGACCCAGTTTATCTTGTGCCTAATCCGCTTATGCCAATTAACAAAAGCAGCTATTATTACGACTGCGAGTGTAGTCCCCATGGCCAAAAGAATTTCGCACACATACGACGCACACTGGCACAAAATCATCAGGTGTGTCCATTTTGAGTTATCTACACATTCGCAGGCACCCCAGGGTCAGGTATTCCGGAATCCGGAGTATATATCCCAGGACGGGACGAGATCGGGAGGTCCTTAGAGTAGGCGGGGCCCGAAAACAATGGCACACCATTTTGCAGCTCATAATCAACTCATAAACAGACTTGCCACTATTACCCTAAACACCCTAAACAACCCCACCTCCCACACAAAAAAACTCCAATTGAGGCGCAGTTTTGGGCCCACGCCCCTGGGGGTGAAAAAAAAAGTAGGGAGGGATGGATAACAAATGCAAAGGGGCCCGATGAAAAACGAATATGAATATTTTAACAAAACCAAACAAAGGCAGGCACAAAAAAAAACACACACACATCCACACTGCTCTCTATAGAAGCATTAAGGAAATATTCCCAACCTTAATTTATAAAAAAAAACAACCATTAATTACTTTAAAGTTTTCGGAGAACCTATACCTATATGCACTTCTTTCAGGTCGAAAATTGTTTTTAAGCCTCTAAACAAGCCAGCACTTTAAGCCACTCAACACACTGCACTAAAACACCGCCGCTCGCGAACTGCTCCAGAAACACACTGAAAAGCTGGCAGGGATTACGGGCTGGCGATTCTGAGTCCGCTGCTGAAATTGTTGTCATCTCGGGCCTTCGACAGCATCTCGCATCTCGACGCCAGACATGCGCACTAGCCTTCGAAAGCCCCAGTCGATTCTGGGAGGGGGTGGTTGTGGCTGTGGCTGCACCGCCACAAAAGCGAAGTCATCCGATGATATATTTTCGGTAAAACAGTCTCTGTATTATGCATTTAAAACGGATTAATTGCGGACGATATTGGTGAAATGATATTCTCGAACTGATAATGCACTTCCCTTTGAATTTGATTAATAACATTTCGACAAACCGTTTGTATTAATATTATATCTTCGCAAAAACTAGCCTCAATCCCCAATAAGAGGAATATTAAATCGTAATTTTTGCTATTAACAAATCGATACCTTCCAACGGAGAGGGCAGTTCGACTAGATTTAGTTCTCGAAACTATTTGGTCATCATTGTAATATTATTTCATATCTCAAAATATGTATATCAAATGTTTATAATTTATTTATATATTTTTTTTAAAACCTTCTTAGTTTTTGGTATGAGGTAAGATCATAGCCTATTCAGAACGATGGCAAGGAAAGCCCAAGCAATAACGCATAATCGCCGATTTCTCGCTGTGCTGGGGATAACAAATACTGACCCACCCAATGAACGGCCGGCCACATCCGTCGACTATTGGTTGGATTTATTTAAAAACTAATGCAAATTGGCTAACAACAAACGCGTGCATGGCATGGCGATAATTGGTTAATTCGTACATCTGAGCATACTACTAACAAATTATGCCAGAGCAGATCGAGAATAAAATTGAACAGTTAACGCTAACATATATCGAAATGCAATTGGTTGACCGGTTGGGTCATATCGGGCTAGTTTAACTTTGTCTTTGGGGTGTTCATGTAGAGTATATATATATATATATTCCGTATTCCGTTTCCAATCCGTTTAAAATTCGTGATTATTAAATAATTTTTATATTTTGGTGCATAGCCGTTCTTTAAGGGAATTTTTTTAAAAGTAGCACACTAATAGCTTCAGAAGTATTAAATCAACGATTATTGTTGCAACAAATCCTGGTTTTCAAATAATATTTCTTTTTTCAAGCTAAAATTATTCAAATTTAAAGTAAGTTACCCAGCAAATTTAAATGTTTACGAAATGCATTTGCTAGAATTTAAACGAATGGAAAACGGAAACAGAGTAAGTTATTCTATTGGGGTAGATTGATTTGAGCTTTTCTCAAGATTTCAGGTTTCAGGTCCCGCTGTCTAATCCGCTGGATAGCCAAAACTCAGGTGGAGATTGCACCAGCGCCGGTGCTTGCCGCCTAGGGAGGACTCCGTGCGCCGCACGGCATCCAAAAAGGGATGCTTGTCAAAGTCAAAGGTGCTCAAATGCGAACGCAGATCCTCTGCCTCCGAGGCAAGCGGTTGACCGCTGGCCAAACCCATCTGCAGGCGGACGCACTGCTCCACGATGAACTTGAGGGCCGCGCGGCGATGCAGGTCGAAGCAATCCCGCAGTCCGTACATTAACCGCTGCTCCGCACACAGCCGCATATCATTGGCGGCCACATTGCAGCAGTAGAGGAATGATCTCAGCCTCTGGCTGCTAATGGAACTCAGGTCCACATGAGGCAGCAGCAGCTGCAGAAGATCCTCCGCCTTTGGTTCGCATTTGAGGCCATAGTTGGCCATCAACAACTGCAGACTGGCCAACGGCAAGGAGCCACCGGCTCCGGAATCGTTGAACAGGGCAAAGTTTAGCTCGTAGGCGCGCCCCAGAAGGACCTGGCGGTAATGGTAGCAGCTGTAGTCGCTAATGTGCTTGCGCATGAACTTTTCCGTGCGCAGCAGCTCCGATTGGATCAGGCAGGGTCCGCTCTGCAGAATCCATTGGCGGTGCGACCAGGCATGGTAATTACTCGCGCATCTATCGGCGGCCCTCTCGCAGATCCCAATCTCGTTGGGCCAGTCGATGGCATCGGCACCTAGGCAAGAAATAAGGAAATGTAAAGCCTGTAATCTGCAACCCCCGCGAGCCACTCACTTTGGAACGAGTACAGCCAGCGGCGATAGGCGAATGCCTCATTGGACTTCGGTTTGATAGAGAGCACGAGGGCGGAGAACTGCAGCTCTTTGTTGATGCTCAATCGGTTCTTTTGCACCAGCTGGCGGCGAATGTGCCAGAAGGTGGTCACATCTGGATTGATCAGCAAGGCCACGTTCAGGTACTTGGCCAGAGAGTCGCTCTGCTGCTGCTGCTGGAGTGTTCGGAGCTGCTGGGCCGACGATTGGCGGCGATGGGAGATGAGGGTGCGGTGGGCGTGGTCATAGACATGCTGGGCACACCACGATTCCAGGCCCAGATTGTGCTCCACATGCACCACCGGCGACTTGTTGCAGTTCGTTTCCTTGGGTATAATCTCGAATGAGGCGCTGGTGGGAATAAGAAGCACATATTCAGAGATTAGAAACGGTTTGAAGTAGAGCTCTGACCGAGTATAGTCAATACATTTTGGCCATGATCTTATAAGTTGATCTGAGCTTAATCATTTTTAATAGTTCTTGCTCATTTTATGAACCTATGAATCACTGTTTCTATATGGTGTGAACGTCAGTTCAAAGATGGATAAATACTGTAGCTCAATTTTAGTGTCTGAATGTAGACTCACAGATCCTGATCCTTGAGGAACACCGCGTTGATGTCCGTGATGATCTTCTCGCAGAGCACCTTCTTCTCGTTGAGTTCCTCCTCCATCTCCATGGAAGTGGGACCGAATGTGGTATTCCGGTTTGGATGGTGCTTCCTCGGGGATCTCGCTTCCGTTCCGTTCCGTTCGATTCGAGGGTCTCAGGCACATTGATTGTCTCCAATTAATGCAAACATGCTCAATGCCTCCGGTTAATTAAGATTTGGGCGGAGGAGGCGGCGGAAGATGGAGGAGGCTTGGACCCTGGCTGTACGTCTATGGAACCCCCAGTGGCGGCCGCATCACAACAAATAAATTTCAATTAAAGCCGGGACACGAGATCTAGCATCTATTATTATTATTATTTTAGTGCCCAGCGCGAGGGGCTGTCACTCTGGATCTGGTTCTCCCGAAACCCAAGCGCGGATCGCAAACTCGGAAATGTTTTTCTATTTTTATGAGGACAGCGGGCATATGTTGTTTTGTTGCTGGTTTGTTTCTATTTTTTTTGGTTTGTTGTTGTTGCAAACATGTGTTTGCCAGTGCACCAGCGCCGATAACGATAACGCATACACCTGCTGGGTCTATCGATAAGAGGTTTGCCATAGAGCAGGGTAAAAAGCTGTAAAAAGAAAAGAGCTAAATAACGTTGCAGGTCGCCCCACTTGTGTTTATATTAAAACCGTATTTTGCTAATTCGTGTATTATAAGTTGTATTTTGAAGATTCAAAAAAAAAAGGGTAGTGTGTGCCACATTCTTGGGCAATTCAAATTTGGTCATAGCTAATCGTAGGTAGTTACCAGGTGGTGTGGTTATAGAAGTCGCGTCGTGTCTATCACGTCTAAAATACCTTATGTCCGTCGGGTGTCGTTAGCGGAGACGGTTTGCATAATTTTTAGTAGTAATTTCAACAAAATTATAATTGTTTTTCTAAATTTTTGTTACCCATGCTTCTATGTATTAAGTCCTCCGCCAGATTTAGCTTAAAATCGGCCAGACTGCCAGCACACTGGACTCGGTTGGTCACACTAATTCCGAGTTAGTTGTTAAGCACGGTTTTTTGGTCTAACACGTGCGCGCGAAAAAGGATCTATTGAAATCACTAGGAGAACCGGAATCACAACCAAGATGCAAAACAACTTTCTCCCACTGAACACACGCCGATTTCAGCAGCGGGCGCAGGTGGAGACCCCGGACACGGTCTACTGGAATCGATTGGCGGTAAGTTTTAGAAGATTAGCAAATCGGCTGCATGACCACTGATCCCCTTTTCAATTCTTAGAAACCGGAGCACCTCAAGGAGCGCAACACCATCGACTATGTGGACTTCAGCCCCAGTGATCCAGATAATTTTGTGCTGACCTGCTCGGTGCGCGTGCAGATCTACAATCTTGTGACCAAGTTGGTGGTCAAGAATCTCTCGCGATTCCAGAAGACCGCCTACGGAGCCACATTCCGGCAGGATGGAAGGCTCCTGGCCGCCGGCGACGAGGAGGGCCACGTCAAGCTGTTCGACACCACCAGCCGAAACATCCTGCGTCTGTTCAAGGGACACACGGCGCCGGTGCATCGAACCTTCTTCACGGCGGACAAGTTGCAGCTGGCCAGTTTTGGCGATGACAAGGCGGTCCGTCTGTGGGACGTGGCCAACGAGAAGGTGGTGCAGACCTACGCGGACCACCACACGGACTACATTCGTGCCGGAGCTATGCATCCGCAAGCGGGGCACATGTTCGTCTCCGGCGGCTACGATGGCAAGATCAAATTGTATGATACGCGAGCGGAGACGGTGGTGCAGCACACTTTGGATCACGGAGCTCCAGTAGAGTCCATGCTGTTCCTGCCCAATGGCTCCGTATTCGTCAGCGCCGGAGGCAACCAGGTGCGTGTTTGGGATTTAGTCGGCGGTTGCCGACTGCTCACCATGATGTCGCAGCATCACAAGACAGTCACCTGTCTGCGGCTGGGCTCCGATGGCAGGAGGTTGTTCTCCGGCGGACTGGACCGGCACGTCAAGATCTACGATGTGAGCACTTACAAGACGGTCCACACGTTGACATACCCCAATGCGGTGGTCAGCATGGCTGTGGCTAGCGGCGATCAGGCTGTTGTGGCCGGGATGGTCGACGGGCTGATCTCCATTCGGCGCATGATAGTGGACAGTAAGCCCAGTCATTTAAAAAAGATTCGCGCGGATCGGGCCCGCAAGCACCGCAAAGAGCCAATGCCTCCAAACAACACCCAGCAGGTGGATCACAACATCAAGGATAGGGTCAAGGGACCGGGGCTCAAAACCTTCGATGTGCATCTGCGTCAGTATAACCACAAGAAGGCCCTCGCAGATGTGATGGGGTCGAAGAAGAGTGAGCTGCATCCGGAGCTGGTGGTGGCGGTCATTAATGACCTGTTACATCGCAGACGTCTGGAAAAAACCCTCATTGATCGACCCGATGAAGTGCTTGTTAAGTTCATCGACTTCGTGTGCGCTCATTTGGGAGAGACGCGCTTCATGCGTCCGCTGATGATGGCCGCCAGCACGGTCTTGGACATCTTCGAGCGGCAACTGGTGGCCTGCAGCCAGAAGCTGATGGATGCCCTGGAACGGTTGTCCGCCGCTTTCCAGGAGGAGGTGAAGCTAACCACTGAGCTGATGCGGTTAAAGGGTACCATGGACATGCTCATTGGAGTTTCGATGGACAGTGGCGAGGTGGTTCACAAACCCACATACGTGGAGACCAAGGCACCCAAGATGCTGCCATCCCAGGCAGCGGAAAAGTACGTGGTCCTGGTGGAGTGACCCTGACCTTCGCCATTGAACGATCTGCGCAAAAAGTCTAGCATTAGTTAGTAATATCATAGTTTATATTTCCGAAGCTGTTTATATTTTTTTTTAGAATTTAATAAAAACGTATTTTTACTAGAAAATGCAAAAAAGACGTTTTATATTATTGGGTTTTAAAAAACCGGAATTTATGTTCTCTAGTCCCTGAAATACCTACCACCAGAAAATAGTTCGCCAATCCTTCAAGAGAGCCCCTGAACCAGAATAAATGTCTTTCAGACCCGTATTATGCATGTATATATCCTTCTTTATTAAATACATACTTAAAATGAACATTTCGTCTTGCTTGCCAATTTCTGTTTTGAAATGTACATTGAAATTTTGTCTGCCGTTGTACGAATATTAAAAAAAAACAATGATAATGGGGACACCAAAACTGTTGCCCTTAACTCGTCTTGTAGGTTTCTTTTTGTTTTTATTTTAATGCATATTACACTTGCTAATATTTTTCGGTTTTCGTTCTCCAACTTTTCGATTTAGCTTTATAGTTTAGCTCTTTTCTTTTTAATTTTTTTTTTGTTGTGTAGATTTAGATTTACGTTATTTTACGATTATTTGGAAAGACGAATTTACACTTAGAATTTGCTCATCTTCGACGCATCGATCTGTTTTATTCTGCTTAAGCTAAACTCTCGCGCTAGTTTTAATATATATCTTTATATTTAAGTATATTTATATTTATATGTATGTATAGGTATATATATATATCTATTCCGCTCGACATCGCGTCAACTCTCTTGCCAACTTTCCGATTCTTTTGTTGTTTGCTTACCAGTAAAGAGAAAAAATATAAGATACCACGGATTTGTAAAATTAAAATAAGAATACAATTAGGCGTCTTAACTAGTTTTACAATATAGGCGTGTGTATGGGTGTGTGTGTGTGTGTGTGTGGAGTGTGTGTGGGGGTTGTGGGTATTGTTTGGAAGGTTTTGAAGCCACTACATTTACATTTTTAAATTACAAATTATATTCATATACATAACAGGTATTGCCTTTACATTTTACACTTTCGGGTGCTGATTTCTATGCTTATTTTGCACCACAATAATCAGCTCCCAAGACACTGTACAAGATACACAATTTCAGGCCGGGGGATGTGGTTAAAAGACTACACACTACAAAGAAGAACCCGAATGGGGCATATACATATGAATTTCTTGCAACGAAACAGTAAACCGTGAATATAAAAGTGTGTTTAACGAGTCGGTTTTTGGTTTACGAGTGCAATTAAACATATGCGCATGATGGACGCTTCATCCAACTTTCATCAACGATGCAAACCGCGTGCAAACAATGTGGGCCTTCCACTTGAATTCGGGGGCTCCGTCCATAATGGTGCTGACCAGGCCGGATCAGGTCAGATATCAGATATATCAGATCAAACCGGCAGTGAGAGCGGGATGTGTGCTTGGCGGATATGGATAAGGTAATGCTGACGGTGAGTGGGTGTTCAGATGGGTCTGTGTTGGTTGTGGCTTGCGTTATTCTAGAAAGGATGTGCGTCTGGGGACTCTTCTGCCTTAGCCATCCTCCTTGGGTGGTGTAAACCAGCCTGCAAAAAAGATGCTCATTAATATGGAATCCACTTTATGGCTTATTTTAGTGGGAGCATACCATTCTTTTCGTGTATCTGCACCAGCGACTTGAAGCTCTGCTGGGCTCGTGCCAAACTGTACTGGCCCTGGGTCAGTGCCTGTTTATGGACAATGGTTTTAAGTAGGTTTTTGGCTCTCTAAGCTTTGTTTGTTTGAATTTCACATACCTTGGTGGCCCCGAACTGGATGCGCGCCTTTCCCTTGACGAGGGTGGCTGCTATTTGCATGATAACCGCCTCCACAGTGTAGGCCGAGCTCCAGCCCTGTTTTGTCAGCAATTCCATGCAGATGGCACCGCCGATGAGCACATAGCCGCCTAATAAATGAAGCAAACATTCAAGTCTTAGCCCTGCATTTACTCTCAAGTGAGCTAATCGCACCTGAGATAATCGGATGGACGACGCGCACGAAGGGCGGCTCGAAGGGATACGTCTCCTTAAAAAGGATGTTGAGCAGTATGCTGTCTTTGCCCTCCTTCTCCTTGAGCATTAACAGATCACTGTGCAGCGGACTGTCCGGGTCGACAGACTTGAGGCGTATGTTCCACTCGTAAATCGACTCGTTGACAAGCTCAATTGAATACATGTTCTTCTTGAAGGCGTCCGATCGATAAATATCACGTAGTTCCTTCATTAAGCGATCGGTAGCCTGCACGGAACCCGAAACAGAACCCTAAAATCAAGAAAACACTCAATATGTCACGTTTTTGTTACTAAGTATCATTGAACTCACTTTTAGATAGTCTTGTCTTTGACTTTGACGCAGTCTTTCTAAAGTTGCTAGGTGTTCCACTTCCATGTCGTCCTTCTGTATTTCACAGATAGCATTACACATAATTAATAATAATTCATAAAATTGTTGCATTATTTTTATCGATTTGGTATGGTCATATACTAAACAATTGTGGAAGAACTTCTTGAATTATACTCAATTCGATTTAAAGTCAATTGTCCAAGAACAAATTCCAAACAAATTCAAAAGTAATTGCGGTCAAGTAGGAAATTTGATTGCAACAAATATAATTATTTGGTCGATTTAAAAGCAAATTGCTGGCAGAACAGTACTTTGAAAGTAATTGCCACCTTAAAGGTAGCAGATTAGGCAAACAGTGTGCATCATTGGGGGGTTTGTATTATTATATATTAAAACAATATAAATCGCTCTGTCTCACGGCTGTAGCTCACCTTGTTTGTACTTCGTACATCATCCATTTCCAGCGGCAAGTCCTCGTCTCCCTCGCTCTCCTGTTCGCTCTCGCCGATGGGATCCTCGATCTCTTCCTGATCCGAGTCGGTCTCCTCGTTGCCGTGCGGTCCTCCACCGCCCCCCGCTCCACCGCCTCCTGGTCTCTGGTCGCAGCGGAGTGGAGAAGCGGATGGCGGCGGCGTTTGCAGCGGCAGGGCCAAATTATCGATGTCAGGTGGCAGTGGAACGTTGTGTAGTCGGCACAGCTCACGCAGCAGAATGCCCACCTGGAAAAGAATTGGATTTAGTTTTTACTCTTCGGAATCTTATGTTTGAATGTCCCACCTGATTAATCACGTGATTATCACGTCCATTTGTATTGCTAAGTATTTGAACAGCATTTGTGACGCTTGTCTCCTCACTTTCGGCGAACCAAACTGGCGGCGACGAGGGATACGTTTCCTGCAGGAGAGAAGATCCAGAAATATAATATTTAGCTGGTTTGTAAACACAGTATTTTTTAAACATACATAGTTAGCTAAAGATTTCGTTATCGACACTTTAGATAAGGGAAAATATTGCCAAAGACTATTAGACATGTTGCCCATTCCGATTTCAATTAAATGCAAACTGATAAGCTGACTTTATGGAAATACCATATAGAAACGCAGGTTATAACGGGAATCTACTGTGTTTATAGCCAAAGGGGGTGGGCCTTGCAAATCGCGTGTGTGGGGTGGGTCAAGGACTTATACTTTGTACTCGAGAATTGGACACAGACAAAAGATCTCTCTTATTTCCATTCTCGTTCTCGTTTTTTGACGTTCTCAGGTGAATTTGTCGACGTCGTTGGAGTACTTTGCATGCACATGTAAATAAACAAATAATAAACGACAGAGAACCGAACCCGCCAGCAAGTACGAAATTATAACCTTTAATTAGATCGTTGAACCAAGCGGGGATCAGTGCACAGAGAACAGAAAGCAGAAAACAGATGGAGCAGCTTGGCAACCGATGGTCGGGTGCAATGAATCACACCTCAACGAGGGTATTTCTTTATATTGCACGGGCATAGGATCAATTTGGCCAAATTTCGGATCTCAATCTTCAGAATTCAAATTGAAATAAATCAAGGTTTTTTTTGTTTTCTTGTAATATCAGGAAGAAACTTTTTAAGACTATATCCTAAATCAGCTATGGTGGTCAAAACAAAAGGAAGATCACACAGACTACAATACATATACGTATATCTCATCTCAACTGAGCAGCGTGGGAATAAAGAATCGGCACAAATATTCACATATATAAATACGCATATGCGGGAAAGAGAGAGATAGAGAGAGCGAGAAAAGAAAAAGTAAGATTAAAGAAAGAAGTAGAGTCGGAAACCAGACAAGGATAGCACTATTTCAAGGAAGAAAGAAGAAATTCATGGAGATAAAATTGCTTGGGGCAAGGAAAAAATAAAGATGGTAAAAAAGATTACCTCGAAATTAAAGTAATCTGAGTGATTATCGAAAACTTTATTTGGTATATAGAAAAAACATCCAACCAATAAACAAATTGCCTGTACGGATTTATGCCTAGGATGTGTCTTGAATAGAATAAGTTTTAGAACATCTATTCTATTATAATTTTAATTTTAATAGCGAGAGCCAAATATAAATAATAAGCAGAACTCGAACCATTAACCTTCGTATTACAGGCGAAACACCTGCTATACATAAGTATATAAAAAGTATTTATCGCCGTTTAAATATAGTTATCTTAGCTTTGAACATATGAAGTGAAAACGTAAAGAGGACAAAAGCGGACAATAAAAAATGCAGTTCTAAACAGTAAATTTAGCTCCCAGCCTGAAATCTTTTGTAAACACGGCGCCATAATAGCAATACTCCACCCCATATCGATAACGAAGAAAGAAGTGGTGTATTGGACGATAAGACAAGTATCGTGGTGACTTTTATGACATAGTTTTTGCATCCTTTATTAAATTTCTTATTCTTATGCACTTAGGGGCGGTGAATGCGAAATTTAATTTAAAGATTGTCAGGAAGGTCAGTTTCATGGGAAAACTTGTTAGAAATTCATTACAAATTTGCATTTTTTTAACTTGAACAGTGAAGCTATAAGAAAAAATACAATATGTACAAATACTGTTTGTGAAAAGTGATTTTGTACCCTATGTATTCGCAGTGCATATTTGTGAAAAATCATAAGACTTACCGTTATGTTGGCATGGATGTCGTAGCGCTTTCCATTCTTGTCGATAAACCGGCAGAGCAGCTCATCGACACTGGAATTAAGGATCTGAAAGCGCTCGTGATTCTTCGGGAAGATCTTCTCCAGAGTTTTGATTTCCTGCTTCAGGGTGTTAAGGCACGCCATCTTGTGACGGGCAAAAAAGGCAACTGTCTGTCAGCTGCTGCTTTTACTCGCCGACGCTAGATGGCGCTATTTTTCCAGCCGCTCGATGTTGTGGTTCCGTTTTGTTATTTATTGTTGATTTGTGATTTCTTCTATGTTTTGTTGTTTACTCATTTATTTATTGTGCTTTTTAGAATGATGATTTTGTTTATGCTCGGAGGTAGATTGAAAAGGCGACTTATTTTGAGTCGCCCGGTTGTTGTTGTTCTTTTTTGTTTTCCTGCGGCGGGTCCGCTTTCTAACCTGTTCTTAGTATTTCGTAATAAATTTCTATATAGTTCATCAGTTTAAAGAATCTCCCTACTAATAACTGTGAAAAGTAAAGAGAAGTAGGTTTTTTTTCATTCTCTCGAAACTCTCTTCGCAGAATACAAAAAATTGAATTTATTTAGTTTTTTTTATAAAACAGCTGAAGTTAATGTTGTCCAAAAGTTTTGATTCGATTAAATATTTGTTTAAGTTGTTAGTCCGAATAAATTATCAATTGCACTTTCTCAGTGTTTTTTTTTGCACTTTGACTTTCCCGACTTAATACCGTTTTTCTTGCTTTTCTTTTTAAGTTCAGTTTTCTTTATGCGTTTGCGGCTTGCCCTGTGGGTTTTGGCTGTAAATCGAGTTTAAAACACGTGTTTCACTTGGCTTGTTGTTAACTTTTCTATTATTATTATTATTACTTTTGTTGTTGTTGTTGCTAGCTAGCGAAAACAAAAACAACAAATGGCTCACGCACACACATGCACAGCAATCAAAACTTGACACGCACACTTGTGCAAACAGTCTACGCAACGATCGAAATTAATCGAAAAACCGATTGGAAATCGGCGAAATAAAACAACTAATTTTGCGTTTATCTCCTAACCCCCCTTTCTTTCTTCCTCTACTTCTTCTGTTTGTTCTCTTCTCTCGTTTTCTGCTGCGTTTGTTATTTTCGTGTGTGCTTACACAAGGAAATTTTTACACAGAAAAAAGACCCAAAAAATCATGACAAAGAGGAAAATGTCAAGTATGGGGACAATCGGAAATCGTAAATCGAAAACTGATCCAATTTTTTTGCTCTTCTTTTCTCCTTCTCCTCTCCTTTCCTTTCCCCACTCTTCCGTCTGCGTTTTCAGCATTGCATACACACACACACTGGCACACTCGACACCCGCACACACACATACAGAGGCAGTCTGGCCCTTTATCATTTATCAATATTTGAGCGAAAACGGTGGAAAAAGCGAAAAACTAACAATGTATGGACCCCCGAGAACAAATCCTTTGTTTGCAAACGGAGCAAAAAAAGAAACAGACACACGGAAAAACGGTCACAAAAAAAAAACACGAACTCTTCTCGCACACACTCGCACAATTGCGGAAATATGTATGTAATTGTAGGCAAATCAGCAGCAGAGAAAAATGTTCAGGTAAATTCAATGCAAAAAAAAAAGAAAAACAACTAGATATACACGCACACAGCAGCGAAAATTGAGACACGGTACGGAAAATTAAATTCAGTTCCACGCACGTCCGCCCGCTTTACCTTTTTTTTTTTACCAACAACAAACTGTGGGGTCAGTGTGACCGCGGCCTAAAAAATATACCATATGGCTCCAAAAAATATACCCTTTATACTGTTTTTAAATATACCATTTTTCCGAGTTTCAAACCAGATATGTGGAAAGGGTGCAGGCATGATTGAACTTCGATATTTTTATCTATTTAAGTACACCAATTATTTTGGCCAAAATGTACTACACCATTTAACCAAGATATGAATATGGGTATAAGTAGGTACAAGTATCTATATGCTCCCCAGCACTGGTTGTAATACAAGTGAACTTTTGGTAATCAAATATATATAGCATATAATTCACTAAAAATATTTTTGCTTATTTTCGGAAAATTTATTTGACCTCCCCGTATCGAACGGGTTAACTCCACCGCCAGATAACGAAATTGATCAATTATATGAGCGCCACCTACCAAGAATATATATTTTTAAATTTCTGATTGGAAATCTACAAAAAAAATTTAAAACTTTACCATAATCGGTCACCCTGTAACAGATGTTCAGAGAACAATACAAAATATACAATATACAAAAAATTTTAAAATAACCCATAAACGGTCACCTTGTACCAGATGATTTTAAAATTATGACAAGTTATTGAACAAGTTCTAAAAAAAATTAAAAACTAGAACAAAAATCAGATAATTAGAAAAAACCGGAAAAAAACTCCTAATATATGGATTTTTTCTAAATATAATATTTAGTAGTATTTCAAATGGTCATGAAGCTCATTAAAGAAAAACTTCTTACTTTTAGTAAATAGGCGTAATTCAAGATTCTGCAAATTACATCTTTGAAGTTTAGTCGAACTCCTCCTGTTTGTTAATAAACTTGTGATGGATGTGAAAAGGCCACTCCAATTACAATACAATACAAACTTTATTTGCTCTCTTTCGCTCTGTACGATTAGATTTTAGATTTATTACGATCTTAACTCGGCTCCCGCCCAATTCGTTTCGCTACTTTCGCTACGATCAATAAGATATAGAGGATATATAGAGGGGATCGTGTGAGTACTTCTTCAAGTCTTGTATTTCCTATGCGGAATGGTATGGAAAATGGTTTTTACATTTAGTTTAGTTACGGTTTACATTATTTGTGTGTGGTTTTTGTGTTTTTTTTCTTTTTAGATTAGAAGTAGCATAATTTAACCCCGACTTTAGCTAAAAAAATCATAGAAATTAAGACGCCCCCGTTTCGTGACCATTAGCCGTCTTTTTCCCCCTGTTGAACCCCCTGATTTGAATCCTTCTTCGAATCCTAAGACAGGCACTTGGCTTCCTGCTGCTCCGGATGCTCTTGGTGCTTTTAATCCTGCTAATCCATCTAATCCGGCTCCTTAGAGCTCACTGTGCGGGGTCTTGGCCTCCTCCCCTGCGGGCGTTGGAGTGATCTCCTCCACAGGCTCCTGCTTCTCCGGCTGTTCCTGCTGCTCCTCGCCCTCCTCCGTTTTGGAGCCATCGCCACTGCCCGAGGAAGCCACTTCCTCCTCCCCCTTGTTCTTCTTATCCTTCTCAGCAACTGGCTTCACCTTGGGCTTCCAGATCTTGATCTTGTTAACCAAATACTTGACCTCGCGATCGAGCAGGCCCATTTTGTCCGTAATGTCCTTTACGGTCAGCCGGATATCGGCATTCTTGGCCAGCTTTTTCTGGGCGGCCGTTTCCGTTTTCAGCCAAGTACTTGTTTCGGTTATAACCTTGGCCAGCGTATCGATCTCCACCTGGGTGAAGACGTCCTTTTCGGGATTGGTGTCCTTGGTGAGATTGCGCCCGGTGACAAGGAACTTTTCGGCTCCATCAATCATGCCCTTGAGTGCCTTGATGGCCTCTGGCCGCTCCTCGTGCTCCCAGTGGCGGGCCAAAAAGACATTGGATAGCTTCTTCAGTTGCGTCAGCTTCTCTTCGTAGATCTCCGCCTTGGGATCCTCGAGATCTTCGTACAGCCATTCACCCAAAGTGCTGCATTCGGCTAGGAGTTTCTCCTTCTCCTCGGCGGTGACACATTTGGCATAAGAGTCTTCTTCCAATTTCTGTTGCACCTCAATGATGTGGGCTTCTAGGGAATTGAAGGCAGACTCCAAGCGGACACGCTGCTCCTCCGCCTTGTTGATGGCTGCCAGTTTGGCCAAGGAGATATCGTATCCAGAACCGGCCAGTGGGATGGTGAACTGCGTCTGGGACTCGTAGGTCACTGGGGATTTGACCGTCACAAGCTTAATGGTATCGTTTTTGGCTTCAGCCTCCTGTTTGCTGGTCTCCTCAGACTTTTGCTCTTTGCTGCTGGCCTCCTCCTCTTTTGGCTTCTCACTGTCCTCCGCCTTTGGCGGCTCCTCACCAGTATTAGATGGCTCCTCTCCCTGCTCCGAGTCCTCCTTCTTCTCGTCGCCTTCCTTAGCGAACAACTTGCTCAAAGTGCTGCCCAACTTGGACAAGGTGCTGTCTTCGTCGGCATCTTCCTCAGGCTTTTGCTTTTCGTACACATACTCCACGCCTGTGCAGCGGAAAATGCCCGAGTCATCCAGATAGAAGTAGGCCTTGATGCCCTTGTTGTCCACCAATTCCTTCTTCGATTTCTCCAGCAGCTCCTTAACCTCCTTCAGCTGCACTTTGGTCACGTTCAAGCTGCCTAAGGCGGCAATCTCCTCCTTGCTATAACGATCAAGATCGGCGTAGTTCACGTAGAACTCAAAGTCATCTGTGTGCTTGTTGAAGGTGATGACCTTCTTCTGGGGATAGGGATTCATTAGGGCGAACAGGACACGCTTCACCTGCTTCACGGCAGCACCCTCGCCGGGATCCCGCTCGAAGGACACTTGCAGGGGCAACAGCGTGGCATCCTTGACCACAAACTTCTTGACCTTAAAGCCGGCAGATAAATCGGCTGCCTTGTAAACAGCACCCATGGTGGCGGACTCATCGGCATTCAGATTCTTGCCCAGCTCCTGCTTGATGAGCGCCTTGATGGTCTCTTGGACACGTGGCACCCGAGTGCCGCCGCCGAACAATATCACCTGATTGATCACATCCAAGCTGAGGTGAGAGGAGGCCAAGGCCTGTTCCAATGGCTTGGTGGCCCTGGGCCAGAGATCTTCGCAGATTTGCTCGAGTTTCTCCCGGGATACAGTCAGCTTAAAGTCAATGTCCTCCAGCAGGTTCTCGATTTGGGCATAGAACTCTGTATTGGCTGACAGGACGTTCTTGAGGCGTCCAGCTTCCTTGAATAGTTTGGCCAGAGCTCGCGGACTGGTGGTCACGTCGGTTTTGGTCTTCTTGAGGGCGTTAAACTCCTTAGCCAGATAGTCGCGCAGTCTCAACTGAATCTCCAGGCCTCCCAGAGTGCGATCATAGCCAACGCCAAGGACCTGGACCACAGGATTGATCTCTTTGGTCTGTTTATCCTTCACCAGCTGATAGCTAACCACGGCCGCCGAGGTTTTGTAGGCACCCATGTCGTAGAAGAGGAAATACTGAGCCGTTTCGTTGATCTCGCCGCGATGGAAGACACCATAGTTGAGGGCCACCGCCGCATAGTCGTTGATCAATTGGAGCACCTTGAGATTGGCCAACTGGGCGGCCGACAACAGGGCCTCCCTCTCCGCCTGGCCAAAATAGCCGGGCACGGTTAGGACGCACTCGGTGATGGCCTGCTGTGTGGATTCCTGGGCAAACTGCTTGGCCTTGACCAGCATCTGGGCCACCAGCTCCTCCACGGAGAACTCCTCGGTCTCGCTCTTGCGGAAGACCACAGTATTGCGTTCCGGATCGCCCACAATGTTGTAGTAGGGAAAGCGTTTCCTAAAAGAGATTGGTTTTGGCGATAAGTTGTTAAGTCGCAGCAATGACGTGGCCCAATGTAAACCAACTCACCTATACAAATCAACAATTGGATTATCTATGGTCTTGCCCAGCAAATCCAGCAGATAACCGTAGGCCGAATTGGGATCCTTGATCCCGATGGTCTGGGCATCCTCGCCAATGGTTCGCACTCCATCGCGGAAGGCCAGGATCGCAGGGGTCTTGCGTTTGGACTCCCGATTCAGGGCGATCTCCATGGGCACTCCGGGCGAAACGACGCCCACTTTCATCCACTCAGTGCCCAAATCCACGGACATCACGGCGGCTCCCTGGGAAAGGGCAATCCCCGCCAGCAGGGCGCTCAATAAAAGCACGAGTTTCATGGTCTGTGGGGTTATAAAATGTGGTAAAATGGGCGGATTAAGAGCTTTTCATAAACAATAATTTTCTCAGAAGTTTTAATATAACTTTTTATTTTTAGAAAAATACGGCAAAATATACGTTTTTTTTAACACCCTTTTATATATGGTTTACTAGAGAATAATTATTTGCAGAAAGTAATAGATCTTTCGAGATATTTCTAGAAACACCGAACCATATGGTTTAATAGAATGGCAGTTTAATTTAATGATAATTCTAAATTCGTTTGAAACTCATTGCATTTTACTGGTGCAAAAATAAGAATGTATCCACATATTGTGCTAATATAGTTTAAGGAACAGGACTTTTAATACCGCAGCAAATGTAATTAATTATTTCTACTTCGATTTTTAACAGATTGTACACATCCTTTATAGAACACTTAGACTGGATTAACGGTAAAAGGTTCTAGGTAATGCTCATGTGGCAGTCGAGAAGTACTTAGTTTACCGGTGGATTTACTAGGAGGAAATACCTTTTGTGGGGTTTTTTGACGAAAATCAGTTAAAAGAGCATTAACCTTTTTCTTCACTTCCACATTTCTTCCGCAATTCCTTCTCTTTCACTTCTTTTCCCCTTTTTTTGCAACGCAAGCAGCTGTCTGTAACCCCCGCCTCTCCCCGCCGCCTATAGTCCGACTTTCCAGCGAAGTGCCGCTTTCCACTTACGTGTCCCGTTTTGTTCGTCGCTTCCAGCTGTCCTTCGCGACTTTCCTTCCACTCGCCAATCGACTTTTATTCAGCAGAGCAAATAATTGTTAATTATTCAACTCACAACGTGAAATTCGTGTGCGGTTTATAAAAAAAGAGTCGAGTCGCCGCGTTGACGTGTTGATTCGCCCGCCAGTGTGCCCATTGCGTGCCGACACCGAAGACTCCGTTTGGTGAATATGGTCACTCTGCGAAATAGTGTTGCAAAAGGCGCGTAAATTTGAATTTGAAATTGTACAGTTTGAGAGGCTTTATGTCGAAGAACCAATAACTAATTTTAGATATTAAGTACATTTTAAAATTATTTTAAATTCGTATACCCTTGTTTAAAGAAAAATAAAAGAGACCCAAACAGTGCACTGATTGCAATGCATAACTTATTACACATGTAGTTTTACAATTATTTCTTTTTGTAATGCAAGCAGCAGTACTACCCACATATTGACAGCTCAGCATTCCATCGATGACCGAGTTTTTGAATGAAAGTGCTGACTCATATTTAAACTAATTACTTTGCATACTCTTTTCTCTTGAATTTATTGACGAGCTTGATAATTTGCGGATTCAAATAAACCAAACACCAAATCTTTAGGCTTAATTGTATTGACAAATGAGAACCCCCAAAATATAAATCAAATATAAGTAATACTCTAAAACTGTATAAATGAATTGTAAATAAAAATGGGCATGCCTTTGCGACAAGACAATATGAATATGAAGGGTAATAAAAAGGTTCCAAGAGGTTTCCCCAAACACGCCGACTCAACTCTTCGCGATGAAAATAAAAGTGAGAAGAGAGTGGAAAACGATCGATTCCAGCAAATTTAAATGAAACCACTCCAAATGCAGAATGGCACAAAGTCAGAATACAAGCCACCAACAGACTGCAATTGAGCAATATGCTGATTTCGCTGATCTGTTTTTCTCTTGGCCATATAAAACCCGTCCGTTCTACGAAACTCTAGTCAAAATACAGTGAGCAATGTGTGGACGACGACTGCTGATTCTCGCGGCCTTTGGTTGCCTTTTGGCCACCGCATCTTCACTTCCGACCTTCGGGAACGAAGAATTCGACGAGGGTTTGCCGGAATCGGAGTTCGACTACGAGGAGCGACACACTCGTGAGATTCCGGCGCAGGCTTATGCCGCTCCGGTCGTTTACAATTCGCAGCCCAGCTATTCGGCGCCGAAAGACCAAGGATACTCCGCTCCTGTTGCCCCGGCCTACTCGCCATCGTATTCAGCACCTGCAGCTCCCTCTTATTCAGCACCTGCGTCATCCAGCTATTCGGCTCCTGCAGCTCCAGCTCAATCGTATTCAGCTCCTGCCGCTCCATCGTATTCAGCACCTGCAGCTCCATCGTATTCAGCACCTGCAGCTCCATCGTATGCAGCGCCCGCTGCTCCATCGTATTCAGCGCCTGCTGCCCCATCGTATTCAGCACCTGCTGCTCCATCCTATTCAGTGCCTGCTGCTCCATCGTATTCAGCACCTGCAGCTCCATCGTATTCAGCACCTGCTGCCCCATCGTATTCAGCACCTGCTGCTCCATCCTATTCAGTGCCTGCTGCTCCATCGTATCCAGCACCTGCAGCTCCATCGTATTCAGCGCCCGCTGCCCCATCGTATTCAGCGCCTGCCGCCCCATCGTATTCAGCACCTGCTGCTCCATCCTATTCCGCACCTGCAGCTCCATCGTATTCAGCACCTGCTGCTCCATCCTATTCAGCGCCTGCAGCACCAGCTCAATCGTATTCAGCGCCTGCTGCTCCATCGTATTCAGCACCTGCTGCCCCAGCTCAATCGTATTCAGCGCCTGCTGCCCCATCCTATTCCGCACCTGCATCGTCAAGCTACTCAGCGCCTGCTGCACCATCTTATTCATCGTCAAAGGCTCCATCATATTCAGCTCCTGGGGCACCAGCACAGTCGTATTCAGCACCGGCCGGTCCTTCATATTCAGCGCCTGCTGCGCCTTCTTACTCAGCACCCGCATCATCCAGCTACTCAGCTCCAGCTGCGCCATCTTATTCATCACCCGCATCATCATCATACTCAGCTCCTCCTTCACCCAGTTATTCGGCACCCAAGGCTCCTTCATATTCAGCACCTGCGGCTCCATCCTACTCTGCACCTGCCTCCCCATCGTATTCAGCACCTGCATCGAGCTATTCAGTTCCAGCTGCCCCAGCTTATTCAGCGCCAAAGGCTCAATCGTACTCGTCTTCGGCCTACTCGGCCCCTGCTGCCCCATCGTATTCATCTGGATATTCAGGCCGGGCATATTCAGCACCTGCTGCAGCTACAAACACATCCGCTGGGTATTCAGCGCCAGCAGCAGCTCCTACTTCCTCGTATTCTTCAGCTCCTGCCTCTTTGGCATATACAGCATCAAAGTCCTCTGCCGCATCTTCCGGTTATTCAGCCATACTCAGTATGGCACGGACAGCTGGAGGCTACGGATCTGCTGCTCCGGCGCCTTCTTACAGTGGAGCCTCGGTTCCCTCGCCACCGTGCCCCAGAAATTATGTATTCAGCTGTGCGAGCGTCTTCACTCCAGCTCCTTGCAGCCAGGGATACGGTTACTAAGGCGATTGCGGAATGCGGGACACCTGGCCATTGCGACTTGACATCGATCTTAATAAAATTTAAAAATGCAATTGAACATTTTCCTATGGGCTTTTCTTTTATATTATTATTTCAGATACTAGCCAGATTTTTCATATAGGTGGTCAAAGCTTATGGACTATGAAAATGGGTCAAAAATTTATCAACTTTAAAATTAAAAATTTTAATACAGATGTTTAGAGAATCAAACCACAAGTCTTAAAAGGCATGCTACTTTAAAATCGGTTAAAATTTGGTAAAGTTATGGAATCTAGAACTCCAAGTGAGGGTCACCTTTGGGCAACTCATAGAAAACTTAGAAATAACCAACATGAAAATGGATCCAAAAATCGGTCAACGCTAAAATGAAAATTTTTAATGCAGATTTTCAGAGAATACAACCACAAGTCTTTAGAGGTATGCCACTTTGAAATCGGATTATATTTGGTAAAGTTATGGAATCTAGAAGTCCAAGTGTGGGTCACCTTTGGGCAACTCATCGGAAACTTAGAAATAACCAACATGAAAATGGATCAAAAAATCGGTCAACGCTAAAAAGAAAATTTTGAATGCAGATTTTCAGAGAATACAACCACAAGTCTTTAGAGGTATGCCACTTTGAAATCGGATTATATTTGGTAAAGTTATGGAATCTAGAAGTCCAAGTGTGGGTCACCTTTGGGCAACTCATCGGAAACTTAGAAATAACCAACATGAAAATGGATCAAAAAATCGGTCAACGCTAAAATGAAAATTTTGAATGCAGATTTTCAGAGAATACAACCACAAGTCTTTAGAGGTATGCCACTTTGAAATCGGATTATATTTGATAAAGTTATGGAATCTAGAAGTCCAAGTGTGGGTCACCTTTGGGCAACTCATCGGAAACTTAGAAATAACCAACATGAAAATGGATCAAAAAATCGGTCAACGCTAAAATGAAAATTTTGAATGCAGATTTTCAGAGAATACAACCACAAGTCTTTAGAGGTATGCCACTTTGAAATCGGATTATATTTGGTAAAGTTATGGAATTTAGAAGTCCAAGTATGGGTCACCTTTGGGCAACTCATCGGAAACTTAGAAATAACCAACATGAAAATGGGTCAAAAAATCGGTCAACGCTAAAATGAAAATTTTGAATGCAGATTTTCAGAGAATACAACCACAAGTCTTTAGAGGTATGCCACTTTAAAATCGGATTATATTTGGTAAAGTTATGGAATCTAGAAGTCCAAGTGTGGGTCACCTTTGGGCAACTCATCGGGAACTTAGAAATAACCAACATGAAAATGGATCAAAAAATCGGTCAACGCTAAAAAGAAAATTTTGAATGCAGATTTTCAGAGAATACAACCACAAGTCTTTAGAGGTATGCCACTTTGAAATCGGATTATATTTGGTAAAGTTATGGAATCTAGAAGTCCAATTGTGGGTCACCTTTGGACAAGTCATCGGAATCTTAGAAATAACCAACATGAAAATGGGTCAAAAAATCGGTCAACGCTAAAATGAAAATTTTGAATGCAGATTTTCAGAGAATACAACCACAAGTCTTTAGAGGTATGCCACTTTGAAATCGGATTATATTTGGTAAAGTTATGGAATCTAGAAGTCCAAGTGTGGGTCACCTTTGGGCAATTCATCGGAAACTTAGAAATAACCAACATGAAAATGGATCAAAAAATCGGTCAACGCTAAAAAGAAAATTTTGAATGCAGATTTTCAGAGAATACAACCACAAGTCTTTAGAGGTATGTCACTTTGAAATCTGATTATATTTGGTAAAGTTATGGAATCTAGAAGTCCAAGTGTGGGTCACCTTTGGGCGTCCTGGGTGGTGATGATCATCATGATAACCAGCCCTGCTAAGTCTTGATATATTAATGAAACAACTGAAAGAAGATTCATATGTATATGCTTTTCTTAGAATTTATTTGCAAATTGTTCACTTAAGACCTTCGCTAATGAATTATCACGCTAAAAGCAACTCATAATAAATACGTACATCTAGGCTCTGTATATTTAGTTCATATGTCATTTGTCATTCAATACAATGTTACTTGTCGTCCTCACAATGTGAGTTGTTATTTCTCTGTTGCGGTCTATATATTCCATTAAAAAGCACTTATGTATCCTTAACTCTTCTACATGTATGTATATACTAAATATATATATATATATATACATATATATATAATCTCTAAGAAGTTAAATCATTTGGAACATTCAAATCAAAAACGAATGTGAAAAGCCGTATTTTCCAACTTTGTGACTACAATTCATTGATCGGAAATCAAGTTAATATAGTTACATATGTGTAGGTGCTAGAGAGACTGGTCCATAGATTAAGAGGTATTATTCAGTTGGCAAATCAAAAATGGCCCACTTTATGTATATTATTTTCTGTTCCCCCATTCTTATTTTGATTAATTAACATTTCCTTTGAAAGTGAATAATTTATGTTGTTAAAAATCTATAAAAATATAAAGAAAATATAAACAAACTTCTTTTTATGATTTTCTTTAAAATAAAATATATGTAGCAAAATTGTAATTGTTTTGTTTAAAAACATAGGAAGTCATGGCATATTATCCACTGTTTCAAAATTACGCAATGCAATATAACTCCCCCATTAAGACTATCTTAATGATTCAGATCCATCGGACTGGAAGCCACAAATCTTTTAGCCAAGGCCAGAAATCAAGAGTCGTTGAACGAGTGCGGCATTGGCCAAAAACTCAAAGCCCAAAGCCAGAAACAAAAAAAATGAAACCGAAAGCTAAAGCCAAAGACCCATCTAAAAGCAGGAGACGTCGGTCAAAAAATTTGGCATTCAAAGCGAAAATACAAAAAATCCAGCCCGCGGAATGCAGTCAACGGAACAGTTTGGAGTGTGTTGATCGTTTTGCTTTCAATAAATTTGACCCCCAAATATGTATAAACAAAAAACAAAACAAAAGCCAGTGGCTTAACCCTGGGCTAGGTCAACCACAGACGAATTTTCGGGGCTCGAAGCTATGACGATGATCTCACAGCTATTGGGCAATCGTTATCGACAATTATGCACAAGCAATCGTATCGATAACAAATTAAAGAATGAAGAACCAATAACAAAAACATTATCGAAGAAGTAGGTGAAATTATACCAAAATCGATAATAGCCTTAAACACAAAACCAAAGTTGTGCATAAAAATGCATTTCAAACAAAAATTCCTTTCCACCTTAAAAAATCAACACTTCTAATGAATCAACGAAATTAAATAAAAACATATTTTTTTTGTAATTTTTTTTGTATAATTTATTTTGCCTTTGTTGCATAGCTTTGAATGCTTAATAGTTCGTCTGCGACGCGATCAATACGGGATCGGGCAGAACACTATATATATGTATATATATAATGTATATATGTATGTAGGAATATTAACTAAAATGGAAATACATATGGATAATTCGTCTAGTTAAAAACTCACAATAATTACATAATCATATCAAAAATAATCGTATAAAAAAAACTTAAGCATTAAACAAAATGTGTTAATGGGGGACAACAGTAAAAAACGGTGATCGATGAAGCACCTGCTTTCTAGATTCTTGGAGTCTTTAGTCTTTGACTTTCCCGCCCTTTTGTATTCCGCCTTTAAAAGGAATATATCTTTACCGTTGGGGGAACAGATTGGGATGTGGTCTGGTTTCTTTTGGGCCAAAAGACGCGAACGAAAACAAAAGCGAGAAACGTGAAACGAAAACGAAAGCTTAGGCGAGGCGAGGCGACTTATAGAAAATGCAAAAAAAATATTTTTATATCTGTATACATATATATAAAATCAATGAAAGCCAAGCGAGCGAAAGTTGAGAGATACTCTCTTTCGCTTCTCTCTTGCTGAAAGAAAGTACAGCTCGCGATTTTCTTCTACACAATTAGTTTTGTTTTGTTTTTACTAATACTAAATGTTCATTTTACACATAGATCATAATATTCATGATTTTATGCTTGGTATTTTTTTTTTGTAGTACTTTTGTTTGCTTTTTAATGGTAACTTTTTGTGGTTTCTTTCTTTTTAGCCAAAAAACTTAAAATTCTATCACAGCCGTAATTTTTTTCGAAGAAAAAATTGTTTAGTTTTTTTTTTGTGGTTTTTGTTTGTTTGCCTTAAATTGTTTTATTCATTACTACTAATTATTACTTTCATAATTTGTTAATTTGCCCGATTTGTGTTTAAATCTTTTTGAATGCACTTTTGTTGGTTTTTTGTTTTTGTTTTTGAGGCTTGCTTTCTATATTTTAAAAAATTCTAATTGCACTTTTTTTGTATAATATTTTTTTGTGTTTTGTTTTTTGTTTAAATTGCTATTTAATTTGCTTTCATGTCTCAGTTTTCTTCATAGAACATTGTCTTTATCATGAGTGTTTGTGCAGAGGCAAAAAAATGGGATCAAATCAAGTTTAATGATCGACCTTTATTTGGAATTTAATAAATGAAACCTTGTTTTTTTTCAATTTTATTTTGGATTGTTTTGTGTTCTCTTTCGTTTGTATTTCTTTTTTGTGACTAGGAGAACTTCCATGTGTTTTCTTTAAAAATATATATTTATATTTCCTAAATGCATTATATTTTTTGATATTTTGCGTATGTGAGATATTTAAAAATATCCAATGGATATGGTAGAAAAAAAAACAAAAATTCAGTAGGAACAAAATTTGGGGATATAATGTTTAGCAATGTGGAATGTGCTTGCCTTCTATATATTTTTTGTTTAATTGGAAGTTATTCTGTTCAATTTCTTCATATAAACAGAGCTCTCTACGAAACCGAAATGGAAACCACAACTGAATTTTTGTTGATTTGTTACAAGTATGGAGTTTTTCATTTCTTTAAATTAAACTTATAGATTGTTCTGGTTTTTGTTTGTTTCTGCTGTTTTGACTACAAATTCTTTGATTTTTGTTTTGTTTTTCTCTTTTGCCTACTACTATTTTTTTGTGTATTTTTGTTTGTACAAATCGCGACCGCCATTAATGAGTAATACTGGCCAATCCGTCCGATCTTCCTTCCTTTCTTTACTATATAATAGCTTAGGTTAGTATATGTGTCATAGCCTAAATGTTTCCTTAAAAACTCTATGCAAGTGTCTACTAATATAAAATCTAAACTCTTTAATCTTTGTCTGCTGCTCGGGGATTCACTGGTACTTTCATGTCTCCAGCGAGGTGACCACCAGATTGTGGAAAACGCTGGCCGATTCGCTCATCATTGCCGCCTGTCCGCAGGAATCGCTGCTAGCGCCGCTCGGCGGCGTTGGCGTCCCCAGCCTCAGTGCGTCCATGATCACCTCGAAATCCTTTTGGTTTTGGTTCATATCGAAGTCGACCAGCTCCAGGTGATGGTGCAAGTGATGGTGGTGGTTGAGATGGTGATGGTCGTTCAGCTTCATCCGCTTGCCTCCGGAAACTTCGACGCCAGCGCCTGCTGCTCCTCCGATCCCACCGCATCCACCCACTATTCCACCGATGCCGCCCACATTCACATTCATTCCCATGCCCAGACCAACCACGTCCAGTGGACACTCCTCAATGGCGGAGATCAGGCGCTGCGGCGGTATGTAAAACTGGGACAGGGCCTCGCGCACCAGCCGATCGCTTTCGTCCTCGCTGCTGCTGTTGCTCCTCAATCTCTTCCTGCTGGCGGACAGGGCCGCCTTCTCCAGCTGCTCGGCTCCCTGGGTGATCTCCGGGTCGATCAGCAGCATGGGCGCATTGATGGCGCTCAGTTCCCTGTCGAGTATCTCCAGATCGTTGACCAAATTGCTGCTGGACAGGTGGCGTTTCCGGTTGTTCACCCGCTCCGATGCCGATCCGGAAACGGAAAGGGGCGCCGAGTTGGCCGCCTCGGGGGCCGAATTGGCCCCAGTGGGCGTGGCCATTTGCTGCTGGCGCACAGGCGGTTGATTCTCCAAGGAGCAAATGACCCCACGCCCACCTGAAGCCGATCCGTTCGGGGATGAACTGAAGGCATCGCCGTAGGCCGAGGACTTGTTCATATTGCTACTGTTATTGCTGGCCGGCTTGGCATCGTCCATGTTCGGCTGGAAGAGATTCTCACGCGCCAGTTCGGTGGTTGAGCCGCTGTCGCTGGTTCTGCAAAAAGAGAGAGAAAGTGGAAGGGAAAGTTAGTCAACGGTCGGTGGTGGTACAAAACAGATAAATGTAGGGAATAAAACGGGGGCAGCGGGCACAACTACCCAAATGATTCAATTGGGCGAGAGCATATCGATTAAGCCGATAGCTAAATAATATGTCTGATATAAAATTGATGTTGCTTGCTGTCTACCATCAAATTTACGGGTATTGAGAGTTTCTTTGGGAAATAATCAACACAGAATCCTTTACTTTATTTCTTTAAAAACCCATGATCCAGTCATGAACCATCTGCAAGTAACACATCATAAACCTAATCCCTTCCTGGTCTTATCCCACCTATCGACGTCACAAACAAAGGCCCACGACACAGAGAGCTGTGTCAAATCAGTAAACGGTGTAATCTTGCCATAAACATTTCAACGCCCATCGATAATACACAACCCCCTCCCCTTCCCCCCCAAACCAAGCACCCATCCCGAACTCAACTCAACCCTGACATCGGAGTGTTCGTTTCCAAGGGGTTTTCCACGGGGTGGTGATTCGAGGGGAGGATGGATTTGTGCAGGAAAGCGGGTAGTCGGGGGGCACGCTTTTAATTAACTGGGCCAACAACTGTGGCACCGGGGCCTTTTGGCTTTGCTCGGTGACCAGCAGCGAAGTAAATTTCAGTTAATTTCTCTTTCAATAAAAGCACTGTGTATGGGGCGCCTCCTCCTCCGCCTCCGCCCCTCATTTCTCCACACTTTTCTTGTTGCTTCTCCAGCCAATATGGCAACCATTTAAAGTTGAAAAAAAAAACGAAGCAGTCACAACGGCAGAGAAATACACAAAATAATCATGTTAAAATAAGGTAGAAGAAAATGCCTCGGTACAGGTAGAAAAAATACCTTAATGGGGCTTAGATTGTGGAATCATATTATCACAGTCAAATCCCCATCTCTGCGATTTCAAGCGACTAAGAATTGATTCAATATAATTTGATGTAAGCCTTAAGAAAGGTTAATCCATTTCCCATTTAATCAAGTCCCCAATTAATAACCTAATTTGCGGAAATTCATCGCTGTGTACAGGTGGTGCGGGGGGTGCCTTTTATATATACATTGAAAAGGGGGTGGTGGGTGGGTGGTGGTATGGCAGGCACAACGCATTAAAATGCGCAGCTGAGCATGTCAATGTTGACTATTAAAGCGACGCAACAAAAGCAATATAACTGACAACAAGAATGCCAAAAGCGGCAATACCAAGGGACCCCAAAAAAAAAACAAAAAAAATTAAGCTGCGGGGAGGGGAAAGGGGGGTCTTTACGGGGCGAAAAAAAAAGCGAAAGTATGGAGGAATCTGTACAAAAACAAAACAAAACGAAACGAAACCCAAACGAAGAAGCAACAAAAAATCGCTCAACTTATAGAAACCAAAAAACCAGAAAGCGTACAACAAGAGGGCAAGAGGCTCACAGGAGAGGGGGATGGAGGGGGGGTGTTGGTGTTTCGGGGGGGCAAAAAGTGTGTTAGTTTCGTTGTTGTTGCTGTTGCTTTCAATGCACGCGCAACCGTTAACTTGAAATGATGGACGGCCAAAACAAAATGGGAGCAGCAAAAGCAGCCAAGAGAGTAGTAGTTGCTGGCCAAATGAGGTGCCAAAAGGCAACGGAGAAGATGGCCAACAAAGAGGGAAGGGAAGGGAGGGGAAGGGGAGCGGGGTGGATTGCACAAGTGGCCCACAAAACGGAGACAAAGCAGAGTTAGAAGGGCCGCAAAGGGGTAAAACCCAGGTGAGCTTAACTGGATTGATCCGGAAAAACAGAAAATTTTAAATAAAAAGGCACTGATATATACATGGTAAATTTCCCAAGCGAAATAGTTTAAAACCCTATAACCTTAAAGCGGCATTTGTCATACCCACCAATGTATCTGCGTTTTCTTTGTTACCAACTATAAATAAAAGGTGAAGTTCGCCAGTAAAAGGTGATTTTTTTCACCACGTCAGTTCCGGTTTTATGGCAAAATCTGATAACACTTCAGAGGTGGTTTCAGTCTTACTAGCAAAGCTATTTTCAGGTTATACCTTTTCACAAATGGCTTAGATACATTTGGAGCTAGCTACCCAGCTTCCTATTCAAATAGCCATCCTCTTAAATCATCTTCTGCGATACAGCACCCGGAATCCAATTTCCCATCAATGACACACATTTCTGAGACTTATGAAATGCACAATGAATCAAATAACTCACTAAGTACTAAATGCGAAAACCCAAAGAAATAGTCATACTTGTTAAAAATACAGAAACCAATATGAGTTTGGTATCCTGCATTAATCAGAGAGACGAGGATGCAGCTCAAAGCTATTTATACGCCCGATTAATCATAAGCCAAATGAGAAAAGCACGAATATTGATAACTGGCTGATCAGTTTGTGACGTCATTGGTGTGGTGGATATAAAACGTTTTATTCACCGAACAATAAGAAGAAATCAACGCATTTGACATTGAGCCATGTGTTTGAGTACATATGTATACAGCAGCGGTACATACATACATATATATTGTCGTGTGGCATGCGGCTGATAGCTGGTCAAAAAAAAAAAAAAAAAGATATACAAAAAAAAAACTGGGGTTTGTCACTTGTAGTGTTCTTTCTTTGTCCTTCGTCTCGCTGTCTTATCTGCCTTTTCGTTTTGCGCACGTTTTCGATGTTTTTTTTTTCGGTCGTTTTTGTGTTAACCACCCCCTCAAGATGCCCCCCACCCCCTCGACATTAAATATGTGGCGACTTCCTCGCTGAATTCAAGCAGAAATTGGGGCACACTTATTACGCGTTAATCTCTTGCCTCGTTTTCCCCCCGGAAAAGCAAACTTAGTCAACCTTTGCTTATGTTTGCTCACCCCCGCCCAATCCATTTGTTTTTGGGGGTTTCCAGTTCAAGGCTCTTTAACCAATGTTTTTATTTGTGTTATTACAGACCGTATGGGCCATACGTCGAATTTTGTTTAACTGGAAAACAATTAAGTGGGGCTATGTGACTTTGCAGACTCAAATTCATGGTATTTAATGCAGTTGCTGGTAATTTATTCTTTTTTTAAGGGGTTTGCAGTATAATACTTGGTCTTAAACCTATAAAAATATATAAGATTAAGTGTAAGATACTTCTAAAGTTGTTTTCCCTTACCCAAAGTCTAAGTAATTTATCTAATTCTTCCTGCGATTTACACAAGGTTGACCTGAATTTCATTTTTGATTAATCGAATTGAAATTTGGTCTCAAAAGGCAGGCAAAGCGAGGGGAAAAAGGATTTTCACTGCTGCACTTGACAAGAGGGAGGAAAATGAAGAAGGGAAAGCGAGGAAAAGCGAGGAAAGAGCGAAAGCGGCAAAGAAAGACGAAAACGTTGTCAAACGACAAGTGCACACAAAGAAAGAAAGAAAAAAAAAATTGAAAAAAAGGGGAGCAACAGCAGGGGGGTTTTGGGTGGTAAAGTCGAGGGTGGGAAAAGGGGCGCCAAGTCGCGAATGTAGGACGCTGTTGGGGGTCATTGAGCGCGCTTTTGACTTGGTCCGTGTATGCGGAAGAAGGAGGGCGGAGAGGAGGTGGGAAACGGGCGGAGAGGGGGCGTAAAAAGCGAGGCGGAAGAGGGGGGGGCAGCAAAGAGACCGAGGAGGGCCTCTGAAGAGGGGGCGTGGCAAAGCCATATGGGGCGATGGCAGCAGTTTCGTGTCAAAGACAACTTCATTTCGCTGTCTCCCTTTCAAATGTACAAGCGAAATAAAATTTATGTTAAACCCACTTTCGAATTTAAGTAAACATTTTGTTTAAACATTCCAATAAATAAACAAAATAATGATTTTTTGTTAATGATTGGTGGGGAACTATACATATGAATCTAGTGACTAATAAAGAAAAAAGATATACACATTCCAAGAAATAACATTTATGCATAAAAGAAGAGACGGGAAAAAACGGAACTGCTTGAGTTCGGTTCGGTTCGTTACGCTTCGTTTACGTTTGTAAATTCAATTACAACAACAACAACAAATTGAAATAAACTTGAAACCTTGGCACCTGAATTGAACGTATCCCCAGCAACACCTCAACTTTATCACCATCCATCCGCACACGTCGTGTATCTCTATCTGCTTATCAGCTCGAGCATTTCTCTGATAACTCGATTCGCGCAAAGTAGTGGGGAAATACGTGAAAAAGCGGGGGAGGGGGAAAGCGGGGGGAAAGGGGAAAAGCGCGCGCGTGTCGCAAGGTTGGTGGGCGGGAACTGAAAAACAATTAAAAATAATATAAGCGGGTAAACAATAACAACGGCGGGAAGGTGGGTAAACTAGTTGCTATTCACCCAATCTTTATCCCACCAGCTCTCTCTCCCTCCCAACATTGTGTAATCGAATTGTTCTAAATATTTCGCAAATAACAATGGCATTGAGAATAACAACAAGAAATTTATGCAACAACAAGATGCAGAGCTCAATAATATCGAAAAGATCTTAAAAGGAAATATATTTTTATATTACCGATCTTCAGCAATAAGTTAAAGAAACCTAGAAAGCAAGACCATAATCACCTGTAATTACAACTGAAATAGTTTGTGTAGGATGGCTTACAAAAGGGAATGCTGAATAGTAGTTGCTGCAATTCGCGTTACCAAATAGATGAGATGAAAAAAAAAGAAGAAAAACAAGAAAGAAAAGCTGACTTCGGGCGGAGCCGAAGTTGATATACCCTTGCAGAATATTCTGTAAATTATATTCTCCAAAATTATTCATATGATGCAATCTTAATACTCATAAAAAATCCCAACTTCCTAACTTTAAAAACACCAAAGTTATGGCATTTCCAATCGTTCAGTTATATGGCAGCTATAGGATATAGTCGGCCGATCCTTATGAAATTTGATAGGTTGGATTGATTGGTTAAAAATAGAACCCATAGAAAATCCCAACTTCCTAACTTAACAAAAACCAAAGTTGTGGCATTTCCGATCAATCAGTTATATGGTGGCTATAGGATATAGTCGGCCGATCCTTATGAAATTTGGTAGTTCGGATTGATAGGCCAAATATAACACCCATAGAAAATCCCAACTTCCTAACTTCACAAACACCAAAGTTATGGCATTTCCGATCAATCAGTTATATGGCAGCTATAGGATATAGTCGGCCGATCTTTATGAAATTTGGTAGGTCGGATTGATTGGCCAAATATAAAACCCATATAAAATTCCAACTTCCTAACTTAACAAACAGCAGAGTTATGGCATTTCCGATTAATCAGTTATATGGCAGCTATAGGATATAGTCGGCCGATCCCGGCCGTTCCGACTTATATACTGCGTGCAAAGGAAAGAAGGGTGTGTGCAAAGTTTCAATTCGATATCTTTAAAACTGAGAGACTAGTTCGCGTAGAAACAGACAGACGGACAGACAGACGGACAGACAGACGGACAGACAGACGGACAGACGGACAGACGGACAGACGGACAGACGGACATGGCTATATCAACTCAGGAGGTGATCCTGATCAAGAATATATATACTTTATAGGGTCGGAGATGTCTCCTTCACTGCGTTGCACACTTTTGACCAAAATTATAATACCCTCTGCAAGGGTATAAAAACGGCAGTACACGAATCCGAATCCGAATCGGAATAATAAAAAAACACGAAACCCCAGGGGGAAAGAAAATAGACAAGATAGCAGCCCCCAAACAAAAAGAAGCAAAAACGGAAAACTATAAAAACGTCGTCGCAGTCGCGAAATTATTACGACGACGCCACAAAATGGGGCGGCCTGAGTGGGTTACACAAAATGCTATGCACTATGCGATGATGTCTGCCGCTCTGCGGGTGTATTAGTGATATGGTGAGTGGAAGAGTGGAATAGTGGAAGAGGAAGCAGTGCAGGCGCAAAGCAGTGGCGGAGAGGGGTATCCAAGCAGGGGGCTCTGCAGATGGGAGGGAGGGGGAGTCTGGAAAAGGGGGGAGGGCCTAAAAGACGGATTGGAGCGAGATTCGGTAAGCGATTGAATAAGAGCGCTTCTTTGGTGCTTCGCTTTGGTTTATTGGATTTTTGGGTGAAGTTTATCTGAGGAGTATTTAGGTTGGTGCTTTTTTTGTTAGTGTTACACTAATTGGAGTACTTTTGATATTTATTGAAGTTATTGTGGTTGGAATTAAATTTAATAGTGCATTTTTTTGGTTGTTATCTTTTGTTGTATTTTTAAGTTGCTGTTATATTGGTGTATTTTTTTCGTTGGAGTTTTTTCTAATCAACTCTTTGTTGTTATATTTCTTTCATTTTATATTTTATGGTGTAGTTTTTATTAGGATATCTGTCTTGTTGTATCTCTTACTATATTGTATCTCTTACTATGTTAAAGGATTGTAGTTTTGTTGATGTAGCTGGTTTTGTGTTTTTAATTTGCGTATTTGTTGTTAAAATGATTGGTGTTTTTTATAGTTATTCATATTTTTCTATTGTTGGTACTATGTTGTTATTCTTTTTCCTGTTGCTGTGCTGTGAGTTTTTTTTAGCAGTGTTTGTTGTTGCTGCCTGTCGTTAATGCTCTTGTAGTTTCTCTGGTTATTGTTGTAGTTATTGCTCTTGTTGTTGTTGTTGTAGTAGTGAGCGGCAGAGCCAACGACTGTTGCTTGGCTTGGCGTAATGTCGAGAGTGTTTAAAATGCATAAAAAGAAGGCAGGCAACACAAGCAGCAGCAATTTGTATGGATTTCATTTCAGCGAGCGGATGCATAAGCAATGAGCAGCGTGGATATTGTGTAGATAAACATCCCAAACTGCCGTCGTCCGAAACAACAACAATAACCTAAAATTCAACTTATTCAGATTCAGTTTGCCACAAGCCAAGCTAGTTGAAATTTGAACCAAAAATAGGAGTATTTTGTAATGTTAATTGTTGTATTGACAGGAAAGATTATAAATGATTTTATAGTGTTATAAGATATATATTTTCTATTTTCTTTCACATGGGATACTTTTTTTTTCTTTCTGTTTATAAATACATTTTTCAGTCATAACCTCTATGAAGTTTATAACTCCTTCGTCTAACAAGATGCAAAAACAGAACGCAAGTCAGTCGATCAACAAAATTGATTGCCACATTGCAAGAGCATGGCCAACAAGCAGCGATAACTTATCGCTCATCGCTATCTCCGACATATCCTCATGACTCCCCCCCATTCCACCCGCTTTTCCACCATATCCTGCCCATGTCTGTATAATACCACTTATAAGCCCCTGTGCTTATTTCAATTTCACCGTTTAACATATTTTTTTTCGTAATTAAATTATCGATTGCAACTACAGGAAAGCTACAGAGTAATAATAAGCACATGAGCATAAAATACACCATATACACTTTATTCCACATATTCCATGTGAGTAAGTGTGTGTTTTGTGTAAAGGGGCGAAGAGAAAACATGTCAAACAAAGCACAAGGCACAAAGCAAAAAGGCAAAAGCAAAAGCAACGAGGACGGAAGCTAACTTCGGCAAGCCGAAGTTTTAATACCCTTGCAGACTTTGACGAAATTGCTAAAAGTGAAAAAGTAGCGAAAGGAATAAGGTATACATAAGTAAACTAGATTTTCATCGTTTCAAGTCAATTGCTTTTATACTGCAAAAATGTCATATACAAATAGAAAAAAAGGGATACTTTCGCAGCCTTTAACAATTTTTCCTATCTCCTTTATGATATAGACTTCCGAGCGGCAAGCGCTTTTACCCTAATCAAGATATGCGTAAATAAATAAGAATTGGAAAATTTTATGTTAGTAGCTTACATCAAATTTGGACCGATTTCACCCTATTGTTCCTATGGGAGCTATAGGATATAGACGTCCGATCGGCACGCGCTTTCACCTTGATCAATGTATGCATAAAAAAATAGGATTTGGAAAGATTCATGTCAATAGCTTGTATACTGCGTGAAATATCCTAAAAATCATTAAATTTTAACCGATTTTACCCATTTGTTCCTATGGGAGCTATAGGATATAGACGTCCGATCGTCACGCGCTTTTACTCTGATCAAGGTACGCATAAAAAAATAAGATTTGGAAAGATTTATGTCAATAGCTTTTACACTGCGCGAAATATCTTCCATTCTTGCAAGTTATATCCGATTGTTCCTATGGGAGCTATAGGATATAGACATCCGATCGGGGCGGTTTTCAAACTTGATCTGCGTACACTTGTTTTAGGACGACTATGAAAGTTTCAGATCGCTAGCTTTTATACTGAGCTCGCAAACGGTATTGAAACAGACGGACAGACGGACAGACGGACGGACGGACAGACGGACAGACGGACAGACGGACATGGCTATATCGACTCCCCTATTGATCCTGATCAAGAATATATATACTTTATAGGGTCGGAAACGTCTCCTTCACTGCGTTACAAACTTCTGACCAAAATTATAATACCCTCTGCAAGGGTATAAAAAGGCAAATGCAAAAGCAAAAGCAAAAAAAACGGAAACGCGAGGCACTGACCAAAAGGAAAATCGGCGATGAATTAACTTTGCAAAGCGTGTAACGGTATGTTGAATTGTTTGTTTGTTTGTTTTCTCCTTTGGCTCTTTGATGAAAGAAAGCAAGCGAGCGGGCCAAAAAGAAGAAGAAATAAAGAAAGCATGCTCGTTGATGATAGAGAGATAAATAGATTATATATGGCCAAGAGCAGGTGGGCTAAAAAGCCAAAACAGGGGGCGTGGTGGCAGTTAACTGTTAAGGAAGTGCTCATATAGGGAAATGGTAAGATGAGATGCCAAATATATAAATCCTATTAAGTTTGACTAATGAAACAAATGGTATAGGAGTATTCTTAATTTGAGAAATTTGTATGTTTTTATGATTATGTTTTCAGCTTTGTGTTCCTTTTGATTTAACATTTAGATACATTTAAGTAGGCAAGTATATGAATACATTTTTTTTATTTGTGTTCTTTCTTTGAACTAAAAACCTACTTTTGATTGCTAGCTAAAAAAGCAAGTACATGTGACTTTATGGTGAAAACCATATAATTATTCGAAAATGTACAACATGTGTTTCTTTAAATTAAAAAAATATGCAGATATTTTTAAAAAAATTATACAAAAAATAGCGCTAAAGACGCAGCGAACGTGTGTAAAAGGCAAGGCGAAAATAATGACACACAGACACAAACATTTATGTGTTGGCAAGTCTGAAGGTTTAGTGCACTGGATGTTGTTGTTTTTCTCGCTGCTGCTGCCGTTGTTGTTGCTGTTGTTGCTTCTTGAGTTGTTGTTGTTGTTGCTGTTGTTGATGGCATGTGCCCACAAAAAAAACAACAACAATTGCTTTGGCTATCATCGCCTCTTTGTTGTTGTAGCTGCTCTTTTTTTTTTTTGTTGCAAGTGGAACGTGATTATTTCAACGAGCTCAACGTTTTCTTGTTTTTTGTTTTTGTTTTTAGCACACACCAACAGCAGATACAAAAATTAAAAAAAAATAAAAGAATGTTTAGAGACATTGTTTATATGTATGTAAAAATTCCTATTTGCTGGCTTTGATTTCTTTCTGTATTTCTTTTATTATTTTTTTTGCCTGTTTTTTTTCTTGTTTTGGCCGATGCGTGTGTGCATTTTTGTTCCTGTATTTTATTTTTTTGATTGATTAAGTGGAATGTTTGCTGTTATCTTTGGGTTTTCAATTGGTTATTGGTTGAATATTTAACATATCAATTGGGTTTGCTTTTTTACTTTTACCCA
Source organism: Drosophila rhopaloa (assembly GCF_018152115.1). Lineage (NCBI taxonomy): Eukaryota > Metazoa > Arthropoda > Insecta > Diptera > Drosophilidae > Drosophila > Drosophila rhopaloa. The sequence continues at coordinate 25,119,429 of NW_025335123.1, read as the reverse complement.
TACTGTAGATATTTGCTTGATTCTCTGCAAATATAACCCTATTTAATCGAGATTCAAATACCTATCTTTAAGCTCATTAACTTTTTATGAAAGTATCTAGATCTTTCCACACTTTTCGATTGTAATAACTTTTTCCTCATTTGTGTTTTACATAGATTTCTGAAACTCGATAACTAATAAGGTTTTTGGAATTGTATATGTTTATTCGAAAAAATGTATCTTTTGATTTATAGATATTTTTTGAGGCTCATTTGGATAATCTACCTTTATTTGATAGCAATTACACGCCAATTACCCAATTGCTCTATGGCTATTTGGATTTTCGAATTATGTTGGCCCTTTTCCCAATTGCTGGCCGAAAAATGTTGGAAAATCCCACCGACTTTTTCCATTGTTTCCGTTGGGCTTCTCCTCCGTTTTTAGTTTCGTTTTCGTGTCGCGTTTTTATGTCTCTGAGTATCTGAGTATCTGCGTTTAGCTACGCTTCGCTTTGCTTTGCTTTACTTAGCTTTGCTTTGGTTTGGTTGGCTTCGCTTTTGCTTTGCTTTGGTTCGCTGCTCGTTTTGCACGGCTTTTTGCTTTTTGCTTTGGGTTTTCTTTGGTTTTTGGCCTGAGCTTGGCCTGAATGTTGTTGGCTATGAAATATGCCGCTTTCCTTGTGTTTGTATCCGTATCTGTATGTATATCCCCTTGTATCTTCACAAGTATATTCGTATCTGTCGGATTGTTGCTGCAACATTGCAGTATCATCGGCATTGAGCTAGTGGAAAGGGGCAGACGACGACGACGGATAGATAGTCCTTATGGAAGCCATAGAAAATGCTGTTTAGTATTTGTATTTGGGCCTGAATAATTGCATCATCGTTGGCACCACACAACTGACACGTTGTACTAGTTGAAGGCACAGATACAAATTGTAGGAAATAAAGTGTAAGCTACTAAAATAATAATCACTATCAAATCAAAGTCCTAATTCTGCATTTTCCATTGTATTGTTGAAAGAAAATACTGCACATTGCAGTGTCAGCTATAAATCAAATACCTTTTCAAAATTGAAGGCTTCAATAATTGCATAATTTTGAAACCTGTATTAACCAAAAATATACCTGATTTCCACTAAAATGCAACAGCCAACGTTGATTGCCTACTTAAACGGCTAATAATTGACACGTGGCAATCAGTAGATTTGGCTGATTATTTAAGGGTTCAAAAACCCTTGCACAGTTACTATCTGTCAACAATCGGTCGTTTTCGGTTGCATCGCACACATATAGTGCATATCTATATATATACAACTCGACACCTTGCATTATCGCGTTTGCTTACTGTTCAGTTTTCAGCTTTCAGTTTTAACTACCGCAAATGCCACGCAACTGGGAAAAGAGCAAAGTCGCCCACTCTCAACTCTTAACCTTTAAAACCCAGGCAACCGCACGAATATATATGCATATATTTATATATATATATATATATAGATGTGTATATATAGAGGCACAATACGCACCACGCACTTTAAAAGGGCAAAAACAAATCAAGCATCCGCCGCGTGGGCGTCGCCCCCAAGTTCACAGTTCACATGACATACACATCATCATTGTTAAGCTCATCGTGATGATGATGAGTGTAACCTGCACTGGAGGTTGAAATAATACTGCGAGATACACTCCACCCACTCGAATAATGAGTTAATTTATTTGGAAAAATTTACATACTGTATCAGGTATCAAAGGGTTTTCGGTCAAAAGTGTCGGGTTAAGACGACTTTTGGCTTTGGTTTATTGCCTGTACAATTCAGGAAATCCCAAAAAAAAACAAACGCAAAACAAATGAAGCAGAATTGTGTCTCTTAATTGGGCTTTGAAGGCATAATTGCTGAATTGCAAATCCATTTTACTTGGATTTAACTACCCAACAATGCCTGTGTGTTTTCTATTCTTTTATAAATAATTATTCGGATTGTGTGTGGGAAATATAAATAAAATTCGTTTTAAATGGGTTTGGTGTTCAAAATGTTCATCTGCTGCACTTGAAGTGTCCATTTAATCGTTATTTATGCCGTAAAGCATTTGAAAATTTTTTTTAGTAACGCCATTCATCAACAGACTGTCTTTAAATATTAATATTTTAAACTCCGGACGTAGTAACCTACAACGGGGTTTTTTCGTAGCTTTTCAAGCAAGATCTCATTTGATTAGCTGCATTTAAAAATATAAATAGGTAGCTCTGAGTAGGAGCGTTCAAATTAAACATTTAGTAATGCTTATACTTGAATAATGATTACAATACATATTAATCAGAAAAAATAACTCATAGCTTCCATGAAAAAATAAATGTCACAAAAATGTTCTCTTTCCAATTAAGTTTACAGGTTATGAACCCAATTTCCTTTTAAGACCCATAAGATATAATGGATTTCTAAGTATTTCCAATACTATCTTTACAAGCTATAACACATTATATATCAGGTAATACTATTGATTTCCTCACAAACCACCTATTAACTCTCTAATTCAGTTTGCTCTCCATGTAAGATCGCTGGTTATAAACACTGTTTCTCTGTCACACCATTAATTTCCCGTCTGAGGGGTTAGGTAAAAATTTATATAAAGACAGTGTTAGGCAACTTGATAGTTAACCTAAACTTAGTAATTTTTTAATTAAGGTCACTGGTTTATAGCTTTCCATTTTTCTTCAAAAACTGTAGGTATGAGTAGTAATTAAATTATGAGAATGTTCTTTTGTTTTCGAACAAATAAACTAAAAGGGTGTAAGCTTTGATTTTCTTTTAGGCTAGATCACTGGGGTGTTGGTATAATTTTTGTTTGGGAAAAGATCATATCAGACTCTCACCTGGGCAGATTCTGGAGGTATCGCATCTGTTTCTCGCGACGCAGTTCGTCGGTCAGTCGGCAGTAGGTGTTGTTGATGCAGACACTGCGTCGCAGATTCGCCTCCGAGTCCTTGATCCTTTCCAGCTTGTGGGCGCACAGCTGAAGGATTCGCTTGCGCTCCTCGCGTTGTCGCAATTTCGGTGAGATCATGGGCACTCGGGATCGATGGTGATGATAGCCGATGGGCGGGGAGCAGCGGGGTGGTCCAAACATGTCTGAATCTTCGTCACTGTTGTTGTTGTTATTGCTGCTGCCGTTGTTGTTATTGTTGTTGTTGTTGCCGCTGCCGGCGTCGTTTGCAGATGCGTGTGTGTTTGTGGGCAAGGTCATTGTGCGTTTTTTTCAAAGAGCGAGCGAGCGTTGCGTTTCTGTTTGTTCCTTAGCTTGTCTTTGATTTTTCTTCCTTTGATTTGATTTGATTTTTGATGAATTTGAATAAATTTATACAAAATAAGGAAGCCACACACACGCTCACACACACACACGCTCGTTTGGATGCTCTCTTTTTATAGCTCTTTTGCTTTACTCTCTTGCACTTGCTGTTCCTTCTTCTTCTTCTGTCTGCCTTTGCTGTTTCTTTCTTTATTTCATTTGATTTTTGCCTGAGATTTCACTTGCCTGTTTACCGTTAGTCGAGGCTGCCGCTTTTTGTTGTTGTCTTTGTTTTTTTTTTGCCAAAATTCAAAATAATCCAGGACTTTTGAATTTGTTGGGTTTGATCAAAATTTGCACTTGTTTTTTGCTTTCATTTATAACACAAAAAAAATTCAACAAAAATAGATAAGTTTTGTTTGTTTTTGGTTGTTTTTTTTAGGCACACAATTGACACAAAACTACAGAGGGGCGGGGGCGTCTCACTTTTAATTGTTTTTATTATTTTGTAAGTTTTTTTTGGCCGCCTGTTGAGGGTTAGAGGTGAGGGGAATCTACGGCGGCGAGAGCGCAAGAGAAGTCAGTAATGGGCTTTCCACCGTTGCTTTTCCAGCCGCACACGTCCGCACGGTCCTCGCGTTCGAAACGAATTGAAATTTTCGTCATGAAATTTTCGTTGTGAAAAACGCAAACGCTGAATGAAAGACGTTCGCAGTCGCTGCTCGCGTCGGCAGAGCAGAGCGCACAGATGTTCGCCATTGAAACGGAAGTGATGGCGCTCTCTCTAAGAGAACGCCTTAAGAGAGTTGTTAAGAGAAGAGAGAGAGAGAGAGAGAGGGAGCGCAACTGGCCTACGTGCGTGCTGCATATACACAGCTGCGGCAGAAATAATAGTATCTGCCACTGCAAATACGCCGTTATCTCAATTTTAAGGACACAAGGTAATATCACCTTTAGCTTAAAGTTTCTTCCAGGTAAAACTCAAATTTTTTGACTTTGTTTTTTTTTTTGACAAGATGTATGACTTTAAGGGTACAAGTAAATATTTTTTTTGGTAAACTCTGTTAATTTAAAGCCTAAATACTGAAACGTTTTTTATTATTAATAAAATAATTTTTTCGTTTTTATGACGAGAACATCTTTGGCGAAAAACTAGTACCTTTAAAACAGCAGTAAAAACAAAAGTTAAATACATTTTCAATGCTATTTATTCTGCCCCCGCTGTATAAATGTATATGTATGTGTCGCAAAGATTTTTGCTTATTTGTAACGGAAGCAAAACGCTGGTCAGTGGGTGGTGTGTTTGTGTTATTGTGGGTGGTTGGGTGGTTGTGGGCGGTGAGCATAATCCGCATAGTTGTTGCTGCCTCTTTATTATGTAAAAAAAAGTGACTTTGGCTGGATTTGAAAATGCAAAATACTTCCTAGGGCAATCATCCTCACTTGTGGAAATTACTATTTAAGAGATGATCCACACGAATGAAATTGAATAATTCAAGTTCATCCAAGTGCCAAATCAAGCGTGAGGTTAAAAGGGGTCCTGCCAAATATATTAGTTTTACGGGTTTTAACAAATTTTGAGATGTCATATCAAAAATTCTTGTGTTAGAAATAAGAATGTTCATATAATCTAGACTTCGAACCAACATAGCTTTAAAATAGTTTAACAACCCTAATTTAATAAACAATCTGTCATCATAAGAATTTGTTTACCCTATCGATTGGAATTAAAAACATATTAGTTGTCATTCTTTAGCACTTCTATGTACATTGTATTTTTAATTTCAAATTATCTAATTTTAGGCGGCTAAAGGGCGGAAATTTATTATAAAACTAAGGTATAAAGTTCACAAAACTTTGTATTATGTTTTAAAGGGGATTCTACCAGAAATCGCAACTAAAATCTAAAGCCCCCAACAAGTTCAACTCATTTTACAGTTTTAAAATGCTCCAAAACAACAACAACGAAGTACAAATAATCATAGCAACAACAATTGTGAGGTCAGTTTTGGCACTCATCAGTGAGCGTGATTATGTGTGTACATATGTATGAGGATGTATGTGTGCAAGCACAAAGAGACAATGCAAATTTGCACTGAACAAAGAGAGTGCGAGAGGGAAGAGTTCATGAGCGTGCGTTGTGGGTGGAAAAAGGAAGGTTAGGGGAAGCGGAGGAGAATTGAGAGTGGGGGGATCTTTGTTTATCATTTTTGCGTACTATTATTAAGGCCCCGATGATGATGACGTCTGCTCCGCTTCTTGTTTTTGTTGATGACGAAATAATGTTTGCTTGTGTTTGTGCGAAATGTGTATCAGAAAAAAGAAAAGTTTTTGTTTCTGTTTTGGTTTTTGTTTATTCATATTTAAAATTCCCCTGAACAAAAGCTCCGATGATGATGATTCACATTCCCAGAGGCTGCGGGAAACAACATCTAAGAACTTTATCAGCTAATTGTGTCACAAGTGAGAACAAACAAACAAAACATTTCCCCTGCGCGCCTTTTTTACTCTCTCTTTGTTATATTTATAACAATGTAAAGTCACTAAATGGTTAACATAATTTTTTTTGAGAGTATTAATTGTTTTTACCTGTTTTAAAACTTTTAAACACGTCGATTTATTAGGATAAGCCACAACGGTTTTGTTGGGTTTATTATTGTACAAATAAATTTACGGTTTTTCTTTATTTTGCATGTGTCTAGTGCTAAAGTCAATTATTTGATTCGTGATATCGTGATTTGTTGATACTTTACTTGGCAATCTCTTTTTGCGATGATCCCCATCTCTTTATCTCTGCCTCTTATGCTTTTGTGATAAACCGTTCTGATTTCTTATGTGCCTTTCCTCTCCCTTTTCCCCTCTCTTTCGCTGCATTTCCACACGATTGGCGCTCTTTTGCATTTTCTTCAAGTCGCCCAGATAAATTCGGAATTACGTAATTAAGCGGCAACAATGACAACAGTAACGGCAAGAACAACAAGCTAACAATTAAGTATTTATTGCTTTCAATTTGCTGCCCGATAACAGAAGAAACCAAAAAAAACAGAGCGACTGGAAAAGCAAGCGGAACAAAGTAAATAAAAACCGAATCGGACGCACACACACAAACATAAGCTGCTACCTGCGAGCAGCGCAGTCGACGCAGACGCCGGCAGAGAAATCAGCTCCTCACTTTATTTTCATTTTGTTTGAATTCCATTTCGAGATGTTTTTCGTATATTGCCTTTAATTCTTTAGCACGCGCTTTTTGGCCTGGCTTTTATTTCATTTCATTTCACAGGTAATGTAAATCACGCGCTAAGAAAAACAAAATCTGGGGAAGTAAAAACGAAAACGAATCTCCGCCACTTAAATGCAAATTCGAATTGCATTCGGCTTTAATTTAAATTATCAATAGCATATTTAAATTCCCCATTCTCTTCCTTGTCCATTATCCTTTCTCCTTCCCTCCCCCCTCTAGACATTCTCTATTTTTCGCTCTTTTCGCTCTTCCCTTGACGATGCCGCTCTCTTTGCATTTTCCACTTTAACCGGAGAGCACATTGGGATAAAAACGTAAACTCAAAGGATTTCCAGGATTAAATTTGGGGAAAGCACAATTAAAGGTAGTATGCTTAAGGAACTGAAGTAATTGCAAAACAAAAATGAATAATAAAAAAATTTAAAAACTTTCGGCATTTACCTTTCCTTATAATTATGCCCTTCATATTAATAATAAATCCTGGCAACTAAAAGATATGACTTTTCAATCAATGCATCTTATTCTATGTATCAATGACCTAGCTTCTTAAGTTCATTTACTTTGAATTCCTCTAAGCCCCGTCCGGAGCAACATAAGATATTAGCGGATTACTTTTGATGGCTCGTATTGTTGAGGATTATCCAACGTTTTAAAGTCTTGCTCTTATATGTACATCCATAAATAGTGCAGATACAAGCATGTGGGTAAATATGTACCTGGTAAGAGTCTTAAGCCACAGGTAAGTAGAGTTGAAAACAACCCTAGGTCAATGTCAACCCTATTTTACAGCCCACTGAGGCAGAAAATTTGTATATTTATTACGTAAGAATTAATGGTACACATTTGTGAAGTTTAGAATTTTACATTTAATGCACTGTGCACTAATAAATATCGAAAGTCCTTACTGAAAAAAAATATTTTAGTATAACCGTTGGCATGTGGAAGTTAATGTTAACGTATACATACATAAATGTACATTTACGAAAATGGTTTCGTTTTGCTCGCTTTTGCCCCACTGTGCCGCGTGTGAATGAACGTATAAAAAGTGAGAGCGTCGCCTGCTCGACTCATAAACGAAAATCAATGACTCCCAATGCGCGTACCCCTCGGAGGCCCCCATTTTTTGGAGTGATAAATGCCGCCTTAGCGTCGTCAGCAGATTTTCAGCCTGCGCATGTTTGTCGGCCTGCAAGCACTCGCAAACACACCCAAGCACATCCCTGTATGTTTGTTGATTTGGCTGCATTTAAGAAATGACTTTGTGTTTGGAGCATTGTTAGATTTTTAGTACATACTCTATTTTCAATGGATTTCATCTGTCTACCAGAAAACAGGAAAAAAAGCAAAAATACATGCAGACTGTTGCCATTTTTACCAAGGTGGTTGTTGTTTTTTACACTTGAGCACATGTGTGTGCGGGTATTTATAATTTGGTCAAGCAAGCAACAAGAAAAAAGGGTAATGTAAGGAGCGACTTCACACAGAAAAAATATGGATATGATGAGATCAAATTAAACTAGATAACAACAAGGACATTTACTATGGATAAGAAATAGACAAATTGGGCTGCCTTGGGATTTGAACACTCATAAATATATATACATAAGTATGTATGTAACTAAACAACTATATTACTCTATTTGATATTAAGCTGCCGTTTTTTTCAGCGTAGGCATTTGCATTACTCTCCGATTCTTCTGCTTTGTCTCCTACTTTTTTGTTTTTTTTTTTGCCTGCGAGAGAGCGACTCTTGTGGGTCTCTTTGTGTTTTTATGCTTTCAACATTGATACGTGCCACTTTTCGCATACAGACACAAAGCGGGAGAGAAGAGAAAGGAAAGGAGGAAGTACAAGAAGAGAAAAACGGGGGCTACGTGTGGGGACAGCTGGGTAAGTTTGTAATTAATTGCGGCCTTGCCTCCCCCTCGCTTCGTACTCCTTCACGCCCCTCCCGTGACGTTACCTCCTCTTCTTCTTCTCACTGAGAAAGCAGCCGCCAACAGTTTGTTTTCTTTTCTCCCCACTCTCTTCGGGATTTCCGTCTCATCAGGGGAGAGTAGAGGGGTGTTTAAGAGGGTGGGCCATCGGCCTACTCTTTGTCTAGTCGCCAATCCACTCGCACTCCATTCCATTCATGCCTCACATATTGTACAGTGTACATTAGTCAGTAGGAATTTTCTTAACACACAAAAAATAAATTTCTTCGGGTATTGGATTTGGTATTACATATGAATGTATGTATGTATGTTCATATGATTATACTATGATGATTTGTGAAGATAATCACCAAAACTTTATATTGTACAGCGAATGCAGCAGGTACAGCTGCAAATCTTAATGCAAAAATGTTGGTCATGAAATTTAATAGTAAAATTGGCAAAACTGCATATGTATGTATTTCCAAAAAATTAAGTCCGATTTACGTTTTAAATTTTGTCCAGTTTTTTAATTATTACCTGTCACGTCTCGTACCTGAGGATAAAATCCTATATCCCACTTGGACAGTGACCACTGTACCTACCAGTAGCCCGAAAACGGGCAGAGAAAGCGCGCTAGTTACAGTTACAGTTACGTTACAGAGGGCCAAAGACAATGCTAAGCTCGGTTAACGGTAATTACAGTGAGTGGGGGTATGATGGAATGGGGTGGGGAAAGGTGGCTAAGACAAGGACGTAGTCAGGTAGGTCCAGGGGGTGATTAATTAAAAATTGATGAGTTTACAGAAAATATAGCATTTTACATCCATCTACTTTTATAATATAAATCATAAAACAAATATTCAACTTATGTTTTTTTTTTACATACGAATACTTATGTACGTATCTTTAAGAAAAATCTTTATCTTTCGGGAAAATGTTGTGACCCCCTGTTAAAATGTTAACTACGCCCAGGATGAATGACGCTAATTGAGTGGGATGATCCCCATTCAAAGCGCACTACTCCGGCTAATTCAGATGCCACTTTCAATATCCAATTGCTCGCCTGTACAATTGGGTGGGGAAATAATAAGAAAGAAAGTAAGGGTAGGAACCGAAATATGGAAATACCCCCGACGGGCCATTGGGATATTGAACCCTAAGCGTGGAATACCTCGTGTTTTCTTGGAAAAACTTTGACTCATCACTTCAATTGCGATAATGCGCTTCGTTTGGTATTTGTTTTGTGATATATTATACGAGTAACATCACAGCTAAAAGATATAAATGAAATTGTATATAAATACAGTTGAGTACTCATTGTTTAGGAATTCGTTCAAACATCATGAATCATGTTCTTTAGTTATTGCTAAATAAGCTTTATTATTTACTATCGTTTTTAGGATCTTTACTTACATTAAGTTTGAAAATGGCAAGAGATATTTTTAAAATTGGAAACAAAAAATTGTATAATAGTTTTAGGAACTCTCGCAAACTTCCCTTAGTACTTGATTGAAAAGATATTTTCTATTTACATAAATTGTCTTTTAAAGACCGCTACTTGTATGGAAGCGAACAACAAGCCGCAATGTTTTTGTTGTTGGTTGTACATTCGTTTTGCGGTTAGTACATTTTTTTGTTTAAGTACCTACCATGTAGTGATCTGAACGGCAAAACAATGCATTGCAGCATAATAACCTCAAAAGCCTTCAAATATTTAGCTACCAAAAAGCGGTTAACAACAACAACTGCGGCCCAAGGGCATTCTTCTTCTTTATTTCTTCTTGTTCGTCATGTTTTATTTTTGTTTTTAGGTTTTGTGGCCTGCGATCGACAAATACGAAATACAATCTAAAAGTCGAAGTCGAACTCGAAGATTCGTGCGAGTGCAGTTTGTGCGAAAGAGAGGGATTGAGGGAGATTCGTTCTGCTCTCTCTATCTCGCACTCATCGCATAATCACCGTACTGTCAAGTTTCAGCGATTTCCACGCGTTTGTGTGAGTCTTATTACGGTGTTTATGCTGGAAAATCTACGAATTATTGCATTATCACAAATTCATTCCCGAATTTATGAAATGTAAAAAAAGAGAAGTAGGAATGAAACGGAATAAAAAAAAACAATTACTTTAGTAATGTCGTTTGGTGGTTCTATCAACAATTATATGTTTCTCGCTTTCCACTTTTTCATAAAATAACGATAAATTAATAAACATTTCTACACGAAAAGTTTAAAATTAAAATATTATTCACTTCATGAAATTGGCATCGCATAAACAAAGTTCACGTATATGTATGTATGTATGTTATGGCCCGCATTTGTTAATGTGTGCAGCAAATGCATTTTTGTTTTGTTATTGTTTTTGCTTTGGCACGTTTTTATTTGGATTTTTGATTTGTGCAGCATTAGATGTGACCTACGTAACGTAAGGCTAGGGTAACGTAATGCGGGTTCATTATGGGATTTTCAACATAAATCACTTATGTACATATGTATGTAAAGTCAATCGGAGGTACAAAATGTTAAAAAATCCCTTACTAATCTAATACTACTATTAAATAAGTTGATTGCTCTTATTTTCTTGCAGCCAAATGATGTCAGCTTTTCTCTTTTTTTTACTATCTTGCTTTTTAGTTTGCGCGTCTCAAATCGCGTCACAAGCTTGTGACGTCGCAAATGGCTTATCATTTTTTTCTATTTCGATATCAACATTGTCGTTTTAAAAGGTTGAGTTTTATTTTTTGCGCTGCTTCCTCTTTTGCTCTTTTTTCCATATCTATTTTTCGCATTTCAAAGTCGAACGAAAAAACCAAAGCAAAAACTGGTTTGAGTCGGGGGAAAAAAAAACAACAAGCAGACATGTAAAAATGGAAATCATACCAAAGTATCTCAAAGATTCCGAATTATTGGCAAACGTAAACAAACTTGACACTCAAGTGGAGCACTGAACACAACAAGCAGACCCGCTAATACATTACGTACACCCCCAAAAATCTATAATTAGCCAACGAACCACAATCAGCGCGCAAAACAAAGTCCACACGCTTCTAAAAAAATATGGCAAAGAAAAGAAAACGAAACCTTGAACCATATTTGGCAAACAATCTAATGAAAACATTGTGAAAATAATGCAAAACTACATCAGTTTTCAAAGTGGTTTGTTGAATAATGGAATGATCTCGATGTTTCTAAATATTTGTAAATATGTACATAGGTTGTTAAATTAATAGAGTTTAGATTTGTGAATAACCTAGTTCTGTCAATCGGGGGGTGACACAGAAACCTCTTGGGTTGATATTCGTTTTAAATAGTAAATACTATGATGTTCATACATACAGATATATGTATGTACATATGTACATATGTATTCACATTCCTACCCAACCTTATTTCAACCGAAGAGATTTCCGTGTAACCCCGATGCGGGGGGATATGGAGATTTCCCTTACATAATTTCATTCGCAGTAACACAGAAATCTATTTGATTGAAATTCGGTTGGAATGTATTTATGTATGTACATATGATGTACATACAAATTTCATTCATATTTCAAATTCATTCAAATATTTTTTAACCGATAATTATTGTTTCGCCATTATTTTTACATTTAAAATTCACATTTTAGTGCCACTATAATACCTAACCGATCGACTTGTCCTGGGCAAATGTGTTTCCCCAACATTTTCCTTTTAATTGCCGAACAAAAATGGGATTTTCGAAAATCATAAGCAATGGACGCTGACGCCTACGTCAGCAGCGCTGCTCAAAGTAAACGAGCGTCGACCTGTATTCGCGCGCGCTTTTTATGTTTGGTTTTTTTTCTTGCTTCCCCTCTTCCAGCAACAATACAGCTACACATGTGTGTGTCACAGCTGCGGCCAAAATAATATATATATTTATTAATATGTATATTGTTTTTGTTTATTTTAAATTTTGTAGTAAAATTTTTTTTTGAACTAGGTAAAAACTTTTTGATGTACGAATGATTATAATATTAAAACCAATACCAAACGCGGTTTTCTAATTTATTTTCGTTTCAAGATAATACATTTTTAAAAAAAGATACACCAAAATGTGATGTTTTAAGTTAGATGTCTCATTTTTAGTGAAATTATTTCGTTCGCAGGTGTAGCTGTCTCACCTCTTTAATAAATATCAGTGTGTGTATCGTGGGCTTGCATTCAAACCATCAACTTGTAAGTGTGTGCGTAAGTCTGGGTCCGTGTGCATACATATGTTGCCATTTACCCACTCGCATTGTTGTTGCTTTTTTTTTGCTTTTGGCCAACAACAGCTGGCGGCCAAAAGCGGCTTTATGGCCATAAAAGCCATAAAAAAGCGTTGAAGATGCCAAGAAGTCACTCAAAGCCAAGCCAAGAAAATTAAACGGCCAAACGGAGCGACAAAGAGAGTGTAAAAGCAGAGAAAACCATGGCGCATAGTCAGCTGAAGAGAGCGCAAAGAGAGCAACTGAAATAAGAGACAGTTTTATTTGATTTGCGAAGGGTTCTGCCCATGGGTGTGACAAGAGGGTAGGGGGTGGCTTCAACAGCAGGTTAAGGTTTTGTAAAGTAATCACATTTCGCCAAAGGATATTTAGTTTTTTTTAGGCCAGCAATGTACACTTGTAGTTTTGATATTGCAAATCTAAAACATGAATCTTGAGGATTACACCTTTTACCAATGAAAATAAGAAATCATCAGCATGGGCTACTGATGGATTTCCAATTCGTTGAGGTTCAATGATAAAAGATAAAGAGGTAACATTTTAACCACTATGGCACTAATGGTATCGGATCCAAGCGGGGTTTCTTGAGAAATTCCCACAACCCCCCTTCAAATTATTGTAATTTCATAATTTTTTTGAACTCCACTTCAAATCGATAAGACACCGTCAAAATCCGCGCCTTCACTAATGAATCTGTAAACCCCCCGCACACTCAAACTTTGTGAGCTACGTTCATGCTTCTGATTTCAGTGGAAGCGAAACAAAGGAGGAGGGGGAATTGGCATTTTGGAGTGGGAGTGGATTTTCGAGTGAAGAGTGGAGCAGTGACGTCGGCAGCGACGCCTTTTAACGGACAAGGTTGTAAGCAGCATGTGGCGCCACCCCCCCTTTTGCCGCCCTCCCCTTTTCAGCACCCAATGCCTCTCGCCCAGTCCCCCTTTCATCACTCTCAATTTTTCGTATTTTGTTTTATTGGCACTTGCGTGTGCTACCATTTAGCGCATTTAATTTAATAATTAAGTTGCTGATGAAGACGCGCGCTCTCTTTTCTCTGCCTGCGTGTGTATGTGTTTTTGTGCTTGTGTGTATCTGTGTGACAACAAAAATTGAACGGCAATACGTGACATTGAAAATGTATGCTACGTAGCCCAATACAAACGTATTTATGCACATAAGTCACTGTGCTGGCGTTGAGGGAATTTTTTTTATTAGGGGACTTACAGCGAAAGCAAACTACAAAAAAAAACTTAAAAATCGTACAACAAAAAATATACAAAAATGTTAAGAAGTTCAGCGGGCACACGAAAGTTTTCACAAGCACCAAAGTTTTATTACAAATGTATTTCAATGCACACAAACGTTCTCAAATTGCTAGCATCTGAGAGTTGAAGTGGCAAAATCGACTGAATATTTTAGTATAGTTTCATTATTTGAAAAATGAAACCATATATTACTAGATATATCTTAAATGTCTTCCCATTTTTTAATATTCTAATTTTTGAACTTAAGACGTGTCTGTCAAGTAATAAAATGCCCGAACAATAGTTGCAAATACCAGGTAGCCAAAGTATAAATTTGATTAAATATTAATTATTACTGTACTTAAAATTAAGTGATTTACGATGACTAGTCACCATAATCGCACTTATATTGCCTTGGCCGCTGCTGTAGGTAAACGGGCATGTGTATCTGTATCTCAAGCATTTACAGTGGCGGCAAAGACATTGATGAAATTGTCCGCTTGTCTGGGAGAAGAGCCCTAAAAACACCACAAAGAAGCAAAAAGAAAAATAAAACAAGAAAGGAAAGCTAACTTCGGGCGGAGCCGAAGTTGAAATACCCTTGCAGAATATTCTGCAAATTATATTCTCCAAAATTATTCATATGATGCATTTTTAATACTCATAAAAAATCCCACCTTCCTAACTTTAAAAAAACCAAAGTTATTTCATTTCCGATCAATCAGTTATATGGCAGCTATAGGATATAGTCGGCCGATCCTTATGAAATTTAATATGTCGAATTGATTGGGCCAAAATAAAACCCATAGAAAATCCCAACTTCCTAACTTTACAAACACCAAAGTTATGGCATTTCCGATCAATCAGTTATATGGCAGCTATAGGATATAGTCGGCCGATCCTTATGAAATTCGGCATGTCGGATTGATTAGCCAAATATAAAACCCTTAGAAAATCCCAACATTCTAACTTTACAAACACCAAAGTTATGGCATTTCCGATCAATCAGTTATATGGCAGCTATAGGATATAGTCGGCCGATCCTTATGAAATTTGGTAGGTCGGATTAATTGGCCAAATATAAAACCCATAGAAAATCCCAACTTCCTAACTTTACAAACACGAAAGTTATGGCATTTCCGATCAATCAGTTATATGGCAGCTATAGGATATAGTCGGCCGATCCCGGCCGTTCCGACTTATATACTGCGTGCAAAGGAAAGAAGGGTGTGTGCAAAGTTTCAATCCGATAGCTTTAAAACTGAGAGACTAGTTTGCGTAGAAACAGACAGACGGACAGACGGACAGACGGACAGACGGACATGGCTATATCAACTCAGGAGGTGATCCTGATCAAGAATATATATACTTTATAGGGTCGGAGATGTCTCCTTCACTGCGTTGCACACTTTTGACCAAAATTATAATACCCTCTGCAAGGGTATAAAAAGACGGGCAGACAGAAAAGACCCAAAATTGAAATTGAAACTCAAACGGAGACGTCTGCCTTCGTTTGGTTTTTAATGTTTTTGTGTTGCATTCGAAGCGATCCGATTCGATCCGCAAAAGCAAAAGGCACTTGATTGATGGTCACGTCACCATCCGAAATTCTCTCTCCCTTTCTCAGTGTCCCTCTATGGCGATAAAAAATTGTATACTATATTTTATTTCTTCATCCTTTTTTCGAATATTTTCCCAAGTAAAACGACAGTAATGAAGTCTGTGATTGATTCTAATTTGTTTAGTGGGAATTAATTATAAATCTTATTTTTTATGTAAATAGTAAAGAGGTTATTCATTGAATGCTATTGGATAAAAGAACAAATTACCCCTGGCTTTGAACTCGGACCCTCAACAAGCATGTCGGAAAACGCTATTTAGAAAGTGTCCATCTATAGAAAGCGCCAAAAATGGGTTTCCAAATCCATTAGTATCTCGCCCTCGAACTTTAAGGCTTCCAAAGTTTCTCTCCACTTCCAACGACGGAAAATTATCTGAGCGATAAGCGAGAAATATGTGTAGAGAGGGTGGCCGGGGTACTTAAACCATCATGGTCGCGAGCGGACAATGCCCCAAATAATTTGCGGCCGAAATAAACACAACCTTGAATAATGCCAACCTTTAAAGCGCATATCAAACAAATATCTAGAGGCTAATGCCCCACAAATATATTTATTGTTCGAGTGAGCGAGTGTGAGGTGAGTTCGTGTTTCTGTTTCTGTCTATGTATCTGACATTGGGTTTAAAGTGCTGAGTCAAAATATTTTGGCCGCCGGTTAATCGCGAGTCCACAGGTGCGACCAGGTATCCAATGACGATGACGCTACCATATTAATATGGTATGTATATCCAGCGACAGCAGTCCCGAATCGGATTTAAAATACAGGGAGTTCTATAGTAGCATTCCCCGTTCGAAATTCCCGATTGATTTCTACCGGATTTTAAGAATTGTACACATGTACATATAGCGGATATTACATTATTGAAATTGACATTTTGACCAAGAATTAAACTTAATTAGTTTGATAGCACTCTAGGTATTTCCGATGCTATTTTAGTATACTTCTTTATAAGAACCTTTTTATAAGCCGACCATCTTAGCAATTTACGGTGGTATGTTTTAACACCGATCTATTACATAATTCGCGCTATTTATTTTAATTCCAGAAGCAATTTCTGGTGAAATCTAATATCTGGGGTTTTCCAATTTCCGACCGAACACTCGAAAAAAAAGTGGGTGAGAAAACGGCGGAGGAGGAGGAGGTGAAACGATGGGAGGGGTGGAAGAGGGGAGAGCGAGGCAGACAGAGGGCAACAATTATCTTGTCAACCATCTTTTAGTTGGGTGGTTATTTTGCAAAGTAAATACACACGGACTCACGCACACACACACTGACGCACACACGCCTGAACCGCCCACCCCGCCCCCTTACTATTTCACTCTTTTTACGGTTACACGTGCGCCGCCTTTGTTGCTCTCTCTTTTTGGCCCACTACGCGAATGGCGAGAGCATTTTGCTCTCTCTCTCACAACTTTGTCCGCTTCGATTTGGGTTTTCCGTAGTGAGAGTAATTCGATTTATAAATACCCTTTCGTAAGAAATTATTTATCGGATATCCCGAAATTACACAAGTTTAATCATCAGAATCGCAGAGTTAGTCGAATACTATTAATAATAATTACACATTGTAATACATATATATTATTTTAAATTGTTGGTCGACTTTTTGAGTCCGGATTATATGATAATGTCTATGTAAAATCCTATTGCTCTAGAGAACTTGCCTTCTTTCCATTAAATGGATTCCTTTTATCGAAAATGAAAAGTTAGTAAAACTAAGTATTTAGTTTTAAATGTTTCAATAGAGTATATTTTGTTTTGTTTATTTTTTACTAAACTATTGGCATAATTGGTTCATTTTAAGAACCCGGGTGTCGACACTCATTGATTTAATTAAATTGGCCAAATACTTTATTTCGCAGAGTATTCAGTTTGTTGCGTTGTTTTTGCCATTGTCCATGCTTCTTGTTTTTTTTTTATTGCGGTTTTGCATTTAGAAATTGATGATGAAGCCGCTTGTGTGTATATGTTTTTTTTTCGTGCGTGTGGGAAACGTTTTTCCTTTTAAATTGAAACTGTAACACGAAATGCCCTCTTCTTTCTCGCTCGCTCCTTTCACCCCCCTCACTCGCTCTTTTAGTGCCGTGAAGAAAACATTTTTATGGTCTTCTGTTTTAGCTTTTGGAGTGTCTTTAAATGCGTTATTCGACTGATTTTTATTTGTTTCGCCCTCTCAACGACTTCTACTCGCTTTTTCAGTAACTTCAACTCCTTCCTCCAGGAAAATTCTTGGCATATTTTCGTTTGATATTCTGCTCATAGTAATGAACATTGTGCACCGAAAGAATTCATACTCCATTTCAAACCATTGAATTTTAAGAGAAATAATGAAGTATCGAATTGGTTAACCAAAAATGATCAAATTGGCCCCCAACGCTGGGACTTGTTGCAGTCCTCCGAAAACGTGAGGACATACATACATACATACATACATACATATATACATATGTATGTACATACGTAACTAACTAAAAATGGGTCACGTTTTGGGTCACCTTCCTGCAAATCCAATTTTTGTAAATTTGAAAACCTTTTTTTCCCGTGTATGAGCCTTGTATGATTAGTATTTGCCTCTAATTATGTTTCTCATTTTCCTTAATTTGCCGCTTTCCTCGTCTTTCGTAAATTCCTAACAGGTTTTGCGCAAAACGCATTTCCAACTTTGTTGCAGTACGTGTCGTGTTAACAAAAACAATAACAAAACAACAACCATTTCAGATGAGCAAGAAAATGCCGGAAGTTCAGTGAAGACAACAAAAGTTGTTTTACTTTGCGTATTTTCCCCTGCTTTTGTCAATTTTGATTTCCATTTCGTTATTGCAAAAGTATGTACATAAGAAGCAACAAATCGTAAGGCTGAGTTGAATTTCGAACAAATTCCACGAGTAATTGCGTTTAAACATAAACAAATTTAATTTTTCTCGCATTGAGCGTGTGTTTTTGTTTTCGATCTTACGTCTGGGATTTCTCAAGATCAGCTTGGTTAGGTTTGGAGGTTGGAAAAAACTATGAAAAAAAAGAAGGGGAACTGACAAAAATATCTTGATAATTTCAAAGGCAAACACAATCGCATAACCCGAAATCTTCGTTATGGGAAAGTAATTTCTTTTTTTTTTGGTTTCAGTTTCGGTTTCTCCCTAAATGGTTTTGTAACATGTGTTTTATTTTTGTGATACTTTTATCTTAATATTACCTCTATATTTTTTATACGTTAAAATGATCTTATCCAGCAAAAAGTAATACAAACTAATATTATAATTGGAACATATAGTACATACGTATTTATATTTGTTCATCATTACGTTCCCATAATTTCCTATAGCACCATTATCCATTGTTTTCATTTCCTTATAGAGCACATGCTTTACTTATCTACCATTTTGACACCTTTATTTTTTTTGCAATTGGGGTCAAAACCTGTTGGCACACACGCTTTTAAAATGGGTTAAATACAATTTCAATAAAAGCCAATAACAAAACTAATAACATTAAGCAGACGAGAAAAAAAAAACATAAAACTATGGCAACAACAAAAAGCCAACCGCTAAATTACAGCAACAGCAACAGCAACATTGCCGATGAGAAGTGGAGAAGAAGGGAGGCCGAAGAAGAAGAAGAGCGATTATCTTGAAATGAGACCATGGCACAAACACACGTGCCCCTCACACGCACTCACACAGGCACACAAAGTTAAACGGCCGCGCAACAATAACAACGACGTCGGCGTCGACGTCGCTGCCCGCAAGTCAATGCGCTCGCTCTTCAAAGAGTGTCAAAGACGAGCTAAAGAGAGTCACAAGAGAGCATCGGCAACGACGAGGTCAAACACACAAACAAAATAAAACAAAACCAACAAACATTTTTTTTTGTGGTTTTTGTCTTTAGCTTCCCATTTGATTATTACTTTTTGTTTGTTAATTTTGCTGGCCAAGAAGTAAAAAATAATAAATAAGCGAAAAAAAAGAGAGCGCAGCGCCCTTCACTCGGAATACAAATATATTCAACTCAAAGCCTAACCCAACAGCAAAGGTCAAAATAATAGCTACACAATACGGGAATCCATTAATTAGCGACGAAAGTGGCAAATGTTCAAAGCCAGATTTGGATTCTGGATATACATACGTATACCCCTAAAAAATTGCTTTCTTTTTGTTATATTTAATAATAAAAAAACATACTTAGAGTTCATACCAACTCTATCCATATGGGTTGTATAATGTACTACGTTGCTGGAGACATAGGATATCTGGAATCCTTTCCACGGGTACCGATAGAATATCTTCTTTTTATGCAGTATCTAATCAAGGTGACAGACATATTGAGATCCCAATGCCACCTAATTGCCAGGCGCCTCCTAATATTTTGACCGCACTTGTGTGCATCCGTGTGAGCCCGACAGTTTGCGATTGTGTCGGTGTGTGTGTTTGTGCAATTATACTGGTTTGCTGTGCATGGCCGACAATCAAATGTTGCTTGAGTTTGGCGTCGTTTCTCTGTCTTTGCTTTTTTGTCTTTGCTGCCTTTTTGTCTTTGCTGACTTTTTGTGTTTGCTGTCTATGCTTTTGTTTGTTTGGCTTTGAATTGTATGTTTTTTCCTCCGGAGAAGGAGAAGTGCAATGAATATGTTCTCTCTTGCTCCCTCTCTCTCTTTGTCATTCCCTCTCGCTCCCTCTTAGCCCCCGGGTCCCCTTTACAAAACTGAAGTTGTACAACTTAAATGGATTCTGCACGCTCGTTTCTCCGTTCGCTTTGTTTTGGAAATTTTTGTATTTGGGATTGAGTTACTCCTCCTCCTAATCCATAACACTAAGAAATGGCCAGTTGGGGTTTAAAACTGCCCCAGCCCACCCCGTAACAACCTTTAAAAAAAGGAGATGTAATAAAATAAAGGCACTAGGCACTGCAATCAAACAGGGAAGGGGGGTGAAGTACTCTTCCAGGGAGTTGAGGGGTATAACAACACACACACCAAAAAAAATTGATCGAAAATAAAAGAAATTTCTACGGCTTCGTAATTGCCACATTTACTTTAGTATTTACAAAGCTTTTAAAGATGTTTTTGATAATTTGGAATATTTGAAAACTACTGTCTACTAAAATGTAGTATATTTATACAGATTGAAATGTTTTAAAGCAAACCCACGCTTACATGTGTACATAGGTACCTTATGTATGTATCTACATACATAGGTACATTACCCTCCTAGCGTTTGCACTGAGTGTTGATGGTAAATTCGTCACCAGAGACCTTTATTAATATAGATAAAACAAATAGCCAAGCCATGACTGATTGGTAGACTTAATTAGCAAATAAAACAGTAAATGCCTCGATTAATAGACTAAATCCACGGATACATTTGCCGGAGGAATTAGTCTTCGGCTCAATGACATTTAATGTGGAAGGGTCAGTGAAATGATGATATTAGCCAATAAAATTTCAACTATAAGTAGATATAACCCTTTAAGTTGTACTGATGGGTACAAGAGTCTATGATGGATTCCAAGATTCCGCTGACACATTCTTTTCTATAAGGGACAATGTGCAAGTGGATAGGTCGGTGGGGTGAGGGTGAGTCCATAAACTTTTGAGACCCATTTGTAACCAGTTTGCAGACACACATTTTCGAGATTTTTGCCAACTGGGCTTGGCCATAAGGCCCAGTAAAATGGTGAACTAGCCCACAGTTATCGGCCATAGCGTCTCATAATTAATAATCAACGTTTTCTGTATCTCTACGCGGTGTCTCGTTCTCGCCGTCTCTTTCTCCCCAGCTCTGGCCATCTCCATCTCCCTCCCACCCCTTTGACTGTCTATGTATGTGTGCTTGTGTGTATCCGTGTTTGGCAACCACGACGAGAGGCAATAAAATAAAGGCACTAGGCGCTGCAAACAAAACAGGGGCAGGGGTGTCCTGCTTTTCCGGGAGCTGGGGGGGTTTTACCACACACAAAAAAAAGGATTCTGTGCTTAAATTGATGGCAATTGAAAGAAAAATCTTCAACCCTCAACATTAGGTAGGTACTCGATATCTGTGTTCATTTTAAATTAAAAAAAGAATTCATTGGACATCAGAATAAATAGTTGGGAATTATAAATTCATTATGCTTGCGTGTCAAAAAATTCTACAATGAACACTGTGTTCAGAATGCTATATTCAAAAACGCCTCAACAAAATACAAGCAGTAAAACCATCCTTATTGGCCAATTTCACTAAGTTCTTTTATGTGTAGCAGAGAATGCGTTTTCGTGTGTCGGTTTGTTGCTTTGGCAGGGTTGTCACTGGCTATGTCTCAAAAGCGGGCAGCAATTAAGCAGGGATTATGCCGAAAGAGGGTTTCCTCTTCTCGGGGGGTTGTTGTTTAGGAAGTGGCAAAATCGTTTAATAGCGATATGGTCGAATTTTAGGTTTGTAAGTCAACGAGACCTCGTTGCGTTTCAATTCCCTTGAATGCCTTCGGAAGTTAGTTTAAATATATGTAAATCATTAGGTAACACTATCATAAAGATGGGAATGCAAAAGACAAAAGCGACGTTGTATTCTTTTTGTTTGGGGTCACCAAATACAATTCTGAGTCATGGATGGAAAATTCATTTAACTGAGTACAATCATCTAGCAATATTATAAGGATAAACCATTATAATGTTTCGGGTAGTCTGAAAGGGATAACATTATCACAAACCATAAGTGAAATCTATTTGCACGAATAAAGCTTTGAGTAGTTGAATGAACTAAGTATGAGTCATACTTTTTATCAAATAAAAAACGTACTTTTGGGATTCCTGATTCAAAACATTTTTGCGGAAGTGGATAAAAGCAAGTGCAATCATATTTTTAATCCAATCAAACAAAAGATTACTGTAAAAGATAGGTCTGGTTTTAATTTTCGGGGAATTCATACAACTACTTGATTCTAAGAATTATATTTGATTGCTAAGGGCTCGCTATAAAACCGTTTAAGAAGTACATTTAATAGGTACGCTTTATAAGGTTAAGGATTGTCCATTCTGAAAAAGGAAGGATCGCCAGGATTCTGTTGGCATTGACCTCTCAGCCTGCTGTTGCTGTTCTCCTTCTCTTTCATTTTCGTTCCCTCCGTTCTACTGTTTGTATCTTACATGTGCAGCTGTTCGACTCATCAAGTCAATCACAATCACAGGTAGGCTTACAAAGATACAGTGGCGGTATATAAAATAGCTCTGAAATATTTTGTATCTTCACTTTATAGCTATGGAGAAATGCAAATTATTAAATTTCGGAACGACAAATTGAATAATTGTAATATGCAAATCTGTTTGTAGATTTTAGATATTTTCCGAATTATATAGAAAATGATATTATTTTGGCCGCCGGTGTAGACACGCGCACACGCACACCCAATTGTCAGCTGTTATCAGTTCAAGAACAAAAACACAACATGACAAAGCGGGGGGCACAAAAACACGAGCAAAGAGATAAAAGAGAAGAAAGAAAAGGGGAGGCCGACAAGAACAACTGTTACTTGTCATGATCGTGGGTCCCCCAATTCTGCCTGTCTCGCTTACTCGGAAGTGTGATCCCCTTGAAGCAAAATCAAAAAGAGAACAGCTGAAGAGAGCCTTCGCGAAAGAGTTTTCTCTTCAGCTTGAAGATTTTTCTCTTCGTCTGTGAGATTTGTGTGTGTTCGACGTCATCATAAATTTGGTATGCCCATCAGCTGTTCAAAACTCATACAGCTGCTGTTACAAAAAAAATATGTCACTGTGGGGGTTGCTTCACTCTCCCTCTCTTTCGCTCTCTCTCAAAAAGCAATTAAAGTGAAAAACGCTTTTTGATTCCAATCGCTTTTGATGAAATCATTTTCTCTGTATGTGATTTGTTAATTGAAAATCAAAAAAAATGTTTAGCTCGGCAGCTTCTATATCGTCTGGCCTCTTTTTCCCATGAAATCTGAAAATTGGAAACATAATTCTTTGGCAATTACTGGGGTTTTCTATTTTCTCGTGATATTTGTACTCTTCAAGGAAATACAACTCAAGATTTTAAAAGTCAATACGTTCTTTAAAAAACCTTAAAAATCCAAACTGAACCAAGTATTTACATAAATTTACTTTTGGATTTTTCAAGTGCCATAAGGCGTTATACAACAAGCGAACTTTTGTAATTCGAACAACCACAGAAATATCCACTTGTGAATTATGAGTTATGCAGACTTTATTTTACACAATCAACATTTTTGTTAGGAAACTTGTGCTGATTTAAAAAACACATATTCGATTTCTGGTTTTGATGTTTAGTAATTTTTTCATCCGTTTAAATCTTTGGTTGTCATTTTTGGTCATTAAATTTGTATTATATAACCCTTTCGAGTTTTTGAAAAAAGAAAACCCGAAAAGTGGACTAAAAATAGAGCTTCTAAGCCCATAAATATTCTTTCCAAATTTTAGAAAAATGGCTTTGCAGAAAAGTGCCAAAAAATGGCACTTTTTGGTCCATAACTTTTCTTACAGACATATAATTTAAAAGTGGCATACTTTAAAATGATTGTGGCCCAATTCTCTAAAATTTTTTATTTTCGATTTTTCATAATTTTCATAAATGGGATTGCAGAAAAGTTACCTAAAACCTGTACTTCTAAACCCATCTAAAAATCTGCGTTTTTACCTTAGTTTTTATTTTTGGGTCGATTTTTCGTACACGGTGCCACAAATGTCTTTGCAGAAAAGTGTAGTAAGAAGTAAATTGTAGAGCTTGTTTTTCAATTAAGAATCCTTAATGATGGCCTCCACTTACCTCCCGGAGATTCCTTATTATCTTTTGGGGAGGCCTTGACCAGGAACTAATGCCGTCGCAACTTGCGCCCAGTGGAGTATGTGTTGATTCTTTGCACTCGTGGCATCCTCCAGCCAAAGCGAGGCGCAGCATATCCACCACCCATCCAAATCACCTCCGCCCACAAAACGAAGTGCCCATCCCCGCCAGACACCCCGTCCCAGAAAAGTTCACCACGCGGCGTGGACAAATCCACTTGGTCGGCAAACAAACCCTCTCTTTCGATACCCTGCACTCGGGAGAGTAAAAGGGTGTGCAGTGTTTGCGAAAAGGTATGAAACAGGAAGACGTTTTGATCCTGTAAAAGTTATATCCGTGATAAGCATTGGGAGTCGAGTATATGGATTTTTGTAATTTTTTTTTGATTTGGATTTTTATCAATAAATTTCAATAATAATAAAAAAACTTTTTTAACATAATTAATTAAAAAATATTCAAAATTGTATAGTTTTCATGAGGAAAAGATGATAAGTTATGAAACTTACATTATAACAGGACTGAAAGTACTGGGTATCTCCAAGTCGGCACCACTCGCCTTTATCTTTTCTGTTTCGAATGCAACCGACCCCCGCTGAGCAAAACTGAAGAATTGGAGAGCGAGAAAAAAATAAGAGGGGATATAGCGATGCGCCGTTCAATACTCCCATTGTCGTTTGGTTGATGGATTTTAATGCAGCAGCCCGCAAAATCGTTTACGGGGCTTTTCCCCACCATTACACCCCGCATTCCTCACCACCCCTTCTGGTTGCCCGGCAATCAGGGGCTTAATTAGTTTAAGTGCGTCCCATTGTACGGGTACTACACTATATATATGTATGTATGTATGTATGTACCGTGATGTACTATCCTTACTACCGTTCTCCGGATTGCTTGAAAGCATTTTAATTGATCTAATAGAAGCCTGTAACCAATATGTTTGCAGCAACTTTTTGCAACACAATGCTGCCAAATTGAGTTTGGCTCAATAAGTGTTGCATTTTCACTTCTGCAAGCGTATAGGTATTATTATTATCCTTTAATAATTGGATTAAAACTGAC
Organism: Drosophila rhopaloa; assembly: GCF_018152115.1. Taxonomy (NCBI): domain Eukaryota; kingdom Metazoa; phylum Arthropoda; class Insecta; order Diptera; family Drosophilidae; genus Drosophila; species Drosophila rhopaloa. The sequence continues at coordinate 25,094,070 of NW_025335123.1, read as the reverse complement.
ACAAAGCGCCAGTAATAGTGTGTGATTTATTTATTTAAAAATATGTAGCTTTACATATGAGTCCTTGATCATGTTAAAGAATTTGATTCTCATTGTGGTGATATGTGTGTTTAATTTCAGTGTGCGAAAGGTTAATAATTTTAAAAGATATTTGGTGGTGAAGAAGGTGACAAAAATCGTGTGTAATTAATTTCCACCCCATGTGCCCCCCGCAGATTATTTGTACTAAAATACTGGTTAACGGCTTAATCATTACGGCTGAAAGCGTTTTTGCAGGGGTGGAAATTTGTTAAGTAATAACAATAATGAATAATTAAGTCAACCTGAATAATTATGTTATTTTGGCAGGGCGTCCAGGTGTTCAAGTACAGAACAATCTGTACTCCCAATGTTTTCTTTTATGACTTCTTGGTTAGTGGTGTGGATTATAATGACCAGGATTTTAGTGTAATCATTAAGATTTTTAGTCAATAAGGGTACAATGCCTGGGGAACATTCGGTGGGAAAGAAATTAAATGAAATGCGAAATATTTTGAAAGATGTATATCAAGCAGGGGGTGATTCTTTGTACAAATTTAGATTAATTTGTGGGGGTGGTTGACATAAGTGTAAAATAAACTTTGGACACGTGGCCAAACTCGGAAGTCACTCGGCAAATTGTATTTGTCTTGGGGTCTTATATATGGTAATCTCCAGAGATCCAGGTGTTCAAATACCGAGCAGCTTCTTTCCGCAATACGTAATGCTCAATGTTCTTTCTACGACTTCTTGTATATTTTTTTTTTTAGGGCGACGACGACGACAACGACGACGATGATGATTACGATTATGATGAGGTTTCGGTGGCTGTTGTTTGTGACTGCATGAGGACTAGGACTCTCTCATGTTTTCCCACCCTCCTTTTTCCCGGATTTTCCCATTTTGACTGACAGGCGGTGGCGGTGGACGTCAGCGTTTCTGTTGACGTCTCCCGTCGCGTCGTTTCCATTACCTTCGAGGGGCATTGTCGTCAGAAGACTCGCACATATACCCCGTATACAACATATACATACGTGTGTCGAAAAGTAGAAAAGTGGAGGAAAAACAGGAAAACTCCCTTTGGCCAGGCGATGAGATGAGTTGAGTTGAGATGAAGTTGAGTCGAGTCGAGTCGAGTTGAGTCGAGATGCTAGATGCTGAATATGGGAATATGGGTTAGGCGGCAAATTGATTCGATTAGACGTCCATTTGTGTCATCGATAAACGATTCTGAATCGATCCCGGAAATGCGATTAGGATATGGATAAGTGGGTGCAAGGGAATGCAGTGAAATGTGCACGATTGAGTTCAATTAAACAGATGATTCAGCAAATAGTTTATTAACAAATGATTCAATATATTTCTCTCTGCTAACTAAACAATCCTGATCTCTTGAGACCTTAAATTATGGTGTCTTTACGGATTATGTCATGCTTAACATCATCCTTTTCCAATGCCCGACATGTAAAACCTTAATTTTTTCATTATACTGGCCAAATAACCAATTTTAAAGCCCACTTCTGAGCCCTTTGCCATTGTTTTGAAGTCTCTAGAGGTCTTTGGAACACCCTTGAACATTTGCCACATAAAACAGCATGCTTTCAACGAATCCTTTTGAAGCTGTAATGCTGTAATGCAAACCGGTTCAGCTTCAGTGGTTGCTATTTTGTGGAACCAGAGTATAATGTATTATTGATGGCTACTTACGTGTTTGTAACATATCAATATTCGACTTGGGTTGAAGGATTGCAAATAGTTCGATGAACTTGCCAAAGACTATTCAGAATATATATAATATGCTAACGATGGGTTTACCTCTAAAAAGGTTATATAGTTCCCTATGAGGTCTAGATTCCCTAAAACCTTAATTGTATTCGGTCTAACCACCTATTTATTCAAAAAATGTGGTTTTTTCCAGTAACTTCCTTTTGTGAATGGGTTCAAAGGTATTGGAGGTTGATTAATTCCCCGGGATTTTGGGGACGCGCGTATGCAAATTCTTGATCTAGATTCTAAATGCATGTGTCACTGTTTGTAGACCCAAATTGAATCCGACAAATCCATATTAAATGTGTATTTATTCCACGGGACCTTCCTGCAGTTCTCGCCTCATTTCTTTTCTCGTTCCGTTCGCTTCAGTTGGCTTTTCCTCCGTTTTTGTTTTTTTCTTTTTTTTTTTTTGCCCTGGGGGGTCGTCTTCCATTGTTGCTGTTGGGTTCGAGTGGCTCGATTTGTTTTCGAATTGAAATGGTAAAAAGATTGATGTAATTATTGCCACCCTTAAATGATGATGGAAGCGACAAATTCGATAAGTTCTCCCCGCATTCCACATTCTGTGGCATTTTGTTGTACTTTCGTGTGTTTGTTCTACAAGAATTATGTAGGTTTCCCCCGCGTTCTTTATTATTCCGCTCTCCACACTTCACTTTTGTATCGGTCGGTTATCCACAACTACACTGGAATAAACACAGAGCTTTTAATGAGCAATTTAGAATTGTTTGAAATAATACCAAAGTTGGAGTCACCATTTATCATCACTGACTAACTTTTGCCTTGTGGATTAAGAACTAATTTTCATACCGAAAACCAATAAAAATCATGTATAATTTTTTCCTGTGTAACCCCCCTTCCCCCTTTTCGCTCTGCGTGTACACAATTCGAGTTTATTTCCATTTGTGTCCCCCTCGTTCCTCTTTCTTCCCTTTTCGCTGCTGTTGCTCGCCTTTTTATCTTTTCTAAAACGAGTTCTTTAAACCTAGAACAAAATTCAAGACACGTCAAATTGATTTTCATCTATTTTATTTACAAAAAAAGTGGAAAACAGCCGAAAAGGAGAAAAGTGAAGCAAATTTCTCCCAAAGCAGCGGGTGAAATGTCAGGCAGTCTGTCTTTGTACTTGTATTTTCCATACCATCCCGAATTTCCATCCCTCCCATATGTTTTATGTTTCGTGCCTAGTTTGCATAACTCGCAAGCAAAAAAAAGGAGCACCCCCCCCCACATATTTTTTGAAATCAATCAGCGCGATAAAATGCAAGGACAAGGAAAACAGCGAGAGGTTATATCTTGTTATCTTTGTGAAAACTAAAAGATTATTGGGATTAGCCTTGTCGCACATGTGAGCTCTTCTCCTGCGGGATGTGTCTGTATCATTTCCATTCCGTTTTTGTTTTTTTTGGTGGCTCCTGTCCCTGAAGCTCCTTCTACTTTCATTCTGCTGGTGTTCTCGTTAAACGTTATCTCCTTTGGGCTGACGTACAGTCGAAACTGCTTATGAAGGACTTTAGAAAATGTTGATCAACCCCTTCAGGGTTAAAAAAATACATTTTCTATATAGTGATCTAAAGATCTAATGATTTAGTTCTTATAGCAAAAGTTTAAAAGAAAACTTATTTGGACTGATGTACAGTCAAGATTGCTTATAAAGCGTTACTTTTATAAGCAAAAAAAATTTATTGATTTTTAGTAGAAATACTATCAGTTTAGATCCTTTTCCAATTTTATACCTAAGCCACAATAAATCTAAGGTACTTAAGATTTTCGGATTTCTTTGGACCATAAGTTTATATAAAAAAGCTCTTAATTTTGAATCCTTTATGGCAGTCTTTACTGTACTTCATTTGCTCTCGGTACACCCGTTACTGTTGTTGGTTTTATAGCTATTCCTCGGCTTCTTGTTGCGCTTCTTGATGTTGCCTTTTTTTTTTTTTTTTTTTTTGTTTTTTACTGCCTTGAGTGCGAACGAAAGATTTTGGTGGCAACTCCCATGGCAACTTGTTGTTGGCCTTTGTCTGCAAACAGTACACATACACTACACCTCCTTCTATGTGTATGTGTGTGTGTGTGTGTGTATCTGTGTGAGTGTGCGGCATATGTGTGTATCCATTGCGAGGTTGGTGTTTTTGTTCTCATCTTTCAGCTGTTCAAAGATTGTTAAATATCAAAGGCGAACCTCAACGGGGAACTCTGTTTTCCTTGTTTCCTATTGAAGATAAAGCTGAATTTGTTTACTTATCCGTCTGGCGGTTGGAGGAACACATCCACATCTCTCGAGGATGAGGATGAGGATGTCGATGTGGACTTGGTATTTGGAATTTGGCATTTGGCGGGGGTGTTTGGTTGCTCACTCTTTCGCTTTTGCTGGTGGGGCGAAAAAACAAGGGAGGGGGGTGGTTGGTTAAACAGTTGGGGTTGCAAGGTTACAATGGCTGGAGTCCTCTAATTATTTTCTTTGGGCGTTGCTATTCCCCGTAGGGATATTTTTGGTCATTTTGTGGATCCTTTGGAGCAACTTGAATCGAGCAGTCTTAACTCTTAACAAAAGCTGGTGTTTCTCTAATTCTTTATTTCCCTGATTAATTTTTAAACTTTTAATGAAAGGAAGAACGAAATGAGTCAAATAGTTTCCCCACAAAATGAGTGAGGAACTGGAAATGCGACACTACCGACTGAAGGATGTGAAAAATGGAGCTTTATTGCTTTTCATTCCCACGTTCCACCAGTTTCACCATATGGCTGACCATGCTGTTTATTTGGTCCCTTCAGGCTCAGATTCCTCTTGCCTTTTTTTTATCGTCATAAAGGCATCATCATTCAACCGGTGAAACCTCAACTTTTCCCCGGGGTCCTGAAAAAGACCGCCTTATCAGCGACACGCCCACATGTGGCAAGCACATTTCAATTGCGCTTGGAAAAGATATGGTTGAAATGTAATTAATTCCTGAACGGGATTTCCTACCCTAATCAAAGGATCCTGCCAGTGCGATTTTGTTGTATCTGTGCTGGCTATTTTTACACTCAAGAAAGTGTGTGTGTTGTGTGTAGAAGGAGGAACAAAGCACTGGAAGAGAAAACTGTGTTGGAATGGAAAAAAGGCAGGTGCAATCATCTTAGGACTCCCTCTTTTCAGCCTTCATATCCAAGGTTATTTTTCTCTCCTCAAAACAACAATTTTTTTTCTGTTTCGCACTTCCCCTAACTCAAATCTCAAGTAACTTAAACATAATTGAGTGGCATTAGAGTTTAGCGACCAAACTTCACACAATTTCATCCCCATAATATAAACTTTGAACTTTTCTGCCTGGAATTTCTGTATAACTTTCGGGATTTCCCTTTTAGAGGAAGAGAACTTGCCGAAGGTTAATATTTAATAGAAATTAATTGGTTTCAAATTAAACTAACCACCTGAAGCTTTTAAAAACAAATGTTTATCCCATGACAGTAGGAGATGGGCGGGCTACCTAGAGAAGTACTTAAAAAGTCAACTTAAAGAGCTTATTGTGTTACAGATTATAAATAAATCCAAAATCTTTTTTAATCTGAACCTTAAAATTGTTGTATTATTTTTCAATGAATTTCAGAAGTTCATTGGTATTTCAATCTGCTCAGATCAAGCATTTAATGTTAGCTTATTCCTTTTTTAATGCACATATACATTTAGAAGAAGTGGCAGATGTTTCATTCTTTTTCAATGAATTTCAGAAGTTCATTGGTATTTAAAAATGAACTTCTAACTAACTATCTGCTCAGATCAGGCGTTTAATGTTTGCTTATTCCTTTTTTAACGCACATATTCATTTAGAAGAAGTGGCAGATGGTTCATCGCATTACAGAAGTTCACTGGTATTTAGTAATGAACCTTAAATAGCACGCCAAAAGGACGCTGAACGCATAGCCCACACATAAATCGAATTGCTATAGGGTCGAGAGGGTGGGGGGGTGGTTGGTTGAAGCGATATACAATCGAGAGGTGGAGTTGGGGAGGATTACGAGTACACAGGGCGCCCCTATGCGAACAGACGGATGAAGGGTCGGTCGGTCGGTCGGTGGAGGGAGGAGGGGCGTCCAAACAGACGTTGCAGGTTTCGTTTCCAAGTTTCTGCAGGAAGAGAGATACAAACAAAGCCGGTCAGCCGGCACACAGATACAGACCCACACAGCGAAGAGTTTTTGCTGCTCTTTCCGTCGCTTTAAAGAGTACAAACTCTCGGGGAAAATGAGAAGCGAAAAAGGCAAAAAAAAAGGCTAAATAAAGAAAACTTTCCACAAGAGTGAAAAGCGAAAATCCCAACTCTACGCACTTTTTACCCTCCCCGACGAGGGATTTTCGAAGATGTTGACCCTCTGCGGGTACTGAACTTGCCCCAAAACCACCGACTTCTTATCCCATAAACCAAAAACGAGGGGCCAACGATCTGATTTGCCGGAATGCCCTCGATGTGTTGCCAAACTCAAGGGGGTAAGTGACCTGATTTGGGGACATTTTAATGCTTTTTGTTTTGGCAGGTAATAAATATATCCCCACTGGAATTAAGAGTCAAATGAGAAAAAGGATTAACTAACACAGATACGGGGCAAGGAAATCGATTGAAACTAACTCATATTCGAATTACATTTAACCCACGAATTTAAATAAATAATGGGGTTCCAATTCATAAACAATATGAAATATTTAAATATGATGTTCTAACTTGGCTATAATCGATTAAGTGTGTTTGAAAAAAAACAGTCAAAACGCATGATTTTTGCCTTCATTAAAATAATAGATAACTTATTCATACATAAAATCCTCCTTGATTTAAAGTCACCGATATAAAACCAATTAGGTTGAAGCATTTATTTAATTTGAAACATGATAATTGAATCAACTGTATGTTACTTTTTAAGTACCAATCAAAACCAATCATTGCCACCCCTTAAACTTTGTTTGCAACCCCTTAAAATCGGTGGCTTTTTAGGTGTTTGACAACTCGTGGGATAATTTATTTACAGCTAAGCGAGAAGTAACATTCTTATGTCAGGACTTAATAACACTTAGGTCAAGTGGATTCATCTAACAAGGCGGAATCGCCAATCTTTAGATCTGCGTCCTCGAAGCAGCCCATATCCGCTTTATAAAGGATGCGATTTATCTGGAACTGGACCGTGTTTTTAGTGCGGGCGGAGTATTTGCTCAGCTTGTTGCCCAGGTATTGAAGGTAGAAGTCATCGTCACCGGCGATAGGACAAACCGAAGAAGTCCGAGCAGGGATCACAGCACGAGCAGGAGCATTTGTTTGGGTTGAGGTTGTACTGGAGGCCAAACTGGTGGTCACCGCCTTCAAGGAAATCGAAGGCTTAGCCATGGATGGGCTAATCGTTTCCAGATCGCCATCACCAGAGTCATTCGATTGATACTCCTCGTCGGGCAGCTCCAATTTGAAGACACCATCGAATTGATTGCCAGAAACATTGTCCTCGTTATCTCCGTCAACCGCCTCTTCATCATCCATAATGTCGGTGGTTTCGATGGCACTATTGGTCGGTAAACGAGAGGCATCCTGAAAAAAATTAAAAGAAGTTCAGATTTGGTTTGTTTGATCCTTATAACTTTATTTGGGATTCTTGTACGTCTTCTAATGGTTATCATTTATAAGATCTTATACTTATTTATATAATATCATCCAGAGAAGTTAGGAACTGTTAAGAACTCTTAAGCATAATAATACCTGATTCATAAAATCATACAAATAAGAAGAATAAAACGATTGATATTATTAAATTGCTTTATAGAATGGAATACCAATTTTCAATGTGATTCTTGTACGTCTTCTAATGGTTATCTTATAAATTTCTTTATACTTATTTAAAGTCCTAATGTATCTAACGTACTTATAATATAATATAATTTAGAGAAGTTAAGAACTGTTAAGAACTCTCAAGCATAATAATACCTGATTCATAAAATCATACAAATAAGAAGAATGAAACGATTGATATTATTTAAATGCTTTATAGAATGGAATACCAATTTGTGTTTGTACCTTATTAAGACGTATTTTTTTGTGTTCCGGTGGGAAAAGATCTCGTAGTTCCAAAAGGGGGGTCGCAAGCTGTCTGTCTGATGGGACGTTATCGCCCTTGTTTGCCTGCTGTTGGCAGAGGAGCGTCCGGATGGCCCGTTTCTGGGCGACCACGACCTCGTAGACGTCCTCATGTTTGCGTTTTAGGTGCCGCATCAGGTTCTCGGAGTGACGACCGGCCATGTCGAAGTGGCACTCCCTGCAGGTGCTCTTCCGCGTCTGTTCGCTGTAGATGAAGTGCTTGGACACGGGGTTCGGGAACTTTTTCGACATTGCTCCGACTTGAGGATTACGGTTTGAGAAGTTCTAATTTCACTTTCGGTTTCTGCGATGCGCTGCGCCGTATCTGAGTTACGTTCGTTTACTAAATCGAATTTGCGTGCTCGGACCGCAAAAATGAATATAAAAACCGTTCTATGAACCGGAGGGAAGGAGAGCGGTTCAGAGAGGAGCGGTTCGGAGAGCGGAACACGAGCACAGAAACCACCACAAAAAGCGGTTTCACAGACTCACATATACGGGCGTTTTGAACCGGTTTGAAACGGTTTCGGTCTGCTTTTCGGTTTCGGTTTTTGCCGGCGGCACAGTTGCTATTGTTATTTTTGTTGCGTTTCGGCTGTGGTTCAACATCTGAGGGTCATTCGTTGTTATTATGTATGTTTATGCGGGGGAATATCGTGATTAATGTAGCCAAGTTCGAATTGCGTCATCATTGCCCATCCCAAACTATAGGACCCTAAATTATAAATATACTTGTATGGTGTACACTCTATCTTTTAAGATCCAAAGGACTCCCAGAACTTTTTAAGACTCGGTAAATATGGAACTTATTGTTAATTAGCTATTACAATATAAAGGAATTATAAAAGAAATCTCAATGTTTGCGATATGAAGGTGCGCATAAACCCAGTTGGATTGCTTTGGATATGGAAACAATCCACAACGATTGTATGTAAATGCAGCTGATTGCGCACAATCCACTATAATTGGAATAAACGTTGCTCTAAATTAGTTTAATTTAATTAGGGTATTTCGTGTGTAGGCAATAGGGTTCATTTGGATAGAATGAAATGTAATATCCAAAGTATTGGCTCCCTTATTTCTAGTTTTAGCCTCCATTTTCGGTTTCGTTTTCGTTTCGATTAGTGACGTTTCTGTTAGTGCTAATAAACCGTGAAATATATACACTACTTACCGGATTGTTGGGTATAAGCTTGTCCTCGGCGATGACCCAACGATTGGGCGCCAGTTGGACGATGACGTGTGGGTGGTAAATACTGTAGTGGCGCCTCACATTTCCCGGCCGATGGGTTAACACCTTCTCGCAGAGTTTGCAGCGGCATCTCTTTCCGTCGGCCAGAACCTCACACAACTGGCCGGTGACGACCCATTTTAGTATCTGCAAGTGGGGAATAATCCGGTTATTCGGTGTTATAACTAAAACTTTTAAAACTTGAAACGCTTATAGGTCAAGGCTGTAAATGACATCCAAAGATCGGGGTCACCACTCATAATCGTTCACAAAACTAACAGATAGGTAAGCTAAAAACATAGGTAGATCAATTCCTGGGATGACAAGTGTCGGTCTGAATAATGAATAATAAGTAGTACCACATTTATATATTTAAAATAAATATTTTCTGTACTCATCGCCACTCTGGGGTTAATAAGTGGCATGTGTGAAAAGGCAAACGATGAAAACGGGGCAGCAAACAAAACGGAAAAAAAATACAAACAGAAAGAAACTGAAAAACACATGCAAAAAGTAATTTTCAACTGCATCGGGATGTGAGAGAGTGAAAGAGAGGGGTATAGGGCGATGGAAAGAGAGGGGTGCAGAGTGGGTGAAAGAGAGGGGGCTAGTGCGTGTTCGAGGAGCACAGCTAAATGTTTCGCAGCTGCCGGAGATGCAATATTTTACCCTTATTATTTGCGCTTTGAGTGGCGGTCTGGTAGTTATTACTGCTGTTTTAGCTACAGTCAAGCCTCCGTCAAAAGTAGTTACTCTAGCTCTACTCGGAATCGAAAGCCGTTCACAGTTTCACAACAAGTTACTTCACAAAACTGTTTTTAAAGAACATTCAAAATGCCATAAATTTGAAACTCCAAATTTTGAGTTGTAGAAGTAGGCATGCACATGCCAATAGTCAAGTTGTCTTCCAAAATTAGTTTTTATACCCTTGCAGAGGGTATTATAATTTCAGTCAAAAGTTTGCAACGCAGTGAAGGAGACATTTCCGACCCTATAAAGTATATATATTCTTGATCAGCATCACCAGGAGAGTCGATTTAGCCATGTCCGTCTGTCCGTCCGTCTGTCCGTCTGTCCGTTTCTACGCAAACTAGTCCCTCAGTCTTAAAGCTATCTGCTTGAAACTTTCCCAAAAGTTGTCTTTCTATTGCAGGTAGTATATAAGTCGGAACGAGCCGGATCGGGCCACTATATCGTATAGCTGTCATATAACTGAACGATCGGAAATGCCATAACTTTGGTGTTTTTAAAGTTAAGAAGTTGTGATTTTCTATGGGTTTTATTTTTGGTCAATCAGTCTGACCTACTAAATTTCATAAGGATCGGGCGACTATATCCTATAGCCGCCATATAACTGATTGATCGGAAATGCCATAACTTTGGTGTTTGTAAAGTTAGAAAGTTGGGATTATCTATGGGTTTAATTTTTCGCCAATCAATCCGACCCACCAAATTTCATAAGGATCGGCCGACTATATCTTATAGCTGCCATATAACTGAACGATTGGAAATGCCATAACTTTGGTGTTTTTAAAGTTGGGAAGTTGGGATTTTTTATGAGTATTAAGAATGCATCATATAAATAATTTTGGAGAATATAATTTACAGAATATTCTGCAAGGGTATATCAACTTCGGCTCCGCCCGAAGTTTGCTTTCCTTTCTTGTTGTTAATTGATTTTAGTTTACAGAATTCATCTGTAAGTAACCAGAGATCTTTTTTTGCCGTCAAAAATTGTCATTTTGAAAAGGCCTAATGTTGTATTTGACATATGTATGTGCATACAAATGGAAAAGGAAATGGAAATTTGGTCAAGAGTTGATAAAGAGTCTTGGATTATAGTTGGAGAAGTTAAACTGAAAACATATTATCAATATTGGTCATTATTAATGTATAACCTTAAATCGTCTTAGTGAATTCGAAATGTATTTACTCACTGTGGAAAATAGAGAATAGGCTAATGAAGAGAGTATATCTTTATACCCGTTACTCGTAGAGTAAAAGGGTATATTGTATTCGTGCAAAAGTATGTAACAGCTAGAAGGAAGCGTTTCCGACCCTATAAAGTATATATATTCTTGATCAGGGTCACTAGCCGAGTCGATATAGCCATGTCCGTCTGTCTGTCCGTCTGTCCGTCTGTCCGTCTGTCTGTCTGTCTGTCTGTCCGTATGAACGCTGAGATCTCGGAAACTATAAAAGCTAGAAGATTGGCATTTTGCATGCAGATTCTAGGAGTTCCTACGCAGCGCAAGTTTGTTTCAAAAAGGTGCCACGCCCCCTTTAACGCCCACAATCGTTTATATACGATTTTAAAAATTTAAATATTTCGGAAAAGTAAAAATGAAGTTTTATTGTGTTTATCAATACCTATCGAAATGTAGAAGAAATTTTTCAAATCGGACCATTCGTTAAAAAGTTATGCGTGATCAAAGTTTCTATCTTCATCTCCCTCGCACTCCCTTTACCTGAGTAACGGGTATCTGATAGTTGGGGCACCCGACTATAGCGTTCTCTCTTGTTTTTATTAGAAAGGGCCATGCTGTAACATTTCCAAAACGATTACAAAAATCCTCTAAATTATTATTATATAAATATGAATAGACATAAATTGTATAGTAGTGAAAATGTATAGTAATTCAACCCTTGAATACAATTCAATTTGTCTGAAAATTTTGTTAGTTTTTAATCATGGCTTCTACGAATGAAAACACTAATGGACACTCCTACTTGTAATTTATATACATTTTTCTTTCTGTGTACCTATTCTAGGGGTACTTGCATGAGCTGTGGGTGGGGGGTTTTGTGGGCCTGGGTTGGTTTTGGGGGCGTGGCAGTCGCTGGAGAACCATGTCCGGATGGAGGCGCTCGTAGTGCCGCTTGACGATGCTCCTCTGCAATTCGGCCAACATCTTGTTGCAGACGACACAGCACCAGGTCCTGTTTGGCAGCAGGTCCACCATAATTAATGCCCATTGGTTTGTTATTGATAAAACACGCCGTGCGCCTTGTTTTTCTCGCCGTTGCCGTGAAAGAATGAGCGAAACGAGCTGAAACCAATTTAACAAACGTGCGAAACTATTTTACCCATTTTTTTAATGTTTTTTGGCTCTCACTTCTGCTCCTCTGCAATGGGAAATTGCCTGCGCCTTTCTCTTTGCTCTCTCTTCAAAGACTTTCGAACACGAGTGTGTTAAATGTTTATTTCCTTCGGTGTGCAAAGAAGTTCTTCTCCGTGTGTTGTACAATGGTTATTAATCCGTAGATATGTTAAGAAACAAAGAAGCCATAACTTTATTTCACTTTTTCCAGAGTCCAATTGTGGGTCACCTTTTTACTACTCATCGGAAACTTGGAAATAACTAACATGAAAATGGGTCAAAAATTTGATAAACGCTAAATTGAAAATTTTGAATGCAGATTTTTAGAGAACCAAATCACGAATCTTTAGAGGTATGCCACTTTGGAATCGGATTAAATTTGGTGAAGTTATGGAATGTAGAAGTCCAATTGTGGGTCACCGTTTAACAACACATCGGAAACTTAGAAATAACTAACATGAAAATGGGTCAAAATTTTGATAAACGCTAAATTGAAAATTTTGAATGCAGATTTTTAGAGAATCAAATCACGAGTCTTTAGAGGTATGCCACTTTGGAATGGGATTAAATTTGGTAAAGTTATGGAATCTAGAAGTCCAATTGTGGGTTACCTTTTTACAACACATCGGAAACTTAGAAATAACTAACATGAAAATGGGTCAAAATTTTGATAAACGCTAAATTGAAAATTTTGAATGCAGATTTTTAGAGAACCAAATCACGAATCTTTAGAGGTATGCCACTTTGGAATCGGATTAAATTTGGTAAAGTTATGAAATCTAGAAGTCCAATTGTGGGTTACCTTTTTACAACACATCGGAAACTTAGAAATAACTAACATGAAAATGGGTCAAAAATTTGATAAACGCTAAATTGAAAATTTTGAATGCAGATTTTTAGAGAATCGAATCACGAGTCTTTAGAGGTATGCCACTTTGGAATCGGATTAATTTGGTAAATTTATGGAATGTAGAAGTCCAATTGTGGGTCACCATTTTACAACACATCGGAAACTTAGAAATAACTAACATGAAAATGGGTCAAAATTTTGATAAACGCTAAATTTAAAATTTTGAATGCAGATTTTTAGAGAATCAAATCACGAGTCTTTAGAGGTATGCCACTTTGGAATGGGATTAAATTTGGTAAAGTTATGGAATCTAGAAGTCCAATTGTGGGTTACCTTTTTACAACTCGTCGGAAACTTAAAAATAACTAACATGAAAATGGGTCAAAATTTTGATAAACGCTAAATTGAAAATTTTGAATGCAGATTTTTAGAGAATCGAATCACGAGTCTTTAGAGGTATGCCACTTTGGAATCGGATTAAATTTGGTAACGTTATGGAATGTAGAAGTCCAATTGTGGGTCACCATTTTACAACACATCGGAAACTTAGAAATAACTAACATGCAAATGGGTCAAAATTTTGATAAACGGTAAATTGAAAAATTTGAATGCAGATTTTTAGAGACTCGAATCACGAGTTTTTAGAGGTATGCCACTTTGGAATCGGATTAAATTTGGTAAAGTTACTTTAGAAGTCTGGTGATCCTGATATATACTTATATATATATTTGTTCTCCCCACGAATTTTATATATTTTTGACAGGGTTATTGATGATAATTTAAAATACTGTATTCCATATATACTTATGTATATATTTAAGAGCTGGTTAACCTGTTAACTCTACTTAAACATATAAATACATATACATAATTACGTTATTCAGATCCACTTCAAAGCAAGAAAAGAAAGTACGCTTTAAAATTGAACAAATTTGAAAGAAATGGTTTCGCAGATGTAACTTTGCTGTTGCTGATTTGCATATTTTTGCTAGGGTCTCAGTATTATAATTTATCTATTTATTTTTTATCCCCTTTTAGCCGCATAGCATCATGCATGACAAAAGAAAAAATTTCTCTCTGTACTTAACAAATACCAGCTTTATAGGGTTAACGTGCGACGTTCTTTTATGTGCGTGTTTTGTGTGCTAAAGTTTTATTTGCTTCTCTGGTGTAGTCAACGCATTGGAGGAGGGTTATTTTATGTGGCCTCTGGGATTGCCTCAATATTCCTTTTCTCGTTTTCGTTCACACATGGGTAACCGTAGGGCAACAGTTCCGCTATTTTTTACCACTTAAGGGCAACTACAGTTCATGTTTTATTAAAAAACTACATTTATTTGTTGTTTGTGCAGGCTTTTGCACATTTATGTTTACGTAGAATATTTGCATTTTTTGTTTGGCGGTTGTCCAACTCGCTCACTAGTTTTAAAATATAAATGAAATTCTTGTTGGCTTAAAAATTTCTTTTATTACTTTTAATATTTAATGTGAACATATTAATTGTATTTGTATAAATTATTTGAAGAACCTTCTTTGTTCTTACGTGGAGTATTTGCAATCTTTTGTTCGGCGTTTGGCAAACCATAATCTCCTATTTTTTCAGTAAATTGTTATATTTTTGACTCCCAAAAAATTTATATTTTGTTTGTGTCATATTGATCCAAACTTATTATATTTTTTGGTTAATCTATCATTTTGTTTACGGTAGTCAGGATTCATTGCGAAATTTGTCAGCAACAAACTGAGAACATCACAATTTGTATAGTTTTCAAAATTCTTACGATCTGGCAGTACTTAACGATGGCCACACTGAGCTTCCTGCGTCGTCGGAGGATCATCGCCTATTGTCGACGTCTGCTGAGCACGGACCTGGTCACAGCCCTCCGTCCGTTCTACCAGGCCATCCAGACGGACCACCTGACCGGCAATCCGGCGGAGAAGCGGGTCAACGAGGAGTCACTGCGTCTGCTGAGCTCCCATCTGGAATCCCTGACCGGAACCTCCGGGAGTTGTCTCCCCGCCGATGGTCAGCTGCAGTTCTACATCACCTCGGAATCGGGATTGGGATCGGGATCGGGATCGGGCTCGGGTGAGGCCGGTGGTCAGGTGGCCAGTCGTCTGGTGAGAGTGCAGGTGGACAGGAGTCTGCTGGATCCCAGGGCTGTGATCAGGAATATCCTGCGATCCTGTAAGCTCCTGCCAAAAGAACAGGAGAAGGAACAGGTACAGGTGCAGTAAATAATTACTAAGTGGGCTTACTGGTGAAACAATCTAAACTAATAACCTCTTAAATCTTAGTTTTAAACTATAAATATTACATTTAATATTTGAAATTGCTTAAGAGGGCCCCCCCATTCTCGATTTCAAATTTTGACAATTTTTAATGGGCTGGTAAATGTACATTATTATTTTTTAGGCTTGTAACTTTGCATCCATTTATTTGAAGTCTTAAAAAAAAGAAACATTTTTTTTTTTTTTTTTTTTTTATTGGCGGCGCATGGGATTTCCGCTCACTGGAACAACTGAGTTCAAAAATTCCAACGGGAGAGTATATAGCATAAGCTATATAGCTATATAGCATATGTATATATAGCTATAGCATAAACTGATCATAAAAAGTATAAAATTTGTAGTTGCATTACAATGGGGGATGAACAACTATCATCTCGAACTGCAGTAAAATCTGTAATTATAATAATGGCTTTCTTGGGTTATTATATAGAGGTTTATTGAAATCCTTTGTTTTTACGGGCAATTATATAAAAGTTTCATTGAAATTCTTTTTTTTTACGGGCAATTATATAACACTTTCATTGAAATCCTTTTTTTTTAGGGACAGGAGATGGTAAAAGAGCTGGAGAAAGTGCTGAGGAAGAAGCAATTGAAACCGGCTAGGGAAAGGATTCGACCGCCGCAGGCTTCAGTTCAACCGAACTTCAATGCCTTGAAGGAGCTGTTTGTGGAGCCGCAAAAGGAGCACTCCCTGGACACGTGGATGCGACAGGCCTTGGCCCGTTCCCAAGCCTCCGAGGTCACGTCGTTGCGCTCCAAGATTGAGGGTCTGGAGAACTCCCTGGTCCAATTGCTGGGCATTCGAGGAACCCGCTACGACTGCGGCTGCAATATGGAGCGCTATCAGGACTGCCTGCGGAGTCTGCAGGAGTTGGCCCAGGATCAGGGGCTCTCCAATCAGCTGGCCGCTCTGCGGAATCGCTTTGTGGTCTTTGCCCCGTACACTGGGATGAGTCTGGAGGGCGACGTGATGCTCTTCTCCGGGGACTCGCCCTCCGGCTGGCTGGCCTTCCTCTCCGAGATGCGCCTGCACGAGGAGCAACTGCGTCTGGTGCCGCTCTACGAGAAGGCCCTGTCCGCCGTGCTCCTCGGTATCCGGATAGAGAGGCGACGAGCTCCGGAGCCGGGATGCGAGGCGCGGGCTTATGCGGGAAGTCTAAGGCGGGTGATACGGGCGGTGAGCGAGCACCTGAAACTGGAGGAGAGTGTCCAGGAGCTGCCGGCCACGCTGCAGGACCACCAGTTGGCCGTGGTGCCCGACAGCGATGCGCCGAAGGTCAGCCAGACGGGCCTCTTCCTGGCCCCCGCCCACTGCTCCGGACCCGATCTCGTGGAGTTCATCTGCCGCAACCTGGAGGTGGCCAGTGGCCGGTTCAGCCGCTATCGCCGGGACATCCAGGTGGAGCGGCAGCTGTGGCGGCAGTGCCAGGAGGAGCTCGGCCTGCAGCGACTCAGCAAGGACGACTCGGTCACTCCCGACAAAATGGTCGTGGCCCTGCGCCACTTGCTCCAGAGTGGCGTCAAATCCTGTCGAGGTCTCAGCCTGCACATTACCAACTATTGGTCGGTGCCCACCGACGGCATCGTCTGCATTCCCTGGGACTTCATGTCCCGCGAGCAGTAGCAGGTCCTGCGATGGAGGAGTTGTGCCACCTAAATTCATAAATAAATTAATACGTTTGGGTTTATAATTGGAAATATCTTTTAGAATTTTTTCATTTAGCTCCTAATAATATAATGCTATCTGTTTTGAAGTAACATTTGGTATAGTTAAAATATTATTTTATGGCCATTTTTTCTTCTCTACTATTTTTGCAGCATTAGTATTTTATGGTTCTCCCTTTAAATTAATTTATTATTTATACTTTTGTTTTTTTTGATCAGTTCTACTTCATGTTTTCTTAACGTTTGCTGTCTCATTTTTTTGATGTGCCTTTTAAGTCATCCGAGCTCATTGTTTATTCCACCCGTTTCTATTGTCTACCTTTTAGTTTGATATTTTGTTACATTAAGCTCCCCAGATGAATTTCTTTTTTTTGGTTCATTACATTCCCTGGACCCTTCGGTGAACTGAATGCAGAAATAGGAGGGCATTCTGATCCAAAAACAGGACCATCGTTGAGCCCAAGCAAACCAAACCAAACCAAAGCTCGCAACTCTTGCCTGGATGACTGGGATTTTCCTGTACTTTCCGTTTGCCGTTCCCTTCTGGGGTTGAACGTGTCCTTATACGACTTCTGTTGACACTACCCATCCCCCGACCAACGCTTCCCTGCACAGAGAGAAAATCTATCAGAGATATTATTCATTACATATTAAAGATATTACGTGGTGCCACTGAAATCACTAGGGTTTTGAAATCACATTTGGAGGTAATAAAGTCCTTGTGCTGAAGGCATGAGGTTTGGTTCAAATTTACAAAAGTACGTTGTTAAGGTACTTAAAGTTTTTACGGGTTCTATATTTACAAATAAATAATATTAAATAAATAAAAA
Organism: Drosophila rhopaloa; assembly: GCF_018152115.1. Taxonomy (NCBI): domain Eukaryota; kingdom Metazoa; phylum Arthropoda; class Insecta; order Diptera; family Drosophilidae; genus Drosophila; species Drosophila rhopaloa. The sequence goes on along the minus strand of NW_025335123.1, from coordinate 25,076,221 downwards.
AAAAAAAATAAAAAAAACTTTTGGAGGTGACTTAAAGTATGTAATGAAGAAATAACGTCTTACTTCTGGACTTATAATATATTTTGGATACCTTTAGACACCCCCATAAGTAATTTACTTTCTATATAAAATCACTGAAATAAAGCTTACCTTGGAAATTTAATGCAAATCGTTCATTAAGGACACTTCATACGAATTTGTTCCTCTGCATGGCTATGTTTGAGCTATGTTTTCCTTTGCAACCCCGTGAAGGGGCGGATGGAGTGGGTTTTTTGGGAGGTGGAAACCCCTGGACCCCCGCACCCCGCACCCTTTCACCAACCCCTCCGCCGCCGCCATGTAGTGCGAAATTCTCTGTAAGATTTAGCTAATGTTCCATGGCTTCGCTCCATCAATGTCGAGTGATGTGCATGGGGATGGTTTGGCTTGGTTTTGGTATGGTGAACCCGGAACTCCAAACCAAAGGCCGACGAAGTTTGTCTGGTGTCGTTTATCCTCCTCGTGTCCCCCCCTGTCCCCCCCTCCATTTCCTGCCCTTCCGTTTTCCAGACGTTGTCATCCAACGCCCACCCACCCACAAGTTCCAACCCACCACACGTGGTCGTTGGATGTCCACTGGGTGAAGAATTTTACTCCGTTTCAATTTGCTAACATGTATCGGTAATAACTTTCAAATATCAGGTATCTTTCCCTCTGGAATACTTTGATGAAAGCGCATTCTTCAAATATTAAGCATTTTAAACAAGCCCCAAAGTATTCAGACTACTTTTCTTCACCGAAATATGGCAAAAATATCTTATGTCCTTGATTTGAATTCCCTCAAGATATGGTCTCCCTTTCAAGTGTCTAGCCCTTTTGAACGAAACAAAGCAAGCCGAAGTACTTAGTTTATATCTTTTTGAAAATTTTATTAAAAAGTAGGCCATGGATCAAACGAATCGAACTGTCAAAGTCCAGTTGCCCAACTTCAACCCGTTTTAGCTCAGTTATATTTTTGATCGCATCCGGAACAGACGTACTGGCAGCAAATAAATATATTTTTTTTTTTACCGTAAATCATACAAATCTAAATTTTACCAAAACCGTACTTTTTAATTTTTCCTCTATAAGTTTTTTCGACTTTGTCCAATTTTCGTTTCTGCTAACATGGCCAAAGCTAAACTAAATCTGTGGATGACTCAACTTCGTTCCATGGGGCGATCCCTGCGCTGGGATTTTTCCACAATAAACAATGCCAGATGGACCCTTCCTTGGACTCAGGTAAAAAATTATTAAAAAAAAAAAAAAAATTAAATATATTTTAAAATATATTCTCATATTCTTTATTACAAACAGACCATATACAAACGTTTACCCTCAACGCCCTCATCTGCAAAGTTCACAACCGAAACCAATGAAGTTCCAATAACCGAAGGACTCAAATGTGAAGAACAATGCGTCGGCTTGAATGGCATACGTGATATTAAGCTGGGCGATCCATCGATCCCAAAAATCGATGGTGAAATGGCAAGGCCCCAAAATGGATTCATAAGTCGAGCCCTCTACTACCGCAGATTGTACATGAAACGTTGAAAGGATTTTTACTGCCGAATTCGAAGTTTAGTCTAAATTTTTTATGTAATACGAATTTTATACATGGGACTTGCACACTTCGATTAACCGAATAGTTTGTAAACCGGTTATGTGCTAAATCTTCTCAGCTACTTCTTATTACAAACATTTCTAAATTAATTACGGTAAAAAAAATAGTAAGCAGCACTTTTGTAACAGATTCTTGATTTGATAATGTAAAATTAATAAACATTAATATTTTTGATACTAAAACGAAGCGACATTTGAGGTGCATTTCTTAATGAGATTTAATCGGTTCGTATTATTTATTTGCATTTTAAAGGGTTGGACAAACTGAAACCCGAAGCAAGGGTGTCTATGTTTAAAACTGTTCACTTCATGTGAATTCAACCGAATTACAAGTGCCAAATTTTCGATTTCTTTTTTTTATCCAGAACAAGAGCATGAATAGAGTACATTTGAGAGGACTTCTTGTATCCATGGAGATTTGAGGCTTGTAAACCGGGGTAAGTTGCTTGAAATGGGGTTAAGGGATACTCGCACTCGCACTCCCATGTGTGGCTGATTTGCACCATCATTAAAATCATCGTCGTCAGCGTTTGTAATCTAATTTGCAGTCATCTCATCATCATCATCAGTTGACCCCCATATTCGGTGCTGTCCAGCTTGCGAGTGTCCTTTTTCAAAAGTTTTACGCCCGCCATTCAATTTGAATGGGGTGGTGGTGGCCATTCGAAGGGTGTGCATATTGTATGACCCAAACTCAATCTCCCGAACCCAAATGCGAACCCGAACCCTAAGAACCCTAACTCAAACCCATGACAATTTTGTCGAGTGTCACTCTGAATAGATTTCGCTTTGTGGGTTTATAACGCCAACAATAGAGGAGTCTAATGAAACGGGGTGTGCCCAAATGCGAGAGGGTGTTTGCATGAAAGTTTCCCAAAATTGGTCCTGTTTCGGTAGCGGAAATTGAAATAATAAAATGTAAAAGGTACTACAAGACGTCATTTGCGTGTTGTAAATCTAATTGGCAATTGAATTTCGGACTTATTTACACAACTTCTCATTAATGGATATCAATATTAGCCTTAATGTAGTTAATAACATAGGTTGGATAAAAAGATATAGAAACTGAGTATTCAACTTAATTGATTATATTTTTCAGAAATCTAGTAATTCGCACCGCAGTCTAGTTAAGACCGCCTATTTAAACTGCGCAGAAATTCTATGCAATTTGATCAATTGAATGTTCGCTCATTTGAATTTTTTTATTGTACAGAATTGAGTTAGTGTATAGTTTAAATTAGTAAAATATACTTAGTGTACTCTAAGGGAGACTGCTGTTTGCTCGTTATATCTTAAGGGTTACGAATGATGGAGTGGGATGGTGTATAAGGTGTAGGTGTAGTGGAGTGTAGTGTAGTGCAGGAGTTAGTCAACTCAACCCCCCATTTGGGCAAATATTATCATTTGCAGTACTGCAGTAGATGCACGTAGGTGCATCCTCCCGATTTGCAGCACTGATCGGCGGCGTACTGCGCATCTCGCTTCCTGCGTTTCTCGAAACTGTTGGCTATGGATTAATTGATTATTGATTATTAATCGCCATTTCCGTAATCAGATATCGACTTACGATGGACATCGCCGTGGGACAACGTGCCAAGTTCGCAGATCTCCTGGATCCAATTACTCAGATTGGAGGAGCAAATCATTCGTCTTTGTTCGGTGTCCGCGGGGGCAAGTGGACTGCCTGCCACTTGGGGCACCCAACTGCTGATCAGCGCCACCACCGCGATTAAGGTTGCCAGGACTAGCAGGATTCTGGACGTCGGCACTTCGGGAATCATCTGCAATATGCACGGGGTTCGTAAATATATTTTAAAATGTTTATGTTTTAATAGATGTAATTATGGTGCATATATAGAATCTAATGTGACTTTCTTTCATTTGGAAGTGATATCTACCCATCTTTAAAGATTCCAAAGATACTCCCACCATTCCCATAAATAAATATCCTGCGACAGCAACTTTCTAAATGGAGTACTCCCAACAAAACGATTTTAGTGACTTGTAATAAGGACACATTTCTTCGGAACCGGACAGATAACTCCCCCATCTCTTCCGCCTTGCACACGCGTCTGGGGTCTCTTGGTTGGGCTCCCTTATCAGCTCTCAAATATTATTGTATTTTCCATTCGATTCTGTTATTGTTTGTGTCTGGGCTGCGCTGGCCAGGAAATATATTTACATAAACTTCAGTGTTTAAAAATAACCCACCGATTTGCCCGCCTCGCTCGGCTCGGCTCCCCACTTATCATTTGGAACATGAGTTCTTTTTATACACAATCAGAAAGTCAGAGTGACTGGGGAGTGGATGGGGCATATGCCCCATGTGGCTTTTGTTTTTGTTATTGTTATTGTTTGCTTTTATGACTCTCCTTTGGAAACTCGGCTTCCAACCACACTCTATATATAGTATTTGGTTCAATGTTTTTCCACTTCTGTCGCTTTCGTTTTCACAGCGATATGCCTGGGATCTATATATAGATCTTGTTCACCACTTGGCTGATTTCGGTTAGTTTGTTTGTTTTCCTTGGGAAGAACCGATCTTGGCTCGAGTCTCATTTCGATCTTGATAAGAATCGAGAAGAGGTTAAGGTTATCTTTATAGAAGTGACGGGGAGGGTTCAAGGGGGTTGAGATATTACAATTTTTCACATCCTTGAAGTGACTTGAACCTTCTCACCACAAATTGTAATCTTATGGAGTTTGGTTTTCACAAAAGATCTCGAGGAATTTCATATGCAATAAATGACTTTATTGCTTTCCTTTGAAAGCCTCTTTATATAAAAAGTGGAAAAACAAGCCTGATAAGAAATGGCTTTCCATGAGCTTATTTTTGAATATTTAAAATTACGTTTTTTTGTTCTTACGATACGTATTTTCCCTTTTTATACCCTTGCAGAGGGTATTATAATTTTGGTCAAAAGTGTGCAACGCAGTGAAGGAGACATCTCCGACCCTATAAAGTATATATATTCTTGATCAGGATCACCTCCTGAGTTGATATAGCCATGTCCGTCTGTCCGTCTGTCCGTCTGTCCGTCTGTCCGTCTGTCCGTCTGTCCGTCTGTCCGTCTGTCCGTCTGTCCGTCTGTCTGTCCGTCTGTCTGTTTCTACGCGAACTAGTCTCTCAGTTTTAAAGATATCGAATTGAAACTTTGCACACACCCTTCTTTCCTTTGCACGCAGTATATAAGTCGGAACGGCCGGGATCGGCCGACTATATCCTATAGCTGCCATATAACTGAACGATCGGAAATGCCATAACTTTGGTGTTTGTAAAGTTAGGAAGTTGGGATTTTCTATGGGTTTTGTATTTGGCTAATCAATCCGACATGCCGAATTTCATAAGGATCGGCCGACTATATCCTATAGCTTCCATATAACTGATTGATCGGAAATGCCATAACTTTGGTGTTTGTAAAGTTAGAATGTTGGGATTTTCTATGGGTTTTATATTTGGCTAATCAATCCGACATGCCGAATTTCATAAGGATCGGCCGACTATATCCTATAGCTGCCATATAACTGATTGATCGGAAATGCCATAACTTTGGTGTTTGTAAAGTTAGGAAGTCGGCATTTTCTATGGGTGTTATATTTGGCCAGCCAATCCGACCTACCAAATTTCATAAGGATCGGCCGATTATATCCTATAGCTGCCATATAACTGAACGATTGGAAATGTCATAACTTTGGTGTTTATACCCGTTACTCGTAGAGTAAAAGGGTATATTGTATTCGTGCAAAAGTATGTAACAGCTAGAAGGAAGCGTTTCCGACCCTATAAAGTATATATATTCTTGATCAGGATCACTAGCCGAGTCGATCTAGCCATGTCCGTCTGTCCGTCTCTCCGTCTGTCCGTCTGTCCGTCTGTCCGTCTGTCTGTCTGTCCGTATGAACGCTGAGATCTCGGAAACTATAAAAGCTAGAAGATTGGCATTTTGCATGCAGATCCTAGGAGTTCCTACGCAGCGCAAGTTTGTTTCAAAAAGGTGCCACGCCCCCTTTAACGCCCACAATCGCTTATATACGATTTTAAAAATTTAAATATTTCGGAAAAGTAAAAATGCAGTTTTATTGTGTTTATCAATACCTATCGAAATGTAGAAGAAATTTTTCAAATCGGACCATTCGTTAAAAAGTTATGCGTGATCAAAGTTTCTACCTCCATCTCCCTCGCACTCCCTTTACCTGAGTAACGGGTATCTGATAGTCGGGGCACCCGACTATAGCGTTCTCTCTTGTTTTAAAGTTAGGAAGTTGGGATTTTTTATGAGTATTAAGAATGCATCATATGAATAATTTTGGAGAATATAATTTACAGAGTATTCTGCAAGGGTATATTAACTTCGGCTCCGCCCGAAGTTAGCTTTCCTTTCTTGTTGTACTTACATTTGCATGCTGTTCTTTCCGGACTTTGATGGTAGATATATTGGTTTCCGTTGAGGACCTCGATATATACAGATCAAGGCTTTTGATATATATTTGTCGTTTAATATACGCGGATTATATAACGTTTATATTGCGTGTGTGTGTGTGTGTATATGGTTATAGCGTTTATATATTTTCGGGCGATTCCTTTCCACTTTCTGTCTATAGAATTTCTAACGGGTTATCACTTAGTTAAGGAACTTTATTTTTTGCTTATGTGCAGATTTTCTTTTGCGATCACACAGTTTCAAAATCACAATCAATTGTTGAAAAACAAAACAAAACAACTAAAAATAATGGGTAAGTTTCCTTTTTTTTTTTGGTGGGTTTAGTTGGGGTTTTTGTACGTGCAAAAAAAAAAAATTTCTTAACGGGGCCGATAAATATCCGTTGCGATTGAAGATCGATTAGAGTCCTTTTACTATCGATAGGCGGTTGGAGGAGTGCGGAAAATCGAACAAGTGGTTAACTTCTGCTGCGGCTGCTGCGTTTTCGACTGCTGTTGCGGCTGCTGCTGCTGCGCCCACAAGTTTTTGTTGCATCGCGTGACGTATTGTGGCAGGAGCAGAAGAGTGCGGGTGTATCTGTCGGACCGCAGGCGAGAGTGAGAGTGAGAGGGCAGGCGACGGCGACTGGGCAACTGATCGACTGATCGACTGGGAATGCGAATTGTAGCGGTATTCCGCTGACGTTGCGACTGGCTTGGAATTGGAAACGCTTTTGGAAGCTGGACGCTTGGATGCTGGAACGTAAAGCTGCCGTTTCTTGGGAGTATCTCGTATTCCCATCTCCCGCGGTCTCCCCCTCTCTTTCGCTCTCACTGCGCTCTCATATTCAGCTGCGCTTGCTCTCTGCTCGTCCTTATCTCTATCTCTTTCTTTCGGAGAGCGCCTAACTCGTTCCCTCTTTGTCTAATTGTTTGCCGCTGTTTGCGGTTGTTTATTTTTAGACCGTCAGTGGGGTCTATAATTAGAGGGCTTCTTATCTCGTTTTTCGCTCGCCACTTTCTTCCGCTTTCCACACTTTTAATTCTGCTTGTTCGTTCGGAAGAACGTTCGTTGCATCTTAGTATTGCACTATTGATCGCACTCTTGGCGAATTCTTCTCGTCGCTCGGAAGAACGGTCCTCGCACTTTCCTTCTTCCGCTTTCCACGCTTCCAATTGCACTCTCAGTGAATTCTTCTTGCTCGATCGGAAGAACGTTCTTCGTTGTGTCACAGCCAAATTGGAAAAGAACCGTTGCCGCGACGCCAGCGCAAAACGAAGCCTCACTTTACGCGTGCGAGTGAGAGGGAGCAATGCAGCCAATGCGAAGCACGTGGACTGCAGGTGGAAGTGCGAATGAGATGGCGGACCCTGAAAGGCAAAGTCCAGTGTCTTGCGAAAAAAAATACAGTAAACGCAAACAAATGCTTGAAATTAAACAATTTGCCGGCCATGACACATTCAATCAACTTTGGGTCACTGTGGAGCCGAGTGTTTGCTGGTGTGTGGGTCTTTGAGATCGTTAATACAGGCCAACGTCTATAAGCCGAACCCAAGGGGTCAAGTTACATGGCGCTCTTAAGATATGCTCCTCAGTTGGGACTTTTACCAGGTAATTTATACATGTATCTATTATTTAAAGATCTGTTTTCTCGTCCTCATGCTAAGCTTAAAGGGGGTTTTAAAACCTTTTTGTATCTAATTGTGAGCACGAGAAAGCGAGCGTTATGTGGTATAGCTCGAACTCTGAAGGTATAGTATCTTAAATTCGAAGGGTACTATTAATATTATCTTTCGGTTTTCTTTTTTAAATGAAATTGCGTTTTAGGTAGTTGACATGACGTTGGCAAATTTGCAACCGTCTTCGCTTATTCATCGAACAGTTAGTCATGTTGGGAAAATAATGAGCATAATAATTGCTGTTACTCATCAGTCCATAAAGTTCAATATAAACAAAATTTAAGAACTCGACTTTTTGTAACATTAGCATTGGCTATAAATATAAATGCTGTAAGTCCCAAGTTGGTATACAACCTTAAAACCAGATAGCAATTCGAACTATGATGATGATTCGAGTTAGGAAAGTAGGACTGTATAACCATACAATGGAATAATCATATTAATAAGATCGCCTTTGAACAAAGTACACACAAACCTCGCGTGTGTGGGTGTGCGTGTGTGGCTGCCTGTGTGTGAGTGACAAATGCACACAGCAACAAAAAGCACAACAACAATAACTAGAGTGAATCCATCAGTGGAAAAGCAGCATCCAATCCACGCTCTATATATGCACTTGTTGATTTTCATTTTCCTTATTAACGGTAACGCTTCGTCAAAACGACAAAGTTCAGTCGTTTAGATGACTCCAAACCATTCTACATATTATGGGTTCACATGTTTGTATCTATGTGTATATATGCCCCCAATTTTCTTGGATATTGTTACCTGGACTGAAAGTGCTCCAATGATTATAATAATAATGGTTAAATTGTTTGTATTTGTAAAATGAAATTAGGAATATGGGGTTACCAAATGGATGTACATATTTTGACAAGTAATAATTTAATAGCTTTAATGAAATGTCTATAAAATATTTATAGATGCGATAATACACAGCTTTATCCTATCAGCATGAAATACATTTGGTTTTCCTTGAAAAGTACGAATAAACCCTGTATAAAATATTTTATATTAGACCGTTTATAGATCGCCAATAATAACCAAATAAATTATACATAGATCGGATTATTTAGATCTCGATCAAATATCAAAATATCGATTATATTCTTGGAAACCCTGGATATACCCTATGTACGACCAGATATACCCTATGCACGGGGTCTTGGGCTTGGCTTGGCTTATAGATAATGATTCGGCGATAAGCTTGTTGATGTTTTTGTTGCTGGAACTGCGACTGCGACTTCGACTGCAGCCGATGAAGAACGGAAGCCAGTGGGGCAGCCCAAAAGGGGGCGGTGGGCGTGGCGGGGGGTTACGCTGTCCGTCCGTCCGTCAGTGAAAAAGCCGTAAACAACGGCAACGTGAATTCGTCGTGATCTAGTTTCGATTCAAATAAAAAATATCCCTATTTTTAGCATTAATCTCGACTCTCCAGCGAGGAAAACAACATCTCTCTAGAGAGAGAGAGAGAAAGAGAGGGAAGAATACGTTGAGAAAGAGAGGGTCAGAGTTGTGGGGGAGGTTGGGAGTGGAAGTGGGAGTGGGAGGGTGAGGCCCTGAGTGCTAAGTCATCGCGTGAGATAAGCCAAGGCTTGCACATACTGAGAAAAACAGTGCCAAAGTGTCAAAGAATCAGTATTCATATCATATCAATTGTATTGAAAAATAAAAATCGCGTATCTTATTGATAATTATTCCAGATGATATCGATTACCAATTGCTTATCGTTCGTTTTTTTTTTGTAATTTATTCTAATACCAAGGCCTTACATTTTTATCTAGTACATCTTAATAATATCGATTTCAAATCCTACATCGTTCGGATTTTGCCAAACCATTAATTCGTGAAGAAAGTAATAACCAGTTTTACTTTATAGAACATGATCTATAAGCAAGTTCTCTCCGTGTAGGTATGCCATCTGTTGTTTTGGGAGAGACTAAAGAAGGCGGCGATTGAAAATGGGCGGACTCTTGTTGGTTGGGTGGATTGTATTGGATGGATCTGATCTCAGCGGCATGAGCAATACGCAATGCGGTGCAGAGTCCAAGGTGGGAAGACCCACACGGGAGGCACGCCACGTCAGGGTCAACGATTCAAATCGGATCGGATCGATAACCGATGGGTGAATGGATCGATAGGTAATGCTTGTATACTGTGTACCGTATGATCCTGCCACCTAAGATTCAAGATTATTAACAAGTATAAAGAAAACACGCTGGTTATGACTCACCTCTGAATCTGACTATTTGTAAAATTTAAAATGTTCTGCCGATGTGTTTTGTATATCGATGTTTAAATATATATTTTGTAGTAAGTAGTCTCTTTAGACCAATGGCAGATTTGTAAGTTACAAATGACAGGTGATCGATATTTTCGATAGACTAATAACCAATTGATTTTTTCGATAAATCGCCAACTGTGATGGCTCTTGGTTTTTTCCGCTAGCCAGAGGTTGAGATAAGCGACTAGGGGGAGGCGCCCCAGACCCCCACCCACTACACTTTTCTCCCCCTCCATGGTGGGAAGGGGGGAGGGGGTTGCCAGGAGGCGATCGAGCGAATATTGTTTACTTGTGCTAAAATTGGATCTTCATTGATTGACATGTGCGGCAATCGGGCGCCAACAACAAGACATCGCGAATCTATAGCTCAGAGCCCGATGCTGTAGCTCAGACGCAGATTATTGACCCAGAAGCGTGGAGGAGGTTTGTTGTTGATACCAAAAGCCTAGACATCGGCGACAACAGTCTGCGCAATCGTAATGTATATGCAACAAAAACCATAACAAAAACAATAACAAATCAAATTCCCATTCTAGCGAATTGAACTTTGCAATTAAGTTGCAAGTTCCATCGAACTAACTCGTATTAGAACTTTCTTGATCGAGTTTCTCCCAAAAAATAAGGAGCTCCTAAATATAATTTTTAATACTTCCTAAATGTTCTTAACTGTTTAAAAAAATCCATTAAAATTATTCGTGATTTGCAAGATTCCTCGAATTGATAGAAGGGCTCGGTGGGCAAAAATCGTAAACAATAAACCGATTAAAGTGCTGCTTTTAACACAATGAGTTATGTAGTAATCAAAATTGTTTACTAGCCACATTTTCTTTTGAATTATTTGATTGTAGAAATTTATGGGGTTAACTCTTGAGGTTATAAAGCAGAAAACAGACTGAAATTGCTAATATTGAAAAAGTAAACTATATTTGCATTCCATTCTCCTCTTACAAAATCGTGTCTTCCTTCCGTTTTTCGTCCGCGGAAAGAAAAGGGTCATCAAGGTCAACAACGATGAAGTGTCCAGTTGCGACGAATTTCCCAGGCCTCGCGGACCGATAAAAAAGCGTGTTGGGCAGAAAACTCCAAAATTTCAGCCGGGGCAGGTGCCGTCTTCCGATGAAGTGGACAAGGTCCTTGAAATGCCGAGACGTGTCGCCAAACGTGTCGTTAGAAAATCAAAGTTCGAGAAGACCAAAAGCCCGAGTCATGGCAGAAAAAAACCTTCGCCCAAGGTCACCAGCGCCAAAAGGAGGGCTGCCAATAGAACACCTCCTCCGAGGGCCATTGGCGTCATCGAGTCCAGTGAGAAACCATCGGAGATGCAAGTACAACCTGAAGTGACCAACGCCAAGCCCTGGTGGAAATCCTTTCTTTGCTAGAATCAAGACGACGAGCGTGTTTCCAAGGAAGTCCACGAAGATGAGATAAACCAGCTGACCGATAGTCGGGAGGTAGAAAACAAATCCCGCGATGTGACAGACAGTTCTCCTCAAACCGATAAAAGACACGAAAGACAGGAAAGTGGCTTCTTTCCGTGGTCCTTCAGATCCTGAAGGACCAGGTTTTTCTTCCATTTTAAAAGTCGTTTCGTGGAAATTTGGAAATCTAAAAATTTATCAAAAGTTGACAATGTAAAAAAATTTTCTAGCTCAAGTTATTTCGAAAATACGTGTTAACAGATTGAGTGTAAAAATAAAACTGAGAAAATAGTACAATGCTATGGAAAGCATAAAAAAATGTTTGACATAAACGGCATGGCCTGTTTTTTCACACTAATTGAACACATTTTTATCACAAACCATTTTCATATACTTGCAGAATATTCTGTAAATTATATTTTCCAAAACTATTCATATGATGCATTCTTAATACTCATAAAAAATCCCAACTTCCCAACTTTACAATCACCAAAGTTATGGCATTTCCGATCAATCAGTTGTATGGCAGCTATAGGATATAGTCTGCCGATCCTTATGAAATTTGGTAGGTCGAATTGATTGGACAAAAATAAAACCCATAGAAAATCCCAACTTCCTAATTTTACAAACACCAAAGTTATGGCATTTCCGATCAATCAGTTGGATGGTAGCTATCATTTGAATTATTTATTCTTTGGTACTAAACCATATTCAGTTAGTACAAAAATATTTAATGGCAATCCCAATTAGAAAGAATTACAAAATGTTCCTAAATTGGTCCTGTGATATTTATAAATAAATATCTATCTTATAATTTGGGAACACACCTTTGCATATTTTAATTCCATTTCCATTCGCAATTTAATATTCAAGATGCTTGTTTTTTTTTTTCATTTTTTATTGGGGCGTTGTGAAAAAACAACTCACGAAATTATCGCCCGATGTCAATAAACTGTCGCCAACGACCCCAAAAAGTAAAAACAACAATGGGAGGTGTGGTGGTGAAGTGGGTGGTTGGGTGGCTGGGTGGTTGGGTGGTCGAGATGAAGAGCACAGAGCAACAATCGAGAGAAACAGCCACTAGCGGGCATAGACACACTTTTTTGGGTCTATTTCGTTTTTTTTTGGGTGGCAGTGGGTGGTGGGTGGTGGGCTGTGGCTGGCGTTTCCCAGCTGCCAATGAACTGCAATCGGTTAAGAGGCCTCAAGGTCAACGTCTGGCACACAAAACGCCGCCACCACGCGGTGGTTCAAAGAGTGGTGACCTGGAACTGAACCCACCGAAAAAGAGACCTTGAACTCAGTGAACACCGAAATTTGGCCAATCAACTTGGGTCTTCAAATCAACTGAGTTATTTAATTTAATTCATAAGACCAATTTCTAAATTTATAAATTTAACACTCAAAGTGAATCAGTGGACTATTCAAGCATTTAGTCTATCAATTTAGTACAATGAACTGCATTCTTTAAGCAGCTGGAACACTAAGCTATTAATTAAAACATATTTATTAAGGTATTTCATAAATGTACCTTGAATGTTTAATGAGGGCAATGTGATAATATCATAGAACAGTTATGTTATTATGGCAAGATATAATTTTAAATAAAGTAAGAAAGTATATTTTATGTTTAAATGAAATGGGTAATATAATTTAATTCCAAAAATAAGTAACTGAACAAATTCTTTTAATAAAACTATAACTTTGGCAGTAACCATTCAAATTTAATGACTAGTCGGATGAATTAAAGTACATGGCATTACTTAGTATAAGCAGAAATTGTTTGTTTACTCGGCATTTCAAGGTTGGTTTGATTTTAGTTCACCCGTCAATGAAATAGGAACCACTGACCCACAAAACCCATCTCTAATCTGTTTTCCCGGGCTCTTCGATTCCGATTCCAATTCCGACTCCGCAACCGTAACCGTAACCGTCTTCGTGTTCGTATTTGTAATCTGGGGGTCGGGAATCGGGAGTCGAGAATCGAGAATCGGGATGTGGAAATGGGGAGTTGGGGAAACTGTCTGCCATCCGTCTGGCCGGCTGGTGACCTTGAATCCCGCCCCGAGAACACGCCCCCAAAAGAGCCGAAAAATCAAGAGACCGGAGTGCATTGCACCCACATTCGTTGCGTGTGTCCCGATGAACTTTCACCCCGGGCTTTTCCATTTCCCATGAAACAGAAGCGAAGCCAGCGAATCACTTGAACGGCGCGTGGTCCCACAACTTGTAAACAGAATCGAGTTTACTATATGCCAGACTTACTACACATTATATACTATATGTACACGCAAGTATTATGAGTAAGTATTCACGCGATTAGGAGTGCGATTTCAAAATAAATCATTAACCGCATTTCAATCATTTTCATCAATTAATCATTGACCAAAAAAGCAGAACGTGAAATACATATGTATATGTACATATGTACATTATACGTGGAATAAAAAACAATCTTCGACCGTATATAGAATGACATCAATTCTGAAGACAGTGCGATTCATAGTTAATATGTATAAAACAATTCTTGGGTGCTATCTGCTCCCACGATCTTGTCTTTCGAAACGCACTGTTTGCCATGCATATTTTATATAATTACGCGAATTCAGATTGTAAACAATTTAACAAATAGTCGCAATAACAATTAAAGCCGATTTGCTTGCGATTAGAGCGGAGATACTGTTCAAAATTCCATAGATAATCCCGGGGACTTACGGGGAACGAAGGAGCACAAGGGTATCGGATTGACCCGGTTCCAATCTCTCAATCTTGCAATCTGCCCGATTTCCCACGTGGCCGCAACTGAACTATCGTTCTGGGAAATCATTTGCGGCTGACTTTTGCAACCTCTGCAATTTAAATTTGTTTCCATATGTTGCTCGTGGCATCCTTACCAGTGATCATGGGTCACTTGCATTTTCAAATCTTCTAAACTTATGCCTGCTGCCTTGGCATAACAAGGATAATAATTAAGGATGGTTTTAGTACGTAGGCATTGCAAAACCCTCAATCTGAAGAAGGTTCTAATAAAGCAATGAATCGTGCATGCCAACCTAGTATCTTTCAAAGATATCCATACCGTAGCGATCAAAAAAAAAAAAAAAAAATGTTACTGCAGATCATTAGAGAATTTAATTAGATTTTTTTAGAGGTAACTTGGTCACCTCTTTGCAATCCATCGGAAACTTGGAAACTTTAAGGGGTAAGTCACTCTGAAAACATCACCTTTTTTTTTTTTTTCTTTTCTTAAAAATCTGTAATGGTACTCAAAAAGCTAAGAACAGCCACTTTTTAACAAAAAACTTTTGGAGATATATTATTATTATTTTATTATTTCTTTTACCCAATTAAAAACAAAAGTTTTGCGATTTTCGTGGATATTGGATTTAGTTTAAAGATTTGAAATCGATTACAGTTAAAGTTAAAATCAAAGGGTTCTGGAGCGTCGAGATTCCACAGGAGATTTTCGGAATGTCAGTTCCTGGCGGGTGTACAACACAAAGCGGCCGATCCTCGCGGTAATTAAGGGGGGTTGTGGGGCAAGGGGCGAGTGGCGTGTGGCGAGGGGAGGGGCGACGCCGTCTTAAGTGTTCCTCGGCGAGGGCGGCGGAGTCCGGGTCTCGGGCGAGGAGCCATAGCGCGGTCTATTCCCAGCA
This sequence comes from Drosophila rhopaloa, assembly GCF_018152115.1. Lineage (NCBI taxonomy): Eukaryota > Metazoa > Arthropoda > Insecta > Diptera > Drosophilidae > Drosophila > Drosophila rhopaloa. The sequence goes on along the minus strand of NW_025335123.1, from coordinate 25,061,125 downwards.
TTGAACACCTCGGGGGTCATGTGCTGCTCCATGTACTCGGCCACGAACTGCGAGGGACTGACTATGGGATCGGGGGCCTGTCCCAGCGAGCCCACCCGGTACGAGTCCCACATACCGTCCAGCGCCTGCTGCTGGATCCTGAGGGCCTCCAAGGCCAAGTAGAGCAGCGGCTGGGTCACATGCTCGTCGACTCCCAGGCGTGGCAAGGTGTGGACGCACCGCCTCCAAGGACACGCCCGCTCGTCAATCAGGGGCTCTACCACCAGCGGAATGGTGTCCCTGTTGGCCACCACCTCATTGTTGGGTGCTCCCATTCGGTGCTCCACGGCGCTGGGCACTCCCTCCTCCGTCATATCTGGTCGGAAAAAGGACTGTTTAGTGACCCTATTCCTAACGCCAAATTAACAAAAGCCACAATTTTGTACAGGCCTTACAGGCATGTTGTTGAACAGTCACTAGACCACTGTATTGCCGAAAAAGAAACCAAAACAGCCGAGGCTAGTTTAAAAAAACTAAAAAAAAGGCTACTTAATCAATGCCTTCTTTGAGATACTTTCCTTATATGATGCAGGTCCCTTATCATCCACTTCTATATAGTACATAAAGTTTAACTACCGGCTATTGCATTGGTTAAATTACATTTAAGAAGATTTTATACTTTAAAGGAAGTGTATTTTATAAAAATACCTTATATGATTATTACCCTAATTAATTTGTTATCAATACATTATTGGCTCGAATAAATAATACCTAAATGTGATGTAAGCTGGCGGACAAAGTCTCTTAAGATTCTTAAATCAGAAGTAAATGCTTTTTTAATAGCCTTTAATATATTAGTTCAAATCGATCTTGGCAATTCATTAGTGCAATACTAATACAAACTTTGTGACTTTTCTGAATGAAAAAATTACCCTAGAATTTATGGTACGATGCCATTGAAGACAAAAATAGGGCGAATTTCTTGTTTTTAGGGTTAATTTTGCTATGAGTGTAGTGGATTTTTTTCTGGACTCACCGGGTGTCTGTCTTTCGACGCGGGGCTGCCAGGGAAGATTGAACCGCTGGTCGAGGAGGTGGGGCACTCCCTGATTGTAGATCCTCTCCAGCTGCTGCTGCTGCTGCTGCTGGACCGTCGGTCGCTGGGCGAATCTCCTCCGCCGGATCGGGACTGGAGAACGGACCGCCGCCACTTGGTTTCGCATTGAGGATTCGTCCAGGAACGGGAACTGCATGCGAGGGGATTCGATGAGTGACTGGGAATGGGAGCGGGTTCGTGGGAGCTCTGCCTGCAAAAGGGCTACAGATCTCCGCGGGTTGGGACCCAAGCAGTACGAATTATCGCCTGTCATTTCTTCAGCTTTTTTGCTGAGTGGGGTGTTGTTGTGTGTGTGCCGGTGTGTAAATTCTATATGTTTTTGATTGAGAAAAGGAAATGCTGAGGGAAACGGAGAAGCCCGAGTGCGAAAAATATCCGGTTGATATTACAGCCGATGTGTAAGTGAAAGTCTATGGCAGTACAAATTTGACATTGGGGGTCTTTGAAAGACATGGGCTACTTGTTGAGTGGTGAAATATACGCAGAATGCGAAAATAAAATCGTATGTTGTATTTTGCCTGCTCTCAGTTAGCCAAAAGTAATATTTTGTTTCTTAAAATTAAGTTATGTTACGTGTTATTTTATGTGTTGTGCGGTTATCAAATATATTCACCATGTTTATCAGCGTTTGGTATGTTTTACCTCTTATATATATTTTTATGAAAATTACCAAACTTTTTTTTTTGTTATTCACATAAAATTTAGCTTAATTAAGAAAAAGTGTTCGAAGCTACGGAAATACTATAGAAGTGACGAAATAAATAAATAGACATAAACATAATTTCCAAAGGTTGCTTTGTTTTCGATTTTGAAATTTGATGCCGGCGAGCGCCACCTGCTGTCTGTTTGTTGGCACTTGGCATTGCCAGGGCTGGCAAATAGTAGTTACACACTCCGCAGCTAGTGAGTACAGCCACCACTTTCTAGAGGTGGAGGCAACTAAACATCGATATCACCGATGCTTTTAAATACATCGATGACATTTATGATGGCATCGACGCTTGTCCACCTCTATAGTTAAGTCGGGTTAAAACTACGCGACGCAACCGCGACCGCGAACGCGACCTCTTACAGGTACTATGTGATTCGAGATCGCGGCCAAATGCATCGACAGCTGTGGAAGACGACGAAAAAAACATAACAAAACAAATATTTTAATAACAACAGGTAGCCTTGAACAGGTAGCCCTGTTCTATCGATAATATCTTCATTCGATAAACCGGGCCAAATCGCGTTTTCAGATAACGATTAAAAGCGTGACAAATATAATAAAGCTCTCGCAAACAAATAACTTGACAAAACTAAAGTGAAATAAAAGGACGGCCAGATAGTGCCGATACCGATACCGATACAACCACACATTCCCGTAGCCGGCTCTATCCGATGTTATCGGAAAATTGACAGCGCTAAATCCTTTGGAAAATCCTCAAGTTCAGCTGCTTTTACACACACTGACCTTCATTATACATACATACCGCGTATACAAGGTGTTTGTGCGTGTGTGTGTGCGCCTGCGAGTGTGTGGGTGCACTGGAAAAAGGCTGGAAGAGAAACACAGGCGGATAATCAGCGAAAAATCAGGATATTTTGGTCCGCAAAAGTCGGAAAAGTCGCAAAACCCGGAAAAGCCCGTAAAAAGTCAAGGACGACATGCTGCCCCCCGCCCACAAAAGTGGATGTGGGTGGCTCACCCATTAGAACTCCACTAAAACGCAAGCGCAGGAGTTTTTTTCCTTCAAGGAGTCAAGGCTTCTTCGTTTTCGGGGTCATGGTCACAGGATATTGGATATATAGGAGTTAGGATATAGCCGCAACATCATGTCCAGCGAATCGTCCACCGAGGGCGATAGCGATCTGTACGATCCCTTGGCCGAGGAGCTGCACAATGTCCAGTTGGTGAAGCATGTGACCAGGGAGAATATCGATGCCCTGAATGCCAAGTTTGCCAACCTGCAGGAGCCACCAGCCATGTACTTAATGGGTATGTCCTTGAACGCCCATCGAAGTCCTCTTGAATCTCTGGTAGTCCCTTAGAGAATACCAGGAGTTCACCTGACAAATGCAAATGTTACAAAATGAACAGTGTCAATGCAAATAGTAGTTAGAAAAATTAGTAAATACCCCTTGCTTAAAATGTGTATTTATATTCATTAACCTGTGGCTTATATGTACATTTACATAGTTAAACGCATCTAAGATAATCTCCAATTGCTAATAATTGTTAATCCCCCACAGAATATCAGGAGTTGACCTCCAAACTGCACGAACTGGAAGCCAAGGAGCAGGAGCTCATGGAGCGGCTGAACTCGCAGGATCAGCAGGAGGACTCCTCCTTGGTTGAGCGGTTTAAGGAGCAGCCCCACTATCAAAACCAAACCCAAATCCTGCAGCAACAGCGGCAACTGGCCCGAGTGCATCATGGGAATGATCTTACGGATAGTCTGGGCTCTCAACCGGGCAGCCAATGTGGAACTCTGACCCGCCAGCCCAAGATCCTTTTGAGAGCCCACCTGCCCAACCAACAACGCACTTCGGTGGAGGTAATTTCGGGTGTACGACTTTGTGATGCGTTGATGAAGGCCCTAAAACTCCGGCAATTAACGCCGGACATGTGCGAAGTGAGCACAGCACATTCCGGAGGAGGGGAAATCATACCGTGGCACATGGATATAGGCGCTCTGCGCGTGGAGGAGATCTTTGTGAGGCTCCTGGATAAGTTCCCCATCAGGACACACATCAAGCACCAGATCATAAGAAAGACCTTTTTCTCGCTGGTGTTTTGTGAGGGCTGTCGACGGCTCCTCTTCACTGGGTTCTACTGCAGCCAGTGCAATTTCCGTTTCCATCAGAGGTGCGCCAACAGAGTGCCGATGCTGTGCCAGCCTTTTCCCATGGAAAGCTTTTACCAGCAGCTCCTGGCCGAGAATCCCGAAAATGGCGTGCCCGGGCGAGGTACTGCTATCCGGGTTAATATGACCGGCCGCAGTCGCAGTCGGCGGTGCAGCAGCAGTGGCAGCAGCAGCAGCTCCAAGCCACCATCCTCGTCCTCCGGAAACCATCGACAGGGTCGTCCGCCAAGGATCAGTCAGGATGATCGATCCAATTCGGCGCCGAATGTGTGCATCAACAACATCCGTTCGGTCACAAGCGAAGTGCAGCGCAGTTTGATAATGCAGGCCAGGCCTCCATTACCGGTGAGTTTGGGGATTGGTGGCTTATCGTCTATATCTTGGCTTTATCCCGTGTCTTAATCCCTTCCAGCATCCCTGTACGGATCACTCCAACTCCACGCAGGCATCCCCTACTAGCACGTTGAAGCATAATCGTCCCAGGGCAAGATCCGCTGATGAGAGCAACAAGAATCTCCTTGCAAGGGACGCCAAGAGCTCCGAGGAGAATTGGGTAAGATGGGGAACCGAGAAGCAGCTTAACTAACCTGAACTACAACTGTTTCTCGCTCTTACTCTGCAGAATATCCTGGCTGAGGAGATTTTGATTGGGCCCCGGATCGGATCGGGATCTTTTGGAACGGTTTACCGCGCTCACTGGCACGGACCCGTGGCCGTAAAGACGCTTAACGTGAAGACACCGAGCCTCGCCCAATTGCAGGCCTTTAAAAACGAGGTGGCCATGCTAAAGAAGACGCGCCACTGCAACATCCTGCTTTTCATGGGCTGTGTGTCCAAGCCATCTTTGGCTATTGTGACTCAGTGGTGCGAGGGAAGTAGTCTCTACAAGCACGTCCATGTCAGCGAAACCAAATTCAAGTTGAACACGCTCATCGATATTGGTCGTCAGGTGGCCCAAGGCATGGATTACCTGCATGCCAAGAATATCATACACAGGTGGGTTAAGAACTGCTCCTTTCAAATGTAATCAATTTAAATAAATTACCTTTTCAGAGACCTGAAGTCGAACAACATCTTTTTGCACGAGGATCTCTCCGTGAAGATTGGCGATTTCGGACTTGCCACCGCGAAAACTCGGTGGTCAGGTGAAAAGCAGGCTAACCAGCCTACTGGCAGTATTTTGTGGATGGCGCCGGAGGTTATTCGCATGCAGGAGCTGAATCCTTACTCCTTCCAATCGGACGTTTATGCCTTTGGGATTGTGATGTACGAACTGCTGGCAGAGTGTTTGCCCTACGGCCATATTAGCAACAAGGATCAGATCCTGTTCATGGTGGGACGAGGGCTTCTACGCCCGGACATGAGCCAAGTGCGTTCGGATGCGCCGCAGGCATTGAAACGTTTGGCCGAGGACTGCATCAAGTATACGCCCAAAGATCGACCGCTCTTTCGGCCGCTGCTCAATATGCTGGAGAACATGCTGCGCACTTTGCCCAAGATCCATCGCAGTGCCAGCGAACCGAACCTGACGCAATCGCAGCTGCAGAACGATGAATTTCTGTATCTGCCAAGCCCTAAAACGCCGGTGAACTTCAACAACTTTCAGTTCTTCGGCAGTGCTGGAAATATTTAGACAGCGTGCTGTACCTGTACTTATATTCTGCGTGATCAAAGTGAACCTATTTCTAGGCGTTTTTTCGTTTTTGTCCCTCTGTACATAAGCGATTCACGAAGGGGACGGATTTGGCCTGCCCACCAAAGTGAAAGAGATGGGCTGTCTGCCGACCCAAAGCAAAAACTGATGCTTTTCTTGGAACTGACAAAGTGCATTTCTGTTACCACAAGACGACTACAAAACTATAAACTAAACTGCAACGCCCATGTGTACATAACTGCATCATAACTTGTAAACGTTAGGCAAGACTACTGAAACTAAACTAAACTAAACTAGCTGATCGCAATTACATTATACACATTATACTTATACTACAAAAAGGAGAAGAGAAGGTGTTGTCTCTGGAGTTGAGAATTGAAGAAGATTTTGGATGTGGCGAAGCAAAAGGTAACGAAATTCTTGGTAATACAGTTAGACTACGAAATAAATACAGGTATTATTATTTCATAGGTTTCTAGTTTACCATTTTAAATCGGCTATGTATGTTTATGTCTATTCAGTATTAGGATATGGATCTTTAAAGTATAATTTTATTATTTAGTTTAAATTAAATTAATATATATGTATATTTCAAATTGGAAAAAATGTCATGTGGGGCTTACAGCTGTTTTTACAGCAGAAAACAGAGAATGCGGGAGGTATTCAAAAAAAGACTTAGGAAGTCGTAAGTTGTTTTAAGTTTTTAGAACTAGGGAAAAGTTTGCGTAGAAACGGAAAAACAGACGGACGGACATTTCCGGTGATGCTGATCAAGAATATAATCACTTGTGAAGACACTCCGTTCCAAACTTTTGACTGAAAGTATTAAACCCTCTACAAGGGTATAAAAATGGGAGTATGTTATGTATTTGGGAAAATGCAGAACTAGATTAGGTTGTATTATTGACTAGCTAAGTTTTAAAAATCCAGTTTCACTGATTCGGTTGGATAAACTTTATTCATTTAGCAACAGGAAGACGGGATCCCTAGGATCCCACGGGAACTTAAACATATCTACTGGCGATGGCCAGAACCTTGGTGTAATCGGCTCCTTTAGCCAGTGTTTTCTCCTTGAGGATGGTGCGCAGGATCGTGGGAATGGGCACATGGATGCGGGTGCCCAAGGGACTGCCGTTGTCATCGATAAGGACCAGGTTGTTACTGTCGAACTTGGGCTGTTTGGGCTTCTGGTTCTGCTTGAGTCCCACGAGGATGCCCTTCTTCATCTGTCCCTTGATGGCCACCAGGACCTTGTCCCCGATGAGGCCCACGCCCCGCTTGTTGTACACATGGATGCACCTGGGCGGACGTCCCTCGGCCATCGCCCTTTTGCCCAAATCGCTGTTGTCCACCACCCGCAAACGGGCCAGTTTCCGGATTTCGCAGCACGCCGGCGTCGTGTGAATAAACTCCTGCCTCTGCCCGCCGGCCAAGGTCGTTGCCAGTGGATGGGCCACCGGCCTCAAGGTCTTCAGGATGCGCAGCGCCATGTTTCGCAGGTATTTCCCTTATTTTACTATATTTGATTCATAAAAAGCAAAGAAATCACAACAAAGTAAATTATACAATTCTCCTTTCGGCTGACAGGGCTGCCATATCACCGGGGAAAATCATATGGTGCGCTTACAGCACAGTTATCGATGTTACGCCTTAACAGAACCTGCTGCTGTTAACCTTCACTGTTAAAAGGTAATTTTTTATTCGTTTAAATTAATATTAAAAAAAGTGGAACAGCAACCACGCGATAGAAACACCATTTTTTTAAACGCTATCTTTTTTAGCTTTCTAATTAGTAATTAATAAGAAATATTCCTTATTCATTTCAAATTTCAAATTTAATTTTTTATTTTTTTTCAATTAATATAAATGTTTAATAAGAAGATTCCTAAATTCGTAGACAGAATTCACATTATTCTTTATCAAGCCCCTGCAATATTTGATTATTTCTATGATTTTATAGTAATTCATGTGCCATTGCTTTTGATATACTGTTCTTCATTAATATTCCTAATTAATTGTAAGCTGAAATTCAAAATCTAGTGCACATAACACATTGTTTTAATTTTCCTTTACTCAATTCTAAGCACATCTATTATTTCTATATTTCTTCACGTTTTATCCTTCGCTCTTGTTGCATAGATTTTATTGGCTGATTCCTAATTAAATACGGGGCTTCTACTAGGATTTATGTTTTAATCTTTAATCTTTAGTTTTACTGTTCAATAGATTAAATTTCCATCTTCTATTTTTCTCGCTTTTCCTTTAGAAGATTTCAGTCGTCATTCAGGGCCACTGTTTTCTTGGTTAACCCTTTTAGCCACCTTATCCAAAAGTAAGAAAATACTTTAATTAATTGTGTATTTTATTTTATTCAGTTTAATACAATGCCATATATATACATGAGCGCTAAATGCATAAACTGCAGTTGCTTTAAAATAATTTATTAGCATTATTAACTCTCGGTTTTGGGTTTGCTTGCTTTCGCTACAATTTGTTTTTTGTTTGTTTGACACGATAATATAAATGTTTAATAAGAAGATTCCTAAATTCGTAGACAGAATTCACATTATTCTTTATCAAGCCCCTGCAATATTTGATTATTTCTATGATTTTATAGTAATTCATGTGCCATTGCTTTTGATATACTGTTCTTCATTAATATTCCTAATTAATTGTAAGCTGAAATTCAAAATCTAGTGCACATAACACATTGTTTTAATTTTCCTTTACTCAATTCTAAGCACATCTATTATTTCTATATTTCTTCACGTTTTATCCTTCGCTCTTGTTGCATAGATTTTATTGGCTGATTCCTAATTAAATACGGGGCTTCTACTAGGATTTATGTTTTAATCTTTAATCTTTAGTTTTACTGTTCAATAGATTAAATTTCCATCTTCTATTTTTCTCGCTTTTCCTTTAGAAGATTTCAGTCGTCATTCAGGGCCACTGTTTTCTTGGTTAAGTAGACCAGTCCCATTGGTTAGAAAATTGGTTACTATAATTCACTATGACATACGAAATATTATATAGGCATAATAACGTACATGTGTATATATATATATATTAATTTTTCGCTTTTCGTTTTTTATTATCTTGCTTTTTTTTTGGGTTTCTCTTGTGACCTATGACTAAAACAAATTTTTAAAAAACTACATAGTTCATAACAAAAAAACTAAGATTAGTTAAAAAAAATGGGGGTATTAGGCGCTTTAAAAGCGCGGGGATAGGGTGAAAAAAAAGTTCTACTATATCTTGGCTTTTTTTCGAAATTATTTACAAACTCAACACAAAATTTACTGTTAACGTTTTAAAAAATATATAACTTGTGCGCTGCATTTGTGATTTTGTGCCTGGGTTTTTGCTAGTGTAATATTTTCGATACTCAGGATCGGTTGAGCTCCTCGCGTTTGAAATTCCGTATCGCATCCAGTAGTTGGGAACGTGGATCCGGCGTTATGAGGCCACTGCGTGTCCCGTTGGTTTTCACGGGTTTCAGGGCCGGAACCATTTGGGGCGCAGGCGGTGGCGGTGGTGAGGGCGTGGCCACCGGCTGTGATGTGGGCTTCAGTTTGACCTGTAGGCTCACCGGCCTACCATTAATTTCCGGCTCCTGGAGCTTCAGCTCCACTTTGGTGGACTTCAAAACCACATTCACATTCTTTGCTGGCGGTGCTGGCTTGCTTTCTGGCGGGGATGTGGGCGTGGCCGCTGGGGGAGGAGGAGGAGAAGAAGTGGTCCCATTAACGGACACCCTTATCCTCAAGGCCTGCTCCTGTTCCTGCTGCTCTCTGGCCAACATTCGCTCCTTGAATCCCGTGCGGCGCAGGGTATTCTGTCCAAAGGGAGCAGGAGCAGGATTGGCCTCCACTGGTCTATTTCTCTCCAAACTAGAAACCGGCCGTGGCAAGGAGTTACTGGCCAAGCTGGAGGCCACCTGGTGATTGCTATTGCCAGCGGGTAGAGTAAATCGATTGCTTTTGGCTGGACGCGGCAGCGTAGAGGATTGGTTTTGGATTGTATTCTGGGTCTGAACTTGTGGCTTCTCAAGAGGTTTGGCTGGCGTCTTAAGCTTCACTTGAACCGAAAATGTTTCCTCCTGGATCTGCTGCTCTTTTTCCACCGCAACCGGAACCTCCGGCTTATCCTGCTGCTGGTTCTCCTGACTCACATCCTTTAGCGGCTTAACCGTAATGGGGACGTGGTATTCCTTCCTCTGGGGAATGCCCATCCTCAAAATGGGTGAGGCTACTTCGATGGTCAGCTTGGCAGGCGGTGGTGAGGTCACCTTTTGGGACTTTCCTGCCCCGCCAAAGATGTAGTCTCCTTCGTTCTTGATGGCCACAGTGGACTTGGGTCGTTCGCTCCAGGTGGCAAAGTTGATGCTGGGTGGCCCGGAATAGCGATATGTGGGTGGCAGAGGCTTGGAGCTCGGAGCGGATTCAATCTGCTGACTTGTCTGGGTTTCCACCTTTCTGTTCTCGGGGTTCCTCAGGTTTACAGGACTGACTGGTGTGGCTGGGGAATTCGGAGGTGTTATGGTGTTTCGGGAGCTCGTCGAGACGGAGGTTTCTTCTTTGATCGGTTGAACAGTAGGCTGAATCAAAAGTTTTTGAACTGGAGGCGGCGATGGTTCCGGTACCTTGATAACAGACGGAGGCGATGGCTTTGGAGTTGGAAGAGGTGTCATCTTCTTGGCCACCGGCGGTGATTGTTTCTGGACGGCTGGCTCCTTCTGAACCACGAGAGTCACCTGCTCCTGGACAGTTGTCACCACTGGAGGTAATGATGACTTCTCAACTGGAGAAGGCTGCTGTTTCTGTTTTGGAGTAGGTGATTGCTTCAGGACAGGGGAAGGAGGTGACTGTTTTTGAATAGAAGAAGGTTCCTGCTCAACTTTTTGAATGGCAGATAATGGTTTTTCAACTGTTGGAGGCGACTGTTTCTGGACAGGAGTGGGAGACTGTTTTTGGACAGGAGTGGGCGACTGCTTCGGAATGCTATTGGGAGAAGGACTGATGGCCTTAGCATCAGTCACTGATGATGGCTTCTCTTTGGTCAAGTTCTCCAGCTCCTTAATGATCTTTGGTTGCTCTGTAACAGGCGATGATGCACTGCCTCCACTTTCAGCCAGGCTGTTCTTTCTCGAGTTCAAGATGGTCTTGATTACTTCCAGGCTTTGCAATGAAGGCGATTCACCAATGCTCAACTCACTGGAGGAGCGCCTCTGACCCAAGCCGTTGCCATTCTGCTCCAGTTTGTTTAGGGAGACATGGGAAGAGCTGCGAAGACTCAGAGTTCCTCCTCCGGATGAGGTTACCTCCGCCTCTCCACCAGATCCTCCAGCCTGAAAGGAGTCGGCTCGACCAATTCTTGTCGTACTTTTGGCCGTGGCAATGCTGAAATTGGCCAAGCGATTCGGTTTTGCCGCCTCAATTTCAGCCAGTCGAGGATCGGGCTGCTTCTTTATCAACGTATCCAGGCGCTGTTGGTGGATTATAGTGGCCAGTTCATCCACAATCTCGTCCAGTGGCGAGCCAGAACTCAGCGAGGCCGCATTGCGTGTTTGCATTTGCTGATCGGAAAAGTCTGGCGGTGGAGATATGGGCACCGAGTAATTCCACGAGGAGAGTGAGGTCTCGCTACTGGGGGTGGCCAGAATGCCATTGGTCCTGGTCACCTGCTGCTGCATTTGGAGCTTCTCCTCCTCCTCCTCATCGATTTCCTGGGCTGTCAGCACTGCCAATTCCGCCAAGCTGGTGGCTATGGGCTCACCCTTCTTGGAGGTTTGGCACAGCTTGAAATTGTACACCTTGATGGCCTCGTCGTCCTCCGAACTCGATTCTTGTTGCGATTTCTCCGCCTCTGGTTCTGGCGAGGCCGAGGGCGATGGTGCTGGCTCTCCAATGCCCGAATCCGCTTGCTTCGAAGCCGTGTCGTTGTCATCATCCTCGGTGGCACTGCCCAAAGATCGGGGTTCCGGGGTGGGAGTTCTATTTAGAAGCACTTTGGACACATTTCCGTTGGTTGGTGGTGATCCATTTCCATTTCCATTCACATTCCCATTGATTTGGGGCAGTGGAGGATTGGTGGCCGGAGCAATGGGCAGAGGTGTTGTAATCCTGGGAGCTGGTTGCGGTACATTCGGAGTTGGTGTTACCGGTTCCGGAAGCGAAGCCAGTGATACATTATCACCACCACTTTGGAAATCTGGCGGTGGAGCCGGTGCTGTTTTCTTTTTAATTTGCAGCAATCGTTTCCGGGGCGTGGGTTCCGGACCGCCTGCAACCGGAGGCTTCAGATCCAACGTGGCATAATGACCATCAACGGAGTCATCATCCGGAGACTTTGAGCTATTGCCATTGCAGTCCACCTCCGGAGGACCGGAGAGATTTGGCGTGGACATGCAGAGCTGAGGGCGCTTGACAATCACCGCATAGGCGGGCTCGCTTTTCAAGTTAGCTGCCGGAATATCCGGAACCGACTGCTCCGGAATACAAATCTGGCTTGGTGGCCTCGGAGCCGTTCGCTTTTTGCGCGGCGGTGGTGCCAATATCTTTGCCGGAGGCACCACCACCGGGGTACGGGTGTAGTTCATCCCCGTGGAGTCCATCGAGTTCAGTGAGTTGCTGGAACTGTAAGGACTTGGCGTTTTGGCCGTAACCTTCGAGTGCCGGCTGCTACTGAAGTCCGAGCTGCTGCTCAACGAATCCCGAGCGACTCCGGTGCGTTGAAATTTGTGCATCACATCCGGATTGAAGTTGTCGTAGGACTCCGACTTGTGGCACAAGCGGATCTCCGAAAGGCCAACTGCTCCGATCGTCGATTCGCAGCTGTACACCTGACTAGCATCCACTGAAATGTAGAGGAAAACTGGTTAATAGGAGCACCCTTTTTAAAGAAGAAACGCTTCTCTGGAGTTCACTTTCTCAGATATTATAGTCTCAAGTTTAGTTTTCTTAGAGCTCTCAAAGCCAAGATACTACGCAAAGCTCTCTGCAGCGGACAGTTCTCTTAGCCGGACAAGCAGATCAACAAGGTTTTGTTACGGACAAGGATAAGCGTTGTGAAATGACATTTCCAAACTCAAATCGAAAGTGAAAACCTTTTCTAGCTTTTCTTTGGCCCCTTTACCTGGACTCCGAAACTCGTACTTCTCCGCATCCAGTTGCTTGTTGTCGCAGACAAGCGAAAGGAGCTTGCTCAGGGGAACCCTGGCTCCCAATCGGGCCACAAAAAGCTGATCCTTGGGCAGCAGGACGGTGATGCGGAAGGTCTGCTCGAAGGGCGCATTGCTGGTGGCCGCCGGCACTGGTGTTATCCGATTGTACTCCAGCTGACTAGTCTCGTTGATGTCCGTGTCCGTGGACAGATGATGCAGCTGAGTCGACGACTTGGACAGCTTGCCCATCGAGGAGCTGCCAGTGCCGGATTTGTCTGGGAGATAGAAAGGGAGATTGATTTAATAGTTGGAATAAGGGAGTTTAATGAAGTAAAGCCTAGTGTCTTAAAAAACAATAGGTATCCGAAATATGAAGTTTATTATTTACTATTGAAATATTTTAACCGCAAATGCTCATTCAGGAAGAATTGATTACAGGTTGTTAATAATAAAAGATAAAATAGATAATAGAAAAGCATAATTAAACATTTATTAGAAAGGTTGGGTACTTTTAGTGGGGTCCAATTAAATTTATTGCTGAGAAAGTTGTATGTTTTGTTTTGACCTTTTGATTGCTTACCTTTTTTGCGGCCAAACCAGCGATTCAGTGTGGAGAAGCCGCCCTTCATGTTGCTCATGTTGTGGGCGTGGCTTCCGAAATGTTTTCTTCTCTCTCTCTCACTCGTTCTCCGCTCCTTCCTCCTGCACCAACTTCCGTTTCCGTTTCAAACGTGTCTCAACTTGTGCAGTTTTGCGTTCGCCTTAAATTTTCGGATGGGTTTCGTAATATTCCTAGAGCATGCTAGAAAATGGCGTGTGATTTGTGCGCTGCGAAATCTGCAAGTGGAAAAAAAGGTATGAAAGTGAGTTAAAAGCGGCACGATTACAAAAGACGCTCCGTCTTATCAGCTTTCAGTTTTCAGGTCGATAAGGATGATGGAGGGGGGGTGATAGCTGATGGTGGTGGTGGGCATTCCTTTTGGCTCTTTATCATTGCCTCCATACACACATACGATTCTTTCCTCTTGTCGGGTTCACATCCATAATACCATCTCCCAAAGAAAAGAGCTATGTTGGTTGCCCCAAAAAATACGGTAATTTCGATTTCTAAAGTATGTTTCAAAGTCGACTTGATGGATTAAGTTGGTTACGTATTTGCTTTTTTAATTAATTTTGTATTTTCCGTTGCTATTTGCCTTTTGCGCCTGGCTTAGTGCTTAATTGTCGGCCAGGTTGTTTAATGGCTCACACCTACACACAAATACCAACGAAGTAGCAAGCGATAAGCCCAAGAAAATCGAAATCGGCGGCGGCAATGGGAAGCGCGCGACTTGCGGGCGTTTTTTGTCGCGTGCGATTCATTTGCACACAATGCAAATCGCGAAGGCGACTTCCACACACGTACATCTTTACATATATGCAAGATAGGAAAAAAGGGGGCGGTGGATGGCAGGGGGCGTGTCTCTGTTTACTCAGTAGTAAATTCTAATGACATAGTTAGGTGGTGCAGCGGTGTGAGTGTACGACCATGCAAATTACGGGCAATTGTTGCAGCACCAACTTGTTCTATTGTTTGTACACAGCAAAAAAATACACAAACATCCTCACAAACAATTGATATTTAACTAAATAATATTTTAACTGCATTAGATGAACATTTTCTATTAAAAATCATCATGAAACATTATTTAAAAGTCGTTCTATTAAATATAAAATATTCCCTTAAACTTATAGTTTTATTAATTAAACTTATTATTTAATGCATTGAATATTTCGTGTTGATAAAGTTTCAAATTGTTTTCAGCAAACGTTTACCAATAGCAGAGCTTAATAAAAACTCACAAAAAACATTACAAAAATATAAAATTGTTAAATGAACTGCAATTAATCATTATTTTTGCTGTATCCGTACGTATATACAGTTTAATTAGGCGTACAGCGCATTACAAATCAGTAAGGTTAATCGCAAGTAATTCCCACAGGAAGTGCATGGTTTCCCTTAATTTATAAATCAATTCAGTAAATAACCTTTTGAACGACAAATAGGAAAGACTTAATGACACTAAATGGCGATAATTGAATTCAGAATAAAACTCGTTCAACTTGATGGTTGTATATACACACTTGTATTAAAAAGTTTTCAAATCTACGTGTTATATACATATTTACTTATTGTGTTTTATTAGCTTACAAATAAGATTTTAGTTAAGTCTTTAATTTGAGGCAGTATATCCGCTAAACCACAATTGACTTACGCCGATGAACCGAACTGTATGTTTATTCGTGATTGCCTGTGGCGAATCGATTTGTGTTTACTTTTTAATGAGCAGCCCCGACTAATTAGCCCAACTATTAGGCAGCCTAATTAGATATAAAACTCAATATGAAGTCGTCACATCGATCAATGTCCCATGGGTTTTTGAGATCTTTGAGAAATAAGAGTACCCTAAATAATACATGTTATTTCGATTGAGTGTCTGCCATTTCTCCCAGATAAAATAGGCAATGTTCATATCGCCTGTTAATCATTCATTAAAACAGTCGTTATGTTTCCATTGATCCCATATGTCTATCCCATGGGTATTTCCCAGTCGGTTTAGCAAACTCTTCTAACCTGTTTTGGGTTATCAATACGGCGTTGTTTTTGTTTTGCCCCAAAGGCTTTTATAGTCAGTCACTAAAGTTCCCCTTGAAATAAACATGAGTAAGTCAAAATTCCTCAGCTATCAAGAGGCGACGATGAAAAAGTTTTTTATTTTGGTTTTCGCCTTAAATCATCACGTTCCATAAACATGGCATGTGTGTGGTTGTGCGGTGTTGCCAAAAAATAATGAGCTTGGCTAATAGCGTTAAGTGTTTGGGGGCCTTTGTGAACCGGCTAATTGAAATAAAAATTAAATTGCTCTCGGATGGTCTATGAACTTTATACTTTGCCTATCGCCATTATATTGTTGGGATATATACGTTTCTTATGGAAATATCTTTATAAGTGCGCTCAAATTGATAGCCATGTATAAGCCCTCGATTATCTATATATATTGCCGTTCAGTACTTGAATAACGATGAATCAGAGCCAACTGCTACTAAATGCAGCTGAACAATCAGACGTAATTGAACTATTTGCTTTGGCACCGTGTGTTGTGGGTCTGTGTGTTTTGAACTGGAGATGGTTAAGTAACCCTCTATCGATTTTCACTTCTCACACGAGTAGCCCAGTTAACAGACAAACAACGAGTGATATTCCATACAACGTGAAGTACGAACGATTCAGAGCGATTCCCATTCCGACGTTTATCAAATCGATCGTTCCGAAACAAGGTCTTTAAAACTTGGCGAAATCAGATCACCACTTATCGTTTTGTGAACTTGATTGATCAGCAACATTGAGGCCTCACGAGTTAGCTATATCTTTGGCTTTGAAATTGTGAATCTCAAGGGAAAGGTTTTATGTAAATTAATCATTCTATTAGAATAACTTTTAAAAACAAATGATTGTGCAATATATTATAATATGTATATATTATAATTATTTCTCACTCGATTTCCAATAATACATATTTGAAGTTTATTGAGTTAGCAAAGGTTGTTGACCTACCTAATATATTTTCCTGCGCAAAAACCACAAACTTATTTTAATACCAAAAACCACTATAAATCTTTAGAGTTCTAAACACACTTAAAACCACATCATTATTTAATTATGACTTATCTTACTAGTTAGTTTTATGCCAAAGATTTTATTATAACTATTAAAAGCTACCACCAATTATATATTTATGGATCGGAATAAATCAAGTGAATCTTAGCTTAAGTTCTGAATAGAACCCATAAAAGCCCTCCCCATTTGGATCTTTATCGTTCTACAAACGGGGGGTTAGATAACCCAGGCAAAAACTAAGACTCCCATAATCGAATGCTAATTTCACGGCTAATGTCTTCAGTCATTTGGAGAAGTATCACCGTTATGTGTACACTTAAAATTGGCAACTTTCTACCGTTACACATGTGCCTAAATAAATGGAGGCATTATTTTGGGGGGGCTCAAGTACCGCTCCATGTTTAAATAAGGCGAATCAGAAGTGCAAATAGAAGATGATTAATGGCACAGCTCTGTGGCTTCGGATATGATTATTGGGAATGCCGGAATGTCGGGGGATCGCTCCATCATGGACTTAAATATATAGATGTTTCGTATTCGTTGTTCAATGGATGACACTGACATTGAAGTTCGGCATTGCATTCAGTGATTCGACTTGAGGTTGCGCCAAAGATAGACGATGATATCATGGTGGATAACCGACGTGAGGGAATTTTTTATTGGTGGTGCTCATCATTGTTTCTCGAAAATCATCACCCATCTAACTAGTCGGCTATGCTAATTTTCCTTGGACTGGTAAGTCGATATAGCCAGAAACACCTGTGGAATGACATTCTCGAGTCACCGTTTTGCCTGTTTTGCGACCACTTTATCTGTTCTTTTTTGTTTCTGTTTGGTTTGCTGTGAGTTATCAGGCGAGTGATACGCATGACTAATCCCGAATATGCTAAGTCGTAGTCGTCGTCGTTATGTCGCCGCTGTCACTTGCGGGCCATTATCTATTTCAATTTGTGCGGCAATTTGAGCCACTTGATTAGGCCGCTTCGCTCTGCAATGTCCGATACTCCGGTTCACCAGTATATGCGACAGACATATACCATATGTAGGTGGTATGTGCCCCCATATGAATGCCAGTTATCACGTACCCCTGCTATGGCTCTAATGGCTCAGAAGATGGCACCTGTACGTTCGACATTCGATTGGGGGATCCAATGTGGTACTTTGCACCCTTCAAAGTCTTCGGAAGTGACGTGCGTAGTTTTTTTTTAGAAACCATATAAGTCCATTCAAACGATAAATATGCATATACAGGAGATATGGAGGTTGGTTGTACTCATTAATAGAGTTGCGAAAATATATGGGGTTTATCTCTTAGAAAACAGTTATAAAACAACTCAAAGAGGTAACGAAAGACAGAATAATAGATAAATAGATCAACAAGCACCTACAAAAATGTGAATTCCTAATAATTTTGTATACGTAATAAACATAATATTACTTTTTTTTGATATTCAAATTATTCAGAAGTATTTTTCAAAGTTCTAGTTTTTTGACCTGTTCTTTCTCTTTTTCTAAGCTTAAAAGTGAAGAAATTAGGGAGCATAGCAAAAGAATCAATCAACAAAAAACCATAAACCAAATAAAACGAATCGATGGCATAATATATCCAAAAGAAGATAACAAAAAAGAAATGGTAATGGATTGGAGTCCGTAGAAGGCAACGGGTTAGAATAAGTATAAATATGAATGAGGCAGACGGAACCGCAAAGAAGTGAGGTAGTAAAAATCGATATGCCGACTATTTTCCGCATTTTGAGCCACGTTCTTGCTCTTTTTCCCCGCGGCAAAAAAAAGAACACAACTTCCTTGGCTAATTGAAAACAAATCGCCCGACGCATGGCTAATAGCAAGTTATCCGTTAAATTTATACAGGTAACAATATAAAAACTGTATCTGTAACTACTGTTTCGTTTGTGGCAAACGATTACAGCTGTGCTCAAAATAATAGTAGTGGGTCAATGTTAAATGATTAAAAACATGAATTGGGAGCCATATCTGCTGTTTTCTTTTGTTGTTGTCGAGATTAATGAAAGATTAATGTCACTTCAGAAATTGTTTATTAGAAAGATAATTATAAGTTAGTCAAACTATTTATTTCCTCAATTGCCTGTCTCTAACGGTCTCTGCTTCTAAATACCTCTAAATTTCTTATTGGAAGTTCATTCCTGAAACTTTCCTAGATGGAAGTTTAATTAGACTACTACTTCTATTTTCCACCTGTACATATATATGTATGAGGTATATATTAATATTAACGGATGGGTTAGGATCCCGATCTACGTGATGAACCATTCCCCGCACTTCACATTTAGCATTCTATTTGTAGCTTTCTTTTGCTCGTCACTTGCTGCAATTAAATGCAGTGTTTGTTGTTCGACAAATTGCACGTTGTCATAAACAGAAATAAATTAATACACGCACACTAGAATTTAGCTATTAAGGTAAACTTGAAAAACAACAAAAAATTGCGTACTAACTGCGGCTAGCGATGTTATTGTTGTATTTTTTTTGGTTTGGCTTTCTCTCTCTCTTTCTGGAAGAAGAGAGGAGCAACTTTTGCGAGGCGGTGCCGACGACGACGTTAACAAAACTGAAAACAAAAAACGCGCAAATTATGCATAGAACACAAAAGCACACGCACACATACAGAACCATAAGCACCAACACATACACCAATAGCCACACTAATAGTGGCAATAATAAAGCAACGGTAACTCTCTAATAATAGAGGCACAGGTTCTCGCTCTCTCACCGTCTAGCTATACCAATTGGAGCTGCTAATTTATCTTATCAGACCATGCCAAATGATAGCAACAGCAACTCCAACGCCAAGGGAAAACAAAAAGTGCATGCCGAATGTTTTTTTTTCAGATTTCTAATTGATAAATAATTTTTTTAATTTTTAACATATTCTGATTGGAAATTTTCTTACAGAAAGTTTCTAATTGGAAAGAGGATACGTTTACTTTAAAAGTATCTTAGAATCCTTTGATGTCACAGAAATTTAATTTGCCAATGTTGAGTTTTCAAAATCGTTTTGAAATTTAGTCAAATTTTGTAATGTGTCAAATATATAGAAACATATTTTTCAATGCCATATTTTAAAAACGCTTAGAAACACGCTTAAAGGATAAACACATCTCTCTTTTGTAGGGATTAGAAAAGAATTAGTTAGCATTAAATGTTCGAAATGAAAAACCGGAACGCAGAGGTCTGTAAAACTCAGAAGTTCTTGGAATAGAAGTTTGACTGTACTTGTATTTCACTCTGGTATCTGGTATCTGTTGCACGGTGTATCTGTATCTTCACTTGTCGCCGCACTTGGGCCAACTGAACTAAAACTTCCAGCTAAATGCGTTGCATAAGTCAGCTGATGATGAGCTGCGCCAACTGCAGCGCCGGCAGAATTGCGCAAGTCTCGCGTTCTGATTGACGACCTTCAATCGCAGTTAACTATTTGCCGTGGGAGTCCGACCACCTTCTTTTAGATTTTAAGTGGTATAATGGTATGGTGGCGCTCCTTGCTCTAAAAATAAAATAAACAGAAGAAAACCGCCAACGCTTTTCACTCGCAGGAGTGGCGGCGTCTAAATGCGTGACCATTTTCGACCCATCGTCAAGAAATCAAAGACAACAAAAATAGGAAGGAAGCCTCACCTAAACGCACACGCACACCAGCACTCTAATGACATCATGGGTGAACCACCATAAATGGACATTCCAAGAGACTAAAGCTATAGGGTGTGTGCCACCTTCTTCGCTTCGACTTCTAATTATGTGCAACACATTTTATCAAAGTCAAACATCTCAAAATATCGAAGTAAGTTGATTGTTAGATCGTTTAAACGAAAGAGGGTGGCTAAAACTTCAACATTTTACTTTAACCAAATGCTAAAGAAAGTATTTCTTCAAACTTCCGTTATAGCAGCTTAACAAGGTCTTCCTAATATCACCATTTAATAAAAAGTATTCATACAAATATATGTGTTTTCATCTAAATATTGAGAACCGAGTAACATTTTTGAGATTATCAAAAACCTCAATTGGTTTTAAACCCTGTAAAAACGCTGTGCAAAACTACAGAAATATATATGTTTCTCAAATCACCAGTTATTGTCTAGGAATTTAACTGCAAACCATCGATTTGTTTGGGTAGTAAAACCCGCTCAAGGGGTTATTTGGGACTTTGGCGATTGTTGGGCTTCGATTATTGTGAGGCCCCTCCTGATATCGCATGCATCTATCATCACTTCCTTGCCAGACCGACCGTATCTTGATCACTTAAGGCCTGTTTGACTCGCATATTATTGGTTCTGTATTATCGGAAAAACCCACCAAAATGAACGCAAAGAATTCCAATAAATTTTTGGCTGGCTTAGTAAACTTTTTCGGCTGATATGATTATGTGCGAAGTACATATATTCGAGGGCGCCACCGAAACATTGGAACGCCAAACTAACTAACCAACAAATTATACCATCTGGCACTCGCTGTGTACTTGTACTTGTACTTGTACTTGTAGCTATATCTCAGTATTTATTTGTAGTTGTTTGGGCACGTTTTGGGGTCTGTGATAACCTCAACCTTAACACAGTCGTGTCTTCGGTCGTCGCGAAGGTTTCTTTGCAGACGGGGGCATTGCTATCACTCGTGTACCAAATATATCTCGATATGTGTAGCAATAGCAAGCACATATCATTGAAGCATTTCTCCAGCCACCAGACAAAGACCTCCTCTCTGGTACTTGGTGGTGACCCCGATTGGGGAATTCTTGTGCTGTTTTTTTCTTCTTCTCTTTTTGTTTTGCCTCATTTTTTCGTAGTTGTTGCGAAAAGTGGCACAAACTCATTCCGAAAAGCGGCAAGAAGAACACAGAGAACAAGCCGTAAACAAGTTTTGCGATGGCAAATTCGACAATGGAACCATATGATCAGCGTAATAATAGTTATGATCTTTGGCTGCTGGAGGTTCGGATCACTTCGGTTCGAAAGATTTCTTCGAGGCAAATCTTTCATAAATATTTTGCGGCACGCCTAGGAAAAAGTAACCCTCCTTTTCGCTGTCTTTGTTTTACAGGTGGGGGGAGGGGAGTGAAAGAAAAATGCATAGCATAGGTAAGAAAAGAGTTGATCTACATACCGGGGCCACAACAAGCCCCGTTAGCCGTGGCCCTTTTCCTCAGTTTTTTTTTTTTTTTTTGCATGTCTCGCTTTAATTAGACTTCAATCAATGCCAGAGGCAACTGTCAGCGCCCTAGTGGCTTTATGGCTATATTGCACAGGAAGAAAACCTAAGGAACTTATATATTGTTGTGATAAAAATATTGAAAATTTTAAAATTGTTTGTTTGACAAAGAATTTCTTATTTTTGGATGGCGTACCCCTTTCTACATTTTTGGTGTCTCAATTTGTGTACAAAATTAAAAGAGAACACATTCTCCTCTGAAGCAAAATGATATTTGCCCTATCCTTAAAAATTTAATTAGTAAAAACATTTTTAAAAATTAAAATGTAATTTGTTTTGCTGGTATATGGCTCAAAGTGATAGATACAATCATCAAAATTATGATCAATCGTATAAAATCATACCATATCACTTTGAAGTACATTTCTTTCTGTGTACTGACTTGCACTCCAACTCTGACGTCAGTCATTAGTTTGCAGAATGGGGTCAACTGCAGTACTGCAGACTGGAGCCCCCCAGAGCACTCGATCTTTTTAGAGTTTTAACCCAACTGACAGTTGCATGCGTTTGCGATGATTTCGATTCGAGATCCGAGATCCGAGCAGCTGATTCAATTACGGTCTCAATTGCGTTCGCAAGTGCAGTCAGCCGTCCGGACAATTCAATGTGGCTCAATCTGCGACAGCCATTTGCGTACACACATGTTGGCGAATGGAGTGCGACAGGAGATATCCACTTACACATGTTGAACCATCTTGTATTACAAATGCATGTAGTGACTATTATCTACTATCGCAGTTCCCCCGTCATACTTCTCGTCTATATAGTTTAATCTATGAAATATTTATAGCTTTGAACTTTTGCCAGCACAGCTGTGTGCGAAGATTTTACTCGACTTTGATTTAAGTGGACTTTTGCTAGGGTCTGTAGAAATATGAGCATGATATAATGGTTTCTGAGATAATTCTGCGATAAGTAGGTGGTATTAGGGACTTCAAATCGAAAATGTATTTCTCTTCTGAGCTGACAATGAATATTACTTTATTTATATTATTTTTCTACCATACCATTTGCCATTAAAAAACATTGAATTCAACTGCAATTTCTTCCAATGTAAATACCTCATTAAATGGCTACCTTTTTGTGGATCTGACCACCTGCAAGTGTTTCTATGGGTTTTGTTTTTTTTTCGGAACTTCGGAGCACTGAAAATGCCGCCCAATAAACGGCAACGGTGCATAGCCAGCCAACCAACCTGTCAAGATCGGGTTTTTTTTATGATTACTTTTTGGGTGTTTGAGTGTTGCAACCACAACAGCAGCAGTGGCAGCAGCAGCAACAGCAGCAACATGCACAACAGCAACACACATCCACAACCAATTGCGAGCCAAGTGCTGCTCATAATAATTTGTTAGAGTGCATTTTCCACATTGCAAACAGAGATGCCGGTTTTTCAAAATCCCCAACCCAACCCCGCCCACTGGCCAAACGAGCTGGAAAACTGCTGCCTGGAAGAAAGTGAAGCGAAATGAAATGCAGCTGCAACAGCAACAGCAAAAGCAACAGCAATATCAACAGCAACAACTGCTTGCGACTAGCAACTTTTGCTTCTCTTTCTCTGGTTAAAGCGGCTTTCTTACTTGGGTAATAACTGGCTTGCATTTCATTTGAAAGACGTTTAACGCACTGCCTTAATTGCATTGTGCCAGCCAGATACAATTGCATCCATCGGATGCAGCATGTTGCTGCCACATTTGCTACGTGTATGTTGCTGCTGGGCTTGCCTTGCCGAACAACCTTGACATGCAGCCAAACTAATGACAGGAAATCGTCGACAAGTGCGCGGCCCAAACCCATCTGCAGTCTGAAATCTGCCATCTCCATTCTACGGTCTCCAAACCCATCCACAATCCACAATCTAAGCGAACCATTCCAATCCAATCCAGTCCCACACAGAGATGAGCTCGACTCACCTTATTATAGTTAGTTTTACAGTGGAACCTCTAAGCAAAAATATATATTTTTATATAAATAAATACCCTTGTTTTTAGATGCAAGATACAGGACTTTTATTATCTCAACTGCATTTCAGTACATATACACAAGACGTATTTACTAGGCTATTGATATATCTTAAGACTACTCTTAATATCGTATCTTAAATAATCTTTAAGATTATGTGGATTTTTTTAAATTCGAAATGATTAGTTTCTTTTAAAGATATTCAACTGTAGTTAGAGTGCCTTGGCTGGTAGCGCTTTTTAATTGCGCGTCGCATCCAACCGGTTGCCACTTGAACTGAACAATTGCCGCCCATGCCATCCACGTATCTGTATCTCGAATCTGTATTTCGAATCTGTATATCCGTAAGTGCAAGTATCTGCATCTGTTCGGCAGCCGGGGCAAAAATGTGGCTAACTTCGTTTTGGCCATTTGCACCGATTGATCATGGATTGGTGGACATGGACAGGCGCCGAATGAAGTGGAGAAGTGGAGTGTCTGCACCACTGAGTGCACCACTGCACCACTGGGTGGGGTGCATTGAACCAATCGAAACCGAATCGACCAAATGTGGCTCACCTTGGCTCAAGATATTTCTCTTTTTCTCTCTTCCAAAGGGGCACACAAATATGTGTGTGTGTGTGTGGGAGGGTGGGGCAAATGGGCAAATGTTTATCAATGAAATTGGACAGCTGAATGGGTAACTAGGTGGCCAGGTGCCACCGCCGCACCACCAATTAGTGGGTGAACACGGCCTGGCCAAATATGAGAAAAATGCTAGGCTAATAAAAAGCGTCGTGAAACGGAACTAGCTCAAATTGTGCATTCATGTTGCATTTAAGTGGATCTCAAAGGCTTAAGGTGGGTAGAATTCCCGATACTTTTCCAAAGATATTTATCATTTTAAATTTATGTAGTTAAATTACAAGCTTTTACAGATATACCACAACAAAATCTGATGTCTGAAACTTTATAATCATACACGAAATATCGACCCAAAAATACAAACAAAGTTTTGAATGCAGATTTTTATGGTGAATTAAACCACGAGCTTTTAGAGGTATACCACTTTGAAATCGGATGTCTGTAAGAAAAGTTATGGCCTTAGAAGTGCAGGTTTTAGGTCACTTTTCTGCAAGCGCATTTTTTGACAATTTATAAAGGGGTGACATCATTGAAAATGACGAAAAATCGACGAAAAAAAAAAAAGTAAAGTAAAAACTCAGATTTTTAGGGAATTGAGCCACAATCATTTTAAAATATGCCCCTTAGAAATAGGATGTCTGTAAGAAAAGTTAGAAGCTTAGAAGTGCAGTATTTGGACACTTTTCTGCAGACCCATTTTTTGAAAATTTGGAAAGGTTACATTGTTAAAAATGACGAAAAATCGTAAAAAAAAAATTTGAAAGTGAAAACACAGATTTTTAGGGAATCAAACCACGATCATTTTAAGGTATGCCACTTTGAAATCGGATGTCTGTAAGAAAAGATATGGGCTTAGAAGTGCAGGTTTTAGGTAACTTTTCTGCAAACCCATTTTTCGAAAATTTGGAAATGTAACTACATTGCTTAAAATGATTAAAAATCGACCCAAAAATAAATACAAAAGTGGAAACACAGATTTTTAGAGTATTGAGCAACAATCATTTTGAAGTATGCCACTTTAAAATCGGATGTCTGTAAGAAAACTTATGGCCCTAAAAGTTCAGTTTTTTGAGACTTTTCTGCAAAACCATTTTGTATAAGATCTATGACATCTGCTTTCTGCTAAGATCCATGACCAGTTCCGAGCCGTGAGCACCTGGTAACCCCTTTCGGGTCGATTTCAGAGCACCCTTTCCGGGGAGGAGGATCCAATTACCCTGGCGATCCGCTCCAGAAGCCGGATGACCAGCCGAGAAATGGATGAGATCACACCGCCTGGAATGGAGTGGCGATTCGGACTCTGATTCCGCTAAACAAAAAGCCAAAGTACACATAATGCGATACAAGGCATATAAAAACGAGGGGGGAACAAACCCAGACGAATGTCATTGCCCGGACTTGGAAACGGATTCGATTCGAGACTCGAAAACTGTCAGCCATATATTTGCATCGCGGATAATGGCCATCATCTGGCTGGCATTAAGATTCATTGCGAATGCAAGTCACAGCTTTTAGATGGTGGGAAACTACGGGCACGACTGTCTCTGACCTTGAAATGGACCCCATAGAAATCCAAGCAAGAAATCCGCCAAGAAATTCCACCACCAAGAAATCCAGTCAAGAAACCAGCCAAGAAATTCACCATCAGGGCAGAGAAAGTAGTTAGCCAACCAGTTGGTGGCTAAGAAAAAGTAAAATTATTTTAGGACAGGCCGCTGAGAAAAGTATGTCACCTGCACCCAAGGCACTCAGACTTTCGGACCTGGCCGAAAAAAAGCAGAGACCTGGCCAAAAACAGCTGTGGCAAGTGGCGGGTTTTACTTTCTGCCCCAAAAAACAAACCTACACAGAGAAAATAAATTTCAAAATCATGAAAAACACTAAATACAAATTGATCTCAATTCCAGATTAGTATTGATTTTAGAACTTTTGTTCTTGAATGAAGAACCTAAAGTCTTAAAAAACTATTTCAAATACATTTGATGAAAGATCAGATCAGATATTTTTATAATTGAATGGTTTTTCCCCAAGTGTAAAGTATCGACAACAAGTCTCTTTCTTCAGATTCGCATACTGGCCAAACAAGTTGGCCAAGGCCCCCCGATCACTGATCACTCCGCTCCCGACTGGATGCGTGTTGCATGCCTCCTCCGAGCAGGAAGCACTTGCAACCGGCAACTTGCAACTTGCAACACGCAAGCGCCGCTTGATTTGAGCTCTGGTTCGTTTTTCAGTTTTTTTCGCTATTTTTCGGAGTTCGGCTAATGGAATTCCAGGCAGCACTTATATAAAAGATTAGACCCGCCGATGCCTCAGTCATGTCACGTAGCTCCCGGCTCAAGATATCGCCGAGTGTCCAAGTCTTGGAGTCTCCGTATCCAAGATTATACAATGATCGAAATGTGTGTTTTGGGAGCGTCTCTCGCTCATGTGAGGCACGTCCTCAGGCATCGAACATGGGACATTAGCTAAACCCAATGGGATTTCAATCGATCGGGGCTTTCTGCTATCGGTATTATGTGCGAATGCCCCGATGGCGAAATGTGCACTCGATTGTGGGAGGATTTCTCAGGGGCAATGTTGTTATATGGGAATTGGTTGTGGTGGGCTATATACCACAAAAATAGATAGCTAAGTTGCATACAGCAGAGAGAAGGTGCAACTGACCAGAGTGTTTTTTTAAAACCTATATTGGGAACCCGTTTCATATATTTAAAAGATATTGATCAACGCCTTTAATTTTTTTAATGGGTTGAGTTGTTCATTGCAGATAAATAATACATTAATTAATTCATATTATTTTCAGGTTTAATGCTTTTGAGTTATAAAAGCCCTGCTAATCAGTATGCCATAAAGTAAGTTCTTAAAAACAAGGCAATATCAACAACAGAACCTTTTATTTTTGGGTATTACCTAAGTTGTTCGAATACCTCCCCTACTAGTATATATAAAATAACACAGCCAAATCACGTACCGATATTTGCTATGATTATACAATATATGGCATTATCTGTTTTGTGCATTTGGGGCGTATTTCACGCACGTCTTCCCGCCCGCTGCCCTTTCTCCGCCCCCGTCTCCAGTCTTCTCTTCCGCCTACTCCGCAGTCTTCTCCCCAGTCTTCTCCTCAGTCTTCTCCTCAGTCTTCTCCTCAGTCTTCTCCCCAGTCTTCTCCTCAGTCTTCTCCTCACTCTTCTCCGCAGTCTTCTTCTCAGTCTTCTCGGGTGTCTTCGGCCCTTGCCCAACATTCATGGATTTCATGCTGACCCACTTGCCCCAATGCGATCGCATTTCAACTCTCCGGCTTTCTGGGCTTCTCCTCTTTCTTTCCTTTTTTGCGCCTTTTTCTTTTTGACCATTTTCAATGTCAACATGCTTTTTTTTTTTTTGGTGACAATGAAGTCAACTGGAGCTGGACGCGTTTTTTGTCTAATTTTTTTGTGAACAGCGCGTGTTTTGCATTTTCAGCTAAACAAAACGAAAAAAAATCGCCACGAAAACCAGAATTTACACAAAATTATATGTAAATGCCCTCGAAGATTTGCATAAAGACGCGCTATAAATTAGAGTTTATTGTTTTATTTTCGTCAGCTGTTTTCAGGTTCAAAGCAATTAAGTAATAACACAAATCAAAGTAAACAAAGGCAGAAAGGTAAAAATATAAAATTATGCAAGTCCCGCCTGGCGAAAGAAATCATGGTTCGGTGATTTGGAGGCCCCCGACCTGTAAGACATATTGCCACCGCTCATTTCAAGTTCAAATAAAAACCCAATTTCGGGCTAATTTCAACACTGCCTTTTCCAAAACGTCGTCCAATGGATCCAATAAAAGCCAATACAATCCAGTGGTCAGTGGCCGGTCAACTCCCATTATTACTGGTTGGATCCGTCGAGTTTTTCACGCTTTCGTACTCGGCACAATTGAGTCGAATTGCAATTGAAAAGGAAAAGGAAAAACGAGAAGCGGCAAGAAATCAACTGCAATTGTTAGACAAGCACATATGCACACAGCTGTGGGCAAACCAATAGCACTGAATTCCTTAGGTCTAGTGCTATTGAGTGTTGTACCCTGCAATCAGTTTCATTTATTTGGCCAATTTATTGCACTGTTTAAGAGCTGTGAGGAATTTAGAGCTGTAAAAATGTATCTGTTTTACTAATCAAAGTGAATGTAATCTAATTTATTTGAGCAAGTTTGCTCCTGATCTTTATTTTTGTTAAATATCTCTTAATGATTATTCAATATAGTAAGCTGACGTTTTCTAACCTTAAGGCTCACATAAAATTATATAGCTTAGTCATTAAGATGGCCACTAAAATTGACTCGTGATAGAAAAAATAACTTGTTATTGGCAAAGGAAAATTTTGTTATTTGCAAAGCAAGATTTTAAATTGTATTTAGGCTCCCAAAGCTAAAATTTATGATGTTTAGGCAAAGAAGCTTGATTAAAAGTCCATTATTTCCTTCAAATAAATGTTTGTTTATTGGTTAATTCATGCTTGCCTGCCTATTTGAGAGTGTTTAATTCCATCCCATCTGTTCAGCTTTGCTTGGATGGTTTGTTGCAAGTCTGCTTTGTTGCAAGTCTGCTTTTTGCTCTTGCTTGAATTTTCCCCCTTTGGCACGTGGTAAAAATTCTGCCTGTTTGCTCGCCCATTTTTTTCGTGTGACAATTTTAGCTTTGGAAAATCTTTGAAGCGTCACCAAAGTCTAAAATATCAGCGCTTCGCAGGGGGGAAGTGAAGGGGATGATGGGAGCATACCGGTTTGCTTAGAGAGCAAACACGTTTACTGAGCGGCTGCCCTTGTCAAGGTCATGCCCAGTCAAATGCTGCTCTTTTTGTACATTTATTTCGGTTGGTTTTGTTTTACCAATGGCAAACTGCAGCTTTTGTTTCACAATTTACTGGAGGGGTAAAATGATGGATCAGCAGCTGATCTGTTGTATAACTGTGATGTCCCCGGCTCTTAACACCAAGACAGATAAACCACAAAAAAAAAATAAAAAATAAAAACACATCAAGCTCGGTCGGAAAAAGGGGGGAAAATAAACGCTGGTTGTTGGGGGCTCTTGAGTTCAACGACTTCACATGACAATTGGCCATTGTTGGTCTTGCTGTTGTTTTTGTTTGTTGAATGTTTTGTCGTGGCAAAAGCAAAAGGCACAGGCAAAAGCAACACCAACAGCAACAGCACGAGCAATTAAAAAGACGTTAATTTGTCGACTTTTGTGGCCACGAAATTGAATTTTCAACTGACCGACTCCAGTGATTAATAGCATAGAACAGCAGAGTTGGCTATCTCCAATCCCGAATCAAATTCTTCGACTCGATTTGCTTTCGGGGGAAATGATCCGCTTCTGTCGCTCATAATTACCGGAGCCTAAATTAACGACTGAGGCGCAGACGCCAACGGTTAAAGTCACAGTCAGCGAACTCTGAACACTAGATACATAGATACATAGTTACAGATACAGGCAGCCAAAGGTATGCTCGTGCATGATTCTAATTACTATGTATGGGCTCTGTGCCCCATGGATTACATAGACAATGCAAAGGGAGCGGGATATGGTGGGGCTGTAGAACAAAAATAGTAGAAATCCAGCAGCAACAAGAACTCCATTGTTCGGCGAGCGTCGCCAGCGGAGCGTCAGTTGGAGAATGGAGAATCGAGAACGGAGAATGGAGAATGGAAGTTCAAGTACCCCCTGACAGAGGCATTACATGATAGCCATAGATCATAGAGGAAGTCTTTGGGCAAACGCCTGATCCAAAGACACCAGATGAGGTTGAAGTCGGGGAGTTACGAAAGCTAGGAACTCTTTTATACCTTGATACCTTATTTTTGTGTACATAACATTTCAATAAATTAGTTTCAATTTTCAAATTACTCGGATTGTACACTTAAAAAATAGAAGTGAATTGTTGTACTTATTTATCTTTAATTTTCCTACATTTTATGTACATTTAATATTCATTTTATATTTTACATTTATTTAATATGTCTAAAATTATTTCTTATCTTTTTCCAATGTTGTTGTATTATCTATTATAAAAATATATTCGATTAAAGAACCTATGATGATAAAACTCCTAATAGTTCTTAATGACAACTTATTTACCTCGTAAACTCCAATAAAAAGTAAAAATCCTAGTCGGATAACGATCAAACCTTCAGTCATATTATCTTTCCCGCATCTGTTCCGCAGCATGAGCAGTTTTGTGTACACAACGCATTACACAGAATTCCCAGTATCAAAGGTAAAAGGGGATCATCGACGGCGACTGGCCATTAAAGATTTAGAAAGGCCCTTCATCACGCGGGTTGCCCAAAATCGAACGAAAGTGAGAGGAGCGCGCGGCAGAGTGACAGGTACAAAAAGTGGGATAAAGAAATGGCGCCCAACGGGGGATTTTTTGGAGGGGGAGGGGGAGGGGGGCCAAAGCGAGTGATCTGAATCGGAAGGGCAATACGGCGCAGATTCCTTGAGTGAATGGTAACCCCAGACGTTATTTGATTATCTTTTGTTCGCATTCAACATCTCGCTGGGTATTTAAGCCCCTTGCGAGGCAGCTGCTGCTGACACTTTTTCGCTTTTTTGGGAGGGGTTTTGTGCTGTGTCCCCGAGCTTATTGCTTATTGCGTGGCGGTGAGAATCAGAATCAGAATCAGAATATGAATCTGAAAGCGAATGAGAACAATTCTACTACTGATTTTACTGCCTCACTCTGGTGGGTCAAATACCTTGGGCAAACTCAACGAGAGACCATCTTTTTGTTTTCTCATTGAAATTGTTTATTGTTCGGCGGCTGGAGCGATGCAAATGTTGTATAAAATTCAATAAACTGTGAAACCAGTTTATCAGTTGATCGCCGAGTTCGGTTTCTCAGTGAAAAGTCTTGGGCAAAAGTTGCCAAATAATAAACCCCCTATGTATGTGTACATTAAAAATTAAAAAAAGAAATACAACAAATATACAAATACGAAAGAAAAAAAAAACAAAAAATTCAGCAGTTCCGAGCTTCATGTCCCAATCATCATCATCAGCGTTTGTTGTCTTTGTCGCCGCGTTTTTGTTTGCGTTGCTTTTTATTTGATTTTTTCCCAGTTTTACTTTTTTTATGTTTTTTACTTTTTACGTGAGATTCAATTAAAAACTTTTGACCAGCAATTTCATAAATTTGCGAGTTTATGGTCAGAGGAGGGTGCTCAAAACGTATCCATCTCTATCTCCATCGCCTAACCAGTTTGATGTTAATCAATTTTCGCAACAAATTTTTGCACTTGCCATTTGCCTTAGCGGAACCAAATAAAAAAAAACATAAAAACATGCTGCGAATGTTTTCCAAAAGGAAACATGCGCTAAATAGAGCCGTACAAGTATCTATTTACGTTTTATCTCGTTTTTTTTAGTTTCTCACTTGCTGGAAATTACTTAATATGCATTTAGCCGCCGTGCTTCGACCTTACATAGCTGCCTGATTTTTTGATCGATAGTTGAAAGCCGCGATAATGCCGTTTCCGCTGTGGTTTTCATCGCCGATCGCGCCAGCATCATTATGGCCATAAACCATTGATTGCCGCTCAGTTATGTGGCCGCCTGCTCGTTTGGATAATTATATTATCAGAGCCGGGCCTACGATGGCATGGCATTCTAGTTCTCACCCCGCAGATCTTCAGATCTCCAAGGTTCGGCAACGAGGAAGTGGATTCGAGATCGAACGAGCTTTCGATCCAATCCAACCCAATCCAATCCGATCCGCTGCTTTCACTGCTGACTCAGTCGCTTTTTCTTCTGACGAAGTCCGACTATCTGTCATTTTGATTTTCCGCTTTTGCAGGGCACCCTGGGGCCACAGCACTTAAAGATGGGGCAATTTCCCAGCCACAAAAGAAAAGTATATACAGGTGAAACCACATGCTGTGGGTTCGATCTTAACAAAACATTATACTTTTTTGACTATAAAACATAATCAAATCAATGAGAATGTGTTTTTAGTTTCACAACATTTTAATAATTAGTTTTTTGGAATATTTAGCTTTTTCATAGTTTAGTTGTGTTCTACTATTAAATGTTATAAGGAAAGAAAGCAATACTTTTCATGAATTATCGAAACAGAATAAAACTAGAATCGCAAGCGGTCGGAGAAACTAACGGAGACGACTGATCGAATAGACATCTTTATATATATCTAGAGCTCAGCTGTAAGAAGCACGTATCATTAACAGGAAATTTAACAGTGGAACGTGTGAACTTTTTAAGAAAAGAAAGAAAAGTATAGCATAAAGTACACTCTTCCTAAGGTGGACAAATTTTGAAACATATATCTGTTCCTTGTACCTTAATAATCAACATCCTTTGCCCCACTGTGCAACGTGTGAATTTTGCAGCCCAGGAGAGTTTTTTGCCCCCAGCACACCGGCATAATTTACCGTTTTTGAGCTTTATCTGCCGATCGGAGATCGTTGTTAGTTGGTGGTATTATTTCTGCTAGTGTTGCAGTGGTCGTAAGTGAATTTTTCAGAGCTGCTGCAAAACGGAAACCAGAAGAAACTGACAACTTACCTAGACAACGACCTCAATTAGCAAATCTGTTTGGGCCGCGTCTTTCCATGGTTCTAACTGCCTTTTGATGTGTGATGTGATGTGATGTGCTGTTGGCTTAATAGCGCTCTATTTCCTGTCAGTTCACATGCATCGGTCCATAATGCCTGTACTCAGGTTAACACACTCTCACACACTCTCTTTTTCTATCTTTCTTCTATTTTTATTTTTTTGGTTATATCTTTTTTTTTCGGTAGGCACTTGTGAACGTAAAAAAAAAATGTAAAAAATAAAGCAAATTATTTTGCACACACTCGAACACTTCGTACACTCTCGCGCGTAGCCAATTAAAAAGCCATGTAACGTATGTAAATAAACAAAAGTTGGCGAATTCTTTCCCCAGTTTTCCTACCGCGAGAAATCGACGCAGCGCAAGCGTCCGTTCGGCATGAAACTCGTTTCTCGACTGAAGCGCTCAGCTGAAAGCTGACTGAGGCTCAGCTGCAGTTGCTCAGTAGCTCGGTAGCAGCGGCGGTCACCAGCTGACGGCGAAGAGAGGGAGAGCTGAACTGTTCGGCCGCTCCACCACCACCACCCATCCACCCCCCGAAAACCCACCTCACCACCTCCCCATCCCGCGATCTTGGGAATGTGCATTAACCGGGCGCACGCACACGGAGCCCACGAGCAGCCCAACCCAGCTACCCAGCTACCCAGCTCCACGGGAATTACAATTAATTTGACCAACATTTTTTGTAGGAGCACCCTCCCCAACAAAGGGTACTCCCCTTGCACCCAGAACTTTGAATCGGGGAAAATAGCTAATTTTATTGAAGAAGTTCCAGGAGCTATGAGGTTATCAAAAAAAAAAAAAGTTTCAAGAGCTATGAAATCACCAATAAAAAAAAAAAAATAGAAAAAAAATGCGTCTAAAACAAATTAAAATATCTATTCAAAGATATTCATTTAAGTTTATTTTATGAAAATTATAAAATAAAGTATACATGATCAGAATTAAAGTTAAATAGCAAGATGTAATTGTTATTTTTAAAGTGCGGGAATAAAATCTAAAATCGGAAAGGGTATTACAAACTGCGTTTATTAATACACGCGGTTCTCAGTTGAATTTCAGCTGTTGATCACGTTGGAAGCTTTGCCTTCACAAGCTAGAAGTATACGAATGTTAATATATATAGGTTCTCCCAGGGAATGAAATACAAAAAACACAATGGTGATGCATTCGATTTTGATTTATTGTATATTAATTTTATGTAGATGCTTGTCTTCGGAATTTGTTCTTTAAATAATTGAATTTCTTATCGAATTTCAAGAGAAATTCATTTCGGCACCCAACTACTCTGATAAAATACAAATTTCGACCAAAAAAATTAATGCATGGCGTAGATGTAATGCATACCTCTGTAGCCATATACATAAAATCCATTGTGTGTGTGTGAGTTTACAAAGTAAAGTACTTAATATCTCACGTGGTGTAAACGGTGCTGGATCAATGAATGCCTTGAGTGAATGCGAGTGATAAATGCCTAATAACTCGATCGCGTACTCACTATTCAAAAGTATTTCATATATGTCAATTATATAACTATAACTAGAACTATTTAGATCCATGTATATATATTAGATTTTCTATTAAAGCTAATAAATGTACTTGATCGTTTGTTATTAATTCGTATAATTTGTTAGCTTTCAACAATTTTCGTGCTATTCCTCGATTCCGATTCCAATTCCAATATCAATTTCAATGTGAAATGAACTACCAAGTTTCCCTATATATTTATATATATATATAAGATCTAACTGATGCAAAATTACCGTTTGTAAATAGTTGAGAAAAACGTGGAATTTAAGTACTAAAAATTGTATTACGACCGACAACTAACGACTGACTACTACGAACTGCTGAGGCTGTAAATGTTATGTGTATAAAGACTACTACGTTAAGCTACCCATACAATAGTTCATTGGATACGTAAGGCAATTTCACTGTCTCAATCCCGCAACAAAAACCCGAAACTGCTAAGCTTTAAGACATAATTATGATCTCTAAAAAATAGTGAGTGTACGAACTCCTCTAGATCCTAATTCATTTGGCTGGACTGCAAGTGTTATGTGTTATGTTTTTAATGTCTAAAATGTCTGTTTTGCCTATTTTGGAGTGAGTGAGTGTGCCCAGTATTACCAACTGACTGCCATTCGTTGTCTATATATTATTTGGCTGGGACTCGGTTCCTTGGCTCTACTGGCAGGAGAATCGATATTAATCGTTTTATCGTTTATCGTTTATCGCTTATCGTTTTTGGACGCAATTGGACGCCTAGAGCTGCCCGAGATCGTTGCGATCCGGGGATTCGCTAGCTACAAAGTCGTATCAAAAAACTTAACGTACTACTAAGTGTTTGGTTTTGCATTTTGCCAGTTCTTTCGGTGGGACAGCCCGTTAAGATCACCGTGATATGGTTACAGTTGATTACTGCCTATCGACGGGCTGTCCCGTGCAAATGGTTATCGATCATCGATCATTGATCATCGCTAATCGATGCTCTTGAGATGCTTAGCTAAAATCTACCCACAGAACACAGTTAGTAACAGTAACAGAGGCGAAAAGTGGTGATTCCCTAGCCTGCGACTATTTGGGACACGGAGTTGGTGCGTCGGCGTTTGGTGATCTGCTTCCACAGGCGTCGGTTCAGTGATGGCTTGTCCTGGAACCAACAAAAATAGCCTTGTATTAGAAGATTACTGCTCTCTTAAAGTACTCATAGCCTGCTTACGTTATCCTTGCGCGGCGACATCTGGGCCATCTCCACTGAATCCTGAGCCTGCGTCTGACCCGGCGACAGCTTCTGGAGAAGAAGACTGCTTTGGCTGTGGCTCGGATGGGGCTGTTCGCCAAAGGCGCCGTCGGAGAAGTTGGGAGTGCTGCTGGTGCTACTGGCGGTTATCTCAGAGTTGCGGCGCTTTATGAAGTTTATTCTGCAGTTAAATTATACATTTTTGTTAATTTGTTGCTCTCATAATACGCCTTTAAGCATTAAACACTATAATATTTGGATCAGTTTTTCTCTTAACTTCTTATATCAGTATTTAAAATATAGAAAGCAAGCATTCGGTTTCCTGAGATATTGATTTTTAATTTGCAGATTTAATAAACATATGTATATATATGTAATATTTATTTTTTTCATAGTCCTTCTCTCTATATTTTATTTTTCCAACTATTAGGTAGCATTTTCACTTAAAATTCTTCGTTATATTTCAAACTCTATTCAATATCTAGAAGATTTCCTAACTTATACTCACAATCGCTTCGATCTGCCCACTTCGGTCTCGAGGAATGCCTCCTCAGTCATTGTTGTTGTGGTTGTGGTACTGATGGCTCCCGCTCCGTCCATCGAAGTAGTACTCCTCGTCCTCGTCAGAGAGGCTGCTGCAGCTGCTCGTTTGGGCCAGGAAGAGTCGCGTCTCCCCGAATCCATCCCCGAACGCATCTCCGTAGCCATGGCCACCAGAGTGGTCGTGCTCGTCGTCGTCGTTGTCGTTGTGGACATTGTGGATGTGGATGTCGTCTCCCTGACTCGACAGCCACTCCTCGATTGAGACATGGAGTATATCTTCTCGCGTCTCGCTAAGATTTCCAGATCGCCTAATTTGCTCCCGCCTCTGTTGGAGCTGCAGGCGGTGTTGTTGTCGCCGGCGTTTCCGTTCCCGCCGACGACTCGACCAGCAGATCCACCACCTGGCTGCACCACCACCACCTGGTGCTGCAGTTGACCCACTTGCTCGGCGGCGGCACGGGTTAAACCACCGGCGAGCGGACTGCTGCCGTGGCTGCTGCTGCTGCGACTGTGATTGTTGTTGGTGCTGGTGGTGGTGCCGCTCAAGGCGCCCGCTGAGAGGGGGCGGGGCCGGCGGTTCACCGTCGGCGTGTCCATCTTTGAGTTGCGTTGTTGAGAGTACGATATGACAGCCTCTTTTGGCTGCACCCTGTTCGTGGCTGAACGACTCAATAAATCGCGACCCGTCAGACGATGAAATGTGGAGAGGTCGTGCCTGCAAAGGGGAAATGCTTTATTTCTTTACCAACAAAAATTCCTTACAAAATAAGGACATAGCAAAAGAGCTCTACTGATTTTGAACTCCCATCGCCTGAAAACCCCTCCATCCTTCCAACTCACCCCAGAATAGTTGTTAGATCGGGACCAGGCTCGTAGCAGATCAAGTCCTCGTCCCCGAGGATATCGTGGTTGAGGGCCAGCCGCATTTCCAGCCTTGGGCTTAGACCGCATCCAGCGTGGAGCGCTGGGGCAGCGGGTGCGTCTGGTGGCGGTGCCGCCGGCGGTGGTGGAGCCACTGCAGCTGGGCTGCTCTGCCCCCTCGGCTGCGATGGCTGCTGGTGGGTGGTGGAGGGACTCGGGCGGATCGGCTTTGCCGTCCTCGAGACTGTTGCTGATGAAGTGGCTGAGACGGGCCTGGGTGCCCCCAGCAGGCAGGTCTCGATTATCGTTGACGACGGTCGTTTTGGCAACACCCCCACCCCCACCGCCGCCGCCGAGCTGCTGGTACTCGGCGTTGATGGCGTTGTCCTTGACCCGGTAGCGATTGGGTCCGAAGCACTGGCGGCGCCGCCGACAACCGCCGAGGAGCCACTGTCAGCAGTAGCGCCAGATTTTCTTTGAGGTGGCTCCTAAAAATGCGATCAGTACGGGACAAAATTTAAAGTGAACAATTGAGCTGGTTTATTATTTTTAGCCTTGAAGCCCTTTTAAAATGTAAAAAAAAAGGGAATTTGCCAAAATTTGAACCTGGCTATGCAGAAAAGTGACCTAAAACCTGCACTTCTTAGCCCATAACTTTTGTTACGGACATCGGATTTCAAAGTGGCATTCTTTAAAATGATTGTGGCCCATTTCTCTAAAAATCTGTGTTTTCAGTTTTTTTTTTTTTTTTGTGTCGATTTTTCATAATTTTAAGCAATGTAACCTCTTTTCAAATTTTAGAAAAATGGGCATGCAGAAAAGTGACCTAAAACCTGCACTTCTTAGCCCATAACTTTTGTTACGGACATCGGATTTCAAAGTGGCATACTTTAAAATGATTGTGTTTTCATTCCCTAAAAAACTGTGTTTCCAGTTTTTTTTTTGTTTTTGGGTCGAATTTTCATCATTTTAAGCAATGTAACCCCTTTCCAAATTTTAGAAAAATGGGCTTGCAGAAAAGTGACCTAAATCCTGCACTTCAAAGCCCCTAACTTTTCTTACCGACATCCGATTTCAAAGTGGCATACTCTAAAATGATTGTGGTTTAGTTCTCTAAAAATCTGTTTTTAAATCTTAGTTTTTTTTTTTCGAGAAACCCCTTTCCAAATTTTCGAGAAGTGGCTTCATATGCTAGTGCTTAACCGGTTAAGATCTGATTTAAAAGAGGTCGGATTCCATATTTGCACTGGGTACTCACCGTTTTGCCCTGGGCAGCGCTTAGATCGGTCTGCGTGAGGAGCAAGCGACGTGGAGGCGGAGGCGGCGGCACAAATCTCGGAGGCCTGCCGCTGGCTCTGCCGCCGGAGTTCGTAGTGCCGCTCGCGCTGCTGGTTATTGTAGTAATCGATGAGGGAGCTCGATTCGGCGTCGTCGTCGTCATCGTCGTCATCATCATCTCGGTCGGCATCGGCATCAGTATCACTGCTGGCTTCGCCGGAGAAGGAGGCGTCGGCCGAGAGGATGGCGTCGTCGTGGAGCTGCTGCTCCCGGCGGCGAATTCGCGTCCTGATCCGCTCGAGGGGCGCTGATCGAGCAGATACTCGCAGGATGAGGCCACCATTACCGGCGCCGGCGGCTGAGGATCGATGGCCGTGGTGGGCAGGAGGCGGGTGGTGAGTAAGGGACGCGGCCCCATCGCACTCGTGGCCAGATTCGGATGCAGCCGCTCCACGCTGGAGTGTGTATCCTCCTGGTCCTCCGTCACCGCCACATCCGGATCGTCCTCCTCCTGCAGGTCCTCCGCCGACGGATCCTCCTCCCGATCCGGCACCACTGGCCGAGGAGCTGGTGGCGGGACTGGTGGCGCCGCCTCGCTGTCGCTTGAACTTCCAGCCGAATCCTCTAGGTAGTGGCCATTGGTCGTTGCTTCCCCCTACCAATTGTTGGGAATAGAATTCAACTAATCAATTCTGGTTGGGAAAGAGATTCCTGCTAGCGGTTGGCGCCGTTTTGATGTGGATGTGGATGAGGATGTGGTGGTCGAGGTGGTCGGTTGGTTCGTTTGCAGTACGGAATTTCGACAGCGAGATCGGATCGATTGGGTTAGTTCGGAGGTGGTGGTTGGTCGTCAATCCTGTCCGGACGTGTGATGTTGATGAGCTCGCAGTATTGCAGGATGGGCTAAAGCTTCACTAATTTCACTACGACCTTCTATGCAAGTACAAGTATTTGTATTTAGCAACAACGATTTACAAAACACAATGAGCAGACAGGCAAAAATAGTACAGTTAACATACAAAGTCAAAACATGTTAGCGTGATTGATTGGTTGAGATTGATTAATTGATCGATGAAGATGGAGATGAACGAGTTGCAGTCGATGGTTTATGAAAGTACAGACAAAATAGAAAAACAAACCAAGGTAAGTTCAAAAGTTAGTTCATTGAGTGACTAGGGCTACATGCAGGTGGATTATATCTAGAGATTTATAGCAGACGGGAGATAATCCCTGTCGGGCGGATTTATCTCTCCCTCTCGCTCTTTTTGGGTGCTTGGGTACAGTTGCCCACTGTTCACTGTAGTTTGCCATGCAGCGGAATGCAAAGTTGGATCGGAACGCGAGCACTGAACACGGTTGCATTTCGATTGGAACGAAACACAGTGGCCTTTTTTTGGTTTTGGGGCGTGTGTCTGGAATTTGCTGTAATAACGACCCACCTTTTTGACGTCATCGCTGTCCTGCTGCGTCTTCTCTTCGTCGCTCTCCGTCTCCTCCTCAAAAAGGGGCTCAAGGCGACGTCTACGTCGATATACGATATACGGATACGATATACGATATACGATTTCGATAATACGTGTGTATGGCGTATGCAAACGAATTTCAATTGGAATTTAGCAATAGTCGATCGATGTGTTGATTGTGTGTCGATGGCATAAATGATATATCAATTTTGAATTGAGCAAAACTTAGTTGAAGTTATAAGTAAATACGGTTGGTAGATATATGTAAATATAGAGGAGTAAGCTACAAAGATATGACCCCCCCTCCCCTCATTCTCGGCCTGACTATGACTATATGACTAAGACTAGGTCTAGGACTAGCCCGCAAATGAGTGAGCAAAACTAGTTATTAATATATATAGAGGTTACAGATAGGAATACAATATATGACACTGATTCGAATCGAATTTAGGATTGGGTGACATAAATGTGTGTGTGTGAGTGTGTGAAACGAATGGAAACGAAAGAATAAACACCTGTAAAAGCTACGAAAAGAAAGTTTCCAAAGGAGTACACGAAAAAAAGAAAATTCGTATTCTTATTAACAATAGGATCAATGGAGGCACTAGACTAAGCTATACTAAATATGGTAGATATATATCGAGATACTCGTTATAATGGTTGGTTTACAGTTAGAGATCGGCTGCCTATGGTTTCTCTACCAGCTGTGTGTGATTATTGGTGGGTCGTGTCTTTGGTTCTCGGAGTGCCGAACTAGTCCGGAATTTCTCCTCGCAACCTACATACCGTGGCAGCAATCCTCGAATCGTGCTGGCCGTCATCGGTGGCGCCATTAACAGCTCGTCCATCATCAGTTCGGTGTCATCGTCGTCATTCAAAGAGGTACTCGACTTGGTGGGCGACTATATATGTTATCTTCATTAATAATAGCCACTAAAAATGTAAACAAAAAACTCACCGAATGCGTGTTCTCCGAATTGATCAGCTGCATGTCCTGATCGTCGTTATCCCCGCCACTGGTGGGCGTGCCCCAAACCTCTTCACCACTGGTGGCTCCCGAGGTGCACTCGTCCATCTGCTCATCCGTCTCCGAAGCGTTTCCCTGTTGCTGCTGTTGCGAGTCGCCGGCATTCCAGCGACCCAAGTATTTGTCTATGAAAGCCCGCGACTCCTCGAAAAAGGACATCTTGTCAGAGACATAGGCTCCTGCCCGATTTGTCCACGCTCCACTGGCCAGGACCTCGCCATTGACCATTACCCCCGATGAAGTCGAGGCGCCCAAGTCGTTGACGTTCTGCACCAAAGCTCGATCAGAACCAGCATCTTCGTCATCTTCCTCATTTTGGGGACTATCTGCATCGTGGCCATTCGGTGTATAGGGCTCCAAGTCATCTTCCAGCTCGTCAGCCTCGTCCATTCGATCGTCGGAGGGTAGTTTTTCTAGGCTAGACATGGTGCCAAATCGCCGGAGAGCACTGCTCATGGGTCGATAGGGTGGTTCCTCGTCCAAGGGGGATTCATCACACGAATCCTCCGGTATATTCTCAATGATGGCCTGTCTGGGCTGCTTCGTTGTGGTGGTGGCGGTGCTGGTGGTCGAGGTTCCCCCACCGTTCGAGGAGCAACCGCTGTTGTCCCACACATGAGTGCTGGTCTTGGTGAGCACCGAATCGGGAGTGGGTGGGACCACAGCTATCGTGGGTGTACCGCTCTCCTCCTTGACGATCCTCTCCTGTCCACAAAGTTTGGCGGCCGGGGCGAATTGGGCCAGACCGATGAGCATCAGGGACAACTGCTCATCGTCCTGTTTCTGCTGCAGTGTGGTGGCCGTTTGCTTTGGCGACTCCAGTAGCTTGCACGTCTGGTGCTCCATCTTGTCCGGCGAGAGTTGGGCGTGCGTAAAGTCCTCCGGAGTGCAGCGGCAATTGCAGGCGGCAAATTTGGCGGGGGAACCACCTGCACCAACACTACCACTAACCGAACCCGATCCCGATCCCGATCCCTTCGTTGGACTGCTCCGCATTATCCTGGCCGTCTCCGTGATGGTCACAATGGCCTTGACCTGCTGGTTGGCCTTGGGCCTCAGTGGCTCCTGGCACATTTGGGCCACAATGCGGGTGCGACGTGGTGGGGGCAGCGGCTTGGGTGAACCTCCGCCGGCGGAGCAGTGACCATTGGGCATGGGTGATGCTGTGACTGTGACTGGAGGATCTAGATGACGTACTTTGGAGACGCCGCTGCTGGCTGGGGGGATCGTGCCTTCGCCGGCACTGCTACTACTGTTGGGCATCGCACCGACGCTGTCATCCGTCGCCTCTGATTGGGATTGGGATATTTCGTCGGTTATCAGTTGGGCCACATCGCTTTCGGTGTCACCGGTTTCCCGGCGACTGCTACTGGCCACCACCTTGGAGGACAGCTCCCCCGTAATGGTGCTACTGGACATGCTGGTCACGCTACCTGTTCCGGTCCCGGTTCCGGTTCGATTGCCCCCTCTTGGGCTAACCAATTCCGCGGCCCCCGCAATGCCATTGTTCAGTTTGCAACAGCGATTCGGCGAGGACTGGCTGTGCTGCACCTTCAGGGAATTGCAGAGCAGGACGGGCGCGGAACTGGAGTTGTTCACTCCTCCTCCGCCGCCAGGACGAGCTCCGCCCGGTCCGCTTTGCTGGCAATTCTTGTGGCAATGGCGGCAAACGGCCAGCTTGTCCAGTACAATGGGGCTCGAGCGTACGGTGATCTGGCAGGCGGGAATAGAAAGCGTACAGGGAGAAGTTGGTGGGGCGAAAAAGCAGGGTTAGCATATTCTGGTACGAGCACAAGCAGGACTTTATTTTTTCTATAAACATCCCTGTTAGGTTTTACCATGATGATTACTCAATTAACAAAAAGAATCAAATTTGATGTGATTTTAACTCCCGAAAAGACTAAATGGATAATCAAACGCAAAACATGGATCGATAAATGGAAACGTGGGTTATCCTTCTGATATTGTTACCCACAAAGTTTACAAAAGAATAAACTATTTGTACCAAAGGTCCTTTTGACTGAAGTTTTCTGTTCTTTATAGCATACTTTTGGGGCCGAACGAATAGCGAACTAATCCCCAGCTTACCTGGCTGTCCGATGTTGTGCTGTGCGACTGACTGATCACGCTGGTCACGCCCTCCGCCTCCGACGTGGAGTATATATCCGAGGTGGCACTCATGCTCAGCTCCTCGACGCCGCTCAACCGTTTGCCTCCGAAGTTGGGCTTCGCCGACAGGCCGCCATTCTCCTTGGCCAGATTGAGCTCCTTGGTGCGCTTCTCCAGCTGCTGACGCGTCCAGTAGGTGATCCGCTCGTCCTGCTCGCTGTCGCTGTTGAAGATCAGCTGCTCGTCCTCGGCGCTCACATTCTCCTGCGATCGCGCAATGGCCGCCAGTCGAGCCTGCTGCTGCTGCTTGTCCAGCTGGCCCTTCATCCAGTTGGCCAGGTGCAGGGCACTCGACTTGGGGGTGCCCGTCTTGTTCAGGATGCGGCACTTCTCGTCGATCAGCAGCTCGATCTGCTCCACGTGCCCACCATGGACTCCATGGCTGTGGCCGTGGGATCGATCTGCGGATCTTTCGGTGGCCACTCCTCCGGCGGAGTGGGCGTTGGCATGAGCATTGTTGTTGCGCTGCTGGAAAGATCCGGCAAAGATAAAGTAAATAATACGTTACCTGGACCCGGGGACCTTGATCTTGACCTTGAGCTTGGGCTCTAACCACCGCACCACCAGCACCACCCACTGCCACCCGCCTATCGTTTGGCAAATTAAAATTTGTGATGGGCTCATTTGCTTTTTGCTTTTGCTTTTGCTTTAGCTTTGCTCGGGCCTTGCTTTGTGCTTGCGTTTGCTTTTGCTTTGCTTTTGGCTTTGCAGTTGGTTTTGACTTTAGCTGAGAGAACTCTTTTTTTGCGAAGCGGAGAAACGGAACGGAAAGAAAAATCTCAGTCCATCTTTGATTAAAAACGCTTGCTCTTGGATAACAATGGAATTCGGGCTAAAAGGGACTAAAGGATTTTGCAAAAGATAAATGTATTATATAAGACACGAGACAACGGTAAACAGGAGCGGGTACAGTCACACAACAAACAACTAATAAGCAATGGAAGTTAAAAAACAGTTTTGAGAATAGAAAGAAGCAATTTGAACTTAAAACTAAAATTGAGTCCATCACAATTTTTAATTTATCAATTTTGGTTCTTGATTGTTTTTCTCTTTGTTTGAAAAAGATTTTTGTTTTTCTTTTTTCCTTGAATCGCAGGTTTGATCAGGATCTGTTTATGCGGAGCTATATGGTAATTCAGTGAGTGCTCGGTGGGTTTCTAGTTGGTTTCATTTTTTTGGTTTTCTTTCCTTAGTGTTTTTTTTTTTAAGTGAAATAAAAAGAACATTACAAGCGTTTTTAGTCAAAGAATCATTTGGTTTTTATTATTATTTGAATTCATCGTTTCTCTTCGCAATCTCAATCTCAAACGGCTCGATAAATCGATAGTCGATTTTCGATCCTCTCGTGTTATGTAAAATGTCGAAAAACAATAAATCGAAAACTTCTAGACGTACATAAAGCTTACAGAATATGAATCTAAATATGTATGTATGTATATGTATAGAAATTTGTTGTTTACTGCTCAAGGCACACACAAAAACCGAACCGCAAAATACAACGCGGCGTATGCTTGATATTCAACAATCAGTTAAAATTTGCAATAGATGTCTGTGTGCAGGTGTGTGTGCGAGTGTATCTGTGTGGGCGTTGCTTTGTTGGTGTGGGTGTGTGGGTGTCTGTGTGTCTGTGTGTATGCTACATTTAAACTCCTGGCTGGATGGCTTCTGCACAAAACTGAATCCGCACTGTGGGCCAAGTTGCAAAGGGTTAAGAAAAGTGGTTCAACTTTAAAACTTTGGAAATGGATGATAAGTTCTAGGTTTCATAATAAGATAACTAATCTTTTTATCACTAATATGTTATAATATTATCAACAATTTAAAAAAAGCTAAGTATAAGCTAAAAAGTTGTCTAGGAAACATCTAGAAATAATACTCAAACAAACTACTTCCACTTCTTCCCACTGTGCAAAGACAATCGAGTGCTGGTTTATATACTAATACGTAAATATATGTATGTGGTTAGCTTGAGGATAGACTTTCAAAGGCAACAAAGTGCTTGTCATAGATAATTGACGTCGATAGATCGATCAGATACATAAAGT
The DNA here is from genome assembly GCF_018152115.1 of Drosophila rhopaloa. Taxonomy (NCBI): domain Eukaryota; kingdom Metazoa; phylum Arthropoda; class Insecta; order Diptera; family Drosophilidae; genus Drosophila; species Drosophila rhopaloa. The sequence goes on along the minus strand of NW_025335123.1, from coordinate 25,016,131 downwards.
CGAAAATATGGTTTGCCATCCAGCCAAAAGTCCTCCGACTGAGCAAGATACACATACTGATACTATGTAACAATTTATACGGGTGTTTGTATATAGGGAAGTAGTATATATACAACTTGGATTTTGATTTAGATTTTGATTTCAATTTGTTCTGGCCAATCGAGTTAAACTTAACTAGGTAAATCGAGTAATCGAGCGAGTCTACAAGAAATTTGGCTAATGGTTCAACTTAGCATACGAGGAGGATCCGATCCGAGTCGAGAATTTCGGGGAAGTCGGGATAAACTAGGACTAGGCTAATGTAGGATAACAACAGCAATAACAATAATCAATAGGTTTTCAATTTGGCTACAAAATGGAAGCAATATTAACATTAGTATAATTTCATTTGGGTTTTCTCGTTTCTTTTGTTTTTGTTTTTGTTTTCTCAATGGATTGGCAAAAAAGTTTCAATCGCATATATATATATTACTAAAAAGAGCTAAGTACTAGCGTTACACACATACAATCGTCATCGAATCTTCGTCTCTGCTGTCGTCTTCACGGTTTTCTGCTATTTACACTCGATTCAAAATCGACTTGGATGGAACGAATACCATTTACGGTCAGGGTTATATGGTATGGGTGTCAATACACGAGTATATACAATACACAACAGAGAAACATACACGTAGAGAGCGATGGTTATATGTCTATGTACAATTCACGGATAATTGTCACTTCTCACTCGCAATTAGAGTCAATTAAAGGCAAATGCATCGCCTGGATCTAAAAAGCTTTGACATTTAAAGGAGCGTCGCAAACGGGATAACTTTCTCTACCTGAGGAGAACGGTGTGCCACAGAAATCCCCAAAGGTACGAAATCACATAAAACGGTTGACGATAAACAATCCATTTTAGTGGTTTTTAAAGTTCGTGACACCTCCGAAATGTCAAAAATGTTTCAATATCCAGGCGATACGTTCTTTAATCTCCTTTGCTATTTGGGTGTCACTCGGTTTTATCTCACTATTCTGTTTTTAATCTGATATCCTGGCAAAGTCAATCCCCAATCTGCCAAAGAGAAAATGCCACTATAGTGAAAGAGTTTCGACTGTATGGGAAACTTGGCCCAAAGCTGAGGCAAAAGCAGAGCAAAACGGCGGTTGAGCGGGATATATATAGAGAGATATTGAGAGGTTCTTGGGTAGATCAGTGGTAATATAGTTGAGTAAGCTCGTCGAGATTCAAAGATTGTGCGGCAAAGGGCTGTTAACGGGGGGGTCTGACTGCAGCCAGAAGTCAAATCACAGGTCCAGCGAGTCCGGCGGCGTCGGTCTGGTGGGTAGCATGCCGAAGGGATCGTCCACCACCACGCTGTCGTCCTCGTCACTGTCCTCGTCGTGTCCCTGGCCCTCGATGCCCTCCCTCTCCTCCTCGTCGCCCAGGAAGATGCACTCCTCCACATCGGTGTCGTAGCAGGGATCCAGATTGACCTCGTGCAGCTGGAGATCGAGCTCCAGCAGATCCCAGGACCCCCCGAATTCAGCCAGCGGTATGTTCGCCGCCTTTCCACTCGTGGACGTGGCCACAAAGTCATTGGAGAAGGCATCCGAGTTGCAGGGCTGCGAGGTGGTGGGTGAAATATTGGGCGTGGGCGTCTCTGGCGTCGTCAACGACACCTGACCACCGACCACTCCGCCGGACTCATCGATAAACGACCGACCCACCGAACTCAGGCTGAACTCGAGGAGCTTCTGGGAGGGATGTGCCGGGTTCGTGGCTGCTGGCTCACTGCTCACCTCCGGAATGGCCGTCAGGCACTTGCAACTGGACAGGGACAGAACGGAGGTTTGGGTCTGCGAGTGGGTCTGCGAATGGTTGAGGGTCTGGGTGTGGACCTGCGACTGGGTCTGGATCAAGCTGGCGCTGCTGCTCAGAAACGAGCCACCCAAACCCAAACCCCCGCCACCACCACCACCACCCACTCCGTTGGGCACCGAACCACCCACATGACCTTGGTGACCCGGATGGTGGTGGTTGCGGGCGGGCGAGGTGGTGCGCGAGGGCAGCGAGGTGGTGCACAGGGGCGGCTGGGGATGCGACTGCGTCTGGGTGGCGCTGCTCGTGGTGGTGCTGGCACAGTGGTGCCGCACCGCACTGGCCAGCCGCTGAAGATTCTCGTACGAATCACCGCTGTCCAAGCGCTTGCTGCGAAAGAGACGCACCTGCTGTTTCTGCTGCTGCTTCAGGTGGATGCTGTCCAGCGAGGGCAGCTTCATCGATCCCATCGAGGCGGTGGTCAGTCCGATATCGCTCAGCGGCACCAGGGTGTTAAGGACGTCCGGCGAGTCCAAGGGACTGGACAAAGGCGTGGAGCCCAGAGCGGCATTTACTAGAAATCTAAGGAAATATTTATGGCATAAGTGACTACTCTCTCTCTACGCTAAAAAATATAAATATAAAACTTATGGAAAAACTACACTTAAGCAGTTATAGAAAACAAAACTTGTAAAAGTCATTGAGTATGGCAAATGCTTTAAGCAAACATAATCGGTCACAAAAACAATAAGCACACAAATTTGATATGAAAGTAAGACAACTAAGTACATTTGGAAATTACTCGAAGGGTTTTTAGAAAAAGCAAAAATTGAGTAACTTACATCTGACGCTGGAGCAGATTCTGCCAGACGGCCTTCAGTTCCAACGAGGGTGCCCTCAGAATGAGGCTCTTGCGACGGGCTCCTCTTTTCGGAGTGCGGGTGAGATCGGGGGCACAGTAACCCGTGGGACTCTCCGCCAGACGCCCATTAGGATCCACTGTCAGACGGAACTCGGTGGCTAAGAGGGATAAGCACGAAATCAAGTCGGGAAGGGTACAAATCAGAACTGCCACTCACTTTTCTTGCGCATGTGGAAACAAGAGTCCACCACATTGGCGATGGGAATGGGCTCCTCCGTGATGAACAGGACTCGATCCCGACTGACCTTCGCGAATACTATGATATCACTGAAGAGCAGGGTCCAATAGGGTTTCACCGAGCGTCCCTCGACCCGGGACAGGTCACCACCGAAGATCCACTGGCGACCTTGAACGGCCAGGGTGAAGGGCTTGCATTTGGTGAAGACCATTCGCGACTCCAGATCCTGGAGGGTTAACAGGGGACGACCTTCGCCCAGCGGCTCCATCAGGCCACTGCTCACGGTGATCTCCCGATAGGCGGCCTGCAGCTCGTTGATGACCGTGCTAAAGTTCTTGTGCTCCTCGGTGTCCACATGGCAATTCCCGGCGAGCAACTGCATCAGCTTGAGGATCTCGCGGAAATGTTGCAGTGGTCGATGGATGAACATGGTGAGATCTGGCCTCTTACGCGGAACTGCCGGTTCCGTAATGAAAGCAATGAACTCTGACCCCGTCTGCCGGGATTTGTTGACCAAAACGCAATCTGCCCGTTTGATTCCATTGCAGTACTTCTTGTACGCCGCACAAATGGCTGTAGTTTTCGAAAGGTAAACGCGCGAGGCGAAGTTCATGTGCGGCTCCTGATCCTGCTGATCACTGCTGCACAGTTGCTCCAGGATGTCCTCCGCAATCCTCAGCAGCTCGTCGATGTTCTGGAACAAGGTGCGGTGATCGTTTGGGGAGATCAGGTCCTTTCTCTCCACCAGCGGCTGGACAAATCGATCCACTCCGAAGTGCAGGGCAGCCGTGAAGTTTTGTTCCCGGCTAATCAACTGCAGCAGGAAGCGCCGACGGTTGTCCGTAATGGGCACAATCGACTGTTGGCATTGAGAGAGGTAAAAGATTATTGGTCTTAAAAATACAACAAAATTCATTGAATTCCGGAGGGCATAGTTCAGTAGAAGGACCATGTTGTTACAAAATTTAGCAGAACTAAAAATTAATAAAATTGATGTGCCTCATTTAGAAGCTTCAAAAAATGCAATGAAAAGGGGTTCTCTTTGAAATTAAGTGGTTTTAAGCTGTTTTATACATTTTTAAAAGACAAATGTATTTATTTTTTAAATCACAAGAAAAATAAAACGTTTGTTTTTTAACTTTCTACATAAAAATTACATATAAAGACGTTTTGAAATACATAAAGCAGAACAAAGAAATGCATTATAGGTTGAGGGTCAAAAAAAGGCTTAGCTAAAACCCATGTATAGAAAATATGGTGTTTGCAAAGCCAATGTTGTGTAAAACCAATAAAAAATGAAAAACTCAAAAGCTTGGGATCGAAAAAAAAGTTTATTGTCAAGCGTTGTGGGGTCGCAGGGAGCTTAAGGACTCTCAAACAAATTAGAGGCCTCGGCTAGGCAAAAAAAAGGGCAAATAATTAGATTATAGTAATGATAACCAGCATGGCGTTAGCTTAGATATTAAAACTTAACAAATAAGTATGTACACAAAGACACGAAAAATGAAAAAAATAAAATAATATATAAGTGATCCTTAGACGAAGACACCCTTGCCTACCTCCTTGCTGAAGGTGACCTGCGGCAGGTGGAGTCTCCTCTTGGCCGCCTCGATGGAGGAAGTGGTGCCCGAGCAGGCGGTGGCCGGTCGGCTCAAGCTATTGCCCACCGGCTGCATCCTCGAGCTCTGCGTCCTCTGCAGACTCATCACGGTGGTGGTTGCGGTGGTGGTGGTGGCCAGCGTGTGCTCCTCGCTGCCCAATCCCACCGCCACGCCCACTCCCATGCCCACGCCCATGCCCAATCTGCTGGCGCTCATATTGGCATTGTTCTGGTGGCCCAGGTCCGTCGTGATTGTTGTGGCGCCCGCGCCTGACCTTCTGAAAATCTCCAACGTCAAGGACGAGCCCTGCGATCGTATCAAATTCAGAACATCAGCCTCGGGCATCGTGACCACATTGTGTTTGTCCACAAAGATCACATAGTCGCCGGGCAGGATGCCGCACCGATCGGCCGAGAGTCCCGCCTCGATTTTCTCCACGCGCGGCGGATGGGTCCACACAATGGAGAATCCAAAGCCCCGCTCCTCGGTTCGCGTTAGTCTTTTGGTCATCGTGAAGGGAGTTCGTCCTGGCTGCTGCCGGGTTGCTCCTCCTCCTCCTCCTCCACCTCCGCTGGATCCCCCACTTGGGGGCATGGTGGACTGTCTTCGGCCGGTGGATCCGTTCAGGTGATTGGCATTGCTCTCGTTGGCTTTCGATGCCGAAGATTGGGAGCCCGTCGTCGGTGGCTGGGTTGTACTGTTCGCATTCCCATCCGCCGGGGGATCCAGTTCCAGGAACCTCAGAAAGAGATTCTCGTCGGCATCTCGCTGGTGGAGTGCCTTCTTGCTCAGCTTCATGGGCTGTTGGGGCTGCTGGGGCAGCAGGGGATCCTCCTTGCCCATGCTGTCAATGCTGATGCTGATCACCTCGTCGTTTAGTGGCATAGCTGCCGAAATCGATCCCGATCCGGATCCAGTGGCTACGGGTTTTTGAGGCGTGACTGTGGTGGCGGCTGCCATTTCTGCGGGGAAGTACTCTTGGTGATCCTGATCCCTGTTCGCTTCCGCTTCCGGTTCCTCTTCCACTTCCTGCTTCCGATCCTTGCCCGCGTTGGCTTTGGGTTGACTCTGGCGATGATTAGGCGGAGGACATGCCTGCGCCTGCAATTTGTAGGATCCTGCGGTAATTCCCGCCTCAGGATGCACTAACTCAGTCAGTGGAAAACTGCTGCAGCCCAGGAACTCGCTGCGTCTGTAAGATAATAGAAAACAAATAAGTTAGCTCCGGTTGTACTCAAGAAAAACATCAAAATAATTACGAATTCCTAACCTTGTTAGTGTAAAATATACTTAAAATACCTAGGCATTATCTGAGATTATCTGAATGTTTATGTAGACTATCTCAGCCTTTTAATATTATATTTAAATGTCTTTAGTTGATTGACGAAAGTTCTTGCTTGCTAAATTACAAAATATAAACGATGTTAGCGCATAATTGTAAAATGATAATAATCAAGCTACAACTCTAAATACCTAACACTTTTAATGATTTTTGGTAATTTAGAGTCATATTGCGAAGGAAAGTTAGAAAATCGTTTATTACACCAGGCCTTAACATTCAATTGAATTCCGCCTCCTTTTTGAAAACTTTTCGAGGTTTCCAGAAGTCCCCTGAATATTTGATAGCGGATGATTGGATCAAATGGATAGTTGAAGGCATTCGACAAACTGAGAAAACTAATATGGCCATTAAATATATACGAGCTGCTTGTCCGCCGAAATCCTTGGCTCCTCGCAATTGCCTTTAGATAATACTAATGCCGATTTCGGTCAGTTTGCGTCACGTTGCAACGTCTGTTGGACATTGTCTATTTATGGGCGACTGAAGGTGGCTCGCCCACAGCTGATCCAATCCGTGGCACCCAGTTTTCCTGGTCGTACGTGACATAAATCAATTAGCGGCCCTAAGCTGCTGCCACATTCCACATTTCCACATGCCACAAAGTACGTATAACCGTACATGTGGCCCGGAAATGCGCTTGGCCCGGCCAATTTGTTGGGTGGTTGGGTGGCACAGTGGGTGGCAGAGTGGGTGGCAAGTGGGTGGTATGACAGTGGCTTGAGGCTCTGTCTGCTGCTTCTTCCACTGGCCACTTTAGCTGAAGTTGGCGCGCGTATTTGGGTCACTTTTATTGATTTTCCGTGCGGAGTCCGGGGGTTTCCATATATTTTTTGTTGTTTCTCTGCTGTTTTATTTTTTTGGGGCGATTGCAATCGCAGCTGTCAGTTGGGAGGTGCATTAAAAATGTGGGGTTTTCGAACTTGCACCACCTCTACCTTGTGCCGAAAAGCTGGCCATAAATTATTCAGCCGCCAGTCGTTTTGTAAATTGACTTAAAACGTTCCTTTTTGGCCTAGACTATTTTCACAACTCAGGTGGATGGTAAATTATGCATGGCCAGCAAATAAAGGCAGGTGCGTGTGAGGCAGGAAAATGGAATAGGTGATATGGTTCCCGGGTGTACATTTAGTTAGTTGGCCACTTCAATTAGCTGCTGACAGTACAAAAAAAAGGCAAAAAAAAAGAAAGGGAAGAAGGAGGGAAGGGGGCGTGTGTGTGCGTGAGCTGGTGATTATTGCATAATCGCCTTAACCACTCGCATCGATTTGGCATTAAACTTAGGACTTGACCACTTTTCTTTATTATTTCCCAAGTACCACACTCCTGAATGTCCTTGAATTTTAATTAACTTTGAAGCATGGTGCGAAAAGCCCTTACACAGATACCCATGAGCACGCACTCGCACACACACACGCACACACACTCGCACACGCAGGACTTCCACTTCCTGTTCGCAATTTGTTTAGCAGCATGCCCGAAATTATGCTACACTTTCCATGTGAGAACACACATACACAGTTATATAAGATTTCGTTGCATACTTTTTTGGGCACTAGAAATTAACACTACGTTAAGGACACTTCTCAAAAAAGGTAAACAAAAAAAGTGCGATATTAAAGCCTTTTTTTGAGGACCGCAGGACATAAATTCGTTTTAGGCTTACTTTGCCTCGATTTCCTGCGTTTTCGAGCGTTGCCAGCCGTTCTGCCGTTCGCCGTTATTCGTCGCCTTTCACGCGAGCTTGCCACTCGGACTAAGTAACGGGAACTGAGCTGGGAAAACGTCGAGCAAACACAGAGCAGCGCAGGTCAGCCCGGGAAAGTCGCTGGAAGAGCGTCCCCGATCCAGTGCGCCCGCGCTGGAATACTGGAAAGTCCGGGGAAAAGGGCCGAGCGCTTGTTTATGTGCAGGAAATGCACTAGGCATGCGAAAGGCGAAATGTGAAAGGCGCTGGAGACGCCACGAGGCCAGGAAGAGCGCCACAATTAACCAGACTTGGTCTTTTGCCTGTCTGTGGAGTAGGACCCCCTCCCCCTTCTCACTCAACACCCCCACCCCTAGTCCATTCCCTTCCAGAACTCCCACCGATAAACGTTTAGGGGTGAATGACTTGGAACAGGACGAAGAACGGCGAACGATGATGGCACGCGCAAAAATACGGATATCGGATGGGGGTCAATCTGGTCATATTTTATGGCAATCAAGCACTGTTTCCTTGTATAATTATTATTAATTATTAATACTATTTTAATTTGGAAAACTACCTATTTATATATCGGATATTAGCAAATTTATATTACGTTTAACTGCAAATGTTTTTGGTGTTGAATAATAATAGGAATTATATTGAAAAGTTTCTTTGAATTGTTATTTTTAACAACTTTGGATATATTTCCAATAATACCATTTATAATAAATGGAATTAATATAAAATTCTAGACATCCCTGAATAATAACAACTAAATTTTTAACGTGCACTCCTTCACTTTTAGGGGTTACTTTCTTGTTGTTTTCTTGGCTTTCGACCGTACTCGTACTCACTTTAAATGGCGATCCCGATGCCACACGGCCAACTGTAGATGCTGGCCATTGGTCTCCTCGCCACTGGAAATCGGGAAGCTGAACCGCTGATCGAAGTACGGACGACCCGAGTGCCGATGGACGGCGGTGCGTTGGTATCCGGAGTTCATGCTGCCCCCGGACGAGTGTGCTCCGCATCCGGGTTGTGGCTGGTGGTGGGGTCCGCCGGACAGAGCCACCTTGACGTAGGCATTTATGCTGCCATTGCCACTGCCATGGGAACGCTGCAAGTCCCGACAGCGAATCACTGCAACGGAGAAAACAGGAGCAATTAGCAGGTGAGTTGGGCAATGAATCTCTTGAGTTTGCCGCCCAGAATGAGGGGCACTCCACTTCCCTGATAATCCCATCTAACGTAATTGAGTTGCCTTTGCTGGGTATATATTTAGCCCTTGGCTAGCATTTCTATTTTCATGGTTTACTCTGGGAAACTAAATTAAATTCATTGGCAATATTAAATTCTATTGAGGTACTGAGAGGATAGTAAAAAGCAAATAATATACCTAGTTGGGTATTTGAAATGTGGCGGGTATGTACTCTTTTTTTATGCAAAAAGACCTTTGAGGATAATCAACATTTTTCATTATGTTCAGGAGTGCTTTCTTGAACATTAGTTAATGTATAGCGATACTAGTTAGAGTCACCAAAAACTGAATTTCTAAACGATATTGAAACAGAACGAGTTGGGATTCTGGGTGGGCCCCTGGAACTCACCATGTACATTTAGTTGCTGCTCCTTGGCATCGTACGAAATGCTGACATCGATGCTGCCCCGCTGGCTTGCCTCCAAATCAGCCCCACTGTTGCTGTTGCTGTTGCTACTGTTGCTGGTGGTGCTGTGGGAGGGGGGCGTGGCCGAGGAGGAGGAGGAGGAGGAGGCGAGCGAACTCCTCTTGGCCACCTGCTGCTCATCCTCATCCAAATCACTCGATGCCGAGCTGGATGAGAAGCTCAGGCAGCGTTTGGTGCTGGGCACCAGCTGCAGTTGCTCCATCTTCTTGGTCTGGTGGCTCTGCGTTTGGGTGGTGGCCTGGTGGGTCTTGTGCGGGTTCTTGCGCCGCACCACCCGCTGCCTCTTCAAGTGGGTGGGAGTGCGCACCTCCATCTCGTGCACACTGGTCTCGCTCCACTCGCCGTTATCCGCCAGAATGGTGGATGGTGCAGTGGCGCCACCAGCGGTTCCCAGTGGCTTCGCACACCTCACTTCCTTCCTGGCCGATTCGATTATGGCGTCCAGCATGCGGTCCAGCGTGGTGTCCCCCATTCGCGACGACGACAGCTGTGAGTCTTCGAGGCCGCCGACCGCACCACCCACTGCACCACCACCGCCGCCGGTGGTGCGGGGCAAGCAGCGCAGAGCCGCCAATTGGGGCGTGGCCTGGCGGGGACCACTGCCCTCGCTGAAGCTCCTGCGCTGCGGACTCTTCCCGTGCACATTGCTCAGGTCCTGCAGGGCAATCAGGCTGGCATTGCCGAAGGGACTGCTCATGAAGTGCACCCCGAAGTTCTCCTTGTTGGCCTCCCCTGCCCCTGGTACGCCCACTCCCCCCGCCGCCGCCCACGCGACTCCTCCACCACGGCACTGGAACTGGAGTGGCGATGCATCCGTGTCATGGTTGGCATGTCCTAAAAGACAAAAAAAGAGGGCGAAAGAACCTGGTTAATGTGGGAAGACATGGCTTAATCAATTCGGATTTTGGTAAGAAAGGGGAAAACACTTCGGCTAATTGGGATATTCATTGGAATTCTTTAAAGGATATTTTAAACACTCTTTTTTATCCTGTGTAAACTTTCAGAATATTCTGTGTTATTTTAAAAGTCAAATCAGAATTTTCATACAACGTCATAAAACTCGTACATTGGTTGAATTGTAGGGAAAGGGAAGTCTTTCGGGAAAAATTTCCAAGCTCGTGAAATACTTTTTAAAAGCGTAGGAAAACAGAATATCGATGCTGTGCTATATCTAAATATTCTAGATTAAATAAGAACATAATTTTTCTGCCAGACGAAAGATAATTACAAAGGCAAACATTATATATGATATTCTAATTTAACATTGGGAATTAAAACTTAGAAATTTGTATAAAATTGGCCAATGAAAACAAGTAATCTTTATATATGTGAATTGTAACATATCACAGATTACTACTTTCTAGCTTGCTTTCTTTTATCGTGAGATATTTCTTAAAACTTCTGTTAGTCATTGCTATGTACGGATATAGAATAGAATTTTCTGGATGATTTTCCGGATCTTGTTGGCAAATCATGTCTGCTCGGTTAAAACCTCGGTCCTTGGTCCTTGGTTCTTAGTCCTTGGCAGCTGGCTGCCAAACAAGGGGATCAGAGCGACGGGTTCCGATCTGGTTTCGTTCTTTCCCACTCTTCTGCTGTCCTTCGGTTTTTGGGAACTCTTCCAGACAATTTCGAGGCAGAAAAAACAACGGCAACAAATGAAGGAGGCGAACTGGCAAACAGCAAACAAAGTGCAGGACAAAGCAGGAAGCTTGCAAATTGTTTTTGCGGCAAACGAGTTCTACGCCAGGTCCTTCCTTCGCCGCTGTCCTTGCGAATTTCAGGTTTGCATTTAAATTGAAATTAAACTTATGCTAATTTCCCTAACAGATTTCTGTGCTGCGGTTGCCAACCATAAAATTGAGCGGGTCCTTCTGCCCAAAGGAGTCCTTTCGAGGATGCTCTATGGTCTGTGATCCTTTTCAACTATGCGTGTGTGTGTGTGCGTGCAACAATTACGCCCCAGCGTAATGATGCCATTTTGCAAAAATGCGGCAATCGGCAAAGGCAATGCCAAAGCCAAAGCCAAAAGGGGCCTCAAAGGATCGTCCCAGAGATCCTGGCCATTGTCTCTCGCAGAGAGTGAGATGGAAAATGGGTTTTCGTGTAATCCATAAACGTCACCCCAGCCCCAGAATAAGATGAAAAGCCGGGCGAAATTGCACGAGGAAAGGCAGCCGGTAAAGGCGAGCAAAAAAAATATTTTCTTTCCAGCCCAAGATCCTTTGCACGATGTGCGTGTGTGTGTGTGACTTGTGCCCGGAGGATTAGCTCGGGGTGGTAGGAAAAAAAATAGAAGTTGAGGGAAAAAAAACACAGCAACAAATTAAATGTATTAGACGCACCACCCCTTTTTTCTTGTGGGCCCCGAGATCTGGATCTTGATCTCTCTGTCTCCAGGGGTAAGGGACTTACGTCCCTTCTTCGTTTTTTTTTTTGTGTAAATTAAAATTAGAGCTAGAGCAAAGACAAACACGACTACCTCATGGGTGCGATCGTAATTGTTTTTCCCTTCCAGGTGTGCCGCCGTTTCGGAAACCGAGCTTATCGAGCGATCTATCGATCGATCTAAATGGACGGATCAGATCGGATCGATCATTTCCTTGGCACAGATTGTATGACTTGTTGGGTGTAGACTTACCTGGTAACTTGATCTGTTTGCGACTAGGTCGCCTGGATAACTGCAGCTCGATTTATACAATAGTTTCAACTTGATTTACTGCACTGATTTGAACTGAGTATAGTATATTTACAAGAATGTTGCGCACAAAATTTTGATAGAGTTCTTGCACGAAAAAAAAAATAAGCCAAATATGTACTTAAAGCCAAAAGTGTTTTGTGTAATTTCTTAGCTCGCAGTCAACGTGTCTGCTTGGCACGAGGTCAGAAACGGAAATGATGATCTGCGCAGGCGCACGTTTCGGCAAAGGCTCGGTTGGAAGGCCGAAGCCACACGAGGGAAAACGAGGTCCTCACGAAGGCGAACGAAGTTGAAAACCAACCACCAGAGAGCACTGCAAAGAGAGTAGTGGGCGAGAAAGTGGTTTAAGGCTCTCTTTGGCTCCGATTCGGTCTAACGGAATCTCAGCTGTGGGAAAATTCTAAATAAAAATAATACCAGAGATTAGATAAGGAATATAAGAAGCTATGATTGTATCAATATCTATCTTATATCATATATAGTATGTGTCGAAAACAAACTCATATAGTGTAAATGTAGGAGCCATGTGGGGATTCGGTGGGAAAGTTATCTCGTATCATAAAGGGGTGCTGAAAGACTATGATTTAGGGAAGGATTTCAAGAACAGTCAGTCACCATTGAAACTAGTCATAAAACAGACTGTCATGATGAGGTGATACATGTTTATTATTCTCGAAAATATAGATAAGATATCCAGTGCAATTTCATATTTGGTAATGTTTACAATCCCTATTTCATAATTATTGTGATAACTGAAGCAGGACACAAATAAGAGACTAAATAAAAGGGTATTTCTCCCGTGTCTTGCAAAATCAGGACCTCAGCTGATCTGAGTTTCAGCCACCGTCCGCCAGAGGGCGATTGGTGAAAACGAAGAGCATTCACTGAAAACCAGGAAAACCTCCTGTTGAACCCCTCTCTTCGCATCCCTACTCTCTCCTCTCTCTTCCGGTGAAAGAATAGAGTCGCTCTGCTAAGCAGGTAAATCCCCGTCCAATGTGTCCTTTTTGTTTGGCCAGACTTTGCTTTTTGCCTCTGCCCATATCCTGAACAATGATCTGGTCTACGGACAGCTGGCGAGGAACTGTAAAAAAAAAGTGGGAAAAGAAAGGAAACCCACACGGCGACGTTGCAAGGTGTCTTAGCCCAGATTTGTCTCGTTCGTTGTCCAAAATGCAGAACAATTGCCAAGGAAAACGGCAGGAGCGGGAGCAGCAGCAGGAGCAGGATAGAAACAGGAACAGGAGCAGGAGCCAAGATATTCGGGACTACAAAAACAGTAGCCTAATGTCTCTGTCCAGGGATATCGGTCATTACTTTCACTTTGATTTGTACTTGGTCCCAAAATGCCATTGTGTGTAGGCGGCAATTTACGAGCCGAAGCTTCGGTAAATATTTGCCCAGATGCCCGGTTCCTGGCATCCTCGAATCCTTGCAGGACTCGTGCCCTACATTAGCAGCCGGTTGGCCATGTTTATGTGACGTCCGCTGTCGATCTTGTCATTTTACGAGCTCGCCGTCAACTTTTCGACCCGAAAGAGTATTCAATATGATCATAATGGCAATGCAATTCTCATTGCGTACTCCTTGAGGATCGAGGATTGCGGGGGAGTTTGGTTGGTTGGTCGGGTTTTTCGTGGAAAACCTCGTTTCCCCGAAACTTCGGTTGAGAGTACTTGAGAATACGGTTGCCCAATCCCGCTGAGACGGCTCGAGCTCTTCAATTCCTTCTTCAGTCAAAAGTCGGACAGCTGTGGATCTGTTATGTCATTGTATCGACACTCGACGGTTTTTCAGCTGACTATAGATGCAAAGTTCTTGACTCCTTGGAGGTTGGCTAGAGGAATATTTAATGAGCCATCAAACGAGGTCCTTGTGTCCTTGATGGGTTCAAGGTTCGCGGTTGTTTTGAAAAGAGTTTCAAAGTTGATGAGGCGGGAATCGAGCTTCCTCATTTGATTGTTATTTTATTTAAATAAATAAATGCAATTAACATAATGCAAGATTTCAATTTAAATAAATGTAAATATAAAACTTATTATTCAACAAAATCTCTGTTAAACAAGAAAGGAAAGCTAACTTCGGGCGGAGCCGAAGTTGATATACCCTTGCAGAATACTCTGTAAATTATATTCTCCAAAATTATTCATATGATGCATTCTTAATACTCATAAAAAATCCCAACTTCCTAACTTTAAAAACACCAAAGTTATGGCATTTCCAATCGTTCAGTTATATGGCAGCTATAAGATATAGTCGGCCGATCCTTATGAAATTTTGTATGTCGGATTGATTGGCCAAAAATAAAACCCATAGAAAATCCCAACTTCTTAACTTTACAAAAACCAAAGTTATGGCACTTCCGATCAATCAGTTATATGGCAGCTATAAGATATAGTCGGCCGATCCTTATGAAATTCGGTATGTCGGATTGATTGGCCAAAAATAAAACCCATAGAAAGTCCCATTTTCTTATCTTTAAAAACACCAAAGTTATGGCTTTTCCGATCGTTCAGTTATATGGCAGCTATATGATATAGTCGCCCGATCTGGCTCGTTCCGACTTATATACTACCTGCAATAGAAAGACAACTTTTGGGAAAGTTTCGAGCAGATAGCTTGAAAACTGAGGGACTAGTTTGCGTAGAAACGGACGGACAGACGGACGGACAGACGGACATGGCTAGATCGACTCTCCTGGTGATGCTGATCAAGAATATATATACTTTATAGGGTCGGAAATGTCTCCTTCACTGCGTTGCAAACTTTTGACTGAAATTATAATACCCTCTGCAAGGGTATAAAAATGTAAGATTAAGTAAATGTTTTTAATGTTTTAAATGTTTTAGAATAAATAAGAACGATTAAAGATTGAATGACTTTAGAATCTAACCTGTATATGTAAAAATGTGCTAATGCTTAAGAATTTTTTGCCAATTTATTTAGCCCAACATTTTTTTATTAAAGAAAACATAAAAGTCCTCCTAAAGGACTTTCCCCTAGCCACTGAAAAACTCAACCATGTTTGCGCTTTTCATGGCCGCTGGCTGAGATTCGAGGGCAGATTTTGAGGCTGATCCTTGTCTCTGTAATTGATATGATTTCCATGTTTTCGTAATTCGCGCTTCATTAGAATCGAAATTAGCTACAACAACAGACATCATTTTGGTTGATGGAAGGGTTACGTCCGGGGAACTCGGGGTGGATTTGCCATTTGTGTGTTCGCAGTTTTGCAAAAATGATCTAAATCGATTATAAATTCAATTTGAATCCCGATCGAGTCGAGGGTTTGGCAAACTAATTGCGAATGCATTAGCCTTTTGGGTTGACACAAACCTAAACCCCTTGACATATATGGGTGGCCCGAAATTTGCCTAATTTGTGCGAAACTTGATTTCGGCATGTAAGCGATAAATATTGCGGATTTCGGGGATTTGCGAGAAATTTGCATGCCAAAGTTGCACAAGGAAAATGCAAATGTGGGAAAGTCGAAAAATCCAGAAAGAGAGGGATGGGAAAAGAGACAGAGAGAGAGAGAGACAGATATGGGAGCTGGGAAAAATCGAAGAGGACTTTTGATTGACAGGCCGACAAGACGCGCCCCGAAAAAGGACTTTGCCGCAAGAGAGCAAGAAAACGACTCCGATGTCCTTGCTTTGTTTTGATATTCACTTCACACAGACACACACACTGAGTCACTGATCTGATTTTGCTTGAAATTTGATAAATGACCAAAAAATGCCAGCCACTGCTTCGAGGTCCTTTGAGGTCCTTCGACTGAGTGCTGCTGTTGCCAGGAGCAAAAAACTCTGGGGGTGGGCAGCACCCTTCTCAAGACTGCATTTCCTAAAAATCAAATTAGTGCAGCGCTTTTTTCCACTCCTATTCCCTAACAAATTTCCCTTTTTTTTCACCGTCCAAATTTGCATTTCTCACAGGGTTTCTCGGACCCCGGTAAAAAAAAGGGTTTATCCACCCGAAAAAGAGGAGAACAAAAATTTGTCTGCACTGCAGATCCTTCGGCCCTCGTGTCTTGTGTCTGCAGTTGCATCCTTTTCGTCCTCGTACCCACAAATAATTCTCCGACATTGCGGCGCCCTCAAGTAATTTGACAGGCAGCTAACGAAAAAAAAACAACCAAACGAAGCAGCCGCAAAAAAAACAGAGATTCGAAATAATGCAGCTCAGTTTTTTAGCCAAAAACCCGAGGAAAAAAACGGAGAAACTTGTTATGCAGCATGTCAAGTCGCCGAATGACATTTGGCAGCCTGATTTACGAGGCCCCAGGCTCTGATTTTCTTCACAAGCGCATTTATCGGATGCGGATGCAGCCTGCGATCCTGACAGGATCTTAATTTCGGCAGTTACCCAGGCCAGACGATCGCCGTGGGGCCTGGCCAGAAAAAAATAAGGCCGAAAAATTAATGGAAGAATTTCGTCTTTAAAACATGTATGTCTGAAAACGGGTTTTTTTTTAAAGAAACGTATTCTGGCTCTAATCAATTCATTCTAAATATAAAAAGTAAGATAAGATTAAAGGTTATAATAATACTTTTAAAGAATATATTTTAAATTATAATATATAATATTAATATATTATAATCAAATTCAAATACACCTCATAAAAGAGTATTACGGCTAGAAACAAATGTTTAAGATGGAAAACCTTCTCTTGTTTGTATGTTTGTTTGACTTTAAACTTCTACATTTTATATTATAAACTATATATGCTAGAGAAATGTTTGTCGACGACCTTAGCTTTTATAAGTTCAAGGCTTATACGTTATTCTTGGCATTGGGGTTAAAGATCTGGCAAAATCGGCAAACATTTGCGGAATATATATTAAAGAATATATATTAAATTATATTATATTAAATTATAATATATTATAATCAAATCTTAATTCAAATACACACCATAAAAGAGTAAAAGACAAGAAACAAATGTTTAATATGGAAAACTTTCTCTCGTTTGCATTTATGTATGACTTTAAACTTCTACATTTTATATTATAAACTATATATGCTAGAGAAATGTTTGTCGACGACCATAGGTTTCATAAGTTCAAGGCTTATACGTTATTCTTGGCATTGGGGTTAAAGATCTGGCAAAATCGGCAAACAATCTCCGATTGCAGATGAACCCACACCTTTATCCACTGGGTAAATGAATGCCGATGGCAAATGATCGATCAGCCACGGGTCCTTTGATCGATCTGCCGCCTACGAGACGGTTTTAATGGCTCACTTAAGCACCTCGACTTGAACTCCCTGATCTGGTCCGAGCACGAATCGCTCAAATCGAGTGCTGTTTCCACACCGATCTCTGTCCGTTTCCGGGGCGAACTGTCAACGAGCACTAATTAGAATGTCAGTCGAGGTCCTGGTCAAGGCAGGCCGGCCCACACTAACCCACACCACAGTGGAAACCGCACCACAGTAGAGCCCACACTATGTGGCACACCACAATCCGGGCACCGAAACTGCCTGACGGATTGATTGGAATGATTAATGACCTGGCCAGTGTGGCATTGCGTGACAAGTTTGTTAGTAAATTGAGCACATCGTGGATGCGGTTGTCCTGCTTTCCTCCTGCAGCTTGCCACTAACACCTTTTGCTGACAGTTCCGAGCAGTTGCATCATTAATCTTTTCCTGCGCGGACTGTACGTCCGTGTAGCGATTGCCAATGCCGCAACTACTTTATGTCAGCGGACGAACTATTCTGCGAATTGCTGCATTTCCCACGGCGATCTCGCGGCGATCTTAAATCGTTTTTAATGAAGTCCTCATAAACTGGCCGAAAACTGTCATAAGCCGGGATTGGCTATGAAAATCCATCCATCCCCCCCATCCAAAAACCAGCGTTGCGTGAATTTTTCGCCGAGCTGACCACAAGAACAAACAGATTTTAATAGGGAATCATAGGGAAATTTATTAGATGCGATCATTGTTGTGGACTTCTTCGACCCTAACCGCGTTTGCATATCCCATCGTTATATCTAAGAGCCCCACCCCACAAAACCCGGTCCAATATAAAGGTAAATACCTCAGAGATTAATGAGATTTCCTATGGGTGATTTTTTCTATATTTCCATTCCCTTTTCTGTGTGTGTTTTTTTCGGGGTTTTCTTTTTCTTGTGGATTTTTTATGGCTCGTTTAGCGATCGGCAAACAGGGCGCTTGTCTCGTAATTTACATGAAATTACTTCATTTGCAGGGGCATTCTTCTGCGTCTTGCGATCAAACAAATCGTGAGAATGCAAATCAGTCAGGGTTCGATCACTTTTGCCGAACGTCTTCCATCAAAGTCAGAATCTGTAGCAGTTCGGTGTGGTCATCGAAAAAGGTTTTTTTCCAAGCAGCTGCTGACCAATGGACACGCTGCCAATTAGGCATGAAATTTTCCATCTTGCAAGGACCTTCGGCATCTTTGTCCTTTGCCGTTGGACAGTGAAAAATCAATGTGCAAAAATATGGTCTCTACGACAATATTCATAACCAGGCTGTGAGTTATGAATGCTCCGCCAATTCAGTTGACTTATGCGAGTAAAAGACAAAAGCCTAGATTTGTATGTATATAAGTAAATTATCTACAGCGAAACATTTCAAAGCGGTCAAAAAGAAAGACATTTTATTGTACAATATATTACAATATTATTATTCTTAATTTAAAAAAAATATCACAACAATCAACAAATTTAAGATCACCTTTATAAATATACAACGCTAAAATAAATAGATTAAAAAGAAAGATGCAATAGAAGCATAAAAACTTAAGGACAGATCCTCAAAATAATTGAGCATCATATTCCTAAATTATATATAAAGTAATATAATATCATTTAATTAATCAAACTCATATAGGTTTCGTTAATAAATAAGAAATCGAATATTTGTCAGAGCTGAGACCTACGAGACCCCGTAGGTAGTTTACATAACCCAAGATCTCGTATATCTAATCTGGAAACCCATTCAAGATGACGAATAAAACTGCCACTGAAAGGACACTAATCACATTCCATTCACCGAAGAAGGACATCCCGCTGGTCGCAGAATAAATTCAGCTGGAGATCAGCCCGAGATCAGTAATCCGTAATCCCATTCCTGAGGAGACACCCCAAGATATCTGGACGACCCCCTGTCGTTGCGCTTGACCAGGGAAATGGGTTTGTTGGTTTTTCCTTCACTTTTTTATGACCTCCGACGAAACCCCGATGAAAACCCACCGAAAGCGTTGGGCAAACACTCTTGTCTCACTTTTTACAACCGTTTTCCCACTTTTTTGTGGACATTTCGCTGCGGTCAATGTTTTTGCATATAATTCTCAGCGTTAGGCGATCACAAACGAGGGATGGGGGCATTGAAGAGAAATTAATGTGAAATTGAAAAAAGGTAGAGGGAAAATGCATTGCGAAATGGGAAAGGTAACATGCAAAATCTGCTGGGAAATGAGGCGCAGCTCATAAACTAGCTGGCAAACATTGTTTTGATGACACTCAGGGGCAGTCAGCCACCCCAAGTCCCAAGTCCCCTGTCACTATTTCCGTATTTAAATTTTCGCAATCCATGTCAGCCTGTGACGAATCCCGGGTCCGATTCGATGCACTTAATTGGCCTGCCCAGGAATCGCAGGCAAATATGACGAGGGCAGCGGAAGAAAGTAGAAAGTGAGGTGAAATTTATGCGCCATAAATGTCGATCAGATGCGATGATCTGCTCTGACGGCAAAGTTATGGCCTTAGTTATGTATGCATGACGAAAAAGGGTTTCACACGGTTGTAGGTGCTAACCATCCGCACTGCTGGATGTTCTCAATGATCTCGTAGATCGGAGATAAAAACCCAAAATGGATCTGTGAATGAAGACAGGGTTTTACGACCACTCTAATTTGTTGTGGTTTCTTAAAGACGCCAGTCGCATGCCAGTTTTCCGATGATCTGTTTTCAAGAGTTAATTTTGTGTCCATTTTTTGTCATTTTTATGTTGTAAGCCCTTTCCATATTTTCGAAAAATGGCTTTGCAGAAAAGTGGCAAAAATCTGCACTTTGAAGCCTAAAACTTTTCTTCAAAAAACAGCAATTCTAAGCTTATAACTTTTGTTACAGACATCCGATTTTAAAGTGGCATACTTTAAAATGATTGTGTTTTCATTCTCTAAAAAACTGTGTTTCCAGTTTTTTTTTTGTTTTTGGGTCGAATTTTCATCATTTTAAGCAATGTAACCCCTTTCCAAATTTTCGAAAAATGGGTTTGCAGAAAAGTTACTTAAAACCTGCACTTCTTAGCCCATAACTTTTGTTACGGACATCCGATTTCAAAGTGGCATACTTTAAAATTATTGTGTTTTCATTCTCTGAAAAACTGTGTTTCTAGTTTTTTTTTGTTTTTGGGTCGAATTTTCACCATTTTAAGCATTCCAAATTTTCGAAAAATGGACTTGCAGAAAAGTGACCTAAAACCTGCACTTCTTAGCCCATAACTTTTGTTACGGACATCAGATTTCAAAGTGGCATGCTTTAAAATTATTGTGGCTCAATACTCTAAAAATCTGTGTTTCCACTTTTTTTTTCTATTTTTGGGTCGATTTTTCATCATTTTAAATTTTCGAAAAATGGGTTTGCAGAAAAGTGCCCAAAATCTGCACTTCTAAGCCCATAACTTTTCTTAAAGACATCCGATTTCAAAGTGGCATACCTTAAAATGATTGTGTTTTCAATTCCCTAAAAATCTGTGTTTCATCTTTATTTTTTTTTGTTGGGTTGATTTTTCATCATTTTAAGCAATGGGTTTGCAGAAAAGTGACCTAAATCCTGCACTTCTTAGCCCATAACGATTTTTACTAGCAGCTCACTTTATTTCGAATCGAATTACAAGGATCTTAATAGAGTACGCCTAGAGTACACACCTTGGTGACGATCGCTTTTGGTTGTCAAAGTGGCTTTCCTTATGAAAGGGCGTGTCAGTTGGTCGCTTGCCCGATCTTTATCTCAAGTGTTGCCCAGTTGGTTGCCAAAGGGGTTCAAGTTATAAAAATGGTAGATGCGTACTTGTAAGCGCGGGGTGCTGTGTTCCGCGGAGCTGGGGAATTATTCAGTTGTGGGCGCTGACAGGCGACGCTGCTTGAAATTTATGCGCCTCCAGCTCGTCCACAATTGCTCGGCCTTCTTGGCCATATGTCGTTCCGCTTGTTGGCCCGAACTTTATCCTTGGGTTTTAATTTAATTTACATAAATTTCATTGCTGGCTGAGCGCCGAGAAATTAAAAGAAAAACGGTTAACTTTCCAAAGAATGCGCAATTGTCGCGGCTGTAACTTCTTGAGAGCTCGACTTCTATGCTAATTACGTATGCGACCCACTGTTCAGTGCACAGAGATAAATATTGTTAGTGAATGTAGTTTCATAACTATGTCAGATATTCGATATTCGGATCTTAAACTTAGTTCGTCAAAAGGTTTGAAATTATAGAAGTTGTTATACATCCTTATGAATTTTTTATTAATAGGCACTTTTTCAAAAACAAATGAAAACTTGAATGTAACTTGAATGGAAAACTGAGCACTGTTTTTCTTATTTTGGGCAGTGTACAATTGCAGCACGTGCCGAAGGTGGAAATGCCATAAATGTGGAAATGTAAATGCAAATGCGAGGCGAAGGGTGCGACAATAACTGTAATTAAACGCGACCATTGTTGCGGTCACTCTACCAGCATGTCCTTAAACCACCCCTCCCCCCACTAGCCCGCGCCCCTCCCTCCGCCACCCCCATTTGCCCAAGGACACGTGGTCAGCGTTTGTTTTGTAGAATGCCCACACACTCGCACCGTCGAAAATACAGAGGAAAACGTTTTAGATTAGCACCGATAGCGGGCAAAACGTAAACCGAAACCCAAAGGCTGGGCGTTGACTGTCCACTCAATGCAATTAGGCCTGTACAGAGAATGCTCTATATAATCAACGGCACCAGCAGCTGCTGTCCGGCAAAGATGATCTATGGATCGGGGCGAAACACTGGAGGCTGCTGACCAAAACACCAATAAAGCCCAATTAATTGTTAGGCAATACAAGGCAATTTGCTTGTCGCTCTGATTTCATTTAGAATTAGCTGGGCAATGATAGGGATATAGTATACTTTTAGTCTAGATGGAACCAATATTATAAATTTAGAGTTAAAAAGTAAAGACAACTAATACACTATGAAGACAACTAATCCATACTTTTCAATGAAATAAATCACTAACAAATGCATGGTTAAATTACCCCAAATTGTAGTGGGAAAATTCTCAGTTTTTCTTTACTTTTCTGAAAGGATTTTTCCAAGCGTCTGGTCTCCGCGCAGAAACTCTCATTAAATTCATATAAATAAAATCGCATTGAACATTTGTTACATGGCTTAAGAACTTTTGACAGCAATTAGCAAATGATCGGAGCCCACAGCTGCTTTCTCCTCATTCTTGGGATCCGATGAGTTATATGTAGTTATAGGATAGAATGATCTATGATCGAATTTCTCCTCAACTCGGGCGCCGTCTTGCCAAAAAAAAAAACAAAAAACAAACGTGACTTGAGCGTTTTATCAACGCTTCATTTGCCACTTTTCGCTTTCTTTGTGCGAATCCACAAAAAATGCACCCAAAAATGGGAAAAATGCTTTGTTTGTCTAGTGAAGAAAGAAAAACAAACCCTCCACAAAAGCAAGTTTAGCAAGGGGTTTGTGCGGTCGATTCACACACCCAAAAATATCTCTCGTTTTTTGTGTGTTTTTCGACACATTTTGCACGTTGGCTTTGTTTTTTTTTTTTTAATTTCCAATGTAAGAAAAATCGTTTTTGTTGCGCCCTTTTGTGTGCGGCTTTTCAGCAGTTTTCATCATCGCTTTTCGCCGTTTCCCGAGGAAAACCCTTGGCAGCTCATTAGGCGAGCGCAGTTTAATTTGTCATGGTGGCTAAATCAATCCTGGCTCCTCATTAATGGTTAACGAATGGGTTTCGGGAAATTTCAGGAGATTTTAGAGAGAGGTTTTACAAGTTCCTGTAAGTTATAAGTTAAAGTATAATACATTTTCAGAAATTCGGTAATAGGTTTTAAAGAACAAGTAAAGTTGCTATTTAAGCTAGCAATGAGTAAATGCACATTTTGAAATGAATTTTTTTTTAAATTGCTAGGCTTATTGTAATGTATCTTATTAAAAGGAAGTGTTGTAACCAATCAATGAGTGATTTTAATGTTTCAAGAGCTGAAAGTTTATGATTTGGAGAATATTTTACCCGAGTAATCCATTGCAATTTCTGGTCATTACTCCCTATCAAATCCTCTCGATAACTCAGAGGCACACGTCACTAGGCAAGTTAAAAGGGAAAACTAGTCGTTGACAGCTTTTTCTGGCTTAGTTTCATTCTGGTTGCTTTTATTTTATGTGGTCGATCCTTTATCGTCCGGCTGGGTCACGTGCGTCCAATCATAAGGATATGGCATATATGGCATACGGCGGAATTAGGCCCGGGGCAATGACGAGTTAAGTGCCCGCGCCGCTTTTAATAGCACATAAATTAACATAAACGACGGCAGCCTTTGTTTTGCCAATGACGTTGCACGGCATTCGCATTCAAATGCCACCAAACCCATTTTTCCGGGGTGGTGGTGGTGGTGTACTTCGGCACCACTCTGCACCACTCGGCACCCACTGCGGTTTTTGTTTGCCCATCAGATAGAAATCTGCAGTACCCACCCCTCTCACTCGTCCCACTGTGCAGCTTAACGCCGAAAGTTGCTTTCGTTTCCTCACCCCTAAAATGCGAAAAAGCGAGAGGGGAAATGGGAAGGCAATGGCAAGAGTGAGACGGCTGCGCAGCGGACTCGAGTGGCCTGCACAGTGGGCCAGAATGTGCCTCAGTCGAAGTTGGTTTAATAATATTGCAGAAATCTCAAGCTTAGTAAAAAAATATTACGGGAGCTTAAAGAAGAAAAAAACTACATTGTCCTTTTTACATTTTTCTTTACAGAACAATTCGTTACTACGTAAAAGCTTAGACTTAGTATTTTATTCAAATATGAAAGGTTTAATAAATACATTTTCAGTTTAATTCAGATAGACAGTTTTTTTTACTAAAAATGTAGTAAAAAAATCGTAACCTTCGTCAGTAATAGTTCGTATTTGTTAAGTTTTGGATGAATTTTAATTGGAACTTGAGACAACTATTGACTTCAACCTTCACCATCTAATAATGGTGCATTAAATATTATTTCTCTGCCCACTGTGCAGTCAAGCACGCAATCCGATAGCAAACGAGTAAAGCGAAAAAAATGTATAAATTAATAAAAGTGCTTTGGCTTCATTAGGCGATTAGCGCGACTCAGAGCAATGATGATCCTGTTGGCAGGACCCGGTTTCGAGATTCCGATTTCGGTCGCTCTTTCACCCCCACCTTCTGCTTTTGCTTTTGCTCTGCTTTTTCCCTGCTTTGCTGCTTTTGCTTTGCTTTTTCCCTGCTTTGCTGCTTTTGCTCACTTCATGTGCGTCTGCGCAGCAAGTCAAGTGCGAATCATGTCAATCAGGACCAGTTCGGGATGGAAACTAGGGCGAAGGACGAAGGACGACGGACCGTTAAAAAATGTGTCGCCCGGCCACGCCCCCTCCCCTTTTCCCCGATGTACATTTTTTTTTTGACAAACTGACAGGCAAATGTCAGCGATTTACAAAACGTTTAAGCTTCCCGCTTTTTGTCCACTTCACTGCTCATGAAACAACAAACACACGGGCCAGTTTCCCGAATTTCCCTCCACTCGACTCAAAAACTCGCTCATATTTGTTTTTCATAAGCCAGCCGAGCAACAGCCACTGGAAAAAATGTAAATTTTCACCCAAATAGAAGAGGGACGATGGCACGCGTGTAATCGCCCGGAAGCGTTTCGTTTGCATTCCCATTTTTTACTTTTATTGTTTTGTCGCCCGTACAAGTCACCCCCTTTTTGCGGAGCGTGCAACGAGCGACGAGCTACGGGCAACTTGCAATGTGCCACCAGCAACACTGCAACATTGCAACATCGCAGATGCATTGTAATCGCTTTTTTTTTTTTTTTGCTGTACTATTCCTTACATGGGGTGGCTTCCTTCGGCCCAAAAAAGCTTCACAGTTGCATCATTAGTAGCCGGCAAATTTGCATGACTTGTGTGCCGTTTGACCTGCGGCAACAGACGGGGCACGTGGCACGGGGCACACAACAATATGTGGCATATGGCACTGTACATGGCATACGGCCAACTGTCACTCCGATCCGCCGGAACTGCGCCGTCATCCGCCGATCGCTCATTCCGCATTCTGCCCACTCATCATTACACGGTCAAAAAATTGTAGAGTTGTGAACTTGATGTACGATGATCCTGTCCCCGAGCTGAATGTGGAACCACTTCGGTTGACTCCTGATTTTTCAGCACCTTTCATTAATAATATTCAAATGCATTCAAATTGTAGTTCATAAATTCTTTGGACATGAAAAGGCAATATACAATTTATTTTCAGGGCACAAGATATAATTTGCAGACCTTCCAAGATTCAAGTTTATTAAGTAGAGTTTTGGTCTGGTTAAAAAGCGGGTTTGGTGACCCCTTTTCATACATATTAACCTCTTACAGAAATGTAAACCATATAACCTAATTAAACCCAATATCAAGGTGGTTAAGTACAAAAGTGTGGGCTGTACTTCTTCTATAATCCGATTTAAGTTTGCAGTTTCTAAATTTATTTGCAGGCCCACTTATGTAGAATTTCTCTACGTGCAGTGCACTTTTGACTTTCACACTTTGCGAATTGCCCACTTCAGCCGATCCGATGCGATTCCGATCGCTAAGCTAATTAACAGACTTGCAAAATTCATTTCACTGCCGTTGCGATCCGTTTTTTTTTTTAATTCGCCAGCGGCAACAAAATGTTGCAACCCTTTCGCTTCATTTTATATTTTTTTTTTGTTGTGTTTCATTTTTTCCTTTTTCGTCGCCGCTGTACGGATTGCAGTGGAAAATTTGTTTATCATTAACAGATTGCAGCAGCTCGCGATGGAAAATGAATTATAATTATGCGGCAACCACCCTTGCCGGGATTTAAATATTAAATATATGCCACACGCGGCGAGCGGGGATTTAAATTTGGATGCCCATTGTTTGCATAATATTTGGCAATTATTGGAACACACTCACTGACAGTTTGGGTTTCCTAGGGCAGTGGAGTATCCTGCCAGGATACGGATGGTACCGGGACTTCTAAGCCGGCTTACCAGCTTTTTAGCGGGGGTTCTGATTTTTGTTTCCTTCCGTGTGGTTTTCTCTCTTTTGGGGAGAGTCCTTGCAGCTTGCCGTCGCAAAAGAAAGTCCCTTGCCCCGAGGCCAGTGCGAAAATTCGGTGGCATAGTGACTCCGAGCCGAGGCAGGGGCGTTAGGGGGTTAAGGGCGCTGAAGAAAAAGGTTCCTTTAAGTCCTTCCATTTCGCCCGCGGCGCTGGCAGCGTCTTGTTTGTCAATCAACAGCAAAACGAGTACGAAAATCCGCGAATGCATCGGCATCTGGCGAAATCGGTTCCTGCCCCCGAGAGCCTGAATTCTGAATTCTGAATCCTGAATTCGGAGTTCCGAACTCTGAATCCTTTTCAGCCAGCCGCAGCACTTCCTTTTTTCTGCGGCCAGCTGTTGATTAACTAACTGCATAATGAAGGAGTGCAAAAAAATGGAAGGAAGGAGAAGCTGGAACCGACAGAAATCGGGTTTTATTATTGTACTTATGTTTACTTAACTGAGATGGAGTAGGTTGGAAGATGTACCATCCCATCATGAGTATTGAAAAATGTAGGAAACTAGAGGAATTAGTAAGATAGTAATGGATAAAGATATCCAAACCTTACTTATTACTTGCAATAACTTTTCTAATTATTTCTGGAAAAAGAGAAAAGCCTCATCTAAAAACTTCTGAAGCTTGTAATATCTTATGTAGACTGCTTATCGACCTGTAGTAATTTCTTTGACAACTTAGCTGAACATCTTTCCCGAATATTAACCCCATTCTGCCCTGTCAGCTGTGACCAGTGTTTCCACGCATTCTTACAGAATACAGAAGCCCCCATAACTGCTGCCCATCCATCCAATCCACACTCGGTTTAAGTTGCCTGCCCCTTTTCAGTGAGCATTTGTTTTTTATCACTTTTACAAGCAATTAATTAAATTTTTATCGATTAACCAAGTGACACGCCACTCGAAGGAAGTTGGAAACGAAGGCGAAGACGGAAACGGGCCAAGAAATGTAAATTCTGTTGGCCCATGAGCCAAGTTCGGGAAAAAAGGGTTCGAATGGGGAATAAAGGGGTGTGACCGAAGACGACGACATTAGGAAATTGGTCTAACGATGCGGGTGAGCACAGCTGGCCAAGTCGAGCGGAGCAAGTGCACCCAGCAGGGGATACCCAGAAACAGCCAGCCCAATTCGAACAATAAAAATAATTCAATTATCTATCGCATCGCAGGCTAAATGGTCTACAAATTAGGGACAAGCCCACAGAAATGTGCGATGCGATGACAGGTTGCAGGATCTGGGGATTAAGCGGGTTCCTTCCGCAACAGTCGGGTTCCGATAGGAAAAGGTATAGGGATAGGTGTAGGTGTAGGTGTAGGTAAAGGTAGAGGTAAAGATATACCTTTAACCCATACCGCACTCAAATCGAATTACAGTGCCAAAAGAGCGTGCGAGGGCGTCAAAGTGTTAACAAGTGTCATGTGCCCAAGGATCAGAGATGGCCAAATCTGGAACTCAGAATTTAGCTAGATTTTGTTTTCAATATCAAGTGCATGAGCTAGAAAATATAGATCCTTTTTAAGCTATAATTATTTCTTGTGAATTTACTTTAATTAGTATACATCACCACAGGGGTTACTGTCTTTTCTGAAAGCTTATTTAAAGTTCATTTTTTTTTCGGTACTAATATCATTTTAATATGTGTTAAACGACTTTTGGTTGGATTACTTTAAGCTCTAAAGTTGGCAGACAAAAGCAGAAAACGGGGGATGATTTTATAACAAAAATCCTTTGCTTAAAAAAAAGTTTTTAAATGGATTTAAGCTGTGATACTTTTGTGTTCGTAAAAAAGGTGAACTAATATTGCGTTACCACCATAAAATAGCCACTTGAGCAGCACAGATGAGCCCGAAGTCCTGGCTCAATTCCAGCCTCTATCGCATCCTCTGCTTTCCGCCCATATTCATGGAAACAAGAGAGTTGGCCAGCTGTTGGCTGTATTTGTATCTGTATCCTGACTCCGACTCCTCCTTTTTCCCTTGATCCTAGATCCTGGGGCGTGCCATTGTACCTGTCAGGCACTCAGGCATTCTCAATTCCCAACCTGTATCGCCGTTGTTTGTTTTGGTCGCCTGAAAAAGCAAAGCAAATTGCTTGGTCAAGCAACTGTGTAAATATATGTTGTACGCAGGTCAAAATGCAACCGGCACGAGCTTGGACATTACGTGGATGACGAAGGTGACCGCAGATGTTTCATTTCCTCGTGAATATGACGTTAATTCCAGGCATTTTAATGAAAACTAGAATATTTCTTCGTCTTACAAAAACAGTGTGGGAATATTTTTCATGATACAAACATCAATAAATCGTTGCAAAATACAGCAGCTAAGCATTTATAGCTTTTAATAAAAATGTCTGAAGGTTTCTTTAAATATAATAAACAACTACACAGTTATAAAGAATTTAGAAGGCAACTGATATAGGTATCATTTATATATATTACAATTTAAACCGCATTCAAATATCTATGGCGTTTAAATTCACATAGCTTATAAAATATTTGTATTCATTAAAAATACAAAATAAAAAGGAATCACTTTAGAAAGCGATCCTAAGCTATCTCCCTTAAAAGGAAAGCTGAAATAAAAAGCCCCTCATCCATTCTCGTATTTTGAAAAATATAAAAATCTTCACAACATAACTTTTGATTTTACTGCATTTATTTTGAAAAAAATAGTTGTATAGTTAATTAAAATTAGTAATAAATATTGTTTTTAAAATTAAATAATGGAAAAAAAAGTTGGGTATACAAAAACTACATAACAGCAGCGTCAAAAAAAGGTGTTATAAATAATTGGATTAGATGGTGATGAACTTAGGCTAGGAAACTATGTACAGTAATTGTTTAAGGTTTAGTTTTTGACTTAGGAACTAGTTAAGCGTCATAGTTAAGCGTTTTCCCCCCGTTTGTCAGCGTTGCTCGCTCTCTCTCTCTCTCTCTCTCTCTCTCTCTTTCGTATCTTCGTTTTGTGTGCTCCTTGCCAAAGGACATCTTCTCAGACATAAATGGATGAGGGCAGGGCCAATCCCACCTCGAAGTAGTTGCGCTCGTCGACCTTATAGCGCTTCAAAGGCGACTCCTTGGCCACGATCTCCTTGCGGCTTCTCTTCAGCGCCTTCACCGGGGTCTCCAGGCAGAAGGTGTTGTCGCCGGGGGCTGCTCCACCAGATGGGACCACCGGAGTGGCCAGTTGGATGAGCAAGTTGTGTGGTATCTTGGCCAGTGGCGAGGCCGGCTCGGGAGTGGCCATCATATGCTGCATGGGCAGTGGGACCAGGCCGAAGCTCAGATCCGCGGCGGGATCATCTCCGGGTGCGTAGGATGGGGAGAGCACCTCCTGGGGACAGTTCGACTCCAGCTGCTGCTTCACCAGGGTGCGCCTGCGCAGATTGAAGGTGGACCGGCGCGCCTTCTTCTTGCTGCCGACATCCGCCTTGCAGGCGGAGTCCAGAATGGCATCGATGAGCCGGTCCAGTGTTTGGTCACCCATCTGCGTCGACGCGGGCTGCGGCGTGCTGGGTCGCACTGTCAACTTGGCGGGCTGCTCCAGTGCCACCTCCGGCTCCATCTCCACTTCCGGCTCCAAGGTGGCCACAAAGTCGTCGTCCAGCTTGCGCTGCCGCAGCTGGGTGACTCCGGCGGTGATGTAGCGTGGCTGGCCCAGGAAGGGATCCAGCGGGGCCATGCCCCTCAGCGCCAAGTGCTGGCCACTGGGCAGCAGGCCGTTGGGCGAGTAGTCCTCGGCGAAGCGGGGCAAGGTGGTGGCGTACCGCACACTCTGCACCCGCTGGGGCACTTGGCTCCTGACCGCCGCCTCCGGGGTGACGTTGCGGATGTCACTGAGTGGAGCCAGGACCAGCGGACTGTTCAGCAGCCGGGCAATGGGCACTGGCGTGGAGGTGTAGCCCACTGTGTCGGGCACGTTCTCCTTGTTGGCAATGGTGGCCCTCCGCTGGCGTCGCTGCCTCCGCTGGAGACGTCTCCTCTGGGTTTCGTTTGGGTCCTGCTGGACCTGCACTGGAATCTCGTTCAGGCGCTGCGCCGATGCCGTCCACTTGAGCATTTTGTATGGTTTATTTCGTTCGTTGGTGCACAAAAAAAAAGATAGATCTAGATCTCTAGACTCTGCTAGTCCACTGCTCTCGACCGCTCTCGCTGACAAACTGAAGCGGTACGGGGAGCGGGCTGCGTTTTATACCCGCTGGCCGCCCAGGGGTTAATGGCTAGGGGTTACGGGGCTAGGGGTTGTTGCGCAAGAGGCACCCCGACGGGCAGAAGGACACTCGCTCTCTCCGGCTCGCTCTCTCTCCCTCTCTCTCTCTTTCTCACTCCTGGTAAGGAGCTCATTCTCTTCAGTCGGGAGATGTCTGTGGCTACAAAGTATCCTCAGATCTCAGCAACAAGCTGAAGAGTTCCATAAACTAAATCTAGGCAAAAAGCTATTATCAAAATGCATACTAACTTGGGAGCATATTAGTAGAATATTTAATAAGTATTAAAATTGCATTTTAGTCCTTTTAAAAACCTTAATATACCATTGAGGCATATTAACTTAACTCAATAAAAATCTTTACTTTTTTAATTAAATTATATGGTTATTCAATGCCTTAAATTCATTTGAATATAGTTTAGGATTACGCTACCTTAAAAGCCTTAATTTCCAATCATCATCAAAAATGGCACCTCCAATTAAGTTTAGTTAGTGGCAATATAATAGTTAGATTTGAACTAAAAATATATTTACCATGAATGGTGTTATGAAGATATCAGACTAAATTAAAAAACTCTATAAAATCAAATATATATTTGATAAGATAACTTTTTTCCATCAACGTATAAAAGTAATATTTTATTGTTCGATACTAAAACGATTTCATACTGTTCCTGGGACATTGTACTGTGCTCAGTCTGATCCTTTCCCACAGTTCGCAGTTCCGAGTCCGCCCCAGGAATCCCCTGCCTTGATCCACTCCACTCCACTCATCCACAGCAACACCACACGAAAATGACATCTAGATGTCTATCGGCCAGCGCTTGGTTATTAAATTTGCTTTCATTCCCCTCAAGGAAGTCCGCTTCCTTTTTTCCCTTCTCTCCCTTTTCTCCCCCTCATTTGAATGGACATTTAGAACAGCAACAGGCTGGAAAAGGGAAAAACAAGAGGAACCGAGCACAGGTTGGCCGGCCAGGCTAATTAGCTCATGCCAAGTCCAACTTCCTGGCCGACAGCTCCTCGTCATTTTGGCCACTTGTCGCAGCCTGGTATCAGTATTAATTGCGGCTCTTTAGCGGCCGCAAATGCAATTTATATACGCGGCGGTTTTTAATTGAAAATGCTTGCCACTTCCGGAAGGAAGCATTAGAAAAACGTTACAAACTCTGGGAAAAGTCCTGCGCAAAGCGTCAGTTGTTCACCCAGCAGGGGAAACTTTTTTATAAACTATGTTCATTATCAAATTATCAAGTTTTTAATAGGTTTCTTACAAAAGCATATGGGGATTGATAAACCCAAATATATGAAATACATTTTTGTATAATATAAATTCCAAATTTTACTCGAGTAACTGAAAAGTGAAGTACTATGTAGCTCATAATAAGGAATATTACTAACTTTTGCATAGAGAGGTTTTAAGTTAATAGAAAGGTTCTCAGTGATCTAGATTTCAAAACAAAGCCGCAGCCCAAGAATACGAAATGTGGAACCAATAAGCAGCTATCTTTTTGATGACAAGATCAATAATAACTGCCCACATATGTGGTCCTTGACCAGCTGTAGATGAAGTGATCATCCAGATTCCTGAGTGATCTTCAAGTGATCATCGACCAGCGGGCCTAAGTGATGTTCAAGTGATCGGAGATCGTCTTTTTCTGGCTTGGTGGCTATCTGGCGATCTGATCTCGTTTCGGATATGTTACTTTCCTTCAATGGGGTCCTCCTTTTCCTTCCACTAATCTCTTCATTTGCGATCTTTTGATCGCTGAAAGATTTCCGCTAACGGGGATCGAATATTTCGCACGTTATCCTTTCGTTTTTTTTTTGCGGTGAAAGTTGTTTGGTTTTGTAGGTTTTCTTTGTGACTATCTTCCGATCGGCTTTTGTCCCCGATCGGGATACAGAAAGGGTGCAGGGGTTAGTTAATTGATTGCCTCGTTCCATCCACCGAAATGGCGAATTTCTCAACTTTTCAACTCTTTTTCCTGCGTTTACTTTGCGAAATTCCCTCATTTTGCTTACTTTTTACCTCTTTTCCTTTCGATTTGCCCTCGTTATGTCCCTGAATCCTTCGGCTCCTTTTTGTGGCATTGAGTTATCGCTGTTTACATAGCCGTACAAAAGGATTAAATGGGTTTTTGAGAGAGTTTTCAGCGCAAAGAAAGGATATCGGCATGTTGATTAATATGATTTAACGAGCATCCTGCTAAACAAGGCGTATCCCGATTTGTCTTCGCTTGTAATTTCCCGACAAAATTACCATAATCCTCGCATTTTCTGCGGTTTACAAGGGACAAAGAGGAGAAAAACACAAAAATAAAAAAAACAAATGGATAAAGAACTACACAAAAACTACTCAAATTCAATTTGAGTTTTCAGCATTTCGTGTGCGACGATTTTACGCTTAATTAACGAGCCCAAGGACCCTGGCTCAAGGACTGCCCGAAGTCACGATCCAGTCCCGATCGCCGTATGCAAATTGCCCATGCATTTTTTACCGCTCTCCCGTCCCTTTCCCCCCGCCTGCTGCCCTCTCGCTCGCTCGCACGCGTGTTTAGGGGAGAGCGCGTCGCCAAGAGCCACTTGACTTTCACTCTCGCTCTTTCAGGATCCCGAGGTCCTGCGATCCCGAGATCCTGAACCGAAGAACCGAAGGGATTTGCATGCCATGCTCAATGACCTGTGGCTAAAGACTCACCACTTTGGCGCATAAACTTTGCCAATCCCGCCAGAGATGCGAATGTACCCTTTTACTAGCTGGATTTTAAAGGGTTATGGAATTTTG
Organism: Drosophila rhopaloa; assembly: GCF_018152115.1. Classification (NCBI taxonomy): domain Eukaryota; kingdom Metazoa; phylum Arthropoda; class Insecta; order Diptera; family Drosophilidae; genus Drosophila; species Drosophila rhopaloa. The sequence continues at coordinate 24,982,881 of NW_025335123.1, read as the reverse complement.
TTAAAGAAAAAATTGTAATATGATTGCCTCACATAAAAGCTTTTTTTATATTTACAGTTAAAACGGGTTTTTAGAAGATTTTAAGGACTTATTATTATTATAAATTATTTTAAAAGGGTAAAGGATTACTTATTAACTCTATTTAGCGGGTTTTAGATATTGTTAAGCAAACTATAAAATCGAAATGAATATAAAAGTTTCATATAGTTTCCTTGGCAATGAACCTAATATAATGCATATTTTTATAAAAACGCGTGGGATTGTGATAGGTTTATATGGTGGATGAATAGATTTGTATAAAAATTAATGTTTGACTGTTATATATGGCAGATATATATAAAAGTAGCTACTTTAACCCGTTGCAATGTAGAACTGCCAATTGGCCAATTGATCCTCTCCGATTGCATCGATCCCTATTTCCCTCCCTTTCGAGCGCCTTTGCATATATGCTCGCATGCAGATCGGGCACTTTTATAGGATTTTACAGATAGGGCTGCTTTATTGTTGCTGCCTGTGATTAATGCGCCCGTGTTCGCATTGTTTGCGAAATTTATCGATATTTGATTTGCTGCGCGCCGCCGCCTAGAATGTGATTCAAACATGCTCAAAGTGTATCAAATGTTTGTCGCGCGGCTTTGTTTGCGTTTTGCATAATGGAGGGAAAGTGTTTGCGAAAGGGGGAAATTCAAATCGGAATAGGGAAAGTGCCAGTTCGCGACTTCATTAACGCATTGCCAAATAAAAGGTTGTGGGGATTTCGTTTTTTACGACTCCAAGCGAAAAGTGAAACCATTAAATCATAAATGAGCTGAAATGATTAATTGATTTCATAACTTTTTTACGCTGGCATTTTTGGTTAAGAGCAGGGGAATGAATCTGAAAATGACTGGCAGAATATAAAGGATAAATGGCCAAATGGCAATTGCAATTGCAATTGCAATTGCAATAGCAATAGCAATAGCAATAACGGGCCCCTGGCAAATATCATGTTTATGCTCATAACTTTCCAACTCAAAAGTCGACCAACTGTCAACTGTCAAATACGAGACAATTTCGCAAACGAATCCTGGCCATTTGGGGTGGGGGGTGCTCTCCATAAGGAGGACGACTCAGACTCGAATTGTGACCCTGAAAAAATAAAGGAGAGGCGGCGCAAACTGGAACACACGAAGGGACACCCAAAGGATGCGTCTGAGGCAGACGTCGCAAGACAATGGATGCCGTAATGAAGAGCAGATACAGATACAGATGCAGATACAGCTACAGATACCAACACAGATACAGATACAGGCACGGACACAGTGAAGATCCTGATACACAGATACAGATACAGATACAGATACGCAACGGGAGATGTCTGCAGCATCCAACAAGCAAAAAGTAAATTGCAACAAAGGGACGCTCAAGGAAAGGATGCGAAGTGGGCAAAAAAAAGTCGGGAATCAAAGGGACGGGGCTGAAATTATTGCAAATAATTTAGAGCACATATTGCAGGGATCCGAAGAAAAAAAAGGATCCGGCGGCCGATCCCTTTTCGGTTTGTTCGTTTGTCATTTGCCCACAGCAAAATTCAGCGAGGACTCGCAGGAGCAAACCCAAGAAGTAGATCTCCCAGCCCCTCGAACATAAATTTGCAACAATTAAAAACAAAGTTAATTAAAATTTATGTGCGACAGATTCTGCTGCACACTCAAGAAAAAGAAAGTGCGGATCGGGCCCATCCTTTTTCCTAATTGCTGGGTGTGTCCTGCGAAATGGGGAGGCATTCTACGCTTCAACAGCCCACTTAAAAATGAGAGACGGGATGTCCCAAAAAGGACTAAGAAAAGAAAGTGCGAGTGTCGCAAATAAAGATCTTTGGCCATACATTAAAAAATGGGTGGATCAGAATGCGCAGGCGATGACCATCGACGACCACCGATGACCAGTGGTTGACCTTTAAGAAAAGAAAGAGATTTAATGGGGTACTGGTCAAATATATGGTCAAATTTATGGACAATAATTTTTCTGTCGCACTGTTTCTTGAAATAGCAGAATTGAGACTTGCTACTATTTAAAGAGTGTCTTGAAAATATATTCCAAATCATCTAAATAAAATAAATATGATTCATAGCTAATTTTCATTGAAGAAAACAGCGCCCAACTCTTTTAGTTGAGAACCTTAATTTGGCTTAGTTGCTAATTAAAAACATTAAAATACAACAACATTTTATATGCCTAAAAAAACAACGCATTTAATGATTACCTAATTTAAAAATCTATTTTTAGTTAACCATAAGAACGCTAAAAAGGCTAAATAGTAAAACGGTTTATTTGGCTTATGTAAACTCTGACAAAGAGATGGCCGTGTCCTTGGACTCTGCCGCCCGCTGTTTCCGAATCCTTTGGTGGATTCCGCCGGACGGCGCCTGCTTTGCATAGGAACCGCAATTGGCGCCTCTGGTTTTACGATCCAGTAGGGGGGATCCTGGCCATCCTGCTCCGGTTCCGATCGGTCCAGTTCGAATTGGCGCGTCCTTTGTTCGCCTCACGAGCTCTCGAGGAAGACAATGGCCGCCTTGTCAGTTTTCTGATGCGCTGCCGATGCGTAGCAGATTTATTGGCCCCTGGCTTTGTTTGATCGCATCCTGGACTCGTCCTTGTCACGTTCCACACGCTGCGAGGATCCGAGGCTCAGAAACCTGGACTAAGGAGCGTGAAAGTGCCGAATGTCCGGCAGCCGGACCTCAACAAAGGATCAAGGACCGAGATGAGCCAATTTCAATTTCAATTCCCATTCCGATTCCTTGCGCAAAAATTACCCAAAACGTCTCTAAATTAGAGCAACTGTCTTGGACGGCTCTAGTGTGGTGCGCCGAGTGGTTCGTTGGTGCGGTGGTTGGAGGGCCCACTGTGGCTTGCAGCTGCGTCCATCCTTCGTCCTTCGTGGCTACCGGACTTATCGCCTATTATCCTTTTACCTGGAGCCGACTGCCAGGAGGAGCCCTTGAAAGGCTTTCTCTAAATCCAAATCGATTCAGAGCAGAACCAAAAGTGCCGATGCGTGGACCTATTTAATTCGAAATTGGTTGTCATTCCTAGACACTTTCTGGTATATAAATCTTTTCTAGACTGATCTTCGCTAGATCTTTTTGCAAGAATACTTACAATGTTATTTTATTCTTTTAAATTCTTTTTTGAATATTCTGTTTCTATAATTTGTTACTAAGTCAATTGTAAACTTTCCTAAACAAGAGTTGAAATATTTAGAACTTAATTATTAATCAGAATTAAAGAAGACTCATTGTATGAATTTGATTTGTCAGTTAGCTTTTGTTAGCTTAGATACCAGATCTAAGATAATATCATAGTATTAAGTCAGTCATTCATTCACCCCGAATTCCATTTGCTACTGACCATTCAAAGTTTATTAAATCCAAATTATGCAAAAAGATGGAACAAGGGAAAGTCAGGACCCTCTCGGCGCATCCTTCGCATGTAATTAGCCCTGCAGCTCGTCTTTATGGAAATCCGCTTGCCACCTTGATTGACAATCCCCCTGATCCCAATGATCCGATCCGGATCTGCCAGATCCTCGTAAGCGATGTTCTGCTTCTGCGAGGGACTCAACAAAAAGAGGAATCCATAAAAAAAGGAAACATTTCCCACGTAACCCAAGATGTCTGGAAAAAAAACGTCGCACCCCCAGGAGAAAGCAATGTTGTTGCAACCATAGCTAACAAGCCTGTAATTACTCGGCAAAGATTGTTGCCCATGTAACACCTTAATGGACTTTGTGTCAGGAGCTCGAGGCACAGTCACTTACCCCCCCAGGAAACCCAGCGAAATTTGCATAAAAAATTTGAAAATACCCGAGAAATGAAAAATGAAAATCCGTGACCGTGTCAGGGTGAATCCTTTCGATGATATTTTGACATGACATCGTGGAAATATTTATTTGTCATCGCCTTGACAAAGGGATTAGGCGCAATCATATTTTGCTGTCCCGGCATTAGCATAGGTCCAAAGTGTATGAAATATTTTGACACCCAGTCCCGTGCAGGAACACAAAGACAGTTCAATTAAGGGCACAAAGGGTTAAAGGGTTGGAGTTGGGGTTCTGACCAGCCTAAGCAGGCTTACATGGCCCGAGCACACAAAGCAAATCGGGACTAAGTCGCTTAGGGAATGTCGCAAGAAGGATGTGTTAAGATCCGATGCCCTGCCATCTGCCGCACCCACGGGCTCCTCGCAGCCCTTTCTTATCGCCAGTGCCACATCGCACTGGGCTCCTAAATGCAGCAATTAACTTGAAGACTACCTCAAGATATCCCGAGGAAGGAGGAGAAGAGAGGGTCACTCAAGCGCGGAGTACAAAGTCAGCCTCTAAGTAGTTGCACTTCCGACAATTACCGCTCGTAGTCAGGACCCCGAAGGTGGACATTCCCGGGGCGATTCGACTCCTTGGCTCCTGTGGGGGAGTACTCGTAGTCGAAATGATTGCGGTCGACTTGGGTTTTCGCTTCTCAGGGTCATAGATCGCTAAACACGCTCAGTACTTTCTGAACCCTCTCATGCGACTTTCTTATGTTGCTCTTGGGCGGTTCAACATGAGATATTGATTTGCTTGAAGTTGGCCTTAAACATACATATATTATAACGCCCTCAAGATGATAGGGATTCCTTGAAGTTTAATTAAATTAAATGGTAAAATGAAACTAACAGTATAAAGAGCATATGGCATACATTATTTTAAAACTAAACATAGATTGTGGGTATTAAATAAAATAACTTTCCCAAATGTTTACATTTTGTTCGTTAAATTGAATTCAAAAACAAGAAAGGAAAGCTAACTTCGGGCGGAGCCGAAGTTGATATACCCTTGCAGAATACTCTGTAAATTATATTCTCCAAAATTATTCATATAATGCATTCTTAATACTCATAAAAAATCCCAACTTCCTAACTTTAAAAACACCAAAGTTATGGCATTTCCAATCGCTCAGTTATATGGCAGCTATAGGATATAGTCGGCCGATCCTTATGAAATTTGGTAGGTCGGATTGATTGGCCAAATATAAAACCATAGAAAATCCCAGATTCCTAACTTTACAAACATCAAAGTTATGGCATTTCCAATCAATCAGTTATATGGCAGCTATAGGATATAGTCGGCCGATTCCGGCCGTTCCGACATATATACTGCGTGCAAAGGAAAGAAGGGTGTGTGCAAAGTTTCAATTCGATATCTTTAAAACTGAGAGACTAGTTCGCGTAGAAACAGACAGACGGACAGACAGACGGACAGACAGACGGACAGACGGACATGGCTATATCTACTCAGGAGGTGATCCTGATCAAGAATATATATACTTTATAGGGTCGGAGATGTCTCCTTCACTGCGTTGCACACTTTTGACCAAAATTATAATACCCTCTGCAAGGGTATAATAATAATTAAGTATACTAATATATATGGAATCTTTGTTAGCTTTTAGCTTCTAAAGCAATGTATACAGTTTTTAGCGGAGAATACAAATGGATTGAAAATTTTGTAACGAACTTAACTTTGCCAAAATAAGTCGCACAGCCAAAGGAATAAGATTTTTGAGCTGAGAATACCATTTGATTGGAAATTTTATAACGAATTCAACGCGGTATGCCGTTCGATCTGACCATTATTTCCAAGGGTTTTGTTTAAAAACTGAAAAATCGAGATGTTTTTTTCTGGATTTTGGCCATCAAAAACATGTATTTAAAACACAATTTTTTAGGGTTTTTTTGTTGTAGCTTTGCCAAAATTAGACACACAGCGAAAAGAATGACTGTTTTGTGCAGCTGACAACCTACACAATCGATTCCAGAAGGTTTTAGTAAATTTAATTTTTTGACCGATTTTCGCATTTTTGATAAGGGGTAACACTTGATTTTTTGCCAAATATGGCCAAAAATAAACTTTTTGATCTGAGTATACCATTCGATTGGAAATTTTGTAACGAATTCAACGAGGTATGACATTCCAAGACCTGACCATTATTTCCAAGGGGTTTGATTAAAAAACTAAAAAATCCAGTTCCATTTTTCTGGATTTTGACCATCAAACAAAATTATTTAAGACACATTTTTCAAGCGTTTTTGTTGTAATTCTGCCAAAATAAGGCGCAAATGAATGACTGTTTTGTGCAGCTGAGAACCTATACAATCAATTCTAAGTTGATTTGGTAAATTGAATAAGTTGTATATTGTTATTAATCACTTGGAATCATAGCTATCATTCGAAGACACATTTGGCACGTTTGCAATATATGTATATCGTCACGGCAAACATCCTTTTAGTGGTGTATTTACAAGCACATGCAAATCGTGCATGTTATACTTATTGAGTGTCCCTGAACAAAGCCAGGCTTAAAGAGCAAATAAGTACGGGTGGAACAGCTCTATAAAATTAAGTAAACATCGATGGCAAACCTACCCAATGTGCCACCCCATGCACTCGAAATTAAGAAATTACAATGCGGTGGGACAAAACGACGCATGGCCAATTAAAGTGCATTCGTTTTAGGCCTATCAAAATAGTTCAAACAACTTGCATGAAGCGATAAGCAAATACCAATAAAAAGGACATCGGTGCGGCAGGAGTGGGAAAGGTGTGGGATGATACGGAATATGGAATACGGAGTACAGAATAGAGCGTCATCTGGCTGATCGGTTCGTGTTGGACAATTTAATGCAATTAGTGAGATATGCGATGGTCAGTGTTTCGGGTCGGGGCATCTATTGGTATCGGTATTCCTTGCTGCATATCGGTAATTACATAATTACAGCGCGTGTCGCTTGGATCGAAGGGATGTATGTATATGTATATGTTACATACATCCACCCTCTCTTCGGGAGAAGGTGGCACATGTCATATGCCGCGGCACTCCGATTCCTATTCCGATTTCACTCGGCTGATTAATGATATTATGTAATCCCATTAGGGGCATTTCGGCCTCGGGGCAGTTCGCTGAAAATAGAAAATAGAAAAGAGAAACGAACGGAAAATGCCTGTGAAATGCAATCAACCGCAATAATCGCGAAAAGCGAAAAACGTAATTCGTAAATCGCAAAAATCGAAAGCAAAACATTAGGCGCCCGATGCGACTTAGCCAAAAATGGGAGGGCTCTGGAAATGGAAGGCCCAAGGAAACCAGTCCAACGACCGACTTCAATGACGATGTGTTAATTTCATTTGATTGACATCTGTCGGGGCTCTGCCACTGCGATCCTCGTTCTCATTCCGGCAGATTCTGCCTTAAAAAAAAGGAAATGTCCCATCTCTTGACTTGTCATGTAAATCTCAAGGATGTTGTTGCGGCTGGCCAGGCATGACGCTACATATTTTCGGGGATTTCGTCTTGGGGAAGGACCTCATGTCACGGGACATTGTCCCGATTGAGCTGTCAGCGGATGACGGGGCACAAAATCACAATCAAAATTCCGAAAACAGCAGATAAACAACTTTTTGCAGCCCGAACTTGAAACAGATACCCATATGCTGCATACGCACGCGAAACAAGGACATCTTCCAAGGCGAGTCAATGTCAAAACTTTCTCCAGCCGACAGATGCAAACTTGGCCAGCAGAAAAAAAAGAGCAAAATGCGACGGGGGAAGGATTGTAATTTAAGACACTGCCATTCATGACGTTTAAATTTCGCAAATTGTCAAAATTATTGCATTCGATATGCAACGAACAAAACGAAAGGGAAAATTGTGCAATGAAGCCGACAACATTTTGCATGCCTTGCCTCTAACCCTTGAGCGAGGAGGTCCTTTAATCGCTCGAAAAATGCCTCCCATCCCCGCCCCTTTTGCGAACTCCTTGAGGAGTGTGTGAAAAATTGATAGACTTGTCATTCGGTCTTCGCCGGCGGGGTGGATTTTCCCTTCGCCCGTCGTCCTCCTTCTCATAAAGTTGCATAAATGTCAGCCGACTGTCACGACAACCTCTTGTAAACGCCCCATAATTTTTATTATTAATGGACTCGGCCTGCCATAATCGATGATCGGGTATATCTTATATCTGCCATCGATTTGCCATGCCGAAAAGAGTTGGCAAGGGTTCTCCAGATTGGCTGCAGTCGATTGATTATTAAGAACGCAGCATTCTTAAACTTATTTTTTACTGAAACATTAAAATTTAATAACCACCTTTAAACCAGATGGTTTTTGGTATCTTATTTAAATACTTGATCAAAGTTAGCTTCAATGTTGTACAGCCAATCAACGCCTTAAGTCAAGCTCCTTTTACTTTAATTTCTTTTTTATCATGTTTTTCACAGACATCCAAGTGTACTGCTTTCACTTTCACATCTTATTTATTTTATTTATTTATTAATTTCTCTTTATTCAAAATCCTGAAAACTGTTACAGATTAGAGCTCTTTTTTTTATAAACTAATAGTAGGTTATCAAATGTGAAATGTAATATGTTGTCTCAATTAAAATTCTACCTTTAGCTAACGCCATAAATCTACCACTTTTTATCGAACTTTATTAATTCTTTTTAATTAAAATTAAACGATAAAATGGCATGAAAGCCATGTAGAGCAAATTAAGTTAATACAAAAACCAGCCATGTAGAGTGTAGAGTAAGAATGGAGCAGAACCAATTATCTCTATTCTCCCCACTAGTCGCGTTTCGAACCTACCACCAGTGTAGAATTTTGCTGGTTCTATATTGTCGGCGCTAGAGGACTCTTACATTTTAACGAAAAACACTGCAAGAATCGTATTCATTTTAACAAAGTTTCAACAAAAACACTTAAATATGTGTCTTAAAGATATGTTTTTGATGGCCAAAATCGAGAAAATACAGCTCGATGTTTCAGTTTTTTATGCAAAACAATTGGAAATAATGGTCAGACATTGGAATGGCATACCTTGTTCAATTCGTTACAAAATTTCCAATCTACTGGTTTTATCAGCTAAAAAATTTTATTTTGGACCACATTTGGAAAAAAATCAAAAATACCCCTTAACAAAAATGCGAAAATCGGTTACAAAATAAATTTTACCAAATCAACCTGGAATATATTGTATAGGTTCTGACCTGCACAAAACAGTCATTCTTTTGGCAGTGCGGCTTATTTTAGCAAAATTACAACGAAAAACGCTTAAAAAATGTGTTTTATGACAAAAATCCAGAAAAAAACAGCTCGATTTTGCAGTTTTTAATCAAAACCCTTGGAAATAATGGTCAGATCTTGGAATGTCATACCTCGTTGAATTCGTTACAAAATTTCCAATCGAATGGTATTCTCAGCTGAAAAATTTTATTTTTGGCCATATCTGGAAAAAAATCAAGTGTTACCCCTTATCAAAAATGCGAAAATCGGTCAAAAAATTAAATTTACTAAAACCTCCTGGAATCGATTGTGTAGGTTGTTAGCTACCCAGAACCGTCATTCTTTTCGCTGTGCGTCTTATTTTGTCAAAGCTACAACAAAAAACCCCTAAAAAATGTGTTTTAAATACATGTTTTTGATGGCCAAAATCCAGAAAAAAACAGCTCGTTTTTTCAGTTTTTTAATCGAGACCCTTGGAAATAATGGTCAGATCTTGGAATGTCATACCTCGTTGAATTCGTTACAAAATTTCCAATCGGATGGTATACTCAGATAAAAACTTTTATTTTTGGCCATATTTGGAAAAAAATCAAGTGTTACCCCTTATCAAAAATGCGAAAATCGGTCAAAAAATTAAATTTACTAAAACCTCCTGGAATCGATTGTGTAGGTTGTCAGCAACACAAAACAGTCATTCTTTTCACTGTGGGCCTTATTTTGGCAAAGGTACAACAAAAAAACCCTTCAAAAAATGTGTTTTAAATACATGTTTTTGATGGCCAAAATCCAGAAAAAAACAGCTCGTTTTTTCAGTTTTTTAATCGAGACCCTTGGAAATAATGGTCAGATCTTGGAATGTCATACCTCGTTGAATTCGTTACAAAATTTCCAATCGGATGGTATACTCAGATAAAAACTTTTATTTTTGGCCATATTTGGAAAAAAATCAAGTGTTACCCCTTATCAAAAATGCGAAAATCGGTCAAAAAATTAAATTTACTAAAACCTCCTGGGATCGATTGTGTAGGTTGTCAGCTACCCAGAACCGTCATTCTTTTCGCTGGGCGTCTTATTTTGGCAAAGCTACAAAAAAAAACCCCTAAAAAATGTGTTTTAAATACATGTTTTTGATGGCCAAAATCCAGAAAAAAACAGCTCGTTTTTTCAGTTTTTTAATCGAGACCCTTGGAAATAATGGTCAGATCTTGGAATGTCATACCTCGTTGAATTCGTTACAAAATTTCCAATCGGATGGTATACTCAGATAAAAACTTTTATTTTTGGCCATATTTGGAAAAAAATCAAGTGTTACCCCTTATCAAAAATGCGAAAATCGGTCAAAAAATTAAATTTACTAAAACCTCCTGGAATCGATTGTGTAGGTTGTCAGCAACACAAAACAGTCATTCTTTTCACTGTGGGCCTTATTTTGGCAAAGGTACAACAAAAAAACCCTTCAAAAAATGTGTTTTTTATACCCTTGCAGAGGGTATTATAATTTTGGTCAAAAGTGTGCAACGCAGTGAAGGAGACATCTCCGACCCTATAAAGTATATATATTCTTGATCAGGATCACCTCCTGAGTTGATATAGCCATGTCCGTCTGTCCGTCTGTCCGTCTGTCCGTCTGTCCGTCTGTCCGTCTGTCCGTCTGTCCGTCTGTCCGTCTGTCTGTCCGTCTGTCTGTTTCTACGCGAACTAGTCTCTCAGTTTTAAAGATATCGAATTGAAACTTTGCACACACCCTTCTTTCCTTTGCACGCAGTATATAAGTCGGAACGGCCGGGATCGGCCGACTATATCCTATAGCTGCCATATAACTGATTGATCGGAAATGCCATAACTCTGCTGTTTGTTAAGTTAGGAAGCTGGAATTTTATATGGGTTTTATATTTGGCCACCCAATCCGACCTACCAAATTTCATAAGGATCGGCCGACTATATCCTATAGCTGCCATATAACTGATTGATCGGAAATGCCATAACTTTGGTGTTTGTGAAGTTAGGAAGTTGGGATTTTATATGGGTTTTATATTTGGCCAATCAATCCGACCTACCAAATTTCAAAAGGATCGGCCGACTATATCCTATAGCCACCATATAACTGATTGATCGGAAATGCCACAACTTTGGTTTTTGTTAAGTTAGGAAGTTGGGATTTTCTATGGGTTCTATTTTTAACCAATCAATCCAACCTATCAAATTTCATAAGGATCGGCCGACTATATCCTATAGCTGCCATATAACTGAACGATTGGAAATGCCATAACTTTGGTGTTTTTAAAGTTAGGAAGTTGGGATTTTTTATGAGTATTAAGATTGCATCATATGAATAATTTTGGAGAATATAATTTACAGAATATTCTGCAAGGGTATATCAACTTCGGCTCCGCCCGAAGTTAGCTTTTCTTTCTTGTTTAAATACATGTTTTTGATGGCCAAAATCCAGAAAAAAACAGCTCGTTTTTTCAGTTTTTTAATCGAGACCCTTGGAAATAATGGTCAGATCTTGGAATGTCATACCTCGTTGAATTCGTTACAAAATTTCCAATCGGATGGTATACTCAGATAAAAACTTTTATTTTTGGCCATATTTGGAAAAAAATCAAGTGTTACCCCTTATCAAAAATGCGAAAATCGGTCAAAAAATTAAATTTACTAAAACCTCCTGGGATCGATTGTGTAGGTTGTCAGCTACCCAGAACCGTCATTCTTTTCGCTGGGCGTCTGATTTTGGCAAAGCTACAAAAAAAACCCCTAAAAAATGTGTTTTAAATACATGTTTTTGATGGCCAAAATCCAGAAAAAAACAGCTCGTTTTTTCAGTTTTTTAATCGAGACCCTTGGAAATAATGGTCAGATCTTGGAATGTCATACCTCGTTGAATTCGTTACAAAATTTCCAATCGGATGGTATACTCAGATAAAAACTTTTATTTTTGGCCATATTTGGAAAAAAATCAAGTGTTACCCCTTATCAAAAATGCGAAAATCGGTCAAAAAATTAAATTTACTAAAACCTCCTGGGATCGATTGTGTAGGTTGTCAGCTACCCAGAACCGTCATTCTTTTCGCTGGGCGTCTTATTTTGGCAAAGCTACAAAAAAAAACCCCTAAAAAATGTGTTTTAAATACATGTTTTTGATGGCCAAAATCCAGAAAAAAACAGCTCGTTTTTTCAGTTTTTTAATCGAGACCCTTGGAAATAATGGTCAGATCTTGGAATGTCATACCTCGTTGAATTCGTTACAAAATTTCCAATCGGATGGTATACTCAGATAAAAACTTTTATTTTTGGCCATATTTGGAAAAAAATCAAGTGTTACCCCTTATCAAAAATGCGAAAATCGGTCAAAAAATTAAATTTACTAAAACCTCCTGGAATCGATTGTGTAGGTTGTCAGCAACACAAAACAGTCATTCTTTTCACTGTGGGCCTTATTTTGGCAAAGGTACAACAAAAAAACCCTTCAAAAAATGTGTTTTAAATACATGTTTTTGATGGCCAAAATCCAGAAAAAAACAGCTCGTTTTTTCAGTTTTTTAATCGAGACCCTTGGAAATAATGGTCAGATCTTGGAATGTCATACCTCGTTGAATTCGTTACAAAATTTCCAATCGGATGGTATACTCAGATAAAAACTTTTATTTTTGGCCATATTTGGAAAAAAATCAAGTGTTACCCCTTATCAAAAATGCGAAAATCGGTCAAAAAATTAAATTTACTAAAACCTCCTGGGATCGATTGTGTAGGTTGTCAGCTACCCAGAACCGTCATTCTTTTCGCTGGGCGTCTTATTTTGGCAAAGCTACAAAAAAAACCCCTAAAAATGTGTTTTAAATACATGTTTTTGATGGCCAAAATCCAGAAAAAAACAGCTCGTTTTTTCAGTTTTTTAATCGAGACCCTTGGAAATAATGGTCAGATCTTGGAATGTCATACCTCGTTGAATTCGTTACAAAATTTCCAATCGGATGGTATACTCAGATAAAAACTTTTATTTTTGGCCATATTTGGAAAAAAATCAAGTGTTACCCCTTATCAAAAATGCGAAAATCGGTCAAAAAATTAAATTTACTAAAACCTCCTGGAATCGATTGTGTAGGTTGTCAGCAACACAAAACAGTCATTCTTTTCACTGTGGGCCTTATTTTGGCAAAGGTACAACAAAAAAACCCTTCAAAAAATGTGTTTTAAATACATGTTTTTGATGGCCAAAATCCAGAAAAAAACAGCTCGTTTTTTCAGTTTTTTAATCGAGACCCTTGGAAATAATGGTCAGATCTTGGAATGTCATACCTCGTTGAATTCGTTACAAAATTTCCAATCGGATGGTATACTCAGATAAAAACTTTTATTTTTGGCCATATTTGGAAAAAAATCAAGTGTTACCCCTTATCAAAAATGCGAAAATCGGTCAAAAAATTAAATTTACTAAAACCTCCTGGGATCGATTGTGTAGGTTGTCAGCTACCCAGAACCGTCATTCTTTTCGCTGGGCGTCTTATTTTGGCAAAGCTACAAAAAAAACCCCTAAAAAATGTGTTTTAAATACATGTTTTTGATGGCCAAAATCCAGAAAAAAACAGCTCGTTTTTTCAGTTTTTTAATCGAGACCCTTGGAAATAATGGTCAGATCTTGGAATGTCATACCTCGTTGAATTCGTTACAAAATTTCCAATCGGATGGTATACTCAGATAAAAACTTTTATTTTTGGCCATATTTGGAAAAAAATCAAGTGTTACCCCTTATCAAAAATGCGAAAATCGGTCAAAAAATGAAATTTACTAAAACCTCCTGGAATCGATTGTGTAGGTTGTTAGCTAGCCAGAACCGTCATTCTTTTCGCTGTGCGTGTTATTTTGTCAAAGCTACAACAAAAAACCCCTAAAAAATGTGTTTAAATACATGTTTTTGATGGCCAAAATCCAGAAAAAAACAGCTCGTTTTTTCAGTTTTTTAATCGAGACCCTTGGAAATAATGGTCAGATCTTGGAATGTCATACCTCGTTGAATTCGTTACAAAATTTCCAATCGGATGGTATACTCAGATAAAAACTTTTATTTTTGGCCATATTTGGAAAAAAATCAAGTGTTACCCCTTATCAAAAATGCGAAAATCGGTCAAAAAATTAAATTTACTAAAACCTCCTGGAATCGATTGTGTAGGTTGTCAGCAACACAAAACAGTCATTCTTTTCACTGTGGGCCTTATTTTGGCAAAGGTACAACAAAAAAACCCTTCAAAAAATGTGTTTTAAATACATGTTTTTGATGGCCAAAATCCAGAAAAAAACAGCTCGTTTTTTCAGTTTTTTAATCGAGACCCTTGGAAATAATGGTCAGATCTTGGAATGTCATACCTCGTTGAATTCGTTACAAAATTTCCAATCGGATGGTATACTCAGATAAAAACTTTTATTTTTGGCCATATTTGTAAAAAAATCAAGTGTTACCCCTTATCAAAAATGCGAAAATCGGTCAAAAAATTAAATTTACTAAAACCTCCTGGGATCGATTGTGTAGGTTGTCAGCTACCCAGAACCGTCATTCTTTTCGCTGGGCGTCTTATTTTGGCAAAGCTACAAAAAAACCCTAAAAAATGTGTTTAAATACATGTTTTTGATGGCCAAAATCCAGAAAAAAACAGCTCGTTTTTTCAGTTTCTTAATCAAAACCCTTGGAAATAATGGTCAGATCTTGGAATGTCATACCTCGTTGAATTCGTTACAAAATTTCCAATCGGATGGTATACTCAGATAAAAACTTTTATTTTTGGCCATATTTGGAAAAAAATCAAGTGTTACCCCTTATCAAAAATGCGAAAATCGGTCAAAAAATGAAATTTACTAAAACCTCCTGGAATCGATTGTGTAGGTTGTTAGCTAGCCAGAACCGTCATTCTTTTCGCTGTGCGTCTTATTTTGTCAAAGCTACAACAAAAAACCCCTAAAAAATGTGTTTAAATACATGTTTTTGATGGCCAAAATCCAGAAAAAAACAGCTCGTTTTTTCAGTTTCTTAATCAAAACCCTTGGAAATAATGGTCAGGTCTTGGAATGTCATACCTCGTTGAATTCGTTACAAAATTTCCTATCGAATGGTATACTCAGATCAAAAAGTTTATTTTTGGCCATATTTGGCAAAAAATCAAGTGTTACCCCTTATCAAAAATGCGAAAATCGGTCAAAAAATGAAATTTACTAAAACCTCCTGGAATCGATTGTGTAGGTTGTCAGCTACCCAGAACAGTCATTCTTTTCGCTGTGCGTCTTATTTTGGCAAAGCTACAACAAAAAAACCGTAAAAAAAATGTGTTTTAAATATGTGTTTTTAGTTTTCAAAACTCTGCACATTGGTCAATTTAACACAATTTGTATAATAAGTTGTTGAAGTACCGAAAATGAAATCTGCCACCTAAAAGCCCTTATCCCAATTAAAACAAAATTATATTTTATATATATACAAATAATCCTTTTTATTTAAAATCATCCATATAATAAGAAATAGTAATGGTTTAACATGTGTTTATATCTTAAATACTTAAGATAATCGTATGCTAGCTATGTACTTAAACAAGAAATACTCTTTTCTATTAGAAACTAGCTTAATTTACTATTAGGTATGTATTTTAGTTTTAGTAATAAGGTAAAGGAGATATGAAATTTATTTGTGGTTAAATGTAAATGAGCGCCTTCGTTGGTGAGATGTAAAACAAGGAGACGACGGCTTTGAAGTCCTTGATAATCCTGAAGACGACACTGCCACCCGGCGAAATTATCCATGGGGACTTCCTTGCCAATGCTGATCCTGATCTTCCAGCCGCATTCCTGTGTATTTGTTTCTGATTGATTCTGAAATTATAAATTTCAAATACAGATTTTTATGACAACTAATAAAGCATATTTTTTATTGTGGGTGGGACCTTCCTTCATTTATAGATCTTTCATCTTTTATTTATAGTTCCTTTAACTATAATCATCTTAAAACTGTAATAGCTTTCTAAATGTATAAGGCAATTATCCCTTTGATGTTGACTGTGCTCTTAAATTTATCATTGACAAAGTCCGAGCAGAAAAACAACCTAAATCCAGAAAAAAACAGCTTGATTTTTCAGTTTTTTAATCAAAACCCTCGGAAATAATGGTCAGATCTTGGAATGTCATACCTCGTTGAATTCGTTACAAAATTTCCTATCGAATGGTATACTCAGATCAAAAAGTTTATTTTTGGCCATATTTGGCAAAAAATCAAGTGTTACCCCTTATCAAAAATGCGAAAATCGGTCAAAAAATGAAATTTACTAAAACCTCATAGAATCGATTGTGTAGGTTGTCAGCTGCACAAAACAGTCATTCTTTTGGCTGTGCGGCTTATTTTACCAAAATTACAACAAAAAACGCTTTAAAATGTGTCTTAAATATATTTTCTTGATGGCAAACATCCGGAAAAATGCAACTCGAATTTGCGAATAAAATTTCCATTCGATTGGCATTCCTAGCTGAATATTTTTAATTTTCCGAAAAAACACGATGTACATTTTTCGGTTTATAAGGAATTTTTCTTAATAAAACCATTAATATTAATTTTGATTCTAGATATTGGATACTTAAACAACATGAATGAGGAATGGATTTCACTGAAGAACC
This sequence comes from Drosophila rhopaloa, assembly GCF_018152115.1. Taxonomy (NCBI): domain Eukaryota; kingdom Metazoa; phylum Arthropoda; class Insecta; order Diptera; family Drosophilidae; genus Drosophila; species Drosophila rhopaloa. The sequence continues at coordinate 24,966,144 of NW_025335123.1, read as the reverse complement.
CATTGATCTTGGCTGAAAACATAGCTTCCTAAATGACAATTTATAATTGCTCTACCTAATAAATATATTTGTCTACACAAATGTAATTTTTATCGCCTTAAGAAATGTAAGCGGATTTTAAATAAACTAAAATTTTTTCTTGAAAAAAATGTTGCATACTTTTGGGCATTCGATCATCATACTTTGGCATTTACATTTTTTGTTGCGTGCATTTGGGCGCTGGTTGTAATTCGAATTGCGCAGCCACCTGCTGGTAGTTTCTGTTCGCCTGGTGTATGAAGTCAGAAAATTTGTCAAAAATCTGGCGGACTGTTGCCAACAGTTTGAGAAGCACTGTACTTTATAAAGGTTGTCAGTTCGTACAGGTTGAGAGTCATTTGACTTTGCAAAAATGGTCGCCACAGTTTGAGAACCATTGGATTTTGCAAGATTGGTGAACCACCGTTTGAGAAGCACTGAAAAACCTTTTGTGTTTTATGTTTAATTTAATTTATTTTTAATTTTATTTCTTAGGGTTATGAAAAAAATTCACTTACAAGAAAATACATTAATGGCTAGCTGGGACTTGTACAACTAAAGGTGATTCGCTTGATTAGTTAACTGGTGAGATTGCGAGATGCACTTATTGCTAATACATTTTACAAATATAACGTATACTCCAAGGACTTAAAGTACTTAAATGCGAGTGTGTCAAAAAAAAGAAAGTTGAGCCCCCTAAACTATTCACAGATAAGCTGACCCAAAAAGCAGGATGTAGGATTCGGATTCGAACTCGGATCTTCGCGTTCAACGCATCAAGAGAGGAATGGACACTTAGGCGGTGGTTGCTTTGGCGGAGGTGAATGCGGCCAGTTGGGCCTTCAGGGCATCGATTTGGCACAACAGCTCGATGTTCTGGCGCTCCAGATAGGCAGCCCTGATGGCGATCTCATCCTCCTTGATGCGGCGACGATCGCGGGACTTCTTGGCGGCGGCATTGTTCTTGCGGCGTCTCTCGTAGTAGGCGGCATCCTTCACCTGGCTGCCCGAATTGATTCCAGCATTTACCCCAGTGGTGTTGGCCGAACTGATGGAGTTGCCGGTGGATGACTTGCCCTCGAAGTTGCCCGCCTGGGAATCGCAGTCGCTGGACTCCTCCGCCGCAGCACGATCCTCGCTTTCGCTGTTGTTGTTCGAGGAGCTGCCTTCGTTAACGGATCCACTTCGCGAGTTGGTCCTGCGCATCTTGGGGTTGGTCACGGTGCGGGATCCTCCATTCGAGCTGCGGATCTGCTCGAGCACCCTCTTGCGGTACTCTGTATAGCGCTCCACTCGCGGATTGTCCAGCAGAACATCGGTGGCTGCGAAATTGGCTGCGATGACCAAGGGATCGCGGGGAAAGGCCTTGAAGGGGCGGGTGTTCTTGCTGGCCTCCCCGCTGCTGGAGGTGGTGGGCGTGGTGGCCTCAACGGCCGGCGACTGGGGATTCTCCAGGACGTCTATCTGCATGGTGCTGGCGTTGCTGGCGGGCCTTGGTGAGTTGGTCGAAGAAGCAGCAGCTGCTGCGGCGGCTGCAGCAGAGGCGGCAGCAAAAGTCTGCAGCAGACTGGCGGTGGGCGTGACCTTGGGCGGTGCAGCAGTGGGAGTGACTTGCTCCTGCTTGATGTTGCTGTAGTAGAAAGCGGGATACAGGGAGGCCAATTGTTGCTGCTGCTGCTGTTGTTGCTGCTGCTGTTGCTGCTGCTGTTGCTGCTGCATCTGGGCGGCATATAGAAGATTGCTGGTGGGCGAGGCCGAGGGGGAACCACTGCCATAGCTGTAGCTGGTCTGGTAGGGCGAAGGCGTCTTCCTGGGTGTTTCCACACTGTCGCAACGGCGGGAGAGATCCAGGACCTCCGCAGAGGAAGCCTGCTGCTGATGTTGCTGATGCTGATGTTGCTGTTGCTGCTGCTGTTGCTGCTGTTGCTGCTGGCTGAGGGCAGCGCCCAGCAACTGTTGCTGGTAGGCATAGGCGGCATACAGATCCATTTTGGGCAGGCCCAAGGATCCCTGAACCGGCAATTGGCTGTGCGGCAAGTGGTGGAGGGATTGCTGCTGGTGGTGCGTCTGGTGGTGCTGGTACTGGTGGTGGTGCATCAAGGGCTTGCGATCTGAAGAGATTGAGGGAGAGAGGGTATTCGTTAGTTAACAGATCAAAGAGAATCGGGGGCGTGGCTAACTTACCGGTCTTGAGATCGAAGAACTGCCCGGACATGAGTTTCTCGTGCATTAGCATGGTGTTTGAGGTGTATGGTTTTCGGGTTGTAATCCAACTGAGTGACGGCTATATAGACTGATGATCTAGCTCTGCTGTTTCTATATCTTCACGCTGACGATGTCGAACGCAAACTGATTTCCTCTTGCCGGAACCCCCTGAATTTATACCCGAAGTCCGGAGGCTGCGCCGACGCTTCATTCACCATGGAAATGGCGGACACGAGCGGCCAGCCGAAGCGGTACGAAGCAGGTAGGCGGTACAAAGGGCAAAGGGGTGATTCTATCGCTGTCCCGCTCCCCCGCTGTTGCCCTCTCTGTCTCGCCGCCTTTCAAAGGGTTTTACGAGGGTGCGGCTGCCCTTTCCTCCTTTGGTTTTCGCATTTTTCGCAAAAATCGTAGGTCTTTGTGTCATTGTTACTTCGCCATTTAGCGTAATTTAACTAAAAATAAAAAGAGTTTTTGAACTTTTTTTTACTTCAACAGTTCCCGCGAAAGGATATGTTTTTTTCGGGTCTATTATGATGCTCAATGAGGAAAAAACAGGGAAATTCGTACGACCTATTAAGTGATTTACATTTGGTTTTCAAAGAATCGGTTTGTACACTTTTACTTTAGAGACCAACCATATTTTATATCAACCTAGCCTTTTCTATCTCTAGTTATAGTAATAGAAGGAATTAATTATAAAAATAAATCTATAACTTTTGGTGATTTACTTTTATATACTTCAGAAATGTACGTTATTCTGTTATTAAGTACGTATTTAAAAGAAACGGAGTTTGAAAAGTACCACAAATAGTAATAGTAACTCCAAAGCAACACAAATTGTAATTTATTTAAGATATTAAAAAGATAAAATGCATAGTCTTTATCGAACCTGTGCCTTAAACATAAGTTTACTTTGTAACTTCGTGTAAGTAAATAAATAAAATAGTCAACAAATTAAGCAAAATGCTGAAAAGCATGCCAAAATAAAAACAAGTTAAAATTGATTTTTGCTTTGTGTTTAAGGTGTTCTTTAAGTAAAGTATGTTAGAAACACTATACTAGCCTAGTTCTGCATTTAAATGAATATAACTCACCACTAATCCGAAGTTCCTTGAATATTAAAGCCTGGTGTATTAATTAGGCCCGAAATCATAGTTTTCTGGCCAGAAAGAGAGGCATCTGGCTGAGAAGAAAAAGAGACGGCACCCGGTTTGTTGATGATGGATGCACAATGTTCAAGGGTTGCGAATGCTAAATCCGTTTGTTTTGCGCTTTTGTCCCGAAATCCTTTTGCTGACCAGCCCATCCAGGATCTGTGTATCTGGCGATGGCGATGGCGAATTCGGTGGATTGTGCGTGACAAATTATGGAAATTAGGCCGGGTTTCTGTTTCTGCAGTTTCTCAGCTCTTTTCCGCTGGCGTAATTCGCATCCTTTCCGCACTTCGCTAATGGAGAATTGGGTTCCCGGAATCCTGGCAAGGACACTCGCCAGTCTGGCCATTTGATTCATGACGCCGCCAACTCGGGGACCGAGAACTGAGGATCGAGCATCGAGGATCATTGCGACAAGTGTCCGTGATGTTGACTGTTTCGTGTTTGTCCTCCTCCCTAAACATCCCCGATGCATTATCCTTTATCCTTTTGGCTTCCGCTGCGGCGTGGGATCCTCAACAACTTGTTTAACTTTGCTTAACTGTTTAGCTGTTTAACTGTTTGTCCTAACGGTCGCCGCCTCGATGGCCAACGGAAGTGGCTTACGGCGCAGAGTTGGCTTTATCATTTATGGGAAAGGAGTCGGCACGATACTTACTTTTCGATTTTCAGGAGGTTCAGATAGGGCCAATTGTAACAGATTTGAATTGAATTTTACTAGCATTGCGAGAGTTCTTGAGACAGTTCTTTTCTTGGCTATGTCTACTATATATATTAACTTTGCTTGTTTTAAACGATGTTTGTCTAGGGCTAAGATCGGAATCACTCCCAAATGCATGAGGACTTACCTTTAATATTGCCAAGTTTCAAGATGAAATAACCCATCTTATGAGATACACATACATCTATATTCTTTTCATAATTGGTAGAAAATGTCCCAGAATAAATCACATGTATTTATCGGGAGCACCATACATTTGTAAAGCAGTCATCATTGAAATTCATTCTGCCTTTCACCAGATTCCTACATCCACCTCGACCAAATTTCATTCATTCACTTTTTACAGCTCTCCATTCAGCCGGAGATTGCAAATAAAAAGAGGGATCGATCCAGTAATCAGTAAAAAACCGCGAACTTATCCGCTAATCCGTGCGCTAATCCAACCGTAAAAATGGTGGATTAAACTAAAACTCGGCCTCGTCCTTGTCCCCGTCCTCGTCATTGAGTCGATCGTTTACCTGCGGCTCCTGGGCTCGCAGATCGCAGATCCTGGCCATATAACCCGGCCCAACCGAGCCGATCAATCCCGAACATATGCCATAAAAAGTCGCGGCCGGAGTGGAAGCCAAAGAGTTGGCCAAATTCGCTGTAAAAACCAGATTCAGCGAAACAGAAAAAAAACGTAAAAAACGGGTGGCCATAAAACCATATATTCATATTCTCCGACGGCTGTTCCTTCGTCATAATGAGCTCCGAACCAAAGATGCAATATTTGTGCAATCCTTTGAGTGGCGACCTTGAGCGCGTTTTTTACGGAATCTTCTACCTGATTCCCGAACGGGTTGCCCACCCACCGTAAAGAGTACTGGCCATTGCCTAAAAAACATCGATGGTTTTATTGCATAATGGAGGCTTCGTGCGAAAAGGTCTCATTCCGAACCCGAATCCGGGATACCGCTGCCGTTTTTTAAGGGGTCATAAACTGAAGTCTCGGACTTCGGCGGCCGTCCCTAAAAAAGGGTTCCATCCTCCGTCCATTGTGACTGCGATTTTTATACTGCCTCGCTGCTAGGTGACACAAAGAAAATCAGCGACTAATTGACTGAAAGGGGTTTCGCCTTAGCCTTATATGACCCGTCCAAAAAAAGGGTGAGAGCGGACAGTGGTTTGGATTTGAATTTGGACTTGGACTCGGATTCGGGGAATCGCCGTTAACTCCTTTCGCGGTCCTTTGTCTTAATGGGTTAGGAGTCGCATATTGGAATCCATCATTTCAAACGGCCATGTGTCGTAAAACAAAGTTGAAGACAACTTATCGAATATTAGGCGTGCCATTTTGTTTCCTCGAAATTGTATCCTCGTTTTTCACATGGATGTTTGCTTTTTAACTCTAGTCAAATGATTCTACTACAATTTACAGCAGTTCTTTTTTATAGATGGCCAGTTTAATAATATGTTGGCTATATGTTGACTCACCAAAGAACATATCTTATATATCATAAAATTAAAGAAGGAAATACTGCCCCTTTTCGATACTATATTATGGGATATTAAATGACGTTATTAATTGTAATTGCTTAAGAAAAGAAGTTGTCTGCAGGACTATTGAAGTAAATAAATCTACTCGAAAGACTGCTCTGCCATCACAATTGATGAAATGAGATTACTTTTGAATGTATGATTAGTTTGGCCGTCATTCAGTCGGTTTTCGGCCACGATGGCCGCCTAAGCCCATCAGTAGAGGCTATATCCCTATATCCTGCGATGCTAATGAGGAAGTAAGTAGTCGGCGAGGAAGTGAACGGGGATTACACGTGCTCCTCGGCCGCACAAAGGACCCTCTCTTTCCGCTGGAGAGTGTTTGGGCTGCACTCAGTGCAAAAGACTAACCGGGACCGATCCTTCGAGAATAGAGGACCGGGGATCACTTGTTTGTTTTCCTTGGCATATGCAAAGTGCACACTTGCGCAGGATAATAGGAACAGGTATTGCTCGGAGGATTTACTCTGGCCACTTCCGCAAACGGAAGTGCACGGCAAAAAGAACCATCGATTACCGGCTACCGACTACCGACTGCGGACTAAAAAGACACAAGTTAAGTACTCAAAGGGAACCCACAATGGACGTAGCTTCCGTCGTCAAATCCTTTGGCTAATTGTTATCCTATGGCTCCTAATCCCACATCCAGCACATCCAGGGCTGCTCAATTATGGCATCTCTTTAATTGGGAAACGGAGACGTCGAGCCGCTCCAAATAGATTCCTTGTCCTTCATTCATGGCTGAGCATCAAGGCGTAAAGATCTTGGCCGAATCTCAAGACCGGAACCCGGAGTCCAAGATCCCGACCAGTATTGCATTACTATGCCAATTAGTGCGGTTTTGATTACCCAAATGACATTTGCCCACAGACTACAAGTCCGCTTATCTGCCGAACCCCATCTTCTACAATAAAGATGGGCGACAGCAAGTCTATCGCATTACTGGACTATCTAAAGTTTGCCCAGGCCAAACATGCCGACTCAATGAACTTTGAGTATTGAAATTCGGCTGTTTAAATATTTAAAACTGGACTATCAAACATTGTTTGCGGGGCGTGATAAGTTCAAGCCTCTGACTCAAGATTGGGGTGATCGATCGATCGATTGTTCGACGGGGAGACCACCCCACACAACAATCGAATAATGCTCGTCAAATCGCCGCACAAAGAGCTCAATGGGCCGAGTGCTATTTAAATGGGCAAAACTAACTTGCTACTTCCTTACGCCATCATTGTAACTGTTGTCCTGTTGTCAGGACCCCAGGAAGATGGCCAGGATGCGGGGATGCGGGGATGCGAGGGGTGTGTCCGTGTCAACGCCCATCGCCATCGGAAAATGTGAAAATGCTCGGGTTGGGAATATACTCGCACACACAAGACGGACCAAAGAAAGCAAACCCAAAGAAAGCAACATTTCACGGCTGATTTCAGTGTGGGAGATCACTAGTTACACTGCGAGAAGTTAGACAAAAGAATATCCAACTTCATATGATACAATTTTTACTTCTTCTTTTCGGTAAATTGCAGTTTGGAAACCTTTTCCGTCTTTGACTTAAGTCACTTAAAGTTCAACATTAAATAACTCATAATAAAGTTTGCATAAAATAATATTTTTGCTAATTTTCATGATGAAAATATCAAGAATTGGTAAATGTAAATAGAAATCAGTTGGGCATTCCCAATTTACTATACAAAATTAGACGAAAAGTGAATAAGATCAGTATTTCTTTTCTAAAATGAAGGTACAATTATCTACAAAATTTTCCACAGTGCACAACTTTGCTGCTGTGAGCCTCGATTGCAGGGTATTCGCCACTGATGGAATATTCATTTTGCATGCATCATTCGTTTTGATGAACTGTCAACGTTTAGGCCATTGTTCCGTATCTGAGATCCGCTTTCCCTGTATCTATTTATTTGTGTGTGAACCGCTTGCGGTACAGTTATGTGCGGAGAATGTGAAACATTTCTAATAACTCGACCCTTATTCCCAATAATCCCCCTTCATTGCTCACTTAATTTTATGCGTTTTACTGTTGATTAGCTGCCACATCTTCCATTGTCCATTATTGTCGGCGAACGGGGACCGTTAGGGGTTTTGCCACTAGCTGGAGTCAATCAAAGTGCCGTGGCGTAGGGCCCTCATAAAAAGAGTTGCGATCTCTCTCCGTTCCGAGATCCCACTCAATCTATCAAGCGGCCCTCGAAATGTTCACACCTTTTTGCGGGATTGTCCTTTTTGTCCCATTGTCTGGTTCCGGGGCAAAGCCGCCTACGAAACCCCGTTAGAACGGCTACTGTTAGCCCCCTTCCTCTCCAGAATCAGATCCTGATCCTCGATCCCGAGATCCCAGATCATATTGTTGGACCAGGACAATTGCTGTCAAAATGGCATTGCAGCGGTTTGCGGATTTGGCCGTCCTGGTAATTGTGTCAATTGTCAGTTCGCACCATCTCTTAACTCCCAATATATCCCAAGTATATTCCAGCGGATGCTGCCCAGATACAGATACAGATGCAGATTCAGATGCAGATACAAACGAAATCGGACGAAAAACGGGAAATCCTGGAACGGAACGGAACTGAGCAGTCCTAAGCCTCATTCCGCCTAACTCTTTCATGGAGTGACTCCTGGCCAACTCGTAATATGAGCATTTAACCCTGTAAAGTCTTCGTCCCGGCCACGCCCATTGTATCCGAGTTCCTTTAGCTCCTTTAGTTCCCTTAGTTCCGTTCTGACCTCTCCTCTTCTCGAGGGCCACCTTTCACATTTTGCCTTTTGCCTCGAGTTTTTTCACATGAAACTAAAAACGAGTGGAATCCAAGAGATTAAACGGTCTTTAAGCGGTTTAAGCCCTTTGTGCTCGCAGTTTCGAAGGTGGCAAAATGTGCCATTGTCCCCGAGTTCTGGCAAAATTATGGACTAGCATATCATTTCATAATTTCCATTTTCATCTTCAAAAATGCATATTTTTTTCCTGGCTTCCCGGAAGGAAAACACAAATATTTTTGGAAGCTCAGTGGGCCGGAGGATTGCGCTCCGAGTGATCCGACAGGTGACCAGGTACAGCTCTCCCCTTCCCGATCCTCACGATCTTCCCGATCTTGCAGACTAATCCTGACTATCTGGCTGCCTCAAGTTAATCTCGCATAATATTGCGTGTTCCGCACCGCGTAATCCCCCGACAACAAGTGCCCAGATCCTGCAAGATCTCCACTTCTAAGCCGGGAATGGATTCTAGATGACTTGACTAACTGTCGAGTTGAGCTCAACGGACAGATTACTCAGTGAAATCAAGGTCGAAACTGTGCAGTCCTGGGCAACTTTTACGGACTAATCAAAAAGGTAAAATAGTTTCACTAAGAACTACATACAAGAGTTAAAACTTTTAGTTCAGCCACCATATATTTTTAGAACTACTTAACTGATAGAAGTGGTTGAATTTTATATATCTTTATTTGAAGATATGTTAACTATAATGTATGATGTACATTTATGCATTATTTTATACCTCTTTAAAAAGATTGTTTTAAAAAAGATTGGTTGCTTTCAATAGAAAAGACTACTTCTATAAAAAACTTTTTTGTTTCCAAAAAGCAGGATTTAATTGGAGATAGCACCAAGACTTTATATTTTGATACAAAAAGTGAGAAGGTTTCCAAGTCCTCGAGTTCCCTTCTTCAACTCCCCTGAGTTCAAACTTCTTCTCAAGTTCTGTCTAACTCAAATGTAATATTTTGAAGGAGTTGTATGGCCATAAATCAATGAAAACTTCGATTGCATCGCCATATTACGTTGCTTCCTCCATTGTCAGAGATTGCGCCATTTTGGCGATGATATTCGTGGTCCTAAGACGAGTTTTTGTGACTCTCCCAAACTCCGGGACGCGCAATAAAGTAGAGCCCGTAGAACCAGGCGAGCCAACCAATCAGAGGCAGAATCCACAGCTGGAGGGGATTTCGAAAACCACCACCGCTGCGCAGCGACTTCATTTTGTGCGTTTGATGGGAAACGGGTTCTTCGGGCAATGAATCCCCGCAACTTCATTAAAGCCAGGAGACATGAGACCGCATTCCATATACCACACATTGGATGGGGGACGGGGGAGTGGGTGACGGCGGAGCCAGAGATCCAGGGCTTAGGGAAAATGTGACAGCTGGGCCAGCTGACCCAGTCCCATTCCCAGTCCCAGTCCATTGTCATTGTCCACTGTCCATTGTGTCCATCCGAAGGCGAGGGAGTCGCTTGCATTTAATAAATAAATAGCGGGCGACAGACAGACAGCATCGGGGGCATTTTCATTATCGCAAATGAAAGGGTTCTGCCTCGGGTTTCGGTTCGGGAAAGCCCTTTTCCGATTCCTCCGACTTCCCCGGCTTTCCCGCTTTCCCGGGCGGTTGCTTAATGATAACAAAAACCGGATGGCGTTGGCTTGATTACAAGTGGTTGCTCTATGGGATTTTGCGGGTCGGCCGCAATGCTGACCGCTGCTTTGGTCACTTTTGGCAATTTCCTACAATTGTTGTCTCAACCCTTCTTCTTTTGGTTTTTTTTTTGTTTTCTGTTTTTTTTGGGACCCAGCAGGGTGGTGGATGATGGCATGATGACATGGAGTTCGGGGTGGACTGGAGTTTCCCCATCAATTTGGCGCGTTGACACATTTATTGGGGAGTCGGTGGAATTAGTTGCTGGCTCGAAATTAGGTTGTGGGCCCCAACTCTAGGCTAAATCGATTGGGCTCGCCAAATGTGACCACCTGCCTGTGACCAAACCTTTGTCATCGATACCGGGTCCTATTTTGTCAATAAACTAAGGAAACTCGAGAGCACTTTCCCGAGAGCGCAGCAATATTATAAGATTATCTGGTCAGCCAACCTCAAATTTGTGGCCAGACAAGTGGAAACGATGCGAAGAAAGCAGATCACTTCCTGTCTTACCCTTCGCCGATTATCTTTTTGTCATTATCGAGGTCTGTTTGCCAAACAGAAATCAGCGGAGCGTGGAAAAGAGTTCCTCTCCCTGGGAACTGACCCCGGACTCCTTTTCTCCACCAGACCATATACAAATATATATATATTCTTATATCGCGCTTATTGTCTCGTCTGTCAGCGGAGACCATTAGCCAGGGTCTGCCAACAAATCACGGGGCACAAAGGAGGACCTCTCACATATGCCACGCCATCTCAACTGCGCGACCCAGAATCCCCTAATGATCCTCGGTTCCGGTCGATCTTTGGATGCCCCAGCATACAATTTGCCACAAGTTGCCGTGATTAATTAACTCGCATGGCATTGGCATTGGCATTTGCATTTCCATTACCCAGGCTCATGTTGCGTTCTTGTTCGGATCGTAATTTGAGGCGCTCAATTTTTCGACGCATAATTAGCAGAGGACAAGGGACCGAGGACCAAAGACCGAGGACCGCTGGCTGAGGAATTGTTTCGGTGCACGAGCCACACGACTTTCCTTCACTAATTGTTGACGGGCAGGATTCAAAGGAACTGCTGGAAAAGTTCCTCAACAGCCTCCTGCCACGAAGCCCGGATTCGATCCTCGATCCTTTCGCTTGGAGTGTGGCAAACGAATCGATTTTGGGATGCGCCCTAAGTGTTTGTTGGAATTTGTTGAATTTTAGCTAATGGTTGGGAGATTATTGGTTATAATTTGGTTCGTTTGCATGCTTTTCTGGATTCCTCAGAGAAAAGAAAGTGTTTCCTATTCCTTGCTTTAACACAAGCTTAGTTTTTCTAGGTAACTGTGGCAATAGTAGATTGAACTGGCTTTGGTTCTTAAATACAGCGAATCAAAGATACTTTTCATGGTATCAATAAAATATAACATTTATTTAACTTGCCTTTGAACGTATTCATAAGAAAGTCTAACTGACAGTTATTAAAAGTTATTTCCTTGAGCTAACTTTTGCACTAGTCTGGAGATAGAAAAGATTTTGAAATATGTTTTAGAGGAAAGCATTAAAAAAGCTGCAGTAAAACTCGAGTTAGATGGGGATCTTCGCGTGAATTCTGTCGAACTGCTTTTACACTCGTAAGTGACATCTCCCCAGCTTGCCTTTGGCCATATCCCAAAGGAAATCCTGGCAACGGCCACAGAAATCAAGTATTTAAAGAACCACACGAGCCAAGCGACAGTTCGCCTCCCATTGTTGGTTAATTTATCAAAGATGCAAAAACAGCCTACTCACGTTTAAGTGGAAGGCTGCCTAATGAGCGTGTTCAGAGCTCTTTTCTCGGTGTTCAGTGTTCAGCGTTTAGTGTTCCCTGTTCCCTGTTCAATATCCAATGTCCAGTGTGGTCAGCAGCTGGAAAACGAACACATGTGGCTCATGCCCATGTCCAGTGAAAGGATTCGAGTTCGGATTGTGGGCCCTGGACTCTGAAGTCTGGACTCTGGAGTCTGGATTCGGGACTTGGCAGTCAGCAGAGTAAACACACGCCGCACATCCTCATTAATCTCGAGGGGGCGTAGACTGTATGGGATCGAGCGAGTCGGAAACGGAGGGATCGCAGTTGCTCTGGCTCTAATACACAACATATTGCAACTTTATGCCGGGGAAACGCGATTCGAAATCCATTTCGATGGCTTGACTTGCGTTTTTGTTTTTCCAGCATCGCCTCGCATCGGTGGCGAGTTGGTTCGACTTCCCAGCCCCGGAATCCAGAATCCAGAGTCCAACGAACATATAATAAGTGGGCACGTGTTTCTGCTTGGTCTACAGGGCATACAAACGATTTGTTTTTCTACGGCCAACAGGCCCTTGGGCCTCGTCTGGGGTTTGTTTTTACACATAAACATTTGTTTTTATTTGCTTAAGCACTGAATTTGTGTCGTCTTCTAGGGAACGCACACACCGCAGCCATGACCACACTGCAGGGAATAGGGAACCGCACAATCCTTGCCAGGCGCCAATGGAAGACCTCTTAATCCTTCACAGCTGCCCAGCGGAAGTGAAGTCGGAGTTACTTAAAATAGCCTTACATTCGCTGCGGTCATTGGCGAAAACTATACTTTCATTTCGGGATAAAAAAAAAACAAAGGAGAATTGTTGAGTTCCCCTGACTTTTGGATACTCCATGGTAAAATAAAACAAAATGTACATATTAGAACGCTTTCAATGAATTCACGCCCATCAGAAGCTGAGATACTTAATAGCTTTTTTGATGACTTTTAAAAAAACCTATCTATCTGCATTTAAAATATAAAAAACTGTAAAAACTTCGCAACATTAAATTACTGAACTTATTTAATAGTGCAAGTTGCATAATAATTACACAAAAAATAGATTGTAAACAGTTGACAGAAATATGATCACAACAAAAAAGCTAATCGGACTGCATTTAAAATATCAAAAACTGTGGGCAAAAAAAGTCAATAAAATGTCGCTTTTCTAACTACGTTTTTCACAAAATAAAAACAATTTGAATTAAGTGATTTGTTCGGCATTCCTTTGTAGTTTAGCTGTTAGCAAAGTTACTAAAAATTAAGTGCTTTTTCTCTACTTTCTGATGCAATGGAGTATTCAACATAAAGAAAAGGCGTATTTTGAACGATTTTCTTTGTGAATTGCATAAGCTAATTGATTGGGAAATAGGCCGAAGAGATGGAATCGGTTGCGCAGGCATGGAACCACGTCCTCGCTCTGGATTAGACTAATTTTTAAATGGAATTGCAATCCGCTCGGTTCACACATAGCCGATCTGCTCTGAATTGCAGGACGTAAGAGTCTGCTGGGCCCAGAATATTGAGCTGTGGGCGTGTGCGGACCATGGATTTCACACACCGATCACAGGAGGATCCTGGAACGAGCCTTTCGCAGCATGACGAAAGGTAAATTTGTAAACAATTGTGCTAATTAAGCCAGCCCAATAAAAATCGGCTCACGGAGGCCTGAGATCTCGGACTCTCGGACTCCCGGGGAGATCCAGGCGAGCACTTGAACTAAATCCGGTAGCTTAAACGAGTTAAAGGAACTTGAACGGAACTTAATCCCATAAATTTGGGAAAAATACAATTTTAATCAGGTTAATTCGTGTGTAGCGCGACTGTTGCATGGCTTCGGGATCTGGGCTCTGGGATATGGGACATGGGATCTGAGCACTGGGATCAGCTCAGGTAGGCGGTAGGTCAGTGGGCCGAGCGAAAGGATTAGGGCTCTGGATCTCGGGGATTTAGCGCAAACAGAGGTGAGTCCCGAACAGGCCCACCTTCGCCCTGCCTTCCTGCGACATTTTAATTTAATCTGAGATTACGAGCGAAGGAGGAGATCGCGGATCGGGATCAGTCCACCAGATTAGGCCACTCGCCTGCTCGTATATTGCCAAATAGTGCTCGAGCCCAAGGGGCCAGCAGTTCGATTGCAAAAGTTTCACGTAAATCCGTAAGATTAGATGGCTAGATCCCCAGATTTCCACATTCCCTCCCGCGATTAGCGATTAGCCCAATTGTTAGGTCAATTGCAAAATCACTTGAGCGACGAATGGAAAACCGGGCCATCGACTGAGGTACCAGGCCAAAGTCCCTAGGTAGATCCCAAGATCCCAGAAAGCCACTGGTCATGCCCACTAAAGCTAGCAGTGCCTCCGATGATCTCATTCCCCTGATCTCCAGAGTAGTCTGCTGGACTAGCTGCGTTGACTTTCGAACCCATGGGAATACTAAGTAAATCAGCTATACTTCTGTGTCCCTATCTCAGTTATATCGAGCTCTAACCGCTGAAATAACGTAAGCAAAATTTGTTTAATAGCTCTACATTGTCCATATTTTTCAAAAAAAAAAAAACGCGTTTAATTATATCTTAAATATGTGTTTTTCAATTGACAGTAAAAACAAGAGAGAACGCTATAGTCGGGTGCCCCGACCATCAGATACCCGTTACTCAGGTAAAGGGGGTGCGAGGGAGATGGAGATAGAATCTTTGATCACGCATAACTTTTTAACGAATGGTCCGATTTGAAAAATTTCTTCTACATTTCGATAGGTATTGATAAACACAATAAAACTGCATTTTTACTTTTCCGAAATATTTAAATTTTTAAAATATAAGCGATTGTGGGCGTCAGAGGGGGCGTGGCACCATTTTGAAACAAACTTGCGCTGCGTAGGAACTGCTCAAATCTACATGCAAAATGCCAATCTTGTAGCTTTTATAGTTTCCGAGATCTCAGCGTTCATACGGACAGACAGACAGACAGACGGACAGACAGACGGACAGACGGACAGACGGACAGACGGACAGACGGACAGACGGACAGACGGACATGGCTATATCGACTCGGCTAGTGACCCTGATCAAGAATATATATACTTTATAGGGTCGGAAACGCTTCCTTCTAGCTGTTACATACTTTTGCACGAATACAATATACCCTTTTACTCTACGAGTAACGGGTATAATAAAAATCCGTGGTATTAACCTTGTCTAAATAGCTGCCGAATACGGTATACAAGATTGTAAGACTTGTTAAATTAACAATTTTAGATGTTAAGTTAATTCTGGTTATCAATTGCCCTTTTAAACTAATTGTGCAGCCTTTAAAAAATAAACTAAATAAAAACATTTTTAAAGAACAAAAAATTCACGACCTATAGCTATTCAACTTTTCAACCTTTTCTCCTCAGACTAAAATCCACTATAATTTTCAGAGCTCCAAATATGAACAACTCGAGACAATGTATTCAAATTTGTATCGATCTGTATTTAAAACACAGTCCGTGATTTTAGACACATTTTAACATTTTGAATGTTGTTCATAGACGATCTTTATCTTCGATTGCTCTACTAATAAAAGCGATAAAGGGGAATTACAACATTTACAAAACCAACTAGATTTTAAGCCAAGTTAAGGTCTTTAAAAGTGATGGTGTGCAGGGTTTTTTGCAGAACTGTTCTTTTTCTTCACGACAAAATTCCCCCGAATAACTCCGATAAATCTCTTCTGAATATCAAATATTAAAAACTCACGATCCAAGCCGCCACGTGCTGATCATGCGCTGGCTGCAAAGGATTGCCAATCGATCGTGACGCCCCAAAAGGGAAGGGATTAGGCCGTGAGTAAACACATTCTGATCGCCAGGATCCCTGGCGAAATGTCAACACAGATCAAAAGAGTTGAGGGCTGCGATCCTGGCGAATCAGATACGGTTTGCGATCGCCTTGGGGTTGAAATATGGATATGGAGGTAGGGGATCGCGAATCCTGATTGACATTTTGGCCTTCTCACCTGGCGGCGAAAGTGTGTCCCTCTGCTCGCCTGCGATTGGAGTGTGCTCTGCACGTGGCCGCAGGACACTCGTTCCGAGGTCGCAGGAGAGCGAGAAGGACGATCGTCCTTTGTGTGGTTTGGCCCGCCCGTCGTTTGTTGCCGTTCTCCTGCTCGTCAGTTCCCATTTTTTGTCAGTTTGATCTTCTTTAAGGCGATAAACTCGACGCTCGCCTTTTTTCTGCAATCGATTACAGGAAAATGATGATGTTCCCGAAGGATAATCTTGGTCGCAACATCTAGGCATCGCCTGGCCCAGGGTTATGCATCATTATTTGACTCACACTTGACATCTCGATTGTTGCCAAAGAAAGGGAATAAAGACGAGGACAACAAGATGCCAATTAGGCACTTTCTTTTTGTGTGATCCATAGATCAGTTCGGGATTTATTCAGGATCATGGGTCCCCGAGGAATGGAGCTTAGCTGGAACCATTTTTATTGCGAATTCGGTTCGAAATCAGAAATTTAGCAGCGCCATTTTGCTCTGGCGTTACGAGATTGACATCACGCAAGGGTTGCACAAGGGTTGAACGTTTGAGAGTCATCTGCAAGGGGTGGTCACCATCAACCCTTGCCACCCAACCCCCGAAAAGTCGAGGAGCACGTGTCCATGATTAAATAAAATGTTTGGCAATTCTAGTCAAACTCTAGCGACTGTGCCACCCTTTCTTGCCACTTTTCCCATTTAGTTTCGGCAGGAAGGAGTAAGAGTAAACGGGGGAAGTGACAGCATCGATTGGGCATGGGTCTGCAAGTTCCAATACCATCTCCCTGATGAACTGAAAGATAAAGAAGGGGTGCAGGAACAATCAAAGCCTCTGGCCTCTAAACTGACCACAAACACCCGGAGATAGGAGAAATAATCATTCAATAGTCATGAGCCATAGGGGAGAAATATAAATTGTAGAGAGCATAAAGTGAATATTAAACACAGCGTAATGAAAGCCATCCCATTATTTCACAAGAGTTTTTTTTGTCTGAGAAGTATGCCTCAAACTAAAATTCAAACGCAGACTTTAAGAGAGTTAAACCACGATCATTTAAAAGTATGCCACTTCTAATTCAGATGTCTGTAAGAAATGTTATGGGCTTAGAAGTGCAAATTTTGGACACTGTTTTGCGAAGCCATATTTCGAAAATTGGGAAAGGGGTTACATTGCTTAAAATGATGAAATGAAAAATCGACCCAAAAAAAAAAAAAAGTGGAAACACAGATTTTTAGAGTATTGAGCCACAATAATTTTAAAGTATGCCACTTTAAAATCGGATGCCTGTAAGAAAAGTTATGGGCTAAGAAGTGCAGGTTTTAGGTAACTTTTCTGCAAACCCATTTTCAAACATTTGGAAAGGGGTAACATCATTAAAAATGACGGAAAATCGACCCAAAAATAAAAAATAAGTGAAAACACAGATTTTTAAGGAATTGAATAACAATCATTTTAAGATATGCCACTTTGAAATCGGATGTCTGTAAGAAAAATTATAGGCTCAGAAGTGCGGGTTTTAGGTCACTTTTCTGCATACCCATTTTTCAAAAATTTGGAAAGGGGTAACATCATTGAAAATGACGAAAAATCGACCCAAAAAAAAAAACTAAACTAAAAACACAGATTTTTAGGGAATCAAACCACGATCAATTTGAAGTATGCCACTTTGAAATCGGGTGTCTGTAAGAAAAGTTATGGGCTTAAAAGTGCAGTTTTTGGACCCTTTTCAGCAAACCCATTTTTTGAAAATTTGGAAAGGGGTAACATCATAAAAATGACAAATATTCGACCAAAAAAAAAAAATTAAACTAAAAACACAGATTTTTAGGGAATCAAACCACGATCATTTTGAAGTAAGCCACTTTGAAATCGGGTGTCTGTAAGAAAAGTTATGAGAGTAGAAGTGCAGGTTTTAGGTCACTTTTCTGCAAAGCCATTTTTCGAAAATTTTGAAAGTTACATTGTAAAAATTACGAAAAATCGAGACAAAAATAAAAACTAAAGTGAAAACACAGATTTCTAGAGAATTTAACTACAATCATTTTGAGGTATGCCACTTTAAAATAGGATGTTTGTAAAAAAAGTTATGGGCCTAGAAGTGCAGTTACAGAAGTTACACAAATCACAATTAAACCTTGGATTAGAACGAATTTGTTATACAATGTAAAAATTAAAAATACTAATGCATCTAATTAAAGTATTGTTAAGAAAAAATCCATCTCAAACCAATCGAATCGCTGTTTCATAAGTAATAAACACAAAGCTATTTTCAATACAACTCAATTATCTTCAAAAAAATGCGATTCGATTTGCATTATTCGTTTGAGCTAAAAACTTTTAAATGTCGTTTTTTCCCAGATGTTTTGCCAACTCATTTTGGCAAAGCCACAGACGTGTGAACACCTCGATGATTGGCCACTAATGTTCAGGAGTCATTTTTCACTTGGCAAATTTTACAGTTAATGCGGAGGACAAAAAGAGCTGAGGAAAAGCAGCTAATATTCTCCGGCGATTCAACGGAAGCAGGACTCGTATGTGTTTTTTTTCTGGACACCGGACAATGACGGTTTTATTGATAAAAATTATGCACGCTGGCAAACAAAGGCGAGTCCCAAAGATGTTGGACAACTTGACTCAGCAGAAAAAGCGAAGACGAACGGTTCGGAGACAAAGGACCTGCTGTCATAATGGCTCAATCAGGCGGCAGGACTCGGGATGTTCGGACGGGACTAACGGTACACCCATGGTCCTGGCTATCTGCCTTTCTGGCCCTCTGTTGACACAGTGTCTGGCGGACAGAGGAAACAGGATTGCCGTGGTCACCCAAATGTCATCCATCTGAGGAAGCGGAGAAGGAGGACATCTACATGGCGACAACTGCGATGTCGGCTTACATAAAAAGGATCTTTCAGTGTATTTGCCTAACTGTTTCTGCGAGTGTGTTTGTGTGTGGATGGGTTAACGGTGAACAGTGAATTCTGCGCAGGACCCTCTCGAATCGACTTTGATTTGGACCGACAATGTGGGCAAAAAGATGTCACAGAGGTCCGAAAAAACTTTGAAAATATGGCAATAAACTATTTTCCAAATATGGTATAATTGTAAAATCATATATGACAATTTAATTTTGATAATTTTTAAAGAATCTTAAAAAATAAATATGATATAAAGAATATAGAATAGTTTGATGTACTATAAACTACGAAAAAGGGCAAATAATCCATCCTTAATCTTATTCTTACTTAACTAAGCCAAGCTATTCTCTTTAGAAGTTGTCAAATGGTATTTTAACTTCTCTAGTTATGAAATGATAATAACTTATTAAATATTAAATAATGTATGGCCAGAAGTTAAATAAAAATGTAGTGTCTTCTTCCCTTTTTTAAATGGTTATGCATTAGAATTAAATCACGTTTGGCTGTTTCTTAATCGAGATTTTCCCCTGCCATCGTGTTTCAAAAGACTCAATTTTCTTAGCTAATTTTCAGCAGTCACTCGGCAGGGAGCCCAAGAAATACCAACTACTACTTTGAGTTTCTATTGAAATGCTCAACTGTGAAGAGTGGGCGGATTGGGAGACGCCCATTTCAGCTAACGATTATGTGGCAGAAAATTTGGCAATTCCGTTAAAAAGCAAACAGGATTCGAGCAAAAGGATTTGCAGCTAAAGCGTAAAATGCCATTTAAAACCTTTTTCCCCTGAGGACCCGAGGTATTCTATTCTTAAGTAAAGATGACGCGACGCCCTGTTGACTTAAGATTACGAGTATGCAGCTAACCGGAGGATTGCTGCAGATCTGTCCCTGTTCACTTGTCAATACTTACACACTTACCATTTAATCCGGCTGAGCTGCATAATTTTCCGCAAAAAACAAACAATAATAACAGCGAGGCATCCGTTCGGTTGTAGTGGGGTTATGCATTTGAACAATGTGATATAGGAAGCGATATATAACTACTGGCTCTTCTTGATGACGTGCGCCAAGTCGTAGACTCCGCGCACCGCCTTCAGCTTCACGCCGGGCACATCCTGCAGACGGCCCACGCGGCACAGGACGATGTTGTGCTCCTGCAGGTTGTGCCCGATGCCGGGGATGTAGGCCACCATCTCCTTGCCGGTGGAGAGGCGCACCAGGACGCACTTGCGGTTGGCCGAGTTGGGCTTCTTCGGCTTCTTGATCAGCGTCTTCAGCACGACGCCCTTGGCGAAGGGCTTGCCATCGAGCGGCTGGCGCGGGGGCCGCGTCTTGACGTGCGGCCCACTGCGATGCATTTGCTGCAGAGAGGCCATTCCTCGCATGGCGGTCTCAAAACTGCTTTGGATGGCTGCAAAAGAAGGAAAAGGATTGGGTTTAAACAAGTATTTATACATGAAAGTCCAAAAGCCCCGTAATCCTCTACAGTTTTGCGCAATTACTTTAATTTTTCGTCGTTTGAGGATTTTGCCTAAAAGGATAATAAAAAGATTCGTATTATCTGAACGTAATATATTTCTAAAATTGATTTGTTCCCTACAAGTCTCAGGTCACGGAAAGAAAATAAGTTAAATACAAAACAGTTTGAGTTTCTGCAAAATACTCTTGTGATCTAATGGTCTTACAAATATTATTCATTTTAAATCGGGCGTATATAACATATAAGTTATTTTGTAAATTAGCAAGAGAAAAGAATGGTAAACGATGATCATAAACCCAAAATAGTAGGAATTTTGAGAGCAAGATCGAGGGTGATTGATTAAAATCACAGATCGATCCAAAGCACAACTGTACCCAATCCCGGAATGCGGACAAAAGGGTCATTTCCATGGACAGTTGGTCAGTGATTGACAATGCCCGCTGGTTCCCTGTTCCATTGTTAAACGGCTAATCTCAGAATTGTGCGGAATGGAATATGCGACTGGCGGCTGGTGACTGGCGACAATAATTGCAGCCAAATGACGCGCAAGCCGGCGATCCGAATCCTGTCAAGCCTTTTTGGCCAAAAACAAAGCGACAAAGGGGGAAGATCCAACGTTTTCAATTATAAATGCCACACACAAGCGGCAGGTAATAATTTCCATATGCAGGATTGCCGGACAAACAAATCCGGGACCTTTTGTCCTGCAACCTGTGACCTTTTTTGCGGCTAGAACTGTGCATTGTTCTTGCACTTTTCGCTTTTTTTTGGGTGACAGGTTTTCAATTATTTTTGCAATTAAAAGCGGGGGAGTTGTGGAATGCGCATGTGAAACCGGCTATGAAAATATTCGCAGGGAAAAGTGAGGCCGCCACGCGCTCTACATAAAGAGTTGGGAGGTCTATGAAAATATGTGGAATGCGAGGGACAAACAAACACTTTTGTGCACCCGGTACCCGGTTTGTTTGATTTTGCACATCGGACGAATGAAGGGTAGAAAACCCAAAGTCATGGAGTTTCAAGGGGGCAGGGCCTTCTTAATGTGCACTAAATCCTAACTAAAGCCCTAAAAACAAAGCACTACTTTAGTTTTAAACTTATTTTAGGTGAACTCACCTTGTGAAGTCAACTGTTTCGTAATGCCCAAAGTTTGCCGCAGGAAATTCATGTTGCTTGTGTTGCGTTCGGCTTGAATATGTTTACAGCCGTTCCCCAAGTCAGTGAAGCTTGTTTGGAAGCTATTTAGATAGCTTTTTGTGTTATAAAATCAAATAAATAAATTCCAATTCACTTCTTATGTGCCAATCAGCTGCTTTTTAGAGGTGGGGACGCATGTGGCGCGCCTAACAGCACACTGTAGGCCGTTAACAGCACACAAAAGTTATCGATGACTGTAAGAACAGCCGACAAGGCTGCCAGATTGCCAGACAATGGCGGTAGTTTGAAACTAAACTTGAGCCCAAATTCCCGAAAAATAATTATAAATTCAAAAAAGCGTTATAATTTTGTAGTATTTCTTTTTTAATCCAAAATTCGCATATGAAAGTTTCAAACTCTGATGTATATGAACTTAATAATAGTTAGGATGCTTTTGGGTTTTGTGTGGGCTGTGCGCATACGATACGATGTCGGGTGATATTAGTCACATTTCGAAAAGTATTTCATTAATGCTAGATAGTTGGTTTGCCTTACGAGTTAGTTAGTGCTTAACCTAATTGAACTAATCAATTCGAGTCGTTGACGCTTACACTGTAATAAATAAATAACACTATGCTACAGGGCTTAGTCGAGATGCAAGTTGGCCCCCAGGGGGATGCACAATTAAATCAATCGGTTAAAAAAAAAAATAAAAAATAATAATTCTACTGACTATCTGGCCGGCAGCAACAAGAAAATAGTATAATATCAATATTTATCAGCCCTTCTTTTTCTAAATACTATTTTTAAGCCGAAACAAAACTAGGCAGCATTAGCGTTGAACGACTAAGCTCAAAATGAAGTTGCATGAACTTTTAAAACTCAACCGAGAGACTTCATAAGCTTGCATTTCTCTACAAATTCAATACAATTTTTGGTTCTAGCGCAAAACTACTTCAATATAGAATAAAACAGTTTTTTAGTACAAAAATGGGCAAACTTGAAGCCCTAGTAACCTATCCAATTTTAAGCTCTACTTTTAGTTATTTAAATTGCTGTATAACGATTGAAGTTTGAGAGTCTTGGCTAAACGATTGACAAATAATTTTCGAGTGTTTTTAGCTGCTCTGCCGGCCTGTTCTATGAATAACCATAATAATACACTTCTAGTTCAGGCTCCTCACGCCCAGTTGAAGCTGTCTGTCGTCGGGGAACTGCTTCGCTTGCGACTCAGGGCTAGTGCTCCTCCCCATCCCGCTGCTCCGGCATCAGACCTCAATACTGTTCAGGCTGCCGGAGGATATGTTGTCCGTGTGGCTGCCCAGTCGAGTCCTCTTGATCATCGCCCTGCTGGGCATCGGCGATCGCTGCACCCGGGGACTCCCCGGCACGATGGGTATGCCCACCAGGCCGCTCGGATGACCCGGGTGGCCGGGATGGTGGTGCAGGTGCTGGTGGTGCGGCGGCAGGTTGTTGTTGTTGTGGTGGTGGCTCAGGTTCAAATTCAGATTGAGATTGCTGTGGCTATTGTGCACCTGGCTGCCCGAGGTGCGTCTCTGCCTCCTCAACGAGGGTATCCTCGTGGGCGTGGGCGTGCCGGCGTCGCCTCCATCCATCTGGTGACCCCGCACCGCGGTGCGCTCCATCATGGGCGACGGCTGGTGGTGCGTGGGTGCCTGCTGGTAGTAGGCGGAATGTGGCGGCACCGGCGGCGGCTGCTGCTGCTGCTGGTGGTAGTCCAGGCGCTTGTGCATCAACGTGGGTGTGCCAGGAGGATGATACGGCTGCGCGTGATGCAGGCCATTCTGATGCAGGCCAGAGTTGGTCTGTGGAATTTACAAAACACTTATTATTCGGGTGAACTGGGAGCAGTGGTTTCTTCATGAGTGAATGAATGACAATGTGGACAAAACAATCTCGGCTGGGGGTTGGCTTTTCCTGGTTGCAGATGAGGTTAAGTAATAGCACAAGGGATAATTTAAACATTGAAACTATTTAAGCTAAGGCCCTTGTATTCAGACTATTATTGGGCATAATGTATCCATTTCTATTTCATCGTGAATATAAATTATTCGATTTTAAGACCCTTAAACCTTTAAAAGGTTTATAAAACCAGTTACTCTTTATAAATTTATAAGTGGTAAAAGTAATTTAAAGATTTCTATAATAAAACATATAAGATTAAGATTTACTTTCAAGTCGTAGAACAATCTAGGAACGAGTTGATAATTTAAGTGACTATTTAGTGGTCTTCTGAATACATTAACGAATATATCTTTTTTCTACAGTTATAGGGGGTATTATTCTCTGTGCTATTACTTTCATCGACCTCGACTGCAGGCTTACTTGGCCAGTAGTGGAAGCTGGTTTCTTGGGCAGCGGTGGCAGCGGTTTGCTGGGCGCCTCCAGGACAGGATTGTGCGGATCCTGCGGCTCCTGGTCGAGTTTCTGGCGGATATTCAGCTTGACTGGCTCGTCGCAGGCCTCTAGGGTTTCGCAGGAGGACGACGCAACCGTTGGCAGACCCTGGCCATCCTCCCCGTCCTCCGCCTCCAGCAGCTCCCCCGCATCCGGCTGCTCCGTGGTCAGATCCCGATCCCTAGCAATGCAGTTGCCATTCCCGTTTCCGTTGCCGTTCGCCAGTGGCGGCAGGAAACGCAGCTCCATCACGTTGCGATTCTGGAACATTGGACGCTCAATTGGCTGGCGAATCTCGGCGAGATTTGGCAGAATAACCAAGCGAAAGAGACAGAGACAGCAAGACAAAGAGAGAGGGCAAGCGAGACAGAGATACCACATTCGGAGGGGTGATAATAATTTGAATTTTGACCAACCAACCAGCGAAAAGTTTTGGATGAAGCTGTGTGAAAGGTGGGCTCGGATTTAGTCCCGAAAGTGCATGGTTTACCTTATCGGATGCCGTTTCCTGGGCCAGCGGATTGGGCGTGATATTCATCCGGGGAATCACCCCATTCAAGCGCCGCACATCGCCACTTTTGTGGTGTCCACCCACTCCGAGAACGGCGGAGGTCACAAAGTCCGCTTGGATGTGCTCCAATTGCGGTTTGTTCTCGTCTGTGGAAAAAGATAAGGCTTAAATCAGCGATCAATCTTTGTAACTTAATCAAACTGAAAGCAACTGCAAAATGAAATATGTGCTAAATTACACAATTTGAAAATAGGTTATTTTTGCAAATCGATTAGGGCTCTAGAAAGAATATCTATTTTTCGATTTTAATACATTAATTAAAAACCATCAGATAAAATGGTAAAATAAAATAGAAAATCTTAAGGAATTCATCAGCTTTGTTCATAAAACTTGTTAGAAACTACAAAAAATGTATTGGACTAAAACAAAACAGACAATAATAAAACTTGGTTATTATTAAAAGAAATATGTTATGTTTTTAAAGGTAAATTTGCCTATTAATTGCTTTGTTTGATTGGAATGCCAAACTTACCCTCCGGTTGGGTGTTTTCCCGCCTTTTGAGACAAATGCAAGCCACCAAGGATGCGATGAGGAGCAGCAGACCACCGCCGGCGGCCCCTGCGATCACTGGATATATGGAGTTCTGCTGCGGACTTGCTGTTTTATTGGCGGGCTCTTGACTTGACGATGAAGATGAGGATGAAACGCTATGATCAGTGGTTTCTATAAACGGAAAGGTACATGTGAAAACCATATCTTCAAAAAGGCTGTGCCGAAATATAACAACTTACTTTTGGTCCTCGCCTGCCGTATGGCACTGAACTCTGAGGCGGCATCGGAGTTGAAGGACTGCAGTTTGAATTCGTAGTGGGTTCCCGGACGAAGGAGGTCTATCTTGAAGCTCCTGCTCCTTCCGCCGTCCACAGTGGCCTTTAGGTATTCCGCTGCCGAGTCCACTGGTCTGTAGTAGGCGTAATACCCGTCTATGTCCTCATTTTGACCCGATGAGTCCAAGGACCAATGCAGCACGACGGCGGACTCGGAGAAGGACTCCACCTCGCGAAGTTCGGGAACTGGCAAGTTCGACTCGGCGGTTCCGTTTTGCAGGAAGAACTTGAGGGAGGTGTTGCCCTCCTTGTTGTCGTTGTTCGAATAAACCGCCACGATCCGGAAGCGATAGTATTTCCCGGAAGTCAGTCCCGTGACGGACGAAGTAAAGTTCTTGGGCGGATTGCCCATCTCGTACTCCCGGTCCCGGTTCCGCTGCCTCCAGTGGTTATTCCCCGATCCCGATCCGGATCCGGATCCCGAGCCGGATGCATAGGTATTTCCGTACGGAATATTGTCGCTGGTCGTCTGCCAGTTCTCCCGCCGGTTTTTCCCGTCGCCCAAGCGACGATACTGAACCTTGAAGAAGGTGATCTGGAGTCCCGAGTTTTGGGGCACACTCCAGCGGAGCATTACGGATTCGTCCGACAGCCGGGTGACATTGGGCCGCGAGGGGGGAACCATGGCTGAAATGTAACATTTTGTAATGATCTTTTCTCATATATTTATTCTACTTGTTTCAATCTTCTTTTTGGTTTATAAGTTATGCACTTTATAACTGCACTTAATAATTTGTTTTTCTTGCGTTGCCAGATCAGCAATTATCGATAGTGACCATTTTTTTGGGGTGACCATTTTGCTAAGTTCAATACTTGCTAGAGATGAAAAACATCGATAATAACATCGATACTATCGCTGTTTTGAAAACATCGATGATATCGATACTACCATCGATGTTCTCCCACCCCTAGCACTCAACGCTTTTTGAGCCAAAAATTGTTGTAGTCGAGTGAAAATGTGTGCGTGCTGGCGATTTTGAATTTATTGGGCGGCGACTCACCGTGGCACCGTTAAGCGGATTAAGATCGGCTTACTAGATGCATATTTAATAGCGAATCAAGTGCAATAATCAAATTTGTTGGCCGTATGTCGAGTGCAAGAGAGAGAGCGAGACGGCGACAAAAAAGACTCACACTGACGCACACTTACACACGGGCGCGCGCGCTGCTGCGTCTGTGTGTGCGAGTGGTAGTGGCCGTGTGTATAAGTGTATAGAGCGAGGAAGAGGCAGCAAGAACTCAAGTGAAAAACTCAAAACAAACTCAAATGTCGGCGCAGGGCGAAGGGGGCGGGGCAGGAGGCGGCGGCGGTGGGGGCGGGGCTGGCTCCGATGGAGGCGGGAACGGAGGAAGTGCCGGACAAGGTGCCGCGGGCAATGCCACAGGGGTGGTCACCAACGGAGGCAGTTCGTCCGCCAAAAACCAGCTGCCCCTCACCCCGCGCTTCACCGCCGAGGAGAAGGAGGTGCTGTACGGCCTGTTCCATTTGCACGAAGAGGTCATCGACATCAAGCACCGGAAGAAGCAGCGCAACAAGTACTCCGTCCGGGAAACGTGGGACAAGATCGTCAAGGACTTCAACTCGCACCCGCATGTGAGCGCCATGCGGAACATCAAGCAGATACAGAAGTTCTGGCTGAACTCCAGGTGGGCAGTCATCAACTGGCAGGGAATGCTCAGGAGTAGTATGAAAATTCCTTATAGAGAGGGTTTAGGTCCCATCTGATCTTTATTCGTAACAAAAATCAGTTCCCAGTTTTAATTATTGAACTTTGTATTTTACTAGGGATTGTATGAACCTTCCCCAGAGGAGGATATTTTGTAAATATACAGGAGTAGTACTGTTTTGGTCTTGAATACCATCAGAGGAATCACTTAAAATAGTTCCAGATGGAAAGGTAAAGCCTATCTCTGTTGAATTAGAAATGGGTCTTATTTTCATGTTTTAACCCCTGATATAACTCCATATTTATTCAGAATCATCCCTTTGATAATGTTTTTTAAAGCGAGAAGTCCGGAAAGGGGATCATACTATCCAAATTACCCATCTCTGACCCACTCACTAATGATTTCCCTTCGCAGGCTCCGCAAGCAGTACCCATACAGGGACGGCAGCTCCTCCAATCTCAGCTCTGGCGGCGCCAAGATCAGCTCCATATCCGTGTCCGTCGCCTCGACGGTGTCCCAGCAGCTCCACCAGCAGCACGACGGCGTCAAGGTGGAGCCGGAGTACCAGATCAGTCCCGATGCCTCCGAGCACAATCCCCAGGCGGATCCCTTCGACGAGATCGAAATGGATGGGAATGATGTGAGCGAGATCGAAGAGGATCCCATGGAGCAGCAGCAGCAGCAGCAGCAGCAGGAGGCCCAGGCCCAGGCCCAAGCTCAGGCCCAGGCCCAAGCACAAGTGCAATCCGCCGCCGCCGAGATGCAGAAGATGCAGCAGGTGAACGCGGCGGCGGTGGCGGTGGCAGCGGCGGCCAATGCCACCATGATCAACACCCACCAGATCAACGTGGACCAGATCAGTGCGGAGAAACTGACCCTGAACGATCTACTGCACTTCAAGTCGACGCGACCCCGCGAGGAGATCATACTGCAGATCAAGCATCCAGCAGAGGCTACTGGTAGGATGAGAGGACCACGTTTGGGAACCCACGTTTAATGAGCAATAACCCTTATTTCTTTGCAGCCACCCAGATCCACGCCATACCCTCCCAGACGCAGCAGCATCCGATGGCCACCATCACCGCCGGCGGCTACAACCAGCAGATCATCAGCGAGATCAAGCCGCAGCAGATCACCTTGGCCCAGTATCAGGCTCAGCAGCAGCAGCAGGCTCAAGCCCAGGCGCAAGCTCAGGCTCAGGCTCAAGCTCAAGCACAGGCTCAGGCTCAGGCACAGGCACAAGCTCAGGCACAGGCGCAAGCCCAAGCCCAGGCTCAACAGCTCGCCCAGCAGCAACTGGCGGCCGCCCAGCACCAGCAGTTGGCCGCCGCCGTCCAAGTGCATCACCAGCAGCAGCAACAGGCGGCCGTGGCCGTCCAGCAGCAACAGCAGGCGGCGGCGGCGGCAGCGGCCGTCAAGATGCAACTGAGCGCTGCCACTCCCACCTTTACGTTCAGTGCCCTACCGACGGTGACGGCGGCCACGACGGTGCCGACGGCAGTGCCAGTGCCCGTGGCCACTCCGTCGTCGGCTTCTGGGAACTCGGCGGCGGTCAACACGTCAACGGCCTCCTCCGTGAGCATCAACAACACCAGCTTGGGCGGAGGGAATGGAGCCACCAGTTCGCCCTCTGCCGCAGCGGACAGCTTCGAGGAGCGAATGAACTACTTCAAGATCCGCGAGGCCGAACTGCGCTGCAAGGAGCAGCAGCTGTCCACGGAGGCCAAGCGCATTGAGCTAAACAAGGCGCAGGACGAGCTGAAGTACATGAAGGAGGTCCATCGACTGCGAGTCGAGGAGCTCAAGATGAAGATAAGCATCCTGCGGAAGGAGGAGGAAAAGCTGCGCAAGTCCTCCAACTCATGAGATCTGGAGGACATCAGCGATGCCGACGAGGATGAGCAGGACGCGCATGCCTACTTGGATCGCTACACCCCTGGGGGCTTTTAGTTCTATAGTCTTAGGTCTACAACTACCATATACTCCTATCTTGAATCCTCAATCCCAATTCCCGAATCCCACATCCCAACTACCACACACCCACTTTCCACACACATTTTTTTTGTTTTAGGTTCTTTTTTTCTAGTTGTCGCGGGGCGGGGGACACCGGTGCGACTTAAGTCCGCCGCTGGCCAGGATTACCGACTAAGCCATCACTATTTGTAAATCGCAATCAATCAATTATACAGACACACGAATTATACACAAAACACAGCAAAATACAGTGGGCGTGGCCAGCTAATCCACGAAGAAAACTTAAAGGAGACTTTTTTTTGGGTGAAACCGGGCGATTTTAAATGTGTATTAAATGTTAGGACACCATGTGTTCTGGGAATAATTGTTTAGATATCTTTAAATCTGATCTGCTTAATACTTTTCACAAATAAAAATTAATTATTTACCAATAACGTTTTCACTCGAATCCAAACATTTAATATCATGAAAACCAAGTTAAGCCTGATCGAGGGGGATTTATAAAACTGCCTCCCATATTGTTCATATTTAACCAATATTTGTTTACAATTTCTCGAATCTTTTTAAATTGAAAAGTATTATCAATGGTTTGCACTCACCTTTGTACTTCCTGCGACCGCCCTTGTTTTTGGAACCACCAGATGGAGTCGACGAGGATCCCATTCCGCCGTTCGGTTCATGAACTGGCCACATGGGCACTCCACCGAGGGGTTCCTCATCCTCGCCAGAGATTTGCAGGGGATTCACGCGCAGCATGTTGCCCTCGCTGGTCTGTAAGGGATTCCGATTACTTGGTTGGTATTATCTGCCCAGGATGCCCACTGCCACAAACTACTTACCTCCCCCAGAATGTTCTTCGCGAAGCACTGAACAACTCCGGCGTGTCGCTTTTGTACGTGATACAGGCGTAGACTCCGGTTATCCACCTGGGCCTCCGGATCCTTGGTGGCGTCCTCCCCGTTTATCAGCCAGTAAATATCGGGCAGGGGATTCCCAGTGGCGGAGCAAACCAACAGCAGGGAACTACTTTCGTTGGTCAGAGTGGCATCAGGTCCCTTCAGAATCGTGGGACGTTGCAGGACACTCAACTTGACGGTGTGATCGATGGGCGGTGCGATTCCATTGTCCAACATGCAGATGTAGGATCCCTGATCCTCCGGCTTCACATCAGTGATCTGCAAGCCATAGGGCAGGATCTTGCTCCTGTTATTATAAATCCCCGCCACATTGGGACTGCTCCAGATGACGCCGGGTCTGGGGGATCCCACGCCAGGGCACTCGAGCACAACGGTTTCCCCCGGACGAGCGGAGTACTCCGTGGGTGGACGTTGCAGGAAGTACGGGGGTGTTCTGTCCGTGTAATCCACCCTCAGCTCAATGGTTTGGGGAAGCCTTAGCTCGTCACCTGTTATGGAATTAGTGGCCACACATGAGTAGTTACCCGCGTCCTTGGCAGTTACCGTGTCTAAAACCAAGGCGCCGGCTGCTCCTGGAAGCAATTCGGATTGGGGCAGCTTCTTCCCATTCCTGTAGAAGCTCCAGATGGCCGGGGGGTTGGATATCACGCTGCCACACCGGATGAGAAGGCAGTTCTTGGGCGCCACACTCCAGCGAATGGAGCCCCTGGACCCCATGGAGCCCTGACCTGCGTCCAAGGCTATCGAGACCAAGGCCAGGCGGGCGGGCGTGGAGGCCAATGCTCCCGGTCCGTACCAAGCCACGCACTGGTAGTCTCCCGCCGTTTGGGCACTCACATAGATCCGCAGTCGCCAGGCACGGTCACTCCCACTGGTCACATTGTATCCGGCCGAGGGCCTGAGATATCTATACGGTTCGGGGGAGCCACTGCGTCGGAATCGCCACTCCAGGCGATCCGGCTTGAGGTTCAGTTCGCACTCGAAGACCACCTCGTCCCCCTTGGGAGCCACCGCGGATTCGGGAGCTCTCTCGAAGAATATGCCCAAGGTGGCTGGTGCGGAGCTCGAAGAGGATCCACCATCGTTGGCGTGGATATTGCCGACACTGGTGGTCAGTAGCAGAACCAGAATCAGGCTGATTCCAGCCATCTCTGGTCAGAGGGTCCCAGTCTGAAAGGGGAAAGATAAGTTATGGGAAAGTTAGATTATCTTGATTTTTTTAGGGTTCAATATATAGAAAACAAGGAGGGTTTTCCCATATTAAATACAAACAATGATGAATGCCATGTTAAATCATGTTCATTATTATAAGACCCTCAGATTCTGTACATAATACAATTTTTGTGCTTATATTGTTTTGATTTGTAATTTTGTAAGCCTTTAGATTTTTAGTGTTTTTAATTACACACCCCAAACCTCTGATCTCTGGAAGTCCAGCGAGTCATTGAGATGACTCTATTTTCCCATTCCTCATTTCAGTGCCTCAGAGATTTCCGAACATTTGACATGCGTGGAATGCGACAGTGTCTTGGGCCCTACTGTACCTTTCAACCTGCTCCCTTTCCCATTTGCTGCGGCTACTGCTCCAACTGGCACAAAAGGGGGCGTGGCAACGGAAGCAGTCGGGCCAGGCAATGTGCCATTTAAACTGGAGCTCCAGCTCCGCGGACCCAAGGACTCGACGTCCCAGGCTCAGATTGTTAATGGCGTGTCATTATTATGAGCTGCCCTGCCCTGTTTTTTAAAAAGGGGGAAGCGATGGACGATGGACGATGGAGGATGGTGTATGAGGATGGGGATCCAGAACGAGTTGGACCAGCGTCTGGCCTGCGACAGTTTGGGGGCTCTCGATTTGAAATTTAAACGATGGCACAACACAAAAGCGCGCGCGGAATTCCAGGAAAACGGCCGCCCAGTCGTTAGGCATCCACCCCGGTCCTGCCCCTCGGCTACTCCTCCTCCTGCCCCCCGAATCCTCGACTCCACACAGATAAAAAAACCTGATATTTCCTATACCCTTATAAACATTAATTGTTTATAACTTTTCAATAAGTGAATTTATCAAAAACATATATTTTGTGCAAGCGAGTTATTGTAGGTAAAAAGAACCAGATTCGAGACCCATTAAGTTTTCTGGTGTTGCTACAAACCTGATTATAATCATATAAGTTGGATAGTTAATTTAGTTTTTAGATATTTTAATCATATAACTTGAATATTAAAAGTCTATTCTCAAAGAGTAGAATTAAATGAAAAATCATCAAACTGATCACCATATATGATACATTTTTCTTTCCGTGCAAAAGTTCCTGCAGCGAAACTCCTGACGCACATAAATCGCAAAGCGGCTCCCATTTGATAGTCATTATTGGTCCGAAAGGCGCGTGCAGCTGCCGATGGTGCTGTTGTGCTCCTGATGTTGCTGGTGCAGATGTTGCTGCTGGTGGTGGCCACTTGTTAACCCAAGGAGCAAACCGGACTGCCTACACACGAGCAACTGCAACAGCAACGCGGAGTCGAAAACCAGCTCGACGCTGATTTAAAACATCTGACAACAAAAGTAAAGCGCGAAATTGACGCAGGTTTCTGTGCTTGCCCCTTCAGCAATCCGCATCCACTTGTTGCTGTTGCTGTTGCTGCTGCCGTCGATGTTGCTAGTTGCTGGTTGCGTGCGTTGAAAATTAATGCGCATTCCTGGGCCAACAGCAACACAGGCTAAAAAAAACCCACAAAGACTAAAAACTGAAGCAGAGGAAATGAATGGGAAGTGCTGCAAGAATCCATAAAAAAAGTGGAAAAAGAGTCAACAAACCAGCAGAACGAAGAAGTCTGGGACAGATGCTCTGCATTGGCCACACAGAAAGAAAAATGTATAAAATATGATTAAGAAGATGTTGCATATCAAAATTATTTTATTAAATTATAAAAGTTGATTTTTGTATTAATGTAATCAAATAGAAAACAAATTATATAAAATATAAAAGTTTTGCCGAAATAAATATATATTTTTATATATTCATAATGTCATCAAACTTTTTTCCTCTGCACAATTTAGGAAACCTCAGCCAGAAGATTGCCATTCAAAGCTGCGAGAATTAAATGCTTTTTTTTTGAGACAGAAGAGGGATTTTAATAAGAATGCAACGTCAATTTAATACTTTTTTTCAGCTTAAGACACGAATTACCACTTGCAATTGTTGCTAATTTGAAGAGTATTAAGCTTACGTTGTTGCTGTTGCATTTGTTTGCTTTTAATCTCACTTATTTTTAATGTAAACTTATTTATGGATAGAAATCGTAGTAGTACTTAACTTTGTGTAAGCCGATAATAATATTTAATATTTAATCAACTATTGACTTGTTAGCTAACCACCTTATCTATACACAAAATAGCTGAACTGTAAACTGCCAACCATTGTTGAGAAAATGGCTCTAGGTATTTCATTTAAATTGCTAGGCCTTAACAAGTGAACTATTGTTGCTTGTATGGCATCGTGTTGCTGCTGTGTGTAAACTATTTTTAACTATAATCTTACATTGATTGCCATTCATTGACAACATGCAATTTGTGTTCGCCACGGAATTGCAACTAGCAATAAACACCTATTAGTTGGCTGTTAATGGGCAACATGTTGCTGCTGGGCACTTGTTGTTGCTTCTGTAAAAATAGTTAGTCAAAGCACATGTGCTTGTACAATTAAGCGATTGTTTGTGGTCACAAAAAGAACACTGCGTTTGTTTATGGTTATAAGGTGTGAGATTATGAAACGGCAGCAACATGTTGCTAGTTGCTAGTTGCCGGTTGCCGGTTGCCACAAGCAACAGTCGCAAGCAGATGTTGCTGCCGTGCATTATTCACCATCCAACCAAATATGGCCAATGATCTTGGATCGCTGTTTACGGTTGTTGCTGCTGTCAGCTGGCCATGTTGCGCTGCTGCTGCTGCCGTAGTTGCTGTTGTTGCAGCTGTTGGCAGCACAATTAATTGGTTGTTTGTTTTCGGGCCAGAAGTTAATTTGATTAGCCACGGACAACGACAGTCTCCTTTTGTTGACTCATTTGGCGATCTATTCACGGACACCGCCAGGCGCTACTAAGAAGGGTTATTAATCAACGCGGGATGCCAAATTAAAAGTCATTAATTAATGGCAAATAAATATTTTGAGCGACGTCATCTTCATTATAAAAAACTATCACCAGAATTACACTTAGAAAAAGG
Source organism: Drosophila rhopaloa (assembly GCF_018152115.1). NCBI lineage: Eukaryota > Metazoa > Arthropoda > Insecta > Diptera > Drosophilidae > Drosophila > Drosophila rhopaloa. The sequence goes on along the minus strand of NW_025335123.1, from coordinate 24,932,113 downwards.
GATTATATTTTCCCTTGCTGAAATGATTTATGATTTATCACTATTGGAAGTCCGAGTTTTTCCCCCTAACTAATGACTTAAAAGCAGTTCTGCTGTACTTAAATTAATGAGAAGCGTTTTAAATATAGATCTTGCGTTACAAGAAATTAATCGCTTGAAGAGTCGTATTAGTCTTAAGTTGCTCTTTTAAAAATCTGCTATCTTCATTAAATCTTTTGCTTCTTTGTTTAGCTTTAGAATATGAGAATGAATATAACCCCGCTGGGGGTTATATATTTTTTTCCTTGTGTACCATCTTGGTGGCTGTCTGTTTGCCTGTCAAAAATTAGCATAAAACTGTTAGAAAAGCCATTCAGCGATGGGATGGGCGTGGCGCCCAGTATTTGAGACAATTGAATTGGATAGCGAAAGAGAGGAGGGCCTCCAAATCTTGAAAAAGGTCTCAGGTCTCGAGATCTCAGGCCACTACAGCCCGGACCGTGTGTAAGTTCATTAAATAAGTGTGAGGCGTAACGAAGCTACATCCACAATGGTGGTTGAACTTATCCATATGAATTTCTGTTGTCATAAGAGGCGATTCCCACTTCCCCGATCCCCCTTTCTCGATCGCCCTGATCCCTTACTGCTTTTGGCCATTAGCAGCGGCAGTTAACAGCTTGTAAGACACTAACACCTGCTACAAGTTGTCGTTGTTTTGCGCTTGCTGCTACAATGGGTTCAATAAAACCTGAGAGCCAGTTCATCATCATCATTGCGATCTTCAGCAACAGTTGCTGGCAGAAAAGGAGCAATAGAAAATAACGAGCTACAAAACCTCCAATCACAGTGGCAGATGATTAAGGCAGAACCATCTGGGGTTATTAAATTCCGCGAGAGAAAATTGTGGTCTACTTATTTGAAACGCTGGTTCTTGCATTGTCACCCTTAAAAGTCATCATTGCGATAGTAAGCTTAACGAATAATTAACGTTGAATTATCTTGGGTGAATTTTAAACTATATTACGCTGAGGAAAAGAAGGCCATATTATTATTAAAGCTTATGAAAATCACTAGTCATGACATTAGTACAATTTAAAGCCTGCCCATAATTTCTCGTTTTGTCATGGTCATTCCCTTTTGAAAACTGTCCACTGAGGAGGGTCTTCACTGTACGCACATACACACACAGGTGGAAGATATCGGCGAAAATTCTTCACCAATGGAACCTGTTTTGCCAGCCGGAGAAGAAGCAGCAGCAGCTGAAATCTTCTTTTGAGCGCGACCGGAACCGGAGCCCAAAAACAAGATGCCAAGCCACACACACATACCAATATCCACCCAGAACCCATACGTCAGGAGCGCTCTGGCGCCCAACGAGGGGCCTTTAAGTCCCCTTGTGAGATGAACAAGTGGGGCTTAAAGGATTAAAGCAACGAAGAATTCGTAAAGTGAACAACTTATTTAATAATAAAATTTAAAAAATTCCATTACTCAGCATTCATATTAATAATTTAACATTTTCAAAATAATTTTCTCTCAGTGCATGGCCTTTTTGGAGGGCAGGTTAAGCGCCAGGGCGGTGGCGCAGAAGGTGAAGAAACTCGCATGTAAACGAGTTCGAAATCTGCATTCCACCGACAGCCAACAGGATTTTCTACTGCAGCTATAAGCAGGATGATCATCATCATGACGATTATCCAGCATACCATGATGATCTTTGAGATCATAATGATCCTGATGATGAAGAAGCTGGATGGGTTTGCCCCACCTGTTTCTGTTGCAATTCAGGCTTGGAATGAAATGAAATGGTATGGTATGGTATGGTATGGAATGGGATGAAGAGACAACCCCCCTCACAACCTCCTCATGGGCTCAATATATTTTTCAGAGAGTGCGTGGGCCCAAAAAACGATTTGTATGGGCTAGGAGCCAGAGCCAAAAGTCACTTTTCAGTTCGGAACTGGAGTCAGGGTTATGGTTATATGGGTGCGGAATCGAAGCTGCACGCCCACTAGCTTAAGTTTGTGGATCGGCGGAAAAACTGGGGATGCGATCATATTTTGTATTCTTCTCTTAAGTTGCGTGGGCGCCGCGTGGTCAGGATTAAGATTAGCAGTTTAGTTACCTTTTGTACTCGTTGTCACTCTGTGATCCTTCCGTCTTTTTCTTCTGCTTTATTCCTGTCTCTTTTCGGCCAGATATGTTTCCTTAGAACTGCATTCTGCTGCTGTCAACTGTAAATAAGGCAGAAAACGAATCAAAACGTTAAGGGTATACATAAATATTGAAAATAGACGACACTTTTAATGAATTTTAAAATAATTGAGGCCTAAAGTGGCACAAAAAAACTCGGCGACAGGCAAATAAATGCGAAGCCTATAAATAAACCACAAGACTGGGAGAGTGGATGGGTAAAAAAAGAGCTGACACGTGTGTGTGAATAACACCAAAAAAAATTGGGGTTACTCAGGAACTTTGGGGACCATATTTTCAAGGAAATCAAACTTTTAAATAAGTAAATGAAACTTGTTTCATAATTGCCAATTCACTCATTAACTCTATATTTTAAAAGAAATAAAGCTTATTAAACTTCTGAACTCAAAAACTGGTAACTATTAATATTTGATATTTACAAATATTTTTTACAATTTCTGGGCTACACCAATTTAATCGCACGCCATAAAACTAATTCTGAATACCCCTCGTACCTGGGGCTAAACCGAAAACTCCCCTTTAGTGTTTTCCTGTCCATTTAAAAAGACATAAAACTAAGACTGCGACTGTGAGCACTGAAATTCCCAAGCGAACAAATGTCATAAATATCCCGAAAATACAAATTTCCAAGCGAGTGGCTAAAAATTATGCCAAAAAGCACATAAATAATAACGGGAGGGGCGCGAGAGGGGGTGGGCTCTTTCGATTTCCATCCAATACTTTTAATTAATTTATGCGATTCTCTCTCTTTTCTCTGGAACTTCGCCCACCCACCCACACACACAGTTGTTGGGCCATAATTTTTCTAAAATTTTTGAAAAGTCGCCAAGTCGAACAGGGTCCAGAAAACAAAAAAAAGAACATCACAAAAATGTGAAAACAACAATAAAACGAAAACGAGCGCCACCAAAAAAAACTACTTTTGTGTGTATTGGTAAGTGACAGTTGTCATTTTTCATAAATATTTTCCAATTTTCTAAAAGCCAAGTGAGAAATTAACGACGAAAACAGACGCAAAACAAAGAAATAATCTTGGAATGCCATTTGCAGAGATATGGGGGAATCTTACGGCTGGTCTTCAGGTGGTGATCTCCCGATTTCTTCATAAATAATTTCATAATTTGGCGCTTGTCAGTCAACATGAGGCGATAATGGCAGCAAATAGAATCCAGTTTTGTCGTGATAAATAAATTTGAAATTTTATGTGCCTCGACTTAAGTCAATTCTACGAAATAATTGCGTTTAAATTAATAACTTTATCGCTTAATATTCAAAATGATGACTTAATAAAAGCTGGTAAATTTAAATATTTGGACCGGCACTTTTAGACATCGACACATCTCAAAGAATTCGACCTTTGGACTTGAAACGTAGCTAGCAGATACACAGAACGAAATCGAAATCCACATTAAAATAATATCATTCTTATTTTCTTAAAGGTCTGGACCCCAGCTTTTAGTTATACTTTTTTAAAATCTAATTTCAATTGCAGTTTTGCATCACCTTTCTCAAAATCAACGAAAAACTTTGAATAGCTAACATAGTAATAATTAATTTGACAGCATTGAAAGCCTAACTTTTTATTCATATTTTCAGAGAAATAAATTTGGATCAGATCTGTGGAATCAGAGATCTTCATTTATATAGTTTTTGGATTCTGTGGCCTGTGTTGCTGTAGAATTTTCATTGTACAGCGGCAGAATATCATATTTCTCAATGGCTTTTTGCAGAATTGGCAGCATTTTAGCACGACAGCAACATGTTGTTGCGGGGCAGTCGCATGTTGCCGATGTCGCGGCAGCTGATGACTCACTTTCGGATCTGTTTGTCGGTCAGCGAATTAGAAATAGGTGCCACTGCAACAAAATAAGTGACAGCGAAGCTTTTTTACTTGACACCGGCATTTCGAGTATCTCGCAGATGTGCAACTGCTGTCGCCTCTTACTTTTGCAATAATTAATGTGCAGTTTCTCCGGCTGCCTTTTCCCTTTTTCACATTTCTTGTTATTATTATTAGCCGCCCTGCAGCTAACGACATTTGAGCCAATTTTCCCGCTGCTCGCATTCCACGGGTGAAAGCCATCGACATCCACATTCCCATTTAAATTTACGTCCACATTCACATTTCACAGCAATACGCGCCATTCTGCCAAATGCAAAATGCAGAAAAAGAGACTCGTATAAAAATAAGAAACAACAGACAGAAAGGAAGAGGAGTGCATTTGGGTGGCGAAGCGTCAAATACCCTGAACAAATGACTAAATATAAAAATAATAGTATGCAACACAGATTCACAGAAACAAATACATTACAATTACAATTACTTTCAATTTTACAAAATTACTGTCCTTTTTTTACCTGGTAAATTTATATATAAAATAAATAAATATTCAGATCTTCGGTCTGAATAAATTCGTTCTACATAAATAGAAATATGTTTTAATTGTTTTAGTCTGACTCAGATATTTCTATCAGCATCCTTTATTAAACAGGGTATCATGCTTCAAAGCATGCTTGCAGAGCATGCTTTAAAATTTATGCGTTGCCTGATTTGAGGGGGAAGTCTGTGTTTTGGGATGGGGGAACTGGGGCTGTCGAGGAGTTCGGATGGGTGGCTCGAGTCCAGTTTTGAATATCGTTCAATTTGCGATCTCCCTCTCTCTCTCTCTCTCTCTTTCGTTTTTTGTGATCAGCATTCCTCATTTTCCTTTCCTGCTTTTTTTTTGGCTCATGGCAAGTCTTATCCATTTTCGATTGCCTCCCCGAAGGTCCCGCGATCTCCCTCATTGGCATGCCTATTATAAATTTTTCAAATACTTGTCTTGGGCTGCCCTCGTTGTTTTTTATGGCCCACCATGTTTAGTGATCGCTATCTTTGTCATTGTTGTTGTTGCTGGGGCTTGGCTTTTTCATTGCAATTTATTTGATTTTCATTGCATTCAATTTTTTTCGCCGTCTCACTCTTTGCTTTTGTTTTCCTGGTGGTGCGTTGCCATAATTTGTTGTCTCTTTTCTGGTTTCTCTTGATTCTGATCTTGGAATTTCAATTTGCGTTTCGTTTCTTGGCTTTTGCGCAAATCTCCTGTCTGCATTTCGGGGGCTCGGGTTGGGGAATTCTCCGCATCTCTTCAGGTCTTCTGGTGTTTTGGTCTTCTAGTTTTCCACCTAACAAGCTTGTTGAGCCATTTATCATAAACATTCGTCAGCTGTCCCACGCCCCTTGGGAAATTCCTGCCCCGTCAATAAGATATTTTTGTTTCGGTGCTTTTCCATCTCTATTTCCATATCGCCCTGCAGGCAGGCTAAAATGCCGGCCTGTGAGGTTACCAAACAACCTAGTCCTCTCCTTGGTAGCCCTCTTAATACAATGGCATAAAATATCATATATATCAATAGATATGCCTAAATAAAAATATAAATATATATACTAAGGTTAATTTGTGTGGTAAAAATTTTACGTTAGAACTCCCAACTGTTTTTTTTTTCTCGTGTATTTTTTAATTTTCAACCTTTTGAGGCCGTTTTTCGAACCGCTTTGAACAGTGTTGAATTACATGTGGGCGCCCTAATGGTCAACGATTAGATTTCCCCGCATTTCCACCGCTTTACCAGCCTCCCCTCCAACTTTTCCTTGAACTAATGAGTCTCTTAAGCATTTCTGCCCACACAAACTCTGGCAAATTGCGCAAATTAATATGAAATTCATCAACGGGAAAATATCAACTAATTTGGCAGCAAACAGGAAATGCAAGACTCTCGCATGTGGGGCAAACGTATAAAAAATTATTATCTCTTTTTTTCGCACGACAAAAACGCCCAGGCAGAAAAAACCGAAAAAAATATAAAAAGAAAAAGAAAAAGGCAGCAGCACACCTTGGGCTTCCCTCTGTTTTACTCATGGTAATTTTTGATCATTTTCTGGCGTTGTTTTTGTTTTTGCTGCTGGGTTGGCAGGCGTCCACAAAAGTCGCCGCTTTTCCTATTCGTTTTCCATTTTCATTTTGCCACTAGCCGGGTGGCATCCAAATTGGCCCACATTTGGCTGCCTTTTCAATTTTCCTCTCGGGTTTTCCTCGGTTTTCTGAGCACAGTGATCGTTAGAAAATTGGATTTGGGGTTTTGGAGTGGGGAAAATTGGGATTGCTGAGGGGCTTTTAATTGAAAATATTAAAAATGTTAATGAGAAAAATGTCAAGCAATAATACAATATTGTGCCTGCAAAAACTCCATTGGCTAACTTAAGATTACCAAATAAGGCAGCCATAAATATGTTTCATAATTTTTACAAAAGAGTTTTATAACATTTTAAATTTCTTGGGGGTTAAAAAGAAAGACGGAAAAGAGTTTGAGGTTAAAAACATAATTTAAACATTGGGTTGGGTTGTGCTTAAGTGTGCTTCCTCTTTTTCAGTCTTGGACGTTTTAATTTGCGTCACAATTTTCGCCTCACTTTTTGTAGCTTTGTTCTGCTTTTTTGTCCGAGGTAATTTAAAACGCGCGCCAACTTCTTCGATTACCTGCGGGTTAAACAATGGTCACCATTTCCCATTGTTGGCCTTCCCCCTCTTCACCACCCCTTCCCGCTCCCGAAAAGGCCCCTTAACACGTTCATTAATTTTAATTATGCATAAATAGGCGGTGTCAAAAGAACAAGGGAACAACAACGAAAATCGAGAATAAAATTACCAAAAATGTAGAGAAATTAACATCACGCATTAAATTTGATACAAGCAATATTGAAATATATTGGGAGTGGCATTAGCTGGGGTTCGCAGTAAGCGCGCGATTCCGCAAAAGGAGAAAATGCCAGAGGGAAGAAGCCATTCAACTGTTGGAGGAATTAAGCGACTAGTAGATACCCTCTATTTTAATGGGAATTTTGAACATAAATGAAAATACCAGTTTTAAATGACAAAAAATCGACAGAAAAAATACAAAACCAGGATTTGAACAGAAATAGTTGGAGAATTAATCCACAATCATTTTTAGGCATGCCACTTTGAAATCGGATCTCTGTAAGAAAAGTTATGGGCTTAGAAGTGCAGGTCTTGTGTCACTTTTCTGCAAACCCATTTTTCGGAAATTTGGACATTGCTTAATATGATGAAAAATCGACCCAAAAAAAAAGAGTGGAAACACAGTTTTTTAGAGACTGAAACCACAATCATTTTAAGATATGCCACTTTGAATTAGGATGTCTGTAAGAAAAGTTATGTGCTTAGAAGTGCAGGTTTTAGGACACTTTTCTGCAAACCCATTTTTCCAAAATTAGGAAAGGGGTAACGTCATTGAAAATGACGAAAAATCGACCTAAAAAAAAAAGTAAACCATAAACACAGATTTTTAGGGAAGTGGACCACAATCATTTTAAGATATGCCACTTTGAATTAGGATGTCTGTAAGAAAAGTTATGGGCTTAGAAGTGCAGGTTTTAGGTCACTTTTCTGCAAGCCCGTTTTTCGAAAATTTGGAAGGGGGTTTCAAAATTGAAAATGACGGAAAATCTACCTAAAAATAAAAACTAATGTGAAAACACAGATTTTTTGAGAGTTAAACCACAATCATTTTGAGGTATGCCACTTTTAAATCGGATGTCTGTTAGAAAAGTTATAAGCTTAGAAGTGCAGATTTTGGGCACTTTTCTGCAAACCCTTTTTTTGAAAATTTGGAAATGGGTTACATCATTAAAAATGACGAAATATCGACCCAAAAAAAAAAAATAAAGTGAAAACACAGATTTTTAGGGAATCAAACCACGATGATTTTAAAGTATGGCACTTTTAAATCGGATGTCTGTAAGAAAAGTTATGAGCTTAGAAGTGGAGATTTTGGGCACTTTTCTGCAAAGCCATTTTTCGAAAATTTGGAGAACATCATTGAAAATGACGGAAAATCGATCCAAAAATAAAAACAAAAGTGAAAACACAGATTTTTAGAGAAATAAACCACAATCATTTTAAGGCATGCCACTTTGAAATCGGATGAGGAAAAAGAGATGAAAATGCGTTCAATGAGTGATTATCATATGGGTAAGTGCAAAAATTTTATATTTAATTTTGAGTACTGCCGCGGTTTTTTACCCGATTTACCAAATTTCGTACCCATTGAAACTGTAGGCGCACAGCGAAGTCTAAATCTGCCCACTCACTCAATTGGAAAAAAAGGAACGTGCAGCGGTGTCGGCTTACAATTCCATTCCATAAATTTCGCGAGGATCGAGTTTTTGGACACTTTTTCCTTTGGGAGACGTAGTGAAATACTGAAATACTGACTGAATACTGACTGAAATCCAAGCTTTTCGGGCGGGGATTTCGTCATCAATGATGTCTAGTCGAAAGTTTATGTTGGTAAAGTAAACTCGGAGATCAAAACAAGTCAATTGGTGTGGGCCAAAAATAAACAAAAACGTGCAATTAACAACAAAACCAGAAAGAAGAGATGCAAATTAATTATGCAATTAAGCACGCGTCGTTGTCGTTATTGGTTCGCTTTTGCTTTTTTTGTCACATAAATAATCATAAAGCTGAAAGCATTACATTAAATAACAGGGGTTAATGGTTATTTGTGGTTCTGGGAGGGCAACAAAGTAATGAAATTTAATTAAAATAAACTATTCTTTTAGTTCACGTTTACTTATTTCGTTAAATGTAATTTAAAGGAGAAAGTCAAGAGGTACAGTGGCTCACAGCTTATTTGACCCACACCTAATTTTCAACATTAAACAGGTATAACTCCTGAACCATAAGAGATACGCATAAAAATAAAACGCAGAAAGGTTAACTGTTGTTTTAACTTCAAAAATGTGTTTTCATTTTTTTATTCTAGCAAGGAACTTCTTAATTAAACAATAAAAACTAAAAATACTGCCTTTTTCAATGTCACAGCTTATTTGACCCAGTTCATCAAATTAATTATAAAAAATTGCATAAAAATATTTTTTTAACTTTTAGTATTTGGTATGTCCGCCCTTTTGGTCCACAACCGACTTCAGTCAATTGGGAATAGATTCGACCAATTTTTTTGAGGTTCCTGGGGTGATTTTAGCCCATTCTTCGAGCAAAGCCGTTTTCAAGTCATTTTTATTGGAAATATTGCGCTCCCGAATTTTTGAGTCCTGCAAAGCCCACAAATTCTCAATAACATTAAAATCGGGTGACTGAGCTGGAGATTTCATTATATTGGGACAATTATATCCCAGCCAATATTGAATAATACCCTACTTATGCTTTGGGTCATTGTCTTGGTAGAACCGAAAACCCTGTTTTATTCCCAATTTCTCAGCACTTTGGAGTAAATTATCCTAAAGGATATTAAGATAAACATTTTTATTCATTATGCTTTCAATAAATTTTAGGTTTCCGACTCCTGCTGCGGACTTACAGGCCCAAACTATAACGTGTCCGCCGTCATGCTTAACGGTGGGTTTTAGATGTTTGTCCTGCAGCTCTGTATTGGCTTTACGCCATAGCTAAGAACGTCCTCGGACCAAATATATTAAATTTTGACTCATCAGCGAAAATGACGTAATATTTTTGGGTCTAAATGTAATGCGTAAAGCCAATTCAGAGCTGCAGGACAAACATCTAAAACCCACCGTTAAGCATGACGGCGGACACGTTATAGTTTGGGCCTGTAAGTCCGCAGCAGGAGTCGGAAACCTAAAATTTATTGAAAGCATAATGAATAAAAATGTTTATCTTAATATCCTTTAGGATAATTTACTCCAAAGTGCTGAGAAATTGGGAATAAAACAGGGTTTTCGGTTCTACCAAGACAATGACCCAAAGCATAAGTAGGGTATTATTCAATATTGGCTGGGATATAATTGTCCCAATATAATGAAATCTCCAGCTCAGTCACCCGATTTTAATGTTATTGAGAATTTGTGGGCTTTGCAGGACTCAAAAATTCGGGAGCGCAATATTTCCAATAAAAATGACTTGAAAACGGCTTTGCTCGAAGAATGGGCTAAAATCACCCCAGGAACCTCAAAAAAATTGGTCGAATCTATTCCCAATTGACTGAAGTCGGTTGTGGACCAAAAGGGCGGACATACCAAATACTAAAAGTTAAAAAAATATTTTTATGCAATTTTTTATAATTAATTTGATGAACTGGGTCAAATAAGCTGTGACATTGAAAAAGGCAGTATTTTTAGTTTTTATTGTTTAATTAAGAAGTTCCTTGCTAGAATAAAAAAATGAAAACATATTTTTGAAGTTAAAACAACAGTTAACCTTTCTGCGTTTTATTTTTATGCGTATCTCTTATGGTTCAGGAGTTATACCTGTTTAATGTTGAAAATTAGGTGTGGGTCAAATAAGCTGTGAGCCACTGTAGCTATGAGTTTAGGGGCTTAGGGAAAATCCACTTAGCTCTAATCCACCTATGTATCTTAAATAGGTTTGTTACTCCTAACCGATATTCACTGGCTAGCGGAAACATTAAGTGACCACGACTTTCAGAATTTTCCTGCCTTCAAGATGGTATGAGATGGAATGGTTCATAAAAGACGAAATGCGACGGCATAAAGAAGTGAAGATTTCCTTTCCGTCTCGAGTTGGTTTCCCATGAAAAATGCAATTGATGCAGAAATTCAGACACGTAGGCGCAATGGGGCGTGGCAGACAGAAATAAACATGAGCAAAAAGTGGGAGAGGAATGAGAGAACAAAGCGGAACGGAAGAAGAGGAGAGTTACGAAATTGGTAAAAAGAGAGCAAATAAAATTTTAATTCTACAATGTAAAATCTACATTTAGTTTCATTTGAGTTAGGCTTTTTAGTGTTTTTCAGACACCCCCCTCCCCCACCCTGTTAGACCAATTTCGCCCCCCTTCACTCTTACCTGAGGCGGCTCCGCCTTTGTGTCGCTCTTTTTTTATTGTCGTGCGACTGCTCTTTCAGTTTTATTAGATCATATTATCTATTTTCGGGTACGACAAATTTGTAATTTAGATCAACCAGAAGTGGCGTCGGCCGAGTGGGGACTTTTCAGTCTTTTTCAGTGGGCTTGCTACCGTTATGGGCTTTTAATTAATTGGCATTTTGGCATTTAATTGAAACAAACAAAAAACATTCAGCGCAAACGCAGCTTAGTGGTGCGTAGAAAAGGGGTATTATGAAGGGGGTTTTGCCCCAAATTTGTGGCATAGCCGCTTGATTGAATGATTGAACATTGTTGAACGCATTTGATTTAACGAACGATTCCGAAAAATAGGAACTCTTTTGGGGGACCGGGACACACACACACACACATACTTACACTATGGATCGTTTTCGGTTTTATTTTCAGCTTCTTCTTTTCGGTTTGCTTTTCACATGAAATGCAATAAACCCAATTTAATTTTTGTTTTTATTTGTTGCGCTTATTTACTCGCCCGGACGTACGTGAGTGTGTCTGGTTGTAGGCCCCCTTCCCGGTTTTTCACTCCCCCAAATAAACCTCAGGGTCTAAGGGATTTCTTATCAGAACCCCGGAATCAATGGACAACAAAGTTTGTATCACGTAACAACGAAAGCCCAAACAAAAAAAATAACTAAACATACGAAAAGAAATAGAAATTTGAAGTACAAACAGAAATTCTTGTTTTTCGGGCTTCATTGAATGTTCCGGATTTGTGGGGTGTTGGCTAAACGTAACCGCCTTTAACTGGTTGATTCCCCCAGGGATCTTAAGCCCGGAAATTCTATACGGGGAAAATACAAAAGGATCCTTGGTTTCTTCGATGTTGCAAGTTTATTATTTGTATTTTATTATTTGTTTGCTATTATATTTAATGGCAGCACCACAATAATGATGCCATTTAGGTTATCGCAGTCAAATCTTTAAATGTCATTTCTCAATATTTGTTTTGATTTATAAAGTATTGATAAAAAATGTTTACATACACAAAAGTTCAAATTTGAAAGTAAACAAATGTTATCAATTACCATTCAAATTTTATTATTGTATACATATTTGGGGTCTTCTGTCTGGAAATGATAAGAGGACTTTGAAACCTTGTTTATTACTTTATTGAGATTTATATGTGTAAAATAAAAAATATTTAAACATATTATATAATATTTCTGGCATTTTAACCTTTGAGTTTTGTCTTGTTTTCGAGATTCGAAGGACCAAACATAAATAATGGTTCTTTAAAGCTGCCCAATTAATCGATTTCTTCTTGGGGTTCTGCAGTCCGGAAATGGTTTGTTTTTGCCCGAAGGAATCTATTTGCAGATCCCCTTTCAACAAATATTTTTCCAGCCCTGTAAAATGAGGGGTCTAGCCAAGAGTCGGAAACAATTAGCGGAGGAAGGGAGTGCGGGGGAAGTATGGGTTTTGGTATTGGAGACTTCTGATGCTCAATGATCGCAGTAAGCGATGCCTTGGAATGCAGTTCGGATTTCCAGTGAAATAAAACGGGAAGAAAGAAAAAAGCGGTGGAGGCAGGGGATTGAAACAGAGACACAATCGATGAAAAGGTTGCCCTGGGTCTCTGGACCCGCTTCTTCTGATTCTTCTTTGGTATGCGCTTCAAGGTGAACCGAAGACCAGGGACAAACTACAAAAATTCGAAACAGACAAAAAAAAAAGAAGAAAAATGACAAACGTGACTGTGGTTCGTCTCTCTATCTCTATCTACATCTTTCTCTCTTCCTCTGTCTGGCCCTTATGCAAATGCGGATGCAGCAGCCACTGTTTGGAGCCCCTTTTCATCTCCGTCCGAACGCCTACCTTTCTTCTCACAGTAGAACTTGGTTAAAGAGAACTTAAATTACACACCTTAAAGTTCAAAATAAACTGGTTCTTGGGCTGTTGCGAAGGTTTTTAAAAATACTCAATATAAAATCGTAATAAAATTACGTCAAAGCTTATAGTTAATCGATTTTGAAAATCCAATTTTAATAATCTAATTGGGGAAAACACTCGAAGTTTTGTTAGATAGGACGTTATAGACATTTGATTACTGTGTGTGTCATTTTAAAGGCATTGAACCTAAATTTTCGTAGTCAATTTTCACTGTAATACATAGTCTGTAATAAAGCAGTTAAGAACGCAGCTTCTCTTCCTGTCTCTCTCTTATCTCTTGTTACCAGGTAGCTATTTTAAAACCAAACCCCCACCCCCATGGTTATTCTTACGTGGGCGACGCTACCCATTTACCCATCTCTTTTTCCCTGGATTTTCAACTTTGGGCGGCGTCTGTTTATGAATGAAATCCGCTGAAACCTCTTCTAAAACACTGCTACCATTTTTCCGATTTCCATGAATGAACGTGCGAGCGTAGAAGAATATTAGTGGTGGTACAAACAGATGGCAAAGGAACGAGGTTCAGGGTTCACGGTTCATTGCACATTGCAGATGCCAAATTAGCCCACTCCCCACACCACCCATTATGTTTCGATTGAGTGAGCAAATTGATCCTCCAATTAAGGAAAGTGGGGGAAAAAAACCAGACATGAGACGAACGACATCATTAGCTCGGGGGCTCCACTTTGATCGATGTTTGAACTTCGGCTTTCGAAACGGGTGCAAAAGGTTAAGCTCTCGAGTTCAATGTGTATCGGTACCGTTACTGAGTTACTGTTACACATTTTGCTAAGATATTCGCTCTTTTGCTAATCACTTCTCTAAACCGGTGCAAGACTTTCAAAAAATCAAATGAAAGAAAACCACCAAGAGAAAGACAAGAAAATACCAAGCTGGGAGCTGGGAGCTATCTCCCTCCTCTTTATCCTCAAAAAGCTTGCTTTCTACTCACGCAGCAGCAAATTTGATACCCTGTTTAATTGGCAGGTGAAGGGTATGCCATAAAACCACTTTTAACTGAATAACATTAGTGCAAGTACTTAAATGTCCCAAAGCCCTACAAGTACTTTATTTAACCTTCGAACCTTTTTAATAAATTTATCTTGCTAAGTAAGACTTATTACGACTTCAAGCTAGGTCAGCCCTACCTACCATTTTCAAGGCAATGTGTAATGTATTGGTTGCAGATCATATTTTAAGACTCTAGCTTTAGGCTAAGAGTTATGATCATTTAATTTTTACTATTTTAATTTCTGTCTATTAAGAAGCTTTGTCTCTATATTTTAGGTATATGCCTGTGACTACTTATATCCCTACCCGCCAGGAAACTTAACTTAAATATTAGAGAACACAGAGCTATGGGTGTTTCGGTGGACTGGAATCGCCTTCGTAGGTATCCCATAGTCCGCATATGGCGTCTCGAGTGCCTTAACTTATTTCCAGATCTGGCTTATCATGAACGCTGATCTATGACTCGAGAGTTGGCCTGCAAATGGAGCTCGGATCTTGGATCTTGGATCTCGGAATGGAACGTTCGCGTTCGCTGACTTGGCTTCGAACTCATTTTCTAATTGCCCCACGGTGGCCGAGGAATGTCTGTCTATTCATTCGCGGTCTCCTACTCTTTATGTTACTGCTCACTCTGGTATGTGTTTATTTCGTTTCGTTTTTTCCTGTTTCCACGCAGGTTTAATTACCACATAGAGGGGGCTTTGAGACGTGCAAAGTTCGAATCGGCATTGGAATCTCAGTTTTCAGCATTTGCATGGATCCCATTCCCCGAGAAAAAAAAAGGGGGGATAGCCGTAGACATGCCGATCGTCTGCTATTTTAATTGAGTTCACAAATGTTCTGAACCGAACCCCATACACAGCTGGCGATCGCCCCCTTTTTTCCCCCCATCTATTGCTGACAGCTACGTGCTGAGCCAAACCCCCTTTTACCCCGCCCCTCACCTGATGGTTAGTTAGTCGGAAATCGAAGCAGTTCGATTATTCAATACTTTCACAGTGCTTGTGGGAAATTAATACATCATCGTGGCCCCAGGCCTCCCATCCCAAGACTCCCAAAACCCCCCCTCGGAGTTGCTTCCCCTTTCTGGGGAAGGCTCTAATTAAAAACTGGCTGAAACAGGTGTGCGCGGGAAAAAATTGGAAAGCGGGGCTCTAATCCATCAAACAGTTTTGGCTTTATGTCGGTTCATTGATTAACCAAAAGTATTCCGTTGGGGTCGCTGAAGATCGTGTGATGGTAAGCTGGGCTTTAGATATCGATCATAGGGTTATCTAAAACCTATTTTATATTCATTCATTAGGATATATTGGAATGGTGGCCTAAAACATTCAGCAATCGTTTTACTAGTTTCAAGCAATAATCCACAATTCATTCGCGTTATTTCTTGATCCGAATTTCCTAGATTTTCTTTGTCCTTCTCAAAGTGAACCGTTTAAAATTGGTTTTATAGACCGGCCGACCCATTCCAGTCGATCTCCGCTGAAGATATCAACATCCGCACATCCCTCTGAGTTTTGCTTTCTTGTCGGTGAGCACTTGCCGGAGTTCCTGAATCACTGAGCGAGGAAAGAAACAGCGGATGAGGCCGAGGAGTAGGCTACCTGGGTATTGTTACTGCGATTCCCTACCTGTGTCAATGTCAGACTTCAGCGCTAAATTGTCGCTTATTAAATGTCTCTCGTCCCGCCGACGAGCCACTTTATCAAAACTCAAGAGGGCGGAGATGTACGAGATAAAGGAGGAAAAGGCGGAGGTAGCCGAATTCCACGTAACCGTAGTGTCGTCTGCGGCCCATTGTCGAAAATTATGACTTGTTTTGGGATTGGAGTGCAAATAGCCCACTTCCTGTCTGTCTCTGTCTGCCGTCTCTTTCTGTCCGCCGGTGAATGCCGCCGTCGCCGCTCCAAAGTTGCCGTTCTCATCGTCACGGACCGCCGATGTCCCCGCTGATAAGGAGCAGTTCGGTTGGGGGACATTTGTATATGCACTACTGTCTTCGTCTCTGTTTCAACTTCTGCGGTTAGTTTTGGATTGATGATGACAATGCTCTCTCTAAGACGAACTACTATTGTATAGCATTATTGTGATCATATTGAGCAGAACCTAAGCCGGCTTAAAACATCACATTAAGGAATGTATTATAGATTATTATTAAGTGTATATTTATAATGTACATTCACTAATTATCTATAATATATTCCTTGAAATTTTCCCTTTCATATTGAATTAAGCATGTTTTCTGTAAATATAATAAAAGTCATATTTCGAACTGCTATTGTACTGTAGACTAGACCTTGAACAGACTGGAAATATCACAACAAATATAATATAAACACATTTTTAAACTTTCTTTTATAGAATCGCATTCCCCGTTTCTGATTACCAATATCCAGAGCAATTGATGTGCTTAATTTGAGATATATTTTTACTGCTACCGATGTCTTTAGTGCCTGAGATTGCCTCCTTACCCCGACTAAACCCAGAATTGAGGGACCTGTGGGCGTGGCACCATTCAGAAGTACACATGTGATTACATTGTGCTTCCGTTTTCTGTCCCTTATTCTTTATGTTAAGCTGGTTCAGTACTACCTATTCTTCTTTGCCATCATTTGTCTTTTTTCGGAGCTAATTTACACAGTGATGCAAAGGCGCCGCTTGAAAAAAGAGCTTAGATGGGCCCGAGATGACCCCCAATCTCAATACCAAACGAAAACCCAATCCGAATCGGAATCCGGGCCAATTCGGCCTGCAATTACACTTCCGCTGGGGGAGAGCGAAGATCACAATAAAGGCGAGGAGAAACATAACCCCTTCTCCCTGAAATAACCTCCCATTCATGCCTTCTCCGCGTCTCAGGCTCATTCACAAGACTTGGAGTCGAGTCGAGAGTTCAACCATTCATTCATTCACGTTGATTGCCACCTTTTCCCGATCTTTTTTTCTCCTGCCCCACGGCAGCCTCTTGTGCTCCAATGATTAGTCTGTGCTAATGAACAGGCGGCGGCTACCTAGCAAAAAAAAATACAAAAAAAAACATCCATGAAGACCAAGACCAAGAAAAAAACCCGAAAAAGACACAAAACACCGAAAAAAGAGCGAGAAAAAGCGAGACAAAGCTGCACGAAAGCGGCAAACAAACAGAAATCAAATCCAATTTATGTTTTCAACATTAATCATAATTTTTTGAGGCCCATTTCGGCGTGGCGTGAAATAATTTTTATGCGCCGTTTTTACGGAACCAAAATCCGTTTCGGAATCGAAATCGAAATCCCAAGAGGAAAAGGTGTCAATGTCTAATTTTGATGCCAAATGCACTCGGAGCATTCTGTTTTCCTCATTACGACTGTGAGATATGGTGAATGTGGGCTGGATGGAAACTAGCTCAGTGGATCAGTATTAATGATGTGCGAGAATCGATCGCGATCGTTTTGGCCATGAAATTTAAGCGCAAAGAATAGGAAAATTATGGTTCAGAGCATGCGGATTGACAATTATTAAAAAATAAAAGTAAAAAGTTTCAGACCTAAAAAGTTTGTATTCTACAAACTATTTTTAAATTAGTAAGCAATGGGTGGCCCATTTGATTGCTTTCCCAATCATGTCTTAAAAGAATTTCAATGGCTATCTCATTTAAGCCTTTTACTTCCCAACCCAATTATCTCGTTTTATTCTAAAACATTTCAAATGGATTCAATTTAGACCGATTTCCCAATCAAAAGGACCTGTTCTGGCCAAGTTTCAGACCGGTAGCTCGTCAGACTGATCAGTTAGCATGGAACCTGGGAGGCCACCATCGAATAGATCTCTGATATCGGGGGCGGGGATCCTGACGCTGGGCCACTTGAAAACATTTTTTTTTAAATTTATTTTCCATTTATCGCTTTATTTATTTTCTACCTTCTTTCAGTGTGGCCCAATCTTTTCGCTCCCCTCAATTCACCTGGTCTATCTGCTTATGCGATTAGAGTTGCAGCAAAGGAGCCCGGGAAGATGACTATGTGGATGTGGATGGTATAAGATTGGGATTGGAAATGGGAATGGGAATGGGAACGATGACGGTGATGATGATGATGATGCTGCCCGGCGTGTTTATTTTTGTTTGGACCCAAAGACCTTTTTGTTTGTCTGCTCTTTCGATGAAGAACAAGACGCAGCGAAGGAACTGTATCTCAATGGGCCACAATCGAAAGTAATAATGAAATCCCATCAACAACGAGACAAAGGCTCTCTGACCATTCTCATTCTCATACCCATTCCCATTCCCAGTCCCGTTCCCATCCCACTTCCAATCCCATTCCCTTCCCTTTTTTTGCCTGCAGAATGAGACGACGACACTTGCCTTGATTTTTATTGTTGGGCTTTTCCCCCTGTCCATTGATTTATTGTTAGCGGGAAGGGGCAGGAAAATGGGAATGCTCTCCGGTTTTGGTTTTGGCTATGAGTCCGGTTCTCTGGATATACCTCTGCTTCTCTTTCTCTCACAGATGCTCTTGTTCTGCGACCAGCTGCCTGTTGCATTCCGCTCTCTCACCTTTTGCCAATGGCAACAAAAATGTGCGTGCTCAAACTACAGTTGAAGTTGACTAGGACGAACCGTGGAATTAATACTAATACCCTGAGCTGAATATATTTACATTCCACAATAATTTTTCAAAAATATTTTAATTTTTTAGGAAACATCTTTTAAAAATATTTTTTAGTTCCACATTTTTTTTAGCTTTTTTATTCCCAGTTTTAGAGAACCCACTGTAGTTGTGCATCCTTTTCCTATCCAGAGTTTCTATTCTGGTGCTCAGCATATAGACAGTTCATTAATGTTATCAACGAGCAAAAAAGGGGGAATGAAGAATGGTTAAAGACACCCCTCTCTACCCCACCACTAAATTACTGGTTTGGCTCTCCACTTTTCTGGTTTGTGTACGCGCTGATTTTGATGTGCAACACTTGTTGTTATTTTTGTTGGGGGCCTGCTGACACATAAATGTAACGGCAATTGGCAATTGGCCATTGGCCATTGCCTCTTGACCAAAAAAGGACATAGCCACATGGGCATCGCGAAAAACTTGTCAACTGGAATAGATCGATATGGCAGTGGTTTTTCGATGAAGGGGAGGGGAAGGGGGTTTTTGTCTGATTTACGGACATTTACGGACTGTACTGACCAGATGAACTACTTTCGAGCGACTGGCCATTTACCGTTTCAAAACTCACCTGTTGGCTGTAATTTCGAAGGGCACGTAAATCCTCTATACTCCTCTCCTCTGCTCGCCGATCTCTCCTTCTTGTCGCACGCTAAACAAACGGTAAATACTTTGATTAGATTTTGATCACTTGACGCGGCATTCTTGCGATTTTTCCCATCAAACAAAAAAACAAGTAGTAAAAGAACAATAAGAGCCGAGAGGAAAGGCAACCCAAATAAAATAAACCTATTAAAATTTAATGGCATTTTCAAAGCCTTTTAAACACACACGAGAATACGGGCGATTGGGATCGGGTAAATTGAATTTCGTGGCTCTAAGTCACATCCGCCGAAAGCCAAAATACGATATATGATATATGGGGATCACAACTGCACCATTTCCATTTCCGCGCTTTTTGACAAACAATCGAAATTTATTTGTGTTCCGCCGAGAACATAATTTACAGTTATTAGGTGTTTTTCAAAGCGACGCCGCTGCCTTTTTAGCCGGTTGCCGTTTTAAAAATAAAAACAAACTTGGCACACGCACTTTTCTCGCTCTCTCTCTCTCTCTGTGATATGGGAATTCTCAAGGCTCTTGCACTTTTTAATACAGTTGGGGTAAACAGTCGAGCACTCACAGGGTATTTTGAAACAGCCAAAAAAAAGGGTAAGCAAATAAAGGTAATTAGCACGACGCGGGCGCCAAGGGTTAATATACACTTCTGGTGTCTTTTCCCGAAGGGCGCTGAACGCTGGATGTCCGCACACACGACTTTCTTGCTCGGCGGCGCGAAGCGAAGTGAATTTTTTTCAGCTGACAGCAGACCACCGCGGCAGCGTTGAGATGGAGAGAGGGAGAGAGAGAGAGAACTCTCGAGTCGAGAGAGAGAATTTCACGTGCCAAGTTAAGAATAATCTTTTAAGAACTGAAATATTATGAAAACCATCAATAAAATATTATATTATGTATTTAAATATAACCAAGCCAAAACTGATCGTCATTCTCTTTGAACTATTAAGAGCACTCTTTTACTACAAAGTAATATTAATTTTTTTATTAATTCCATCTTTTTCCACCCAAATAATTACGGTATAATTACCTTTTTTGCAGGAAAGTCCTGGAATCACTTAAATATGTATGGAGTTTAGACCTTATGCATGAATGTCCCGCTCCTCCCGCAATTAAACACCTTGAGAATTGTTGTTGATTTCATTTTAATATATCTTCTGCTTTTGCTTTTTATCCACTTAACGGTTTTCGTCGTTCACAATAGTTGCATTTATAGTATTTCATTTATCATTATATGGTATAAATTTATATTTATTTAATAACGTGTGTGTGTGTAGGGCCAATTTCCGATTTTCAACATTTTACACTGGGGTCACAAAAAAAGAGTCGTAGTCATAGTTATAAGCTAGAAACTAAAATTATAATTAAAATGCCGTCACTATTGTGGTTGTTGTGGTTGCAGTTGGCTAGTATGCGTTGTTGTTGCTCGAGTTAGTTAGTTAGTTCTTAGGGTTCTAGGCTTTATCTGTATTATTTGTATTATTGTTTCTGTTTCGTTTCACTTCTCGCATGGCGCTTTTGTTAAATAAATGTTTGTGATATTCGCTTTTTTCTTGCTACAATCTTTAACCTAGACTTAAGGATCGAAGAAGCTATCGTAGTAGAAGTGATCGTTTCTCTCTTTTTTTTGTTTTCATATTATTTTTTCGCCATATAACATTCAATTTTTTTGTGTTTTTTGCTTGGGGCTTATTCATATGTTGTATATATAAAAATTGTTTTTCTTTTTGTTTCTTTTGTTAATGTTTAATTAAAAAGCTAATTTCGGTTGCTGGTTGTGTCCTCAGACGACTGGCGGTTCGGTTCCTCCCAGGGGCTCGTCGTGACTGGTGAAAACCAAAAAGAAACCAAGGAAATCATAAATAAATTAGGGAAAAGAAAGAACAAATATTAAGGCTATATAAATGAAGGGTGTAATAGTAAAGAAACAAAATAAAACCATACAAAAATGGAAACCATGATGACGATTCCTTAATAGGACGTTTTTCTAAGCTTGCGAACGGTTATAACAATAGTATTTGTGTATTTAGAGGTGTAAAAGTTGGTTAAAAGCCTCGCTAAACTGCATTTTCAGACTTTGACTCAACGCGAAGAACTTTGATTTCTCCTTACATTCGATATCCGATTTTTACAGACCATAATATATTCATGTAACTATATCATTTTTGTTTTTACTTTTAATATTTATATAAGTTAGAGTACTGAGCAACTGTACGTTTCAGAATCATCGATATTTATGGGAAAAAATTAATAATGATCTGATAAAATATTTAAATAATGCTGGATTAATTGATTTTTTGAGATTGATTGAGATCAGGTAAAAAAAACTTTAAAATAATAGCTACTTATAATATATAGGGATTCTTTACCGTATGGAACTGAAACGCACTGCCCTTCAATGTAACATAATAATATTAATTTGTAGTTTTTATAGCTATAGTCACAAAGCAGGTTTAGTTTCAACTACATTTAGCTATAGCTTCAGTATCGCGGGAATAATTGATCCGATATCCTTTTCGAGCGTTTTTTCTATGAACATGTTCATGTTCGACTACCTATCTATGCAATACTTTTCTATTTACTGATAATTGGTGTCCGAGTGTGTTTAGATATATAGCTTTAGAGTTGTGTGCCCTGAGCTTGGCTTGGAAACGAGAACAATCCAACTAGAAGTGGTTAATACTAGACAAGATCTATAACAATACCATGTATGTATATTCCGCATATGTTCGATTCTGTGCTAACTAATTGACTATGAAAAAAAACACACTTAGAGTCTTAGTATCCTTTAGGATGGCTTAATACTAGTCGATTATCTATGTTCGTTTATCTGACTGTGGTACTAACTATACTGTGTATAATATAACATGATATTCTGCAATGATATGGCACGATAATTCCAATTGTAACACCTCCGAATGTTTATGACTATATGGTAAACGGTTTGGGTATGCGGCTATGACACTTACTAGATGTTCTCTTTTTAAATACAAACAAATTTGTTTGAACTAGATTTACAAACGTTGTATTTCGAACAGGGAGATTTTCCACATAATTTAGGATTAGGATTAGGATTTGAAATAATGTCGGTACAAATTCTGATATTCAGCTAGAAAATACTAAAAAGCAGGAAAACATCTAGCCAACATTGATCAAAAACATAAAGTACATCTCATTAGACAAATGATCGTTTTTTCCGACTTTGATCAGTGCCTTTCAATCTTAAAGTGTCATAACCGCCTTTCTTTTGGGTTGACGAAAATGGAAGAAGATTCCTTTCACGTTTAAGTAAGGGGTACGGTACAGTTGCCTTTAGCTAACTGTTGGCCTTTAACGACTAGTCCATCTGTTTGATATCATTCCCATTAAGACCCCGATGAATCGAGCTTAGCTGGGGGCGGGCCACAGACACAAGGATATCACCGATGGGCGGCAACCCAAGAGGACGATCGATAGCCCCAGCGATAACGACAGAGCCACTCGATGGGCCTTGTTGGAGTTATGTTCATTGATCTTGGGACGCGGATAGAAAATATGCACCGGCGGTGGTTGATCCAGCGCGTCGAAGAAACTCAAGTCCCTGCCATCTACTTGGTTATCCATATCTAGATCATCACCGATCTGCTGGTGAACGAGGCTAGAAGGATTCCACAGACTGATTGCAAAAGGGCGGAGGATCGGTTAGACACAAAAGCTGGGGAACTGTTCTCAAGCAAGATGATGGGGATTACTTACGCGGGACAGACGTTGACATTCACTCCATTGACGGCAACTGAACTAAGGTTAATTTGGCCAACTTTTTCGCCTTCGATGACCACGATGCAGCCGTTGAAGTTGTGCTTGTAGCGATTGCCCGTGAACTGGGCGATATCTGGAGCGCCACCTGGAAATGGAAATAAAAAATTGATTCGATTAGAAATTCGTTGAGGAAAGAGGTTTGTAGAGTGGTACGACTATTAAAGAAAGTACTATATGATGAAGAACTTGAGGTTATTCTATAAGTCAGCCAACACTGCCAGCCACTGTCAGCCAACTTTGTAAGGACACTCACCGACGAACACATTGCCCGGCAGCCTCATCGCCTTCTTGCTGGTGGGTCGGGTCTCACCCGAGTGCAGCATGCGGTCCACTTCCAGAATGGCGGTGTTGTCATCCCGCTTGGTGATCACAATGCGTCGCTCTCCATTGTCCACGCGCTGGTCGCTATTCCGGATGACCGCCTCCTCGCCATCGAGTCGCATGGAGTACTCCACGTAGCCATCAACGACGGCGGCGGCGATGAAGTCCTGTCCGGTGTACTCCTCCCCGGCCTCTTGGCCCCACCAAAAGAGCAGGCCGTTCGAATGGCTGGTGGAGAAGACAATGACTATGGAGGTGTATGTCTGCTCCAGGGCCGGATTGAAGTAGCTGCGATTGAGCTCCACGTAGCCATCGCCGTGGAACGAGGCGTTGAAGCCCAGCTGGATGTCTAAAGAAAATCGAGATGGGAAGTGAGCTTTGTTTTTCCCTTCCCTTGGGTTCAACTTACGCTCCTGGCAGTGTTTGCCGCTGAAGCCCAGAGGACAGGAGCAGACGGCCATGCCCTCCTGCTCAGTGCAGCTTCCTCCGTTCTCGCAGGGATCGCTGGAACAGGCAGCCATCACGTATGGCTGCAGTTCGTCCTCGTGGACATCTGGGGATGGGGGCGGAACTGGTGGTTCATTGTCGCCATCCTCGTCGCCGCCACTTATCTCATTTGTCTCCCCACAGTTCTGGATATTCGCCGCATCATTGATGTCCGCCAAAAGTTGAACGGCCTTCTGTGAGTTGTAGAGCCTGGAGATGCAGCCGTCGAAGCCCTTGGTGATGTTCACATCCCGATTGATCTTGACCGTCGACCGATCGTAACCGCCCACAAAGAGCGGCGTCTTGAGGGACAGAATCCGATCTGATCCCGGGGCCTTGGCCTTGCGCTCTGGTCCATCGCCCACCCGCAGGATACCTTCGCCCAGGCGACGCCTAATCTCGATTCTTGTCCAGCGGTTCAGGGGCAGTGGCTCCGCGGAGCGCACCACCACGGGATCCAAACGGGCAGCCGTATTGATCATGAGCTCCACGTGGCCGCCCCGGAGTACCAGGGCCAAATAGTCGCCGCTGGGCAAACTGGACTCCGCCGTATACAGGATCAGGGAGTCCTCCAAACTCGACGGACGCACGGAGAGCGTTATGTTGACCTTGGTCAGCTTGGGAGTTCTGGGGGATGGCAAATTGAGAAGCAATTAGTGTGTTCAGGAAACAGAATGTCTTTCAACTCACCCGTAGGCCGCAAAGCTGTTGTGCTTGAAATTGAGGCTGTGCTCGCTCAAATGCTCAATATACTGGCATCGATCTCCGGTTCGGTTCAGCGGGCAAAGGCACTCCATGTCGTTCTCCGTATTCTCGCAGCGTCCGGCGCCGCACACTCCGGCGGTGCACTGGGTGCCCTGGACGGCACAATTCCTGCCCGTCCATCCCGGCTGGCAAATGCAGGTGTAGGCCTGCTCCGTCTGGCTCTCCAGGCAGACTCCCCCATTGCGGCAAGGTCCCTGGGCGCAGGGCCGGCAATCGGAAATGCCCTCCTTGAATTTGGCCTCTCGGATCAGTTCCACGGTGCGACCTTGCAAGGTCAGGCGGCTGATGCAGCCCACGAAGCCCAACTGCTGACCAACCGCCTCGTCCGGCAGCAGCTCCCAGTTTGGCACTCCGCCGATGTACAGATCCTCAATCAGGTCCAGTTGGGGCAACTGTTTGTCAGGGTGGAGAAGAGTATCATTATTAGTGGTATTTATGTATTGTCCTTATAGTTCTAGAAGGTATTATCTTAATGCTGTGCATCATGTCTAATAGTTTTTTATAATATGTGCAGGAAATCTAAGCTATTAGCTTGTAAATAGTTTAGTGAGAGTGCACTAATTCGATAGGAATCCCTTGAGGTTATGGGTTCGTACCTGCTGGAGGGTGGGGAAGGCCACCGGATGCTGTTCGTCCACCTGGATGTATCCATCCCTCCTGGAGCGGCTCACTCGGACCGTGTGCCACTCGTTGAGGGTCAGTGGCTCCTCCGCTCGCACCAACAATGGCTTACCGCCAAAGTCGAAGCGGAACTCCGCATAGCGATCCTTGAGCGATAATGCGATGTAGTCACCGCTTCCGCGGGTTTGTCCGTTGAAGAGGAGCAGTCCGTCGCCAATTTCCGGCCGGAAGGTCAGCTCAAAGTTGAACTTGAACGAGGAGTTCGGCAGCGTGGGGAAACTCATGTAGCTGCGTGGTTCCTGGCGGAACTGGGGAATCGCCCCCGTCACAACCAAAATGTTGGGGAAGTCCGCCGTCTCGCCGTCATTGTATACGGCCGTGCAAATGTACGTTCCGGCGTCGTTGGCCTGCACGCTGTCCAGTGAAAGCTTCTCCTGGAATTACAAAAGGTTTGCATTTTTGAGATTATCATCATCGGATCATAAATAGTTCACTTTTCAAGGGTTAACTCTTTACATTTACATTTTTCAGCAAAAATGTTGAAAGTTTAATAGAACAATTGACTAGTTTATTTTTTGCTGTGATTATAGATTCTTAAGGCAATTACAATATATTTGAAATATATAAATATTTTTTAATGTTTGAAAGTTAATTTTTTGCGATCTAACATTATTTTTAAATCTTCATAGTGCGAAAAATAATTGTATTCGAAATATTTGTTGCTATACTGAACGTTTTTAGGCTTAGTGTTACGTTTCTGCGACTTACACTGAGCGAACTGCTTCCCGCTTGGAGTTGTCCGTATTGACGGGACCACCGGTAGGTCGGCTGCCTAGTTTCATCGGCTCCACACTGCAACTCGGCTTTCCCGCCCACCTTGGAGTAGACTATCTTGGAGCTCTTCAACTCATGGGGCTGATCATCGACCTCGAGTTCGTAGCTGGTGGTGTACAGCTCTCCTTCGTCCGTCTTGCACTTGCACAAATAGTTGCCGGCATCGGTTGGGACCACATCATTGATCACCAGGCGGTTGCCCACTTGCTGCAGGGATTCAATAAACGATTTGAAGACATTAAATATTATTGGTTATATAGAGAAGAGTTATCCGATCACGGCTAGATTTCACCAGACAGATCTTAGATCTGAGAGGGTAAGAATCTTTAAATCAATCGTTGAGGTGTGTTAGAAATATTGAAGAATGGAACTGTTAAAGTTCTGCATTCCTATGGAAATGGATTCTTATTGAAACAAAAGCTTATATAGTTTACATGAAAGAATAATTATTAAGATAAACTAACTAACCAAGAAATCGAAATTTTACCTAATGGAATGTAAGCTATTGGGTTTTATCTTAAAGCTCTGACCAAAGATCATTGATCGTAGATATGGGATTACATTGGATGGTATCGTGAAACCGTAATTACGCAAATGAAGAATAATTATTAGGACTAGCAAGAAATAGATGCTAAGTCGAAACTGTACCTAACGGAATGTGGGCAGTTGAGTTTTATATTAAAGCTCTGACCAAAGATCATATATCGTAGATGGATGGTTAGTGGAACCGTACTCACCCGGACATTCTCGCTCAGTGGCGCTCCATCGGCCCGCTCCCAGATGACATCCGTGTAGGTGTCGTCGGAGGAGTAGCACTCGACTTCGGTGGCCTCGCCCACGCGAAGGTTCGCTGACTGCTGGTCCAGTTTCAGGCTGTAGTCGTGGCTCCTTTCTGGTAATTGCGGGGGCGCGGTGGCCACCGGCGGCAGGTAGGCGGGTCTGTAGGGGGGCGGGCTCGCCGCTGATACCGCCAAACCGACGACAGGATACCAGGTACACACACACATTGACAGGGGCGACAGGTCGACAAGGACGTTCACAATTCAGCGACAATTCACAAGTGCATGGGTGCATGTGTGTATATGGTTGTGTGTGTGTGTGTAGATATGTGAGTGTGTGTGTGTAGGTATGTGAGTGTGTGTGTTTGTGTGTGTGTGTAGTGTAGTGAATCACGGAAATGGGAATAAGATAGTAAAAAATACACAGAAAGAGAAAACAGTTAGCAAAATTACAGGTCAAAATTGGAGTTTCAAACAGAAAGAACGCGATACTTATCGAACGATAAGTTGTAATAAGTTATCGGTGAAATTAGCTCTGTATCGATTATTTTATACTTCAGTTTTCTTAGACCAATTTTAGGTCGATGGGCTTATCGTTCGATTCATAACGCAATCGGTTTTGTTTTAGTTGTTTCGATTTGGAATTTGGTTTCCTAGTTAGACAATACATACATATACGATATACATATATAGAAACAGAGAGCGACAGAAAGGGGACTATGTGGATTGGTGAGGTGGACTACTTTTTATGGAGCTACGTTTTACTCAATACTGCTACGAATCGAATCACACAGAATACGAATACATGTGGGGTTACGAATGGGGTCTTTAGGGTTTATTCTGGTTTTCGTTTTATCTCACGAGTCGAATTCTACAGATCTAATTGGGACTTGTGTTACCACTAAAATCACTTCGGTTTTTTTTTTGGGTATATAGATACATTTATAGATACATTATACAAAATTTTGATTACTTAATTATCGTGTGACAAAAAGTGTGTGCGCATATGTGGATGTGTGAGTCCGAGTGTTTTGTATTATTTACACAAATTTCATAAATCTAAATATGGTTATTTTATTAGTAACATTTTTGTCTGCCGCATGCAAATTACATCTGAGGTTAGATCCTGTTAAAAGGCCAACCCGCTGTAAAAATATCGATCGCTTGGTTATCGTTTATCATTATTTGTTATATTTAAGCTAATTTTCAACCCCTCAGGTGCGAGTGCGCCGTTTCTCCTTCATTACATATCGATTGACTTTGAAGTTTGGTGCTGTTGCTGGTTATCGCTGGTCGGTTATTGATAATCGGTTTTCTTCATTTGAGTGCCAATTTCAATCGTACAATTTGGTGCACCCACGAGCATTGCGGAATTAGACAGCGAAAGGAGTAAAGAGAAAGTGTACAGATCGGAAAGGATAGAAATGGAACTGGGAAATCGGATGAGGAAGGGGATTACGGGATATAAATAGGTACAGTTGCGTATTAGATAGCGATACCAGGGCAGAGAGTTGAAGAAAGCTGTTGCAGTGAGGGGAAAGAGATAAGTTTTGGGGACCAACCGAAGCTGCGCTTCCTCGGGTTCCAATCCTTGATGCTTTTCACCAGGCTGCCTTGCCTCTTAATCCTTTTCCAGCGCTTAAAGCTCCCGGATCCCGAGCTGGATCCCGGTTTTCCGCTTCCCTTCCCGGCGATGCAGTTAAACTCGTCCGAGTGATCCGTACAGTCGTAGATGCCATCACACACCATGTTGGCCCTGACACAAGTGTGCGGATGGGAAACGCACTTGAAGTCGCTGGGCTGGCAGGTGTACGAAATAGTTGGTGTCCGGATCGTGGTGGGTCCGGAATTAAGAGGCTTCGTGGGCGAGATTTTGCTGCTTTTGAAGTCTACGACGTTTTTTGGTTTTCGCAATTTTTTGTTTCGGTATTTTCGTTATATATTTTTGTTTGTGAAAAGGCACAAAGTAAAAATTAGCAAAAATTTACAGCCTCCGCAGCACTGAAGCCCTTTGTTAGTGGTACTCCCTGAACCCTATGTTTACAACTTAAAACCCGGGGGACTTAACTATCGTAATGCTATTTGATTACTGGGGATTCACGCATGCTGGAAGGGTTACGATGGTGCTCAAGTGACTAGGTCCATCCTGTGACTAGGTGCATTAGTGGGCGTGGCGGGGTGGTGGGAGTTTCATTAAAGCAACTTGTTACAGGTTTTTTTTTGGAATTATTTTTGTTTCTTTTTTTATATAAAACTTCTATTGCTCTAGGGTTAGGCAGTACATAATACAGATTTAAAGATCATTAGATTAATAATACAAAACAAATGCCAAATAAACGAAAAAAAAAAAAATGTCAAACAAAATAAAAGAATGTAAATAAAATACAAATCATATAGGTATCATATAATGGAGGATCGCTGCGATTATATTTGGTTAGGCGGCGGTGGCTGTAACACACCTGCACAAATATACAGAACCATGCAGGGCGTGTCTTTCAGGGTAACGCCGCCCTTGAACGGATTGTAAGTTCCTGGGTAGTTGAAGTTGCGTCGTTCGATTGATTGATTGATTGATTGATTGCAGTTGCAGTTGCATGCCATACCATTAAATTTGTTTGTGTTTTGTGTGTGTGTTTTTTCGACATAGGTTCAGCAAAAGCGCACACAGTGTACCATATCATTTATAGCATATAGCATATAGCATATACCAATTAAACAGTTTAAGTCAAGTCAAATCAAAGGGTAAATTAAAAATATTTCAACAAGCGCACATGTAAGAAAGTGGAAGAGAGAGAGAGAGATAAGCGTGAGAGAGAAAGAAATAAATATGAAATTAATCAATTAATCCAGTTGCATTCAAACAGTAGGTGGAACTGCAAAACCTATGGCTTTAACGGATTCTTTAAACTGATTCTTCTCTATCTGACTATTTGACTGATTTTATCTGATTCAAGACCAAAGTTAAGTTTATTATTTACAGTTTCATTTGTGCTGGTTTTCTTTGCGTATTTGTTTTCAGTGTGCCTTGGGTGCAAATTCAGTGATGATGTAGAAAGTCGAGAGTCGAGAATAAAAAAGGTTAAGTTTGTGCAGTGCTTATGTCGTAGATAATTAACTTGTCATTGATTTTCACATATTAGTTCACAAAAACACAAACAAACATTGGACAATAATAACCAATAACCATTTGAAAAAATAACATTCAAATTAACAAACACTTAATTGTACTGGAATAAGCCAACACCAAGGGGCAGTAGCGATATGGGGAGAGGAGCCGAAACCAGAGTAGAATTTTAATGTTAATAAAAACGCAACAAAAGTGGTCCAGAATCGGTTAACCGAAGCTCTTAATACCCTTGCAGATCCATAAGTTTTACTGCCGATTCGGTTCATCGAAATTTTGTAAAAACATTTAATGAAGATTTAATTATTGTGGGTTTTTTTAAAATCGATTTAAGAGGTAAATCTTGTTATTTCAGGAAATACTTTTTTTAAACTGGCCTCTGCAAGGGCTTGGAAAATAAATAAAAAGAATATGTTACAATTTGCTTCACACATTTCGCTGTGCAAGTTTTAATGTTAATATTATGTTTTTCTTCTCACTTTTAGTGGTGTTTACTTAAATGTATCGTATTAGAAATGTTTTTGGCAGCCATTTTGGTAAGCTTAAGATTTATCAAGTTGAAAGAATGTTCGTATATAGGTATAAAAGTGTGCGTGTGGTTTATAATTTGGGTTTTTCGTTTTCAGAGCTTAGATTGCTAGATTTTCAATTGGTAAACATAAAATGAAAAGAGGAATTTGGATTCGGACTTTGTTTGCATGCAATAGACTTGTATTATATATTACTACATGATTGGCAGTTTAATTTGTTTCTTGTTTGTGACTCCATCACCAAAGTATTTGCAATGATTAAGATGTCTCCTTTTGATCATTTGTTATATACAGAGTGTGTTCGTTGGACCCTGGAACCGTTCACTATGGTGCTAGACATATTTACACACATGTTTTTGTTTTTGTTGCCTGTTTGTTGTAGATGTTTGGCGGCTGACAATTTCTGATTTTGTATGTACAGGGTGTTTTCTCTGTTTTCGAATTCGTGCTTTTGCCTTTTTGTTGACTTTTTAGGTTTAGGTTAACAGATACGATTACATTGATGTGTTTATATATAGGCGTATTCATATTTATATATTTATATTAAGTGGGGAATTAGTAAAATCAGCGAAAGGTCAAACCTGCTTAAACAAAGCCTAATTCTTGAAAATTCTTCCTTTTCTTATCGATTTTTTGGGATCTCTTACTTATTTCGTTTTACTTGCGGGATGGCCTAGCAAAGATTTTGTTCAAATTTCTTGTTTTTTTTTTTTTTTTTTGGACAAGCCCTTTTGGAAGTGGAGCTTTCGTTTTGGTGGGGTTCTTTTTTTTTTTGGGGGGGAGATGGGAGATAGGTTGCTTGTCGCACAGGACATCTTCTGACTGCGGACCGCCGGATCCGACTCCAACTCTGAGCCGGGGTCGGAGTCCTGGGGCCCCGGAAACCTAACGCGCTGCGATTACTCACTTAGGACTTGCAAGTCGATGGCGATGGAGGTCAGTTGCTGCCCCCTGGCATCGTACGTGGTGCAGATGTAGCGGCCCTCGTCCTCGGGTCGCAAGTTGGTCAGCGTCAGCACCTGGCTATCCGCACGGGCGTTGTACGGCAGACTGCTGCCATTCGCACGGTACCAATTGAACTGCAACGAATGATACCCATGTGGTTCATTAATTTCTTGGCATAAAGTATCTTATTTGAATATTATTCATTTACGTTTCCAAAACGTAATCCGTTTCTAGCGGTTTTACTAGCTCGCTCCAAGAGCAAAAGCCAAAATCGTTCTGTTTCGAGATAATTGCAAATGACTCTAACGATAAGTGTAACTATCATATTCTCTGTATTATTAAACGATTTAGTTAGTTTTAATAAGACCGCTTGAATTGTACATTGTACATTGACTAGATCAAATAAATTCTTTAAGAAGTTTGAAATTGTTGTTTGACTTACTTTAAGAACTAATATCTTCTCAATGGCAGATGACCATTTCCAACTAACCCATTTATATTTTAAGTAATATGATCTAAATGGCATAAAAACAATTTGGATGGCATAGTGCTTCTCCGTTCTATGCACATCTGTTTGTTGGTATATTCAAAGGTAACACTTAAGGTTCTCCGTTGGGAGGAGGCTCACCCGGAAATTGCCGCGAGTCTCCACACCGTACTGGTTGCCCACACTGCACCTGAGCTGGGTGCCATCGCCCTCGCGACGCTGCTCCACCTGGGGCTGCGGGGCAGCTTGGTAGCCCACGGGTCTCTTCACCATCACCTTCGCGATCTCCGATCTGCTGCCATATCGGTTGGAGGCGGTGCAGCGGTATTCCCCGGCAGCCGCCTCAGTGATGGACTCGAACCGCAGCACATTGGAATCGAAGCGAACGTTACTGGAGGTAGGAAAGGTCATAGAAGAGTAAGTTTGAAAATCATTTCCCTTTTTCACATTCGCACCTGGGCAGTGGTCGATTGTTGTCGGTGCTCCAATGCACATCCTCCGGACGCACATTGTCCACCAGGCAGTACACGTCCAAGTTCTGTCCCACCTCCATGGTCAGCGGTATTTTGGGATGGAAGGTGATCCTGGGCAGGGGCAGCAGGACCAGTTCCCTCACCACAGAGGCCTTCACACTGCCGTCGCGGTCGGTTCCCTTGCAGCGGTACTGGCCCAGATTCCTCTGCTGCACATTCGTAATCACCAGGCTATTCTGATCGGTGTAGGCATTCGGTGGCAGTGGTGTGCCATCCACGCGTTCCCATTCCGGTTCCAAGTAGGCGAGGATGTCGCACCTCAGGGTCACATCGCTGCCAAGATCGGTTGCCAGTTGTGCATAGTTGCCCGGTGAGGGGGAGTAGGGCACTTCCGGCCGATTGTTGGGCACTCGGGGATTGCTATCCACGTCGGATGTGTCTGGGAAAGTCAATGAAGTGTAGCATTAACATCCGGTCTTCATCACCCAGAAACAAAAGGTCAAAAACTTGGTCCTGCATTTATGCTATTTGCAGTACACTGAGCTTTCCTTTAAGTTTCTGCTATGTCATTCTATGCAATGTATGGAACCACTTTGAATTTGAACGTTTGAAAAATTAAGATTGAAGAACAAGAACTTTTATTTACTCCATTTTGAGTGGAGTAGATTTTTTTTTTATTAACGTGAGGTTTAGTATTTAAAACTGTCCTTTGTGGGCAATCAATAAATGTAGTGGTGGGATACTTGGTTTATGGCTATTAGAGGGTGGTGTCTGGGACACTGTCCAGCTATATTGAAATTCAGTATTTTTTCTTTTTTTTTCGATTATTGTGTTACCTAAAGGCCAAAGGGTTTCAAAACCTAACCGAAGCCTGGCGGAATGGACTCACCTCCTCCGATGTCGCCCCGTTTGGGCTTAATTTCCACATTAATGTAGGCTTCATCGTTGCCCGCCGCATTGGATCCTTTGCAGGTGTAGAGGCCGGCATCCTCCTGTGTGACAGAGTAGATATCGAGGTTGGCCGTGTTCGAGGGTGAATGTTCTGAGAAGGTTTTGGCGCCGCTATTCTGCGTGTTGCCATGTGTCCAGTACACGGACGGAGTGGGCACTCCGCTGCCCACGCAGCTCAGCGACAGCTCGTCGCCCTCGGTGAGAGTCAAGGTGTTCTGGCTGGGGCTTATCTGCACCATAGTCTGCTCGTGGACGACTATGGAGGCCACCCCGCTGACCTCGCCCACAATGTTCGTCGCCCGACACTCGTAGTCACCGGCATCAGCGACCTGAATGTCCTCGATCCTGCGAGAATATGCAATACAAATGATATTAATGGGGGATTTTTTTTTTTTTTTTTTGGCGTGGAATTCCACGGTTAAGGGGTACTTACACCAAATGGCGGGAGAGCTGGTGGAACGTGTGACGCGGCGTTAGCGGTTGGCCATCGACTCGGACCCACTGGACGCTCGGCTCGGGGATTCCCTGAACGGCGCAGTAGAGGGAAGCCTCGTTGCCAACGGGAACTGTTTGCGGGGTCGAAGGCTCAATATTTAAGCTCGGCCGCACCCGGGCTGCAAACAAGTAAACGACAGTGGTGGCACCAATTAGTATTAGGATCAGACTGTGCGGACCTGTCTTATTACCAACTCCACTCTTGTGCACTTGCATGGCAAAGTTGTACGTTATAATTTAGATCAAATCGAGTCGGGAGTTAAATAATAATATTAGAGGTAAGGGGGCAAGATAATCAGTGTTTGTGAGGGAAGAGAGATAACAAGACGAAATAGAGCAAAGGTATTGTTAGCTGCAGTCTATTTTCTTGGGGGGTTGGCAAAAATTCAAGAGTTATTGCGGTTAAAGACAATTAAGCATTTTACAAACTTCGAGCTACATAAGTTCGACGTTAGCCATCTTTAACCGCATCTGATATCAGCCAAAGTAGCTGCCTTTGTGATAAAAAAATATTGAATGCGTGGATCCCTGATAACTTACGTTCAATGTCGATCATTGTGCTGGACTGGTCGGATCCATTGGCGTTTTCGGCGATGCAGGAGTAGGCACCTCGATTCTCGGGTCGGGCTCCATAGATGGTCAGCACATTGCCGCTGACGTGGACATTGGTTTGCATCTGCTGCAACACCTTAACCCATTTGATCGAAGGATAGGGCGATCCACGGGCCTCGCAGGTGATGCTATAGTCCTGGCCCTGGTTGATGTTGATAACCTCCGGCAAGGGCACGATTTGTGGCCTGGCGCTGCAGAGTGAAAAGAATGTCATGGTATATGAAACTCTGAAGCCATAGATCTATTGCACTATCCTATTTCCCTTTCGAATGTCTTTGAAGACTTCCCCCCTTAAGGAGACTTTCAACTCACCCATCAAGGATCTGTGGTCCCTCGCGCGGTTCGATGTTTACACGAGCCTGCTCGGTGAAGTTGCGGCGGGTGCGATAATCAGAGGCCGCACAGGTGTAAGTGCCCGACTCGCGGACACTGGCATCGCGGACTTCCAGGACATT
The DNA here is from genome assembly GCF_018152115.1 of Drosophila rhopaloa. Classification (NCBI taxonomy): domain Eukaryota; kingdom Metazoa; phylum Arthropoda; class Insecta; order Diptera; family Drosophilidae; genus Drosophila; species Drosophila rhopaloa. The sequence continues at coordinate 24,897,179 of NW_025335123.1, read as the reverse complement.
GCCATCGATCAGGACATTGGCCGAAGACGATAGGGTAACACGGTTGTGGGACCACACGTAGAGCAGAGAGGCAGCACTGGTGAACTGGCAGGATAGTCGGAAAGAATCGCCCTCGTAGATATTAACGCCCTCCGGCTGGATATACAAGCGATCCTGCGGCGGCTGCGGCTGCGGAGCGTTGCTCTGGACATAGACGGTGACGTACTTCTCCTCGCTATTCAATTCATTATACGCCTGGCAGCGATAGCGACCCTCGTCCGATTTCCTTGGCGAATCGAAGATCATGCGGTTGTTGTAGATCCGTGTAGTCTGGGGATCCGCCTGGCCATCCACTCGAGTCCATTTGACTGTGGGCAGCGGGTTCCCTGTCACCTTGCAAATGATCTCATTGGGCTGGTATTCCTCGAAGGTAACGCGGCTAACCAAGTCTACAATCCTAGCTGGCGAACGCTGGATCTCCTCTAAAAGGGTGAATTGTGGGTTAAAGATAAAAAACAGAACGTCAGCATAGGCTTTGAATAAATCGAGTACGTGCCGCAGAAATTTCAAGAGGCTTAAAATAACTTGTTAAACAAAAAAAGAAAACCAAAAAAAAAAGGGGGTCCGAAGAAAATTGTATTACATACATAGATATTCCTCTAATAACCCTGAATATTTAATATTTATAGCGTAAAAAAGCTTTTTTTAATGTAGTTTTTAAAATGTATAATACCGTAGCGTGTCAGCATTTCCTGGGCATATCCTTTGATAAATGCCGCAATTTGTATGAGATTATGAGTACGGTTAGGAATGGGTTCATGAAGGGACAGATAACCAATACTCACGAGTTATGGTAATGGAGACAGAGTCCTTGAAGATGCGATTGTCTGCGGTGCTAACGGCCTGGCAGATGTACACTCCAGAATCGCTGATATCCAGGTTGTACAGATTCAGACTACCGCCTTGGATATCATATTGCTTGGGCATGTTACTGTCCTCCTTGTACCAGTTCACAATGACTGGGGCCTGGGCGATCGAAATAAAAGAATGTTAATAATCACAGCTATAGCTATAGTATATATACCAGATCACTGTAAACTCACATTTGTAAAGCTAATCCAACCGCTGCAGGTAAGGGTCAGCGATCCGCCCACGGGCACAATAGTGATCTCCGGCTTTTCAATCGCCACATTGATCACGGGATCAGGGACATTGGTATCCGGTGCTTGCGTTGGTTCGTTAGTTTCTAGGGTAGCGAGGAAAATCGATTAGACAAATGCTTTAGCACATCCGGAAGTTCCCACAATTAGAGTTCCTTACAGTGTGAGTAAACTCCTCTTTACACGACTGCCCAGCTCATTTGAGCTTTTGGTATTTTTTCGATTTTATATATGGGATATGTGAACAAAGACAGAGCCTTGAAAATACCAAAAACTTAAATGAAAAACTCAGGTCGTGAGAAGAGATCTTAGGAGTGTGTTAGTGACAGGTGGTTGCGGTTTAATGACTCCTATTTGGGAGCACAAAGTCAGGAGATCGTAGTAGGTGTTTAGTTTTGGTTTTCTGAGTCTCCATCCCGATTCGGGGATCACTCCGATTGACCTACGGTTTCGAGGGTTAGGCGACAGATTGAATAACAAACATGGAGATAGTGCGTTTCAAAACCTTCAAAGTTAATAAGTTAAATTCATATTACTTTAAAGGGTTCCGTTTTGAGTATTGTAATAATCACAAACAAGTAGGATATCAATAATGATGATGTTAATGGGGTAGAATGGGGTAGAAAACCATTTAAGAAGTTCAAAGTCTGACAATTTAATCACGGAGTTACTTAATAACGTAGAAAAAGTAATCAATCTAAAATCAGTAAGTATGGTCAGTTTTTTTTTATGATTGTAAAAGACGAAATTACTTGTTAGTCAAGATACAATTGATCTCTCCCACTTTGCGAAGAGAAGTTATGAAGCGCACTATGGAGTTCAGATGTCAGTTTCTAACCCTGGATTAGTGGCTATGATTTTCTATGGTAATTTATGGTCTACTTGAGCGTGTTTCGGGGCCAATAATGGTTGGCTTTGCGACCGCTAACGTTTTAGACTGGCAGCTAGCATACAAATAATATGTTCTACACACAAAGACAGAGGAACAAAATAGTTATCGATGGGGTGTACGAAGAGGATTCGGAGGATCAGGTGTAATAGTTCGGCATCTGTACACAGATAACAAAATCTACTTTTGGGTAAGACAAGTACTAAGACACATAGACTAGCTAAGTGGTTTTTAAATCACCGGAAGATCAGACACAGAGTCAGAGTCAGGGAAAGAGATAATACAGGAGCTAACCCAATTACAAGATTCTGGAAAACTTCACACTTGGTCTACTTGGGCTTTAGGTCACAGATATAAGAGTTAGGATCGCTCTACACACACACACACAGTTCTTTACACATATCTAAGCTAGGAAGATACTATATAGGGGGTGTAGAGTCGAGTTTTAAGTGCACTGTTGTAGGAGATAGAGGCACGAGTATTAGGAAAGCAACAGTTGTGGTGTTCTGTAGACGGCAGAGTGCTTTTCAGAGTGGTTCAGTTCGGTGGATCGAAGTGTCTGGAGCGAACCTCGCGATGGACAGCCGTAGCGCAGCATTGTCATATTTCCTATGATTCTGTTGCCCTTAGATATCTGCAGGGTGTCATTTATCGTAATTGTCTCGTTCGGTGCGATTTCGAACTGAAAGCCGCTGCAACAGAATCCCCTGCTTAAATCACATATCTGGGGCGGTTCTTCGATAATGGGCGATGTGTCTAGAATGTGGATGGATGGGATGTTTGTTGGTTTTGGTGATTGCAATTTTTAGTTTTGGTTTTTTGTTTTTTATATTGTCGTTATCAAAATTTGTATTGATTTCAGAGTTGGTGACGGAGGAGGAACGACGAAAACAAAGTCCGAGAGAAAGGAGAAAGTAAATAAAACAGGTAAGAACTTAATAATCGGTTTAACCGATCGTGTGATACCCGTTACTCAGATTAAACAGTTGGCCAAGGGATCTCTTCCACTGTTTTAGCTTAAAAGAAGTTATTAAAAACCCTTTTGTATACCCTCCTCAATATAACAGTGGCTGGCATACCAAAGGGTTCTGCTGTAGTTCTTGAAGGTTTACAGATTTGATTCTTAAAACGGACGACCAGGCGTTTCTTTGGCCAATTCTGAGTGGGTATTTAAGGCTCATATAGGCTATGGGACGGGATAGATTTCCTTCTGCCACTACATCTAAACTTGAACTTGGACTTGAGAGATCGCTTAGAGTACAAGCACATTATCTGGGCGGTACTCCATGTAGTTTGGTATGCAGAAGTTGGGCTAGAAGGCAAGTGATTGAGAGTAGGGAGAGCGGTCGAAGGACGAATTGCGTATGGGAGTTCCTATACTTGAATTCCTCCACTCACCAATTTCGCGACAGCGATCGCCCTTCCAGCGTGGCTTGCACCGGCACTCGACGTAACCGCTGCTGTCCAAGTTGCAGGACTCGGTGTTGGCGGCCTCGCAAGGACACAGGCTGCAGGATCCGGCGGAACTGCGATAGAAGAGTGGTGAGCAACTCTCACAGGAAGTGCCCGAATATCCGGTTGGGCATTGACACTCCTCGAGATCGATGGCATGCGTGGCTCCCGGCGTCCTTGTGGTCACCGCACTCTCCAGAATCACATTGCCGATCGAGGTCCTCTGCGTGGGCACACTGGGCGTGGCTCGCACCAGTATGTGCTGTAGATCCGTTAGCACGGTCATGAAATCGGACCGGGTTGCCTGTCGTGACGACCCACGATCTAGGCGCTGCCATTGCTCGTCCTCGTGCAGTCGCACACTGTACTCCTCCTGATCCACTCGTTCGTTGTTACTGTACCAGACCAGCTTGACTCCATTGCCAATCAGCACCACATCCTTGTCCTGTGTGTATTTGCCATACGATTCCACCACCAGGTTGTACTGCAGTAGACCGCCGTAGGACATAAGCTGGTTGCCCAGCACGCTTCCCCTCAGACTCCAGTATTTGGGCAGGAAGACGGTGTGCGTGTAAGTGTACATGTTGGTGGATATGTCGATCTGCAGGTTGTCCGTGTCCACAATATTGCCCTCATCATCTGTAATCAAGGGTGGGCTGGAAATGAAGTCCACGGGAATCAGCTGGCGGTACAGAGCCGCCGAACGGCACTGGTTGGACACTCCGGAGCAGTAGCACTCCTTGCAGCCCTCCGGATTCTTGTCGGAAAGCCCGTATGTTCCGGGGCGGCACTGATCGCATCGGTCTCCAACCACATTCGTCTTGCACTGGCAGTAACCGGGGCAAGTGTACGTGCCCTCAGGGTCGCAATAGTTGCAGTCCACTGTTTGATTGTCCGGTCTGTATGGCGGATTCGGTATGGGATTGCTGTCATCGGGTTGGCAGTCGTACGGAGTTCCAGTGGTGGCATCTCCCACATAGCCGGGGGCGCATACTTCACAGTTGGGTCCTTCGGTGTTGTGAGCGCAGCTCTGCAAATCAAGAGGGAAAGTGGAGTGAGTGGGGTTAAGGAACTTGGTCCTTCGAGCCGAATACTTACTTCGCACTCGCCGGTGTCGGCGTTGCAATATTTCGAATGTCCATTGCACTCGCAAGGCTGGCAAAGTCCCAGATAGTTTCCGCCCTCCGGATCGCGGCCGTAACCAGGAGCACACTTCTCGCAGGAAGTACCCAAGTAGCCCACGGGACAGCGACATTGTTCGACCTCGACGGCACGTGAAGTGCCAATATTATTGGCCGTGGCAGTATCCAAAGTCACCTGACGCAGCGAGGCCTCCTTGGTGCTAGTGGTGTACGTGGCCTTGATGTAGATGGCCGTAATGTTGCTGAGGGCCATCAGGACGTGCTCACGGTTGGCAGACACCTCGTCAATGCGCTGCCAGGAACTCTCCTTGATCTCCACGGCATAGGTGTTGTCCACACTGGGGCTAACCTGCGATTTCCTGTAGTGGAGGAACACCAGATCCTCGCCACTCTTTAGCACCACATCTGGGGCACTGTTGCGGGACATTATGCCACTGGGCAGGGGACTGTAGCTCAGAGTGTAGCTCAACTTGCCTCCGTACGAAGTCAGCTTGTTGCCCAGGAACTTTGCTGGCAGACTCCAGTAGAGTGTATCACCAGCATGATCCGCCGACCCTACGAAGCTCAACGCATTGGGTGATACGGACACGGGTATGGACTCTGGGGTGGGTCGGCTGTAGTCTGCAATCAGAGCAAAGCCCTGATTGATGCGCGAACGTCCAAAGGTGCTGGTGACCTGGTCGCGATACAACGTACTACTCTCGCAATCCTGTGCCACTCCGCTGCAGAAGCACTCGATGCAACCGCTGTAGGTGTACGAATTGAGGTGGAAACTGGTCGGTACACAGTAGTCACACTGTTCGCCAATAACCTTATCCTTGCACTGGCACGTTCCATTGCTATGGATTTTGTAGGTGCCATCCACGTTGCACGTATTATCGGGTATCGGGCGACAAACTCCGCCCGGGAGCATCGGATTACCCTGGTAGCCGGATGCACAGTATTCGCACCTCCTGCCCGTATAGCCCTCGTTACATTGGCAAACCACATCGCCATCGGGATTCTGCTGGCAGCCACTGGCAAAGCTATTTCGGCCGGTTAGGGGGCAAGGACACTCCTTGCAGGGCACACCACGTCGAGGATCTCCGTAGGTTCCGGCCGGACACGGTGCCGGGATGAAGGGCTCGCAGTGACCCAGCCAAGGTCCTCCCGGCTGTCTGACATGCCCAGGGGCACAGGACTCACACGAATCACCCACATAGCCAGGTGGACACGTGCACTTCTCCACAAGGGAGGCACTACCCAATCCTTGGTCCAAAGTGCCAGCCGAATCCAAGGCAATATTTATGAGTTCCACTTGACGAGCGGTGGTATCCAGGTAGCCCAGTCGGATCAGAATGTTATCCACATTGGCCAGTATCATCATGATCTCCTCACGCGAGGCCCTGCGGCCATCGGGCTTCATCCATTTACCCGGCACTATGGGAATTCTCACCCTGTTGTTCTGACCAGGCTGAGTGCGCACACTATGGGTCAAAGTGAAACGGTTGCCGGTGATAATCACGTCTGGGCCGTTGACGGGTCTTCCATTGCCCATGTAGCTAACCTCGTAGGTCAGATTTCCACCGTACGACTTCAGCTGGTTGCCCATATAATCCGCGGGTAAAGCCAAGTACGGCGTCTCCCGACCACTGTAGTGAACATTCGAGGCCCTGAATTGAATGCCATGGTGAAGGGTGATCAGATCCTGACCTGGAGCTGCCTCATTGATCACAATCTGGCGATAGGGACTCAGTTCCACACTAACAACGCGGTGCGAAAGGATCGGCGGCTGGATGGCGTAGGTAAACAAATTGGCACTTCTGCAGGAAGTTGACACTCCAAAGCAGAAGCACTTGACGCAATCGTCCGATTTGCGAGCCAGCATATTGAAGAAACCAGCCTCGCACACGTCCGTACGCCGTTGTGACACGGTGACAATGGTGTCCGGGGTTACGAAGACGGTGCCGCGCGAATTAATTATCTCGCACGAGTAAGCTCCACTGTCTTGTATCGTCATATTCGGACAGAGGAGAGTTCCGGTTCCACCGTAGCTCTTCTTAACGCACTTGTCGGGCACATGGCCCCAGTTCAAACGCCACACGATCGTCGGGGTCGGGGTTCCGTCGGCCACGCAGGTCAGATCGAGCGTCTCATACTCCAGCAGGGCCACCGATGGGGGTGGCCGGCGGATCGGCACGGGTACTCCTGCGAAAAAGGTGTCCCAAGGTAATTAGTTCTTATCAAATAGAAGAGCAGCAGATCCATGGCGGAAAAGAAAACCACTAGAGTTTCAATGTCCGCCATGAAGGACCAATAGGTAAATTGTGTCCCTAAATAAGTTTTTTGACCCATTATAACTGACTTGATCTTTGATTGAACTTAAAACGACTTTATCCTACAGATACTCACTGCAGCCAACTTCATCGGAACCGTCCGTACAATCGGGCAACTCGTCGCACTGGAAGCTCTTGGGAATGCAATGTCCACTGCGGCACTGGAATTCACTAGAACGGCAGGGAGAGGCACTTGGTTCCGGATCGCAGGACATCTCATCGGAATTATCCTCGCAGTCGTTCTGTCCATCACAGCGCCAGGTGCGATCCACGCACTTGGAATTGTTGCACATGAACTGGTTGGGCTGGCACTTGCGGCCCAAACTGCAGCTTTGCTCATCGGAGCCATCGGAGCAGTCTGGAACTCCATTGCAGATGTTCGTCTTGTCAATACACTCACCATTCATGCACGTCGACTGGTATTCCAAACAGGCTGCGCTCGGACGGGATGCCAAGTCGTTAACTGGACAGAGGAGAGTAAAGGGGCGGAAAAATAATTATAATGGAGGTCTGGAAAGTTTGAAGGGTTAACCAGCTTACCAAAAATAAAGCCATGCGGCAAAGTGGGGAGACAAACATTATTAAACAGTTCTAGCCAAGTTTAGGCAGGGGACTATAGCCCCAAAGCAACTTTAAATGTAACCCTACCTAGTCCAAAGAACTCAAGATCAATGTGTGGCACAGTTCCATATCTTATGCGATTTGAGCGCAGCTCCTCATACTTGTGTTCGCCCCAGGCTGCTTGTACGGATTACACAGAGAACCTTTCCCCTTAGAATACCTATGCTTATAACCCACCTAAATCTAGACTCATACTCACAGCGCTCGACATTGAGGCTCACGGTGACCTGCTGGCCGGGAATATAGTTGGCAAAGCCCACAGCCTCGCAGACATATGTGCCAGCATCCTCAATCTGTCCGATAAATTGGTATTAGCTGATTAAAACTTGGCCTAGTTCGGTTGGGAATAGACATACCCGAATGTTGGGGATCTCCAGGCGGCCATTGACATCGGTGAATCCGGGGGGCAGAAGTCGTCCGCCGGGGCGGGACCACTTGACCTTGGCACGGGCGGGACCTTCATCACGGCAACGGAAGATGACCTCGCGACCTGTGAGGGGAGCACAAACACCAGTTAATATGGGACCAAACGCAATCGGTAAACGGCTGACGAGCTAAATAAGATTTTCATACAAGTGGGATTGACATATACAATATTCATGTTGAAATTCATTAGAGTACATTAGTGGCAGGTTGAAATACGATTGATAAAAATATTAGGTAATAATTTGTAAAAATTTAATAGTTGGCAACAGCAACAGGTTTGAAAATAAATCGACAAAATTTGAGAGTAGCTTTTCGAATATCTTATTTAGAATCATGGCTTTACAATTAAATATATCAACAAAATATTTATACAGAAATCCACACTCATATGATACTCAAATACAAATAATACAATTATAATCAAGGCTATAAAGGGTTCTCTAGGGATTTGGTGATTCAAAAATTTCGACTTAATGTACAACTCCATTTCTGGCCAGATTTTGTTCGTGCAGTTTCTTGGTGCTGGTGGTGCTGGGTTCCAAGTGCTGGTCGCAATATTGTCTACACGTATGCATAAAGTGATTGTAGTTAGGCCAACTTACCCTCCCTAATATATCCTGCGGTTTTTATATTTTATTTTGGTTTATATGATTGGGTTGGGTTAAGCATTAACGAGAACAAAGAACGGCAATTAGGGTTGTCCAAAAATATTTTACAATATCATCATAACGAGATTTAAGATTAAGCGATTGCTCCCAGAACATTTAACAAACACAAGATTGATCTCTTTTTTTGTAATACTTTTTGATATATGTACGAGATATTTTTGATATATGGGATACTTACTCTCCTTGATGGTCTGGCTGTCGGGATAGGTCTTGAGGTTCAATTGGGGAGATCCGCGTCCAGTGTTGGTGTCGTGAGCTGTTTTGGAAGAATTAAGGGAAGTGTAAGTCTGGCGAAAAGTAATGGTCTTCTATGGAGCATGGTTGGTGAAACAAGGAATAGAGAGGTGCAGCCTAAACCCTCAATCGCAGTTAGTAGTGGCATAATTCAGGGGAAATCAGACAGTTATTTATTATCTTTGGTTCTGTGGGTGGGTCGCCCACTTACGATCAATCTCATTGCTGATATGACCGCAATCCGCCTCATCGCTATCATCATATGGACAATCGATTCGTCCATTGCATCGCAGGCCCAGTGAAATACATTGCCCATTGTCGCATTTGAATGAGGTTGCCGGGCAGACGACTCTCAGTGGAGTCGTGGCAGTGGTGGTGGTGGAGGTGCTGGTGGTGCTACTTCCTGTGGTTCCTTGGCCGACCTCAACTTGATGATGACCTTATGTGTGTATGTATAAGCGAGTGAATGACGCAGTGTTCGAGCGATGGCGATGGGGGTCTCGAAGTCTGACTGATTTTGGGGTCACCTAATGTCCATACTTACGACAATTCTGTTCATCGGAGCTATCCTGGCAATCGGTTCGTCCATTGCAACGCACTGCGGCGCTCACACACTGGCCACTATTGCATCTGAACTGGCTGGGCAGACACTCGTCGGCTCCTCCGCAGTTGAGTTCATCGGAATTGTCGCTACATTGGGGATAGCCATCGCAGGCGGCCGATCCGGTGACGCAGTCACCATTGTTGCAACGGAATTGATTGGGGGCACAGCCTGTGAGTTAAGGCAAGAATACAGGTCAAATACGGTTTTTCAGGATATCAGACTAAAATTCGCTACTGCTGAAAGAGTAAGGTCAATTTCGGATTGAATGTTATTAATAAAAAAAAGTAAAAAAAAAACGGTGCTTACAATACTCAATGCATGCAGGCAAACTTAAAGCAAACTTAAAATTTTAAATTACCACCGCTAAAAATAATAATAATGTAAGATTTATTTTAATAGTACATAAATTCAACATTAAATTTATTACAAATTAATTTATCAAAAAACTTTATTGCTGGCTGTAAAATGAAGAGAATGAACTGCATAAATTGTTTGATTTATGGTTTTGAATGAATTCTTCTAATAATAATAGTTTCTAAAAATAATTGAAGTAGTATAACCTTGACAAAAATATTAAAAGGTTTTGATAGGACTAGGGCAACTACAGCTATCAAAAACCCAAAATGAAACCAATTCGAATTCTGTTTTATTAACCAATGCAATTCTGCTCATCGGAAAAGTCACGGCAGTCGTAGAAGCCATCACAATGCTGCGTTGAATTTATGCAAAACTGGCGATCGAAGCAGAGAAACTCATTATCCTTGCACAGGATGGCAGTACCTGTATACGAAACTCGTGGTATGGTGGTATGCAGTGGTTTGATTTGGTTTGATTTGGTTTGGTTTTGGTGGTGCAACCCAATTCAAGTGATAGAAAACACGCGCAAAATCAAAAATCACACGACCAAAAGCAGAGTGGAGAAAGCGTGAGAGAAAGAGAAACGGAGTGAGAGATAGAGAATATAGATAATTAGATTAGCAAATGATAAAACACATACGCTATATCAGATGCAGTACGATGTTGGAATGCACAAACTGGACCCTTGTGGAATAATTTCAATAATTTATATAATTTCAATTTGAAAAGGGATGTATTATTTCAAATATTTTATCGGAATTACATAATGCCGACTAAAGTTATATTTTCATTTTGAAAAGTATTAGGGAAATTAAAAACACGATATTCAAAAGTTGTATTCGACACTCAAGTACGATACATTTAGGTTCAATATTTACATAAAATAATCGCAAAAAAGATACGAAAAATACGATTACTTTTGAATTTTGAAGAGCAGTGCAATATGTAAAAACGATATTCATATTTACTCATATTAAACAAATATCTTTTAAAGAAACATACATTTAGTTACGATATTGGCATTGGAATTTGTAAATGTGTTAAGAGTGCGAAATGCAAATACGATACTCATATTCACTGACACTGGTGCTGCTGAAGAAAAAGCGTTGTGTTTACGGATACATCTAGAAGGATTAGGTGCTTAGATAACAAAAGATATATGACAGGACAGGATTTCTTATTGACGATCTTCACAGATGTAACCACAATACCAATTAACGATCAGTGATCCCAAAACCAGTGATGGGGGAGGGGGTTGATGGAAAATGGTGCGATGGCGACGGAAACTTACAGTTCGCCTCATCGGAGCCATCCTCGCAGTGCCTGTGGCGATCGCATCGCTCAGTCTCCGAATAACACCTGCCACTGGGACACTGGTGTTGTGGACATGGCAGTGACTTTGCGGGGCATCCCACCTCGTCACTGCCATCGGAGCAATCCACGTGCCCATTGCATCGAACCGAGCGAAAGCACGACTCATCGCAGTAGAACTGATCCGGAGCGCAGTCACTGGGTTTTAGTCGGGTGGTGGCTATTTGTGGTTATATGGCATCCATAACATCATGCAGGGTTCATTGTGTGTGGTTTAATGGGTGTATGGATGACGCAGCAAGAAAGAGAGACAAGAAAGCGGGATGATTATGCTTATGTCTTGGTTAAGATGGCTCTTAGTCTATGGCCACATACAAACCTGATTCCAACCGGAGAGACTTACTAAACTATGGCTTGATATTTAATGCTCCTATGAAGTGGGGTGGTCACTTGATCTCATTTTGCAAGGATTAATCGATTATGTTCACTTTTAAGAAAGTAATTGATACGAATTAAGATCTCCGATCGTTTGCAAAAGATCAAGTGTGCCCCCACTATATGTGTGTATCGTAAAGAGTAAGTGCAATTGGAAGATTTGACTTGATTACCAGTGCCGAAGCAAACGCTGAGGTCCTCATCGGATCCATCCGAGCAATCCTTAAATGAATTACACACCAAATTCTTATCGATGCACTCAAGAGTCTCACACCGCCACTCATTGGGGCGACAGAGTGTTGGTTTGGGATTTGAAGGACTCGGTTTTTGGACATTTACATTCACATTATGTGTGGGATAGTGGTGGTTGGTCCCTGCAGTGTGGCGTGGTGTAAATGTGGCGTGGATGTTGTTTGGCGGTGATGTTGGTGTAATTGGGTTAGCAAAAAGATGTAACGACAAGACAAGACAAACGATAAACAAATGCTGGGATTGATGGGATAATATGTTGGAAAGGCAGGGAAAGAGTTATGGATAGGGAGTAGTATTAGCATGTTGAGAAAGGCAAAGCATCAGGAGAAATTGGTTTAGGAGATTTAAACAAAGAAATTACTACTTTTCAATCATTAAATTCTGATTAGTTCTGCATTCTTGAATCTTAAATACGAATGCTAATAGAGAAAACAAGAAACTGAGTAAGGTATTCTAAATTTGGGCCAATAGAAACTTGGAATAGAATGGGTAGAAGAACATAAATTGAAAAGACTTCAAACATATTGAAGAAGTACAGTCGAAGAGGAGTAGACCGGAAGGATAATAAATTACTGAATGGATTCGTTACCCGGACAATACATTTCGTCGTAGCCGTCAAGGCAATCGCGTTTGCCATCACACCTAAGTCTCCGATTGACGCAAGTGCCGTTGCAGGCTAGTGTATTAGGTGGACAATGTTTCCTGGCTTGAATTTAGAAAGATAATATCACCATGAGTACTCATTGGAGGAAGACCAAGGTGGATTAACTTTGGTTAAAACCAATCGATTAACTTAGGAGCAAATCAAGCGACCCAAAAGCAAAGCAGCAATCAAAACTAAGTTCTAAGGTGGTGCAGGGGATTTAGGGATACGTTTTCTTTTTCGGTGGCTTAGTGGTTCCGATGGTTTAGTTTCTTGAACTTCTTACCGCAGTGACGCTCGTCGCTGCCGTCGGCGCAATCGGCGATGCCGTTGCATCTCTGATTATCTGCCACACACTCGCCGGTGTTGCAACTGATGGCGGTGGACGATGAATATGTTCGGGTGATGTTCGAGTAGTATGATGATGTGGTTTATGTGTTGTGTCGTGTGTTGGAGTAAGAGCCATGACATGGAAGAGTAGAAAAATGATTATGATATGAAGGTTGAAGAACGGAATGGATAGGATTGGGTTGTAACTCTATGGATCTATTCAGGATTGACCCTATTTGATTTCTTTTTAATTCAATTTTCACTAAGAAAATGTTTTAGTTTAGCAAAGCTATTCCCCATTAAGTTAACAAACTTTATTCTTAAAAAAAAAAAGACTGAACACTTTACATTCAAATAATTAAACGTATGGGGAAGCCTTCTAAGTAAATATTTTCGATAGGAACTATTTAAATCCATTGATAAGCGACAACGATCGAACATTAAAATCGATTATTTCAATACTTTTTATATTCATTGATTTAAAAAGCACTCCTTGAAAAAAAATAAAAAAAAAAATTAAAAAAAAAAAATAAAAACAAAATAAAAAAAAATGAAAATCCCTGAACCCTGAGATATGTATATGCGAATAGGGAATCTTGGTGTTTAGATGGATATGTGGTCTTACAGGTAGGCGTCTTCCCGGCAGAAAGTACAGTTCTGCTCGTCGCTGCCATCTTGGCAATTGGCAATGCCGTTGCAGAACTGATCGCGGGGCAGGCAGTAGTTGTCGCACTCGAACTCTGACTCTAGACAACGGTCTGCGAATAATGAGGCGAATGTGAATGTGAATGGGTGTTGCATGGGAGGTGCATGTTGGCGAGTGATTGGATGGTTAGGATGGTTAGACTTAGTGGTAGTAGCACCTGGAGCCATTAGGTTAGCCCCGATTCTGGGGGGTCTTTACCTGTGTACGACGGACATTCGGACTCGTCGGTCTCGTCCTCACAGTCTACATAGCCATCGCATTTCTTCTCGAGCGGCAAACACTGACTGTAGTCACATTCAAACTCAAGGATATCACATTCATTCAGTGGATTGTTGTCCGTGTCTGTTTATGTTTTTTGTATGTGAGTGTGTTTTTGGTGTATGAAAAGTTGGAAAGATAAAAGATAAATGTTATGTATATTGGCTGGGTCCGGCAGACAGTTTGATAGATTCGTAAAGTCAGGCGGATAGATGCAGGTGCGATCGAAATTGATCTAGTACTAACTCAAGTTCTTAAGAAATACTAAAAAAAAGGTTTCTCTTAAAAGCAATTTATAGATTGTTTCTCTATACTTTAAAGAAGTAGTACGGCAAAAACTTTTCAATTCTTATTAAGCTCAAGGACTCCATAAATAATATCGTTGAACAAAAAATAATATTTCGTGTATCTATTGGTTCGTTTAAGGAATATAAAAACTGGTTAAAAATTATATCTTTTAATAGATAAACCTATCTAAATTGCTCTTAGAATCGTAATCTTTTCTTTGACACTATCTTTAAGGAACCTCTTGGCAGTACGCTCATTCCGACCGCAAATGCAGCGAGTTATAGAGATGATGAGTAGATGGATGGGAGGGACTACCGTAGCTGGGATCGACGTAGTTGAAGATGCAGTTAACTTCGTCAGCGCCATCGGTGCAATCGGGGATGCCGTTGCAGCGTTTGTAGCCGGAGATGCAGCTTCCATCTGTACATTGATACTGGCTTCCCAGGCACTCGACCCCCAAACGAGTTTTATTCAATCTTCCATGGAGATCTTGAGGTCGGAGTTTACAGGGGCGGGCGATGAGTGTTGTGTGATAGCAGGGATAGCAGAGTATTACGTATCAGAGTGTCAAAATACGGGATAGATTTTTACACGGGATGGTTTTTGTGTTTTTTTTGCGAAGAGAGAATAAAACAAAGAGTACAGTTAGCAACAAAAGTCAATAAGAGGGGGGTTTTGAAATGGTGGAAATTTTGTGGATGGCACTAGCAGTTAGCAGTTAAACCAATTAGCAAAGAGCTACTTACTAATCTAAGTTAGCATCCAACTCGAACTCGAACTTATACTAGATTTACGATTAAATGGGAGAATTTAACCAAAAGCTTGTTAGAAAGAGAAGGGTTGATAATGGATAGTGGGAAAGAGAAAGAGAAAGGGTTCGTAAGTATCCCTTAATTTATTAATATTTTCCTATCATTGTCAAGAGTCTAAAGTGAAGGAAAATGTTTCATGACAAGACAGTTTATCCTAAAATATTTAAAGGTACTCAATGGCATTTCCTCAAATGGTTTTCCAAATTACACCCAGAGTTTTATTTTTTAGGGATATTTTACGAACCCCGAGAGATAGAGAATGCTAGAGATGGTACTTACGGCAGGCGCTCTCGTCGCTGCGGTCGCGGCATTGAGGTTTGCCATCGCACACCTGGGATTTTGGAATGCAGCCGCCGCCGCGTTGACATTTGTACTGAGGAAAGCATGAGAATGGGTGTGTGTTTGTACAGGTTATAGAGGTGCTCGGGTGTATCCCACCTCTAACTTGCTTGTGTGTGTGGGGATGTAGGACGTTGTGTTTATATATACTTAGTGCTTATTAGAGGCTTAGTCGTTTTTTGGAAATATGTTTGTTAATATTTCAATACAATAAATAAATATAAATTTGTTTGATAGTCAAAAACGTCTAATGTAACACGTCAATTGATTTCAAACAAGTGTACTAATTATAAAATCTTAAATATAAATAAATTGTTTTTATAAATTGTGATCAAAATAGTTTCGGATAATAACTAATTACTATTCAGGTAAGAAACTCCAATTAGAGTTATTATATAAAATCGATATCAATGTAGGATTAGGATTATATCCAACTGTAATATAAGTCCAATTAGATTGTTCCACCTAACAAGCACTGAGCAAATATTTCGGATGGGGGATGTGTGGCGGGTGGATGGTACAGGTGGGCGGTCGGTAGGCGGGCGGTGGGCTCACCTTGTCGCCGCTGCAGTTGCAAAGAGCGTAGTCCTCGTCTTCCTCGCGTCCGCAGTCGGGGGTGCCATCGCAGACGCTCTCAATCGGAATGCAATCGCGATTGTGGCACGCGAATTCGATGTTTTCGAGGCATGACTGGGATGAGTTGCCTGTATGTGTGTGGCATGGTTTTTTGTTCGGGGGGTGTTGATGATGGGTGACACAACGGGGCAATATGTATAATCGCAATGATAATAAAACAAGCCATAACGGGAACGGAAAGAAAGAGAGGAAGAGTGAGCAATGTTCATATATGTACAAGTTTGAACTGTATGAGGCATATCAATTAAAAGAGTTTAAAAATTAAATGCTTAACTAACTAACTAAGTTGTATGTGTGTGTCGGTGCTGGTTGGTTATGGCTAAAGTAGGTTTCAATGTTTCAAACATGGCATGCACTTTTACTTAAATTTACGCTTCCTAAGCCAACGTGACTTTGATTTGGATGGTAATACAACCAATTACCCTATCCCTTCATGCTCTGTATTCAGTGCAACAAAATTGTTGGGTAAAACGAAAATGTTCTCTTTCTGCGGTAATTCTGCAATAAGTTGATATACATTTGTGTATCAAGTGTGTGTCTACCTTATTTTCATAAGATATTTTCGTTTTACCTTTCATTTTGTTGCAAGAGAATAGCCTGGTTACCCCTAACCCACTAAAGTATGCTTCACTTTCTTCGACTCTCAAGGACACCTACTCGGTACGCCAACTGTTGTTATTGGGTTAGTGGTCGTGGTCTCGATGGTTGTCGGATTCGTTGGCCATTGCCATTTGGGTCCCTCGGTGGTTCTGGTGGTGCTGCTGGCGGTGGTTCTAGTGGTGTTGTAACGCTGTTGCAATCCTGGACCCTGGGTGGTGAGAGGGGGCGTGGCCCAGGTTAGGGGGCGTCGGGTGGTGGTGGGCCGTTGATACTGCTCGCAGGACTTCTCATCGCTCATATCATTGCAGTGATAGAAACCATCGCATCGCAAATGCAGCGGTATGCAAACATTTGTGGTGGTGCAACGGAATTGATTGTCGGCACAGGGATTCTGGGAATTGGCCTTCTCATAGACATTGGCGTGATAAACCTGGTACTCGTACATGTCCTTCTCGTGCAGCCTGTCGTCAAACTTGGACGTCGGTCTCTGCGGATGGTGACCAATGGGAATGCCCACACTATCCTCCTCTTCGGCTTCGCCATCACCTTTTATCGTCCGATTTGTATTATTGGTTGGGGAGGGGTGTGTGTGTGTTACGGTTTATGATAAACACGTTAGATAGCCTCATGCAGACCATGGGTTTTGTGGTTAAGTGGGACGGGGGGTTTTCAGTAAGTCATGCATTTAAGTATAAATATTTTCGTTGAGCCAAATCGTTGATTGTCGATGTTGCAGATTGTATTTCCGAAATATGTTGACGTGCAGTTAATCGATTAATTTTTGGGCGTTCGATAACCACAACCGGGGGGGTTCAAAACACATTTTTATCGGATGGGGGAAAAGAAAAATAAAATTGTTGGAGTTAAAATCAAAATCAAACAAGTATTGATTGACACAAAAACACATCGAGAGGCGGTTACCTCAAAAAGCGATATCAGCGAACGAAGCACAAAAAGGAGTAGGACAGAGAGGAAAGGAGAGACACGAACACCAAGATTTTAGTTACCCACGAAGAGAGCGACAAAGCAGAGAAGGGACAAATACAATCTCTGGGGAAATTTATCGATAATAGTCGATAAAACAAAGCGCTTACCGCAGTCGGCCTCATCGGTATAATCGTTGCAATCGTAAATGTTATCGCACACCTGACGCATCGGTATGCACTCACTGTTTCCGCAGCGGAACATATCGATCCCACATTCTTCATTATCGTAGCCACCTGGCGACGACGATCGATATATAAATACCGATAGCATGCGTTTGTTAGTTCTCTGGTGGTTTGTATTTTTCGAGGTGAGGTGAGGTGACTTTGGTGACTTTTGAGGTGAAGTGACTGGGAAAGGGATGAACTTACCACTTCTCCAGGGAGAATTCTTAGAACCACGAGCAACAATTCGCTAATTTACTCACCCTCGCAGTAGCGCTCATCGGAAATGTCCTCGGGACAATCGATGTTGCCATTGCAGAGCAGCTCCTTGGCTATGCACGTGCCATCGTCACACTGCCACTTGTCGTACAGACAGGCTGCATTCCCATTAAAGAAGCAGAAAAGGAAAAGAGCACGGATTCAGAGGTGGACCATTATCGAGGCTA
This sequence comes from Drosophila rhopaloa, assembly GCF_018152115.1. NCBI lineage: Eukaryota > Metazoa > Arthropoda > Insecta > Diptera > Drosophilidae > Drosophila > Drosophila rhopaloa. Next base: position 24,879,128 of record NW_025335123.1, on the reverse strand, counting down.
ATTAATCGGCCATTGAAACACCTACGACAGCCCTCCTCATCCGATCGATCGTGCGGACAATCGGCCCGGCCATCACATCGATGCACAATCGAAATGCAGCTCAAGTCCCGGCAGGTAAATTTGCCCTTGGGGCATGTATATCGCAATTTGGGCACAACTGTACCACGGCAGCATGATAGGAAGATCAAAATGATAGATAGCAAGTGATGAGGACATGGAGAGATGGTGAGAGAATGCTGTGTCTTCGGTACGCAGTGTTGCCAACTCTTTTGGAATATGGATTTCAAAATAAGATGACAGATCTATGCAGCTATTACAAAAATAAGATATTCCATAAAACGATTATATTTCGATTCTTATGTCTGACGGAGATCCTAATTAAGAATATATGTACTTTATGGAGCCGGAAATGTCTCCTTCGCGAGCTTTAAACTTTTGACTGAAATTACATTAATTAGCCAATCAATAATTTTAATAATAAGATTGGGCAAGATTTAAATTAAATTCAGTTTGGCACGATTTTTAAACACTTTTCAAAGAAAACCTATTAATTATTTTGATTAGGACTGTTTGTGATGTTGAATTCCATCATAAATCAAAGGGTGACTAGTTGACAACACTGAGTAAATGTAGAGTTCCGAGGGTGGTCGAGTGGATGTGGACTTTAATGGGTGGCTGATGGGTCGTTACTCACTTCCGTCGCAATGCTCTTCATCGTCGCCGTCGCCGCAATCGTAGTTGCCGTCGCACTGCTGACTCACACTGATGCAGCGTGCGCCGTCGCGACATTGATACTCCATTCCGCTGCAGGCGGCGGCTGTTAGTAGTATGGGTTATTGGATCGGTTAGCATGTGGCAGGGGTTAAACGAGAGAAAAAAAGATTGGGTTAGTAGCGTTTATGGCTAATTGATGGATTTCGAGGGACCCTTTAGCCTACAACTTAGTTGATTAAAGCTTAGCTGTTATCAAAGGTGGTGGTTAACAAGGATAACCGACGGATTTCAAAGGACTATTAACACTTATATAGATACTATTAGCCTAGATACTTTAAAGAGGCATAGGTTATTATATTGGGGGTTAAACAAGAGACATAAATAGTGTTAATAGTGCTGTTGGATAACCGAAGTTCTTCGGTGGACCCGTTTATCCCACATCTTAGATACTAAAAGCTGCTTAATCGCCTAGTTTTACCATAGTAACGGGTGTCTTATAAGTATACCCTTAGAAACAATTATCCACTGAGTACTGGGTAGAAGGGTTGCAGAATAGTCTAGATATCACTTACGGCAATCCTCGCTCTCGTCCTCGCCGTCGCTACAATCCACATTGTTATCGCAACGCCTTCTGGCATCGATGCACTGTCCATTGTTGCATCTGAACTCGTTGGCATGGCATTCTGAAAATAAATAAAAAGCGGCAAATTTTATATTTAGAATGTCAGATGGATTTGACAGCCTGCAATTAGATGACAACCGGATGCAGTTTAACAAGGACATCCGCCGGCCCATGGAACCACTTTTACCCCAAAACACCACCCCGTCGTCAACTTGAAAGCAAAAGTTTGTTAGGTGTTTGTTGTGTGACAGAAACCCCACTTCCCCCTCCCCCTCCCCTCGTTAGCCACAGTTTCCTGTGCATGTTTGTTGGCCTTTTGAACCCTTTTTTGCGCCGGACTCTTCTTCGCTTAATATTTCATACAGGAGCAGCACAGCACAAGACTCTTAAGCAATTTCACAAATATTTTTGGATCATTTTTTTTTTTTTTGTTGTTTTGTAGACCCACACAAAGTGACACAACGCGGATTTGATTACAAGCAGCCGGGAAATTCGCGCAGAGGGATATGGATAGCAAAAGAGAGCTGGGGTAAAAAACAGAAGAGCCACGAGCAGGGGCTAATTAAAAGTAAAGAAAAGTTAAGTGAACATTAGAGGGTGTGGGGTGTCGTAATCAGAGCAGCTTAAAGTAAAAGCCAATTCAGGAGCAAACAATTAGCGGAGATTTTACATGATACTTAACAATGCTTTTGCGCATTTTAAGAATTATAATGCAGGTTATTAGAGAATTTAAGAGTTACGTGACTCCGAAATTGGGTATAAGTTACTTTTGGAATAATACAAATAAAACGAACCCTTTGTTGCAGAAACAATATGTGTTGCTAAGCTTTGGACTTTAAATAAACAGGAACTTCTGTAAATTTCAGTTATGTTGCCAAAAACCGAATGAGCAATTAAGACTGTCTTAATTTTTGTGGATTCCTTTGGAGCTGGGGCCATTGGCCCGCCGTAAGTCGACAATTTGTCATCGCGAATGTGGCAGTTAATGTGAAACTGCAGTGGCGAAAACTTAAGCAACTTTCGGGCCGCACACAAATCGCCAAAGTTTTTCTTTCGACAATTTTCAACACGAAGGCGTGGATAATTCCGGGCAACAATTTGACAATTTCATTGCGGACAGGCAGACAGACAGGAGGAAAAGGAGGAAAAGGCGAAGGAGAAGGCGAAGGAAAGGCACCTCAAGTCAATTTGCAAACGGAGGCAAATATGATTTTTGTTTCTTGCCTCTGTTTGTTTTTATTTCCAAACTGCCGCTTATTGACATTAAAGATTCAAATAGTCGGGGCAGACAGACGGGGCACATAAGGGATTTCGGCTGCCAAAGGTTGTTGGGCTCCAATTATTTGGCCAGACGTGTGATCCTAATCCTTTGGACTGCCCCGCACAAACAACAAATTATAATCCGCAAGTCGGAAAACAAGTTTTTCCCTTCTTGCATTTTCTTGATAAAGGTGAAAATAAAAGGGACTCTGTTTTTCCCTTTTCACTTTTTTTGCTATTTTATCGTTAACTTAAAATTTGTATCATCAGTTTTTTTTTAAATTTAAGCGAATTTTTAAGGTCTTCAAACTAAGAAATTTGAGAGGTTTTAGAAAAATAATAAAGAAGTCTTTAAGTTTGTTGCATTGCAGTTGCCAATTCATAGAATCGCAAATTGACTTGCATAAATATTGGTTATATCAATTACTGCTTTTACAACTCCCAATGCCCATAAATTTTGCCCCTAATGACAATGCTGCAGCCACTTCCCTCCGCATTCCCAGATTGCACTGTTTTGCAGCTCCTTTGGCTTCATCTTCACCTCCATTGTTGCATTCTGTCTTCTTCGCCGAGTGTCAAATGGAAATTCCCCGCCCCAGCCAAGCTTTTATTCTTGTTTTTTTGTTGCTCCTTGAAATGGGATCAGTTTGGATGGCAGACTTTTCCGCTTTTCCCCGCTGACTTGCACTTGAACTTAAAGCGCCGCCAGAAAGTATGCAACAAACATACAGTGGCGGCAGGAAAAAGATGGATTGCAAATTAAATTTGTTGCTGAGATTATTTCTATTACTTAGGTTTGTTGATATAATCTTAAAAAATGATTTTTAGTAAAGGAGAACATTTATAATTGTGAATAATTTAAGTATTTGTACTACAACTTATATTATATATTCAATGATAATATTAAACCTCACTTCACTTGTCCTTCAGACTACATATTTTCGGAAGTGCTAATATTTCTGCCGCAGCTGTGAATTTCACCCAACAGAAAAAAGGTGAAAAATGCGGTACGAAAAGGCTGGGAAGACGAGTCGTCCAAAAGGAGGGCTAAATTCGAGTCGATAATTGATACGCGCGGGCGCATGGAAAACGCAAAAGAGCGCCGGCATGCCGAAAGCCGCAAACAAACAAGTTAAGAGGTGTGTGGTTTGGTTTTTTTCGTGGGGAGAGGGGGAGAGGGGGGCCAAGAAAAGACCCCTTGGTAATGTGGAGTTAAGCTAAAAATTGTTCACTCTGCTGACACGAAAATTGTATAAAAATTCAGATGAGACTGCGGCGAGAGGAAAAGCTGTTTAACAGCAATTTGTAAAAAGTATTTTTGATTTGATTATTGCTCGTTAGCGCTTAGCTTAGCGTTCCATCGAATCATTAACTCGCTTTTATGAACAGCCAAAGTGCTTTGGAGGGGGCGGAATTCAAGGCGAGGAATTTTTTGCACTACGATCGACACTAAATCTTGCGTTAGAAGAAAAACAATTCATCTTTAGATAGAGAATTTAATAATTAAAACTAAATTGGGGAACGAATAACCGTAATGTTTAGTTTAAAGCAGGGATTAAAGTGGCAAGGGGTACGGAAATTGGTGAATTGTCTGGCATGCAAAAGTGTTATTACGTTAACCTTGCAACCCCCAACCAAAAAACCTCTTAATTACTGCCCAAAAAACTATCAGCGATAAACATTCGTTTCGGTTTTATGTCTATGACTAATCGATTTCCGTTTTGGCTTTTTGGGGGTGAAAGGAGGGGGCTAACCAACGGGGCGGGGGGTAAAAGGGTTCAACAGGAAGAGAGAGCCATGTCCTGATGCAAATCTGGCATATGTGGCGTATGCGTGATGTCTCATATTATTAATTGGCCAACATTAATGGCAGGAATATAGGAAATGGCCCAGACAGCCTTGTCGGTTCGCTTAATTATGGTCTTCCCATTTGGAAATGAAACTATCTTGGTTATGTTTACTACAGAAAAAATTAAAGTTTAAAAAAATAAAATTGCTCTGGAGTAATAATATAGTGACATTAGAAGAATTTTAACCTTTTTCTTTTTCTTTAAGATCATACAATGTAAGTCTCGTATATTTTTGCAATGCATTATTTTTTAAAGAAATGAGTGGTTTGAGATTTAAGAACCGGTTAGTTTATAGATATATAGATCTATGACAATGATTTGCCTAATCGCAGTCGCAATGGTTCATTTGAAATTTAGGCCTAAGCAGCTTGGTTTTATCAATCTCCGTCACTCAAAACACTCAAATGCCGGCTGGGCCATCATTCACGATCATATTCATTTAGCTATTTGGGCAGAGTTTCGCAGCCCTTAACCCCCTGCTGCCGGCGGGTGCCCGAATGCATGTCAAGTGGCAGCAGAGCGACGCACTCGAATGCCACAGAGACAGGGACACACTCTGATTGATGGCTTGATTCATATTCATATTCATACACTCAAACCCGTGTGTGCACTCACTGTTCTTCGCTCGGCTTTTTCGGCCATGTAAACACTGCCAACAGTCGACGTCAAAATGGCAGCTTAACACGAAGCTCATGAATATGCGCACACTACTCCCTATTCCCCCCTCCTTTGTCATTAACCCTTGGTGCAGCGCGTTATTTAATGAGTCATTAGCTGGGGGGCTGCCAAGGGTTAAGGGTTAAGGGGTCAGGGGGCCGTAGGTCGTAAAGGTTGCCCCCGAGTGTTTAGCTTTCGGTTGCAGTTTGCAGTTTGCTTAACTCGCGATGCGCCGCAAAGAAAGAGAGGGAATCCGTGTCAAAAACCAGTGACAGTTGTCAGTGCAACCCTGCACTGCTATTTTCGAAACCATTTTTGAAATGAAATCAAGTTAACCAAAATATTGTCGTCCCAAAAATATAATGTAAGCTTTTTTTATCTATAGATAGTATTACTGTCATAACACAAAAATTAATGATGGAAAACCAATATGTATTTAACAAGTGCCAAAACACTATTTTCGAAACTATTTTTGAAATGAAATCAAGTTTACCACAGTATTGTCATCTCAAAAGTATTATGTAAGTATTGCCAAGTCTTCAGCTTTTTTATCTATAGATAGTATTACTGTCATAGCATAAACATTAATGATGGAAACCAATATGTATTTGTCTAGTGCCAAAACAATTATGTTATAATAATTATTTATTACAATCATCAGATTATTTTAATACCATTTACCTTAAATGTGGTTCATAATATTACCAAATTATACTAAATTTCTGATTTGCCGTTTTGTCTGTGTGGCAAAAAGGAGGAAAAAGAGGCATTTTCCATGCAGCAGCTGCTGCAGGGGCGACAATTATGTGGCGTCTGCAGTTTTAAGTGCGCCTTCGCATGTGACTCTGTTTGCCCAAGCTCAAGCCGCGGTTCTTTGCCATTGCCCACCTCGTAATCCCCATTTTCCACCCCATTTAACCCCACTCCCCCTTTGGCTCTTCTTCAATCTATTCCACATTTCACTTATTCATTTCGGAACCGTAAACACACAATGAAAATGTCGCATAAATAAGCTCAAAAACAAAAACAAGGACCCAAAAAAAATTAAGCGGCGACAACAACTTGTTGGCCAAAATATCACCCTCTTTTATTTTTTTTTTTTTTTTTGAAACTCCCTGCTAAATCGATGAAATTGTTTGACGTTGGCATGTGTGCCTGCCACGCCTCCTTCTACTCCCCAAAAAAAAAAAAAAAAACAGAAAAAAAGACCTGTCTGCGGGTTAAAGTTTTACCACTGATTTGTCGCATTCCATGCGCAATGTGACAAACGTTAATTTTTGTGGCTTGTTTTGCATAAACTTTTGCTGTAAGACATACTCCTCAAAAGGGGAGGGGGAGGGGGGTCTTGATGGTTAAGGGTTCAGAATTCAGAATTCAGAGGGTTGCGTTGTCATTGCGTGCGTCGTCTTAGTTACTCCGCCAATTTATGGCAAATTAAATAAATTTATCATTTGCGGCCTCAGTCGGAATCGCAGGTCTATGCAGAGTTTGCATTATAGACTTTGGAGTTCGCAGGCAACAAGAATAAGTAAAAATAGTAGCCTTACTTTTTATTTTTTTTTTTTAAGTTTTAAAACAATTCAATTTATATAGCTATCTATGGACATTTTGCTTTAACACAGCCCAAAAGTATGCATGCATATTAGAATAAGGGGGTTTATCCTCTCCATAAAAACTAAACATAAAAAACCAAACAAGTTTTATAAATATGCAAAATCATAAAAACATTTTTAGAAGTTTCCAGAGATCTGCGATTGAGGGATTATATCAAACTGAATTCCAGATGACATCTGAACAGAACCTGATCAATGTGAACTGAGTTGTTTCCGTTCGCATGTTGTTCGTTGGATTGTCGGTTACCGGTGGAAAGTTGCAGGTTGCCGGTGAGCCCGTCGCATGTTGCTGGTTGCAAGTTGCTAGTTGCTGGTTGCCAGTGGCTGGTTGCCGCCTTTCGTGGTCCGTGGACAAAGTAAAAGTGTCAGCGCGTGCCAGGCACCAGTGACAAAGGGAAACGGAAGGCGGCGAACAGCAAACGGAAACCGAAAACCGGAGGAGGAGTTCTCCAAGGAGCAAGAGCAGGAGCAATGGGTTGGGATGGCACAGGAACCCAACCGGAGAGTGGGAGACAAGTCCAAAAACGAATCGCAAGTTCTTTGCGTTTTGTTTGCAAGTTTCTTAAATACTTTTGCCGCGGAACAAAAAAAAAAGGGGCGGGAAAGGTGGAAAGCCAAACGGGGAAAACCGCAACAGGAGCCACAAAATGTCGGTGGCAACAAAACCGACAAAAGTCAGCGGCCAGCAATTAATGACGTTCGGTTCGGAAATTGGCCAAAATGTCAAACAGTTGTGGTACAAATAATGGTCCTTAAGATATTAAATTCTAAAGCAATACCAAACGTATTTTCATTGCAGAGGGTATTATAATTTCGAAAAATGGCTTTGCAGAAATGTGTCAAAAATCCGAACTTCCAAGCCCATAACTTTTCTAACAGACATCCGATTTGAAAGTGGCATATCTTAAAATGATTGTGGTTCAATTCCCTAAAAATCTGTGTTTTCAGTTTTTTTTTGTCGATTTTTCGTCATTTTAACGATGACACAACTTTCCAAATTTTCGAAAAATGGGTTTCCAGAAAAGTGACCTAAATCCTGCACTTCCAAGCCCATAACTTTTCTTACAGACATCCGATTTCAATGTGGCATACCTCAAAATGATTGTGGTTTAATTCTCTAAAAATCTGTGTTTTTACTTTTCTTTTTTTTTTTTTGGTCGATTTTTCGTCATTTTCAACGATGTCACCCCTTTCCAAATTTTCAAAAAATGGGTTTGCAGAAAAGTGACCTAAATCCTGCACTTCCAAGCCCATAACTTTTCTTACAGACTTCCGATTTCAATGTGCCATACCTCAAAATGACTGTGGTTTAATTCTCTAAAAATCTCTGTAAAAATCTTGGTTCGAATTTTTTGGTCGATTTTCCGAAATTTCTATGATTTTCCAAAGAAACGTGTGCAGAAACGTTTACAAAAACTGCACTTCTAAGCCCATAACTTTTATCACAGTTTCAGGCAACATCACTAGAATTTGTTATTTGAATTAAGTGTTATATTTAACAAAAACTATACATTTTAATATAAATGGTGACCCCACTTAACTCTCGAGCACCCGACAACCTCCTCTTTTTGCCATAATTTGCACCGCAACTGTCTAGAAACTATAAACAGAGCACATGGTAGCCTGCTGTCTATTTGTTTGCACAACATGGCGTATGCGTGATTTGGCTATCCTCTCTCACTGCGTTTTTTTCTTTGGTTTATGAGTTGACTTTGGACTGCATTCGTGGAACAGGGGCATAAAATGCAATGCAAATATATATATATACGTATGCATTTATGTGAACAGCAGCCGGTGGATATGTAAATATTTTATACAATTTATTTATTTAATTTTCAAGTCTTGAGAGGGGAGACGAGTGCCCGCTATCTTATGATATATCGCTGAGCAATTAAATGCTATCGGCCAGAGAGACGTCAGAAACATACGGATACGGATATTTATACATACATATATATATATGGGGAAAGGAGCAGTCATAAGTAGGGAAATTGGAGAGACACGTTCAATCCAGCGATTGTCATTAATCATTGCGGGCGGGCAGACATAACCATAATAACCATTTTATGGCCAAATATTTGTTGGCCGCGGCCGGCGGAAACAATTTCTATGATTGAGCCAGGACACGCTTCAGTTGCAGGACCTCCCCCTCGCAATTCCCCTTAATTCCCCAAAACACCCCGCTGAATCATGAAGTTCATTGCCAAATGCAGGCCAAACATGGATATGCAAATGCGGCGGCGGGAAAATTCGGAAAATGCTGCTGATCGATGACCAAAGAACAACAAATGACGCAAATGGGACGGGGGCTTGCAAAGTTAGAGATTTGTGGCTTCACCCAGATAGATAGAGTGTTTTCCCAAAATGATGAGCTTGTTCTTAAAGTCACATTTTCAAGAGATCACAATCGAAAACACTGCCGCACTTTAAATTGAAAAAAATTCCGTGGAATGGAGAGCATTCAGTTGGATTTATAAATAGTAAAGGCCATCAAATATCAAAGGGAATTTAAGGCCAAAGGAAAATATCAAAACTAAATCTATAAATATTGGTACGACACAGAACAAGAAATACATGGGTTAATTTAATTTTGATTTTACGGTTTAAACGAATGCAAAGTTTTGGGTCTGAAATTAATAACTATATTAATTGCTGTTGGTTAATCTACAAGTTGCTCTATATTTTTATAGCCTATCTTATATATTTATAAGACGCATGTGCATAAATGGACCAAAGTCGCTTACTGACTTTGAGCTCATTCCTTTAATTGCCTTTGATTAAGTGCATTGCTCACTTATTAATCTTCTAGTTATTACACATTGTTGCTCAAATATCGCTTGTACTGTTTTCTATTTTTAGCTATTAACCCTTTCTGTCTTCGGTTCTGTAATGATTCATTCAGTGAATGGCTAATGAATGAGCGCGTGGCATATTCAAATTGCGGTCTATCATTCGATTGGAATGCACTTTCAATTCCCGACTTCGATTCAGGGAGCTTGCCCATAAAAGAACTGGACTATATCAGATGCGATCTATAAACTGCTCCCCCCTTCGGATTCCCCACCATAATGGTGCAACATTTTTGTATGCAATTCATTCAGATTTCTTTCGATGCGGCGGCGCTTTGTGTGGTTCTGTCTCTTTCTGCCCTTGTCGGCCTATCTCTTTCTTTTGACGATACTCGTTCTCCCTCTAATCATCATCATCACCATCGTCATTCTCATGGCATCAGCTGTCGGGCGATGATGTCAAGCTGCCTGTAATAGCAATTACAAATCGTTCAAATGCATTTATGTATGTTTTCGTGCCTGCATTTGTACATTCCAAAAAAAATATTTCGGTTTTTAAAATATTAAATAATAAATTAATAAATCCAAAAAAAAGAAGGTTTTAGCAAATATAATCTTATATCACCATGATCTTACAAAATAAAATATTTAAACTGTATTTATCAAATAACAAATATTTAGGAAGCTAATTTACATTGCATTGAATTGTAAAAGCTTTCAGACAAGTTAACATTCCAATTCCAGCCTGACAGTCTTATACATTTTTTTCAGTGCACTAGATATCGTGAGTGTGTGATCTGCACTTCCTTCCCCCTTTTCCACCACTCAATATCTTTTTTTTGCTTTTTCGCTGACGTTTCGCCGACATCGTTTATCGTTCTGGATGCTCGATTAAAATTCCTTACGTCATTTAGATAACGAAGTGCTCTAGGCCATTATTTTTTTTGTTTTCAGATTTTTGCATTGCTGATAAAATATTGTAAAACGCAAACGCAGGCGGTCAAGCCCAGTAACCCAGTAAAATCCACCTCAAAGCTCCATTCCCCCACCGTAAAGTCTGCATCTTAGAGTCGAGTGGGTGCAGCCGCAATTTAAGTATATTATCGACAGCCCTAATACCCTGCAATTTGTTTACAATGTCAGCTGAGCTCATTAGGCAGGTGTGATCGTACTTTTGTGGGATTATTGGGTGCGCTCATGAATAATGCAAGATTTAATGCAAATGAGAAAGACAAGGATTGAGTCAGAGGAATTTAAATGGGGTAGCATTGGATATAATGTTTCTTTTTTTATGTTAATAGCATTGAAACCTATCAATATCTTTGCCCTTGCTGGCTTTAAAAATGTAATTAAATACTGATAGTTTTCAAATATTTGCCAAGGCCTAAACTATTATTTTGCCTTTTTTTAGAGAGCCGCACTTGCAAATCCGAATCTTGAATTTTTTGGGCTTCCCCGCGGCATTTTCCGCTTTCGTTTTACAAATTGATTTCCTTTTTCGCAATTCAAATGCCACCGCAGTTTCCCTTTTTCGATGGAGGGAATCGGAGTACCTATATCTGGGAAATCGCAGATTGTATCTGCTGGATGCATTATGCGGTATCTGACCGCATCTGCAGTGCGCTCGTAAATTCACTTTTGCTGTCCCGTTGTCGGTTGTTCGTTGTTCGTTGTTCGTTGTTCCAGTTGTCATGCAAGTCTGTCAGCATTTCTGCCATTTGCATAGAGAGCTGGGCAAATAAACTACATAAGAAAAAAACCGTCTAAATCGCTGACAAGCGATGCTGGGAACACAAATTAATAAATAAGCTACATTTGTGCAGTGCACGTGCCAAACACTTCAGCCAAGACAGTTACGAACGAGCTGAAATGTAATGGCAATTAATATCATGCATTAAATACACAACACTTCGAGAATTAGAAGACTAAACTACCAAGTTACCCATTAATTAAAATAACAAGTAATTCAGTACCATCTCTAAATAATGATTTAATATGTTTTGAATTTCTTATGGCTTTCATTTCATTTGAGTTTAATTTCATAAATGTAAATTGGAATGGGATATTTAATAGCATTTTCTCATCACCCTTCCAATTATTTAACTAAATTCAAAGTTGTTTTTGCCTAATTGGGTTCAGATTGGATTAAGTTGCGTTTTCGCAGTGCATATGGAGTGGATATTGCTCCGAATCGACGTCTTCGCATATTCGATATCTGAATGGCGAGCGAGGCCAAGTTGACTTGCATTCGTCACTCGTCCGTCAATCGGGCCAATCAAATGTCAATTCTAATTGCACTGCCACTGCATAAATTTGTATAAATCACTGTGTATCTTTAGATACTTGGAATTAAGTCACGTATTTAATCAGCTAAACAGATTTTCCTCTTTTCCGCATACGCAACAATGTCTGGCCATTTCCCATTTTCACCCACAATCCAGATCCCATTTCGATTCAGTCTCGAGTTTTCAGTTCGGTACTTTTTTTTTCCCCCTTGTCCAGGCGCAAATATCAAATCTCATTGCGAAAAACTTTTCTTTTCGTATAATCTGCAAGGCGACTTTTCTCTAGGTTCTCTTGACATTTCGCACGCGCTCTCAACAAGCAAATTACGTGCCTGAAAAATGCGGGTGGGGGTGGGTGAGAGGGAGGGGGTGTTGGAAAAACTGTGAAAAGCTGGTGTATATAGTCATATGCCCAATGGCATTTAGACGTTTTGACATTTTTGTTAATGGCATAAGCATCAAATTACATACAAGTCAGCAAAGAATCGGTGAAGGGTTTTCCACACAGCACACACACACACACACAAACAGAAGCACACACAACAAAAGAGGAAAATCTCGGCAAGAAAAACTTTAATCCAAAGGCAAAGGCAAAGGCAAACAATTCTGGCCAAACGGTAAACAAGCGTTAAGTTAACCCTGAAAAAAAGAAAAATAGAATAAAATAGAATCAACAGTGGAAAATGCAACTGTCAAATGGGAAATGCACTCCGAAGCGTTTTCTAATTGTTCTCGCAAAAGGCGCTTACATCAGCGCATGAGCATTCAGCTCGACGCCTTCCTATTCTTCAGTTATACACATATATATATGCCCCCCTTCCCCCTCCCCCTTCACCCAGCTCTTTTTCCATTTATTTATTCAAGAGCCTCTGCAGATCCCATTTCATTTTCTCGGGCTTTCAGGAAGCGCTCAAAGCAGGCAACCAGAAAAGAAAACTTGCTACAAATGGCTTCGAAGGGTCGGCAGTAGAGGGTTAAGGCGGTCGGCCAGAGGGGGTTAAGCAGCAGCCAGTGTGTGTGTGTGTGTGTGTGGCACATTGTACTAAAAATAAACATCTTTCAATTCATTCTTCTAGCAATTGCAAGCAGCGGAGTAAATAAGAGTCCCGAATTGAAAAGTTGATTTCAGGACACAAAAAAAGGACCAACAGCGACACTTGAATACTCTGCAGTGAGCACAAAATAATATTAGAGGAGTCTTTGTTGAAAACATATTTAAAATATGTTTAAAGAATTTAAAATCTATGATAAAGGGTTTTTTAATTGAGTATTAAGGCTTTAAGAACCAACAATATAATATGCAATGTGTTAAACAAAAATTATAAAATATTGTTAAGTAAATAAAATACAAAAGTTAAAAGTAAAACAAGTCAAGGTTGTTGTTTCCTAGTGCATCTAAATATTTATCAATTTATCAACAATTACAAATAAATATCTCTGGCTTAAAGAATGTCTTATGAAAATTTTTAAAAATGCCAAGACTTTTATTCTCTGATATATCTAAATATTTGGCAAATTAGTCTGTTATATCTTTATGGGTCAAACGGAGCATTTCCCAACTGCGATGTATATATAGCTGAGTGTGCCAAAACCAGATCGGAATCTTAATATGGATCCGAGGCAGCACGAAGCCCAAGTGGCGATGACTTCAGAGTGCTTTTCAGTAGTGCAAAATAATAGTTTCGCATTATCTTGAGGGCCTGGCTTCGTTTGTTTGTTGGTTTGCTTGTTCGTTCGTTTGTTTGTCTATTTGTCTGTTTGTCCATTTGTTTGTTTGTTTACTTGTTGGTTGTTGCTTGTTTGTTCGCTGCTCCCGCTGAGGTTTTTACTTCAATGCGATCGGGTTTCGGTTAATGAAGTCAAGGATGACATTGTTGTAATGGCTGCAGATGCAGTTAACCGTTTTTAATTTCTCTCTGACGACCGACAGTCGACGGTTCCTGGAGTATCCGATGACCACTCGTTTGTCTCGCAAAGCCTCAAATCTCAAATCTTTCTCCCACTGACCGTGACCAAAGGCCTAGAAAACAGTTAGCGATCTCACAAAGGCCCCAAGGCACCAAACCACCAGACAATGCCAATGAAAGGGGCTTCTTTTGTTACCAAGGGTTAAGCGGCCACTAAAAATGCATTTGTTCTCTTCCCATTTTATTGAAAACTATCTGGCTACTTTTTAATAAATCAATTACAAAACAAGGTATTTAAAAACAAATAGGTGATAATTAGTAGAGCATCCGGCAATAAACAAAAAAAGTAGTTCTTTGATAAGCGGGCATTAATCTAAACATTATTTGTTTCATGCATTTTCTTTATCGCATGAATAATGCGATGAGTGTTCAACGTTATCAAATCTAGACAACTGTGTAAATATTATTTATTCCATCTTTGAGTCAACTCTTTAAAATACACATTAACTCACTAACAAAACATTGATTTCCTTATCCCAATTTATCATACTTAATACTTTGAAATATTTTTATTTTGCTAATTGGTACAGTGAAAACTATTAATTTTAAATAGCGATCACCCAATAGCTTTTATTTTCATCGTGGCATTTTTCCATGCCATCTGTAACCCGATTTTCCCTCCAGCACTTTTCACTATCGCCATGGGGAAATTCTTTGTCAGCTCATCGCGGCTTATCAAGATAATTATTCTATTCTTAGACCCCGGGCAACTTAACTTATCAAGTGTTGCCAGTTGTCGAGTGCGCTGTCTTCGCGGCTTCCTAAATTAAGATGTTTGTGCAAATTAATTGGTCGCTGGCATCATTATTACAAAAGCGACAAACAATTAGCCTAGATTTGCGCAACTCAACTCAAATCAACTCAACTCGGTGCAACTCAACTCATCCGAATGCACTGCCACTTCCAATCTCTGCATCATCGCCAACTGCAGCTGCATTCCTCAATTTCTCAATTCCTCAATTTCTCAATTCCTCAATTCGATATCAAGCCGGCAATTGTTGTCACTTGATGGGGCAATTAAATGGGGATGGGCCCGAAGCCGATTGAAATGAATTGCCATCGAGTGGCAGGGCATATATCCCTCGATATATATCCATATATCCCGGACCCATCGCTTTTTATTTTTTTGGCACCACAGATCATTTGAACCAAGTTTAGAAATATTCCTTCATTTTATTTGGTTTACTTAAATATTCAAAATTAAAGTTATCCTCACCAAAAAATATGTTTTTAGGTAACAGTGCACCTATCTTTGTTACCATTTCGTTATTATTTCACAATAAAAACAAAAAATATGTTTAGATCAGCTAATGCAAAAAGGTATTATAAATGCTGCAATATTTTAATAAATTTAAGACTATTTAGAACATATTTAAGCATTGAAGGATTACTATTTTTGTATCACTCTGAGCCCCCAAAACTTTGGACTTACTCACCGTAGGAGAGATAGGTGCCGCGAGCTGCGCTCGATTGGGGCTTTTCGATGACGATCAGGGCCGCCAGCAGCCAAAGAGCTGCCCTCAGGCGCCGTCCCATCGCGGATGCGAAATTGGATGCGAATGCGCGAGCTAGGGTGGAAAACTAAAGGGAAAATTGGGAGACGGGGGGTATTTTCCAGCTTAATCTTGGCTCAAGGCTCAACTTGTTGTCTCTTTTTTTTGTTATTCTCAAGCGCTTTTGGAATGTGCGAAAATTTCTTTTTCTGTTCTGGCGCATAAAAATCACAGCAGGGGGGTCAGAGGTCAGAAAAGGGGAACAAGGGGGTGACCGCACCCGGCGAGCGACGACACTTCCGCTGGCAAACTGAACGCATTAACAACAACAAAAAGAAGGATACTTTAACAAACATTTCCGTTACAAATGAAAGCAATGAAGGACCCAAAACAAGCCACCCACTGAACCCGCCCACTTGGTGACCCACACACTGCCACTTTTGCACTCAATGGTGACCCACACACTTCCACACCCACTAGTGAAGTCCACTCCGGACTTCCGTCTTTTTCTATGCGGCCAAAAGTCGAGAAGTGGCTGGCTACACTCAGAAAAATGGCTTGCCTTTCGATCTGATATAGGTAATATATATATACATATAAAAATATATATAAATGCTTTATATTAAATCCCCAAGACAAAGTAATATTTTCGAAAATCATAACTGATATGCCATATTCGCAGAAACTCCTTTTGCCATCAAACAATTATCCCAAAGACTTTTCTCGGTGTAAATAAGAGACACCATCGCGATGCGTCAAAAGAGCAACTGTGAACGTAGTGCCATTAAGTGTTTGCTTAATTTTAAATAACGCAACGCGAGAGAATCCCTATTCACGGATGAAGAGCCCCCCGCCAGGAGCAGCCTTCATCAGCATTCAATTGTTTGGCCTTCATATCAAATGTATTTCCATATAGAAAGGAGACTCCCATTTCTTTTTGTGTGCGCCCTTTTGCAGGGGTGTCAAATGAAAATTGAAGCAGAAATGACAATAATAAACCTTTATCATCTAGCTGGAAAATATTTATTGTGATGGTAAATATTGTTCTTGAATTTTGCCAGCAGTTACAAATTAAATACATCACAACTTTTATGTTTGAAATATAATGATTTTAGATATTAGTTACAGATTTCGTTTTCAATAAAGTCTAAACTCATTCTGATGACGGGCAAAATGTATACAGTAAACACCCTTGGCTTTTATCGTTTATTAAAATCTTTAATTTAAGCCTTTTAGCCACATGTTTCGATCTTTCCAACACGATTCCCCTTGGGTTACGTAATCCCATTATGAGAGCAAACATTCCAATGAGCATATTTCCGAAGTATATATCGATTTCGATCTGAACGATCTGACTCACTGCATATATCGTGAATTATTACCGAGCAAACATTGCAGAAAACGTGACCAATTAATGCCCATTTGATTTCCATTTCGCATAGCCCATATATATAATCCACTTCCCGAAAAATCAGCGGTTTCTTTGCCGTCCCGCTGTGCAAAAATTTTTGCAAAATGGGCAGGAAAAAAAAAACGTGAAAATTTCGCGCATAAATTACAACAAATTGGTGGCATTTTTTTTTTTCTTTTTTTTTGTTTCCCTAATGAACTTGAACTTGAGATGTTTATGTGTGTGGCATATATAAATCCGAGGGATAATATAGAGCAAACTACCGAACATCAGACATCTGAGTGCAAAGTCGAGTGGCGATTGTCGATTGTGAAAGGTTTTCGTTTTAGTTTTAGTTTCAGTTTCAGTTTCTTTGTCTTTGTCTTTTCAATTTTTTGTTTTTTTTTTTTTTTGAGGGACAGATAAACGTATCTGCGAGATACGCGCCTAAAAGCTTTGTTGTTTATGCGGTTTTGGCAAGATGCCTGCATTTTTCAATTATTATACCGCAAAAAAGTTGTTTGCCGGCGGCCCGGAGAGTATGTTTCAATTAACCGAGCATTAAAGGAATGCTTTTAGTTTGTCCAAACGGTAAGTGGTCTTCAGCCTCCAGCCGGCAGCATTTTGGCCAAGTTTCGAGTTACCCAACATGTTACGCATAATAAATTGGAGAATTGCACCGCTGCCACAACGCACACAATAAAGGCTGTTCGTTAATGAGATGCTCCGGCAGGCGGATTCCATTCACCCAAGATGCATTCATCCCAAAAACCAGGAGTCCGGGCGCCAGGAGCAGTCACTTGTTAATGATGAGTTTTCGGAGCCATTAGAAACTCAAAATGCGGCCAAGTTTTTTAGCCAAACTCCCACAACGCCTTCATATTAACAGTCATTAAAATTAATGATGCATATAATGCATTATCTAACGTACGTTTAAGCGCGCAAGTGGCAAGTGGCAAGCACATTCATTGCAACAAGCTGGCTTTTGGCATATCAAAAAGCTTATCCACTAAATTAAAAGTCTTGGTCATTAAAGAACCTTTTGCGATCAGTACGACATAAGCTGTTGATTAAAGCCCACTTGAATATTTGGATCAGTTCAACAATCTCAAGCTTCATAGAATGTATTATTTAAAGAAATATGATCTTCCATTCAGTTGGGAATATGGTGATCATGAAAAGTGAAAATTCTTAATAGAAACATTTTCAAGTTGAAAATTAATTATATATGAAAATATAGAACATTGTGTTAAGAAATATATAATTTTCAACCTCAAAAAAGATTTATCTTCACATGAGCAAATGCTTAACAATGCATTCATTAAACACCATTTTTATTGGTGGATAATTTGCCACTTTTCTGGATAACAACAATTTTGACGAATGATAAATTCTTTAAAACCTCGAAATGGGTTTCTAAAATCAACCAAAAATTTCTTTCTAACAACAAATATTGGCTGAATTGACAAGGGAAAACGAGCTGACTTTGCAGAAACTTTGTCCACTTGTATTCCCACAAACCTCGCAAGACGATCCCCGCCGATCCTCACATTAAATCATTGGAATTAGCATTATTATTGTGCCGAGCCATGCAAATTGCATTCGACAGACAATGAAGTGAAAAAAGAAGAACTGACGAACTGGGGAATCCAAACTCCAGAAAAAAGAATTCAAGGCAAACTCTGGAAATAGGTTCCATATTTGGACGGTTATTTTTGTCAGCTCCCGTCGGGAAATTTGTCAGCGCCTTTCCCCCGAGTTTTCACGATTTTCCCGGCTATTTTGGGTACGGCTAATCGATGTCGAGGCGTTTCGAGGGCGGAACGATCAAGTGAGCAATCAGTGTCAGAAATATTTAACATTTTTCCCTCGCCTGTTTGTTTTTTGCCTCCACCGAGCGAGATTTATATGCCCAATCTCTATCTGTGGCTCCTCGAAACTTCTTTGATTGAGATTTACGACCTGGCAACAGGCGACGGCAATGTGCAATAGCAATAGCAATCACAATCACAACATTAATGGCATTAATAGCAGCCACCTCAAAGTGCAACCGCAAGAGCAACAATAACATGGGGAACCACAAGATGTCAGCCAGCTAAATTAATAACCGATGGCAAATATTTGGATTTATCCATTCACACTGAGTGAGCTGGGCAAACAATGTTTGGATGTTTGGATACATAAATGAATAGGCAAATGCACTCGATTTCCACTGATCTTGTGCGGTTTTCTTTAAACTAAGCGAATTACAGGCCTCTAAAAGGTGAACAATTGGAGATAAGAAACGATTGCCAGGGACTAATTTAATAATTACATTAAAGGGTTTGAAGAAAGAAAATTAATTAAGTAATTTTTTGAAATAAGACTTTGTATTTTTGAAAATTATAAAGTTCTGAACACATTAACACTACTTAATTTTTGATACGGCTAGAAAGACAAAGATAATCCGAGTTTTCTCCTCTAATTTAAAATTATACAATTTTGTATTACAATGGTTTTTGTATTTTATATTTTAAAATTATTTTATGAGATAAAACGAACTTTGGAAAACTATACTATTAGGTTCATAGACTCCCTTTACTCTTTTTAAATCAAGATGAAATAAGCATCTAAATTTAAAAATGTGCATATGCAACCAGAATAGAAAAAAAAGGGGGAAATGCTAAGAATTCTTCAAGGAGTATTTGCATGAACAAATTAAAACTACACGATGAGGCGATGGGGCTTTATCTACGAAGGTCACTAAACGTAAGTCCAAAATCAACGTTGCACTGGGAAGAGATAAGTTTGCACAAAGTTGAGATCACGCACACAGAACAGAGATTGCAGAGGATTTCGCACACCAAAGGCCAGATTATTTTTGTTTGTTCTTAAACTATTTTCAACACAGTTTCTTCAAAAAAAAAAAGGAAAAAAAATTATATTACACTTTTGTGGTATTATAGCTTTGAAATTTTTCAGAGAGAACCGCGAAGTAAGGATGTGTTTTGATGTTATTAAGCTGGAGCTGAAATCGCGCCAACGTAACGCACACGCAAACGCTTCACGTTGAACTGAATTGAAAATTCGAAAGCGTTCCAAGCGTTGAGCAGGCGTAGCGGAATGTTGCCGACTTGCACAGAAAATGTTGCGGAGCAAGCATCTCAATAAAGAAGAGAAGTGAACTCATGACTGCAATAAGATACAACAAAATAATTTGTTGATGAATAATTTCTTAAGATATAGTAGTGAATAAAATAAAATTACCACATATTAGTAAACCTCTGCAGAAGGAAATCTATTTTGAAAGAAATTGCTGGACATATGTATGTATTTTTATATATTATTTTATCTTCCGTTTTTAATTAAGGTCATTCCAAGGTCTAATCTTCACTTTTCAGGACATCTACCATTGTATTGATTTACTAATCTTTAATATTTTCTTGTGTTAATTTTTCATTTTCCAATATTCTACATAATATATACGACTTTTGTAATTTTATTAATTAAATTTGCATATTTCCCAAAACCGATGGAAATGTGTTTTCTTTCAATTGCTGGCAACAATGATGCGGCATCAAGTGGTGACAGGGCAACTTTGCTCGCCACTCACACGAACACAAAGCCGAAGGCCGAAGCCATAGCAAAATGCCGAGGATGACGACATCCGGCGCACACACATTCAAAACCCGAAGTAAAACAGCCAACCAGGTGATGGCAACATGTTGCAGAAGGTTCGGTTTCTTAAGCAGCAACATGTTGCTGATGGCTGGAAATTACAACTTTCTGCGCTTGCGCCAAAGCCTTAGATTAAATCAAATTTTTTCGTATATTGTCTTTCAAATATATGTATTATACATATTATTCTTATTTAGTATATTATATTTTGCCTTTTATATTATCCATAAAACACAGCAACATGCGGCAGCAAAAGGAAGCAGCATCGACGGAAATGGCGCGCCAAGCTTTTCACTTTGCCTTTGCAACACATTAAACGTTTATACGCATTTTTGTTTTGGGAATAATGATGTTTCGATAGAAAAAATGTTACTGTTTAATCTGCTTATTTGAAAGAATTATGTCCCCAATAATAACTAGAATGGCAACGCCTTACAAAATATGTTGATTTAATATAAATTCTCAAAAATAATTAAAAGACAATAACTAACTACATCGATTTAACGCAAAAATTATGGTTTTCGAATTGCGAACTGTCCTTCAAACAGTGCGTTAATTAATTGCAAATTGTCTTATAATGCAAAAATCAGACGTATAAACATGAATACAGACACACACACAAGCGAAGCTCATCAGACATGCACAACACCCCCGAGGGGCGGGGGGCGTGGCAGGGGTTGCCTTTGTTTGCTGTTATGATTTTTTATGATTTCAACAGATTTTTCGCTGGAGGCCGAAGGGTATATGCGAATTATAGAAAGCTTGCTTTGGAAAAAGAAAATTGTTCCAATTTTAAATGTTCAGAAGTACAAAGTATTGAAAATTCCTAAGAAGAGTGAAAATAAGTTTTAATAAAAAAGAAAAAAAATGTGACTGAAACATGACTAACTGGCATTCCATATGACCGTAGCCTATTTTGTATATTTACGTAATGTAAGAACAGTTTATGAGCCATAGAACATGATTTAGGACACATGTCAACAGTAGCCAATAATAAACTTTGCTTTAAAAAGTTTGAAGTGACTAAAAGCATTTTGGCATATGAAAAAATATATTTTCCATTTTAAAGATAGAAATATTTGAGTTTTATATTTATTTATATTATCTAAGATACAGGGTATCTTTGGAGACCACTTCCTAATTTCCCATACGAGTATCCACCATTCTATATTTTGTCTTCCCATTCTTTTGTTTTGCCTGTTTGTGTATTTCTTTCTTGGCTTAATTTTCGCCCTTTTTGGCGCTTGGCGAGAAAAGAAAAGCGTTGGCTGGCTGGCAAATTCAATTTGCATATGTGTGGCCACCTAGATGTTGCCCACTTTCCTTGTCCATTTGTGCAATGTTTTTTTCAGCGATTTTTTTGTTTTGTAGTTTCTGGTAGCGTGTGTGGTTGCTGGGCAAAATGCACATTGAAATCTGCAGCCATTTAACACAGTTCAGGCAAACTGAAGCCGCTAATTGACTCGCGCCAAAAAGGGAGTGGGGAAAAGTGCAAGTTGTCTTTGCCAAATTTAATCAACAAAACCCAATGCAGCCGCAAAAGCGCACAAAAAATATATGGCGCAAAAAAAAAATACATATACATATGGTTCATAAATCCAACTTTGAATACCAAATTACAAAATGGGCGACGTCGAGGGGAGTAATTACATTTCCCAACAACATTGCATAATGATAAAAGCAGAGCCCCACAAAATACAATTCAAGCTTCAAGTGCAAGCTGTGCACAGCTTCCATTGACGCACTTTCAAAACCATCCGAAAGCCACGGAAGTTTCGAATTTCAGAACGACAGCAACGAGTGTAATAACAACCAAAAAAGCATACGGATACGAAGAGTGTAGGAAAAACATATAGATAGCATTGAAATCCACGGATATTGCCTTCATTAACCCAAATGGCAAAGTGGGATTCGAAATGTAGAATCCGAATCAAGGTTTGTGGCCTGATGGTCAAGAATTCGAGCTCAATTAAAAAATATATGTTTGTTTATCAATACAACAAAATGTTAGGTCCCACATGGTATTAGGTGACCTCAATTTGGTTTTTATAAACTCTTAAGGGAATACAATTAGTGAGATAAAAGCCTTTTTAAAACTGATTTCAGATATTAGTCATAAATAATATAAATAAAATATTACAATATATTAAATTGATGTAATAGATTATAGATAAATAGAAAATTAACATCCGAAATATTTATTTTAGTTCATAAATATTATGGATTAGCAACATATAAAAATATATTTAATTTTTAAGTACTGAATATATTTAATTTAATCTGGCATAGAATTCTGTAATAATATATCATATGTCATTTATAAGAATTTATCAAAATATAATTATTATCATTAAACATTTGAGGTCATTATATCTATTAACTATTAATCTAACTTCAAAGTACAGCATTATCCAAAGAAATCGTGTAACAAGCCAACTAACAAACTATCTCTACTAATTTCAAACGCTTCCCATTTTCCACCCCATTTTCCCAGCTTCTTTTCCTTTTCGGATGCCCTGGAGTGGAGTGTTGAAAATTCATTAAATTTCCAAGGACACAACTTTTTTTCGGGTCTTTTTTTGGTGCGTGTGTGTTGTTTTAGTGGGTGGCGACCTCTGACATTGCATTTAATCTCGTTGACAGCACTTAACACGCCCCCAAAAGTAGTAAAAGCGAGCTGGGAATCTGCGAGCAAGGATATAAGGAGTCAGGACTCTGGATTTCGGGGTGGTTCTGGTTGCTCTTGCACTGCGAGAGGATTATTTAAGTTTATAATACGCTTAGGGGTAATTTTAATCTGTTGCAAATTGTTTTTGCTGTTAGCTGTCGTCACAGTGCAGCTCGCAAAATAAAAAATTAAAGCACACACTCTCTATGGGCACACTGCCTGTCAGACCCCAAATCACCATCTATATAACATATTTTTTCCTCTCGTTGTGCTTCCGACTTTTGTGGCATATTTCATGGATATTGTAATCTGGTTTTTTGGGGCGCTACAATTGCGGTTTCTGGATGCGTGGGTGTGGGGGTGTTTGTGGGTGTGAGTGTGGGCAAGGAAGTGGGTTTGTAATTTCACTTTTTGGTTGAAACACTTGTTTCGCCTTTTTGTCTCCTCTGCTATTTACATTTATGCTTTTTGTTTGCGCTTCTTTCTCGTTGCAATTTGCACAACATGAGGTTGGTTGAAGGCGAAAAAAAAAAATGATGGGGTGGTAAGCTGATGCAAAGTGTTCAGGGTCAATGGGAGGACACGATTGTTTAACATTTGAGTACATTTTGGCAGTCCGAACCAAAAAACCAGCATAGAAGTCATTTGAAGTG
Organism: Drosophila rhopaloa; assembly: GCF_018152115.1. Taxonomy (NCBI): domain Eukaryota; kingdom Metazoa; phylum Arthropoda; class Insecta; order Diptera; family Drosophilidae; genus Drosophila; species Drosophila rhopaloa. The sequence continues at coordinate 24,855,510 of NW_025335123.1, read as the reverse complement.
TATTCCTACAAATATAACTTGCCAAGTCGTTGAAAAAATACAAAAAATCATAGTGAAATGAATCCTTAATTTAACCAAAATTTGTAGAAAAGGTTTTTACACAAATATTAGGAGAGTGCATTGCATGAAATCAAATGTAGATCGATAAAATGCCGGAAATGCATGGAAATTTTAATAATATGTCTCACTTCCGATTTGCAGTTATTACTAAAACATCTTGCATCACTGCCCGGAATGCCTTTAGTTTAACCAGAATGGAATGCCTTTAGTTTAACCAGAATGGAACCGATTCGATTACGTGCCAAAAGACGCCGCCCGACCAATGGATTCCGATGCATTGGAAATCCATTAGAAAATCAAATATTTAACCCAATTGACTGCCGGCGAGAGAAAACTTAATTCAAGTTAAAAGAACACAGCAACGAGCAGAAGGCCATAAATAAAATACAAAAGATATTACAAAGAACAGAATGAACGGAATGGCATGTGTGGCACTCAGTGGAAATATTCGTTTATTGGGCCAATTAATATGCGGAATTTATTTGGCCATAACAGAGAGCATAGTTCTGAATGCGGCCTACTAAACGACCGCAGATCGCAGACAGTAAACCAATGAGATCACTCTAAACAGGCGATTGCGAATCGAAATGAAAGACAATAGGCCCCAAAAATAATATCACTTGAGGGATTAGCAAACGCAATTAAGCGATGATGACTTACATTTGAGCCCGCGAATTCTAAAGCTTGATGTTGTATGCACAATCATTGATATTCCGAAATTTACACTATCTTGCTCGGTTGACTACGGCACAAAAAACAATCAAACCGATTTATCCAAACCGATACTAAGGATCCTAAGTCCCCAAATTAAATCACATACAGAATAACAAAGCGAAATTAATCAAAACAAGAAGGAAAGCAAAAATCGGCATGCCGAAGTTTATATACCCTTGTAGATATAAAAAAGTAGAATATTCTATAAAACGACTATAAATCGACTTAAACATTAAACTTTGTTCAATCGTTCCCATGGAAGCTATACGATAAAGTCCCATTTTTAAAAAGATAAGAAGTGTATATGAATTTAAAAAAAATATTTTTCTACGAAGTTTTATATTCTTTCTTTATTTCTATTGCAGATATAGATTAGGGAAGTCCGATCGGAGGCGATTTTAAACATAAAACACAAAAGGTGTGTAAACAGACGGACTCGCCTAGTGATGCTGACCAAAATTATAATACGTATACGTACAAGGGTATAATATTCGAAGTAACTTACCCTCAAATTGTTCTGGTTCGGGTTCGGGTTCAGGTTCAGGTTCTGGTTCGGGCTCAGGCTCAGGCTCCGGTTCAGGTTCAGGTTCCGGTTCGGGTTCGAATTCTGGCTTTCGATCAGAGTCTGGTATTTGCTCCGGCTGCGGATCACAGCCAGCCTCGTCCGTCTGATCCTGGCAATCGACCCGTTCATCACAGCGCCTGTCTAGTGACAGACATTTATCGTCGCACTTGAACTGATCTTCAGTGCAAACTGAGGTTCACAATTTTACAAAAAGAGATACGAATAAATAAATTAAAATTAAAGCAAATCAATTGAACAAAAAACCAAATAAAATGAAAATGAAAATGAACGAACGATCCGGGCAGGTTAAATTCTATATTCTATATGATTCATTGAATTTTAGATAAGGCAGGAGATGGAACTGCAAAAGGATCAAGGAATTGATTTTTGTTTTGGCTCATTTTGTTATTTGTCGGAATTATAGGTATATCAAAATCGGAAAACCGGTTCTAATTGTTAATGAAGTGTGATTAGCAGCAAATAGGTACACCCAACATTTGCCCACTTGATACATTTGTTATATGTTGAAAGTTGTGTCGAAAAACCGATCGACTTTTTTGCAGCTCCATTGGGAGATGTAAAGAAATCTATAACTATATAATGAGCCCCGTTTGCAAATCGGGTTAGTAGGGAGATGTGGTGAAAATAGGCGATGCCGTACGATCTATGAGTTGGCGATCTAGTACTAGAATCCTGGGACATTTACCCGGTGCATGGGGGCAGGATTCCTCGTCCTCGCCATTGGGACATTGGCTCTCTCCGTCGCATTTCATTTCATCGCAAATGATTTTCCCGCTGTAGCGACAGGTGTAGGTGGCATCTCCACGACAGTTGAAGTCATAGACCTCGCTATCGCCGCCGGAACCCTCCACCTCTGGCTTCGATGGGAATGGAACTTCGATCGGTTCTTCATCATCTGTGAGGTCACAAAAGGATTAGCGATGGCACATGCTATTTTCTGGGCAGTTTCCCAAAGACGTAGGACAGAACTTTAGAGACAGAGATCACAGAAATGGAGACAGAGAGTGGAGCGAATGGCAGGAAGCGAGGCGTTCGATGATGAGAGACGTTCACAGGGGTCGAGGGGGCACAAGGTCACAAGGTCACGCACACAGGTCACTTTCTTAAGCACACACACGTAAAGGTCCACTCTGGATTTCATTTCTCATCTTATTTCAAAAACCCAATCATATTTTTGATTGAGATAACCAATTAGCCCTACAAATATTCAATTTAATTTTTAATTTCTCTCCAAGCACGATATGTTGCATCCTATGTACTTTTGTATAGTGTTGCTTTTATTCTTTTTTCAAGAATATTTAAAAGTCTGTCTTTTGTTTAAAAACTTACTATAAATTGCAACTTTTCAGGCAATAAAAATAATAATTTAATGAATCATTTGAGAAAATAAAAACTAGAGCAGACCCACAGATAATGTTAGCGATATAAAATAGTTGTTTTTTTCGGTTCGAGGATTGCCAGGTTAATCACATTGGGGCAATCTTTCTATTTCCGGTTCGTTGTACGTGGACAAACCTTTGCGATTAGCTCGTATATCAGTTTTGGAATTGATACGTATTACGGGGAACTCGGGCTGCAATTTTCCCAGCCCGTAAGCCGTACGGGCATCAGTGGTTTCTTCTTGGCCTTTTGGTGCGTATTTGAGGATTTTTTGTTGTGTGGTCGAGGTGAAGAAAGAGTTTGAATATCGTGATTCAGATTATTGACAGCAATGCAAGCCGAATGAGTCATTTTTAAGCAAAGATACAAATACGCGGGAACCGCAGATTTGAAATCACCTATGGTTTAATGTGAAATATATCTTAATGTCCTCAAAAAAATATCTTTAAAAGTGATTTCAAACCTTTACAAAAAGTGGTTCCCGAAACTGTGAAATAAAATATGATATATAGCTTTTTTTCGGCCACAAATTCGATTGTTTCGTGTATAAAATGTACATGTTTGCATCCCTGATTTGGGAAATTGGAAGGGAAAGGGTTATTCATCTCACACCAAAGCAACGCAGATAGTCGCAGAAAAGAGAGTAAGAAGTTTTGGGGACACGGATTCTAGCGGACTCACCAGTCAATTCTACGAACACAAAGTTGTTGTCGGCAGTGGCACCCACTCGTTCGATACGGCTGTAGTTATTCAGTTGCTGACGCAACTTATTACCAAAGTCGGTGATGGCACTGGGAATCTCTATCTTGAGCGTCACTCGCACCTTAAAGCTGTCTTCAGTGGGCCTGAGATAATGAAAAATACGATCAGAATTGGCCAGGTCCCAAGGGATATATATTGAATTAAACTCACTCAACTTGATCCAGAGTGATATGAATTTCCTGCTCCTCATCATCATGACTATTGTAAGCGTTTCGGAAGAAACTGATCAGATCATCTTCCAGAGATTTTTGCAGGGTTAGGTACTGATCGCTATCCCGATACCGAAAGTCGTATGAATATGGCTCATTGACGACGAATATGGCTCGATCTAGTTTTAAAAGAGATGTCATTAAGTATGGGTAAATATTATACAGTAGTTATGAACGGTACTAATGTAATAACCCAGCTTATAAAGCCAAAGTCATTACAAACAGAGGCGTTTCTAGTTTTGGATGTATCCATTCAACATTTTAGGACAATTAGTTAATGCTCAAAATGTATAGTTTAATAAAAAGTTTCTTTAAAATATAATATTTCAAATTAAAGTTGGTCTGAAAGAAATCGTGGTTTGATAACAATGGCTCCAAATTCATTTCGCTTTAACCGACTGTGGAGCTATTTGAACCTTTTATAAATAGAACTCGAAAAATTGACTTACAGAGAGCGGTTTCCTCCTCGTGGTCGCCGGATGCCTCGTTTTCGTCGTAGTTATCGGATGCCCGCTTGCGAGGATCGGTGACGCCATTGGCCCGCTTGGCCACTCGCTGCCTATCTTGAATCTGCTTTTCATGTTCCCGCTTGCGGGCCTGCTCCTCCTTGGCCCTTTGGCGAAGATCCTTTTGCCTTTCTATGCGCTTCCGCCGCACCAGCTCTTGTTGCTGCTTCTGATTCTCATCGTCATCGGCGCCAAACAAACGTTTGATGGAGCGGCGAACGCGATGGACACTGTCGGTTAACCAGTTCCCGGTGAGCTGGACCTCATCATTTTTTTTCAATGATTCTGTTCCTTCAGAGTCAGAGTCAGAGTCAGAGTCAAAGACAGAGTCATAGTTCAAAACTTCAAAATCTTCCGGGAACTTGATGCGGTCTGTCAACACGAAGTCGTTTTCATTTGGCTGAAAGGATACCGAACAATCAAACCATGTTATTAATTATCCATAGAAAGATACGCCATCACAAATAAAAGATTTTAGCCTCACTTATGTTCGGATTTAAGCATTTTTAAACATTTTTTTAATAATGAGAAAGTTAAAAGCCAAACTTTCAACAATAAAACTACTATTAAATGAGAAACCCTGCAATTATTTTCCAAAAGCCTGCTACTTCTTTCCCCCTTTTCATCACACATTTCCTTTCCAGTGCTTTTATTAGATTTTTCATTTATGTTAAAAGCAAAAAAAGCTTGCCAATTTGGTTGCTGTCAATGCTAAGCAAGGCAATGCAGTGCTGGAGTTTTAAAGGAATTGTGTCTTGGCTAGATTTTCCCCACAATTAGCGGTAACATAACATGGCTGTTAACGTTCCCTAAAATTGGACCCGGAAAATTGTATCTTAAAAATGTAAAAATATGAAATATAAATCATACAAGTAAGTCCCAGTAAAAGAACTAAGAATTTCAGACTTTAAGGTAACCAGCATCCTTTTTTTGGTTTTCTTTATTTGTAAGCCCCTTTTTATTTTCCTCACCCCCATTTTTTACCCACCTCCGATCTATTTCGGTAGACTCTTTAATTGAGCATTGATTTCAAGTGTCAGTTTCTTTTCATTTGTTTTAGTCCCTATTCTTGGTGTTCCCCAACCAGAACTTTTTATTTATACCCATTCCATTATTTTTTGTTTTAAGTGGAAGTGTCAGGAAAAGACGCGTGCTACGTCATATTTCTTGTTGCCTTTGGCTGATAAAAAGCACTTGCCCCGCATGTTCAACATGTGCCACACACAAACAATAGTGGCACACCCCCCTTTGCCTGGCCCGCCCCTTTTATTGAGACCTCTATACGCCCCTGATCATCACACGAAAAACGATGATATCTAGCCACAAAACTGATGTTCAATGCTCTCTTTTAGCCGAGAAAAGCTCTTTTCCACTCCGCTCTTCCCACGTTTCCCATACACTGAAGAAAAATAGTCATAGATTATTATAGACACGATAAAAAATGAAACCGGCCTTTAGAATATCAGGGTAATTATAACTATATTTAATTTTTTTTTGACCTAATAGAAATAGAATTTAAATCGTATTATGTTTTACAGCAATAATTTGATAAACAAATTTTCTTTTGCTTGTTAAAAACGTTTATTTCTGTGAGTGTAAGAAAGAGGTTGTGATTGTATGGGAATAGGTGGAATGTGGGCCAAATGTGCATGGCCCAAGCCCCTTCTATCCTCTTATCGAAATACTTCGATAAACTAAAAAGATAATGGACAGACACAGGAATGGCAGATAGCATTTGGAGGTGGGAAAGTAAGGTGAAAACATATGGAACAGAGTACTTGTCTTCCCATTTAATTTGTTTACACACGAGTCCAGGAAAGCGTTTTAAGATTCATTTAATTTGAAGTAAATAAAATTTTACATAGCTGGACATTCTTAAAACCGAAGTTGAACAAACATCGGTGACGAATTGGTGCGGTGTCATAGTTGTTTTGAGATTTAAACATTGTCTGCGTTTTGTCTACGCTGTGTCTGATTTTTTTAAGGGGTCTGAATGGTTGTTAGGAGGAAATTGGGTGGTTTTTGTGTGGTTTTGGCTGAACGGCTGGCTTATGAAGCTGCATAGTCACGTGCGACGACTTTGAAGTTGGTCCCATGTTTTTCGGCAAGTTTGTGCTTGTTTGGTGTGTGTTACACATAACAATGCTGCCAAAATCAGGTCTAAGCTATTGAAAACACGCTAAAGAGTGCCTCCAATCGATTTGTCAGTTCAGAAATTAACTTGAAAAATTATCTTGAAGTACAGGTTGTGTTTCTAGTTAAAATGTCGAATTTGTTGTTATAATTTGTTTAATAATAGATATTAAAATCATATTTTGAAATCTTATTCAACAAATCATTAAGACCCGTTAGATATTTAAAACGTTTAACCGTTATATAATATATGCAAGTCTTGAAACAGCATATTTTATAATTTTTACCCGATCCTTAACCGATTCCTGCCCGTTTCGCTTATTGAAGTAACATCTGCCGACCGTTTATAGCCTCGATTTCGGCGAGTAGTTTTGCCGTGTACGTCGGACGGACAGTCGGCATGCTTGACACAGATTCCTGGCGTTTATTGTGATTACTCGAGCTGTCCGCTAATGCAAAAAAGCAGCATGGCCCACAGTGGCTCTCAAACTGTGCCGCCCACAACGCATCGAATGTACAGCTGCGTCAGAAATAATAGCACATTCTATGCACTCGAAAATGTTAAAACATCGATTGCAAAAAAGACATATTAATGCGCTCAACTTATGTTATTAGAATTACTTTTTATTTATTTCCAGGTAAAAAAAACAAAAGGAATTGTAAAACAATAACAAATCATTTGGTGCGTTTAATGAACAATAAACTGCAACTTTCTGACTGTTAAGATAAACCCAAAAATCAAATCAAATATGCAATGCTATTTTTTCTGCCGCCATTGTGAATGCCATATGCAATTGCAAATGAAATGAATTATTACGCATACGCAACGTGCGAACGGCGAAAATAAATAAATAACCTGGTGTGGAAACAATGAGAAATGTTATTTATGTGCCCGCCCAATTAGATGACAACGAAGTGTCCTTGAACCCATTTTTGCGAAATGCATCTGCATCTAGATTTATGCAAGTGAAAAGTGGGTAAAGCAAGAAAACAAAAGGGGAAAATAAGCAGACAGAATGCCTGGCTACTGTCAATTGTCTCAACTTGTTGCTCGCGAGTGTGTGTGTGTGTGTGGGGGGGGAGGGGGGTGTGGCCGGGGCCTCAAGTGGGTCAGTTTGGGGCGGAAGGTCGCGATTTGCACCACCCACCCCCCAATAAAACCTATGTGCGTGCATTGAACCCTCAAATGGACAAGGGGTTTTTTTTTTTTTTAGATTTTCTAGATTTTTTGCCTGCCCACGGGGCTCATTTCCTGCAAGACAAATTACACATTGAGACCGAGCCACTCCCCCTTTTTGGCCAGCCATAAATTTGGCGCACATATGTGTGCTGGCAATTTATTTTCATCATGTTCAAAAATCGCAGCAGACAGCCAGCCAATTCTCGTTAAATCGATCGCACACATATCTAGAAATAATTTTGTTTTTTTTTGGTTTGGTTTGGGGTAGTCCTGCTCCTCTGACAAAAACCGAAAGAAAAAGTTATTGACTAACTGACTGACTGACTGACTGCGCTCAACTTGTGGCCAAAAGGCACGCCAGACGGTGGGCGGTGGTCCTGGGGGCGTGGCAGGCCCAAAAACTCTCAGCTCGCAAGCCACAAAAAACAAAAACACACAAAAAGAGACAACACAAAAAAGGAAGATGCAGACAATAGAAAGCGGAAGTCGGGATGCATTTCAAAAGGGTTTTAAAAATAGGTTTTATTATTGTATATGTTACACATATCTAAAAGATTATAACTAATTAATAACAAAATTTTAAGAAATTTTAGGGTTTTATGTTCTGCAAAGGTATATAAATAGAAAAGGGTTTCCAAATTCTCTAGATAAAAGACAGCAATAAAATAATACAAAAAAAACTAAAAGACAGCAAACACAAAATAGTTTTTGAATAGTTAATATAACCCTGTCATAAAGAGTATAAAGAATTAGGCAGAAACAGACACACAATGTCTGCAAAACACATGTGTGGCAGGAGCCAACTTTGTGCTTTGGCCACAATTATCACAAAAGAGCGAGACAGAGTGGAAAGTGGGAAAGCGGGAAAACGTAAAAGGAAAAGCGGGGGAAATGGAGAAGGAAATTGGGGGTAGAAACATGTAAAAATTTGATTAAAAACTAGAGTCAAGGTAATTGCCTGGCAAATACTGCCAGCCAAATTCCTGTTCCCCGCCCCAAAAATAAAGCGAAAATTGCTCATACGCCGGGTATGGTATTTTAGAGAAGATTGGAGGTGAACATGGAAATGGAAATGGAAATGGAGGAAAGTGCATCGAGTGACATCAAGCTGAAGAATCTGGGTCTGTGGAGCAAGTGCAAAGCAATTGTCGCCATAATCCTCCGCCTAGCGAAGATTACGCGATGATGGCCGTCAATCATCATTCCGAGATCCAACCAGAAATTCCGCTTGAACCGATCTGGGAACCCGGGGACTTGGAACCCGTGGACTTGGAGCCCAGATTTATGCACGGATTCCGATTCCGGACCCGAGAATCCGAGAACCCGAGAATCCGCTCAGCAGGAAATATTTAGCGCTGCACTCTTATGTCTCATGCTCTTAATTAAACTGTACGTTTTAGCAATTGCTTTGATTTAATTAGTTTTTCCCCATACATATTTTTTGCTCTCCGTGGGCGTCAATGGAACTCGGGCGATGATCATCATCATTCACATTTCCATCCACATCAAAGTCAGATTTTTCCACACACGCAATTTTCATTGCGAACCATAGCGTTTTATTAGAAAGCCACCTAATTGGTTTTCCTATTGAAAATGTTATATGAATACAGTCAAAGTTTACTAATATATCTAATAAAAAAAAACATATTTCTTGGAATCTTATAGCTTTAATGGTGATCTGATTTAAACAAAAATCTTTTTTTTTAGTTTATAAACAAAAAACAGTAAAAGTGAACTAAAAGAAAAGCTGCAAACACTCCCGCCTTTTTTCACTTGTTCTTTCTGATTAATTTTCCCATGGAAACCTTTCATTTTGCGGACATAAACAAATAATTCAATTCAGCTGCCGCGTTGATTGCCACTGTGAACTGACCTGTTGTTTCTATTCATATGTTCATCATTTACCCTGGGCAAAGATCTCAGAACGACCCTCTGAACCACCTGCTCATCCAGAGATTCCATGTGGGATGCACTTACAATGGCGAGGAAATTAGATTGCACACAACAATGGGTTCGGAACAAGGGACATATAAACAAGAGAAAAGATTTTTGCGTTTTTTGGTTTAGAATAATGGAGTACCCTATTTCAAAATCTTCAAAATATGAAGTTTAAATACCATTGCAAGCGCTGCAATATGTATACACGCGTTGTTCTTCGAAAGCAACCTAATTTTACCCTGTTTTTAACATGTACAAATATAAAACCGAAGGACATATCATATCCCCCATTCCAGGGTATCAGAAACAAGTGTCAACAAAGTGGTTACACTGACACCTGCTTGAGCTTTGATTTGTGGTTTGAGGTGGCAAAAAGCCAGTCAAAGTTCAGCGCAGCTTGACAATGTTGTTGACGCTAATATTTATGTTTTGTTTTCGTTCGCCTTTTTTTTTGTTTGTGCTTTATGTTGCAGAAACTCATTTAAATGTTGAAGCCACTCCAAGGTTGGCACGTCCCGCAGCCAAAAAAAGAGGAATACAGAGAAATATAAAAAGTATAGAGGAGCACGCTTGGCGACTGTTGATCCTGGGCGCTTTGATGTCTCTGTGTGATTCCTCCCCAGAAGGAAATTCTGGATGCCGCTCACGTTTTGGCAATTTCTCATAAAACAAACGACCATTAACGCCTTTAAGTTGTCGGCAGCATTTCGCCAGCTTTCCCTCCCCCCCCTCGTCACTATCTCCATTCCGTTTTTTGACATGGGGCTTGAGACTTGAGGCTTCTTGGCCGGCTTGGTTGACTTGGTTCGTGCCTCATATTAAGTTGTCAGCCAGCTTGAGCCACTCCCCCCGCCTCCCCCTTTTGGCCCCCTAAACATATATATATATATATATAGCTCGCAGGAAGTGCAGTTACTTTGTTGTTGCTGGTCCTAAGCCCCGTTTAATGGGCGAAATTTGTTCATCCTTCAGGGCTGCATACACTTAGAGAAAATATAGGCCTATTATTCATTGTGCCTTGTGAAATAAACGGTCCAAATATTGTAATACATTTTTAGGCTCAAAAAAGACCGGAAAAACTGATTTATAAATCTTTACACTTTGCTAATAAAACAAAAATCTTACAAAAAAAATTCGCGAACAGTTTAATGCTAACAACAGTAATTATGAGTTTTTAATTAAAATGGAAAAATGTTACTTGAAAGATTGACATTTTTTATTTTGCAGTACTTAATAAGTATCAATTATTTCTCTCTGTGGATTGGACCGATTGCAGGGAAACTATCGATGCTGCAGCACCACCCAACCACACAACCACCCAACCACCCAAAAACCAACCACCCAACCGCTGACACAACAAAGCCAATTTGCGTGCGTAATTTGTGGCACTTACAAGCTACGTGACAATGATGCGGCTGCTCCTTCGGATGTCCCCACCCTGCCCTATTCAGGTGGCCATGGCTGTCATTTGTCTGCATTAGTGGGCCAAAAAGAAAGAAATGTTGAAGGCGGGATGTGGAGCAGTCCATCAATTTGCATTACCCGCCTACCTGAACTGCGGCTTTTCGGCCCTCCAACAATTGCGCGTAATTAATGTGTCTAATTAACTTACAAATTTGTTTGAAAGAAATGTAATAAAAAAAACCCGTGAAAACGTAACAAACAAATTCTTAGTAATTGAGAACATTCAAAATTATTTATCAAGAAAGGCAGATTTTTATATTCTTTTAAATTATTTCCGCTTGTTTATAAACCAATTTTATTTGAAAGAATTTGAGATGTTTGCCTTTCGAAAATGATTTTTTCGACTTTAAATTATACTTTTTTATTTCTTAGATTTTTATGTTAGTTCTCGAAGACTTAAATATTCTAGATTCGCGGTATTTTGTGCACATTTTTATTGCTATTACCATGTTGATAACTTTTATGACACATGTTCGGGGTTCGGTACATTTTGTTTTTATTTTTTATTTCAATGTTTTTATGGCCCTCTTGCTTTGGCCTTTCGCAACACCATTTTGTAATAATCTGAAGCTGAGTAAAAACCCCTTTGTGGGTTTCGGTATCAGATTTTATGAGACCACGTGTGAGTGCGTGTGAGTGCTCTGCAAACCCTCCTATTTATAATAAACTCACAAGTTGTGAAATAATTATGTTTTCCATATAATTATGATTCCCTCGTGTATAGTTTAAGATTTATTTTTTTTTAATGTGAAGGCTTAATTGATTTGTGTTCTTTGTGTTCACTGATAAATTTGGAGATATTTACCACATGTTGTGTTTTCAATTTGCTTGCATATGTGTTTTATTAATTTTCAGCTGGCTTTTTGGTGATTGTTCCACACAATTTCTTAGATCGTTTTGTATGTTTTCGGGGTTTTATTGTGTCGCCTTTTGATTGTCAGTTATTTGTTTCAATGAAAGTTAATTGCTTTATTGGCAGGCGGGCAAATTCATCAGTTAAACTTCTCTTTCTCTACAAGTTTTTTTTTCCTGTTTGTCGTTTAGTCTAGAGTCCCAATGGCCTCAATTTGCTGTGTTTTTTTTGTTTGTTTGATATTTTTGTAGCTGATTATGAAAGCAGCAGGGGAATCGGTCGTATGCGAGTATATACATATTTATAAAAATGCGTGTGCTTTCTGTGTGGATCAGTCGCATTTGGTTTGAGGAAGTGAATTCGAATTTCAATGACTTGAACTTCTATAAAAAGCATTTACGCAATTTGTTCTTCAGCTGCTCATGCTGCTGAATCGATTTGTTGTTGGAGTGCTCAGTGCGTTTTATTACACACATTTTAGTTGGCTTTATTTATAGGCAGCCGTTAGCTGATAACAGACACTCGTCGACTACGGTGATATTCCACAAGTAGTAAAAGGCCCCTCAACCTCTGATTATAGATTGCGTTTTATTTAATGAATATTAATTAATGCCAATAAATTGGTCAGAAGGCAGCACCGTAAAAAATGCAGTAATTTTAAGAGCTTAAAAATTAAATGATCTTAAAAAATAGATACAAAATGCAGTTTTTGTTTCCCATTTTTAACTAGATTTGAAAGAAGTTTCAAGAATAGTTTCCTAGCCTCTGAAAAGAGGTCTTCAATTTTTAAAAATCACACAGAGAAATCAGTTAATGTTTTTTTTTTTTTTTTTTTTTAATTGTTTATTTGCGCCGGAATCGTTCAATGCCATTTGAACATAACCGGACGTATGAGGACATATATACATATATAGTATATATTATACTATTTAAACTAAATACAATTATTTGCAATTATTTACAATTATTTACAAAATTTACAAAAATTTTTTGGATTACTGGATGACCCTGGAAGCGAGGTCACTGGGGTATCAGTTAATGTTAAAAGAACTTTACAGATTTGTAATTATCACGTTTTGTTGCAATCAAATTTGTCTACATATTTACAATGTCTTCTGGTTTTTTTCTTAACTGCTTTTGGGGTGGTTTTCCCTGAGTGTACCTGAGATCTTTAGCAGGTTAATGAGGCCTAGGCCAAGAAATGCTGCCCTGCTTAACCCTTTTTGGCCAGAGTTCGAGCTGCTGTGCATCACGGTGCTATCTCAACTCGTTTTTTTTTTTGACTGAAACCCGAGCTCAATTAGAAAAGGCAAGTTTGGAGAGACTACCACCATCAGCCCCGTTTTCCAGCCCGAATTTTAGCAGGGAACAACATGTTGGCTTCCTGTTGCCGTTTTTGGAGTGCTTCTGCTACAATTTCATTTGACCGACAACAAAAACATAAAGACAGACACAGAGTATCAGTTAAAGTTTTGTGTCGGCAGAAACATTTCTGTGGCCACGTGTGTATTCAGTTTTAATTTATCTAAACTTTTGCCAGTTTTAACTGACTGCTCCTGCCCTCCCCCCCTATCCCCCTTCCTCGCAACCGCAATTTGCAATCTGACCTTTTAACCCCTTGGCACACGGAGACCTCCCCGAAAAGCGGGAAAACCGGGAAAGCCAGACGAGGCGACCTTGTAACCACAGCAACAGCAGGAACACTAAAAACGGGGCATCCCCAGCTCTTTTCCCCGAAAACAAAGATGCCAAATTCACAGTTTCGAGATTGCAGAAACACTTGAATCATCTGCTGGCATTTAAATGTCGCTATTCGATGGATTACTATAATTATTACGGCCGTAAACGTTTATTTTTATCAGTTTGAAGTCTTAACTTGCGATGGCTGAGATGAAAGCCGATGAATGCAACAGGTGTTTAAGGTAGCAGGTCTTAAATCATGGTACAGTGAAAGAAAAGTAAGTAGGAAGTTGATTAGAAATTTTAAGAAGGGGATACAAATTTAACAATAAGTCTTTTTTTCTTTCAGCCAATCTAAATAAATCTTAAACTATGATCATAGCAATCATGTCTTCATTTTATATTTATCTCTCTTTTCCAAGAATTTTACAAATTTTTTTATAAGTATTTTGTTATAAATCGTAAACTAAGATCTTCCCAAACTGACCTCATTTTCTACTTATCTCTGTTTTTCAAAGATTTTACAAGATACCCATTGCTTGCACTAAGTAATAATATTCTTGGATATATATGTATGTATTTACTTGCATTCTTGCCATAGGCGGCGATAAGTTCGAGCAGATAACTGCTGGACGGTCCATCTTATACCGTATAGTACTTATTATTCATCACGAAGACAGCTCAAGGAGGTGACAATTATTCTCGGTAGCTTATCGGCTGCCTGCGGACCCCGAAAGCGAAAGGTGACCGCACGACTGACGTCCATCCGTCCGTTAGAGTGAGGTCACCCTGTACTTGGGCTGCATTCCGAGTAAAGCGAATAGCCATCAGCCATCAGCGATCGGCGAGATTTATGCAAACTCCAGGCGACCGGGTCGCGAATCTGTGTCATTTGCATCCAACCCAGAAGTCGGTCGAACAAATAGATGCCCACTATTTGCAAAGAGTATACACGACTAGTGGTAAGTTTTTTTTTTTTTTTTGAAATAATAACGAAATGGTAACAAAGATAAATGCACTGTTACCTAACTGGGCAACTTAAACAAATCAGAAAAAGTATCTTTCACATCCAATTATCAAGAAAACGGCTAGACTACTGCGTCTACATATTTTCCTGCTGAAATCCAATTTCAAAGTGGCATTATTTAACACTTGAATACTCCTTATTATTGTTTTATCCATTTTTATGTGACCCTACTCAACCATATTTCGAAGTGTGCCTCTAATAGTTTGTAATGATTCAAAATTTGTATACATAGTTGACTATTGGTCCAATCAGAATACCCTTCCAACTCGCAGAGTACCTCGTAGAGCCAGTCATAAATGGTAAACTGAAAACGAGTAAGTAACACAGAATTGAAGTCGCAAGCGGATGATGTCATAGGCGCAGGGAGCCAAATGATATCACCAGCCAGCAAAACTATTTGCTGCATAAATCAGATTGCCAGTGGCGCTAAGTGCAGTGTGCCGCAATTATTAGCATCAGGCTCTGAAATCGGAAGACCCCCGGTGGCCATTAATCAAAGTTCGGCCATCAAGATGTTAACATCGAAATTACAGAGTCGTAAAATTGAAGAACCGAATAACCGAAGTAACTTCAAGCCACCGAAGCGGCTTTTGGAGAGCGGCTGAGCCACCCAAGCCAACCAGCTCCTCATCCTCCTCCTGGAAATCTCTTGGTGGGCGATGCAAATCGTAAATGGCAGAGCCGCCGGCGGGTGACGCTAGATGATGATGCAGTACACTGATAAAAACGTGGTCCGATATCAAGTATGCATATCAAAAGGAACTATATCACATTGAAAACATTGCCGAATGGAAGATAATAGTTACAAGCCCATTCGAATTATGTTCAAAATATATTATCATCATGGTACACAAATTTTTTTGTACAGTGTACGTCACCAGTACGAGTGCTGCATTACCGAGTGGGGCAAGATGCAGTCGGCATGGAGCGTGTTTAATTGCTTGCAATTTGTTTTAGACACTCCGCGGCTACCTAAGCCAGACACTTGCCACAGTGGAGATTGGCCAGCAATGAACTAGTATTTGCATAAGATAAATAAGTCATTTCCCAGAGAAAGAAATAAATCAAATCTAAGAACTGGAGCTACATTTCCTTAACATACTATATAGGTATTAAGTATATTTACTTTTTACAAATCGATGAAAATATTTCAAAGTAATGTTTTCCTTGGAAAAACCCTGATTTGTAATGTAATAAATCCCTTTCCCACAAATTTGCCTTAATCCCCCATTTCTGGATCCCACTGTGGCCGGCTATCTGTGTCTATGTGGGCCAGGCTATATGTTTCAGCCACTCACAATGGGCAGACGTTTGGGTCGTATGAAAATTTTCGGTTTTGCATTACAGCAACTCATTAGGCACGCACAGACGCCGTGAGACGAGTGACGAACGACAAAGGGGCGGCGTTGGTGACGAAGGCGCCTCGTTGTAGGTCAGCTCGACGGCGACTAAGCTCTAGCTGCACGGAAAGAAAAGTCATAATTTGGCTGTTTTTCCGTATCACATTGATAAACAAATATTTTAAATAATCATTTACTGATGTAATGACCAAATATTATGACTAAATTCAGAGTTTCAAAACCCCCAAGTAGAAGCAGAAAAAAAATGCATATAGCAGTGTCAATTGAACCTGGTCCTCTTGAAACTGAAACACTATTCTGTTC
This sequence comes from Drosophila rhopaloa, assembly GCF_018152115.1. Taxonomy (NCBI): domain Eukaryota; kingdom Metazoa; phylum Arthropoda; class Insecta; order Diptera; family Drosophilidae; genus Drosophila; species Drosophila rhopaloa. The sequence goes on along the minus strand of NW_025335123.1, from coordinate 24,839,354 downwards.
GATTTAGAAGAGTTTTCAAAATAAAAGAGTTGTTATTTGTTAAAGCTCATACATACATCAAAAGAGCATTATAAATTTAAATATATATTTTACCTTATCAAATTGATATTGATATATTGTTTTTTTCAGTGTGCGACTCAATTGCGACGCCGGAGTGCTTCACAGTTCAGTCGCTTTTTGCCGGTTTTTATACCCTTGCAGAGGGTATTATAATTTTGGTCAAAAGTGTGCAACGCAGTGAAGGAGACATCTCCGACCCTATAAAGTATATATATTCTTGATCAGGATAACCTCCTGAGTTGATATAGCCATGTCCGTCTGTCCGTCTGTCCGTCTGTCCGTCTTTCTGTTTCTACGCAAACTAGTCTCTCAGTTTTAAAGCTATCGGATTGAAACTTTGCACACACCCTTCTTTCCTTTGCACGCAGTATATAAGTCGGAACGGCCGGGATCGGCCGACTATATCCTATAGCTGCCATATAACTGATTGATCGGAAATGCCATAACTTTCGTGTTTGTAAAGTTAGGAAGTTGGGATTTTCTATGGGTTTTATATTTGGCCAATCAATCCGACCTACCAAATTTCATAAGGATCGGCCGACTATATCCTATAGCTGCCATATAACTGAACGATTGGAAATGCCATAACTTTGTTGTTGTTAAAGTTAGGAAGTTCGGATTTTTTATGAGTATTAAGAGTATGAGTATTTATGAGTATTAAGAATGAATAATTTTGGAGAATATAATTTACAGAGTATTCTGCAAGGGTATATCAACTTCGGCTCCGCCCGAAGTTAGCTTTCCTTTCTTGTTCAACTTGATTTTCTCATATTTTTGTTTGGGTTTTCTGCTTTTTAAGCTTATGGCTTTTTGTGCCTCAACTTTAAACTTAATTACCTGAGTGAGTGTGTACAAATATATGGAGGCGGTGGGGCATTACGCATAGTCCGCAGATTGTTTAATAGCCACATCACTTTTTATTTTATTATATTTCCATTTCAATTTAGTGTTGCCAACTTCCTTATGGGCCAAGTGGATGGCACGTGTGCCATAAATGCTCAAGTACTACATATTTAAATATAGCGAAAGATGAGACTGGTTTTGCAAAAGGAAATTGGAATTAGATAACCAGAATCCTTGACACATATTAAGCTGTCAACTAGCTTAAATTATAAAAGGTAGCAGTCAACAACTATAAATAACAATAAAAGCTGCCAAAACTATATCAGAGACCCAGATCTAAGACTTCGCTAACCCCAAATCGAAACAGAAGAATACACACAGAAAAAATACACACTTTATCTTACAAGGATTGGATTTAAATATGCAATTGGTTAGATAATTTCTATATTTTTAGGTGGTTCACTAAAATCCTTCTGGTTATGTTTTTCGCAAATGTAAGTTATCCAAAAATTATGATATTTTTTTGTCTGTAGAGAAAAGAGCTGAGAAGAAAAGTCAAAAAGAGTTTGGCACACGACGTCAAGCGGGGCAATATCTATAAATGAAATATTGACGTAGCCGGAGGGTAACTTATCGCACCGGCAGACTTATCGTTTCCCCGCTGACGACACCGACCTCGGATCGGGCTTATCGCCTTACCCAGATATTACCTCATCGCTGGCTAATCGTAAAAACCGTCGCGAGAAATCAATCAAATGGCCCAAAAAAAAACATTTTTGGACCACCAATTTTTGAAAAATTCTCCTGCCTCTCCAGGCTCTGTTTTTTTTTTTTTGCCTATATTTATTTTTTTTTCTCCGCTTTCTGCCGTATGCAAAAGGCGTCGCGGAACGAGCAGAGGAACTGTCTTGGAAGCGGCATAAATTATCCGGCTTAGGCCATTCCAATCTATGTTTAAAGACTGTCTGCCGGGTTTTGGGTTTTTTATTTATTTTTTTTATTTTTTTAGCTTTTTGTCTGGGCTCAGCGATTGCGACGTGTTTGGCGCACCAAGTGGGCGCGGCCAATATGCAAAGCACGTTTCCCGATCCAATCCGATCCGATCCCCGCCGATAGGCCCATATGCTCCCGATGCCCAAAAACAAAAACTGCGGTTCTGGGCAACCAAACGCTTCACTCTGCATTTGGGGGATCATAATGACACTAATGTGGATCAGATAAGAGCGACTTTTATGCATTACTTTCCGCAAAAAGATTTGAGTGCTTATGGCCAGTATATAATTTATGGCTGAATATAGGTCTCGATTAAATCAGGGGAAGTGCAATGACTGAAATCAAACATTTGGGAGATTTTTGTAATGATCCTTTAAAAATTATATAAATATCTGTAATGATAATAGCCAAATATTGATATACCAAAAAAGGTGGTGCAAAAAGTTTTTGAGCTTTTACAATTACCTTTTTGAAAATTTCTTGGACAACGAATATAAATAAAAATCTTACAAACAAAAGTTAGTTAATTAGGTACCTTTTTTTTGATCCCATGATAAACTCAAATTGAGTTTTAAGCTACAAAATTCCATAAGTTATATGTGGCTTCAATTGTGAATTAATACTCGCTATAATCTAAAACATTTTCCCCTAAAACTAAGGTAAATATATTCCGGTTGATTTGCCAACTTAGTTTTAAAGAGTTCCTTCATAATGTCGCAGTGCGTAAGCCCTTAACTACAGTTATTGTTTTGGCGGTGCTAACCAAACTAACCCCAAAAAGCCGAGGGAATATCGGGCGATGGGAATGGGCTGGCATTATGTGAGTAGACGACTAGGTGGAGGTGACCTCAAGTGCGGCACCCAGAACAAAAGCCCGCCAGCTGCAACAAAGGTAACCTCCTGCATGGCATCCTCGTTCCCTCTCCCTCGCACGTAGTGCCTTCTCGCTTGCTCCTGGATGCTGCAGTTGTTGTCAAGTGCAACGTCATCCTGCTTATTAAAGGTATTACAATGCGAAAGGGAAAAATACAAAATAAAGAGTGCAACAGTAGACAACAAGTAAACGTAATTACAGCCGAGCCTCTGTTACTTTTGCTGCCTCAAAATCTGTTAAGATTTGCACTTGAAAAAAAAATAGTGGTAGTTAGAATAAATATATAAAAAAATACTGATTGAAATAGCCTAGAAAATATGTCATTTCAATTGTCATCATAGTTTTTAAAGGATTTTTACAAGATTAGTAGAAACTAAAAATCTTATTATACTCTTTCACATAAAAAGAAAGAGATATTTCTTCAAAGTTTTTATAGACCAGAATTCCTTTTATAAAATATTGTTAAATATTAAATATTGATAATTTCTGATATAATTCCCAACTTGTTTAAGCAAAGATTTTCTAAAATTGAGAGTCAACAGAAAGATTTCTCATGACGTTCTTTTAGGTCGGAATGCATATTCAATAAGTTTGCTATTTTAAATTCCCAACACCTCCAAGTTTTTCCCAGTGCCCTTGTTGTTGGCTGTAGACCTCCTTCTCATTGTCACACAGCAGAACATATAGAAGTGCGGGGGGATCGGGGTGGGGTCTTGAGAGGGGACAACCTCTTGACTTGCGGCTTGTTGATTTCTTCTTTTCTTGGAGGGGACATGAGGGGACTCTATTTTGACGGGGGAGGTTTCTGTGTGTGGACTCGACTCGCATTGCTGCACATTTTCCGCGGCAGCAGGCAGAAAAACAGAAAAGTTATTTCTTCTATGATTCCAACACTTGAACTGCATTAGCGTAAGCTGCACCTACAGGGGCATAGCCCCCAAAAGACATCTATCCATCATAACTGGGTCTGAAAAACAGCCTCAGTCTCTCAATCTTGCCAGCTGACAATGCATCAATGGCTGTCAAACTGTCGAAGAGGTCCAAAGTGCGAGGCTTTTCCACTCGAGAGGCCTGTCACTTGGAAGGCCACGCCGCATAATATACTATCCTAGACAACTAACATTAACATTAGCCATTTGGCAAGTTCTATGACCCAGAGAAAAACAATTTGCCACTTTTCAAAGGCAACAAGTTATGGTGAAATACACATATGTTTTTTATGTACATTTCTGAGAAAATGTTCGGTTGTAAAGAGGTAGTTACCTTAAACATTTGGGATTGAGTTTATCATGGGGTCAGATGTCGGCAAGTGACGATTAGCATATACACTAAAACTCTTAACTTGTAATTACCGATGTCAAAAGTTAAAAAAATCTAAGGAGTTAAAAAAAATCTAAAAAGTTAAAAAAAATCTGGCGTGTTTGCCAAAATCTTTCAACTATTTCATAAACATATCATTTGTCTTATGTTTAGTTGCCTTTAAATTTGGTGACCTATCCATCTATCTATATCTCTGTCTTATCTTGTTCCCTGAAAATTGTGACCAATGTCTGTGGGATGTCGGCTTGAAACTCCAAGGTCAAGTTTTTACTGTTCAGGCCAAAAACAAAATAGAAATCGTGGCCGTCTGAAGTTTATACTTGGTTTTTTGTTTTCTTTTGGGCTATTTCTATGACTTTTTTTTTTCTTTTTGGCGGCACGTTTCATTTCAATAAGAGCAACACACACACAGAAACAGGAAATAAATCAAGTTTGGCTTTTGGTCAAGAGTCAGCGTTGTTGTTGTCCGATGACAGCGACAAATATTTGTCTTTTGACAGCTAATGGGTCTCATTTAGTGATCGCCAGAAATCGGGGGATCGGGGGACATGGGAGATATAGGGGCGGTTCCCCAGCGTCAAGCAGTCTGTTTGCCGATTCGCTTTTAAACCTCGAATCGATCCACATCGAACCGAATCGAATGGATATGGATTTCGGTTTGCAAATTCGTTGAAATCGTCACATACCTGAAAAATAGACAGAGAAGGGGGTTCGTTAATTGAATTATTAATGCATAAATCAATAATAGCGGATGATCGCCATAATGATGCTGCTAATGATCGGGGAACTTGTTTCCGTTTTGCGTTTTATCGATCAAACAAAAGGTTTAATGCACAGAGATTGGTAGCGAAATCCAAATCCAAATTTGTCAATTTTAAATTTATGAGTTTATTTATATTAGTTTTGCAGGAATTCCAAAATAATTATAATCTAGATAGTTGAGGTTTTAGAAATGGCAAATTGTAATTTTATAAGAATTCTTTTTCACATTTAAAAATGTCCCAGCTGTAATAAATTTTCTTTCATTTTGGAAAACGTATATTAATGGTCCCTTATGTTGTAAGTCAATGAATAAAGAAATAAAATGATTTGGTATCAGATTTCTAAGGTACTTATTCACCTGTTCTTTTCACCAGTGATATGATTCATTCACAAGCAACTCGAGTTCCGATCCATTCTATCAGTTTCCCAAATTCCGAAGAATTCGCCTATTTCATAGCTCGGCTAATTGCTGAAATCCGATTTGTGTAGTCTGGCCAGGGAATATCAGCTGATCACCTCGAGTTCGTACACGCTTCACAGAAGCTAATGAACCTGTGCTAATGAAAGCGCTGATCTGGCCAAAATAGCATTTCTGCATTGGACACCGTTCTGCAGGCAAACAGAAAACTGAGTCGACATCTGAGGGTTTTTGTAGGAACATACATGTGTACAGTCCGAATATTTTTGAGCTTAGTCAACCCTAGGCATTCAAAATTCGGGGCCGAAAAAAAAGGTCTCGCTAATGGAGTTGATAAGGCAACTAGTTCTGGCCACAAATAAAATAATCATAAACTGTGGCAGTTTCTGCTGGCCGAGCCGAGCAAACAGAAACGAAAAATCAAAATCAAAAAACCTGTTTGGTTATAGTGACGATCTCACACGAATTTGGTCATGCAAATGTCAGCCGCATATGCATTAAATTAAGATTCATCAGCGCACGAGTGCCGGCAGTTTGACAGCCACTACAAATTAGGACCATATATATATATATATGTATATATTTATATATGTTCCCTTCCCGATCCGAACCCGTAACCTGGCCCCACTATCAGTCAGTTGACACCTTATCAACTTGGCAACAAAACATGAGCATCGGGAAACTATGTCACCTATGTATGTGGACTCTATATCTTATCTGGCCGGTCTGGGGTTTCTTCCAGAAACTCGTAGCTTACATAGGCGGCTTTGGCGGGGGAACATTTTTCCTTAATTGACTGCTCCATTCGCCCCTTTTGCCGGCAATTAGCTGAAAACTCTGCCTCTTTGTTCTCCGATGAAATATCAATAAAGTAGCTGACACGCCGAAAAATATATAAATATTTTATGCGGCCCAGTAGTTGGCAGCCCGAAGTGCGAACACTTTTTATGTTTATGGTGCTTTAAGCGAGGAATTTCGTTATCGAAACTATCTTAAAGATCGATTGAAATCGCTTTGTTTTTAATCACCACCGTAAGTTTAATCAATTGTTGATACTGAAGTTTTCAAGATGAAGAGTCACTTCAAGTCTTAAGCGAACATTTGATTACTTTGTAGTGCTGAGATCACCCGTCTGGGATTATAATAAATTAAAACAACTTTTTCATTATTTAGATCAGTAATTTTTTAATTATGGTACTCTGCTTTAATTGTCTTCTATATATTGTTGTCCTGCAATCTATACATTATTTAATTATAAGTTCATCGATCTCATCTATCTCTTGAGCCTTTAAGCTTTAATTTATTAATGTGCTTTGTTTAATTGCTGTCTTGAATGATACATTAATGCTGATATAGTATTTTATTTATGCGAAATCATTGACTCACAGAAATATTTTCATTGATAGGTGTAGTAGCCAAAGACAATTTTAAAAACTTTGAGTGTCCGTTTTATTGATAGCATACTAAAAAGCAAGCTTAAATTAATTTTGATAGTCCCCGAAAATTGAGTATAGCTGAGGCCATGACAAACGTACCCAAAATGCCAGTGATTCAAATGGACCCCAAATCGAATCGAATCGAATCGAGTTGAAAATCAAAGTGTTTGCGAGCTTATTAAAGCATAAATATATGCAAGTCGCGTAAGGCAATGGCAAATTAAGGAATTTGCATAATTATGCATCATTTTTTGGCTTGTTTGATTGCTGCTTTTATGCTTTGTTTACTAATTAATTGGCTCGAACTTCGGCACAGTTTGGCAGTCACTGGAGGCGATTTGAAATTGATTGTTGAATTTATTTCGCCATTAAGGCTTGAGCAGCAATTAATACAAATTGAAACGATGTTGGATTTCCATTGAAATGGGCTCCTCCTTTTAATTTATCTTAATTTTTCCCGACTTCGACATGCTTCGAATAATGACGATGATGATGATGCAACTCCATTGGCATCGAAATTGGGGAGACGCCACATGGATATACATATATCATGTTCGCGATCTGCGGCAATGCTGTGCAGGCATTTTTTAATTTCCCCAAAATAAAAAAGCATTTAAGATTAATGGAGGCGATGGCTGAACAGAAGCTGATGTCACCCGCATCGTCAATATCAATATTTTCTATATACGAGTATATGCAAAGCCCATCCCAATTTCCGCTGGTCTGATTATGATTAACGATTAGAGCGCAAAGGAGTTGCCATCTCGATCGATCTGTAATTGGCAGTCAATTCCGTCAATTGAAAAATCGCCCCAAGCATTTCCGCTGATTAAACTCATCTATCGTTTGACTCCAAAATTCAAATAAATTTCACTCAATAATTTGCCCCTGTTAAACCCGTTCTGTGTCTTCTTTGGAAGTGTTTATCTATGTTTGTTTATCAGCCAGAGACTTCCAAATGGTCACAACAATTTTTAAACACTTTTAAAGCTTTTAATACAAAAACTTAGTAAACATATGTGATCAATAATATACAAAATTTTTGTAATAACGAAACCAAAAATTACATTTAATTTTTTAAGGCTGCTCACAGTTCATTATTAAGTATCATTCAGAGTTCAATATTAATTGTAGGAAAATAGACGACAATACAATAAATGCTAAATTAAATTGGATATCAACGTGATCAGTGTTGCAATCACTTGTATAAAATGTTGTAAACAGGCATGTGCATCCTTACCTATTTGTATAACTATTTATTTGATAGGTAATCTAATTCAAAGTCGAAATATCTTAGATTCTATATATCTTAAATCACCTTTATCGATGGGCCCCGCGATGTTTTGAATTGGGAATGAGACCTACCCAAAAAAAGCTGATTGCCTTGCATACTAAGTTTCGCGATGGGATCATCATCTTTGATTCTTGGCAGCCAATTTTCTCAGCTTTATTAGCACTTTTTCGCATAAGTAGAAAATTTATATGCAATTTTCAAACACGTTTTTATGACGACATTTGCATTTGTAAAATGTATCTTTTAATTTTGTGTGTCTTTTGTTCAGAGAGATTGGGATGATGACACAATGGATATATATATAAAGATATGGTCCACCCACACTGACTACTGCATTTTGCAATAACTCAGAAGGCAAATTGCGACAGTTTAGGAATTTCCCCATCCCAAAAAATGCTGTTAATGGGTGTTGGGTGATATTTTTTTATATTTTCCTATTGCTTTTTTCTATTTTCAACATTTACGCCATGCAATAGTCAAACAATAATTGTTCATATGCCGGCCGACTCACTCTATGTATATATATTTATATATATATATAGTATATATGTGCCCCCACAGACGCGCCATGCAAATATTAAATTACAATAGTTGGTTGAGGCTACGAAGTGAGAAATGAATAGTCAGGCTGAGAAATTGGTTTGCCCTACACTTGGGAGTTGTTTTTCAATGTTTAGTCTATGTGGCAAATATTTAAATGGATCACTGTTCACCTGCATTTTCACCCATTCTTTTCCTTGCAATGAAATCAAATCATCGAGGGTGGAATGAACCCTAACGAACACGAGTCTCTGATGAAAAAGCGAAAGGGAAATAAAAACCCTTTCTTATTTTCGATTATTAATCATCACAATTAGCCTGCTTGTTTGCTACTTTTTTTTAGCTACCTATACATAATTAAATCTATTAATGGGCGTTACAACTAATCTAATATTATGGAGTGCACAGGTATACAGCATTTAAATAGACTTCTATCTCGTTCATTTCCAGCTTAGCGAATTTAAAAAAAATTGGCAAAGTTCTAAATTATTTGAAAATAGCATCAACCTATTACCATATTTAGGGTATCATAGGGTATTGCCAACACAATATTTGCAGCTCCCAACTCCCAACTTTACTGCCCCGCCTCGGAATTAGAAACTTTCGTCTTTGGTATCTTGTCGTCATCTATTTTTAAATGCTTGCCTCATAGCCAAGATCTCCCCAATGATTCCCCGATTCCCCCAGTTGTTTCCTTACAAAAATGCATACGTCAGCCAGGGAAAATAGATTCCGGATCCGCAGAACCGGCGAGTCTGGGAATCTGAGAATCTGAGTATCCCGACCAGGTCAGATGCGGCTGCCCTGATGACTAATGGTCGGAAGCCTTCTGGCATGCCAATTTGACAAAGATAACACTCGGCGATATCGGCAATCGGTAATTGGCAATCGACGTTATAGATTTAGTACCACAACTAGGAAGAGAAAAGCGAGCCAGACACTTCACTCGCACCTCGCACATCTCATATTTGAACAGTTTTAAGTGTGCCAGTTGTCCCTGCCTCGCGGCACCGCCCCCTTTTCGAGTCCCCGCCCCCTTGGTCAATGTCTGAACTTGAGCTCAAGTGGGTGGAAAAGGGGGAGCTGCGTTAGGCAGCCTCAATGTAATATTTAAACAAATGCTCGCATGACTCTTCCACTGAAAATTGCATGTGATCGCTATGCGAATGTTCGGGTACACAGAGAGAAAATGCTTAGGTATTATTGATTATTCTACATTCGCATTATTTTGATCCTAGTAATAATGATTAAAAAAAAACAAACAAAAATCTAAGTTAATCCAAAATAAATATACCAAATCTTAAAAAATATAATTTTATGTTTAATACTTCCCTTTGAGACCATTTTCTCAGTGATCCAATACACCCAGACTGGTGGATATATAGGCGGCCGATCACATGTGTGATCGAGGGTCCAACATATTGTGTCCATATGTTGCACAAACAAACATTCGAAACAAAAACCGTGAAGCCACGAAAACAAGAAAACCAGAAAACAGAAAACAAGAGAACGAACCGAAGGGAATGTGCCAACAAAAGCATCTTTACACAGAAACCCAAAGAAAACCAAAAAAAATTTAATCCGAAAAGCTGAAAAAGAAACCAAAATGATACGGACAAGTCAAAAAAGCTGCGAAATGAATATTTTTCTCATCTGCTCGCTGCCGTTTTGTCGGTTTTGGGTGCTTTAATTTTCCTTCTTGTTTGGTTTGCAGTTGTTGTTGATAATGCAAATATTTTGACAGTTTGTTTGACAGGGATCGGGGGGCTATATCTCGGGGAAATTATAAGCGATATAAGGCAAAGCATCGGAGGGGCAAACGGAGGGCCTTGTAAAGCCGGAAAAGGGCCATCAATGAGGGGACCCATCTGTCGATGTAAACAACGCAATCCGGTTGCCGGGCGAAGATCAGTTTAAACATGAAAAAATGCCATCTGGAAAAAGTTTCTTATTTCAGCATATATAAGGATAGTGCAATTTCGTAGCTAATTGCACAGTTGCAATTATTTTATTACCATGCTTCATTTTTTAAAAATATTTTTTGCAATGTTTCAGCTGAATTATTAATTTTTTCAATTATAATACTTAGTTGTGCAATCATTGAAATTTTTTTTAATACAAAAATTATGTTTTACCAAAAATACAAAACATAAATTAATTTTTCTCTTTTCAGGAAATACCAATAGCTCATCCAAGTTCAGCTATCAATTTTGAACGGATAAAACCCAAGATAAACGATATCTGCACCCTAAAGCAAGCGATAACACCAACTTTAAGAAGCCGGGCCACCTGATCGTATACGCAATGTCCGATGACCGGCAATACGCATACGCCGGATGGGCAAAAGCGGAGGATGATGTTATCGAACTGCAGCAGTGACCTCGTTTACAGGCCGATTCGCAGTGGTTCCTTCCTGGAAGTGTGGGTCCCACCGATAAGCCCTGACCAGGCGACATAAATGTGTTCATTTGGCCTCATTTAACCCGCTTCCGATGTGATAAACAGAGTGAGTGCTGCAGCAAAACAAATCAAAACAACTGAAACATTTGGGGCATAAAAAAGTTCACCACAAAGTGTCCAGCAGGTACTGTCCACAAAAGCCAACGAGAATCGGACCTCCTTTTACATATATGTACATGCGGCGATTCAATTTGAAATGATAATTTAAGAAATTATTTCATTGCAAGACAACGTCTGTGGGCAACATGTCATTAACACGCTGATAACGCGCTATCATCGCTGTTCATTATGGTGGAAAAAATACACACAGTGAACCCTCCATATAAATATAGAACTGGAACAATCGACTTCTCCACATAATAATTGGCAAAAACCTCTGGGTACAATCGCGTCATTCAAAAGCCAGCTTAAGTCGCTTGAATTTTGGAAATGAATGGAAAATAAAAATAATTTCTTGAGACATTGATAACCCCCGACGATGACCTGCGCTCAATGGTCTTGATGGTTTTATTTTTTTGGCCTCTGGTCAACTCGAAATCCGGTCCTTAACATTGCTTTAGCAGAGCAATGGCATTTTCGAATTCAAATCACTCCCCATTTTAATGGGGAGTGGGGAGAAAACTATTTTCAAATCCACTTAAAATGCCCTCAGAGCATCAATATATTTTATGCTAATCACCAAGCTCGTTTTGTTTCTGTCCCTCTATTGGAAAAATAAAATGTGTGTCATAAAAAATAGTTCAAGTTCGTCGCCGAGTTGTGTCATACGGAATTAAAGATTGTTGGGTCTTAAGGAATGGATATAGACCTAATTATAGTTGTAAATTTTGCTTACAAAATGTTTTCCATATTATTATCTTTTTTGCTTAACATTAAACATTTCTAGATCTTAAATGTAAACATTTAAGATATAAAGGAGCGATGATATATTAACAAGAAAATATAACCTTTTTTTTTAAATTATGCTTTATCTATAAATTCACATTGATTATGATATCCCTATCTTGACATACCTTTTTTTGTTTCCACAAACTCACTTGATATTTTTCGTGTTTTAATACATGATTTCAGGTGGCTTTTTTTTTAAAGAAACTATATGAAGGACAACTCTTAAATCAAAGCCATTTAAACGAATGATATAGCTTCACACAAAGGTATATATGTATGTATTTTTTTTTTGGTAATTTCGACCAGCAATCAGTAGTCTAAGTTTCAACTTTTATCGTTGATAGTTTTAGTATACGCTTTATAGCCCCGATCAAAGTTCCAAGACCACCGGAACCGCCTTAATCAATGCAAAAAAAAAGGTGACAAAGTAGAGGCGAAACGGGCGCTACAAGTTCCCCAATTTTTGGATATCGCAATGGCCCCCGGTAAGACTCACCTTGGCATTTGTCAGCGGTACGTGGCAGGCGTTGAGGACGAAGGTCACGGCGAGGAGGCGCAGGAGCAGCGACGCCGTACCTCTCCGCCCAATTCCGAATCCGACCGAGGTCGCGATAGCGGACGCTTGGGATCCCGGCGATCCCATCGTCTTTATTCCGGGAACACAGGGGGTTACGTTACGGGATCTCTGGTATTTGTGGGTTTTTTTTTTGGCAGCTATTTGGGTTTTTGGTTTAGGTACTTGTGTGAAGGCAGTTTCGGTTCGTATTTGAGTTTGGTTTTAAAAGGCTGGCAGGTTGTGGTTACGGCTATGGCACTGCACAGAGAAAAATATACTTTGGTATTTTAGAAAAACGCCCAAAAAGAAATGCTTTCAAAATGATATAGCATGGTGAGATTACTTAAAGGATAATTAGGTTTTAAAACCTTAATTTCACTATGGTAAACGGACTATTTTTAGAATAATATATGGTTTTTGTTTGATTTCAATGCTTTCTTGGAAATTCTTTAACTGTTTTTTTCTCGTCTAAAAAAAAGAGACAACAAATCGGAGAGCACAGAAACGGGACGCGTTTCCCATCATCAGCAGAATGTGTTGACTTTCGTGAAACCAAAAGCTGAGTAAAACAAAAACGAAACCGTTTGGTCTCAGAAGTTCCCCTGAAAGGTCTGCCATATCCCACATTATTAGATTTCTTATTTTCACTCCTAGCTAATTTGTTTTTTTCCACTCTTTCTGATTCAATTCATTTCTTTAGTTAATTTTGTTTCACACGCGCATGACACTGTTTTTTTTCGAGTGTGTGGGTTCCTTAAGTCGGATCAAAAGGAGCAAATGTAATCCTTGAACCGTTTTCACTAGGATATCATTCAAGGATTTTTTGCGGCACTTTTCGGATGTAAGGGCACTCGAAAAAAAAACAATCGCTCCAGCAAGAGAGCCAGAGGCACACCAAAAACTAAAAAAAACTGGAAACGCACCGAGGAATGTGCGACCGCCTGGAACGATGGCGCGCAACCTAATGAATTTCTGAATGTCCAAGAACCGTAGCTGCCATCGCTGCCCTGCCTCTGCCGCTTTTCTGCTTCCACGAAGACGCACGAAGGAAAAAGACGAGGCGAAATGCGAAACACGAAGCGCTTTGCGTGCTCTTGGTATTGTTTATAACGGCTGCCTAAGTGCCAAATGCAAGCCTGTTGCGTCGATGCACTTTCTCTCCGCTCTCTCTGCCCCTTACTCACTCCGCTCTCTTTCTCTCTCCCCCCTTTCTCGGTCTCTCTCTGTCTTTTGCCCCATCTCCCTCCCGCATGCGTGGGCGTCCACTTACGCAGTGTAAGTCGCGCCTGCTCTTTCTGGCGCTCTCCTTGTCCTTTCCTTTCCCGACCCCTCCTCGCACCCCCTGCCCTAAAGGCGTAGCTAATATTTAAATAAGGGGGCCTGAGTAATTTCTAATTTATTATATTGTAATTTCCAATTGATTTATCCTGGAGCAGCGCCTGGGTAACACTTAATATTATAAAATAAAAAAGAACATGTGTTCAAATCTATGAGGGGGATAAACTCCCCAAAACAAATTACTCCAGATCCGCCCCTGTCCCTCGCTCTCTGTGGGTCAACTGATAAACAAGTGAAAACCGTTGCTCCTTGCTCTCTTTTCACCTTTTGTTGTTGCTGGCGCAGCCGGTTTGCAAATTACTTCTTTGACTCCCACGAAAAGTATCGCTTATATCGCACTTTTTCCTTTAAGTTCTTTGCATTCGACACTTAAAAAAATTAAAAATTTTGGAGGACCAAGAAATTTTAAAGTTGTATCACTAACAGGAATTTATGAAAAGTAATATTCACATTTTGACGCATGAACAATACTGTTTAGCCCTTAAAACTCCGGCGATTTTAACAAATCTTATTCCCCATTTGCACTATGTCAAATCACTGTAAAAAACAAATCATATAATGAGTGAGAAAACAAGCAAATACTCGGCAAAGAAGTATTTTCACTTTGTGAGCCCCAGAATATTTGTGTTTTATGGGTATTTCTTGGAATGCAGCAATGTTGTTCCGCGGGGAAGGAAACCAGGTGCAACCAGGTAGAACATCATCTTGAAAGTGCAGTCATCGGGCTAAAATCATCTCGTCTGCAAGTTCACTTTTCGTGTAATTTTTGCTAAGCAACAACACTCAAGCGTTAAATAAGCATTAAAACTTAGAAATTTGTGGTTATTTTGGTAACGATTTGAATACTTTATTTAGTTAACACATTTTCGTTTGTTTATAAGGTAACTATGTATACTTTGCTTTTGATAAAAGCACATTTAATGGTACATTCTTGTGTTTATAGGTGATTTATAAGCAACAGCATACAATAATAATGTAAAGTGTACATTGTTTTTAGTTTAAAAATAACCTTATATGTTGATTAAGGTACTGAAAAATAAATATTAAAATATTATAGTGTGAGAAAAGCATTAATAGAATTATATTAATTTAAAAATCATTGAAAATTTCAGATAAAAATATTTAAAACAATGAAAGTTTCCTCGTTAGACCATTTAAAACGGGTAAAAGAGCTTGGCGGTTTTGGCGGTTAGACCAGTTGTCAACGGGTAATAGGTCATGGGCTTCACCTGCTGCAACCCGTGACCTTCAGCCCACTCCTCCTCCCACCGCCATCCCCGAAAAGGCGGCTTCTCATTGGCTCCACACCCAAATGACATCAGAGCACGACGCATGCGTGAGGATGAATTACCGGACTTGGATGCCGACGCCCACGTGGAGGACCAATGGACACGTTGCGATATTTCGGAGCCCCCACCTCCTGGAATTAATGGGCTTTTCCCCCCTTTTGGCGATTCCTTCTGTGTTCGCGTAATTGGCACAGCTTCCGTTCGATGATAAGAAAAGGCTCTATAAATACACACTAAAAATATTTTAATTACGCCAAATACAATTACGACAATGAACTGGCTACACTTAGGAAAAATTATATTTGATTGGAACAAAATTAGGTGAATTGTTGTTTATGTCAATGAAAATCTAAATCTATTACTAATTAATACTTAGCTATTAGTTCTAAAACGTAAGATATATTTAAAATGCTGTTCGATTTGTTGGGGTTAAGAAAACTAATAACTTAACTGATTTAAGATTAAGCCAAATACAAATATGGTTTTCAACTATCAGGATCTGCAAAATATCTGCAACCCTTTCTCAAGCATATTTTTAATATTGCCTTAACGTAGGGCAATCGAACCAAATGTTTTTTTGAGTACTCAATTAAAATAATATTTGGAACATGTGTGTTATTTCAAACGTATATATATATATTTTGGGGAAGTCAAGAGGTGGACCCTAATCGGCTCATCGCCTTGAAACTGGAACAAGTGTTGAAGAAATCCGAGTCGGACTAAAAGGTTATCTGTTAGGGCGAGCCAACATCCAGCAACAGCATTTTCAATTTGCCAAACTCACCACATTAGAGTGGTGAGTGCGCTTCTCTGTTAGCCACTTTTAAGAACTTTCAGTTTGAGAGCTATTGCAAACGAGCTTTTAGCCAAGTCAGCTAGTTTTGTTTGTAAAAGCTCTCTAAGATTGGTTATATTTAATCACATCTAAACAGAAATAAAGAATACATCCCCAGATATTTACAGACTAATAAATTACTAAATGATTAAGATAGGTAGGAGATCGAAGATTACATTTATTTACCTAAAGAATTTTTGAAAGTAATTGGAAAAAGGTTTCGACTGTACGAGATATTATAGTTTTGAATTAGTTCATTATCATCAAACATTTAAAATCGAATGTAATATATAAACAAAAACTTATTAACATTAAATTGATTCATTACCCATATGTTATATATGTATAAATAGGCCATTTGATCGAAGCTAATGAAAATCCCTAATTTGTGATGTAAGTAATAACCTAATTTTATTATTATTTTATCGTTTACATTGACCAGACAATTGGAAACTTTGGGTAGAAATCACGCCTATTTTCATAGTTTAATTGAATTTCAATTATTAAGATAATCCACAAGAGCACATCCCGAACATATTTCTGAAGAGCATAATAATAAACTCAAGGGTCATTTTTAGTTATCCTTTTTTGACGAGTATGAAGGTTCCGCTGCCCCATTTATTTCCCAACCCCTCCTTTCATCGCTCACTTTTACATTTTCCGTGCACTTTTTTGGTTTCCGTTACCGAGTTTTACGCTTAATATTTGCCTCCCCATTTTTTTCTGGCCAAGTTACGTGTTTCGCAACCGCAACTTGTGGGTTTTTGCATGCGTAAAATGTGTGGCAAAAAATGTGCGTGAATCGCGACAGGCGACATTTTTATAATTGAAAATTAATTGTTGCTGTGAATCATTTAACCAACACTATTCTATTTTTATTGCACGTATGGTTTAGGAAAAAAAAGCAGAGAGCTATTAAATATTTCACTATTTATTACTCAAAAAATCTAAATGCTTGGCAACGGCTTAAAAAAGAAAAACATTTGACATGTGATTTATGTGAAGCAATAATCGCGAAATATATATGTGACATTTGAAATAAATTTAATTGAGCTATTCACAGCTATGACATTGACTCATTCAATCACTCTTAAAACGTTATTTTCTTTTGAATAAGATTGAATCGAAACAACCCCCGAAACGACAAGTAGGCCAGACAAAAATCGTTCTTAAATTGCTTGTAAGAAATCACATACTGCTGATAATCATTCAGTCACTTAGACATTTAAGTACTTTGCTTTGATAAAGAAAATGAGGTTAAACTGACCTCTTGAATAATTTTCATCAGGAGAAAATGAGCACAATATGAAAATATAGCTCATACGCCATGTATTACAATTTAATTGCATTTAACTTGTTAAAAAAATTTTGGTCAAAAATAATCGATAAACTTTGAATGAGTCAGGCAAGTATAAAAAAATATTTCTTAGCTTATAATGAATGTTTTCAAATAAAATTAAGCATACGCCAAGTGAGCCAAGGCAAATTTTGTATTGATACTTCTTGAATATTTAAGAATCGTTCACCTGCAACTGACACACAGCCGAAGTTCTAGGGCAAATGTGGCGCTATCTTTTTCAATCAGCAAGGTTCCTGTCTCAAAATTGACAGACGAAGATGTACTTAAGCCATTTTCAAGGAAACTCGGTTACGTGGAAGCAAACCCCAGGCAAAACCCCGGAAAACCCAACAAGTGGCGGGTAACAAGTTGAAAACTGCAGTTTGCATAAGGAGAGAAGCACCAACCTTCGGTGTAAAAGTGGGGAAAAGCCGTGTTGACATTTCCCCCCCCTTCCCCACGCTTTTCCATCCCGACTGTTGTGCAATGGTCGGCGAAAATGTGTGTGCCATTAGGGAAAAGGACTCGATTTTGTTGTGTAGCCAAAGCGTTTGCTAATTGTTCAGCCGGCTTTCTTTATTTTTGATTGTATTTTTCGGCAAGTCTCTGGCCAGGGCTTTTAGCTTAATTAAGGCCAGCGTGCCGGCCTTTGTGGCACCTCCATCCCGCTCATCAATACGCATTTGAAGGTATTTTGTGGCATTGAAATTTAATTTCGTTTTATTTCGCATTTCACATTAATTAAATTGACCTCCTTCTGTGCGAGTTTTGGAGGCGTGGAAGGCGAAAAACTGCCAAAAGGTCAACGGCGAAAGTTAAAAGTCCGGGGAGGATTTGCAGATAACACAAAATTCGAAAGTCTGGCTGGAGTACGATCTATTCACTGATTAACTATTGTTAAGAGGAGAGTTTATAGGTTTCGGTTAAACGTTTGCTCAACGAAATCTAACAATTACCGAAGAAAGTTCAATTTTAAGTTCCATTTTGAAGCACTTTATTTTGTAACTTTAAACAAACGAGTTTCTTTACTAAGTATTGGGATCAACTAAGTTTAATAATTTTTGAATAATATAGTAGCAAATATTTCTAATATCTTAGGAAATAGCTAAAAATGTTTAGTAATACCCCAAAGAACCCATTTCCCCCTCCTGCCATATAATTTACCGCGATTTGAAAGGCTTCCACAGGAGTTGCTTGCGCCTTCCTCATCTCATCTTGACACCTGTCATAAGGTGGTTATAATCCCGACCCGTGGCCCCCAGATGCACTTGTTTTCGCTTAGCCTTGAACTAATAATAAACCATCAAAGACGTTGGATTAATGACCAAAGGCGAAGACGAAAAGTGCCCCACGTTCCTGCGATGAAAATAGAAAGCGCTGCAAAATTAATTATGTTCCGGGGATTTGGTTTCTGGGGTACCCACATTTAAGTAAAAAAGAATATCAATTAAATAATATCATTTAACTAGCCCCTTTTATTAAGTTTATACAATTATTTGATTGGATCAAACATTTTTTGGATAATCTACATAACTTTATGGTTTCTAAGCAAATACTCATTAAACTCAATGTATACTCTTATAAAATATATAATTCATGTTATACATAACTGCAAGGGTATATAAAAGTCAGCTTTTCTGTTGTAACTTATGTTCGACTAATGTAGAAAATGACCACTAATTTAATACATTTTAATTAAGTTCAATTAATTTCCAAGCTTTGGCTAGAATATCCAAGCTATATCAAACGACCCTTTGCACCCTGAAAAAATAAAGATGAAAAGATAGAAAAAATATAAACAACCGGCAAAAAGACAAAGAAGGCCGTTGCTCTTTTTTCTCTGATTGCTGGCTGAGTTTAATCATTAATATTTTTTGGATCCGTGTTCGTTTCATTTTATGTGCATGTACCTCTCGCTTTTTTCACCGGCTAAATACAGATCTCCTATTTTTCACTAAACGCCATTGTTTATGTTTATTTGCTGCTCAGTAATTAAAAGGCAATCAAAAGGCAAATAGATTCTCGCACTGTGCACCCGGGCCACGCCCCCAGTCCACAACACCGCCCACTCTTCGCACTGAAAGAAATTGCGTTCAATGGTTACATATTTAGTTATTCTTACCAATACTACTCTCTCTCCTGTTTTTCTATGAATGTTAAATTGTTTTAATGATTTTTCCTCAGTATCAACAATATTGTATAAATTCAAAGAGTCATGGATATCAAATTTAAGATTATAAATTCCTTTTTTTTTCGTGTGCAATCTTTGGGGCCTGTCAACCGCTTGGGCCAAGAGCAGTAATAAAGCGCTGCCTGCTAATAAATTTGGATAGAATCTAAACAAAGCCAAACCAGCAGCCAACTGAAGCAACAGGCCAATAAAAAATTGATTTTTCTCCCTGCCGGCGCTTCGTTTAAACAAATTTTGTTGCCAAACGCGGCACAACTGACAGTCATAAAAAATATATATGGCATGCATGTCCGAAAGTGAAAGACAAAAGGAGGCAAATACAAGGCACTCTGAATACCCTGTAAAAAAGTGTTTAGATAGGAGCTGTAGGTGAACAGTAAAAGAAAAAAACAGCACTTTAAAAATAATCCTTTAATTTATTAAATATTCCAAGAAGGGTTCGCCTTAGCAAAATTGTGATGGTGATTTTATTTTTGTACATAGTAAAATCAAATATTTTATTCCTGAAACCCCAAATATCTATTAGCCTAAAATACTCCCTCAAATACCCTAAATGCAGGGTACCTCAAAGAAGTGAACACTCGTGAAGCATAAAAATTGCTCAAATTGCGCTGAACTGAGAAATTGGAAAGGGAACGAACAACGAATTCCCGGACAGAAAAAGAGGTTTCTGCATTAAATATTATCGAATTTCTTAAACTAGAATCGCCAGATGCCTCTGACAGATGTCAAAACATTGGGTCATTATAAAACCCACCATTCTCTTGATAACAAAATTATTTCCGGCAGATGTCAAATGAAATCCATATTCACGACAAAATAATTGCATTTGGCATTCAAATTGCATGACCATCGCACCAGTCAGCTTGTTTCGATCAATTAAAGACTTCGAAAGCAACTTCAACAATAAGTTTCCTTCTGCCAATCTAGTTGCAGTACGAATTTTCCCTCCTTTTCCTTCAGCACTCAGTCAATTTAACGCTTCATTTGCACAAGTTTTACTTCTTATTTTCGTTATTTCTTCCCTTTATTTTCCTTTTCAAATGGACAAAAGAGAAGCATTCAAGGCAAACAAAACGTGGGACAAGAGGGCAGAGAACCGAAACACGGGGCATTTTACCACCTGCAGCATTCCTTGCCCGGAAAACGGAGAAAACCCCCTGGAAAATCCACTCGAACAGGTGACGACGAGTGGGGCACTTAAAAATTAAAATCTGCATAAAGCCCTGCGAAAAGAGTCGAAATAAATCGTATCCGCTTAGTAATAAAAAAAAACCAACAAATAATGCACTTTAGTACTTGCGAAAAATGCAAGTAATCATTTCTGATAAACTTTAAAATGAAAAACTTTAAACAACTTCAACCTACAACAACTATATACCCTTCTAAACATATTTTAATACCGAAAGAAGTTATAAAATGGTAAAATTTAATAAGGTATAGGTCAAGGGATTCTTCAAGAAGATCAGAAAATGTTTTTGAAGATGTTTTCAGTTTTGAGTCTATTTATTTTAAGGTCCTATTGTTTTAAAAAATGGACTAATATTTATTGAATTTCTGTCAGTGTGCGATGCAGATGATAACTGCGTTGACAGGCCAGAGAAAGACAAGAGATTCTGATTTTCATAATGCACGCAAGCGTTTTGCTCCATTCAAAATAACAACAAAAAGTTACTTTAGTTTTCCAGTCGAGTGGTGGGGGCTGAGGAAAAACGGGCGGATGTCATCAGCTGCGCTTTTTCCTTTTGTTTCTATGCACCTCCATTTTCCACCCAGCACCACCCATCAGTCTGCACTTTCTGCGTCTCAGCAGTTTTCCACAAGACGCACTTCGTCCAGGTGGGAAATCTATCACTAAGGTTACGCGCATTTAAGCCAAATGTCAAATAATGTCCACTCCATTAGGTAAATCACTAAAATTGATTTTCTTTGGCAAGTCAATTCTAATTATTTTTTAAAAATGTAAAAAACTTAGTATTTACTGAAATTATAAAACCTAATTTTTAAAGAAATAAAAAGAAGTGATAAAGTTATGCTTATCGTAAAAATTAATGACGTCTAAATAAGTAGAAAAAATGTTGTAGTTTTATAGGTAAAAAAACAATTCGAATTTCTTTCCAAATGTTTTCCTAGGATATTTTCAAGTTGAGTTTCGTATTCGCATAGATTGCGGCAATTTTCCTTTGACATTTTCTCATTTCTCCTGATGTTTATTTAATTTTTACTTATTCGCTTTTCTCATTTGCTCTAATTTATGCCTGTGCATTCAGCGGAATTCTGAAGAAGACAAGCTGCAATTGCGATTACATAGTCGCGATATTTCATAGTTTTTTTCTCTCTCATATAAATATATATATTGCTTAATTTGATACAGTTTTGTTGCGGTGGCTTTGTGTCGGTTTTATGTGTATTTTTGCGGTTTATGTTGCTGCTCTAAATTGGTTACTCAAAAGCTGTTGTCTTTCCCTTTGGTTTACCATTTTTATTCTGTCAAATGTAGTTGTTGTCGTTGTATTTTCAACCTGTTGCTGCTGGATTGTATTATATTTGTTTAAAAGTTGTCCTTGGTGCATCTCTCAGTGCTGCTGGTGGTTATTTTATGTTTACCTTCATGAGGCTCTGCTGTAATGTGGTTTTAAATTGTTCACTTATTTTATGCAGTTGTCTTTGTTTCAGTCACATTTCGAAAAATGGCTTTGCAGAAAAGTGTCCAAAATCTGCACTTCTAAGCGCACAACTTTTCTAACAGACATCCGATTTCAAAGTGGCATATCTTAAAATGATTGTGGTTCAATTTCCTAAAAATCTGTGTTTTCACTTTATTTTTTTTTTTTGGTCGATTTTTCATGTTCATGTTCAATGATTTCCAAATTTTCGAAAAATGGGCTTGCAGAAAAGTGACCTAAAACCTGCACTTCTTATGGGCTTGCAGAAAAGTGGCCCAAAACCTGCACTTCTAAGACCATAACTTTTCTTAAAAACATCCTATTTTAAAATGGCATATCTTAAAATGATTGTGGTTCAATTTCCTAAAAATCTGTGTTTTTAGTATACTTTTTTTTGGGTCGATTTTTCGTCATTTTCAATGATGTAATATCCAAATTTTCGAAAAATGGGTTTGCAGAAACGTAACCTAAAACCTGCACTTCTAAGCCCATAACTTTGCTTTGGTATACCTCAAAATGATTGTGGTTTAATTCTCTAAAAATATGTGTTCAAATCTTGGTTTGCATTTTTTGGTCGATATTTCTTTATTTTTCACGATGCTCTTCAAAATTTTGAAAAATGGCGTACCGCAAATACGGGACTTGTAGGCCTACAACTTTTCTTACACACATCCGATTTCAAAGTCGCCCAATATAATGGTACATACCACGTTAAATCCTTGATGCAGTGCATCCAGTCAAAGAATGATGGTATTGATGTGGGCCTCTTGCAACCGCTCCTCAATTACATACACACAAACACATATATTCTGGAATTAGAATTTATATTACTCATTAAGTGAATTAATATACAATAATTTGATCTACAAACCTTGAGAGGTCCTTGATCCTGCATCCTGGTGTACAACCCAATTGATTGTTGATTGTAAATTGTTGAGTGTTGGTTGGTGATTACTTATTGTAATGATTAATGATTAATGATTAATTGTTGGTTCTTGAATGTTGATTGTTGATAGTTGAGTGTTGGCTGTTGATTGCTAAATGTTTATTGTTGCATGTTGCATGTTGCATGTTGCATGTTGCATGTTGCATGTTGCATGTTGCATGCTGCATTTTGCATGTTGAATGTTGCATGTTGCATGTTGAATGTTGCATGTTGCATGTTGCATGTTTGCATGTTGCATGTTTGCATGTTGTATTTTGAATGTTGCATGTTGAATGTTGCATGTTGCATGTAGAGTGTTGTATTTGGAATGTTGCATGCTTTATATTGTTGGGTATTGATATATAGGAGAAGTGCGTTGGTTGTGGGCACGGCCTTTTGTCTCATTATTTTTTTTGTTTTATTATTAATGTGGCGATCCAGGCAGTGACTTATCGAAAATTCCCTTTAAATTAGTTTAATCCAACCTGACCCTATTCCCTATTCTGTTATCCTTGCCTAGCCTCTAAAATGTTTACCCTTGCAGAGCGTATTATTATTTCAGTAAATAGTTAGCAGGGCAGTGAAGGGCACATTTTCGACCCTATAAAGTATATATATTCTTGATCAGCATCACCAGGCGAGTCGATCCGTCTGTCTGCTTAAACGCAAACTGTTTATTTATTTAGCACAACAAAGTTGTCGTTGAATATATTCCAAAAATTGTACCGCTGTTTGTGATGCATTTTAAATTGTTTTTTCCTGGTGTTGCTGGTGCACATTTAAATTTATATTGCACTCACAGGTGTTGCCGCTGTTGTTTTAAATTCTGCCTTTGTTGCATCTTTTGTTCTCATTAGCATTGTTTCCCTTTTCCACTTACTTGTTGCTCTGCTTTTTCTTCCCTCTCCTTTTTATATTTCCTTATATTTCCCGCCTTTGGCGGCACTCTGTTGTTGCAGCTCATTATGACCGCACATAGCATATAGAAAATGGCAAATAGCATATAGCTGATACTTGAGCTAAGTTGCAGTTTCGATTTCGCCCCCAGTTGCCGGTCTACTCTCAACGCCGCTTGATCGTCGGACGTGCTAGGCCCAGATCCGTATCAAATTCAGAGGAGAAAGATTATAGTTTGGCAAACAAACAACAAAGATTAGCCGCCTTATCGGAATTAAAGGTGCCGAAGTTCAGGGATTTCTAAAGTCAAGTTTTGTTTTCTAAAACTATTGTAAGGAATTCCTTGCTGACAAAATATAATAAAATTTTTAAAATAACAGATAAATTGTCCATAAACCTCGTCTGATAGTTCACAAAAAGTATTCGACCAAAGGGCTCAACAAAAATTTAATTGGTTACTAGTTTTGTCACATTTTTCAATAAAGCTTTTTTCTTTAGGATCCCCAAAATAAATTTAAAGGGGACTTTCAAACAAATAATGCCTGGTTTACAAAAATCATAAAAACGAAAACCTAAGTGCTGAGTTAAAATTGTTTTCTTAAACAAACCCACTCTTACATTTTCGCCATACATTCTCTTATTTACGATCTCGGAAATAAACTTCAACTGGGCCCGGTAAACATCTGCGAACCCTTCGAGTGATTTTTCCTGATTTATGAATCCTGCTGATTTTTTGTTTGGCCAAAACAAACACCAATGTGCATATGAGAGTGTCTGTGTGAGGCGGCATTTGATTTATGAACGTGAGGAGCACAAGCGGCGCATTTGACCGCATTACATTGAAAATAGGTCAGTCAGTCAGTCAGTCAGTCAGTCAGTCAGTCAGTTAGTCAGTCAGTCAGTCATTCCGCAAGTCAGTGACTACAATTAAACACTGCAGGCCGATGTTGGCACAGTTTTCTCACAGTTTTTTCTCCAGCTTTTTTTGTTCTTTTTTTCGTTTGTCCAGCTCAAATTGAAAAGCAAGTATTAAGGCTTCAATTGCAGGAGTCGCAGCGCAATTACCTTGTGAAATACATTCTTGTTGTTTAGCCTCATTCTAAATTTTAAAAGTTAACTTATTTTAAACATAACTTAAAAGACATAACATAAAGTAATTAAAAGGTATTTAATTATACCGAAAAGTTAACTTATTTTAAACGTAACTTTAAAGACATAACATAAAGTAATTAAAATTTGATTATACCGAAAATCCAAACTTATTCTCACATTTTTCGGAAATTCCAATTATGTAAATTCAACATTTATTACAGCTAAATTGTAGACTTATTCCAATAAGATTTCAGTAGAAATTGCCTTTATTTTATCCCTCTTTTATAACATCTTAAAACTCTTTTTTAGGAGGTTTAAAATCTCTTGCAAATTAGGTAAATAAATAAATGGATTTTTCACATTTTCTAGCTGAGCTAAATATATTTTTCTGCCTAGAACTAGAGAAGTTCCATCATGGGCTATATTTGAACATACCCCAAATTTTCATTTGACTTCGGGGAGCAAGTGAACAAAGGCAACAGAAATCAAATGATACGAACTGAGAGGAGCGAGAATAAACGAATGGGGAGCGAATCAAAACGTGACTAGGCCAATGTTGACGTCGTTGATGTCGCTGTTGCCGTTGCCATTGCCGTTGCTGCTGTGCCGCTGATGTTGCTGCTGTGCTGCTGATGTTGCTGTCGTGCCTGCAACAGTTGCTGCAGCCGTGCGTTGACGTGGGTGCATCGTTTATTGCTTGTGACAGCAAATCGAGGCGCACATATGCCTAAATATAGCGAGTCTTCGGGGGCCCATTCCCATTTGGGTGGTCACGTGCTCCGCCAGCAACATCAGCTGCATGTTGCAGCTGCAGCAGCAATCACAGTTGCAATCTCCGGCGCAATAACTCAAGGCCTCATGTGCCTGCCAGCAGGTGAGGATCCACCTTCAAGACAATTCGGGTACGACGCACTAGGCCCTTAGAAAATAAATATGTTTTCCGTACAATTTAATAAATGTTTTCAGTTTGTACAAATCTGATCTTAATACTTTTTCCCAATTTGTATAGATTTAACTACATTGAGTTTCTTCCTCCAGTCTAGTTCTACTATTTTGACCGCGTCTGTAGGTGTCCACCAAGTGTTGCCTACTTTTTCGAGAGCGGCCAGTGTTGCCTACATTTCGGCGCCTAATAAATCCTTTTCTCAGGATGCTGAGAGGCATAAATCCTTTTCAGGGCATCCATCATTCGTTGTGACACTTTCCGCTCGGCCTGTTTGCCACGTCAATCTTGATTACGGGACAGAAAGTGTCTGGCGAACGACTGTCAGGGGAATTCGGAATGCATTGCCTACGAAAATAGATCAAAATGCTTGAGACATCTTCGGCCACTCTGAAGACCTCAAATATTTAACAGTCAATGACAAGTAATACAAAATTAATTTTATTATATAATATATATAATAGTAGATTTGATTTAACAAATAATTTAGTTATTTAACTGATTTCTTTATTTATTTAGCATACAAAAATGATTAGAGTAATTTTATTTTGTCTATAAACACGTTTCAGGCTTTGTTTTAGTTTCATAGCTTTATTTGCATTTCATAAATAAGGAAATCCAGCTCAGCAATCGTTTCTGTTTTTAGAAATGCACCAGCAGCTCTGTGCGATTGTTTACATTATTTTTGAAGAAACGCGTGTTAAAAGTCTAAAACTGTCCCAGTCTTTGTTTTAGTTGTTTTATTTATTTTTTTTGAATGTAGTTATTTTCATAGCTATTTTGCGTGTGTTTGTGAGTTTGTTGCCGGCAACGGAAATTTATTTTCACTTTTATTTTACGGCTGGGAAAGGCGGAAAAGGCGGGAAAAGGCGGGAAAAGGCGGGAAAAGCGGCAGGGGCAGCAGTAAACAGTAAACAAACAGGCAAACAAACAACAGTGAAACACTGAAACAGCAAAAAGAGAGGAAAGAGCGAGAGATTTGTTCGATTTTCAGTGCAGTTGCACACTGAGAAAATGGTCGACAGCCGAATGGCAATCGGGCCATGGCTTTCCGCTCGGCTTTTTCCGCTTTTCCGCTAAGGATAAGTTGCCCAGCTGCTCGCCAGATTCTGTCATAACGGCTTCGGCACTCGTGGCGTTCGTTTCGCTTTTCCAGCAACAAATTAACAGAGGCAAATTCCCAATTAATTTCAACCCGCTTTCGAAAACGTTTCGAAAGTTCAACCAACTATCATTTTTTTGCTGTGTCATAAACGCGAGTTTTGGAAAAGAAACACAATAATATTAAGCACCGAAAACACTTGAAAAATCCAACGAAAATCCAACAAATATTTGAATCCAGTCCGAAATCCACAAAAACAAAAAAAAAACACCAGCAGTCGTAGCAGCAAAACCGGCGGGTGAGTGTTAATTGGTTAACAAACAAACTTTCAACGGGTTAAATACCATTTTGGCGATAAAAACACTTCTTCTATTTGTGTGTTGTTTGCCCGCCTTTTTGTATTTATTCATTATTTGGCCCGATTGTTTGCTTTAATCTTGGCCAAACGGTTTCATTACGAAATAATTACCTTAGTATTAAAACAGTTGTGGAAAATTATCAGTTGCCGGTGGAGGTTTCGAACATTATTTTATTTATCAGCAATATTGCAATCATCCAGCGTTTGAAATGTACATTCTATTTGAGGTATTAATACATATATTTAAGAATAATTTCTGATACTGTTAATTACATTAGAAATGAAGAACTCAAAAATAATTACGCAAGTTATAAGGAACGAACTCACATTTAAATGCTAAGTTTCCCAGTTTTTAAAAATTTTAGAGCAAGAAGTTTTAGAATATTATGACTCCTTACTTCATTATTTAGGCAGTAAATAATTTTTTTTTCATATATAAAATATAAAAGTTTTTTTAATGGTTTATTACCAAAAGTACAGTAAAGTACAGTAGTATATATTGGTTTAATTGGACTACAAAATAGATTTAAATGAGTCCATCTCATTGCTAACAATTTAACGATCATCCGCAATTATTATTAAACTTGTTGCGCAGCCTGCAAATGAGTTGCGCAAATGGAAAATATGCACTCGCATCTGCAATATTTTCGGATAAATATTTATGAACCCAAGCGGAGCAAATTCAACTCTTGATTCTGACAAATCCATATCAAATCATTTGCGGTCCAAATATTTACTCATGTCATATTTTGTTAAGACTTTTCTATTGTATGGTAAACAAGCTGTCCGCCACTCCATTTTCCCGTTTTCCCATTTGCCCGCTTTCCCGCTTTTCCCCCAAAAATTGGGGTTGCACATTGCATCTTACAAGCAAACTGCGGAGGAAACGACATTTTGTATTTATATTTCAAGAGTGTGCACTGCATATGTACAAAACTATATATAAGGACGATGTGGGAGCTCGTTAGCATTGTCCAAAGTGCCGCGTGAAGTGTTTTTGTGTGCCGTGGCAGGGACTTTAAATGTCCCTGACTCTCTCCCTAATGAACTGTGGAAACTGAGGTGGGAGTTCCCCGCCAGAGTCGCCATCGCCATCTCCGTCACCTGTCCACCTCATTATCGAAACCAGACTCCTGCGGCCAACTTAAACGTTCTTGTAATCAAATTGTGCCACTTGCGATACTGCAATCCCATCTCGACCACATCTGTCCACTTCACTGTTTCGGCTGCACTTAGAAAAACAAATTCCAAAGTCAATTAGGCTCAAGTTTTTGAGGGTCTAAACTATATTAATCTAATAAGATGCTGGGAAAGTTAGTTGGCAACTAATTAAATAGATTTTTCATTGTTTATTCTTAATTTTATTTGTTATGATGCCAATGAAATTTATTATACATATTTCATAAAGCAATTCAAATCCAACCATAATCCTTTGTAGACATTCCAATGATGTGTAGACATTATAATTATTATTAAATTCTTTTATATTTGTTATACAAAATTGAATTGAAAAATGTATTGATTTGGAGTAAAAAAGATTTGGATTTGATTTTAAAAAAGATTCCAAAGTAAGTAACAGAAATATCCTATTACAATCATTCCTAAAAATATTCTTCTCTTTTTAATTGCAATTATACAAATGAAATTGACAACTGCTTTGTTCCTGTGATTTTCGCAGTGCAACGACATGGCGGAAAACCTTTTCCTTCGCTCCTCAAGTGTTTCGCCCATTTTCACTCGCCATTTTCACTTTCGCATAACAAAAGTTGCCTCGCTCGAACTGTGTCAAATGTTTTCTGCGAGGGCGACGAGGACAAATAAAATGTGAATGCGGATGCAGGGGCGAATTTCGGATTGGATTTGAATTTGAATTTGGATTTGGATATGGAGCTCGGATGCGCTCGGTGGCGTATGCGTAATGTGCAAATAGTGCCAGCGCCGTAAAGTTGTTTATCAGCTGCGAGTTTGCTAGCAAGTGTTTAAACAAAAGAACCAAGCGTAAACAAAATGGGTCTATTTCGGAGAGCGAGTCTCAACCGCAATAAACGGGGCACAGTGAAGCCCCGCCGGGTGGACAGTGGCCCAGAAAATGACGGAAATTAAACCATGTTGAGGGCTCTCCATCTAATTATAAGTCCTTGTCGTTTTGTCTGAGCCATAAGCCACTCATACAGCCGTGTTCAAGCAAAAGTAAACTAACATCAAGGAAAGGTTAAAGTTAATTCTCTAATTTGCAATAGTTTTGATACAGTTTCTTTAAGAACAAAAAAACTGAATCACATTACAATTTATTATGCTTTTCTAAGTAAAGTTCTTAAAACTATATAAATCTAAAATACAATTTACCTATTGATATGGCTGAGTTCATTTTATTTCCAAATAGTTGTTCAATTTGCGTTTATTTTGTTTGTTGAAATCAACAAATTCCTCAGTCTCATATTTCCATGGGCTTGAGCTTTTATTGGTATGAAATTTATTAAACCAAGACTTTGAAACAGGAGTTGGGAGCTGGGGACTTCAAAAGGAAAGATCATAGGGTTTTAATCGATTTTCGAGGACGTGAAGAGCTTTAAATAAGTCCAAGATGCGTTGCGAATTTGCGTAAATTGATTGCAATATTGGAATGGGTAAAATGTCAAACATTTAGTACCGGGTCACAATTGTCGCGAGTGCTCAAATTTCAATTGTTTCATAAAGCAGGTGAATCCGTTTCCAGCGCGACTAATTAATCACTCTTGGCTTCCCATTTAGCTCAGCTGAGCTTTTGTGTTGTTTTGAATTTTATGGGGCGGTAGGCGGAAAAATTGATGAAAAAGTGGGCGTGGGTGGCAAGAGAAAATTTTACAATTTATTAGCACAAATTGTGATTGGAATGTTTCCGTGGGCAGCAGAGTGAAAGTCAATTATTATCAACCCTTTATTTTAAAAACCAATTTCAAAAACCACAATCAGTAATAATGCACATTTATTCCTTCAGTTATTTTATTGACCTTTTTTTAGTTTGATTTTATTGTGAATGGAGTAAAAAGATTGGTCCTTAGAAGTTATTTTGATTAAGCCTTTTTTAATTTAAGTGGTAAATTAAAATAGGCATCTCTAATGAACGCTGAAAAAGGCTTCTAAGATAAATTAATATCCAATCCAAATTGAAAACCAACCAACGATTTATAATTGTAAGTTATCACTCCTTTTTTAATATTTTACCTTTTTCAAGTCTCAAAACTCTATAAAAATTGGTCCATCCCTACGTTCAAATGTGTTAAAGGACTTTTTTGTCCATCATAAATCTCTGACCATTGTGTTTTGGGCGTTGATCCCTTTAACAAGAGTGCTGTTTGCCTTTTTTATGTTGCCGCTTGCATTTAACGCATACGAAAAAAAAATATTATATGGGCATGAGCGAACGAAAATCGTATAAAAACAGCCGGCGGGGGAATTACGGAAAAACAAAAGGGATGTTGTTGAAACAATAAATCAATTATATATAGTTTGTTTTTAGCATTTTTTTTTATGACAAAAAATTGGGGAGTAAGTGAAACGGATTCCTACCCATGCAAAGTTTATTTTTAATCAAACGAAAGGGAAGGGAACCCAGGGATTGACGTCAGTGGGGAAACGATTCAAACGTTCAACGATGATGCAGTCTGATAATCGGAAATCGGCATGAAAAACGTTATAAAAAACGTTATAAATAAGTGTACAAAAATACTGTCGAACCGGATGCTTTTCCAGCGGATGCCGGCAGCCATAAAATATTACCCAGAAACCTTAACTCTTATCTGGGGAATTGCGCAGCGATAGTCCTTCAAATAAATATTTTAAGGTGACTTAATCATCATGCCGAAAATTAAATTTCAAGTGCATATTTTTGGAATCTCATTGAGGAAAACATGTAAGCTGTTGCTAACTCATGTGTAATAAAATCCCAATGATATATGTTCTCTTAAGAATGTAGTAGAAGTACCAAGAAAATCAAACAAAGATATCTTTTTGTTTACCTAACACTTTATTAATGTTCAAGACACACACTAAATCAATATTATGAAGAAGCTGTGTAAATAAATGTTCTTTTTTGTTAATATTTAACATTTATACAGTACCTTCAAAAATCAAAATTGTGGAAAAGCCTTCAAGTTTAATTAATATTTGACCATAATATTTTACTCTTTCTTATATTTTTATAATTTTAGAAATATGTAAGACTTTTGAAAAATTAAATTATACTTGAAAGTTTTGTTTGTTTACTCAAGAGATTATTTTTGTTCAAGGCACTTTTCCGTAAAATCTTTAGCCATTAATGATTTGTTTATAAGAAAGCCTTTAAAAGTGATTTATGTCTGGCCATCAATTAAATGCAGGCAAATGTAAACTTAAATGTAGTTATCCTTACAATTGTGGCAACCAGAATTTCCCGGCTAATCTGCCACTAAAAGCTCTTGATGGAATTATGCCCGCAATCCTCGGAGGATTAAAGACCATTTATGTGGGGGATCGCACAATGGAAAACGCGACTTCGTCCTGCCGAAATTCCGAAATCCTTCAAATGCGAGTTGTAAGAGTTAACGGTAACTGTCAATGGGCTGTAACCTATACACACTCGAATAAAAGGATGTCATGATGTGTGTCTGTGGGCTACCTCCATTGTGTGTGTGTGTGTGTTTGTCGGGCTCTCAGGACGTGTGCTAGTTGTTGTTGTGGCAGAATTCTCAGCTAAATCCGCTTAGCGGCAACACACACACACACACCAGCACAACACACTGAAGATGCCATTGGGATAAAGTGGGCGTGGCAATAGAGCATCGCCTCTTAAATTTATTTGCGCATTTGAGCGCATTTAAAACGGAATTCGTCGCCCCAGGCGATTGTGTGTGTGTGTGAGAGAGAGATCCTTGCACCTATGACTAGTCTACGTGACTTTCATAATCCTTGCACTTTCAACACACTGAGAAAAACTTATTTTAACATACTGTGTTAATAAACATTATTAACAGGTGTCTGATTAATTATAACATGCTTGGTTTTATCTCGTAAATCATAACCATATATAAATTAAGCTCTTCAAAAAATTAAATAATGATCCATTTACAAAACAAATAATTCATAGAATTTTCAAGGCCAACTTATTCCTTACTCAAAAAATCAATTAGCATTAAGGGATTAGGGTATTTATTGTCCAATGATTAAAGAAAGTGGAATGAGTAACAAAAGATTTATTTATTTATGTGCTACCTGAATTTTTGTTTCCTTGCCTTTCCATACAACAAAAAAAGTATTTATTACATTTCAGTTTATATACGGTTCAAATTAAATGATGCTCTCATTTATAAAATTCTAAAATAAAAGCAGTCCTAAAAATTAATACCACGTTGCTCAAGGTAAATTAATATATATTCAAATAACAATTTCAATTTAAATCAAAGGACAATAAATTATTGTTTAATTTCTGGGTTTCGGACAGTGCATGCCAAACAGTGACTGACTTTATCGCTTTGCGCGCTATTTTTGCACTTTTTTTTCGAAGATGTTGCTATTGATTTTTGCCCACGTACACCCACATGACATGTTACACATTATTATGCCATACTTTTATTTTTCAGATTTTTTTTTTGGCCCAACAACTGCATTTGCCGTAGGCTGACAATGAGTGGGAAGAAGCAGAGCAAGATGCAGTGAAAGCCGAATAAGAAGAAGAAGACGAGGAAGAGGAAGAAGCCAAGGGACCGCTTCTTCTTACTCGCATCCTTATATGACATTACATAGCTTGGCTTTGTGTACGCCTGTGGGCATATAAATACAGTCAAACACACGTCAACAGTGGATTGGTGTGGCTGCACTGCCAAAAATAATGGCAGAAGGCTAAGTGTTACCCTGCTCATGTCAGGCTGCCCAAAATTAGGACCTTTCTATTATCTCCTTCGAAGCCCACAAATATAATAGAGGGATCTTAATGCTTCATTAATTTAATGGGACACGTGATTGTTTCACTACACCGTCAATTAACTACCAGATATTTATTAATACCTTTTCACTTCACCATATTTGATTAGAGTGAAAAACCAAAATTGTTACTTGGGTGCAGCAACTTTTCTTTTTCTCTCAAAGTTTCCAACTCGTTTATTATTATTTTCCTTCTGTTCCACAAAATTGCATTTCTGACAGTGACCTTAAACTAGACTCAAACTATCAAGCTTGGGCATGCAGATTTTAAACAGGTCTGGAAAAGCGATCGAAAAGAAATTTAATCAAGCAACTAACCAGTCCCCCGACTTATCGTTTTTGTGTCTCAGTTTCCCAACGTTGACTTGTTGTCAATTTCATTTGGCTGCCATGGCAATTATACCCAGAGACTTTCTAATTGAATCGACGCCATTAGAGCAGCTACTGTCCCCACTTTCGCCCACCAGCCCACCAACCCCATTTGTGATCCTTAATTTATGCACATCTCAGCTGTCCTTGCACATGGCAAGCAGAACATAATTGGCAAATTGCAATTGCCAGGACCACAAAGACGGCGACTGACTAATGTCAAATGAAAGTTGCTGTCACGACCAATAGTCATCCTCGTACTACTCCCCTCCCAACCTCATTTTCGCCTTTTCACTGATGATATTTTCCTTGCGTAAAATGAGCTAAGAAGGCAATTAGTGACTCTTTGCATTGACAGCTGAATTTAAAGAGTTTCAGATTCTGGAAAACAACAATTAATGAATAAAGGTTAGAGTACTGGCTGCACAGAGAACAACAAGGTATAACTAAAATTATGTAAAGATAAAGTAAACAAATAAACAAAGGATTTTTTTAAAAATGGGTATCACTGAGAAGGTTTAGAATTATTGAAGCAAAAGTCATAAAATCAATCAAAATTTGCTTAATACATTTAATTTTCAGTGCGTGATTGGCGGAATATTCTAAAAGGCCAATGCAAGTTTTTGTATAGAGACTGTGGGATAATTTTTGGGAGGAAAATACGAGTTTTGGGCACTCGAAATGGGACACGAAGAAAGCACTTGTCTCCTGGGCGGCACAAGCCGCTAATTTCACTTAACTTGCTGCAAATTTGCATGTGGCAGGTGCCACACAAAACACTCACACTACTGTGAGGCACTTTAGGCCACTCATAACCAATTCCCTTTGGGCCGAAACTTTAAGCTGACTTTTCAACTTAATTTGGCAACATATTTAAGGGCCAAAGCCAGCAGAGCTGGAGGCAATGGAAAAATGCCAAAAATGTGCTATATGTTAGGTTTTTCATTCATGTATGTATGTCCAATTTAGTCAAGACTCTTGTTAGCCACTTGACTTTACATAACTTTATGCCCCAAACTAAACAAGAATTGCAACAATTGGCCGGCCAAAAGAGCCCTCAAATCTTTTTTTATTTTTAATAATTTGTATACATTCTATATAAAATTAAAAGGTTTTGTTTGGGACACCACCAGTTCAACGAACTGAAGGATACCTAATGTGGAATTAAGAAACAGAATAGAATTTTGCGGGGCTTACCTTTTCTATTTGCGTGGTGAAATGTTATGGCTAGGAATAATTTAACATAAGAAAAAAAAGAAATGACAAAAGCTTAAATGCTGAAAAATATTAAATACAATATTTGAAATTTAAAAATCAATCTAATATTGTTAAATTATTTTTAAATATCATTTATTACTGTCTTTTAACTTGTGTATTACAAAATATAAAATTAAGAAACTTACTTTAAAGGAAATAATAAACAATACAAATTTGATAATGTTAAAGAATGTAATTACAGAGTCCTTATAAAATTTTCCACTTATCCACACATGATGCTGGAAAAAGAGCTTGCGAAGAATTATCCCTACATTGAAAAGGATGTACTTTTCAAATATTTATAAGCCGGAATAAAAGGAATGGTGAAAAAAATGTGGAATTTCGCGAAAACCGAGAAAGTTAATTAAATGCCAAAAGGCGAATGGCTTTAAGGGCATCACACGGGCACACACCCACACAAACACCATTGCATGCTGCGGTCAGCCGTGTATGTGTGCGTGTGTCCATATCTGTGTGTGCAGGATCTTTATTTTTTCCAACAAAGCAAGTGGCAAGGTCATCCGTGAATTTTGATGGCAGGCCTAGTTGTCGTCGTCTGTTGCAAAATGAGGGAGGGGGGGGGAAACCTAAAAAAGGGTGAATAGGAAAATGGGAGAGCAAAAAAGGGCAAAATCAAGGCAAGGACAAAAAGAAAACTCGGCCAACGCCATTGGTCATTTTGGGGGCCATTTGCCGGCGTACAAAAAAATACAAACAATAATTAAAAACTTTAGTAGAGAAAAATAGAGGAGAAAAATCTCAAAAATCGCTGCTAAGAGAATGCCTCTTTTCGAGTATAGTTTGCAAAACTTTCGCCACTTCTGGCCAACTTCTAAGTTGGCGGATCTCGGACAGCTGAATTCCCATCGATGGCCAAGTGGACTTGAAAATAAGGTATATTTGAAAATAAATGGCAAAGTAATAGATCCAATAAAGGCGATTCAATTTATAGCCAACCGTTGCGAGCCAACCACGAAAAGGGGAAAAATGGAAAAGGAAACGGAAACAAGAATGCAAATAACTTGGAATTTGTGGAATGCAATTATTAGCAGCTCAGCTTTTCTCTTAAGTCATTTCTAGAATTATCGTTTCAATTCCTCAGTGCCATTTACTTTAACAGATATGGTAAAAGCTCATTAGTAAAATAGATTTGCAAATTAATTATTTTTGAAATTGTTCTTTACTCTTTTAGAATTGCAATTTGAATTTTGAAGCAGAAATTTATTCATTCATTTCATAATTGCTTTCATCTCATTCCCTCTCCCTTCCATGTGAGAGAAAAAGATAGCATATCAAGATCAAGGTCTCACTGCTTTCTCCCACACTCCAACACACACATGGCCACACTCAAACACATGCTACGTTTTTTCCAACAACTCATTTATAAGTAGAACAAGTGATGCATGGCAGTCGCCGCAGCTTTATATGCAAATCTTTGCCTGCCCCACTATTCCCATATCTTTCGCCCCACCCCCTCCCCGCTATCTGTCCCTTTCCCCGGCAAGTGGAACATTTTAAGCATGTGCAAGCACACACAAACACGTCGTATCGTGTTTGAGCCCTGCTTCTGTGCTGCTCCCTCCGTTTTCCGTCCTGCTCTGCTGATTAAACGGCAGGCCAAACTGAGGGGACCAAACCCAAAACTAGGGCCAACTAATTTTTAACAGTGAATCCAAATGGATATATTTACTAAGTCCTATTAAAAAATAATAGATTTTTAAATTTAATTATTAATATTTCAAATATATGTAAGCATTACTTTTTTTGGGAACTGCCCATATAGTCTTTTCATTTAGGTTAGATAATATAGTTAGGATTATCTATTAAAAAGAAACACATTTTTTTTAATTAAAGAAAAGTTAAGACTAATTCGGGGTCTTTACTTTTCCTTAATTATTTTATTTTCTCTTTTCTTTTCCGATTACTTTTTGTCAGACCCAAAGGATATGCAATATTTATTTAATAAAATTGTTAATTTTAAATGTTAAGCTATTTCAATGTTTATTTAAAAATCTTGTAAGCACTTTTTAATATTTTGTAAAGTTGTTTTAAAATGTATAGCTTATTTTGTGAACTTGTGCTATGTGAACTACTGTGTCGCAGCGAGACTTAAGATATTGCGATTACAGTGGACTCTGGGTATAACATTTCATTGCCGCATTGTCTTGCCCCGCCACGCCTACCCTACCCACCGCCCCCGCCCCCGCGAACAGTGGGCAGTAAAAAAACGTGGCATATGCCCCAGCTTTTGTTTTGTATTTAGTGTGTGTGTTTTTCATTTTTTCATTGTGTTTTTCGTGCGGATTGCGTAGCCGGAACAATGCAACAGTTTTTGGCCTGGCCAACCAAGTCTGGCAAACAAAGCCAACCATAATAAGAATAACAACAACAATACACATAATACATAATACATAATAAGAAGAAAGCCTCCGTTTTTGCCCACCGCCCACATAGAACAACCTCTTAGCGTTGTCTGATATTTCGGAATCCTTTGTCTTCTGCGAAAAGTAGAATGTGGAAAGTGCAGAGCGCAGCAGAAAAGCGGAAAATTTAAGCATCTTCCCTCGGGGGGCGGAGCCACGCCCAGTGGACCGTCGATTTTGGTGATTAGCGAAGGGAAAGTCAACTGACGGCTTAATTGGGGGCATGAAGTTTGTGATTTCGGTGGGCAGGAAATCAATTATTGTCATGGGGAATTATTTGCTTATTACATTTCAACATATCTATGTATAAATTATGAAAATATTTAAATTTTCACTCTTAGTTTTATAACATTTTTGTATTTAATCGTTTGTATATATTATTAAATAAATTGTCAGCCAACAAATTAAAGCAAAGAACAGAAAATTACCTATATAGTTGCCAGAAATTGACGAACATCACAAAGTTATAATGATGGGAATGTGGGTAATTAGGTTGAAATAAATTAAATACCAGAAAAACACCACGAATAAGAAATCAAGAATCATGCAATCAATGAACACGTAATTATACGCAATTGAAATCATTTAACCGGAAAAAAGGCGAAAGTCTACTTTAATTAGAAGAGGATTGAACAGATTTTTCCAGCCTAGAAGCTGGAAATTCGGGCGTAATTGAATATCTGGTTGCGGAAAGCGATATGGCAATACATTTGTGACCTTTTTTCCAAACAATAAAGCGATAGAAATTGTTCGATTAACTGCCTTTTTTATCCCGCTTTATTTAATTTGTAGTTCGTTTGATTGTATTTGTATTTGTGTGTGACCAATCGATTGGTTGCGAAGCCTGCATTGTTTTGCGGTCGCCGTTGCGTATGCGTAATAAATTTTACGACCCATATTAATCATACGCCATGTGTGCGGGCGTTTTGTTGTCGTGCACTAACTGCAGTCGATTCAATTAGTATGCGAAATTAATCGAAGCGCGAATTACTGGACTCCAGCTAAGTCCAATTAGCCGACAACCCGACAAGTCGTCATTCCAATCGGAAGCCCAATCCCTTTGACATTGTCGCCAGCGGATGCTGATTATCTAATCAGGCAGCGAGTCCTGCTGTCCCAGTTCCCATGGACATCCTTGCCAGCATTTATCTCCCTGGTTACCGCCGCATCCAAGGTCGTCTCGCAAAGGCAGGTTGCATTTCAGCTTAAATCTTCGGTTGCAGATTAAGTTAAAGTGCCCATATGTCATTATTTAATCGTGTTCGTTAAAGCACGGACTTACAGACATTTTCCTGAGTTAACATAGCCATTTGTTTGAGACTTCGAAAGACAATAGTAATATATTTATTTGGAGAATAGTATTTTTTTCAATTAATTTCAAGGCCATGAAACAAAATCAATTCCCATTTTAAGTGATACTTTTTCTGCCGCCACTGTAGTGTACAAATGTGGTTATTTCTGGAAATTTATAGCCACATTTTCACCATGAAGAGTTCGCTTTCAATCAGTGTCAATTAAAATGTTGTTGAATTGATTTGATTATACGCAGTTCGAATTTGGGCATCTGGTCTCATATTTCACAAAACCTGCTTTAAATTTATGTTCACGTCCCAAGCAATTATCACCTTTGCTGATGCAATAAACCAAGTGACCAGGACCTTGCTGTTTAATCCAGAGATATTTTTCTTGCACCGCTTTGCCATATTTTTGTTTACTGGGCAAAAAAGAGTTTCCATCTTGTCTGTGGTTTGGCAAAACCCAGCCAGCTTCCAAGTTCTGCTAATCCAAGATACACTGAGCCACAAAAAGGGCAGTCAACAATTCTTTAAGGTCTATTGAAAGGGAAAAAACTATTTTATTAAATGTCAAGCGATTTCTATACTAAATGATTAATTGGAAACTTTTAAGTAAAATATATCCAAAGCTGTGAGATATTTTTTTAAGAATGTTTTTATGGTAACGAGTGTATAGAAGGGCACTTAAAAACCCATAAATAAATATTAAAGGGACTACGGTGAGGCGATTTTTCTCCAAGTGTAGAAAACACGAAAGACAAGTGGCGAAAAAAGCAAGCAGCCAAACGGAAACCCAAAACCCCGAAAAACAGAACGCAGAACGCAGAAAACACAACTGCAAAGCGCAGCAAAGTATGCTACATAATTTTTTGCAGCAGGATATGCTGGATATATGTGGCAAATGGGGTAAATGGGGTAAGTGGCGAGTGCGGAGGGCATATAGTGGATATAGTGGGCCAGTAAGCGGCTTGGCCGACTCAGAGCTCACAAAGGGAATGCCCAAGAAGGAGGCGGTTAAAACGGGGGCGTGGCCACTTATATGCGAAAATGCGAAAATGCAAAATGCAAAGTGCGGAATGTGGGTGGAGGGCGTAGGGGGATATGGAAAGATGGTGGGAAAAAGCGTTGGGCAATTAGGCAACCACAGTCAGCTGTTAGCGGATGACCCTTGACCTTGCAGCCCCATCAGCCACCCACAATAAAGGCCCACCCTTTTTCCACTCCACACTCCACTCAATTGCCTTAATCCCCACCTGACGGCAGAGTCGAGTCCCTTCTGATCCGTAATCCGCATTCCATTACAATTTAACATGGCAATCCGGTCGGTCATGGGTTAACCTCGCTGTGCACTTTGACAGCGGCTGTCAGTGGGTTAAGTCCACCGAAAAAAGTTAAACAATATGCAGCTGTCAGCTTTGACTTTCGACTTTCGATTTTCCCCCGCTCCCCGACTTTCACTTCCTGCCTTTACCAGTTTCTCCCTTTTCCGGTTATTGACGGCAGCTCAGCTCCGACTTGGCCATTAACATTCAGCTGCAGTTGCAGTCGCAGTCGCAGTCGTAGTTATTTTTTATGCCATCTGCACTGATTGAATCCGAGCCCTCGAACATCACTGCAAAAAACGGGGAAGAGGTGTTCGAGGAAAAGCCACTCACCATCGTCAATCATTTGTTTAGAGTGAGGTGACTAAATTTTTCCAGCAAATGCATTTTCCATTATCAGTAAGCTTTTTCTATCCTTTAAATATATTTTTTAAAAATTAAAAATTCAAAGCTTAACCTTTTTCTTTTCAAGAGGTTAAACATAAGAAGCTATTAGTATTTTTAAAACATATTCGTTATGTTTTCAGTGCCCACACAGTGGAACTTTCCACTCGTTTCCTCCACATCCTTCTGTTTTGACAGCCTGTTATTAATGGCAAGCAATTTCACTTGGCTTTTGATTCTGATTGAAATTAGAAAGGCGCATTGTTCAAAGTGTATTTGCCACCAATAAATAAATAAAAGCTGAGCAAAGAGTTTTAAGTCCATCAAACTAAAAATTGATTCGCAAAATACGTTTTTTTGTTTTTTTTTAATCAGAATTACGGCATTACCAAAAACAGCTCTAGAATCACTTCACTTACTTAAAACCATTACCGCAAAAAGGTTCCATCTGCAACAATTTGATGAATATTTCCGCTCGCCTTTTGTTGCACAAAAAAAAAATGGGAAAATACGAATCCGAAGAAAAGTAATGCGAATGTGTGATGATGTGAAGAAAAGAGGGGGCGTTTCCCCACATCTGTGAGCCACCCCACACTTAGTTGTATGACAAACCGAGCCCCTTTTATTTCTCGTATTTGTAAAACAGATGAAAGAGCCGAGACAATCAAAACAATCATTTTATGACAGCAAAACCGGGACCGCAATGAATTGGGGAATAGTAATAACATAATTATGCATAATTGTATAGCGAACAATTAGGAGCGAATCATTATTTTTCTGTCATTCGAAACGCAAATGAAAACCGCTGAGGCAGATAAACGAGCCGACTGAAATGTGAAGATACATCTGCAGATATATAGATTCAGGTTCACGGATAGTCGGCGGTGCAGGAAAGCTCAAAAAAAGCGGAGGAGCAGGAAGGCATGAAGGCAGGCGACCACAACAATCAGCCAACGAACCAAAACGAGAGTTACGAGAATTATTCTGGCAGTCTGCCAAATATATATAAATACAAAAAATGGGGCACTGGGAAAAAAATCAAAAGGTCAAAATCAAATATATGAATCACACAAATAATGGTTTTTCATTCGTTTGGTCACACTGCTTAACTGAAAGAGCCCCCCTTTTAAAAGTGCTTAAGTAGAATGTTTAAAATCATGTTCAATCATAAAAATTATCTTCAAAAAGTTAATGCAAAGAAAAGTCTTTCTCCCCATTCATATTTCGTTTTAAATACAATAGTGTTACCAAGTACACTTTTAAATCATTGAAGCCTGTTAGTGTGACCTTAATACTTTCTCATTTGTCAAGCAGACAAATAAAAACAATTTTTTCTATTAAAACAATCTGTATTAGTTTAAGGTAATAGAATTTCAATGTTTAATTTCCTTGAGTGTGCATATATAGGGTTTGGCTGGGCGAAAAGCGCCAGAGCAGCGCAGATCCTGTTGCCTCGTTGTCAAGGTCTGGCTGCGACTTGTGCCGGGCTAACGAGTAAAGAATTTCCTTCGTGGCCAGGGCTTAGTGGGAGGGTGGGTTGGTTTGAAGGGGAGTGGGAGTGGGTGGCGTGGTGGCATGGGAGTGGGTGGCTTGTGGGAGGCCAGGCGGCCAATTTGGGGCCACTGCCATGCTGCCAATCGGCCAGCACCCTGGGCCACAGAACGTCGAGGTGAACAAGAGCAAACAAGCAACGAACCTTGGATGCCCCAACACTAATAAAAATATTTTTCTTAATTTAAGTTATATAAAGTAAAGTATAGAAAATTGTTCCTTATCAGTAAAAATTGCATATAAAAATCATACACATAATTTTGAATTAAAGTAAATTGTTTTCGGAAACTGATGACATACTAACTTTCTAGTTTTATCATTTATTTAGTTTATATATGCTTTTTTAAGTGCCTCGCTTATTTAACTTTTTAATAAATTGTTTAGATTTATAGTTAATATTGCATACAACCGACTTAATTATTAAAGTGGATAAAAGAATATGGATTGCTTACAAATTCCATCAAATCATATTTTTAATTATTTTTTTCTCAATTTTTTACAAGTGTACAGTGCTTTTCACAACCGTACCTATAATAAACTGGGATAGGGATTCTGGTGTTTCAAGGGTTCACAAGTTCGGGGGATGGGCATCAACAGGTGCGCGTTAAAGCTCTGCAAATTTGAATAAACATTGTGTAACTAGCTTATTATTGCGTAACATTGTAACGAATATTTTGAGCTGGTATCTTATGTAAGCTGTTTGCGTAAGTCTCAACCTGATTTAGATTGGTCAGTGAACTCCTGGCCCCGAACAAGTTGCATAATATGTGTACGCAATCAAGATATAAACACAAAATACTTTTGGACAAGCCTATCGAGTGGCGTATTTGCAGTAACGAAAGAAAAGCGAGCTTTATTAAATATTTATTTATAAGAAAATTGGCTTTGCAATGGGATATGAAACCATTTTCCTAACACGTAGTTAAAGTAAATTCCGCTAACAAATCACACGAGTTCCCTGAAACGATTTC
Source organism: Drosophila rhopaloa (assembly GCF_018152115.1). Taxonomy (NCBI): domain Eukaryota; kingdom Metazoa; phylum Arthropoda; class Insecta; order Diptera; family Drosophilidae; genus Drosophila; species Drosophila rhopaloa. The sequence continues at coordinate 24,796,426 of NW_025335123.1, read as the reverse complement.
GAAATCAATTAGATAAATACCCCTATACAATTTCATGTATATCATTTAGACCCAATGGTGTATAAAATGCCAGCTGCCCGAAACAAATAAATTCTTGGACAGCCATCCACTTAAATGCAATTGTCATTTGAATGAATTAAGAACAAACAAAAATTGAAAAGTAAAATGGAACAGCGGTTAAACAAAGTGGTAAACTCTTTTGTGGCCTCGATATTTCCCTCATGAAATTGCATTGAATGGCTGTCCATTTTGAAGACAGTAATCCATTGAGCATGTTTAATTTATGGAGAGCAATTCAAACGTCTTTTGTTGCGAATTCCACACTCAGAAAAATTGTGGGCTAGTTCAGTGTGGGTATGCAATGCGAACGCATTCAAGATGAATTAAAAAATCTTAATAAATATGTGCAACTAAGAAAATCAATAATCTTTAAATTAGAACTCGATATGAAAAATATATAAAAATATTGAAATGATTTTCTTACATATTTAACCGTTTCCAGTAAAGTCTTAAATCTTAAATGACTAAAAATATTATGTTTGCAAGACGAGTGTACCTTTATTATTTATTTATTATGATTTAAAAGACACTGCTCTTCAAATCCGTATTTTCTGTGTATTTGTTATGCACTATTTAACAAAATGTGTTCCAATATTTATTAGACAATGGAGATACCATAATGGAATGATGGTATTGTTTCCTCTGTGTAGCATTGACTGTGACACTGAAGCTGACACTCTGCTGGGGGATGGTACAGTGAACACCCTGGCACAGGTACCTCTATTTATTATGGCGACTGTAACTGGCGGTGCCAACAAATGGCAGTAAGTGCTGCTAGGCCGGCACGTTCTGTCCCGATGATATTGATTTATAGAGTGTCAATCTGGCAAATTGCACAGCAGTAGCGTAATCAGTAATGCAACAGTTGCACACACTCACCCGCACATTCCACAATTTTCCGGGGAAATGGGGAAGGGGGTTGGGAAAATCTGAGTGCGGCGGAAAACTCTGTGGCATTCAATGTACACGAGGCACACAAAACAACTTGACGAGCTGTCAAAATCTGTTCGGCCTGTCAAATGAATTTCAATATAAAATATCAACACAGAAATCGACGGGGCGAAAGAGGGATTGCCATTCATTAGAATTTGCCCCATAGAAATTCCCCTTTTTGGCGAGTTTCATTCAGTTATTCAATTACAAGCCCGTGACCAAGACACTTGCATCGATCCAAGATGCGAAGGAAAAACAAAACTGCGGAGAACAAAAACCACTCTAGCAGCCAGTTACACTGAGATAAATGTCTTAGCAGTTATGGAAACTATCCGGGAGAATAGAAAGTTAAGGTTTAGTTAAGGTTAACCCACTGAAATCCTATTTCAAAGTGCCTTTCCCTTATTTAAATATATTGTGGCTTAATTAACTTTTAATCAACGTTACTATTTTTGGTTTTTACGATAATTAACATGTTGGTCTTTCCTTGGACTTGTAGGTATTTTAATTTTGGGCATTTTAATAATATTACCCCTTTAAAAAGTTCAGAGAAATGGTATAATGTGCTAGTATCAAATGAGATCCTCGAAAAGTATTTAATTCCAGGATCTAACATTTATTTTGACAAGTTTGAAAGAGCTGAAAGATTTTTTTTTTTTGCTGAGTTCCCAGTAGTTTTCTCTCTGTGTAGTCAACTGCAAACAGTGGCAGTTTCAATGCCAAATTGTATAAGCAGCTGCAGTGGCTCAGCCAAGCGGCAAATGTCCTGCGGCGACAAAAGCAAAGCACCACCCACTTTCGGATGCTTTAAGATCCTGTCGAAAAAGGTGATGTAACCGTGACCTCCGACCTCCCGATTGGATCGCCAACCGCCATTTAATGTGGCCACTTGTCTGGCCATACTTTTTCTTGGGAAATCCCTCGAATTTAAGATTAACCTAGCTCCCGTTCAAACATTTGCCAAAACTTTCAATTGGAAAATCCTTTGTTGCGACTTAATTGGCGCAGACTCACAGACTACAGTGCGTTTCGAAAGGAAAACAATTTAAATGAATGCTGCAAAGCAAGTAATCTAGATCAACTGTACTTACAATTACAAAAGCCACCTTTAATTGGAGCAAACAAATGCCCACAAATACTAATGAGCTGCCGAATAGTTCAAATTAATTTATCGAATATTTCTTTCACCTTAGTTGCAGAAATATTTTAAATTTATGAACATTATAGTAATATTATTTGCAAAACAATTGCAATGTTTTCAAAGGTAAACTATTTGCATACGTGTAAAATTATTGAGCTCTCACATAATTAAAACAAAATGTATCCAGATTTATGGCCATGTTTGCTTTGTAATTTATATTGTTGAATGAATTTACTTTTTTTTTTCAAGAAATTTACACCTGTAAATTCATCACATTTAAAAAATAATATTTATTTTGCACCTAGAACAATGAAATAATTTCAACTGACAAATGATTGTGTTTTCCACTTGACTCTTTTATCCAAACAAACTTGTAAAGCTGATATAAAAACAATAGAAGCACTCAATAAAATGGACTCAATATGGATTAATAGCCTAACTTTTATAAAATAATGATTACAACTAAAAGTGCTGAATTGTTGAGCACTATAATTACTACCTAATTAATGCTAATTAAATTAGTTTTACACTCCTCAAACGCACTGTACTCACTATGACGACTTTGGGCTAAGGAAAACCCGCAGTGAAAAGTCTTTTCGCTTGTCAAATAGCGCGAAAAACTTTTCAAATAGCGTCGCCAGCAGGCTAACCAAACCCATCCAATTTTCCCACCACTTTCCCACCATTTCCCCCCCACTTTTCCTTTTGTAAGCCAACATTGGCCCATTCTACGCCTTTCGTCTCTATGAATGGGAGCTTGAGATTCATTTTCTTTCACTTTTTCCCCATAATTATGGCAACGAAATATACGAAAAAATACACGCCCCAACGCCTGCAGACGGATTTCCGGGGCTCTCCGATTTTTCCGGCCTACAAAAAAGAAAAACACCAAGTCATGAAAAACTTCGACTGCACTTTGGGCGATGAAAATGTTAAAACAATCGATCGGCAAAGGGACACGGCCATTATTTAGGGCTCAATCAACCCAATTTTCAAGTCGAGCGACGTCAGTTTAAATTACTTTTTAATGTTGTTGATTGCACTTTTAAAGCTCCATCGAATAACAAATTTAAATCCACATAAATCCTTGATTGTTTCTGCCTATCCAATGGCATTGACAACTTATTTGGAGCAGTGCGATGCGTGTTAAATTATTAAATTGGTGAGTGTTCAATAAGAAAGTTGATTAATTATTGAAGTGACCCAGCATGTTGGCACTGAATTGTAAACAAACGAATTTATTTCGTTCAATTTACTGGGCTGAGTTTGGATTTCTTAAGAGAACAAATATGCCAAGGGCATGAATATAAAAATTAACTTATGCGATGCATTGCAGTGTGTTGAAATTTTCAATTAAAAACAATTTGTTTCTCTTACTATTTGAATTCAATGAAAAGGTTTGCTTGAAGTTTACGAATGTTTGGGTATTTTTTTTGATAGTTTCGTAATACTAAGTAAAAAGTTCTGATTTGAATATATATTTAAATAATAGAGAAATGAAGGATGGACTCCTGCTACTTATCCTTGAATATAGTTTAATTTCATCTACTCTTTATTTAATCTAAGGCCTTCCGAGTGCATGCTCCTTTGGCGGGGCTAACTTTAAATTACACAAGTATTTAATCTAGTCCCTTGAGCCTCAGCCATTTAACCCCTTGGCCCCTTAACCCCTTGGCACCGCACTTTAACCCGCTGCAACTGCTGCCAAGTGACCCAAATCACAGTCTGCCGTCTGCGGTGCTCGTCTGCTTGGAAATTAGAAACTGGGGAACAGGATTCACCATCCAGCATCCAGCCAGCTATCCAATCCCAATCCTTCGCTCCTCGCCGACTTTCGAGATGGCTTTGGAGTGGCTTTTCTGCTTAGTTGGCTTAATTACGAACGCGCTGCAGTGATAAGTATCGATTAGTATTGCCAAAGTGAGTACTTTCCAAGGCCCTCCCAAATAAGCGAAGTATCCAAGGTCAAATTAGGAATATTTCTATCTCACAATAGAATATTGTCTAAAAAATAATATGTATAAATAATATTTATCAATAAATCGAGTTAGTAAATGCCTTCATTTTGGTATCAAAGTCATACAGAACATCTAACATAATTCAATAAAATAATAATTCTGTAGGGGGTTAATTTGGCTCGAAGGCATAAGCAACTGCTCTTAAATTTATTCATGGGTTAATGGGCTGTATAATCTATATTTATTAATTATTCAACCACTGTTTTCGCTCAATGCACCAAGTCTGGTTTCGGTCTTATGCAACCCAAATATCGGGCAGGATAAGGCCGAAGGAATGCCCGCCGGGAATGGAGAATGTGGGCTGCAGTACATCCTGCATGCATATGTGAGCGGCGACATCTGGCGAAATTGAAATTCTTATACAATTATATAAAATGCACTCAAAGGCATTTTCGGGACGGCTTAGCAGCATCAACAACTTCTGCCCACTTTGGGCGACCGTCCTCCGGATGGCTTGTTTACGCAATTCCCGGACGACACACTCCGGATCTTTGGTTCTCCTATCCGGGCAAAAAAAAACCAAAAAAAACCAAAAAAAAAACAAAAAAAAAACAAAAAAAAACAAAAAAAAATGTTATAAAGCGACGTGGGATACCGGTCGCATTCTGTTTTTTTCCGGTAGCTAAAGCTCCCACAATGAAACCCAGACAGGAGGAAATCATAATTTGTTATGCCATTAGTAATTTACATTCCATTTAGCCTTGGCGACAGAAGGGAGCAAATGTAATTCCACCATTAAAATAGGTTTATTTTTATTTAAGCAAGAAACCCGGTTCTTCAGAAAATGAGACACTAATGATAGACAAGCGTTGCTTTCTAAGAGGCTTTTCAGCACTGATGTGCATCCAACAGACATGGAACAAATTGGAAATAAAATTGTAATAGTCTTAGAATCTTTAGTGAAATATTTTAAGAATTTAGAAGTCTTATGATCAATAAATAATTTGGGTACGAACCTTTCCGTTTATTGACAATTTGGAATGGATTGCAATCAATGCCTTTGGTCCTTAAAAAAGGATAAAGATTACCTATATTTTGGCCCGTTCCTACTTGCATTTAAAAACCCTGATTTTATTGAGTCGCTTGGACTGAGATTACTCGTTTTCGAGAAGAACTGGCTAGTGTGATGTGCTGCCTTGAATGGCAAAAATGCAATTCATTGGAATCCATCACACGATGGTACACAGAAACAAAAGTTGACGATGACCTAACATTTAATAAATTGAATTTGTAGTTAATGTTGTTATATGAAAACTATAAAATGATAAGAGTAAAGAAATTATTAGTAAGACTAAGAAAATGAAAGGTTTCAAATGGGGGACCAAAAAAAAATATATATATATATCCAACTATTTTTATGAATTTCGTGGAAATTCCCAGTGATGAACATGTTTTTACACCATTGACCCTTTGAATAGATACTTACAATGTAAATATTTATTTGACCTGCAATTTATATGTGTTCTTTTCTGCGTGCAGTTCCTCCTGGCCACTTGCCATTTGCCATTTGCCAGACTTAATCCCGGCAATCACGAGTACGAATACGTATACGTGTACGGATGCGAATGCGAATGCCGATGCCAATGATTTGTGTATATGGCATAGAGTACGGAAAATGCGATATGTGGGCCGTGATGTTTGCACGCCGGTGCAGCGATGCGATGCTATAAATAAGCCTGGTATTTATTAGGGGGCAATCATAAACTGCGTTAACAGCGGGCACTCTGCCAATCTGCCTACGAGATTAAGATCCGGTAAACAAAGGAGCCCCTCGATGTCTCTTTGTGCGATAAGCTTTCAATTAATTCTGACCGGCCAACGGGGCGTATGGAAATGGAAAGGGAAAGGGAAACGAAAAGGGAAAGGGAAACGGAAACGGAAACGGGAAGAGATCAATTTCCAATTGCAACACTTGCACGAAGGTTTCATATATATGCTAATATCCGAAGATAAAGCGCCGACTAATCAAGGTCGCCTTTGCATCCCAGATGAACAATGGGTTGGGGTTTCATGGTGATTCCCGGAAACCAACTAGTCAGTTAATCCGATTTTCTGCTCTCTTAGACATTTCTTGTGGTATTAAAGATATTTCCGTTTTATCCTAATTGAAAATAGACACCAGCACACACAAAGATTCAAATTGGATATAAATCAGTAAAGAGCTTTACCCAAAAATGTAATTTAATTAAATTATATAAGTAACTTTAACTTGTGATAACATTTAATGGCACTAAGTAGTACATTAACAGATGTATAACAGATAGTTTTTATATTTCAACATATCACCTCTATTGTTGTAAATTTATTGGTGTTGCGCTTAGTATTAGTATTAACCTATTTTTTTACTTACTTATTTTCCCTTTTAGCCTATTCACAATGTGGTCGATGGCGCTATGACCCTCCTGTCGAACATCCTCGACTGTGGAGGCGGTATCTCCGCCCAGTGCTTAACCCGCTCGCTGCGCGAGTCCAGCTCACCAGGATCACCAGGATCACCTGAATCTGGGGCATTTGAATCCAAATCGATGCTGGAGCCGACATCCTCGCACATCCTGCCCACCGGACGAGTGCCAGTCCTGCACGACTTCAATGCCTCGTCCACGGATTCGCCGGGCACCTTCCTCCTCGACGGCGTGGTCAGTGTGGCCCAGATGGCCCTGGAGCCCACTCTCACCGACCTCCTGCCCGATCCGGATCCGGATCAGGTCCTCAGCAATCTCAACGCCAGCGCACCCTGGAATTTAACGCTCGCCTCGGCGGCGGCCACCAATTTCGAGAACTGCTCGGCGCTTTTCGCCAACTACACCCTACCACAAACAGGTGAGTTGGGATAAACTAATATTATGTATTATATACTATATATATAATATATGATAATGTATATTATAAATTATGTACTAATATAGTCCCTGGACTAAACGCATTTCATTATAATTTGTTTAAGTTTTTATAAAAGTAAAAAATTGTATATTTATTGAAAAACTTAACAGGTATACTGCTACCTTTGTGGCTGCTTGAGCAGGTTGTAAATATAGGGGATAACAAATTTTAGGTATAACAAATTATACGCGATATATATTTAATTCCTTTAATAATCATTCTTAGGGGCTTGGTAAAACCAAAAGATTAAAGTTCTAATGCTTAAACATTACATTCTGAATGTTGCCACAAGTGTCTAGTTTGATTTCTGTAAAACATATTTACATTGCTGCTCACAAGTTCCACATTTTTGTATATTTGGGCAGGTCTGTACTGCAATTGGACCTGGGACACATTGCTCTGCTGGCCACCAACTCCGGCCGGAGTCCTGGCACGAATGAATTGTCCTGCCGGCTTTCACGGCGTAGATACGCGCAGTAAGTAATCAAATGCAGTTGCCAAGGATTATAATTGAGGCCCCAACGACTCTAGTTATTTTTCACAAAGCTGGCCAACCCATCCGTTTATGGTTTATGGCCTGACTTTTGTCGGCTGATTAAAAGTCATGGTACATAACCTGCGGTTATTCTATATCTGGCGGCCACAATTATACGGATCATTAGCTGGGAATCCGCTCAAGTGCTGTATGGCAAACAATTACTTGATTTCGTATTCATTGGAAGGATGTCAATATTTGCATGCTTGACTGGCGCGTCCATTCAACTGGACCCCCCCTTCCCATCCCTTTGACCCTGTACACCATATTTAACCCGACGGGGTCATCACAAAACTGGGCCAAAAGTGGGCGTGGCCCATGCCGGGGGCTGTCCAATGTCCAATGCCCAATGCCCAGTATCCAGTGTCCAGGTGTTCCATGTTCATACCTCTACCTGAGCTTCGTCAGTTTAACTAGGTTTTAAACACCAGCCAATCGATTGCTTAATTACGATCCAAAAGGGTTCCCACCCCTTCGATTTGCTTACCCGCAAAATTGAACGCTTTTCCAGGGGGAATTGGTATTTAATAACCACTGGCAATATGCACTGCACTACAAAGTAGGAAATCCAATGAATCTGCATTCACCAAAATAGTTAAGTAAACAAAAATTGTACTTATATAGTATATACCTTTCCAAAATATCTATTTTAACAGTTTTCGAAACCAAACTAATTTCTTGCACAATTCACAAGGCAAAAGGAACACAATTTGTCCAAGTGCATAATTTCCCTGGCCTCATTTTCCGCTCCTTGTCTTGATTTTAAGCCGCAATCTTTTGAGCTAAACGAGGTCGCCCATTCGATTGGCATAATTGCACTTGTCAGTCAGTGTGTCAAAGTTTGATTACAGTCATTAATGCGTGGAAACCGTTTTCCCCCCCTCCTCGATGCACAGAATTCGCCATCCGAAAGTGCGAGCTGGATGGAAGATGGGGCAGCAGGCCGAATGCCACGGAAGTGAGTCCGCCGGGATGGACGGACTACGGGCCGTGCTACAAGCCGGAGATTATCCGCCTCATGCAGCAGATGGGCAGCAGGGACTTCGATGTGAGTGCACCACTGGGATGGGGTGGCCACCCAACTACTTAACATTGGACCCATTCGAGCTATAAGTTTTACTTTTTACTCTTTCCTTTTCATTATAACAATCATTTGATTTGAATTAGTTTATTTATTTTAGATTAACGACTGTTTGTTAAACGTGTCAAGTCCAAATGGATTTAACACCGTTTCGTATTGTAATATCCCACAGACCTTCATAGACATAGCCAAAAAGACTAGAACGCTGGAGATCGTGGGCCTCTGTCTTTCCCTGTTCGCCCTGATAGTCTCCCTGCTGATCTTCTGCACTTTCCGCTCCCTGCGGAACAACCGCACCAAGATCCACAAGAACCTATTCGTCGCCATGGTGCTGCAGGTGATCATCCGACTGACCCTGTATCTGGATCAGTACCGCCGGGGAAACAAGGAGGCGGCCACCAACACGAGTCTCTCGGTCATTGAAAATACGGTGAGTGCAGTCGCAAGTATTTCAATTATTTATTTCACGTGCTTGAAAACAGAACAATTAATTTTTAGAGATTTATTTTTATCGATAAAACATGTATCAAAAATGAATCTCTGCGTTCTTATGTTAAATCCATCAAAAGGGCGTGCCACAGAAATTAAATTTTAGGCTCCATTAAAAGTGATTTCGATAATTCAGTGATTTCTGTAGCTCTTCCCACTTCTAGACTTAAATCCTTTAAAGGAGACCTATGATGTCTATTTAAATAACCATATTTACAGCCCTACTTGTGTGAGGCCTCGTATGTGCTTTTGGAGTACGCCCGTACCGCCATGTTTATGTGGATGTTCATCGAGGGCCTATATCTGCACAATATGGTGACCGTGGCCGTTTTCCAGGGCAGTTTTCCCCTCAAGTTTTTCTCGCGCCTCGGCTGGTGTGTTCCCATTCTGATGACCACCGTTTGGGCGAGATGCACGGTGATGTATATGGACACTTCGCTGGGCGACTGCCTGTGGAACTACAATCTCACACCTTACTATTGGATCCTCGAAGGACCTCGACTAGCGGTTATACTGGTGGGTTGATTGAAATCTCGTAAAAAAGCCTCTTTTATTTACACAAACTAACTTGCAGCTCAATTTTTGTTTCCTGGTGAATATAATCCGGGTGCTGGTGATGAAATTGCGCCAATCGCAGGCCAGCGATATAGAACAGACTCGGAAGGCGGTTAGGGCCGCGATAGTCCTACTACCACTTCTGGGTATTACCAATATCCTGCACCAGATGGCTCCTCTGAAAACGGCGACGAATTTTGCGGTCTGGTCGTATGGCACCCATTTTCTCACCTCGTTCCAGGGATTTTTCATAGCACTCATTTACTGCTTTTTAAATGGCGAGGTAAGCCCTGGACAAATAACTTGAACTTGTAAAAGGGTGACCCACAATTGGTCTTCTAGAATCCATAACCTTACCAAAATTAAGCCCACTTAAAAGTGGCATACCTCTAAAGACTTGTGATTCGATTCTCTAAAAATCTGCATTCAAAATTTTCAATTTGGCGATGATCAAATTTTTGACCCATTTTCATGTTACTTATTTCCAATTTTCCGATGTCTTGTAAAACAGTGACTCAAAACTGGACTTCCAAAGTCCATAACTTCACCAAATTTAATCCAATTCCAAAGTGGCATACCTCGAAAGACTTGTGATTGGATCCTCTAAAAATCTGCATTCAAAATTTTCAATTTGGCGATGATCAAATTTTTGACCCATTTTCATGTTACTTATTTAAAATTTTCTTGTAAAACAGTGACTCAAAACTGGACTTCCAGAGTCCATAACTTTACCAAATTTAATCCGATTCCAAAGTGACATACCTCTAAAGACTTGTGATTGGATCCTCTAAAAATCTGCATTCAAAATTTTCATTTTAGCGTTGATCAACTTTTTGACCCATTTTCATGTTAGTTATTTCCAATTTTCCGATGTCTTGTAAAACAGTGACTCAAAACTGGACTTCCAAAGTCTATAACTTCACCAAATTTAATCCGATTCCAAAGTGGCATACCTCTAAAGACTTGTGATTGGATCCTCTAAAAATCTGCATTCAAAATTTTCATTTTAGCGTTGATCAACTTTTTGACCCATTTTCATGTTAGTTATCTGTGAGTTTTCGAGGAGTTGTCAAAAGGTGACCCACAATTGGACTTCCAGCGTCCATAACTTTACCAAATTTAATCCGATTTCAAAGTGGCATACCCTTAAAGACTTGTGGTTTGATTCTCTAAAAATCTGCATTCAAAATTTTCATTTTAGCGTTTATCAACTTTTTGACCCATTTTCATGTTCGTTATCTGTGAGTTTTCGAGGAGTTGTCAAAAGGTGACCTACAATTGGACTTCCAGCGTCCATAACTTTACCAAATTTAATCCGATTTCAAAGTGGCATACCTTTAAAGACTTGTGGTTTGATCCTCTAAAAATCTGCATTCAAAATTTTCATTTTAGCGTTGATCAACTTTTTGACCCATTTTCATGTTAGTTATCTGTGAGTTTTCGAGGAGTTGTCAAAAGGTGACCCACAATTGGACTTCCAGAGTCCATAACTTTACCAAATTTAATCCGATTTCAAAGTGGCATACATTTAAAGACTTGTGTTTTGATTCTCTAAAAATCTGCATTCAAAATTTTCATTTTAGCGTTGATCAACTTTTTGACCCATTTTCATGTTAGTTATCTGTGAGTTTTCGAGGAGTTGTGAAAAGGTGACCCACAATTGGACTTCCAGAGTCCATAACTTTACCAAATGTAATCCGATTTCAAAGTGGCATACCTTTATAGACTTGTGGTTCGATTCTCTAAAAATCTGCATTCAAAATTTTCATTTTAGCGTTGATCAACTTTTTGATTAATTAGGTAACCCACAATTGGGCTTCTATAGTCCATAACATGACCAAACCGGAGCCGATTTTAAAGTGGCATACCTTTTAAGACTTTTGTATTTATTCTCTAAACATCTCTTTTTGTAATTTATTTCGGGAAGGTACGGGCAGTGCTGCTCAAGAGTCTGGCCACTCAGCTGTCGGTGCGGGGTCATCCGGAGTGGGCTCCTAAGAGGGCGTCCATGTACTCGGGAGCCTACAACACGGCACCGGATACGGATGCAGTGCAGCCGGCGGGCGATCCATTGGCCACCGGAAAGCGGTAGGTACCCGCTTTATTGGCTATTTCTCAGCTTGACTTTTCGAACCATTTGATCCCTTAACCAGAATATCACCGCCGAATAAAAGGTTGAACGGGAGGAAGCCGAGCAGCGCCAGCATTGTGATGATCCATGAGCCCCAACAGCGCCAGCGTTTGATTCCCCGGCTGCAAAACAAGGCCCGGGAAAAGGGCAGGGATCGGGTGGAGAAGGCGGATGCGGAGACGGAGCCGGAACCGGATCCGGCCATCACTCGCATCCACAGCAAGGAAGCGGGGAGCACCGCATCGCGGAACAGTCGCGGCTCCAAGTGGATAATGGGCATCTGCTTCCGGGGTCAAAAGGTACTGAGAGTACCGTCAGCGTCATCCGTGCCACCCGAGTCAGTCGTATTTGAGTTGTCAGAGCAGTAGCCCAAAACTAGCCGTAGATGTAGCCCATAGAGCCGTAGCCAAATAGCCGTAGAAGTAGCCAACGCCACAGTAGCCAGCACCCAACCCCATCGGACCGGAAATTCCCTGCAAACAATATCCCACAACCAAATTATCCATGCATCTCCATAATATTCTCATTTCTTTCACCCAAAAAGCAAGCTAATATCGAAAAAAGCCACTTAAGCCTCAAAATAAGAATATTAGTTTTGTATTTTCCTTTTTTCTAGTTTGTATATATCCTAGAGTCTCTAAAGTCAAACAAATATATCCTTTTTCTTTTTTTTTCACCTATTCTTCCCAGAAAAACAATATATATTTTTGATACATAACACGTTAATCAGCATTAAGATTTTTAAGTTTGAATAGTTTCATTTTCCTTTTCCAACCTCAATTTTGGCTTGCTTCTTTTACTCCAGTGTAATTATGTATATACCTTTGTTCATGTAGGACAGATCCGATCCTTCCTCAAAAAGCATAGAACTCCAAATCCAAAATCGGCAATCCCGCGTCCAATTCTAATAACTTTTAAATTTATACTTAAAATATCTGATGACAATACATTTCTATTAGCATTCTGTTCTGGACACGCAAATACACTCAAAAACACTCGCACACGGTTATTAATTGATGAATTTTCCAGCAAAACTTGAGCGGCATGTTCTTCTAATTCTATTAATTTTTAAAAACTAGATTAAAATATTCGAGTAAATTAACACAAACTTACAGTTACTATGCAGTGTGACCAAATCACAAGAGGGGAAAAGTTAAATTTAAGTTATTATTTGGTTTTGTAGACCTTTTAAATAATTTTAGAAATGAGCTGACGAACAGAATATCCTAAAAAAAATTATTATTGTTTTATGGCTAAGCATTAAATTTGACCAATTAAAAATGAACTATTTTTGATAAACATACTATTATTTTGTTGATTAATAGAGTGTTCAATTTACATATTATGTATTTCTTTAATTAGTTTAAAAAATGTTATCGAACACTTGTTTTATTTATTTTGTATGAATATTATATTTTTGTATGACTTTGACTTTGTATACTATAAATTTTTTTATAACATGTTAAAAACTCAACTTCCTTATGCTTTCGACAGACTGTACTTTATGTTTTGAGCTGGTCACACTGCCAGTGACGATCGTTCACGTTCACTGTCACTGCCTTGAATTTCGCTAGCTGCGCTTTGTTTTGCAACGAAAACCTTTGCCACGATCGATATTAAACTAAAGGGGTCCGCAACCGGAGACATAAATTGAATAAATATTTTTCCGGCTTATCTCCCATCTCCGTTTCCCACTCAAAATGCGGCACTCCTTTCGGACTTTCGTTTTCTTTTCTTGTTCACTTATCGATTGCAGGACAAATGTGTGATGCCAGGTTCCCAAAAGACGCAGCAAATATTTATGACGTCACAACTGGCGCCGACGTCAACGCTAGCAGCGGTAGCAACCACAATAACCACAACAACAACAACCGCAGCAGCAAAAACAACAATAGCAACAATCGCTACAATCGCAACGATAACAAAATCGAAGGCAAAAGCCAAAGCGATTGCAAAAAGTCATCAAATGCCGAAATCTTAAAGGATCTCGATCTCTATTTCTTGCAAGCGCAACTGTACTAAAGTAAACTAAACTGAAAAGCTGAAAAAGTGTGCACGTTTTTTTGAATGCAGCGGCTTCAATTACACCGCGATAAGTTTCGATAAAATAAATATCGATCAATACACATATAACCAATATTTTTTGTATATTTACCAACAAAAGGTTGGATCACATTTTTTTTTTGCATATATGTACATCCATATATATAAAGAAAATGTGTAATGAATGTATTGATGAATGTAATTGTTAATCTATTTTTTTTTTTAATCTGCTCAATATACATAAATGTAACGGTATTTACATAAAGCATAGAGAAAACATATTTACATACTTGGTATTTACACTGTCGCATGCAAAAGATAAACCTGATAGGAAGATCGGAGCGTAGATCGTATATTGAATATACACACATATATTAAACATGAACACGTAAAGAGAGTACAAAGCACTTGGAATGGTAAAGAGGAACAAGAAAATAAGTAAATGGAATTTGAACGTATCATTATGTCACACATCATATGATCTCTAATCAGTGCGAATATTGAATATTCACCCTAACTTTAAGCTTACTATGCATTTTTAAATGTAATATATTGTGTGTGAAACCGCGTCTGTTTTGATTCATTTTTTTGTTGCCGTTTCGCTTCACGCAAATTTTTTAAAACTAAGAATTCAAGCCGAATTTAAGAGATGGAACCTAAAAACCAGAACACCTAGTGGTCAATGGCAAACTATTACGTGTATAAGGCTAAATGGAAAATGAATAAACATGATTTTATATGCATACATACTAAACATAAGTCGGTTGTCTACTTTCTTAATCTTGTTTTGGATCAGGTTCGAGAGCCACAAAGTTTGTGGTTTCAGATCAGCACGTGCCATTCGTGAATCTCTAAATTGGCATAGCTAAATTGGCAATTTTGGCCCATAAGCAGCTTAATCGGAGGATTTAATGGGCCGTCAAAAGAGTGCCATTAAAAGCTGATGTGGAAAATAATCGACGTTTTGGATACCCTAGCTTAATTATAAATTGTATAGATTATTTACAATTAGAGTAGTTATCTTTTTTTGTAAACTGAAATTTAAATTGGTTCCACTTAATAATGCTGCAACCAAATTTCATTGGCTTTTATAGAACATCCTATCCCAGTCTGTCTCAATGACATCCAAATTAAGCCACTAATTGCTAACGATAAAAAACAGACTTGCATATTAATAACCTTTTTATAGTGCATAAAATACTAAAAGACAAATCGACATTGAAGAACAGAATCTCATTCTCTTTAGGGGTATACAAAAAACAAAGCACTAAGAAAAATAGGGACCAATAATAAATTAACAATTTTGTCTCAAAGTTTAGTCATATCTAGTAAACATTTGTAAAGCTTTTTTGGTTGCAGAATAATTGGCCCTGATTCGAGGCAAAGGCAATTCTTAAAATAGGGTTTGGAATTTCCAACATAAACTTATTTTAATGCTGCTCGTTCAAAGTGATTAAGAATTTCAGCTTCAACATTTCACAACGTACTTTAGCTGTCGCTTTTGATGACTTATCATTTTGTGTAAACTTCTGCAACTTTTACATATTATATTTTTTTCTGTAAACTTTGTTTTTTCTTCCTTACTTAACAACCTTTATTAAATATTATTTCTGTTAATTTTTTGTGTTTCTATTTTACGTATACTTAATATTATTATTGCGTTTGTTTGCGTATACTTGATATGTAACCCAATTTGAAAAACTTATACTTTATATTGGTTTTGATTTTACCATCATATGGTAACTCTTTTCCTTATCCCAATTTTTCCAGCGTCTACCTTATTTTTTTCGCGGGAAAAAATTCTTCCGTCTTTTCTGCGTATACTTAATTTTAGCTTACTTTTTGACTATCAAGTATACGTAAACAAACGCAATAATAATATTAAGTATACGTAAAAACAAACACAAATTAATAGAAATTAGTATTTTTACATAAGCTAAAATCAAGTAATCGCAGGGAAAATTCTGCCGCTTTTCCGCAGTGCATACTTAGACACATAGACAAATGGAAGCCAATTGACAATTGAAACCACAAACATAGCGATCACAGAGGTTACGATTTCGGATTGTATTTCCAAGAACGACAAACGGTACAACATCCGGATCACAATGAAAAACGTCAACAAAATCGAGAGGTGGTCTTTTGATAGGCGGTGGTGAGGTAGCAGAGTTGAGTCGGGTGGGTGGAAGTGGAGGTGGAGGTCAGGTGGAGCAGCAGGTTGGTCTGTGGGTATATGGGATGTACATAGATGCGGTCTAGAAGAGCAGATCCTCGTCGCCGTCCTCATCGAGGATGTTCTGCGCCTCCTTGGCCTCGGCCAGCTGGCCCAGACGCCGCTGCTCCTCCCGCTTCTTGTCGGATGCCTTCCGAGCCTCGCGTTTCTTATCCTGGATCTTCTTCAGCCGGTAGAACTCCTCGCGCTCCAGTTCGTCCAGCTCGCTGATGATGTACTCTATAGTTCGGTTGATGCGGGGTATGATCACTGAACAAGAGAAGAACAATTTGATGATCAGGTAAAAATAAATCCAAAAATAAATGCATCTTTTCAAGGGGTATTAGTATCTTCCAGATGGAACTAAATCACATAACACTGATATTAAGAGAAGGAGTACTATGCTTTGCCTATTTATGGGTCGTTGATAAAATGTTAAAAAAAATTACTTTGGAATTAAAAGAACTGAACTTATAGGTTTAATAAATAATAAATATTAAGATCTTTTAGTATAGAGAAAAAACATTCCTATTTAGAGAAGGATTTGGCCCAGGATTTTGAGATTAAGGTTAGATTCCATCACCCACCGTGCTCGATGGCATTGACCCGCCGGTTGGTGACCTTGATCACGTCGTCGAGGGTCACAAAGGAGGTCTGCAGCGAGGCCAGTTCCACGAGGAGGCGCACGGCGCTCTGGTAGTTCTTCTTCAGCTTGGCCAACTGCTGACCACCGCGTGCCAGTCCGGCCAACTCGTAGGTGTCCACGCCATCCGTGTAGGGCTCAAAAATGGGCAACGTTACTCCGGCCACATTGTCCTTTTTGGTCCTGATCTTGATCTGGGCCTTTGTCACGTTCTGCAGCACTATCTGGTTGATGTCGCCAGTCGTGAACTTGACCTCGGCCAATGAGAAGGCAGCCTCCTTCATCACCTGACCCATCAGGGTTTTGGTCTGGAAAACAATGGTCAGTAACGGAAGGACTCTCCCCGGGCACAGGACCATCGTCTCACCTCAATGATCTTGCCCAGAATCAGACGAAAGCGCATCTGCAGCGCATCTGCCTTCTTTTTCAACAAACCATGTCCCTTGGTGGCGCCGGCCAAACGCGATTTCATCAACGTTTGGGCACTGCGATAATGGATGATACATTCATGTAGCAGGGATTACTTTCCACAGGGATCAGGGATACTCACCCACGTGAGGGAAATATGGGCAGGCGGTCTTTGGCTGCCATCAAAAATTAAACAAAAATATGCCACTCAAAAAAAAAAAAAAACAAAGAACAAATACAACACGCACCACGCCAACCAAGTCCGTACTATAAATAACAACAACAAAATATTTACTAAATATATGCAATACTACGAAAATAAAATAGGCGACAAAAAAAGACGAGGGAACGACAAACAGCAAACAGCACGACAACAAACTGGGCCAGCGAATGAAGACTCATTGAGCGACCTGGCGAGAGAGTGACGGTCTCGGGATGGAATCGAATCGGATCGGATGGGATCGGATGGGATCGGATCGGAGGGGCTATTATGGGGGCTCGGAATTGGATTCGGGCCACTCAGCTGTTCCGGAACAGCTGTCACACTTTATAGCACAGCACGCGCGTTGACAAAAGGTATGTCCGCTCGGCAAGCACCTGTAACTTGGTGGTCATTGTAGCTCATGATATGAAATTCGGTATGTGGACTTCTGAGACATTTTACAATATCATTCCAGTCTTTTGGCATTACTGACACTTTAAAATATTTAATATATGCGTTTTTTAACTACATTAATAAACGGCAGATAATGTGTTAACTTGCATATAAATATGCTAACTTTTAGAGCCGCATAAACAATAAAACTGTAACTAATGGATATGATGTGGTCGTTAAGGCTTAGCAAACCATATTAGTTCTTTCGGTTATGATATGCTAACGATAAATTATATGGATGTAGTTTTAATTAGTTTATCCATTACTTTATGGAATTATTTTTTAAACATCAGGGAGTCATGGCCTTTTAATACTATGGATTTCGGATGGATGGAGCAAATGATTCCAGAGATCCTGATCAGACACGAATCGAAAAGGATGCACCACTTCAAGGTCAGTTAGTGACAGATAATCGATAGTCAGTCGATAGGCCGATTGCCATTTTGAAAGAATGGTGCCGCAGTGATGCCAGTTCCGTTTTATTACCGTTAGCGCAGATTGATTTCAATTGAAGATGATTGCCATCAATAACGCACAACAATTTTTGGGGAAAACAGAAAATAGCTGCCACACGCAGATAAACGCACAGCGACACTGACTTTGAAATACCTTTGTACTCCGGCTATTTAGATGTCTCCGGGGGTCCGGTTACGGTTGCGGTTACGGGGTTACGTCCATGTCCATCCGGAGCAATGTCACGCAATTTGAATATGCGTCTTGTGCCGTCATGTGACCCGATTTGAGTGTACATAATGTCTATAAAGCACTATTGTCCAGAGAGAGAAACCTGGTTTTTAGTACTGCCAAAACAAGTAATTTAAATGATATATTTTTGGCCATAATTTAACATAGCAAAACTGTACCAAAATGGTATTCAATAAAACAGTTTTTTATTAAATAAAAGTTTTTTATTAAATCGTTAAATTATAAAATGATTTTATAAAAAGTTAAAATAAAATCTTTTTCACAGCAACAATTATGCTGCATTTTAGAATATTTAAATCTAACTTATTTTTATAATTCGTTTCATAAACTTATTTAATAATGACAGTCTGCTGTTCGTTATACATATCATTAGTTCTATATCGTACTCAGAAAATATTACAAAAATTTGTATATCATTTTCATTTTTTTCCCAGTGCAGTTTGCCCATTGTGTGGCAATGGACACGTGTCATCCCCATTTGGACACAGACCAGTGGCGAACAAGTAGGGGTATTAATTAAAGTAATGAATATGCATACCAGCGAGTAACGAGGTGAGGAAAGGTCGGAATTTGGTGGCATTTTTGGTCAGCAACAGTTGTCTAGACTACAAAACCAGACATTTTGTTGTTTTCTGTTGTTTAACAACAAAACGAAAAATTAAAATGCATTCAAAATAATAATACAACAAAACTGGGAATATGTAGCAATAAATTATATTTTAATCACAGATTTAGTAACTTAGTATCATGTTATATGGAATAGCAACTAGCAGATAAGGGCTCTAATTTTTTTACACCCCAATTCCACGCAAAAAGAAGAAGAAATGTGTGCATATATTTATTAACAGAAAACTCTCGCCCTCTTTTTTTGGTTGTGGCACGTCCTAGTCGTTAAGTCAAAATCTGTATATAAGTGCGAATACGGGCGTACATTGTACGATGGATATAACCTAACAAAGGCGGAATCAACAGTTGGTGCGAATCCGAACAAAAAAGTGGGATTTGGGAAGATTTCAGCAGGATTTTCCGGTAGAAGTCGGGTGGGGTAAACTCTCGAGTTTACTGGGCCAGCAATTGTATTGGTATTTGTATTTGTATTTGGGCATAAGTCAGGGCCAGGCAATCGTTCACGTTGCGTATACGCATGGCTGTCACTCGGAGGATACGACAACAACAGGGACAACAGAGCAGTTGTTGCGGGCTCCCCTTTTTTATTTTGTACCCCCCCAAAGGGCAGCATTTTTCTCATGCTTCGGCAATGATGCAAACCCGAGGGCGTACACTGAGCATAAAGGGTACTAAATGGGGAGTAAGTATACTGCGAATAGTACTTGTCAAATTCAGAAACATTCCGCATATTTCGCTTAGACATAAAAATATTTAACTGACAGATCTAGTAATACAAATAAAATATATTTAAGTAACTACTTAAGTACTGATTGAACTGCTCTTTTACATCTTAGTGAATTTTTTGTTAAAGTCCATCTTAAACCAATCTTTAGTGAAAAAGTTCGTTGTCTTAAGATGACTTAAAAATCAAGTGAAAATACACTATTATAAAATATGTTGTAGATATTTTCTCAAGGTGTACAAACGGGATGCTGTCGCTGGTGGTTCACTTTTGTCGGCTGCTCCAGCTGCTCCAGTCGCGTTTCGCATCTGAAAGCGCCCGCAAGTAGGTTACACATTTTTTCCCAGCCGAGGAAAACAAACAAACAGTCCGCGCAATACCGTCCAGTTTATCCTATCCAATACGTCGCAAAACTACAGAGTAAGTGGAACTGACTTCTTATTTCATGGGATAAAACTCGAAATCGGTTTACCACAGGTAATACGACCTTTGTCATGGTTAAATGGGGTTAAATGGACAGCATAATGTGGTGTTTTGTGGGGGGGGGAGTGTCATTGGGAGCGGCTTTCGATGGTGGTGTGTCATTAGGGCAATCATAAAGGATGTGGAAAGTGCACTGAGAGCGAGTGAGAGACAAAGGTTGATATATGAAAGGGCAGAGAGAGTTGCGACTAATTAAGTTATAGAAAAGTGTCCTTCGCATATACGATGTACCTACAAATTTGCATACGTCAAAAAACATTCATTCAACTATAATTATTTCAGCATACTAATTCATTATATTTTCGGGAAGAAACTTGAGTTCTTAAATTTGTCTAAAATTCGATTATAATTATAATTAAAACTATTTTTTTAGTAATTATAATAAGGATAGAAAGAAATTACTCCAGATCATCAATCAATGAAAACTAATACAAAACACTTAAAACTAAATTAAATACACATTAATATTAAGTAAGAATTTATCACAATTTTACTATCAGAAATCAATTAGTATACAACTTTGATCAATTTATGTTCAATGTTTAAATCCAAAGTAGAATAATGCAAAATTAAAAGAATCTTTTAATGCACAATCAATGCTTCTTAAATATTTTTTTAAAAATATATATAATAGTTTAAAAAAGTCAATCAATCATAGATTATTATTATTAATTTATTACCTCCACTTGGAGATTGCCCACCATCCGTAGGAGTAGTGCCTCCGCTAGCTGCACCACCATGGAGTACAAACTGATCGGAATGGAGCACTGTGACCAGGTGTTGGAGCACCTGCGTCGCTTCTTCTTTGCCGACGAGCCGCTGAACAAGGCCGCCGGATTGTGCCAAAACGGGAGCAGTTGCACCGCTCTGGAGGACCACTGTGTGGAGGCCATTAAGGATCGGATGAGCCTGATGGCCGTGGACGTGAAGGTGGATGGGTGCTGCAAAATCGCCGGCGTAGTCCTTAATGGCATCTTGAGACCGGGAGACACGGCCAAATCGCGACAAAAACTGGACGGCAGTATCGACGCGGATTTCCGGAAGATCTTTGAGCTGCTGCACGGGCACAGCCTTAAACACAATCTTTTCGAGCACTTCGATGTGGTGAGAATGTTTGATGTACGCATCCTGTCGGTGGATTCCGGTTATCGTGGCCAGGGAATTGCCAATGAGCTGGTCAAGCAATCCCTGGCGGTGGCCAAAGATAATGGTTTCCGCGTGATGAAAGCCGATGCCACTGGCATTTTCTCGCAGAAGATTTTCCGCTCCCATGGATTTGAGGTCTTCTCGGAGGAACCCTACGACAAATACACGGACAAGAATGGCAAGGTGATCCTACCCGTTGAGGCGCCGCACATCAAGATGCAGCAGCTCTACAAAAGGATCTGCGGGGAAGACGAGGACGTCAAGAAGCAGCCCCATTAAGGACACGACTGACGGGGTCTGATTTGGAACAATAATCTTTTATATTTTCTACATATAATCATTTATTCATAATCGCATTGGAATGTTTAAGTGGGTCGATTTGACGGAAATGCAAAAATATACGGAATTTACTTAACAGAATACGGAAAGTAAGTTAGGGCGATTTCTAGGTATTATTTAAAGCTAAAACTATAGTCTAATAATTAACATTTCCTTGAAGTCAAATAGAAATCTACTATTTAATTCACAAATGAAAGTGACACTCAATAACAAATTTAAAAAGGAGTAAAGCTTTCTTTCTAAAAAAGAAAAAGAAGATTACACCATCAAGAAAATCCGAGTGCTGGAGATCCTATAATGCCATTTAAAAATAATGACACTATATTAAAAACAAGAAAGGAAAGCTAACTTCGGGCGGAGCCGAAGTTGATATACCCTTGCAGAATACTCTGTAAATTATATTCTCCAAAATTATTCAAATGATGCATTCTTAATACTCATAAAAAATCCCAACTTCCTAACTTTAACAACACCAAAGTTATGACATTTCCAATCGTTCAGTTATATGGCAGCTATAGGATATAGTCGGCCGATCCTTATGAAATTTGGTAGGTCGGATTGGCTGGCCAAATATAACACCCATAGAAAATGCCAACTTCCTAACTTTACAAACACCAAAGTTATGGCATTTCCGATCAATCAGTTATATGGCAGCTATAGGATATAGTCGGCCGATCCTTATGAAATTCGGCATGTCGGATTGATTAGCCAAATATAAAACCCATAGAAAATCCCAACATTCTAACTTTACAAACACCAAAGTTATGGCATTTCCGATCAATCAGTTATATGGCAGCTATAGGATATAGTCGGCCGATCCTTATGAAATTCGGCATGTCGGATTGATTAGCCAAATTCAAAACCCATAGAAAATCCCAACTTCCTAACTTTACAAACACCAAAGTTATGGCATTTCCGATCGTTCAGTTATATGGCAGCTATAGGATATAGTCGGCCGATCCCGGCCGTTCCGACTTATATACTGCGTGCAAAGGAAAGAAGGGTGTGTGCAAAGTTTCAATCCGATAGCTTTAAAACTGAGAGACTAGTTTGCGTAGAAACAGACAGACGGACAGACGGACAGACGGACATGGCTATATCAACTCAGGAGGTGATCCTGATCAAGAATATATATACTTTATAGGGTCGGAGATGTCTCCTTCACTGCGTTGCACACTTTTGACCAAAATTATAATACCCTCTGCAAGGGTATAAAAACAGTTTGTAAGAACAAACAATTTCATTAACCGGGTTTACTATGTGTCCAATTTTAAATGCACCAGGAAGGTCACAGAGATTTCTCAAAAAAAGATGAGAAAGGTTCGGTTCAACGATGATATCAATGAGGTCACGGAAAAGAAGGAAAAGATTTAAAATAGGAAAGTCCACTTTATCCAATACATAACATCAAGAAGGTCACTTATGTCACAAAAAAAAAACGGAATTAAAATAAGAAGCGCAGCTATAAAATACAATGCAAGGTGTTCATAAAAAAGGAATCAAACTAGTCACCGACATTCTAAAACATCCTTTAAAAAAGATGAGTAAAGTTCGATTTAATGATGATATCGATGAGGTCACGGAAAAGAAGGAAAAAGATTTAAAATAGGAAAGTCCACTTTATCCAATACATAACATAAAGAAAGTCACTTATATCAAAAAAAAGGAATTAAAATAAGAGGCGCAGCGATAAAATACAATGCAAGGTGTTCATAAAAAAGGAATCAAACTAGTCACCGACATTCTAAAACATCCTTAAAAAAATATGAGAAAAGTTCGATTTAATGATGATATCGATGAGGTCACGGAAAAGAATGAAAAAGATTAAAAAAGGGAAAGTCCACTTTAGCCAATACATAACATCAAGAAGGTCACTTATGTCACAAAAAAAGGAATTAAAATAAGAGGCGCAGCGATAAAATACAATGCAAGGTGTTCATAAAAAAGGAATCAAACTAGTCACCAACAATCTAAGACATCCTTAAATGATGATATCGATGAGGTCACGGAAAAGAAGGAGGATATTGGTATAAAGATTTTAAATAGGAAAGTCTACTTTATCAAATGCTTAACATCAAGAAGGTCACTTGTCACCAAAACAATGGAATTAAAATAAGAGGCTCAGCGATAAAATAAAAAATACTTTTCAATTGGAAATGAAAATTACTAACTTAATTATTATATAGAATCGTTCAATGGGAACATTACCAAGAAATATCCCTAAATTACTTTCCGTTTACAGTTTTTGAAGCGAACTCTATAACTATAAATCTAGACAGCTGCCTGGCTGGTTTACATGAACGTTTGTAATTGTTGTTTTTTATGGGGACCAACTGTTAGCAATACCTAAATAAAGTACACTGTTGTGCCAAAGTTAACCAAGCAGCTCTTTTTTTAAACCTCCATCCTCTCTAAGTCCCCCCGACGTGCTCTCCCTTTATGGTTCTAATATCACAAGCGCAGATTCCAAACCTCCGTTCCTTATAAGCTGGCAACCTGGCAACTGCAGGTACTCCTGTTTCTCTCCTTGATCCTAATTCGGTTTTTAATCCTTTCACTCCTTGGTGGGAGTGGTTTTCTTCTCGTAGATGAAGATGATGTCCTCGTCGGTGCCGTAAGCCCGACGTGCTGTGTCCATGGACTCGATGAGGCACCGGCAAATGTCTGTGGAACACAGCCAAAAAAGAAAATCAATGAATTTGCAGCGTAATTGGATAGCACAAGAGTGACACAACTTGAATTAAGGCACCCAATTTTTAAGTGTTAGTTAAATAAGAAAATTGAATACAACATATTATTAGTATTTTTTGATTTTAAGTAATTTAAGTTTAGCTCAGCAAGTTTCAGTTCGGATTTTTTTTAGGTTTTTTAAATACATATAGCACGACAGGCATTTTCTCATCAGATTATATTGGTATAAAATGTTACTAAATTAAAAAAAATATTTGATTATTATGTCGGCACTTAACATAGAAACTTAAGCCGTCAAATTGGGTTTTTTTGGTTAAGTGACTTGATTAATGGGTTGACTTATTTTAACTTTATCTTTGATAAAGAAGTGTTTGCCTATAAAATACATTATAACCTATAAGTCAATAAATTATAAAAGTAAGTAATTAAATGAGATAAACACAAAGCTAAGCCCAAAACAACCATTTAAAATGGGGTTTACTTCCTTATCGAGTAACCCTGCTATTTTTTAAATACTCACGACCATCGTGCACCTCGGGATTGTGGTAAAATAGCTTCTCGGCGGCCATATCGTATCCACAGAGCACCACATAGTGACCGGCGTACCTTTTGGGTCCCAGTAGGCGTGTATTTCGAGCGATGCAAGGTATATTAAAACATCTTTTCATTTGCGATTTAGGGGGAGGGGATTACGATGGGTTTTGGCATGGCCGGGGACTAGTAACTCACCCGAATTTCTCCAGGACATTGCGTTTACACACTTCACAAGTTAGCAGCGAGGCATTGGTTAGCAGGATGACGGGTCCGTGGCGGGCCAAATGCCGCAGGATGACCTCCATGTCGACGGTGCGCTGCTCCACGCGCAGTCCATGTGCCCGGGCGTCCTTGAACTTGCGCGTCACTCGTCGTTCGTCCTTGTCAATGATTTTGGAATAGTAGGTGTGCTGGGCGTAATTGGGATCGATTCCGAGTGTTTGGGTGAAGTATTCGTGCCGCACCTGGTATATAGATACGTTGTAACATTATTATATATGTATGGTAGGCATTTTTACTTATCAAACTGTTCAAAAATTTGGAATTTCCAAATATACAAGGATAGATATCTTGGATACTTGGTCGATTTATCACGTCTGAACATTATCACCTGGTAGCGCATTAGCAGGTAGCACAGGTCTATGGTCCACGTGCTGGACCCAAACCCCTCCTCCCCGCACACTGCCTCAAAGTTCCCAAGGAGCTGTTCCCTCTGCTGCGCCGACAGGATCATGATGATGCAGGACAGTCCGCAGTCCCAATTGTAACGCTGCTGGTAGTGCGTTAAATTGTAGTGCTTGCTGGGCGGCAGTCCGTTCATCCTGGCCGAATCAGTTGGTCCTTGGGTCCTTTTCGTCCTCGGCTGCGCTGCACAGGAGAATGTGGCGTCTATTGTGAATGTGCCGTCTATTGTGAATGTTTTAGAGGTGGAGAAAAATCGATGTTAACATCGATGTAATCGATGTTTTCAAAACATCGGTATCGGTTTGGCAAGCCAAACATCGATGTTTTCCATCTCTAACTGCGCATCTGAGGAAGAAAACGTGTAATTGTAAGTAAAGTTGTATTCATTTATTTTTTATAAATTACTCATATTTTATTTTATATTAGTGTTCTGTTGGAGGTGCTGGATGAAGTTGTGGAGTGGACGGTCATGGACAGATACCTGAAACGTAAGTAATGTTAATATAAAAGCTGGTGAAATATGTGTGCATCTACAAATGTACATATACATACATACATACATATGTATGTATGTACGCCTGCTTGCATGCAACCGCATGACATGTACATTTGATATATGATATGTATATAATATTTTATATGATATTTATATGAAAATATTACTTTTTTAGGAACATCAAATTCAGAGGAGAATGTGGAGGAGCCAGCTCAAAAAAAGAAGCGTGAAGCTTCCATTGCGTGGGATCATTTCAACAAAACGGCTGAGAAAACACACGGTGTGTGTAAGTATTGTGGGAAAGCGATACGCACATTGGGAAACACAACAAACTTGCTCAACCACCTGAATCACGTCCACCCAGACACGGTTTTTTATACAAATGATTCGGCGAGGAAACGCAAACTTGACGAGATGGTACTGAATATGATAGCTGTCGACGTTCAGCCATTCAGTTGTGTCGAGGATGAAGGTTTTAGTGCCCTTCTTAAAAAGATGGATCCTCGATACAAATTGCCAAGTAGAACATACTTGCGGGATGTTTGTTTGCCAAGAGAGTACGAAAAATGCAAAGAAACGCTGAGAGGAATTCTAAACAGTGTTGATCATCTGGCACTAACAACTGATTTGTGGACATCTCGAGCCAACGAGGGCTACATAACCATTACATGCCATTTCATATCCAATAATTTCAAATTGGAATCGGCAATTTTATCAACACAACATCTTCTAACGCCAACAAATCACACCGCTGCAAATATAGCAGAAACGATAAAATCGGTGCTAGATGACTGGGCGATAGCGCAAAAAGTTGTATGTCTTGTGTCTGATAACGACGCTTCCATGAAAAAGGCGTGCGTTTCATTAAAATACAAACACTTGCCGTGTGTGGCCCACACTATTAACCTGCTGGTCCAGGACATATTAAAACAGCCAATATTAGAGGAAATTCTAAGCAAATGCAAGACTGTTGTATCGTTTTTTAAAAGAAGCTCGACTGCGTATGCAAAATTCAAAGCAGCACAAAAAACAGAAACTCCATATGGCCTGGTTCAAGAAATGCCGACGCGCTGGAATAGCGTATACGAAATGATCAAGCGAGTAATTCTGACAAACGAATATATTAGTGTAGTATTGGCTGTATCTCACAATGCCCCTTCACCGTTGTCTGCCGAAGAAATTAACGTTTTAAAAGAGATTTCGATATTGCTTGCTCCATGCGCGGATGCAACCTTGTCGGTTTCGACGAACACCAATGTCTCAATTTCGTTGATCATTCCTGTAATTTGTGAACTTTTCCACAAAGTTAATGGATTCGATTTCAAAACAATTGAAGGAATCGCTGCCGCAGATTACATGAAGATTCGTCTAAGGGAAAGATTGTTTGCATATGAAACTAGAACGATTCCTCGTATCGCAACAATTCTCGATCCGCGATTCAAGAAGCAAGGGTTCCTTGCCCAATCGAACTCGGAGGAAGCGGCCAAGGCTTTGCAGGAAGAGCTGAACTCCGTTATGACAACAACTCCACGACCGCAGCCAGCACCACCAACAGAGGAACCTACACGGTTCTCATTCCTCAAAACTAAAATGGAGACAACAGTTCAATCACTTCGGGCGGATTCCATTATACTCTTACGCCAACATCTAGAGAAAGGGAACCAACCGGAAAAGTGCGATCCGTTGGCGTATTGGGAGGTAAAACTTTATATGCTAAGTCTTTTGTTCTTCAAATATTCAATTAAACAAAATATCTTATTTCAGATGTCAACTGATGAACCATTTAAAAAGATCTCGAAAAAGTTCCTTTGTATTCCAGCATCCTCATGCGAGTCTGAACGCCTCTTTAGCAAGGCAGGCCAAATGATTTCGGACCGTCGCACTCGCTTATCGCCATCAGTCGTCGATAAGCTTCTGTTCCTTAACAAAAACAAAAATATTAATAAAATTAAAATATAATAACAACAAAAAAATTTGTTAAACATCGATTAAACATCGATGTTTTTCACCAAAAACATCGATGTCCACAAACATCGATTATTCTCCACCTCTAGAATGTTTTGATTTTTCAGGGATGACTTACGTTTTCCTTTACCGAAGCTTGTATGCAAGTGTGACCGTTTGTTGGGCGAGTAGAAATACCTACTGTCTAGGCTGCCTCACTAATAAAAACAATTTGCTACCTATTTTTAATTGTTTAACTCTAAAGTTCAAGGACAAAATTTGAAATCTAGCAAATTTCTTCATAACTTCACAATATTTTAAAATGTTATGTAGTATTAAGAACACTTTAAAACGTCGTATTTAAATTGCAGCGGTCAGCTGATTTGTATGACACTGTCTATAATAACTTTTCGTCTGGTGATCAAAATAATAAAAAACGAAAAATTACAACAAAAAAAACAATTAAAAAAACGGCTTTTTATGGGAATGTACAAAACTTAAAAACTTTCAACACAATCGTGTGTATGCAATCACCAAATATTTACAATTTTAATTACTTATACCCCTGAATTGGTAAGTTATGAAACAGATATTTATTACCTAAGATGAATAAAAAATGAAAAAAAAAATTGTAATAAAAAAATTGAAAAAAACTCTTTCTAATGGAGTGCACAAAACTTAAGGATTTCCAACACTATCTTGTGTATATAATCACCAAATACTTAACAATTAAAATTAAAATTTTAACAAAATTACTCATACCCCTGAATTGGTAAGTTATGAAAAATACATTTATTACCAAACAAATATATAAGAAACCGATTTAAAAGTTACATTAAGCCGTGAGAAAATTCTATGGGGAATTGACTTCGCGATCTGGCAACGCCATGGGAGGGGCACGCGTTTCATGATTTTCGGAAGTTTTTTTATGACATAGGGGGAAACTCAGGCCGAGCTTATGGGATCCAAACTCCGCCAATCCCCGAATTCACAGTACCCAAAAACGCCCCATAAAACCACTAAACACATCGTGCAACGTTCAACCGGATGGTGGTGCACAATCACCCCTGTGGAATATTGGCCTTAAGTCGCAACGGTCACACTGGGGCGCTGGCAACATTATTTTATTTGTTAGTGTGACCATAATTGTTATTATTTTCACGTGTGGCACAAACGAGCCAAAAAACCAAGCGCCCGCTAAAATAAACAAATCGTTAACCGAGCAGAGAGCAGCCGGAGACAACCCGAAAAAGGAGGAGCTTCCGACTCCACCGAAATCTCCAGAGGATTCGCAAAATCGGCGTCGGCGTTCCCAAAAAGCCGGAACAACAAGAAGAAGAAGCACGTGTGCGGCGTGCCGAAAAAAGGAAAATATAATATAGTAGGAGGCGGGGCAAGGATCATCGGAATCCGAAACCGGAGGACATGGTGCCCATCGGAGCCGTGCACGGCGGCCATCCCGGCGTAGTGCATCCGCCACCGCAACCACTGCCCACGGCGCCCAGTGGGCCGAATTCCCTGCAACCGAATTCGGTGGGCCAACCGGGGGCCACCACCTCCTCAAACAGCAGCGCCTCCAACAAGAGCTCGCTGTCGGTGAAGCCCAACTATACGCTCAAGTTCACCCTGGCCGGGCACACGAAGGCGGTATCGGCGGTCAAGTTTAGTCCGAACGGCGAGTGGCTGGCCAGTTCCTGTGAGTATATCATAACCTATCCCTGGGAAGCCGGACAGGTGGACGGCAGGGACCCAAGGAGCACGGGTGGGGAGTAGGGGGGTGGATTTACTTCCTTCCGAACCCATGGACTCTCGCGACTAGGGGTTGTCCTTTAAAATGCAACCAAAGGACCATTTCCACTTACAAATTCAGCGGGTATACAAAGTGGTTATTCTACGTACGGTAGTACCCCAATCATATTGGGGGTCACACAAATTTCTATCAAGCGAATTCAGTTGGCAAATATGCATGTACATATACATTTTATCCTAATTTTAATCGGAAATTTTTTTTGAAAAATATATATATTTTTTTAAATTGGGGTCTTAAAAGAAGCATTACTTATTAATAGGCTGGCTATGCAGTTGCTTGAAGCAATTAAAAGACCATTTGCAAAAGTTCCCAAGTAATTAGACAACTTCATAAACAAACGTCATTTAGTTTAAAAAAATTAAAAGTTTAGAAGTTTAGTTATATTTTACAAAGTATTGAATTCATTGTTTATTGACAGGTGGTAGTTTGATTACTAGAAATTTAAATGTTTATGAAAAAGAGTCAGGTCGTTTCCCTGGTTTACCTTATCTCATCATAAGTAAATTTTATAAAATAAACAGAGTGCTCTTAAAACGAAATTGAGCAACAACCTGCCGTATTTTTTTTTTTTTAATTCTAAAGACTAAGCTATTATTCGCCCAAAAGTATAAGAAAATATAAACGAGTTATAAAATTATGGAGCTTTAAAGCCAATGCTTTTTATAAAGCATAAGGATATAGTTAAAACAAATTTAAAAATTAATTTTGAAGCTAGCAATATACTTCGTATTAATATACCTATTTCTCCCTCAGCCGCCGATAAACTGATCAAAATCTGGGGAGCCTACGATGGGAAGTTCGAGAAGACCATTGCGGGCCACAAGCTGGGCATCAGTGATGTAGCCTGGAGCTCGGATTCGCGACTCCTCGTCAGCGGCAGCGATGACAAGACCCTCAAGGTCTGGGAACTGAGCACCGGGAAGAGTTTAAAGACCCTGAAGGGGCACAGCAACTATGTGTTCTGCTGCAACTTCAATCCGCAATCCAATCTGATTGTGTCCGGCAGTTTCGACGAGAGCGTTCGCATTTGGGATGTGCGCACTGGCAAGTGCCTGAAGACCCTGCCCGCCCACTCCGATCCCGTTTCGGCGGTCCACTTCAACCGGGATGGCTCGCTGATTGTGAGCAGCAGCTACGATGGACTGTGCCGCATCTGGGACACGGCCAGTGGGCAGTGTTTAAAAACCCTGATCGACGACGACAACCCACCCGTCAGCTTTGTCAAATTCTCGCCCAATGGCAAGTACATCCTGGCCGCCACGCTAGACAATACGCTGAAGTTGTGGGACTACTCAAAGGGCAAGTGCCTCAAGACGTATACGGGCCATAAAAACGAGAAATACTGCATATTCGCCAATTTCTCGGTAACGGGTGGCAAGGTAAGTTTGGGAATGGCAACTACAGTCCCCTTTTGAAGTATTTTTCCCTAATGCAAGTATATTTTAAACTATTTTAGTCTGTAATTTAGTATTGTATGCAGGAAGATATTTACAGTGCAAAGTCGTATCACACATAAAAACAAAAGATATATCGAATAGTTATTGAGTTAATTCACGTCTGTAACTTCCTAATGACATAATTTCTGTAAAACGTTATTAGTACTTTTAAATATATGTGTTTCTGCCTTTTCAGTGGATCGTGAGCGGCAGCGAGGACAACATGGTCTACATCTGGAATCTACAGAGCAAGGAGGTGGTGCAGAAGCTACAGGGACACACCGACACCGTGCTGTGCACCGCTTGCCATCCCACGGAAAACATCATCGCATCCGCGGCGCTCGAGAACGACAAGACCATTAAGCTGTGGAAGTCGGACACATAAAGAGGGCGACTTGTATCGCTGGTATCCAGCTGGAGGACGGAAGAACGAGCGATCGGCCAGAGCAGCAGCTTTGGTTGCCTCCACACACACATATTTCTTGGATAACATTATGTTTAAGGAAAAAGTCTAATTCTAATTTTAATAACTCTTTTTTTGTATACATAATTTAAAGATTGAACCCTTAAATTCTACTTTTAAATCACAATTTAAAACTCACATTCTAAGGCAGAACAGAAAACCACAAAAAAAAATCGGAAAAAACTAAAAAAAAACAATTATTATTGTATAAATATTTATTAGCCTATTGTATTGGCCACCAAGCAGGGAGAATATTCCCCAAAAATGTTTGTAACCTTTGACACAGCCACACACCCCACAAAACAATTATAATGATCTTTCGGTGACGAGAAAACTAAATTTAAGCAAAAACCCACACACATGCATATACATAGGAGCTTGGGACAAAACCCAAGCACCAGAAAGAATATATATAAAATACGAGATGTAAATTTTGAATAAATGAAAACACGTCCTCAACGGCGCGAAAAATGCCCTTGCATCTTGAGCGTTTTTTGAGGCGAGCCACTTATTTGTAATAGTTGAATTTTATTAAGTTTTATTCAGGGGTATTCTGGTTAAATAAAAACTTAGTAGCTGTGTAAAAATGAAATATGTAAATTGGCTCAAGGCCGTACAAATTTTGAATTTTTCCGCCAAATTGATTATGACCCTGCTTCAGCCCTGTTACATAAGCTACGGTTACACTGTCTCACCATCAAAGTGACCGTACGGCACGGCATTTCTACAGCGGTGCACGACGGGCACTCAGCAAAACGAAAATCGAAAAAACCGACGAAACACGGAAAACACGGATTCGATTCACTCGTTTCGTTTGGTTGAACTTAACCGAATCCGCAGTCCGAATCCTCAGCAATGTGCGCGCCAATCTGCAAAACAATCGCCCAGTGAATTTAGGGTTTTGCAAGTCAATTTCGCTTCGCCGCCGTCGCACACTCACTTTAACACCAGCACCGCACACACACACACACGCGCATAGTAGAAAAAAAAGTTGCAACAAAAAAAAAACAAAAACACCGCTCGTGGGAAAATCGATTTTCCTTTATCCAAATTTGAAACATTCGCTGTTAATTCCGGGTTCTCCAAACACTAGTACTCTATTTTTTTCCTGTGCAAAGTACTCTGCAAGATCGAAAGAGAGCAGTGTGAACCGGTGAGAGGGAAAGGACGAAAGAAAAATTATCAAGTTTATAAATATACATATATTCCCATATAAAAATTGCAAATATTAATGAACAAGACAAGATCAGCACCAACAACAAAAACAAAACCCCAGCAACAAGAAATTCTAATACGAAAATAAACCAAACAAATCGGCGGGCGCAAAAGAGAGAGCGAGAGAGTAAAAGACGGGAGAGGCGCCAAAAGAAAAGTGTATAATTTTCGCGGCACACCCAAAAACGCGGATAACTCCCGCCCACCACCGCCACGCCCCCTGCCTCCTGCCACACCAATAACAACAACAAACTGCAGCTAAAAGAAAATCGAAGAAAAGAGAAACAGATAGAAAAATAAACCCAAACATTCGGACACTTCCTCTTCTTCTACCCACTTCGTTTTGGCATGGAAAACATGGTAAGTTACGAAAAAGGAGCGTAGTTAGGGTTTTTCCTGGGGGTACATTAGTTTAATGATCAATAATCAATAAACTTTTACAAAAAAAGAAATGAATAAAAAAATTAATAATTCGATATTTTAACCTTTAACATACAAATTAAACTTGTCCCTTGGCTACGCCCTTGTTGGTTAGCCACCCGCTAAGGTAACTTGCCCCACCTCTTCCCCCTTTTCGACGCCCTTGGGCCGCCTATTAGCACATTTCGGTTAGTCGTTGTTTTTGTTTTTGTCGTGTGTGTATGTGCACAGCTGCGGGCAAAATAATATGACTAAATATAGCATTCACGAAAAATGTATCTGTAATTACGATGGGGCCAACATTTATACATATGTATACCTATATATATTTGTGTAATTTGCTATTAGGTCTTGTAGTATTATGTACGGGTTGTATAGACAAAAAATACTTTGGTTCACGTTTTGTTTATATTTGTTTAAGCATATGTAAGTTTTATTTTGATAAATTGATTTTTGCGTTTAACTACTATTTAAAATATTAAGCCAAAATCATTGCATTTTAAATTAAAGTATTTATTTCTTACTATACGAAAAAAATTGTCGAAAAAAGATTAGTTCAGAAATGTCTTGCCAACAGTTACCAAAAGAAAGTGCTATTAATTTGAGCACAGCTGTGTGTCTGTTTGGACAGAGCTCGCGTGTTGTTTTGTTTTTTTTTTGTGTGGCATTGTGACCTGTTAACTTGGAAAGTTACTCGGGATCTCGTGACTTTCGTCTACATTCAATATTCATAGCCAGCGGGGAATGTCCTTGGGCAAGAATTTCGCCCACAGTGGACCCACTTTTAGCTCCCTAACGGGCGCAGCAGGGTGTGTTCTTAACCCTTATGACACCAATCCCATAATGTACAGTCACCACAAAAAAAAAGTCCCCACCAGGATGTTTATGTGCATTTGATGTTAATACCACATTCTGTAAACATCTTCCGAATGAATGGGATAATTGTGGAAAAAGGCAGCAACGCAGAATTGATCATTCTGTGATGTACATATACTCAGGGAAATGTAGTTTTCTCATCACAAGAACTGTTTCCGTTCGGTAAAAATGCCGAATTAAACAACCAGATTTATTCCAATATTTTATTTTTAAATTTAGTAGGTTTTAGTTCTTTTAAAAACTAAAAAACGTGCAAACAATTGTTGCCAAAAAAAAGAATATGAAATAATTTTGTAAAAAACCGTTAATATTTTCAAATAAAATAACAGACACTGTCCATAAATTTATACCATTTAATTTTACTTTTTCAAAAACATAATACATTTTTAAGTCGATGCACTTTCTGAATTGCTGATAGAGATAAAAATAAATGTGGGCTTAAGATTGTAAACATTTTCCAGTATAAACACAATATGTATATAAATCGCTTAACACACCTTTGTCTTGAGTCCATTTTTTTAAAGTAAACATCTTGTGCATAAAATTCCCTTTAAAGCTATTATAAGTAGATCATTTCGTATTTTTTTTAAATCATTCAACCTCTAAAGGGTTAATTTAAAGAGTTCCCGGTTTCTTGCGCAATGAAGATTATCAGTTGTCTTAATCGTTATCTACTGCAGATTGGGAAAACAATTTATATTGATTTAATCTTATAGAGAAGTGCATTTGTTGTTCGACTTGCACTCGACACAGACTTACTTACATTTCATTTGTGGCCACAATTAACGAATGCTGATTGTGTGCTCTGCCAGCGGTTATCAACATTTGTCGGTGTTTGCTCAGCCCACTGCGATAAGCGTTTTCTTTTCACTCTGCCTGTTTCCCAGCCCGCGAAGTGTCTTCAAAACTAGCCGGCACTATCGTCCACTACTCCTCCAAACGAAGCGCGTGACGAAGAGCACAAAAAAACCGACATAATGAGCCGAACAACAAGACTGTCACCTAGTATTCAGTAAATGTGCCTCCTTTTGTCCCTATCTACTCTTACCTTTGTTCATCGAATGTCCCTATCCCTCACTACCTGACCTATGATGTCATGTCGGGGGAAGTACTTACCCAAACTACTGCCACTCTACAACAACACAACTCGCACCTAGGTTTCGGTAAACGTTCCTGCTAATGTCCCTATCTACTTTTTGACATGCAATTATCCTATTTATCTGTCTATCTACTCGAGTGCTACTGTTGCCACTGAGTTAGGTTTACAGCAAACTGGCATCTGATATTGAGTCCATTGGTCTATCCTTCTATTATTTCTGTAGTGTCCTCACCCAAGACCTCATTTCAGGTGGTATAACCGAAAACTAACTAACTAACAAACCAAAATTAGGTTTTTTCAGTACGTGCCAATGTCCCTATCTACTCTTTTTCATATTAATATTAGATATACATATATCTCTGTTTTTGGAGTGCCCATTATTCCCATTTATCTGATTCATGACGACATCTCTGGAAAAGTAATAAATGACAGAACTAATGTCCTACTTAAAACCGAGTGCAAACGCTCTAAATTAGTCACCCACTGTGGCAGACACTCACTAAACTCGCAGTGTGATTCAAATGATTCAAGAACTGATTACGACGTAATCGTGCGTTATACACGGTGAAAATTATAATACTTTTTCGTTAAAGTTATTATTTAAAACGATGGATTTAGTAAATTGGCTTAAAAATAATCAAATTTGTATTAAAACTTATGATATGTACTGTTTAGCTATAAAAAATTCTGTCTGCAGGAAATGCGAAAAAATATGGGTCATTGATATTCGAAAGTGTGGATATCATAAATAAGATAAGCACTCCTTTAAACCTATAGGTACACTTCAGATCAACTGGTATCAGAAGAAATCAGGTTAAATCAATCGAGTGAATCATAATTCACCGAAAAGCCACATTCTATTTGATAAATCACTGAAATGACGTACAATGCATCGAAAATTGTTTAGCTTGGATTTTCGCAGTGCCGATTACTCTTGGGCAATACGTAATATTTAGCGATTGCGGGAGTGATTCTTCTACGTGTACCAGGTACATTCTACCAACAAAGGTTAGCGGCGCTCTGCCCTCCGCTGATTGTGTTCTGCGCTTGATAACGTATTTAATTTATTATTATGACAACGCACACACACAGACATTTCCATACACCAAGTACCATATGGGCAGGTGTACCTGACCGATTTCCATGGAGCTTAGTGTACCGGCGACCGTCTTCGGAGTTCGAAGCACGAGAGGAAAAGTCAGAGACCGCGCGTAAAAAAACGAAACGAATCGAGTCGAAAACGTGCAACGAATCACAGCGAAATATACGAAAAAAAAACACGAATAATAAATAGAAAAAAAAGCCGAAAACGCGCGATTATGGACTGGTGAGAGGGGGGGTTCTGACGACGGGAAAACAAAACAAAACACAGCCCATGCCCACCAGCAATGACTGTAATTCACAACACCTGAAGCGATCCCCTGTGAACTGGGGATTTCCCATTCATAGAGCCATGTGGTGGACTTTGACATTGACTGCATTGCACAGGGAAAAATATTTGATGTGACAACAATATCGATGTTATATATTAGAGACCCCATTGAAAACTATATCATAATAAGACCAATAGATCTATTAAATACAAGTCCTGAATTCTTTTAAAGACACAATTGTAAACGTTTTACAAATTGGTTAAAGATATCCTTTAAAAAGTTTTGAAAGCTATGAAAACGCGAGGATTCATGTGATTAAATATTACGTTTATGAATGAAAAGGGGAAGCGATAAATCCGAAATCTATACCAAGATATTATGTAATCTCGATGGATTACCCCAAGCTATAACCATTTTTTTCCTGTGTAATTGGTGTAGTTACTTTAATTGACTTC
Organism: Drosophila rhopaloa; assembly: GCF_018152115.1. NCBI lineage: Eukaryota > Metazoa > Arthropoda > Insecta > Diptera > Drosophilidae > Drosophila > Drosophila rhopaloa. The sequence continues at coordinate 24,759,122 of NW_025335123.1, read as the reverse complement.
TAGGCCAGTCTAGAGACGTGCTAATTAATGGGCCCTGGCCAATAATGGAAGTGAAAACCGAATAGAGTAGGCCTGAACTATTAACTTGGCTAATGGAACCGCTTCTCAAGTGCCAAAGTGCCCAAGTGCGATGTGACTCAGGGCAGGTGCCCACGATTAGATTTACCTTACCTGCACTTGGAGCTTCACATCGTTGCTTTGGAATTGTCCCCGGGAACAATGTACCGCGGCAATTAATCAGTATATCAGCAATGGCATCGCACACTACAGTAGTTATCGCCTGCAAATAGTTTGTAAATCAGCGTTCTGTTTATGTGTTTAAGGTTATATATCAGATGCAATCTTTGCTAGATAATCTTTTCACGAGGCATTTTAACCACTGATCAATACAAACTTCTTCTTAAGTGGATTACTTGTTAAGTTAATCAACTTAAAATATTGCACACCACAACTTTAGTTGCGTAATTATTAAGATATATGACAAAAAAAAGAAAGTATTGCCAATTAATGAGTTAAAGATAATAACTTCTACACCAAAAAATATCTCATATCTTGTGTTTACTGAAATATACGACGAATACGAAAATTCTTTGCTTAATCGAATGTTATGCAATTAATTGATATCAAAGATTACTGTTTGCCCAACAATTTGTATACCCTCGCAGAGGGTATTATAATTGCAGTCAAAAGCTTGCACTTTCGATTTATCCCTTAACCCAAGTATCCACTGTTTTCGATTTTGTGCACTGCCCTGCAATCGTTGGAGCGTTGCATTCATTTTCATTTTCTCGCAGTTAGTTGCGAAAAAAAAAAATAAAAAAGAAAACAATCAAAGCCAGCAAATGAAAAACACCATATAGTAGTACTATTGTTGAGATTATTGCACCGAGCCAGTCAGACAGTCCGATTTTGTTGTTTATGTAAGAGCGGTAGAGAACCGGACCGGTTTTCGCCAGCGATCCAAGTTCATTACGCCCCCAACAACAATTCTCCCGGGCTATCTGAGGCCCGGTCTCTCCGGAATTGTCGTTGAACCGACTCCTCCGGCCGTATGATTCATTCACAATTGTAGTCGCGTTCGCGGATCACTCGGTGATAAGCACACTGGTGTCATTGGCATCGGTTTAATGTTATTTGGGTTTGGGTTTGGGTCTGTCACTCATCAACCAGTTGAGGTTCGGGTGGGATCTCAGCCGTCAGGGATTTGGTTAGGTCCAAATAAGAAAGCGTGTATTTAGGATTTCGCAATTGTCGAAGGCCGTCGCTTATCGCCGACGGGTTGTTAGTAGTGCCATATTATGCCATATTCCCTGGGGTGAGAAGTGTTTTTATCAGTTTGGCTGAAGTGCCTCAATAGCCGGCCAAAAACAGTCGAAATCAGTTAAGGGGGGAGCCAATAAAATGGAAGTCTAATCCAAGTTTTTTTTGTACGTGTAGTAGAAGTTTGCTTACAGAATTGTATTAATCTCCCCAAAGTCAAGCATATATCAACCAAAAAGGAAGTATTTTTGCGAATGTTTAAGTGTGTAAAGAAGATAATGTTAAGGGAAGTTGAAGTTAAGGGACCATTCATAAAGTCATTTAAACGATTAGCATTGTGTAAGTATTTTTGAAAAACATGAGGACTGTTCAGCTGTATGATAGCGAGTATTTACTGTGACCACTTAAAATCGGCGGTCGAGTCAAACTTTAACGACTTACATGAGCCTTTTCAAGAACCAGCAGTCGAGAATTATCCGGAAACCCTAGCAAATGCTTAGCATTCCATAGTCGCCACCTAGCCCTCGATATTTTGTTATCACCGCACCGCCCAACCTTCCAAGTTTCTGGGTTCCCTCCCTACAATTTAACAGATGTGTGTGGATAAATCGATATGGGCGTGTGTAATCTTTATGTGTCCCTTGCATTGGAAAACGCCCAGTCTGCTCGACACTCCCGGGTTACTCGAATTCCATGGAAAAGTTCTGCTTTAGTGCTACGCTGGTCAGCGATTTGTTTTCATTTTTCTTTGGAACAGTAGTCCTAAGTCCAACCACATGAATCACATGTATCAAATGTGTGTATGAGTTTCCGACTGTTTGTCAATTCCCTTGTGTTTCATTTCCTCACCCGGGTATCGTCACTTTTGTAGAGGTTCATTGTGTATCGTAGACCCCCCAAACATATATGTAGTATTTATAATTGAGTTGCCTATCCAGTAAATAATCCTGGATAGATTTCAACCTAAATTTGTTTAATTAAATTCAACTCGATGCGGGAGTATTGTGCTTATCAAGTTCGTGGGCAGTTGAAGGGCAATGTATGTCAATCATGCTTTGCCCAACGAATAATGTATATATATTGGACTACTGATTGATGATTAATGAGAAAACGAGTCCTTATCGTTAATTTGATTTAATTTCATTAATGCACTCGAAAGTGTCATTCAAAGGCTGAATTATCTAAACATTTCCTGGTATCCCCAGGTTCGACAACACCGCTCATTTGCTTGCTCATTTTTCTTTTTTTAAATACTTCCATTCATATCACGCTTAGTCATTAAGAAATGAACAAGCAAATGGAAACATTTGCGAAAACAGTATCATCGATGGGCACTATGCATACACATATTTATGATGGGTATAAATAAGTATGTCATTTGCTTAGATGATCAGACGTTATCTGCGTGGCAAACCAAAAATACTCCGCCCAGAATGTTGAGGGCAGCGCCACCAGTAATAATCATACGAATGAAAATTTATCAAAAATGAAAGCAAATATTTGCGAGCCGAAGTTTGTATGCTCAGTAGACATTAAAAAAATTAAATGTTCCATAAAACGACTATATTTAAATTTGTTTTTTTGATTTTTTTATCAATTTTATATATTCGTCTATGTTAAAAAACAACGAAGCTATAATATTTTTGCACTTACTTTTCCAATTGTTCCTATAAAGTATATATATAAAGTATATTGTTCCTACATAGCTTTATAACTGAAAGACTAGTTTGCGTATAAACGAACATGGCTAGACTCTCTTGGTAATGATGATCAAGAATGTACTTACTTCACTGCGTTGCAAACTTTTTACTGAAATTATAATACCCTTTGCAAGGGGATTAAAAAGTGCAGCAATTATAATCAAATTGTTGGCATTTGAACTCGCTCAATTGCTCCACAAAATATACGGGCTATATGGGAGAATCTGTTTGGAAAATATGGAAAAAAGCTGGCTGGCTGGTTATATGATCAATAGTTATGGGCCGCCAGGCACGCGATTCCTAATGATTAACATGTTTTAATGGCGGTTACATGGAACGCCCAGTCACTCGGTTCTAATTCAATCATATAACGAAAAATGAGCCCGATGTGAAAGGTTAAATAAATTAAGCACCGCATGGTCGTCACTAATTAATTTTAAATGCCAGATTGCGAGTCGCAGAAGAGAGATGCCAATTTTATGGCATTTCAGTTTTTTCGGAATAGATAATTCCATTAGTGTTGATCCGTTGTTATTTCTTTTTAGGAGAAATGGGATTTTTGTTGGAAAATTATTTTATTTGCTTACGTTTAAATATTTATACTAAACTTGTCAAGTGTTCTTGCTGTATAAATTTAGATTTCATTATCCGCCTGCTTTTCTATTTCTTATATTTACTGATCCAAACTGATCCAAGTAACTAAACAATCGTATCGCATTTGTTCCATTCACAGAAATGTCTGACCAGGAATCAGAGCTGAAAGTCTTAAATGCAAGCAAGCCAGCGGCAGCAACCAAGTCAAAGTTCACCAACAGCTGAAGAGGAAGCGGAGGAGACGCCACCGCACGCCTAGAAGCAGATAGAGGAGGATTCGGAACACAACTTATCGAGCCGGGGTGCCTGGGTCAACTTCCGTTCAAACGCAGAAGTTTAAGCACAAATAACTTACAAAAATAAAAAACAATAGTAATTATAACCGGAAGCAACTGCAACCAACTGATTCAGTTTGAGTCGGGAACGAACGAACGAACAAACAAGGCATATAAGGATTACGGATACCGGAGCACAAGTCTACTTAAGGCAGGAGGACTATAGCCATTTAAGATACTTTACAACACTCTGCACACCATACACAACCCGCAAACCAAGATGAACTCCACCACAAAGCATCTGCTGCACTGCACACTGCTCATCACTGTGATAGTTACCTTCGAAGTATTCTCCGGCGGTATTAAGATTGACGAGAATTCGTTTACGCTCGTGGATCCATGGACTGAATACGGCCAGTTGGCCACGGTTCTGCTGTACTTACTGCGCTTTCTCACGCTCCTCACGCTGCCCCAGGTGTTGTTTAACTTTTGCGGCCTGGTATTTTACAATGCCTTCCCCGAGAAGGTCGTCCTTAAGGGCAGTCCCCTGCTGGCGCCCTTCATCTGCATCCGGGTGGTCACGCGCGGCGATTTCCCGGACTTGGTGAAGACAAATGTCCTACGCAACATGAACACCTGTCTGGACACTGGACTGGAGAACTTCCTGATCGAAGTGGTCACGGATAAGGCCGTCAACCTAGCGCAACATCGTCGCATCCGGGAGATTGTGGTGCCCAAGGAGTACAAGACGAGAACCGGAGCCCTCTTCAAGTCGCGGGCACTGCAGTATTGTCTGGAGGATAATGTCAACGTGCTGAACGACAGCGATTGGATAGTCCATCTGGATGAGGAGACGCTGCTAACGGAGAACTCAGTGCGTGGCATCATTAACTTTGTGCTGGATGGCAAGCACCCGTTTGGCCAGGGACTGATCACCTATGCCAACGAGAACGTGGTCAATTGGCTGACCACATTGGCGGACAGCTTTCGGGTCTCCGATGACATGGGCAAGCTGCGACTGCAGTTCAAATTCTTCCACAAGCCGCTGTTCAGCTGGAAGGGCAGCTATGTGGTCACCCAGGTGGGTAATTCCAACCGCTATGTGGCTCGATTTGTGGGTGAAAATTAGTGGGCTCTTGGGGAATTCTACTTACTTTCCCGTGGGTCATCTATCACAATTGACAGCTCCCTAAGCCCCAAACAAAACACGACCTAATTCTTGTACTTACCAAATTAGTGGGAAATTCTAGGTTTGAAAGAGGCTAATTAACTGTTTTCTGTAGTTCTGTGAGCTCAAACCAAAAATATATGTATTTCTATACATATAGTCTGTTTTCAATTGCATAACAGGCAACAAATACCAGTCATTATTGCCAGTCAACAATCTGTTATCAAAATACTTGATAATAACCCATTATAAAAGTTGTCGCAATCAATTCTCAGAATTTATACATCAATTTATCATTCAAATTTAGTTGATTTTATGTGTTTAAATAATTCCAATTACATAGAGAAACTTATGAATTATTATTCTGTTCAATTAAAAGCATATACCAATAACTATTGACTTGGAGATTAGATATAGAAACAATTAAAATTTCATATATACCTTCATACTTTAAGTGACTAACAAAACAAATTATCGTCACTGTGATACGCATCCACGCTTAGTTTGTAGATGGATGATATTTTGTTTTGTAATGTTTTAACTTAATGTGTTGCATTATTGCGATTATTTATGGATTACTCAGATGCTTATTCAAAGGGTTTTTTCATAATTGTATCTATCTGGTTCTATGAAGTAAAAATGTTTTTTTTATAACATTTTTAGTTAGTAAATAAAAGGGAATGCCTATTTACTCATTGCTAGTGATTAATATAATCATAATATTTTATTAAGGGTATTTAAATATTCCTATGAATATGGTCCACAATCGACCCAAAGAATTGAATTTAATTTCGAATAAAACATACTAATACCCTGTTATTTTTTGGCAGGTGGATGCGGAGCGTTCTGTGTCCTTTGACAATGGAATCGATGGCTCGGTGGCCGAGGACTGCTTCTTTGCGATGCGGGCCTTCAGCCAGGGATACACGTTCAACTTCATCGAGGGCGAGATGTACGAAAAGTCGCCGTTCACGCTGCTCGACTTTTTGCAGCAGAGGAAGCGATGGCTTCAGGGCATCCTGCTGGTGGTGCACTCCAAGATGATTCCCTTCAAGCACAAGCTGCTGCTGGGCATCAGTGTCTATTCGTGGGTCACCATGCCGTTATCCACGTCGAACATCATCTTTGCGGCACTGTATCCCATTCCCTGCCCAAATCTAGTGGATTTCGTTTGCGCCTTCATTGCGGCCATCAATATCTATATGTACGTGTTTGGCGTAATCAAATCCTTTTCGCTTTACCGCTTCGGATTGTTGCGATTCTTGGCCTGCGTGCTGGGTGCGGTGTGCACGATACCCGTGAATGTGGTCATCGAGAATGTGGCCGTCATTTGGGGCTTGGTTGGCAAAAAGCACAAGTTCTACGTGGTGCAGAAGGATGTGCGCGTACTGGAGACTGTCTAGGGTATTTTGGAACTGGAGGAGAGGGAGTCATCAAGTAGCCATGGTCATCATATCGCCCAAAACCCCAATAACCAAATGAAACAAAGCAAAAAACGAAAGAAATATCGCACAATTTGGCTAGGTTCAGTGTGTTGTCCTGTCACTATCTGATTGATTTACTTTATTTGTACATTTTCTAAGCATAAGAGTCACCCACCCACTAAAACACACACCTGCACAACACACAACACACACCTGCACAACACACACCCGCACACACGCATATAATTGTTGTTTCGTTCTAAAATCATGATCATTCATAATATTGCCAAAAAATGAAAGAAAAAAATCAGAGAATAGACGTTTATTAAACCCAAAGGAACAAATGTTATAGACAATGTCTTAAAAATAAATCTTTGAAAGTGCACCACTCACCAGCAACAACATCAATTAGGGGAATTATACCGATCCAAGAAAACCACACAAAAACTCTCCATTAAGTGTAATTTCATTATAAATATATTTTTTTGTATAGTCTGTAGTGAAAAAATCCGCTATATTTATATAAATATAAATATTGTATGTATATTGTGTAGATTTATTATTATTATTACGATTATTTAAAAAAGTGTACATTAATGTATTGTAAATTGATAATCTGTTAAATATCATTCACACCGAAACCAAGGATAAAAAGCGAAGCAAACTTAAATATTTAGACTTATGTACTTAAATGTGCAAATATTGATGTACTTTGTGTATTGTTTGGCCTGTGTAAATATGGCATTCACTCCAGGATTTATACCCGAAAACCCAGAGGATCAGGATCGGCATTTTTCCGTATTCATTGTGAAGTCCTTTAACTCCAGAAAAAATAATTGTGGTGTGAATGATATGATCGTGATTAGTGAAAGAGGTCCTGGATCATCTTGTCAGGGCCCCGTCGAATTTCTCTGTTCTTTATTTTTGTAGTACTCTGTTTTTAGTTCTCTTTTGATTGTTTCTCTCTTTGTCATTCTGTTTAACTGTTATTGGTGCTTTGAGACCCACGCCCAAACACACCTCCCAAAAATATGGAACACGTGCATTGCAATCACCTCGTAAATCCCAAAAGATGCGAAAAAAGGATGTCGCACACACCACACTCACACACACACATTAAACTGTTATGAAAAAAGAACCAAATACAAAAACAATAATAAAATGTCAAAAATATAATTACAAGTTATCTTTTTATTGGTGCTTTGGGGGTCATTGACCACAAAAAAAGTACAATGGACCTTATTAAAAAAAAAGATTATCGGTCAAATACTCATTTAGCATGATCCTTTCCTTTGACAGCTTTCAAGAATAAACGATCGACTTTGATAACGCATCCATAACCGTTTCAAGTCCATAAGAACACTTTTATAAGTATATTTTGTAAAAAAATTAAAGTTAAAATCATATTGTATTTAATTATTTTCTCTTTTTTTTAAAAAAAATATTAATGCTTATGGAATTAAGTTCCACTGTGCGTCATTTTGGTTGATCTGTATATCTATATACCTATCTCTTTCGTAATCGTGCGTCCTCGGCAAATATATCCCTTTTATCCTAAATAAGAACACAAACTAAAGGGTTATATTACTTAATACACCTGTTATAAGAATAGAATAGAATTTATTACTTATATCTAACAAAACAAAAATGTATATAAATGTATGGAACAGGACCAACAACTTGGCTTTAATAAATAGGTAAAAATTAAGCGACGATTTCTAAAGTTATTCAAACTGCTCCGCGCTGCAGTCGAAAATCCATTTAGATCACCCAGAAATGAATCAGTGCAGATTGTTGGATGTTATATTGTTACATTATAAAACGTGAATGGGTTGTACACTCTTGGTTAAAATGGATTCTGTGGGAAGCATTTCCTAAACAACAACATAAACATACTTAAACGAGTCTAATCTAGCTACTAAAAACGTGCTGAAAGGCATCTGGCGACTCATTCCTGCGGCACCACTTCCGTTTCCCGTTTCACCACATCCGGATCCGTGTTTGCATTGCGTTCCTTGCAACTTTAAAAGAATTTCCGCTTGGGCGTGGCAAATGCCAATCCCGACATTCTGCAAATTGAAGACAGAGACTTGCATTGCGTACGTACAATATTAAGGATTCTTGCCCACCTTGTTAGCTTAGGTCCATTGAAATCCTCCACTGCGTTAACATTGCCGAGCGGTGTGGATGGATTCTTAAGATCCAGCAGCGATCGCTTCGGCGAAAGTACGGCCTTGTTGGGCGCGTCCGGCGGTGTGAAGATCCCCGAGTTCTCCTTGGTGGTCTGGTCTGGCTCACCCTGAGCATTCTCGGCCATTTCAGAGTCCTCCACCGCGTCTACATTGCTTTCCGTGACTGTATGGGCATCACCCCCGCCGTTTTCCGGTGGTGGCTGCTTGGCATTCATCGGATTGAGACACTGACCCTTGCAAACGCAGCTCTCAGAGCATTCATTGCTGCCCACAAAGCAGCCGCACCGCTTGGTGTTGCACTTGGTGCGACACTTGCATCCCCTACCGCGTTTGCCCTCCTCCGTGGCCTGTGTGGAATTCAGCGATTGGATGGATGCATTGACGGCCGACGTGGTATTGGCATCCTGGCTATCGGGAGGACTTGAAACCTGGGTGAGCGCAACATTGCGGCTGGAGTCCGACTGGAATCTCTGCGGTGAAAAAAACAATTAGTCCGGGATTATTATTGTTTAAGCAAAGCATATTAGTGAATTTCAAGCAAAGCCTGGTCAACAAATACCACTCAAACCCACCTTGGATTTGGACTTGGAGGGCACCCATTCGGGATCGTCGCTGCCGCTATCGCTCGGTTCTATAATTTCGTAAGGATCCATCATTATCACACTATCATCGACATCCTGGGGCTGGACCCTTGGCGCCTTGACCTTCGCCTTGGTCTTGGCTTTTAGCTTGTCCAGCTCTTGCTGCAGTGCCTCTCGGCTGCTGAGCAGTTCTTCGAGTATCTGCTGGCGATCCCGCTCCTCCGCCGCCGGTGGCTTAATTTCACCCGATCTCTGGTTGGCTGTTCTAATTAAAACGGCCACCTTCTCCTCGTAGGCGCGCTGTTGGGCCAGCATTTGCTCCTCGTGCTCGGTTTGGGCCAAACGGAGGCGTTTATTTACAGTCTCCTGTTGCTGTTGGGCCTCCAGGAGCTGCGTACGCTGCTCATCCAAGGCCGTGCGCTGCTCATTCAAGCTTGCCGACTGTTGGCGTCGCTGTTGCACCAAAGTCTTGAGGAGCTGCTTACTAACAGCCCGGGACTCGCCAATGCTTTGGACGCCCTCAGCCAGAGAGCGAATGCGGCTATCCAGGTCGGTGGGGCAGACCTTCTGCTGGAGGTCAGAGATTTGAGCATTGCGCATCTCGAGCTCCTCCTCGAGACTGGCCAGTAGGCGGGCCTGCTCCTTGGCCTCGGCCGGATCGTTGGTCTTCTCCTGCTGCAGCAGTTGATAGTGATTGTTGATCACCGCCCGGTCCTCCATCAGTTGGTCCAAACTGTGCTCGGCATCAATTAGAGAGAGTATGATCTCCAGCTCGCGGTCCACCCAGCTGTCGGTCTTCGAGTGTGAGTTGGAGGAGCCAGCGGCGGAGCCTCCGTGATCCTTGGCGTACTTCTGGCGCTGGGCCTGCGCCGAGGCCTGGCGTTCGAGGGCATCCTTTAGCCGCTTATTGGCCGCCAAGGCCTCCTCACATTTGCGTTTCAAAACCTGCCGCTGCTTGGAGTGCAGCGTCTGCTGGCGCACGATCTCCGACTGCATCTTGCGGTCCTTACTTTTCAGTTGGGTGAGCTCCTTTTCTCGCACCATTTTCCATTGGCGGAACTTCTCGGATTCGCCACGCATTGCCCGTATGAGCTTCACCTTGGACTCCTTCATGGCCCGGATCTCGCCACTCAGGTTTTGGATCTTTTCGCGCTCCTTTTCCCGCATCTTCAGCATGTTGGCCTGAGTGACCAGCTTGCGGCGCAGGTCGGAGATCTCCTGCTCCAAAAGCTGCAGACGCTTGCGTCGCTCCTCGGCAATTTTGGCGGAGGTATCCTTGTTCTTGATGTTGCGCAGCTGGTCCATGAGGTCCCGCCGTTCCGCCTCCAGGTCATCGATCTTCTGGTTGCACTGTCGCAGCTTGGCGTCCTCGTCCTCACCCTCCAGCTGGCTAAAGTTGCGAATGATGCGCTCGTGCAGCTCCTGTTTGATGTTGAGTTGGCGATTGATGCTGCGCAGTTCGCCAGCGAAATTCAGTTGCTTGTCAGTGAACTCCTCTGAGTGGGATTGCAGCATTTCGTTAACTTCATCGCCACCATTGGAGCCGCCGTTCTCCTCCCTTTCAGATTTAAATTGGCCACTAAGGTGCTGGCATATCTCCTGGCCGTGGGTTTCCAGTTCCTCCTGAGTGCGCTGGAACTCATCGCCCACCATCTCCACCAGTTGGCTGATTTCCTGCAGTTGACGGCCATCATCTGCGTCCCCAGCTCCCGATCCGGCCTGTTGCTGCTCCAGTTTACTCTTTAGTTGCAGCACGTGGCTGCGGAGTTTATCGTGAGCCTGCTCGACGATGTGGGCTCGCATCTCCTTCTCGGTTAGATCGGCCAACGAGTGATGGAGCTCCTGCTGCAGTTTCCTATTCCTATCCAGAAGACTGCGCACTTGCTCTTTGAGACGTTGGTTCTCAGCAGCATTGGCCATGGAGCCAGTTAGGGACTCCTCGCTGGGGACGGGACCCAAGCCGGCGGCACCCACTGCACTGGTTATGGAGCTGCTCATTTTGCCGCCCGCCAAAAGCTCCACACGCAGCTTCTGGATGATGTTCTTCAGCATATTGACCTCCGCCGCATGCGGATCGAGATTGACCACGGGCTTGTTCTTGATTTGCAAGGCCCGATCCGCATAGCGAAGGGTGCTCAGGGTTTCTGCCACATTGTAGTCCGCCGGACTGACGCAGGCAATCATCAAGGTGATAGAGTTGCCACCCAGGGAGTCCTGCAGCAGACGCGTCAGCTTAGACTGGCGATAGGGTATATAGCCAGCGGCCTGGCCAGCTGAAATAGGTAATGAAATTGAGCATGTTTTAATAAAAAACCCATGTTGGACAAAAAATTTAAAAAAATAACTAAAAGAAACTATTAATAGTTTTATAACAAATTTTATAACAAATATCTGATACGAATTTTAATTAAATCGGTTTTAACACATATTGACTTCCAGTTTGAACAGTCGTTTTGAGAAAAACGCAAAAGAAATGAATGTAATGCTTCAATTTTTTAGAAAACAAAAAACAATATCTAAAAACAATATACATATTCTAGATGGTTATTACTCACAGCCCAAGGCATTGATCACATTGCCCAAGGCCAAAAGGCCTTTGTTGATATTGACACCCTCCTTGAAGCGATCCCCACTGGCCAGAGTTTTTGAGCAGCGTTCCGAGCCTGCCAGATCCACCAGATTGAACCGGGATGTGGTGACCGATTGCCTGCCGGGGATTCAGGGATACAAAGACTGATTAAAAATCCTCAAGAAGAAATTCGTCCTACATACTTGCCATCCAGCTTTGTGGCCACCAGGGTCAATGTGAAGATAGCATGCGATCGCGAGGAGGTCTCATTCATGGCTGTGGCGGCCACAGCCCGTCCGGCAGAGCCGCGCATTAGGTGCTCGGTCGCCTCCTGGGCGGATTTGACCTCTAGTTCCGTGAGACCCGGCATGACCACCCGGTTCTTGACCTCCCTGATGTCCACGGTGGCCTTTTCCCGTTTTTGCGCCGAAAATAAGTCGTAGAACTGCTCCTGGTAGAGCTCCACAAAGGAGCAGGTGATCTCAAAGCGGAACTCCTCTCTCATCTCTTCAATGGCCAAGAATATGTCGTGAACGGCGCGTGGTATGACACCCGCATGATCATCCAGCACTCCGTTAAAGGCCGTGCCCATGGTGTAGGTCTTCCCAGAGCCTGTTTGACCATAGGCGAGGATCGTGACATTATAGCCGTGCAGAAGCTTCTTCAGTTTGCCCTGTACGCAGGTTTCGAAGATTTCCTTCTGGGTGTCCCCGATGTCGAAGACGTGGTTGTACGTGTACGCCTCATTCCGGTTGACCGTGACCTGTGGTGCTCCATCCGTCGACCGTTCCACTGCGATCCGGCAGCCGCGATCCAACTCGGACTGCACCAAAGGACGCACGCGCAGCGCCACGGCCACCGAATTGGGATCCTCGCAGGACATCTGGTGGATTTAAGAGCAGCTCCATATTGTGACCATTCTTGGCGCCTTTTTCATTTAGCTACTTACCTTTTTCCGGAGCAGCCGCTTTCGATAGATCCGATTCGTGGACTACAGGAAAACAAGAAGATCCCTCTGGGAAACACAGTAACTGGAAATAGCGGCGCCCCGGGGGAACTAACAATTTTGGATTGGTCTAGATCGCGATGGAACGTGGGATCTCCACTGGCAACCCGGCACTTTCGGCAATTTCGATTTTAGGGACCTGGCATTAAAGGAATGCGACGCCAGCTTGCGCTTTTTTTCAAAAATGGCGAAGTTATCGATAGGTCACAGTTATCGATTTGTGGGGTACGCAGAAGTACCATCTCGGCTAGTTTATAGCTACTTTTCTAGCCCGTTTTTATTGAATGGCATTTGTGTGTATAGGAATTTTGGTAATTAAAATAATTCATTCTTGTTTCGGTAAAAACAATAGACTTTAAATTTTACATTTTCAAACGGTAGTATATTGACAAATGACAGTCAACTAAGCAAATAAACCTGCAGTAAAAACGGATTCTCGTGTACAGAAATATCCAAGTGGTTAAAATATTTTCGAAAAATTTTTGTGCAACTTGCGTTTACACTTAATAATATCTTAACAACTGGAATATATTAAAATAGTTTATTTTAAATTTGTATCATACCGTTTCTGTACAATTTCAAAAATGTTTTTAGCCAATTATGCCCGTTCATCTTCTAGGACTTAAAAACGACATGGGTACAACTAACAAAAATAGGCTTACAAAATCTGAAAAAATGAATTGTTCCCTATTAAAAAGTTATGAATTGGATGGTAATTAATCTCACTTTCAAAAATATTTGTTGATCAATATGTTTTTACAAATAATATAGCATTCTTTCCGGTTACTATATTGAGTAGGTTTGGCTCAGCCATAGAGTTATCGATTTTTCCACAGCGATGCAGCGTTATCGCATTTTTAAACAATCGCCACAGCCGCAAACAAGTTGTGATTTGGTTTGATTACAATTTCCGCAAAAATTGGACCAAAGGCAGAAAAAGAACCGGCAGCAGGACATGGAGGAAGTTGCGCCGCGCTTAAAGGTGCTGGAGGAGGCGTTTAACGGCAATGGAAACGGATGCGGCAGCGTGGAGGCCACCCAATCGGCCATTTTGAAAGTGCTGACGCGGGTGAATCGCTTCCAGGTGCGCGTCCGCAAGCACATCGACGACAACTACACGGAGTTTATGCCGAACGACACCTCGCCGGACATTTTCCTGGAGGAGTCGGCCTCCTTGAACCGGGAGATCCACGATCTTCTGGAGACGGTGGGCTCCGAAGGATTGGGCGCTTTGGACGAGGCGAATGCCAAGTTGGCTGACAGCGGAAGACAGCTACGGGAGATCCTGTTAGGCCTCGGAGTCAGCGAGCATGTGCTTAAGATCGACCAGTTGTTCCAGTGCGTGGAGGAGGCCAAGACCACTAAGGATTACCTGGTTATCCTGGACCTGGTAGGGCGATTGAGGGCTTACATCTACGGCGATGAGACAAGAGACGGAAATGAGGGTTCGCAGGTTGCGACGCCGGAGGTGCGCCGCATCTTCCACGCTCTTGAGTGCTATGAGACCATCAAGGTGAAGTACCACGTCCAGGCCCATCTGCTGCAGCAGAGCCTTCAAGATCGGTTCGATCGGATGGTGCAGCTTCAGTGCAAATCCTTTCCCACATCGCGCTGCGTCACGCTGCAGGTGAGCCGTGATCAGGCGCAGCTGCAGGACGTGGTGCAGGCCCTTTTCCAGGAGCATTACAATCCTGTGCGTCTCTGCGAATTTTTGCTGGACAACTGCATCGAACCGCTGATTCTACGGCCTGTGATGGCCGATTACAGCGAAGATGTCGAAGGTGGTTCCCACGTCCGGTTGTCGCTTTCGTACGCCACCAAAGAGCCTAGCTCTGCGCAGCTCCGCCCGAACTACAAAGAGGTTTTGAACAATTTCCGGCTGCTGCTGCAAACGCTGGCCGGGATCAACAGCAGTGTGTCTAGCGAACAGCATGTGTTCAGCATCATTGGCGATCATGTTAAGAATAAGATGCTCCAGCTGCTGGTGGATGAGTGCCTGAAACCAGCCGTTCCCGAGACCATGGAGGATTATCAGTCCTCGACGCTGTGCGAAGATGTCACCCAGTTCGAACAACTGCTAGCGGACTCTTTCCTCATCAATCCAGAGCAGGATCGAGCACTGGGGAAGTTTGTCGAGGAGTACGAAACCTACTACCGCAATCGACTGTTTAGTCGGGTTCTGGAAACGGCGCGCGAGATTATCCAGCGGGATTTGCAGGACATGGTACTGGTGGCGCCCAACAATCTAGCCACCGAAGTGGCGAACGACCCTTTCCTCTTCCCCCGGTGCATGATCTCCAAGAGTGCACAGGTAGGTCAAGTCCCTAACTCTGAGTTTTCTTATCACAAATTCATTTCCCTTTTCAGGACTTTGTGAAACTAATGGACCGCATCCTGCGCCAACCCACGGAAAAATCGGGCGAGGACGAAGCCGATCCTCTGGCCGGCGTCATTGCCATCATGCTCCACACCTATATCAATGAAGTGCCCAAGGTGCACCGAAAACTGCTCGACAGCATTCCACAGCAGGCGGTGCTGTTCTACAACAACTGCATGTACTTCACCCACTGGGTGGCTCAGCATGCCAACAAGGGCATCGGAAGTTTGGCGGCGCTGGCCAAAACGCTGCAGTCCACCGGGCAACAGTATTTCCGGGTGCAGGTCGACTACCAGGCGGGTATATTAATGGAGATCATGCAGGGCTTTGAGTTCGAGAGCCCACACACTCTTGGCTCCGGTCCACTGAAGCTCGTCCGCCAGTGTCTCCGCCAGCTGGAGCTACTGAAGAACGTCTGGGCCAATGTGCTTCCGGATACAGTGTTCAATGCCACCTTCTGCGAGCTGATCAACACCTTCGTCGCCGAACTGATCCGCCGTGTTTTCACGCTGCGCGACATTTCCGCCACGATGGCCTGTGAGCTGAGCGACCTTATCGACGTGGTGCTGCAACGGGCGCCCACACTCTTCCGCGAGCCGAACGAAGTGGTTCAGGTCATCAGCTGGCTAAAGCTGCAGCAGCTGAAGGCCATGATGAACGGCTCGCTCAAGGAGATTACGGAACTGTGGTGCGACGGCGCCGGTCCGCTGACCGCCAGCTACAAGGCGGACGAAATCCGGCACATCATCCGGGCGCTCTTCCAGGACACGGATCGTCGGGCCAAGGCCATTACCCAGATTGTTTAAGCTCTACACCAGATTGGATGGATTTTTTGCGAAGAGGTGGTGATCTGTGTAGCCAATTTAATTTTGCTACTTAACGGAGTCGAAATTGAAGGAATATCGCTTTTGTAGATTATTATTGTAACTGTTATAAATGCCAAAAACAATGAAAAGTTTAATGAAGAATCGATTCAAAATCGGAAAATAAAATTACCTACGTGAAGTTGTAATATATATTTTGAAAATCATATGTTTATTATTTAAAGAAATTACTGCGTTTTTCAACTATTAATATGAAAATAGATTCTAGATTGCTTTCCGTTTCAGATTACTTTCTTGAGCCACAAAATACGATCCATCCGGCACGCAACACAAGACACTTTATTTAACTTAAGATTTATTTAATGTAATAAAAACAATCAAATCACCATCATTAGTTTGACTCATGTCTGGCTTGGAGGAGGAGTGGGTACAGCTGCTCAGTCAGCAGTCTATGATCACGGCCATGGGTGACGGTGAGGATCCGCTGGGCCTCGTCAATATGGTGCAGTGCCTCCTTGGCATGGCCCTCGTACAACTGGATCTTGCCCAGCTTCAGGTGGAGTAGCCCGAGCAGCGGATTCCAGGGGCCGTGGTATTTCTGGAAGCCGGGCAGCAAACGTTGACCGTAATTCAGGGCATCCGCCCACTTTCCCACTTCGATTGCAGCTTCAAAGGCAGAATCCAGGGTCTTCACATACCACACGTTCAAGGGATGGAACACGCCGGTCTGTTTATCTAGACACACCTTGCACACGTCGAGATCTGGCGGAAAATAGAGAGATGCGTTATTGTGAACCCTTAAGTCTATCGCATTAACTCACAGGCCACGTCCTTCATGTTCTCCAGATTGTGCAGTGTTAGGGTCATCGCCTCGTTAAAGGCGTTCCTCAGCTTGGGACTAATCCCTGCGTCGCAACGGGGACAGTTTGTGCGCTCCACATTGATGCCCACGCCACAGTTGCGATTGGGACACAGGGCGGCCAACATTTCCTTCGACTCCTTGGCATCCGTGCACTTGCTGCAGACGCAAAGAAAATAGTAGTGCTCCTTGAGGTCCATACGCCTCTGTTCCGGCGTATTGAGCAGATCGATGTAGCTGATGAAGATCTTGGACCAGTCCAAGCACTCCATGTCCTCGATCGCATGGACGTGAAGCTCGTTGCCCTCAAAAGTGGCAACTGCATTCGGCTGGCAGCTGTGGTCCGTAATAGAGACGCCCAAATATATGGCCGTGGCAATGGAGTTCATTTCGGCGTCCAAGATATTGAAGCCATTGGTGATGAGCTGCATGAGGAGAGGAAAAGAGCATGAGCTTGTGTAGGAGCACCCGCATATCTGTTCGCCGGGGAATGTGAACCGTAGCCCTTCCTAGATGATCAATTGCCTGGCAGAGCGCCAGGCAAGCCGCATTGATTGATATCTAATTTGGGCGACCAGGAGCGAAATTGGTTGTTAAGAGGTGCAAAACTTTAGTATAGGTAAACAACATTTCTAGAAAGTATTACAAAAATATACGTTATATTCAATTGTTAGGTAAAACAGATGTACACTAGACAAGTTCCCTATCATTGAAGGAACATTCAATATGCTGAATAAAATTTGTTTAAAGCATCGTCCTCAAGCAACCTGTATCTGCTCCCCCAATACGCTCCTGATTTTTCGCACAGGTATCTGTCCACTTACACGACCGTAGATGGACATTAGCTCCGTCTTGTTCGGCACCGTGCTAGGACTGTCGGCCATCATGTCCGTGAGAACGGCGTGCAGCGAGTCCAGGTGTTCCAGTCGCATGGGATCGTTCTTAATTTCGGCATAATCTATCGGAGATTGACAGAGATTAGCAAGGATTTGCCAGGGGATCCGCACGTTGCACTTACGAGACATGAGATCGCGGAACTTGCGAGACCCGTGCTCGGTGTAATAGCCCCGGATCAGATCTCCCCCGTGCTCCAGGCGCAGGATCAGGCGGCAGAGCATCCTGGCAGCATCGGGCACAATTCTGGGATGCACCTTCTTCAGGAATGGACACTCGTGCTTGTGCTGGGCCCAAGCTTGCATTTGGCAGGCGCGATTGCAGTAGGACACATAGCGGCAGTTGGAGCACTTAAGCACCTTAGTCCTGCAAAAAAAGGATTACGAATTAGGGATCGAAGATCCAGGCAAAGGGGCAGGAGCCAATTGGCCGAACTTACGCCTCCAGGCAATTGTCGCAGCGCTCCAGACGATACTGCGACTTCAGGACGAAGGCAAAGGGCTTCTCCGTGAGAATCCGTTGACCCCTCTTGATTTGCGGAGCCATTTTCTTTCCGGGTTGGGATTTTAATGAGGATCTGGGTGCTGATTTGGGTGAACTGGCAGTGGATCCATACTTTTCCATTTCGCCGGAGCAAAATAACACCTTCGACTTTCGCCTGGGGGCCCGTCTCACTGACGACTGAAATTGAGCACACACCTGAAGATCAAAAATATTGTTTCTGCTTCGAATGCTTTTTGAATATTTTGCGGCATCTGATTTCTATTTTAAGCCACAAAAACAAACACAATTTACGCAAATCGCTGGCAAACACATAAAAACAACAACAGTTTTTTGTTTTTCGTATGCATGCGCTGGCGTTGCCAGATAGTCAAAGGGTCATGCTCCCTACAGTAGACAGTCAATATAGTAAACGGAATTTTAAAAATTTTGTCAAGAAATGTGTTACTTTCAATGCCATTAAAAATCACAATATTGAATGCATCATATTTATGAGTTGTATGGAAAATTAATATTTGGAATTAGTTCCATTTTGAAAAATGTCCTACGGTATATGATTTATTTTGTCAATTACTTAGTTATTAATAATCTCAATTTACTGACTTAATAATTACTGACACATTGGTAATAACTGCCCTACTCTCGTAAAAAGTTTAACAAAATAATACCATTTAAAAGTAATTAATTTATGATTGATACCACTGTATCATTTGAAATGAGGGAGATAGCTATATCTTACAAGTGAAGAGAAAATTTCTTATTATTTATAATTGCATTTTAATTTGATAGCAAGGTTTTGCTTTTAAAAAAGAATAACTAAAATCAAATCAATGATTTTAAAATAGTCCAAATAATTGTTATATTTTGTGATTCCTAGAGTTATGATTCTGATAAATATTCGTGTATGGCTAAAAACAAGCAAATAAAAAACAAGATCCTGATCCCCTAATCCAGCACTGTAAAAAAGTCCTTTGTATACCTACAATAACGCTGCAGGAATTCCTATAGATCAGGAGCAAGATATTTTTTGTCGGTGCCCCTGCGGGCAGTTTTATTTATTTATATGTAGCAAACTTATATAGCATAGGGACATTTTGTGTGATCAATCCGTACGAACTCCTATAAGCAGTAAACGCGGGCAATGGGAACGGGAACGAGAACGGGACTATCTAATTGTTCTGAGGCTTGGACCACTCCACACTGAGGATCAGATGGTCGTACCCGTGGCCGTTAAGGATCTCGATGGCGGCGGCCGCATCCTTACGCTGCTTGAAGTGCACGTAGGCGAATCCCTTGCAGAGTCCGGTATTTTTGTCGCGCGCCAAATACATCTTGCTCTGCGGGCCGATCTTCTTTACCAGCTCTTCCAGATCCGCCTCGGTCATGGACTCGGACAGATTGGATATCCGGATGGCGGCCGTATCGTCGCGCCCGCGCATTCCCAATCCGCCCTTTTGACTGTCCTTTAGGAACGGCGGCACATACTTTCCGGACTTGGGGGCATCCACGGCGGCCGCTGCGGCGGCGGTGGCCTTCTTCTCCATCAGATTGGTGTCCATCGCCGTGCCCTTGTACGGACAGTTGACCGACCAATGCTCCCCGTTGCAGATGCGGCACTTGGCTATGTTCTTGGTGGGATCCAGCAGCGGATCGTTGGCCTTCTCGTCCTCCTTGGAGTTAAGGAATTGCATGATGATCTCCTCGGACACCATGGTCGTCTGCGAGTTGGGGCCCGGCTTGTCGCTCTTCGACTCCCCGAACTTCGTCCAGGTGCGGCGCTTGGCCACCGTTTTGGGCACCACCTGCTTGGAGATCTTGTACGTGCGCACCACCTTGGTCTTCTTGTCGTCCTTGTTGTACTTGTACTCCGTCACATACTTGTGTCCATTCTCCACCGTTTCCGTGGTCGGGGGCAGACCGCCGTAGTCGAGCTCCACCTCATCCGCCCAAGAGGATTTGATCGTTTCAACGCCCGGCATCTGGAAAGTTTCGTTTGTCTGGTAAGTGGGGCTGCAACGGGGGCTGCTTTATGCACACTCACTTTGTTTTGCAATGCAAATTGTCAGCGAATTTTTATTAAATTTCGCCACGAGTTTCGTTGCGATTGGAAGCAGCAACACGAAAAGAACTATCGATGGCCTAATCGATTACTTAATCGATGCTTTGTGGATGGAGTGCTTCCGAAGCCAGTGTACCAAAGTGTCTGAAACGGGGTATCGATAGGTCAGAGCTGCCTTCGATGGCAGCTCCATATTTCCATCAATATTCCACCATCTCTACATTTTGCCGCCACTTTTATAGTTTTAAGCTGTTGTTGTTTTGTAGAATGAAAATTTTGTTGTCTATTTAATTCATACCATAATACTTATAAGGGTAGACTTATCTACTGAATACATTAACTTAAAAATTCAACCGAAATTAAAAGCAAACGTTAAGAAATGGTACATGTTCAAAAATGTTATAGACAAATTTAAAATATTATCAAATTTTCGGGACTTCAAAAGCTACTTAGTTTATATGTGTATAAAACTATTTGTAAGCTATGAATAATTAAAATTATACTCCCTGTTTCGAGAAAAACGCATTGAAAGACTGAGTCGCTGAATCTTCAATAATGCAAAATTATTTCCGTTGAATTGTCGGAAACAGAAATTTTAAAATATTTTCAAATTTCCGGTATTTAATAGTTTATATTTTAAACTATTAGTAAGCTATGAAAAACTAAAACAATTTTCAACAGTTTTTCGGGCGTCGCCTGAGGTTATAGGCTTATAGGTAGCTACAGCTCCATTCTTCCAGTCCTTATTTTATTAGTTATTAAGAAGGCTAGAATTTTATATTTAAAATATATCAATATAACACATTTCAATTACAAATAGCATAATAGGTCACAAAATGGTCGAATGGATTGAGTCACGACTACTTTAGCGGAGTTTTAAGCCCATGTCAGCGAGTTTGGTATTATTAGTGTGGTATATTCGCAGTGCTCCGCTCTGGCCGCTCTGGCCACTCTGGCCGCCTCTTCTTCTTGCCGTCGCTTCCGCTTTCTGTTCTTTTTCCTCGTGGTTTTCGACTGACAAGATGGCTCCAACCGTAAGTGCTCCGCCAATCAGCTCCCGATCCCTGGCCAAAGTGTGAACCGTGCTCCAAGTTGTGTAATGCGGCGGGGTGTGGCCAGTGGCCGGTGACCAGGAGTGAAAACAACCCGTAACCCGCAATGGCCAGCTAATACTGTGTGATTTTTTCTGTTTTTTTTCGGTGATGACCCATAACCAGGCCAAGACCAACAAGGGTGATACCAAGGCTGCTGCCGCCAAGCCGGCAGAGAAGAAGGCCGCTCCCGCAGCCGCCGCCAAGGGCAAAGTGGAGAAGCCGAAGGCTGAGGCCGCCAAGCCCGCCGCCGCCGCTGCCAAGAATGTGAAGAAGGCCCCTGAGGCGGCCAAGGATGTGAAGGCAGCCGCCGCCGCCGCTGGTGCCAAGCCCGCAGCAGCCAAGCCGGCAGCCGCCAAGCCCGCCGCTGCGGCCAAGGATGCCGGAAAGAAGGCTCCCGCCGCCGCTGCTCCCAAGAAGGACGCCAAGGCTGCCGCTCCGGCTGCCGGAAAGGCTGCTCCAGCCAAGAAGGCCGCTTCCACGCCCGCTGCCGCTCCTCCGGCCAAGAAGGCTGCCCCCGCCAAGGCTGCCGCTGCTCCGGCTGCTGCTGCCGCCGTTGCTGCTGCTGCTCCGGCTGCAGCTGCTCCTGCCGCCGCCGCCAAGCCCGCTCCCAAGCCCAAGGCCAAGGCTGCTCCTGCCCCCAGCAAGGTGGTGAAGAAGAACGTGCTCCGCGGCAAGGGACAGAAGAAGAAGAAGGTCTCGCTGCGCTTCACCATCGACTGCACCAACATCGCTGAGGACAGCATCATGGATGTGGCCGACTTCGTAAGTAGCTGGACCCGCCCATGGATCCAATCAATCTCCCAAAATCAGGTTCTATTTGGTCTTTGCTTTCAAGGTATTCCATGGGATTCATCTCTAGTGACTAAATCTATTACTAAGTTGTCTAAAAGTATGCTTTAAACAATTCATATTCTATGGAACATTTTCAAATTATTAGTATACTGAAACATGGTTGTGTGACAGACTATTATGAGTATGAGTTTACACATTGTAGTTCCATTACCAAAAAGCCTATGAATCTTCAATGAAGAAAATCTATTGCAAAGCATAATTTCACACTTAAATCTATACTCGTGGCATACCTTTAGACAACCAAGAGTCAGATTTCAGCTCATTAAAAACTTCCCTATAAGCTAAAGAACCAAAGTATATAATTGAAAGTAATTACCAGAATAGAGCCTCAAAATCAGTATCAGTTTACCGCACCAAGCTTTTCATTGCCCTCCAAGTTAACCAGGGGCTCTGGATAAAAAGTTGTGGTTACAGTGAAGCCTCTCCATTTTGCGATAAACTGCTGGCGGACTTCACCCGTGCCGCCGGCGGTTAACAACATCTGGAACAGCACTAACTGTAGAGCATTGCCTTGGCGTGTTTATATGTATATGTCCGTTCCGAATCGCATCCTTCGCTGCCTTCCATCGGCACACGTGTTCATCCGCAGCGCCTCCCGATCGCGCTAATTGTCAAGGGGCTCTGGACACTGCACAACGGGGTAGCCTCTGACCGCCAGTGACCTGGCACTGGCCAGTGGTGCAACCGTCTGTGAACAGCGTCAAGTCGTGCTATGTGTACCGCCACGTGGTGGGCCCTGGGTTGAGTGCGTCCACAGCCGTGGCGCCTCAGGCCAAAATTCATAGTGCGCCCTGCTTACGGTGTCCGCTCTTTCGTGGCACTGCAGGTTTTCCCAACTAGTGTTAGGTGTTGCTTCCATATATCATCCACCAATTGAGGAAAGTCAGTCACTCAATAAAAAAGAACCCGCTAGTGGGCAGACCGAGTGCGCTAAACGCGCTTCTTAGCAGGGCGCTGAACCGATTGAAGCGTCGCCCCCGCCAGAGGATCAGGTAACTAGCATCTTAAGTTTCATTCACGAGTGGGGAATGGGAACCACCTGGATGGGTACTTGATGATGCCATGTGTTCAGATATAGTTCCTCTAAAGTGGAACACCTTTCAGGGACGGTCACCCAGCCCACCGTGTGGTTCCCAATCCCCATCCATGCCCATTCATCACCTGGATAAATCTACAAATTACAGGCCACGCCGATTTGCCGTCAGAGAGTGAGCTTAATGCGTCGCTCTGATGGCAGTGTACTCAGTGGCACAGCAAAAAATTGGACACTCTTCTTTATTTGGGCCTTCTGTTCTACACAATCGACTCTTGGCCTTAACAAAGACAGAGACATTACTCCGACTAACCGGTGTCTTGGGGATACCAAGATACCATCTCCAGCCCACCATCCAAGCAGAACTAACCTGAGAATCCCTGTTCCTATTCCGCCCGCAGGAGAAGTACGTGAAGGCCCGCCTCAAGGTCAACGGCAAGGTGAACAACCTGGGCAACAACGTCACCTTCGAGCGCTCCAAGCTGAAGCTCCATGTCAGCTCCGACGTGCACTTCTCCAAGGCCTACCTCAAGTACTTGACCAAGAAGTACCTGAAGAAGAACAGCCTGCGCGATTGGATCCGTGTGGTGGCCAACGAGAAGGACTCGTACGAGCTCCGCTACTTCAGGATCAGCTCCAACGACGACGAGGACGACGATGCCGAGTAAAGATGAAGCCGATCCATTTCCACACAGCAAAAACACAAGGTTTACATTCGTTTTTAATGTATATCTCACGTCCCCGAAGGGGGCGTGTTTTTATAAGCTAACAACAAGGTGTGAACTCATGGAAAAAATCCCTTTGGGCTCACCGCAATAAAAAATTTGTGTGTGAATCTCAAAACAGTTGTGGTTTTTAATTAGTCTGTAAATATCTTTAAACATGTCAAGGGGAAATATGGTACATCAATTGAGATTAAGCTGACTAAGCAATTATATAAGTTCTTCGGGGTTCTCTTGAGGTGATTTCAAGATCCATTAAGATAGTACGTATATAAAACATTATCGTTGAAAAAGCTTATTGGTTTTTAAGATATTCGCTAGTCGCTATTGTGCTTTTATACTCTCTAAAAAAGCTTAGTGATCCAATACGTCTATCTCGCTTTATTTCGTGATGGTTTTCTTTTATACACTTACAGAAGGTATTACAATGTTTGGTATGGAGCGGGGATCGGTGATTATGTATGATTTTTTATCATCTAAGTTTTCGAAAAATGGGTTTGCAGAAAAGTGACCTAAAACCTGCTCTTCTAAGCCCATAACTTTTCTTATAGACATCCTAATTCAAAGTGGCATATCTTAAAATGATTGTGGCCCAATTCCCAAAAAAACTGTGTTTTTAGTTTACTTTTTTTTTTTGGGTCGATTTTTAGTCATTTTCATTGATGTAACCCCTTTCCCAATTTCGGAAAAATGGGTTTGCAGAAAAGTGACCTAAAACCTGCACTTCTAAGCCCATAACTTTTCTTATAGACATCCTAATTCAAAGTGGCATATCTTAAAATGATTGTGGCCCAATTCCCAAAAAAACTGTGTTTTTAGTTTATTTTTTTTTTTTTTTGGTCGATTTTTAGTCATTTTCATTGATGTAACCCCTTTCCCAATTTTGGAAAAATGGGTTTGCAGAAAAGTGACCTAAAACCTGCACTTCCAAGCCCATAACTTTTCTTATAGACATCCTAATTCAAAGTGGCATATCTTAAAATGATTGTGGCCCAATTCCCAAAAAAACTGTGTTTTTAGTTTACTTTTTTTTTTTGGGTCGATTTTTAGTCATTTTCATTGATGTAACCCCTTTCCCAATTTCGGAAAAATGGGTTTGCAGAAAAGTGACCTAAAACCTGCACTTCTAAGCCCATAACTTTTCTTACAGACATCCTAATTCAAAGTGGCATATCTTAAAATGATTGTGGCCCAATTCCCAAAAAAACTGTGTTTTTAGTTTATTTTTTTTTTTTTTGGGTCGATTTTTAGTCATTTTCATTGATGTAACCCCTTTCCCAATTTTGGAAAAATGGGTTTGCAGAAAAGTGACCTAAAACCTGCACTTCCAAGCCCATAACTTTTCTTACAGACATCCTAATTCAAAGTGGCATATCTTAAAATGATTGTGGTTCAATTCCCAAAAAAACTGTGTTTTTAGTTTACTTTTTTTTTTTGGGTCGATTTTTAGTCATTTTCATTGATGTAACCCCTTTCCCAATTTCGGAAAAATGGGTTTGCAGAAAAGTGACCTAAAACCTGCACTTCTAAGCCCATAACTTTTCTTTTCTTAATTCAAAGTGGCATATCTTAAAATGATTGTGGCCCAATTCCCAAAAAAACTGTGTTTTTAGTTTACTTTTTTTTTTTGGGTCGATTTTTAGTCATTTTCATTGATGTAACCCCTTTCCAAATTTTGGAAAAATGGGTTTGCAGAAAAGTGACCTAAAACCTGTACTTCTAAGCCCATAACTTTTCTTACAGACATCCTAATTCAAAGTGGCATATCTTAAAATGATTGTGGCCCAATTCCCAAAAAAACTGTGTTTTTAGTTTACTTTTTTTTTTGGGTCGATTTTTAGTCATTTTCAATGATGTAACCCCTTTCCAAATTTTGGAAAAATGGGTTTGCAGAAAAGTGACCTAAAACCTGTACTTCTAAGCCCATAACTTTTCTTACAGACATCCTAATTCAAAGTGGCATATCTTAAAATGATTGTGGCCCAATTCCCAAAAAAACTGTGTTTTTAGTTTACTTTTTTTTTTTGGGTCGATTTTTAGTCATTTTCATTGATGTAACCCCTTTCCAAATTTTGGAAAAATGGGTTTGCAGAAAAATGACCTTAAACCTGCACTTCTAAGCCCATAACTTTTCTTACAGACATCCTAATTCAAAGTGGCATATCTTAAAATGATTGTGGTTCAATTCCCAAAAAAACTGTGTTTTTAGTTTACATTTTTTTTTTGGGTCGATTTTTAGTCATTTTCATTGATGTAACCCCTTTCCAAATTTTGGAAAAATGGGTTTGCAGAAAAGTGACCTAAAACCTGTACTTCTAAGCCCATAACTTTTCTTACAGACATCCTAATTCAAAGTGGCATATCTTAAAATGATTGTGGCCCAATTCCCAAAAAAAACTGTATTTTTAGTTTACTTTTTTTTTTTTGGGTCAATTTTTCGTCATTTTCATTGATGTAACCCCTTTCCAAATTTTGGAAAAATGGGTTTGCAGAAAAGTGACCTAAAACCTGCTCTTCTAAGCCCATAACTTTTCTTATAGACATCCTAATTCAAAGTGGCATATCTTAAAATGATTGTGGCCCAATTCCCAAAAAAACTGTGTTTTTAGTTTACTTTTTTTTTTTGGGTCGATTTTTAGTCATTTTCATTGATGTAACCCCTTTCCCAATTTTGGAAAAATGGGTTTGCAGAAAAATGACCTTAAACCTGCACTTCTAAGCCCATAACTTTTCTTACAGACATCCTAATTCAAAGTGGCATATCTTAAAATGATTGTGGTTCAATTCCCAAAAAAACTGTGTTTTTAGTTTACATTTTTTTTTTGGGTCGATTTTTAGTCATTTTCATTGATGTAACCCCTTTCCAAATTTTGGAAAAATGGGTTTGCAGAAAAGTGACCTAAAAACTGTTTTTCTGAAGCCATAACATTTCTTGCAGACATCCGATTTCAAAGTGGCATAACTCAAAATGATTGTGGTTTTATTCTCTAAATACCACTTTAGTTTTTTATCCTTCGTCACAATTTATCGAAAAATCGACATAGCTTCATTGTTTTTAATTATCCATATTTAATTATTATTATAGCTGCAAGAGTATTTAAACTTGGGCTCGCAAGTTTATTTATTTTTGTTGCCTAAGGTGGTGAAAGTAATGTTATGCACTTTGGGGTAATACAGGTGGGGGCATCAGCATGCTATTTATTAATATGCAACATTTTCGGAAGGTTTTAAACTGCAAATATTTGGTGAGAGCACCTCTTTCTAAGGTTTATTTTGAGTATCTATTTACATAAGTTTATAATTTAAAAATTAATTTAAATGGGCTTGTATTATAATTATATATCAATGAAAAAAGAACCACCACTATTATATATACATTTATAAAACTGGAATTTGTTGTGAAGACTAGAAGCATAAATGCAGGTGTTTAATAGCGGTTTGAATTATTCAAGTGGAACTGTATTTAATAGCTTGTGGTTAGAGAACGTCCCCCAGCTCCATCAACTTTAGGAACCTTCCGGAAGATCGGGAGATGAAAGTACGTGTAGTATGCTTTGTTTATCATGCCTCTTCAAATATTTGCCGCTGGTGGTCCGCCTGTTTTCGTAACGACACAATGTACTTGGCTTTGCCCGCCGAGTTGAGTGGACAAACAGAATGGGTGACAGACGGACGTCGTCACCCTTTGGGTTATCCACTCAGCGGGCAAAACGCGGTATGCCCGCTTTTTGCGGACCAAAATAGTCCGGACAATCGCTGCTTTGCATCACGGGGCCGCAAGCGGTCCATTAACTATTCAAATCCGTATTTAGTTTGGGCGTTTGCATGAGTAATGTCTCCGTGGGCACCGCCTGATGAAATGAAACCACTACGTGTCGAGTGCTATGGGTGTAGGCGAAGCTTTTATTTTATTCAACAATTGAGGAGTGCAACAAATACGTTTGCTTACAACAATACAAAAAGACAAGCAACAATTACGCTAACAATTCTAGAAAAATATACACTTTTAGTGAGAACTTACATTCATTTTGTCTTTCTTCAAGGGCTTTTGAGTAGGGGTTATATACTGGGTTATATATATACTGAGATATTCGAATGTTTTTGTTTTTCTTTTTTGTTTTTGTTTTCGAGCACAGTGGGATGTTGTGGGTCTGGGTCGGGGTCCGGTTACGGGTGCACCATTACCATTACCAGTCCCATTCCCATGCTCATCGCAATCATCACAATTAAAGGCTAAGTTGGAAAAGGGGGAATTCTAAACTGGGAACCGGACTTGTTTATCCACGAATACTGTAATCGGAGATGGTACGCCATAAATTAACAATTTTCGTCCAATTAGCGCCTGGAATTATCGATCTTGGCCAGGGCAAACAAACCGTGCGCGCCAAGGCCACAAAAGCTGGGGGAGAAAGGTACAGTTGGGTTGGATAGTGGGTCGGGTTGGTTAACCGAGGGGGCAAGTGCACACGATGCAGCTTGGAACGTTCCAGAAGCGTGCTCTTTAGAAGCCGGCAAAGCGCTTGGCCACTGCCCCGCACATCAGCACAATGAGCAGGCTCTGGCCGGTCACGCCTCCCAGGGAGCGGGCTCCGCTGGTGTTGGACTTGACGGATGCCTGCAGGGGAGCCGCCACGTCCTGGGCCTGCTGCACCTGCTGCGATCCCGGCTGAACGGGGGCCATGGGCGCCAGGGGAGCTGGTCCCTCGCCAGCCGGAGCAGCTGGTGGCGGAGGAGCCGGGTAGCAGGCGATCTTCTCCACCTCCACCGTTTTGGTGCTGTCAGCCGGATCCGTTTCGTTAACCTTTGTGGGCACACAAATGATGCCGCCAGCTGGTGGGGCAGCTGCAGCTGCATCCGGCGCGGTCATGTTGGAGGCCTCCGGATTGAAGGGAGCCATGGGGGCCAGGGGTGCGGCTGGAGCTGCTTCTTGGGTCACGTTGGAAGGAGGCATTGGTGCAGCTGGGGCAACTGGAGCTGCTCCCGGTGCAGCAGCCACGCCAGCCGCATTGGTCACAGTGGTTCCATCGGTGGCATTCATCGGCACGCCGTTGTTGATGATGATGATGCGATCCTGGCCAGCAGCTGGAGCTGCGGCCACCGGCTGCGAGGAGGAGCTGCCTCCCGAGGGCGTGAGGGCATGGCCCAGCAGAGCACCGCCCAGTCCACCAGCGAGCAGACCAGTGCCTGTGAAGAAAGTAAACTTTTCAGTGGAGAAACAGATGTGTGGCCTAAAATAACACCAAACTTGGGCATGAATTGGGTTAATATTTAATGCCCGTATGGGTCAAACACCTGGGATTGGGAACACATCAAATGGCAAGAGGGTATATGAATAAGGAATGAATATGCCTTGCCATTTCATTGCTCTATGAACCAACTCTTCTGCTTATTTTCAGGTGGTATGCTAATTCAAGAACTCACCGAAGCCCAGGCCAGATGAGGATTGCTGGGGCGGCGCCGAGTAGTAGGTGGCTCCGGGTGGCAGGGCAGATCCCGCCTGGTAGTAGGTGGCCCCCGGAGGCGGAGCAGCAGCAGCCGGGTGATAGCCACCGCCCATGGGCACATGTCCTGCGGATGGATAGTAGGTGGCTCCGGCGGGGATATTAGAAGGATAGCCGCCGGCATGTCCTCCGGCTGGGTAGTAGGTGGCTCCCGCCGGGACTCCCGAGTACTGCGGCTGATGCACGTTCGATCCAGTGGCTGCTCCATAGCTGGGCGGAGCTGCTCCGTAGTTGGGGGCATGGTAGGCCGGCGGCGGTTCGTGCATATTGGGCCTGGCTCCACCGGCGGGATTGGAGGCGGAGTAGGCGGGCGGCGGACCCTGCGGCACATTCCAGCCCGGTTGGGGGGCAGATCCCGGCGATCCTGGGGAGCCGGCATTGGTCATCGGGCGATTGGGCTGCGAGTTGTAGTTGGGGTAGCTCAGTTTGGCCACATCCGCATGCGAATTGCCGGCGGCATGGCCGTTCGTGTTGTAGCTGGGCTGCGTCACGTGCCCGTAGTTGGAGGAGCTGGAGGACGAGGAGGAGGTCTTGCGCTGGCTGCTGCCCTGGTTACGCCGTGCATCCACAACATCGCCGCCGTGCGTCAGCAGCAGGGCCAACACCGCCCAGGCCACGAAGGCCCAATGGGAGCGCGCACCACCACTGGAGGCCATCATGTGATCCGGATTCGGATTCGGATTAGTACTTCCCTCGGAGACGAGACTCTATAAGAAAAAAAAACAGTAAAAAACGGCAAACGTCAAGCGTAAATCAGCGAACTGATGCGCATGCTAATTACAGAAACCCGTTTTGGATGCGACGCTTCAACCGACTCTCGTTTTTGTTGCTGCGTTTTTGCGAAGTCCGTTGTCGGTTGTCCGCGAAATAAGCTTTGAATATAATCGTAATAATAACGTAAATGATTTCACTTTTGCCAGTGTGGCCAGGTGAGGTTACTAGAAAAATACCAGCAGCATAGCAGG
Organism: Drosophila rhopaloa; assembly: GCF_018152115.1. Taxonomy (NCBI): domain Eukaryota; kingdom Metazoa; phylum Arthropoda; class Insecta; order Diptera; family Drosophilidae; genus Drosophila; species Drosophila rhopaloa. The sequence continues at coordinate 24,728,672 of NW_025335123.1, read as the reverse complement.
GACAACAACCGACCGTGGGTTGGGTGGGAAACTTGGATATACAATGGCTGGGTTCGAGTCCATGATACAAATATGTATAGATGTCGTGTAAGATAAATGTATAATTACACCCATTTGCCTGAAAGAGTTTTTGCAGTATATCTCGGCCAATATGCGATGCACAGCCAAAACAATGACCGTTTTGGACTCTTAAAGGCCTACACTATCAACTGACATAGCTTTTTTGTTTGATCCGAGCCTCTAAGAATAATTAGACATTTTAAAAAGCTTATATTTAATCGGAATGGGAAACAAGTGATGAGGTCCTCTTCTTTAACTCCGTAGCAATCCAAAACAGTCAGTCTTTTATCTGTGGGGCGCATAACGGCCGAGATATCTTGCAAAAACAATGCCAAAAAAATTACTCCGAAAATCTGTTTTTGCAGGATAACTCGCCTAAAACAGGACCCACAGAGAAAAGAACGACTGTTTCGGACAGCTAAGGACCTAAGCTAACGATCCCCACAACTTTCGTTCCGATCCCGAACAAAAAATTTTGAGTCCGAAAATCGACTTTTGACTGATGTAACCATCATTCAAATTTGCGAATTCTTGACTGAAAAAAAAGTTTCAGTTTCCGATGTCAATCGATAGAGAATCCTTCTACGAGCTCGGCAAGGTATGGCATTCCATGTTTTGGCCACGCTATCCTTGCGTATTATGCAAAACAAGTGCGCATTTTTCGGAGTGCCGGTGACGGCAATTTTTGTGGCCGCTCCAAACCGCCCCAAAAGTATGCTACAAAATAAATATACAATTCCAAAAATCCAAAAAAAACACATAAACACATAAACACATTGATTTACAAAACATATTTTATTTTCATATTTAATTACGAATCACAATCGCAAGTCTAGCGTTCAAATGCAACTCCCTCTCGACTACCTATGAATATACAAGTAAAAAAAAAGAATAGTAATATCTAGATGGGGGACATTGGGGATTTGGCCACTATGAGTAGTTGTGCAGCAGGTAGTCGTAGGAGTACTCGAAGACCAGCAGCAGGATGGCACCGCCCGGGCCCAGACGCATAATCTTGGGCACGAGTCCCTTGTACAGAGCCCGGAATCCCTCCTCGCGATAAACAATGCCCATGGAGCTGAGGGTTCCGCGGTACTTGATCTGGCCGGGCACAGGCTGTGGGCCCTGGATGCGCGACTTGGCCACATCGAAGGGGATGTTGACGAAGCAGGCCAGCGTGCCGGCCAGGAAACCGATGGTCACCTTGCGCAGGAACTCCAGGTGGTTCTCCTTGTACTCGGGCACCACATTCTTCACGCTGTGGTAGAACCCGAAGTACACCATGTTGAAGACCCCATTGCGTCCCATGGTGGCGGTGATGCCCTTGTTGAGTCCTCGGAAGCCCAGTCCGTCCTGCTTGATGATGCCCTTGGCCACCGCGAACGTGCTGAGCATCTTCTTCTGCCGGTCCGCCTGCTGGGCCACCTTGACCACCTCGAAGGGATTCACGGCAATGGCCTCCAGGGTGCCGGCCGTCAGTCCCGCCAGCGAGAAGGTCAATGGGGTGGGCGTGGGCGAGCCAAACTGGAAGAGCGGCTTCGTCTGCTCGAACACCAGGAACTTGATGGCCCGCTTGGGCGTCTCCGCCAGGATCGGCGGCATAATCCCCTTCCAGTAGGAGGTGATGCCCTCATGGCGGTACATCTTGGCGAAGCAGTCGAACACGCCATTGTAGTGCAGCTGAAAAGTAGCGAAAAGTTCATAAGTATATTGTTTTTAAAGGTGGAAAGGGAAGGGGCTCAAGTTTTGATTTAAACTTAGAAAATATACTATATTATCATTATATTTAAATAAATTGCTTGCTAAATATTTGTTTTTGTTCTATGCACTCTTTCTTCGCAACACGCAAAACTGGAACTTATCCACGGGCAATTGCGTGCATTGTCCGCACATATTTATCTGTTGTATTTGTGCTAATTTCCCCCTGTCCGTCCCCTCCAACCCCTTTTCCCACTTTTTCCGACTGCTTTCATTTGCAGTCGTAAATTTGTTTAATCATCGCGCCTCCTCGACTGAAAGATGCGAAATGGTGTCGCAAAATAAAGACATTTTTATGCTGGGGCTGCACACAAAATATTGTTTCCCATAAACCTATATCTTCGCTGAAGTCTAAGCAGAAATAATCTGAGAGACTCTTCTTTCTTTGTCTTTTTAGCTCATTTGTTTATCTAATTTTTTGCAACTTCTTTAATATCATAACAATTATTCCAGAAAATCTAGCTCTGTTTTAGCCTTATCTAAGTCCCTCTAAGCATAAAGATTTCCGAAAACAGGGCCCAGAAAACACCCAGATTAGATAGGCTTTGCAGGTGTGGACCTCCCAATTCACTTGTACCAGTTTCTCCAGTTCAAATTCCTAGGAATGGAGCTACAACTAGGTGCTGCACCTGCGATTTCCCACGCACTTCCCCCAAAAGCCAAACCGAAAATTAATGGCCAACACGCGTGTCCAGTGTCGGAACGGAATCGAAAGTGCCGACTGCTATCAGCGCATAATTCCGATTTCGATTTGGATTGGGGACTGCTTGAGCCATATATACATATATTATATATATTTATAAACGTGGCTGATAAGCTGGTTCGGCGCGGCGTTTCGCTTCGACTGCTGATAAATATGGATTGTCTGGCCCTTGGCTCGAGAAATGTAAACACAGAGAGAGCTGCTGGTTCAGCATAGACAAACTGGGGAGCGTGTGTCCGTGACCTTGCTTTGCCCTTATCCAAAAACGAACAGCCCCAGCCCCAAAAAAACAAAACCAAAACAAGCCACAGCTGATGGGAGAAGATATATATCTTTGGAGTAGCCTCTTCGGATCATATCAAGATATGGACAATCTGTTCATGTCTCTTGAATTCCGAGGTGATTAATTAGTGTCCAATATTTCTATATATCTGTGTTTCTTCTTACATAAACGATATAATCTGAGAAATATCTATGCTGTCTAGAGAATCTTTTGGGAAACAATATTGGCTCATAGGCTTACTACAGAACAATCTTTGTGATCTTTGTGTGTTTTAGCTACATGTATCTTTGCTCCAGAAGCTATTAATTTGTCTGGTAATTTATACCCAAGTCGACCTGCTTTCTGGAGGAATACCTGCCTATGCCCCATGATAACTCACCTCTCCCAAAGCTGAGGCACTGGACACCGGAGTGGTCTGGATCTGGATGCGGGTCTTGACCACGTCGAGGGGCTGCATGATGCAGACCTCCAGGAAGCCAGCCGAACCGCCGGCCAGAACTTGGAAGGCGGCGCGCTTGGCGTGCGAGATATCCTGCTGCTGGGCGGCCATCCTTGCGACTCCCCCTTCTCCCTTCGCCACACTTCTCTGTCCGAATGCCTGGGAAAAACTAGCAGCTCCACCGGGAAGCAGGACTGTCGAACGCTGTCACTTTTCACCCAGAGCCAACTGCGTGTGAGCAATGAGGGGTAATAGATTGGGACAGAGCCGGAAAACTACTAAGGAACCGCCACCGCACGCCTCGAGAACGCAATTCGCACTGAGCTCGAGGTTGAGGCAGCTGCTTGTGTCGAAGACAAAAGACCACACAGAAAGAAAACACTGCGAAGTCAATTTGAAAAAGTAGTTTTCTTTTTGCCTTTTGTTTACGAGTGGACAATGCTGGCAATCCAAATTTGATATAGCATCAAATTAATGTAATACATTATTTGAATATAATAATGATATCATACTGATATAATAAAATGAATTGAAAATATTGTTTTGACATATACCATTTATAGTATGTAAAACCATAAGTAAATCATATAAATTTTTCTTTCTGTGCAGAGAGGAAGGCGAAATTCGATGATTAATCAAATTAATGTAATATATTATTTGAATATAATAATGATATCATACTGATATAATAAAAGGAATTGAAAATACTGTTTTGACATATATCACTTATAGAATGTAAAACCATAAGTAAATCATATACATTTTTCTTTCTGTGCAGAGAGGGAGGCGAAATGCGATGATTCTAGCACTGGGAGTACTGGAACGGGGTCGGGGCGAAGCTTTCGCCGGATTTGGATTCGGATCGGGAATCGAAATCGGAATACGAGGAGAGAGCCACATGTGCTGGAACGCGACTCGCTAATTGAATTTGCTCACGCAGATCGCGGGGTTGTTGGAGAGCTTTTCCACTCGGGGTCTTCGTCATCAGCAGATTGGCGATCCCAGCCAGCAGAAAGCTCAAGATATCGGACCAAAGAAAGCTATTTGTGCGACTATGGAAAAATTCTACACAAAGGTTAAAAGAGTAGAACAGCAGCCTCAATTCAGAAAAACACTCCAAGTCCTTGCAACAGGTAGCAGGTATAGAAAACTCCAGTCAAAGACAGCCGAAAACACATGCTGCCCAAGAGAATAATATTAGAACATTCAAGATGGAAACAGAAGTATCTCCGAGATAACACAAGCATTTGACATGGCAATTGAAAACACTCAGAGTTATATATTGTAGTGGGCTTATAGGCAGATGGACAAATTGTTTAGATAAGATAACTGAATGCGAGAAATCTAATATTATATATGGGTTGTTTGATTGGCAGAACGATAGCCGTATTTAAGTAACTAATCAAAGTAGAGCAAATAAACAATCATAAATGTCTGTACTTCAAGAGGGGTAAAATGTTTATTATTTATTAAATTTTTATTTAGTAATCAAATACGAAATGGACAGCAAATTGGGCATTTGAGTCAAGAAAATTGAAATTACTTTTTAATTATAAAGTTATAGAAGATGGCTCTTTCAAATTATAGGTGTTATAATAAATACTTGTTTAATGCATTTACAAAATGGTGTTGATATAGAGGAATACTCTAGAACTTGGACTTACTTAACTATTTAAGAACTAATACTCTGGTTAGCGAACACCAAAGAACAAGGCACAATCGCATCCATTAGATTGCTTATCTGTGCATCGCATTAATGATGTTCCTCGCCCATGTAAACACACTGCCAAGATGAGGAAAATGAGGAGGAAAACGAGGAGGAAAGCGAGGAGGAGCCGCACAATGGACAAACAAATCGTTTGACATATTCTGCCTCTTGATTGGTTTATTGTTCATAGCTCACGGCACACCGGACATCAATCAGAGATACCAGATACGACCTCCAGATTGAGGACAACTTTCATTTACATAAAATGCATTCTATACCGAAATGCATAGAACAAATTGCCGGTGTCAAATATGATTTCCCTGTGATTTAGATGCCTTTCTTTGTCCGTCTGCGTGTGTTTTATGATTGTCCAAATATTTCTGGCTGTTAATTATGGGCACGGGTTGGCGTGACGTACATCTGGCATGGATGGATGCTCCATGGATGTGTGGAATTTATGACATTGCTCAGTGGACAGTGGACAGGCAGGGGGGAATTTAAAACGCATTAGAGGCCATTAAAAGCGAATTAATCCAAGCCAGGAATCACACCGTACGACTCCTTACCTAATAATGCTGTCAAGTCACGCAATCGGAATTGAAATGGGAGTTCGGAGCGAAGAGGAGGATGATCACATCAAATCATCCATGAATGGATCGATGGGAGAAAACGCTTTTCGATTTATTTATCCATTTGGCCCGGGCAATTTCTCGTCTTTCCACCCGGCTGGAGATCACACAAAGATTCCGATCCCGATCCCACATGGAGTCCCCATCCCATTGCCATCCCCATTCCCATTCCCGCCTCAAAAACGCATTTTATCCATCCGTAATTAGTACGAGTTTTACAAGTAAGCACAACATGTAGAATGCCACATGCAAGCGCCGATTGATCGATCAAAGCCGCGATCTACAGGGCTAATCAATCATTTTTCCATTTTCCATTTCCCATTTTCATTGTGGGGCCGCTGCTCCAAAGTGAGAACTCACGACCGCCTGCAGTTGTCCGTCCGTCAGAGGCTATTAACCCCGTTTTCGGTCAGAATGTTCCACTTGTTGCACACTTGTGGCCCTTGAGAAACGAGAACAAGTTGGCCCAGAACAGGCGGCGGTCAAAACCGAAAACAGAGCTCTGCACTCGAAGAAAATGGATACGACATGAGAGTTTTTCAAGTTAAATGATTACAATAGAAACAGAAATATATCTAATAAAATATCAAAATTATAAGATTATAATCAGGGGAGTGCTAGAAAACCTTCAAAGTGCAGCAGTGGAAACAGAAGTCGCATCAAAAATATATAAACAATATTAATCAGAAACCAAAAAGACAACTGGGATTTCTATTTATTATGTTTCGCATTTGCAGATGTTATTATAGTTTGTGGGCGAAGGCAAAAAGGATTTTCTGTTTGAGACTTTTGTAACTAAGAAATAAAATAAAGGTATCAAATAGCGAATTTGTTTGAGTACCTGATATAAACCTGCACATTTCCGTCTTGGGAATATTAAACTGATATCGAGCTGTTTTTCTATCTGTGTAAAGTCCCGGCGCGAAGGTCTTCTCCGTCTGCCCATCAAAGAGTCCCCGAAAATTCACTTCCACTGCGCTGCTCCGAGAATCGAGAACCGAGAACCGAAGGAGGAGCAGGCCACCGCAACAGAGGGAATCGGTTAAGAGTGTTTTGATTAATGCCAGTTTTGACAGCTGATGGTCCATGGAGATGGAGTTTGAAATGGAAATGGAAAATAGCTGGCTCCATTGATGCTGAAGCGAAGTTGGCAGCTGTCCAACTCCTGACAAAACCACCAGACACCGAAAATCCCTGACAAGAGATGCCACTGGGGAATGGGAGGCTCTAGAGATATAGAGATCATTCGTTTAAATGTGGCATAAAATAAGTCTTTTATTATGTTTGCGTTGGGCAAAAGTAGGACATAAGATGTGAATCTATCCTTCTTATGTTGATATTAAACACATTGTAAATAAGAATGCGTTCTGAATATAGGAATAAATGGGTTTAAAAGAAGTCTACCACAAAATTGAGTTGCGAAATGAGTAACTCTCTTTGATACATTTAAGCACTAAATCAGTGCCAAGTTAGGAGGCATTAATTCTTTCTGGTTTCGGACCTACATTACACCGAGTGGTGACCCACTCGGCGACCTTTGGGCGACCCACTCAGAACGAGTTGTGCGATTTTCGCCCAAAACGAAAGTTAGTTACGCCATCGGCCAGAAACCAAAAGCAACCCGAATCCAAGTGTCCAACTAAAGCCGTATAAAGTGATGGATTAGAGTGGCAAGTTGACCATTTCACACACATTCGTCGCACTAAATGGAGGTGCCTTGGATTGTGCTAGTACTTTGGATTGAGGTCACCTTGGGGCAAAGCTACTTGGCGGGCGAGCATCGTCCACTTTGGATACTGGAAGATGGGCTGGCCAAGCGGCAGAGACAGGATCGCCAAGAAGCGGATTATGAGACGACAACCAGGATAACTCCGCTGATGATCCGGCGGCAGGGAAGAGGAAGAGGAGGTGTGGCACCCGAACCCAGACCCGTCACCTTTCTGGTTAGACATGAAGATCGGGATGTGCCTCCGTCTCCTCCGCCTCCTCCTCCTCCTCCTCCTCCAAGACTTCCCCCTTCATTACCCCAGCGACGCTTCATGATGCCCCATCGCCTGCAGCTGCCCCATCAGTACGTGCAACCAGCGATCGCGCAGACCAGGAGTCACCGTCGGCATCTGCCCGTTTTCGACAATGGTCCCGGGGAGAATTCCCTGGATGACTATCCCATTTTCGTTTACAACGGAACCAGGGGGGAGCTGATACTGAACACCATGCTGAGTAGGAGGCGATATCCCATGCAGGAGCCGGTTCCCGGTCAAGTGCTCTATCCCCCCTCGACGCCCATGTTCCGGCCCAAGCCGATTGTCCAGCGATTGCGAGTGCCGGGACAGCAGGAGATGATGAACCTGACCCTGATACCCTTTTACGCACATGAGGCCATCGGGGATCCGGGTCTGACCAGCACCACTAGTGCACCAACGATCAGAACCACCACGCCCACTCCGCCACCCACTCCGCCGTCCTACGAGACACAGCTGCCCAGGATCGAGGAGATGGTGCGGCTGGGCAAGCGGAAAAGGAAGAAGGCCAAGCAATATGAAGCCTTCCACTCCCCCCAAGAAGTGATGCAGTGGCAGACTGTCCTGCGAAGATCCACTGGGCACAACAGCAACCACCGAGAGTACGCCAGTGGGGAAACGGAACTGGAGGAGCATCAGGAGCTGGCCGATCTCGATGACGAGGAGATGGGTGAACCAGACTGGCTGGCAGAAGAGGAGGCCGAAACGGAAGTGGAGCTACCTCTGGAGCCAACGGAAACCTCCACTGCCAGCAGCACTGAACCCTTTCGGATCGTCTATTTCGATGAGAGTCTGGAGCGACCAGTGGTGGAGCAGCACCTGACCAGCACCACTTCACCACCACCACCGCCCGTGCGCCAGAGCTCGCGTTACGCACTCAAGAGGGAGTACTACGCCTTCCCGGTTTACACGCTGGGCAAACTGCTCCAAAATCCATCCAAGAAGCGGATCGAGAAGAGGAGCTCGGCGGAACGGGAGCCCAGCACCTGGTTCATTCTGAATTCACGGTGAGTTGGTGCTCTCTTGCATTCATAATGTATTACTACACACTACGAATCGCTCTTGAATTTCAGCTACAAGGGACCGCACCACCGCTCACTGGGAACGGATAACCAGACCAGGTACTACACCTCCAAGTACATTGAGAATGGCTTCCGACCGCGGAGATAAATCCCCTAATTAGTCATACACCTAAGAGTAAAGAACAACTGATGAGATAAGATAGCGTACAAGTATAGAATCATTTGGGGGAACGGATGGGGGAAAAAAAGAACCCAGTTTGTGATTATGACAATCATCCCGAGATGACCATTAACGCCTCTCTACATATGGCCATTCAGATGGAGCCATGAGACAGTTTAGATTGTAATGGGTCGGAATAGTGGAACAGTTTTACAAGCCATAAAGGTCAGCCATAAATTCCTGGGCCACAGAAAAGAGCCCGGTCTCTGAAAAGGCGGTCGTAAATTGGAAAGTGAAGAATAGGAACCACACTCTACTCTATTGAGATATTGAGTGACCCAAAGTTGCATAACCCATCGTGCAAATCGAACTGTTGAGGCTGAAGGCGTCGACTGACCCAAATTCCAGAACTCAAAACACAGAAAATCAGAAAGGAAAACAAAGTTTCAATGTGTTAAAAAGCAAGGGGAGGGAGGAAGGCCGAAGAAGAGTCATCAACAAATTTTTATGGCCAATCGAATGGATGCGGCCCTTTCAAGAACCGTGCCCCTTCTACTTTTCTGTCAGTGGCTCCATCATTCATTCAATCACTTTGTCAATGATCCGCCTCTCCATGCTGTTGTTGTTCCCCCGTTCATTATTATTATTGATTTCCCAGCTTAGTTTTCGCTCTGCAGCCTGCAATTAATTTTCTCGTTGTTCTACAAGGGGTCTTCACTCCAAACTTCAAACTCCAAAACACCAGACTCCAGACTCCAGACTCCCCTTTCCACTTTTCCTATTTCCCCCCCTCTTTTCCATTGGAGGAAAAACCCGGTTGGTGGCGGCTTTTCTGTTCTGCCCAGCATCGCCATGGGCCACACAATCGATCCCAACCGATCCCAACCGATCCCCATTCCCAGTTTTCAGTTTTTAGTTTTCGGCTATAAAAGCTCGAGCCGCGACTCTTTTTGGGCTTAGAACAAAGGCAACCGCGAACGCGAGTGGATCACTTCCTTTTTTTTTCATATTTTTTAATTGTTCCCCAAGGATAAAGGGACATTCATCCAGTGAAGTGCAACGTACAAGCAAAATGTGGCTATACTTTGTGGTATGTGGAAAAAAAGTAAAAAAGGATTGACTTGCTTTCAAATATCCTTGCCTACTGAAAAAGACCACGAAGTTTTTCTATGACACAAGTGATACGAACTTCCACCACGAAAAAAGGATTCTGTTTATGTTTGGTTTGATGTTTCTTAAATCGGAAACTAACAAAATGAAAATAGTTTGACTGCCAAAAAAATAGTATAAATTGTAACTTAAATTCTCTATAAATATAAATGTTCTTGTTGTGGCAACGTTATACGAGTTTGGTTATTTTAAATATGTTGAGATTGAGCAAGTGAATAAAAAATTTCTGTTGAATGTTAATAGTATTAAAAGGGCCAATTAATCTTAAGGATTAAATTGAACAAATATTTAAAGGGGAATATGACTTTGAATTGAAATTTGAAAGTTTTATCGACTAGGGAAATGTCGGACTTACCAAGTATTTATCCCTCTGCAAGCGAATTAAGCCATCTTCACTCCTTCCCCTCCTTAGATCACTCTAATCCTGGCAGGCTGCGAACTGTCCAACGGCTTCTGGTGGCCAAAGACAACAACGTGAGTATTGAAGGTGCAAGTTAATATGGTTGCAACATCACCTGTGCTTTTTTGTAGGGAGACCAGGGAGCCAAGTGGTCCGGTGCTGCAGCACATCCCGCTCACCTACTTCCGCACCTACACCTACCAGCCGCTGGGACCTGGGTTCTTTGGATTCGGGGCAGCCCAGACGCCCCTGCTCCCGGGTGGCCAGTACGATCCGTATGCGGTGACCAGCTATGCGGCTGCCCGGCGCCATGACTCCGTCTCCAGGCCGGAGGTGACTCCTCCGGCGGGGCTGAGCAGTGCCTCCGTGGGCAGCAGCACCACCACCAGCACCACCACCACTCCCGCGCCCACAACCACTTCGACGACGACCACCACGACGACGACGACCACTCCGGCACCGACCACGACCAGCAGTACTACCACTACGACGACCACGCCCCCACCCCCTCCTCCGCCGCCCCAATCCACCAGCAGCAGCTTCTCCGAGGGATCCACCTCCAGTCTGATGCGCTTCGGCGAGTATCCCACGTACAATCGCCGGCTGAGCAACCTCTACAACGGCAGGCCCCAGTATCCGTATCCGGACTACTTCAACTACCAGTCGCACCAGAATCTGATGTCGGATCAGGGTGCCGGCGGCAGTCGCATCCAATTTGTGCCCTGCATGTGTCCTGTGAGCGTGCCCAGTCTGGTCTCATCCTCACCAGTGGCCACCGCACCACCTCATCCGGCCACTCCAGCCACCACGGCCTTCAAGTCCCAGCCGGTGGCTCGTCACATCGAGAGTCAGGAATTGGAAGCGGATGCTGATGGCGAGACAGAGAACGAGGGGGAGGAGGAGGACGAGGAGGAGGAGGGGGAGCAGGAACAGGGACAGGGACAGGAGGAGGGTGCCACCAAGGCCCAGCCGGAAACGCAGGAGACGACCTCTGACAGTCCCGCCTAAAGCAAGCAGACTCTGTAGTATTAAGCCACCCACTCGTTGACTGATTCGTCACTCTCGGGGGTGTCCCAGAAATTGTCGCCAGCCGCTGGTCAAGTCTCAGTGTCCCAGGAAGCTTAAATTTTGCCTAAAGGATTTAAGGCCATTCAAAAAATAGGTGTATTCTAAAGTCTGAGCAATTTTAAGGTAAAACTCTGGTACACTGAAAGACATTTGACGCGCCAATCGTCAGCGATTTCTGGAACATCCCTGCATATACAAGTCAACGCCTACCGACAGACCTACATTTTTTTTCTCTTATTTTAAATAGACATAAAATAAATAGCAAGAGGCTGGAAAAATAAGAAAAATTAGTTTAATTTAGGGGATTACATGCTAAAAGTTTAAAGACCTTTTTTTTACATTGATTTCATGTTCTTTTATTGATTCATATTCGTATGCTCCATCAATTACATTTACACATTTAAATTGTTTTTATCAATATTCTAATACTTTGCGCTTGCTGCACGGATTTCAACTAGCCCCGAGTCAAGATCATTGAGCTCCGACATCTTCTTATCCTTATCCTTCTCCAACTTCTTTTTCTTTTCCTTCTCTCGATCCCTAAAAGCCATCCTCCATCCTCCTCCACATCAAACGACTTGCATCCTCAATTAGTGGAGGACGCCGATCCTTCGATCCTTCGATCATCAATTCAACAATTACAATTACATTTACTTAACTAGATGAACTTGTGCTTCGAGTCTTTGAAGTTGAAATTAGCTTGCGATTGGGGGAAAACTCCGCCGGTTTTCCACTCCCATTTCTTTTCAGAGGGCGCCAAAGTGGTCTAAACGTAGTTAATATGTAATTAATGCGTAGGTATTACAATACAAAAAAGGAGTTAAGTATACAACTAATCGGGGGAAAATATATAATCAGTCGTTTAAGTTTTTAGATATACATGTATACATCGATATATAAATATAGTCATAAATATAAACTGCATTCAAATACAATTACAAGTACAATTACACCTAAGCGTCGGGGGTTGAACAATCGAAGAGTTATGAGCTAGAGTACCAGGGCGTAGTCCCCCCGGAGGGACTGGGCCCAACTAACAAAAAAAAATGCATCTTACATCTACTAAGATCGCACTGATCGTACTTAGTGCTAAGTCTGCTGCGCATGCGCTCGAAAAGAATCTTTTCCTCGTTTGTTTGAGTTTGCTGCAGGTCTGCTAGTTGCATGTTTGCTCGCTCGTTTGTTTGTTTGCTTTGTGTGTTACAGTTGCTTTCGTTTGTGGGCTTACGTGGTAAAGAAATTGCATTAATATGGCCTATCAATGTATCTGATGAATATACGTATCCTAAGCCTTCTTCTTCGTTCGATTTCTGCTCATTCCAATAGCTATAGCCTTCATCCGTTTGCCTGTCCAAAAAAAAAATACATTTATCTTTGCTTATAAGATATGATTATTTGTTTTTCGTTTGCATGTCTCCTCATGTTGTGTTTTTTTGTGTTTCTCTTGAACTTTTTGTCTCGGTTTCTTCTACTCAGACCACCGATTGCATCGGTGTTTCGTCTCCTCCTTCAAACTTCTAGATTAACTAGTTGTATTCGCACACACAAAAAAAATAAAATAAAAATTAAAACATAACTTTTTTGTCGTTTTAAAAATAATGAGATTGCGCCAGACTAAACGCGTATGTAGCTCATTCACACTCACAGTCACTCAAAAGTTCAATCTGCCTGCCACGCGCTGAACACACTTGGAAATCATTTGTTAAACTTTACCGGGCGCGAGAAATCGGTTTATCACAAGATTCGATTTCGGATTCGGATTCGTATCCGGATTGAATTCGATTCGCGCCCCTTCGATTAAATGCCATTGTTTGGAGGTGTGGCAGACAGCACCGCACTCACACTGCACACCCGTAAATAAATACTACAAAATAGGAGCAGAGTCCTGCTGGGAAACACAGTGGGAAACACAGGCTAAAACTAATGCGCTTCGCCCACTGTGTTTTGCATTGGTGTTCTAGTGCCACAGTCTTAAATTAAAATGTTTAGCTATACAGATCAGTCTAAGAATGATACAGATTAAAAAGGCTTTAGAGACATTTCTGAATAAAAAACATTTTCAGTTGAAACAGAAACACTAGAACACAAACACACAACACAGTGTGGGTAGTACATAAATGCTCGCAAATCTCAGATCTCTCGTAATTAGAAACTAAAACTAAATGCATACAGGATAACCTAACCGAATGTCTGTCTGTTATTTAGTAATATGTATATATCCCTGTAGCAGCGCATCGTCGGAGAGCTGGAGGGGCTGAGGCCCGGAGGTCCTGCTGGATCAGTCTGATATGTGGTTGTCCTCGTCCTCGTCCTCCTTGTTCCATATTCCATATGGATCGCCCCCAGCCAAGCCCCCAGCTCCGTCTCCCATTTCCGGACCACCCCCGCCTTATCCTCCTCGTGGACAAACCTAGACAAAGGTCTCGCGGATGACGGTGCCGTTGCTACTGGTGCTTAGATCTTAGAACTCGGTTGATTGTCAGACGAACGACGAGAAGCCGGGCAGTGGTGCCCTCGATCTGGCCATATTATTGACGATAATCTGGCCACCATTGAGGCTCATCACTGCACTGCCCTCCGGCTCCGAATCGGTGTAGCTGGAGTAGTTCCGCACCGGCTTGGTCTTCTTCCACGACTGCCGCAGTGAGTCGTTCACGTTGGCATAGTGATTCACAAACGAATGCGGATCGCTGCGCACGCTCTCGTTCTCGCTCTCCGAATGCTGCAAAGTAAATATAAAATATTCAAATTACTTATCATTCAATAATTCCACCATTTTTGGAAACTCAAGACATTATACAAACTTAAAAACATGAGGGAAACACGATCTAGTCCACATGTCTTGAGCATAATATTCATCAAGCAGGCAAACGGTCCTTAGTAAAATATGTTTGTTTATAATAATTCGCTGGTTGCTTCCAAGAACCATAATGAATTTGAAATTTAGTTGGGTTAGTAGGGATTATAGCTATTTTAAAAGGAGTTTTTGAGATCGCTTAAAGCTTAAAATGCACTTTGTTCTACGTTTAGTTAGCATATTTTACTTGGTCACTGTTTTTCCCTCAACTCACCTGCGATGCCTCCGAACTGCTCACCTCCGAGGGCTTCTCGGTTACGCTGCTGTCGTCCGGGTTCTCGTCGTAGCACTTCAAGCTCTCCTCGTCGCTGTGGTACGCCACGGAGGCGGGCGAGGGGCGTGGCGGGCTCTTGCCGAGGTGAACACCCGGCGGAGGTCGATTGGTGGACTTCCTGCCCAGGGTGCCCAGGGTGCCGCTGCGCAGAGTGCCCACACTGTTGAGGGTGCCTGTTCCAACGCCGTGGCGGGAGCGATACAACTCCAGAGCCAACTCCTGTCGCTCGTCAATGGACATGGCCATGGACTCCTCCAGAGTCTTCTGTGCCTCCTCTGCAATTCAATAAGAGATCGATCAATAATCCATTATGTAAAACCCAAAGCGCACACTCACGTTTGTATTTGTAGCTCTTGCTCTTGACACACAACACCGCAATGACCATCACTATGATCACAATCGAAGTGGCCGCCAGGGAGACCATGAACCAGGTTTGCCGATAGAAGGGCTTGTGCTGCAGGTAGCCGTACTCCAGGTGAAGTTTCGACGGCGTCAATATCGAGTCCTTGGAGTACACGGGGAACGAAATGCCATAGCGATTGTAGGCGATCACACGGAATGTGTACGCCGTCGAGGGCATCAGGATGTGGTAGCTGACCGTGAAGTCCTGCATCATTCCCTTCCTTGTCTGCTCGATCTTCGTCCAGCGGGAGTCGTCTATGATTGGCAGGAGATAAGAGTTAGGTTTTCGCTTGGAAGATATTTCAATATTCAGGGAAACTTAATGGCGATAAATAAATATCAGGGATAAATTATATATTACGGTTTCGAAGGGTCTTTAGGCAAGTAAAATGCAGTAGGTTAATTTTTTTAAGGTTTAAAGCAAATTAAACATATTCTTAAAGAAGTAAATTTAAAGAATAATTCGGCAATATTTATACCCTTGCAGGAGGTATTATAATTTCAGTCAAAAGTTTGCAACGTAGTGAAGGAAATATTTCCGACCCTACAAGGAATATATATTCTTGATTTCTTTTGCTTTGCAGAAAAGTGTCAAAAAACTGCACTTCTAAGCTCATAACTTTTCTTACAGGCATCCTTTTTCAAAGTGACATACTTCAAAATGATCGTGGTTTGATTCCCTAAAAATCTGTGTTTTCAGTTTAGTTTTTTTTTTTGGGTCGATTTTTAATCATTTTAAGCAATGTAACCCATTTCCAAATTTTCGAAAAATGGGTTTGCAGAAAAGTGACCTAAAAACTGATTTCCTGAAGCCATAACTTTTCTTGCAGACATCCTATTTCAAAGTGGCATATCTTAAAATGATTGTGGTCCAATTCTCTAAAAATCTGTGTTTTTGGTTTACTTTTTTTTTTTGGGTCGATTTTTCGTCATTTTCAATGATGTAACCCCTTTCCAAATTTTCAAAAAATGGGTTTGCAGAAAAGTGACCTAAAACCTGCACTTCTAAGCCCATAACTTTTTTTACAGATTTCAAAGTGGCATATCTTAAAATGATTGTGGTTCATTTCCCAAAAAAACTATGTTTTTAGTTTACTTTTTTTTTTTTGGGTCGATTTTTAGTTAGTTTCAATGATGTAACCCCTTTCCAAATTTTGGAAAAATGGGTTTACAGAATAGTGACCTAAAACCTGCACTTCTAAGCCCATAACTTTTCTTACAGACATCCTAATTCAAAGTGGCATATCTTAAAATGATTGTGGTCCAATTCCCTAAAAATCTATGTTTTTGGTTTACTTTTTTTTTTTGGGTCGATTTTTAGTCAGTTTCAATGATGTAACCCCTTTCCAAATTTTCAAAAAATGGGTTTGCAGAAAAGTGACCTAAAACCTGCACTTCTAAGCCCATAACTTTTTTTACAGCCATCCGATTTCAAAGTGGCATATCTCTAAATGATTATAGTTTGATTATCTAAAAATCTGTGTTGAAATCTTGGTTTATATTTTCGGGTCGATTTTTCGTCTTTATTTACCCATCGAAATCGAATTGTAGAATATTTAATTTTTGTACCAGCTGCAAGGGTAGAAGCTTTGCTCCCATTCTTGTTTTGCATTAGTTTTGGTTAGTTCAGGCATAATTTAATATGATAATTCCTGTCAGGATGGGATTAGTTCTCTTGTGATTGAGTTAGGATGTGACTAGGATTACTTAAATTCTACTTTCTATGGACAGCAATACTTACAAACAAATGACGGCTCTCCTTTTTCTACGCAAGCAAAAGAGTAATTTTTGTTATTATAGTTTTTGGAAAGATTTTGTCATTTTAGAACCAAGTCACCAAAGAGTGATCGAATGGAAAAGAGGAGAGATCCAAAAAGAATACGTAGAGATTATGTAGTAAGAGCAAGTCCAAAACCAATTCTACAATTTGCAGTAGGGAAACGCAAAAACTTACCTCGCTTCTTGGCCTCGATGAGATAGCCCAGAATTGGTCCCCTTCCCGACGGCCCATTGATCCAGTGCATCTCGACGCTGGACAGCGTCTTGGTCAGGATGAGATCACGCGGCGCCACCGGTGATCCATCCTGGGGTCCAGTCGTCACATTTTCACTCACACCCGGCCCGTAATCCACGGACGTTTGAGCACGGACGGTGAACGTATACGTGACCTCCTCCTCCAGATTCTGCACGCGAAGTGTCGTATTCGATACCTTTTGTTTCACCTGTTTGCTGAACTCTGTGGGTAAAAAAGATTGCGGTTATCATTAACTAATATCCCCAGATTAAACTCATGTTTAGAACTTACTCTCATTCTCCTCAGTGGTTTCGTAGGTGACCAAGTAACCCAGGATCTCGCCGTTGAGGAACTTTGGTGGATCCCAGGTGACCTCCAAGCTCTGCATGGTGATATCGGAGAATCGAAGGAGAAGTGGAGCACTCGGTACTCCCGGCAGCGTTTTCACGGTAATTGGCGCCGATCTTGGTCCATCTCCGGCCGGATTGAAGGCCAGCAGCTGGATGCGATACTCGGTGAACTTGTCGAGGAACACCAGACTGTGTGAAGTGGCTGTGGCCGAGACCACCTCGATCTCCTCCTCCCACTTGCGGCCGGGCTCCAAGGCTTGCGGTGAGTAGGTGACCAGGTAGTAGATCTTGTAGCCGAGGATGTCGCCATTCTGCATGCTCTGCTTTGGTGGCTTCCACAGTAGACGCACTTCGGTGCTGGAAATGGGTGCTGCATCCACCGCTCTGGGTTCTCCGGTCGGCACCGCCTCGCCCACATAAACCGCTGCCGGGGGCGTGGCAGGTCCAGGGCCTTGGGAATTGAAGGGCAACACCACAATCTCATAGTTGCGATCCTGCTGAAGATCCGACAGCACCACACTGTTCTCATTGATGCCATGCACATCCGTCTTGGGCGTTGACTGCAGGGCGGTGGGAAAGTCGGAGAGCTGCTGATACAGAATCCTGTAGCCACCGGTTCCGGCATCACCATTCCACATTCCTGTCTCCAAGGCGCTCCACTGCACCCGCACCGAAGTGGTGGTGATGGGCACGACCTTGAGACCTCCCACTCCGGCTGCCGGAGCAGCGGGCAGAGTTCGCACGACCACACTCTCCCGACTGAAGGCCGAGGGTCCCAGGTCGTTGGTGGCCTGTATGCGAAACTGGTAGGTCATATAGGGCCGCAGACCAAGCGCTGTGTATGAACTCAGCAGGGGATCCACCCTCTCCGGCAGTGGTTGCCACCTGCCCTCGTTCTCGCGCATCTCCACCGTGTAGTATCGCAGTGGGGCGAAGCCATCTCTGCCCGGTGTCCAACTGAAGGTGATCTGATGGGCCTGGATCTGGCTGCGTGATATTTGCGGAACGGACGGTGCCTGGGGCCGCTCCCTGTTGTTTGTGGTGTAGACCAGGGCAGTGGCTATTTTGCCCCAACCCAGACGCGTTTGGGCCGTACAACTGAAACTGTAGTACTTCTCGGGAAGCAAACCGGTGGCCCGGAATGTCCGATCGGAGGGTGGAAACTCGCGACTGTAGTTCAGCATGGCACTGCCATTCAGGGTGTAGGTGACCTGGTAGGCCAAGATCTCTCCATTCGGATCCATGGGCACGTCCCAAATGATGCGGGCCATGGTCAGAGTGACATCGGGGAAACTCACATTCGACGGAACGCCAGGCGTATCCTCGAAGGTCTGAACTCTGATGGGTGGAGTGCTCAGTGCACCATTGCCCAATCTGGTGTAGGCCAAAACCTGGACGTGGTACACCACGAACTTTTTGAGTTCCGTCAAAGTGGTGGTGAAGGTGGCGTTATTCGGTATCGTATTGTGCAGCACCTGTTGTCCCCGATCTGCGGCGGCATAGAACACCTTGTAGCCATCAATCTGACCGTTCCGGTGTTGTCGCGGCACTTCTCCCCACTCCACAACCACTGTGGTGGACGACGTGGCATTCGCCTGGACATCCAGCGGTCCGTAGCTGGGAACAGCTTCGCGGGTCCGCTCTATCGCAGTGCCACTCTCCTTCGAGCAGCCCACATCATTGCAGGCATTCATTATCACCTCGTACAGTGTCCACTCCTCCAGACCGTCCAACACATGCGAATTGGCCGTGTGATCCTCGATTACCACCGATCGGGGCAGGTATTTGATGGTGCCCGGTGTCTTCGTCAAC
This sequence comes from Drosophila rhopaloa, assembly GCF_018152115.1. NCBI lineage: Eukaryota > Metazoa > Arthropoda > Insecta > Diptera > Drosophilidae > Drosophila > Drosophila rhopaloa. Next base: position 24,709,542 of record NW_025335123.1, on the reverse strand, counting down.
TGCTTGTAGGATATGTTATAGCCCCGGGGATTGCCGTACCACTCGGTTTGTTGCAGTGGAATCCAACGAACTCTCAGCTGCTGGGCACTCATTGCTCTCACGGTCACGTTGAATGGCGGATGCTTGGGCCTGGCCTGGATGGTCTGGAAATCCTTGGTGGCCTCCGAGGGTTTCGAACTGCCAACCACATTGCTGGCACTCAGCCTCAGTCTGTATTGGGTGAATGGCACCAGGCCGGTGACCGTCAAGGTCTCCGCATCGGGGTCACTGATCTCGCAAATGGTGAACCACGTCATATTCCTCGCTGTCTGACCCTCGACCTTCCACTTGGTGATGCTGGAGTTGCCATCAAAGCCCGGCGTGAATTGCAGCACAACGGAGAAGGCTTCGATATTGGACAGGGCCAGACTGGTGGGTGCATGTGGCAGAACTGGTTCCACGCCGGACTGAATGGTGGCTGTTTTCGGGGTTCCACTGCCCACTCGTGTCCACGCGAAGATCTCAAACCAATAGTGCGTGGTGGCCTGCAGTTGATTCACCGTCAGCTCTGTATCGTCCGCTGTGAGATTGAAGGATTTCAGTGTATCCGGGCGATCTTTGACTTGGTAGCGAACCGTATAGCCAGTTAGGATACCGTTCGAAAAGCGTGGCGGTGCCCAAAGCACTTTAACAGATCGATCGGAGACATCGTCAAAATGCAGAGAGGTAACCTCATCGGGCACATCATCCAGGGTCATCACTGGCACTTGCACACTGGCCACACCATCGCCGGGATCCGTGAAGCAGAGCACACTGATATTGTATTCGGCAAACTTCTCCAGTCCTCCGAGGATGGCCGTCTGTTCCGCCAGTGGATCAATCACACTCGGGGGCACGGTCATCATGCGCCTTTCAATATCCCTCCCCTCGCCATCGATCAAGCGACGTTGCCATGCCTGAATCTTATAGCCCTGATTGATACCATTTATCTGCTGCGGATTAGGTGGAGTCCAGCGGCATCTGGCCGCCGTCGAGTTGATGGCCTCGACTTTCACATTCGTGGGCGGTGCTTCTGGGACGCCCTCCTTGGTCTTAATTTTGGAACCCTCGGTGTAGACACCCACGCCCATGTTGTTATAGGCAGCGATCTGTACAATGTAATCCTTCCAGGTGATCAGTTCCTGGATCAGAAAGTTGCGTTGCGCTTCGTTTGTGATATTTTGATAGGACCACGGGACATTGTTGTAGCCAAATAGCCGATATCGCAGGATGTAGCCCAGGATCTGGCCATTGCGATGCTCCTCCAATGGCGGTTGCCACTGCGATATGATCTCCGACATGGAGCGAGCGGAGCCAACAAATCCCACCGGTGGACCGGAAGGAGCTAAATGGTGGGGGGTTGAAAAGCCAGCATATTAGTGTATATTTATTATAAGTATTTAGTCCTTTTAAAGGAGAGTCTGTACATCTCTCTTTTTTTTTTTTTTTTTTTAAGTGTGTGTGTGATTCGTGTGAGGGGGCTTTAAGGGGGCGTGAGTCTGGGCTATATGTATATACCTCGGTGAAGCGGAAACTCTACGCGCGGGCCAGCGACCAACAGCGATTTTCAAATTTCATTTTCGTGATGACAACGATAGCAGTTAAAAGTACAATACATATACAGGGTATTCAGCATTAGTTCTTTACACTATACAGGATCATAAGTGGGCTATATATCACTATTTATATGAATCACTTAATGTTTTATAATAATCACTATAAAATCAGATTTAAATTTATGAACGAAATATTTTCAATTTAAAGATGGCTAAGAAAATAAATTTTAAAACGTCAAATTGAATTAAAAGCATTCTTATTTATAAATTATACAAATTTAAGCGTTAAATACAAGAGCTTTTATGAACAAAAAAAAGTAGCATAATTAAAATATTCACAAATAAATGTAAACTTAGGGAAAGCAACACAACACACACACAATATACGTTACGATACGAGTAAGGGATGCACATAATGATGATCAGAGTCCTAGAAGCGGGACTACTCACCTTCCTGGGGCAGTTCGACGACATTACTGGGTTCCGATGGCGAACCTTCGCCCACGCGATTCACTGCACTAACCCTAAACTGATACACGGTGGCGGCCTTGAGGTTCTCGAGCAGGATCCATCGTTGATCCGCCGAGACATTGCTCAGTTCGGTGATCCAGTTGAGCAGGGGATCTGGAACTGGACCTACGAATTTTTCTGTGATGTTAATGTGTTTGGAAAAAACAGCAGGCGGGGGGATTATGGTGAATGGGTGGATGTTGGGGATTGGTGTTATTTTGTGTGCGATAGTTGGTGAACCACATTGGGTATAATTTATATTGGTGAAATGTGTGTAGATTACAGGGCGTTCCGTGTGGTGATGTTGTTGTTGTTGATGTTGATGTGAAAACGCGATGAAAACAAAGTGCAAAACAACAAATTACAATCGAAAATTAGAAACAAATGTACAAACAAGTTATCATCAATAAATACAATATATATAAAACAATCAATTTACAGTTCGTATTGTTTCGGTTCGTTCCAGTTTTTGGTGGTGTTCAAAGTAAATTTAATGGAAGAAAAGAGAGAACAAAAGAAACGCATCAAAATCTTGGTTTCCTTTGTGTTGTCTGTAATGATTTCCTAACCAAAAGTTGTGGTTCGTGGTTCCTGAGCTTATATGAGCTTATAATTAAGCAACGGTTGCCACTTCATGTATAATATATGACTTAAATGTTTTGATCTGGTTGCAAAACAACTCTTATCGTAAATATATAGTAATTGAAACGGTCAAACTTCCGAAAAGAAAGAACTGCAACTGATGAGCTGAGAGGTAATATTCCTATAACTTACAGTTAACCTAAGAGTACTCGTCACTTATGTTATTTTGTATTTAAGTGTTCTCTACTATATGTTCATGAGTTATATATTTTGTATACAATGGAAGTATTTATATGTGACTGTGATGTAGCCGCTTTTTTTCTGTCCAATCATTTTTGCTTATAAATGGCAACCGTGTACGCTTTTACACCCCTCCTCGTTTTTCATAAATCATAAATCCAATACTAACCAAAACCACCGCAACCCACAAACTCTACGCTACCGAAAAGTATGTATAGATAAGAGTGGCCAACGAAACTTACCCAATTCGGAGACCTCACGTCGCTGGATAATAAATTTGGATATTGGACTGTTGCCATCGAATCCCGGTGTCCAGGACACGTTGATGCTGCGCTGCTGCGGCTCCGCCAGTCGCTCCACCTTCACGTTGCTGGGCGGGAAGGGGAGCTCGATGACGCTGAGGCGGGCGGACCGCGTCTCATTTCCCCCGGGAGAGGTGACCACACAGGCATAGCTGCCCACATCGCTGGCCCGCACCGCCTGGATCTCCAGTTGCCCGTCCGCCTGGACGCCAATGCGCTGCGAATTACTGATGGGCGTCGACGACTGACCCTCGCGATACCAGTCAATGTTGTACGGCACACTGGGATCACTGGACACCTTGCACTGCAGGGTGGCGGTGAGGCCAAGTAGCACCGTTGTGTCCACCGGCGGCTGGATGATTTGTGTCCGCACTGCGGGAAAAGAGGAAAAACGGAGCAAAAAATAAGAGGACTTTCTCTGGACAGGAGGTGGGATACGGGAGACAGGATACGAGAGACAGGATACGAGGGACAGGAGAAAGGAGACGGGAGAAAGGAGACGGGAGACCGGAGGGATGGAACACATTAACAACACGGCAATGCAGATTAAACGACCGCAAGTCGTGTGGCAAATGACAAGTCGCGACAGCCCCGCCCACTTTTATTGCACGCCTACCGGTCGACACATCCTCTCCCCTCTCTTCTTTCAACTGCCCCCCTTGGCTCATCCTTAACCCGGTGAGAATCCAAGGAGCAGGTGGGGCAAATGAATTTAAAGGCCTTAAAACTTACACACGAAGACCGTATGGAAACACCCTGGATTCGATGGGTTTTGGGGCGTGCTTATTAAATGGATCGGTAAACAAGAAAGGAAAGCTAACTTCGGGCGGAGCCGAAGTTGAAATACCCTTGCAGAATATTCTGCAAATTATATTCTCCAAAATTATTCATATGATGCATTTTTAATACTCATAAAAAATCCCACCTTCCTAACTTTAAAAACACCAAAGTTATTTCATTTCCGATCAATCAGTTATATGGCAGCTATAGGATATAGTCGGCCGATCCTTATGAAATTTAATATGTCGAATTGATTGGGCCAAAATAAAACCCATAGAAAATCCCAACTTCCTAACTTTACAAACACCAAAGTTATGGCATTTCCGATCAATCAGTTATATGGCAGCTATAGGATATAGTCGGCCGATCCTTATGAAATTTGGTAGGTCGGATTGATTGGCCAAATATAAAACCCATAGAAAATCCCAACTTTCTAACTTTACAAACACCAAAGTTATGGCAGTTCCGATCAATCAGTTATATGGCAGCTATAGGATATAGTCGGCCGATCCTTATGAAATTTGGTAGGTCGGATTGATTGGCCAAATATAAAACCCATAGAAAATCCCAACTTCCTAACTTTACAAACACGAAAGTTATGGCATTTCCGATCAATCAGTTATATGGCAGCTATAGGATATAGTCGGCCGATCCCGGCCGTTCCGACTTATATACTGCGTGCAAAGGAAAGAAGGGTGTGTGCAAAGTTTCAATCCGATAGCTTTAAAACTGAGAGACTAGTTTGCGTAGAAACAGACAGACGGACAGACGGACAGACGGACAGACGGACAGACGGACATGGCTATATCAACTCAGGAGGTGATCCTGATCAAGAATATATATACTTTATAGGGTCGGAGATGTCTCCTTCACTGCGTTGCACACTTTTGACCAAAATTATAATACCCTCTGCAAGGGTATAAAAAAAAGCTTTTTAATCGAATTATTGGGGGTGCAACAGAAACACTTATTTGGATCTATAATCTAATTCATACCAAAACTCTTATTATTTAGTTTATGTTATTCTCAATCCTTTTGGCATTCGTAAGACAAGGCATGCATTTATGATACTCAACAATATCACAAATAATTTTGTATCTTGGCAGTGCAGATTCCCCCACCTAGCGCACATTAAAGGGTATTTCACAGTCTTTAACCCCACACTTTAGGCCCCCTTCGTTTGTTCCCTTTATGTATGGCTTTCTCTTTGATTTTATTTATTTTATGCCTTTTCTTCCTTTTTTCTTTGCTCTCGCTCGGCATTTCTTTTTTAGCCCTTTTCAGTCACTTGCTGGCCCGCATGCATCAAAAGTTCAACGCGCCCCGTGGCCCAGACATTGTTGGTGGCACTGGCACTGGAACTGGTGTTATATGGTGCTATATGGTGGTTCTGCCCGTGGTGATGGGTTATAGTTGTTCTTGTTGCTGTCGGTCGGTCGGTCTGTTTGCCATAAGCCAAGTTGTTCCCCATATGAGAAGAGATGAACAGCACTGCACTGCACTGAATGGCGAGAGCGAATAGGCCAAAAAAGAACCTGGTTTACCCTTTCAATAGTGAATATCCTGGATAAGGTGTATTATTTATGGCACATAATGCACCTATTGGCCCTCAAATATTATTTTGTGATAAACAATTCAACTATTTTAGGTATACATCAAATTTCCGATGCCTAGTTTATAAGTCAAGCGAAAGGCGTTAAAAGTTACTGCAATGTCGCTAAAAACAAGTTACTCAAAAAAATCCCTCTAATGGCAAACATTCTTATAAAAAGAGTATTTAAAACTTTATAACCCGCCTACAAAGAGCTTCTTGCGTCTCTCTTTTTTATTTCTTTGTCGGACTTGGGAACAGTGTTTTATGCAACACACAAATAAAGCCACGAGGTTTTGTTGGTTAAAGGGGTGATGGTGATGGAAAACTGCCATCAGCGCCGGTGGTCAAAGTCCAGAGTCCAGAGTCCACGGGCCGCATTCCGGCGTTTTGCCAATTAGCCGCACATTGATGCTGCCTTTTAGGACCACATACACACACACACACATCATGCTCACAACACACTCGTGTGTTCAGGGCCAAAAATATTGCATGTACAAATCAACTTTAATTACACAAACAACACAATGGACAACAGCAGAGCGGCAGGCTACAACAAATACCCTTAAAAAAATCATTTGAAGTATTTGAATTTTCTAGTTCTCTGATGCTCACGCACAAAAAGTCAAAGCCATATGCTCGTTTAACATAGACATATGTGCGCAAATGTATGGAAATGGTGGAATATTTTTCGTATTATCCCAAAAGCAATTGACGCTGCCCAGGAGGGAGCACTTCAAATGGCAGCCATCGTGTCGTTGTCGTTGTTGTCGTTGTCGTTGCCACTGCTTTGGTTGTTGGCATTATTATAAAGCCGTGTTGTTGCTGTGGCTGCTGCGGCTTTGATGACATACATTATTATCATTGGACCATGCATTTTAGTTGATTTGATGCGATGTTAGGGCCGCACTAACGCACAGATAGCAACCTAAATATGTGGCGCAAGTACACGGACAAAAAAACCGAGCAAGTCGTTTCAAAATATTCACTAAGTTAAACAAAAAGTGCATTAGTTTAACAGAAAAGGGAAGATTAACTTTACCATTGAATACCATTCAATAACTATTTTTGATAAAAATATCTCATATAAAAAAACTTTTAACGAAGAAATCCATCATACTCATCATTTTTCTTTCCAACTACAATATCATTAAATTTTGAACAGTGGCTAATGTTGAAATTGATATTTTTCTGTGTGTTCACCAAAATGTCATTGGCAATCATATAGCTATAGAGAGGTAGATGCACATTAAGGAGTGAGTGGGGCCAAAACAGGTGCACAAACAACCGTCTAATAGAGAGCATTTTTGGTAAGTAAACTCAATTTGAATCTCTTTTGTGGTTACACAAGAGTTTCCTTGGGCGGATGACAGCATTTCAGTAACAGTCGCAGGATGTGCCAACATCAAAGCTCTGCAATTGAACAATTGATGGGGCAGCATAGGGTTAAGAAGAGTGGGGGGGCAGAAGAGGGTTAAGAAGAGTGGGGGCAGAATAGGGTTAAGAAGAGTTGGGGGCAAAAGGATATATTCTGCTCAAGTTAGTCGCTTAAAAAAAGCAGTGGGTAGAGTTTAATTCTGTTAAACGGATCGAATGTTTGCACCATTAGGCTGATATTGTTCACTCTTGTTTCAATAAAAGGATTTTTTGTTGATTATAGGTTAACTCATTGGAATCAATCTCCTTGATTTAAAAACTAACAATATTCAAATAGCCTTTATCAGTATGTTAAAATGTTCACACTCTGTAACTGAAGTGCTTTAGTATTTATAAAAACTAAATGATTAAATTATCTAGTGGTGAAAGTATAGCTTATTTTATTTGAAAGGGGGCAGTAATAAACAACCAAAGTTTAAACGCTGCATGCTTTTTGACTAGCTTAAATACTTTAAACAAAAGCGGTTAAAATCTCGGGGCTGGAGTTGCGCGGGGGGGTGGGTGCTACCTAAAACATAAAACATAAAACATAAAACCCTCGAAAGCCCCGGTAACTAAAACGCTGACACTCAAAGGCGTCCGACTAGACAGACGCACTTGAAACTAACAGACGGGCGGAGCGGCAGGCAATTACATTTTTCAGGAGGGGATGGCTTTCCCACACAGGGAGGAAAACAAGGACTAAAACTCACCCAAAACACTCAAATAGGCCTCGCCCTTGACGCTGCCCGCCTCGTTGGCCCGCACGCAGATGTACAGACCCGCGTCCACGGATCGGATGTTCGAGATGAGCAGGTCCCCCGATTCGAGTATCTGCACCCGGCTGGATATGTCCACCAGTTGGGTCTCTGGGTTTCGGGCATTTCATTGTTTCGGCAGGTGGATGGACGTTGGGTTATTTGGCAGGTTGGCACGATGCACGATGCGAATACGGTGGTTACGGGTTCCGCAGCAAGCAGTTTTGTTAGCGTTACAGGTTGATTGGTTTGTTAGCGAGCAAAACAACGGCAAAATAAAAGAGAATGACATGGTATTAGCATCATCATCATTAGTGGACTAGGGACTACTACGACAGCCATCATGCTCTAAGGAATCGGCATTGCAAAACTCACCATTGTATATCCAGGTGATGTTCGGGTTGGGCGATCCAACAGCTCGGCAGGATATAGTCGCATCCTTGCCATCCAAGGCGGTCACATTCTGGGGCGGCAGTTCCATGATTGGAGCCGATGCTGTAGGAATTCAAACACATTCAATTACAATAAAGCCACAATTAATTTTGAAGGCAAAATCACGGTGGGTTTTTAGGCAAGATTCTACGCAATTAGTGGATAAGTAAGGGGTGTAAGTGGTTTGGGTGATTTATTCTGTATTCATCCTCTAAGATAAATCTATGAAGCTGAAACAAAAATTAATTAAATTAAATGTACTGCAAACTTATTGATGAATAAACAATAAGGGATATTTACATATGGTAAGCCTATGAAAAATACTGTTAAATAATTCAAAGCACAAAAACATGACAAATACGTGACAAAAAACATTTGAATGTTAATATAAAATATGTAACGAAAGTTTTTTAGTCTACATTTTGTGATATTTTTTTTTTATCAAAAATCAAATAGTTTTTTGTAGCCATCAGCATATGACATTTTTTCATTGAACTGATTAACCCACCGTTTTAAAATGTTTATTTTATCTTATTATTACTTATTTATTTATCGTAAAATATACGCCGTGTTTACCGAGTATAGTTTTGCACTGAGTTTTGGTGACAAAATGATTATCGCTCAGTAGAAAATGTATTAAGAATATTATAAAAACATAATTGGTGCAGTTTAAGCATGATTGCATTCTTTATTTATATTTCCCATTTAATCATAATCAAGCCTATTAATTTTCCTGCTCATTTCGTGCATTACCAAAGTCCATCAGCTGAGCTCTCATTTGATTGTAATTGATTCTTTTTCTTTGATTGACTGCTTCATTGACTCACTTTCTGCCCTTTATTGTGTGCTGACTTTTGCAATTATGATTACACCAATTTAAAGTCTGGCCAATTAATCATGCTGCCTGAATCGTCGCATCAGGTGTATGGAATCCCTACAGGTATACACCTGCCGATTCCATTTCCCAGACCATTTGGCTCCACATCTCGCCCTTTCACTTGCCACTGGTTAATGTAAATTATTTATTGGATTTTGAGTGGCACCATGGCTGCCTGTTTCTGCTGTTTTTGCCTGTTTTTATTGTTATGGCCAAATGCCACGCGCTTCAAGGCCGAAACTCAGGCTGCTCTTAACTGTTTTTGCTACTGACTCCAGGCGGTAGCGCAAATGTAATAATATTCGTAATAATTTCGCATGATGGCGCATTCCCGTTAACTACGCTTATGTAAATAAGTGCATAAAATTATAATAAAAAAGCACCCAGGCTCCTTCCAACATTAAGATATTAAGTGCTCGCCGTTGCAGTTGCAATTGTTGGGTAAAATCATAAAGACATCAACTCTGCTTAACAAATAAAATAAGGGAAAGGAAAGGAAAGAGAAAATCCCGGGGTTGGAAAGAATACAGGACAGAATACAGGCCTGGCCAACTTGAAGTCGGGTTAAAGATGATTAAGCGGGTTCTCGAGGTAAACAAGTAACTTTTGTGTGAGTGCATACACTTAAAGGACGATTAAGCTGCGCAGAATATGACATCACATCGGGTTTAATTTTTGTATGGAAAATTTAAAGGGCAATAATATATATATATATGCCCGGATAACTCCTTTGCCCGGGCAACGTGTTAAGTGTGCTTAATCTGCCCCGGTGGCCAGTAGCCAACCAACCAGCCTTCTCCCACTTTCCAGGTCCTTTGGTCCGGTTTTTATGGCTCACGCAAGGCGCATATTAAAAACACGGAAAGGACCTCCCAAGAAAAGGAAACAATTTGTGGCAGGATTTGCCAGGGAGTCCTAAAAAAAATAAATAAAACAAAAAACTTGCATCTAAGCGGAGTGCTTAGCATAAATTTAAACTAAATCGAAGTCAAGTGCGCAAGTGATGATTAATGCTCAATAATCAAACGGAGCGTATACGTAATGTTTGTTAAGTATACGCCGCTTGTACACAAAGAAAAATGAAAATAGTTTTTGTAACTGATTTCACAAATAAGTAAATCACAGTGGTTTTACAAGATATAATATTAAAATATTAGATAATATACTTGTCGTTCAAGTTAGAAAAACAACCGCTTCGAAGTGAATACATCTTAGTAACATACATCTTAGTAAGCCCTAAACTTAATTATGTGGTTTTCTTGTATTTTGATTATCCCAAATAAATTGAACATTTCGAAGTATCTTTGTTAATGTAAAGGCACTTTCTTGTGCCATTTCCATTTGCCTGCGTCAACGGGGTTGGCTGTAATTAATTTCGAGTTGACCCACTAAAGAGGCCGCGCCATCAACTTAAAGTCATAATAAAACGCTCACTCAGCCGGACAAGTGGGAAAAGTGGGTGGTGGTGTGAAAAACTGGGTGGGAAAACTGGGGGCAATGGCGTGCGATGGCAATAATTGCCATTACTTGGCCATTGAAGTGGCCACCCGTTCCAGAGTCCAACATTAGCATGCGAATTGTTTTTAACCCTCGTGCCGCCGCCTTTGTGCCCGGCTCTAAAATTTCCACCCACCCCATTTGGCACCACTTAAACGGTTTTTCGTTTCAGTTTTCCTTTTGAGCAGCGCCCTTTTCTTATTTTAATAAGCATAAAAAGAACCGCTTTTTAAGTCCGCCTCTCTTTGAGCTGCTGAATTTTTGATACAAACTTTTCGATTAATCGAAAATAGCTCTACAGCGTTTCTTAATTTTGGGAGTTATCGAACAGAGGGAGATTAGGTTTATATGTCGAAAACCAGTCCAGAACTATTTTGAAATCTTGCATTTTTAACAATACTTCAAACCTTTTGCTGATTAAAATGTATATTCAATATAAAATTTTAATCGAATTTAAAACCGAACTTGAAAATATTATTGAATTAGCAAGTTTCTTATATTTGCTGTGACATTTTTATTGACATTATTTATTTAAGTGCTGTAAATAAGTAAGTGCTGTATATTATATAGCTTAAGCCCATTTAAGGAACCAAAGTAACTATACCAACATTACCAATTTACTAAAGGAATTTGAAAGTCCTTTTTATGAGCATGGCATGTCGCAAGCCAATCAACTCGAAACTGTAATGTTCGCTGCAATCAATCACTGGGGCGTTGTGGGGTTAAGCTATGCTGACCTCTGACCTCCGCCAAATTCACCACCTGTTGGTGGGGTCGTGTAAAATGAAAATGAAAACGAAAACGACAACGAAACTTCGACTGAGCAAATAAAAGAAATTTTTACAAATTCGCGCAGTGGAAATCGCATTGAGCCATCAGACGAATGAAAGGAAGTGAAACAGCCATGCCCACCCCCGCCCCAAAAGTCACCTAATTACTCACACACATACACAAGCACAAAAACACACAGACAAACAAATAGAAGGAGATGGGCGGTGGGTGCTAAGTGCAGGCACCTTGGAAATGGCAGGAAGCGGCGATTAAAATCACTTTTGCGTTTCGGGAAATTACGAAATTATGTTACTCGAGAGTTGAGGCAGCCGGGAAATGCTCAGGCAGCCGGAAAATGCGATGTGGAAAACTCTGACTGTGGCAGGTGCAAGCCGAGCTGGAGGATCTGGAGTGTCGGGGGCGCAGATTTACGCCAACTTAACAAAAATGAAGTGAGGAAGGCGAGTGCGCGCTTCAGAGAAAAGGCCAACACAGAAAGATGCAAAACTTTGACAAACCGTGGGCGGCGCGGCAGGAGGTGCAATTAAAATGCAGCCAGGTCTTAGGAGCCAAGAACGAACACCCAAGCCAAGACCAAGCAATCCCCTTGAACGCGAAAGGCTGGAAAATAATTTCCCAACTCAACTTCTTCGCCTATCTAAGTGAAAAGTGCTCCGGCACAAGGATTATCCCTCAAGTGGCATTCCAGGCGGAAAATAGAGAGGGGACTGGGGAATCAGCAATACAAATGCCAAACACTTGTTGCCATAGCGAAGAGGTGCGGAATACGTTGAAGGAGGAGCAGCTCCACCAGCAGATAAACTAGCGCACAAACAATAAACGAAAGAAATTGCAAAATGAAATCAAGCGAGTCCCAAGTGCGCGACTTGAGAAGCGCGGAGAAGGGCGCTTCGAATGAATGCAGGGTTAATCCTTAACACTGAGAAAATCACAAGCACAAATAAGCTGATTTAAATATTCGCAGGCCGACTATCGATAATGTGCTGAACATAGGAATGTTTTCTCAACAATTTGCAGAATTGATTTAGTTAAAGTTCGATTATTCTTCATTGTCCTTTTTTTTTATCAGTGTAAATAGTCCCTGATAAATAGCCAAGGGTCTGTTGCACCGAACTCGGTGGGTAATCGAATCAGAGAGCCGGAGAGTCAAACAGCAAGCGGCCAAAGGTGTTCATAATCCGATTCTGATCCTGATCTGGATTATCTCGGCATAGACCAATTACGAGGCCAGCTCACTGCTGTGGAAAAAGGACTAGGACAAGGAATTCATGGGCAGGGCACACATGCTCACCCAGAAACAAAGCCGATTAGGCCAGCAGCTTCTTCATTCTGCTGTTGGCCTGGACCAAATGCAGTCAGACAACAAAAACTTCTGCCGGCAATAAAACTTATCCCCGAGTTGGGGAGACTACTGGGCAGAGAATTAGAGACTTGGAGAGGACTAAGTGATGGCCCGCCGCCCAGGATCGTAAAATGCGCTGGGGCAGACAAACAAATTGACTCGAATTAGCCTAGGCAAATAAAATTAAATGAGCCGCAACGATTGGTTACCATTCAGTCATGCCAAGAAATCCTGTAGGGGCTAAGGAGCAAAAAAAAAAATATCAGAAACTTGCCCAAGCTAACTATAAAAGCTGGAAAGTTTTTCAATAAACCGCTGACGACAAAATCTCTTAACTAGTTTAACTCGAATACAATGCAGCAGGGCTACAAAAAAATAACTGGAGAGGAGATAAAAATAGATGGAAATGAGGGAGGGAGGATGCTGCAACATAGGAATAACTCAGAAAAATATGCATGGAAATTTGAAATTTACATGAAAATCCCAGCTCTGGCCATAAAAATTTAAGCGATGAGGGTGGCAGCAGCGCACAAACTTTGCTTAAAGTCCCATCAAGAAAGACACAGAGACGAAACTTATTTTAGACCCGCAAAACAATATGTCCTTCGCCCCCTTCAAAGAACTCAACTCTCAACTCTGTCTGTCAAATATTTAAAACGTCAGCGGCGGAGTCACTCGTTTTTTGGGTTAGGCTCATGAATGAGGAATTATTCTCCGGCCAGCCAGTCAGTCAGTCAGCCAGCCAGCGGGTAACTTCGAACTCGGAACTAAAAAAAAGAAAAGGAGACAAAAAAAAAGGAAACCCTACGACGTCATGTCAGCATGACAGGACTCTCTTGTCCCGCAGAAGTGTGACTTGTGTGTCAGTCTTAATTTTCGCATTATGAAATTCATTAAAATGCAAAATTGTCCCACAGCAAGTCATATTCGAGTGGGTGTGTCTTTTTTTGTAGGGTTTTTAGGGTTGGGTGGCAACCCTTAGGCAGCCATTTGACCCAGCACTTAACGGTACTTGGGAGCCTTTGAAGGTAAAGTCCTAACTCATATACTTATATTATGCCGTCACTCAATGAGAAATTCATAGCAATATATTTTTATAGAAGGGATAGCAATTCAAAGTTTGTTTTACAGGGTCGTATTAAAATTGGGGACTTGCATCATATTTTAGTAAGAGAAAAACAAAGTTGAAGATTAGGTGTCAATACTAATTTAAAGTAAAGTAATAACTAAATAATTAAAAAAAATAATGTTGTTATTGCCAAAGCTTAAAATTTAATTACACAGAGGAAAACAAATGTGAAATCTATATTTTGAAGTGTATCATGTACCTCATCAAAAGTATGTGAACAAAGTAAAAATCATTTTGACCTGTGAATATCAAATTTAAGTCAATATTTATTTTCTGTGCAACCAAATGCCTTCCAACTAGATAAAGGTTAAGATAAATTGAGTTTAATGGCGAAAGATTGAGCTCTTTGTGCATATAAATTTATTATATTAGCCAGGGCAGGGGTGTTTGTGTTTATCCAAAAAAGAAAAGTGGTGACGGTGGCCGGGGACTAATCAACTTGTATGAAAAAGTCTTCTGCTTTTGACAAATTTGATAAAGCAACCGAATAGAGAATAGAGCAGATGAAATTTTTGCTGCTCCTGTTGGCCAAAGGCGCTTGGCCAAGACTGCAAAACGAAGCTCCGCAGGAGCCGTAGGGTGAAAAACAAATTAAGAATGGTCCATGGCACAAAAAAGAAGATGAAACGGAAACAAGGGAGCCAAGAGAATACTGGCAGATAATATTAAGCTTAGACTTAGGACGCCAAAGGCAGTAAAATAACAGCAAGCCAAGCCAATAAAACAACAAATTCAATCGCAAAACAATCAAAAGAGCTACTTTCTATGGGGTATGATATCTTGAGAAGTTTAATGGGGTTTTTACTGGGTTTTTTAGGGGTTTTACTTAAGGCGGTGGTGAAAGTGCAATGCTAGTGGTGCAGAAGTAAGTGTGAGTGCTGAAGTGAGTGTGTGTTTTGTGTGGCATTTTGCTGTATGCCCATACCAAAGCGAAACTCCTTGCGTCTACCGGAGGAACCTGATCCCGATCCCGATCCCTTTTCCGATCCCAAGCCAGCATGCGAAGCTCTTACCCTCAGGATTCGCGGCTGGGCCAAACGCTTCACGCGGATCTTGGCCGTTTTTGCTATGAATGCGTTTGTTAATAATGGGTTAAAAGGTCAAAATGCAAAAATGGTTAGGGGTATAGTTCATAGGGCATAGATGTAAAGAGAGAGGGAGAGACGGGGACATATGAAAAGAGCACTTATTTAGTATACCAATGTGGCAGGCATTCAGGCAGTAGCTTGGATTGACATCATTTAATCTTACTCCGTGTGACATGGGCTAAAGTGGGGCATTTAATTTTGGGTATTATATGGCGAGAAACTTTTGAGTTTACAAATTAGCATTTTTTTGAAAATGTACTGTGAACATTTTTATACATTTTAAATGCAGATCGTTAGATTTTGATTACAAAATAAAAAAAACATTAACAGCACTTAAGAATTTAAACATTCTTTAATTAAAAAAAAAAAAAAAAATTGGCATAAAATATCTATATATTTATAACTGGCAGTTACTATTTAACCAAAGGATCCTTTAGCTCCCACTTTTAGCTCCACTGCCACACAGGCATAGTAGGAAATCAGCTCTTGACTTACTTTTAACGCGCAACCAAGTGCTCGCCGAGTTCTCGCCCGCTTCGTTGATGGCCAAACACTGAAACATGGCGGCATCATCCAGGATTAGTTTCTTAATTACCAGCGTATTATCGGGGTTCAACGTGTATCTGCCAGGGGATTTGAGAGAAAGAGAGCTTTTAGCGTTACCAGATAACCAATCGATTGAATCGCCATGCGCCACCCACCTGCCACTCTCAATGTGTGCATCCACGGGCTCGGCGTTCCTGAACCACTTGACCTGGGGCCTGGGTTCGCCCACAACATCGCAGGTTAGCTGCACCTGTCCGCCGAATTCCCCAAACGTTTCCGCTCGCATGGGTATGAAGACCGGCGGTTCGAGGATTTGGAGGCGGGCCGAAGCACTCACGGTCGGATAGCCGCCACTGCGCAACCGCACCTGGCAGGTGTATTCACCGGAATGGGAGCTATTCACCTGCAACAGGGCCAGGGTTCGATTCCAGGGATCGTTTAGAGTGTGCCGTACTCCGGCCGTCTCCACGGCAAGGCCATCCTTCAGCCAAAGCGTTTCCAACTCGTGCAGCGGCCTGGCATTCGCAATGCACTGCAGCTCCACCACACCCGTTCCCATTTTGACCTTCACGTCCTGCGGACGCACTATGATTTCGGGCGCCACTTCTATGTAGGGATCGCCACTGACATTCAGATGGACAAAGGCACTGCTCTCCTCTTTGCCCAACTGCGTGTTGGTCGCCTTGGCACGATACCCCCTGCGATCGTTCTCATCCGCACTCAGGATGACCAGCTGATTGGCCTGGGTGAAGGCGTACTTGATGTCGTAGGTCAAAGGTCCGTTCTCCGATTGCCACATAACCGACGGCACCGGCACCGAATCAATAGCTGGCATATCGAATATCGCGGGATGGCCACTGATCACCGACAAACGACCCTCGGTGGTGTTCTCAAAAATGCCCATGTCTGTGGAAAAAAAGGTTTTTGATATT
This sequence comes from Drosophila rhopaloa, assembly GCF_018152115.1. Taxonomy (NCBI): domain Eukaryota; kingdom Metazoa; phylum Arthropoda; class Insecta; order Diptera; family Drosophilidae; genus Drosophila; species Drosophila rhopaloa. Next base: position 24,693,154 of record NW_025335123.1, on the reverse strand, counting down.
ATTAATCGTTAATCAATCAGGTAAATAGATTTAATCTTGAAACAGTCATTTCATAATTCTCTTAGTAGCAACTTTATTCTTTCAGTAATCAGAAAGGAAGTTAATCAGTATTGCCTTTTAGCTTTTTATATTTGTCACAGTAACTACTATTCTATTCCTTGCTATCATTTATTGTAAATGATATTCCCTTCGCTATACATTCTGGATCTGCCAACACCCAAAATCGAAGTAACCCCAATCCCATGGAAACGCTCTGTGCCTTCCTGTGGTGTCATTCGCTAATTGAATTGAAGGCAACGATGGCGCGGCCTGCGGGCCAGTCAATTTAACCTCTGAACCCGCTCTTAAGCAGCCCCCCACCGCCCCCCGCTAAGAACTACCCAGCTGAGCTTTAAAGGTTATTAGTTCAGTTTAAGCACGCTCTCTCTCTCGCTCCTTTGGTCCTACAATTAATTAAGTGCTCAAGACGCTGCTGCCGCTGCTCCAAGTCAACCAGTCAACCGGTCGACGAGTCACTGAGTCAGTCTGTCAGTGAGCCACGCCCACCAACCGCCTCCGAAAAGAAGGTCACCGCTTAGGTGGGGTAATTGCGAAAGGGTTGGCCCGAGCGCTGTTGTACCCAGATTCAATACTTTACCTAAAACAAATATGACGAACCTTTTATCAAATCTTCATAACTACGAAGTTTATATACAACTATTAAAATTCGAAATCTCGCTTTTTATGCTTAAAACCATGAAGCTGTGTCAATTTTCAAATAAATCATGATTTTTTCTATTCAACCTATAAATATTGTACTCTTTATCCAACCTAGGTACAGAAATCGAGTACTGTTCCCATCACTGGGCATAAGTGATGGCATAAGGCGTTCTTCTCTTCATGGAGGTCGTTCTCATGTCGAGAGCTCGATTTATTAGGTTCAAGTAGTGGGGTAATAAGCACTCACACGCACGCTCACATTCAGAGCGCAGAACTCAAGTGTCACTCACACTTACTTGTCTAATTGTTCGTTGCATCCACACCTACCCGATGACCCTTAACCCTTAACTCTCAACCCCGAACCCCTAACCCCCCACCCTCTCAGCCGAGATGGCCTCCTTCTCCACATTCCGTTCTTGTCGTAATTAAGTTCGCATTAAAGAAAAATTAGCAGCTAAACATTTATCCGGGCTAGAGGGGAAATGCTTGGCTGGTGTGACAGCCGTTTAATTAGTAGTTCACCTAGAAACCCCCTTTCACACCCGTCCATGTCTCATTCTGGGAACAGTTTTGGCTGACATTGATTGTTGGGTTATCCCAATTGATATTCCATTTTATAGCTTATACTTTGATGTTTTAAAATAAGGCTTGGTCACCAAAGTTAGCTAATGAGGCACAAGGATCAAGGATCGTCAATAGGCCATCATTGAATTCCTATAATTTCTCGTTAAATTGGTAACTCAATCTGCCTAAATGCCCAACGGGAAAAAACCCGAAAAATAAAAAAGAATGGGATTATCCCAGAGAGTAGCTCACATTTCAGCGCCTTAAGCTCGTGTTTTCATCCCAATTTTTCACTTCTGTTGATGATGATGATGTGGCGTAATCGACGTATGAGGATGCAAGGATGTGCCCCACCGGACTCTAACCCCCCCCTCCCCGTCGAACGTGGAAATATTAACTTACAGGCAACGACAACGTCGGTCTTCTCGCTGAATATGGATCCGGCGTCATTTCTGGCAATGCACTGGTAGCTGCCCGCATCCTCGCGTCGAGTGCTGTGGAATCGGTAGAACTGGCTGGATGAGAAGTCGCCCACGGGGACGCCGTCCTTCAGCCATCGGTATGAGGGCTGCGGGTATCCTGGAAATGCGAGAAATATAGAAGGAAAATGCTTTAATAAATATCATGTGTGCGGGATGGTTTTTAAGGGTATCTCATACATATCATTAAACCATGTCTTTATTTGATTTGCGCTGACAAAGGCATCAGTTAATTGGCACGGTCGTGGTAAAAGCATTGAGTATCTTAAGTAGTCCTTAAGTATACCTTTTCATTTTATAAGTGAAACTCATTTTGTTGGCCAAACCAAATAAATAACATCAGTGAGAACTGTATTCTACTATTATCAAAAAAAAAAACATATATTATACCATTGACAACATATCTTTAAATAACTTTGTAGACTGTTTTTAACCAAATTTTTTGAGATTTTGTATTCTTGAAAATTTTAAAAAATATTCTTCCACTTAAAAATACAAATTATAAATTCATAGAATCGCTGTAACACCTTGGGACCCCGTCACTGCCGCAATTAAATCGGATGCTGGCCAAAATGGAAGCGATAGACGAAGCCTGGAGCACAAAAGATGCTCTCCTGGCCTCGGATGGCTTCATTTGTTTGAGCTGCCGACCAGAATAGAAGCCAAAGGCCACAAAGGTCCAGAGATGGAGCGATGCATATATATAGGGGCACAGAGTGTGCTCATTCCGATTTCATTGCTGCAGCCGAGCCGAGCATTTAAATTAAAGTTGATTTATATGGCCGCCACCCATCCACCTGACCTCCCAGAGAATCCACCCAAACTCCCCTTTTTGCGAAATGGAATTGCAATTGGAATGGCTAAACAAAAATTACATGTGACCCAAAGGGGTCGGGCGGGGGCTGAACTAAATGAAAGTCTGAATAAAATATGCGATTCGCCTAACTGGCCAGGATGCAACAGGATTGAGTGCACATCACATCACAGGATGGAGGCCACCGAACGGGAGCAGACGGATTGGATTGCCGGAGGCCGGAGACCGAAATCCGGTCATCAAGCCGACGGAGGGGAGGGGGAGGGGGGGCGGATTCCGAGCCCAACTCAAAGACATGGCGGTGCCATCAACGCTTTGCAAAGGGCTTAAGTCGGGCACTTCGGCTCATGAAGGAATTGGGGTTGATGGCCAGGTGGCAACTGGAGCTAATCCCGTACACCCTCTCCTCATAACATATTAATCCTTGATTTCTCAAGAGATATACATATATTATTTTTATCTAGTGGTAAGCAATTATTTTTCAAGCTGACAGCCTTGAATTGTATCTTCATATGTACTTCTAAATGAGATTGACTTTTTTTTAGAACCTTAAATGATTATTTTTGTAAGCCATTAAAATACCCTACAATTTATTTCGATATTTCATGGTTGAAGGTTATTTGGGCATCCAAGATAGCAGTATATTAATAAGGCCTCATTAAAATCAACATAGCTAGTCCCATTTTAGACACTTAAAGGGTAGCATTAGGGTAGCCAAACGTGGCCAATGGCAATGCAATTCACTTCATTCAGTTTGCAGACAAAATCGAATTGAGCCGAGTTAGAAACTACCAGTCGAGTATAGGAATCAAGTTGAGAATAGGAAGATGTACGGGTGCAGAAAGACCGGAGAAAGTGGGGAACAGGCTGGAGAAGAAAGGACAGCACAGACAGAAGAAGCCCAGCAGCAGCCAAAAGTTTCTCAAGTGTTGGCCAAAAAACGAGAAAATACTCAAGGATAAGCACAGGATAGAGAAGGAAAAAAAAAGTTACTTGAAACGGACCAAAAGGCAAAAGTCTATTTGAGCATTTTGGGCAATGACGCTGCTATAAAATTACAATTTGGGGAATTGTAAGGCAAATACACACAGACACACACACACACATGGTAGCAAGGACGAACACTCACATGCACACACACACATACTCACACATCAGAGTGTGCCGTTACTCAACAGCAAAGCAAAAAAAAAAAAAAAGAGAAGAAACAAACATTCTCCAGCGAAATGTGTCAGCGCTAAATCGAAGCGAAGGCCCAATAAGCGGAGAAACGGGGAAAATTGGGGGGAAAAGAGACAGGAAGTACCAAGGAACGAGGGAGCGGGACAGAGCAGTCCCCGACGGACCCTTACTAGAGAATACACTCGGAAAAACTCTATACCATACTTTGCAGAACCAAAAAAGCAATCAACCATAAAAGCAATCAATACAAGGCTATCGAAATAAATATAAGAATAGTTGAAATTGTTGTCTTTTTTATTTTCTATTGTTAGTTAAATAATAATTTTCTTTGCTCTTTGTCACCTTTTTTATATTTTGATAATTAGTTTTTCTAGAAAAAAAAATGTTCTCTTAATAATGACAAACTCTTGTTTTAACAAAGTAATAAGCCAAAAGACTCTCATCAAGTTTCTTTGAATTAAAACTATTTATACTTTTTAACCTAAAATATAAACTTGTTATGCTACTTATTCTTTCTGAATGGTCAGTACTCTCAATTTTTCACAGTGCTTGCACATGTCTCTGTGCCATTGAGTGTGTGTTCACATATGTGTGTAATGAGTTTTTAATAACTAAACTGACAAAAATCCTTTAAGCCCAAGCCATACAAAGTCACTGTCACTCCAAAAAAAACCGGGCACACAGCAAAAGAAACTCAAGCCGGCTAAGAAAGGAAAAACCGAAGGACGAGAAGACTGAAGACCAAAGAAAACAGCCCAAGAAATGAAGGGGAGCCGAAAGAAGCTGAAATTTACATTCTCTTGGGAAACGGCCAGAGTCAATCGAGATAGGAAAAAAAAAAAGGAGAATACTTTGGTAAACCGAAGGCCAAATGAAATTGACAGAGCGCAAAATTCATTAAAAAAGATACAAATTTCAATTCCAAGCGGCAGTCAGACATATGACTTTAAGCCAAGTTTTGTCAAAGGAATCGCAAAAGATTATTGAAAAACTATTAACTTAAAGTAAATGCCAAAACTCAATCACTTAGAGCCCAATGCGAGCTGTTGTTACTGTGCGCTTCATTAAATATAGCGACTTCCTTTGCCGCCCATAAAAGTGTGCTACTCTTTTTTTTACTTTAGTAAAACTGGCAACCAGTCATCGCCATATTTCCGCGGCTTTTTCTTTGGGGCTTGCCACACAGCAGCCAAATGCCACTCACTCAATCAGCCAGCCAGCAGCCAGCCAGTCAATCAGTTAGTCAATCAATCACTCAGTCAGTCAATGTCTAAGCAAGCTCAACTGCATATAAATAAATTCAGTAAACAGGCGACGCAATGCAACAAATTGCATTTGTATGTTAAAGGGGGATTCCCCGTTCCTCACAGCGGAAATTGTTTGATTTGTGGCCAGAGCAAACCCATCGAAAGCTCCACGAAATCAATTGCATTTAAGAACAGTGACCTGGGAGTTGGCTGTTGGTAGTTTGCTAGTTGGGCAGGCGGATATAGGATGCAGGACGTGAGATGTGTGGGATGAGGGGGGAAATGGAACAGGATGGGGATTCGGCATTCATAACTCCAGCTCCGGACCATCAATGTTTGTCAAGCGCACTCCATACAGGGCGACCGAAAGTCCAATTGCTAATCCGTCAACTTGGACTCTCGACCCAGGAGATATCCGATCGGAACGACCTGGCTTAAGCCCCAAAGACCCTAAAACCCATGCTTTGAATCCTTTTGTGATGCCAGTCAGCTTTTCATTGGATTCCATTCGAGGAACATGGAATGTGGATTAATATGGCAAAAATCTTGAAAAGAGAATTAATCATTATGTGACACATAGTTATTTTAACAGATTGCATTTGTTGTGCTAAAAACAGAGATTGAAATGAGATATGTAACACTAATTAGTTAAGGAATTCCACATTCCTTACATTTTCAGTAACTAATACACGCGTTAATAGGACACATTGTATTTTTAAATGCTGGAAATGTATGTGATTTATTTTTATGTTTCAGGATAAATGAGTTGTATTAAAACAGATTAGTTCAATTAATTTTCTCTATGTTCTGTTATTAATTAACGAAATATTTGTACGTCCTTGTGTCTGTTCTCTTTGATGAAATTCCAAACAATTTAAAGGTTTATTTAAATGTATATAAATCGCTTTACATACTGCACGATTTGCTACAATTTGTTTGTGCAACTTTTTGCACATTTTGTACATGTGTTCCTCTTCATTATTTTACACGTGTTTCCTCAGCTTGTCTTACACAATTTTAATTTGCCTTTAGTTTTCGGTGGTCGCTTCTCAGTCTGTCTGCCTCTCATTCCCCCCTCAGCAGCTGTCTCTTTCTCTTTACACTCTATTTTTGTTATTCTGTGGCAACACTGGCACATGTTTGCTAAATTATGCACAGTGCAATGCGCTGACGCCTTTGGACCTGCACAACAAACTACTACACAAAAAGAGAAAATGTTTAAAAACATAAAAAAAAGTAGTAGCTGGATTCGAACCTGGTTTTTTTTACCTATATGTCAGCCTATTACTGTTTGTTATTATTCTTTTCGATTTACAACATTTTTTGATATGACTCACCAACAATAACTTACATATGAACAAAATGAGAAAGAGTTGATTTTTTTTCTGTGTACTAGTTTGTGTACTCTGTTTGGCCAGGTGAGTTTATATGCATGTGGAGTAGTTTCTGGTGTTTTTGTTGTGGCACTTGAAGCGAAGTAAACTTTAAAAGTGCCTAAAAGGCTTTTTTACCTTTTGTCTTGCCTCTTGTTGCTGCACTTTTTAACTGCACATTTCACTTTTATGCATTTGCTGGCTTTGTTTACACATTTTGTTTAGCCTCTCGCTCTTTTTTTTTGTTTGTAACTCACACCACAAAAGAACAACAATAACTTAGGGCCAAATTGGTTGGTTAAAGAAATTTATTTGATGCTCACGGTGCACTAGGAAAAATAAGGGTTCAAAGATTATGACTTATAAGCTACCAAAGGGGCTTTTGGTATGATTTTTATGAAATTGTAGAATTTTACTTTGTTGGTTAAATGAAGAACAATTTAGAGCATAGTCAGAAGCTATTTATATTTATTATTATCCTTGTTTTTTCCGTAGTTCTTTACATTACAAAGAACTACTTAACTGTCTCTGATAAACACAACTTTATTTTGCTTATCAGTTCTAGAACCTCATTTCCCTTGGAATTTGTAATCCATTTCATTTGCTGACTACCTCTTCCAGACTTTTACCCCCGTTCAGGTATTTACGCTATTTTTTCATTAGCTGTATGCAGTGTTTGTTTTTTGTTGCTGCCACTGATGGAGTTCATCTTTAAGTAAACACAACATCCTTGTTGCTTTCTATCATTTTGCATCCGTAGTTTTTTTTCTCGAATTTTTTCTTGTGCTTCTCGATTTCAGGAAAACTTTCTGTGCTGATTCCTGCACATATATCGCATTTTTCCTTCACAAAACATTAAGCAAAGCCATCCACTTCAGCCTAAATGACGACACGAGTTGCATATATAGGCATTTCGCTTATTCTTTCTCTAGGCCCCGTCCGTCTCTTTCTTCGGTACCTTCTCCGTCTCTTTCTTCGAGTAAACAAGAGAATTTACGGCAGTGGGGACAAAAAAAAGGGGGAGAGTAAAAAACATTGCGACAAAAAGCTGGAAACAACAAAAACAATAGTTTGCAATTTCTCAGCGTACCTTCTTCTGCTTCTTATAGTGTTTTTCACTCACACCGGTCGAAGGAGTAGGAGAAAAGTGCACAGAAAGAAAAATTCACCAATGACTGATAATATCTGGACACATAAAAAAGAACTCTGAAGAACATTAGTGATATTCAAAGATAGATTTAATTACCGTTTGTAAATATTTATTTTTAAGGAGAGTTTTTGGAGTGAGAGTTAATACTTCATATAAAATTATATATTTAAAATGACAAACAGTTGTTGTTTTTATCTCTGTATTAGAAATGTAGAAGAAAGGCTTTAACGCACGTTTCTGCCGGGTGTGTCTCCAAACTGTTTTCCTTTCCCCTTTCCCCTGCTTTCCTTTTCCTTTTCTTCTAGAAATTCATTTTTTTGTTGTCTCTTTCTTTTTCGTTGCCCCCTCCTTGTTCGACACATGTTGGGCTTGCAGCATTGCCACTGAAAACAGCTTTGGCGGCTTTTGTTGTTGTCATAAAAAAAGTCTTTGTTGCAAGTGAATGCGCTACATTTGCGAGGCAGCCAAAGAAGAGGAAGAAGTAGAAGGTGAAAAAGAAGCCCCAAGAATCTCCCCTCTCACTCTATGCCACCCCTCTCGCTCTACCCAATATTCGGCCTCATCGCATTTCATTTTGTTGGCCAGAAACAATTCCACACACATTTTGCTTAGCTTTTATGCTTCTGTTATGCCACTGAAGTTCCCTCAATGGGATATTTTAGTTAGGGCCAAAATATAAGTACAACCAGCTTTATTTTCCGTTAGCACCTATTCTTTGAAACTGAACCGATAATGAAACATAAATTCTGTGAGCTTCTAGAGAGTCTAATTAAAAGTTTAAGTGATTTAAAAACTCACTGGACTTAAGGATATCTAGGCACTAGGTTGGCAGTATCCCATTAAATCAAGATGTTCAATTGCCAAATTAATTTTCTTATTTTTATAGGGCATTTCCATAGTTTCAACTTGAATTCCCTTTACAAGGGAGTTTATTCTCGTGTTGTTTCTCGATTTTCGCGGCACAAAACGCGAACTAACGTTAAGCAGAGCCAAGATGAGAAGGAAATAGGAGAAAAAGGGGGGACTGAGTGATGGAAAACTTGTTTTACTTGAGAGTCCCACCATGGTCACAAGCAAAAAAAATCGCAACCGAAACGCTTAAAAGGTAGGAGGCGAACTTCCTCATGGGGAGAAAAAAGCAACCTCCCCCCACACACACACACACACTCACTATTGTTTTTGTTTTTCAAGGGAAAGGGAGGAGATGACAGCTAAAACCGCCAAAGTGACTGAAAGCGCGAACGTTGCGGCATGTGTGACAACGCCAAAGAGCAGCTAAAGAGATTTGCATTTGTTTTTATTTTCCTTCTCTCGCTCGCTCGCTGTTTTCCCTATTTCTTTTTGTAGTTTTCTTTTTTTGGGTGCCCACTTGCAGCTTATGCAAAGTGCACGGCTCTCGGGTGTCGTTGCATAGATCCCCATAAATGCGCACAGAAACACAGATACCCACACGTGTTTGAGTGTGGGTGCTTGCCGCTCAAATGTGCATCAAATGCCAACGACAAACTTAGGCATTGGGACCCCCTTCCCCTCTTCTCCAACTAAACCAACCAAAAAAAAAAAAACCAACTGCGATTAAGCCTGAAATCCCCCACAATCAGTTATTTTGGAAGGGTTTTTGTGGGGGGTCGGACGATCCATCCTTATTATGGTTGGATTAACTTCTATTTGTTTAAGAATTCATCATTACATACCTTCTTGTTTTGGCAATAATTGGTTTTGGAATATTCCCTTGTTATTAGTTTAAGTGTTGTATGTTTAAATGCTTGTGGTCAGCGTTCTTTAAGCTCCCTTCTCATAAAGAAACTGAATTCAGGCCATGATCCTAGGGGGCTCAACCCCCCCACCCTTAGTTTAAAGGGAATACAAAATCTAACATTAAACGAGGACGGAAGCTAACTTCGGCAAGCCGAAGTTTTAATACCCTTGCAGACTTTGCCGAAATTGCTAAAACTGAAAAAGTAGCGAAAGGAATAAGGTATACATAAATAAACTAGATTTGCATCGTTTAATGTCAATTGCTTTTATACTGCAAAAATGTCATATAAAAATAGAAAAAAAGGGATACTTTCGCAGCCTTTAACTATTTTTCCTACGGAAGCTATAAGAAATAGACGTCCGATCGGCAAGCGCTTTTACCCTAATACAGATATGCGTAAATAAATAAGACTTGGAAAAATGTATGTCAATAGCTTATACACTGCGCGAAATATTCTAAAAAACATGAAATTTTGACCGATTTCACCGTATTGTTCCTATGGGAGCTATAGGATATAGACGTCCGATCAGCACGCGCTTTTACCTTGATGAAGGAATGCATAAAAAAATACGATTTGAAAAAATGTACAGCAATAGCTTTTACACATCGCGAAATATTCTGAAAAACATCAAATTTGGACCGATTTTACCCTATTGTTCCTATGGGAGCTATAGGATATAGACGTCCGATCGTCACGCGCTTTTACCCTGATCAAGGTACGCATAAAAAAATAAGATTTGGAAAGATTTATGTCAATAGCTTTTACACTGCGCGAAATATCCTAAAAATCATTAAATTTTAACCGATTTTACCCTATTGTTCCTATGGGAGCTATAGGATATAGACGTCCGATCGCCACGCGCTTTTACCCTGATCAAGGTATGCATAAAAAAATACGATTTGTAAAGATTAATGTCAATAGCTTTTACACTGCGCGAAATATCATAAATTCTTGCAAGATATATCCAATTGTTCCTATGGGAGCTATAGGATATAGACGTCCGATCGGGGCGATTTTCAAACTTGATCTGCGTACACATGTTTTAGGACGATTGTGAAAGTTTCAGATCGCTAGCTTTTAAACTGAGCTCGCAAACGGTATTGAAACAGACGGACAGACGGACAGACGGACAGACGGACAGACGGACAGACGGACAGACGGACATGGCTATATCGACTCCCCTATTGATCCTGATCAAGAATATATATACTTTATGGGGTCGGAAACGTCTCCTTCACTGCGTTACAAACTTCTGACCAAAATTATAATACCCTCTGCAAGGGTATAAAAAGTATGTAACCAACACCCCAATCGAGTCCTGGATTGGCCAATAGCTCAACTCCTTTGTACTTCATCTCAAACAATTGACCACCATCTTCGCCTATTAATTTCCAGAAGCATCTTTACGCGAGCCAAACCTTAAATGATTACATCACAAGCGTCTAATCGGAGTTACCGGTGTGCCTTAAACGTTGGCGTCCACCAGCGGTCTTTAAAAATTCCCCGTGAGCCAATTCGCCAATTAAGACATCACAAACAAGGCATATATTCCTCCCCAAGAGTCCGGACTTTTCACGACTAATTTTGCGAATCCGGTGGCCATAAAACACAAGCACGGACTTCGAGGAAAACGGACGGAGACGAGCGCACGTGGACGTGGTGGGTAGACCTTAAAAAAAAAATCATAAACAAGAAAACAAGCTAACTTTGGAAAGCGAACTTTTGAATACCCTCGTCACTTGTCAATATAACAACAATAACAACATCTGATTTTGATGAAAGATCTTAGTTAAATAAATGTAATTCAAATAATAATTTAAATAAATACAATGAAGTTACGGTAATTTGTTCAGATACTCCTATACATCATTTAATCGTTCCCAATGATTTTTATGTTAGTTCTGATTTATATGAAACATCCACTAGGAAACAAACAATTGTGATTAGTTTCATGCTAAACTTTATATGGTCGGATACTGACCAAATCCGAATAGCCTTTGCAAGGGTATTCAAAAACAAGGCCGAAGGACACAGGCGGCCGGCCCAAAGTAAGTTCATAACATTTCATTCTTTTTCGGCTCATTTTCGGGAGGGCGGACAATATGAAACCGATACTCGAAACTGTCAAATGCAGGCGGCAGTTTGGGAGGCACAGGAGGCACGGGAAGCATTACGTGAACCTGGGAGCCTGGGACTCTGGACTTCGGGCACGCCCTAAAGCGCTCAAAGGATTACAGGATGGCCTGGCCAACTGGGAGCGAAAGTGGGCGTGGAGTCGGGATTCGTGTTAAGAAAAAAAAGAACCAGCTGGGGGAAACCTCATAAAAGTTATTGTTTTTCTACTTCATTATCTTTCAAAAGAGCGCACGAGAACAGGAGAGAAAAAAGTGTTTTCGTTTATGGTTTCGTTTTACACTAAGCCCCCTCTTTTGCTTTCAGCTTAGCTGTCAGGCGTTTTGAGGGACAAGTGTTGTGTGTTTAGAAGCCGAAAGGACAACGCAAGAGGGTGGCCAAACCTCACCGGAGAGGGGGTCCTATTCCTACTATAACTCCACCCACGGTGGGCATTATATGTGACACGCCTAGCAGGTGGCGCCTCTGATTCCCCGGACATAATAAAATAAAAAAAAAAATGTTTACTTAGGATTATTATCCCCATTTTACCCAGTTTAGCGTTGTTTTGTTAGCGAACTTTTAACTGATTTTGTTAGATTAATTGCAAGATCCTTTTACTTTGTCACCCTAAAAATGTTTGTTGTGGAGAGCATTTAATGAATACAATGATGTTATCTGGATTATATAAATTATTATTACTTTCTTCTTATACGGTTGTTATATATGACTTTCTTTATATAACTCATATTTGATATCTAAATTTGTAATTTTTTATCATTCAGGGTAAATTTTCTTAGATCGTAGAAACACTTTTTGGAAAAGCCTTCACCTCCGTTCGCTTAAAACTATTACCCTAATGCTTTACAGTTTTTTTATGGTTCTAAGATAGACTTCCCATTCGACATTCGACTTCCGACTCTGTTTTGCTACTCATTTCTTGTTTGTTCACTTACCCAGCGCCTGACACTGTAGTATCTTGGTGGTGCCCTCGCTGACAATCGACCCCGATGACGATGGATGCGTGGTGAATCGTGGGGCCTGGAGCTGCTGCTGCTGGACAAGCGGATTCTGCTGCTGCGTCTGCGGATTGGCATCTGCAATAAGGGAGAAAATATGGGGGACACTTTTAGTTTATGTTCAAGGAAGGCATTCAGGGAATTTAATTATGGGGTGTCTCTGTAGCCAAGAGTTAGCTAGAATGACTGATTTGTATCATTATGAAACGCATCAAGAGCCTCTTATCGGTATTAACCAAGATTGCTGCATTTTCCACCACTTTTAACACAAGCAATATACAAATCCGCAATCAACGCACGTAAAAACCTGCCCACATCAAACATTAACCGGATTTACTTAAAAGCTTCGCACCCAAAAACGTTTCAGAGGGCCGATTTGTACAGCTTTAGCATAAAACCAAAAGGCTTAAAGATGAATATGTTTGATTTATGGCAGTTCAGAGAGCAAAGGCAAAAAAGCGGTGCGGAAAATACGTACCGAACCGAACCCAAACTCATATATAACCATCCATATCCCTATGACCACCCAAAAAGGCGAGATCGATTGCACTTGCATTTTATTTTCCATTTCTGAAAGTTTTTTTATATGTTCACCTCTCTCGGTTTTGGTTTCGACAAAAGTAAGGTTGGAGGAACTACAACAATATGGCAGGGGACACAACAATAAATTGCAGCTTTAAGAAATAAAAACATTCGCATATTATTTCATTTTGCGTAAAAAAATATTTTCATCTTTGCTTTTCTATTTTTGTTTGCATTTTTATTTAATTTGCCCACGCAAATCGAACCCAAAACTGAAATCGAGAAGCTCTAGGGATGGAGAGTTCAGAGGACTGAAACATAAGCAAAAGGAAACAAAATATGAAGAGGTTATCACAAATCGAATTTCTGATGCCCTTTTAGTGCAAATTTCGAATCTAGTTATCATAAAACAACAGCATTTGATTGTTTTGATTAGAATTTTATCTTGGTATAATGGGGCATATTTTTATTTACAGAAATTCAGCACCTTCGAATTTCATGTAGTATCGAGGATACCCATTCATAATAATGACACAGTTGTTTTTCCAACCTTACAACTTTCCATTCTCCCCCCGTATTACGAATATTTTGTTGTTCTGACCGGTTTGTGGGATTATAAATTCGTTTTCAATGCAAACAGGGACTGCAATATTTTACACTTTTTTGGAATAACAAAGAACAGGGTGGATGAAATATATGTAGTTGAGTAAATTATTTTTCATAAATATTGGACATTTGTATGCATAGATACTATGATACATGGTGTAACAATGATATCAAGGCAATTATCAAAAGAGGGAAAATTTGCATTCATCGAGGCACTCGACACCAAAAGGAAACTCTTGTGTGCGTGTGTGTACTGTACCTCCAATTGGTGGTGTGTAAATTATTCAGGATATAGAATAACATATGCATGAGATACTTGCTGCATACGGTTTCGGCTACCAATAAACACAATTTAATTGGCATACATTCACATTCCAGTGGCAAACATCAAAGAGGAAGGTGAATTTTATGGAGCGTGAACAGTTTGAGCCTTCGAGCACACCGATACCACCGAGTGGGGCGCAAATGAACTAATTAGTTTGAAAGCTGCTCATATATATTACTCAATATCGGTTTGGTATTGTCAAAAGGGCAATTGTACTTTGTGTAAATGTAGTCTTGTTTTCAGATAAGATGGGTTTCATGTGATTCCATCGACACCTGTTCCAATACATTCCTCCTTAAAAATACAGATTCGGTTTCTTAAAATATGCATTTGAAAGCATTTGGCTACTGTAGTTTATTTCTACTTGAATATTGAAACGATGAAATATTTATGAAAGCAAGAAGAAACCTACAAAACACATGGACATTGTTCTTCAGCACAACTGTACTCCTAATGCCACTGAAAGCGTGTTGAAAGCACTTGGAAAACAATCTTGAAACCGCCGAGGATGCCAATCAATTGGTCAACTGCAGAATTTGCACCCCACAACGCTTGTTGATCTTTGTGTCGTGTGTCCATCGTGCGAATAATGTCGATTTCAATAGCGGTGATGGCGATAATGATGTGATGATGATGGCCGAGTGTCGATGTGTCCGTTTGTGACGGTGTTGGTGTCGGAAAGTGGGTGTGTGTGTTGCCACTTGGCTGTTGACTGTTGGCCGTTGCCTAGTTGTTCTAGTTGTTCTAGTTGTTGAGCCCTTGTTTGGTTTCAGCCCGAGTCAATGACGCCTTTGCCACAGGCCACCGAAGCCCAGAGGCGTTGACATGATGGCCAACCCGTCTAAAGGGCACTGAGCCAAATGGTCTAAAATTACCTAGAACAACGAGATATCTGCATATTAAAATGTAGTGTGAAACTCTCAAAATTATGATTTTAGTTTAGTATTTTTATATTAACTATCATGACTTTCCCTTTTGTTTGAATTCGGGGGAGAATCAATGCATAGCTCAAGCTCAAGTAAATCTGCAGCATTCAAATTGTTAACTAATGTTCCTACTGTAATTTGGAATATGCTAAAAACTGATTTCGCTCCAAAAATAAATGAAACCAATTGGTTAAGGTGTGTTTTCCATCCACAGTATTAACTTAACCAAAAAGAGAGTGAGCCAGGTTTAATATCTATTGCATCTGCGAATATCAAATTATCTGTGTCGGCAGTTCCCCCCACTTTCTCTCGGTGCTTTTCAAGCAGGTGGCCCACTGCCAGTTGTCCTTCCATCAAACAAAACAGGCGTTAAATTGCCATCATCGAGGGGGTCATGGTAGTGGGAAACAGCAAAGTGTTTTTGGGGGAAGGGTTGGTCGGTTGGGTGAGTTGGGTGTTGGATGTTGGATGATGATGAGCAGGGGTCAGGTGGGGCTGACTGAAGCGAGGTGCATTGGCAGCAATGGAATCTCCACGTGGCTGTCTCTGGCACGCTCTTTGCAGAATGGGTTTGCTTTGCTTCGGTTAGGGTTTGGCTATGGATTTTCCCTCCTCCCTCCTCCCTCCCCCACCCTTTGGCTTTTGCGGTTTTCTGCGCATGCGCAGCCCACCGCGAATTCCATTTTGCATGGCTTCTCTACATATCGGACATTTGATATGCTGCTGTGGCAGAGGGACAACCTTCTTCTCTTTTGCTTATTGTGCACACAAAACCCTGTTTTGTCCCTCCCCAGATGCTAAAACTTATTGTGCACAGAGAGAAATAAGAAAAGGAAATGTTCCACAAGTAATCATAAGCATAATCATCAATAATCAATTACACAGTTGATATATATCGTCTGAATTAACTGAGGGATTTAATTAGCTATTACAAGCATTCCTTATATTTCTTTTTAAGTTTACGAAGTTGTTTAAAATATCAATTCGCTGATTTTCTCTGTCTGTGGCAGCTGGGTGTTTTTAGTGATGCGCTCAATTAGCAACACGCACTCAAGTGCTGCAGGCCGACAGGAAACTGTGTCAGCCCCCAACTCCCAACTCGCAGAAACATGCAACATGCAACACATGCTGCATGCAGCATGCAGCAATGGCAGCCACTAGAGCAAACCCGCAGCAGGCTCTGCTTTGTTTGCCCAATGATGCAAAAGCCGCATACAAACACACACACAGATAGATCATACATATACAAGAAGGACACCGGCAGGAATCCCTCACAGGACACCCAAGTAACTTCCTCATGCGGCAACTCAAGTTAATGATGAAACAGACACATGGTCCTAATGTTGGGCGATAGCAATCGGGTTCAAGTGGGCGTGTTTCTGGGTGGTCACCGGGGTCTCAGCAAAAGGCCCTAAAACACACACAATACACTTGAATCTGATATTCTTTTCGCATAAGGGATAAACTGAAGATATCAAAAGGCTGTAAGGGTAAGGGATTTGAAATGCCTCAAAATCCCGTTGATATACCCACATTTACAAGGTTGTGCATTGGGCTTTTTATATTCTTGATACAATTTTCATTGATATTTGAGTATGCACACATGTGAATGTGTCTTTAATATCTATTTTAATGAGCTTTGATTTCATTAAATAATTAAAAGCATTAAACATTTCAATAGTTTCAAAAAAGTCTTTAAAATGCCTAATTTATAAATTTCTTCTTGTTATTTCCACAACCAAAAACCAACTGTTCTGCTCCCATTTCCACTTGAAAATGTTTCCTTTCAAAGATTTTCTCTTTCGTTGGAATTATACTATACAAATTTGAGGCCCTCATGAATTACACAGCCCATAGATCAAGTTACATGGCAGTTTGTTTCTGTTTCTCATTTTTCGTTGGCTGTTTTTTAAAGCGTTTTCAGAATGCCCAGCTCGTTTGCCTAACCGTCAATCATTCCATTCCAACTATACTGGGAATATATCCGAGTCCCCATTCCATTCCGCAACTTTCAAGAGTCTCTCAACTAATTTTCATGTTGTCTGCACGCGGGACACGGCACATCAATCAAACTTTAACCCGCACAAACAATTCAACTTGATTTCTTTCGGTTAGCTTTTCCCCTGACTTTCCCCCCTATTTTCTGACACTTCTTAACCCACATACTTATATCGTGTACATTTCCCGACTAAGAAAAATAGTTTCCAGAATGGTAAACTTACAAGTGTAAATAAATTATGCAAGGTGCTAACTTTTGGCCAACATTCCCTTGAAAGTTTGTGTGGCTTCTGAGATTTGAAACTTTTTGAAGGAAAATGTTTGCATTACAAAGAATTGTGTGAGTTAGTCTGTGATTAAATTCAATTCTTGAGATGGATTCACTTAACAGAGTATTTATAATATCTAAAAATAATTGTTGATAAATCAAAAACTATATTTATTGTTAATTTCCCTATTCCGAGTTTTTCCCAAAATTTTAGGGTAGCTTCACCGTAACGCCCCTATAAATGGGCGGCACATGCATGTTAATGATCTCATTCAAACTGCCTTCAAATAATGAAAGGGACTGGGGATTATGGGAAGCAAAGATAAATGGGCAGCAAATTTTCAATAATAATAAAAACGTTCACCCCGAAATAGTTTTGAAGGGAGGGAGAGGTTTCCTTAATTATAGACATCAACTGAAGTGCGGGGTGCGGCGGCATTTTTCCCCGAGGGTTGTGGGAGATTTCCCGAGTTAAGAAGCGAATAATTTATACAACAAAAAAGTGCCCTGCAGGGAAAGCTACTCCCCCAAAACTCTCCTTTCACCCGTCTAAAACCACATGTGACGCCTTAAATTACTTTAAATCGTGCTGCTTGTTGGCCAGAGTGAAAAGGATAGACGATGAGTGAGAGAGACAGAGAGAGTGGCAATTGTTTTGTTCTTTATATATACCCAGAGTTCAAAAGTATGAAAACATAGAATTACTCACATTACAAAAAAGAAATATTAATTATACAGAAATCAAAAATAAACAAAGGGATGTGATATTTCGGAAAGGTACATTAAAACATAAATTCCCAGCAATTAAAAATCTCAAGAGTTCTAGTTCAATCGTAATATGTTAATTATCTATAAGTTTAGGTAATGTTAAGTTAAAATTAAATCTCTAGAGATTAGATATTTCTGACATTTTGAAATATCTAGGTTACTTTGTAACCACGTTTAACGTGTTTAGGTGTTTTAATGAAATATATAGAAATGAAGAAACAACTGTCATCCCGTTTTCATTTTATTTCCTTGTCTTTCATTTTTTCTGCTTTGTCCAGCTGACATTTTCGTCGTTTATCAAAAGGAGTTACCCCAAACACCCCACAAATAGTTCCCTATTTCGCGCGATAGTTGTATCCTTCCCGGGGAGGTCGTGACCCCCCTCCCTCTCCCCTCTGTATGTTTCTCCGACACACCTCCCTCCCGCCTCCCCCTCCCCCTAGTTTTCCTGGCCAGCAGCCGTCGTTGACACGTCTCATAAATTTCATTGCTGTCGCTGGTCCGTCGCCTAATCCGCGATCTCCCTCTCTCTTCCTCTCTCTCTCCCTCTCTTTCGCCCCTGTCTGTCGTCCTTGTCTGTCCGTCGACGTGTCACGTGAGAAATTGCACTTATCACTTGTCCTGTTCTATTTTATTTTGTTTTTGTTTCAGCCCTCTCACTCCCGCCTTCTTAAATTCATTCCGTGATTTTCGCTTTAATCTTTTGCGGCTGCGTTTACGCACGTAATGCCGTAGATGGTGTTAAACTGTGGCCAGGGAAACAGGGGTTAAACGGGGGAGGGGGCTAGAGGGTTAAGAGGTGGAAGTCCCAGGGAATTAAGGCATTATTCAAACACTAATTCCCCGGCTCAACTGACTTTGAACTATTGTCGGTCGAATACAAGGGAAACCCATTCCGCAATCAATGAAGCCTGTAGCCAAAAGACGATCAACTTGAAAATCCCCAGGGGCGTGGGTGGGTGAAAATTGGGTGGGGGGCTTATTGAATCCCTGCAAAAGTTTAGAATGCGACAAATGGCCAAAACTGAGAGACTAAACAAAAACGATGGCAAAGGGAGTGCGGTGGCCAAACTATTAAAATGACATTTTCGAAAATTCTTGGCACTCTACGGGAAAAGTGGAGGCGGAAAATGGGAGGCAAAAAGGGAAGTTAGTTGTCTGCCAACTCGCAACAGAATTAACTGAAGGGAAAAGCCTAAAGAATATAATTAAATGAAAAGCGAAGATAAAATGCTCTTTCCAATTCGTTTTAATAATACAAATCATCGAATAGGGCAAAGAAGAACGTTTTTTAACCGATTAAAGCTGTTTATAATCCAAAAAATTCGTATATGTAATGGCAAGAAATGAAACATTCATTCGAAATCCCTCAAATATTCCACACAACTCGCCTGATCCATCGGCTATGCCCCAAGCAGAATGGCATGCCCATATATCTCCATTGCTGAGCATATATGTATGACAATGAATTGCCCGACAACTCGAACAAGAAAGTTCAAAAAACTTAAGTTCAGAGTTTATTGATTTTCACGTTGTTTTCGTTCTTTTTTTGTAACTTTTTGTGTGCGCTCTTTTTTTGATTTTTTTTCTGCCCCAGACTTCGATGCTGGAAAGCATTTAGTTTGCCATTGGACTGGGGAGTTGAGGAAAACGGGTTTTCGGGGGGTCACAGGCGCAATTGTAAAAATATTTTTTGCGCTGACATTGTTGCTGACCAAGAGGCAAATGGCCACTGGCCATCGTTTTTGTCGTCACTTTTTTTTTGGCCAAGAGGAAAAAACACTGTAGCTGTAACTGAAACCTGTGATAAAAATAACCCAACGAAAGATGTTTGTTTGCTGTCTCGATTCATAATGGATTTGGACATGCCCTTTTACGCTAGGATTTCAGTAGATTTTTATTTTAAGATTAGACTCGAATATTTGGCTTATCTTTATGTAAACAACGGGTATGGATTCTAAATTGAAATTATATGTATTTCTACATTTGACTGGACATGAAGTGCTGACTCCGAAAAGCTAATTTTCTATAGATCATTAATTAAACCAACTAAAAAATAATCATTACTTTTCTTATAGACATTGGTTTTCAAAGTGGCATAGTTCTAAATGTTTGTGGTTGAATTCTCTAAAAATCTGTGTTCAAATCTTGTTTTGTATTTTCGGGTTGATTTTTCGTCATTTTTATGTTACCTCCAAATTTTCGAAAAATGGCTTTCCAGAAAAGTGTCCAAAAACAGAATTTCCAAGCCCAAAAATACCTCTAAAGACTTGTGGATCGATCCTCTAAAAATCTGCATTTAAAATTTTCAATTTGACGTTAATCAAATTTTTGACCCATTTTCATGTTACTTATTTCCAATTTTCCGATGTCTTGTAAAACAGTGACTCAAAACTGGACTTCCAAAGTCCATAACTTCACCAAATTTAATCCGATTCCAAAGTGGCATACCTCTAAAGACTTGTGATTGGATCCTCTAAAAATCTGCATTCAAAATTTTCAATTTGACGATGATAAAATTGTTGACCCATTTTCATGTTAGTTATTTTCAATTTTCCGATGTCTTGTAAAACAGTGACTCAAAACTGGACTTCCAAAGTCCATAACTTTACCAAATTTAACCCGATTCCAAAGTGGCATACCTCTAAAGACTTGTGATTGGATCCTCTAAAAATCTGCATTAAAAATTTTCAATTTAACGATGATCAAATTTTTGACCCATTTTCATGTTACTTATTTCCAATTTTCCGATGTCTTGTAAAACAGTGACTCAAAAGTGGACTTCCAAAGTCCATAACTTCACCAAATTTAATCCGATTCCAAAGTGGCATACCTCTAAAGACTTGTGATTGGATCCTCTAAAAATCTGCATTCAAAATTTTCAATTTGACGATGATCAAATTTTTGACCCATTTTCATGTTACTTATTTCCAATTTTCCGATGTCTTGTAAAACAGTGACTCAAAACTGGACTTCCAGAGTCCATAACTTTACCAAATTTAATCCGATTCCAAAGTGGCATACCTCTAAAGACTTGTGATTGGATCCTCTAAAAATCTGCATTCAAAATTTTCAATTTGACGATGATCAAATTTTTGACCCATTTTCATGTTACTTATTTCCAATTTTCCGATGTCTTGTAAAACAGTTACTCAAAATTGGACTTCCAAAGTCCATAACTTCACCAAATTTAATCCGATTCCAAAGTGGCATACCTCTAAAGACTTGTGATTGGATCCTCTAAAAATCTGCATTCAAAATTTTCAATTTGACGATGATCAAATTTTTGACCCATTTTCATGTTACTTATTTCAAATTTTCCGATGTCTTGTAAAACAGTGACTCAAAACTGGACTTCCAAAGTCCATAACTTCACCAAATTTAATCCGATTCCAAAGTGGCATACCTATAAAGACTTGTGATTGGATCCTCTAAAAATCTACATTCAAAATTTTCAATTTGACGATGATCAAATTTTTGACCCATTTTCATGTTACTTATTTCCAATTTTCCGATGTCTTGTAAAACAGTGACTCAAAACTGGACTTCCAAAGTCCATAACTTCACCAAATTTAATACGATTCCAAAGTGGCATACCTCTAAAGACTTGTGATTCGATTCTCTAAAAATCTGGATCATTTTAACGTTGATCAATTTGTTGACCCATTTTCATGTTATTTATTATACCCGTGCAGACGGTTATGCATGAGAAACCATATTTTTCACACCAGGGGTGAAGGCTAAATGGCTGTGCTTAAACGTTTCAGCGACAAAGAAATTACAGAATTTTAAACAATTTTAAAAAACCTGAAAGTCTTGTACAATTTATTATACAAGCTAGGCGACTGTACAAATTGTACATTAGTGATATCAAGTGTTATTAATTGAAAGCTTTTGGATTTCTAATCTGCATAAATTTTCGTTAATACCAGTTCGGTCTATAAAATTAATTTACTCGCATAATTGCATTCAAGTGCTAACGAACTGAAAATAATTTTCCACATATTTATAAAATGGCCTTCGAAATTGGAAAACAAATTGTATTTCCTTTTTAATTGCACTCGACCAGCTAATTATTATTTTCCCATGTGCTGTTTTTTTTCACTGAACGCTACCAAGATTTATATGAACTTCTTTTTGCCACTATATATATATGTTCACTCCCCTTCAAGATGGATTTGAGTGAGACAACGGCGGTGCCGCCTTCCTCTCACAGATTTGCATACAAGCGATAATTATTTGTTAGATGCAATTAAAACAAAAGTGAACTTTCCCAAGCTGCCGGTAAATTTAGCCACATTATATTATGTGCACCGAACCAGTTCCTAGACCTCCGCCTCCGCCACAATTTCTCATCTCTGGATGAGAATTCACACAGGAAAACACGTTTTCACCAGGCTATTTTCCAGTATGTGCACTAAAGGAAACAATTTTATGTCGATTTGAAACAGCCAAAATAATACCAACATACATAAAAATAAAATATGTCAATATGATTAAAAAAGCTTCAATTTAACTACCATGTAGGCGAAATAGTAAAAGAAAAGTCTATTTAAAACTTGGGTGGAACTTCAAACGGGGTTTTAACTGTATGTATTTCTTAGTTAATTTATCAGAATTCGTTTTGATTTAATAGAGTTTTCGATGTGAAAAATTTGAGCAATGTGAGAGTGATATTAGTCGCTCTTCAAATAGATATCAAGCTGTTTTTTTTTTTATCTGTGTAGCGTGTGTGCAGCACGAAAAACTGTATGGCATGCAATTTTCTTTTAGTAGACTTAAGCACACGGCCATTCTCCTCCAGCTTAGCCGCCTCTGCTGTCAAGCTGCTTTATCAGCTGCTGGCGCAGCTTCTGTAGCTTCTGTGGCTCTTTCCTTTTTGCCTCTTGCTTTTTGCTTTTTCTGGCCAAGACTCTCACTCTCGGGCTCATTATGAGTGGCAACAATGCACCTGACTGCTGGCGAGGAATATAAAGGAAAATATGTGGAACAGCACTGAAAATCCGCTACAGAAAAGCGGCAAAATTTGTGCCAAGCAGCGGTGGCAACAACGGAAATCATTTGAGCATGAAGGACAAACTCTGTATACGGATCGTATCTTCAAATTGCGCTAGGAAGCTCATTCATTTCATTTTTTTTTTCAGTACATTTCCCTTATTTGTGGAAGCTCCAAAAACGCTGGGCTTTATAACTGAGTACAGTTAAATATAATGAGGCTGAACCAAATGTTGCGAATCATCTTTATTTATACACAATAAATGAAATTTAAAACCAGCTCAAGCCTGTAAATACTTAACAAGTGTAAGTACTACAACAATTTGTAACTCCCAAATACCTATTTGGCTTATTAGAAATCTATTTTATAACTCCTCTTGGCTTTAAATTCCCAAGTGAATGCTTTTTCACTGCGGTCACATTAATGCCCGTCGTTATTCGGACTCATCCAGGGGAATCTCAAGTAATTTATGAGTGTTTTGATGCGACTTAATAACCCAACGGTTGGTCGTCCAGGCATGAAAAGGTTGAGGAGGAGTGGGTGGGAAAAATCGAGGCGACTTCCTCGGAAAAGGAAGCTCCTCCTGTTTCGTGTGTTGTTTATTGCGCTTTTATTTTAATATGATTTTCCAGCAATTGTCATTGTCTGTTCGCTGTTGTTTGCCAGTGTTTTCCCTCCCCGCTCTCCGCACTTGTCCCTTTCTGTTCTCCTCCCCAGACAACCTCTCAAAAAGCTGTCAGTGTTTCTTGGCTGGCAACACATGAAGCCACCTTTGCCATCTTATTGGGAGTTACGGACTTGGACACGACAACTTGGCAACGTGCAAAAGGTGGCGGGGGGATGGAGTCCCTCCTTGGACGCTCTACATCTTGCCGTATTTGTGCTTAAAGTAGTTCAGTTTGGGTTGGTAGCTTCTTGGAATTATATGTTACATATAAATAATTTTTTACTTTATTGCCGCTTGTTGTCTGCTGCTGTTCGTTCTTGTTTTTTATTTTTAAGTCTTTCTGAATCTTCATCACCGGGGTTTGGGTTTTCTTCTTTTGCTGGGTTTTTCCTGCTCTTAACCAGCAGACAACAAAAGTCAAATTAGTTGGGGTTCGGTCCTATAAAATTGTACGAGTTTTCAGGAGAATTTCCGTTTGCTGGGCTTGGAGTTGTATGATTTTCGGTTTGGTGAAGGTTTTTGAGCTTTTCCAGATTAATTGTCCATTAACCAAGTTGATTTATAGTGAATTTGCACTTCAAAAATAAATGTTGATTATTTGGTTATTTGTAGATAAACTTTTCACTTTGTTTTCGTATACAAAATTATTTTATAATGCAACTTCAACAATTCTTAATTTTTTAGAGCTCTTTAAATTCTTGTTGCATACATTGAACATTACCTGTTTCTACCTCAGTTTATTTTGTGGTTGTTTCGCCTTTTTTTTTAGGTCTGTGGCAATAATAATCAGAGATTTTTCGTTTCTCATTTTGTTGCACTTGTTTGCTTCCTGTTGACATTTTCATAACCTCAAAACTTTGCTCATTGTTCTGCCTTCTTCTTCTTCTTCCGTTGTTGCAATCAAGGTCGCAAAAAGGGGGCAACAGGGGGGTTTTGGAAAGGGGGCTTAAAACGGGGGGAAGTTCGCCCGAGCAACAAAAGTGGCAAGAACAACATAATTAGCGCATTTCCTTGCACTGACAGCGACAGCTGCAACAGGAGACGATGAACAGGAGGAGCAGGAGGAGCTGGGGGAGCTGGAGGAGCACCTCATCCGTGACTGAGGAGCACTGCACGCTCCTCTCCTACGCCCCTGACTCTGGTCCATACCCTTTCGGCACTTGAGAGTGTCTGGCACTTCAAACACGCACTCGCCCAAAGTGGGGAAACTTCCGCGGAAAGAAGAGAGATAACCCGACATTGAAACAATGCCAGAGCATCCGAAGCTCTGAGGGATTGGAGATGGTAGCGTGAGATAGTGCCAGGGTTACAACACTCGACAAATATCGCAAGAGGTTTCCAAAAATCTAGTTTAGTTTGAAAGACGTATGTCTATATAGAGAATTAGTTGGAAACATCGCTTCATTGGGTGGGAGTGGGTAAATGTGTAAATTTTCTAAGAGAACCAATTAGTTTAACGAAATGATAATTCCATCGCTGAATGAAAATCGTACACCGTGTGAGCCGTAATGAATACTCTTATGAAATATAATCCCATCCCCCTTATTATTATATTATATTATCGTGCCCTTCCATATGTATGTTGCTCTCCCGTTGCCTGATTATTATAATTAGGTTTTGTTGCCACCGCTGAAGCGTAACACTCACTGGGGCATCCGAGAAACATGGGTGGGATGTGGGAAGGCCGACGGGGGTGGGGCAAAGCCGACAGCTGCTGGCTGACTGACAATTTAGAGCTCGATTAACTCTCACAATTTGAGACGGTCTCGTTCGACTCAGATTTCGCAGCCAAGACGGAAGACGGAAGCCAAAATTAGGGGGGAAGAAGAGGATGGGTGGTCGGGGTCACCTGGCTAATCAAACAGATTGAAGCCAGTGAGGGGGAGCGATACATACATTTATATATATATATATATTTGTATATGTATAGTCCATCGCCATCAATCTGAAGCAGGGTTGCCATCCAATCCACCTCGCCCCTCGGCAAATGGATGGCCCCAAATTGAAAAGAATTTAGCTTGGAGAGTCTCTCCTCGAGGCAATTGAGAAATGCAATAATGGTCAAGAGGGCAGATAGATGGAAGGGGGAAACCGCTAATTGAGCAAAGCAATTTATTTTTACAAAAACCCCCAAAGCAGATTCTTTCGCCCGCCCCTATTAACATTATCCTTCAGAACCGAGGACGAAGGCAACTGCGGGAACATGTCTAGTTTGGTTATGGGGTCTGCAATGTTTGGCAAATATTGATTCAAGCAATTCGCTTTAGGCAATTAACTTTGATTTTGAATTTGGCACATTTCGAAGGCATAGCATTTATTCTTTCTATTTTATTAAGCACGATTTTAGCACAAGTCTATTGGCTTGCCAATTATTTGCTTAAAGAAAACGCTTAATAACTGGATGAACTATTTAATCGGGTAGTTGGGTTTTGAGCTTAGGCCACTTAAAACCGTTTCGTAACCGGTTCGTTATAGATCTCATTTATTTTCGCATGTCTCCCAACCATTACCGTTTCACAAGCACTGTGTTCAACCGTTTCACCATTATCTCTCCCATTTCATTTATTTTTTTTCAATCACTTAGCTGTGCGAAATTTTCAAAGTTTTCCCAAGCACACCCCATGGATTTGAAATCGTTATGCCCGCGCATTAACCCAATTTACAAAACGCATCGTTTGCAAGACCCCTTTTTTCCCCGTTACCCACCTAAATCGTCATCAACCCAATTGCTATTGCTATTGCTCTGGATTTATAAACAATTTTGCTATTTTCATTATTGAAAACGCAAGACAAGCCAAGTTGTCGGGGGTGTTATATGGGGCTTACGGGGTTTTCGGGGAGCTGTTGCATCCGTTAGTTTTGTTCAAACTGCGGCGGCATCTTCTTATAGTATTTCTTCTTCTCCATCAACTTTTGCCTCTTCTTATTCTTGCAGCTTGCTGATGATGAAATCGTCTAAAAATGTTTTTGTTTATTCCTCTATTTTGGTTCGGAACGGGGTCTATACTATCGAAAGGGGAGTTTCGGGGGGAGATGCTGCCGCAATTGCAGCAACAGACTCCACAAATACAAACAAACCCAAGAAAAACACACAGAAAGAAAAGTATTAAGTGTTATGAACGATTAATTAACTTCAGAAATGAATACGGATTAATACAAACAATCTAACTTTGAATAATCAATTGAAAAATAAATGAAAATGGAACTAGCAACAGAGGATTCAACTGGACTCTACCATTGTAATTATTGAATTATTCTATATTGTACACTTAATGTAGATATCCATTAGAAATGCATACTTTTGTTTGTTTTTTGACTGTGCACCCATAGACACAAATAAAAGGCAGTTGGGCGTCATTTGATTCCGGAGCCATGTGTTCAACACGTTTGTTGGGAGAAAATAGACAAAAAGGGGGGAAGGGGAGAAGGGGATATGGAGTTGGTTAATGTGCAACCTTAAATAACCGCTGGAAAATTCAGGCTGCAGGTCAGTCAACAGCAGTAGAAAAACGCCACTAAAGAATGAGAAACCAAAGGAGAAGAGAGCCAAACATGGAGAACAAGTAAATCAGGTTTTTCAGCCGTCAAAGTATTAACCTTTTGTTGGAGCTGCCATTACTGTGCTGCTGGTGAAATATTTCAGGCATTTTACGAGTATATATGTATATATATATATATTCCATAAAGCAGAATGAATCGAAGGAAACTCAAAAGGAAAGAGACCAGCTGGAGTCTTTCAGCTGCAGAAACAGAAACTCCAGCAGCTTAGCTCAGGTGAGCCAAAAAGGGGGGCTGCAAATATGCAGGTGAGTGGCGGAAAATACAAGGGGAGCTGGGCAAACCCCCCCAGATTTACGTCGAGTTAAAGTCAGTGTTGGGTTGAACCCAGATAATTGTACCTAATAATGCGTAACTCGGTCGTTGAAAATATTTATTGTATTTCACAAAAACCAAAATTGATATGAAGTAATATATTTTTAAATATTTTGTTTATAATTTAAAATATGTACAGCCATTTGAAGGCGGTGAGACTCAAGCCTATATTGGTAAGACTCTTCTCAATTTACTATTATTTACATGTACTATAATTACATGTATATAATTTATCTTACCTATGTACTTATTTTTGGGAATAGCCCATATCCTAGGTACACAAAAAACAAATACCTTGCCCAACACTGGGTTAAAGCTGAATCTGTTGGAGACTTTTGTTGGCTAGTGTGGCGGTAGTGGCAAGTGGCGCGCACGATTACTCACATGTTCGAACCCCCTTTTTTCAGACCCCCCTTGCAGCTGGCTCTGCTTTTGAGGTCACTTCAAGTGGCTTATTTCCGCCTTTTTGCATGCTGCTTTTGGCTGGCTGAGAACTTCCCCCCGTAGCCTTCTTAAAAACCCCCCTGGTCTTTGGGTCAGTTTCGACATGTGCTGCAGTTAACAACAGAGACAGAAATGGCTAAGAAAAGGAAAACAGCCAAGTGGCTGCACCAAAAAAAAAAAAAATAATAAAGAAAAAAACAAATAATATAAAAAAGAAACGAGATGGACGGCAAGAGGACCTGGAACCTCATGCAATACAGCAATCAATCAATCAACGATACTTCCTGGGGAATCGCCCAAACTTTGTTAGTTTCAAAGGCTACTTTAGGTGACTGCATAGCTGAAAGGCCACAAATCACTCAAGATCTTTCGGGAAGGGCGATAATCTCTTCTAAAATGCATTTAAAAGTTGTGGTCTTGAAGATAAGTATTTCCTTTAAATTTAGGACTCTTGTACTTTCAACTGTCAAATATATTTTTACCCAAAAAGTTAGTTGCTTAGTTCTTGAACCATATCTCTAGCGAAAAGTTTTAGATTTTTTAAGGTTTACTTCATATTTATTTTCTATATCTAATAACATGGCCCATAATAAACTCTTTATTCCGCAGATTTTAATCACTTAACAAGTAAGTCTAGCTATTTTGCGAAACACGAGGATTAAAGGGCACATCTTTTTAACCCCGAATAGGGGTCCATCATACACCGTTCTCCCGTTTTACAGGGTATTGCCAACTCACTGTGCGGAAAAGTAGAACACACTCGCACACAAAGGCAATCAAAAAGCCAAGAGTGGACGCTGCAACAAATCGCCAAGTGTCGATAGCACGAAAAAATGAAATGTGGCTGCAACACACACACACACACATGCCACACACATATGTGGTGAAATGGTAAAAAAGGTGAAGGGAGTGCATTTTGTTCAATTTGCCTTTTTGTTTTGCTCTTTTATTTCGCTTCTTTTGTTGCTGCGCCATTGACTCTTTCCTTTTCAGGCCTCTTTTGCTTTGGCTTTTGCCTTTTGCTTTTGCTTTGTTAACCCGCTCGCCAATCATTTTAACCCAAATTGCAGCTCTTGTTGTTGTTTTTGTTGCTGGCGGAACAGCTCTAGAATTGCAACAGCCACAACAACAACATCAGCATGCAACGCCTGCAAAAAAAAAAAATAACAACCACACCCTAAAGAAAGCGAAAAGCTGCAACGGAAGTTAAGTCAATTTCGTTTATTTGTTAATTTAAATTTTCATATTTCAGTTGAATGGTTTGTGCAAGAGGAAACAACAAAAAAATGGAGAGATCATAATGGACGGGGGTACCTGGTACTAGTTAACAAACATAAAAAACTGTTTGGGTGCATCAGGGGGTTGGTTGTTTGTGGTTCCACTTCAGTGGCATTTAAAGGGGAGTGTTTAAAACATAAGGCAGGCGACAGATGTTCCAAGAGCTTCAAGAACCAGCGGTGAACTCCCAAAGAGTTCCATTAAAATGCTTTCAATCGAGGCAGATTATATGCTACATGCAACAACAAGAACACACAATTCGTTACCATGTCTGCTGCAATCCTTTGACAAGTGATAAGATTACGCATCAATACATTACTCAAGCAATTCCAAAGAACACATAATTTCCAATAAAACATTCATCGATGACTCCACCCAACAGAAATTGAAATTAAAACCAATTGAAATATCACTGAAATGTCTGGTCGCCACGTTATCGATCCATTTAAGTCATCTCCGACGAGCGAACTAAAAAATCAAACTTAATCGGGGAGTAGGAATTGTTTACATTACACATTTATCGCGGCATTGCAGATAACAAAAGTAAACCGAAAGTAAGACGGCACTAAAAGTGGGACACAAGCCTTGTTCGGAAATGTTCGGAGATTAACTTTTAAGGGGGATTGGGGCGGAGATTTCAGGCCCCTTCGACAAAGATGGTACATGCATGATTCATGGGGGCTGTAAATGGAAACTGTTTGTGCTGAATCCAGATAAGATATACCGAGTACCGATAAGATAAATTGGCAGTAAGCTGCATTTTTAAATTAAAAATAATTTTTATTTTTGTTAGATTTTAGGTCATCTTTACAGTGGAATGTTTATTAAATTTTCCCATTGTACACCATAAATTTCATTTCTTTATCATATGAAATGATATCAATCAATGTACTGCCCTCACGTTATCACCTCTGTTTGGAGATTATTTTTAGCTACTCAACTATTTAGTTTAGACGCAACTTTTGTCGCTGTTTCAGCGCCACCAACTCCCTTTCTCCACCCACTTTTCCCTCCCACATCTTTCTCCGTCTGTTGAACTGATGATGTTGATGACGTCTGGCGGCGGCAATCAGAGCAATCAGGCAATTCAATCAGTCGCAAGTCAGCCAAGGCTCGCTTTCCGTATTAGCCCCCTCGTTCCTCCCCCCCAACCCACATTTGTAGCCCCAATTTCCCCGCTTTGCACCCACTTTCTGGTAGAGTTTCTTGTTGGCCCGCAGCAGAAACCAAAGTGAGGCCAAAACTGAAATCTTCGCGACTTCTTGTAGAAGGATTTGCTTGTCTTTGTCTGATGATGCCACTTCATGTGGGGGGAATGGAGCAAGAGCGTTCAAAATAGGCAGTTAAGCACCGGAAATAAACTATGTTATTTATTTCAAATTTAATCAGGGTAATTTTAAATTTGTAAACAATATTGGGATTAGATGTGTGATACAAATGAATGCAAATCCTTAAAGTAAATAAGTTAATTTAAGAAAACGCATTTAGTTACAATCATTTTAAATCGATTAAAAATATATTAAAATATTGAAATCAAACATACATGTAAAAATCTTTATAAAACTTAAAATATATATTCGACTGGTGCAAATGTGTACAAAATATTCCCTGTGCCATGGGATTTTGTTTGGATTGAGACGTGGCTCCAAAACTTTTGCCGGGTACAAGTTGTTGACAACAAGAAACAGAGCAGCCGAAGGAATTAAGGAGCTGCAGCGATGGAAATGCTCCACTTGAAGAAGAAAGTGGAGAAAGAAATGGCTGAAGAAGGACACACAAACACACAAGGCTAAGTTGCGCATAATTTCTAAATAAGTGCAGTCGAAACCCCCCTTTTTCCCCGCCCCATCAAAAACACAGACACTCCAAAAAAAAAAAAAAAAAAAAAAAATACAACAAAAAAGTGCAGTCAACTTGTGTTGTTATCGCCTGTCAGACAGCAGCCAAGAATAAGAAGTTTTATTTCCACTTATCCCCCTTTTGGCCCCTCTCCAGAATATATGTATATGGTATGGTATGGTATGGTTGGGGAGTCTTTTACCATTTCCCTTTTCGTAGTCCCAACGATAAGGAGCTCCCAGCTGTATTTTCCAGTTTATTCTATTTCTTATTATTTCTTTCTTAATTTTAATTAACGCACAAAATGAAACGTCTGGGGTCACAGAGATTGAGGAGGCTGTAAACGGAAAGAGGGGTAGATTTGGATTTAAGAAGGAAAAGTACATGTTCCGAGACATGTTATCTAATTAAAATGGGAAAAGAACCACAAGAAAGGAAATTTTCAATTCCGCTTGGATGAAATATTGTCTGCAGACGAAATTAGTTGAATTATTTTATATATATAAATAGATTAAAGAGGGGGAACTCACATTGTAGTCAAAACTCAGGATCATTTATGAACCAAAAGTGAATTAGCTAAAAAAAAAATATCTGGCTTCTTTCAGGTTTTTTCTTTTTTAAAAAAATGATGTTCACTTTCTACCAACATAGTTATACCCAATTATCGTGACCCCCACTTTGGCAACGTGACTAACAAAAGCGACTGGGTTGAACGAATAATGCGCTAGATTAAAAACAAAAAAGAATCACCAGTAGGGAAAAATAACAACAGCTGCCAATTGAATGATTAAAGCTGTGAGATAAAGTCAACGAGGACTATAAAAATGGCAAGAGAAATATAAAATGAAGATAGCAGAACAAGATATAAGGTTGCAGTGCTTATTTCTACGCTTTCCATTCATTCACTTACTCACTCACTTATTTATGAATCATCGGTTTCCAAAGAATTAGCTTGTTGATTAGGGAAGCAATGAATATTGTAAACATGGTGAAAAGGAAATGATTATGTTGTTCAGAATACTCATTTGTAAAAATAAAATTGTTATTTCAGAAAATTTCATTATTTATAAAAGGCCTATTCATTTATGGTTGCGAAAAATGGCCAATAAATTCTGTGAATGTTTGTCCATGGAAAGTCGGTCCAAGAAAGGTCTGTGTTTCGCTTTGATTGAGGTCTTTGCATATTTGGGTCAAAACCATTGCAAAATGGCTAAATACATAAGCTGCCAACTTGGTCAGGAGGCGTGGCCTGTGGGCGGAGTGTGGCAGGTTACATGAATTCCTGATGCTCGGCAATTTGACAAAGCTAATCAAATCTCTCCCTTCTTTGTCGATTCGTTCCTCTAGCAGAAAGTCCCAATTATTTCCGATGCGATGTAAAATTCAAAAATCCCCACTCCGCATATGAATGGGGCGCTTGCAACACAGTTGTACATTTTCCATTTTTGATTTTTACCTTCGACAGCAACAACTGAAAATGTGTAGCAACTCGCAACCATTTTTACTGTCTCTCGAAAAAGCATGCCAATAGTTTTGCGACAAATTCCCCTGAAGTAGGCAAAGATTTATGGGCCACTTCGGAAGAATTTTAACTTGACTCTAGAGTCCCCCACTTTTGCGCCACTTGGCGGAGCACTTTATTCGGAAATGATGCGACAATTATTTAAGTTGAAATTATGTTTTGCTCTCTGCCTAATTATTCATTAACCGAAGTGGAAAGGGCATGCAGAAGAAGGACATTTCATTTATTCAGCGACTTAGTTTGGTTGAGAAACAAGATGTTTTAAATTATTATTTATTTTAAAAATAAGTATACGTATGGTTACACCACGCATTATTGTAAAGTACAAAGTATAACAAATTGAAGCTTTAACGTGGGGCCATACCAAATCGCCAACAAGTTACCAACGAAATGAATTCATGGCAGCAAAAATTGGCACATTGACAGGTTTGTAGGGTTGTAAAAAAATCCCGGATGCAAAAAAAAATAAGCAGAAAATACAATCCAAAGAGAACAAAGAAGCTGAAACAATTGACTTTCTGCATTGGAAACTTTTCCTCGTGCAATGAAAATCAAAATCAAAATTATTTCAGCAAATCAACACGTTTTTGTTATGGCTCCATTCTCTTTACGTACATACGTGTGTGTGTTTTGAACAGATCTCAGTCCGCATGGGTTGTACTTACAACACTGAGAAATATCTGTCTATTTTATAAACTTTTAATACATTTTAGGATTATTATTTAATAAATGAAAACAAAAATTAAAAAGGTTTAATTTATAATTTATTTTGCTTTTTAATCTGAAATTGGTTGTCATTAAAGCATTTTAAAATAATTTTTTTGTACAATTGTTTTGGAACATTTCTTCTCATACCATTACATTTAATTTGAGAAGTTTTCCATACTATATCAATTCATTTACGCAAAGTTTTAGTCTATGTATTTTTCCCCTCTGTAGTTTTAATCCCCCCAACTACCAACCCCCTCCCCTTTCTTTCTCTTTTCTGAGAAGTTGCCATTGCTGTTGTTGTTGATTGAATTGTGCGAACCCAAAAGTCGAAAACTTTTCAACGAGCGTCTAATAGCAAATTGTGTGTGAGTGTTGTGTGTGAGGGAGGGGAGGGGAGGGGGAAGGGGGTTCCCTGCATGAATACATAATGAAAACTTCTCACGCACCCACACACCAACACAATGGAGCCAGAAAATTTCCCCAGGACTCCAGGGTAAATGGGCCAATAGAGGAAAAGCGGGCCAACAAGGAAAGTCTTGCGTTACGTGAGAAAGGGGTTAACCAGAGGCGCGGAAAAGCGGGAAAATCGGAAAAGTTGGAAGTGGTGCATGAGGCCACGTCGCGACATTGACTTTGAAAATTAGTTTACGCCAGGAACAACACGCCTCCGCCGAAGCGAAACCTAATTAGTGGCGGATAATTAGTGTTGGCAAATAAACTGTGACTGTGCGGATGGGGGCCACCAGAAAGTGACTTGCACACTTATCTGTATTTTTGGGAAGCCACTTATTCGGAAAGTTGTGTGTGTGACGAATGTGTAATCATGGTATTTTTAGGGCGTAATATCAATAAAAACAATATCTTCAAAATATTTTGTATATATTGTATTTATTTTATGACTTTAAACACAATAAGATCGTATGAAAACAATATCAAGAAGCCCAAAAAACCACACTAAAATTTTCATAGTCCACCTTGGGCACACTAAAAGTGCTCAAGCCCAGAAATGTAAGTAGAACATTAAGTACCCTAATGCGCTAATGCCACAAATAAATTTATGGAAATCACTGACTCTTACGCTTATTATTCGGTGATGAGATTTTAATTATCATCCGAGTTAATCAAATAAAATCGCTTTTATGGCTAACACACACTCGAAAGCAAACTAAATAACGAGAATAAAGGCCTCTTTATAATCTGTTAATAATTATTCCATGTAGGCCGATTCACTTTTGCAGATTACACGAATTACGAACGTGACTACCCGGCATTGTGTGATTTGTCCTGTGACTTGTTCTTTTTGTTTTCCCCATCCTTTTTGGAGAGCAAATCGCTAGCAAGTTGACAAGACAAAAGGCTGACAAACTAGCTATTCCTCCCTTTTTTCTCTCCGTGTGCGTGTAGTAAATTGTGTTTGATTATCAAGCAGCAAACAAAAGGGGCGCCCAGGTGCGAGTGGGTGGGATTAAAGCAGGCCAGACAGAGAAAGGACCTCAGATTATTTTGTGCTCGCGGCTGACATTTTGACGTTTCGAATTCTAGGGACTACGATACCACCAAAAATAAAGGGAAAGGAATGAGGGGAGGAAAAGCGAGCAGAGCAAAGCAAAGAAGCTCCTTTCGTGACCTCCACTCCATCCGACTCACTCGCAAGCAACCCTTTTTCGACTGCATAAAAGTTTATGGACAAGAAAACGGAAAATATTTAATTAAATTCCATCGATTTTGGCCCCCTCCTCAAGTTCCTTTTTCGAATCTATCAATTACTTAATTAAAAATAGCCAAAAAATAAATAAATTATGGTTTATTAAAATGGAATAATTGCCTGGGCGGCAGTGCAAGAAAAACGAAATGTTTTCGAGTGAATTATGACCGGCGGCGAGAAAGAGTGAAAGAGAGCAAAATGAGACAAAAACCAGGGCACAAAGTGTCAACCATAAAATTTAAATGCGATTTATATGCATTTTTAACTCCATAAAGAACATTCGCATTCGCATTTGCATGTGCATGTGCAACGTTCAGAATGGAGTAAAAATCCAAACGTGCAGCCGAGTGCAGTAAAATATAATCAGTGAAGGGGTAAGCCACCAGCAACTCCAAACGCTCCTTTTCAAGCCCGAAGCCTTCAACAACAAATGAACTCTCAACTGCGGCCGCAAAAGCGGAAAAAAAAAACAATTTATGGGAAAAAAGGAGTTAAAGCTGGAGTTCAGAAACCGATGATAAAACACCCTTACATTAGATTTATATACTTGAAAAATATATAGACGGATGAAACAACAACATTCTCTAAAAACAAAAAGTAGTCCTCCCACCATTAAGCTTAGATTTATTATTTGCCATTTTAAGAGTACTTGATTTGGATCTTATATACCTTTAAGAAGGGAATAAAAACGATAAGCGCCATGCACAACAACAAAGCAGAAGAGCAATAAAAAACTGGAATACATAAACGTAATGAAGGAATTTGACTGTGTGGCTGCTCATCTAGATGAGGGCATAGAACTGTATATACCGCCGCAACTTCCCTTTAATATTAAAAGTATGAAAGGGAATACGGAAGCACAAACACCCATAAAGGGAAGTGGAAGTTTAACAATGTGGGGATTTCGCTTATATAAAAAAAAATTGTAAAAGGTTAACCAAATCATTAACGGATTTAGTAAAGAAAAAATACATAAAATAATCATGCAACATATGGTATTAAAAGTGCAGTGTTTGACACTTTTTTGCAAAGCAATTTTTCAAAAATTTGGAAAGAAGTTACTTCATTGAAAATGTCGAAAAATCTACCCAAAAATACAAAACAAGATTGGAACACAGATTTTTGGAGAATTAAACCACAATCATGTACATCAGAAAAGTTGTGGGTTTAGAAGTGCAGTTTTTTGGCACTTTTCTGCAAACTAGAATGAAAACACAATTATTTTGACGTATGCCTAAAATTATAATACCCTCTGCAAGGGTAAAATAAGGTAAATGGCAATAGAATATGATTTAATATAGCTACGCAAATGAAAAAAGAATTTTTAGTTTATTAATAATCAGGTTTAAAATTGTTAAAAAAAAAAAACTACATCTTTCAAAGTGATTTAGCAGTTATCGAATATCAATTATAAACGCAATTTAAGTGAAATTAAAACTCAATTAACATAAATTAAACCGTCCATTGTTTGAGCTAATGTTGTTCGACCAAGAACTACTTATAATTTTCGTTGCATTTAATTTGCTTTAGGTATCTTACCAACATGTTTACGCTTACGAGATTTGCACATCTATATGCGAAGTAGGAATTAATTATCCTTTAGAAAACGATGGACTCACCTGAAACGAGAGAAAACAATAAGAAAAAATCAATAAAAATCGAAACAGCAGAATTATAGAGATAGGTTTACGCCTGGGTATTGTTTTAGCATTTGGATTAGGTGTGATGTGGCTTTCGATTTGGATTCCGATTAATTCCGCCCTTGTAGATGGAGCCGCACAAGAGGGCACAAGACACAGCTGCCACGAGGCCATCAAGACAGATGATTTAGGCAAATGCTGGGGCATTTATTTTGTGTGTGTCCCAGTTATGTGTGACATAAACAATAACAATGTTTTCTTCACGATGAACTCGTCGCGCGTTATCTGCCCAATTAAACGCCGACTACAAGCTGCTGAGCAAACATGGAAGGGACGTGGAACAAGAAAAATAAAAGGCCATGTACTCTATGGGGGAAGCTGTCCAAACATTTGTAGCTCCCCAAAGAAATTGACCATCTGCATACGATATTTAAGACAAAATTCATTCGGGGAATGGGAATGGGAATGGGGCTGGGGCAGACTCCATTTCAACGCTGACGAGGGTATTACCGCTCAGACATGACATGAAAATGTGGTGCCCCCGGTTGGATCACTTAGGGGAACTATCAATGGAACAGGGAAAAGGGAGAATTAGATCCAATTTTAATTTAACTTTAAACGTTGAAGCAATTGGTAAGACAATAGGAAACAATGGTAGAGTAAACCAAGTTAAATAAAGTAATCAATGCTAATAGTTGATACCTCTTGAAGTTTAGCATATCAAGATCTAGATATATAAATCGTTTACCCCTAAGTTTCACTGGATCCCAGTGGGCAGACCCTTACACTTGTTGTTCCTTGGGTGGTTCTACTACTGCTCAATTGCAGTGTGCCAAAAAGCCAAAGACGACAAACAAACGAACAAATAAAGAAACGCCACCGAAACCAACCAAAACAAAATACTGAAATTCTGTTGGGAGCGGTGGCAAGTCATGAACAACATTCGGTGGCAAGAGTAAATAAATAAATAAAATCAAATAAAATTCGGGGGAAACGAAAAAGCAACGAAAAGCGTCTCGCTCTCAAACGTCTGCAAGAAATGCATTTTGGCAACATTTGCGCAATGGGGATTTCCCCCAGTTCTTCCCCTTCCTTTTCTTTGAAGGAATGTTAAAAGGCATGTAAAGGAGAATGGCAGGAAACGAGGAAAAACAGAACACCTTAAATAAGTCAAAGGGATTGTTAAATTTCTGGAAACTATTTCCTCAGCATAGCTTAAATTATAAGTCGAGAAAGGCATTTAAGTAAGGTTTGTTATTAAAACTATATTATACAATAATTTAACAAATCTCAACAAATTGTGTGAAACAGAGACCATTGAAATACATCTAAAGTGGAAGTAGCATAAATGGTTTAATTGAACATGTATTTCAGTAACTCATTAATGAAGTGAACAAAAGTGATTTAATTATTAAGAATAAATGAAAACTAGGAAACCTTAAGAGTTGTAATGTAATTTGATAATCACTAAACTATATCACCAAAATCAAAAAGAAAAAGGAAATTGTGATAAAGTTTAAAAATGTATTTACAAATCAACTAAAGGTAAAATTGTTTCAAGCTAAACGAACCTCCTAACTCACGGCTTTCTTTTGTATTTCCTTCCACAAGTTTCCCACCCATTTTTACAGCCCTTATGCTCGAGTGGCTTATATAAATAGGCCGACGCTGGAACTTATGCAAAAAACAAGGAAAATTATTTTTAAACTTATATGGCCAGAACAAGGAGACAGGGGAAAAAGCAACATAAATCTTGCACAACTCGTTACAGGAATGAATATGGCAACACCGAGAGAAAAACAATGGTTTATATCTATTAATTTGGTAAAATCGAAATTATCAATTGCATATTGAATAAATTATAAGCTTGCATTATCAATATTATACATTTTATAATTTTATGATTAGCAATTCTTCGAATTTATATTATTGGGAGTACAACTATCAAAACATCACTCTAAAATCTCAAAAGGCTACTGTCAGAAATATAAATTATTCTTATGTTTCTGTAATTTTTCTCTCTGTATAACCATCCATATCGATGTGTTGGACATATGTGTGTTTCTGGCTGCGTGAGTTGCACAAATTTGTTTGAAGTTCCGAGGCGTCCGAAGGGAGAAAACCAGAAACGTGCCAAGACAATTGAGCCAAATGGCCTGGACTCCGAAACGGGCTCAGAATCTGAAAATGCCTTCTGGCTTCTTCTGGCCTGCAACTGCGGCACGGCACGCTAATGGACATAATTACGCCGACAGGGAGTGGGTGATGGGTGGGGATGTTGGCCATAAACCAAGGACTAAACTAAACGACAATTAATGACAGTGCATGATAGATAAAGAGCCCCGGGGAAGAGAACTTGGCCAACTGATCAAACCAAAACAGAAGCGGAGAATCACCAA
The DNA here is from genome assembly GCF_018152115.1 of Drosophila rhopaloa. Lineage (NCBI taxonomy): Eukaryota > Metazoa > Arthropoda > Insecta > Diptera > Drosophilidae > Drosophila > Drosophila rhopaloa. The sequence goes on along the minus strand of NW_025335123.1, from coordinate 24,654,268 downwards.
GGGAATATACGTATAGGTATAGGGGCAAAGGGAGCGAAGGGGGGAAAGGAGACCGATAGAAAAACGGGAAGCAGAAAATGCGGAGGGGAAACCCCTTTTCAGATATGGCAGAGAAATGCTGATGGAGGCCTGCGACTAATGACTTTTAAATGCGTTAAAACGACAACACCAGCACACTCAACGCAAGACGACAAACAACAAAACAAGAACAAATATAAAGAGTAAAATTAAAAATAAAATAAAGAATGAAGTAAAAGGAGAAAATAATGGAAAAAGTAATCCAATTATGTTAAGTAATGAGGAAAAGCCTAACCAATCATGGCGACCTATGAAATTATAATGCATTAAAAAGTATTTAACAATATTTTATTTATCTTATTATTCCCTTTTATATTATTCCTTTTAAAAATAAGAAAACCAGAATTATAGTTTTCTAATATATTTATCTTACGACATGATTAATATTATTGGATGCATCATAAAAACTCTAACTTTTTATCGCATTTTCCAGATTTTCCAACTGATATCTCCTATAGACAATCTCCAAACCCTGAAGTTTGTTGACCCATTCAGTTTGTTAAATGCCTAAGCAAACTAACAGAAAACATTCGTTATTGCATCGTTAACAAGTGAGACTTTAAATCACCGAATTTCAGATTGATATCGCCAATGCAAACGAAAGACAGGAAAATGGGCGTAGGCCTTTGGAAAAGTCAAAGGTCTTTATGCTAATTGACTGTTCCTCCATCCACGAGGTTTTTTTTTTAATTTTTTGTGGTATATGGTGTGTGGTGTGTGTGTGATGTGTGTTGTGCGTGACTGTCTCTAGTCTTTCAGTTTAAATACGAACTTCCTGCTGGAACAGACAAAATGTTTATGTGCGTTCTCTTTTCGGTTTTGGTTTTTGAGGGATCTGCGGCGAGTCCGAGTGCAGAGTTCCAATGAATTATGATCTCAATTAAAGATCTGAGTCCCAGCTTCTGTTTCTGTGCTCTCCAGCTTCCCCATTCCATTTGTTGTGTTTCTGTTTGGGATTCTGTCTTATATTCTCGTTCTCATTCCCATTTCTAGTTGTTCTATTTATGGACATTTGGCATTTTAATTACTACAGCAAACAGCATAAAAAACAGAGACTAACTCCGGAATGGAGAAAACGGAGAGATGATGCGGGTTGTGTGAGTTGGGAAAACAAACTGTTCTGTTCGGTTCGGTTCGGTTTGGTTTGCCTTTGGCCGCAAATGGCAAGAAAACACGTTCTGAAATGGGCGCGAAACACTTGCAAACGGTTTTGAAACGATGCAACAAGAAGCCCAGTTCACATTCCGCAAAATGGCACGGCAAGTGAAAAAAAATATAGAGTGAAAAGGCCCGAGTAAAAACAACAAATAATTTGACAAGCAAAGTGCGGAAAAAATGGTTGCAAAATAGTTGCAGAAAGCCAGCAGCAACAACATAGCAAAGATGATGGAAAACGGTTGGGGGAATTTAGGGGGGAAAATGGCTGGAAAAATGTCTGCACCGACCTGAGCAAACAAACATTCTGAGGCGATGAGATAGGATAGGATAGGATAGGATAGTACGCCATGAGATGGGAACATGTTGACGCTTCCGCGTTCTACTCAGTTTTAAATTTGCTCTCAGCTGTTTCGGTTTAGCTTTAATCGTTGGATATTAAATCGAATTGGATTATAAAAGAACTATAAATAAAATAATAAGTTTAAAATCCGCCGTGATTTACATTTAAAAGTTGCTGTAAATAATTGCATTTAGTTCTACAAAAAAAAAAAAAACAAGAAAGGAAAGCTAACTTCGGGCGGAGCCGAAGTTGAAATACCCTTGCAGAATATTCTGCAAATTATATTCTCCAAAATTATTCATATGATGCGTTCTTAATACTCATAAAAAATCCCAACTTCCTAACTTTAAAAACACCAAAGTTATGGCATTTCCAATCGTTCAGTTATGTATATGGCAGCTATAGAATATAGTCGGCCGATCCTTATGAAATTTGATATGTCGGATTGATTGGGCAAAAATAAAACCCATAGAAAATCCCAACTTCCTAACTTAACAAACACTAAAGTTATGGCATTTCCGATCAATCAGTTATATGGCAGCTATAAGATATAGTCGTCCGATCCTTATGAAATTTGGTAGGTCGGATTAATTGGCCAAATATAAAACCCACAGAAAATCCCAACTTCCTAACTTTGCAAACACCAAAGTTATGGCATTTCCGATCAATCAGTTATATGGCAGCTATAGGATATAGTCGGCCGATCCCGGCCGTTCCGACTTATATACTGCGTGCAAAGGAAATAAGGGTGTGTGCAAAGTTTCAATTCGATATCTTTAAAACTGAGAGACTAGTTCGCGTAGAAACAGACAGACGGACAGACAGACGGACAGACGGACAGACGGACGGACGGACAGACGGACAGACGGACAGACGGACAGACGGACATGGCTATATCAACTCAGGAGGTGATCCTGATCAAGAATATATATACTTTATAGGGTCGGAGATGTCTCCTTCACTGCGTTGCACACTTTTGACCAAAATTATAATACCCTCTGCAAGGGTATAAAAAAAAAATTAAAGTTTTAATAGCTAACCAACTCAATAATTAACAAGAAAGGAAAGCTAACTTCGGGCGGAGCCGAAGTTGATATACCCTTGCAGAATATTTTATAAATTATATTGTCCAAAATTATTCATATGATGTATTCTTAATACTCATAAAATGTCCCAACTTCCTAACTTTAAAAACACCAAAGTTATGGCTTTTCCGATCAATCAGTTATATGGCGGCTATAGGATATAGTCGTCCGATCCTTATGAAATTTGGTAGGTCGGATTGATTAGCCAAAAATAAAATCCATAGAAAATCCCAACTTCCTAACTTTAAAAACACCAAAGTTATGGCTTTTCCGATCGTTCAGTTATATGGCAGCTATATGATATAGTGGCCCGATCCGGCTCGTTCCGACTTATATACTACCTGCAATAGAAATACAACTTTTGGGAAAGTTTCAAGCAGATAGCTTTAAAACTGAGGGACTAGTTTGCGTAGAAACGGACGGACAGACGGACAGACGGACGGACAGACGGACGGACAGACGGACATGGCTAGATCGACTCTCCTGGTGATGCTGATCAAGAATATATATACTTTATAGGGTCGGAAATGTCTCCTTCACTGCGTTGCAAACTTTTGACTGAAATTATAATACCCTCTGCAAGGGTATAAAAATTATAATTTATACTAATTTGTCTTGTAATCCTCTATTTAAATGGTATTTAAAAGTTGATACCCAGTGAATCGGTCGGTTTCCTTCATTCTTTTCATTAACAAACAGAAGCAGGCAACGCAACACTAGAAGGGGGATTTTAGGTGGAAAATGAGGGGGGTTGAGGTCGGAAAAGGGGGTGGGGGACAGGAAGGCAACCTGCGCCCAACCAGGAAGTGCGCCACATTGCACACACACAAGTATTTCTTTTTTTTTTCAGAGGGAGGATGAGGACGCTCGCGGGCATACGATTCCCTCGCCTTGCCTTTTTGAGGTTAGGATGCGCTTTGGATCCGTGAGATACAATACGGAGAGATGGAAAAAGATAGCTGGATGCAAACATCATATCTGCCGAGACTCGGTTGACCTATGTGCATTTTGCAAAAGGCCACACACCTTTCACACTTTGCCCCCAAAAGCTTGACTTCATTATTTTTGTTTGTTGGCATGCCTGTCATTTATTTTTCATATACCTTCTTATTTATTTGTTTGGCTATTACACACTGTTAACTTTAAGGGTATAATGACACTAGCTTGAAATTGTATTTAATTTAAATTTAAAATAATCATTTAAATTTATTAATTACTAATAACTAACCGACAAATGCAACAGCTTTTAAAAATTTGTTTTCCCCTTTCAGTTGGCAAGTAATTACCGCACTATTTCACACCTAACTACACCAGATAAATCTGTGCCACACTGCACTACACAATTTCCAGTTTTAAATTACACTGCACTACAGAGTGCGCTCCAGCTGGTAAATTCTTGCCGCTGCTGCGCTTTCCCTTTTTATCGCATTGTACGAGCTTTTCGCATCTGTGTCAAACATGTGTGGCACACAGAGACCAGAGACCCCCGAAAAATCTCCGCCCCCTCTACCCCCTACCCCTTCAGTGACACCAGCCCCCCTCACCCCCTCACCCGTAAGCTCCGATTCCTGCTGCTTTCTGGATGCTGTGCATCTTTTAATTACGAGCACAGCCCGAAAGAGAAAGGGGTGGAGTGAAAAAGATTTGATTTATATGCGAGGACTTGGCATTTATGTTCGCTGGAATTATTTTAATTTGGTCATGGGAAAAACGGAAATGGAAAGAGAAAGAGAGCGAAACTCTTTAATCTAATTATAGGGCCCAAGTGGGCCAAAGGTCGCAGGTCACTCGAAAACCCCATCTTGATACGATCTGCACAGTGTTTTTTGTCGCTGTCAATCGGCCCTGCAAGGCCTCAATCGATAAGCCCAAATTGGTCAGAGAATTCCAACCAAGTTGTAAATTGATGATAAACGCTCAACAACAAATGTTGGTTTAACTTTAAATGGGTCATAAACTGATTGCAGCTGTTGGGAAATGGTTAAAAATGTAGTTATATTGATTGTTTCGCTGGAAATTTCAGTTCAAAGAAAATTTAGTTTGTTTAATACAAACATAATTATTGGATTTGCTCCTTTTGAATATGTGAAAAAACTACGCAAGTTGTGTTAATAGGGAATGCAATCGATTTAAGCATTATTGTTTTATTTATGTGTCGTAACTTTATTACCAATTGGTATTATAATTTGTTTCTATATTTTCTGTTGACCTTATACACATATAAGTCTTCTCTCAGTCGGAACTCTCAGCTCTTTTCAGATGTTTCAAGTTGAAACCCCATTCGTCAGTTAATAAACAACTGCATTCATAGCCGGAGAATCCCACATGCATGACTTAAATATGCAAATGAGTCATGACGTTATGCACAACTCGCACTTAAGGAGCACCCATTAAAGAATGAATTTACATGGGCAGTGTGCGACGTAAGCTGATACTTAAACAAAAAGCCGTAGAAGGGTCGAATGGGTGGGGCCAAAAGGGGGTTTTGGGGGGTTTTTTGAGGCCGTTGGCGAATGCAGATGATGATGAATTGAAGATCGCCAACGAACTGATAACTGCTTGCAGCGCACTCTCATCAACAAAAAATGAAGAAAAGCATTGCGAATGTATTTTCATTGCTGCTTCTCAGCTTTATCTGTTATTCTTTGGTCTTACTTTGTTTCGCTTCTTTTTTCATCTGCTTTCATTGGTTTTATTTTCTTTAAACGTATATTTAATGAGGCGAGACATTTTTAATTGATGCTCAATTAAGCAGCAGCGACAGAAAGAGACAGCAGGGTCAGTCAAGCGGAGTCAAGGAAAGAGATGGCAATAGGGGCAAGAAAAGAGATGGGGGAAAAGTCAACAGTGTCACCATGAAACCAAAGATGCAAAAGCAGAAAAGAAAATGAATAGATCACAAGATCAAAATATTGTAAAACAAAAAAAAAATTTAAAAACAATTACAATAACAAACAACAAAAAACGAAGTAAACAAATTAACAAAAAATATAATCAGAAAAATCTTTTTTTAATTTCAAAGAAAACATCTACGAAAAAATGAAAAAGAAACCAAACTTTGACGCCCCCTCAACTGCTTGTTTCTCTCGCCCACAAGACCCAGGTTTCGTCACAGTTTTATTTGTTTTAAAAGAAAACCAAATTAAATGAAGCGTTAGCCGCATCAAAAACAGAAAACGAAATGAGCAAAGGCAGCACAGAAATGTGGCCAACTTTTTTATGCCTGCATATGAGTGGGTGGTTAGTGGGCGGCGCTGGTAAGTAGTGGGCGCGGCATGCGGTCAGACTGCCTGCCAAACAGTTAAAAGTTGCCCCCATCAAAAGCGCTTTTCACACGGAATTTTCCCATTGCACAGGCTCTTTGAAATTATTTCGTCAAAGGAAAAATGAGGGAGGACGAAATTCCAGTCCAAATCTGAGATGCCCTTACAATTGCTAAAGGAATTTAAAACAAAAAGGTTTGCTAAGCGGAAACAAAAGTAGTGGAAGATCAAAATGGCTAAAACCAAGACTGTGAAAAGCTTTTTGGAACTAATATTTCATGTTAAAGAATTTTTACAAATTATGGAATTAAAAGATCATTGACAACAAATAATTTCTTAAATATTTTAGCAATAATGTTAATTTATCAATGTTCGTTATTGAATACAAATTATTAAAAAGCATTTAAATCCCTTAATAAACTCTCAAGAAAATACACCAAACTGAATATTTAACATATTTCCCACGAAAAAGAAACAACCACACAAAGTCGTCTGCTAAGCGAAAGAGCAGAAAAATCAGAATGAATTATTTTTGTAATTTATTGAAAAATTCATGTACGGGCAACACAAAAAAAAAAGAAGGGGAGGGTGTAGTGGGTGGTGTGTGGTGTGTGCAACCGCTGTAAAAGGCGTAAATATTTGCGTAATGCCGCAAAAAGCAGCGAAAATGTCAGGGTGAAAGAAAAACAAACACTTCGCGCAAACACAAGAAACTTGCCGCCAAGTGTGAGAAAGTGTAACTCGCAAAAGGGCAAAGAAGCCAAAAGTTATACGCATATTTATTAAAAATTTTAATGAAACGTAATCAAATTTTAAATAAATAAAACGAAAGTCATTTACAAAGTATGTGCGGAAAATGAATAGCAAATCAAAACCGAATAGAAATTAAATTGTAAAGCAGAAAGCGAGGAACAACAAACGAAAGCAGAGCAGAGCAAAAGCAAAAGCAAACAAACAAAACAATTATAATAAGCGTCCGCGGGCCATAAAACAAGGCGTGGCAGCCAAGAGAAAAAGTACTGTATTTTTTCATGTAACAGAACAGCTGGTATTAAATTCCTGGATTTTTAAAATGATTCAAAAGAAGCATTTTAAACACTTACAAAAAAAAAAGAAAATTAAACTATCATACATATATAAAAACACGCAGTTCCACACCTTTTTAACGGCAAGAAGACAAATGGCCCAGATACAATCAGATGAACTTAAATGATTACCCAAGGGTTAATGCCACCCTCCATTAATATTATTTCGCTCTTAACCCCCTAAGCACCTTGGCTGCTTTTTGGCTTTCCAATTCATTAACTCAATTTTCTTTGCCATCAGCTCTGAAAAAATCACATTGGGTCAGGTCCATAAAGCAATTTTCAATTTCAGCTTTTAATAGGCAAAATATTTACATTTTTTCCCCTCCTTATCGAAGACAAACCTTCCCATTTTTGTTCCGCTCTGCTGACGCTGAAATTAACAATTGAAATGGGCTAAAAAAGAAAAAGGAAAGCGCAAAAAAAAGCGGAAAACTCAGCCAAGTTTGATTTGGTTTCTGGTCTCCGATTACGTTTAATGAGCAAAAGAGAGAAATAAACAAAAATTACGGCATTAAAATTAACAAATGTGTAGAAAAGCAGAGAAAAGGGCAGATAGCGAAGGTGCTAAGCTTTCACAATCAAGATGACCCAACCAGCCACGCCCTTAAAAGCCGCCTCCTTGGAATCATCCATTGGACCTTTCCTTCGTTAAAAAGAGGAAGACAGAGAGAGGAAGAAAAATGTTTTAGATTTTTTTGCATAATATTATATATTATTTATATTCATTTTTAAACCATTTTCAATTATCTTTCTTTAAACTAACATTTTCCCCAACAATTATAGTTCCAATCAAAACTGTTCTAATACCCAAAACTAATTATTTGCTGCACTAATGGATTCAGCACCAAATCGCTTCTGTAAAACTTCTCCATCCGCTCGACTGAATAGAGTGAAACTTTAACTATATTTTGAGGCTGCTAATGAAGCTGGGCTCCGATCAATATTATGCCCAATTAAGTATAGTGCGTATTACAAGATATACGCATGTGTAGATGTTTGACGTAAAGTGAATGCAATTAAAAGTTTACTTTGCCCAATCGTCCTTTTCACACACTCGCAAACACACAAGCGCGAGCAAACAAACAAACGTACAAAAACACACAGGCAGGCAGACAAAAGGGCACAAGCAAACAAATTTGCCGAGCGCCAACTTTTGCAACAGACTGTGTGCAACTGGTTGGCAAGAAAGAAGAAGCAGCAGCCGACGGGGTGGAAATTCCGGAGGGCGAGGGGGCCAGGGGGCGGCACACACACAATACACATGTTTCTGTCCTTCTCCTTGCGTTTTATTTCGCTTGCAATTTATGTCAAATTAATTAAGACGATGCGCACAATCAACAACAAAAACAGAAACCAGTAAAAGAATCGAGGATTAACTTTGGGTGAAACTACAATTTTGAATACCCTAATATGCGGTATAAGTCCAGAAACTCTTACAAGATTTAAAAAACTTGAGATATCCCAAGGATCTTCTTGGAAAAAAAAAAAAAATTTATTTTCATATTTTCGTAGTTCCTAAGAGAAGGTTTTATTGAAACAAATTTAGTAGGAAGAGCAATTTTAATCTTATAAATTGTATTGTATTAAATGTTTGTAAGAAATGTAACTGATTAAAACCAGAGCATTTAATAGCGATGGGATACCTACTAAAATCGAAAAACTAAGGCAACATTTATGACCACAGAGCCCTCTCCGCGTTTTCCGTTTGGCGGGGGACCACTTAAACTTCGATTTAAAAGAGCTTGGCTTGTTATTTTCCCCCACCACATTCTGTTTGACTCTCCACTCGCTTTTGTCAATTGTCATCGTACAATTTGCAGTCGTGGTTGTAACGGCATAAAGAGAGACACAAAAACCAACTGGGACAAAGAGTTGAACAACATAATTACCACATAATTATATAAGTACACCCAACCACCCTGCCATAAATATCGAGTCAACAAAAGAAAACATCAAAACGAAAGTTTTGCACTCCTCTCGGAAACAGGCATTTTCCCTTGTTTTTTTTTTTTTTTTTGTTTCAAAAACTCTCAATCGCTTTTGGATGCGCGGATCCCTTGGACCTAACCCTCCTCCTCCGTGGGACAGGGAAAATCTCAACAATTACACCGATTTTAGGGCGGATCCGGCGGAGCAGAGATACCGTGGAGAACAACATTCCAGGGGCTGAATGCGAAATGCGCTGCCCGCACGCAAACTACAAATAACTCAAATAGTTGGACAAAGAACATACAAAATGGGGGGTTTATTTATGGGCGGCGTTGGGTGGAGGACGGGAATCTATGCCACTTACCCAATTAGGGAAAGCGGCTCTATCTGTAATCTTTGTTTCCCTGACGCATCTCGAGTACATGCCTTCTATTATCAGCCTTTTGTCCGAGTCCCAGAATGTGCCTGGGGATTAAAACCAAATTCGAAGCCCCACCGAAAGTTTCAGCAAAGGTTGTGATTGCAATTTCACACGAATTTAATTTTAATTACCCATTGGGAAGCATTGATCCATTGTGTTTGATGCACTCGTAATGGCATTCGCCAGGGAATCGAAGGTCGCAGGGCGAGTCATTAATTGGGCCGAAATAAATGCCATAATGAGAAACAGGATTAATTTAGCTCTAACGGACATTTCCAAAGCTAAACATTTCTTATGTGACAGAGCAAAACAATTTCGAAATAGAATAAAATCTTAGAAGTAGTAAACCAAAAATGGCAATATATTCTTCTCTCCATTTGATTGTATAATTTCATTGTACAAACCTTAAAAGCATTTCAATTTAAATACCTTTAAAGCTTACAGTTTTTGTGCACCACTGAATTTTCATTAAAATTATGTGTCTTTGACAATAATGGGTTCAAACTAAATCTTTTTAATTGACTTGCTTCCAAATGTCTTAGTCAATCTTAGACTTAGTAATCACTACATTATTCATAAGATATTTAAATAACAATGAGCAGCGGTGTTGAAAGTTAAAATTCCCAAGAAATCATTTTTCCCAAACACGAATTCCCCGAAGATCCGCACAAGATTAGTAAAATCCATAAAGCCGTACCATTAAAGACGGGTTCGCCAGATATATGCCCCCCTCCCCCTGCAACTATTTGGACCAGTGTCCGCCAGGTGTCGCCCCAGTTGGCCCCAAAAGAGATGCAAGCGACAACAAAATGATGATCACAATTCATTTTGAAGAGTTTCGGATACATTTTGCTGATGCTGTCACACAGCAAAAAATTACTTAGATAATATTTAACAATTTGCTTGACTTCGGATATGACATATTTACTTAATATGTAGAACATGACAAAACGATATTTTCAATTGGAATATCAACATTACCTGATTATTTAATTAAAATACAATTAAATGAATACTATAAAATTCTTTGATAATAATAAGTTATCAAAAATACTTGATTGATTTAAATACATACTCGACCTTGTCTATTCAACTGACTGGGAATCTGCTTTTTTTTATCTGTGTACTACTACTGCTGTTGACCATTTCCGCTTCTTGTTTATGACCCCCACCTTCCACTCTCTTGGCCAAAAAGCGGTTGGCAACAGGCAACAAAAGAGGTAGAGGAGGAGGCGATACACAACCAAAGGCTAAAACCGAACTGAGTCACACAACACCGAGACCCATTCAAAAGAGGGAGATCAATATTCATGATTCATGCCATTGGCATGCATCTGGTTACCAATGAGTTTTGGGGTTGGGGATTTTGTGTACAGGTACGAGTATTCCACCGGCTTTATGAGTTAAGCACAATTCTCTGCTTGACAAAGCCAAAAAACTCAACTCGGCTCGAATCGTTTGGCCGCATTTTCTGTTTCATTTCCCATTTGGAGCTCCATTCCTCATTTCCCAGTATTTTTTTTTTTGGGGCCAGAGAAAAACACCTTACTGTTTTTGCTGCCCGGGTTATTAGCTAATCGCCGGGCCAACATCCATCATCGATACCAAATTGAACATGGCAGGCCAGCCACCCAGCGCAACTCAAATTGATAACCAATGAGCAAAAAAAAAATACAAAAAAATCGGGCAAAAGGAACGAAAGTTGCAATGCCCTATAAATGAGGTTTGTCTGCATAAAAATCATAGAACTTTTTACTCCAAAAGATAAACTCATTTTATTCTGACACAAAGTCAACCTAATTTTATTGAAATAAATACGTATAATCGTAGTTTTCCAAAGATCTAATTTTTGTTATCAATAATATTATTAAATATTTTATTGAAATTATTTAAAAATAAAAAAATACCAAAACCTAAGCCAAAAGATTAATGCGACCAGACCACAAAATGTATATAGTACTTTAGTAACCCTTTTCCAAAAAACATTAAAGGGAAACCGGGCGACACCAACCAAGAGATAAACATAGAATGACTGTGTTTGTTGTAACAATGAAAGTAAAATAAATGTTGAAACATTTAAGCCAACACATGAGGCTCATTAGGGTGGGCGACATTGCTGCAATGGCAGTGCAAACAAAAGCCAGGTAACCCCACTCTTCTACAAATTCTATTCTGTGTTTTTACTTTTTCTGGTGGAACGTTCCACCTTCGTTTGTCAACAATTGTGTGGTGATAAGATTTTTTCGGGTGCTTTCTTTTTGTGTCTGCCCGATTGTTTTTGTGGATTTCGTATTGTGTGTGCGCCCCATTATCACAAATTATGCATGGGCTCCAGGTTTTGGCTCCATTATCTAGCTCGTGTGTACTCGTCATTATTGTTCGTTATGATTATCTGTTGCAATTTTTGAGAGCAGAGAAATGTGTTTCCATCTGCAGCGATTTGGCCAAACCTAGTCGAGATTATCTCAAAGAAAATGAAGAATGGAGTGTGGAACATGGAGGCTAGAAATGGTATCCATTAAAACAAACAAAAATTTCAGAAATTGCAATACACTTACTATTTTCTTATCTATTTACTCACCACTCTAAAACAAAAGGTTATCGCAAGTTGAATTGATAGGTGCCACTAAACTATTGATGTTTGCCAATGATTAGATAAAAACTGGGACTTATTGAATATTTGAAGGATATACGATGGCCAATATGCAGATTAACGACTAAAAGCCATGACATATATGCAAAAACTGATAAGACAGGTGCAAAAGATCAAAAGATTCTCATATAAGCCATCTAATTCCACACGAAACTCCCCTACACCATATTCCGGATCATTTATCAGCTCAAATTGGCAAATTATGAGATATTAAAAGCAAACTTAATTGCTATTAACAATGGATGAGGGGCATAATGAATAACGGATAGCTTGCACTGTAAATGGGAAAAGGGAAAAGCACGGAGATTCTATCCAGATGCTGGGGGGATAAGCGATTAAGGTATGAAAATGAATATAAATTGCAGCACACGCTGAGGCGTCATAAAACACAAAAGCAATAAAATGTACAAGGAGTTAAGGTAAGGTATATATTTCTCCCACTATGCACTTATAAAAAAAGGTCGTCTAGAACTAAAAAAATACGTTCATGCGTTTAAAAAACAGAAAAATAAATAATAAAATTTAAGTTTTGAGTGTTAGCTGCTTAAAATTTGATTACGAGTTTAACGAGATATGACATTCCATTCCGACGAATTGCTAACATCTATACTAAAATTTGTTGACTGTAGAGACACTTAGCCCCCTCAAAAATTGGCCACAATTAAGTGGAATGAAGGAGACGGAGAACAAGATGAAGTAGCCGGCGATGCGACTCGAGGAGCCAGAAAAAGGACAGGAGAAATTTTAGCGGGGGAGGGGGACTTGTCAACAGTGTCAGAGGAAATAAAAACAAAAGGTAGCGCAGAGAGGAAACCCCACCCCACTTAGCAAATCTCCAAAGTTGAAGCTGATCAAAATGCAAACACAACAAAAAAACGAGGACGGAATCTAACTTCGGCAAGCCGAAGTTTTAATACCCTTGCAGACTGAAATGGCTAAAACTTCCTAACTTTAAAAACACCAAAGTTATGGCATTTCCAATCGTTCAGTTATATGGCAGCTATAAGATACAGTTGGCCGATCCTTATGAAATTTGGTAGGTCAGATTGATTGGCCAAATGTAAAACCCATAGAAAATTCCAACTTCCTAACTTTACAAACACCAAAGTTATGGCATTTCCGATCAATCAGTTATATGGCAGCTATAGGATATAGTCGGCCGATCCCGGCCGTTCCGACTTATATACTGCGTGCAAAGGAAAGAAGAGTGTGTGCAAAGTTTCAATTCGATATCTTTAAAACTGAGAGACTAGTTTGCGTAGAAACAGACAGACGGACAGACGGACATGCTTATATCAACTCAGGAGGTGATCCTGATCAAGAATATATATACTTTATAGGGTCGGAGATGTCTCCTTCACTGCGATGCACACTTTTGACCAAAATTATAATACCCTCTGCAAGGGTATAAAAAGACGGAACAAACTTCAAAACGCCGACACAGGGTGACTCCTGCAAATAAGTGACTATGGCGGGGGAGTTTCAAAACTTAGTGGTAAGTGGGGTTCTACAAAGGGATGGGGTATTGACGACGTGCCCAAGCACTGAAAAATACATGGTTCACCTTTTCTCCCTCTGTCTTATTTCCCTCAGCTGGTTTTCACCCAGTGTTGTTCTCTTCTCAGGTTCTTATTTAATATTTAAAAGCGTCAACAGTCGAGGGGCGGCATGGGGCACGGAGGAGTTAAGGTGAATTCCTTATGACCAGATTGGAGTCCATGTAGCAAGTGATAAAGCAGCGCGTCGAAAGTGGAATGTAAAAATGTGTGTGCATAATAAAATTAGCGATAGCCACGCCCCCGCAATTCCAACCCCTTTTGCTGGGTGTATAAGTAGGCTACAGAAATAAGAACGTGTAACCGCATAGTTAAAAGTAAAGGGGAGTTTCAACGGGACAGAAAGAAAGGGGTTAAGGGTTCTGAAAGGTGAGACAGGTGAAAAGTGGACAATTTACAAATTAGAATATCAATACACATATAGCTAAAAGAGAATCCTTAAACTTAAAACTCCAGTCATACGCTCCATTCCCCAAGAGTAATTCGATTGAAGAGCAAAGTCTATTTGTATAAGAGAAAACAGAAAAATAAACAATTAACAGAACTCGAACCACATCTTTAAACCAACAAATACCCACACAAACTAATTAGTTTATATGGGAAAGCTAAGAAAACTTTCCAAATGCAAGCCACTAAAAACATCTGATTAAGGACAACTCAATCGATAGCACATTGATGTCTTCCTGTAAGATATTCGTAGTTAAAACTTTGCTACAATTAATGGCAAACTAACAAAACGGAGCAACAATGAGTTTTCCACAGCGAAACCTCTTGAGACTTCTTCATGCCACAGATTGCGGTGTTTTCCACATGGGGAATACTTTTGGTACGGGGTACTTCTGGTACTTTTGTTACTTTCAGCTACCTGCCCTTTTCTCCCTCTCTCTCACTATCACTCTCTCCCTCTATCTTTCCAGCCGCATCTACCTTCTCTTTCCACGCAATCCGAAACGTGTGCAACTTCATTCACATGTGTCTGCAACATGTTTAAGTGTATTTTGTATCTGTGATTTTCGGTGAAAGAAGCACCCAAAAAGGTAACCGACAGAATGTATCTGTGTGAGTGCAGTCAAAGACCGGAAATGTCTAATGATAGCAGTCTTCTTCTTCTAGAAAATGTGTCCTCCGCTTCTTCTTCTTCTTCAGCGGCATCTACTTCTTTTTAGTCGTCTGCTGTTTGTGTCTTCAATTTGCACCTGCCTTTGGTCCGCTGCTCCGCGTGGCGCTTCTTCATTTCAATACCCTGTTAACCATGGGTCCTACCGTTTTGGACACTACTATCTTTGGTATTACCTTGGGTCTCTTTCTGTGACTGTAAAAACTGTATCTGAAATTAATTCTTATCGAATTATAGAACTTTAGATACAATTTTTGTATGCTATTGTACAATATTTAGAATACAATCTTTAGAATACAATCTTTGAAATACAATCTTTAGAATACTTTTTTCCGAATATCTCGTCTGTTGAACCTTATAAAGTGCATTGTTGTCTTGTTCAATCTATCTTAAGTTACTTAGTGCCATAGGGAACTGAAATCTTCGATTTCCAAATTGCATACATCCAATTCTGAACCTCTTTTTCAGTATGCAAGTCACAATGAAATGTCTTTGGTGTTGTTGCCGCTTTGCAGCTTATGCAAATGTGCCCAGTGAAGGCAACCACGCATGCAATGACCTACCCTGCACCTAGAACCCCCCTCTACGCCACTGCCCCCCCAGCCACCTCTATTTTCCCAACCAACAACTTCTTAACTTGGCCTTGATCGTGGTGTTTTTTGCCAGCAAGAAATTCTTCTTCACTCAATCATTCGCTCGCTTAGTTTTACATGCGTCACCCCTCCTGCGTAAAATGAAAAAAAATAGCCCCCCTTTTGCCACACCTCTGACATGCCGCGATGGTTTTACCTCTTTCGCATATTAATTGAAGAAAAATCGTTGTAAGTGGAGAGGGACGAATGCAATAAAACTCTTCATGAATCAAGGTAACAAAGAAAAAACCTGGTAATCAACATTTGGAGAGGGTGTTAGAGGGGGTGGTGGTTTTATCAATTAGTGAACATTAACTGTATAGTCAGACGTGCTTCATTAGAAGCCATAAAAATATTCTTCATAAATTTATGAATAAGTTACTATTGAGGGTTTCAACGATGAAAAAAAAACATTTTTGATTGCATTTTTTAGTGTTTTTTTTTACTGCGTTTCCAAGTTTTTCCAAGTTTCTTTTGTTGCAAATGGATCAATGCTAATTGAAATGCGTGGCAAGCAGCAGGAAAAATCAGTCAGAAAAAACAATACAAAGCAAGAAAAATCAAGAAATATTTACACAAGCAGTTACAATCTATACATATATACACGAACGAGTATTTGCTGTATCTTGTATCTTTTCGTATTTCTATGAATTCAAACAATTAAGCGCAATTGAGCACACAGTTTGGCAGCAATTTTGAAATCGTTGGTTTTCAATTTGTACTAAACGAGTCAGAGAAATCAGACAACGAATCTTAATCACTTCAAATGAGAACCTCTAATTCAAAAGTTTAAGTTTAATTAATACCAGCCAACTATATAAATGTTGGAAAATAAAACGCCCAGAACAGAAGTTTCCTGTTTAATAATTACTTTCGAATACCCATTTGATGAGATCTATAAAATTAACTTATATTAACCTTAATTTCCAGCTTAACGGCAAACTTTAACCCTTGAAAACATATTACCATTTTATTGGCCATATTTCGCGAACGCTTCAAAATAAACACTCCCCAAAGTGCAGTTCGTAATTAACTAGTATTTAGCAATCTCCTTCTGCAAGTTTTACTTGCGAATTGCTCTTGCTCTTTTTGCAGTTTTTTTTATTTTTTTTTAAACGCTTTAGGAAGTTTCCAACAAGCGGAAAACTTGCTAATCTGTTTAATAACCGTATCAAAGTTTTAAGGACACTCGAAAAGAACAATCTTCTCCTGTTTAATTTGCTTCATTTTGGAATCATCAAACTTGTTAGCTCATTTGTCATAGTTTTCCGGCAAAAATATCAAACTGTGCGAGACACATTTGACTTTCGGTCAATCTATCGCTCCACGGGGAAAACCCGAAAAATGGGAAAAACAGCGGAAAGCGGGGCAAACTGCAATGCGGGAATGGATGTTCTTTTTTGGGGGGGAAAGAAGGGGGATGTATGCTGGTCAAACAGTGTTGTAATTTGGCATCGTAAATGCTGTTGGCCGGCTTTCGGTTTGCTGCCTCTTTTTCAGCATTTTCCCTCTATCGTGTTTCCAATACATCAACACTTTGCATTTTCCGATAGATCGCGGATAATTGTTATTGTTCTTATTTATGCTTGGTCCTTTTTGCTGCCACTGATTTTTGGCTGCCACTGTTAGTTTTATGGTTTTTCGTATTGTTTTGTATGTTTAAATGTTTAAGTAATGTTATTATTATTTGTGAATTTTTAATTTATTTTCTTTCCTGTCTACTTAATACAACCTTAGATGAGATAGTATATATCTTTTTAATTTCTGAACACTATTACATATGTATAACCGATAGTAACTAAAAGCCAATTAGTTTCGTTATAAATCTATATTTTTTATATTTTTTTTTATTTTGTTTAAAATCTGTGATCCCCTTTTGTCTACGTTCCTGTGCTCTTTTTGTTTTCTCGCTCCCCATGTGTGTAAATGCCCGTTTAATGCGAAAAATCCAAACGCTTCGCCTGATTTACATTGTCAATAGAAAGGCATTAGGATAATGCTCGAAAGTCACACCAGGACAAACAAAAGCCCTTTTGGATAAGGGGTTGCACCGCCCATGGCCAATTGTGGGTCAATCAGTTTTTTGACGCCGGAAAAATTTGATTTATCTAATGCGGTCGTTTCGGCGGTTCGATGGGAAATTCTTTATTAAATTAGACGAGTGTTTTCTGCGTAGCGATATGATAACTATGACCCCTATAATAGAGAACATTTAACTTTTGGTCATTATTAGGAAAGAAAAAATATTCGATCCTTATATGCAGTTTTGTTTTTCCTCATCGAATTGCCATTTCTTTTTTTCTTAAACATTGGAGAGTTTTGTCAGCCAAAGGCGCTTACTGGCTTATAAAATTGCAATCCAGAAAGCAAGCTTGTTAACGGAAAATGTGCAGTGGCAAGCGAAAGGAGATTTTCAGTTCGTTGCAGAGATTGTGTGGCAGGAGCAGTTTGACAGGACATCGAATATGTCCCGGTCGACGGGCGAAATGGAAACTCTATTTCCAGCCATAGACACAGGAATAACAGTATAATATCATGTCACAATGTTGATGAATATAGCCAACCTCTCCTTAGTCTACCAAAAATATCTGCTGGAAAAAACCGCAAATACAGAACGCAGAAACTGGAAAGAGAGATGCAGAGAAAAACTAATCGAATTTTCGTAGGTGCACACATAAGTCGACAATGTTAAAATTGTTACTGGAAAGCGGGGTCAGGAATATTGGCTTAGACGGATAACCAAATGGACAGAAAAGTGCAAATTAAAGAAACAAGATGATTTTGACTACGATACAAAATATAGTAAAAATCAGACACCTGCGATAGCAATGTAATTTATTAAAGTTGATATGAATTACCAAAAATTATAAGAACTAAACCATTTTGGTTTATGCGCTTAAAAAATAAATGAAATAGTTTCTTCATTTACGTTAGAAATATTTTTTTTTCAAATATATAACACAATTTTTTAAAAAATACCTTCATTGCCTATTGATCATAGTTTTCTTATCGAAAACTATATAAAACTTTCGCTTTTGATGGTTACGCGTATTTTTTTTTAGAGTCGCTCTGATAATCGCACTCGAGTTTAATTGACTTGCTGTTATGAAACTCACTGTGCTCCTTAGTTTACGTTATGGAGCCGAACAGCCAAAATCATCATTCGCTCTATATTGTTTACGTTACATATATCTCTTTCACAGTCAATTCCCTTGGACCATCTTTGTAAATTATTTCGCTTCACTCTCGGCAGCTCATTTTATTGTTACTATTTTTTTCGCGCCTTAACCTTCCCCATTCACAACAAAAATAAGCGAGTAAATGAGCTTTAAAAGTGATTTCATGTTCCTTTCCCAGTCGTTTTCATATTTTTGGGTTTTGACGTAGTTTATTTTGTTGTCTTTCTGGCTTGGAAAGCGATTTCGTAGCACTGTTAAATTGATGTCACAAGTTAATGAATAGGAGCGGGAGTAAGCTAAAGATATTGGGGATTGGGAAGCGAATGGGTCCTACGGTGCAACAACAAGTTGAAGTCAATTATAAAACTGTCGACTGGCGCTTTGTCTTCATCTTTAGGTTTTGGTGTCTGTGCCGTGTAACCCGAGATGATGGCAGAAAATATCTATGGGAAACACAAATGAACAAAAAGAAGTGCAAAACATAAGCCCAAAAAAATAGGATAGTATGAATGCAGAGACAAAAATGTTGTAATTCTAAACACCAAAAAACAAAGTGATATTTTAAAAGCAATAAATATTAGATATATTTTCCAAAACTCGAATAAATTTCAAACAAATAAAATAAATGTAGAATTATTGAAGATTAATTGCAAAAAACTCTTTTGAAATATTTATCCAAACTTATTATGTACGTTCCAAGAAGAAGATTCATAAAATAACAAAATTATTTCTTAGAGACCTTTGGTTGTTTTGCTCAGCAAAATCTTTAAGATATTTCGCCCAAAAGCGCTTGGGATATGAAGTCGATTCAAAAATAAATGTATAAGATTATTCTTTGTGTAAGAAATTGAGAAAGGGAAAGAGGCAAGGCAACAAGTGCGGAAAGACAAGGCGAAAGTAAGCAGCTGGACAAACAATTTGCATTTTTTGTCAGATTTCTTAGTCGTGTTCTTTTCATTTCTCCGTTTCTTAGTCAGGCCAGCAGTTTGACAGACACTGGAAAGTGGGCGTAAGGGGAGAGGGGCGGTGCACCTGCAGTGTCAGAAACAGATGGCTAAAAACGAAATAAAAAAAAGGTGTGTAAAAGAATCGCCAGACAGACAGAAAAGCGAAGCAGACTTAAGGCGATACAAAGCTCACAAACAATTTAGCTAATTTAGCACTTTCCACGCTCAGTTGCAGTTGATCCACCCAACGCCGCCCCCTTCTACCCCCTCTCAGGACCCAGACAAGGTCAGATTGCATTGAGTGTAAACCTAAATATCGCAAAAGTATTTATACACAAGATCAGGGTGGTTTCCCTTTTCTCTCGCTTGATAAACTGGAAAATTCTCATGTGACTTCAAGCTATTTCCGAGGCATATCTTTACACAGGGAGAAAAAGTTAACATTTGTTGCTTAACAGAAAGAAATATAAGCTGCAACACTTTTCAGATGGGTTAAACTTACATGTGGTTTACAACTCCCTATCTGTAGAGTTCAATTTGCACAACAATTTCAGGCTTCATGGAACGCCCCCGCAAAACCGAAGGCCTCCAAATATAAACAGCAATACAAACAGAGCCTGAGGGACTCATTGTGGTGACTCCGTCACTCCGAAACCCCCCAAAACCTCCGCTATAAACTATTCAGACGCCCTATGTTGAAAACCCGAGAGCAAATGTGAGGTTATGCGTGTAAGCCCCCCGCGAAATTCAAATCGGAAATTTGTTGATTTTGTATTTAATATTTGGTTTGGCGGCGGCACATAATACAATGCACAATATAGCGTTTGGTTCGCCAACCTCGGGGGCAAAGATTTATTGTGCAATCAAATCGGCGCTTAAATGAACAAAATGCAAGAATGCACAGTGTACAGTGCGTTTCATGAGGCTATAAGTTTAACAATGTTTTAATTAATATAATTTAAATGTTTTACAAGAAATATATCGTTGAATTAACGACAAAATGTATTACATTTATTAAGATTGTAACCTTAATGTACATGTTAGCTACTTCCGAAACGTAGAATACGTCGATTATATATATCGCATTCTTACGTGTCGTGGAAACATAAACTTCTTGAATCTCTTAAGATGCAATGGAAAAGATGATTGGAAAAATGCATTATATAAGACAGAAAAGATAGCAGTTTACAGGGCAAATAATTCAAATAAACAACGTAATAAATGAGAACAAAGCTCAAACTTTCTAGGAGGGGTATTTAATACTTTTTAAAAACATTAAGATAAACGGTTTGTAAATAAATATTTTCCTCTACCAAATTCCTTGTCAACATACGGCATATTTTCCCGGAGTGTGATATGACACAGACTTCTCGTTTTTTGTTTTCTGTAATTAAAACCACTAAAAAATCACGCAACATAAGTTCTAGACTGCCGTGGAAAAAGATCATTTCACAGTTATTCTTAATGATTCTGGTTCCATTTTCATAATTTTCACACAGAAAAAATACGGCAAAAAAAACCATAAGAATTCCAGAAGATCGTGGAAAAGCGTGAAATATTTTCACACTCCAGAAAGAGGGGCCAGATAAGCGAGTTTTATTTATGCCCTGACTTTTTATTATTTGCAGTGAGCACTCTGGAGTGTGAAATCTTGGATTAAATAAATTTACTTTAGTTAGTTTCGTTAAATTTTTGGAAACATTCATTAAAATAAAAAAAAACCCAACTATTTTAAATAATGTGGAAAAAATAATTTAATGCATGTTACTTGTGACGTCAGCTTTATTATTTATGGGGGCTTTACAATTTAAATACTTATGGAATTTCAATGACCAATCCTGGTTATTTGGCAATTTTATAAATATTGTTATACAAATTAATAAATAGCGATTAAATTGAATAATATTTTTTGATATTTTAGGTTCTCTATATCGAGCGGGTTCTGTATATTAATATTATTATGTTTGCCTGCCCTAAATATTATATTATACTTTGATAAGCGAAAAATGAGAGCAGCCAAACAAAAATTGCCGATCGTTGGAATTCAAATTCGAACGCGAGGGTTTTTTCGGTTGCATTTTGTGCGGCTCCTTCGTATTTTGAAATTCCCACGGCTGTTTGTTTTGTACTTGTTTTACGTCAAAAAAGGAGGGAATGCAAAAGAACAAGAAGCAGTTGAGGAAAGAAGAACTTACCCGCGTAACAAAAAAAGCAGCTGTCGCAGTAGCAGAGCAAGAGCAGCGCTGCAAGCAGTGTCGCCGACTGCGGCATCTTAATGGCTGTTGTTGTTTTTGGACGACGTCGACGCAGCGACGACGCCGCAGATTTGAGCATTTGTTGTTGGCTATTGATATCTCTTCTCAGATTTTCTTTAATGTTTTCGATTTTCGGTTTTCGGCTTTTCTACTTTTTAGTCTAGATTCTAGTTTTAATTATTCATTTCTCACATCTTTTTTGGCTAAAAACATAAAACATGATATTTTAAACGTCACTTTTTCAGTTTTTGCTTTGTGTCAGCCATTCGCGCACACAAACACTCAACACACAAGCACACCTGCCACAGGTAGAAGCAAAATTGAAGAGAGAGGGAGAGAAAAAAAGAGAGAGAGGGAGCAAAAAGGGGCCGATCAAAAAAGAGAGAATGAGAATTCAAAAGCAAAAAACCAAAAAAAAACTTCTCTCTCTTTCGCTCTCACTGTTTTCGAACCCTTTTTCTTTTGGGTTTTTAAGACTGGTTTTTTGAACCCGTTTTTCTCATGCTATTCTCACACAAACACATGCACACACACACACACCGCGGCAAACATTGGTGGCCAAGAAATATTAAATAAAATTTGTTAAATAAACAAATGTTTATTTCATTTATGCCTAGATTTTTGGCGGCATATTTTCACAGGCACACAAAATAACAAAACACAAAAACAGAACAAAAACCAACAAAAAACGCGATCGGTGCGAAAGAGACGGCGCGCTTACTGCTTTTTCTTCTTCGTCTTCTTTTGTTGGGTTAAACCGATGTATTTGTTTTTGCCAAATAGTTACAATAAAACGTCTGGCTAAATCTTTAAGTAATAACAATCAAGAGAACGCGAACTAAAACTAGAGAATCGCGTTAGTCAGGCAATCGCAAATCGCAAATTGCAATATTCAGCAACTATGCGACTTTGCACAACACAACCGTTCACGACGCGCGCACAAAACAAACTGCGCTGCTTTCTGCCTTTCTCGCAGTCGCTGCTTGCTTGCGCTGCTTGCTCTGCTTCTTCCTCTGCCGACGAGCCGTACAGTGGGCCACATCCGCGTCAAATTAAAACACGAAGCGAGTGGCGCAATCGCAGTAGGTCATACCATAAACTGCAATAGGATGAAATAAATTTATTAGTGGAATATTACAAATATTTTAATCTTCATCTACTAATGTGGTCAGCCGCTTATAAAATAAAATAAGATATACGAATTTTTATAATTAATAGCTTAGGAGTAAATATATTAACCAATATTATATTTGGTTTTCAGAGTTTTATTTTCAAAGTTTTATTATATACGTAACTAATGTATTAGCAAAGTAATTAAATATCTAAATTTTTAGCAAACAATAATTGACGTTTAATTCATTTTGACCTAGTGGTACAAATAACTGTTTAGAATAAAATCATTTTTCGACTTTTTGACGAAAAGAATATAAATAAATTTGTTTTAAGAATTTCAGAAAGCAACAACAACAAATTTTTAAATTTTTACAATTATTTCTGAGCAATATATTATATATATGAAATTAATATTTTTCACAATTCACTTTTATCTATGCAATCTATTTATTCTAAATTTAAGTCCTTACAAAAAGTATTAAATAAGTCTTTCATTAATTTCAACAAATTATATCCACACCACTGTGCAAAATCCACTCAAAGCCAGCAAACAGTCACTCGAAATCAGCAACTTTACTCAAACTTGAGCGGGCGAATGGTTGAGTGGCGCCGTCTGGCTTCTCATTAACGAAACTTATTAATTATTTTTTTTAGTTAGATAAAAAACAAATAAATTAAAAATAAATTTAAATTAAATTAAATTTGTATAAATTTAAATGTGTCCACAAATCAATAAATTAATAACTTGCTGACTTGACTTGGGCCCCCAAGCATTCAGCTGTTTAAAAATAAATTATAAAAAAATATTTAAGAAAATTAAAATCCGTTTTAAATGCGTGCTAAAATCATAAGAAAGCTGTTCTAATTCAGCGGTCTTTTGCGTTAGTTATTAATAAAATATAAAGATTTAAATTTATAAGGGCATTTAAATAATTAGTTATTAGTGCGCTAGTTTCAACACCTGCTAACTTTGACCCTTTAATATTGCAAAATTCCAAGAGTATTTTTAATGGAAAATGCATGTACGAATATGCAAATAAATAAATTCTGATTACGTTACCCCTTTTTCGCTTTTCACCGCCTTTTATTTTGGCGCATACATTTTTTAAGTGTGTTAACAACACATTTTGGCTATTAAGCTTGGCGTTTTCTCCGCATTAAAATTAAACACACACAAAATGTATGCAAAATGTAATGCAATTGTAAGTTGTGTGCGTGTTTTTCCATTTTCCACACAAGTTGAAGAAGCAGCAGCGGAACACGCAGAGAAAGATGCGAAATAAAATGTGCATTTCAAAATGCACTTAAAAATTGTTGTCGCGGCATGTGTGTATGTGTGTTTGCGTGTGTTCTGGGCGAGTGTGTGTGCGTGTGTGTCCCGCCAGGGGTCACAGGTCAACTTCGTCGCCTGCCAATTAAAACTTTTTATGCGCTGCGGCGGCCCCACACACAAAACGAACGGCACAAGAGCCTTTCCAGAGATGACAGTATCGAAAATATGCCATACTATTATTGGCATCGCAAAATGTTGATAATATATCAAGAGCCAGCTTTTTAAAGTTACTATTTTATTGTATTTAATAGAGTTGGAAAAATTAAATCGATATATTTAGCCATTATCTATTGAAAGTGAAAGGTATATTAAATATAAATATTTATTTTAAAACCAAGGATTGTCACATTTAAACTGTATAGAGTTCAGATATGACAAGTTCATTTCAGACCCAATTTTAAAGTTTACTTTACTTTTTTGTATTTTATTAAATTATAATACTAAGAATTAACCAATACAAAAACGGTTTTGAAGAGTTTTAAATATTTCTAAAGATTATGCAAAATTTTCAAATTCATTTTAATATTTTCTCTACTATATAATGTATTTAGGTGGGCAAACTGTTGATAATACAAATCCTTTTTTTTAAGATTTGATATTTGTATTTTATCACATTTCATATTTTTTAAATTGAGAAATAATGGCGATAATTTTAAGTTTTTAATAATTTTATTTCAATTTTTCGTGTCACACACTCATCGCCAGTAACCACACACACACGCAGGCAAGCGCATTTTCAAGTAACTTTATTAATGCGATTTCAGTTAATTAACAACACAACAATTACGCGGCCAAAGGGTGGCGAAGGGGGCGAGGACTGGCCAAAAAGACGAACTTTTAAATCAACAAAAATATATATAAAGGAAATGGCTGGCGAAAAGTGCACTTGCCGTCGATTTCGAGTAATGCGGCTTTTGAATGCACAGATGAAAAAAACATCTCAACATTAATTTCATATACGGATATTGTAAACATCATTTTGCAAAGAATAATTTCAAAATGATTGGAATTTCAAATGGAAAAGGAAAGAATTTCTAATAATGATATGTGGTTGAAATTGATATATTTCTTTAAACGAAATGCAACACTATCAAATTTGATCATTATTCCAAGGTATTTATGTTTTGTGAGCCTATTTCCATCATTATTTTGTACTCGGCAAAACAACAAAAGTAAATCAAAAGTTAAAATGAAATGCAACACTATCAAATTTGATCATTATTCCAAGCTATT
Source organism: Drosophila rhopaloa (assembly GCF_018152115.1). Taxonomy (NCBI): domain Eukaryota; kingdom Metazoa; phylum Arthropoda; class Insecta; order Diptera; family Drosophilidae; genus Drosophila; species Drosophila rhopaloa. The sequence goes on along the minus strand of NW_025335123.1, from coordinate 24,628,888 downwards.
TATGTTTTGTGAGCCTATTTCCATCACTATTTTGTACTCGGCAAAACAACAAAAGTAAATCAAAAGTAACTCGAGCATTTCACTCAATTGCCCACGCCCACGCATGTGTCGTATTGTTTTGAGTTGGATATTTTGTCGTTTGCGCAACAAGTTGGCAAAATCCAACTGACGACGAGAATCTCGGCGACTGTGTGGGTGTATCCATGTAATAGTGTTTGAGTTGCGCTTTCACCACTTTCACTCCTCTGTTTGCCTGCCACATACACACGCACACACACACACACACAGGACACACGCAAATCGGAAATCCAGGCAAAAGTTTTCTTTGCCTATCAAATGGCAAAAAAGTGTTGCCTACCTTTGGGAGCTGAAATATCAGACGGCTGGAAAAGCGGAGGGAAAACGTATGAAAAGTACAGACTTAGAGAGAGCGGGAAATGGGCAACATTTTGAATGGATGCCAAGGAAATTAGAAAAATAAAAAGTTGATTAAATAAAGCCGGGAAATGTCACTTTAATGCCAGCGACGATAGCGTTTTAAATATCTGTTCATTTTTTTTAAAAGAATTTCAATTTAATAATATAGTATTTGTTGGGAATTCAAAGAAAAACTAAAATATTAAAGCCAAAGGCATTTAGCCGACGGCATTAAGTATTTGATTATAAATGCAATAAAAAGAGGGAACGATAACATTGTACTGTTAAAAATACATTTTGGCAATGAAAGCTATTTGCAAACAAAAATAAAAAAAAAACAGAAAATGATTTAAAAAAGTAAAAATTCGGCTAACAAAAGTGCAAAACAATTTAATGCATAGGCGCAATTGAGAAGCTTGAAAACTAATTATACATGAACTTTAAAATTCAAATAAATAATACTCAAGAACAAATAACAATTGGAGATACAAAAACAAATATTGATATTTTGAAAAGTAAGCAAAATAAATAAAAAAAACTACATTCAAATGACCCTCATAATTTAAACTAAAATATACTAATTCATAACTTCCACGTGATTGGAACTGCCCTTTTCCGAGCCATTAATTGTAATTGAAAGCTATACATATGCTCCAGATACCCATCTTCTTCCTATTTATTCCGCCATTTTGCGTCAACGCAATTTGACTCTTCATTACAAATTCCTCAAACCCCCGATGACAAAAAAAAAATATAAAACTTAATTATGCCTAATTGAGTTAAATGATTAACGGAGCATTTCACTCCCCATTTCCATGTGACCTGTGATCCATTCAATTTCCACATGGTCAGTCGATTGGTCAGTCGGACATGGCTTAACACTCAAATTGATTTGAAATGTGCTTAAAAAATTATGCTACACACGGACGGGGCAACAGCAACAACGACAATGAAAACAAAAACCCAAAGGTGTGTGGGTGCATTGAAAAATGGGAAATAGAAAATGTATGCACAGCAAACTAAAAAATAATCAAATATTAATTTTAAAAGTCCATACTTTTAGCTATAACTATTTTCAAAAGCAAAAAAAAAAATATAATTTAAATGGATGATTTATGAATATATTATTATTCTCAATTTTAATAAATTTAAACATGGTCTTGGCCTAGTGGATAGTACGAACAAAAGTCACAGCTTTCCAATTCCCAAAATGTTCTAACATTTGACTTAGATAGGCAGTGTAACAGTTGCAAACTTCAAAGAAATGCCCGCAAATTGTTGAGCATATAATATTCGATTGTTTCTTTCTGTGTGGTCAATATGCAAACGAAACTCATTTGCAAAAAAAAAACAAATCACAAGCGGGCGACCAGCTCCACCTATTTGACCCCATCCGAAACCCCCCGGAACCCACCCACATTATTTGCAAACCCCCTTTTTTAGAGCCCCACGGGGGTTTGGTGTTGACAAGCTCGTTGGCAAATCACACAAAGTATGCAACAAAAACAAACGAAAGCACCGCCGACAACAACAAAAAATCATGGAAAACAACAGGGAAATTGCATATTGCAAATGCTAACCAATTTTGTATACTCTTTTCGATTAAGGAAGTGGTAATATTAGATTACTAAATAAATCAATTATAAAATTTAATATACGATTTCCTTAAAGATTATTATAATGGGAATTTAATAAAAGGCTTCAGTTACATATAAATGTGAGATCTTTGTATTATGAAACGCGAGTTCTATAGCATTATTTCCACAAGGTCAATTTAATCTTGCCTTAAGTCTTATTAACTGATGCACTGGATTGTGCTTTGGAATATAAAAGTCAACTTATGAAAATTATATGTAATTCTTAGCTGGACAATCCCCTTAAAAAAGCGAGCGTGGCCGAAAAGAACCGAAGAGAAAGGGCATTATCCTAATCCGGACTAGCAGCTGTCAAATTTATTTGCGCACGAAAATCCATCTGCTTGGACCACGGACCGCAACTGCAACCACGTACCCCTCCGCAACTGCCACCCCTTCGGAAAAACACCCGCGGCCGCCTGTGGAAAATGAAAATCAGTGGGTTGGAGGAATAGAAGCGCAACAAGTTCCTGCAGTAGTCATTTCAATCCAATTCCTTTTATTGTTGTTGCAGTTTGTTCTTCGGCATTTGCAACTTTGTGTTGCCAATCAACACCTACCCCCCTGGCACGCCGCCCATGGCCATGCTATTTTGACAGTGATATAAGCCAGGACTTTTCGATATTGGCATTCGCCGTGAATGTGAGCGGGGACTTCAGGACTCAGGAAGCAGATGGGAATGCAGATGGAGACGTTGGATGGAGATGGACATGGACTGTCGATACGGACACGAACACTTTCGGCTAATCGAATTTAAATTTCTGTCAAATGAAGCGCATCAGACGAATCGCAATTGCATATTGAAGAAAGGGAGAACTAGGCACCCAACACTGGAAGAAAACATCTCAGATTAAATCGTATGTCATTTAATTCCTTGATTATTTGATCAGCATTAAAATAGGAATATTAGACCGAAAACCTTGGAAAAACTTCTCTTCTCAGATATATAAAATCCAAAATTTATTCTCAGTGAAAAATGGGCGTGGCTCCCACACGTGTGACCCTGTTTGCATATGGCTGATTATTCAGTCAAACATCCTCCTTGTGTGACTAATGCGACATTGAGTGAGCGAATCAGCGGAATGTGAATGGGTTTATATGGTTTTCTGGAGATCCATGAGTTGATGGACTTTGGTTTGTGCATCGTAAGTGATGGGCGTGGCCCCGTGGGCGTAATTGCCGAAAACTGAGGTGTCAATAGCATATTGCAATACACACATATATGTATACATATATCAATTGCGAAGCCGTTGGCTGTCATTACTGAATGTCGAGCAATGTTAATCTGACACTTTATCGATTAACGAAATTACAACACAACTTGCTCAAGGGTTTATGGGGGGCGAAAGGGGCGTGGCAGCCATTACATGGTATGTAACTAACTCATCGCTTAAGTTGTCACAAGCTCCTCCACATGAGGATTTCGTCGATAATCGCTCAATTAGTTGCGGATTATTGTAAGCTTTGTCGAAAAATCAGCTTCTTTTTTATACGTACAATTCCATTATTTATCGTAATTTCATTTAATTAAAATTATTTTCAATGCCTGCCAGCTTGCACAGTTTAATTAAGTTCTTCGCATTAAAACTCACAAAGTTTTACTTTGCAATGTAAAAATATGAAGGTGAAAACAGAGTTTATGAGCAGAAAATAAAAGGCTACTATGCTTTCAGTTTTGGTTAATTTTCTTTCGCATAATCATGAATGATTTAAAATACGATTCAGAAATTGCACTTAAACTTCAACTGTCATAAAATGAAATTAAGCCAATTCATATTTAATTCCATATAGTTTACCCACCTACTTACTTTATTCATCCTTTTCCCCAAACCAATTCAGATTCAGCTCCTTTGTTCTGATACTTATCGTGAACTTGTGATTCTTTTCGATTAACTCTCTCTCCAGCTTTTCACCCAATAAGTAATTTCAATGCCGAGTGGGTGGAGCTGTTTGCGGTTCTGCTGAGGCGCCTGCTGCATTGCGACAAGTTGGAGCTTCTATCAACTGGTGTCCAATTTGTTATGGACAGGTAAAAATGGCAATGCGCGACGCCATAAATCAGGCGTGCCAGTAGGATGGGGTTAAGAATGGGAAGGGGGATTCCCAAAGGACACGTCCTGGTCAGGGACAGGCTCACTTGGCAGACTGCTTGGCCAGAAGCAAATAGCAACAGCGAAGCAGCAGCATTGTTGCGGATTGTGGCATTGTCTTGCGGCATGCAGCTGGTACAGTGGTGCCAAAACCTGTCAATAACTCCACAAAATTTATTCAAAAATATATCCTCTTTATCAATTCGATATTGGTGGTTTTTTTTAGTGAGTAAATAAAATAGTTTTTTTTTTTAGTTTTTAGACTTGACACTTCACAAACTATAGTGATCACTGTGATGGCATCTCTTTGCGCAAATACACTTTTTAATATTCTCTTTCCGTTTTCACCCGAAAATTCATTAAACAGTGGTTTAAGTTTGGATTGTTCTAGACGTTTGGTCTTATCTTAAACCAAAATCAGTCATATAGGTGTTCCCAATCTTAAAAAGACTTAAAGGAAATGGAGGAATGTTTCTTTAAATTTTCACTTTTACAATACCTTGCTTAAGAATTCGCGTTTACTTTGGCCTTTCCAAGATTCAATGTTCGGACAAATAGCCATGTGAAGCTGAAGAATTAGCCACTCGATATTAGATGGTGAAATGAGTGCGATTGTCGGGCCATTTGGTAACAAGGTTCGCTCTCTGTTGGCGATTGTCATTGTAACCGTTTGTCAATTATGTTTCGCATGCAGTTGAAAACGTTGCATTTCCGACGCCGCCGTTGCCACTGGCCAATGTCGAGTGGCGACGTGGCCGAGAACAAAAGACGTGCAAAACAAAAGACATGGATGGGGGGAGAGGGGTGTAATGGGTTGGATCCCCCCCCATTTTTTGGAGGGGGTCAGGTGGACATGGAAGGCTTTGGCCGGGTCTGGTTTTCGGTCTGAGCCCTGGCATCCGGAAGTTTGCGCTGACATTCATTACCATAATTCACAACAGCTTAAAACATTTATGTGGCTGCCGCCCCGAGCTCTCACAGACAGCCCCCTCCCCCCACTTCTTCCCCTCACCACCCCACCAACACACACACACACAATACCCCTCCTCTAGGTGCGCCCCTGCTGCAGTCTGTTGTTTGCGTTTGGATTTTGTGCAGGAGCATGCAAAAAGGGATAATAAGGAAAACTTGAAAATTTGTTGCAATTATTTTAACTGCTTGGAAATTGCCGTCACCCCATCTGCATTCACCGCCTAGCACTCTACTTTACAACTTATTTTCGGGGCCTGTCCTAATATGGCCCACGTGCCAAGACCCCACACGTTCTACTCTACACACATAAAAACCATCTAAGTATTAATTTTATACCCCTCATCGAAGTCGTAATAGTTTAAATATCCATTAATATTTCCTCTCTTCTTTTTTACTTTAGTTGCTACATAGTATTCTTACCAGATCCTGAAAATAATCTTATTACTTTATATTATAAAATATAATATATATTTTAATACAGTAATACTAAAATAAAATTATTGTAAACATTGCTTTTACTATATAAACATATTAAATCGATATATACCTGGATTATATATAGTCCAAAGTAATATAAAATTATAAAATTATTTTGAATAATATGAATAATATCTATTTTTTTCGTTGTGTACTTGTGGTGCCCCATACGTGTGTTTTAGTAGCTAATGCATGGCTCCAAGGACGATGGAAAAAGTAGTAGTAGTTGCAGTGCTGGCCAAGCGAAAAATGAGGAAATAAACTTGGTTTTGATAAGGGCCAGTATTGCAGAGCAAGCTAAAAAGTGCGGCAAAGGAATGGGGAAAACTTTTCCTAATATGATTACAATTTTCGACAAACTATTTATGGCTGTTAATTAAATCATGTGGCTACACTGTTTGTAAGAAAGTGACTACTATAATTTGATGGAGTTCATGTTTTGGAATCAACTCTTCATAGGAATAGCTGTCTTTGCCGGCTTTGTTCAGTTTTTTTCTATTCATTCAGTTCCGGTGCCTTGCGCGCAGCATATTTTATAAAATTTTTTTCCATTTTTCCTCAAAGCTAACAAAAGAAGGTAAGTTTTTAGCTGCTTGAATCAATGAAAAGCGTGTAAAACAGATGGACTTCGCACATAGAATGGCCAATTTTTTAAAGACAGAGGATCAGGTGAAGATCAGTGAGATAGTCGAAAAATTGGTCAAGCAAAATTCCAAACGCTATACCAACGATGATGGCTACTTCGATATACCGTGCTGTTCGCGTGACATATTGATCAATTGCCCGGAATTGTCGGGCATTCAGGCCAATCCAGTTTTCGAGTCAATGGTTCCTCGAGCCGGATCCCTATACACCTACCGCGCCGGTCAACTCCTGACTATCGGTCGTCGTGTGGCCCACCGCATGGTGGATTCGAGTGGCCAGCGGGAGATGATGCACAACCGCCACCAACTGGACGAACGCCTCCGATCCGCTGGAATCTATCACAATCGCCTGGGCCAACCCTGCGGTATTGCTCCTCCGGAATTGGAGGAGGGTGGACGTGGTGACACCGATCCCGGCAAGAGCAACTCATCTATGGGATCCACTGCTTAAACGACCTATTACTAGTTTTAACCTTGTATCCGGAAAAAACACTGAAGAAATACTTTATTATACTTTGCGTTGAGAGGCAACATCTTCATTTAATATGATTAAAATCTTTGGACTCTAAAACTTCTGTTGGTTTGGATTTGGTTACGTTATAACAAATAAAATGCCATGTGTAATTATTCTTTCATTATTGTTCTTTTAATATTTGTATATCCAAATCAGCAAACTCGACAGCACAGTGTTTTCGGACACCAGAAGGATTTGCTAAAAAGTGATTCAAGTCGGCACTTCTAAGCCCATAACTTTTCTTACAAACATCCGATTTCAAAGTTTCATACCTCTAAATGATCGTAGTGAAATTGTTAAAAAATCTGTGTTCAAATCTTGGTTTGAATTTTTTGGTCGATTTTTTCGACATTTCTATGTGGTAACCCCTTTCTAAATTTTTGAAAAATGGCTTTGCTGAAAAGTGACAAAAATAGCAATCCTATAAAAATCTGCCGTCACACACTGACCCCCATTAACTTGAATTTAATCTCGAAATTAGGTGCCTCGTAAACGTGACTGGATACTGTTAATTATGGTTATGGAAATGCCGTGTGGATCTTGGCTAAATGGGAACTAAGCAAATGACAGATGTTGTCGCTGTCGCTCAACTGTCCCTCAAATCTCCATCTCCATTTCCATCAGCATTCCGGAAGCCCAGTTCCACCGGCGAGATCTCTTTTCCGTGTTTTTATGGCCACTGATTTATGAGCAGCTAATTTACTAAGCTAATTTGTTGAAATTTAAATACACTTGCAGCTGCCGGAGGCTGTGACAGCCAGCTTGACACTTTTCAGAGTGAGCTGTGGATGTGGATGTGGGGGTGGTGGACTGTTGGACTTTCGCCACTTTGGCCAGTCCCCTTTTTTGTTGACGTTACTTCGCACGCACCACACAATTCCATATGCAAATGCCGGGAATGGGGAAATGGGGGGACCACCTGCAGAGCTTATCTCCGGTCGGAGTCCACCAGCTACACACAAAAAATTCACCAAACATAGGTCCAAAAAAAATTAAAACCTCCCAACCCATAATTTCTACAATGAAAATAGTTCCCTTAAACATTTGTTGAAATGTAGGATTAAGAAACCATTGGTATGGTTGAACAATCAAGCATTTTTTTGTGTGTACGCTTGCCGAACAAAAGTGCAACCACATCGGACTCATTTGGAAAAGGTGGTTGGTGGGAGGCCAGAAGTGACAAGTCACGGCTACCACAAGCCAGAATTCACGTAGCCAGGACTCACGTTGAAGTTGTTCGGCCATTGTCCTGCGAAAAGTCGCTTATCACTAAGTCAGCACCCTAAGGAATTCCTTTTTACCCAGTCACAATTCTTGAAATCAACATATAAAAGGTTGTTATGAGTGGTTTATATAGTATGTGATGTTCCCAACTACCATAAATCACGTACAAGTTTTTAAGAATTCAAGGATATATAATCTATTTATATTACTTAGTATTCCTTTCGTTTTTTCCTAGCGTTTAAGTGTCCATTTTATGGGGGATTTCACGATGGGATCATGATTCAATTAAAAACTGCATTTATTAAAACCTGGCTAATTTATTCCCCCACTTTATTGGGTCTTTCTTTGACACCTGCAACGATACAGCTTTCACTCTGATCCCATTTCACTCTTGCATATGTAAAACTATATGCCTGATCAATTTAGAAGCACGCTCCCATGTCCATAAGCATAATGAAAATGTTTGCAAATCGCATAAGAACAGCAGTCGAGGGGTTAAGGGGTTGACATGCCCATGGGCGTCGCCTGCAATAGACGAATCTGGGATGCGAGGGGTTTCAGAGGGGCCAAGGGGAGTTACGGGACGAACAATTGTTACACGTATTCATTTCAAGCGTTTTATGCGTTGCCTGGCTTTGTTTTTACACAACGAAAAAATGTTTTCTGTTTTTACTGTTCAAATTGTAGTACATATATTTTTTCTACACAGACAGGACGCTTATAATTCTCAACTGATTATTCTGAATAAGCCATGTCCATAATTTGCAAGGGTTAATTTGACCAAAGGTTTTTTTGTGTGTTGGCTTCTGTTTTCACTGTGTGTCCTATCCACTGTCCACCATCATTGGACCTGACACAGTTTTTGTTGCCACAGAGGCTTGGGCTCAGCACCCTCCTTTCTCTGTTCTCCCTTCTCCTCCCTTGCCTTTTCCCTCTTTCACTGTCTTCACTGTACTGCTCAACTGGCTGGCGTGGCGTGCCTGTACGCTGACAGTAAATGCTGAAAATTGAGTGCAACTTGTCGTAACTTTATTTTCAAATATATGCGGAAAGGACTAACCAGACAATGCACAACACACTCACATCCTTGCACTCGTACTCCGCATAGCCGCACTCAATGAGAAATGTGTGGCGGCGCGCATTTAACATGCGAAATTCAGGCGACAAGGGTGACCGAACCGAACTTAACTTAAAAATGCCTTAAAAACACGACCTCATTTGCATTTTGTAGGAAAATTATTGACAAACTATCAAAAATTACGTGCCTAAGGAAATTAAAAGTTCGTTTTATAAATATTTGAAGATGGTACGGACACATATAAAAGTGTTGCTTACAAAGTGTTTCTGGGCTTAACTGCAGATTAATTGAGAGAAAACCACAAACTTATAAGGGTATACTACTTTCAAATGGCTATGATCAACATAATTAAAGGTTTTTGTTTGAAAGTGCTAATTCAAACATAAATCTTTAATTATGCCTTCATTGTGTACATCATTTTTGAAACCGTTTGTCGCCTGTGGCGCATTCATATGTGTGTGCCAAGTGTTTTGCAACAAAGTTTTTGCGTGCTTTTGTCTGCTGACTACCGACTGGCACCTCCTGATACTCCGTCCTGCCATCCTGAACCTCTCCGGGATCCCCTTCCTTTTCGCAGCGAGTCCTGGGCCACGGGCCATCACTTTGGCTCCGGTGTGCGAGTCCGGGTGTACGGATACGGCTATGGTTTCTGCCCGGCCTCCATTTCCATCTCCTTCTTCACACAGAAAGAAATATTTATGTGATATCATCATCAAATTGAGGACTTTAAAATTCATTTTAATTATACATGTCGAAAAGGTCAAAACGTTATGATTTTGATAATATAATTTCAAAATAACAAGATTAGTATTAATTGATCTTAGATCTTGATCTTCCATCCACGAAAAATAAGTGTAAACAAGTGTATGCAACGTATTTTTTTCCTGTGCAGTTTCCTTTAAGGTTCTCCGTTCTCGGTCTCGTCTGCATAAGCTATGTGGTTGTCTCCTTTCAGGCTCAGGACCTTCCTCTGTCTCGCTTTCTGCGGTAAATTTAACGAATATGCAGGTCCTGGACAACTCCTCTTGTTCATTTCGGGTCATAAGTTGGCTATGAAATTGTTTAACCCTTTAAAAAACCTACATTGTTTATATTAATATTTTTATTATCAGTCTAATGCACCTAAATAAATATGTATCTATGTAAATTAACAAATATATTTTGGTAAATTTGAAGCATTGGTATTTAATATAAGATAAACTTTTCCAAAATCATAAATATCCAATTCTGTTTTTGTAAGGTTTAAAAAAGTATTCTCTAAAATTCTCAAGTCATTTTTTTGGCACCACAAAAAATACAATACCTTGATGGAAAAGGGTTAAACTTAAGGCTTGTGGGCAGGAAAAGCAACTTTGACTTCTGTGCTTTAACTTGGCCACACTTTACCGACTGCCACGCCCCGAATACCCACTGTTACCCCGCCCCTTCCCCAGCTCCCGGCCACGCCCACACACTCGACAAATCAATTGGCAATCAATGGACGCTGTCCGATGGTTGTGGTAGTCAATAAATTGCAAGAATTTCTGCATCTTTTCTTTTTACCGTAACGCGTTAAGTGGCCATAAACGGAGCAAGAAGAAGACGAAAAAGAAGCAGTAGTACCAGATTTACCGTTACTTTTACCATTATGCACCTGAAGAAAATGGGCAATTTAAGTTTATTCGGGTTTCCTCCATTCTTTTGCTTTTATTTTGCTACAAAAATGTTCTAGTGCAATTAAAGCGCATCTATTACTCGTCCTTTTCATGCCCCAACAATACTTTTTACACCTGTGTGTTTGTGTCAAATCGAGCATTAAATGGTTTTCCTTACGCTTTTCTGGGCAGATTTCCTTACTTTGGCCCGGCTGCAAAGACTGATGATATTTTGCCCCACTCGCAAACAATGTTGGAAGTGTCGGAAGCAGTGCTCTAAAACCATCCCAAAGGCAGGAGGAAAAAATGCGCATCCAGTGAAGGTAGAAAGGACTTCTTTGAGTTTGCATTTCTTTGCCCGGGCAACCAATTTGAATATTATGCCAGCAAGGAACAAAAAAACCCCGTAAAAAGGAAGGGGGGAAAAGGCTGGAAGAAAATGATTTTAAACGAGATCGGATGCTCTAACAAAGGGTTTCTGGATTTTTTTTTAATTTCAATATTATTACAAACGTATTCTAATCGTTTCATTGTTGTACACAAAAATTAAATACTAGATAATTAGAATTATTTATAAGAACTTATTTATCAAAAGACAGTTACTAACGAAGTCCTGTCATGATAAAATATTATGTTGAAAGTGGTGTTCAGTTCAGTTCATAATTGTCAAGAGAATGTATTTACAATGTATTGATTTAATTTTTATATTTTCCTGCGGAGACCCCAAAGGTATGTCATCTTAAAAATACTCCTTGTACTATTTTTAAAGCTAAATTATCTTGAAAGTTGATTTTTCAAAGCGGCTTTGGGCCAAGAATGCAGACCACTTGTAGAGGAATTTGGGGCAACATTTTACCGAAATGTCTTGAAACATTTATATGGCCGATAATACCCTTTCACACACACTCGCACACACTCGCCCCTTCACCCACACAAACACACACGCATTGTGTGTGCGGACAGCCGACAGCTCAATTCTCAGCTGGAAAATGCAGAAGGGCAAAATGGGGGCCAAACAAACCACCTCCACATCTCTTTTGAAACCCAATGCGCCTTTGGCCTTTGATAGTTCAAAACTGAGTGGAGAAAAAATTGAGCCAAAAATTGTAATAGAAATTTTTGTGCTTACACACACATTGGCAAATATCGACAAGTGATGGAAGTTTTCCCTTCGGAAACCCTGCGGCCTACATCAAGTTTTCTACCGATTGCCCAATTTAAAATTGCCATTGTCGATAGCACAATTCCAGTAAATTGAAAAGGGATAATTCTTTATGCCTACTACCTGGAAATTAAGAGCATTCAATGATGCGCTTTTGTAGTTTGTTTTGTGATAAATGCGATGCAAATTAAAGTATGACATTACATTTGTTAACACGACTACTAATCATGCAGTTCACTAAGCGCACAAATGCACAAACATATTAGTCGGCACTGAAAATACAATGGTATATGATGTAAGTACACTTTGTAAAAATTAAAAGAAAAAAATTTCGGGGATTAACAAAAGTATTGTTATAAATATAGTTTTCCTCCTAATTCTGAAATTAAGGAAGAAACTCGAGAGGAAAAATATTTATTTTAATACTTATTGGTTAATTCTATTATTGAAAGATATTTTCTCTCTACAAAAATTACATTTATAGTTTGGCTAGTTGGATTTGAACACGGGCCCTCCTAGTAGCCTAGGTATATGTTTATGTATATGTATATGTTTACCTGGTGGACTTTTAAGTTCCGAATTGGAAACTGTTTAATGACAGTTTCGTATTCGCAACTGAAGGAAACCCAGAGTTACAAGGAAACACTTATCACCCACTCAAAGCTCAAAGACCGTGTGTTTTTATTTTAGCTGGCGGAGTACAGTGCTGTAGGGCAGAATGCCGCCACACAAAGGACATGTGTCCCGCAAATCTAATTAAAAAATTAATGTAATGCAAACAAAACAGCTGCGTTTGGGTGACAACTGTTGCAGCGAGTGTTGCCCCATCACTTTGGCTGCAAGAATAACAGACAGCGACATGGACACACTGGCGTGACACCGAAACACGTTTGCACTAATGGCAATACAATTAATTTGCATTAATAATTGAGTCAACGCTTCAAATTAAAATGTATTTCCATTTGAGGCGTATGGCCGACGGCCCTGAGTTATTTTGAATTTCTGTGTGCAAATATTTAACTCAATTATTAGCCCAGTGAGCACTGATATCTCCGATTTAATTGTTTACGCAGTGCACACATATTTACACACTGGCTGTTGTGCTGTTGAGCCATAAATTCGAAAATCAACTCGTTCTCACATCGTCGGCCAGGGTCATAAATACATATAAGTATTTTTTAAACTAATTACCAGAGCCAGAAAATGTTTGTGCAATGGCGCCGCCTGCAAGTCTGAACATGTCTGGCTTCCTTTGGCTTTTTTACTGCAAATTATTATTATTAAAGTTTACATTTGATTTGCTAGTGCATCCTGTTGCGGCCATATACCTCAAATTAATTTTAATTTGCCGTAAATCATTTGACGCATTCGCAGAGCCATGTAATTTATGCAGCATTTAATTGCAAAACTTTCACCGCAAACTAAGCGTAAGGTAAACAAATCATCGAATTTATATTTTCCATGTCCGTGATCAGGAATGTTTTCTGTTGCGTGTTGGCAATTAGTGCATAGCACTATCTATCTACATATGTGGACTTTAAAGGACAAATTTGATGGGTGAATTCTGAAATGTGATTTTTTGTTTGGGACACGACAAATATTTGATTTGCACCTAACGAATAGGAGTGTGAACATCTTAACATCTTAGACTGACTACAAATGTTCATGGCATTGTTCACACTGTATTAAATCATAAGTTCTTTCTCTAATAACTTTCAAAATGGTTCTTGGTATAACATTAGGACTTTAAAGATATCCTGAAACCCAAAAACCAATTAAAGTGGTCAAAGTCTATTCATAAATAGTGAACAATAGCCAGACATTGGCTTTGCTGGAAAATTGGGAGTGTATTTAGCCATTGTTTTAGTAAATCCGATCGAATCCTTTGTTCCCATTGGCCAACTCGATTAAATCTTTTCTTAAGAACACGAACTATGGAAGTAATATGCCAGCACATTGATTGTGGATTAAAATGTACGTATGAGCGTATATTTGGGATAAGTAGACCGGCATTCCTAATGAATAATTGAAGATGCCTGCCGCCGGAGGACCTTTTGAACATCGAAATGCCGAAATGCCAAGAAGATGGCAGTTATGGAAACCACACATTCGTCAAATCCGAATTCCGAATCGCAGCAAAAACGTAAGGATATGTGTTTGGCATTTGGCGAGTAGCTGTTCTGAAGGACTCCCCAGGCACAATGGTACTTACATTTGCCACTTGATTTGCGAGCATGTCTTTGATGTCGAATGCCGGTGCATTTTAAGGCAGGACTCGGAAAATCCTTTTGGCTTTTAATTGAATTAATTTCGCATCAGCCATTGGGGATTTAATATGAGCACCTGCAAAAAAATCGGGAGATTTCTGATGATAAATATCACTTATAAGTTATAAGTTGGGTGAAGTCCGAAAACCCATGCCCACAAAAGTATGCAATAAAATATGTAGTACATGAAATATATTATTTCAAAACCTTTTTTTTTTTTTTGTGAAATAACGAAATGGTGACAAAGATAGGTTCACTGTTACCTAACTGGGCAACTTAAACAAATCAGAAATAATAAACAGAAAAATTAGTTATGTCAGCAGCACATAATAAATATAAATTATAGAAAAATTATATAAATTGAGCCTAAGGATATGCGAGAAATTTGAGATAAAAACTTTAGATCTTTACATAATATTACTTGGTCATCCGTTTTTCTCCGTGTATCCCTGGGAACATTCCTATTCGTCAGCTCCAAGGGCTAAATATTTTAGCAAGCCCATGATGGCAGGTGTCTGCAATTACCTCAAATTCAATTAAGTAATTATGAGGTCAGCGCAGGCTGGCCCATGACAATTTAATGACCGCCCCCCGGTGGGCACTATAAAAGGTGAGAGTGCAGTGGATTCGGTGATTAAACCTCGGCCACATCGCCATGCTGTTCCGCAAACGAAAGCCCAAAGGTGACGACGAGGTGGTCACCTTCGACGAACTCACCCGCTTTCCGATGACCTTCTACAAGACCATCGGCGAGGATCTGTACTCGGACCGGGATCCCAATGTGATTAGGCGCTACTTGCTGCGGTTTTATCTGGTGCTCGGGTTCCTCAACTTCAATGCCTATGTGGTGGGCGAGATCGCGTACTTCATAGTGCACATCATGTCGACCACAACGCTCTTGGAGGCCACTGCGGTGGCACCTTGCATTGGCTTTAGTTTCATGGCCGACTTCAAGCAGTTTGGATTGACGGTGAATCGAAGGCGTTTGGTGAAACTACTGGATGACCTCAAGGAGATATACCCCGTGGACTTGGAGTCGCAGCGAAAATATCACGTATCCTACTACCGGAAACACATGAGCCGGGTAATGAACCTCTTCACCATCCTCTGCATGACCTACACGTCGTCGTTCAGCTTTTATCCGGCCATCAAGTCGACCATTAAGTACTACCTAATGGGTTCGGAGATTTTCGAACGAAACTACGGCTTTCACATACTATTTCCCTACGATGCCGAAACGGATCTGACGGTCTATTGGTTTTCCTACTGGGGATTGGCCCATTGTGCCTATGTGGCCGGCGTTTCCTACGTTTGCGTGGATCTCCTGCTGATCACGACCATTACCCAGCTGACCATGCACTTCAACTACATAGCCGATGACTTGGAGGCCTACGATGGCGGTGAGCACACGGATGAGGAGAATATCAAGTATCTGCACGACCTGGTCGTCTATCATTCCAGAGCTTTGGAGTAGGTTCGAGGGAATCCCTTGAGAAAAGGGATCTACAAGACTTTTAGACTCTTCAAAAAGTGATTCCAAATATCCAAAGATTTCCGTGGCCTAACAATCCTTTTTTGCAGCCTCAGCGAGGAGGTAAACAGCATATTTAGCTTCCTGATCCTCTGGAACTTCATTGCCGCCTCTTTGGTGATTTGCTTCGCTGGATTTCAGATCACTGCCTCCAATGTGGAGGATATTGTGCTGTACTTTATCTTTTTTTCGGCCTCGCTGGTTCAAGTCTTTGTGGTCTGCTATTACGGCGACGAAATGATTTCCTCGGTGAGTTTCCTTCAATATATTATTTCGATTTTGGTTATATATTTATATACATTTTAGAGCTCCCGCATTGGACACTCCGCCTTCAACCAGAACTGGTTGCCCTGCAGCACCACATATAAACGCATCCTGAAATTTATTATCATGCGCAGTCAGAAACCCGCCTCCATAAGACCGCCCACCTTTCCACCAATATCTTTCAACACCTTCATGAAGGTAATCAGCATGTCATATCAGTTTTTTGCCCTCCTTCGCACAACTTACTACGGTTAAAGTAACCCTCCTTTAAAGGTAGAAAATTAAAGAATACAAAAATGCAAACTATAGAAAATTGTACCTAAAACTGATAAGTAGGCATACTATATTAAATAATCTCTTCAGGTGTTTGATTGAATATTTATAGAGATTATTTTGACACACTTGATCATTTATAATTGGTCAATTAAGATAAATGGCTAAGAAAACGTTGAAATACAGAATGCATATGTAGTTCAAGCTTATTTCATTTGTTTTCTTAATTTCGTTTGTATTTGAGCAAATGAAGACGGCATTTAAAATGTATTTTATGATTATGAGCTGACGAAGTGGTTTAAATATAATACTTTTAAATCCGAGATTGTGGAAATCTCGAGCCCACATTTTCGCCCACATTTGCATATTAAAGAGCTGCATCGGAGCTTAATTTGCATGAGCATGTGGTACTGCACCTGACGCAGCTGTCATTTTGTTGCTGTAATTTTTAATTGCATATCAGCAATTTATAAATATTTACATCCCGGCTGAACCCGCACGCACACCACGGCCTATCTCTCTGGCCAAATAAATCAATAAATGTCGAAAGCAATCAAAGCCCATAAAATGTGTGATTGCCGCACCGTTCTGGCACTTTAAAGTGGAAAGTGTGATATTGATGACCATTTGATAGTAACCCAAAGCCGTTTATTTATACATATTTGATAGCCTGTGACAGGTCATGCCAATGAGGATATCAGTCGGGTTCTTGGATGGATATACACCTTCAAGGGTTATCAAATCACCACAGATTATGATTTGGTCCTAAAATTAAAATTAAGTTAATTTAATACCCTAATTAAAATAATTTGTTTACAAGTCGCATTTTCATCCGAAAACCGCCATTTAACTTTATTATGCCTATATTTTGCAATGGCTTTTTCTGCAATGGCATTGTTTTCATTTTGGTTGGCCACCGTTTGTTTGTTTATTGTTTGTAATGAGCTCTGGCGAATGGAGCTGCCCGGGAGCTCTGTATTGATTGGAAGAATCGGATGCCTCCCTATTTACTCATTTTGGCCGGAACGAAACTGAACAGAAGCGACAACAACACACCGATTTCATGTCCTTGACAGCTCCACGTGCTTATAAAAACAGATACGTGTTCATATGTTTGCACGAATGGCACAAATACATATAGCAGTTGGAGTTTTTCTTTGTCATCACCATCTTGTTGGTTTTCAATTAAGCAGCAAATATGCAGAAAGAAAAATATTTTTCGAAGGCATTTCAATTGCAGATCACCTGGGGGCGCCAATTGTTGAATGCGTTGAAATTGATGAATTTATGTAAGTCACCAAATTACTTTAAAAGTGCAATAAATTCTTTTTCTTTTTGTGGGGAAATGCTAGTGAGTTATAAGATGAACCGAAATATGGTCCTGACATTCAATTAAGTATGTTTCGGTCATCCTGCCATTTTATTTTAAACTTGGCACCTGAATCCCGTATTTCCCAGCCACTTTTAGGATTGTCAGCTAGTTAATGCTGTTTTTGTGGCCTGTTGTGGGTTGTTCGGTGGCTGCAACTTTGCTGCATGACAGCCACAAAAGACTCACATCCCCCATCCGAACACATGGCGAACTTCTCCCAAATGTGCCACTAATTTGTGGGCATGTGGAAATGTTTCCTTTGCCTTGGCTTTTTATGGGCGTCTTCCTTCCAAAGGAGAGGATAAAAAGGGATATATGGAAAGCCGTGTTAGCTGTAGGTAAGCACGTGCCTGTTGCCAGTTATTAACAATCCGGTTGTCCTGCCACAATGTTGCCTCACAGAAATGCGGTACAGTTGCGTTTGCCTTTTTTTTTTAGCTTCTTGCTGTCAAGAACTGACCTGCACATGCTTGTCGGACCGGAATACAACCCTGCACATGCTCACCTGATCTAAACTAATTGACAGTTATGTGGAAGTTGTTATGGCAAATTCAACCAAAATGCAACAAAAAATCTCAAAGTATTTGCAACTTAAGCATGACTGAACTTTAATAGCATTTTCACGCTCAACATCAAAATAATGAAGCTATTATTAGTATCTCAGTGAATGACGGCAATTAAAATCTAAGCTCCAATTAGAATTTATTGAGCCATAATTAAACTGAAGTGATACCAATTGTTTTCATCAGCTTAATACCTAAAATAAACTTATTTTACCTCGATTTTCACATTCTCCCCATTTGGGACAATTTGATATAGTGACTCTCCCTTTTCCCCACCCATTTTTCAACCGCAGCCAACATACTCGCACACATACAAACCGGTATTACATTTTGCGCATTTGAACAGCCGAAAATGCCGTGGAAAGTGGGTGAAAGTAATATGCATAATGTAAGTAGTTACACAGGTAAGTAGGTAACTATATGTGGGCGGCGGTGGGACTGTTGCTGCTGGTGGTTCGGTTGTATAAGTACCTTTAATAACTTTACTTACACGATGCTCGTTTATTGAAATTCCCCACCCGAGGGTGGCACGCGCCGTCGTCGTTCTTGACTTGACTTTGCCTCGCCTCATCTTGAATGGATTTTGTTTAGTGCGGTTCGATCCAGAGATGATTGCGTGATTACACAGTGAATGCTGAAATGTATAATGAAAGTTATTCGTATTGTGATAATACAGTCACTAATTTATATAATACTTCTCTATATTCCCTTAGATAAGTCGTATTGTTTGAAATGGTCCTACGTTGGGCGCCAATTAAACAGTAGCTTGCACTTTTCCACAGTTTTATTTCATAAGCGTGTCACGTTGCCATCTTTGGCAAGGCGACGTGCCTCGTGTCCGCGCTCGGTGAGTGCCTGTTGGGTATTTGCACATTTTAACGGATTTAATATGAAAATTAACAGCAGCACACACATGCAATCGCACCACCATCCTCACTCACGCATTACTTAATTGTGCATGGGTGTGGGAGTTTGAGTAATTTGCGCTCATAATAATGAATCCTTTTGCCTGTTGACGCAAGTCGCAGGCGAAATAAGGATACAAGGCCAGATGGGGGAAGAAACAGGCAGTAACAGCTGCAGCTTAGTTGAAAAAGTTCTTAAAATAGCAATAGCAAGCTAACCTCGCCCCACACCCTAATACACATGTGCCACCCCTTCTTTATCTGCACACACAAGTTAAACAATTATTCAAGACGTGACTTTTTGGCATTTAAATATTTATGCGCACACGTTTTAGCAACATTCGCCAAACAACAAGAAGCAGAAGTAGCAGTAATGGCAACACAGCACAAGAATGTCAAGTATAACTTTAGCTTCCCCAGCTTCTTCACACTCCTTTTGTGGCTTACTCAAATTATAAATTTCGCCTTAGCTGTCTAATTTGAAGGTGGGAAGAGGCATAAAGGTTCGCTTTTTATAGCCGATATCGGAAAGAAGTGGAATGCTGTATAAATGTTCAATATCATCACACACACAGTTAATGATTTCCTCTATACCTTCAGGTTAATGAAAAGTCTTCATTTCCTACCATTCTTCACTAAGAAAACTTCTATTGAGATTAGAACTTGGATCTCATGACGGGCCTAGCTTATCTGTCTCTCTCACTCTTTCTTCTCTGTCTCACTTCCACACTTCCCCTTGCTTTCCGCATGTTGAACTATGTAAATTGCTGCACTTCATTTGCCTGTCAACTGCTGCAATTTGCATCTCCCCCGCTCCTCGAGTTCCTACTGAAGATTTGCCATTTGCAGTTTTTGGTTCCCATGCAGTCAAGTACAACGAACGTCGCCGTCGTCGCCTCAGCAACATAATTTAAGCATTTTCCGAAACGAAAACAAAGATTTTTATCAAGTCTTCCGGAAAAGGGTGGTGGGTGAATAGTGGGTGTGTGGCCGCACGCAGTCACAGATTTATGCGTTCAGTTAGCTAAAATCAAGGGAAAACAATAGGAGGAAACAGTGGCGGCAGACAGAGAAAAAAGCAAAGGTCTTAAGAAAAATACACTGGCTCTGTGCAGGAATTTAGTAGCTAAACTGTGACAGATCCATCTTATGTGGTTTCCCGGGTTGTTAAACTGACTTTACAAATATTTTTGGACGGGTAAGGGGAGTTACAAGTTTAAAGTATCTAACAAATTTCCTAGAAAATCGGTTACAAAAATCTAAGATAATTTGCATTAGGTAACATTAAAACCTTTAAAAAATATTGTAATACTTCAAACTCACTGTTTTTTTTTATTACACTATTTCCGAATATTTAAGAGCCCAACTTTGATTTCATTTAACCAAAATATAATTGTGTATAATGATTGAGTCCTCCTCGAATATTTGAAGCCCTGTAATTCAGCGAATTAGGGTTATTTGAAAAGCTCTTATCTGAATGAATGGTATGTACATACATATTTTATTTGCCCAGTGGTCATCAAGGGGTTAATCATCAGCACAGATCCGCTGGGATTTTGGCGTTGCTCTGTTGGTCCTCTGTTTATATTTTTCTGCGTTTTGGGCCAACAACAGCAGTTCATTGCACTGGGGAATGTGGAAGTGGCAGTGGAAGTGGAAGTGGGACAGGACTGTTTACCTGGACACAAAGCCCCCGATGCGGTCACTTTTTGTGGGCGGCGGTGGAAGGCATTCACGCGAAACGCGCGTTAAATGCTTTCTGGTTTCCCGCTTTTCCCGCCTCCCCTCACTTTTCCCGAACCCCCCCCCTCCATGCTGGCCAATTAATGTGAAAGTAAAAGCGAGACACGCTTATACATGCAAATCCCGATGGCCGCTAATGGCGTCCAATGTGCTGGGCATCTTGGCCCATATAAGCGCAAAAAACTGACACGACATGTCCTTTTTACTTGTCGAACATGAGCAAAATATGCATAACGCAAACAACAACAACCATCAAACAGCAACACTACCAACGAAACCAACAACAACAGGTGGCAAAATACAAAACGCACAGTGTCCTGAAGTATTGCCAAAAATGGGGATTAGAGTTTAGAGTTATTAATCAATTTTCAGGCATGCTTCGGATTTCACTTACTATTGTAAATACAATACAACTAATCTTTTTAGTTTTTAGGTCCTCGCAAATCGATCCGGTTATTTAGAAAACAATCAAATCCTTAAATGTTCTTCTTATGGTCTCATACATATATGAATTCAAAGGCTCAATGAACCATCTAATGATTTACCTACCATATTTTACTATTAATACAAGATGGTATTACAAGAGAGATGATTTGTGTTTATTTACAAAAAAAATAAGCTCTACGAATACGATTTTTATTTACTAGTGTGATATTTTGTTTATTAATTTCCTGACCCCTTTCACCACTGTATTGGGTTTACATCCGGGTCAGGTAATTCCACCATCCACCAAGCCACAACAAAATATGAAAAAAAACTATCGGCAACAACAACAGGGCGAAATGGAACAACTCGAACTGCTCCCAAATGTGCTGCGTGTGCATGCATATTATGTACGCCACAACACACACACACACACACACAAAGGGGATGGGGTGCTATAGGATATAGCCGCTGTTCCTGTCCAGACAGAAAGGCTCTATAACCCTGCTCAACCCCCTCCCCCTTCCCCTCCCCCTCGTTGGCGAGTTCTGCATAATTAAATGGCACTGGGCAAGCGGATAAGCGTTGAAAAAGGTAGCAAAAACAAGGGGCAAAGCGCGGGGCGGGGGGGTTAAAAATCACAGGATATAGGGGGCCGTAAGCATTATAGCCACAAAATGGGGCAAACAAGAGGAAGGGGAAGGGGAGGGGGACGGGAAAGAGGAAGAGAGCACGGAATATAGGTAATTTGGTTTATTATTAATGAATATGCACGTCGAACGGCGAGCGCCGAGCGCCTAAAAACATGCAACACAGCACAAAATGACACACTGTGTGTCACCGTGACACGCCCCCTCACCTGACCCGCCCCCTCAGCAATCCGTTGTTGAACATTCGCCATATGCAAATCTGAACAATATGCATAAATAATCGCCATAGCCGAGCGGCAAAGCATCTTTGTCAGCCATCACATCACCATTTTGTTGCACATTTTTGTTGGTAATGCGCTTACAATCACAAAGAAAAAAACATTACGAGCGAGTGTTATAACATAATATGGAAAGCAATTAAAATCGGAATTGTGTGTTGAATTAAAGATGGTAAAGCGGATGCCAGGGTCTTTGGATCTAAGCTCCTTTTGGGAGATAATTCACGAGGCGACCGACTTCCGAATTATCCGCAATTATTGCCATGCATTTGAGTTATGTGCGAGATAATCTGTCGTTGCCTCAGTCGCAATAATGATACGAAATGAATTAAATAGTCAACATATTATGAAATCGATCAACAGCTTATTACCAGGTGGTGATGGACTATGCCTAATTGAAATATTCATGACTCACGATGAGCTAAATCAATCGTTAAAAAGAAAATGTTTATGGCTTTCTTGGCTTTTTAAGATTCATTCAATCGTCCTTAAAAATTTAACAATAACTTTTATAAAGATTTAGTTAATGGTCCATCAAAATAATGTTTGCGCTTTTGTTTATATAATAAATAAATAAATAATATAATAAATAAATATTTATTAAATTATCAGCTCAAGTGTTGTTTTCAAAAACCCCAAATTAATAGACTGTCTTGACTAAACACAGATTTGTTCAAAGGTCGTTCAAATAATAATATTGCATTTTTCTGTTTATAAAAAGTATTATGAAAGATCATTCATGCTAATTTACCAATTATATTGGCATCTGCTCAACATTTTTTGTTTGATATTACTAATTAATAAAGGAAAACCATTCGGCCGATATATATTTCATAGCTATTTCATATGCAGCTCCGCTCTGCCATAGGAACATGGACAAACTTTGGCTCGCTTGTTTGCTTCGCACTCCGATGGGCAAGTTGACATATCTCTCGTGAACCGAGAGTCCCATCGCACTGCAGTCTGGTAATTTATTTTAATTGATTTTCACATCATTTATCAGCAATGCGAGCCGGCAACGGCAACAGCAACAGCAACAGCAACAAACAACATGCAACAAACAACGACAAGGGGCAATAATAACAAGAGGCGTCGAACACAGTGCACTCATCCAATTTGAAAATTTTTAATGCGAATCGTTCTTAATCAATTTGTACAATTTTAAATGCCCACTGATGTGCATAAATGCAACATTTAATTTATGCAAACAGCAACAGCAGCAACAACATTTGCCAGCGATTTATGAAAAAAAAACAAAAAAAAAGATTCAATTTATACATCTGGCAGAAAAAAGTGAGACCGAAAAGTGACAAGAAAATGTTCATAAAATGAAATTACGGTCCCACCTGTCGTATGCGTGATATTTATGCGATGTCGCCGTGCAAAGTATAAATATGTGTCTATATTTATATGAATACCTGAGAGCCTATGACCACCCAAAAGCCAATGTAATTACCAGCTAGTTTGACCAATGTCCAAAACAAATTGAAGCCAACTAAAGTCTAAAAACTAAACATTATACAAAACAACATATTCAAAAATGAAAATGATCAAAGCGCAATAGAAATTTAAACTGAATTCAAACCCAAATCCGACCCTAATCCAAACTCCCCAAAACCAAACAACTGGAACCCTTATTAGATGCAAGCGGACAGCAAATGTTGCTCTTTTGGCAAAGGGAAATGAAAATTTACAATTCGAAATGCAAAATGCATTTATGGCCATTCGATAATCGACAGTGGGTGTTTTTAACTGTCTACTTTGCACTGGGGACTAAGTGATGGAGCGGTGGTCAACGATAGTGCAGGGAATTTGAGTTTTCACCCATGATATCCGATTCGGTGGCCCTTATTAATAGTCAGCGATGGGTAATTGTCAGCGAAACTCTGCGATAATTCACAAACGATTGATGGAAGGCCAGCGATTGTGTGTCAAAATCGATAAGCATTATCTACATATTTTAAGTTGAAAAAAAAAGTAATGTTTAAACTTAAGTGAGTTATTTTTTTGGTAAGCATTAAGTAATAAATAATATGCCTTTAATAAGGCATCTCACTGTTAGCCGATTTATAGTTAAAGGATAGCGATAGCGACATCTTAAAAAAAGTTATTTTTTTAAGAACTTGTATACCAGTTTTAGATAATTTTATAATGTAGAGTGGTTTTCGATAGAAGTTATAGAAATAGCAGCTACAAATCACTTACATCTAGTTCCATCCCCAAACTATTCAGTTATCATCCTGCTTCCTGCAGTTATTTTCATTAGCTGGAAAAGTCCCCCGTAGGAGGATTTCCACTTATTTGTCCTGTACATTCTCTTCTCCATTGGTGGTTACTAACCAAGTTCTGTGTTTCTGAACCGGAGCCCTTGGTTTGCCGACTTTGGTTAAAAACCGCGCGGCAACCGAAAAATTTGTTTGCAGTTTTGACTTGGCGCCGTGGAAATGGAAAAGCATTTGACCACGTCGGAAAACGTGAAAGGAGCTAACAAGGATAACCCAGGGGAGGGGAGATCAAGGGGCTGGGGGCTGAGGGGTTGCCCTGTGACATACGTAAAGTTAGCTGCAGTTGCCCTGCATCCAAATGAAGAGTTTTATTTATGCGGCGGGCATTTTCCACTTCTTTTTCCCTATTTTTTTTCCCCCTCCAACAGCAATATTTCTGTGTGTGTCGGTTGGAGTCATGTCGCGTCATATAATTTAAGTAAAAATTTATGTCCTCACAGGCAGGACAGCCAGAACAGGCAGAACAACCAGAACAGACAGGCTTTAAGGACACACACGGAGTGACTTTATCAGGGTGTCCCCGTTTTTTGGCTTATATAATAGTGATGCACTCAGTGCGGCAGCGGCAGCAAAGCCCCCTTTGAATTCTATTGGCAGAAGGTGCCTGAATATTTCCCTGCATCCCTTTTGGTTTCCCTTTTGAAGTTCTCGCTTGGCGACCCATTTTGCAGCTTCATGAATTGCCAGGCGGCCCACACACACACACACACACTCTCACACACACTCACACACACACGCCCCATTCAGCTCAACAACTCCTTCCTCACGTGAAGAAGTGGGAGAAGGACTACACCTCCCCACCTGTCCCTCCAACTGTCGCTTCCTTTAAACATTTTCGGTCGCACATTGTAGCTGCCTAATGAACACATGAATAAAATATGCGATTTGCTTAACTTTTGCACGACTCCTGCCCAAAGAGGGGAGCACCCCAATCCCCAATCCCATCGGCCCCCAATTCCAATCCCTTTCCCTACACGAAACCCAAGCCTGAACCCGCATAAGCAGTCGGAAAAACACTGACCTACAAAGTGTGTTGTCTTATTTATTTGCATTTCAAAATGTGGGGTATTCAATATTTTCCCATATCTTTGAAAACGTTTATAATCCCTGAAATATAATAGCTACCTATATTTGTAATTCCCAGTTTTTATTTCCTTGAAACCAAAAGTGTAAATAGGAATCAGCTTTTGACAAACTCTCTTATAAATATTCCAAAACTTGTTTAAGTCATTTCAAAAACTCATAACTAATTTGAATATCTCCCAAAAATAAACTCCATAATCCTTTCCAAAAAAAAATTTACATTGCTTAGTTTTATTACAGGATTTTAAAATAGTAAATATAAAAAAAATTGTTAATTTGATATTAAGCTTTTAATGGCTTTGGTAAGTTGAGACTATATAACTATCTAAATTTGAAAGTTATTAAAAACCTAAATAAAGCATTTTTATTCCAATGATTACAATTTTTCGCAGTGCATCAGCAACAGTCTCATCAAGCAAAGTTTTTCGAGATTTCCGAGTTGGCGCAGGTGAGGGCTGAACTCCTGCAGAAAGGGGAATCCCACACACACATCGCCCCCAGGGGCGTACCAATGGGGGGAGGGGGGATTCAGAGGAGGGGTTTTCGAAAGGGGCAGACACAGATGGCTTGCTGGTTTATCTTGGGCGAGCAGACGGCAGCTTCCGTCACTGGGATGCATCCAAAAATCGTTGAAAGTCACTCAACAGTTTAACAGGGATAGTGTGAAGAGGGCTGTGTTGGTGGGGAAGGGGGGTGGAAGTGATGTAAGGGGTTAACTGGGTGGGGGTGATTGTGGGTGGTGGTTGGAAAAAGTGTAGCATGCAGATGCCGTTGTAAAGTGGGCGTGCGACGGATAGATGGTAAGATGGATAGACAGATGGATTGTTCGCTGCATAGATGGCAACTGGAATACGGGATATGGATATACGAGTATGTGTGCAGACTAGTCTCCATTTTCTCCGCCTTTTCCTCCTGTTTTTTTCCCCCACCCAACATAATGTTTGACGAATGGCAATCGACTGCTTATCGAATGCCAAACAGAAACTCAATTGAGTGTGGCACCGAAATGTCAATCGAATGTTTACGGAATCCCCATAGCCGTTTATTCTCACTTTCATGGCAAGCCAATTGAATCGAGTCAATCGAATGGTCAGAGGTTCCCTAGGAAACCTTTTAAGGATTAATTAGTACCTTCTTTATTGATTATCCTAGATTTTATTTTAATACTCAAATAAATCAAAATATTATTGTTGTGCAACACTAAAATAATCAAGTCCTATCATGTACAAACTAAGAAGGAAATGGAAGTCTTCAAAATTTGATCATGAGACAGACACACATTTCTTAGCCCTTAGCAAATTGAACAGTTCGATCGCCGGATGGGACTCCAATAATTGGAATCCCAATTTCGTCTTCTGCCCTCATCATTTTCGCCGCTATTCAATACTAATTCACCACCCCCAGTGTTGTTAAATGCCCAACTGTTTCTTTGGTTATGGCGCCCAACAAGTCGCGTCCAATTGAATTCGATGCGAGTGCAGGCAATGAAGCAAGTGCCACACAAATAGCCGAAAAAAACAAAGAAAACGGAAGGAGGATGCAGCAATGGAGCAATCGAGGATGAGAAAGGAGATGCAGAATGGGGAGGAAGAGCCACAGCAGTTGCAAAAAGTCTGGCGCCAAGCATTTGACGGCTGCTGGAAAGCGATTCAATGGGCACGTTTATGCTGAAAATGGATTTCCCATAGAATTAATATCACACCAAAAGAAAAGCGCGCAAAACAAAAAAAAAAGGAAAGCGTTGAACGAGCTAAAGATGGAGGCTAAGAAAAGGGGAAAACCGTGGGAAAACGAGGAGCGGAAAAGAGAAGCCCAGCAGTCTACTTTTTCATGCAATTGAATTGCCAAGTGAAAATCTGAGAACATGCAGAAGCTCCGAAAAGTGCGGAGGAAATTGCACTGTAAAATATTGTTCTTTGAAAAATAAAGAAAACATTAAAATAATATTTGACAAGATCGATTCCTGAAGTTGGTTATCTTCAGAAGTTAGCTTTTGTTTTCTCAAAATCAATAATAATTTTTAAAGTTTTCAAGATCTTCCTTGCTATTGTGCTATAATTCCCAACTGGCTATAGTCAGATGGTAAGTGGCTCTTTCCTAGAACGTTGGTAAAAACTAGACCGCAATTTAAATTTTTAAGTATTGTTTGAAATTATATCAAAGTGTAAACAATTATTTTCCCCAGTGGTCAAAAGTTCGGGTGAAAATCTGAGAAATCGGGGTGTGAATGGGGGGATACAAGTAGAAGGAAACGACGACAGCGCGCGGATGACAAGAGGACAAGGCCGAGACAAGCCAAAAACCAAAGCCAAACCCGAGCCATGGCCTTAGCCAAGCGAAAAAAGGTTAAGTGGAAAGCTGAGCCAAGGCTAAGTCCCTCCCCCGGAAAAATGGGTGACTTGGCTGACGGGGGGGAGTGGGGGGGATCAGCCAGCCAGAGATTGACGCAGAATATATTTTGGGATTTGCCACATGGCGCAAAGGACTCCTTCAATTACAACTATTTGAAATGGGATACTGAGCGGAGAGTTCTGCGTTCCCCGTTCCCCTTTTCCTCTTGTGAATAAAAATTGGAACACCACCTCCCCTGGCTAACCCCATACTTTCTAACTGGCCCCCAGTTCGTATGAGTGATTTATTTTATGGGCTCTTTTATTCGTTCCAATCTTTTTTTTATACCCCTCAAGTGGGTATGATAATTTAGCCAGCCTTTTCGGGGACTCTAAAGGAAATCAATTCCTTTCTTTGGCAAATGTATATCCTCGATTGTCAATCAAAAAAGGGTATGAGTTTTATAGATTTGTGATCCTTTTCATTGATAATTTAGCTTGTTTGTTGAATTTTTGACATTTTTATGATGGAATTTTGAAGTAGTACAACTATGGAAGATTGTAGTTTAATTTGTAAATAATCTGTGTGTTTAATATCAGTAAAGTATATTCTTTAGGTTTAATTCTTTAAAAAAATACATTGAAAATTAATGTTCTTTTTTAGTCCATCCGGGGTAATCGATCCTTCGAGTCCCGATCCTTTGCCGCCTTTATGGCCTGCTTTTTGTTTCTGTTTATGGGCAGTCATCAAATTGCAGACCAGGCGTGACAACACGCAAACTCGTTGACGAACTCTTCGGAACTCGAGTTGCAGCAGCTGGGGAAATAGGCAAATCGCCGTGGTAGTGGGCAAGTGACCGCCGATGCACTTGCTCTAATTGTGGCCACTGCCACGCCCACCGCCGAAAATGGGCGGCCCATCGGGAGCCTAATGACCGCCATTAAGTTTGTAATAAGCATTATATGCGGGACAAATCAGGGGCGATTGGCCGATGTGCCACGCCCCCGAGTCGTTGCAATCCTTGGCTTCAATTTGCAAGTGGATATAAACAAAGAAAAGGAAGGCTAAAAATAGGCAATCGCCTTAATTAAATGCCTTTGGCGTTAATTGGCAATTAAGTTAAAAGGATATTGCAAAAGTTTTATTTATTTAAGTAATTTGTAGTATAGTCTTTGGAAAGGAGTGAAATTAAAGGGTTCCACCTTAGTTAGTTATTCATGTATTATTTAAACTTAAGTTTAATAATAACTCCTACAAAATATATATACTTTTATGGCTTCTTTTTCTGCCATTTTGAATTTTTTTACGAATTTAGTATCCCAGAACCTTTCAAGGGAAAAAGCTAGCACTCGAATAACCCTTCTGATTACGTTTTCAGATTTTTAATTGGGTCCATGGGACATTTCCGGTCTGATGGCCCGATTTGGCCAGAGTGACAACCTTCGCTTCGTTTCGGAAAATGGAAAACTGTCGCTGTGTCATATCTCGAGAGGAAAGTGGAAAACCTGTGGAACGCTGAACGGGGGAAAAGCATTGAAAATTGTTTGCAAATAAAATGCAAGTGAAATCTAGCGCATTCATTTGCAACAAAGGCAAGGCAAACAAATGCTAAACTATCGCACTTCACTGCCATTTTCACTTGAGAGGAAGCAACAAAAATAAAAAAAAAACAGCAGGGGAAGTGGCGAGCTGAAAGGAGCTTTCCTTGCCGTTGTCCTTTATGGAGCAGTAGGATATCCTTGCAGGAGTGCCCCAGTGTCGGGGGCAAACATCGAAATGGCGAGTGCAAAAAAAAATAAAATAAATTGTTCAATTTAACAAACAAGTGAACACACAGCAACTGGCAGGTGAGTGGCAAAGGTGGGCGGTGAGTTTATGAGGGGAAATGGAGCCAGAAGCTCTTTTTTTAGTGCACGGCAAACGAATGACTTTCGATTGCATAACTCAGGTAGCCTCCCCGCATTTCCTCCAGTGACTCACTGCCAATAATACACGGACCATTTTGGTCAAAACGATATTTAATAAAAAAGGAGGCAAATGTCATTGCTTTTTCTGTTCAAATAACAAAATAATGTGATTAACAAGAGTGATTTATATATATATATTTTACATTATTTATTCATCTAAAGATGTGCAAATCGAGCTGTATTTTTATCGGTGTACGCCACCCACAGTTGACCATTTCCATTCAGCTTGGATAATTGCATCGATAGGGAAGTCTCAATATTATTTCAATTTAGCAGAAATTGCACTCCATTCAAGGCTCTTGATCTGATGAATTGTGTTATAGATTGCAATCGAAACAAACTCAATCGCAGGTGCAGTGCAGTACTTGAGTTGATTTCGCAATTTCTTAGCCTGCTCTTTATAGTCATAAATAGATTAATGCTGTCTGATGTGTATGGATGGAAGTGTCTGTGTTTAATTTGCTAAAATTAATTAACAATGATTGGATTAGGCTCATTTTAAAAATAGCCTAAAGGGTTAATCAAATTAAAAGTATGCACTCAATGCTGATGGTTGGATTGTTGACTATCCAGGGTGCCTGGGCCACCCACCACCTCCCAAATCAACTCAAAACTAACCACCCAAAACCGCACAAAATCTCGACATTCGCCAGATGACTTGAGGTTGCCATGACGTGACAGACCCGTGGAAACCGAGGAGTCTGGCATTAATATATGCACCAGCAACGTGTCATAAACTGGTCACCCTCTCCCCCTCCCCCCTCCAATCCAATCTCCTCCGGATTTTCCTGCCTTTCCCGTGCCCTTTTTTCCACCATTCCTGTTCTGACATCAATTTCACTTTTATGGTTTTGCGCCCTGGCCAAGTAACTTTGTGTGCGGTTTGCCAGGACTGCGTGCTAATTTTGAATACTTTGTGGTGAATGTTGCGGTAGGGTTTTCCGGGGGTGTAAGGATGGGCATCTGAGGCATCCAAGGGATGCGGCATGTGAGCGCTGCTGTCAAAAGTTCGGGAAACACGCGTCGACTCCAAACCGGTAAAAAAGAGGCCCTTAATGCGGTCATTGAGGCTTTGGATATACCCTTTAGCAAAAGATTAACTGGCGTTCAGTTCATTTGAATGAACATAAAATATCTGAGGGGACAACACACATTTCCAAGGTCGAAAAGCAGCCTCTTGATACTTAAAAAAAAAAATTCTTGTAGAGAATAAATAAGAAAGCGAAAAAAAGGGAAATATTTATTTTGCTTTGAAAGTCAGCAAGGCAAACGGATGAAGGGTATTATTTATTCAACCAAAATAACAAATATATATATTTTTTTCAATAAAGATTTGTGCTAAAGAACCCTTAGGCTAAGTGCAACCTTCTAGCGAACCTTCCCTTTGTAAGGGTATTTCTAAAAAGTGAGAAATAGCACAGCAGGCGGAGATATGATATACAATGTGTAGGCAGTGAAATCCATAGATAGCGGCCTTTTGGTTTTAAATAGGGCGGGAAGAGAATGGCGACGACTCATTAGCCAAGTCGTAAGCCGCTTATCAGTTTTCACTTTTCACTTTTGTCCATGCAAATCCGGCAGGAACTTGAATGGTCACGAAACTGCCGCTTTTCCTGCTTTTCCCGCCTATCTATCATCTCGAGGCACTCGTAGCATTTTCCGGCCCTGTCTCCCAGGTTTTTAATTCATTTCCCTCGATTGCATTGCTGCCGTATTTTGTTGCACACTTTTGTGCGTCCTTCTGGCTACCGCCCGCATTGTCCTTTGATATCCCTTTCCCCCCCGCCTTCTCCCTGCCTCCACAAAGACAATGTCCTGGCCAGCAGATGGTTTGGTATGCATCTAAGGCAAACATTTGCACTACTATATATACACAGTCCGACCAACCGAAATTCCCTCGGCCAGTCAATCCAATCTTTAACTGCCATTGCTTAAATGATTTGGGCGTTGAGCAGAAGATGGCAGAGGAGATACAATTGTCCGAGCAAACCCAAACAGCTGCTGCCAATCTTGGTGGGACGTACTTCCTTTTTTGTTAAAAGGCATGACGATTTAGGGATTGGTTTTGTACAACATGATTAATTAAACATAAGCCAAGTCAAAAGCTCATTCAACTGAAGTTTAATTAATTACTTTATAACGTATCCATACAAATCAAAATTTATTGCATTTCATCTCAACCTTTAAATCAAATTTAAATTTTAAGCTGTCGTAACGGTATCATTAAAATTCATTACTTTACCAAATTCTATCCGATTCCCAAGTGGCATACCTCTAAAGACTTGTGATTCGATTCTCTAAAAATCTGCATTCAAAATTTTTAATTTGACGATGATCAAATTTTTGACCCATTTTCATGTTAGTTATTTCCAATTTTTTGATGTCTTGTAAAACAGTGACTCAAAACTGGACTTCCACAGTCCATAACTTTACCAAATTCAAACCGATTCCAAAGTGGCATACCTCTAAAGACTTGTGGATTGATCCTCTAAAAATCTTCGTTCAAATTTTTCAATTTGACGATGATCAAATTTTTGACCCATTTTCATGTTAGTTATTTCCAATTTTCCGATGTCTTGTAAAACAGTGACTCAAAACTGGACTTCCACAGTCCATAACTTTACCAAATTCAAACCGATTCCAAAGTGGCATACCTCTAAAGACTTGTGGATTGATCCTCTAAAAATCTTCGTTCAAATTTTTCAATTTGACGATGATCAAATTTTTGACCCATTTTCATGTTAGTTATTTCCAATTTTCCGATGTCTTGTAAAACAGTGACTCAAAACTGGACTTCCACAGTCCATAACTTTACCAAATTCAATCCGATTCCAAAGTGGCATACCTCTAAAGACTTGTGATTCGATTCTCTAAAAATCTGCATTCAAAATTTTTAATTTGACGATGATCAAATTTTTGACCCATTTTCATGTTAGTTATTTCCAATTTTCCGATGTCTTGTAAAACAGTGACTCAAAACTGGACTTCACAGTCCATAACTTTACCAAATTCAATCCGATTCCAAAGTGGCATACCTCTAAAGACTTGTGGATTGATCCTCTAAAAATCTGCATTCAAATTTTTCAATTTGAACATGATCAAATTTTTGACCCATTTTCATGTTAGTTATTTCCAATTTTCCGATGTCTTGTAAAACAGTGACTCAAAACTGGACTTCCACAGTCCATAACTTTACCAAATTCAATCCGATTCCAAAGTGGCATACTTCTAAAGACTTGTGATTCGATCCTCTAAAAATCTGCATTCAAATTTTTCAATTTGACGATGACCAAATTTTTGACCCATTTTCATGTTAGTTATTTCCAATTTTCCGATGTCTTGTAAAACAGTGACTCAAAACTGGACTTCCACAGTCCATAACTTTACCAAATTCAATCCGATTCCAAAGTGGCATACCTCTAAAGACTTGTGATTCGATCTTCTAAAAATCTGCATTCAAATTTTTCAATTTGACGATTATCAAATTGTTGACCCATTTTCATGTTAGTTATTTCCAATTTTCCGATGTCTTGTAAAACAGTGACTCAAAACTGGACTTCCACAGTCCATAACTTTACCAAATTCAATCCGATTCCAAAGTGGCATACCTCTAAAGACTTGTGGATTGATCCTCTAAAAATCTGCATTCAAAATTTTCAATTTGACGTTGATCAAATTTTTGACCATTTTCATGTTAGTTATTTCCAATTTTCCGATGTCTTGTAAAACAGTGACTCAAAACTGGACGTCCACAGTCCATAACTTTACCAAATTCAATCCGATTCCAAAGTGGCATACCTCTAAAGACTTGTGGATTGATCCTCTAAAAATCTGCATTCAAATTTTTCAATTTGACGATGATCAAATTTTTGACCATTTTCATGTTAGTTATTTCCAATTTTCCGATGTCTTGTAAAACAGTGACTCAAAACTGGACTTCCACAGTCCATAACTTTACCAAATTCAAACCGATTCCAAAGTGGCATACTTCTAAAGACTTGTGATTCGATCCTCTAAAAATCTTCGTTCAAATTTTTCAATTTGACGATGATCAAATTTTTGACCATTTTCATGTTAGTTATTTCCAATTTTCCGATGTCTTGTAAAACAGTGACTCAAAACTGGACTTCCACAGTCCATAACTTTACCAAATTCAATCCGATTCCAAAGTGGCATACCTCTAAAGACTTGTGGATTGATCCTCTAAAAATCTGCATTCAAAATTTTCAATTTGACGTTGATCAAATTTTTGACCATTTTCATGTTAGTTATTTCCAATTTTCCGATGTCTTGTAAAACAGTGACTCAAAACTGGACGTCCACAGTCCATAACTTTACCAAATTCAATCCGATTCCAAAGTGGCATACCTCTAAAGACTTGTGGATTGATCCTCTAAAAATCTGCATTCAAATTTTTCAATTTGACGATGATCAAATTTTTGACCATTTTCATGTTAGTTATTTCCAATTTTCCGATGTCTTGTAAAACAGTGACTCAAAACTGGATTTCCACAGTCCATAACTTCACCAAATTCAATCAGATTCCAAAGTGGCATACCTCTAAAGAATTGTGGATTGATTCTCTAAAAATCTGCATTCAAAATTTTCAATTTAACGTTGATCAATTTTTTGACCCATTTTCCTATTTTCCCCGTTTCTACACAAACTAGTCCCTTAGTTATAAAGCTATTTGAATAAAATTTTACTGCCATAAGAACGACCATATGAAAATTGAATCGAAAATTGGCCTAGTTTTATTGTTTTAAAACATTGAAATCAAAATATAGAATATTTAACTTATGTAGAAGCTGCAAGAGTATATAAACTTCGGCTTACCTTAGTTTGCTCCTTTCTTGTTAGTATTA
Source organism: Drosophila rhopaloa (assembly GCF_018152115.1). Taxonomy (NCBI): domain Eukaryota; kingdom Metazoa; phylum Arthropoda; class Insecta; order Diptera; family Drosophilidae; genus Drosophila; species Drosophila rhopaloa. Next base: position 24,594,242 of record NW_025335123.1, on the reverse strand, counting down.
CGACCTAACCAAAGTAATATATCCCTAAAATATCTGTATATACTTATCGTTTAAGAATGCCCCTTAAGGGAATTTACACTTCTCTTTAAAAGAAACCTTCGAAGTTCTTCCTTACTATGTATTTTTTATGTAAATTTCATGCACAACTGTTCATTGCCTCCCCTGATATCACACCACCCCCACTCCAAAGCCCACCCATCCTCTATTTTGCCCCACCCCTCCCCTGTGGAAATGTGTTTGCGAGTGTATGATTTTCAACAATTTGCATGGACGCTTGGCCGGTTCCGTTTCAGTTTATTCCACACACATTGCCTGCATATATAGGACCCCCTTTCTAACCCCTCCCTTGAGAATTCCCGATTCGATATTACCATTACTCGATTGGAAATTCCATGCAACAGCTGTCAGCTGAACTTCTGCTGTTAATTGCAGCAAAATATTCAGTAGAACGGAAATTATATATCAGCCCCAAATAAACACAATTCCATTAGAGAAATATGCAGATCAGAGCAATATGTGCGCATATATGTAGAAATAAAACATTATTCACGTCCCAACACTTTCACATGAAATCCGAAAAAAATGTCGAAAAAGTGATTTGAATATTCTATAAAGCTAGGAATTTTCACAATTTTTTTCTTTCATAAATTTCTCTTATCTTTTATTGTTTTGTTAAATGTTTACGGTGGAAAGCGCTGCAATAAGAAAGAGAGTTTATGACGCCACTAAAGCACCATTCGGCACGCTCTGTTTATGACTGTTCAGGAACATATATGCGAATATAGTAAGCATCTGTTAAGTTGTACGCTGTGGTACAGAATTTTAATATCTTTCTCTTATAATTATTTGTCTTATTTCAAAAGAGAGCACCTCTAAAAGATTGTGGTTTAAAATTCTACAAAGTTTTGGTTTTTAATTTTGGGTCGAACAAAAAATTAAAGTATTTAGCTTGGAGTTTGGTGACCCCGATCTTTTTATTTGCGTTGCAGATTATTCTGATTTACCTCTTATATTTACACATTTCTTTTTGTTTGTATCTACTTTTTTTCTACTAGCCTTATATTTATGAATCTCACTGTCCATCTGACCATTATGAACCGGCAACAGATGGAGTCCGAAATAAAACTAGGAATATCTTCTCCAAGTCAATGGCCGTTCAAAATAACTACAAATTTCAAAAGCGCAAACGAAGATGATGGACTTGTGGAAAAGAACCCAGGGGAAAAATGGGAAGAACATTCCGATTTAAAAACTGCAGAGGCAGCAACAATAACAATAAAAGTGAGCAGACTTCTCTGGCATCAAAAGAAAGAACATGCGTACTATAGATCTCAGTTCCTATGTACATTGAAGTGGGTGCATATAAATAGAGTTTACAATGAATTAGTTTGAAGCTGTTTGAAGGGGGATTTGGGAAGAGTGTGATATATAGCGGTGTGTGAACAATACAAACGATACTAATGATACTAATCAATCAAGAGGAACTAATGTGTCCACGTTTAAAAAACAATTTATGAATGCTTTTTAACGTATGCGTTGAGGCCAGGCATATATTACCATTAAATATTACTAAACAAACTTATTATTGGAATTTCTAGTTCTAGTTCTATTGGTGACAAAAAGATTCCATCTTTTTATATGGAATCTTTCCTGTCTACTTTTTTACTTAATATATACTTATAATTAATAATGAGATTGCCATTAAATATTTATAAATCGAATTATGCATTGCATTATTTCGTTTTAAGCTCAGCAACTCCCTTTAAGATATTAATACTGTCTCTATCTACTTTACGATTTTTTGTTGTTAATTACCATAATAATTATAAAGGATTAGTGTACAATAATTTGAAATTTTTCTTTTTCTTTCAAGCTCATCTCACGAGCACTGCACTATTATCGATTTTAGTGTTGGTAGAGATGGTTGACAAAAGTCGATGCCAACAATAAACAAAACGTTTTAGCAGCCTCTCCTCGAGAAACACCCGAATGCCCCATTCCGAAAACCCATTCCGCTTTTGAAAACCCCATCCACCCCATAAGACTTTGATAGATGGAGCGACCGAAAGTTGCATTATTTACATTTGCATTGGTGATGAGAGGGGAGGGAGGGGAGGGGAGGGGGAATTCTCAGAGGCCAGATGAAATTCACACTTACACTTCGCCTCGCATATCGCATATATATCCTCACTTACAGAAGCATGGGTGTGGATTATGCAGTTGCCGATGTGTGGACGATAGACCAAGTCCTACAATAACATCCCACGCATTCCCATCGGAGCACATAAATCTCGAGTTTCTGTACGGGGGTGGGGCAATCCCGACACCCCCCAACTCACCCACTCGGATATTAATAGAGTCGAGTGGTGGAGTCCAAGTCCAAGTCTCTGGCTGATCCAATGTTTGCGCTAATTTATGGCGGCGGATCATAAAGCAACTTAATGGCAAAACACAACACTTGCTCGATTCATTCCCAAAACCTAAAAATGAAATCGAATAAAACAGAGAAAGCTCGGGGGAGTGAAAATCTGTTGATCGTAAATTCATTGGGTGACACTTTTCGATTAGGTGACCTATTCAATTTTAGTGCTCCTAATTAGCAGACCAATTTGTGTCACTTCTCCTTTTCTAAAATCAAAATAATTGTATTAGTGTTCTGAAATTCAGATTGATGGTGTTTAAATATAAGTGTGTGTTTAAATATAAACATGTTATAATAGGTATGACTAAGACTTGTAAGACTTTAGACTTGGACCAATTAAATTGAAAACGCTGATATGTGCATTCTTATCTGGATTTCTATTACCAATACCACAATATAGATATGCAGCCTTAATTACTAGACTTTACCCATTGTTGTTACCAACGATTGTATCTATTGTTATATCCTTTCAATACTCTTAGCCAACTCCGTCATCAAGTTGAAGTAAATGAAAATCACATTTAGGCCAGCCAATTTCACCCTCTGTGATCCCCAAGTTGATCCTGAACCTGAAATCCAACCCTTTGCCCCCATGAAAAATGCTCTCGAGTGGAGTGGGGACTATTCCCATAAAGGATGCAAAAGATGCGCACAACATCCAAAAAAAAAAGGGGGAGTGGGTAGAGCAACATGCAATTAAAGGCAATTCAAATGCGCCACGCCCACCCAACCGCCCATCCGCCCACGTCGTTGATGCAAGGACAAAAAAAGGAGTAGGACTCGGCAACTTCCCAAGATGGGCAAACTGAATGGCAAGCAAATGCCTGAATGAGTGACAGTCTTAATTACAGAGAGATTAGCATTGGCCAGGAACTGAAAAGTGGAAGGAATCGGGAACAACGGGAGGAGGGGGTAGGGGGGTTGGGGGGAGGGAGCAACCAGGATGCAGACGTATTCAATGTCACGTTCCACTGGAGGACGACGACTTAGACGATAAAAGGGCCCAGCCAGGTGAGTGCCGACTGGAGAATGGCGAATGGCGAATGGCAGGTGCTCCAGCTAATGCACTGCGAATCCGAAAGCCTATTATCTTAACTGCTTATTAAGTGTAATTAAAAGTACAAACATTTACGTTCAAATTTGTAATGCAACAGATTGCACGTTGCATACAAGGCAAACATGAGCCCACTCTATGACCAAAATTGTTTCGTTTATGTGCATAAATAGTAATCTACATTTATTACATTAAGTACTGCAAAAATACTAATTATTATTTAAGTTTGAGCCCATGCCTACGAAGCTTAAGAATTCGCGAATTCAATTTTGTTGTTTTTTTTTTGGAGAATAATGGAGCTTTGGAATAATGAAGTTATATTGTTATTGTTAAATGGTTGGCGTCCAAAAAATCAGGATAATATCGCTGCTTTCGCACAGTGTGTTCCTGGTCCTGATCCTCCTTTTTCTTCCTGTACCCTGCAATCCCGTCTCCTCAACTTGATTTTCCCTCTTCCTTTTGTGCAACCTTTTTTTTCCGCTTCTTTGTTACATTTAATTGTCGCAAACGAAGTGGAAAAGCAAATGTTGCACAAACACACGCGGAACTGGGGGTTTTGGGTGGGGGCAGGGGAAATGCACACTAATTACTCCGCGACAGTTGAGGGGCGAGGGGTGGAAAACCCTTTTTACTTTTCCGCTTCTCTGCTCAGGCCTTTCTCACACTTTGTTCTTGGCGCTGCCTTGCTTTTCCTTGCCTCGCTTTCTTTATTTCTTCGGTCTTTCACTCAAGGGCTCCTCGTAACCCCACACCCCCCCTCATGATAATTGAAATGGCGAGCGCCCTTGGTAACAGGAGGGGGGGTGGTGAAAGTATGGGTGCCCCAAGTCAAACACAATAACCCCGTCCCCCGGGGAGAATAAATACAAAAATAATGAATAATAATAAAACAACAATATTAATAACTTGCCGCGCTGCGCAATCATAACACAAAGGGACAATTGAAATTACGATTTCGATTTAATTTCAATTGGCACTTGCATACTAAATGGACAATAAACAGAAGAAGTTGCAATTTATGGATGCCAAATCAATTAGACTATCGAAAACCCATAGCCAAATGTGCATAAAATACTTTAAATATTATAATCATCTTGTTCGTTTAAAATTGTAACAAATTTGATTATTATGTACCTTGAAAGTTTCGCACAAAGTTCAATGTCAGTTGGACTAACAAAAATCCCGGTGAAAATAGAAAACTTTTCTTTTATCCTTTTATTTTTTAGCCATTCTTAGATTCTGGCCATCGATCAATTACAAAGTCTGGCACGGACATTTAAGCCAAGTGCACACTCAAAGCGATTGTTCAATACATTTCCCGCTCTCAACGCTCCTTTCCTCCTTTTATTGAAGGGAAAAGCGAAAGGGGGCGTCCTTGGACCTTTATCTACTTTATTAACTAGTGCTAAGCAAGACGCTTTAAAAAGGGCAGCAAAATGAGCACGACTACAAAGAAGACGCCAACGAAACAGACGCAAAAACAGGAGCTGACATCCTGGCGATTTTGGTGCCCTCCCCAAGGATTAAATGACTTTGGCATCATATAAAGTTCAATTCAGCACAGTTATTAAAACAATGAAATAGGAATATACTTTTTGAATATTATCACCAAATCATCGGTATCATCTACATGTTTGGATGTATCTTTTAAAATAATTCAGATTTAGTGACTAAAATAGATTTGTCCAAACACAAACTCAAATACAGTCAACTTTCAAGATTCATTGTTAAATTTAAAAGAATCCGTGTTTCCCAAGGAGCCTTGAAAGTTTGTTCTGTAGCCTCTGGATTATTTGCTGGTAAATTAATTAATTACAAAAGGTCCAAAGCGGAGGAAAGTCAAGCTGTTAACATAAAATAAGTAAGCCAAATTAGATACCCAAGTACCATAATGCACTTTGTTTACAATGGAAATAAATCCATTACTTATAGAGTTGAAATATGAATAATAATAATATGAGTAAATACCTTTATTTGCATAGTTTGGGGTTCGACTGAATTTAAATTTGTATTCTTCGCGCGCGTTAAATGTCGAAACGGTTAACTTTTAAAGTGCGTTTAATACATTACATGTAAAAATACATTTTACACGAGATTTTACCGTTTTCGACCCTTAGTTTGGGAACACAAATTGGGAAAATAAAGATATGATCATCTAATGCATTCAGGTTGCTTAAAGTCCTCAAATCGAGTTAAACACTGCATGTACATATTTGCTTTTGCCAATTCACTGTTGTTCACTAATTACGTTACACTTTTTAAGCTATTAATATAATTTATTTAAGGAGACTACCAAGCGACTTCCTATTCCTTCAAATTATGAGTCGCAATAAAGCTGAATGCAAAACATGCCTTTTGACTCTCTCAAAAAGAGCTTTAAGTTCCGTTATAAACGCATCAAAGTAAGAAATTGAACAGTAAAATGCTAAACTTACTATCGATAGCAAACATTCACTTTAGATTGGGAAAAAAGCAGGAGATTGGTAAACTATTTATACATTTTTATTTATTAAATAATAACACATCATCTTTTCGATTCTGTGAAATTCCTCCGCATTGAATTTCGTTTGCGCTTAGAACGAAATTCGAGGAAATTGACCAGCTGCATTTCCTGGGACAAAATGTCTGCACCTTCAGTAAACAGAAAACGGGGAATCCCACAAAATCAGCTCGTTGGGTAGTACATATTTATTAGGGTGAAATCAAAGTGTTCTTATGCATATTCATAGGCTACAGAGAATTTAGCATTTTCGCGTATATACGAAATATCTGTACGACATACATTTAAAGCCGCGAATCACATCAAGCACGAAGGACGCTTGCAGCAGATCAGATATAAGATTTTAAAATGAGGGTTCATCATGGTTTATAAACAAAAAAATGTGTAAAATGAGTTGTGAGCTGTGATTAGCAACTAAATAAAGCTGCCACGCGGCTTGACTGCTTCTCCTTCGCTTCCGTCAGCTTTTATAACTTCAATTTGGTCCCGGCGGCGGCGACTCCTTACTTCTCCTCACACCACTCGTTCTCCTTGCGCACCTGCTCCTCCTCGGCGGGCGTAAAGTCCTTCTTGATGTTGAAGGTCTTGCGGATCTCCTCCGGAGTCTTGCCCTTGATCATATTGGCCACCGTCTTGCAGGTGAGCTCCAGTAGGCCCTTGATGTCCAGATAATTGGCAGCCAGTATGAGCTCGAACAGAGTGCCCTGGTCGACTTTCAGGAAGTCGGCATCCCACGAGATAATGTCATCCGTGCGCTTCTCCTTGCTCTCATCGTCCTCCGTTGGCTGCGGATCGTCCTTGTGGTAATGGGCCCAGGTGAGGACCTTGCGAAGGATCGTGGAATTCACATTGGGCAGCGGCACAATGGCATTCTCATCATCCTCCATGCCGCAATCCTCCAACATGGTCTTGATGGTTCCGGAGCATTTGGCGATCTGGATGTCCGTATCGAAGATCTCCTCATCAGACGATTGCAACTTGATGCTGGGCATTTTATCGTTTGATTAATTACGGGTTCTGGAAAAAGAGGGTATGCCAATAGTTAGATTCGGATGCAAAGATGTTTGGCAGTTGTGACTTATTAGCTTGTTCATGAAAATGTCCCACTTTTGGTAAGGAATTTCTGTTTTTTTTGATAAACCAGAATTAATATAAATAATTTGGTTCAAATTGGTCAGCAAGATCAGGTTATAATGATCATTTTACACTGTGTTGCGTATTTGTGTGAATTTTGTTTTAAAATTTATGTATATAGTGGAATGTTTCAAAATTTGGTGTTTAAAGGAATGCTCTCAAGCCTGCAAAATTAAACGCGGAAACAGAAATAGAGGCGTCTAAAACTCATTTAATATGTGCTTTAATAATCACAAAATAAAAACAGCGAAACACTTTCCAGAAATGCGCACACACACACACACACACACACACCACTGCACTGACTCACACGCACACCGACGCAGCCGAATGTTCGCGCTTGCATGTGTGGGTGGGTTTTCCTCGTTTTCCCAAAGGCGCTTTTCCCACCTTTTTGTGGTTTTTCTTTCCACTCACCTTAAAGAATTAGTTGCACTTTAAGTTGGAGCAGGAGCTCGTTTTGGGAACAACAATTAAACACCAATTCGACAAATCGTTTGCGCAGTAAAAAAAATAGTGTGACCGAGGGAAACTAGAGGTGGATAAGCATCGATGTTAACGAGTATTAAAAAAGCAAAGATATCGATGTTTGGCAGAGAGTCATCGATGTTTTTCCACCTCTACAAAACAAATAAAATGGTGGCTCTATGTCCATACTAACTATCGATGACTGCCAAATCGAAATATACTAACATTTTCTCCATCGCAGTTAATCGAACGGTCACACTCCTGGCATTTGTCAACGGCATAGCCGCGGTCACACTGGTGGCAAAAAAAAAACGGAATCATATCGCGGAAAAAAAAACGCGACCAGCCGCATTTTATAAATTAAGTCCGATTTAGCACCGATTTTAAGCCGTTTAGAAACTTAGAGAAGTTTGTGCAAAGGAGAACGTGAGAAAAGAAAGGAAAAAAGAAGAAAAAGGCATACATACATACGCACGTACACACGTCTCGCTGCGAAGGAATATATGTATCCGTCTGAGGGTGTGTGTGTTTGTGTGTGCTGCAGCTTCTAGGCGAGAAGGAGAGAGCGATAGATTCCCGACTCGCGACTTTTGGAGCGTCCCGAGAGTAAGCGAGAGAGCGAAAGCCATGGACGGCGTTTGGATGTTTTTGGGGAACAAAGGCGTCAAGAGCTAAAATGATTTGCCACAGCAAGTGTGATATATTTCGGATAAGCAGCAAAAGCCAAGCCATCCAAAACCAATTCCAATTCCAGTCCAGTGTGTCGCCGTGTGTATGTGTATGTCTCGACAAAAAGCCGTGGAAAAAGACGCACGTACACACGCACACAGAAGCAGACAAAGCATCGTTTTGCGAGTGCGAGCGAGAGGCAAGAGCGCCTTAGTGAATAATTCATTTAAGGTAAATGTTTACAACAATCGAAATAAGTGCAATAAAAGCCAGCAAGAAGTGTATAAACACATCAAAGTGTGTGTGGATGTGCTGCCGTATGTGTGTGTGTAACAGGCGCCGCCATTTTTCGTTCCCATGTAACGAGCGTCTAGGGTTGGCAAAGCGTTGGAAAATGCCAACAAATATAAAAGAAATAAACAATTTAAAATTTTTAAAGCTTAAGAATATCCCAGAACTGTTTAGTAAACCCTTAAGTTCTTCTTAAATCCACCCTGCCAACTAATTAATTTAATTTGCAAAAAAAATTTAACTCGGCAACCCTTTTTTCTACCATTCTCATGCGCATATGCTGCTCTCTCGCTCTGACCTGCGTGCGTGCATGTGTGCGTTTGTAAACAGCTGAGAGAGCAATTTGCAGCCGAAATTTATTTCCATTCAGAACTATTCGACCAGCAACAAATATTAATTTCCAGTCATGTTTCCGAGCACCACCCACCGCCCACTTGTGTTTATGTTAGTCTATAATTTGATTATTTTCGCCGACTGATGTTAGTCAAGAAAAAGAGTTTTGGTTGCCGCGCAGCTATAAGAAATATGCAAAATTGCAAGTTACTGTTTGCTGCGCATGAAAATCGATAATCAATTTTTTGTTGTGTTCGCTTTTTGTTCACTAACACACCCGCACAAAGCTATGTTTAATATCTTTGGCTATAAGTGTGAGTGCCTAAACATATACCTATTCCAGGATTACCGTATTGTCTTTGTTTTTTTTTTGTCGCCGATCGATATAGCTTCTTTTTTTTTTACATGTGCTTGTCAAGTTAATTGATTTTTTTTCGCACGTGTGTGTGCGTGTGCTTGGAGGGCCTGGAATGAGTACGAGCGAGAGGGCTGTCTGTCGACGACCTCAGTTACACTCCCCTCTCTCTCGCTCTCCCTCGCGAAGCCGTATGAGTAAAAATAAAATTACGGCCATAAATTTAAGCAGAACGAGATAAGTTGAATATATAACAAAAATTTGTAATAAAACAGCTGTTTATGCAGATAACCAAATACTGCAAAACTATACTTTGTCGCGAGAGCGAGACAGAAGAGGAGTGTTTGTGTGTGCAAATACTTTTGCACTTGTCCTAGTCCTGGAAAACACATTGCCATCTCTCTCTTAACTATGTAACCCAAGAACGGCAGCGTTGCCAGATGGCATTTAAGTTTGGGATTCTGTTCGATTTGAATTCAAAAACAGCTGATAATTCGCCGCGATTTTGAATTTGTTTAATTGGCTGCTACTTGAAATCAAATTTTAATAAAACAAAATTATTATAAAAACATTTAAAATATTATTGACATGATTTATGATATTTCAGGAATACCCTTCACTTATTTCCCTACATTAATGGTATTTTATCCTTACAGACTGTCCTGCAGAATGGTCGTCGGCTCGAATCACACGCGGCGCGGTGAAACTGGCAGCAGATTTACAAATAGCAGCAGCTCCAGTGGCTCAAACGGTGACTCCACCGCTTCGGCCAGCAGCACCACCAGCGCGACGTCTTCACTAGCCACTAATTCTTCGACGACGGCGGCGGCGGCAGCTCTGTTGTCGTCCATGTCAAAGGGCCATGGCCCGCCGCCATCCGCACCGCCATCTGCGCACCACCAGACGTCGAATCAGCAGCAGCACCACCACCCACATGCCCACTACCAGCAGGCGAGTCAACAGAACAACCACCACCCCCACCAGTCGCACCACTCCTCGACTGGCAGTGGCAGCGGAGGAGGAGGAGGGGTAGCTGCTGGATCAGGATCTGGATCGGTGGTCAGTGGACTCAATGGCTGCAACGGCAGCGCCGTCAGCCGCCTGTCCCAATCCACTGGGATGTCGCCTCGTGAACTTTCCGAGAACGATGACCTGGCCACATCGCTGATCCTCGATCCGCATCTAGGTTTCCAGACCCACAAGATGAACATACGCTTCCGCCCGCTGAAGGTGGACACGCAGCAGCTGAAGGCCATCGTGGATGACTTTATCCATACGCAGAACTACGATGTGGCCATTCAGCGCATCTACGATGGTCCGTGGATACCGCGACATCTCAAGAACAAGAACAAGATCGCCACGAAGCGGCTCCACGACCATGTAAGTGACAGTTTCTCGACTTGTTAGGTCATAGATCCATGTTTGGCGTATAATTTCATACATTTTTATATGCTGGTGGGTTTAGTTAAAAGCTTTGCTAAGTTCAATATTTGGAATTAGTGTATAAATTCTGGCACTTTGCAATTATTTCTGGATAATAGATTATTGGTTATGCCTGCTTCAAATTATATTTATTAATTGGAGCTTATTTTCTGTTGTTTTCCCTTGCAGATCGTGCGATACCTGCGCGTCTTCGACAAGGACAGTGGCTTTGCAATTGAGGCCTGCTACAGATATTCACTGGAGGAGCAGCGCGGTGCCAAGATTAGTTCGACGAAACGCTGGTCAAAGAACGACAAGATCGAATGCCTGGTGGGCTGCATTGCTGAGCTGACGGAGGCGGAGGAGGCCGCCCTGCTGCACTCGGGAAAAAATGACTTTTCGGTGATGTATAGCTGCCGCAAGAACTGCGCCCAATTGTGGCTGGGCCCGGCTGCCTACATAAATCACGATTGTCGGGCCAATTGCAAGTTTTTGGCCACCGGCAGGGATACCGCGTGTGTTAAGGTCCTGCGCGACATCGAAGTGGGTGAGGAGATAACCTGTTTCTATGGCGAGGACTTCTTTGGGGATTCCAATCGCTACTGCGAATGCGAGACGTGCGAACGTCGCGGAACTGGCGCCTTTGCCGGCAAGGACGATGGCCTGATGCTGGGTCTCAGCATGGGACTTGGTTTGGCCACCAGCGGACCTGGTAATAATGGTGGCTATCGCCTGCGGGAGACGGACAATCGGATTAATCGCATAAAGAGCCGGGCCAACTCCACAAACAGCACCTCGAACAGTAATAGCAACACAAATGATTCCACTGGCACCAGCGAGAGTAGCAGCACGAATGGATTGGTGGTTTCAGGAGCAGGAACAACTGGAGCAGCAGGAGCCACTGGAGCAGCAGTGCCTGTACCAACGCAGCCATCAACTGGCGGCAAGGAGGCCACTGCCGCTGTCTCTCTGCCCGAAAAGAAACTGCCCAACGTTGTGGTTTCCCCGCTGACAATGAAGGAGCTGCGCCAAAAGGGCATGACCAAGTACGATGCCGAGATGATAATGGCTAACGCAGCCTACCAGCAGCAGCACCATCATCAGCATCATTTCCATCACCACCATCATCATCATCACCATCACCACAATCATGGCCAGCACGCAAGTACTGGAGCCGAGGCCACAGCGGCTGTGCAGCAAATGGCAGCCATGCAGAAGCCAGGAGGCGGAGGAGGAGGTGGAACAGGACCTGGAGGAAGTGCGGGAGCAACAACAGTGGGCGGCGTGGCCAGCGGAGCGGGCTCCGAGGTTAATGGCGGTCGTTCCAGCAGTCTGCGCAAATCAATGCGGGTCAATAGCACCAGCAGTAGCATATCCACCGCCTCCACGGACGAGGTGGTGGCCCCGGTGGTCGTGGCAAGCATCCCGCTATCCATCAAGGCGCCGGTGGTCCTTGTGCCCCGCTGCAAGCCCGCCCAGTTGGCCATTGCAGCTCTGCATCAGCGACAGCAGCAGCAACGCCAGCTGCGACGCAGCGAGCGCCAGAAGGAGAAGCTCACGGACAGCGAGAGCAGCGACACTAGCAGCGAGCAGTTGAAGAGGGAGCAAAAGCACCAGGATCACCAGTTGCCACCGAAAATGTTCATTCTAGCGGAGGAAGCGCATCCGGAGAAGACGGGGGATAAGCAACAGGAGCAGCAGCAGCAGCAGCAGGAGAAGCGTGTGACGCGTAATAGTGCGGGAAGAGCCACTGCCCATAACAATAACATTGCAACCACAACAAACAGCAGCAGCAGCAACAGCAACAAAGCAACAACGATTACAAATTGTAATAATCATAATAGTAATAATAGCAGTAGAATTAATCATAATTCTAATCTTAGCGGTAGACTTAGTGTTAAATCGAAGAAGCCAGCACCAAGTGAGGCCTCGTCCACACCCTCATCCACATCCACATCCTCAGAAAATCAGCAGCAGCAGCAGGCAACGCGTCGCAGTCGCAGCCCGAGTCCCGCCTACAAGAAGAACCTTTTGGCCAGCTTCGATCCCGATCCTCCCTCCAACCAAACAGCCAAGCAGCTGCAGGAGCAGAAAAGGGACGAAGGAGGTACTAATCCACCGGCCAAGCAGAAGCGGAGTCGAAGGGCAGCTGCCTTGGCAGCGGCGCAGAGTATCCATTGCGAAGCCTTGGGCGGATTCTCATCGGGATCTACTGGTGGCCAGCGGAAGAGAACACAGCCTCTGGAAGCTGCCACCTCATCCTCCTCCTCCAGCAGCATTGGCAATGTTGAACCCCTGTTAAAGACGCCAGAGCGCAGGCTGAAGCTAACACTACGCATGAAGCGTTCACCGATCCTGGACGAAGTTATTGAACTGGGGACGAGCCTGAGCAATGGTGGAGCAGGCCGAAGTGCAGCGGCATCGTCTCATCGGGGAAAAGGAGAAGGATCAGATAGATCTGCGCTAAATCTAACCGGCAGCAGTTCCAACGGCATTGAGTACGAGATCCTGCGCATGGAGGGCATTTCCGAGCATGGCAACGATGACGACGACGAAGAGGAGGAGGAGGAAGAAGAGGATGAAGTCGAGGAGCCAGCTGCCGAAGAAGAAGACGAGCCGCCGCCGAAGGAGGAGCAGCAGCAGCAACTGCCTACCAAGAAGCAGAGGAAGAAGCAGCGCAGCTGGAGCAGGAGCAGCCAACACAGATCGCCAGCGCCGAGCAGTAGTGGCGTATATGGCACTCCGCAGAAAAAGCGACTGCGGCTGATCTTTGGCAACGAATCCCACACCATAGACATTCCACCAGCAGCAGCAGAGGGAGCGGGAAGCGGCATGGATGAGTTGAATAGCAGTGGCGGCGGTGGCGATGAGTCCTTCAATGTGTCGTATGCCAGCAGCACTAGTTTGACGGTCAATACCTCCACCAGCAGCACCAGTTCATCGGGCGGAGGAGGAGGAGGAGAAGGAGCCACCTCCTCCTCGATCGAGGCAGTGGATTCCTCCACAGTAGGCCCACCCATTGCTGCCCAATCACCCTCATCCACTACCAGCAGCTCCTTTCAATCGGCCTGCACATCGACCACCAACAGCAACAGCTATTTTCCCAATGGCAAGCAGCGCTCTGCTGGCGAGGATTCCTATGCGATGCACTACTATCAGCTAGGAAAATTCGCTGGCACCTCGAGTCCGGGACAGGGACAGGCCATTGTGAGCAGCAGCAGTGGGTCGGGAGGAGGAGGGGCTGGAGCTGGAGCTGGGTTCTTGAGCATGCCGAAGCACACTTTTGGCACCTGCGCTCTTCTGGCGCCCACCAGTTTTGCCAGTCTGCAAAATCAACCGCAGATTAGCCAGCAGAGGTCCAGCGGGGGAGGAGTGGTCGCCTCGTCCACGTCGGCAGCCCCAGGCTCCTTGCATCATCATCATAACAACCATCATGGCCAGAAATAACCAACGACTGATCTCCAAGCAAATTGACTATGCACAGCTGCCATTGCCAAGAGAAGAGGAGGAACAAGAAGGGGGATGGGGAGAAGCCAGGACAAGGATATGGATATGGAGGAGGAGCACCAGGTGAAGAGGAGGAGCAGGAAACGCAACGGTTGGAGAATAAGGTTTGCTGCGCTGCTGGCGTCGTTGCCTCTGCTGCTGCTGAACCTGTGAAACCGCAACCGAAACCCTGTAGAAACCTTAGTTTTAGATCTTAGTCCAAGTAGATTCCTTGATATTTCCTTGGTTTTTCATATATTCAGGAAGCAAAAAACAGGCTGACAAATTTGTTAAATCGAATCCGGATATATATACCTGATTATAACTTGTTTTTTTTTTGCTTTCTTTTCTATTTCTCTCTTTTTTCTCTTTGTGATTACTCCCCATTTCTCTGAATCCTTTGTGTTCGCGTTGCATGTGGCGTGTGTGTGTGTGTGTGTTTGGTGTGCTTCTTTTTTTGCAGGTGGAAATGTAAAGCTTAAAAGTAGGAAAAGGTCGGAGGAAAACGCAACGTGTTCCGAGTACGACAGCAACAGGAGCCACTGCAGCAGGAGCAGCAGCAACATCGGCAATAGCAGCAGCAGCAGCCACATCTTCAGCAGCAACAGCAACACCAGCAGCAATTTGATAGTTAAAAAGCTAAGAGTAGAGTTAAATCGCATACAAATCATGTACAGTTGAGAAATAACCAAGCAGGACGAGCAGCCCAGGAGCCATTTAAACAATAAAAAATGAGGATGGAATTTAAAAAAAAAACAATATTCTAAATGCAATGCACACAGACACAACAACGCAATTAGCAGCGGTTTTAGACGCCTTACAACCTAACGTTAACTTTATATAAAACAAATACCTTATATTTACAAAAGAAACCAGTAAATAAATATTTAATGGATACTTTAGAAAATCCCACAAAAGCCAACAATAAAACAATAGTGCAGCAGCAACAACATCAAGAACAGCAATATAAACAACTCAATTAAGTAATTATATATATATATACACAACAAATTTAATATTAATTACAAATTGAAAAAGAACAAGAAAAAAAGGGGAAAAAGAGAAACTAAGCAAACCATAAATTTTCACATAACAGAGTAAACTTGTATATATAAAACAAAAACGGAAAATAAAAATTATAAAGCCAGCGAAAGCGAAAATGATAAAACCGAACATACAAATAACTTCCTGCTAAACACAACTCGATAAAACTGGTGATTCAAGTGGTTCAGCGAGCAGGATTTTAAGTACACTGGTTTTAAAATATTATTTTAATGAATTAAATCAAATCAGATCACACACACAGGCACACCCATCATTTTATTCCCACCCACTCAATATTTTATTCATATTCTTCGTACCGCTATTTTGTTCTCTTTGAAGTTAAGTTCTAAAAACCCAGCAGATAGAAAACTAAAATCTAACCCATCACAACCACACACACACGAAATGTATTTGGCCCACACACCGATTCGATTATGTTTTTATTACCTATAGTAATAAATATAAATATGATTTTTAACGATACGATTATTTTTTGTTTACCTATAAGTTTAGTTGCTAGCATATGTAATTAAATCTTAATCATATTCGATATATATTATATACTTTATTCATATGTGTAACTACTGTGTATTATTTTGTAAGCCACCAACAACAATTTACAGCAGCCGCGGCCGCAAAACATTCATAATAAACTAAAAAAGAACATTTAGTTTTTACAAATGCATGGTTTTTCCTTCCTACCGACTGTTGATTTAATCATTTTTCACGTCACTTTTGCCATAAGAACTTGTTGTACAAAGGATTTGCAGAAACTCACGATGCTTCTTCCTTTGTCTCTTTTGCTTATTTAATTTTGGACAGTCTTTGTGGAAAACGAATTTCCTATTGTCTGCCATATTTTCAGTTTTTCTTGCGGAATTATTTTTTGGCAAGCAAATGGATAAGTCAGCCAAAACCAATTTTGTCTGTGATTACAATTTTTCAAAATTTCCATAGAAACAATTCTTTTTTAGGAAACAATTGTTCTAATACAAGGCACTTTGCCATCTTATCAGATCTAAAGATATATAATAGTAGATGGGTATCCCCTTTTTTTAAATTCTATTTTGTAAGCCCCAGTTATTGATTCTCAACAGTCATGCTCGTTGTTTTCTCCATCTTCTACAGCTTTTATTTTTAGCGTTACAAAAAGTTTTGTTTGTCGAGGAAAGCATGGGCATTGAGAACTCCATTCTTGGAGGCTGCCTATTCTCACAGATTTCCCCACATTCGGTTAAATCTAGGAAGGTATTACATAGGTTTGAATGTTCGGATGAAGCCGGGTGTTATTTTGGGGGGTTCTGGTGATCGAAGGGATCTTCAGTGCTGCTCCATCTGATTTTAGTGGCCGTACTTCTGGAAGTCCCATTCGCGGTTGTCCAGCGGACAGACCTGGCGGGTTTTCAGCCAGCGGGAAATGCAGTGGAAGTGGAAGGCGTGGTTGCAGACGCCCCAGGCCACGGTGCACTCCTCGCTGGTGGCGGATGCTTGATTTGCTTGACACTCGATGCACAGATCCATGATGTGGTTACGGCAAATGGCGCAATTGTCCACCACGATGTCTGGGGAATAGAATGGAAAATGGCGATTGGTGATTCCCCCGATCTGGAGTTGAATCCTGTGCATTACTCACCCCAGGCCCATAGTGCTACGGCATTCCACTATTTTTCATTTTTTGGTGGGGAGAAGGAAAGAGGAAATCATATTTTCAATGGCAATGACCAAACTTTTTTGCTGACCACTCACCTTTTTCACCTCGAAACGCTTCTTTTCGCCCTTGCTGCTGCTGGAAGGCACCTCGAATTCCTCCTCGTCCACCTCCATCTCGTCTGGATTTATCCTGTTTGGCCTTGGCAAAACAAGCAATGCTATCTCCAATTAATTCGCGTTTTTTTTTGCCTATTTAGTTTCGATAGTATCGAGTCGTCAATGGTAAGCGTGCTAGTGTGGCCGTCGACTGTTGGTGCTTAATCACCATCGGTTATATGATATCGATATACATATATATCGATGTTTTCGTACAAAACACAATACAACCGATTCAATACGGTCCTCGCACAACCGCGTAAAAAAGTTTTAGGAAAAAGGGATTTTAATTTGATAAAAGACCGTGTTCAGCATGATCACCTATCTATATTTTTTTACTACTACGTAAGAAATTTAACTGTGATCATTATGATAGTATTATTATAAAATATTATTTTTCGAGACAAAATAAAACAACTATCGGGCCACTTGCAATAATTGTACAATACAAATATACGAAAATATAATTTTAATAATCTTAACATTTTCTATTTTTCACATGTGAAACAAATTTTTTCCAACATATTTAGATTTTTAAAAAAGCATGTTAAATAACAATAAGAAAACCGAAAATATCGATTTTCTAATATCAGCTATACGATAGTTAACACGACGTGTTAACCAACACTATTTCGTTGTTTAACTGTTGTCCGTCGAAAATGCGCGAGAACTTGGCTTACAAATTTAATTGATCAAAAAATCGAGAAAGTAAATACTGGATTTAAGCTAAAAATGGTTAAATGTTAATATTATGAATTAAATTACAGATGTCGGATGACCAGCCTAATGACGAACCGGTTCAGGAGGAACTACGGTTTTGTGGTCTTGCCATCAACCATAAACTAAGAACGCCATACACCACAATTACCAATCCGTATTTGTACAAATTTGCAAAAAAAATCAATGACGCAATTCTACAAGATTCTCCAGTATGCGTCTCTTGCTATAAGAAACTGGTAAATTTGTATAATATCAAAAACAGAAATGCCATAAAACACAAGGAGCGAAGGGATCGTGAAGCAAGTTTTGCGAGTGTGAGCAGTGTTTTAGGTTCTTCCCTGGATGCCGAGAGCAACAATCGATCAAACGTGAGTTTCTCCGGAGAAGATCAATCACGAAACGGCTCACAGACATTCGCAAACAACATTCCATCGAACGTGAGTTCCTCCGGAGAAGATCAATCACGAAACGGCTCACAGACATTCGCAAACAACATTCCATCGAACGTGAGTTCCTCCGGAGAAGATCAATCACGAAACGCCCTACAGACATCCGCAAAAAGAAATTCCTTCGTACCAATGGCAGATTCATCACAATATACAGACGATGACTACGATGCCAATTCGAACCTTAGTCTAAATGCGGTAAATGGCACACGATTGCCCCACATCCAGCCCATTCCGAAGAGACGTCGGTTTGTTGCTCCAAATAAAGAAGTCATGGACATTTACTTGCAAGGCACCACTGGAGGCTAGC
Organism: Drosophila rhopaloa; assembly: GCF_018152115.1. Lineage (NCBI taxonomy): Eukaryota > Metazoa > Arthropoda > Insecta > Diptera > Drosophilidae > Drosophila > Drosophila rhopaloa. Next base: position 24,575,782 of record NW_025335123.1, on the reverse strand, counting down.
TGGAATTCTACTCCGGGTATTTTCATTGACATTGAAGTGGTTAAATTTTACTATTTGTATCGAATAAATCTTAATTTGTTTCTTTAATAAATATCATAAGTAATTGATTGAATAGCTGGAATTCTACTCCGTGTATTTTCATTGCCATTGAAATGGTTAAATTTAACTATTTGTATCGAATAAATCTTAATTTGTTTCTTTAAAAAAAAACCATAAGTAATTGATTAACTGGCGGCTAGCTGGAATTCTACTCCGTGTATTTTCATTACCATTGAAGTGGTTAAATTTAACTATTTGTATCGAATAAATCTTAATTTGTTTCTTTAATAAATATCATAATTGGTTAACTACAATGTTTTTATTTTGGCTGGACTACAATAAAATGGAGTATTTAGTAGGAGCCAATAGCTTACAGTAAATATATTCGGGATACATTATAAAGATTTAAGGTTCTTAATAGAATAGTCATAAATTCGGTCATAGTCATAATTAATAAATTAGTGGAATATGTGGTTTTTATGACTCAAATTTAAAATAAAACACTTATTTTCTTTAGAACACTTCTATATTTTCCACTCAATAAATTAGATTATTCAAATTCAGTACTCTGGCTCTGGCCTTCTTCATGTTGCCCTTGAGCCATCTTCCCTGCTAGGAGGCACCGCCCGTTTTGAGTCCGCTCCCCTTTTCCCGCTTCACCACCGGCAGTCGCGTCCAGATATATCCGCCTGATCTCTGGGCAGTATACTCGTCTACATCCGGCAGGGGGAATGGGGTGCTGCGATCGAAATAGTAGTTGCTGGGCGCGTGCATAACGAACTCCAGATAGCAAAGCTTTCGGGATAGCTCCTCGTCGGGTCCTGCAGGATAAGAATACGGATAAATAAGCTGCCTATAATTAAGAGTTCTGGGTACAAGCATCTATTAGGATTTAAAGTTGCATCAAGTTGTAACTTTAAATATAGCTCCAGTTTTATGTACCCAATTGTTTCGATTTAAAATACGTGTTTTTTGTTATTCTTCTCCCTGTGGAGCAGACTTACCAATAAGGTAGGTGGCCGGATCAAACCCCTCCTGGGGATCCGGGCTGTCCTGCGTGGGAATCAGCCAAGTGAGGAAGGCGGACTTCTCGCAATAAGCGTCCACGAGCAGTCCACGTACTTGGGCGTAGTACAAATTCTGATCGCCATCCACGATGCTGACAATGTCCCCGATTTGCATATAGCTGCCCTTGTAGAAGACGCTCTTTACAAACTTTGTGCAGGCCTGAACCTTTGGAGTCTTTTGGGCGGGCCTCTTGAACAGAGAGCGACGATTTCGGGCTCCGGTGGCTCCTCCCGGACCAGCTGGTCCGGACTTGCCATGCTTGTTGGTGTTACTGGGATGAGCGCCGGCTCCGGCGAGATGAGTAGAGCTGCCGGTGGAGCCATTCGGTCCATTGTTGTGGCCATTCGACTGGCTATTACTGCTTCCCGAATTTCCCTTGCCCGTTTGCTTGGCCTTGAAGCGCGTGCTTTTCCGCAGACGCTTCATTATGGTTGGGGTTCGGTTGGTAGTGGTGGTCACCTGGCTACCTTGGTTGCCATTCAGGCTACTGCGAGTGATTTTTCCCACCGGACGCTGCTGGCTGGGATTGGGTGGTGCCTCCGGCGAACTGGGTGCAATTTCCTCCTGGATTTGCGATGGCAACTTCACTGGCTTGTCCTCCTCTTCCATTTTAATGGCTGACGGCGGCGGGCTCGGCGGCTGGATTGGCAGTTCCATTGGCTTCTGCTCCTGTTCAGGCTCTGTCTTCGGCTCCTGTTCCTGCTCCTTCTTTACCTCCCGTGGCTTTGATTTGGGCTGCTTCGGCTGCTCTAGCTCGTCCACCGTGGGCATCCGCTCGTTGGTGGTCAGGTCGTTGTCTATATCCATGTCCGTGGAGTCCTTCTGTTTTTCGAAGGAGCAAGAGGAAGCGGCGGGATCAACTTGGCCCTCGTCAACGGAGGACTCCTTATTTGCGGGAATTTGGGCGCCGGGATCGGCGCAATCGCTGGCCATTTTGTCGGGATCGGTGGACATGGCTAATCCATCAGCTGATCAGAAAGCCTTTTATTTAGATTTGTAGCGTTTTTAAACAATATAAAATTTTAGCTAAGGATGGACCATTAGTTCGAGATGGAACATTAATTTGAGATGATCTGGAATGGTTATGGTATATGGCCGATATAATTTGTGTTATTTATTTTTTATTACATCTATTTTTAATATACATTACGTTAACTTTAAAATGTAGTAGAAGTTTTGAATTATTTACTTAACGTTTTGTTTTTTAGAAACACAAATCCTAAAAACAAAGTGTGACCGCAACCCCTTCAGTGGACACTTAACTGACATAATAAATAGATTGTTGTGTTGTTGTTTTTTTCTTAATTTTGTTATGTGTGTATATTATTAATGTAAAACTCCATTTTATCGTAATATTGTCATTATCAATATGTTTTAATGATACGATATTGAATGCGATATTTTAGCTGATAGATTATACCACTACGCATATAATATTTTTGTCTTCAGTTAAAAATGTAAGGCTCTAAATAAAATTTCTTAAAATGGCAAATATTTTCCAAAACAGTTTGCTATAATGTTTTAATATTTGCTTAGATCAATTGAATGATTTCGTGTCTAACAAATCGGCGTGCGCGAGACAAAAAAACAGTCACGAGGCCATCTCTACATTTAATATCTTTTTTATTCGATTCGGGTTCGGATCGTAGAAGATGGATTTCGGGGCGCTGCTGCACTACGCAAAGAAGAAGAACGATGCGGCCACCAAGGACGAGGTGGGTATCCTGGGGAGCAGGTGTTCTGACAGTGGCTGAACGTGGATACGCCAGCCTTTAGCGTTCACTGACCCCGATAACCAGATGGGATCTCTACAAGATCTCTACAAGATCTCCATAAGTTTCCACTACATGTTTGCACTTTTAGCGCCCTGGACAGGGCAAATACTACAGCACCAAGTATGCGCCCCCCAAAAAGGAGTCCAAGGAGTCCAAACAGCTGTCCAACAACATCCAGAAGTTCCTCCGGAAAAAGGAGGCGGAGGAGGCGGAACGAAAGCGAGAGGAGCGCCAGAAACTCAACGAACTGCTGGCCAAAAGGGATGAGAAGTCCAAGAATAAGATTCGTAAAATGCTCAAGGTGACCAAGTCAGCGAACAAGTCCGTTCTGGAGGATGCCAAGGACTGCGATGGAGCAACCGATGGCCACGAGGCGGGCGAAGGTCAGGGCGATGACTATGGCTATGTGTCCAACGAGGCGAACGCCTTCTACGAAAAGTACATAGAGAAAGTGCGGGACGTGCAGGAGGACAAGGGATTCGCGCCCAGCAGGCCGCAATCCCTGCGAGATCTCTCCGGGACCAAGGAACGCGTTAAGGCGGCCATAACCAGGGAAAGGGAGGAGGCCAGGAGTCACACGCGCCAGCGGAGCGGTACCAGCAGTACGCCATCCTCGTCCACCGCTTCCAAGTCGAGGGAAGCCAACGTGGCTCGTTCCTACGGCTCCTCGAAAAACCTTTACGATCCGGAGGCGGAGAAACGCGAGGAGGAGCGCAAGAAGCGGCAGGAGGAGGAGCAGCGCAGGGCTAAGGTGAAGCGACCAGCTCAGCCGCCACCCATGGATTTCCAGGCCCTCCTCCGCCTGGCCGAGAAAAAGCAACACGAACCCGTGGTCTTTGAGCCCGAGAAAAAGAAGGAGCCTGAGCGTTTGCTTTCCGCCCGGGAGAAACGCGAAATGGAGGAGCGCCAGCGGCAAAAGGAGCAGCGCGCCCAGCGCGACAAGATGCGGGAAAGCGAAGGCAAGGAGTCATCGGCATCGGCACCAAAACCCACCAACACCACCAATCGCATGGAGCCCAATGGACGCATACCCAAGCTGAATCAAGCCAGGCCGGCAAATCCGCCAAGTGAAAGCTTTAAAAAACCAGCCCCACCGCCAGCGAAAAGCAGCTCCAGCTCCTCCGGCTCCTCCAGTTCCAATTCCCATTCCTCTACTAGCCGTAGTCCTGCCTCAAGTATAAAGCCCGCCAGTAAGACAGCTCCCTCGGCCGCCAAGCCAGGAGCGCCTGCATCGGCGGGGGAAACCCAGCTCCAGTTCTAGTAGGGATGCCCCCTCCAAGAACCCCTATGCGGCGGCCAACAAAAACGGAGCTGTGCGGGAGTTTCCGCCCAGGGATCGGCCTGCAGTCCCGTCCAGGGATCGACCTGCAGTCCCGTCCAGGGACCGACCTGCAGTCCCGTCCAGGGATCGATCCGCTCCTCCGGCGGCGGGCAAAACGCGACAGTTTCCGCCTGCGGATGTGCAGAGATCATCGGGCGGCAGGCAGTTTCCGCCGGCCGATGTCAAGAGGCGAAAACCGCAAGAACAGCCAGGCAATAAAAGTAAGTACTAGTCGCTCTCCTTAATTTAAATTAAGCTTTTACATTGTACCCCTTAAGGACGCATTTACGACGACGAGGACGAGGACGAGTACGATTCCGAGTTGGATGACTTCATTGACGATGGCGACTGCGAGGAGGACATATCCTCGCACATCCGTGACATCTTTGGCTATGATAAGCGGCGGTATCGCGGAATTGACGACGATGATCGGGGGATGGAGTCAAGTTTTGCGCAGATGCAGCGGGAGGAGTTCATCAGCAAAAAGCTGGGTGAGTTTGTGACCCTAAAATAGATACCCCCTCCCCGCCATCCAAAAAGCAAGCTAATAATTGGATTTCACAGGTCTGCAAGAGGACCTGGAGGACATGCGCATGGAGGCGGCGCACAAGAAACAGAAAATGGCCAAAAAGCGGTGCAAACGCATCGATGACGACGACGATGACTAGTCGGTCGTGAAAATCTCAAATATCCGTAATGCGGCCTTGAACGGGGCATCCTCTACCATTGTGTTATTTTATCTGGAGGATGTTCCGAAGGTCGGGCAATGCTGAATCCGGGAGCTGTGCCTCTCGAGTTTAATTATTGGCCAGATATTTTTCAACTAATTATGTGCCCTAGTTTAGTACAAGCATACCTAAACACACACACACACCTTCCGCAAGGTGCGCCTATATATATATATATAGATAATCGTCTATTTTTGCAATCAGAAACACCCAACGTAAAAACTAACTTCGGCTAGCCGATGGCAATATTTAAATAATGGCAATTTTATAAAATATATTTCACTTTCGGTTTTCCTTCTGAAGTTTTCGCTTTCAATAAGAATGGAAATTGAATTCCATGGCTTATTGAGTGCTTTAATGACCCTTTGGCTTTAAACCCTCCAAAAAAGTGCTTCGTTGCCTTGAGGAGGGCATTTACATATTTACCCTGAATTTGTCATTCTTAAATAAAAACCTATTTTTATACACTGGTTGATTTAACGTTCTCTTTTTTTTTGTTTTTACCAATGAAATGTACTTTATATAGACCCAAATAAAAATTTGCAGAATCAATTCAAGGCCCGTCTGATATTTACAATTTGGAATTACTAGACCGGAAATTGATATCGTTTGGCTGGTTAATTAACCTATTTTTATGAAGTGAAGCTACATTTAAGTTGAGTTTAAATATTTACACCTGCATTTGTATTTTTCTGTGAGACTATTAATTGAAATTGTGTTAATGGAAGTTGTGTTTAATTTAATTAGTTAATTTTAATGAATTTTTGGATGTATTCATTGAGTTCATAAACCATAAAAACTACATATATATTTCGCCTTAGGTTCGTTCTTTAATTTAATTCACCCGAAATTTTCTAAAAACGAACAATTTTAATGGTTTAACGCAAACATATTTTACAAACGAAATCTTACAGTACAGAACAAATGTCAGTGGCTTATATACGATCATATCTGGCGGAGATCATGCTCCACAATTCCTTTAATGCAATTGTTTCCAGGGCTTAGATGAGATGAACCCCCCTCCGAAGCTAGTCCAATCGATCTGGCTCCACGACCACGGCACTTCCCACTCTTCTTCGATCGCAGACGGGATGTGGCTCGTTGCCCAGGATTCCGATGGCCGTCTGGGCGGAGTAGGCCTTGTCGTCCTCCAGGAAGTTGATGTCGTGACCGATGGCTCGCAGATAGGCAACCGTGTGCCTCGGCACATCCGGTTCCATGTCGATCTGCATGGGCGCCAGTTGGTGATGCAATCTCCCCGAGTTCACCGCCTTCTCAATGGGTTCGTGGAGCATGAAGTACCGGAGAATGGTCTGGGCCACCGAGGTGGTGATCTTGGAACCCCCGGCACCACCCACTATCAGCTTGACATTATCATGGGTGTCCACGACGATGCTGGGACAAGTAGAGGACATGGGCCGTTTGCCCGGCTTGATGAAGTTGGCCGGACTGGCGGGTATTCCGTAGGTGTTGATCTTTCCGGGCGTACTAAAGTCATCCATCTCGTCGTTCAGGATGAAACCCGTTTGGCGGGACCGCACCTTGGCCCCCAGATGACTGTTGATTGTGCTCGTCACCGAAATGGCGTCTCCGTTGGGCGCCAAAACGGAAATGTGCGCTGTGCCGTGATCCTCTTCATTGGCAAAGTTGGCCCCATAGTACGCGTAGTCCTGGAAGGTCCTGTCGTCCAGGATCAGCTTGCGGATCTCCGCAGCGAAGGCCGGGTCGATGAGGTTCTCGTACACCTCCTGCACATCCGCCTCGAAGTGGATGTCGCCCAAGTTGGTGCGATGCCCGTAGGCGTGCTTGAAGGTCTCGATCAGCCGCTGCCAGTACTTGTCCGTGTTGCTCGTGTACAGCGGCTCCATCACGTTCAGGATGAAGGTCAGCACGGCGCCACTGGTGGGCAGTGGCGAGGTGAACAGCTTGTAGCCACCGTTGAAGCGGGCCACCAGCGGCAACTCCCAGCGAACACTGCAAAGTTAGAGTTTCAAAATCGTCTTTTTACTACATTTTCAGGAAAAGGACACTTTTTGAAATGGCTATAAATCAACTCAAAAAGAAAAAACTAATTTGAAAGTTTTCACATTAATATCTATTATTAACTAGTTGAGTTATGGAAAGGTCATGTAATTCAAGATTTTTTAAAAGATAATCTTTTGAGTGAAGTAAAACATAGAAATCTAATGTTAATTAGAGTTATTTGTTTAAATTGTGGAAAGTTCCAGGTTATCTCTTTGCAAAGCTTTAAGTTATGTTATTTGTATCATGTAATTTGATCCTGTTTGAAGGACCTCGGAAAAAAAGACTATGTAAAATGTTGGGTAAAAGGGTGAGGTGCCGCAATACTCACTCGTATTTCTGCAGATCCTCCTCGGTAATGATGCCGCCCATTGCCTGGATGTCCTCAACCAGCTTCCTGCCCACCCTGCCGCCGCCATAAATGACCTGAGCACCCTCATCCGCGATGATCTCCAGGGTTTCGGCCAAGGTGTGGCGGTACATGACTTCGCCCTGCTTGTAGACCGCGTCCGTTTTCGGATTGATGAAGATCTCGGCCATGGAGGGTTCGCTGCGGATGCGCTGCTCCTCGCGCTCAAGGACTCCGGCCAGATATCTGGAGACCAGGATGCCCCGGCGGCAGAGATCAATGGTGGGCTGGAAGAGGGTCTTCCAGGGCAGGCGACCGTACTTGTCGTGCAGCTTGGAGTAGCCATAGATTTCGCTGGGCACGGCGACGGACAGGGCGCCGGTGATGTCCCTGTCCACGAACATGTCCTGCGTGGCGGCGGCGGGAGCCACCTCCCGCGCAATCAGCGTCTCCACGAAGGCCGTCTCCTTGGAGTAAATGGTGGCCACAAAGCCACCGCCCACGCCCAAGCTGTGGGGCAGCATGACGCCCTCGCAGAGCATGGTGGCTATGGCCGCGTCCGCCGCGGATCCTCCGATGTCCAGAATGGTGCCGCCCACCTCGGCACATCCCACGCCATTGGAGGCCACGGCGCCCATGCGGCGCGGCTCCTCCGCCTTGCCCCGCAGTCCGAAGACCAGGCCCAAGGTCACGCCCACAGCGGCCACCACCAGGATGATCCAGCACACGGCATACTTCTTGCAGCACCTGCGGAAGAGGAGGCGGACCGAGCGGGGGTTAGTGCCCCGGCGAGGGAGGATACTTCAGCTGGTAAGTGCGATCTGATCGGGAGGGACACTTGCCATCTAGTGGGTCACCGTACCCGACTAAAAGGTCACCAAAGGCGTCGAACAGCTCCCCATACAACATGGTATATCGCCTCTACCGGATTTCGGACTTAGCTACCAAATGGTGCTGCGATCGTTTCTTATTTTTACTTCATCACTAGTTGGCAATTTAAGTTTGCAAGAAACAGAATTTTGAATTCTTAAAAATTTAAATTAATTTGAACAATGCTGCCACATTATTTAACTGATTTTCGAATGGTTAAATGGGCCTTTTGTGTATCCTTCCCATACGCCAGTACTTACGACATTTTGAGTGTGTATCCTTAAGACTACGAACTTAAATTAAATTGAAGCAGGTAAAAAAAAAATTCGGCAAAAACGCCGACGCCGGATTAAATTAATGGCCATCGGACGGCATCGAGCGCCTTATATATCCATATCCATATCCATCCAGTTATCTGCTTTTGGTGGCCGATAAGACAAGAACCCATTCGAAATCCGTATCCAAATCCGCGCTACGTCAGAAATAGAAAGTTTGGGCTGACTAAGAGGCCGGCAAAAACCAAAGAAACGAAATCAGAACTAGCGCCTTAATTATATATCATATTAAATTATCTGGCAGGTGGTGATAAGCCGATTTAAGGTCAATCTGGAATGTTATTTTGAGCTAAAAATAGGGGGCCGTACAGAAAAACTAATTAATATCAATGAGCAATAACAGGGCTCGATAAGAAAACAAGTCTGCTGGACTTTAACCTTGTACTTGGCAAGAAAATATGGCTTTAATATCAGTTAGGGTATTTTTCATTGTATGTAAATGGGTTTTGTTCGCTGTATTTTTTCAAAATGTTTATTTAAAATAAATAACCGCCGAAAAGTCTGAAAAGTCTGGCAACGCCAAACGGTGTTAACACCAAATGGGGAATATTTTTCAATTTGTCTTAAAATAGTATCTATTAGCAATTATTATTATTTATATAATTATTTAATATATATATATGTATTGTTTTGAATTCTCTTAAGTATTAATCTACAGCTTAGCAAACATTTCTTATGGTGCTATGATTAAAGTGCATTTCGTATGTGGTTAACAGTGATGTGACCATTTTTCATTGTTCAACACATCTATGTTAACTAGTTAGCGGAGACACCCACCGGTAGTGGAGACACTAGTGTTATCGATAGTTATCGGGGCGAGGATGTACGTTTTAGGGAACATCGATAGCGACGTGTCAAATATCGATACAGCGATGTTTTGAAAACATCGGTGCTAGCATTGATGTTTCTCCACCTCTAATTTTTTTGTAAAATCGGCTGGGATCGGATCGGATAGATATATGTGTATATATGTTATGTTTAAATAAAAGTGAATCGTGGAAATAAGCTTAAGAATGAAAACCGGGGCGGAAAATGAATCGTGAGTGGCAGAAAAGTACGAATCAAAAACCAAAAAACCAAAGCCGAGTTTTCACACACACCAATGCAACGCGTTAACGCTGCACATATGCAAATGTGTTTGTGTGTTTGCCAAAGAGTGTATTTATATGTATGTGAATAAATATATGTAGATTTTTTCAAAGCGAAATCTAATTGGAATGGCAAACGGTAAAAAATAACACAAGGATAACTGTGCAACTGTGTGTGTGTTGTCTAAAAAAACATTTTTTTCGAGTGGAGTGTCTTTTTGTTTAAGTTTTTTTATGAAGCTGCAACGCCCACTGATTTTGTCTCTCTAAAAAAGAGAAGAAAATGAGGAGAAAGAAGTGGAAGGAGAAGAAGTGTCTCTCCCACTATAACACAATAACTGACAATAATTTTAAAAGGAATCTTTCTCTTACTCTGCATGTGTGTGTTGCAACGATTTTGTTGTTGTTTTGATAAAACCGAAAAACGAGAAAATATCAAAGAAAATTCATTGCGTCTGCGCCTCCAAAAAATACAACAAAAATATTGCAAAAACAAAAGACCAAAAAAAACAATTTTAGCCTTGACTAAAAGGCAAAAAATATAAGAAAAAAAAACAAAGTTGCAAGGCAGCATCAAAATACACGCATACAAACAAAATTGAAAAGGGCAAAAGCACAACAACAAAAACAACAAGAGCATTTGTAGCTGGAAAAACAACAACAAAAAACCACAACAACCACAAATACAAGTGCATGTGCAACCGGTTATTTAACCGCTTACTTTGAATTGGAAGTTGGGATCCCAATAGGAACCGATTGTGTCGAACTCTAAACCCAATTGGGACGTCATTCAAATGTTGATTGTAACTGTCAGTTTATTTAATAATAAACTTAATTTTTATCTTTGCTACCTTTTATTTTCCTTCATTTCATTTCCTTATTGTATTATTGATTGCTAATTTTAAACTTAATTCACCTTTTAAAAAAAACACTTGAAATAATTAAATTAACACATTAAAGAAAACAACTTTATGTTGCTTATCATTCCATTGTTGTTTGTAATTTTTTGTAAATGTTTTGACTATACATATGTCATTTGATGGGTTAATAAGTCGTGCAATAGCTAAAAGATAAACATTACAATATATACATATAATGTAAACATTTCAACTGATAATAGCTTTCTCGCTATGACTCTTAATAACAACAAGATTTTACAATATTTTTTGTAATAAAAAACTGCATTTCTAACGCTTTTATAAAATAATGAAACATTGAAATATTCAAAGAAATACAAATAATGTCAGATAAAGTAGAAAAAAAGTAGTGGATGTGATAGGAAGTTAACTAATTAAAATGGAATTAAGAATTCAAGTTCTATTAGATGCTGGAGATATATTTTTGTTGCTTTTTAAATTTATTTAATCACTTCTTAGATATAACCCTATAATATCTTAGAACTTTTAGGACTTATCCGTGAAAACTGAGATTCGAACATTCAAGCTTATCTTGTAATATTCTTAGCACTTAAACCCAAAGGGGATTGCTCACCTATAAGATACTCATGTATTCCTAGCCACTGGCTTGCCAGCATCCCTGAGTTTTCCCCAGAAAGACAAAGGCTACTCATAGCACACTCCTCACCGAAGTGCTCTTGTTGTTGTTGTTGGTTGTGTGGTGTGTGGTGTGTGGTGTGCTGCCCACACGCAAGGATATTCAAGACTTCAAGTCTTCAACTGTGACGCACACGAAACGAAAAAGCACACCGATACGACACTCACACACATTCTTGCAGGCGGTGAAGGCGACAACGCACAACTGGTGCTCGTTGTTACATAAAAGGCAACCTCGCCCTCTCTTCGTCATCGTCATCATCCCGAAGAATCATCATTAATATAGCATCATCGACCGCATCTTTGCCTCTTTGGAGTGGGGAATAAAGTGTGAGAAAGGCGAGAACAGCGAAGGAGGAGCACGAGAAGGAGGAGGAGGAGGAGCTGCTGTCCACCATGAGCGTCTTCGACGACTTCCAGCGCCTGTGGATGCAACGATTCCCGCAGAGCTCTCTATCCGACGCCTGGGAACAGGATGTGCGGGCCAGTCTCGAGCGGCACAAGCTGCGCATCCTGGAGCTGAGCAAGGAGCTCGAGCAGGAGACCCTGTACGTGGAGTATCTGGAGCGTCTGCTGTCCGATGTGGAGAAGTATCGCGCTTCCGGCGGGGATCCCACGGCACTTTTTGAGGCGGCCAGCGGAAGTGGTGGCTCCACCAACAACGGTTGCAGCTCCACCAATGGCGCTCCACCAGGAGGAAGCACCCCAAACGTGGACAAGGAATTTGTGAGTACTGTTTGTAAACTATTGACTGGTCAAGTTGAAGACATTTCTTGTTTAATTATATCATTTCAACAGAATTTCAGTTTTAGATTAAAAACAATTTAATTATTAGGAAACATTTATTTAGTTCAATTTAAGCTTAAGTTGTCTTTCATGATAATCTCATTTAGGGTTATCAATTCAAAATTTTATTTCATTTTTGATTATCATCTATGATTCTTTCATACCAAACAAATAGTGTACGAAGTGTTTTCTCTCGAAAACAATTATTTTTAATGGTTTTCCTATGTCTCAGGGACAGAATCCATTCATTAGTCTTTTTATGATTTCGATTTCTATAAATTGAATTCTGATATGTATTTAAAAAAAAATGTTCCCTAGCTAATCAAATTTCCGCTTCTTGAGCGTAATGCAGTGGATCTATATAGCAACTCCTTTTCGATCGGGAAGGGCTGGGGTATTACTACCAGGCGCTCAGCTTTATGCAGAGGGCTCTTTCTTCTGCGTCGGTTTCTTTTGCAAATGTCATTGCCTGCTTATCAGTATCGAGTGGAAAGGGGAGGAAATCAGGGGGCAGCGAAGCTAATGTACAAATTTATAGAGGGGAGCATGGAAAATTATCGATAGTGAAAACTTATGGAACTAGTTCACATAACTTGGATGCCAGCCTAACTAATTTTTTAGAGAAGTAAGCCATTTAAATACAGAGAAGATCAGATAGTTGGAAAGAGATATTCAAACACATTTGGCTAAATATACTTTTCAAGTTTTTGTGTTTTTTCTTTGGCATTCAAAAATGCCTGAAAAAAAGTTATAGTCTTTATAGATTCGAAGCATTACCACTTTTACCTTTTATGTTTGAGATCGGGGTCAAAATATACCTTTATATTTATGTTTTTAATATTGCCAATCGCTTAAGTAAGAAGGTTTTTTTATAAGCCGGTTACAAACGGAACTGGATGATTCGAGCCCGGACCTTCCTATACGGAAAGCCTATTACAACTTGTTAATATCATTCTAGGCTTGGGGAAGTTCGGGTTGTGGAAGTTGGACTGTAAGTGTGTGCATATGTCCATGGGCTCTGCCACTTATACCACTCGTTTCGATATCTCGAATCGCGGACCCTTATCTACCCACACCACCGGGCTTTGTATTTTTTATACTGAACGCGAGTTTGTGGGCTGTGTGTGGGTATTATTTTCTTTAGGTTTTTCGCGCTGCTGCTGGCGTCGCTGCATATATTGTCATATATTGTCGCCAGTATAGTTTTGGGTGAATAGCAGTGACGGGACAAACGGACGGATGCCGGTCGCCTATATAGAATATCTTCGAGTAGTAAAAGTGAAATTCTCATATATTTCCAGTTGCGGGTTGTTTACAATCGAGTGAAGAATCGAAAAACCGCCAGAACAAAAGCCCAATTAAACACCTGGAAAAAAAAATAAACGGAGGGCAAACAATAACAAAAAATTACGTAAAAATATTAATACTTTTTTTTCGCATTCGTAGAGCTCCGTCTTCCGTTTTCGCGGGAGTGTGTGTGTGTCTGTTAACGTGTTTTCGGTTGACTCAAGTTTCGTGGTCGCCTAGTCATCGTCACTAAGTCGTCGGTTCTCCCTTTATTTTCCACCCCCGAGATTACGTAGGGTACACTCCCTTGGATATATTCTTTATTTTTAAACCAAAACAAAGAGAAAATAAAAAAAATAACACAACAAAGTGGCGCTGATTCGGGAGCATGGCTTCCTTTAAAGAGAAATTTAAATTATGGTCCAGAGGGGTGCGTAATCGGTTAAGAACTCAACTCCCAAATATCACATATGCAAAACAAAACGAAATTCATAACGGAAAAAAAAACAAGTAACATCCGAAAGCTGCAACAATTGTTGCTGTATTATCACAAGTCGAAATCAATAAAAACTTATCGCAAAATGCCATATAACAAAGCGCACACACATAGACACCATGCCTATATCTTGGGCCCCCTATATCTATATACATATATATTTATTCGTGTAGCCAAGAAATTAAGCAATAGCGGCTAAAAAAAATAGCGTTAAGGCAAAGCACTTGGGAAAAATACAAACATACAAATGACAACAGTTAAGGTCAAAATAATAGTGATATCACTTTACAGAAAAAAAACAATGTTTGGGAATGAAGATATTAAAAATAAAATCCAGTTTGAATAGGAATCCAAAGATTAATTATAAGTGGATAGATATTAAAGGCAAAGGTTTTCAATAAATGACAGCTGGTTCTTAAATATTATCATTTCGATTTAGTGAATAAATGGCTATAAATTCATTAGTCTTTACATTCTTTCTTTTACTTTATATATATAGTTATTCAAATATTTTACAATGCTTTAAGTTTATTTTTCAATAGGTACAAAAAATATGTTGCTCAAAGTATTGCTTAAATCCCATTAAATCTTACCATAAATATTACAGTGTGGTGTATTAATTATCTATTAATTTAAATGTTGCAATTTTTCGATGTTTCTTATTAGTTTCTTGTTAAGATGTGCTATTATTTTGATCTTTGCTGTAAAAAGACTAAAGAAAAAGAGCGTGGGGCGGTTAAAAAAGGCGTGAGCGACGCACAATGTGTCTACTGATAAGCTGCAATCCATATCAATAAGGTCCATGGACAGGGAGCTAGGGGAAAAAAGAAAGGGGCACTTGTAGTTACATGCGGGCGACTTTTGGCCAGAAGATTGCGATTAAAACACCCCGTACAATTTTCCAATTTCGCTGTTGACTAACAAAAAGAAAGGGAGACAGCTGTTCTGAATTTGAAAATTGTAACGATAGGCATCTGATGACCGAATGGAAATTATCACGAAAGTAATTTAAGAAGCCAAGAAGCCAAAGATCATTATAAGTTGTCTCACAAATTCTAGATAAAGTACAAATCCATTGAGCTTTTCTTAAACATATAAACATCATATTTAAGCGGAACAAATTGTCTCCGGAATTCCAAAAAATAATTTGAATCATAAATTTCTTCTTGGAAACAAAGATTGTGTCATAAATACAAGTGCTTCTTCAATTAAAGCTCATTTGCATTCAGTTTCTTTCTGTCTGCTAGTAAATTATTTATTGTTTAAGGTCTGAAAATAGATACAAGAGATATTTATGGTTTTTAATATTTATATTTATCTTTATTAAATAGTTTGAGTTACATTTTAGTCACAGTTTATTTGATTGATATTACAATTTAAGCAATGATTAAATTTAGTCATATTTAAAGTAAGCAGTATGATAAAAAATTGTGATTGTACCTTTCAAAGATTTCCTTGACTTGCATATACATTTTTTGTATATTTTGCACATGTCGTTAAGGCCTGTCTGTCCCATTTGGAGGACAAGTGTCTGCAAGGGGTTAACCTGTCATCACTCAATATGAGAATATGCGGCTCTGATAAGCTGCCTATGACCCCAAGTGCCTGTTAATTGAACAATATGCTAAGTAATTGCATTGATATGCTGAAAAGAAAAACAAGGATAGGGAAAAAACTCAAGCACACATTCAAAACGTGAAGTGTGTGTTTCTTCAATATTTTCGATTTAAATATTTATTTTGATTATTGCACTAAAATAAGTGTTTGATTAGTTTAGCCAAAAGACTTTTATGAACTTTTATTTGTTTCTATAATAAGTGTTATAAAATATGCATTTGAATTTATATATAAATGATTGGTTTTTGTAAAATCAAACATTTTTAAACCAGGCCACAAGAGCCATACAATTCCACTATTTTGTGAGTTGTTAACTGGTTCTCCCTGTGCAGAAGCCACAGTCAAGTAGCCATCGACCTTCGGGGCTCCAAGCCGCACTTGGGCACGCTTTCTTCATCGCTCCGCTTGGTCACATCCACAGAGTCTATCCATCCATTTTGGCCACCACCCACTTGGATATCCCGCTACCCAGACAATTTTCGGTTGGCAATTTTCCACTTTTTGGTAATAAGCGCGTTGTCTGGCCGCTGCTCTCGTTATTTATTTTTGTATTTCATTTATTTGTTTGTTTCTACTTACCCGTGTAGTTTTCACTTTTTTCAAAGCCCCAAAAATTGTGTGGAAAGAAAAGAGACATTAAAAGAAAAGAAGAAACGCACGCACGCGTTTTGAGTTCGAGCCAAGTTTGTCGGTTTTTAGCCATTTAAAGTGGAGAAACGGCTCGAATCGGAATGAAATTAAACGAAATGAAATGCGCTACGTGCTTGGAATCGCTAAGAAAAAAAACCAAGTGTGTATAAAAATAGTTTGCAGAGGCGTTGGCGCCCTTTTGTGGGTATTTGCTTTTGGGATTAGAGCTCGGTTAATAAACACTCGCCCCGGGGAAATTGGCCAGAATCTCTTGTTTACACCCGTTTTGGTTCTGCAATCAAGGAATTGTTACCGATTTCTCCGCTCATCCAATTCGTTTTGCATAAACTCTCTCTGCGCGATCCATTGAACTTTTACCCCTGATTTACCAAATGATTTAGAATTTAATTTAAGCAATCACTTCATTCATTTATTATTAACTTTTGCCTTGCCTATGTTTGATGGGATTTATTTATTTGCTGACCCCAGAATATGTATTCCTTAACGTGGTGAAATCATTCTTATTTAAAGCAATTATAATATCTTTTTGGGTCCCGTAAACTATTCCATTTATACGTATACTGGATGCGAAATAAACAGCAACACTAAATTCGTTATTAAGAAAGTCATGTTGGTAAAAACACTTTTGCTTTAAGTTCTCACTAAGACAGAAATACGTATTCTGAAATGCAATTTCATTGGGACGCACTTGCCTTAATTGAGTTACATTAATACAGCTTGACTGACGGGTTCAAAGATCAGTGAATTGATTTACTCATTCGACAACCTCTCTTGTATTTTATTCACAGAAATCCAGTTTGAATCTGCGCGAGTCCTCCACTTCGTCCGGCGGAAAGGACAAGGACCGCCTGTCGCTCAACACGGACAACAAGTACACAACAAACACAAATGCCGCTGGCAGTGGGAGTGGCAGCGGTACGGGGGCGGGGGCGGTAAGCGATCCCCTTCACTCTGCCCCGCCCACGGGGGCGGGCAAGCGGATAGCGGAGCTAAATTTCGAGCGGGAGGACCGCGACAAGGACAGCGGCAACGAGAAGGACGCCAACGGAGCCCTGCAGCAGTGCATCACGGAACTGGCGGCCTCCATAAAGGCAAATCCAGACAATGGAGCTGTAGGATCAGGCTCGGGAGGTTCAAACGTCGGCGATGCCGACAAGGAGACCACATCCACATCCAAGCAGCCGCTGCGCAAGTCCACGTCGCAATACGTCACCGTCATCCAGGTCAAGGAGGCCAAAGACAAAGAAGGCGACGATGGAGTCACCACGTCGACGGGGGCCAACGACCCACAGCCGCAACCCACGCCGCCCTCCACATTCGCTCGCTATGCGGAACCCACTGCTCCGCCGCTGTCGCCATCGCTCACCTCGTACGCTGCTCACGTGGAGGCCAAGAAGAAAATGCCACCCAGGTGAGTGATCCGAGTGGGCCAATCCTGGAGAGGATTTAGTCGTTGGATAAATACAGCTTAGAGCTGCAATTAGTTTGGAGTGAGAAACAGATTCCCTATTCAAATCTAAATCTTCTAAATTCATGCAACTATTTGTTCTCCATTTTCGAATACTATGTGTTTAACAGTTGAGAAATGAATAGAAGATTAAACACCACCTACAAATTCGATTATTTAGTGATTTTCCCACTTTTACATTAGCTTAGAACCTAATTCCTTACTCACGATATATCTAAAAATGTTCCATTTGTGATTTCCCAATTTTATACATGTACATGTACGCTTGTTCCATCTGCAGACCTCCGCCAAAGAACATTCGTCGCGTGGAGCCGCCCACTATTCCGAACCAGCAGCTGTCGTCCTCGCCGAAACGAGAGACTCCATTCGTGGGCAGCACAATGCCCCTGCCCAGCAGCTCCGGCGGCAGCCTCTCCTCCGACAGCCCGGGCAACTCGCTGGAGCGGAACATCAAGCCCTCGGACATTCTGCGCCAGAAGTCCTCCGAGAATCTGGACTCCAAGTACGCGGCGAATCGCAAAACCACACCGGAGCTGGGCAAATTTGTGAATGTAAACAATCCCGAGTTAATGGAGGAGCTGGGACGCAAGATGGTGAGCAAGACAGACAGCCTGGAGCAGGCGAAGAGAAATGACTCCTCGCCTTCGGGTGGTGGTAGCCTAGGACGCACTGCCTCCACACCAGGGCGGTCATTGACTCCGGGACGAGCTGGTGTGGGTGCCTCGCCCACTGGTAGTCTGAACAAAACCGCGAAACTGGCAGCGGCGGACAGCAGTTCCACCAGCAGTCTGGAGAAGAAGTCGCGGACCTGTCTTCAGGCCAGCGATGCGGAGGGCGGATCCGGAACGGGAGGATCGGGGGCGAACCAGCGGAGTGTGGGCTCAAAGGAGTCACTGGCATCACAAGGCATATCGGAGGTGGTACGTTCTGTTCAAATCAAATTCGGTAGTAAAAACCCAGTGTTCCAGAAATCTCGTTTACTTTGAAACCAACCAAAGAGTAGGTTTTGAAAAATGTAAAATATCAAAGTGTAGAACTACAAATTCTGGAACGCTATGGAGTTTTTCACCTAAAATATCCCCTTTTTTGCGTAAGCTCATAAACTTATTGTAATTCCGCGCAGATCAAGAGCTACGAGAGCGTGTCTTCACTGAGTTCGGATAGCGCCAAGGCGGCGGCGGCATCCCAGCAATCGGCGACAGCCGGCGGAACTTCGGCGGACAACGAGCCGTACTACGACAGCGTGCCGCTGGACAACGGCGACGGGGAGTACGTGTTCATCAAGCCCGGACGCACCGGTTCCTCATCCAGTCGCGATGATTTGTCGACGCCCGGCAGCAGCACTTTGCCCCTGGCCAATGTGGCGGATCCCGAATCTCCAGGCAGGACCTCCAACTACGTCAACATCGACTACTTCCTACAGTGAGTTCGGGCACCAGTAAAATCTGTTTTGGATGTATTACATTTGATCCCTTTCGCAGGCAAAGCAATGAGACCCGCTCCAGTTCCCTGGACAGCGACGGGGAGTACGAAGGTCCGCCCATACTGCGCACCATTTCGCATGACGAGCAGACCACGTCACAAAATACGCCGGGAGCACTTCGCAAGGTTCGTTGTCAGTTCACGGATGAGCGAGTCTCCCAGTATCCAGTGCCCATTATCTGGTTATCTAGTCAGTGCCCAGCCAACATTTCCCATTCCCAGCCAACTCAACGTAATAATTCGTTGTGTTTAACCACTTTCCAATATTCGTTAACATATAAGTATCTCTGTAGCTTCCGATTCTCCCCGCCAAGCTTTAAGCTATCAGATAGACTGGGGTTGATGCAATCCCATCCCCGATGACTAAGATGACTAAGCGCACGCTTCAGCACTTAACATATTTTTGTTATCGCTAATTGATTCAAAGTTGCATGTGCTATGGGGAGTGCAGTTTCGAAACCCCTTGAATATTAATATTCCACAGAAGAGAGAGAGCTTAAATTTTTACCACTTTACGGTAGTTTTTTTGCGGGCTTAAAACAATTTGTTTATCAATTTTCTTTTAATGACAAAGTCATGCATAAATTGATCTTTTATTTGTTCTATTAAACATTCAATGATTAATACATCAGATGACGTACTAAAAAATTGTAGTCAAACTTATAAACCTATATACGATTTTAATGAAAAGCACTAAAAAGAGTAACGAAAGCTTATTTACATTTTTGTAAGTTCACTCTATCTAGTTCCCAAAAAACAAAAACTTATCAAATTTCATAACCATCTACACCTAAAGAGATCACATTTACTTACTAATACCGTACTAACAAAGATTTTTTGTTTCTGTTCTCTTTCCCCAACAGAACTTAGTTTCAGCGATACTTGTAAGTACCGGATCAGGATTATATAGCTGCCAAAGCTTCTCTTTACATAGTATTCAGTTTACCTACGGTGGGTGCTTGATAAGATGGGATTGGTTTAAATGATCTTTCCATTGCGAGCACCGACTGCATTGCTTTCTCATTTCTGTATATGTATATATCTGTAAACATCATTTGTATAGCTATTGCTTGTTTTTCATGTTTCCTATTTGACTTCTGTCTTCGATTGTGCTTCAGTTTACGCCCACGATTAAACCCATTTTTTTTGTTTTAAACGTTGTATATATGCACTCGGTCCCAAGATCGGTTCCCATATGTTTTTGTCCTGTTTGCTCCCATTAATCGTGCACTGAAGAGCGTATTCCTGTCTCTGTCTCATTCATTTCATGCCAGATTTGGTTTGGTTTCATGGCCTTGCAAAATGATTTGAAGTCTTGTGATGAGTACGACTGACCGATTTGCAAGGTTATTTAATGTATTTAGCTTTGGAAATGGTAAAGAGTTGTAGACACTTGTTTCCCCCATCCACCATACTTTGTGTGTACATATGCCACTCCCACAACCTTCCATCTCATTCAAGTTGTTCGTCTTCCCGATTATTAGGTTTGTGGAAATGCGCGCGGTGCCAAAATACGATCCATACTTAGCTCCATTATTCAGAGCGAGACCATCTACGTGGAGTGCCTCAATAAAATGATGCAGGTGAGTTATCCGGCTTAAAGGACCAAATTTGTATTGTGAAGGGCAGAGTAGAAAAATATAATTAGTCTAAGCAGTGTTACCTATAAGACATATTTGTCAAATTGAGTAATTTTTGACAAAACCAAAAAAAAAATGCCCTACAACGTGTATAAATTAAAACGTGATTTTGTGAAATTGTTAAGATTAACAAAGTGGCTAATAAATATTATTATAAAATGTAGTACAAAAAGGCCATCCACGCGACCCTCAACACTTCGCAGCCTGTGATTAAGGAGGAGGAGGAGAACACAATCTTCTTCAAAATCGACGAACTCCACGATCTGCACACCGTCTTTCTGTCCGACCTGAAGACGATTGTGTCCCACGAGGGGGGCGATGTGCTGATCGGGGAGCCATTTCGTCGTCTGGCGGAGATGTTCGACCTATACAGCGACTTTTTGCACAACTACAAGAACGCCATCGAGACGGTGAAGAAGTGCAGTGCGAATAATCCGCAGTTCAAGAAGATCGTCTCGACAATAGTGGTCAATCTGCAGACGGAACAATCGCTAACGCTCGAGGATCTACTCCATAAGCCGGTGGCGCGGGTGCAGATCAACGCGTTGGTCTTCAACGACTTGCTGCGCGAGACCCCCAATGCCCATCCGGATCACCAGCCGTTGCGTCAGGCGCAGAAGATCATCCAGATGTTCCTCAACCAGTTCAATGTGGTCAACCAGCGGCTGCCCAGCGAATCGAATCGGAATTTAAGACGCATGGTGCGCAATTCGTTTATCGTGGAACTGGTCGATGGCCACCGGAAGCTGCGACATCTCTTCCTTTTCAACGATGTGATTGCGTGCGCCAAGTACAAGGCACTCGGGCGCGATCGCATCGACTACGAGCTCAAGTGGTTCATTCCGCTGAAGGACATAACCATTTACGAGGAGTCGGATCCGGCGGCCGAGCTCAAGGAATCTAGTCCCGCGAACATTTCGCAAGTGAAGCGCAATCTGCGCTCCGTTCGAGATCAATTGGCCCTGGAGGTGGCCAACAGTGGAGGTGGCGGCGTCCGTTCCGGCGACAAGTACCGCCGCAAGCTGGCGGATCTGGAGTCACAGCTGGTGCTGGCCACGCCCAATCTGGTGCTACGGCTGGGCAACAAGGCCAACAACAAGACCATGACCTTCTTCCTCAGCTCGGACTTTGAGCGGACGCAGTGGGTCGACTCGATCGCATCGCTAAAGGTATGTTTTTGCACCTTTATGACTGGAGATGTACCTTAAAAGCCATATTCCTTAGCAAAAGTGCAACCTGCCTGGAGCCAACACCATCAATTCGCTGGAGGTCACCGCCTTTATTGTGGCCATGCAGAAGGGCATGAAGACTGAAATGGGTTCGTATCTGATGCGCAACACCAACGACGAGAGCCTGCTGGTTGGCGACCTGCACATGGGTGTCCAGGGATTGGGGGGACTGGAGCAGGCGGCCGACTTGTACATCTGCATCGAGGTGGACTCGTATGGCCACTATTTCCGCAAGGCCACCACCAAGATGGTGTGTCGCAGCCAGGCGCCGTTGTGGAACGAGAGCTTTATGCTCGAACTGGAGGGCAGTCAGAATGTGAGAATCCTTTTGTACGAGGCCAAGGAGCGACCGCTCCTGAAGGCCAAGCACATACTCCAGGTGCGTCCATATGCTGCCCTAATTTGTTATTTGTAAATAACAATTATTTGATCCTGCAGTTAAGCCTCAGTTGGCTGACGGAAACCACGCAACCGCGAACAATTAAGCTTAGTGAGACTTTGGAGCTGGGCTGCAGCTTCCGGTTTGTGCCCGGCGAGCTGTGCCGCGCCACCACCAAGCCAGGAGCCCTCTTCGGTGCCAAAATGAGTCAAGTATTAAAGTGAGTATAGAGGCCTTTTTCATACCTCTTTTTTACTTACTTGAATTTGGATTGTTACCCAATTTAGACGCGAGAAACGCGACATTCCGTTCATCATCAGTGCCTGCATTCGGGAGGTGGAGCGTCGGGGCATGCTGGAGGTTGGCTGCTATCGTGTCAGCGGTTCCGCCTCAGACTTGGCCAAGCTCAAGAAGGCCTTTGAGTCGGGTGAGTAGATCTGCTATTGGGGAGTTACCATGTCTATATTAATTTCCCTTTGAATATATCTTATTCAGATGCCTATGAGGCGGAGCAGTTGCTACGCGAAGTAGACATCCATTCGGTTACTGGCATTTTGAAGACCTTCCTGAGGGAGCTGCCCGAGGCCCTGTTTACGGACCAGCTTTATCCACGATTCTTCGACACATTCAGCGCCTTTAGCAACAACAACGAAGCCACGCGAATCAACGAGCTGCTTAAGGTTTTTGAGGAGCTGCCGCAGGCCAACAAGGCCTCGATCACCTCGATTCTGGATCATCTTATTAGGTGGGTGCAAGCCTGCTATACTAAACTGAAAGATTACTTATGCCAGGTGTGAATCGTTTTTATAGAGTCCACGAAAAGGAGACGGACAACAAGATGTCGCTGCACAATCTGGCCATGGTGTTTGGACCAACCTTGCTGAGGCCGGGACAGACGCAGGTGAAGCAGAAGGATCCGCTGGCGGCCAGCACCGTCGATGTGATGGCCCAGGCGGGCATCCTTTACTGTTTCCTGCAGGCACGCATCAAGAAGAATTAGGGCTTAGAGGGCCGCCTGCAGAGATATACATATGGAATATATATATATACATAAATTATATATTTTTTTTACATAGCAATAGCGGTAATACGAACGAAATTCGATGAAAAGCCTACGCATACACCACGCCCCCACCTGTCTGCCACGCCCCCTTGCACAAATGACACACAAAAAAGGCCTAAAACTCTGGCAAATGCCCTAAAGTCACCTGAATTCACATTTAATTCGCCTAAAGTACCCTTTAAACGCCTAAAACACCCAAACACATTTTAAAACACCTGCGCTGCCAATTGTAAATACCAGAAAACCGAAACTACAACTAAAAACTGAAGATGAGGATGGATCTGGCGAGGAATTCGAAAGCCCTAGGATTTCAAAAAGGATCCAGGGATGTGAACAAATCTGCTCAATGGCGGGCTCACACACGCACAACACACATCAACAACACACACCTGGGATGATCAAGTGTCTAACACTAATAGCTGCTCCTCCGCTTACTAAATATTATTCCCATGTATTACAGATATATCCGTAGATCTGTAGACTGTATGCTTTACCTTTAGATGCAACCTTTAGCTTACTGCAACTATTGCAACAAAAAGGAAAAGCAGTAAATTGCAAATATTTTCAATATTACACGTATATATCTAGAGACATATATATACCTACCTACATATAATTAATTACTATTACTAGTACTATAATTTACTAAAGTGAGGTAGCGAGTTTTTCCGGCTGATTGATCAATGATTGAAATACAATGTACGATGTATGTGTTTTGCTTATAAAATTCTGTTTTTTTCGTCTTGTTTTATATTAATTACTTAGGTTTTATATAAACAGAAGCGTAAAATAAAATATATTCTATTTAGAAATTGCTATCGGTGTTTTTTTTAAACCAATCAAAAACAAGCAGGGTTTTATATTTTATAAAATTATAATTTATTTTAATTATAACTTCTACTTTATACATTTAAATCAAGCTATGAGCTCATTAAGCCCGAAGGATTAATGTTCCTCTTCTTCGTCGTCGTCTTGATTTGGCTGCACACTGCCCTCCACATCGAAGAAGGATTTTCTGCTGCGTTTGGCCGTTGTTGCCGCCTGGCTATCGCCGAATTTGGCCGCCGTTCGCTTGCGCAGCTCCTCCACATCCTGGTTATCATCGTTGGCGCTCCACTCCAGGACCAAACGGCGACCGTACAGATGCGTACTGGCACTCAAAGCGTCAAAGGCGCGTTTGGCCTCCGCCTTGGACATGTAATCAACGAAACCGAAGCCCCGATGCGCCTCCTCGCCGGTGGTAGCCTTCTTGGGAATCCTCAAGGACCGCAGCTCGCCAAAAGCCCTGGAAACGAGGATAAGGATTAGTTTCAAGAGTTCCCCAACAGGTATGACCAATACCCACTTGAATATCTCTCGAACTTCGCGGTACTGCGCCTGGAAGGGAATATTCCGCACCAGAATCTTGGTGCCTGTTTGTTTCTTCTGCGAGGCCAGTCGACGTTGTGCTCCCTCATTGTCGTGTGTCCTGAAAAAGTTTGGAAGATTAATAAGCTGGCGATTGCACGCTTAATCGCCTGTCTTACTTGAGCACCCGATCGCTGCGCTTGAGCTCCACGGCATTGCCATCGATGTGGGTGAACTGCAGGTTCTTGAGCGCGTGCTCGGCCACCGAGGACTTCTTGAACTGAATGAAGCCGTAGCCCAGGGAGTTGAAGTTCCGGGGATTCTCGGGATCCCTCCGTTTGGCTATCTCCACGGTGTGGATGCTGCCCAGATGGCGAAAGTGTTTCTCCACGGTTTCCTGC
This sequence comes from Drosophila rhopaloa, assembly GCF_018152115.1. Taxonomy (NCBI): domain Eukaryota; kingdom Metazoa; phylum Arthropoda; class Insecta; order Diptera; family Drosophilidae; genus Drosophila; species Drosophila rhopaloa. The sequence continues at coordinate 24,550,788 of NW_025335123.1, read as the reverse complement.
ACGGTCTTGAAGTTCAGATTGCGCAGGAATAGTGTGGTGTTTGGTTCGGGCTCATCATCGGCATCCTCCGCCCGGGGACTCTCCTCCTCCTTAACCTCCTGCTTCTCCTCCTCCAACTTATCTTTTTGTTTGGGTTCCTCTTTGGGTTCCGGTTCGGATTTGGGAATCACTGGCTCTCCACTGAGCGTCGTGGTAAAGACCTGCTCGGGAGCCCACTCCAAGTAGAGTGGGGCATTCTTGAACTTGCTGTAGGCCAACTTCTTGAATGCCTGCCTCGCCTCCGAGGGATCACAGTACTCGATGAGCGCCGTCACGCCACTGGGAGGCAGAACAATCCTGCCAATCGGGCCAAATTTACTGAAGACGGGCGTTAGCTCCGATGTTTCAGTGGCCGCCGGCAGATTCTTGGCCAGTATCACAGTGTTGGAGCGTTTCTTGGCGGGCTCATCGAAGGCATTCAACCGGACGCCCTCTTCCTCGAGGAAACGCTTCATTTCGATGACGATTTGGGTTTCCCCCAAAGCCAAGCGCACAGCGGCTCCGCTGCCGCCATCGCTGGTATCCAGGATGCGCTCCTTGGATGTCTTGAATTGCTTGGCCAGAATGTCGGCAACAGCATTTGCACCCAGAAACAGTGTGTTCCAGCCGATCGGTTTCTGCGCGTTTTTCTTGAGCTTCAACGCCTTCTTCTCTTTGAAAGACAGACTGGCATCGTTCTCATCCAAATCATCTTGTGGGTTCTTCTCGATATCCTTGCCGGGCAGCAAGTGCAGCAAACGACCATGGAAATCCGTGCCATCCAAAGCATTAAAAGTCTTCAAGGCGTGCTCCGGCATCATGTAGGTGACGGTTCCAAATCCCTTGATCTTCCGGGTGAGCTTGTCCACCGGCAGATTCACCTCTACGACGGGACCGAACTGCTCAAACAGCTTACGCAGCTCCTCTTCCGTGGTGGTGTAAGCCAGATTCCGAAAGAATATCCTCCCGGACTCCGAGATGTCGTCCTCCTTGGACAGACTGTCCTGCTGGTGCTTCCACTTGGCATTGCCCGCATCTGCGGCAGCAGGAGCTACTGTTTGGCCGCTCTTGTTCGCCTTGGTCACCTTGTTCTTCTCGGTAAAGTCGGAGAAGAACACCTGCTTGCCCTTGATGAAGCTCTTGTTCTTGAGCATCCCCTTGGCCATGTCCTTTTCCGTTTTGAAGCCGACGTAGCAGAAGCCGTGCACTTTGCTGGGCAGTCGCACAGAGTAGGGTTTTAGAGGTTTAAAGAACTTGAGCACCTCCTGGCGCTTGGTGTTGTAAGGCACATTGTGGATTTTGATGGTGAACAGCTCCAGGTTGGATTTGTCCGACTTGGTTTTGGTCTTCTTTGTGGTGGTATCACCAGGGGTGGCCATCAGGGATTTCATGTACTCCAGATCGCTGATGGGCTTTTCAGCCAGTTTGCCGTTGTCTTCTTTATCTTCTTCGTCTGCTTCATTTTCAGAAGCATCCTCATCCTCATCTCCTGCACCTGCATCTACTCCGCTGTCATCCCTGCCAGCTGGTGGGTCTTCCGGATCCTCTTCGTTATCCTCCTCTTCCTCGTTGTTATTAACCCCCAAATCGTTGCCCCACAGAGTGCGTGACTTGTCATGGGCCTGCAGGAACTCCTGGAACTCGGGATCGTCCTTGTGTTTGCCCAGTATCTGATCCACCTTGTCCTTTTTATCCTTGCTCTTTTTCGTGGACTCCTTGGACTTGGCCGCCGCTGCCTCCTCCTCCTCCTTGGCCTTCAGTTTGTCCAGGTTCTTCTTGCTGTCCTTGGCGTACTTGCTCCATGACTGGGGCTTGTCCTCGCTGCCCAAAGCTGCGCAGGATTCAACTCGCACCCGGCTGGTTTGGATACATGTGTTGTTGAAGTGCTGGATGGCCGACTGGGCCTCCTCCTCGGAGCTGTATCCCACGAAGCAGAACTGCCGGAACTTACCATCGGGCGTATATTTTAGCTGCAGGTCCGTAATCGTTCCCTGGGCACCGAAAATCTGACGCAGTTTGTCCTCGGTTATCTGGAGAGCGGGATATAAACATTAAATATAATTTCTAAGATTCAAGCCCAATTTACTTACATGCTTGGGAAGCTGCTTTACTATAATTCGCGACATTTTTTGGTTAATTGGATTGGCTGCGGACTAAAAATTAATCTAAATGCATTTTTGTTTACAAAAAACGCGCACGTGTATTAGAGGTGGTTATCAATTAGAGATGGAGGCAATATCGATTCATCGATATCTTGCCATTCTTGACAAATCGATATATTTTAAAATTCAAAGTGCAATACGTTAGGGTTTTCAACAAAGTATTGCAATGAAAGTATATTTAAAATTAATAAATGTATTAAATAACCCACCCCCCAAAACACACCCCCACAAAGCGATATTTGAAAGTACTATTACTCAATTTGTCCATTAAAACATAGGTATTTTTTATTAGAAGCAGAAGAAAACGTTTTAACGTGATTAATGATAATCTGTGTATGTCGAATGCATAATCTCTAGCAGGCCTCGCATAGCTTGCTCCTTATCTCATCCAGTTGAATCTTAGCTGTCAGGCTTATCCAAGTCAGATTATCCAGTTCCTCCCGCCACATTTCAGTTTCGTAATCCGCGTTGGCCAAGTTGTCCCTTAAGATTATTGCAACTCTGTCGATAGCATTTTGTTCCATTTTCAGAGTCCTTTTTATTTCCATCTGCATTTCTTGTAACTCAAAAGCGTGCTTCCGGCGATTCTTAATGGCCCTGCGTTTCTTGCATATACAGAATACAAGCACAAGCAACAAAATCAGCACTATTAAAAGTAGCATGATTAAAATATATTATATATTTTTGTTGATTGCTTGAGTACTGCTGACGTTACTTATAGTGCCTACTATTTTAAACATCGGATTAAGCTAGGTTTGAAATATTTATAACCGTTATATTTTATTAGGGCGCTGATCACACTAATGCCAAATTACTAAACTTAAAGATTTCGATAGTTGTCAATAATACATTTTAGTAACATAAAAATAAAATTAAATATTTAAAAGAATGCTTTTTGTACATGGCATTATCTTTATTTAGACATATTTCCATCGAAAGCCAAACTTTAAAATGTAGGATTCAGGTATGTAAGAATTAAAGTTAAGTTTTTGTTTTAGGTATATTTTATTTCAAACACTCCACTCGCACTGACGAAACCCTCTTAATATATACAAATACATAACACAAGTACGTCTAGAGATATTTAAAAACATTAGCTGACATCTTTGTGTGCATTATTTTGTTGAAGACACGCAAAAAAAAACAAAACAAAACAGTGAGCCGAGAAACCAACTAGACTTCAAACGTTCATGGGCAAGCTCAACCAACAATTAACGAAATCGGCTAGATAATCAACGGAAATTCCATTACAGATATACACGATCACTTCTTGAAGCAGATCTTGAGTATTCGGATTACGGGCGCCTCGAAAAAGGCGGATATGACAAAGGCCGAGCCGAAGGACACGACGGCATTGCCCAGGAACAGGGTCAGGATGAGGGGATTGCTCAGATGGACAGTGCCGCTCATGTGCGAGGAGCAGATGAACATGATGATGGGGTGGATCAAGTAGGCGCAGTATGTGAGCCGCGAGAGGGGCCACATGACGCGATACGACAGGATCGCATTGACGGTGGGCGCCAGTCCCCAGCAGCAGGACAACACGATCCACACCAATCCGCATCCGAAGGCGGTGTGGGCCACGCCCACGTAGAAGGCGGTGTTGACGGTGCTCAGCTGTCCCTCCCAGACGCCGAAGACCACGATCAAAAGGACAAACAGGCTGCCCGCCCAAAGGGACAGGTTCAAGCGCCTGGAAACCAGCGGTGGAGTCTTCACCTTGTACAAAACATAGCCGGCGCACATGCCTGAAAATAGATGGATGGATACAAGGGGTGAGTCGAGCATTTTTTACCTTAATAAATATATTATTATTATTGTTGAACAAATACTTTTTATTAAAAAAAAAATATTAATATTTTCTGTATTATTTTCATTCAATAGTATGCCTTTATAACTGCTTTGAACCTCCCTGTTATATATTTTTTAAAGTTATAAATTGAATGGTTGTACAGAAATGTGACCCAGACCTGCAATTTTTGACCAGTTGATATCACATTATTGTAAATTACTTTACGGTTTAATTCTTTAAAAATCTATATTCAAATTTGTATAGCTATTTCCTAAGTTTTTAATCGCTTGCAGAAGTTTACATGCCAAATTAGTAGCTTATTTCATTTAAAATAGCTTGTGTAAATTGGTTTTCCCATTTCATTTTTAGCTTTTGTGGGGTGCCCTAATTTGGCAACTTCTACGAAGTTTGATTGAATATTTTAGAGAGCTTACTCACCCACAATATAAGAGCCTACTCGCTGCCAGGGCTTGTCATAGAGGAAGTCGAAGGACTCGAAGGGCAGGGCCACCTTGTGGACGTACTGATGCTGCAGGGAGATGATACCCGAAATGCTCCACGAGCTGAGCAGAAAGACGAGCAGCGTAACAGCCACAGCTTTGAAGTATCTAAGGGAAAGGGAGTTAAGCAATGCGGTTCAGGACAGGAGCTTTAAACCCACTTTCTGGCCAGGGCTAGGAGCAGAGCAGCCATCACATAGAACTGCATTTCATTGGCCATGTACCAGCTCCACATCATGCACATCTCCGTCTGCGGAAAGTAGTTGTTTATATACAAAATGTTGCGCCACCAGTAGACGCGGCAAGTGTTGTGTTCGATTTTGGCCGGTTGGAAGACCGAAGAGTCCAGGCCTTGTCTGCAAAGTGTAATCCAGATTATAAAAAAAAGGGTGATGTCATAAATAGACCTCACCTCACGGCAAAGTCATTGAAAATGACCACGAAGAGGTAAACTGGAGTCAGTCGCAGATAGCGGTAGAGCAGCATCATAAACGTTTCCGAAAAGCTGCGTTTTATGAAGAGGCAGGTGTCCGCAGGATGTTTGCGATCCTGCTTGAAGTAGAGCAGAGTGACTAGCAGGCCGCTGATGAAGAAGAACGAGTCCACCGAGAAGGTGGCATTGCCGATCACCTGATACCACACGGAACGCTCTGTGATGACCCTTTCGAACTGTGTTTCAACTTGGTTTATACTCATGTTCGGCCAGCCAAATAGCTTGGTAAATACTTACTTTATTCTCGCCAATGGCAAACATCTGCAGATAGGTGTGCACCATCATTGTCCAAAGTACGGAGAAGACCCTCAAACCATGCAGACAGGAGGTGTGCGTCTGTTAAGGGAATCCAGCAGTAGCAGATAAATTGATCTTTATGGATACATTACCTCAAAACTTACCTCCTTGGTCTTGTCGATATTTAGAATGGCTTTGGCATTCGTTTGCAAGGCAAAGCACAACAGAATTTGTTGGTGAAAGGCTGGAAAAGACGATTAAGTGTGTAAGGAGCAGGATGAATCGTAATCTACTATACGTTATATCTCCGAAATAGTAAGCTTACAATCACTTAAGACTCACCGATGGGTTGCTCCGCCTCATAAGTTCCAGTGGCTCCACCACAGCTCCCAGTTTCGACTTGGTAATCGTTCAATTCCGATTTGCCCGCCATCGACCCCATCGATGTGGAGGTGTTGGGGTCACAAACCACACCTGGAACACAGTCAGCCATGTCGGCTGAATCCCCCGATCGTTGTCTATTTCCATTGACATCCATTTCGGGACCGTCGGCTGCGGCAAGTGTGCTGCCCAAAGGACGCATCTGAAAAAGCTCGAAGGGTTTGCCATAGAAGCCACCATTCTTGGCCGAAGTTCCATCGCATTTGCCACTGATGGCCGCAATGGGGGCCACCATCAAACGACGCTCATCGATCTTGAGCTGGTAATAGGATGCCACCAGGATCACCAGAAACAAGGTGAGCATAAAGCTACTGCAGGGAGATTACAACTGGGATTAAGGAGGGAGCTTGGCTATGAGGACAACCTACATGAACACCTGGAACTTGAGCTGCCGCCAGTGACTATACGGTCCAGGCACAGTGCGGACGTGCAGAACCTGGAGCGGAGGTTGCTGCACCGAGGTATTGTGTGCCCCCAGGACAGTCAGCATTCGCGCATAGGGATCCAGGGACAAAATGGACTGGACATCGTGGGCGGAACAGGATTTGGGCAGGCACTCGCCCAGACTCAACAGCATCTGCAGAAAGAGCGGGGTTAGTGGCTCTAAGCCAGTACTCGAAAGCGAACACCCACCGATCGGTTCAGGCGGGGCAAGTGGAGGGCCACGTCTGCCACATAGAACTCCAGATCGAAGTGCTTGCGCTCCTCGCTGGAACTCTGGCGATTGAGCTCATAGCAAAAGGATAGCTGACCCAGCCATTTGTCGTTGCCAAAGAGCAGCTGGCCGCGATAGCGTCCCGACGAGTCGTAGGCTGGAAAGGATTGCAGGGCAATTGGATCAGAGATCGGGGGCTGGTCCATGGAGAGACTCACCCTTTTGGGCCCACTCGTAGCTGGAATGCAGGGCCGTCAGATAGGCCTGCATCTCGAGGCCGCAGCCCGTGCGAACACTCGTCCGAATCTCGGATATCTGCCAGTAGAAATGGTCGTAGAGATTGGCCACCAGCTGGAAGTAGTTGGCCTGGCCATAAAGACTCTCGGCCATGCTGCCGTTTCCCGTTCCATTCGCATTGGCGCCCAAGTAGCGATTAATGCTATTGATGGTACTGCCCAAGGTCTTCAGCTGCAGGTCATCATCACCGCTCTGCTTGAGCAAATCGCGGCCCAGTTTGGGCGCCATTTGGGGTTTGCTGCGCAGGATTTTCAGGATGTGAGTGCTGGAAGTGGTGGTGGTGGATGCTGAAGCCGGAGGAGTCATCGTCGTTGTTCCCGGCGAAGTGGCCGTGGTGGGCTCCGTGGAGAACTCGGCTATGTCCACATCCACAGTGTCGTTCTCATCGGGATTCGAGGGACTATAGCTGGTGTCCGAGGCCAGGACATGCTGCTCCTGACTGCTGAGGTCCCCCTTCTTGATCACCTCGTGCTCCAGATCCTCCAGATCGCCCAAGTTGAAGTCGAATGTGACCGGGTGCAGTTCGTAGTCCTTGAGTGGATGCGGTGGCTTGACATAGTCAATGCTTGGCAGGATCTTCTCCAGCGGCAAGTAGGGTTTCTTCTTGAGCGGCTTAAGCGGCAGCACTTCGTGGGTGTTTAAAACTAGTGGTGACTCGGCGGAGTCCGTTTCCTGCACTTCATGCAGAATGGTGATGTTGCCGTTCCTGCTGCTCGTAAACCGATGTCCTGTGAGCGCCTCTGCCGCCTCCTGTTTCTGTGTCTCATTCGAGCATTTGGCGTAGCTGCAGGAGATGAGCAGTAGAACGGCCACCAAAGCAATCCTCGAGTATTGCATATTTGCCACTGGGATTTGGGCAATGGGCAGTGGGCAATGGGCTTCCTTCCCTCTTCAGTCCACTCTGCCACTTTACACTGCGTTCTGGGTTCTGGTGGTGCACTGCCGACTGCCTGTTGAATCTCTGGTGCAATGTTCGGCTAATCTCTGCCCTGCATTGTCTTAGGTATTCTGATGGTTTTCCCGCGGGACGCAGTTGTGCGCACAGTTGTCTGCTCCTTTGTGCTCCTCCGCTGTCATTGTCGCAATCTCAGATTCTGGGCGGTGTTGGGTCGGTCATGGGTGGTCGGTGGTCAACTGAAAGGAAGGCTTCATCGTGATAAGAACTCCAAAGGACTGGGGATTTAGCGGGCAAGAGACTTTGGACTTGGCTGTGCTCTTCGATAATCTTGGATTTTTCGGACGCAATTTGCACTTGTTTATGAATCGATTTTCGTTTTGATTTGTTTCTAGGCAGACCAGCGATCTGTTTTGGAGGCTGTCTGCGAAAAAGCTGCAAGGGGAAAATTGCAAAATTTCCTGAAATCCCAATGAGAAAAACTTGTTAAACGTGTTGTGACCACCAGTCGTGGTCGTGGCCAAGCTGGAAAAGCGTCGACGCGTCGGGAGGTTATTGGTATCATTGGTTATATAACTTCCGCGTATCAAATCGCCAAGATGGTGTGCCGATGATCATCGCCACTGCCCACTTGCTGTTGCACCACATTATGCAATTTCATATTGATCAATCAAAGAGAACCTATTTATAATTCGCACATGAAAACAAAAAAGAAGAACTTAACGGAGCAGCAGTGGGATTCGAACTTGTGTCCGAAGATAGGTACTACTCCTTTTTCGACTTGAGAGGCAGTCTGGACTTAAAATGGATACCGAGCGGGTAGTTTGTTTCTGTGTACTGTCGATTAGATCGCCATTAGAATGTCCAAGTCAGGCAAAAAGTGAAAGGTGAGGGTCCGATTTGCCCCTACATATGTATATGCACTCTTGAGTGGGTGGCTTTGCAAAACAGTTGTTAGCCCACCAACCGAACAAACAAAAAAAACAAAATCCAAGTGGCAATTGGATGGACAAACATGTGTGCAAGCCAAGCCAAGCCAATCCAAGCAAAACCAAGCCAATGCAAAGAAAAGCAAACCGAAATGTGTGTGTTTTTCTGGACGGGTCTTGTCTGATTTTTTTTGGGCTAGACCACGACGACAACCGAACCGATGAAAGTAAAAACCGCAACTGATCAAGCGCCGCCAACGTTGGCATCTAAGAGCTGGAGCTGGGAGCTCGGATTCGGATTTGGATTCGGACTCCGATTCGTGGCTATATGGAGGCCTTTGAGTGGAGCTGGGAGCCATGAGCTAGGAGTCTCTGAATCGCACAGCCGAAGTGTGTGGAAAAGCGCTGCAAAGCAAACATGCAGAAGGCATATTATATGCACTCGCAAAAACCTGACAACTGCAAATGCAAACGGCAACGGCGAACTGCAAAAGCAAAGGCAACTGCCTAAATGAAACCAAACGAATGCTTTTTATGATCAATTTTCGCCATCAAAGCTGGAAGTGTGTGTCTGTGGCCGCAAAAGAGAGGTGATCTCGGCTTGGATTGGACTATTCGTATTCGAGTATTGGAGTATTCGAGTATTGGAGTGGAGTGACCTGATCGGATAACTCGCACAACTCGCACAACTCGCTCCCATATGCATGGTCGAAAAACAATTGCCACAATAATAGCAGTGGCACGACGACAGGCACCTGGCATAAAAATGTCGCAATGATCCAAAATCCATTCATTCGCACACAAAACAATGTCCAATGTCCAGTGGAAAGCCTGTGATCCACGCCCCTTGGAACACTTTCGATTGCATAAAGTAGTCGGTCTTTAAGATCAGAGATTGGTTTTGGGGAAACCCTAGTCAGATAAATTCTTAAGAATTTTATCTACAGAATATCTGTATATCAAAGAATAATGTAATAATAATACTGTGAGTCAATATGATACAAAGAATTAAACCAAAATGAGGTATGTATGTTTAAGTTATACGAAGCCAACTAAAATGGATTCTAATAATAAGTTATCAGATCTTTGTTCTTAAATCATTATGAAACTATTCAAGGAATAATTTCAATTCATTTTAATTTAGTTAATATGGGAATAAAATGACTTGAAAAATTGAATGACAAATAAATAATAAAAGACGGATGGAAAACTCCTGCCGATCTCAAGATCTCCGTACCCGAAAAGAGTGATCAACTGGTCAGCTATCCACTAACCACAAAGGTTGACAAACTATTCCATGTTTCTTCCTTTGCAGTGCGTCTGCGTCTAATGCGTAATTGGACTTGGGACTTGAGACTTGAAACCCGAGACGCGACTTGAACATGAAATACTTGATTTCAGCGGAGGCCCAACACCTGTTGGGTAATTGGAAAAGTTTTTGGCCAAGCCAGAAGTCAGCCGCGAAGAAAGCGACTCATTAGGAGATAAACAAATCACACGAGCAATCAGCATGTTGCAATGCCCAATAGATGGAACAAACGACCTCAAGTTTGCGAAATAGGTAGCCGCGACTTGCAAGAGATGATCTCTCTGCACAGGAAAAAAACTCAATATCGATCTGGTAATTGAAGTTTTTTCATAGAAAGTTTACTATTTTAAGCTAATTCTCACTATCATCGAACTATCATTAATGAAGTTCCCAATAATAATGTCTAAAATCACCAAAGGGACCACCATAACATATCTGTTTTTCTTTCTGTGTGCCAATGGTTAATAGGTAATAGTCGTCCACACCCCTGGATCTATAATTCTCTTTGATATATTTACTCATTGATGAACATTAATGAAGTTCCCAATAATAATGTCTAAAATCTCCAAAAAGGCCACCATATCATATCTACTTTCCTTTCTGTGTGCCAATGGGTAATGGGTAATAGTCGTCCACACCCCTGGATCTCTGGATCTCTGGATCAGCACGAGCCGACGAACCGACGAGGCAAAGAGGCAACGAGGCAACGTTTCCAATGACTGGGCAGCCTGGCAGACTGGGTGATAGTCGTCGTCATTAAGTGAGTGTGCCAGCGAGTGTGGATTGGTAAACGCCGGAGCCGTATTTGTGATGCAATTTGCCAGAAACTCCATGGTTACGCTGGCCAGGCGGTGGAACAATAAAAACAGCCAGCTCAAAAAGAGAAGCCAACGAAAAACGAAGCCGATGGGAAAACACGCTAACTAATTTTCTTTACCAATACCGGAAACTAAGTCATTGGTTTTTCTTAGTTGTCTTTGGCTTGTTAAAGCTTTACTCGTAAAGCTCCACAAAAGAGTCTAGTATAATTCATAGATTTATAAGATATTACTGGCTCTATACAATATATTAGCCATAAGCTATAGACGGAAACTGTAACAGCTCTTGTTAGAGAATAAAAAAAAAAGGAAATGCCTCGAGTTATTGCAGATTGGCTATTGCTTGGGCAACGAGTGAATTATTCCCCTGGATTTTCACGAAAAAATGTTGATTTTTAATGAAACTACCAAATGACTTTAGGGAAAATTTTCCCGATTTTTGCGTTGCCTTATGCTCATTAACCCAATGCCTCGGACTTTCCATTTGATGATTCGAAGTCTTTAACACGTTGTCTACTTGGAACTATCTTGGCATTTATGTTGCACACTTTTGGGCAGTGTTGTTAGGAAAAGTTAGGCATATTTATGGGGTTTAAATACAGTATGGGGTTTTAATTGGCAATAAGAAAATAACTTTTCTTAAGATCTAATAGAGATTGTGTATCTGAGTGACCACTGTAAGTTAATTGTATACTTAATCAAGGCTTTCTGCCGGTTAGGATTTTTTTAAAAATTATTGTTTATTTTAGAGATGGAAAAGGAATTTTCCTTAATTTAAAAATATATATGTAATGGGTTTTAGGACTTAGAAATGTATTATCCATTGGGTAATTGTGTAAAATTAAGCTCATAATAACATATAGTGAAAGACAGGCTGGCCAAAATAGGATTGGAGGTCAAAAGTTCATTTTCCCCCCCTTAAAAAGTCAAGGTCATATATCTTTCGACTGAAAATGAAGGCATTTCCCAAATGCATTTGGCATTACCATAGAAAATGGTGAAAAATTCTCAGTGCCTCGGCAAACCCGCTTACTTATTACAATTTTAGCGCCTAACGACTGCTAACGGTACGGCAGAAGACATTAGCAAATGTCGACGAGGAGCAGAAGACCGTCTGGCATCTGGAAATCGGGAGTTTCGGAGGCGAGTGGAGAGCCGAGTAATCATCATCAGGCCAAATGAAGCTTGGCCCATCTATTTGAGTGCGGAGCAGGCAATATACAACTGGAATTCCAGTATTCGCGTCCGGAATGGGGCACAATATATAATCACCGATCTTAATGGCGAAAATATTTTGATAGTTGATGACCCAGAAGCGGGAGAACTAAGACAATGCCTGATCGCCATTTGGCCGGGGTTACCAGGTCAATGAATCCATCAGTGGAGCCCCACAGATCATGCGACCGTTTCGAATGGTGAAAATGTTACTCAAGGATTTCCGATGAAAAGGGATCCCTTGTACAGTGTGTGTTGCGAACCCGTTAGCTCGGGCCAAATTGTTAACATGTGGGGACGCTGATCATAACCATAATCGGGACTGTAGTTGCATGCTGTATGCTAATGTGCCTTGTGTCGCGGTCATTTGCTTTTTCCCATGGCCCATCGAGAATCCCAGAATCCAGTTAGCCAATTCAGTTGTCCAAGTACACAGAAAGGAAAAGATACTAGATTTTATATTTGCGGGTTAAACAGAAACTTACTATGAACACCTAGCTGACGTGGTAAACTTCCCTAAATTGAATATAAATGTAAAAAGCCAGGTTCGAATCCCACTGCTGTCCTATGAATTTTATTATTTTACTATTGCTGGAGCAATATTTGTCAAGCCCGGGTTATAATTGTTATTGTTTTTCCACTAATAAGTTTTTTTTTTGATTTTATAGTTTAAATTAAAAAAAAAAAAAAATTGTTTCCATTTGTTTATGTATATAAGCCTTAAAAATCAAATAATTTTTTTTTTGTGTAGCCTTCTCTTCTGTCTCGTTTGATGCTTTTCAATTCGTCAATTGGATGGACTCTGGACTCCCAGTTTGGTAAAGGTAACGGCTTTGGGAGAGGTTTTCCTTATCCCCCACTAACTGACCAGTTCGTTAGGGAATCGTCCAGCTGTGCTGGTAATTTGTATCATCTGCATGTGCGATCTGCTGCGATTCCCCCCGATTGCAGGCTTGGGAGGCACTGGAGGATGGGATGGCCCAGCGATCATCGTTGGGGGTCACAGGTGTTTCAGGGACCAATAACTTTCGTAGCTGTCGACTGGCGTTGCGATTTATGGGAAACCCATTTGTAATCGGGCTTAGGAAAGGGCGGCAGTTCCATAGGATTGTGCAATCATTCTCTGGGTTCAAAGATACGTGGATTGCTTTTGAGGGCAGTGCAAGAGCTGCTATACTTTTTCGTTATTTGTTTGAGACCAAGACGAGACGACTCACAACTATGTTGACACACTAGACAAGTCTGTGTATTACAACCGCATCACCGACCGACTGACTAGCCATTCAAATTGGCGGCAAGACTTTCAAAATTCTATTCCGGACTTTCTCCTCCGGCACCGGCACACTCAGGTTCTGGCAATCCAAAATCGATTTCAGAGTTTTCGTTTTCAACAGAAGCTTGTAATTTCCAGTGATTGCTTTATTGCCGATTTCCCATAATTTCGAACCAATTGCCATAAATGGAACTCGAGGCGCATTACCTACTCACCTATCGCAGATAAATACCTCTTGGTCTGTTGGGCATTCACAATTTGTAGGTCATTAGAACTGCTAAATTTTCTAAATGCTCTTTAATTTATATAAATACAGGGCACAAAACTCAAATCGATCGAGTGTGTGTAAGTGTGGGCTTCTCTTTTTGAAAGTGGAAAACCTAGGGCCATAGCGATCTCCGATCTCCGATCTCCGATTCCCTGATTTCCTGATCTTGGCTTTATGCAATTATGCGGGGCAGGCCCTCGAGCTGTTCGATTCGGTCTGGTTCGGTTTGGATTTTCTCGTCTTTTGGTCTTGGTTCTACTTATGGCCATAAAGACATAATTGGCCTCAGAACACAGACTTAAGTAAACAAGAGAGGAAAATAATAATTTAATTTGAAATAAAACGAGCGGGGCACAATGCTCTGGGTCTTTGCACTCGTGCCACCGCATTTATCTTTGACCCTTTTTGGTATTGTGGCTAAATGGGTCATTCGTCAAGGTAACTTTCATTTGTGAGCTGGAAAAACTGAGCGCGGAACTTGGAACGTGGACGCACTTAATCATAATCCCATTCGCATTCCCATTCCTGTTCCTATTTCTATTCCATAATCTTCTTTTTCTGTTCTTGTCATTGGCCAGACAATCCGACGATCTTGTTAGGCCGTGTGTCTCAACCCACTAATTGGACTGGGATTGGACATGCCTGATTTTCCGTTCGGCGTTTCAGAGTCAAGGATGTGGTCTGAAAAGCAACACTACAGAGAAAGAAAAATTGATATCATTTTGCACCATAGATCACTATAAAATCAAATGATTATAATAATGAAATAATATAAATGGAAGGGGATATCTAATCACAATAACATGATTATAACAAGGTTCCTCGGAAATTATGTATTTTAGCACAGCGGAGAAACTTGAACGTGGCTTTTGTGACCCTTTTAGAGATATAAAAGTGTAAAATGCAAATTTAGCTTATTGTATTGCCATATTTGATTTGTTTTATCTGCGATAACTAACTGATATTGGGCTGATTTGTTTTTTCCATGTGCAAGTGGTACTGTTACCTGGTGCTGGGCATCTCCATTAGCCGTCAGCCCATCAGCCATTAGCCATTAACCATCAGCCAAGGGGTCAAGGCTAATTTCAACCTTTTGACAACTCAACTCGGTCGCAATCTTGGGGCCTCGTAGCCCCGGGTCCTCGATGAGTGTGCAAATTGCCGCTGGCGGCCATTCTGCTGCCCCGGCGAATCACTTTCCTGCACTAAAGTTTGTAATTTGCCTTAATTGAATATTCGTGCTGGTCAAAACCGCACTCGCAAAAGTTGCCCCAAAGGCCCAAAGGCCTGCCGACATTCTTCGAGCGGAGTGCACCGCTTTAATGAGCCTGGGCATCCATCAGCGTTGACATATCCGTCGTCTTTTGGTTATCCAAAGGGATTGGCAAGCTTGCCTATTTCTGGGGAAGACACAGAGGCCACATCATCCAAATGAAGTGTGACAAATCCATTAGGCTGAAACCGAAGCTATATAACTTGTGGTTATGCGAATTAGCCAGAATTTATAATTTTTATGCAGATTGAAAGATAATGCTGGGAAGTATTTAATGGTTTGAAGTAATGGCTTCCGTTTTACGATTTTACAAGCCATTGGAACCATATAAAACTAAAAGGTGATGAAGTCCTAAAAGGTTATACAATTATTTCCTTTTAATGGTTAAAAGGTTATACAATTATTTCCTTTTAATGGTTAATTAAGTTAGCCGCGAAAATCAATTTCGATGCGGTCCACTGTTTTTAGGATCTGGGATTTTAAGTTTGATTTGCCGAATAATGGTTGTGAATAAACTCCAGCCGATGGTCCACCACTATGGCCTGAAAGGGTCGGGTCTAATGACCCATCCACCTGCCTCAAACACTTTGTAAGTCATCTACTTGAGTGCAAACACATTTGCCAATGGAAATTATCCAAGCCCAAGGATCCGCGCCTCCTGGACCCAGTTGATCCTTCTGTTGATTGACTGCTTTCGTCACGCCAAGTGGCCAACCCACTTGGCTTCCAGCTCCCAGTTCCCAGCATCCAGCATCCAGCATCCAGCAAGCCATGCCATTTATCCTCTCGTGTTCGGCGGCTACCAGGAGTGCAACATGTTAATCATTTCGAGCATCAGGCCATGTCAAATGGAGATCACACAGCCAGAGCAGAGCAGAGCCTCTCCTGTTGTCTGTTTATTTTCTGGCCCACACCAACCAGCCAACCAGCCAACCAGCCAAACAACCGAGCAACTTACGAGCAACCAGCCAAGTGATCCCTGATCTTCATCTGCTGTGCAAACGCCCCGCGGGGCTTGTTACAAATTTTGATGGACGGCCAGTGGTTGAAATTGATTAGCTTTAATGGTGGCAAAGTTCTCTGCCTGTCTGCTAACCAGAATGCATTCCTAATGGAAATGTGAAGAGCTGGCTGACTGGCCGACTGGCTGAACTGGGCATAAACAAAATCAGAATCAATCAAATCACATCTAGACAGACATATAATTTGAAGACTCTTTTGATGTGTTGCTTAACTCGAACTGTCATAAGCGAATTGGCTGTGGAGTTCAAGGCTGTTTTTTTTCGAAGAGGCCCCGTCGTCAGCAGGGGGTCAAATCGAGGTCAGGTCGGAGTTTTCTTCTTGGCTGTCTAATTTGCCTAAGATCATGGGAATCCATCACCGGGACTTGCCCATCTCCATCTGCGGTTTTCCGACTTTCACAATCGAAAGAATTCGCCGGGCGTCCACTTTTATGCTTCATTAGGCCAGAAATTATATCTCATGGTGGCCCCGGCCCTGAGATTCATTCTCTGGCCATTTTTGGCTATCTGCCATCTGCCATCTGCGTCGCCTCCTTGCTTTTTCAATTTCCGAAATTGATGAACTCGCTGATGGAAATCTGTCAGCCGGCAACGAAGTGTTGAAAGCTTAGACGAAGAATGAATGGGCTAGTGCTTGCACTCGAAAAAACTCTGATATATCCTGATAATATATGATAATATATGAAGAATTGATTTGCCTTTTAAAAGTAGTAAGCTGTATTCTCAAGATTATATGTTGATTATAACCAGCTCCAGCAGGTAGTTGTCTAATATTTATATTAGGCGATTGTCAAAAACTGTCTATTCTTGCTTAACTCAAGCTCTTACCTTTCAGTTCTTAATGCTTAGAAAGGGTTTTTTAATAATATATTTAAATAAAAAAATATTAAACCATTTGTTGATGGAGTCAAATATTATTGTCTGACTGTTTTGGAACTTCGTTGTAATATTGCTATACTTGTTTGATTCTGGATATGTTTAGACGAGTGAATATAATTTTTTGTGAGTGCTTTAGAGTTTCTGCAGATGGAGAACCGATGGAGTGAGTGAGGATAAGTTTTGTGGATTTCGCGACCCGCAGAAGGCGCAGTGTTTGGGTTCTTGGACGGACGTGTTGGTTGGCTGCTTTGCACCCGCATCATTGGTTGGCCAACCAGAAAGCCAGCGAGCCCACTCAAAATCAAAATGCTTGGGGCCAGGACCTGGAATGACTGGCCGCAAAATGCAGACATTAAATTGATCCTCAGATTTGAGATCCCAAGAGCAAAGTGCGAAGACCAGACGACCAGACCAGAAATCGCGACTGCAAATCACAGCCATCATCAGCCAAGCGACAAATGAGCAGACACGAGTAATCGGAATCTGAATCGGAATCTCAGTCTGCATCTGAATCTGAGAACTGCTTTCCATCTGCTAACCGCAATCGAAGCCTCAAGTCTGTTAGTGTTGCGAAAGGTACTTTTTACATTTATTTTAATTAATAAACCAAGTGGGGTGAAGGGTACCCCATTTGGTTTCCAGTACCTAAAAGCCTAGATCAACTTCTTTTGTAATTACTAGGGCTATCTGGGAAAGATATCTAGTAAGGTACATATCTAGATACAGATACTGGGTACTCACTCATCAACACTGTCCCCAGTGGAGTGTGCAAAATTATTTCCTTGACTGATTCTTGGACTCTCACTCACTCGCCTTTCGCATTTCGCATTTCAATTTATTCCGCAACCGACTGGAATCCAATGCCAATGCAAATTAACCGAAGAGTTCATCAAACCTTTGGCAAAATGCAACCAGATCGCTTCTGCGACTACTGTGCTAAATGCTTTTTCTCCCATCTCCAGCCTCTGGTCTTCCTTTCCTTCTTGGCCATCGCCTCATCATCGTCCACATGGAATCCGGTTCCGGTTTCGTTATCGTTTCCAAGGTGACTTGGTGACTTTGAGCAGGATGTTCCAGAGATTGCGATACGGAGGTGAGACAATCCACCAGTTGCAGATGTTCTCCAGCCTGCGCATTACTTGTTGGATTCAATGGAAAAGGAATGGTAATTCGATTAGTTATCGATTACCCTGACAAAATCTTAATTATTCAGTCATTTGATGAATGCGCCACTAGATTAATCGCTCTGCTCATTTTGATCTTGATTAATGATCCTATCATGATTATTAATATTGAATGGCAGCTTCCGTAATTAGTTGAGGTCTTTTTGACTGTAACTAATTTTTAAGTAAATGGACTTACTACTAAAAATGAGAGAGTGAATTGATTAGAATTCGCTTTGAAGTGTATCATGAATCAATTAAGTAAATTCATTCCATTAAATTCTGTTGATCGTCGGTTAGACAGAGTTTCCGTTGCATAAGTTACACCCGAATGCCAGCTTAAGTTCGCTTGTCTTTTTAGATATTCGGAATGATTTCATCAGGGGCCAAAAATGGGCAACGGCGAATGTCAGAGCACCGTCGTTACGCCTCCAAATCTTGTGGAACCTCGGCACTTCTTCTTGGGGTCTCCAACCCAAACTTCCAACTTCCAACTCCACCCCCATTTCCACCTTTGTCTCATTTTGTCCCGTGTAGTTTTTTGCTCCATTTCTGTCACGCTTAAAGACTGCAATTGAGCCAATTGAGACCCACAACTGTTTTAGTTGCGGTTTCCAAAGATGCTGCCCTGCCAGCTCCTCCGAATCCAGCACTGAGAAAAAAACTCAATTTAGACGAATTCACTATTCAATGTAATTTTTTCTTTATTAAAAACTTATAAGATCAATCATTTTTTTAAACTTTTATTGTCATTTTATTTAAATACCTTTTTTAAACAAACTAATTGTGTTGACTTAAAAGCTCCCAATTCGAAATAGAACCAGTGTTTTCCTCAGTGCACATTTCTGGGGGCGTGTGAAGAACGGGGGACTTGAACTAAAACAAAGCCAGGCAACGAGATAATAATAATACACATAATATTAAAACGAGAACAACGACACTAAGCCAAGTTAGCAGAGAAGCTTGACAACAATGGTGCGGGAGGTGCTCCAGGAAAATGACTAATTACGTGCTGGCAAATGGCGAACAGCAAACAGCCCGAGGTTCCGAGTGGGTTAGTGGTGGGGGGGGGGGGTTGTGGGGGTTACCCCGGAACGGAGTGGAGCGGAATGGAGTACTACGACGACTACGGACTATCCACGACGATCCACATTAGCGGCGGGCGCTGCTCGAGCTGCTCGCGTTGGTAGCGGTGAATGGTAATTGCGGACCGTTATAATACGAGCGCGCATAATAAGATCGAGAGATGGCTAAAAGACACACAGAGAGAAAAAACGGTGTGAAAGGCATGTCTTTTCAATAAAACTTGTCCTTGTTCTTTCGCATTTCCGTATTAAATTGTATGACTTTTATTGCCTTTGCATCAATCTTACTTCTATACTTGTATTTCGAAGTTTAATGTTTCAAGTGCATATTCTGCAACATTTTTATCTCAGTGTTTTGCAGAAGTGGCAAGTTTATGGGATCAGGGAGTTAGGGGGCAGTCTGGATGCCCTGATGCGCATACTTGCTCCAATTCCGAGGCTGGCTAAATGTGACACCCGAAGGGGAATCACATGGGCTATATGCATTCATGGGCCCAAAAGCTCCTCCCCAACTCTTCACTCTAATCTAATCAACAATGATGACGACTGTGACCCAGTTCTGGTTGCGTTTTGCTTGCAAACAGTTAGGCAAATGGAAGTCAAAGTGGAGTGCATTAGCATCTGCCACAAGCAGATGCAACATGCCACCAAGATCCACCTCTTGTCGTGGCCCAATCATCGGTAATAACTTCTGGAAAGATGGCCCTGAGTGATTCGAACCCTCCACAAAGTGGAGAAGTCGGTCAAACCCAAGCACTGGAACTCTGAAAATAAATACATAAATAACATGAGAACACATTTGCCTATTATATCTTTATACCAACTGCTCTTGACGAACGAGTTTCGTTTAGGAGAATTGTAGCCCTGTTTGGGCCCATCATTAGCAAAGTCATGATTGAATCTTACCCAAAAAGCTAAACACGTATACTTATGTTTCTCATTTTCCTAAAAACCTTTTACCTGCGGCTAACATATTTTCTTTTTGTGAAAGTAAAATCAGTTTAATTTTGCTAAATGCCTGCCAGTTTTGATATATCATGGATAATACTGGTAGAAATCCCTATGCTACCATGACATATCTACTTATTGGCGAGAATAATATAGAAAACTTTACTTTGAATTATTATTCCATTCTCTCATTATTTTATAAAGAATATAAGAATATTTGAATCTTTCAAGTTAAGCGTTTTAAGACAATTTAAAACATGGATTCCAATTGCTTTCTGATCCGCCGCCCCTTCCTCTTTGTTTTTGTTGCTTTACCCCTTTTGAAGGGCCTGCATCCATTGTGAATCTGTGTCAGTAGGAGCATCTGCATCCGAACAATGCCTACAGAGGATCGGGGGTTCCCCCTGGGCGGTGTCAATTCCAGCCAGTTACAAAAGGCGAAGAATGGCCGAGAGCTGTCGACACCAATTGGTGTTTTTGCCATATTTAGTTACCTGCTAAGCGGGGTGTAAGGAAGTGGAATTGGGAGTTGGTAGATGGTATATGGTAGATGGGACTTGGCAGTTGGGAGTGAGAATGGGGAATATCGAGGCTTGGTTGCAGCAAATATGGACAAATTGCATTGAACTGAAACCGTGTTTGGATCCTAATGGATCATGGCTGACATGATTGATGACTCAAAAAATGGAACTGGCACAAAATGGAGCACCCGTAGAAGGTGGTGCCAAAAAAAAAATAAGGGTTTCTTCAACCTTCGTTGAGTCGGCAAATTGATGGAGGTTGTTCGGTACTTTGGCCACTCACCATCCCATCCCATCATCATTGTCTTCCAGTGTTATTGCTCCGATTTAGTTAGTTAACTCTAACAGTTCATAAACACTTGTGCTCGGAGGACAGGAAATGAAAGGGATGTCTCCATCGCCGCCTCCATCTTCATGCTCCAGAGTGTTTTCCTTCTGCTGTCATTTATCGCAGATCACGGTCGAGTTTCGACTCAAGACCCAGGAAAATTGTCGAGGGAGGCAACAGGCAACAGACAACAGACAACAGTTGCCCGCGCACACAATTTCGATGTTTACGTAATGCCAGTGATTCCGATTCCAATTCCGTGGTGAAGCCAAATGGATTCATCTCTATCTCGGGGTTCCAAGTTCTGGGTTCTCGTTCTGATAATGTCTGTGTGGCATGTAAGCTGAAACCGCAAAGAATGTTGGGTCCCATCCGCAAATGGAATGCAACTAACTGTCATTGTTGAGAGAGAGTCACTAACCACAAATACAAAATTCGCTCGCTTCGCTGGGGCTCCTCCGCCTCCACACAGAAAGAAAATCGATATGACAAGTTGAATATTAGAATAATATAATTGTAATATCACAGTATGGTAAATGTAAATAATATGTATATAAGATATAATCAAAAAGATACAATCGTTATAAGAAAATACAGATTCTGTAGGATTGTAAGCTGTCTGAGATTTCTAAATGTTTTCTTTTCTGTGCAGCTCCCATACTTCAATGCTCCACTCCATTCAATTCCGCTGCCATTTCCATTAATGAAATGCTTAGAGCCCTGGCAAATTATGGCTTAGCTGCTGCCCATGCGTGTGTAGCTCGGGGATCGGCTACACTTTCCCAAGTGGAGCAGAGACATCTGGGTTCGCGTCCAAAGGGTTAGAACACTGTCGTGTTCGCCCTGCGGTGGCTTTCACTCACCGATCCTGAGATCAGCTATCTGCGGTCTGCGATCTGCGATCTGCGATCTGGGTCCTGGGATCTGGGATCTATCATCCCCAATTACCAGAAATCACTTTCTTTCGCTGAATTCGCTGACCAGAAACACATCCATCTCGCGGCTCTATCCCCAATTCCAGCCAGCCAGCTAGCTTGTGCCCATTCCTTGTCCTCCAAGTGGGTGAAATGTGATGTTGGGAAAATCTATTTAACGGAATGCACTCAAATCATGCAAAAGCCAAGAAGACGGAAAGGCAAAAAGGCAAAAAGAGCACAAGGCACAACATAAAACGTGAGTCGATGACGTGAGCCCGTCAGCCATCAATCGAGCTACGGAGGCCATGGAAGAACGGCCACTTGGTTGCCATTTGGCATAGATTTCGAATGGACGGGGAGGATACCCTCTGATATTAAGACTTGTTAACTGAATCATCTGATTTTTACCAAATTGTATACTGCTGTTCAAGAGAATTCACCTATTTTAACGCTAGCTACTGCACATACGATTGGTTAACAAATTGAAAACTTGTATTGCTATTTTAATAGTTATAGTTATAGTTATCCTGGAATTATGGAATTTAATATATATGTACATATATGTATCTGATGACCTTCAATGATATATTTTATGATTTAACCTATTCATTCTCAATTTAATTATAGTCTCCTTGTTTGTTAAAGGCCGTTCGTTAAGCTCTTAGAAGAAATGAGTAGGTTTTAATCTATATAACCACAGTTTCCTGGCCAAATTTGGTCCAGTCTGATCGATCCTCGCACTTAGAGAAGCCCCTGTGGTCACAGAGAAACAGAAACCATAACGAAAATCGAAAACTATTTTTCACAGCCTGGGCAAAAAATGGAAGACGAGATCGTTTAGCGGAGCTGGGAGATGGTCTCCTCGGGTCCGAGAGATCGAATCCAAGTGCCGATGGCGACAAATACAGTTCATGGCGGAGAATCTCCGCGAGGGGATTGAATTGGGGAGAATCGGTGGACCCATGGACCCATGGACCCGTTACGAGAATCGCTTTTCTTGCATTTCCTTTTGGGAAAGAAAGTTTTTCGCCAGTCGAAAGAAAGATCGCCCAAAGATTTGGCTTTTTGTCTTTGCGTTCGTTCCTTTGTTTTTTCCTCGTTTGTTCTTTTTTTTTTTTGTCTATTTTTTTGTTGTATTTTTTGTTGTTTCTGGTGGGATTTTGGTTCTGGATCTGAATCGGAGTTGGGGAGTTTGGAGCTATCTAACGGCATCGGTTACACTACATAACTGTTCTCACTTTCTTCACCGACGTTTGCCGCGCTCTTTGGATTTATAGCTTCGTTACGTTTTGTTATTTTTTCGTTAGCCGTCGTCTTTTGTCTTTTGTATTTCGTTGTTCGTTCTCGCATTTCCGGTGTTCAGAATAAGAATCAGAATCAGAATCCAGAACCAGAAACTGGAGTTGTGGCATTACTTAGAAGCCATTACAGGGCAGAAAAGTCGAGCTGGGGAGAAACTAAACTGGTAACCCAACTAAGATCGGAAAGCTCTATTAATTTGGCTTTTCTTATGGGGGCAATGCGTACAAATAATACAAATACCTGCCATCCTCATTTGCATTACAGAATAGAATCTTCATTTGTCTGCCCGACTTCTGGCACTTTCACCCATTGATTGGGAAACCTTCTGTTGGAGAACTCCAACTGGGCTCCAAGTCATAAATCAATGGCCTTTTCTAAAGCTTCTGCTTTTGGGTCTTTTTGGAAATAGGTAAAGAGATTATCTCAGCCGAAGAAAGACCTTCGCAACGCGGAGCAAAAGTCCAAGAAACTCGAGTGAAATCAGCTGGGGGAACCAGAAGTTATTTTCGGCATTTGGCCGCAATGAAAGTAAAACCCATTAGATTCAAGTCTGAATGGTGGCGACGATGACCATAACAAGAAAGCAGGTAAACACGCCAGACATTAAAATAAAATCAAGTTAACACAAACAAAAAATTAAGAAACGAAATAATTGTCAAAAGCGGAGAAGCTTCGAAAAGAAAGGCGTAATAGAAAAATAAGAGATGTCCAAGTTCGAATCAAAGTCGCAACAGCGGCTTGTGCCCTTTCTTCAAAGTGAAATTTCAAATTTCCTTCAATGACACCAAGTCCACAAAAGGGGCCCAGCCACAAAAAGCGAGTAATTTTACTTGCATCAACTGAAAATGGCTTAAATGACCGAATTTTGAATGGTCTTGAGTTGTTGGGGATTTAGTTCGTATTGCCACAGAATTCGGTACGATATAAAGAAGGGTTGATAAAAATAACCTCTCTAATTTAGTTATGCACCATTGAAAAATGTAAATTTATAGATTTTGTCAATACTTTATTAAATCAAATTGAATTGTGAAGCTGTTCGGTTATTAAGTACTATTTCAGGCATTTAAAAAAATGTCTAGTTTCAGTGTATTTGCCTAAATAAAACTATTTATTGAAAAAAGTCCATAAACTCTTCAACGGGTTAGGGTATTTAATAAAGCTGAAAATGAAGAAGACCCAAAAGCAGGGACATACACGCACAGTCTGCGATGAAAAGTGCGTAGATCATTACCGAGTTTACTCCGCTTCTTGCATTCTTTTCGGCTTTCTTTGGTAGAGGGGTAATTTAAACACTGTTAAAAAAACAGCTCCATATTAAATTGATATTGGCAACTAAAATATTTGTTGTCTTTTGGATGTGTAAATAATTATTCCTTTTTTTGATCTCGCGCTTTACTCTCACATGGGAATTATAACTATAAACATTAATATGAAATTATATTCATATCTATTTCATATTATTAATATCATATAAGTTTGGTATTAATAATATTACCTAGATATTTTCAAAATGTTCAACTTGATAGTTTCGATATCTATTTTAAAATCAAATGAAAAATATTATATAGATCATCATATCATATAAACTAGTTTTTTCAGTGTAGGAAAAGGGCAAATGGTAGTGAGTAGCGGGGTTTTACTGCATCTTAAAACCGCATTTATTTTGCGTTTAATTGCCACAATTGTGAAATTAATTTCGTTTTCGTTTTCATTGGCCAGTGAAATCTTCATGCCGTTTTTTCCTACCTTCATTTTGTGAATGACAGTCGGGTAAGAGCGAGTGCCTCGAACTCTTCTCCCCTTGAGAAAAAGCTGAAAAGAAAACTCTTTGATTGACTGCTGATTGATTGGCTTTTCTTTGTTTCATTATTCAATCGACAGCTTAAACGCAATTTATTTTATATATGATTATAAATAATGGTATTTATATAACAAGTAATAGTCTAATAATATGTAAACCAATGGTTTTAGGTACAAATTCAAACTAAGTGTACGGTCTTGAAAGCTTTAAATAAATCAGAAATATTTATACTACTGGTGCGCTTTTATGGGGAATCCAGCCCAGTGCTCCCATTCCAATTGTCTTCGAACTAGATCGGCTAGAAATAAAATCTGCTATTAGTTCGCATTCTCGGAGTGCCACACTTCGAGGGCTTCCCACATGATTCTCGATTCTTGGCTGCCGAGTAGTGAACTCAATTGAGTTGTAGAGTCATTGTCGATTGTCGACTATCGTCATCGCTGGTGATCCCAATCCAGATTTGTTTGCACTCGAAATTAGCCGAGAACTGGTAAAAAGATGACGCCCTCATTCGAAATTAGTCGACTAAACATGGCCGAAAAAAAAGAGTTGGCAAAAAGCAAGGCGAAGAAAAAGAAATAAAAATACGAAGAATTGCGGGAAATCGGATGAGAATCGCAGACAAATTTGAGTTTCAAATCAAAAGCTAATGAAAAGGTTACAAATGCCGTTAGCTGGCATTAAGACCGTCTGCCATAAAGTCAGAAATTATGCCAAATACAAAGAGAGAAAAGTCAGTTGATGAATCCCAGCCCAAGTCACTTCTTATTTTGTTACCCTGGGACTGCGTTGCACTGCCACAAGAATGCCAAACATGCAAGCACACTGAGAGAAAAGCACAAGGTCAAAGCTGCCAAGACAATTTCAAATGTATACAAACATTTCTGTGATATTATATCCCCTTAAATCGATCCAGAGTAATAACTATTGGTAGTACTAAATAATAAGTATTGTCATATCCTTACTTTCTATTTCAATAGACAATGGCCATATTTGTTTTCCAGCTGAAAAATTGGAGTTTTGTTAGTTAAATCTGTAAATTCGAGTATTGCTATATAACTTGATTGCTGTGCCGCCAAAAGCGGAAGAAGCCAACAAATAGGATGACCAACTTGGGTGACATTCCTCATTCGCGGGGAATCCATAACTCCATACCGCTTTGCGTTTCTTCTGGCGAGGATTTCTCCGAGTGCCGGACAGTTCGCATTCACACGCCAACCGGCGAGGCACAAACGGCGAATTGATGCCGCCGATGATGAGCTGCCAGTCAGTCAGACTGAGACTAAGACTAAGTCTTAGATTCCGGCTAAGACCCTGGTCAAGACCTCGACTTGGATTCTGGCCGAGACTCTGGAACTGCAGGCATAATGAGAAACCCAGCGGAGAGAGACGGCGATGCCTGCGATTATGCTAATAAGTTGGAGCTGCTGCCGCGTTTTTTTTGTTGGCCAAAACGGTATTGGTAACCAAAGAGTTGGCCCAAACTGAACCAAAATGCTGCAAGCGACGACAGCGACACAAAAACCGAGAATACAACACGACGACCAAAGACTGTGATACCCCGGAATACCATTTTCGGGATCTCTTTTTTTTTATTCCATATTTACTGTGAATACTTTTGTCTATAATTCTATGCATTATGATTGGTTTGTGGTTACCTAGAAAATAAAAACATAATCTTTAAGACCGAAAAGAGCTGTTCTGAAAACTTTTAAAGGGGTAAATTCTGAAGAATGTTCAAAAATCGATAAATTTAAATATTATTGCAGTTTTTTAAAATAATTTATAAAAATAACAGCTAAACTACATTGAGTTTTTTTGAGAATTTGTAAAATATTAGATAAATCAATATTAATATTATTAAAATGAAAGAAACTGGAGAGCCAGAAATGAACACCCTTTTTGAGGGTATAGAAACAGGGGCAACAACAACAGCATGAGCAACATGCACCAGGCAACAGCAACAACTTGCAACAGCTTGCAGAACAGCAACAACGGAACGTCAGAGACAAGAAGAAAACAGTAAAAGCCAAAGCTGAATCTGAAGCTGAAGCTGAAGCTGAATCTGAATCTTAGTCTGAGGCTGAGGCTTCGTCTCAAGTTAAAGCCGAGAGTCCGCATTCTAGGTCACTGACTACTAGGAGCAGGCCAGGCTGCATAGAGAGAACAGAATTTTCAAATCAATATCCATTTGGTTGAAAACGATAGAAAATATTAGGAAAAATTAGTCGAGGTTGTGTCTTACATTAAGTTTAAATGAGTGAAGAACAGGAATTCTAAACCGTTTTCATATATAAACATACATATATTAATTATTTTGTTTAATC
The DNA here is from genome assembly GCF_018152115.1 of Drosophila rhopaloa. NCBI lineage: Eukaryota > Metazoa > Arthropoda > Insecta > Diptera > Drosophilidae > Drosophila > Drosophila rhopaloa. The sequence goes on along the minus strand of NW_025335123.1, from coordinate 24,523,920 downwards.
AACAAGAGATACACGGTCAAAATACCTAAAAATAAAACCAAACACAAATAATCTTTTTTCAAACCATACAAATCCAGACAAATCTTAAATCCAGAATTTGTTTACCTACATTTTTCTTCAAGTGTGTTGCATATTGCATGTTGGTGTTGGCCAACGTCTCATTCAGTTATCAGTTGGCTGGCGGAACAGGCGAAACCCGGCAAAAGCCAGGAGTGGGATGTTTTGAATGTTGAGGATTGCAACTGGAAAATGGAGATTGGAGATTCGAGGAGGAGGACGACGGATGGCGGTTGGCGGAGGCCACCGCAAAATGGAAATCGGTCAATTGTTGCCGCCTGGTCAAACTGTCAGCCAAGCGGTATTGTGCCATATTGTCTTTTTGGCCTAAATGGCATTCCAAATGGATTGGCAAGACGAAGACGAAGGCGACGGCGACGGCTAACAACCAGATGAGCTGGCGGGGCAGTGGGACAAGGTGAAGTCCAATGGCCAAATGGTAATGAGACTTGACATCGCCGGTGCATTCAACATTTTTGTCGGGGTGGGGTTTCCAGTTGCCAGTTGCAAGTTGCCAGTTGAACTGCAGCTCAGCAAATGAAGTTATAGGCAATGGTCATTGGAATAAATTGGCAAATCCATTGGGTTTTATTTTATGAAAATAGTCAACCCACTTTCTATGGTTATGTTTATATAGCAACAGGTTTTATGGAAAGGGTTATGTTCGTATATTGCTTGCATTTTTATGTTTTTAAACAAGGGTTTAAATAAACCCTTATATACCTCCTTACACTAATTGATAAACCAAGAAAACCCGAATTAATAATAATAATCTTGCCAAACAACCACTTTTGAGATGTACTAATAAACATCAACAAATGAGAAAGTATCCACAAATAAAGAAATCTTTAACTTTTAAACAAATCAGGAGTCTTTCAATTGATCAACGCTTTAAACACCATAGTTTCACATATAGTTTTCTCGCACTTCCATCGCCGACTGATCTTAACAGTTCTTCGGCGTGTTCTACTGTTGTCAATGCTAATCAGCATTATGGTAATGAAGGGGCCCGAGATAATAATCCGGCGATAATGATCTCGCAGTTAGCTGTCGCGATCGCGATCGCTGACAGAATGTGTCGCGTTCCAGGCAAATTGACAAAACCAAACGAAATTAACGACCACACGTCTGCCGCTGATTATGATTGATATTATACAAAACTATATGAGCCGATACCGATATAGCGACCACCTCGGAGCAGATCGGATCCGAATGGAATGGAGTATGGAGTATAGAAAATCGAACAGATGGCAACAGGAATGGCAATAGAAAACGGCACATGATTGCCCAACGAACGAACAAATTGCAAACCCGTTTCTCGTCTGGATTGGGAGCAATCATTACTCGTCTAACTTCTAACTTCTAGCGTCTAACAATGACTCACTATCGTCGTCATCGGCGTCGCCATCATCATTAATCCGCACCCAACCCACCAGATTTGCTCTGACGCCTCCTCTGTATGCAAATTGATTAGCATTGTCTTGCCATTTCATTATGGAACGTAAAGTGTGCTCGTGGAGGGGTATGTGGAATATCTTGTGGGGTTTGACTATAATTTCAGAATACTTGCAATAAATAACACACAGCTAATCCTATTTAAATGACTTGTTAAATCTTATGCTTAATTTATCATTATCATTCCAAATCTATCTTTCTAAAATATTATTGAGTAATTTTTTAAAATTGTAAATGTATATAAAGTACCAAATTATCTGCAACATTAAAAGAGTATAAATAGAATACTTAAATTGTTAGTTTTGTATAGCTAAAAATAAATAAATATAATATAAATAAACTATTTAACGCCTTTCACTGCAGAAAGAGTATAGAAAACTGTGCAAATCTAATTTTTATTTGCAATCCCATCCCGAATAGGGAATATCCCCCATCAGATTTCTTCACTTTCTTGTGCTAGCCAATTTAAATTTGGGTTGGGTTCCGCGGGGTCAGCAATTCTAGATTCGGCTTGTGTGGGTCGTGTATCACTTTCATATTAATAATCGTCATAAATCGCCAAATATTTATATGGAGGTTCTATTTGGAAAAGACAGAGACCGCGGTTTGTTTGCTTCTCAATTGTTGGCTCTTATTTTAGCGGGGAATGAAAGAAAACAATGCGAAATAAAAGAGGTAAAACAGAAAAGAAAAGGCAAATAACTGAGACAGAAAAAAAAAAACAAACAGCTGACCCAGTAAAAGAAAAAGTTTATTTTTATTTTTGTCGTTTTTTGTCGGCCTCTGTTGTTCGTTTTAGTTTTTTTCTGTTTCGCATTTTGCCCAAATAGATATTAATTCTTAACGGTTTTTACTTTCACGCTAGAACAATATGGACAGGGTGATAATTATATCCAAAGAGGCGGCGAGTTCGTTGTCTAAGTCTTTTGTTTTCCTACCTCTTCCGTTGCGAATATGCTGACCTCTGCTACACGTATAGCCTGCTCTATATCCATAAATCGCCGCCTATCTTCGTCTGTTTGCATATAGATTTTAGCTGACTAACGGACTTGGAATGATGTGCCAAGTTTGCACTAATTCCCGCTTTGTTGTCCGCTGTTTGTTTTCCAAACCACTCGGGCTTAGCAAATAGAAAATTCTTTACAAGAATGCAAATGGAAACTGGACTGCGATCGGCAGAGGAAAAAACAAAAGGAATTGGGTTGCGATCGAACGAAAATAGAGCCGAGATTGTACCAAAAATCAGAGAAGGTCAAATGTAAATGTCTGGCTGGGAAATGACTACATCGGTCATAAAGTTAATTTGCATAACATTGTTTGATTCATTATTCAAAATATCATTTTTTTCAGTTTAATCTTACAGCAAACAATCGACGTAAGGATCACTTGATTCATTACACCACTTTATTACCTAGAAGACTTTAATTTCAATTTAGACTTGCACAATCAGTGGGTTTTTAATGAGAACTACCGAATTATAAAGACGGAGTAGCGATTAACGATCTGTGATGCACCCGGGCGAAATAAACTTAACGATTAGAAAGAAAGAGGTGTTGATCACTTGGCGAGTCTTCGCAATCAGTTGCCCGCTGATTGGACTTCCTTTTTTTTAAGATTGTACCCATGTGGCGACTTTGGGGTGAACATAAACCCAATTCTGCCGACATTTGCTTATATATTTATGCCATCCTATCCTCCGCAAATGGGGCATGTGGCTAAGCTGCTGCCTGATTGAGGCACTCGTTATTGAACTTAGCTGAGATAGAAGGTATTTGCAATATTAAGAACCTAGGCAAGAAATAGGTCAAAATTCAATAGCTATTAAAACTTTCTTGGAACTCACAATGTAAATAGAAATCAGTACCTAAGTTAAGGTAAGCAATACCAACAAATTTGTATTTATATACGTTCATATTTGTGTTGGGTGCGAGTATCTGGGTAAACCTAATCACCGGTGGTAGTGGACCATCCAGCGGCATCATCATCATAACAGTCATATATGTCATGATCTGAGATTATTTTGACCAGCATGCAATCCCGGCTAGATCCCTGCCCGCCTCAGCCCCCCTCCCTTCCTTATTTTATTTCACTACCCAACTGTTTTTATGTCGCGGTTTCGGTTTTTTGTTGCTGCCTTGGCGGCTCATTTTGTGATTTTCTAAAAAAATTTTCTTGATTTCGTACAACTTTCACATGTGAATGTGACGACGGCCGTCATCTCCTCCCCCTCCTCGCCATCTCCTTCCGACCGCTTTTCCCACCACCCCACCATCATCATCATCTTTTTCCGCCCCCTCAACCCGACGTCGAGTTAATGTCTTGGCCGCGTCAGTTATTATGGTGGCGATTTTTTCGTAAATAAATACATGAGTATTTTGTAGTCTCTTCAGCTCTGATGGGATATTTAATTTTGAAAATTTAAATGTACTTAGGTGTCAAATTGGATATTTGTATACCCTTGCAGAGGGTATTATATAGTGGCATACTTCAAAATGATTGTGGCTAAATTCTCGAAAAATCTGTGTTTTCAAAAAATGGGTTTGCAGAAAAGAGTCCAAAACTGCACTTCTACTCTCATAACTTTTCTCACAGACATCCGATTTCTAAATGGCACACTTCAAAATGATCGTGTGTTGATTCACTAAAAATCTGTGTTTTTAGATTAATTTTTTTTTTTGTGTCGATTTTTCGTCATTTTCAATGATGTTACCCCTTTCCAAATTTTCAAAAAATGGGATTGCTGAAAAGTGTCCAAAAACTCACTTCTATTATCATAACTTTTCGTACAGACATCCGATTTTAAAGTGGCATACCTCTAAAGACTCGTGGATTGATTCTCTAAAAATCTGCATTCAAAATTTTCAATTTAACGTTGATCAAAATTTTGACCCATTTTCATGTTAGTTATTTCTAATTTTCCGATGTGTTGTAATACAGTGACTCAAAATTGGACTTCTAGAGTCTATAACTTTGCCAAATTGAATCCGATTCCAAAGTGGCATACCTCTAAAGACTCGTGGATTGATTCTCTAAAAATCTACATTTAAAATTTTCGATTTAATGTTGATCAAAATTTTGACCCATTTTCATGTTAGTTATTTCTAATTTTCCGATGTGTTTTAATAGAGTGACCTAAAATTGGACTTCTAGAGTCCATAACTTGACCAAATATGATCCGATTTCAAAGTGGCATACTTCAAAATGATCGTGGTTGAATTCCCTATTTTTAGATTAATTTTTTTTTTGGGGTGGATTTTTCGTCACTTTCAATGATGTTACCCTTTCCAAATTTTTAAAAAATGGGCTTGCAGAAAAGTGTCCAAAAACTGCACCAATACTTCTTCTGCTCATAATTTTTCTCATAGACTTCCGATTGCAAAGTGGCATACTAAAATCATTGTGGTTAAATTTTCTAAAAATCTGTGTTCAAATCTTGGTTTGTATTTTTGGGTCGATATTTTCGACATTTCTATGATAAAATGTCTTCCCTAATTTTCAAAAAATTCCACAAATTCCTGAGTAGCGATTCTAAAACATCCTGGATTTGAAATGTACTCGTTTATGTCTGTTATGACAACACATTGCATATAATAAAAATGCTTGATACCTTTTTGATTTAGTGAGTTCTATACCTCTTTCAATTCCTGTGGCTGTTGTGTTAATTTGAATTTTCATAGTTTTTCATTTCGTTTTTATGGTTTCTCCTACTTTTACAGCTTTGCATGTGAAATCCAGGGCATTAAACTCTTCGAAAAAAAAAAAACCGGGAACCAAATCTTTTCTATTTTCTTTATGGTTTTTGTGCCAGCAATTTTTCTGATTTTCCTTTAGCTGTCTCGCGGAGCCATAAATTTAATTTTGATGCAAAGTTACAGCTTAATTCTAATGCCCAGGGTGCGAGAGACAGTGTCTGCAGTGTCTTGGTGGAGCGTCATCATCATCATCATCATCTTGGCCAGCAACTGTATGACCAACGGGCCTCCTCCTCCTTCCCATCTTCTTTTTCAATCCCGCCTCCATGAATTCCGAGGCATTTCACTTTTTTCCTCATCTTGTGCAGATTCTCCTTCGCCTCTAGGTCTTAGTTTTTTTATCGTGCCGCAAATGATGATCGATGTGCGCTTCGCATGTCTCCGGCATCTTCATTTAAATTGGCAAAATGCAAAATGGCAATCACTGTCGTCTGTCTGCCCACCTCCACCTCCATCTTCATCCACATCCAAATCCAAACCCAAATCCACCTCCTCGCGATCTTGTCAACAGGTGATGCCAACAAATATTAAGATAAATGTCGGAGCAGCCGGCGAATGGGACAAAATTAATTAGGCTCCTAAATGGGTAACGCCTGCCAGTCAGCCCCCAAATGCTTCCTGATCCGCCGCTCTGCAAAACCCCAGTTCCCAATCGCAGCTCCCAATCCCAATTCAAATCCACGCTAATCACCTGAATTGGTGGCTCAGTAGCTCAGCGTCAGCCGTTGGCCATAATAAATGACCAGGCTTATCCCCATTTTCCATTTCCATTTCCCATTCCCGATCCTCGTACCCCTCGAAAGACCCACCATTCTGACGTCTCCATCTCGCTCTTTCAGGCGAAAACACTGCGAGAATCGGCTTTTAAAATTTCCCAAAAATTACATCCATTATCCCTTAATATTTATATAAAATTGTAGGACAGTGCAATCGTGATAATGAAAAGAAAATACTTTATTGAAGTGGGTAGTTAAGTAGTCAAAGTATACAAAGAGATATTAAGAATATAGAACTAGTTACGTAAATAACATAGATTTAAATTGCAAAAAGCTATAACAATCTTAGATATATGAAAGAAAACTAATGAAATATTATTTTTGTTGAATACAGTTCTTTGATTACTTTTCCCCAGTGTATTCCTGCTCCTCCGCTTTTACTACTGCCTTTGAAGGCGCTAATTAGCCACGTTGGCTGATTGTATGTTGGTAATGGCTTTTTGGGCTTTTTGGCCGTTTTGTTTTCGGACAAACGGAATTACTGCCACTCGGCGCAAAGGTGCGAAAAGTGCTTAGGAAAGTGGTAACTGTCGGAGGAGGGCTTAGGCCAACTCATGATGGACACCTGGAAGCGGTCCACGAGCAGGAATTGGATTGCAGACGCAGATGAGCAATGATCATGGGGATTTCTCGGCTTTATTAGCGCTAATGCCGTGAGTTCTGGTTAGAGACAAGGTTTGGTCTTAGACAAAACCAAGATCCTAATACAAGAAAGGAAGCAAATTTTGGCTTGCCGAAGATTTTATACCCTAGCAACTGTTACAAAAGTAAATAAATAAATATTTTATATTTTGATTTTAATGATATAGTCCGCTGATCCGTTTCGACTTATAATCTACCTACAATAGAAAAGCGGCTTTAAAACTAAGAGACTAGTTTGCACAGAAAAGGATAGATCGACTCTCCTGGGGATGCAGATCAATAATATATATATTTAATAGGATCGAAAATTTCTCCTTTGATGCTTTGAAATTATAATACCCTCTGCATGGGTATAAAAATTACATTTCCTAAATAATTAGGATAAAATGTAGTCCTATCAAAATATAGTGGCCATAAGCCATAGGCTTTTCCCAAATTAGAAGTAATCAAAGTACGTACTTTAATGGTTCAATTCTGAGAAGATTGAATTTTTCATGAAATGAATACACAACGTTTATAGATGATCCTCTAATAATGTAATCACATGCTCCCTGAGGAATTCCCGTGGCCATAGATAATAACACAATCCGCTTCCCAGCCCATAAAATCCAGACATCTAATAGACCGCTCCTCCTCCTCCTCCCCCTTCCCCCAAAAAAAATCCATCATTACATCTCCTCATTCTACGTCATTTGGTTAAACCATTCCTCTTGGAACTTTTTCGACCTCTCCACTTCTCCCGTTGGCGATCAACAGCTTCCGGTTATAATGATCAAGCGGGCCAAGATCCATTGACGACTTTTGGCCGGTGTTTCGATGTAGTTTTTTTGTGAGCCCTAGTAAAAGTCGGAGGCACGAATCTAGTTGGGACAATCAATTTGCCATTGGAAGAAAGCTAACGGGTTAATGGCCATCTGTGGGCCATATCGGCGCCTCCATCACGAACCAAATAGACGAACCAATGATAAAAAGCAATTAACAAGAAATGAAGTTAAACCAAGCAGCGGTCTAAAATCAACAAATGATTATTCGCCCCACGGTGAAAGGTTATCCGCAGACGATACAGATTGAAATTATATAGCTGAATATAATCAGAGACTACTTCCATAGGTTGGTAAAACTTGTCTTGGCTTGCAACTTTACAATTTTCCAATGCGAACTGCAATCAGTAAATACAATTTGTTATAAATAAATTAAATCGGTTGATGAATCTGTTGTTTCTATGAAATCCTTTTGTATCCTTTTTTGTGCCCCTTGCAGAGTGTGTTATATTTGCAGTCAAAATATTTCTAGACATTTCAGTGGTTTGTATATAAAATACGTTTTGTTGCCTATAAAGTGTATAAACCATATCGCTTTGACAAAAATTAAGAGCTCTTGCCTCATTTTAAGTGATTTCTATACGCTTTCGCAACGGCTGCTGAGGCTGCTTCTTCGGCCCGTTTCTGTTCTTAAATTCTTACGACTTTACTCTGCACAGCAATTCGTTCCAATCTTAATTACGGTTGCCACTGGAACTGTTGCAACCGCAGCAAACTGCAACTGCATCTCCACACCTCGGTGAAAAGCAATTCATTTTGCTGTTATGTCAAGCTTTGCTTATTCCCGATTACGCACACAAAAAAATTAAGATCAATTTCGAATCAAAGTACACTCTTAACGCAGTTATATTTTTCTGTTTTTCCCATATTCATATATCAAAAAAATATTATTTTTCATTTGTTATTTTATTATAACAGCAATGTTAGTTCAACCGATTGGGTATTTTGTAATTATATGGACAACCTAAGATGAAGATTCATTCTATAAAGTTAATTATGAATAAAATCGATCATCATTTAACATCACTTTTTTTTTCTGTGTGCAAAGACTGATTTTGATACCGATTGATGTTGCTCTAATGAATTATGATTGCAATTGCAGCTGCACTCAAAGAGAGAGAAGAAAAGAGTGGAGAAGTTAACTCTTCGCGCTCCCTGCAAGCCATTTGCTGTTGGCCAAATGTTAGGCAACAACAGCATGGCAATGACCTGAGTGCGTGGAGCGACTTTGGCCATGTTCTCATTGCTCATTGCTCACTGTTCACTCAATGTTACACGGAAAGAAAAATGTGTAGAATGAAAGTATATGTACATGTATGTTATCCGTCTTAACTGTTTGTTTTTTGCTGATGAAAACCATTAAGTTTGTGGCCAAAGCCCTACTTTTTCTAGATGAATTCCGGAACCAACAACGATTTTGAAAATATCATTCCCTGGATGAAATTATTACTCTTTAATTAATATTAAAATCTAATTTTCCACCTTTCTTCGAAGGATGTATTTTGGCTTAACCATTACTCCTTGTTAAACAATTTTGTGACTTACAAAACGGATTCAATATAAATAGTTACATTATTTTTCTTCGTGCATTATCTACTCACTAACCTCGCCACGACTTACTTTAATATTTATTTTCTTGGTTTCTCGCTTCCCCTAGTTGCCCCCTCGCCCCTCCCCTTTTGACACTAGCCACCGTTAATGTATAATGCAAATATGTGTTTCACATCGTCATTTCTATTGCCCCCCTCTGAACCCCTCGAAATTCCCCTTTCACCGAGCGAGTTCAAATAAAGTGCCGCTTGGTTCCGTTCCATTCCGTTCCGCACTTTTGACGGGGCGATCAAAATTTGTCCATTACGACCCTGTTTTAATGAGCGTGCTGCGGTTTACTATACTTTTTAGTGGGGGATACATATCAGGTAGCTTTGCTAGAAAACCGCCCTGGGTGGCTAAAATAAGAGATTTTATATCACCATTGCTTGTACTCGGCAGATATAAGCTCTCCAATCAGAGAGGAGCAGCTCATTTGTAGGATTTACGTATCATTATCCTGGCTGCAGGGGAAATTTGTCTTTTAAATGAACTTTTAATAGTTGCAGTTAGTCACCTATAGTCCCTTGTTATTTTTTTTTAAAGGTTAAGGAACACGAAAAATAACCAGAACCAAATCGTGATAAAGTAATAAAAGTTGATTTTAACGAAATATTTATATCATAATATAATAATAATAATATATTTTTTAGACACTAGGTCATCAGCCTATTTGTTAAATGTAGCACTCCTTTTAAAAAGAGTGAATCTCACTTGGGCATACTACTTTCTCACAATTTAAAATTTTATTTTTACTTTATGATCGCGTAAATGGAAATATAGCATTATGAAATCCAAAGGCTTTACTGTGTAGATTTACAAATTTAATTTTAAAGTTCTTCTACTCAAAGTGCCCACTGTACATGCAAATTGTTGTAACTCTGTTAACAGGTGCCGTTGCAAAAGAAGAAGGTCGCTCTGCGCTCTTGCTCTCTGTGTATCTCTCTCTGTCTTCCTACCTCTCTCTCTTTCAAGTTCAATGCTATCACCGCTCCTCCCACCGCCCATGAACTTTACAAGACAACACAGAAAAAGAGAAAGAGAGAGAGATGGAGAGAACGAGAGCTGTGTCGGAAGAGAGTTGTAATTTTGGAGAGCGATCTCTTAGTGCAATCTCTCACTTATTGTACACTCAGAAGAAGCTCCCACTTTTGCTTTTGAAATAGGAAAAGTTACGTTTTATTTATTATTTTAAAGGTAAAAAAAAATATTAATATTATCAGAAAAGGATTTAATTTCATTTGGGCCTAGGCTACTGAACTTATACCTGTTTACAGGTTAAATAATAGTCTACTTTTTAATTATATTTTTCAAATGTAGAAAATTGTTTCTCCGCGTGTACGATCGCTGGAGCGTGTGAGTGCTGAGATGTGTGTGTGTGTGCGGTGGAAATGGGGCTTGTGCTGCTGGTGCTGCTTTCTCTGTCCGTTCTTTGCCGCTCTCCGGGTTTCCGATTCGAATTCGGATTCCGACTCGGTTTCGGGTTCGGGCTTGGGCCTGGGCTTGGATGGATGGTTCTTCTTCTTGGACGGATGGATCGGATCGCTGGAAAAGGCATAAAAGTGGCGCTCGACCGCCAACAGCAGCATTGCGCGTGATGCAATTGAAGTGCTAACACCTCGTACCGCTCGAGTTTTCAGCCAACAGTTCATCGCCAATCACCAAAATCAAGAATCACCAGCGGAGTCATCAGCAGCGTGGACAAATTCTTTACTTCTTTTTTTTTTTTGGTTCAATCGCGTGTGTGAAAAATCCCACTCCTTGCGGCTGCGATTTTGGCAAGTGAACACAACTACAAGTGAACAGCCACTAAAAATCAATAACAAAAAGAAACAAACTGTGAAAGTGCAATAACACACTGAAAAACACTCGTTAAAGGATTAAAGCAAAAAGCCTGATAAATTGTGCAATATAAACTAAGCAAAAGGTAAGGCCAGGACCTCAAACAAGTGATTATTTTTTTTTCATTTTTTTTGTAACCTAGAGTGAACAAATATAAATTTTAAAGCTGTGAGCCCAAGGATTATTTATCAAATAAAATCGAAATAACAAACTATACAAAAAACTATATTAAAAACTTAAAAAAACATTTTATAACTTTTTGCTATGACAGGCCTTGATCCTGCTGCATGAATTATTTATAATAATCCATATAGATCTTCATGTTGGTGGAACTATCAAATCATCAATCAATTAAAATCCAATATAAACCTAAATCATTTGGAAAATATTATAAAAACTAAACATAAAGTTTACTTAAGATATATTGTCAAAAGTATTAAAAAGAGAAATCAAAAATAGAAGTTCTTGTTTATTAGATTTTTAATTTCAGAGCTAAAAAAAAAACTAATCTGCAATAGTTCATGTACAGTTCATGTAGTAAAACAGAAATATTTAAATATTCTATAAATTGTAAATAGTAAGGTTTTAACCTTTCCAATACTTATACAAAGTTGTATTATTTGTTATTCAATTTTCCCAAACTTTAAAGACTTACAATTAAAAAAAATCCTGTTTTGGACAAATCTATTACTAGAAATATTTATTTTGTTTCTACCAGAAACAACGATAACAACAAACCGTTCTTTGAATATCCACACCCAAAAGTAAAGAAAACAATGCCATTTGAAAAATGCGTGCGTCTTCTCTTCCATTCTATTATACACCTTTTTTTCTTCGTTTCCATTACGATCATGATTGCCTCCTTTCTCGTCGTCAAAAGTGACACCTTTTGGAGTGAGTAGGTCTCTGTCCTAGAGGTCTCTTCTCAGTTTTTTTTTTGTGTTCACTTCTATTTGCCCGGCCAATTGTCACCTGCTAAAATGCCTCTTTCGTGCCCCTTTTGTACCCCTTTTTTCTGCCCCGAAACGCCACTGAAAACAAAAGACTTAGGCAACGAACTTGAAAAGGCAAGACTCGGGCAGCGAACTTGAAATTTCCTTGAAAAACTATGGCGCATTATTCATGTGCATGACCAATGAGGGATGCGTTTGCACAGCTTGCAACATTTTTAATTTTTAAAATGCTAGAGTCAAAATCTTAGTTTGAGAGATGGGAAAAGTCACGAAAACCAAAAAAATATCTTTTAAATCGTTGAACTCTAAAAATATGAAAATTAAAAGTTGCAAGTGATGGTTAACCCCTATGCTCTTTTTTTCGCTATTTGGCTGTTGACTGTTTCAGTTTTTCAGTTTTCTGCTAAAGTCATTAACGCAATTAACCGTTATTACCCAGCGGTATGGTCACCCAATTCATTAGGAAAGCATTTAGTGGTCTGTGTTCTTGTGCGAGTGCGAGTGCGTGTGCGCAGAAAAACTAAAGCAACGGTCCCGAGAGCATGAGAAACGCATTAAAAAACCACCGTCGAAGAAAAGCAGTAGCAAAAGAACATTGCGGTTGTGAAGAAACCATTGTAGAGAGGGAGAAAGAGATGGAGAAGGAGAGCGACATACCGGGGACAACACAAAAACCCAGCCCAAACCAAACCCCATTTTTAGGGGGGAGGCCAGATGGTGTGCTGTGTGTCTGGCGTCTGGTTTAATGGGTTTCCCAGTAGCAAAACGAACTCGGTTCGAATGAAAACTTTATTGTTTTTTCAGCGCCCGGAAATAATGTAATAATCTTGCATAAAAACGACCTCAACCACAGAGTGCGGGTTATATTTTTATACGATTACAAATCGTAAAAAGTTACGAAAAATGTGAGGTGCAGGGAATACAAAGCCGAGAACATATAACATAGAACATAGAACACCGAGAACCATTAAAGACGATTTGGGAAATGGAACTTAAAACCTGCAGGCGGAAAACTTCTGCACTTCGGTAAAGAAAAGCGGCCAACAAAGAACCGAAATGCCGACCCCAAGGGGCAGGCATTAGCATCCCAACATCAATTAATGTCTTGCCGCGATGCAAATCAACGACAGAGCCATTAAACCAGCCATCGCAATCCATCAATTGTGGCAGAAAACATAGAAAAAATAGAGGAATAACATCGTATTTTCTCCTCATTAAAGACGGATTTCCACTTTAAACTCTCAACTTACTCGGCACATTTCTCTTTTCCAATGCGTGTTCAAAGTTGACCCAAAAAGAAAGAAGAAAAAAACAACAACAACAATCAAAAGAACCCAAAAGCAAAGATTTAACGCTAAACGCGAGCGTACGTTTTTGGCCCAGTTTAGAGCAAAAGCGGAAATTGGTTGCGGGCGGCCGACTAATTTGAAATTCCAAATGAAACGAATGAATTCGGTCTGATTGAGATGAGCCGGGAAAAGTGCCCTCTGGCGGTCACTCCATCTCGGTCCGTTCTTCTTCTACCCGTTTCTTCGCTTTCCTCTCATTTATAGTTGCCCTTCTCCCCTCCCCTCCACTCTACGGTCGGTTAAAATCTGGCACAAAAAAACACGAAATCCAACATTTTCTAAGGGGGACTTAAACATGGCTACTAAGAAAGCGCCCTCTGGCGGTGGTTCCTCTTTCCCGTCTTTAAGATGGGGAAGTTATCCCTAGTTTGGATAAATATGTGCAATCTATAAGTTTCAGATACTTGCTTGAGGAAAACATTTATTAAACTTTTGATTCTTTTGTATCTCTTTTATCTCCTTAAATTTTTTGATCTTTGAAACCTAACTCAATTTTAGCTTTTCATTGTTTGTTACCACAAATTGAAATAATGATTCCCTGCTTAATCTTAGAGTTCCTTATACACTGAATACTTGTATATCGGCAGTGTTCCATTTGACTCCGTATAGAGTGTGATTACCTGACGCTTGATTACCTAATGGACGGCACTCTTCGTGTTCTCAGCCACCCCTCATTAGCATCTCAGATTTCATTAGCTTCCCGCTTTGGTGGCCTTCTTTTTGGCTTGTGCCGCTCGGCTTGGCACAGATTCTCCCCTCCACCCCTCTATTCTTCTTTCCTTTTTTTGGGTTGCCTTTGTGGGTCAGCTCGGATTCCTCAATTGGTGGCACCTGTTCGGCCAGACGCATGACAACACACAATCGGAGTCGGTGATTCGCCAGGCGAATGAGTGGAGCTCACCCACTCACTTGCCACTTGGGGATTTCGAGTGATGAGCAACGAGTGGCGAGTGAGGATCACATGAGTGACGAGTGATGATTGAAGTGGGTTCTGAAGAGAGGGCAGAAGAGGCTCATGGGTACTCAGACTAGCTCAAAGACCGAAAGACCGAAAGAGTTTGTCTAGGCTTGCAGAAATGGTTCCGATTCGAGGGTATTAACTGTTTCAGGGAATACATTTGATATGTTACATTCACTTCTAAAGGAAAGTTAATAATTCGAAAGAATTAGGATTATGGAATGGGTAGTATCATTTGGGAAAAAAATCATTTAAATATATACCAACTACATTGATTTACGAGGCAGTAGTAGTAATCACTAATGAAAAAGCATGGCGATATAGACAGATCAAAATTCATTAGTTTGAAATAAATCACAAAATAATATAAATGTACTTATTATATGAAACCAGCTCGAATATCAATAGTAATAGTACCGAATAAAAACCAGTAATCATTTTAACCATTCAATGACTAATAACTAAGAGTTATGAACACTAACTTTATGACTATCCTGCGGTTAAATGTCCGGAATAGAAAACTAATATGGCTAGCCACTCCAAAATCAACTGGCCTTGAAGTCAAAGACAAGGAATTGTATGAAAGTTGCTTTTTTGTCTTTTGTCTTTTCTCTTTTTTATTTTGGCAATAAAACGAAAACTGTTCCAAATCGAATTTGCTTCGTCGTTTGGCCATGGTAATTACACCAAATATAAGCCAGATTATCATCGTGATGGGGTAGATTCTTCGGCCACGATGATGATGGTGATGATGATGACGATGATCTGGCACTTGTATCGTCGTTCCAGCTGGAATCTTTTCGTTTTCTTTTGACGGAAACAAAACGAAAACACTATTCTATATATGATACAAAAAACAACAACAACAACAACAACCGGCGAAGATCTCGCTTGAGGAATCTGTGCTATTCCAACGGTTGTTTTGTTTACAGCCCCGACCCAACTTCCCCCCCATATTTGGTATTATAAGCCATATTAAACCGAAATGCTTCTTAGTTATGACTTATAAAGCTGGTTCTTTGCGGCACAAAGAAAGAGGAAGGAAATGTGGGCCAAAGTTGTGTGTCGGAGTCTGTTTTTGGCTTTGGTATCGGTGTTTTCGGAATATTGGCTTATGTGTTTTGTTTATTTGTGTGTTTGATTTTTATCATAGCACAATGACGCTGCCATAGATCTGGACCCAAACTTTCGTTTCCAATTAGGCCATAAAATTATTCACTGGAATATGGGGCCGATAGCTGTAAACGTTAAATGAATGCACTTAAATGGTGAATAATCGGCGAGCGAATGAATGGAATGAACGGCCCAGTTCGAAACGAATGCAAATCCAACTGGCGGCTAATTTGAATAGCTGATTGTTCCGGTGCAAAGCGTATCACTTATGCCGATTGAGTAGTAATAAATGACTTATAGAGTGCATCGCATTGGAGTTGAATGTTCTGAATCCTCATGCATAAATGCATAAAATCAATTAATTTGTGATTAAAGAACATGCATTTTTTTTGTGGTTTTTATGGCCACATTGATTACTCTTCCTGTTGGAAAGAAACACTAGCTTTTGGCGGTTATAAAATAGCAGTCAGCCAATTATGATACCAATAAAACGCATTTACTCAGTCCTTTTTGTGTAAAAGGGATTTTGAGAACTTAATGGTACCCAATAAAACTTAACTAGTATCTGATTAACAGCCGATGACCATATGAATGGCATGTCTTTATTGAAACATCATTTTGTTTCAGTGTTTTCACTTGAAAGAAGGAGAATGCCCACTCATTTTATGGAGCCAACGGCAATCAGTTGCTTATGCATCGTTCAATCAATCATCGCTGAATGGTTTTCGTTCATTGAATATTTCCTTTCAAACCAAATAAACTAATTTGAAAGAAAGCTTTATTAACGTACTTGGTTAAATTCTACAACCAGCCGAAGTAATTTAAGCTTTCACAAGACACGAATGTTTTATTTTCCCAAACTTCTTAATTAGCATATTTTCTTAAGAACAAAATAAACTTATTTGAAAGGAAAGGCAATCTTGAGTTTATAACTTTCACAAGCTTATCTACCTACAGCACGAGATGCCTGGCTCATAATTACAGCCAATTAAAGCCATCTGTGTTCCTTCTATCTTCTTTTAATTCGGTGTAAATTACCAAAAAATTCAAATTTGAATTTAAATTGATTGATGGGTCGCTGAAAGAATGAAAGGTCTTCTTCCCAGCAGAAAGCATAAAAAAAGAAAACTGGTGAACGTGTGAAAGTGTTCCCATTTCATTTTCTTAGGGTCCGTGACCAGTGTCAATTTCAAGTTCTCGTTTCGACATACTCCGAATGTTTTTTCGGTGCACTTGACGTGCTGAGGGGAAAAACGAGCTAACTTGAGTTTTTCTTTTTTTCTTGGGTGCGTGAGTGCCGCCCATTAGGTTCGTACACCTCGTTGTTCTCGGTTCTCCGGCGGTTCAAGTGGGCTGGACTGGGGTTCACTGTACTTGGTTTTAATGAGCGCACCACAACAACAAAAAAAAGGGCTAATTACGAACGTCATGCGTATGCAAATGGCAATTGGATATGAAGACGAGGCAGCAGTGGAAAGTGTGTTTTTGGAGTATGCGAATGTTCTTTCTCTTGGCCAGAATACATGGGTTTCCATCTCGAACCGAACTCCGAAATCCGGAGCAAATCCAGCCAGGCGTTGCACCTTGCATTTGCATTTGCATAGCAATGCCCATTTCATTTGAATGGGGGGAATGATTATTTATTTCTTCGCTTTCCCTCGGCCGGTCGCGTTTGTGTCTTAAGTCTTTTGTTTTTTATGGCTCTCGGACCTGGCGACTTGCGGCAATTCGGTCAAGTAATCATTTATTCTCCGCCTTAATTGCTGCCATGTTGCACTGCTGTTCGCCATTCGCTGTTGTTTTAATTACTCAGCATGTTGAATGCAAATCTCGCTCTGCGAGTCACTGGAAAAACTCTCGACTGGAGCGATTTTAACCCACAAATGGGTGTGGCCATATAATATGCTTTATAGTTAGGGGGCCTGTATATCAATATGCCATTAGCTGGCGGGGTAAAAGCCGTGTATCTTTGTATCTGTGTATCTACCTACTAGTAGTTACCGTTACGCAGCGAGAAGATGCCACAGAAAACATGTTTTCAAAGAACCAGAATCGGAGTTTCGGCATCTGAATGGGAAATGAAAACTGAGGCGCGTTGCCCGCCTCAAATGGAATTTTCATTTTTCAACTTTTGCCATCGTAAAAGGCCAATATATATATATATATCTACTATATCTATATATGTGTGTGTGTGCAACCCCCTTTCGGAAAGTGGCTTAAATTAAACGAAACGAGATGAGAAATAACAATAAAAGCAAGCGAAGGAAGAAGAAGCCGCTGCAGTCAGCAGCACAAATCGATTGGAAACTCGTTTTCAACATCATTTGACTGGAAAGTGCATTTTCTGTTATTAATATATATAAGAAAGAGATGCGAAGCGGTGAGGCCACGATATGTTGTAATTAAGTGGCATTGTTTTCAGGTGGAGTGGAGTGTGGTGGAGTGGAGTGCGATCCGTTAGAGAAAACACTTGGTCAAGTAAAAGATCCCAATCTCGAGACGAACTTGAAGAGTAGAAATGCCGGAATTGGGATCATCTTGAGCTCTCTTCACTCAAGATCTTTCAATAATTTGTTGAAAGTCGGGTTTATTTTTCTTTCTCGAAAACTGTAAAGTGGGGAAAACAATCTTCCTAATAAATTTTGTGCAGCACCGATGATGCGATTGCATTAAGCTGTCGTCTTTTTATTAAAAAACCTCTGCACTTGAGTTGTTTGTGAAAGATGGTCAGAGAAAGTATTTAAGAAGTAAACTTAAAAGCTATTAAAAAACCCGGAAAAACTTAGAGAATCAGAGATTATTCAATATATATATTTTAGTGACTGAAGAAAGACTGAAGAAATCTCTGTAAATTTCCTTGAACTGCCCTATCGACAATCATAATGTATCCATCTAACAAATTCCCCTGTAGAATAATAAATTTGAATCAAAGCCTTATCTAAACAGAAACAAATTCTTTCTCTTTGCAGCTAAAGCCGCTGAGAAATCGCAGAAGAATCAGACGAGACGAGATTTGAGCAGAAGGTAAGAAAACAGATGGAAAAAAGACAGGCTGCGGAGGAAACTCTTGTTTCAGGTGGGAGAGCAAAGTGGACTCAACTTGGGCTTGGTTCGGCTTGGACTTGTGTACTTTATGTCTTCCGCTGTAATTGCGATCACAAATCAAGGCAGGTGTTGAGTGGATTGGATCGGATCGGAACGGGCAGAAGTCGAGGTTGCGGGAGATGGCAAAACGGAGAATGGCTTTCCACCCAATCCAATCTAAGTCTAATCATCATTGCGGCCCGGCTCTTTTTTGCGGCTCTGTTTGTCCGCTTGTCTACACTTCTATTTATAGGCGAGGTGCAGGAGGCAATCGCCCGGCAATTAGTCACTCAGACGAGCCTAGTCCATCTGTCCATCGCATCCATCTATCCATCTCTCCATCTGCGGCTGTCTTAATGCGCACCCTCGACTAACAATCGTCTTCACAATTATTCAGCTTCGTCTTTGCTAATTCAGGGATGGCCACGTGACACGATCGTTCGCATTTTAAAGGCCCTAGCGAAAAAGGAATAATATTATTATGGACTTTACTTAGCCCCTTGGCCATCTGCAATCGAGTTGAAACTCCGTGAGCGACCTGCTCTCCCATCTCCATCAGCCATAAATTGTCCAGTGGCGGCTTAGTGTAACTAATTGACGATCAACGCAAAACGCTTTGGCGGCATTTTACCGCCCAGCCACCAATTCTCCGGCCCCCGTTTTCCGCCCCCCCGGTGACATTGAGTAATGCCCGAAGGTGGGAAAGGTGGTGCAGTGGTGCAGTGGTGCAGTGGTGCAGTGGTGCTGTGGTTCTGAGTCCAGTGGTACAGGCCGCTTTGATTTGTTTGAACCGCCCTGACGACTCTTCGACAATTAAGTTGGCCACTTGGCTTACTGCTGACAAAACGAAAATAAATGGCAGCATTTTGAAATAGAGAAACAAAAGACAGAATCATAAAGGAACTTGAAGAACAAGTACACAGAGAAAATATTGTTAGAATTTCTTGTTGAATTGTTATCTATAATTTATTTCTATGCCAATTTTGTTTTTTTAATGTGTCTGTTTTTCTGTCTTTATTAAAAAGTATTCTTTAAATGCCTTAAATATCTTTCTTCTGAAATTTGTATCTATGTTGATAACAAATGGGATATACTTTAAACTATAATGCAATTTCAAGAGTTCCATTGAATGTCTAGGTAAATATTCCCAGTGTAGAAAGACAGACGCGCCTGTCCCTCAAAGTTATTATCTGGATGTGGATGCTGTTTAGGCATAGTGATGTGGATGTGGATGCCAGGATGCGTTCCAGTTGAAAAGCCGCACCTTTTGCAGTCGACTGTCATTGCAATTAATTTAGTCTTTGTCTATTCTTAATTCGCTTTTCGCTGGGCTTGCCAGGGGTCTCTACACTCGGTCTTATCCCTCTTTTTCCGAGGGCGTTACCACAAGTTCTCACATGCCTGGGCGATAATCGATGGCAATCGATGAATCCCTGTCGCGGCCTCGCCAAAGTTTTTGGTCATTGTCCATGCACTAATTAAGTTATGCACTTGGTTCCTGGCCCAACCACTCTGTTTCTCAGCTATGAGGAAGTCTTCGGCTTTTGGATATATCTATCGCTTGTATCTAGAGAATGCCATGGACTGAAGCCGGGGTACTTGGAGACTCAACCTCAGAGCTTATCAAGCCGTGGGCATCTGAGTTTGGGGCTTTTCTGCGGTTTTTATACCCCATCTCCTCCTGTTGCTTTTTTATCCATTTCTCTGCGGCCAGCGGAAGTTCTTTTTTCCACACAAATATCTGAAAAGTTTTTGCTGTTATTTGCTATTGCTCTCAGGCAATATCATAAATCGTTTATTATGGTCAGTTTAATCGAAATCAAATTCAAAATTGCTTGCACCAACCATTGCACAGTGGTAAAAGTTGTTGAGAAAGTATACTGACATACAAACCAAAAGAAAAGTAAATAGGGAAATATGAAAGAAATATTTTAATCAGATATTTATTAAGCTTAAGAAGTTTATCGATAACTGTTTACAAAATAGCCGATTAGTCATTGATAACAAATAATAAAAATAACAAATCGATAAACAATTAGTGGACTACTCGATTACATAAATTGCTATCGAGTATCACCTCGCAATTACCTTTATATGACCTCTAAGTGGAAATCGTTAAATTCAGTGGACCATTATACTATAGAACTCTGTTCCAGTTCTTCCCATTTCTTTACTCCTTATTCTCTATATTTTTACCTTTTCAATTACATTTATCGATTGCCTGCCCTGCTGGTAATCACTTTTTATTCAGCAATCAAGTGGCAATTGTTAATTTATTGTTTGTGGACAGCCGAGAGCGATTTGTATTGATTCAGCTTGCCAATTATTGTGTAAATAAATTCCAAATTGCGTGCGGCAGTAACAGCAGCATCCAAAGTGTGGGCAAAGCGATGTTGCCGCCGCCGTTGCCAAAGGCCATTCACATACATTTTTGTACTTTATGGGCAATTTGGAGAGCCAAGAAGTGGAGAAAAAATAAGCAGGCCCAGTGAAGAGGAAAGACATGGAAAAAGACTGAGCAGCAAGCCAAGTAACGGCAGCAATATTGGCTGAAAGGGGGCAACAGGCAACCGGCAACAGGCAACAAAGGCAGGCATTGTGCACTACAAATTGTCACACAATGTTCCAGCTTGTTCCCAAAACCCCCTTTCTAAGTTCCATCCCCCCCCTCCATCTCTTTAAAAATCTCAATGAGATAAGCCCTGCCTAATACGGACAACAACAGCAACCGCAAACAGCAGCAACATCAACAGCACACCAGCAACATCAACAGCAAACAGCAGCAACATCACAGCACACCAGCAACATCAGCTGAAAAACAAGCAGCTGAGCATGAAAGTAAAAGAAGCCGGAGAAAGAAAGGGGAGAAATCTGTTGATGGGGCGCTGATAAGGCCAGATTATGAGAACGATTTTTGATTTACGGGGGTCCACAACAACACCAACAGTCGGCTGTACATTTTCACTTTGAACAAGGAAAACAATGAGCTTACAAGACCGACTCACACTAAAGTTATAAATCATATGAAGTCAGCGAGCCACTCCAGATCGATAGTCACTGATTTGCACTCTAAACAATAGAAATAAAAGATATTTATTTATTTATAGAAATAACCAGCTCATCATCATTAACAGATTCCCAGTCTCAAGAATTTCCAATCAACAAGGACTAGTAGTAAACATTTTGATATATTGTCGCACGCAACATCTAAAAATCGTAAACTGAACAGCAGAAATAGTTTTTTTTTTTTCTTCGGCGGGAGAACAGAAGCAACGGTGGCTGGCAGCTTTCATTTGTTTGCTCAGTTTATGAAACTGAGCTGTGGTGAAGGTTGGTTTCGGCTTTCTGCAAACCCTCCATCTTGGCCTGCCAACTTCATCTTCGTTGGCCGCAGAATCTTTGACTGACTGACAGGCGGAAGGGGGCCAAAAGACAAAGATCCAGACGGGAGACATTCGATTAGCATTAAACCAAAGCAAGGAGAAGCCAAGCGAATCGCATCGGGAATAGAGCCGAGAGGATCCGCCAAGGAATTGGGAATAGGAATGGGAATAGGAATGGGAATAGAGGAATGGGATGGGGCTTAGCAGACTTATGCAATTTCAGTTACTTAGGGCCCATCAGTCAATCAGCCCGACTGTCTGTCATCACTCTTTTTCCACTCTTTTCGATGGCGGCATGGTCCCCAGCCTTAGCCAGATTCTCCTCGGACTTGGCGTTAGTCAAATAGGGTTGACAGTCTGTTGGGTTCTTGTTTAATTGCCAAAAAAAAAAAAAAAAAGAAGTCGGGACCATCCATCCGCTCAAGCTGTCTTTCTCCGTGACCCATTTCGTGGCCAGATTTCTGTACAACGATTACCGGGAATCCAAGTTCGGTCCGGGATCTCAGATAGTGACACAGAACCTCTTCAAGCGAACCTGGCTCACAGAAGTACTCAGGAAAATGGATCAAAAAGGCATTGAAATATTGGAAAAATAGTTATGTTAATCTACATATGTCTTCAAAAAATAATAAGACAGAAAATCGAAACTGGTGCTATTATGTTATGAGTATATATTACAAAAGCAGAAAATTGTTATGTTAATAATTCTCGAATTCTCGTTTTAAAAAATCACCGGAAGGGAAAAGGCAGTTCGGTTCAGCTTGGATCACCTTTCGTCGAGCCAAATTTAGCAATTTAGCCATAAACGAGCGACCAGAATGCCAACTGGGAGTCTCATTAAAGGAACGAAATCACTCCGGACGGCAAAAGCGAGGGGCTTCATTAAATATGAGAAATAATTGCAATTATTGAATATTTGCTGCGCTCAGCGGTCGCTTTCTGCTGCGATGTTCGATGTTCGATGTTTGGTATCCGAAAAGGGGCCGTCGAAATCCCCAAATGCGGCTAAAGGACATCATCATCTTTTGAGGCGGCATCGCCATCTATGGAGCTGCCCACGCTCGGCTGGCTTAGCCCAAGCCTTAGCCTTAGCCTCAGCTTTAGACTTAGCCTTAGCCTTACTCGTAGCCCCTCCAAAACAGAAACAGAGACAGAAACAGAAACAGAAACCGACATCCCGAACCCAACATGGTCTAAGCATTTGCATTTTTCATCCACGCCACACAGCCCCTCAGTTTCCCAGTTTCCCAGTTGCTCAGTTTGTTTGTCAGACTCATTTGAATGCAGTTGCTATTTATGTTTTATGCTAAAGGGGCAGACGACCAAGACGAAGATAACTAGCGACTGGCCAAAGAGTCCACTATGGGCGGTGCACTGAGAGAAACTAGTAGTGCAAGGGGCTCTTTGTTGAAACAACTCTCTTCTTATGAAGAATATAATTTCCATAAATTCTTTATGGGAAAATTAAACAAATATACCACTGTTAGTTGCATACTATTTCTCTCAGTGCCATCACTGTTCTAGTCGCTTTTTCGCCTGTTAAGGCAGCGAGGCCAAAACGACTGTGACTTTGACTCTGATGTTGGGCAAAGCCAAAGTCAAGTTAAGTCAAAGTACAAGCCACAGCCCACAGCCCACCGCCTCAGCCTTAACCCTTTGCCGGCCAGATGGGCTGCTTTTGACCCGCTTCCAAGTGGAAAAGGCCCTGTCCATTTGTGGGCTAAGCCAAGTGCTAACTGGGCTGATAGCTATGTAAATATGTGAAACCATCGAGGTGCACATTCCACCCCGATTTCCCCCAACCATCCTGCACACTTTGTAGTATATCTGCCGATCTCGACCAGCACTCGACCGAAAGTGTTGAAAGGCCTCGAAGAAGTTGCTTATTGAGTGATCCGAATGGTTCCATAAATCAAGCCAAGGGTATGGATTATGGTAACGAGGGAAAAACGAGGGGTGGAGGATTACCACGATAAAGAGAAGGAATCCCACTGGAGGAGCAGACGAACTCACAGCCTTGAGCTGGAAATCTCTCTGTCAAAGAATTTGAATAATTCGCTACATGGGTTTTCAATCAATTCCACATCAGACCTAACATTCCACTTAAGATTGGCCCACCATTTTACAAATAATTTAATTTTATTCCAAATCTTTTCTTAGCTTGTATTATTTTTATACAATTGCAGAGGGTTCGAACTATAATTGTTTAATAGAATATTTTGTTTTTAAAATGGTTGCAAGGGTGAATAAAATATATATAATATATATTAAATATATTTTTTTTTTCAAATTTTCCTAATGATTTTTTAGATAATATAGCATAATTCCATTTTGTTCCATCCGTAACTATATCAGATTTATTCCAATCCATTGATATTCCTTCTTTTTCACGGTATTATATTTTGAAACCATTTTTCACATTTTCAGTATATCAAAATTATCCGATCTTTAAGTTGGATTCCATTCATTTCCTGACGACTGCATTTTTCCCACCATCCATTCCATTCCGTTCCGGTTTTTGGCATTCCGTTCTAATTCCGTTGGCCATTTGATTGCCGTTAGCCGCCAACTACAAAATGGCCAAAAGCAATTTGAAAGCAAACGACAAAGAAATTTGTCTCAAATTTCTAACATGATTTCATGGCGACAAATGCTCCGCTCCGTTCCAATCTGTTCCATTTCCACGCTGTGCTGACCAACTCGATCATGATGATCGCCATGTGCAACATCATTATAGGCGTCATCAAGCAGAAATAGAAAAAAGAAATTGCCGCAGATCTCAAATAAGGCTTATCAAGAAGAGCGGGTCTTGCAACTCTTTAGCCAACTCTTTCGCTGCGAAAATTAGCCATCTGTCTCCCTCTCGTTTTTTTGCTTATAAGGAAAAGAGAAATGCTGCTCTAAGGCTAGAATTAAAATTAGAATCTATTTTCATCACCTATATATATTTAATAACATAAGTGGTATTTGTATTCATATACCACAAACTAAATCGAATCCCAAGTTTCAATGCTTATTAAAGATAGAAAGTTTCTCTTTTTTTAAAGAGCTTATAATCAAGACAACTTCGAAGTCACTCTCTCAAATCGTATATGTCATCTATTTTCAAGGCAATCGATAAAATCAATACTTCTATCTTTATTTGGCCAGCTCCAGTTGGTATTTAACAGACTTTTCAAGTTTCTCCAATGCACAACAAGCTCTTTCTAATGAAGTAGAAGAAAATCAGGAGTTGTTAAAGGGGAACCCTGGCGACATGTGGCTGCCTCATTAAAACAGCTGAAACTCGGGTTAATCAGGCAAATGCCGCAGTCCCAAGTCGCCAGTCAATCAGGAACATCAGTGGATACCACGGACGAGCGGAGAAGTTGCTCTACCTCGGGGTGAAAGGGGGGGAAAGGAGGGGAAAGGAGATGGAGACGGCGACGGCGAGAACACAAACCGGTCAAAATTAACCTACTTAAGAGTGGAGGCCAACTCGGATGACTAGGCTTTGGCCAGCTGCCGTCTTTTTTGGGCCTCCGCAGCCGAAGCCGCTGCCTTTCCTTCTTCGCTCTCTGCCCAAAAACCAAAAACCAAACCAACAAAAAAAAAACTACACAAAATTGTGAAAAACAAAAAACAAATCTGCGGTACGTGCCATGTAAAATCAGATGAAGAGTGGCAGGAAAGGAGAAGAAAGACGGGCCAAAAGACCGAGTCGAAAAAGGAGTCAAAGCCGAAAACCAAGTCAAATGTCGCACGCGATGGCAAATCGCCCACCGACGACACGCCCACTTTGAATCGCTTTATCGCCAAACAATCTGTTAACAATTTATTTGTACTTAACGATTTTCTCCACAAGAAAATGAGAAATTTCCAGCTCGTTAGGAAATCATTTTGAGTAGCTTAATATGGCCTAGAAACTATGGAAATGATTCAAATTACACTACTGAAATTTCCATCAGACATAAATAGTTATTTCAATTTAAGCCCGACCTTTCATCACAAAATATAGAGAATTTTGTTTTTCAAATACAGAAAAGCGTAGAAAAGTTGAAATACCTGTTGCGTTCTTGCAGAAGAAATTTAAATGTGCCTTGAGTTTTCCTGTGAAAAGCAATTGCGGAATTTCCATTGGGCCTCATTTCGAGGTTAACCGCAAAAAAGGAAAATTGAAAACATTCCTAGTCGGAGGAAAATGTGGCGATGAAAATTTCAACCGCAATCAAAGTCAGCGGAAAACTTCATCAACCGCGGCGATTCGTGGGGAGGAGGCTCTAGCGGCGAATCCATTGGTTATCCCCGCAGCAACATGCAGCATGCAGCATGCAACATGCACCGCAGCAACATCTCGGCCACATCCGAAGGCGACTGCCCAGTGAGCCGGGTTAATTGATTATCGCTGGCGTCGCTGGCAATTTGGCCCCCTCCTTTTGGCCACCTTTCATCCTCATTTTTACCTCCTCCAATCCTCCGCTCCCCCTTCTCACCCCCTCCCATTTTCCCTCCTTTATCTGGCTCTCTTTATGTGCGAGTGACCGCAATGACAAGCGTCACGAGATCAAAGCATAAAAACCAAATTAGAAGCAACTGCCCATTGCCAACTCCAAATCCTCCGAGGGCACGAACTCGTGAGTCACGCGGCACTGAGAAAAACATTGATGCTATAGAGCTGAAACTAAACATAAGCAATATATGATATTAACTCATCATATAAATATATAACAAATATAAGCAGGTATTACAAGCTAAATCAAGTTTTAAAATCATAGAACCAGTCACTATTAGCTTAACAAGAAAACCAAATTCTTGCTCTCTTTTTTTTTCCGTGTAGCGTAAGTGCAAAGCTCTATTTATGACCCCTAGAGAATACCCCTAAGCCCGCCGAAGAATCCATGTTGCTGCTGTGATGTTGCTGTTGTACTTGCCTAACAAGATTTGTGTGCCATTTTGCTGCCGCTTTTGGTAGCACCTTTTGGCCAAGGTCTGTTGGCCAGCCAGTTGGCCAGCTTTTCGTGTCTGATCTGGTCTGTGACAGCAGCAGCAGCAGCAGCAAGAGCAACAGCAACAGCAGCAACACCAAGAGCAACTTGCAACTAGCAGCTCCTTGGAACAAGAAAGCAGCTTGGAAAATCAAGTGATTACTGTCTGGCATCACGAGTAATGAAACGTGACTCAAATCGCAGTTAAACACCCAAACCAAACCGAACTGAACCGGAGGAGCCAGGAGATCTGCAGCCGTTGCATTGGCATAGGCATAGGTATATATACCAACCCATCACACACGCAAACGCCAATCGAACGAGGTAAAACAACAATTAGAACAAGCCAAAACAACCAAACGAACAACCGAACAACGAACAACCAAGAGATCGCACAAGCGATCCCCGAGGAGAACTCCAGTCGGCGGACTCTGGATTCTGGACTCTGGATTCTGGATTCTGGATTCTAGATTCTGGGGTCCACATCCACATCCACATCCACATCATCAATGTCCGGGCCGTGTCAGCCATTTGGGTAATGTCGTCGCTGCTCGAATTTAATGGCCAAAAAAAATCAACAGCAACTAGAAATACAAGGCGAAAATAGAAGATCAAGAAAAAGACATCGTTCGGAAAACGCAGGGATCGAAACCCTTGGGGAATTTAGGAGATCTGGAGCAGAATGGATTTGTAACAAGGTCCGGGGGAGGTCCTTGAAATATATTCACATAGAACAGACGTCTAGAGATATTAAGATAATCGTCTTCTTTTTATAGTCGGCAATACATTCGTACCCTGGAACTGGCAATGTGGTTTATGAGATTCATAAAGGAGATTTTAAAAGGGTTTCCCATTTAATGGACATGCTCAAAGTTTAACTTTAAAGTTCTGTAAAAGTGCTTGTTAATAATTTGAAATTATACTTCTTCTTGTATTTTCTAATTGGTTTTGTCTTTATATATTATTTACCAGCAACTAGGTTTGGGTTTTAAACTATTCTTAGCATTATACCTTTGTCAAAACATGATTTTTCATATTGTTATCTTTTCAATCTTAATTTGGATGAGTATTTTAAAACGATTTCCTCCTCAAAAAGATATCTTCCCATCGCCAAACAAATTATCTTCATGTTCAGCTCAAGTTCGTAACTCTATGACCTTATCTCCGGCGTTGCAATTATGTGAAGGACTTGGAGTGTAATTGAATTGATTAGAATGGATAAAAAGAACCTTCTAAGCACCTAACCAGCTGGCCGTATCCATATCCGTTGTGTGTGACCATTAAATCTTGCCGGGAGATTTGCATATATGAGAAGGCCGAACAAAAAGTATCCATCTGCGAGGCAAATGCAAATCTCCGCTGCCAGAAGACGCCTCTTCTCTGCGGCGACCCTTTCTCCATTTGTGCTGCTCTGTTTACTCAAGCAAAGATGACACTGCAAACACACCAGAAAGAAGGCAGCATGGATGGAAAAAATGGCAATCTGCATCTTCAAGATACGAGTTGTAAAGGGAGGGGGAGGGGGGGGCTAGAGATCTCTGGGAATGCGACACGACTTGGTGTTTGAAATATTTCACTTTTGGCTAGCGCCCTGCCCACAAAAAGAAAAATAAGAAAAGACAATGGACCTGGCCTTCTGGACACTTGGCTTATTCTTCTTTTCGCCTCTCCTCGGATAATACATGACATTAGACAAAGTCGGAGGCCTCAAAATGGAAAATTGCCATGCATAACATATTTTTCTTTTCTTCAGCGTTGCCCTGCTCTTTTTTCCTCGTCTTTTTCCTTTTTTTTTTTTTTTTTTGTTTATTATAAAGACTTGCAAAGTGGCCAAAAGATTGGCCAGAGGGAGACTTTCCTGGACCGCAATTTATGCAGAGCGAACGCAATTCAGTTTCGGTTTTTTACCTCTTTTCTTCTCTCTGATGGAACAATCGAAAAAGTGGTAAAAAAAAGAACAAAAAAGTTATGGATGAGCTGTGACTTACCGTTAAAACTGTATAGATATAGAGTTCGCGTAGGAAACTGCAGCAAACCACAAAAATTGAATGTGATCTACGAGCTTCGATCGGTGGATTTTGATTAGATCACAAGATTGATAGGCTTTGTTTATAGAGATGAGTCTGCCAGAAGACTGGGATAAATGGGTTCACGAAGAAGCAGCCCAAGATGGTGATTACCCAGAACCACAAGAAGTTTTTCAAACTGATGAGAACCCAAAGAACTTTACATTTCGGGATTAGTTTTCTTCATAAAAGAGAGTTTTAAGTAATAACCTTCTCTATTTTGTATGGTTACTTTATAAATAAGTATATACAAGTATTTTTTTAAGGTATTGTTAACACCACTTGGTAAAGAATAATCTGTTAACGAGACTAACTTAATTAGGAAAATTATATTTAAGATTATCTATGTAAAGTACTCAACTTTCACTCATTTTCCCAGCTTTCTTCAAAATATGATCTTTCTTTCTGCCAACTAAATTAGTGCCTGTTTTCCTGTCTTCTGAGTTTTTATCTTTGTGTCACGGCCAAAAGTCTTCTTTTTCTGCTCGTTTTTTGTAATACCCTCATAAGTAACCCAAATACTAAGTATACGCCCCCTTCGCCTTCAAAAAAACGTGTCGTGTATCATCTGCTAACGGCAATTTAACCTGATGCGGGTTTTTATTTAGGTATATACTGGCATAAATATGTAGGTACATAAATATTTGGTTTGATAGCTTTTTTTTATGCCCACAAACTTTTATGCCCGCTTTATAGCCTCACTTCAATTAAGCAAAGAAGTGCCCACATTTCTTTTACCTCATTTACCAAACTATTTTCTATTTTTATTGTTTGACTAAGCCACTCACATACCAATTTGCTCATTATTATTTTTCGTTTGTACTTTCAGAAGAAGACGTTAAAGACCCAGAAGAAATCGAAAGCAAATCAGGTAAGCAGAAATTTGTTTGGCTCAACGAAAATTTCCATTTCGTTTAAAGGTTTGGCTTTCGCTTGCTCTTTTTTTTTTAATTAGTCTGATGGTTTCTATATTTTTTTCTAGACCGCCTTCTCTCATTCTGTCTGTTTGTACTATCCTCTTTGATTGATTTATGATAGCCAGTTGTTTTTTTTGGCCAAGGCATGACGCGCGTTTGAACCATAAAAACAAAGAAATACGAAACGAGATCCATGGGAAAATGCCAAAAAGTGGAGGGGGTGGTGGGTGGTTATGGGGGGGCGGTTGGGCAGGCCATTAGCAGCAACACGACTTCTGCCCCGCCCCGCCCCTTGCCGTCCCGCAAAGTTCTCGCTTTCACCGAATTCATTTTATTTTATTTATTGAATTCTCTGCATGTCGGGCACGTTTTCACGAATCCAAACGAAACATGCATGTCGGTATATCTATGACATACATATATAAAGCATACACAGGGCAAAATTGTGAAAATTGAAGACTTGCCAAAGTACATTGCGAACTCAAATATATTTCAGCTATTGTTCTCAGTTCAAAAAGTTTGTAAGTTGCTAAAGTCTATCTATCCATCTACCTGCATTAAAAATATAGAAAACTTTATTTGAGAATATTGATTCCTGGTAATAGATTAAAATGATTTTTTAATAATGCTCAGAGGTTCAATATCAAACTCTGTTTTTTTTTACGGTCCATTCGTGTGCGGACTCAAAGTCAAGAATACCTACAAAAGTGATAAATAAAATGGGCGGAGGGCGATTGCCATTGTCCATTGGTTCCATGGCTTCCTTTTCTGCCATTTTTGCTGCTGCCTTTTGCCAATTGTTGGTGTTGTTTTTGGCCATATTCATTTGGCATATGTTATGACAACAACAATAATGGCGGGACGTACAGTGGGGTTGATCCTGTTTCTTGCAGGTAAATTTGAGAAACCAACAAAAAAATATTAAGGTGGATAAAAAAATTTCTGGAGATTTTGAAAAACTTCTCGTCAAAATGTGAGTTTCTTAGAGTGAACCAATTTCATCAGATTTCAATGTCACAGCTAGTTAATTTTTAGTCTTAGTATGGCTTCAAATGATTTTCAAGCCACTGTGCCCACGAAGTCACAGCTCTTGGAGATCGGAGTCACATGTCGGCGTGCCACGATCTCGGCAACTCCTCCCACTCCCACTCCCCACTCCCCTCTTCCCACTCCCCTCTTCCCACTCCCCACTATCCACTCTCCACTTCCCATCACCTCCAACTCCAACTCCCATTCCACTCCATCCTCTGCCCATGTCCGACGCCAAATCCAAATCCAAGTCCAAGTCCAAGTCAGCAGAGCCTGAGTGGCATGTGAATGAGGTGGTTTCTCGGCTCGAAATTTGGTACACAGGTCTTCTGTGGGCCAGATTGTCTTAGGTCGTGCCAACAGCAATGCGCATAATAAATTTGTGCCTCTAGGGAAATGAAAATGAAAAGTTCTCAAGCGACAAATGTGGGGAAAAAAGTTGAAGCCATTTGACAAGGCACGTAGTCGGGAGAAAAGGGGAAAATGGGAAAAGGGCTATCCCAGTTGGCACTGCACCGTGCATAATGAGCATTTTGGGTTAGGTCGCTCCACTTTCAAGTGACAAACAAAAACGAACGAAAATGCAAAGACAAGAAGCGGGTAAGCAGGAAAATTCAGTTGGCAATTAGCACAAAAACGAAAACCGAATAGTTGAGGTGAAAATTTGAAACTGGAACAGCAGAAGTAAAGCGTTTAGTGGTGAGTAGTAGTAGAATAAGATCAATTGACAGTTGATTGGCATTTCCTGTATATCGAAACTGCTTTTTTAGAGATACATGGAATTCATCGACTAAAAACTTTTAAATGTTTAGGAACTTAGTAACTTACAATTGACAACTTGCTAATCGAATCATTTTTCATTATTTAATCTCATGGCGAAACTGATGAGATCAGCTCAATCTTATAAATTTCACCGCAAGTCAGGAAACATTGAAGGAGAACTTGGAATAAAAGGTAGCAAGCGAACCTGCAGATTTATGGTTTACACATTAAACGAGTCCCGGTTACACATCCAGTTTTCTAAATAGTTGCTCTTCAATTGGTGTCTGTGAACAACTTTGTGGCACCTATAACCGATTAATGCCTGGCATAAATACGCGAGATTCCATTCACATCATTATGATTACCAGCGGCATAAAAAGCGAGTCGAGAAGGAAACCAAGCCGAGAAACCGCAGAAACTCATTTTCTCATTTTAGAAGGAGAAGAAGAAGTGACAATCGAGTCATACAGAGAAAGAAAAGATAATTGTTGAACACATTGTATGCTTGAAGTTATTGAAGTGCGAAATACACATTTATTTCGGTATCTTTTGTATTGATCATTTAATATATTCAATAATATTAAAAGCTTGTTAGAGTCCAAGGAAAACAAACCTTTTATTGAGAAACCATCATTTAAATACTTCCAAAAGTGCATGTTCTGTGTAGAGAAATGGGACAGGAAAGAGCGAAAGAAAGATGACTGGGGAACTGGTTTGATTCAGCCGACTTCCCAAACACCTCGGCCTCAAGTGGGAAAAGGCACCGAAGGAGCAAGTGTCCAAGATCGGCGGACCCAAGTGGATGCAAGTGGACCCAGCCAAATGGAATATCCGCCTGACCCAAATCCAGTTGCGGCATTTGAACGGATTTGCATGCCCCACTCCAAGCGGTTGCAGCCAAAATTCAGGCCCAAACGGCGTAATCTTTGACATGGCTCCCAAAACCAAAACCCAAACCCAAACCCGAACCGCCACTGGCGACGTGTCTGAATGTACGATTAAGTATGTGTGTTGGCCAGAACTTGGCCTACTTTTTATGTGACCGCTTTCCCGACTCGGGCTCCCACTTCTCGATCCCAGCTTTTCAGTCCCAGACTCAGACTCTCCAACTTCTCCAACTGCAATTGAGTGTGATTTGGCGGAAGAGCATGGTCGATGTCGATGGGGGCACGACAGAAGGGGCATGCATCACACAACGCACTTTCCCAATCGCACATCCAAGCGATTCGACACCTGAGCGAAAAGTGGAAAAGTTTCACCCAGGTGAAAAATTACTGCCGATTGTTTTATCGATCCCATGTGGCAGACAGTCGATGGCATTAAGAAAGAGCGGAGATTAATTCGATTGTTCTTGGCAAAGTTGTTAGATCTCTTAATCACATAAACAGACAGTCATTTTGTAAACAGAAAAAAATTATTTTTTGTGTTGAAAGGTAAAAAAACCCTCAGGCTTCACATAAATTCACATCTCACCAAAATGAAAGTTTACATCAATAGCTTGCATATTGAAAATTTCTATATGTAATATCGATAAAAGATAACCACATATTATTGTAAATAACTGGCACGATCTTCGGTTAAGACTGAAGTCAGGTATTTTAGTTGGCTTCTCATTTAATGGATGACAATGAAAGTAGCGAAGAAAGAGAAAGATTGCGGCAAAGATAGAGTCGTCAAAGGAAGGGTCAATTACCGGGGGGAAACCGAAGGGCAGGCATCATCATTAGCACTTATCTCATGGCTGAAAAAAAATGATGAAACATGGCCAAAACAAATCCAATAAGCCACGCACCAGAAGAAAAGTGTGGGCAGAAATGGGAGGTGGTGCTATCTTTTTTCTTGTAGTTTTGTAGGCGTATAACAAGCCGCAACTAAATCGACAAAATCGGCTAATGCGACAGACGTGGGGTCCATTGGAACATAAACATAATGGGCCCAAGTTGCCATTGTTGGCATTCCAATGCGTTTTTTGTGGCAATGTTGCTGATGTTGCAGCCTGCAATTGTGCGTCATTAACATGCAACCAAGTGAGAGAGGGAAGATAAGACTGCACAGAGAAAAAGAGTTAGCCATTAGCTAATAAAAAAGTTCTTACAATTGAAACAATGTATAAAATATTGCCATATTTTGGAAATACTCACTTGATATCTAATATCATAAGAATGCTTTTCATAATCGAGTCCTAGGATAAATAAAATCCAATTTAAATAATATAAATAACAAATATAAATCAATGCGAGTTATATTAACTAATTAAAATGGTATTATAAGCTAAATATTCCCCAGTCACTGAGTTATAAAATCTTACACTAGTATAAAGTAAAATATTGTGAATTTATTTGTAGATACAAAATCTTTTTTCTGTGTAGAAAAACTGTATAGAGAGTAGTAAATTGAGCAAACAGCATTATCGTATGATCATCTCCCGTGGTTTGAGGGCCGGCTAATGACAGTGCCGGGCCCCGCCTCCTGCCCCTGCCCCGCCCCCTTGGCAGTACGCCTCCTCCTAATCCCGACGAGAGCCTTTGATCATCTTTTCTAAGTACGTGCGTTATTTTCCATTCTGTACTTGGCTCTTTTTGTGTGTGGGTTCAACGGGAGGGTTGTGACCTTTTGCCATCCGGCAGTTTGAAATTTTGAGCATTCAAATTGTGGATAGTATAAATCCCCCGCCCCCCGCCTCCCGCCAGTTTTCTCTATCTACGGCTCATTCCACCGACAGTTAACCAGGTCAACTAACGGCAAACGTCCGCAAGCTGTTAAAGCCAACTTAAACAAATAGCACTTCCCTCCCCGATCTTCTGTATTCTGTATTCTGTACTCTGCAAGCCCGCATCTTCTCGTTTGGCTTGTTTATCTACCAATGCCGCTTCCTCTTCGACTTCGACTTCAACTTCAATTTCTTCTCACCTGCTACGCACAAATTTGCATTCGACTTTCTTTCAATTTCAATTTGTTTGCGCATTTCATTTGAGCGCGCGGGCAACTAATTGGTTCAATAATAGCCCATAATTGTTGGAAAAATGTTGGTAATTTGGCCTAATCGCCTTGAACAGTTAGCAGCGGAACGGAACGGTATCTATCTTTTTTTTGCTCTCCTCTAATCCGCAATCTTTAGCTTAAATTTCAATCTTTTTTGTCAGCCAAGTTCGTTGCCTAAGTCTTTTGTTTTTCACCCCTCATTTTGGATAAAGTTTCTTAAAGATTCTTGCTGCCAACAAAGACAGCAAAGTTTCTTTAAAGTAATACCAGTTTTTCATGTTCCTTACAAGCTTTAAAGTAAAATATTTATGTAAATTAATATTGTAAAAAACAAAATTTAGCTTAATATTGAGTAAGAAGAAGCGAACATTTGCTGAAGAAAAATGCTAGGAGGAAACCGAAAGAAGATAGAAGCACACACATTAGAGTCACTTGATCAGGTGAACGTCACGTACTTCCTCCCCAAAAACCCCTGACCATCTCTGGCTTTAATTAAATGTTGTTCTTAAAATTGCACAAACTACAAAATGAGCCACAATGGGCCACTTAAGAGACTTTGTAGCACTGAAGGGGTAACTGTGGCACGTTGGTTTACATTTGCTTATCGGTCTCGGGGTTTGGCCGTTGCACATGTTGCAGCAAATTGGTCATCTTCATCTGCTGCCATTTGCCATTCCACTCGCTTCTGTGGCGTAGTTAAGCCCAAGTGCACAGAGAGAAATAGCGTTGTAATTACCAAGATTTCTGAAGAATTTTGTAAATTTTATTTAAGCTTTGGTCAGTACTAAAAAAGATTGTCTCAGCTATTTGTATTTTAACTTTTTAAAATAATATATTTTCCAAAGCACAAATGTATTATTTTGAATACCTTTTAACTAAAGTCAGTTGCGTCTCCCCTTTTTTTATTAATTATTTCTTCAGTGTAATAAACCTCTTCCCATTTATTTAGCTCCACTTGCAGCCTGGCGCATTCAATTATTTCCATGTCCTGATTGTCTTGTCGTGCGACGGCGCAAGTTTTGCATTTAAAAATAGGCCGATGTGGTCAGAAGAGCCTCTTGTTTTCCTCTTTAAATTGCAAATATTTTTAATGAGGGCTAGCCAGCCGGCCGGCCGATTGTGATTCCGAGGATGTCTAGCGCCAGGTCCACACCCAAATGGGTTATCCATATGCAGATATGGTAGTTGTTGGCCAAGTGTCGGTCGTGTTGTAATGAGCCGTGTTCCCCCAGTTTGTGGCCAAGATAGATGGCTAAAAATACATGCAACAGATAGCCCCTGGAAAATGGAGAACAGGGAACGGAGATCGGCGAATGCTGAACGCAGAACAGAGATGTCAACCACAAAGTGATGCCGATGCGATCCGCTGGACAATCTCGATTATGATGACGCCTGACAGTTCCCTATCTCTTTTCTTGAGTCCGTGATCGATGAGCAATGGCTCTTCCAATCTGGAGGCGGATCAGTGGGAAGACTCAGGAAGATTCGTTGTGTGGGAATGTGGAGCGTCCTCTGGGAGATGATGGCCCACAACAGAAGTTGGAGCCATTCTTTTACAGTGATCTGGTCTGGTCACAGAAAGTTATTAGATGTTGTTTCGGTTTTAGAGGCATTTGAAAGAGATGCTAAAACACAGAAATAATAATAAGTTAGATATTATTAGGCTTAAATATTGGTTCTTTTGAGGACTAGCATAGACGATTGACCCTTTGGTCTGAAAATCAGTCTAACCTCACGAACCACCTTCGTAGGAAGATGGAGGAAGTCGCATCTCCGAGATCACCTCTCATTTATCTGGACTCGAGGTTCCCCAGATCGGAACTCTGACTGGCATTCCAGGCGGTGATCCTCATCTGAGCTCATCTCATGATGACTGCAGCGGTTTGGTTTTTGCCTCCATTTGCCGGGCATTCCAGCGCTGATTTCCCTGACCATGCCCACATTTTAGGGCCCACAATTGCAATTAATTGCTGAAACTTTGAAGCCTGCACTTGCAGTTTGCAGTTTGCAGTTTGCAGTGCTCTGCCCCCTTCGCCCCTGTCATCATCATTTCTTCTCTGGCGTGGCAAAACTGGAGGTTGCTGCTCATAATTGCCATAAATCATGCAACGTTCTTTTGCCCGCCACTTGAAACTTGATGTTGAAGTTGAAGATGAAGTTGGAGTTGCAGTGGTGGTTGTAGTTAGAGTTTGAGTTTGAGTCTCCAGTCTTCGGTCTTCTAAGAGAGAGTTTCTCGGGCTTCGGCTCCGTCACATTCCGCGGCCTCAAATGCGCCTCTAATGACTCCTGTTCTTTGTTGCCAGCCCCAATCCTCTACTCATCCTCATCCTCATCTTCATCCTCAGTCTCATTCTCATCTTCGGTTTCGGTCTCTCAGCCTCATGCCGCGAACCCAAACCCAAGTCGATCTTCCCATCTCCATCTTTCAGGCCAACTCACAGCTATCCCCACTCTCTCTGGCTCTTTGGCTAATGGCTTTTGTTGGCCAACTTCCGCGAAAGAGCCGAGAACGAAGTGCCCGCCATCCCATCCTGATTCCAGGAACGAAAAGTCTCTTACCTACTTGCTGCACTGTTCAAAAAATGCATTAAAAATATCTGAGTATTATCGGAGGATATGGAAAAAAGTATTGTATTCAAAAAATATCTTAGAAGATCAAAAATCCATAATTATTGTATAACCTCTTAGGAACTGATCAAAGAACATATTTAACGAAATTTCAAAGCAATGTCCAAATAATGAAACCTTTTTCTATTAAAATTAATTATCTTAGAAAAACAAGAACTGTATTGTTATTACGTAAATGGCTTATAATGCTTCAGTTCAATTAAATTTCTCTCGGTGCTTTTCTGGCCAACTGACAATGAGCGATTGATGAGACAACTGCCAAAAAGGAGTGGGGCCGTGAACGAGGTCCTATGGGTCTTCCCCGGGAACCCGGGATCCCCGTGATCCCCGGAACCCCGCAAAGCCAACCTTCCCACTTCGATACGCATCTGGAGCGAAGAAAAAGAGAAAAACAACATTCAAAACATTTATGCCGTGGCAAAGAATTTATGAAATGTTTGGGTTTCTTTTTCGTTTTCTGTTGAATGTTGCACGTTCCATCGGCTGACCAGGAGGTTTAGAACCACACCCGTTTGCTGTCCCGCCCATGGACCCCCCTTCCCCTTTTCCCCCCTGGACTGCCGTGTTGCATATCTTGTTGCCTGCATCGTCGATGGGGCAGCACTTTCAAATAACTCCCCACATGTTGCTATGTGTGTGCGCTGCAACAACCTTGAGGCAGCTCCTCCAGAAGAGGATATCGTTTCTGCCAACTTGTTATGCAATAAATTTCCGGTTCTAACCGAAAACAAAAAAGCAAAAAATGCCAACAACGGGCAGCAGCCGAACACTAAAAACAAAGAGGCAAACAGCTGCAACCATTTTTCACATGCCCAAAGAACATTGTCCGCGAAAATCCCCCCCCGCCCCGTTTTTTTTTTTTTTTTTTTGGGAGCGGCACCTTTCTCTTAGCCTTGTTCTTGTTGGCCAACTTGATTTGCTGTGCTATTATTATGCCCTTGCAGTGGGTAACATCAGTTTCTAACCAAGAATCTAAAACCTGGGTGCACTAGAAACCATTTCCTTTTATCTGGCAGGAAAGGATTTTACATTCGAACTTGTATAAACCAACATATAGTATATAATATTGATAGTTTAAAA
Source organism: Drosophila rhopaloa (assembly GCF_018152115.1). Taxonomy (NCBI): domain Eukaryota; kingdom Metazoa; phylum Arthropoda; class Insecta; order Diptera; family Drosophilidae; genus Drosophila; species Drosophila rhopaloa. Next base: position 24,485,717 of record NW_025335123.1, on the reverse strand, counting down.
AAGATAACACTTTTAAGTAATCTCAAATATTACATCTATTATTTATTTTACATTCGAACTTGTATAAACAAACACATATAATATTGATAGTTTAAATAATAGAAAACACTTTTAAGTAATCTCAAATATTAAATCTATTATTCTTTCTTTTACAGTAGACTAATAACTGATTAAATATGTGCAAGTTAAAGGGTACTTTTACCTTCGACTACCCAAAAGGAGACGCTACAACTTGTTTTTAAAATTAAATTTTTAACGTTTCGCTAGTTGCCATATCATATTGGTGATCAAATTTAGTACTTCCCCGCCCGCTTTTTAGCCCCGCATTTCTATGGCTAAGTGGGTGTCAACTCGATTAGATTTGTAACGGTTCTTAATAGTACATGCACTGACCAATAGAAGGCGCCTTTGCCGTGATTTTGTGAATAGGGGAGGAGGGGAGACGAGTGCCTGCTCCAAATTGAAAAGCATATAGAAAATTTCCAGGCAATTTTCTCCCTGGCAAACACTTTGATCTGGCGTTCCATTTAATAGTCTCTCGCTCTCCCGCTCCCTCTCCCTCTCGCTTTAACTTTTTTTAATTATAACTTTTAATATTTTCGTTTAGAAGCAGGCTTAAATGCACGTTTGACCACCTAAGAATGGGAATGAGAACGACAGCCTGAGAAAAGTGCAAACTCCGAGTGGGAAAAGCCAGCTGGCCGAGGAAAAGCTGGCCAGCGCTTCCATTGTTCGATAGCAATTATTGCTGCTTCGCACTTCTATTACATATATATGTATAAATATATATACGTATATAGGAAAAGTAGGAAAAGGGGAGTTGCAGCACGCATGGTGCATGGCAGGTGCTTCAACTTTGTTCGGCTGCACGTTTTCGCAGTGCACATCTTTAAGCCAGCGATGATTGAAAATTACATAATTGCAAAATGCGGCAAAGAGATGGCTAGAAATACGAGGAAGAAGTCGAGGAACAAGGGTTCTCTTGGCACCAGCTAAGTGATTGAGTGTGTTCTGTCTCCCTTTCTTTCCTCTGCACAGAAAGAAAACATGTGTGATTTGATATGATAATGACAAACTATATTATCATAATACAAAATAGAATTTATTAACCTGATACAATGCCTTGTCAAAGGGCTTTTCACCATAGAAAATTTATAGATATTCGAACCTGCTCCTTTTTACCCTAAAACTTTTCAATCGAAGAGGAGAAATAAAAGCGGGAGCTTCGACAAACGATTAAAACAAAATGAGCTATATATTTGGCCTTTTTTTCCGTGTAACCATCACATTCGCGTGTTGTGAAAACAACAGCAACAAATTGCATTAAATGAAAAGGTTTCTCCTGGGCAAGTGTGTATATTTGCTGTTTCCCATTTCCTTTTGCGCCAATTGATCGAGTGGACAGGCAAACACCAAAAGACAGGGCCAACAGACAGACGGACTGACATCCGTTCACACTCATAACGAGGAGAGAACGTTGAAAAGGAGTAATGGGTCTACAAGGCACTAGGCTCTTTAAATTTTCCTATTTCATTTCGAACTGGAAAAAATTGATTTATCATCGACTTTCTCATACGATCTAATAGACAGTGACAGGAAAGCCACTGTAATGCTATTTAATGCTATTTAATGGGATACATGGAATAGGGTACATTTTGATAAGACGAAGAAGTTTCAATTTTCCAAATACCATTTAAGCTCAATGAAAACAGGGTATTCAAATAAGAATTAACCCGAAGTCTCATAATTCCTTTGGCGGTGAGTGTTTGCATTTCTAAGTTGGCACTTTGATATTGACAGTGACTGCGACTGAAAACCAGAAATCGTGTGCACTCCAGAGGTTATTTTAGCATCGTGTGCAAAGTGAATGGTTGACGATGGGATCGGATCATCCCCCCCTCCATTACCCTTTTTTCCTCGATCTTGTATGATATGAAAAATTCCTTTGATTGACAGGCAAATCGCATTGCATTTGGCATGACCAATTATTTGGCATTTACTGTTTCCTGCTCATCTCCGTTTAATTGGTTATGCCGTGACTGTGACTGTGACTGTGGCTGTGATTGTGAATGCGACTGTAGAGTGGGAGCTTATTGGGAGTTATTCGGACTGAAAAGAAATGGAAATTTCTCGTGTTTGTCTAATTGACCAAGCTACTTTCACTGGACACTGTCATTAGAAACTCAACTATCTTTGACCTTTCATCATGCGTTGTGGTTTTCCCCTTCACTCTCTAATGATGTGATCAGGTCCATTCTTCGTTTTCTTTTCGCTATTATGCTCATATATATTTTTGTATCTGCTTATGATGCAATTGCCGTCCTCTGCGCTTTTTCCCTTTTCGCGTAATTAGAGGTCCCAAACAAGAATGGCCAGAAAAAGAAGAAGAAGTCGGCAGAAGTAAGCGTGCCTAATGATAACCTTTTGAAGACCCCCTTCCCCCCCTCGCTCTGTTCTCCGATCGCTCTCCTCTTTTTCTCTCTTTGGCGATGCGATTCGTTTCGATTCCGTTTCGTTCCCCCGGTCGTCCCCCCCGCTCCACTCATTCCAACGTAACTGCAAATTTTCTTGATTACCGGGTAGCCAACTTAAATCCAAGTACGCGCCACTGGCCACAAGAATTGACCAAAGCCCAAGAAAGAGGAAAGAGAGAGGAGCCAAGCCAAAGGGGGCGTGCCAGCACTGACCATTGACCATTTGAGATGGCCACCAGCTGATGAGAAGCGCTGCTGCAGTCCATCGATCTCCGATGTCCGATGTCCGATGTCCGACTCCCGTCCATATCCATATAATTACCATTGCCATTCGCAGCGCAAAACAAAGAAACACAGAATGCCATTGGTGGTGGGGTGGGGTGGGGTGACCTTCATGAACCTTGAGCATTCTATAATTGCAGTAGGCAAATCCCAGAAATGATGAGCCCCAGAGCCCCCTCAAATTAGAAATGGTCAAGGACGCAAAACGGAGGCCAAAAATAAACCCAACACCGGCTATAAATAACGAGATTCGTGAGCTGGTAATCGGCCGGGGCCAATTGCAATTCTTCATTCGCAGAAGAAACCGAAGAGCGAAAAGGAACTAAATGCAGCCAAACACAATGACGTCAATAGCCGGAGATGTCCAGGGCGATCTGGACATTATCTGATCCCCCAGATCTCGATCCTCTGCCCTTGTAATTGGCTTCTGTTGGAGCCCCGAGTTCTCTTTTTGCATCGTTTCAAACGCATTTCATTTGCTGAGTTTAGAATACATCCACGGAAAAATACGATGGCAAAGCACGATAGCTGGGAAGTCAACATATCATTCCGATATTCAGTAAATTAAGATGTTATGCGGTTCTTCATTTTTATTAAATTTGTATATAATAACCGAATTGTTCATAACAACAGATGGAAGAGAATTCAAAGCTATTGTTCTATATTTTGAATTGCGTTTAATTTCCAAACCCTTCGAGAAATCAGTACTGAGTAATTCAAGGTATTTATTTGGACTTTTGTCGCATTGTCTGGTCTGACTTTTGGACATTAATCCTGCCCCTTCCCCAGTTTCGTTCTGAGGCATGTAAAACGAGAGCAATCGCAGATGTTGCTGCTGCTGCTGCAGAATATGCAACACAAGTTGCAGCTGGGGAGCAACGACAATTTCAGTTCGGCTCCCGTTGAGTTGCTGCTGGCGATGCTGCGGGTTGCTGCTGTCGCTGATGTTGCTGCTGCTCTTGTTGCAGTTGCTCCTGTCGCTGTCGCAGTTGTTGCCGTTGTTGCTGTCGTGCGCTTCGAGGGGGATCGCAGTTGCAACAGCAACATCAGCGGGCATTCTTCGCTGTCTTTGCCACCTATTTCATACAGCATACAGGACATTTGTTGTCGCTGTTTAATGTTGTTGCTTTTGCTGTTGCTGTTGCTGTTGCTGTTGCGGCTGTGTGTTGCTGTTGCTGCTGATGTTGCTGATGTCGCTGTCGATGTTGCTGATGTTGCCCTGCAATCGGACACGCCGGCAACCGGCAACATTTGGCACTGGCCCGCGGAGAATTCGATGCCCCGGCTATATCGTTTGCCATTTCCCATTCCAAATTCTCCATGCACTGCGGGAAAATGTCTTTGTCTAAAAGAAATTCAATTTAAGATTGAAAAGTAAATCCACTAACTTACTTGAAAGAGAAAAATGTGCTTCAATGTACATTTATTTAACAAGCTCGCCAGATTTACTTTAAATGTGCAAATCAGTTGAATACAAATAAATATGTTATTTGAATCTGACTGAATCTAAAGATTTTAAGAAGGCATTGGATTCCTTGAACAAGGTTTTTCGAGCTGTAAAAATAGAGCTCAATCTACTCTTTTTCGCTGTGTGGCAACGATTCTCGGTTTTCGTTTGGCCATTTGCAGCTCGTGTTGGGCTGGTTTAATATCGCTGGTAATGGCCACGTTCCGAGCTCTATAATCACTGGCCGGCGAGGGCGGTTCGGCGGGGAAATGCATGAAATAATTGCATTGGCAGTGCCCAAGTCCAAGTCCGAGTTCTGTGTCCGTTCGTTTCTGGACAATTTTCGCAAAACAAATTGAATTGAATATGTAAATATAATTGCTTGGGGCTAGAACGATCCGCACTCCCTTGAGCCCACGTCTTTCTGCGACTCCCCCTTCTGCTTCTTATGGGGGGCGTTTAAAAAACCATAAATTTCGACTTAAATGCCGCACTATAAGTCAGTAAGGGAGTGGGGAAGTCAGTCGACGGAGAAGCGGTTGGAACAGCTGGCCAACATATATGGCATAAGCTTCCGCAAGACTTTGACCATTTGTAGATGGCACAGCGAAATTAATGCAAATTAAATGCAGTTAAATAATCCATGAATCGCCGGGATGAATGAATGAATCAAATGGACCCAGAACGTATGCTGAATTATTAACCGAATTGGTGTGCCAGTAAATGAATAACTTGGCTTGGGAATGGAATAACCCATTTAGCAGTTTACCTTAAAACGGTAAAATATAAATAAATGATTATGGAACTTATTCATTTGGCACCGTGAATTAAGTTACCCGATTACCAAGGCAATTCATTGCCTATTGCATAAAGGACTCATTTGATATCTGACCTATATCTTCAATACTCATTTATCATTCAGAACCCATAAATATGTAATTTCTTTTCTCACGACAACAACTCATCCTCATTCTAAATGAGTAACTCATTACTGAATAATTGAATTACCCATAATACCAATTACCCATTCACTGCATAAGCCACTCTTTTTCACCTATTCCCAGCCAATTCGATTTCGCTTTTCTTTCGTTGGGACCACCCACTTATTGGCACATGAGCATGCACCACATTGCGACCACTGCCCCGTCCTTTCGTTCGCTCCTTTTGCACCTGCAGGTCAACTCATTGAACCGCCATGCACCATCCGGGTTCAATTGGTTGGGATGGTTTGGGTGGGTCGGATGGGTTGTATGGGTCGGATGGGTTGGATTACTTGGATGGGCTGGCTGTCCGCAGAAAGCAATTTGCTGCTGCCTGCTCCAATGGAAACCACAAGAATGCCAAAAAGCTGTTTTGCCCCGCTGCCAGAGATTGGAATTGGAATTGCTATTGGTATGGGGGAATAGGATTTGTAGAACGGGAATGGAGTGGGCCGTTAGAAACTCTAACCGCAGATCGTCAATAAAACGTAGCCGCTTCATTCCCTTTCCCGCCTCGACAGCTCATTAAAGTCTCTCGAAAGTCAAAGAGCCTGATGTGGACATGGATGTGGGAAGATGTCTTCGGCGACTGGAGCCGCTTCATCCAGCAAACTGGTCTGCAGCATGAAAATGGGAAACGAGCGCTGTGGTGGCTCAGTTTTTATTGGTTCGGTGGTTCGGTGGTTCGGCGCTTAGTTAAGCGTGTAATGGGCCAGTCTAAGGGCGGAAGTAGTAGCCACTGCACCACTGACCACTGACCACCAAGCCCCTCCACTTAGCTCCATTCTCCCTTTTCGATCTACACCTCCTCCATTCAAATGGAGGCTGTCAGCACAGGCAGTTAGAGAAGTGGAACGAAAGGGGCGCAGATTGCTGGCCAGGAAGGTGAAGAAAAGAATAAGCTCTCATCGCTTAACTTCTGTGGAGGAAGATCTTGGCATTTCAATGGTATTTAAACAGCCTGAGATCCATCCGTCTCATTTACGTTTCATAAAAAGTTATCGCTTTGGTTATGAGTTTTTGTCTTAACAAGAGGATTTCTGCCTATTTATTACCTAATCATAGTTCTCGCAGACCTAACAACTTTTTTCAATTTTTTCTATTCTCAGATCGCAATGCAGTCAGCCGAGAGCAGTAGAAATCGCAACCGATCCTCCTTGGGTCCGCTGCTCCTCTCCGCCGTGTTGGTCCTGCTGGTGTCCTTGCCGGGACAAATCGATGCCCGGATGGCCTTCGAGAAGCTGACGGACTTCGATTTCCCGGGCAACACGTACTACAGCGTGAAGAACCTGTCGCTGTACGAGTGCCAGGGATGGTGTCGCGAGGAGGCGGACTGTCAGGCGGCGGCCTTCAGTTTCGTGGTGAATCCTCTGTCGCCCTCGCAGGAGACCCATTGTCAGCTGCAAAACGACTCCTCGGCGGCCAATCCTTCGGCAGCCCCGCAGAGGAGCGCCAACATGTACTACATGGTTAAGTTGCAGCTGCGCAGCGAGAATGTCTGCCATCGTCCGTGGAGTTTTGAGAGGGTTCCCAACAAGGTGATCCGTGGCCTAGACAACGCCCTGATCTACACCAGCACCAAGGAGGCCTGCCTGTCCGCTTGTCTCAACGAAAGGCGTTTCGTCTGCCGATCGGTGGAGTATGACTACAACAACATGAAGTGTGTGCTCAGTGATTCGGATAGACGCAGCTCCGGACAGTTTGTGCAGTTGGTGGACGCCCAGGGTACGGATTACTTTGAGAATCTCTGCTTGAAACCCGCTCAGGCCTGCAAGAACACTCGCTCGTTTGGCAATGCCCAAAAGATGGGTGTCTCCGAGGAGAAGGTGGCCCAATATGTGGGTCTGCACTACTATACCGACAAGGAACTCCAGGTGACCTCCGAGTCCGCCTGCCGTTTGGCCTGTGAGATCGAATCCGAGTTCCTCTGCCGCTCCTTCCTGTATTTGGGCCAACCCCAGGGAGCCCAGTACAACTGCCGACTGTATCATCTGGATCACAAGACCCTGCCCGATGGTCCATCCACCTATTTGAACCACGAGCGCCCCCTGATCGATCACGGTGAGCCCATTGGTCAGTACTTTGAGAACCAGTGCGAGAAGGCCGCCGGATCGGGAGCTGGTTCTCCGCCGGGAACTCTGGACAAGATCGATACTCTGCCCGTTAGCCTGGACACCATTGAGGATCCCAACCTGACCAACTTGACGCGCAACGATGTTAACTGCGATAAGACCGGAACTTGCTATGACGGTAAGTCTTGTCTAAATCTAAAAAGAGATCTTTATGTAATCGTTGTATATCCTTCCCAGTTTCCGTGCACTGCAAGGACACCAGAATTGCCGTTCAGGTGCGCACCAACAAGCCCTTCAATGGACGTATCTACGCCTTGGGACGCTCGGAGACCTGTAACATCGATGTGATCAACTCGGATGCTTTCCGTTTGGATCTGACCATGGCTGGACAGGATTGTAACACTCAGAGCGTGGTAAGTGTACGGAAATCCAAAAGAATCCGTCCAAAACAGATGAAAAACCGAACTACATAGAGGACCCTACTAATTACGTTTTCTTGATTTCCAGACGGGCGTCTACTCCAACACAGTGGTTTTGCAGCATCACAGCGTGGTTATGACGAAGGCCGACAAGATTTACAAGGTGAAGTGCACGTACGACATGAGCTCCAAGAACATCACCTTCGGCATGATGCCCATCCGCGACCCGGAGATGATCCACATCAATTCGTCGCCCGAGGCTCCACCACCAAGGATTCGCATCCTGGACACACGACAGCGCGAGGTGGAGACTGTGCGCATTGGAGACCGCCTCAACTTCCGCATCGAGATCCCCGAAGACAGTGAGTTTGGAGTGCAGTGGATTTTAAAAGAGCTCCTCTATTTATTGATGGATGTACTTACAGCTCCCTACGGCATCTTCGCTCGGTCTTGCGTGGCCATGGCCAAGGACGCTCGCACCAGCTTCAAGATCATCGACGACGACGGCTGCCCCACCGATCCCACCATCTTCCCCGGCTTCACCGCCGATGGAAATGCTCTGCAGTCCACATACGAGGCTTTCCGATTCACGGAGAGCTATGGTGTTATCTTCCAGTGCAATGTCAAGTACTGCTTGGGTCCCTGTGAACCGGCCGTGTGCGAATGGAACATGGAGTCATTCGAGTCCCTGGGCAGGAGGCGTCGCCGTTCCATCGAGAGGTGAGTTAGATCTTGGGGCTTGGTTAGATCTGAAACAAGGTTCTCCAATGTATTCTTTATGGAAAGATCTTTAAAACTGTGCAACATGCACAAGCTACAAGACTGAGCACCTTTGATCTAATGTTTTAAGAATTGTATATTAATGCAATTCAATTTCATTTTTTGTTTAATGCAAATGGTAAAATATAATTTGTTGCTTAATTTCCTATTGTTCCAGCAATGAGACCAAGAGCGAGGACGATATGAACATCTCTCAGGAGATCCTGGTCCTGGACTTTGGCGATGAGAAGCGTGAGTTCTTCAAGGCAGATCCCAGCACTGACTTTGCCAAAGGTGAGTGTGGATATAATGAAAAAACCCAATTAGTTTGTCAACTTCCGTTCCATTCCGTTTCGTTCCGCAGACAAAACTGTCACCATCATCGAGCCCTGCCCAACGAAGACATCAGTGCTGGCCCTCGCGGTCACCTGTGCGCTGATGATCCTGCTCTACATCTCGACCTTGTTCTGCTACTACATGAAGAAGTGGATGCAGCCCCACAAGATCGTGGCATAGGTCCGAAACGAGGGGAATCTAAAACAGGAAGAACAAGAAGAAGCTGTAGAACGAAAGAAAAAAAACAAGAAAGAAAAGAAAACAAAAAGAAAATACAAAACAAAATTGTCACTCTTACATATGCTCTCTCTCTCACACACAAACACACACACACTCTAACTCTATATCTTTGTCTCGCTCTTGCCCAGGCAATATAGCCCCTCCCACTCCCACTCACACTCATACACACCACTGACAACCGTATAATTTTTTGTTTTTTTTTTTTAATGATATATATATAAATTAATTACTTAATATACAATTTATTTATTTATATTTATTTAGACTTAGAGCGTGAGATACAAATTCCCTTGAGAGAAAAAGAAACAAAAACATTTCCTAGTAGCCACATACACACACACGAGCACATTTCACGTATGCGAATTAGTAAGAGAAAAGAAACAAAAAAAGAGAAAAGAAAGAAAAAGATGCGAGCGCGTACTTTCTATAAAGTTACGAAAGGGAACAATGGAAATGAAACATCGTCCTTGCCAGAAAATTAGAGACAGAAAAAGAGAGAGAGAGCGCGAAAGAGGGCCAGAAGAGTGGGAGAAAAAGAGAGATAGGACGATGCATCATGATCCCTTTTGTAACTTCTATAGAGACTGCAGCCGCATACACTCGCACTCAATCACACACACACACACTCACTCACTTACACACTCACCCGTTTCCTCACTCATTCACATACACCCACAAGCACTCACATTTATTTAATTGTAAACGGAACGCAATAAACAGCAAACAAAAGCAATCAAAACGGAACTAAGGGGATAACTGATCGAAGAAGCAGAGACAAGAAAAGTAGTTTCATTTTCAATGGAATTATGCTTAATTGTATTGCATTTATTTAATTTAAATTTATTTATGATAATAAAGAAACGATAATGACAAACTAAAGGCGTTTACCTTTTTAGCCATGAACCTCCTGCTCAGTTTGAAGGATTGGTTTAATGTAATTTACATCCTACTCTTGTGCTTCTCCACATTTATGATACCTGCCAAAGTGTAGCATACTTTTCTCAGCAGTCACAGACGCACTTGTAGTACTTAAAACGAAAGGATAACGTGGCCAAAACATGGAATGCCATACCTTGTTGAACTCGTAGCAGGATTCTCTATCGATTGGCAATCGCACCTGGAACCTTTTGTCCATTCAAAAAATCGCCAATTTCCACGATGGTTACATGGGTCAAAAATTTGACAAACGTTAAAATGAAAATTTTGAATGCAGATTTTTAGAGAATCGAATCACAAGTCTTTAGAGATATGCCACTTTGAAATCGGATTAAATTTGGTAAAGTTATGAGCTCTGGAAGTCCAATTTTGAGTCACTGTATTACAACACATCGGAAAATTAGAAATAACTAACATGAAAATGGGTCAAAAATTTGACTAACGTTAAAATGAAAATTTTGAATGCAGATTTTTAGAGAATCGAATCACAAGTCTTTAGAGATATGCCACTTTGGAATCGGATTAAATTTGGTAAAGTTATGGAATCTACAAGTCCAATTTTGAGTCACTGTATTACAACACATCGGAAAATTAGAAATAACTAACATGAAAATGGGTCAAAAATTTGACTAACGTTAAAATGAAAATTTTGAATGCAGATTTTTAGAGAATCGAATCACAAGTCTTTAGAGATATGCCACTTTAAAATCGGATTAAATTTGGTAAAGTTGTGAGCTCTGGAAGTCCAATTTTGAGTCACTGTATTACAACACATCGGAAAATTAGAAATAACTAACATGAAAATGGGTCAAAAATTTGACTAACGTTAAAATGAAAATTTTGAATGCAGATTTTTAGAGAATCGAATCACAAGTCTTTAGAGATATGATAGAGATATGAAATCGGATTAAATTTGGTAAAGTTATGAGCTCTGGAAGTCCAATTTTGAGTCACTGTATTACAACACATCGGAAAATTAGAAATAACTAACATGAAAATGGGTCAAAAATTTGACTAACGTTAAAATGAAAATTTTGAATGCAGATTTTTAGAGAATCTAACCACAAGTCTCAGGAGGTATGTCACTTTGAAATCGGATTAAATTTGGTAAAGTTATGAGCTCTAGAAGTCCAATTTTGAGTCACTGTATTACAACACATCGGAAAATTAGAAATAACTAACATGAAAATGGGTCAAAAATTTGACTAACGTTAAAATGAAAATTTTGAATGCAGATTTTTAGAGAATCTAACCACAAGTCTCAGGAGGTATGTCACTTTGAAATCGGATTAAATTTGGTAAAGTTATGAGCTCTGGAAGTCCAATTTTGAGTCACTCTTTTACAGACATCCGATTTCAAAGTGGCATTCTTCTAAATGATGATGCAGAAGGGAATGTACTGTGTACTGTTAGATACTTATTTATTTGTATTGTATTGTATAAATGCAGTTTTTTATTCATAATTCATCGCTAGACAATACTTAAATCTAATTTACTGAGAAGGACGGAGTCTGTTTTGTTAGAATTGAACAAGTTAATGATACAAAGGTACTTATACTACATCTGAATTCATCAGCACACACCGATTAATGATCAGTTATTGTTCACTTTTGATTTACTATATTTTACACTTTAAGATTTGTATAAAAGATTAAATCCTAATCAGTTTTTGAAGTCTTACAATTGTGTTGTTGAATTCAGAGGGGTTACAACTTATTACCATAGATTTCTGCAGGAACTTGTTCTTGTCATGGTGTACTATAAAAAGCACAAAGTAGCCAATTATGAATAGGTCAATTATGTGTAGTCTGATAATTGAATATAACAAAATCTTCAAGTTCCTGCATTTCTCAGTGAAGCAATCTCAACCTAATTGGGACATCTTATACAGGAGACACCCAGATATCTCAGACGATTTTCTGGACGGTAAATTTGTATTTTTGTTGTGTTTCAAAGTGAATTTGCTGAAACTAAGAATTCGTTTGAAAGAGATTTCTGGGTCACCCCCGATTGCAAAACCTAAACTAAGTTACGAACTAAGATTAGTGGCATGGTATGATATCCCTTTAGCAGGATATCTCTCTCGCCCTCTTGCACTTGGAAGTCCTTGGAGGTGGGCCAGAGTGTCCAGGAACCGAGGTCACCTCAGCCGCAGTGGTTTTATTTCAGCCAAGCCATGTTCCGGAGCTCTCGACTTGGCCGCCGCCACACAGGTCTCCTTGAGCGACTTGCCCGCCGGCCGTTTGACACACTCATCGAAGTAGCACTTCTCCACGTTGTGCAGGAACTCCACCAGCAGCCTGTCATCGCCGCCATTCGGTCCCACGGAGTACTCGCACTCGTAGCCATGCTGCTTGAGATCCCGCACACAGCAGTCGATGAATTCCGCATTGGCGGAGAACCAATCGTTGTGCCGCTCGAGCGGAATGCCCAAACGGGTCCTCACCACGCCCGTCAGCCAGGTGTCGTCGATCCAGAACAGCGGCACCCTCTCCGCCTCCGCCACAATCCTTTTGGCCGTGGGCACGTTGGTCACATACAGCCAGCCGGACAGATAGGCGGGATACAGGGCATGCGGGTACTCCTGCTTGCTGACGTACCACTTGTTGGCCCTCAGACGAATGGGTGGCTTGGAATCCAGTACATAGCCGGAAAGCAGAGTGCTGGAGGTGGCCAGACCAGGTTGGCCCACCTCGAGGGCTTCCAGATACCTCCGCAGATGGAACACATCGTAGATGATGTCGTCGTCCAGTTTGATGATGAACTTGGCCTGGTTCTTGCATTCCTGGGAGGCCCACTTCAGTCCCATGACATGTTTGTAGCTCAGATTGCGATAGTCCTCGATGAAGTTCCCCTGGAGCAGATCCCCGAAACGCTTCTGTTCGCTGGCCAGCTGCTCCTGGTTAATGAAGTGCTCTCGGGGAGGCAAGGCGGCCAGCAGGAAGACCCTCTGCAGGCCCATCTCGGCCAATTTGCTCCGGGGAATCGCCTGGCGGTGGGCAGCTCGCAGGGCATCGTGCCCTGAATAGGAGGTGACAATCAGAATGGCTAGGGGGTAGAAGGAAAAAGGGTTAAAAACAATTCTTTACTTATTCTCGTCACCAGAAAGCACAGAAACTAAAAGCATGAGAGGATTTGAACCAGGAAGTCCGATACGTATTAAAGAGAATTTAAGTCTCTAGTGATTTCTGGGACATTGCCGAGTGGTAAAATGGACTTAAATGGGTTTTCAAAGTGATATTAAGATGACCAACTTACCCAGGAGTTCCCTTTCCGCCTTTCGACACACATTGCTGTGGAGGAGATACTGGAAGTCGGTGAGATTCAGGAGAGGATTGGCTGCTTGCGGATGGGGATTAGGGGAATCCTCCTCCGTTTCGGGCGGCAAGTGCAGCAGGAACTCTTCGTCGGGGGAGTTCCTCAGCTCCTTCAGATCCCGTAAATGTCCGGAAAAGTAACAGAGACTCAGCAGGACGATCAAAAGTAGCGACAGGATAATCGGCAGCAATCTTCGTCCGCGCATGCGCATCTTTCTCACATTCTACGTGGGATTCCCCTCGCTTTTGCCTGCGTGTGTGTTTGTGTTTATGTGTATGGCAAGCGTGTGTTTTTTAGCTGTATTGTTGTAATTATAACAATAACAAAGAGCAATTGTTTTTTTTAGCAATTATTTTCTAGAGCTGGAACAATTTATTCAATACTATCGAATGGAAAGCTGCCAGATCGCGAATATCATTGATCTGGGGCGCCGCCAACATAAAACCGTGGAACAGTATTTTCACTTAAATATATTGGAATATATCTACCGTTATATGTTAGGCTCCGGTATATTTTTAAATATTTAAATCTATGTAGGACACATAAAATACTTATTGTCTGATTGGAGAAATTTTAAAATATTGATATTTGGCCACCTCATAGTAAATCGAGAAATGATACTAAAGAATTTCGGCCCAATGTTTTTCTCATTGTGACTATGCTCACGCCAATTTACTACTTTAAAAAATTTAAATATTAAGCGCGCGTTTTAATTTTGGGGGATTTTTTAGTGAAAATTCATGTCTTGGTCGAGAGCATTTGGCGGAATGCAGTTTTACCATCTGGTAACACTGATGCTATTGTTGTTTTCTGCGGATAACAGTTTTCAGCGCGGTGCGGTGTATGTGTGCGTGCGTGCGTCCCCATCGCATGTGTATGTGTGTGCGTGTGCTTTTCTTTATATTTTTTTTAATAATAATTCTCTGTGAACTGGGTTCAATAGAACCCAAAGAAAGTGAAAAGCAATCGGGAATTGGGCTTGAGAATATTTCAGCTTACAAAATTCCCATTCCAAAATCTCAAAAGTGACTGCAGCAAAAGCAGCACCAAAAACGCAGCGGCAGCGACGTCGACAGAGCAACAACAACAACAACCTAGGTGGTGCAGAGAGAGAGAAAGAGAGAGAGAGGGAAATATATTCGACATGTGAGCTAATCAGCGATTTCTACAAACATTTTCTGCTTCTTAAGGCCAACCAAAAAAACGAAGAAAATCCGCGAGAAGTTCGACGAAACGATTAATAATTTAGTTAATGATTTATTTAAGTGACGTCGCGTGTTTTTTTTTCTCCAACAAGAAACAAAAAAGGGAGAGAAGAAAAAAACAGTTAACTTGTGGCCACCAACAAGCAGCGCAGTTGACGTCGACGTCGCTGCCGGCAGAAGTGGAAAGAAAAAGAACAGATTGGAACTCAATTTTTAATATTCTTCAGTTTTGTTTTTTAAATTCCACATAAACAAACTAATTAAAATAGTTTAAAAACCGAGAAGCAAAACCACTATAACAGCAATCTTATCGCTTAAAATATTATATTCCAGAGCCCAAACGTCTTTTTTTTTTGGTTTAACCATGGAATATTGATTCCCAAAAAAACAAAAAGCATACTGAAAAACAGTGAAAAAAAAGTAAAAAGCAGTGAAAATGACGGACTTTGTGGAGCTATTAAATAGTATGTCCAGTACTTTTAATAGCGATTGCGCTACATCTACTGCGGAGGGCGGTACACTTCTAAATTTGGATTTGGCGGAGGATAAAACCCTAAAATGGCGCAATTTGGCCAACAATCAGTTTGCCTGCAAGGACAAAAAGCACAAGGATGGTAAAGAGGAGGAGAAGGATAGAAAGGAGGCCACGAATTTAGCCGAAATAGAGGAAATTAAGGGACTCTTGGCGGATGTTGTGGATGCGGCCGCTGTGAAACTGGAAGAAGAGGCAGCTGCAGAAAAAGCTAATGAAAATGCAGAAAAACAAGAAGAAAATGCGGCAAATGTAAATGAAAACACAGAACATAAGGCCAAGGAGCAAACGGAGCCGCCAGAAGAAGAAGAGCTGAAAGCATTGGAAGAAGAAGGTGAACAGGAGGTAGAAGGGCAAGCAGTGCAAGCCATAACGGTAAAGCTGGAAAGCAGCGAGCAGACAGAGAAAAGTGCAGTAGCAGAAGCAGCAGAAGCGACGTCGGCGTCGACAGCGGACGGGCAGAGGGAAAACATCAAGACTGAGCAGCAAAAAAAAGAAGCAGCGCAGGAAGCTGAAGAAACAACAACAACAGCAGCTGGAAAACAGGAAGCAAATGCAGAATTAACCACAACAACAAAAGGAACAACAACAACACTGGAAACGGCAACAGCATCTCCACTTGTTGTCAATTCTGCCGACATCGACGTCGCTGCTGACGCAACAAATTCAAATTCGTATGTGGACAGCCAGCAGCGGGCAGCGACGCCGACAGAGCAAGTGGCAGCGACAGCAGCTGATAAAAATGTAAGTACATATGTATGTTTGTATGTATGTGAGCTTCGAAATTTATAATTATTTTAAAGGTTTAATTTAGAAGTCTTATCCCTAGATAAAATATCAAACCATTTAAGAATTGCTAAAAAAAAATTCGTTCTATTCAAAATTTTTTTGGACAAAAACTATTTTTCATTTTAAATTTTAAAGGCAATGAAATATTTATGTTACACAAAAAACTTTCATATTTAGTTTTTTTCAAATTATTCATACATAGTTTTAAATCCAGTATTATTTTTAAATGGTCAACGATAAGATGCAAAGGAAGAAGTTTTAAGTGTAATAAGGGTTACAGGGGTTTCCCCTCTACACTAGTCTCCAGTTTTGTGTTATCTATCCTTTATTGAAGACACGTTTTCTGTGCCATGCCATTGTTAATTTTTATCACCGCCTAGGGAAAGCTTCGGTATTGAGTAAAAAAAATAAAACTATGGTGAGCTTTTAAGCTTTGCATTTTTGCCTTAATTTATACAAAATATTTACGCCAAAGTTACCATGCACCTCTTGAAACTCCAAACTTATTTCAATACCTTTTAAACTTACGACTTTGACTCACTTTTAATTCCTAATCAATTTCTGGCACCAGATAACGAGTTGTTGTACTCATAACTTGTTTGAGTAGTACAGGGAAAGTCTTTATAATAGTCGTACAAATTATAAAATATTGTATTATTTGCTTTATTACAAAATGGGAAAAAGAGCTACACTGCGTACATGAGTTTTGGCTCTTAAAAATACTTTCTTATCTATCTTACTATAACTTATTATTCAAAGAAAGAAAGCTTATACTTATCACTGCCTAAATAAAAGGGAGGAGTTAAAGATCATAAAGTTTATTGAGAGAAAAATCTTTTTTTATTCAAATCAATTGTTTTAGATAACTTCCTTATCTATCATTTTATACTTTATTTATTATTTAACAATAAGTTCCAACTTTTTGAAACAAATAAAATATGAAATGGGGAAAGAACTAAAAGACAAAATAAAGTATGGTAACTAGCGGCACTTATTTATAAATTAAGTAAATTTGCATATATATATTGAATTAATAAATACAATTAAATAATTTGAGCCTCGGTCGCTTCAATTGTGTGTGTGTTTGGATAAAGTTAATTTATGATTTACTTAGTTTCCTCAAATTTCGTTTTACCTAAGAATTCCTAAACTAACAAAAACAAATACATATGTATGTTAATTGACGTAAACTTGTCTTTTGATAAAAAAAATAGACAAAATCGATACTTAATAATTAATAAAGTAAATTGCATAATTCTTAATATATAAAGGGGTAATATTGGCATAAATCAATTAGTTTAAGAGGAGTAAGAAAAGTTGATTTTCTTATTGTCGAACTTTCACTATAAAACCACTTTTTGTGGAATTTTGTTCATTAAAATTCTACCCCAATTCCCATTCAAGTGCGGATAATACTGGTTCGACTTATTGATTAATCGAGTTATCTGATATTTAAGCAGTCTAAAAACATATATATCATAATTTTGCAAGGACAGCTTTTTTCGGTTAAAATTATTTATATTTCTGCCTTGGTGACATTTTAACTCCCTCAAAAGATAAACAGGATGAGAAACGTAAACAAATGTATTCTTTTGCGTAACTCAAATGGCATTTGAATACATATTTCCTTTTACATTAAACTTTGAGTAATTGCATCCAAAACAAAGGGGTTAAACCATCCAAACATCCATCCTTCTGGCCAGCTGGTCTACTGTGTTTGGTAGAACCAGTTGCCTTGGCAACCGACGAAGCCATTCGAAGCATTCCATCAGGGCTGGTCCTTCTGGAATATACACAGATATATATTTGGGATTTGTTGAGTCCGCACACATTGAATGAGTGTCTGTATTTTGCAGGAACAGGTTTCACCAGGCGGAACGCGTCGTTCGCGGAGGACGCCGCGACCCACAGATACGCCAACGCCCACTGCCACGCCCACACCAACACCAACCACCGATGAACCTGTGCAGGTGGAGATTACGGAACCCGAGTCGGCAGAGCTGCCAGTGGAGGTCAGTCGTCGTCTGGAGGTGCCAACGCTTGAGGAGATTGCGGCAGCAGATCGTCCTGAGGTGAAGAAGGAGCCGGAGAAGACGCCACCAACGACCACTTCATCGCCCGAGGAAAACCCAGCACCTGCTCCCAAGCGAGGAAGAGGCCGTGCCAAGAAAATACGACCAGATGCCGAGGTGGACACCACCAGTGAAGTTCTGCCCCTGGCCGATGATTCGGTGGTGGAGAAGAAGCCGGGACGCAAGAGGAAGCACCCGGAGGAGCAGTTGGACCAGCAACAAGGCGACTTGGTGGTGGTGAAAACCGAGCAGGAGGAGTTGGGAGATGCTCCCGCGGGCGATGGCAAGAGGATGCGTCGCAGTGTTCGTCTGGGCAATCGATTGCCCGCCGATGGAAGCGCCTGGGAGGATGTGAAGACCGAGCCCCTCGCTCACCTGCCGCCAGCGGAGCTCTCCTTCATGGAGGTCACCCCGGTGCCCGTACCATCTGCTGTCCTCGATGAGAAAACGCCACCCAAAAAGCGAGGTCGCAAGGCCAAGATTCCGCTTGGGGCAAAAATAGAACCGGGAACCTCCTCCTCCGCGCTCCCTCCTCTAACCAATGGCAACAAGAAAACCACTCCCACTGGTGGATCCGAAGTGCAGCTGCCCAAGCGTTCGAAAAGGAGAATCAAACCCACGCCCAAAATCCTCGAAAACGATGAACTGCGCTGTGAGTTCGAAACGAAGCACATTGAGCGGATGACCCACTGGGAAACTGCAGCAGCCGCCGGGGCAGATGGCGATTTCGAGACACCCCAAACTGGAGGTGGCTCCAATTCCTCAACGTCGCGACAAAAGAGTGACAAGTCCGACGGCAGCAATTTCGAAGGAGTTCCAGGCCATCCCGCTGGCACGAGCGCCATCAAGAAGCGACTTTTCAGCAAGTCTCAGCGCGACATTGACAACTACGGCGCGGCTATGCTGGCCAAGAGCAAGGTGCGTCCGTGTCCGGATGTGGAGCAGTTCCTCAGCGACATCAAGGCATCGCGAATCAATGCGAATCGCTCGCCCGAGGAGCGGAAACTGAACAAGAAACAGCAGCGCAAACTGGCCAAGCAGAAGGAGAAGCACCTCAAGCATCTGGGTCTGCAGAGGAATCACAGCGAGGAGGCCTCCGATAACGACAGTTCCAATACGGACAATGAATTTGTGCCCACCACCAGAGTGCAGGTGGGGAAACCCAGTGTTACCCTGCGGGTGAGGAACACGGTTACCAAGGAGTTGCCCACAACATCGGCCGCTGCTCAGCAGAAATCATCTCGGAACGCAGTTGTGCAGCCAGTTAAACTCACGCGACGAGTGGCTGTAAGGGGAGCAGGAGCGGGAGGAGGAGCTGTGGCAGCCGGAGCAGGTCAATCCATTTTCACTCTCGATGCGGAACAACTGCACTCGCTGAACACCTCGATCCTAGCGGAAGTTGCGCCCACCAGAGACTTGGATGCCAAGCCTAGCACCTCGAAAATGTCCAAGTTTATTTGTCTGTGCCAGAAAAGTTCGCAGTACTATGCGAGGAATGCGCCGGATTCCTCCTACTGCTGTGCCATCGATCACATTGACGAGCAGAAGATTGGCTGCTGCAACGAGCTCTCCTCGGAGGTGCACAATCTTCTGAGGCCCAGCCAAAGGGTGAGCTACATGATCCTCTGCGACGAGCACAAGAAGCGCTTGCAGTCCCACAACTGCTGTGCAGGATGTGGCATCTTTTGCACTCAGGTAAGGATAGCTAAACTCAAGCAATCACATAGGATTACTGATTGTAATATCGCTCAATTACAGGGTAAATTTGTGCTGTGCAAGCAGCAGCACTTCTTTCACCCGGACTGCGCCGAGCGTTTCATCCTGAACACTCCCTACGAGGAAGGCCGTGGCGGTCGGGAGGATCAGGGAGTCAAGTTCAGCAGTCCCATGCTGGTGCTCAAGTGCCCGCACTGCGGCTTGGACACACCCGAGCGCACCTCCACGGTGACCATGAAGTGTCAGTCGCTGCCCGTCTTTCTGCCCACCCAGAAGTACAAGATGTGAGTGGAATCTAGCGGGGGTTATGGCTTTTTGAAACAATTTTCTTAAATCAAAATTATTTTACCTACAATACTGTAGACCAGCAACTAATTTCGTTTACCACCCACGCAGCAAACCCGCCAAATTGACCACCTCCTCGCATCTGGCCCAATTTGGATCGGCTGGGAAAACCAGCAGCCCAGGAGCCAAGGCGAAAAGCAAGGGGGGGTCCTCCTCCGCCGTCGCCTCGGGCGCGGCGCCTTCCTCCTCCGCCTCAAAGACAAATGGAACCCAAAGGGGCAAGGGGGGCAGCTGCAATTCGAACTCCGGCCAGGCTCTTAACACGATAAACTTTGCGCAGTTGATACCGGACTCCGTGATGAATGTGGTGCTGCGGGGCCATGTGGTTTCGGCCAGTGGACGCGTGACCACGGAGTTTACGTCGCGGGACATGTTCTACGCGGTGCAGAACGATGATTTGGAGCGCGTGGCAGAGATTCTGGGTGAGTTTGTTGGTCTCATATCTGTATCCTTACTTATGGTTTATTTGACTAGCTGCCGACTTCAATGTGCTGACCCCCATCCGGGAGTACCTTAATGGCACCTGCCTGCATCTGGTGGCCCACCAGGGCACTCTCCAGATGGCCTACCTGCTGCTCTGTAAGGGAGCCAGTTCACAGGACTTCGTCAACATTATGGACAGCGAACTGCGGACGGCATTGATGTGTGCAGTAATGAACGAGAAGTGCGACATGCTCAATCTCTTCTTGCAGTGTGGAGCCGATGTGGCCATTAAGGTGGTTATTCTTGCCCGCTCCATAGGATCTAAATTCGTTCTTAACTGTGTATTCTCACCAGGGACCCGACGGCAAGACCTGTCTGCATATTGCAGCTAAGTTGGGCAACGTGGAGGCCACGCAGTTAATTGTGGAGAGCTATAGGGCCTCGCGGAATATCACCAGCTTTCTGAACTTCATCGATGCCCAGGATGAGGGCGGTTGGACGGCCATGGTCTGGGCAGCTGAGCTGGGACACACTGATATCGTTAGGTGGGTTCATCTTGGGGGAAATCCTTGAAGTTGATTAATATTCCGGCCATCCTTAGCCTCCTGCTCAACCAGGAAGCCGATCCGAACATCTGCGACAACGACAACAACACAGTGCTGCACTGGTCGACGCTGCACAACGATGGACTGGACACGATCACGGTGCTGCTGCAGGCGGGAGCGGACTGCAATGTGCAGAATGTGGAGGGTGACACCCCACTGTGAGTATTGGTTCACCCAGCCACGCTCCAACATGTCAGAAGTAAGAATCCCCTAATTCCCCAGACACATTGCCTGCCGTCACGAAGTCACACGGATGTGCATCGCTCTGATTGCCAATGGAGCTGATCTGATGATCAAGAACAAGGCGGAGCAGCTGCCCTTCGATTGCATCCCGAACGAGGAGTCCGAGTGCGGTCGCACCGTGGGCTTCAACATGCAGATGCGCAGCTTCCGGCCGCTGGGCCTCCGCACCCTTGTGGTCTGTGCGGATGCCTCCAATGGCCGGGAGGCACGACCCATCCAGGCGGTGCGCAATGAGCTGGCCATGTCCGAAAGTGAGGATGAGGCCGATTCGCTTATGTGGCCTGACTTTCGCTACGTGACCCAGTGCATCATCCAGCAGAATTCGGTGCAGATCGACCGCCGCGTCTCGCAGATGCGCATCTGTTCCTGCCTGGATAGTTGCAGTAGCGATCGGTGTCAGTGCAACGGAGCCTCCTCGCAGAATTGGTACACCGCTGAAAGCCGCCTTACCGCTGACTTCAACTACGATGATCCGGCAGTGATCTTCGAGTGCAACGATGTCTGTGGCTGCAACCAGGTGAGGAATGGAATCTTGGGCTCGTGAACAAGCTCAACTCCTTCTAATCGATTTAACTTTTGGCGCAGCTCTCCTGCAAGAACCGCGTGGTGCAGAATGGCACAAGGACCCCACTCCAGATTGTTGAGTGCGAAGAGCAGTCGAAAGGATGGGGAGTTCGGGCGCTGGCCAATGTGCCCAAGGGCACCTTTGTGGCCAGCTACACTGGTGAGATTCTGACCGCCCTGGAGGCTGATCGGCGCACCGATGACAGCTACTACTTTGACCTGGACAACGGGCACTGCATCGATGCCAACTACTATGGCAATGTGACCCGGTTCTTCAACCACTCGTGTGAGCCAAATGTTTTGCCTGTTCGCGTTTTCTACGAGCACCAAGACTACCGATTCCCCAAGATCGCCTTCTTCGCCTGCCGCGACATCGACGCCGGCGAAGAGATCTGGTAAGTCCTGAATTGAATCATGTTATGAAGTAAAGGATTCTGTATATAGATGCAATGTATTCGTATTTATCAGTTACATTTTCTATCCAATTAAAAACACCGCTTTTTGTAATGTGTTCTTATCTTTTTTAAAAGTTAACACCAAATTATGTTTTTCTAATTTGTTTCCTTTCAGCTACGACTACGGGGAGAAGTTCTGGCGCGTGGAGCACCGCTCTAGTGTGGGCTGTCGTTGCCTGACGGCCTCCTGCAAGTACGCCTCCCAATCCTCAAGCACAAATGCCTCGCCTACGGATGCAGCGACTGCAGCGGAACCGGAAATGGAAACGGACACGCAGCCATCTACAAATGCCTCGGGGGAGCCGGAGCAAGCGTAGGCCACCACCACGACCTCAACTCGAAATGATTCCAGACAACCCAGTCTCATCCGACAAAATAGAATCCCCACCAAGCCACCAGCAACCAAGCCACATACATCAGAGATCTGACATCACAGCACCAGCAGGAACGATCGCCATTTATATAGGATATATATAGTATGCATGATGAATCGAAATCGGGGCTCGACGAGGGCCTTCTTCTTCGACTGCCAAATGTTTCATGGTTTACAAATTTTTGTCTAATTTTACGTATACAGTTAGTTTTTGTTTATTATTAATTTTGTTTGATTTTTATTCATTTGTTTTTATTCCCCTACCATTAATATTTTAATTATTGCTAACAGCATTCACCCATTATTTTTATGTTTTATACTAGAAACTAACCAATTAGATGGGCAAACTGTGTTGCCATGTGCAAATCCCAATTCCCTCCCGACATTTGAAGTGTGTGTGTGTTTCAAACTTAAAATTATACTTAGAGTTTATCGGGTGAATGGAGAATTATAACTGCGGTAAAGTGCATCTAGTCATAAGAATGAGGGAGACAGAGGTTTAAACATAGGAAGAGAGCAGGAGAACTCGTTTGTCCAGCTACAGTGTGTTTTATAGTTGTATTAGCATGTTCAATAAATCAGTTTTTATTAGGTTGTAAAATTGTAAAAGTATTTTGTCTTTGTTCAAGCAGGTTTGCCCTGGTGTTTAAACATTTAAATTTCATTAGAGAGAATTAACACTATTTAAAGTAACTATAATTCGTTAAAAAGCACTGAATGTAACAATAAACCGAACGAAAACGAGGAATTATAAAGCAGAAATCTTTTTTATATCAAGCATTGATTGTAGATCAACAAATACCAGATAAGCTAAAGAAAACAGTGTCTATACAACCATATATAATATATTGAGCATATATGTCTTTGTGCAGGGTAAAGTACTGATAGTCGTTAACAGAAAATAAGTTCAAGTTGTTTTGTATTTAGCCAGGGCCCCCTACACACACACACACACACACACACCCCAACTGGTCACCACCTGCTCCTCCAATCCCAGCCAGAGAGCACAATTCGTTTAAGAATTTTTCAGTTTGCCAAGCAAAAATTAGCCAAGCCACAAGTGCCTCAAAGAGAATAATACCCCAAGCCCGCACACCCACTAGGAAACCCCCCGATTTGGCTCCAGACCAACAAGGTTTATATACAGGAACTATCTATCCAGCTATCACTCGACCAAGATCACAAACTGCAATGCATTTTGGGACAAGACCCTTCGATAGTCGAACAGAGAATTGAAACGACGGACTGCGGTTTACTTAACGTGTGGAGTTCTCCGATTCCGTTCCCGATCATATATTATATATACTAGCATCCAAAATCCTCGTAGCATATCCCCGCGTCTAACGATCCCCCCCATGTGCTATATAGACTTGGATATCGGGCTATTAACTTTGATGTGCGTTTTGCGTCTTTAGGTGTAAGCTGTAAATGTTTGTAACGACAATATAGGATATGTAGTTTAAGCTGTAGGTTATCCCCCCTTTCACCCACTACCCACTATCCCTCCCCCACCCCTCGTAACAAGGTCCAGGGTCAAAGGACACAAGACGTCCCCCTCCCCGCGACATTTCAACTGGCATTTCTATACGTATTTGTGTACCTACGATAAGAAAAAAAGATTTATAATGGAATATGTATGTACGGTTTCGATGTCCCCGGGTCTATTGCATCCGGATCACACTTAGAAATTATAGCATAACTCACAAAACATGTATGTTTTAATTTTAATTGTTATCGCGGGCAGCGACAGAGCTGTCTTATCTTATTTGTTTTGTTTGCTTCGGCTTCCTTTTTTTTTTGCAAAGACATTTCATGAGTTGTTTCACCCAAAATTACTGATTAGTTTGGGAAATCGAAAGTATACCTCCTTGGGAGAGGCACATTTCGTTTGCAATTACGTTAACGTTTAGCCATAAGATATTAAATCAAATAAACAATTCTGAACAGCAATGGTGCGATTACTCAAACTACTTTCATCAGTATGCAGAAAACATGATACATCGGCGGTTTACGATTTTCGCATAAAATCGCTGGGAAAGGTGTTATTTATTTAAAATCAAGACTCTTCCAAAATTTCATTAGAAAGAATTGAAAGACAATGTTTATCACTTATATTTTGCATACGAAAATTTGTAATTTTCAAATTCGCGCGCCCAATGAATCGTTGGCCAGTGCTGCCACATGTTATGCAGTTATCGAAATCGAATTAACAGCTGATTTTTTGTTTTGTAATATTTGAGGTTGGTTTTTTTGGATTCCGCTGCTATTTTATAAAACTAAATTATTTTAAGTGGTTTTTTTATATTTAAGCGGTTGCAGAGGGTTGAGGAGTGGGATCCAAACAGGCAACCCATTTAAAACCGCGGTGACAGTTGAAAGCAGAGCGAGCAAACGCAAGAAACCGGAAACCGGCCAGAAATCACAGCAAAAGCACCAGGAAGATGAGTTTTCCGGACAAAGCGGAGCGCACCAAGTGCTGGAGCAACCGGGATGAGTACTGGAAGTGCCTGGACGAGCACGCCCCAAAGCACAGCTCTACCAGCGGCGAAAAAGTCCCTTCCGCCTGCCAAAATCTCCGGAAGCTGTTCGAGCAATCCTGTCCAGGCCAATGGGTCAAGCATTTCGACCGCAAGCGCACCTACGAGCAGTTCAAGGAGAAGATGGCCACTGGGTACGATCCTCTGGATGAGCGCACAAAGGCCGGAAAGCAGGCCAATTGATCCCGATCCAGGATTTCCGAGAGCATCCGGTGGCCTCCGCAGTCATCCGTGTTTTTGTACTGTTGTAGGGTAGTGTAAATAAATAACCCATCTAGCTATATGACTACAAATGGATATTGCTTTCGTTTAGATTTTTGTTCGACTACAAATGTCCCATCCAATGTAAATACATAGATAATATAAACTATGTTCCAAGCTTTAAACAAAATATTTAAATTCATACATCACACATTTATTGACATGCCCATTGTAGGGTTAAAGCTTTAACCGGCGAAATCAGTGTGCACACACCAAATTTCCTCACTGAGTTATCGATATAAGTATCAGCGGCGGAAAGTTTGCGTGCTAATTTATGTATTGTATTTAATAATTTAATTGAGGATCGTCACTTGGAGCAGTTGAAACCGCTGCACATGACGTAATGGAGTCGATTATCTTTGGAGTTCTGACCGGTAGGTGTGCCAAGGTCCCCCAGAAACCAGTGTTTCATCCTTTTTGTGTGCCCTTTAGTTAGTGACACCTGTTACCAGGATCCGGCGAAGGACAAAAGTGGTCCCAGGCTGAGGGCACTCATCAACGAGTCCTTTGCCAATGCCCAGGTGACAGAGAGCATAGTTCCTGACGAAAAGGACCTGATTCAGCAGGAACTGCGCGAGTGGATCGACCTTGGGGAGCTGCGAGTGATCCTAACCACCGGAGGAACAGGCTTTGCGCCACGGGATGTGACTCCTGAGGCCACGAAACCGCTGCTGGACAAGGAGTGCCCCCAGCTGGCACTGGTCATTGCCCTGGAATCCCTGAAGAAAACCCGATTTGCGGCCCTTTCCCGTGGACTTGCTGGGATTGCTGGGAACACCCTGATCCTAAACTTTCCTGGCAGCGAAAAGGCCGTTACCGAGTGTTTCGAGACCGTCAAGGATCTCCTGCCTCATGCCCTTAATCTCATTGGTGACGAGATATCTCTGGTGCGAAAAACCCATGCGGAGGTCCAAGGATCCGCGCCCCAGCGCCACATTTGCCCCCACAAAACGGGGAAGGGAAACGATTACGATCGCAATTCACCCTTTCCCATGCTGCCCGTTCAGGAGGTGCTCTCCATGATCTTCGACACGGTAAAGAGGACCAGCAATCTGGACACGAGCTTGTGGCAGCTAAACTCGCCGGTGAACATTCCTCCCTTCAGGGCTTCCATCAAGGACGGGTACGCCATGAAGTCGACCGGATTCTCGGGCAGCAAGCGTGTGCTGGGTTGTATAGCAGCCGGAGATGCAGTGAGTCGAGCTTATATTTAAGATAAATTTATATGGATAATTTAAAACAATTTCCTTCTGCTTTTCAGCCCAATTCTTCGCCTCTGGCGGAGGATGAGTGCTTCAAAATAAACACAGGAGCACCGCTCCCACTGGAGGCGGATTGTGTGGTGCAAGTGGAGGACACGGAGCTGCTGCAGCGCGACAAGCACGGCCAGGAGAGCCTGGTGAACATAAAGGTCGAGCCACAAGCTGGATTAGATGTGCGGTAGGTACTAATGAGTACCCCAGGAAAACGAAATAAAGCGTTTGGTTCTTCACAGGCCAGTGGGTTTCGATCTGAGCATCAAGGATCGCATTTTCCCTGCTCCAGATCCCTCGCCTGTGGTAGTCAAATCCCTGCTGGCCTCCGTGGGCAAGCGGTTGGCTATACCCAAGCCCAGGGTGGCCATAGTGTCCACTGGCAGTGAGCTGCTTTCTCCGCGGGACCAGCCTGTTCCCGGCAAGATCTTCGACTCTAATACCACCATGTTGGCGGAACTGCTTCTCTACTTTGGCTTTGACTGCATGCACACGAGTGTGCTGAGCGATAGGTGAGCGATTTGCCAATCATTTTACCCCTTATTGTATATTTATTTTATTTTCCAGCTTTAAACAGACCAAGGAATCGCTGACCGATCTTTTCGAGGTGGTGGACTTTGTCATTTGCAGCGGTGGCGTCTCTATGGGCGACAAGGATTTTGTGAAGCCCGTGCTGGAGGACCTTCAATTCAAGCTTCACTGCGGCAGGGTCAATATGAAGCCAGGGTAAGATTGCCTTGATGAAATGACGTCCCCGAAGTACCACATTAATACCTTGTGCCCCCAGCAAACCCTTGACCTTTGCCAGCCGCAATGACAAGTACTTCTTCGGCCTGCCCGGGAACCCCGTGTCCGCCTTCGTCACCTTCCACCTCTTCGCCCTGCCCGCCATCCGCTGGGCAGCTGGCTGGGATCGCCCCAAGTGCTCCCTGCCCGTGGTCAATGTGAAGGTGGGTTCCCAGTCGATTTTACCATATTGCGAAATCATGAGTGGTCAAAAACTATGGTGATTGATGATGCTATCTCGCAGCAATCAATCAGAGGATTCCAGAACTCGGATTGCTGTAGGTCGTCGCTTTTGACGCTATTTGCTCTATTTGGCTGACACTTTTGCTTTCAAGTGGGCGCGTTATCGTTTTGTTTACTTTGCGATAAGAAATATTTTGTTAAGTCACCTAAATTACAGGAAGCTTTGGGTAATACGGAAGTTTGTATACTCTATTCAAATTAACAGCATTTATCTTTAAAGCTAGTAATTATCTTTATTGGTTTATCTTGAAGATAATTTGTAAGTCTTTATTTTACAGTTTACACGTTGCTAATAATTTATAATTTGAAAGTAACATATCGAGATTTGTATTCCTATTTTTCACTGAAAGTAGTGCGTAAATCTTGTTTAATGGCTTCGTAAAAAAGGATTTCGTTTTCATGTAAACTATTTATTGCATGTTTAATTTTCTTGCAGTTGCTCAACGACTTCAGTTTGGATGGTCGTCCGGAGTTTGTTCGCGCCTCAGTGATTTCCAAATCAGGAGAGCTGTACGCCAGTGTCACTGGAGATCAGGTAAGCCATTATCCCTTGAAATCTTCCCCATCTAATGGCCAATAATTGCAGATCAGCAGTCGCTTGCAGAGCATTGTGGGGGCGGATGTGTTGATCAACTTGCCAGCACGCACCTCTGATCGGTATGAAGCCAAAGCTGGCGAAGTTTTCCCGGCCTCCGTGCTGCGCTACGACTTCATCTCCAAGTACGAATAGGAACTGGACCTACAAAACCCATCGAATGTTAGAAAGACAAGACAATACGCCTTCGTAGATTAGCACAATGATTTATTTTTTCATATATCGTAACATTACGTATGATGTCCATCAATTTACACCTTTAGCAGTGTGTACAAAAACGAGTATAAAGTAAATATTATAAAGGCCTTCCTAAAGGAAGAAATATCATCAAACAAAAATAATTTGCAGATAGGTTAAAACAAAGAACAGGAAGCAGGAGCGGAGACAGGAGCAGGAGCAGGAGCAGGAGCAGGAGCAGGAGCGGGAGTGGGCTAAGGCCTAGAAACGGGATCAGGATCGGGAGCATATATACAGGAAGCGGAAGGAGGCGGATCTCAAACCGACTGAGTGGCGGACTCGCCGGCGGATGGAGCTACCGGCCTTTGGAGACGCAGCGAGGAGCGGCATGGCAACGTGAATTGGTACTTGTTGTGGCTCAGGAGCGGATAGCGCTGCTGCGGGGCGAAGTCCCACAGCGCCCGCTCGATCACCTGGAGCGCGCTCGGACTGAGCACATCCGCCGTATACTGCGTGGGAGCTCCAGCGGTGGCGGACATGGCTGGAATGATATGGAAATACAAAGAAATATGATATGAAGCACAATGTAACCCGCCAGTCTGGTGAAGAAACTCACTCTGTGCCACCGGCGCCTTGTACAATGACTCCGCCGTCATGCCGCAGGTGTCCAAGGCCACCACGCTGACGCCATAGGGCTGCAGCTCCTTGCGCAGCTCCTCGGCGCACTTGTCCACGGCCACGCGAGAGGCGTTGAAGGCCACCAGTCCGTCGCCACCGGTTCGGGAAGCCACACTTCCGCCACCTCCGCCGCCGCCCAAGTAGAGAAGCCTTCCGCGCGTGGGACGCAGGAAGCCCACAAAGGCCTTGGCCACACGCAGCGTGCCCAGGATGTTGGTCTTGAGCATGTGCTCCCACTGCTGCACATCCTGGGACTCCACCTTGCCACGGAAGACACTGCCACTGGTGTTGATTACGGCCGCGATACCGCGCTCGTCGGCATTCAGGTGGGCGCCCATGGAAACGGTTGCCTCGCGCAGCACATCCTCCCGCGTGACATCCAGCCGCATCGGAATAATGGTGCCGGCAATGGGCTCCTCACTGTACTCCCGGATCTTCATCCAGCCGCAGAGGAGCTTGGCGGGCAGCGAATCGTGGGCCTCCTTCATGCCGGCGAACACGCGGCATCCCTTGTTGGCCAAGTGGGTGCACAGCTGGAGGCCCAAGGCGGTGTCCGCGCTGGTGACCAGCACCACCCGACTGGGCTGCGAGTCCGCACTGGCGGAGGCGCTGTCCTCGCGCACCTTGCAGATCAGGTAGATGAGCAGCGCACCGGCGATCGAGAAGAGCGCCAGCAGCTGGAAGGCCAACACCAGCATGGTCATTGGCTCCATTATGACATCGCTGCAATGGAAAAGGGGGAGAATGCAGGTGAGCAAACAGGGAATGCGGGAATATATGGTCATTTTTAACTATTAACCACAAGGGACAAGCTAAAACGTTCTTCTTTAACTGCAACTACTCCATATTTATTTACAATATTTAATAAATCCCTTAGTTCACCTCTTAATTTGTTGCCACCCAAAAGCAATTGACACTTTTGGACCAACAGTATTTTTTGTTTGATCTGCTGATGGAATGGGAACATATTGAAAAGAAAAATTAAATTTAATTATAATTATAATTAACACATGTGAATTAGGTTGAACGGACAGTATCTCAGACGTAATGTATTCCTAATTATAATTGTAGATAGAAAGATTTGACTGTTATTATCCACAAACCAATCTGAAGTATGTTTGATTTGAAAGTTTGGTTTGATTTTAAAGGGAAATCTATTAGTGTTTTGTAGAGCTGATACTTTAAAGGGTTAGAGAAGTATACTTCAGCTGAATGTGTTGGCCAAAGGATGCTATCTTCAGCACATTATATAATCACTCGAGTTAAAGGTGTATCTAGTAGGCTTGTCACTGGCATCTTAGCCCCATTGCCCCATGGGCAAAGTGCCTGTTACATCTGCCCAGCAATGGACACTCTCTCCCAGACGAGGGGTTTCGCCACCCTCCGGAGTTGGGTAACCAGACACTGCACTTCGCAATGGATGGAGTGGATATATCTATAGCGTGGATATATCCACTGCCGTATCCATGTCGATCTTTTGGCATTTTCACTTTAATTAAGACTCGTTAGGCTGCCGACGCAGACGCATCGAGTAACAACTTTACGCTTGCCTTGCACTCTTTTCTTTCTTTCTGTTTAATACGCTTTAATTATTGCACATTTTCAACGAGTTTCAAACAATTTACGCCCGGGCCCTCGAAGAAATCGAAAAAGTTCCAAGAGGGGGAACGGCGGCTAGATAGCCATCCAAGTATCCAACTATCCAAGTATCCAAGTATAGGTATCTGTGGATCCATGGACACGACACACGAACGTGGCCAGCCAGGCGTGTCCACTGCGAGTCTTCCATGCATTTGGCAATAAATTATGTCTACGTGCTTCTCGGCTTTTCACTACTTAGGAGGGGGGACTTGGCTTGGCATGGGGATCGGGGATCGGGGATGGGCCATTTGGAGGCGGAGGATGAGCCAAAGTAAAAGTTGGAACCCAACCAACTGCAGTTTGGAAGCCGGAGTAAGCCGTGATCTATGCCATGTCTACTTCACTCAGTCACACGGCGAAAAAATTAGATCTGCCCATTGGCATCAATGCAGGCGATGTATGGAATAATAAAATATAATAGAATGACACCAATGATCAACAAGATAGTCTAGAGTTTATAACTAGTTAAAGAAATTTTAACAATATTCCCTTTTGTTGGTATCTATAAAAATAACCAATAGATTAACTAATAAGATAGATTGTATTGTTATAAAATACCAATCAATATAAAATATAAAATATTCTTATGTTCCGCTTGTTTGATATCTAAAAAAGTATCTAATAGATTGATTTATATGATAGGTTGGAATATAGTTTGCACTGACATACAAAAATCGTTCAAGTGCCTACACCATCTTTTCTTTCGGTGCACCCACTGTGGGTGCAGTTACTCGAGCGGACACTTTCCAGGTTCCGGTGGTTCCCCTTTATTGCGCCACCCTGCTCTTTAAAATTTCACTGATGTGCAAAGCTGATGAAGAAGTTTGTTGACACGCGGAAATGGGCTTGCCATATTTGCAGCGCTGCGGTTTTGGGCTCGGAATTCGGGGGCGGGGTAAACGGAATCGGGGGAATCGCTTTTGGTCAAACCACAAATGCAGCGGTATTGCATCCGCCGCCAGTTGCGTAATTAGACAAACAAATGGCGGAACAAACAAATGCGGTATGGCAACCAAAGCATAAGTGGAACTCGGAGAAAACCCGTGGAGAAATTTTAAGGTTTGCCAGATGTTTCGGTCTGCTTTTCATATGGAATTGATATATTAAATAAAATAATTTTCCTCCCATTCCTAGGATTTGTTAATGGCTAACTTAGTTCAACTTAAGTAAATATGTATCCAAATTTCTTACTCGAAATATTGTCTTAAAAGTCTTCCTCTTCCTTATTTTTCTAGGATAAGAAGATTTAATTTTGTTGCTTCACTATAATTTAAATGAAATATATAATCATTATTTCGTATGGCAATGTTACTAACCCTAATAGTATAAACTTTGAATATTTCCTACCTAGTTAGCTTTAAATTAGATATTGTGTTTAGCCATCCCAAGAAACTAATACACTAAATGGCTGCCGTAATGAGCGGGTTCATTAGCCAAGTTCTCTGGTAACTGGTTGCATCAGCAGAATGGCAACCACTTGCGGAGTCGCCTTGGTGGCTCCAAGTTGCGCAAGTGGTTATGTCAACTGCCGGACAGTTCTAATGGATCTTGAAGCTTGGGGCTGACCCAAATGGAACGCGAGTCGCGGGCTTTTGACTTTGGCGTCAATCAATTGGCCAATCATTCAATCAAGCCAATCATCAGGCAGTGAACCAAGTGAGCGAGCCAAGTGTGTCATTAGCCGCCGCTTGAATGTGTCAGTAATGAAGTTACCTCGCCCACTCCGGTCCACTTCGATACAATTACTCCGGAATTATGGGAATGCGTGGAGTGTGCCGGTGACTCTAGTCGTGATTACATTGAGGTGACTGTACCGGGGATTGACGATTGGCGACTGACAGGTGTGCCGGCTACTCCAATCCATATATCTATGTCTACTGTGTACTCCTCCATGTACAACCCTTTGAACATATGTATGCCTTTCAATGCTGCGATTCAACAATAGCTAAACTGTTTTTATGCTAATGTCAGGTCTTGACACTCCGCTAATTGAAATGTCACATAAAACAAATCTTTGTTTTGAGGCGGAAGATAGTCGGAGGCTACAGAAATAACATATATTATGAAGTGCATATGGTGATTTATGACTTTTTGAGAGATATAATATTAGTTAGACTGATTGTTGTTAGGATCTTCGGCTATGTTTTAGATATTTTCCTCGAGTAAAGCGTAATCCCCACCATAATCTATAATTATCTAGATAGTCTAGTTTTCCCATAGTCTCATTCTTATGTAATACATGCTCTCCTCACCTTTTTACACTGATTACTCCTAAATGCCGCAAATCTTTCTCATACATTTCTCGAGTTTCGAGGGGTTGGTCCGAAATCTGTTCAGGGTTGGGCTAATCACTTGAACAAACGCTTTTGTTTCTTGTTCGGGCCACGATTCATGCCTTACTCACACTTCAGGTCGAGTCTCAGACAATGTCAGGTGAATACGAATACGAATACGAATACCCAGGGGCGTATGTGCGGGGGATTTGCGGAGGGGGGAGGTGGTTTTACACAAAGAATAGCCTGAGATTTCAACTAATAGTTGCCCGTGCCAAATTACCCCCAGAATCCCCTTGTTCTCCTCCGATTCCCCTATTTTATGGCGTTTTTGGCCCCCTTAAATACAAATACAAACGTATGTGCATTTTGTACTTGCACACATAAGAAATATGTTAATTGCGACATTTGCCGATTTTGCTGTGGTCAGGCATTCATAAGCTTCGAGCTTCGAGCTTCGAGTTGGTTTTCTCATTTGTTTGCCTGGCTTTTGTTTTCTGTTTTCCTCTGTTATTTTTTCTGTTAACATTCAACCCAAATATGTCAGCCAGTCGGCGGCCAGACAGGCATCCCAATGGCATGAGATCGATATCCATATAGCTGCCCGTACTTTGGCCGTAAGACCGAATATCTATATGGCCACATTACGTATACGCAGCGTGGCTGTGATTATGAATGCAGTTTGTTAAAAGTTGGGTCGCTTGATTAATGATTCCAGCTGATTCACGGAGGGGCACACTTAACTATGTGGATAAATTGAGTTATTTTCTCGGGCAATCTATGGAATTCCTAGTCGGTGTTTTTTTGGAGTTATAAAAGGCGAAACAAGGTGTTGCTAAACGTGAGCACAATTTTTAAAGTCTGATTCTGTTCTTCACCAAACGATATACAATTTTTGGTTGTGGAAGTTAAGCGATTTTTTAGAGTTTGATATATTTTTAATGAACCTTTCAGTAAGTTAATACAAGCTATAAAAGTATATTTTTGGGACATATTATAAAAGTTTTCAAATGTTCAAAAGTATTTTTAAAAATGTCAATTTCAACTGCAAATTTTAAACTTATAAAACCGCGAATTTTCTTTTAAATGCAGCCAAATATTGTAATATTTTAGCAAGGCAAAAATACTTCGTTGATCAACGAACTCGTAGCTTGTTTGAGTGTTTTACAAAGTAATATTTCATTGCGCATCACACCGCATATGTAATAGACCTTGGCTCAACCTCCATTTCTTTATTCGTGCATCCCCATAGATTCATAGACCCACTTGGGGGTCCAAAAACCACTCCCCTCGCCTTTCTTTTAAAGTGGCGAAAATTAGTTGAAAAAGTTCAAATGCAACGAAGCGATAAATGTTGATTCAGATGGGGGATATTCGATATGGCTGAAACCGAAACTGATTTTTGGGCTTGGCCTTTTTCCTCTTCGTTTGTTTTAATGCACATGCAAAGCGAAATTGTTGGCTAATTGCCATAATTGGAGAATTGATCGAAGAAATAAGCGAAAAACTCCGAGCAAAAAAAAAAGCGAAAAAACGCAGCAAAAACGAAACCAAAACGAAGCGAATCGAGTAGCCCCAATTAATTTGCACCTCGACGGCGGTAACAAGTATTGAAAAAAGAGTGTGTACAGTGAAACATCCATAATTTGAGCTTCGATTTTCCATAAGAAAGAAACAATATTGTTAAGCGTAGATTATTATTGAAAACTAATATTTATTCCTAAAGGTTATTTATTAAACATGTAATGTATTCTAAAAACCAAATTAAATTTTCAACTCGAAGTCTTTGTAATTCGAGTTTTTTCAATGCTGGTTTGTGTTATGGAGGATCTACTGTACACATTGGCCACCCCTTTCTGGACTGTGTGTTCCAATTGGAATTCGTTTCGTTTTTGTTTTGGCCTTTTGCCGTCGTGGTTGCTGTTGTTCATCGTTTGCATTTCATGTTCAGGTGCGATCGAGATTTCTACTTCGCCTTAACACATTTAACATTTCATTTCTGCCAGGCCTCAAGTGCTAATTTGGCCAGAGCCAGTGCCAGTGCCTCAGTTTTAACCCAAATACCGGGAGATGGCCAACAGCAACAGCAGTAACACACACCATTTAAAAGGTGAAAATATGCAAAATCATTTCGTTTTGCCCGTTTTTTATCGGTTTGTTTTGGCGCGTCTCTCTATCGTGTAGGTGGCATGAATTTCAATAATTCGTGCTTTGGGTCTTGGTGTTTTTGTTTCTTTGTTTTGTTTTTAACTTTGTGACTTGGCATGTGCCATACTAACGCCTGTCCACAAAGGAATTAAGTTGGCCGAAATGGACGTGACTGTCTAAGCACTTTGCATTTATTTTTTGGCAGAAGGACATAAATAAAGACTTGCAACAAGAAAGGAATGGCCAAGGCATATAGTATAAGTTCTTCTCTGAAAACCACAAACAGGTCTTTGATTTATTTATTCTAAATGGGGCATAACACTAATTTGGAGAATTCGTTTTACCAATTTCGCAAGTCAAACTTATTTTTGTTTATTATTTGAGGTACACAAGTTTCTCTTTTATTTTAACTTGTTCACAATTTTCTGTATTTTTTAAGAATATCAATTAGTTAGTTTTACGAAACTTTAATTTCTAGCGAATATATCTTGCTAAGATTTTCAAAAACCATCCTATCAGCTGCTAGTTCTGGCATCACAATTAAAAGAGAGTATTCTTTTCCGATGGAACCTCCTCCCCCACATGGCCCACTCCCACTTGACATGGCCACATATTTGCGGATCGCAGTAATGCTGTCATCCGATCCCAAAAACTGTGAGTTGGGTGCCATCATCGCACCGCCCGCGCTGAGCTCACTTGACTCGCCGGCGATGATCTAATCTCAGATGGCAAATGGCGACGCTGTTTTACATTTGAACTTGAAAAGTACGACGGCGGGCGGAAAAGGGGGAGGCGGTACTCCCAATTGGAAGACAATGCCGCAGACTCCACGGAAAAGTGGGAAATGAAGAGAAAAAAGTGGCGAAGATTTTGCGGTTAACGCTGGTTTGGGGGAAAAGTTCATTGCACTTGGCGTTGAAAAATCGCTGACTGTTTATTGCTGCTATTTGTTGTCATTGTTGGCTTCTTGTTTTCGCTGTAGTTGTTATTTTTACAGACCAAATTGGCGAGGAGGAGGCAAAAACACAAAAAAAAAACAAGGTTTGTTGTGGGTCCCCCATTTTGCCCCCCACCTTGAAATATTGCAATTCAATGACTCGAGAAATTGTCGGCTGCGTTTGTCGCTAAAATTAGCTGGCATTTCGATTCGAAAAGGAAAGTGCTGCTTGGCTCTCTATACATGTTATATACTATACATACGGTAGAGTTCAAAACAAATCAACTTAAAGAGACATCTAAAAATGCTTTCAAGACAATGGCAACCAACTATTTAATAATTGAATACCTTTTATTAGGGGTAAAAGCTATAAAGGCATTTAATTGCTTATTGTCATTCTACAAATCCATAAGAGATCCATAGAACGTGTTTTATAACATTTAATTGAAAGTTTTATAAGAATCAGAAATCTACCAATGTATCTTACTTAAGCTTTTCCGGAAATCTGTAGCAAGTGCCAATTAAAATTGGTAGTAAGCTGATCGGAAACCTGTAGAAGTTTTGTTTCGAACAAATTCCAAACATAATTGGGTCACCATGGGGTCTCCCTTCCTAAATAAATAAATAAACCAGTTGCGCTTGGGTCACTGATCGTTGTAAACAACTGAAATCAGTAATCCTCTTAAATATTGATTTGAAATTGGTTAGCTTGTGATTCCAAATGAATGCACCTATTTCACATAAAGATTTAAAATGGTTGCGTTAAAATTTTGCCTCTGGGAGCTGAGTATACTCAAAAATAATAATAAATAAACGAAATCGAATGGTAATTAATAATTCATTTTGTATCTCCTTTTATTTGAACGGCTTTGAGTTCCTTTTTATTTTCTGCCTTCATCGTTCTTAATGAATTTTTGTTTTAAAAACACAAATATACTGCTTAATGCTTATACTAATAACTCACAAATAAACTGAAAACAATGCGAGTCACCTGCACCTAATCATCATCTTGGGCTGGGGATAATAATCAAGAGGTGGCTGATGCAGTGGATGAGGTAATTCCCCACTCGGGTCACACGATGCCTAAAAAAATACACCCCATTACACAGAAAAAAAATGGTGATCTATTTTATAAACTGAGATCTTATGTGGGGCCAAAAGTATTTTTAAGAGTTTTAATTTCATATTATAATATCGAATAAAATCAAAATGTTTTTTTTTCACCAAAGTAAATGTCTATTTGATCTATAACTTAAATTAATATTAGGCTGTCTTTTTATCTGTGTAAAGAAATTAGTACCGATTCGATGCGCATTCCGTATTTGAGTTGACCAATCGGGGAGTTGAGTTTGTCATCCCGCGAAGAAGAGCTTAATTTAGGCATTTCTCTGTCTTTTTTTTCCCTATCTATTACCTCACCATCATCGATGTTTCTGTTTTCCGATATTCGTTCGCTTTCTCATGCAAATAAGACCAAAGCGTATCAATAAACTTAAACATTTTACGATCAATTTGAAGATGGTCATTGATTCGGTTTTTGGATATGCAAAGTTATTCCGTTCTGAAAAGCCTTCGAGTTTCGGGTGTTTTGTAAGCGAAACAATCAGTGAAACAAAAGCAAGTGCAACAATCGTGTGTGTGTGTGTCAAAAATAATTGCACTTGGTTTTAATTTTGGATTTCTGTTTCTTTTGTTGGCCAAAAAAGCGGAAAAAACGAAAAAAAAAAATCCATTGCAATTGCAGTTGAACAACTTTACGCTCCATTCAGCATTAAAATTACTTTGTGCCACTTTCAAAGCTATTTCTACTGCTACAAAAGCAACTGCTTCTTCTGCCTCTTCGGGTTTGATTGTTTTCAGTTTTTCAGTTTTTTGTTTTATTATTTCTTTTTTCTCTGTTTGCAACCATTTGGATTGCCTCCTATGCACTTTTAAGCTGCTTCTGCAGTTGGCAATGGACACTGGAGCAGGTGGGACTTATTGCAATTGGGGCTAAGGGGCAATATATCTGTATATCTGTATACACTGCGGGCAATGTCGCAAAAGTCACGAATGTCACGCATCAAATAGAACAGAAACGGAAGGCAAAAAAAAAACCGATATAAAAATTCAACCAGCCACAAGAAAAATTACAAGCTAATTGATAACGACAAGGAATGCAATCGAATGGAACACAAGAAATCGGAGTTACGGTATCGGAAAAAAGGGTCAAAAGAGCCATACCATATTATTTTAATAACAGCTAATGAATTACTTTCTTCAAGACAACTTTCAAAGTTCTGATAATTGCTTATTTGGTTTATATTTGTTAAATATTGACATCATCTTTTCTTATTAAAATAAAAACTCTGGTAATATTCTAAAGAAGTATTGAAAGGAAATCCCTCAAACAATGATTATGATAGCAATTATTATTATTATTTATATTCCAAACACAGATATTTGCTTTTAGCTAGCAATTCTGTTTGCAGTTAAAAAAAAAAAAAGCAAATCTATTAAATTTTTATAAACAAACACTTGACTATAATTCCAAATGAACAATGGCAATAATTATTTGTATGCCACATTCTGGCGATACACACCTGCCGCCAGTAAATTCCGCAAACCCCTTTGTCTCATTAACCCCTTTGGCACTTCAGGAAAAAATCGAAAACACTTTCAATTTAATTGCGAAAATATTTGAAATAATTTTCGTTTCCATTAAACGCGCTTTCCTTTCTTGGGATAGCCACCATATAATGCGGGTTTCGACGGGGTGATCTGCGTATGCCCCGGGAATTTTAATCATATTTCTCTTTTCGTACATGCTTAATTATTTGTTTTTACATCTGTGCGGCTTTTATTTCTCATTTGGCTTTGCCAGCCCCACGGAGGCCAATTTGGTTTCCATTTCGATTCGATTAACGAATGGAGCTGGCTTTGGATCAAAACCGAAACACTTGATACCCTCGAATCTTTAAATGGGAAATGTATAGGGAAAAGTATAGTTTAATTGGCCCTGAAGCTTAAAAGTACAATATTTATTTGCAGATATTCGACTGATACTTAAAATCATTTTCATTTTATTAGATTAAATAATATTTAAATAGTTCGTGTTATTTTCTATTGTAAAGATTTTTTTATGATTGTTAACTATCTTAACATTAGCTTTAAAAATTGTAGAGGAACTAGTTTTATTGGCAATAAATTGTAAAAACACATGAGAAATATTTATTCGAATGATTTTGAAAATCCTTTTGTTTTTATTAGACTTTTTATTTTCAATTACATTTTTTTTATGAATTGTTATTAAAAAACATTTCAACTGAATTTACACTATGTTTATATGGGCTGTAAACATTATTATTACAGGTTGTGTTCAAAGTTAACTCCTTTTCCCCTTCATGGACTAAACATTCCCAGCAGCTAGAGTATTTTTATTGCTGGTAATTTTTTGGCTTATTTTATTCGGTTTTTGGATAGTAAACATTTTGATGTGATTGGATTAGAGTGGTGTGGTGTGGATTGCAGTGGAGTGGGGATCGGATCGGATCGGATCGGATTGGATTGGATCGATTCCGGGCATTTGGCAGCCACTCAAGCGTCCTACTTGCTGTAGTTGTTGTTGTTGTTCCGCCAATTATTATGGCCAACAGTTTGTCCGTCCTCGGTTGTCCAAAGTCGTTGGTTGTTTGTTGTTAGTTGTTTGTCGTTATGTGCAAGTTTTTTTTGTATGTATAAGTATAGTTTTCTTGCAATTTCACTTTTGTCTTTAGTCGCATTCGAGGTTCGATAGTTGTCGATGCCTCGAGCTTTTAGCCAAGGATTTCTGAACAGGGCGACAGGGCAGGTAAAGCGACCTAGCTTTCACTTCGGATGCATCTGGATGGACCAGGATGCAATCAATCCGAGAGATGCGCATGCCCAAACACAGATACTTTCCATGGGGGACCACACCCAGATCATCCAGCAAGTGGAAAACAAACATCGGCCAAATGCCAAATAGAGATACAAGATACAAGATACAAGATACAAGATACAAGATACTGGAGCATCTTTCTATCTCCCCGTAGATCTATTTGCCCCAGGCCCCTTCCACTTCCCTCTTTCCATTTCTAATGCCATTCACTTGAACATACATCCATAAAAAGAACCACAAAGTAAAGAGAAGAAATAACAGACAAATTGAAGCTGAGGGTAGAAGTCTTAAGATCGAATTTTAGTTGCTCTAGGGAAGCTGTATTATAGTTTACAAAACGCTATCTAAAGTATTACCAAACCAAAAATGGATAAGCCAATTTTGATCTCTTATGGTTTTTATTTCAGGGCTCAAAAAGTTGAGAGTCTATGCTTTTCCGATTATAAAATGTTGTAAAATTAATCAAGTAGCTAAGCAAATAATTGTATTCTTATAGATGAATGAAACAAGATTTAACAGTAGTTAAATGAAACAAAGATTTAAAGAAGAGAGTTCTGCACACCTCTTCAGTACTTTATCATTTGGAATATGATAGCT
This sequence comes from Drosophila rhopaloa, assembly GCF_018152115.1. Classification (NCBI taxonomy): domain Eukaryota; kingdom Metazoa; phylum Arthropoda; class Insecta; order Diptera; family Drosophilidae; genus Drosophila; species Drosophila rhopaloa. The sequence goes on along the minus strand of NW_025335123.1, from coordinate 24,445,108 downwards.
GGCAGTCCCCCAGAACTTTAAGGGTATATTCCCTGGCTTTCAATTAGCCCGCCTTTCGAGTCACGTCAACCCGAGAGTAGAGTTAAGTATAGTGAAATAAAGCGAAGTCAAATCAAGTCAAAAGCCAGAGACAAAAGAGTGTGGCGTGAAGAGGTCTTTGATGTCTAAATCGCACAACCTGCCCCCATATCATCTTTCCTCTGTCTGAATCCCGAAAACCCAGAGTCGAAACTCTTTCCCAAGTCGTTCTGAAAATGTATCCGAATCTAAAGTGGCAGACTGCGAACGTATCTGAATCTTAAACGATATGAGCAATGACCTCAACGTTTGTCGTGGTCGTGTGTGCCTGGCTGGAATTTCTGATGAGCATACCGGGATTTTGGGGAACAAAGGAATCGGGAGAAGAGATGGTTTGCCAGAACAGGATCCCGTTTTGCCCCTTTTCAACTTTCGGACTGCGAGACTTAACGCTGACCTTGTCACGTCTTCGAGATATCATAACCTGCATTCCGAGCCATTCAACCGGCTTCTTTTCTACGCATTCCCAAGACTTCATTCAGCTAAGAACCCAGAAATATCTTGAGGAATGTACCGACTGCGCTGTTTTCGCATAATTATATCTGTCGTTTTATTGTCTCTGCTGGTTTAAATGGAGATTGATGGCTTTCGAGCGATTCGGCACGAGCTCGGGTCTCTCGGAAAAGATCTCAAAGATCTGCGATTAGAGCTAAGATCGGCTTGGCATGCTAATTAGCGAATTCCAGTGGGCGGGGGGGTGGTCCATTCGAAAGCCCAACGTTTGACATTGAGCCAAGCTTTAAGACCCGTTTGCAGGCTGCTCAAAAACTAGTCTTTGGACCCCTAGTTTAGGCCACATATTATACATTGATTTAGCTCACCTTTTGGGATGTATCCAATTTTAAATTCAAATTCGAGTTGGCTAAAAAATATGAAATGAATTCGAAACTTTGTTATATAAACCATAAAAAAATGTTAAAAAAAAATAGTATTTGGTATAAAACACGCGACGCGAACTTAAAGATTTGTTTCTTGGCCAAAGGTTTTTATTTTTTTTTAGACTGGATTTTGGATTTTCGATTTCGGTTTCAGTTTGTTTTCGGTTGGTTTTGGTTTACCGATTTCACGCACAGTTTGGCCAAAAGCCCAGCTTGTTTTGGGTGTGACAGAGAGGCAATCTACTGTGTATCTCTCTCCCCCTTCAACTCTCTGATTCTCAGCGATATTTCTCCGCTCTGCGACTTCGTTGGCTGAGCTCGAACCGAAGACTGGCGGCTCGATTTTCGGACTGCTCGAACGAACGAGCGAAGAAAACGCGAAGACAAAGTCGCGTAGACGAGGTCCGTCGGCCCCACCACCCCCAACCCCTCCCATAGGCCCCCACCCCCAACCCCCTTTCTGCGTTCGTGCGCCAGGCGACAAAATGTCAAACGATCGCTGGGGATCCTTAACTGGTTTTACAGTTGTAACTCGCCGGGCTTACCCCTCCCCGAGCCCCCCTTCCCCTTTATATGCAATCTTTTTGGGCTCAACCTGCCCGAAGTGGTTTTATTTATTTTTAAGCCCAAGGAAAGTGGCAATCGAGTCAATAAGAATCAATCCTAAAGCGGTTTTCCAGAACAACCTTTATGAAAACCACTTAAAAAGTATCCTCTGATGATAAAAACACATAACCGAACGATCGAAATTTGAAACATAAATAAGTATCTTTAAAAAATAATATTTGTCTTGATAGAAGACAAACACGAAGGGTCGAGATGAGATAGGTATTTTTGATTTGGGAGAATTACTTTCTGTAGATCTCCATCAGCCCAAATTGTGCGATTTAATTGGCACATCCATTCTAAGTTATTTCGCTTCCTGTCACTCCCGTTGCATCTTTAATGGCTCCTTTCTCCCCAGCAATTTTCCATTGCCCGCTCGTCCCAATTCCGCCGAAGCGGTACCCAGTGGAAATATGAAAATTCCGCTTGAAATGGAGCAGAACCAAAGACAGTTCGATGCAATTCTGTCCAATCAAAAGTGCAATTGCAGAGGAAAATGCCAGATGGAATGCAGAAAATTGGGAAACGGGAATGCGAATATAGAATGGGGGCAGAAGCGAATGGGAATGGGTTTTGCCCCTCAATTTTCCACTGTGGAAAACCTGAAGGCAAGAAAAACTTTCAGCTTGGCAGAAAAACGGGCGAAAAGTGGCAAGGAATCGGATTGGTTCCAATTGCAATCGGCCAAGTTGACCAAAAACCTGTTGACGCTTTAAGGAAAAGCTCAAGTAAAGTCGAGAGAGGAAAATGCACACTGAGAGAAATAAAGGGCACCTTGGACACTTTGGTTATAATATTTAAATGCTATAATCGATTATAAATATTATTTGTTTTTTTTTTGAGGAAGCATAAAGAAGCAATCAGAAATAGTAATGCAATATATTGATATTCTTAACCAAAAAGCTAATTGTTAATAAAGTTAGTTATTTTGGATTTTTGTATATTATTTTGAAGTTTGGAAACTATTTTAAACTATACAGAACTTGTTTTCTAGTTAACTTAGTTAATAGTTAACCGAAAACAAGAACTGCCAAAATAACCCACAGAAATTATCCCACGCCAATTTTTTTTGGTTGGCAAATACATAAATAAATAATGGTACTTAATCCTAGTGCATGAAAAGCCAATCTCTCTTTTTTCTGTTTCGATCGATTTTCAAGAGATTCGGAGAGAGAAGAGAGGAGAGAGGAGGGGCGCCAAAGGAGGTACGATTTTGACTCAGCGCTCGAGGAAAAACGCGAAACAAGTTTTTCCGGTAGAAGTCGGAGGAATCTGGCTCATCCGCAGCTGCCCGCTGAAAGACAGAAAAATGGGAATAAAAAGAGAGGGGACAAGTGGAGAAGTTGTCAAGAATCTCGAGGCGAATCGATCAATAACCTTTTCATCAAATCCATTGGAGGGAAACGATAATTGGTTTTAAGATCTCTGATCCATTGGTCACCGATTCAACTCTGAAATGCGAGCAGTCAAGAAAGCTTAAGTCATCAAATGTCCACTCTAGTCGGTTATAATTTAGCTGAAGTAAGTTTAAATTAATTAAATATAAGAAATTATTATATATATAGGGAGTAATATTTAATAAGTAATATTTGCGAAATGGCATGCACACTATTGTAAACAAATATATTAATATTTAATAAATTCAAGATAATAAAAATAACAAATCTTCTTTATGATCTCCTGGTATCCCAGATATTCCTCTAACTTCCTCAAATGTTGGACGCACCCACGCATAAATACGGCGTTAAAATCGAGGAGCGGGGAAAGCATGAAATTGGCTGTAAATATCTTTCACCCATTGCAAAAGCTTTTTTTTGGCATTTTTCGAACATGTTTGTTCGTTGTTTTCCTTTTTTTCACTTGTTTACATTTTTTTCGCAGCCCGCCAAGTTAGTGGGCAAACTGGTTTTTATTTTGCAAATATGTGGGCATGGTCATTATTAAATTGTTCGAAAGCCACCAAACTCGAAAGAAGTGAGGTAAATATAATGTGACCTGCGGGAAAACATTTCTGTTTATTTTTGAACTCTTAAATAATAATAAAGTCAAACAATTAATATAACTAATAGTCACATTGCTGTTTTATCCCTTTTCGGGGGGATTAATAAGAAAACGATTTATTATTTACGTTAAGATTGTCACAAAAAACCTAATATGGTAATTTTACAAAAAAAAAAACATAACATCGATTCCCTGCGGATATGGAAATATACATTTTTTAGCTGATAATACTATTGGATTGGAAACTTATTATTAAAAGTAATGAATTCAACGAGGTATGACATTCCAAGATATGAATATTACTGTCAAGGGTTTTGCTTAAAACACTGAAAAATCAAGTTGCATTTTTCCGAATTTGGCCATCAAAAAAATACATTTTTTAAGGTTTTTTGTTGTAATTTTACCAAAAAAAAGGCCACAGATCCAAAAGAATGACTGTTTTGTGCAACTGAGAACCCATACAATCAATGCCAGGTGGATTTGGTAAAAAAAATTTTTTGACCGATTTCTGCATTTTTCATAAGGGGTAACACTTGATTTTTTTCCAAATATGGCCCAAAATAAAATTTTTGAGCTGAGAATACCATTCGATTGGAAATTTTATAACGAATTCAACGAGGTATGCCGTTCGAAGATCTGACCATTATTTCCAAGGGTTTTGATTAAAAAACTGAAAAATCGAGCTGTCTTTTTCTGGATTTTGGCCATCAAAAACGTGTTTTAAAAACACATTTTTTAAGGGTTTTTTGTTGTAGCTTTGCCAAAATAAGACGCACAGCGAAAAGAATGACTGTTCTGGGTAGCTGACAACCTACACAATTGATTCCAGGAGGTTTTAGTAAATTTAATTTTTTGACCGATTTTCGCATTTTTGATAAGGGGTAACACTTGATTTTTTTCCAAATATGGCCCAAAATAAAATTTTTGAGCCGAGAATACCATTCGATTGGAAATTTTATAACGAATTCAACGAGGTATGCCGTTCGAAGATCTGACCATTATTTCCAATGGTTTTGGTTAAAAAACTGAAAAATCGAGCTGTTTTTTTCTGGACCTAGGCTGTTTTTCTGCTCAGACTTTGTCACAGATAAATTTAAGAGCACAGTCAACATCAAAAGGATAATTGCCTTATACATTTAGAAAGCTATTACAGTTTTAAGATGATTATAGTTAAACACTTGATTTTTTTCCAAATATGGCCAAAAATAAAATGTTTGAGCTGAGTATACCAATCGATTGGAAATTTTGTAACGAATTCAACGAGGTATGACATTCCAAGATCTGGCCATTATTTCTAAGGGTTTTGATTTAAAAACTGAAAAATCAAGTAACATTTTTCCGTCCATAAAACCTTTTTTTAATGGTTTTTTGTTCATAACTTCGCCAATATAGACCACAAAGGCCAAAGAATGACTGTTTTGTGCAGTTTGGATTTGAAAAAAATTAATTCTTTAACAGATTTTTGCATTTTTCAAAACGGGTTTCATAACTTTCTGCTGTGAATGCCAATTAATTGGGAATTTTATCGCAAGTTAAACGAAGAGAAACATTTCAAATTTTCTACACTACCACAAAATCCCAGCAATTTTTAAGTTAACTTTTCTAATGTATTTTTGCTTTCACAACTTGTTGTTTATTTACAGGACAGCTTACAAATTAATAAAAAAAAAAGTGGATTTCAGGAGGGGAATCCTTTGGAGATGTGAAATCCTACCAGCTGCCTGCATATGCATTCGCCGAGGCCTTGGCATATGCGCCATTGCCCCCTCCGCCGCCGCCGCAGGAATGGCAGCCACCACCTCCTCCTCCGGAGCTCCAACTGTTGGCATTGGCACTGCTGCTGGCGTAGGAGCCACCGCCCCCGCCTCCGCCTCCGCCACCACCCCACTGGGAAGGTCCTCCGCCACCGCCTCCTCCATGGTAGCCACCACCGCCTCCTCCGTGGTGTCCACCACCACCGCCTCCTCCGTGGAAACCGCCTCCTCCGCCCCCGGGATATCCGCCTCCTCCGCCACCGCTGTACACTGGCTTAACCACATACACGTCTATGGTGCTTCCTCCTCCACCGGGATATCCACCGCCTCCGCCTCCATGATATCCGCCTCCACCGCCGCCGTGATATCCACCGCCGCCACCACCTCCGTGGTATCCTCCTCCGCCATTGTAGCCGCCTCCGCCACCATGGTATCCTCCGCCTCCGCCATTGTAGCCACCTCCTCCTCCTCCGTTATGGCCTCCACCGCCACCCCAGCCTCCTCCGAGTCCGCCACCTCCTCCGAGTCCACCACCACCTCCGAATCCGCCACCACCTCCGAATCCGCCACCGCCACCGAATCCTCCGCCTCCACCGCCAAAGAGCAGCTTCTTCTTGAGCGCCAAAAGCGACGGAGTGGTGAAGTCCACGCAGCTGGCCAGGATTAGCAGCCAGCAGGCGAAGATGAGCCAGTGCCTCATCTTAGTTGGTGAGTTGATTAGTTGGTGAGTTGATGTTGCAGTTCCGGTTTCTGTTTGCTGACGCTCCTCTAATCCGTTCTATTCAGAGCTGCAGCTGGTGGCCAACTAGTCATCCCACTGAATAGTGCATTCCGCTTTATATATGACATCCATTGTTTGCGATCGCACCGTTGTCGTCATCACTGGGAGCCATCGAATTCTCTCAGGCGATCGGGTTTGAAAAGATCGGGGGAGTTTACCTATACAACACTATCGAAAGCCGGCGGGCATTAAACATTAATTACTCAATGGGTCAGTGGAGATACTAATATCGGGGACTCACCGATGCTCTGACTATGTACTATGCTTTCAGAAATTGTTTCTTTATTTTTTCCTGATTTAAGTTATCTATTTTCCTAATTCAGCTTGGTTTCTCGGACCCACGATTTTGTAAAAGTTTTACATCTATCTTAGACTAAAGAAGAGTTTTCCACGCGTATAGAATATTAATCAGTTTTCCATGAGTATAGAATATTAATAAAGTTTGAGGTCACCCAGAACTTATTAAATTTTAGTACAAAATAAATAAATACTCTGGCTAAAACACTAAATAATAGAAACAGTAGGGGACAAATTTCACAAGTTATTTGTGAAAAAATTAATAAATATATTTTGTAAAAATATAAATTACCTACAAAAATATGGCTTATTAATATATTCATTTTGATCTAATCTAATTATTGTTATATTTTCTTTACAGGATACGCTTATAAATTAAACAGGTATGTAAACATTACGCATACGCCAGGTGTACCCGAAATCAGGCAGAGTATTGGCAATTATATGCATGACATCTGCTGGAAAATCCCTCTTACTCATCTGCCAACAGGGAGAGAATCAGATATAGAGTTGGATATATTGGGGAGAGCAGGGTCGACTGGATTTTCAATTAGAATCAACGATCAACCAAGAGAAAACTCAGACCAACTAATGGCCACTTATCTGATGATAGAAATATGCCAACATAGGGTCTTTAGCTAAGTTCAATCCAAAGAAAGTGCATTCGAAGTTCGTTGATCGAAATATTTGAATCTATTCGAGGCTCATCAGCATGTGAGAAGCAATTGGCGACTCAGCTGCATATCTTTATTTTGTAAAATCGCGAAAATCCCCGCAATTGAAGCAGTTGCCTCAAGGAAGTCCCATATTTCCTGGTCTCTCAAAAAAGGGAATCCGGGTCACAGTCCAACGAATATATGACTCTCTAGGCTTAATTGATGCTGAAGCCCTTGCACAATGTCATTTCTAAAAATTTAATTTTTTTTAAATAACTGTAAAGGAATTTTATATCGAAGGGAAGTTAATTTGCTTAGATGTTTTTTGGCGCTTCTAAAAGTTAATGTTGTAAAGAAGGTATTTCTACTAATTATACCCCGACCCCAGTAATAGTTTCGTGTGTTTTGTTTGTGGTAAGAAAATTTTTATTTTGATAATACAGAACTGTAATTAAAACTAATACAATTTGAATTTAAATAAAAAGACGGAAGAATAGACATCAGGGTTACACTGGATGGTCTCGCTTATCAGATCAGCTTTACCAACGAGATCCATGCATCAGATCTTGGAGTCACCACCGGAGTATTTTTAGTGTTTCGTTTGGGGATCGTCTGGGATTTACCATCCGCCGCCTCCTCCGTGCTTGCCACCTCCTCCTCCGTGCTTGCCACCGCCCCCGCCACCCCCTCCTCCGTTCTTCTGCCAACCTCCTTGACCACCGCCTCCTCCACCACCCTTCTGCCAGCCTCCTTGGGAACCACCTCCACCCTTCTGCTGCCAACCTCCCTGACCACCACCTCCTGCTCCACCAGCATTTCCACCGGCAGAGGCGATGGCGAGGAGCACTCCGAGTAGGAAGACTGCGAGCAGAGTGAAGCGCATGATGGGTTGGATTTCTGGAGAGGAACTACTGGCTGTTGCAGAACGGAAACTAATGACCCAAACCCGACTAAGGTCCAGTTTATATAGTCTCTGGTTAAGATCTAGGCATATCTGGTTGCTGCTCACAGCATAAAAAACCTGTGATCCCGATCTTGAGCTGGCAATCCAACCAGAAAACCACTTTAAAACTGTTGAGCCACCAGGGGATCATTAATTATGTGGGTGCTTTATAAGTAAATTCCACGGTATATACCGGGGTATATTCCTTTGCCAAAAATGTCTTCAGGATGAGATACAAAAAAAGATAGTCGTATGTTAAATTATATTTCATTTACATTTTTGTAACCTTTTCTTTCCCAAGACTTGGCTGTAATTTCTAAGACTTTTGTATATTCTTTACAGGGTACAAAACACCCAAGAATTAAATTCACATGGCGACCTTGATAACCTCTCGTTGTCTTAAACTTTCTCTGGCAATAAAACTAGCATGTGGGAGATAAAATCAACAAATATTGAAGCTAACAGAACGTAAGTCTCGAGTGTGAAGCACTTAAATTGAAGTAATTCCACGTGACCCTAGAACTTAGGCTACCATAGCAACCAAGAATTGCATTAATTGAATGTTTATAAGCAGGTAATCGTAAGCTAGCTTTAATACAACTACCATAAAATTACCCAAGGGCTTTTTAATATGACCAAAGAGTATTTTAAATACTTGTATTTAATAATAATAATAAAAGTTTCAATAGTATTCTTAAGATAGCTTTAAATAAATTCCATACGCTTAAAAACATTTACATTATAGTTATTCCTATACGTTTATCCGATTTCAAAGCATTTAAATATAGTTGCATAAGATCATCTTAAGGGTTAATAATAAGATTATCCTAAGTCTATGTAATATAAACAAATAAGGAATGAATTAATATTATACTAGAATTTAGCGCACAGTATTGTTACTATAGTTCTTACGATAAAAATGTTTGTAATATGTTATCATAATAAAATAAACATAAAAAAGTAAATCTTGTTTTCATAGTTGTACATGTGTGGGAAACTTTGATATTCATTAGTTGGGTTCGAGTCCGTAATAAAATAGATTTGGAAAAGTCGCGTAGAAAAAATGTAAAATTACACCAATATTTTTTAAATGGGTTTTGCTGGATATCTCGGTCAATATGCGACGAACTGCCAAAACAATGCCCGTTTTCTACTCTTGAGGACAAACATCATTACCTTTTTTTATTCGTACCTCTTCAAAAAATTTGATTTTTGCAAAATCTATCAAAAAATCGCGCAGTTTCATAATTTTTATGATGTTACCCCTTTCCAAAAAATGGGTTTGCAGAAAAAGGTCCAAAAACTGCACTTCTACTCTCATAACTTTTCTTACAGACATCCAATTTCAAAGTGGCATACCTCAAAATGATCGTGGTTTGATTCCCTAAAAATCTGTGTTTTTAGATTAATTTGTTTTTTTTGGGTCGAGTTTTCGTCATATTTAAAGATGTAACCCCTTTCCAAATTTTCAAAAAATGGGTTTGCTGAAAAGTGTCCAAAACCTGCACTTCTAAGCCCATAACTTTTCTTACAGACATCCGATTTTAAAGTGGCATACATTAAAATGATCGTGGTTTGATTCCCTAAAAATCTGTGTTTTTAGTTAATTTTTTTTTTTTGGGTCGACTTTTCGTCATTTTTAATGATGTAACCCCTTTCCAAATTTTCAAAAAATGGGCTTGCAGAAAAGTGTCCAAAAACTGCACTTCTACTCTCATAACTTTTCTTACAGACATCCAATTTCAAAGTGGCATACCTCAAAATGATCGTGGTTTGATTCCCTAAAAATCTGTGTTTTTAGATTAATTTTTTTTTTGGGTCGATTTTTCGTCATTTTTAATGATGTAACCCCTTTCCAAATTTTCAAAAAATGGGCTTGCAGAAAAGTGTCCAAAAACTGCACTTCTACTCTCATAACTTTTCTTACAGACATCCGATTTCAAAGTGGCATACTTCAAAATGATCGTGGTTTGATTCCCTAAAAATCTGTGTTTTTAGTTTAATTTTTTTTTTTTGGGTCGAATATTCGTAATTTTTATGATGTTACCCCTTTCCAAATTTTCAAAAAATGGGTTTGCTGAAAAGGGTCCAAAAACTGCACTTCTAAGCCCATAACTTTTCTTACAGACATCCAATTTCAAAGTGGCATACCTCAAAATGATCGTGGTTTAATTCCCTAAAAATCTGTGTTTTTAGTTTTTTTTGGGTTGATTTTTCGTCATTTTCAATATTTCAAAATATAGCTTTGCCGAGGTATCCTGCAAAACCACTGCCAAAAAAATTAGTCCGAAAATTGTTTTTGCAGTATACCTTGCCTAAAACGGGACCTACAGTGAAAATAACGATTGTTTTGTATTGCTAATGACCTAATCTAACGATCCCCACCACTCTCGTTCCGATCCCGATCAATACATTTTTAGTCAGAAAATCGATTATTTACTGATGTAACCATCATGGAAATTGGCGATTTTTTGACCGAAAACAGAGAATCCTTTTACAATTCCAACGAGCTATGGAATTTCATGCGTTGGTCACGTTATCCTGCGTTTTAGGCAAAACAAAGTGATTTTTCGGAGTGCCTGTATATGGTGGGCGCTAACAAAAGTATGCAACAGTTTGGCAGCTAACAGAAAACTGCAGCAGCCCAGAAGTAGGCTACAAAATGTACACGTTTTTAAATCTTTCGTTTTATTTTAGTGTTGCGTATTTAAGCTGTGCCATAAAAAAGACCATGACATCGCCGAAACAAAGGTATTTTCAAAAACATTTGTTACTTTTATTCATGACGCAGTTTATAGTATTTGCAATGATTTTAAAAAGTAACAGTTTACGGGACATTTATTTAATATTCAATTTGTGTGTTTCAAGCAAATGCTATTTGCTACATAGTCTCAAGCTTAATTTAGTAACAGTTCTGTGGGGCAGAGTAACAAATTAAAAAAAATAATAGCTTCTTGGATATGTACAGTATTTACAAGTGTGTGGATTGATTGCTTCAATGGCTTCCTAGGACTTTAGGCTAGGTTTTATGCCCAGCCTCCAGCGGGCTGCCAGCCGCCGCCGCCACCGCCTCCTCCAGATGACCAGCCTCCGCCGCCACCTCCTCCGTGGCCACCGCCTCCTCCGCCTCCGGAGCTCAGCTTGATGATCTTGATGACCTTGGTGCCACCACCACCGCCGCCCCCGTGGCCACCGCCTCCTCCTCCGCCAGATGACCAACCGCCTCCGCCTCCTCCGCCAGATGACCAGCCGCCTCCTCCGCCGCCTCCACCATGGCCTCCTCCACCGCCTCCGGAACCCAGACTGATGATCTTGATGAGCTTCACATCACCACCGCCTCCACCTCCTCCATGGCCGCCGCCTCCTCCTCCTCCAGAAGACCAGCCACCGCCTCCTCCGCCGCCTGAAGACCAGCCACCACCTCCTCCTCCGCCTCCCGAGGACCAGCCGCCTCCACCACCTCCTCCGCCGCTCTCCGTGATTACTTTGATGATCTGTACATCTCCTCCGCCGCCTCCTCCGCCGCCATGGCCACCACCTCCTCCTCCTCCAGAGGACCAGCCTCCTCCTCCTCCTCCGCCCCCTCCAGAGGACCAACCTCCACCTCCTCCGGGTTTCGGTTTGGCCGTCACGCTGGCCGCTCCAATGAGCAGAAGACACACAAAAGCCTGAAACGTTAGTTAGAAAACACTCTATGAGAATCACTTGAAAAAAATAATGAGAACACTGTGCGTATGGGCAATATTTTGATTTAAAAATATATAATTCTTTAGTTATCCTGGCGAACGACTAGCCATACTTTCATCGCTTGGAACGCTCCGTTTGGGTTAACTAGTGGGTTAAGTGCGAATCCACAACTGACATGACCACCGATGGCAGCCACAGTTTTTATACCAACCAGAGGTAACATAACATTAACCGGAAAAGCTTGGCGCTGCCAGAAAGCAAAAGGAAAAACCATTTTCCCGCTCACCGTGCGGTCGACAGATGTTGGAGATGCTGCTGGAGCACTGCAAGAAATTAGGGGATATTTTCAGATATATTTATTTTTTTATTTTATTTCATTTAAAATGAGTCAATATTTTAAAACTCATATTTATTTCGTTTAAGATTACGTTTAAAACTCAAAAATTGGTTTTTTACTTAGAGACTGCTTATGTTATAATTAAAAACCATTTTTAAATAAGCTCTTTTAGTAGTTTCGTTATTGTTTTCAATATAAAAATAAACTTTCGTAATTGTTTTAAATATAAAACTGAACCTTAAATACGTTTTGAGAGTCCAAGAAAATAAAATCACGAAGTAGTAAACACAATTAATTTGAAATTGAATTTAAATTGCCCATTTTCCCACCTGTACCTGGGCTGAGCCACCACGTTGGCGCAATGTGGGCCAAATGCTGCCGCATCATCGTCGCGAGTTCGCCATTAGTCAGGGGGAGGATTCAGGGAATGGGCCTTAGTTTTGGGATCTCTTAGAGCTGGGATGTTGCGGTGGGCTGGGGGTGGGGGTGGGGGTGGTGTTGGAGGTGGTGGCGTCAGTAGACAGCAGGGGAAAGCTGCAGACAACTCATAACTGCAACGGCATTCGATTGTCGCATCTGCAACAGTTTTTAGCCGGCCCAAGATGTGTTTGTATAGCAAATGCGCATCTCTTGGCAGACAAGTTGCTGCTGCACCTTTCCCATTGCATAATCCGCAGCAGCAACTGCAGCAGCAACATCGCCGGTCGCAGCAGCAACATCAGGCCAACTTGCAACTTGCGGCGTTGTTCAATTGATGCCATTATTTGATTTGCATCTGGGGAATATCGCTGGCAATTTGGCCCAAAACGATGACAAAGCCCGACGATCGCAATGGCCAGTCGATCCATCATCTTGGGCGTGACGACGGCGCATTCGATGCGGACACAAATCGCGGAAAACCAGAAAATCACCGCAGCCAAAATGTATTCCAAAATATGGCCAAATGTGCAAGTGTGCAGGCAGATTGGCCAAAACCCCGATTTGTCGCGGTGGAATTGAGATGGTTGATCAGAGAAGGGAAAATGCCATATGCTAATTTTTTCAAGTTGATCCAAGGAAAACATTTTCTGGCTGTATTGCCAAAATCTACCGAGCTACTGAGCTAAAACAAATAAAATGGTACTTATACATCATCAACAGTTGAATAAAGTGTTTTCGATTAAAAATTATACTCCTTGTCTCAATGTTTATATACTTTTAATACACACTACGGTCATAAAAGTAGAAGTATAGGCAATTAAGGATGTTAATCACTAAAGAGCCTTTTTACCACAGGGTCGAAGAGTCAATTTAAAAACCATCACCATAAATTTGATATATTTTTGATATTTTCGAAGACATTCGAGAAAAGAGTTTTCAATTTAAGCTGCTGATAAACAGGATTGAAAATAATTATTTTGTAATATCACAAGCTTTATGATTTCACATCATAAATATACTACCAATTGAAAAGAGATGGCCTTATCTTACACACTAAATATGGATCTAGTCAGTGACTTAACTTTCCGACATAATGATCATTTGCATATGGGTGTTTTCAAGCTCCGTGAAATGCAATTAACACGCAGAAACTCCCCTTTTGAAGCCCCTTTTCTCCCATTAAGAAGGGGGCGTGGCCACAGTTCACTAATTGCAGATGGTTCCCAAACGAAAGTGCAATTTGAGCGGTATAATAAATCCCGCATCAGCATCTCTTACACAATTCGTAAGCACATATAGAAATAAGTAGTAGAAGGTGACACGTGAAAAAGGGGGAAAAGGCGGCATAAACAAAGTAAGCAAACTGGCGTCAATTGCAACGACCCAGACGCGAATTTCCAACGCAACTTGTAAGTTGCAAGTTGCTGCTGTCACCGTCAGTTGCTGTTGCAAATTCAAAGTGACGAGTTGCAAGTTGCCAGCCGAAGACGCAACATCGTATCCCAAAAAGAGCTGAAGGTGAGCACAATTGTGGGCGGCTGTCGATCGCAGATTGTTGGGCGTGTCAAACTTTTAACCAGCAGACAACTGATTATTTACATAGTTGCGAGGCGTTTAAGATGGGATCAACATCTGAATAACTGAATAATCTGGCAAAAAAAAGGTGCCAATATAGCTGTGATTTTAGTTTAAGTCATTGCCATCATCTCTTTTTAAAAGGGAATCGTGTCTTCTTTCTTTCAACACCCATTTTGCACTACATGAAACATTTCTTAACACCAAATTGCAACATATTGAAATCAAGTTATATAATTGAACAATTTTGAACGATATTTACCTGCGAGTATCAACTTGACATCGAGCAGTTTTTCTTCTCTAAAGTTGAGGCCTCGAGCAGCTATCATCCAGCATCCAGATTCCAGCCAGCATCATGCAACGAGGAAGCGCAGCCACTGCGACCTATGGCAGATGCCCAGTTGCAGTTCCATTCGGGTCTGCATTTGGGTCTGCCCCAGCCAGCCGCATTACTCCCCCTCCTCCTCGGAGTCCCCCTCCTCGAAGTGGCCACCAGTTTCAGTAGTGTAGTGGAGCAGCGGGTCAACGTTCCGCGGGCTTCGTTTAAATTACAATGCGGCGCAGGCGAAAAACGTGTTTGCTGCCTCTATGAACTTATGATACTTTTGGTGTGTGCCGCGTGTCCCCTCCTCCCCGCCCCTGCCCCTCCCCTCCCGACATTTCCCACATTTCGGCTTGTAATTTTCGTATCGAAGTGGGGGTTTTTTTTTGCCAGCGAGACAAAAGCACTCAGTGGATCAAACAAGAGAGGCAACCTTCCAGTGATTTCCGGATTGTTGCGCCACCGCGTTTCCTGCTTCGATGGGCCGGCCAAATAAATCACCACATGCACATCCTCCCGGCACTTATGAAACACCGATCGCACCGATCTTGATCCTTTCTCCATTGAAATAGGTCCCAATAGCTCAAGCACTTGTCGTACACTTTTTGGTTTATTCGATAGTTATGCATAGGTTTCGTTATCGTTAGTAATTAGGTAATTTAATTAAGTTTAAAGTGATGCTCTCTGTTTACATTGCATGGGCTCCTTCATCAGTTGTCCTAAATTGTATAATTAATTTGTAATCTCTGCTCTCTCGTTTCGTTAAATATTCAATTGGTTAATTATTGCAAACGTTACACGATTATATATACCCCATATACATATAGAGTTGTACGTACAAGTAACGCTTATAATGCTTAGACATAGGCATATGTATGTTACGATATTATAGCTATGAGTATCCAGCCCAGAATTGAACTATTTATAGAGCCAAAAAAATGAAGGAACAGCACTCAAAAAAAAAGGTGGTCGGGATAGGGGTGTTACGAGTATTTAAAGATAATTTTCTATGCGAAGACTAGACTGATTGATCGCTTTATACAGACCGCGCTCTCTTGACTAGACATGCGATGGCTAGATGACTAGATGACAAGATGACTAGATGACTAGCTAACTAGCTGACTAGATGGTTGATGGTTGGACAGACGAGTCCGAGGGGTTCCATTTTGCTCCTCTCTTCGTTAGCAACACCTTTCAGGTACTTGGAAAACATCCTCGCGGGGGCAAACGGAACCCTGAGTTGTGGTTGGTTGGAGGTGGACTCAGCCAGGAGAGCTGCGATTCCCGGGGAATACGGCACGTCAATCGCTCAATCCGGGCGAGATCATGCCGTCTATGGGCTCCAGCTATTGTTCCATTATGATCGTGTCCTCGGACTTCACGTTGCCGGAATTGATGGCCTCCATGGCCTTGCTCAGCAGGGTGGCGTCCTTCAGGCTCACCACCTGCACCAGCTGAGGCTCCTGGCCAGGACCGCCCTGGATCATCATCTGGTGCATTCCGGGCGACATGGTGATGGTCTCCAGTTGGTCGCCATTCTCCACCTGTTGGGTGAGAGAGAAAAAGTTCGAAAATGAGTAAAATAGTCATACAATATATGCATTAGCTGTGTGGATCGGGTGGCTCTTCCTTAATATTCTTCCGTCTCTATCTGGCAAATAAAAACACAAAAAAAAGCATACAAAATATAAGGATAAATTCATAATAACAAATCATACTTACACCAAATCATTGAAAAATCAGGGCTAGCAAGTATGAGTACCAATAAATAAAAAATAATCAAAATGTTCAAAGTCATTTGCTGGTTTATTTAGCATTTCTGCTTACACAATCTTTACTAGCAAATAATTAAAAGTCAAATTATAATAAAATCACAACAACAAAGGATTATTCAATAAAATTTGTTGGCTTCTCATTCGCTCCATTTTGCACTTCACTCTTACCTTGTTTAAACATAAAATTTTCTCTAAAACAACTAAAATAATAGCGATACATAAAAAATTAAACATGTCAATACAATAATAATGGTAATAGTAATAGTAATAGTAATAGTCAAAATGATTTGAATAAAACACAATAGCAATAATAATGGTAATAGTCATAGATCAACATAAAATTAATTTTGCACGCACTTCGAGGTGAATATATCGAATATCCCCTCCGCATATGTATGTATATAGCACATATATATCTCCGGACTTCTAAAGCTAATTAGCTCCAATGGCAAACTGTTTCCCCCTCTTTCGCGCATTTTCAATGCGAATTGACTACGTTTCGGGGATTGATTGGTGGGTCAAAAGGTCAAAAAGGTGGCTTGACGATGGGCTAAAGGTCACGAGGTGACAAGTACGGCTGATCCCTGTTTGCTTTACTACTTACTGGCTAGAACTAACCCAATTGTACAACTTAAATTGGTTAATATTTGGTTTGTGTTGCGCTCTAAGCAAGATTATGTGCACGATTATATGTACTCCACTACTTAACTACTAAAACTAGAAAATGTGTAAATGTTTTATAGCTCTGTTAACTAGGAACAATTTTAGTTTTTGATTTTGGTTTTTGGTTTCAATGGTCAACAAATTTTTTGGTGTTCTCTTCTCGGCACTAAATTCAATTCGTATAGTTAGTATATCTGAGGCTTTTCCCTTGCTTCTACTAATTCATTTGGGTTATTTGGCATTCACAATGTGTGTGTCTAAGTTTAAATGGCAAGTGCATCCGTGCTATCCTTCGTATTTTCTTAGTTTCTCATATGTTTTTTGTTTTTTGTGTTTTGTGCAAAGCCGCATTTGACTAGATTCGAGATGGGCTGGATTGTTGGGAGGAGGACCCTACTCCTGGTGCTCCAGCTTGATGGCCGGCAGTTGGAGCTGCACGCTGGTCAAACTGGCGCTGTCCACGCACCGAATGGAGGAGGAGTTGCCGGAGGAGCAGCCGCTCTCGCTGGCTTTCAAATGGGACCTGCTCTTTAGGGATGCATTTGGCTTTCTCCGCCTCTGGACCACCACCACTCCTGCTCCGGCTGCAGCTCCTCCTCCGGATCCACTAATCCCGCCCCTCCTGGTGGACCTCGTGCTGGCCACCTGCGCCAGACTAGGCGTGGCCAGCACAATGGGCATCGGCATCGGCATCTTTATGCTATTATTGTTATTCGCCAGGGTTCTGTTATTGTTGTTGAGGTTACCAAACCCACTGGTGGAGCTGCTGGTTGTGCTACTACTGGTGGTTGCGGTGGCCAGGTAGTAACGCCCCCCCGGAGCAACCTGCTGACCCACCACCGCACCACTCCGCCGGCCCAAGACTGCCGATCCCGTCGAGATCAGCGAATAACACTGAACGCCCCCATTTCCTGCCAACGAGGAGGAGGCGGAGGAACTGTCGGCGGTGGGCGTGGTGCGATTGGCACTCGTATCTACCTGCATGGGCGCCAGGCACACCGTTCCATCGCTGTTCGTCTGGATCTGCTGCATGTTGGCCATCACGGACTGGTACATGGAGACGGGCACCGAGATCACATTGCTGACCGAAACGGGATAGCCTGAAAAAGAAGCAAGAGGAAATATGTTGAATGAGAATAAACGTGGTATTTTTACTTGATGACATATTATAAATCTACTGTTTGTTTTATTATTAAAATTAAACGATTTATCTGGTTATGCTAGGCATCCAATTTTAACCGCAATTAAATCTCCAGGGTTAATAAATACCTTGGCCATCCTCGGTGGTGATATATATTTGGCCATCCTGCGTCTCGGTTAGATCCACGGTCATGTTTTCATGCCCGTTGACATCGGTGAGACTCTGAACCGTCTGAATGGTGGCTCCGCCCTCGCCTTGGTGGAGCTATAAAATACCATAGTTGTTAAGGAATCGCACAATAATAAACACCACTAGATGAACTCACCGTGGCAACTCCTTGGACCTGGGCAGTTGTTCCATCCGGAAGTGTGATGATGGGGTTATTGGGATCCACCTGGATCAGCGACACAGTGCCATCAGCATTTTGGGAGAGCACCGTTTGCGTGGTGTACTGTATTTAATAAGTAAAACCAAGTTAGTTTCCAAATAACTTAAGGGAAGATTGAGTATTTAAAACCAAATTAAGCAGAGTAATTAAAATAAATTAAAACACTACCAAATGCAAAACAAGCAGGCAATAATAATAATGGATACAAAAAAGGTAAAAATTAGATTGTTTTCACTTCTTAGGTTTGTGGAGTGGTTTAAATCGTATTTACATGTCGGGACGATTGTGCGATTTGTGATGGATGCAAATAATGATGAAAATAACCAATAACTCGATAACAACCAGCTGCAAAAGAAAGACAAACAAACAACAAAAAAATCATATAAAATCAGGTTAAATCAAAAGAGAACCATCGGGAGCAACAACATCAAGGCAAACGATAAGCAACAGCAACAACAACGCAAGATTGAGCCAAACAAAATTTTTGGAACATAATAATTGTGGGAAAGTGGGCCAAGACTTGCAAACAATGCACAAAGATTTTCAAAATATATTAAACTATTTTTAAACAAGAGAGTACATATGTTAATTTACTATTCCTAGTTCATATACTCTGTATAAATTCCTGTTGTAGATTTAATATATGACTAATCATATATTTTTAGAGAATTAAAGATTGTCTATCCCACATTTTGTTATCAGTATGCTGAAATTTAACCTAAGCTGAGAATACTTTGTTTACAGATTTTAATCAAATCAAAATATAAGTGCTAAAGGTTTAGCACTTCAGTTTACAGATTTTCAATATAATTGTAAGCTAGTTAATCAGTTCCTGTCTCCTATTTTAATTGCCCTGCTATCTAGTTTAAAATGTACTTTGGGATCACTGTTCTGCCATAGTTTCTGAACGTTAAAGACTTCTTCATTATCATATGATGGATGAGTATCCCTAGAGTGCAAAGTCTAGCAAGTCCCGACCCCAATCCCGGCTCGATTAGTGGGTACAACGGCAATTCATCCGGGTTAGTACGAACATCAACGTCGCTGAGCGTAATGGGCTCGATGCAGACTTGGGCATTGGCGATCTGCTGGGCAGTGACTGTCTGGTTGCCGCTCGACTGGGAGTGCTGGTGCGCCTGGGCCTGCGAATGCTGGTGCTGATGCTGGTGTTGATGCTGGTGGGCCTGGGCGGCACTCACGGCGGCGGCCGTCGTCGGCACCGCGGTGGCCGTCGCCGTCCCACTGGCCGTGGTCAACTGGATCGTCTGCGGCTGCCCGCCGGCCACCGGCTGGATGTGCACCGTGCTGGGCAAGTGGGTCTGGTGGTGCTGCTGGTGGGTCTGCTGCTGGTGGTGCTGCTGCTGCTGTGTTGGCGCCTGGCAGATCTCGATCTTTGTGGAGGCGGGCAGCGTGGCCGTCGTGGTCACATGCTGGTTGTTGGTGCTCTGGATGATCGTCGGAGCTGGCGTGTTGCTCTGGGCCGTATGTGTCGTGATCACCGTTCCAGCACTGTTGATCTTCACCACGTTCACCTGCTGCGGTTGCTGTGATGGTGATTCGATGTGGATTGGATTTTTGATGGATTAGTATGGTGATATATGCTTTTCCAAATGCCGGGTGCGGATTAATAAAGGGTGTGAGTTATCCCAGGGACATGGCAGTAAAACTATGTGGCATAATAAGGTCGAAAAGATCCGACCCTGCGATTAAGTGTACTTGAGTATCAGTCGACGTCTCACTATGATTTTTTATGGAAATATGGACTAGTTTTATGTAGTTTACAAGAGAGCACCGTTTGTTACCCGTGAGATCCCGAAAAAGAACAGCCGAAACCCTAAGTGTAGAACCCCTGGTACACTCACATTGCTGTTGCCCGTTGGCGGCGTCATGGTCGTGACCGTGTGGATGGTGGGAGGATTGGAAAGCTCCATGTCCTCGTCCTCGTCGCCCGACTGCGAAATCAGCGCGTTGACCTTGTCCTCGTCGTCGGCAAAGGTGGGCAGCAGGTCCTCCCTGCCGTGGTACTTGTAGCAGTTGATCACGATCTTGCGCAGCGCGTGCGTCCAGCTGATCTGGAAACGGAAAAGGGACACACGGTTAGCACAGTCCAACGGAGATCGGGGGCGGCTGTTGGAACACCCACCCCACCCACCTTCTGCTTGTCGTCCTCGGAGCGGGCATCCATCCTCACATTCGCCCAGGGCAGCTCCTTGGGCCACCAGGGCGGTCTGGTCGACTCCCTGCCCCATCCGGGCTTCCCTCGTCCCGTCGAGTACTTCAGCATCAGCGGGATGAAGGCTCGCAGCTGGGCCTGGGTCATCTTCTCCACGGGCGTGGGTATGCCGTCGATCACCAGCCCGGGAAGTTCGAAGAGCGACGGATCGTCCTGGGGAGGCGGTGGCGCCTGTTGGGCCAGCGCATTGTCCAGTTCGTCCATCACAATGTTCTTCAGGTTGCGCAGCACATCCTCCAGTGGCTTGGCCCCGAACACCTTGTAGCTAGTGTTGGGTTTGCCCGGCGTGGCCACCAACACCACCGCCTGTTTGCCCACTCTGCCCGTGAACTCATAGATGATCCCTCTCAGCTTGCGCAGCAGGCGATTCTGTTGCCTCTTCCTGACCGAGGGATTCGTTTCGAAGCAATGGGGTCTCTTGCGCTTCTTGGAACTCGCGATGGCCGCCGCTGCTGCCACGCCAATTGGTCCTGCGGCTGCCAACTGGTGGGCCACGTCGTCATTCACGGGCATGGAGCCCAGATCTCCCTCGTACAAGCTGCCATCGCTGCTGATCAGATCCTCGTCGTCGTCCTCGGAACCCATGCTCTGCATATCCTCGTCCAGCATTTCTATTTTGTAGGTGGTGCCGTTGCTCTGGGAACTGTTGCCGGCACTCTGCAACTGGCCGCCACCGCCTCCTCCGCCCGTCGTTGTGATGGTGGTCACATTGAGGCCGCCGCCCGAACTGCTGCCCCCGACGGGAGTTCCACCGCCTCCTCCGCCGCCATTCCCTCCGTTCGAGGAGTTGCTGCCCGAGGAGGTGGTGGTCACCACCACATTGCCAGCCGAACCTCGCTGGCTGCCCGCCGGCGCCACAACCAACCGATAGCTTGTGGTGGCCAGTTTGGCGGTGGGGATCCCTGATCCTCCCTGATCCCTGCTCCTGATCCTCTCCTCTCCTCGCCTCAGACCTTCTTCACTGGATTCCCGAAGGTCTTATTCGCATGCGCAGTGTGATAAGAGCTGTGTGGAAAAATAAAAAGAGAGGAATGTTTTAAATTATTTCAGGTTTGTGATAACGAACCAATTAAACGAGGCGCAGAGCGCGAAAAACAAGGGAGTAGTTTACAGACTTATTGCTACCCAGTACCTATACTTTATAAGTCCCCACGGAGATACAGAGAATATTTTCTAAATAAAACCGTTTTAAAATACACAAATGTATGTATTCAAAGTTTTAATGGTATAATATTATACGACACATTGTTATTAAAAAAGATAATAAAGAAATGTTAAGTTTTGTATTCATAAAATGCTATAGTATTATGACATACGCTGTGATCAAATTCTATAATATTATGACAAACTTTGTTACCTATTATAAAAACAATGTATTCATAAAGCAATTCACCCCGAGCCCAAACGAGTTTCCTTAAAGGGTTGTTTACTTTCCCCTAGACAACAATGTTTGCAGTCGAAATGTACGCCCATATCATGACAAGTAGAGGGTATATCACCACCGAACCCAGGACTTGTATCATTTTTTTTTCTGCTGATAAGCGGCAAGTGAATCAGGTCAAAAGCGCGCATGCGCAACACCAGCAACGACAATCATAGAACAACAAAAGCGAACAATTCAGAGTTTTATAACACAGCCCAGGCAACACAGTGTACACATATACACCATATATAAGGTACATATGCACAACTATTTGAAATTCGAGCGATCCGCAGTCGCAGATTACCGCCGTCGACGTTCAAGTCGCATTTTTTGTATTCCGTAGGGCCCCAATGGATCGGATCGTATCGGTTTGGTTTGGTTTGGTTCGGGAGCCGATAAACAGAGAGTACTTGGGTACATACGTGTACTATATGTAAATAAATATGGGGGTAAAGTGAGCAGAAGCCGTCTATGTGGCACAGGTAGCTCAAAGAACCGAAGAAGACTTCGAGTGACCCTGACACAGACCGAAAGATACAGGATTGTACTTATAATTCAACATTGTATCTCTTTAGGTGACTAGCTATCTCTTCATTTTTGAGATACTATCTTCTTTTGCATCTATCTTTTCTGCTTACTCTTTATAAAGTTTATATTTATTTTTATTTAAGGTGAAGCCTTATCATATACTGAAAAATATATCAGTTATAGGACATTGTTTTTATAATTTATGATTTTATATTAGAAATCTATCTTCATATCGCACACTTCTCTATTTTATTTAAAAACTCTTTATCATATTAGAATTGTTCTTAATTAAGAATACCGGAATATATTATAATAAATAATATTTAAACATGTTTTCTATAACCATGTATATTATAAAACTAACTTTTTTATTTTATTTAGAAACCAATGCAATCTGACGTGTATTTTTACTATCATATTTCTCCACATTTTAAAAAATATTAGGCAAATACAATTCTCTCTTTTGAATTTGTATTCTCCGCGTTTCTGGGCATGTGCATTCTCCGTTCTCCAGTGCGCAGAATCCCCAAGCTTCTTCTGCTCCCGCACAGATTTGCAATCTAGTATATCCCTCTCTTTTCCCCAAGTATACCCCTCTCTTTCGCTTTCTTGGGGGCCGTTGCACGTGCGCACTGATATAAAGTTCAAAAATGTGGGTACTTGTTTTTATTTTTTTTGCCTAAGTAAGCAATATTTTAGAGTAAAATAAAGGTTTATCAATTGTTTTTTTCATGTTTTTTTGCTTGCCTCAGGGATTATTTTATGTCGTGTATTTTGAGGGCAATCCAACTGGGGTTTGGTTTTAAGGTAACTTTTGGGTTATATTTTTATTTTTGGGTACTCTTTGGTTAATTTTGGACAAGTTTATAACTTTTGGCACACACTCTTAGTCGCACAGAAAAAAAATAAGCAATTTTTGAAACGAGATTATAGGGCTCCCGCACGAACCACTCGGCACCGCTTTTAGTGGCTCTCTGTGCTCAAGTTCTATTTGCGTTTGCTCAGAAACTCGGAACCCAACGACGGCAACGCGACGGCAGAAAGAGAGGGCGCTAGTGGACGGGAAAGAGAGGGTCCGATGAACCACCCCATGGAGTGATTGCGACAAAGCAGCGACGTCGACGCAGTGAAAAATCAATACTGCGCCCATGCGTCGACATCGCCGCCTGAGATGGATATATATAAAGTCAGGCAGGCCGTCTTCCTCTGTCTATATAATTTCTATGAGAATAACAACCTTCTACCCCGCATCTGGAAATGATGCCTCGAAAAACCCTGGAGCGGTGCAACGATACCGTGGCCCAAACAAATGCCAAAATAAGCCAAATATTATACATACCCCTTTGAACTCCCCCACTTTCGGGCAGAAGAGCACCACTATATGGACTAACAACACCCCCGTCGGGAAATTGAGAGCAGAGATTCGGGGACTGGAAAATACCACCCCTGAATATCCAGAACTTTCACCACCAGCAACAAATACACACGCAAACTCGACGAGCTAGAATTTTAACCCATGATAACAACACTGCCTTATCCCGTTTTTTTTCTATTTTTATTTAAACCACCACGCATGCACTGCTCGCACCACCCAACCACCCTCTATATTCCAGAGTTCAGAAGGTGAAACACCACCGTCCCACCTCCTTTTAGGGGTTGTAAGTCCGTTTCACTTGCGCGTGCCAAACATCCGGAACAGTGGAGGACCCAAAAAAAGTGAACCCACTTCTGGAACTGGGCTGAAATCAGAAATCAGACAGACAGATGATGAAGGGATAGGTATGACATGGATTCGGATCGGCAACGGGCAACCTGATTTGGTTCATCCCTTACACTGGATGCTGGAAAAACTAACTCAATTCGAGGCAGGGGGATCTACTGGTTTGGTTTGTAAAGGCAATAAGAGTAGCTGACAAGTTTTCACTTTTATAGGAACATATATGAAATGTAGGTATCTAGTAGGGAAACTCTCGGTATTAGCTATATTAAAACAAAAATAAATAAAGCATCGTTTATGGTCAAACGTATTCGAGTAATATAATGGTTTAATATTGGTAAAAGATTGTAGACAACCCCACAGCTTCCTTTTCTTAATTTTAAAACCAAGGATCGATGTTTTGTAAATTAAAATAAATTATAATTTGATTATAGAAGATGTATGATTAATGTCCATTGCAGAAACCTATTGGCATGGTCATTAGTGTATTGTGTTCCCTCTGTTTTTTTTGTGGGGTTGCGTGCGCAGCGTTTTTCTCTTCCGTGGGATTCGCTGGAAGTACTGCGCCAAGTGCCCTGAGATGCATGCTACAAGCGCCAAGCTATAAGCCGATGTCAAGGCAACTGAGCACCCAACTCACTCAGTTACTATTATATCAACTATTTTGGTATTATCAACGAGTAAACATTTAAAACGATTTAAATTGGATTTATTTAAATAATGGTTATGTTACTTTAAACTTAACAGAACGCTAAGAAAACTGTTTAATTTAATGGTAAGGTCACAGTGCAATCACAGGGTCACACTGAGCGCTTGCGCATAAGGTCACATTGTTCTAAGCTTTTTATTCGATATTTTGGGAACATAAGATATTGAAAAATGTTTTAGTTATTTAGTAATTTTTTTTAAACGTTCAACGATTTTTAAATAACTGAGCGCTTGCGCATAGGGTCACACTGTCTAATCTACTTAACCTCTGTCTCTCGTTAACCCTATAATGCACATGTTCCTTTGCTGCAAACTATTCTATTTATGTTTTTTAGAGAGGGAGCTTTTGGAAATGCTTTGGATTTTCTTCACGTGTGTGTGCCTACAACTCCCACTAGAGCAAACTCCCAATGCGTCAGCGCAAACATAGCCACACAGACGCATCAATCACCCACACTCGTGCAATCAGTATGCTGGAAAATCCGAATCAAAATTGATATCAGTGCGGTTGGTACAGTGGACAAATAGCCTCCTGATATGTAGTTTTACCAATCTTGGTACTTGGCACATCATATAAAACATAAAAGTCAATCTTTTAATTGCAGAAAAAAAGTTAATGTTAAGCCAACATAGTTTTTTACGGAATTATAGTGCATCTTGTATTATTTCTTCCATTTGAAAATGTACTAAGTTCAATACATTAATACTTTTATTAATGTCTAAGCTACTTTTTTTCATTTTAATTTATTAAAAATTTGGTGCTCCGCAACATAAGGCAATTTATAAAGTCATAGAAATGTACGCTGCCACTTAAGATCTATACAATACTTAATTTCTATATCATCTATAACAACTGCTCTTAGTTTTTCTAAGTCAAAGAGGTTCTTCAAACAAATTATGTCAGCGAAGAATCGACCCCACAGTGCGCCCCTCCTCTCTTTTTCTCTCTCTCCCGCAAATATATAATCGATAGCAATTTTCTGAGCACTGCTCTCGCTATCTCCCCTGTCTCTCTTTTGCCCCCTCGCGTTCTGTCCGTTTGTACTTGACGCCAGAGTCTACAAAAACAATGATAACAGCGAAAAAGCGAAAGAAAGGCGAGAAAAAATAAGTTACGCATGCGGCGGTTCGTTTTTCGCGTAGCGGCGACGGCGCACCAACTACATCGCCCACCTACCACCCACTTACAAACACTCTTATAGGAACTATGTATAAGCACTATAAAATAAGTTACAGTGGCGGCAGAAAAAAAAACACTTTATGTTTAAATCAAAATACAAAGAAAACTTCTGGGTAGTATTTGACCATTTGTTACATATATTAATTGAGCATTAATTCAGAATAATTTTGTAATACATAAATTAATAACGTGAATCTTAACTTAAAGAAACCTCGTGTTATAAAAATGTCCTATTTTATCTGCCTCAGCTGTAATTAAAATAATGCCTGTCCACGTTTCCGTTTTCCAATTGGAACTGTACTTTTCAAGCCACCCCCAAAACACGAAGAATCCCATCACACTGACGTCCTCGAATATTGGGAATGAAAAATCTGAACGAAGGCTGCTGTAAGCTAGCCATCTCGCTCTAGCTTTTCAGTGTGTATCTCGGTGAATTTTCCATCTTTAGGGGGTGGTTTGGGTGGGTTTTGCAACCCCTAAGGCCACAGAATCACACAAATACACACACACAGCTTTAAATTCGAACTGGAAATGCGTGTGCATTGTAGGTGCTTCCAATTGGACTTGATAAGTGTTACGCATACGCCATGTATTGCAAATGCAGCACCCCCTCCCTGTTTTTTGTTTTCCTCTTTTTTTTTTGCTGCGGCGCATGTTTTAATTACGGACACTCGCAGTTGAATTTTCTTTTAAGGCGCCGCTGTAACGGTAACACACAAACACACACACATATATATGATTATCTAATATACATACAAGTGAACCGTTAGTTTAGCTCTCTGAAACTTTTGCGCACTTACTAATACTAAGAAGAATCCCAAAAGCCCCTATATAGTATATCTATATAAACCATATGCACTGTCGCAGTGGAAAATCGAATGATTTTTCCTACCTTCCCTTAAAAACACACAAACACACGCACCTGCTTTCTGTTGTTGTTGTTGTTATTTTTCCAGCTCCTTTGTGATAACACACACATATACAGACACGACACAGCCAGACACAGAGAAAAAAAACAAGGCGCACGCACACGAACGCGCCGCCGCTTTTGTGTATTGGTGTGTTTGCCCCTGCGCCGAAAATTTTGTGTGGCGTTTATTTATTATCACACTGCACATGCGAAAATTCCGTGCATTTTACATTTGCGCACTGCCGTTTCGCCGCCGACGCTCCGGAATTTCGCGCTCGCGAGGTATCACAGTATGCCCGTCAGTATAGTAGGTTTTAAACTGGGAAAATGCAGGGAATTTGGCGTTTAAAACATACTTTTAGCTTCGTTTTCACGAGAAAACGGGCCTAAAATATGTCATAAAATATACTAAACATATACGTACATACAAAGTTAAAACAATGTGGCCAAATATTGTTCTTCGAAAACACCACGGTTTAGCGAGTATTTACGTTTACGTATTTTTAATACAGCGTTCTATACATCACGAGCAATCGATAACAGGGCGCGTGACTTATCGAATTTATAGCGTTATTGGTAGAACGTGGCAAATCACGTGTGTGTACACTCAACGGTCACACTAAAAGAGACCGCGAAAATGAGAAAGTATGGTAATACCAATCGCCGCTTTCCCGCGCTCTTAAATTTATTTTTAAATAAATGTATATTTCAATTGAAAAGAACTGTTATAAATTAAATCCTAACTGTTAATCCTAACCTTATAAACATGAGATAACAAGATATGTAAATATATTTATACTTTATTTCAAAGTTAGTATTATATATATTTTTAAATCATTATTATTTTAGAGTATTAATTATTAATTATTTATAGTATTTAATTACTTA
Organism: Drosophila rhopaloa; assembly: GCF_018152115.1. Classification (NCBI taxonomy): domain Eukaryota; kingdom Metazoa; phylum Arthropoda; class Insecta; order Diptera; family Drosophilidae; genus Drosophila; species Drosophila rhopaloa. The sequence continues at coordinate 24,417,219 of NW_025335123.1, read as the reverse complement.
TTGGTTTAAAAACTTAAAATTATAAAATAAATAGGTAAAACGAGTGATAGCTATCGGCAGGAAACAGAGTTCCATTTTTACCGATAACAATTTTAATTAGAATTTCACTCCATACGGCATCCGGTGTTATTAAGAAAACTTGATAAAAAAAATGACACATTAAACCAAACAAAAGTTTTAAAAAATATTCAATTGGATATATGCATGTACATATGTATATCCTTTTAAAGGGTTCACAAAACTACACCGACGTTTTTTTTTTAATTTACAAAAAAATGAAATCTGTAATAGAGATACAAAATAAAACTATTAATTAATTAATTAGTTTTTTATTTGAAAGCTTAAAAACATCCTGTGGTAGTTTTGTGATCCATTTACAAGGATATTAAACAATATTAATGAAAAATCTAACACAGATGAGTTTTATTTTGAGCATTTTGTGTTTGAGTTTTATTTTTTTCATCAAAAATAATGATTAAGCACAATGTTTCATTCAATTACTTAAAAATTATTCATCAAAGCAAAAAGTAAAACATTTTAATTTAATCATTCCACATAATGTTTGTTTTGTAACTTATAGTGATTAACACGTATTTACGATTCCAAATATTTATCACTTTAAGGATGAACCAGAAAAAAAAGAAATATTTATACGTGTCCGTTTAATCCAGGACAATTAAGGACATATATCCTTGCCAGTTGAGCTGCAATCACACGTAAGCCCTTCACAAGGCAGCTAGCAATATTTTAACAGAAGTCAGCTAGGCCCGCCAAATGAAAAACTGACATACAATTAACTTCACTTTCCCAAATATTCACTTAACTCAAAAAAAAAAACAAGGAAAAGGATTAGGATTCGGATGGGAAATCCTGGAGCGACTGCTAAGCTGCGACGACCGGAGGCGACTAACTTCTGTCCCCCGAAATGTCTGGGTTTTAAACCCATCGGAGGCACCCACACAATATTATGCATTATTAGGATGTATATAGGCGATAATCAGAGTCGTTTGGAGAAACAGATTGCCCCCATGCGCAAAACCGAAGAATTCCTATTATATAAAAAGAAACCACAGGCTGGATGGGCTCATGGGCTCATGGGCTCTTATCGCCGAGGAATGAAAAACGAGGCTGATGGTGGTGCGGTTGTACGGGTCTCGGGATTTATCTGGGCCTTGGGCTTCGCTCATTCCTTATCCGCGCTATTCCGGAACCCTCTTATCGCTTCTGAAGAACCACAGCTGGCAGTGATCTTGAATTCCTCATCCAATCCCACTTGGCGACGGGACACGAGTCGAATTGGGTCAACGTGGTGTTAAGTACTTCCGTTTCGATTGGGAATGTGTCAGGACAGAGCATCACTCGCAAATTCTAAAACTTATGTACTAGAATACTAGACCTTGAAGGTTTCTAGAAAAGCCGGCCTTGACTTAACTCAACTTTCAACTATTTTAAAAAGATTTTACAAGACTTGACTTCATGAAAAAATTTATAAATAGTAAATAGTATTGCAAAAGAGTGCAAAGTAGTAAAAGTCATATAGTAAATATGAACAGTTTAGTTATTTAAATTTAAATAAATGGCAAAACATTTATTTCTATGCCACAATAATTTAATAATAATTATCAGTACAAAGCCAGACAGTAAAAATGTAAAAGATGTAGTATACTATTTTCTTGATAATTATTTACACCGTATTACAAAAAACTCTACGAGTTCTCTCATACAAAAATACAACAAGATTTGAATGTAACAACCACAACAAATCCAAACACGTGCTGAGCAAAGATATAAGTAATGGGCTAGTAAAATATGTAATATACAGATAATACGAAGATGTTATTTCAATAACCACAACCAATTAGACACTAAGTACGCCTTTGATGTCTGTTTAACCATTATATCACCTGCGGTGTGCGGTTAAGAAACTATTATTGCTTGTCACTCACTCCACTTTACACCTTTATGTTGAAGGTCCTCTGATGCACACATCACCCCCTTCGCAGCCGCCTGCTAACTGCTTACCACCCAAGGTCACGCGTTTTGTGTACTATATGTACTACATGAACTACATATACTATATACTATATGGTGGCCGGCCAGCCTAAACTGCCTAAATTGACACAAAAGTTTGATTGGGTTTTTAACCGTTTAAGGATTATCGTATCGTATTTTTGGGGGAAAAACACCGGCCGGTGGACAAAAGTGCAGCGCAGTTTCAAAACAAAACTTTGGGGGGCCTGTTTGCTCTTGGGTAATCGGTGTTTTGGGTTATAGGTCCTCGGTTCTCGGTGCTCGATTCTCGGTTCTCGGATCTCGGATCTCGGTCCTCGTGGCGTGTTGCAAGTTGCTGGAATGTCCGTGTGCCACTGGCAGCCAACTGTCGGCGACGTTTGCCGCCAATCGACCCGCCAGCCAGTCATCCACATCCACAAACACACTCGCTATCCACTATCCACTATGCCATGGCCTACAACACCCGCTGACCCACCACCCCCCGAAATGCCGCCCACTGACCCACCCACCCACTGAAAGGGAAAAGGGGCAGAGCCAGTGGCAAAAGGAAAACACTACAGCTGTAGTACTGGTAGTACGGCAGTCGGTAGTACGGTAGTACTACGGCTCACACGGACACACATTCGTGTTGTGGTGTGCACTGTACCCAGTCCACATGGCGAATACGCAACGTGGACACGAGTGCGCCTGCGTCTGTTTTGATATGAAAAGACATTGTCCTCTTCGCTTTTTTTTCAGCCCACGAGATTGATGAGCTACGCAGGAAGGATTGGATCTTATGGGTTCCTACTCGAATATCTAGTAAGTTTATAAAGGATATTCGAAGGATATTTAGAAGCTTTGGAGAAAGGTCTGACTTTATCGGGTCACTGAAAAACTGGCAGTTTCGAAGAGAATTTAGAATTTTAAAACTAGTGACAGTAAAATAAGTTTATCTCTTTATTTTTCCTTTGCCTCCATAAACACGTATCCAAAAACATATACTTTGAATACGTTACTCATTGCATGATTAATTGTTTAAATATTCATTATTCCAGACCTACGAATTTGGGTTTTTTTGAAGATGTGTCATAAAAAGTGACTCAATCCTTCTGTTCCGGTTTAATAAGTGAAAAATATGTACTAAGTAAATTAAATTTTATTTAAAAATGTTGGTCTTTCAGCATTCTCATTCATTTTTGGCTGTCATATCCTCATTTCTGACTATGTTATGAGCAATTGTTAAATATGAATGTAGTACCCAATGACAATTATATTTATATTGCCTTTTATATAATTATAAACCAAAATAGCAATACTTACCTTACTTTAACATTTTATTTGTTATTTCATTAGATATCCGGAATAAGGCGTATCTTTGCATCATTTTAGACACCAATATAACCTATTAATTTATATTGAGCGAATCAAAATTATAATATCATATTAAATATAACTGAAAAATTTATAAACGGATTTTTAGAATTAAGTAAACAATGTATTATTCCAATATTTCAAATTAGTTATACATAGACAAATTCAATTAACTATAAAAGAAAATCAGCAAAACCAAACAAAAGTAGTTAAATATTTGGCAGGGCATTTGCATAGTCCTTCTGGCCGAATGTATGTTGTGGGGCAACCTTTATCCTTGGTCCTGTTTTCTTGCACACTTTGTTTGGCCTTGCATCGAACTAAATTGCCGATTTCAGACATCATCGATTATTCGGACCGATTTGCCACGCCCCTTGCCGCCAGGTCCTTCGCCCCTAAAACTGGCAGTGTCCAGGCCAAGTACAGTGGGGATTCGAAGGCGGCGGACTCAAGTTGATAATGGAGCTTTAAGCTTTCTGGATTCTGGCAAACTTTCGCGGGATGAAAAACACAATAGAAACTTTTAAGCACAAAAAAATTTCCTCGCCCTTGCATTTATTTCCGGTTCTTGTCTCTTCGCTTTTATCAATTACATTTATAATTATTCATTATGTATATGTCTGTATATAGTATATGCATATATGTATTGCCGTATGTAAATATTCATATTAATATATATATTTATTTTGTAAGATATCCAGCTGCAAAGGTTCTGGCCTAGGAACCAAATTCGCATTCAGAGGGGGCTTATAGAATGTTCAAGCGAATGATATATTCGTTATATAGATGGGATAAAGGGGGATTGATGGGGGATATGCGATTGGAGGCAGGCACAACCTTAACCGCCAATCCAGAAACAAGAGGGTACTGATCCGGGGCATCCTCCTACACAAAGGCTCAGTATTCATGCCCGCAAAAAATATTATTATTATTTCTCTGCCTCAAAAAGTTTAACAAGGTTATGGTACTTTATCTATACCCCAAGAAACTTAAAAAACTAGGAATGTTTTTGAGGGCATTAATACTGATCCCAGGCAGTTTCTACCGACGAACGTTCGGAATCGCTAACACCTTAATCAATTCTACGTGGCTTTGCTTTGGTAACTAACTTTGTTAACTAACGCACTGTGTCCTCGAACTGAACTGAAGTTAAAACCTAATTTGTGATTTCGAAATCCCTTCCCGAGGTGAACGAGTGCTTCCCCGGGGATAAGCCACAGTGCGCCGCCTAACTAAATCAATTGTAATGCGAATTATTCTACGTAATGCTCACACTCATACCCGTATTTCTAGGTAGGTACCTTTATGACAGATCCACCCACTTACAAACGATTTTTTACCTTTGGGTGCTTGGCGTTTTGGGGCAATTAATGATATTTATTTAAACTCTTGTTGGCAAATCCTACATGAACAACATCGCTGCTACTTAGACATTCAATGTTTGTATCCTGAAAGAAAATTTGTCTATCAGCCAGCAAGAGTTTAAGGGACTTTGGCCGGCCAAAGATCAAATTTATATTGTATTTGAAACAACCACTGATACACAGACACAGATATATACGCAGATATATACTTGATATTGTACGATTTGCTGGAATTAAATAATTACATAAATTCATTGAAGTTTTCATTTCGTTTGCAACACATCAATATCCATATAAGTTTAAGATTTGCCTTGGTATTTTCACAAGATTTCCGATTAGTATTCGTATTCGCATAGTAATTCGGTAAATTAGTATTTTGAAGTATTTCTTGTAGCAGTACACATAACTATTATCGTATAAATATAACACTCTGTTTCGCCTTTGCTTTCGGTTTTTTCTTGGGATTGAATGCGCGTATATATTTTATTGTACCACAAATAAATTACGTGTGATGTCCGATGTATGCAATATAATAGCTGCGTTTCACTTTGGCCCGTTTTTCATTCTGTATCTCAAAAGTAACCCTATAACACGACTATATTCATTTTCATACCATAACATCTTCATATATATTTTTATCGATCTATACTCGTATTCACTATTTGCATTTGCTTTTGTCTTTGTCTTATTCTTTGGTGTTTTCATTGCGTTTTCAATCTTAACCATTTGTTTCAATCTTTTTGCCTGGCATTGACCAATACTAATAGCTAACCGTAAACGGGGAACGAAAAAAAAATACAACTTAGAGTACACTCATTACGTTTCTACAGATAGGTCCTACGTAATCGTAATCCCTTTTCCAATCAAAGAGAGAGATACTTCTTAACTATGCATTTGCTTTCGGTTTCTGTCTTTCGCTTTCGCTATCGCTTTCACTTTCGCTTCTCAACACTGGCAACCGGCGCTATTGCACACGCTCCAACACTGGCGCCTAGCAGAAATCCGGTTCTATCGACCTAATGTCTACAAAAATATGTCTTCGCTGTTTTTAGGTACACGGGCCGGCCCTAAATGCTCGCTACACGGGTAATCTATACACAGATAAGTCAATATATATATATATTCCTATACTGTCGGAAATGAGGAAACTGTAACTAGACACACACACACAACAACCAAGCTAAAGTTACACATCGAGACACACATATAAAATAATGCTTTTTGCCTCGACTTTGGGACTACGTAGTTTCTGTATTTTTATCTGAGTAAATTATAGCGCTGTCTAATGATTCTATTTTCTCTACCACAATATATCCATTCCATTTATAAGTATGCTGAGAGCTGAGTTTGAGAAACCAGAGGCTTTGAGATATAGGTACTAAAGTTATTGGAGCGATAATAGCAAGAGAGAGGTACATTTGAGTCGATATTGCTCTTAAATAGTGCGGGTCGATTGGTCAGATGCAAAAAGTTTGATGGTCCTAGGAAGGGGAAACTAATCCTTGGGGCTGTTCTTTTCCCTGTACAGAAATCTCTGGAGATTTAAAACCTCATCAAAATGTATGCATGTTAAATAACACTAAAAATATACATTTATATTATTTTTAGTGTTACAAAAGTGCTATAGACTTTAAAAAGGGATTTAAAACCTCTAGAGATTTGTGTTCAAAATTTCGAAAAAATGTCTTTTGTAAAAGAACAGTGATATATATTCAAGCAAATACTCCCTGTTCAACCCAAAAATGAATCTCCCTTTCTGAGATATAATCTGAAAATAATCGACCCTATCTATTTACCTTAATACTTGTCGTTTTTGGTAATTGGTTTACATAGAGGTAAGCCCCATTTTGTTTTGCATTATTGGAGAAGTATTGAAAACCGTGTTGTAGGAGACCGTTTTAGTTAAGCTTTAGTTTTTGTTTTAGCTGCCGTGGTGCGAACTTCGAATCCCCGGATTCCTCTCCCTTAGGAGATGCTGCACGAGTTGCGCTTGGCGCCCAAACTCCGCTCCTGGATTCGCTGGAGGTGCTGCAGCTGGGCGGGGGTGGGGGCATGCGACCCGCCGCCGGAGGAGGCCGCCGCTGCAGCTGCCGCCGAAGTGGAGGCGGAGGCGCCACCGCCGGAGTTGTGGTGGTGCTGCGACTGGTGGTGGTGGCTGTGGTGGTGGTGGTGGTGCAACGGGGTGCCCGGCCCGTTGTTGCCAATCTGCTGCGGCAACGACTGGCGACGACGCCGCAGGGCCGGACTCAGGTTGTAGGTGATCTTGGCCTGGGCCAGCAGCTCCTTGAACACCTGCAACCGAAACTTAAAACTCCGAACTGCTCCACAAATAGGTGACCCCACTCACCTGAGTGATGTTCTCGTTGCTGGCAGCCGAGGCCTCTACAAATCCATTTTCCCAGTCCACGGTGACCACCGATTCTGTGGTGGCGTACTCAACCTGCAACAAAAAAGGGAAAGTATTTTAACTTTTATAAACTAGATAATTAATAGACAAACTCAAAGCATAAGTACAACAGAACGTTTTCATTTAAGCCTAAAATGTTTTAAATTGTTTCATGGGTGTATATTTTAAAATGGTTTTCCGATTTTAAAAACAACATAAAAACCAGGCTAAAGATAGTGAAAACCTTTTGCATTTTTTGGAAGATTTGAAATTATAGCTATCCCTTTTTTTGGTAATGTCAAGAAAAGAATGTAAACGGCAACCAGTTTCCAACTCAACTAACACAAATTAATTCATTTTGCATAAATCCAACCTCCACACACACCCAACTAAAAATCAATTTAAGCCCACACCACGAAACTGAACATGAACTTTATTATTTCTTATCGGCAACAAAAATCCTTATAGACGTCTAAATTGCGGCGATAAATGAAATAAAAAACGACAACAAAAAGTTGCCAGAGAATAAAGAAGGTAAAAAAGGGCAGGGATTTTGAGAAGATTTTAGGAAGGGGCTAGGAAATTGCTGACTTCGAAGTTCGAACCAAACCGAACCGAGCATCGGGGCTTAATTCTTCCAAATGAACAAACTCAAAGAGCGGCAGTGCACAACTACAACAAGAAAAGGGCAAGCGAACCCTCCCGAATTTAGAGCCCCTCCCCCCAATAAACCCCCCCCCCTCCTCCAAGGTTTTAAGCGGCCTATCCCAAAAAAAAATACAAAAAAGCAAAGGCAGTATCACAAAGGCGACAACAAAAAGTTGATTTCGCTTCGTTGAACAAAAAAATACACACAGTCTAAGGAGCCCTCAAAAAAGGAGTATTAGGATGAAGAAAATACACTCAAAGAAAAGTTTATGAAATATAAAGTTTAATTTGTTACGACAAAAAAAGAGAAAATAAATAAAAATAATATATAAAATGCATTATCTTTGGATATTTGATGGACTTGTTCAAACGATTTGAACATAATAAATTTCTAAATGCCCCACAACTGCTCAAATTCTATTAAGCTGCCTTCTTTTTGTTCTCTGTAGGGGGAGTTCGTTAAGAAAGGGGCTGAAGACAACTGGAGGGATACCAGAGTCTAAGCCAAGGAGCGCGACAGTCTGGCGTTTGCTGGCAATTTGCATTTTTATTATATCAGAACTCGGTTAAAGTCAATACACCCGAAGCAAGAAAAAGTGGAAAGGAGAGCGGTAAAAAGCATGCAGTGCGACCCCCAAACTACTTATGCATAACTACGTATAAAGTGGGAAAAAACGCACCAAATAAGTGACAAATAAAGCAAACGAAAAACCAGAAAGGAAGAAAACTTCGCCAAGCTGAAGTTTATATACCCTTGCAGATGTTACAAAAATTATATGTTATATATTTCAATAAAGCTACGTCGATATATATCGGAGTGCAGGTTTTTTTCTGCAATGCCATTTCTCAAAAATTTTCGAAAAATTTAAAAATGACTAAAAATAGAACCAAAAAAAAAAAAAAAATATTAAAAAAACACAGATTTTTAGGAAATCAAACCACGATCATTTTGAAGTATACCACTTTGAAATCGGATGTCTTTAAGAAAAGTTATGAGCTTAGAACTGCAGTTTTTTTGGCACTTTTCTGGCCATTTTTTGAAAATTTAGAAAGGGGTAACATCATTAAAAATGACAAATAATCGACCCCAAAAAAAACTTTTTAACTAAAAACACAGTTTTTTAGGGAATCAAACCACGATCATTTTGAAGTATGCCACTTTGAAATCGGGTGTCTGTAATAAAAGTTATGGGCTTAAAAGTGCAGTTTTTGGACCCTTTTCAGCAAGCCCATTTTTTGCAAATTTGGAAAGGGGTAACATCATATAAATGACGAATAGTCGACCCAAAAAAAAAAAATTTAACTAAAAACACAGATTTCTAGGGAATCAAACCACGATCATTTTGAAGTATGCCACTTTGAAATCGGATGTCTGTAAGAAATGTTATGGGCTTAGAAGTGCAGTTTTTGGACCCTTTTCAGCAAACCCATTTTTTGAAAATTTGGAAAGGGGTAACATCATGAAAATGACGAATAATCGACCCAAAAAAAAAAATTTAACTGAAAACACAGATTTTTAGGGAATCAAACTACGATCATTTTGAAGTATGCCACTTTGAAATCGGGTGTCTGTAAGAAAAGTTATGAGAGTAGAAGTGCAGTTTTTGGACCCTTTTCAGCAAACCCATTTTTTGAAAATTTGGAAAGGGGTAACATCATGAAAATTACGAATAATCGACCCAAAAAAAAAAAATTAAACTGAAAACACAGATTTTTAGGGAATCAAACCACGATCATTTTGAAGTATGCCACTTTGAAATCGGGTGTCTGTATGAAAAGTTATGAGAGTAGAAGTGCAGTTTTTAGACCCTTTTCTGCAAACCCATTTTTTGCAAATTTGGAAAGGGGTAACATCATGAAAATGACGAATAATCGACCCAAAAAAAAAATGTAACTAAAAACACAGATTTTAAGGGAATCAAACCACGATCATTTTGAAGTACGCCACTTTGAAATCGGGTGTCTGTAAGAAAAGTTATGGGCTTAGAAGTGCAGTTTTTGGACCCTTTTCAGCAAACCCATTTTTTGAAAATTTGGAACATCATATAAATGACGAATAGTCGACCCAAAAAAAAAAATTTAACTAAAAACACAGATTTCTAGGGAATCAGACCACGATCATTTTGAAGTATGCCACTTTGAAATCGGATGTCTGTAAGAAAAGTTATGAGCTTAGAAGTGCAGTTTTTGGACCCTTTTCAGCAAACCCATTTTTTGAAAATTTGGAAAGGGGTAACATCATAAAAATGACGAATAATCGACCCAAAAAAAAAAAATTAAACTGAAAACACAGATTTTTAGGGGATCAAATCACGATCATTTTGAAGTATGCCACTTTGAAATCGGGTGTCTTTAAGAAATGTTATGGGCTTAGAAGTGCAGTTTTTGGATCGTTTTCAGCAAACCCATTTTTTGAAAATTTGGAAAGGGGTAACATCATAAAAATGACGAATAATCGACCCAAAAAAAAAAATTTAACTAAAAACACAGATTTTTAGGGAATCAAACTACGATCATTTTGAAGTATGCCACTTTGAAATCGGGTGTCTGTATGAAAAGTTATGAGAGTAGAAGTGCAGTTTTTAGACCCTTTTCTGCAAACCCATTTTTTGCAAATTTGGAAAGGGGTAACATCATGAAAATGACGAATAATCGACCCAAAAAAAAAATGTAACTAAAAACACAGATTTTAAGGGAATCAAACCACGATCATTTTGAAGTACGCCACTTTGAAATCGGGTGTCTGTAAGAAAAGTTATGGGCTTAGAAGTGCAGTTTTTGGACCCTTTTCAGCAAACCCATTTTTTGAAAATTTGGAACATCATATAAATGACGAATAGTCGACCCAAAAAAAAAAATTTAACTAAAAACACAGATTTCTAAAGAATCAGACCACGATCATTTTGAAGTATGCCACTTTGAAATCGGATGTCTGTAAGAAAAGTTATGAGCTTAGAAGTGCAGTTTTTGGACCCTTTTCAGCAAACCCATTTTTTGAAAATTTGGAAAGGGGTAACATCATAAAAATGACGAATAATCGACCCAAAAAAAAAAAATTTAACTGAAAACACAGATTTTTAGGGAATCAAACTACGATCATTTTGAAGTATGCCACTTTGAAATCGGGTGTCTGTATGAAAAGTTATGAGAGTAGAAGTGCAGTTTTTAGACCCTTTTCTGCAAACCCATTTTTTGCAAATTTGGAAAGGGGTAACATCATAAAAATGACGAATAATCGACCCAAAAAAAAAAATTTAACTAAAAACACAGATTTTTAGGGAATCAAACTACGATCATTTTGAAGTATGCCACTTTGAAATCGGGTGTCTGTATGAAAAGTTATGAGAGTAGAAGTGCAGTTTTTAGACCCTTTTCTGCAAACCCATTTTTTGCAAATTTGGAAAGGGGTAACATCATAAAAATGACGAATAATCGACCCAAAAAAAAAATTTAAATAAAAACACAGATTTTTAGGGAATCAACCCACGATCATTTTGAAGTATGCCACTTTGAAATCGGATGTCTGTAAGAAAAGTTATGAGCTTAGAGGTGCAGTTTTTGGACATTTTTCTGTAGAGACCGTTTTCCAATATTTGGAAAGGAGTTACATCATTACAAATGACAAAAAGTCTACACAAAAATATAAAGCAAGATTTAACAACAGATTTATAGATAATTAAAACACAATCATTTATAAGTAATTCTAATACCCTCTGCAAGGGTATAATAACAAAACTGGGCGTAGAAAAGATAAACAAGCCCCAAATTAAGTTGACCAACTGTGACTGTTGCCAGCAAAAAAGGAAACAAATAAAAAGCAATGAGATTTTCAATTGATATACACAAAATCAGAGAAACCTAAGTAAAAAATGAACATAAAATGTGAGACATCTTAAGACCTTTTTACTTTTGAAAAGTGAATCAAATTCAATTGTCTTAAAATAATAAAAAATATTACTTTATTTACTGAGAGGAAAGTGACTTAGCTAATATTTGATGATTAAATATTTGATAACCTCAATTAAACTATATAATACAGACATTAAATACTAAATATACATAAGTAGACATATATCCTTTTTTTATCGACCACTAAAAGTTATTCTTTTTGATATGATGCAACCAAAATTACCGGTAAACTTTTCACATTTCGGTTGAACAACTCAAATTTCCGGTTTCATTTCTGTTTTTCGCATTTTAGTGCCCCGCTTTCGCTTTCAACTTTTGACAATCAAAGCGGAGTTTTCTTTTGCACTCTTCCGCCGCAAACTTTCCCGGGCCATATTCGTACCTTTTTTTGTGTGTGTTTTCCCTTAGTTTTTATGCCCGGAATTTATTAGAATCACTTTGGTGTGCTTTGGCCCGGAGGCCAAAAATTGGGCAAGGAAACTTATGCAGGCCAAATGATGCTCACTTAAGATATGCAAAGTACTTCGACTTCGGGTCGAATTTCGCATCATCTCGGTGGTTATTATTATTATAACATTAAAGATTCCTTTATTCGGGATTATTTTATTCCCGTGGCGGCTGATTGCGCGCAAAAGTTCGCTTCGCGGGCAAGCAAACAAAGAAATTGCAGCATGTAGTTGATTTTGTTGTGGTTGTAGCATCCAGTTATATTACGTATACGAGCTTATAAATGTATCGTTATGGCAATGACCCACAATAAACCTTTGTCCTCGCCGTTATTCAACGGAAAGCGAACACAACTGAGATCTTGGGGGCTTTGCAAATAAATATAATGGTAGGAAAGTTGTGATGGTTGGATTTCTTTAATTCCATATTTATGGGTATATATAACTTTTCCGGATTCCCAGCAATTTAACAATTTGTAAACTACAAATGTAATTTGTTGGGGATAGAATTTCTAATTGGCTGTCGCTGTGTTCCCATTCAAATGAATCGCATTCCTCGTTTCATTCATTTGCCTGCCGCTGGCATTTCTTTATTTTTTGTCTGTCAAATTCCTGCAGCTCGTTTCTTTCGGTGAAATTTGCAATGCAGCTGACAGCAAAAGTTCTGCAACTAGCAGGGGAAAAGGGGGGAAAGGGGAAAGGGGGCGGGGATCCAAGCTGCAGTTCTTATGATGCCCGCCGGCTTTCTACTTTTTTCTTACACAAGCCCCTTGCCTCAAATTTCCCTGAATGTTGCGTACTTTTCACTAATTATGCAAAAGCTGCCAAGGGAAGAGAGGAAACAAGGCGGCACAGCAAGAAATATAATTTTAAAAATTAATACGTTACGAACAATGAACTTGGTTAAAGTTTAAACCATTTATAATAAGCGAAGACAGTTTAAAAAAATTATCATTCATTTTGTAGGTATCCAAAAACTTGTTAAAATAAATACTTGCACAATAAATACAATCTATCGTTGTTGGGTTTAGTGTTTAATTATTTAAAATAGTACCTTTTGCCACTTCATTCCAGATGTTTTGCGCAGTGTAGCCACACTTGATGGCATTTCATTTTGTGTGACTTTCGCGCATAGTTTGCACTTTATTCCACAAGTCTGTCTGTTCGTCTGTGTGATATTATGTTGCATCCCCCCTTCCCCTGCTGCCACGCCCCTCTCATTTGCCACGGCCCCGCCCCCGCCTCCGCATCGCCCACTTTGACATTTTAAATGTTACATTTTTTCGTTGCCTCTGACATCCGAAACAGCTGGGCAGGCAGTGTTTTATGTCCTTTGGCTAAAGGATGTTAAACTGCAGCCACAATTAAAGCGAATAGAGTGCATAAAGTGAGTGCTCATATTGAAAACACAGTGTTTACACTGCGCTCATCATTTGCGGATTTTCAAGGCGCTCTTCTTAGTCAAAAAAATTCTGATTGTTTAACTGACTTTCGTTTGGCTTCCCACGCTGCCAGTTGGAAAAACTTTTGATTAAACTGTTTGTCCTTTTTCCATCCATTTCCACCCTCCTCGTTGCGCGCTTGGCAAACTTTACATAATTGCTTAAACGCCTCATATCCCGTTGCCAAAAAAGTAATTTTCGTGGCATGAGGGGGCGTGGCAAGAGGAGGAAGTGGCACAATGGAGCGGTTATTGTATAAACACGCCTTCGAGCAATTGCCACACAGAAGAGACAACAATCAAAGCGGTCACACTTTCCCCTTTTCGGATGAATAGCAATTAAAATTGATGCAAATTGGCAGGGCAGGCAAAACAAGTGACCTCTGTGTGTCCTCTGGACTCAGGATTTGAGACTCTTGGTTTATCTGGTCCCGTAGAACTCGCGGTTTTATTTTTTTGATGATTCAATAATCAACATTAGCAAATGTATTTCGAGGAAAAATATATTTAAAATGAGTGTTCTTAGGAATTCATGGTCTTACTTTGCTGAAGAATGATTAAGGCTTAAAAATATGTTAAGAACTCACCTCGCGTTCGGTTTCGCCATCTGCCAAAAGGTCAATCTTGTTGCCGACGACCACAATTGGCACTGCGGTGGTGGCCTTCGTCTCGTGGATTTGGTCGCGGATCGTGCGCACCTCCTCGAAAGTGGTGGCGTCGGTGACGTCGTAGACCAGGATGAAGGCATCCGCCGAGGATATGGAAAGAGCACGCATCGCCGGGAACTGGAGCAAAAGGGAAACAGCATTTCACTTAGATTACTTTGCATCGTATGGCCAAGTATGTAAAAGAGTTTCAACATTTTTTTTTATACTTTATTTCTATATTTTAAAATATTTTTTTTGATTTTAGCAATAAAATCAAGTGTTTTATAATAATAACTAATTAATTTAAGTGTGAACAAAACCAAGCCATTTGAAACAAAAGACTTAAATAGATGGTTTTCGCAGTCTTTGTTACTTGTCAACCAATTTGACCTTGAAACTATGACAATTAAACTTTTTTAGGTAACATGACACAATAATTTGAATTAAGAAAATGTTGCTCATTTATTTGTTTATTAACACCTTTTGTGATTGCTGAAAAAAAGGCCTATTTCGCGGAAACCTGTGGCTTTATTCATTTATTAATACCATTTGCAATTGCAGAAAAAATGTTGTAGTGCATGCAAATATTTTTTTGTCAAGTAAAAAGGTGCGGATGTTATATCTTTAATACGCCAAATTGTCAAAACAATTTCGCTTGCAGAGTGTTATAGACCAAATGACAGCAGTTTGACACATTTCGAAATATTAATATCAAATTAAATGTCACTTCAAATTAATTAGGAAAATATTTGTTTAGCCGCTTGGAAAAATGCAGTGAAAAACTCATCAATATATTTATTTGCGGAAAAGTATTGAATAAATATCAAGTAAATGCCAGCATTCCTCTGACATCAATTTAAAGGTGTTTTGTTTTTCTCAAGCAAACATCCATTTAAAATGCTTTTAGTCATGTATTCATTTTTGTTTTCTCAAAGGTGTCACAATATAAATAAATAAATGTAAAAGTTTCGTGAGGTAATAAATAGGTTATTTATTGTATAAATAAGAAAAAGCAAACAAGGAGATTAAATGAATGAATTTACAAGAAAGAAAGCAAACTTTGTCAGGCCCAGTTTATATACAAAAATTATTCTATATTTCGATTTCGATGATCGGAATAAGTTCAAGCTGGAATAAGCCATTTTAAACAGACTTTTCGATACGTCATTACGTAGATTGCCGTCCATAGTATTTATAATAATTTTTACATTTCTTAGCTTTCGATTGAAATGACTGAAAATTTACATGTGGACAAAAATATTTAAGTGCGAAAAAATGGAAGGGTTACCCCTAACTTTTGACTGAAAAGAAGACTATAATTTTAAGAATAGAAAATGCTTTCTGTCGCAATTAAAAGTTTAGGAATGTCTGCAGTGTGTAAATAATTTTCACAAAGGCTGGGAGCATGCGTAACCAGAAAAATGAGTTAAAGTGATTAACAGGGAATGTAAATTACAGCAACAGCAGTCATCAACGACAATTGTTTCCTCAATGATAATTTGCATAATATTACTGTCACACACACACAGGCACGAGCACATATTTGAATAATCACGGATAATAATGTAAATTTGGAGTTGTATGCCCGTTAAACATTTTCACACTTTTCACAATTTCCCCTCAAGTGGAAGAAAAAGCGAATGGAAAAAATTGAATCTCTCTCTCTGTTGTTAGCGAGTGTGCATAATTTTCTAATATTCCACTCGCCATCGAGCTGAATATTTTTCCAAAAGAAATTGCTGCAAAATTAGCGAAATATTCACACGAAAGTGCTTACGCATCGCAGCGCTTTAAATTGGATCATTTCCCGGTTTTTCAGCTTTTGTGATACTACATACATTTTTTTTTTTTTGGCCTTCAGCCATGTCGCAATATTTTAATAAAGTCGCAAAAGCGAACTGAATGGCGAATATTTGCAGCAACAGTTTGATGTTTTTTATCACCGGCCGTTGCACATTGGTCTCAAGTCCGAATTTCCTGACGAATTTTAGACATGAGCTAAATTTCTATTTTATTCGGATAGGAGTACTAATAGAATTGCCTTCCAAATATAAAATATCTTATTTTTTAAGTTAATAATAATAATAATAATACCCTAATGTGTGCTAAGCTATTCATTTTTTCCAATTAGTACCATTTTGGCTTTGACTACTTTGAACACATTGTTATATAACGTTTAAAAATTACCGGCCAAAAGAATGAAAGCCATTTTGCCATTAATGCAGACAAAAGCTTACCGCATTTTGCAATCCTAAATTCCTTAATTAATATTTACACAAAAGTGCGCCCCTGGTTGTCTCTGGTTTAATTAAAGGTCGTTGATGGCCCCACCACATCGGCCCTGACCTCTGCCATGTGAAGCCCCTTTTTCCCCTTTTCCCCTTCCCCCCTTCCACCCTGACCTCTGACCCCCGTCATAGAATGTTCACAATTGTGGCAGGATGCCCAACCCAAAACTGAGTTCGCATG
Source organism: Drosophila rhopaloa (assembly GCF_018152115.1). Classification (NCBI taxonomy): domain Eukaryota; kingdom Metazoa; phylum Arthropoda; class Insecta; order Diptera; family Drosophilidae; genus Drosophila; species Drosophila rhopaloa. Next base: position 24,400,543 of record NW_025335123.1, on the reverse strand, counting down.
TGTACAATTTGTGAATTGTGTTTTGAATCTTTCAAAGTCCCAGGACAACTGGAAGTTCTCCGCCGATTTTTGGGAAGCTCTGTCGATGTGGGAATGCACCGAGCAAAATAATTGGTTCTATGCATTTTGGATTTCACTTAAGTACCATAAAATATATTGACAAATCACTTAATATAATGTGATTTAATTCATAGCATGAAAAGCTATTGTACTTTTGTATAATTGAATAAAATGCTTTAAATAATTTATTATTTTTAGAAACCATGTATATAGTATTTACAACGCAATTTAAATATTTCTCCTATAGGTAGAAAATACCTCCTTTGAAATCCTTTGAAAAAACCTAATGTTTTTTCTGTACGCCATTGCTGAATGGCAAATTAATCATAACACAAATGAAACGAATTAGAGCAACGCACACACGAGAGATTTGAATGGGGGAAAAGACGGCGGAAAAGCGAGGGAAAGGGCTGGGGAAAAGTCTGGGGAAAAGCGGAAAAACTGCGGCGACAGTTCACTGGCATCGTCTTCATCTCCATTCTCGTTTGTCTGACGGTTGGCAGAAACCGCAACCACAGCATTTTGGGCACAAGTTACATACATACGTGGTGCTGGGAAATGCGAATGAATGGGTGGAAAAGTGTGGGAAAAGCCCAGCCAACTTGGCCCCGCCCACCCAGCACTAATGGCTTTCAAAATCATGTGCCTGCCGAGTTAGTTTCAAATTGAGTACGCACACAAACAAGCCGGAAAAATGGGGAAAAAGCAGGGGGAAATGCTGGGGGGAAAAGTCCGTGTTAATAAAAAGGCTACCATTGAAATGTGCAGGCCACGGAAAATGAAAATCCAAATGAAAAACCCCAACAAGCGCAAAACAAAAAGTGAATGGCCAAGGAAAACCCTCGAAGAAAAAACAAAATAAAAAAGACACAATGGCCAACCAAGTGTCGTGCAGTTCAGATAACCCAAAAAGGGAGAAATATAAACTCTGACCTTGTACCTGAACTTGAACCCGAACCCGAACCTGAACCTAAAACTGAACCCAAACCTGAATGAAAACCTCTTTCTTAGCAAATGGCAAACGATTTGAAATCGGAAAATTCACAAGCAAATGCCACACAAATTGCTATCAGGGTTAAATTAAATGATTCAGAAAGGAATTGCAACCTTTAACCTTTAATGTGTTAGGATATAAATTCATTTTTAAAATTTGTATACAAAAAACTAAAGGTATTAACTAAACCTAAAAGGACCGTTGAATAATCAGAACAGTGATTTCCAGTTACCAACGCGTTTAACTAGTTATTTACTTCTTCTATTTCCTCTGACCATTTTCCGGGAATTGTGCTCAGCTTTTATCCTTTTGGCTTCGGAGTTTAAGCTTTAAAAACCCATTCGTTGGTCCTGTTCGTTTTTTTTTTGTTCTCCATTGAAATTTGTTTAACTTTGCAATCACATGCTGCTGAATCATTTTCATGTGGCAGAGAATTTCCATTTTGGGGCACTTCCTTTCTCGTCTAAGCCCCACCTTCTTCTTCGTTTTTTTCCTAAGCTTTTTTCTTTAAGGAAAACGTATGTTTTCATCTCATCAGAAAGGAGTTGGGAATGTTTTTTTGCTTCCATTGTTATGATAGCATATTACTGTAAATAACACGCTCCAGATGGAAGAAGGAGTCCAATGGCAGCAGCTCATCTTTTGACTCTTTGCCCCGAAAACTTTGCACTCCAGCATTTTGTGCATTCGAGTTTCCCATTCCACATACGCCCCGTGGGCCAATTTTGCTCTTTCAGTCGTTTTCCCACTTGTTACACATGCGATAAGCCAGGACCAACACCACAAGGATCCTGAGCCGCTTCCTGTCGTCGTCAGCTATCCTTTTACAGCACTGAGAGAATATATCACGACAATTGATTTAGGATTCTATACTTTATGTTGCTATTTGTGTTAATTTAGTTAATGATTGATTATGATGTTAATACATTTATATTGAATAGCAAAAACATCAGGGAAAAAGAATATGTGAAGGGAAATAAAAATTAAATTATAAATATAAATCAACACAGGAAGACAGCTCCTTATTTCTGCAATATTTTTCCCTGTGTTTATCCTTCTCCACATGCCATGCTCTTGATTTCTCAATGGACTGCCAATTGTGTGACTCTTGTTTTGCCCCCTCAATTGCGCTTTTCATTCATAGATGTCCATGGAAATTCGGGGAAGCTCGAAGACCTTCGAAAGCAATCATTTGGTAAATATTGCAGGGGATATACAAATGCCACCCCTGAAATCTATCCCCAAATTGCACATTCTCCGAAATAAATTCAAGTGAGGAAACGATGCTGCTAGTTTTGTCCTTCTGGTCATAGTTGATTCAATTTTTGGCTTGCACATGGAAATCGATGCCGCACTCCTGCCAATTGCATTCGCATTTGGGGGAGGTAAACAAAAACCCAAAAACCCAAAAAGCCAAAAACACACGAACTCAAAATGCACTTAGTTGATTCGGCTTAAAACTGAAACAAAATGCAAAAACTTTAACTTAGTTTGAAGTTCACTAACTTGATTCACACGTGCCGTTCTGTGTGGTAAACTCTGCATTTATTGAATTTCCTTTTTTATTTCCCCCTTCTTTTGTGTTGAGCCAGGTCTTTGTCAATAACAAATTTTAATATGGGACAAAGGGGAGCTTTTTTAATCGGATAAAAACTATTATAGCAGTATACAGTAAAGGAAAAAGTGTTCTCCCCTGGGAATCTTTTATTGATGTAACAATGGAATATCAGTCCATATATTAAAGTTAATATCATTTCAGTAACTATCATCAAAGCTAAGACATATTTACTCGTTGGCAACTATTTAAGCCAACAAACAAATTAAGGAATTACAAAGGATATGGAATGATAACTTGCTTTTTGGCCAAACGGTTTTATTTATTTTTCTAAATTCCTCTAAAAGCACTGCAAATATTTCGCTTCCATCAATGCAACATGATAATGTCAAAGGCAAATGGTGGTTGTTCATGTGTTTACTTGTTCCAGCTTTTCCTCTTTTCCACTTTTACATTTTTGATTTTTTTTCTATTATTCCCTCACAGCCAATCTTTTTTTTACCTTTTCATTTTGTGATAAACAATCCTGTGCCCTAAAAAAGTGGTTTTGTCCAGAAATGTGTGATCAACTTTAAACACAGTTTGGGTTAATTTGAGCCCCGCAAAACAAACAAAAAAATAAAATAATAACACTGCCCCCCTTTAAAATGCCATTATGAACTCATAACGTTTGCGTTATTGATTTGCGAAATTGAAAATGTAAAATGTGGAAAAAAGGGTGTGTGAATCCAATTACATGTCAGCCTGGTTGGCAAACAATGGCAGCTTTATTTTGCAATTTGTTTCAGCCTAGCCCAATTCAATTACAATTATAAGGTTTTCGGCGGATAAGGAGTACTTTCCATGTTTACACAGGTAAAGCTATGGTTGCTTGTTATATCACTGGATAAATTTTGGCACGATTTTGTCTGTTAAAGTATAACACTCAAAAACAAGTTTTTTTGAGGGATTTTAATTGTATCTTTTCAATTTTATTATAAAACATTTTTTTCAAGTTTCTCAATTTTATTTCAGTTATTAATTACTAACAGTGAAATAAGTCAAATGTTTTATTTAGTAAAGGTTCTAAGAAAAATATCAACTCAAAGTGCTATTTTTAATGCCATATACATTTTTAAAATATTTGCAAATTGGAATTTTTGTGCAAATACCATTTGCAGCAGGTAAACAGCAGAGTTATTCGCCCTGCTTTGCCAGTAATTTCAGTTGCCTCTGGCAATGCGGAACAAATATTGACCAAGGGTGGCGAAAAGGGGGTCGGAAAAGGAGGCTGGAATAGGGGGGTAGAAAAGGGGGGGTCGGAAGTGTGTGGTGTGGCCTGCGGTCTGTTATCTTTTGGCACACGCAAAAATATCACTCATACGCATGGTGGGACCTTGCGGTGCTAAGCCAGCGTGAAAACTATTTGGCCAAGCTGCGGAATTCGAGAGTTTATGGCCCAAAGCGATGGCCCGGCTTAAAGTGCGTTTCGGTTGCCTAAATTCTCGTACAGAATATCTATTTCTCAGCGTTTTCTTCCTTCCAAAAACGTAGCTTAAAACCCGCTACATTTATTGGCAAATAGAATACCATATTTTAATTGCACCTAGTGTCCTTTTGCATAATTAATTCCTCTTAATTTATTTTACATGTACATCATTATTACCTTTTAAAACAGATTTCATTGACACATCATTTCGATTAAAATGCGGTTAAGCCTTTATTTTGTCATGGGCTTTATTACTTAAATAATTTGATAAGCCATCATTAAATTGTAAATAACTGAGTTGAATTGATTGAGTAGATTAAATTACATATGCTTTTAAATACTAGTTAATAGTTAGTTGCTATATTTATATAACTGTTGCAAGTTTGGTTTTAAAGCAATTGCCTTTTTATGTGTCTGCAATTACTTGTAGATTAAATTACATATGTTTTTAAATACTAGTTAAAAGTTATTGCAATATTTCTATAACAATTGTCTTTTTATATGTCTGCAAATTAAAGGGACAATCGGGTAAAATTGGCAAATAGTATGATGGTTTCATTAAAACCGGATTACTAATCCCTGGCTTTCCTTTTCGTTTTATACTTTGCCTAACTTTATTTTCAAAAGTCATTTCTGGGCTAGGTCGCCTTAAGGCAGAGAAACGCACTGTCCATCCGAGTCTGTTTGTCTTTCGCCGAAATGGAACAATGCCACTTGCTTATGGCCACTTGGCTGCAAATGATTGCGCATCCGCACCGTGTGCCGCAGAGATGACGAATGCCATGGAAGTGGGTTGAAGATTGAAAAAGTGCACTTTTCAGGGGGGCTTGGAATGGAAGAGGGTGGCGGAGGGAGGGGAATCCCCTCGCAATCAACGCATATATCAGGATTATGTGACACCAGGCTTGACCTCCTGCCCTTCTCGTCCTGCCAAAGGACTATGATTAAGCCAACATACTATACACATGTACACACAGCCCATGATGTGACCTGCCACTAGGCGATTTATGTTTTTGGTTGAAGGCACTATAGTCCCGCCAAATACATCCCCCCCTCTCCCCTCCCTTACCAACCCACTGGGGTCGTAAAATTTATGAGCAATGCGTGAATGTGTTAAAATTTATGCCTTGCTGGGTCGGCTGCTGGTTATATATCCTTCTGGGGTGCGAAAAAAGGTACGGGGTCTTGTTTATTTGGGCATCCATCAAGCGAGGGTAGCGATTTGGCCTGATTTCGGAGTTGATTTCAACCGGACGACTCCTCTAATGATTATCCCACTTCGAGGGTTTCACTTGTGCCACCGAGCGCATCCATTTCATTAGTTCTATTCACCGTTTTTGTTCTGTGTTCTGAGTTCTGTGTTCTGGCCTCCATTTCTCTTGTCTGATTGCATTGTACATAAATCGAATGGATCTGGCAGATGCCAGATGGAATATGCCATACTGCACAGTTAGAAATTAATCTTGAATAAAATAATCTCCTTAGTTTTCTACTCTTGATTGTTTGTCTGCTCACTTTATGCGTTCGTTAATGTTAAAACAAATTTTAAATTGTTTTGGCTTAATGCATAAATCGAATGTTGAGGTCATAGTTAGTCATAATACCATAGCGTTTAATAGGCTTTTATCACACAATATATTTCGGGGTCTTCAATAATGCTAAACTATGCAGTTTTTAGCATAACATAATTTATGATTCTACCCTGCCTTGTATATTATAATAACTTATGGTTTTTCTCAGTGCCAACGCCATATGAAGTGCTCCCTCATTTTTCGCCAAGGACACAACATCGAATGTCGAGTCGAGTCGAGAGTCACAGTTCAGTTGGCTTCACTGGGCTTGCAATCTCTGCCTGACTGACTCCATTTGTAGCATATATCCCGCACTGTGCCTGCATTCATAAGGTGTATACTATACTGTATACTGTATAGACTTTATAGGTAAGGTGTGCCACGCTGTTCGTTTTTATGAACAAGAGCATTTCAATTCACGCACAGCGGAAGTGCCAGCGAAATTGAATCGCAGGCTGTAATTTCCGCTGCAGTCAGCTGGATGATGATAATGATGATGTGGGCGATGATGATGATGGTGGCCAGGTGCTGCTGGGAAATGCCCCTCAGCAGGCAGGTATCCAGGATTCCGGATCCAGGAATCAGAACCAGAACCCCGAGTCCTGGCCAGTTGTCGCCCTTTGAGAATATTGAAAAGCAACTAAATGCTGCTGGCGCCCTGTTGCAGCCCATTAGAGTCGGTTATCTAAAATTAAAAGCCCTCCTGGTCGAAGGACCACGGGGAACTAAAGTGAAACTGCTGAAAGTCCTGCCACAGGATAAGCCAGCATGAGTACCTGCTCCATTGCCCCCCCGGCCACAAACAATTTTATTCACTTAATGAAGCCAGTGTGGAAAGTGAGTGCACTCATAAAAACATTTGCACCCATTATCATTCACTGGAAAATCAGTCAATGGTGCATGAAATTTAATAGAGTGCTTTGTTTAAATATGGCTAAAAAACGCTTAAGGTGAACTGCAAATCTTTGTTAGATTTATGTATACATTTTGAGTATGAACCATTTCATGTTATATTGTAACGATTATTATCGATATTATCGATGTCTAAACAATCGATCTACAACCGAATACTATCAATGGTAGTATTGATTGTGTTGGCAAAACTATATGAACTATGTTTTATTCTTTAGGTTAACCATAAATATCCTGTAGGACTATGAAATTATTTTTTAAAACTACGATGTTGGAAGGGTGTACTACCTGAACTATCTTTGGTATCGATATAGTTATCGATTGTGTTGCCAACGCATTTTAAAGTGGTTTTAAGCACCTAGAGATTTCCGGGGCACCCTTTGTACTTCCAATTGGACTAAACTATTTAGGAAAATCCCCCATTCCCATTCCGTTTTGAAGTGCAGTGGACTTACCTCATAGGAACCGGCGGTGTCCAGAATATCGAGGGTTAGGCTGACGCCGGCGATGGAGAAGTTGCCCTGGTGCATCTCCTCGATGGTCCGTTTGTACTTGGTGCTAAATGTGTTGTATAGAAACTGGGTGATTATCGACGTCTTGCCCACTTTTGCAGAGCCCATGACGACGATTTTGTGGCGGGCGTTTGCCGGTCCGATGGCATCGTCCACCGCATTGTTCCTGCCCACTCTGCGTATGCGTGATTTTCGGTGGAGCGTGCGAAGGCGGAGAAAGGTGGAAAAACATGAAACATAAAACGTGACTTGAGTGAGTTAAGTTCGGTGCAATTCAATTAATTTCCAGGCCAGCGCAAAGGCTTTCCTCTCCATTTTGATGCATGATTTAATAACAAAAACCTCCATCCCCCTACACTACCAATTTCAATGGGTTTTACTTAATCCCCATGGGCGACTCATTAAATCTGTGCGCCACATTTAAAATTAATCATTACGGCAACATCACAAAGCGTCAGCCACGGAGCAGGGCAAACAAAAGTGCCCTCACTTTATAAACAGCACGGTGTATATACATACTAAATGGTATATGGCCATATAGCCATAGTGCAGGTGGGTTCGCTCTGCCTGCAAATTAATTGGGAATCGGGGGAATTATTTGTCTTTCGCAGCAATGTCAGTTTTAAAGGTTGCCAAAAGCGTGGAAGTTCAACTTAAAATGTTGCAGACTTAATGGATTTCGACAAAAGAAGGATAACCAACAATGATTGAAAGACTTTTGTGTTTCGTGCACAAATTCTACTCAAGCGACATTTCCAACTCTCTTTTATTTTATTTCATTTAATTCATTTTAAAGTATAACATTAATTGAACCTAGTTTTTAAATCAAGACTAATGTAAAAAAAAATGTACTTTTCAGTACCAGCAATATGGTTAAAAGTGGAAACTTTTTAGATTTTTCCTTTCAGTTTTGTTTAACATAACCAGCTGCGATTAATAGTTTCTGTTTATTTGTTTCAAAGTTTTAAAGTTGCTGTTCAAAACTTTTTAGCGATGAAAATGGGTTCAAGGTGTAGTGGTGCATTGTGTTTGAAACCAATCTGTAATGCTTAAAATTACCATAAACGCAGATTTACAGAGAGCTACTTGTTATTTATAATCATGTAAATTCACAGAAACGTCTAAGCCGGAAGTATTTGTGAATAAACTGGCGAAATATATATGCGATATTAGAACCCAGTAATTAAACTGAAATGTCGATATGATGTTAGGCAGTACCAAGTACTTAAACTGAGTGATTTACATGATATAAATATCTGAGAATGTAGCTTTCTTCACTTTGTTCCAGCATTCATGGCCAAGATGTTAACAGAAGTTGTGGAAATGTGCAGGGGAATTCCTTCGTAATGTGACTGTCTGTTTTCGAAATGTAGACATGCCGTATGTGTTGAAAGAAGAAACTTTGTTATCTCGGCTGCTGTTTGCTGCTGGTTGACAGCGAAAGTGAACAGGAAATATTCCGGGCGGGAACACGGCACATCTGCGATGAAATCCAATGCCATTTCCGGCTGGACAATGGCCACAAAGCCGCAGAATCCGAGGATGACAGCTCCTCCTTCGTCCTGCGAAACGATAAATCAGGGAAGTCCAGGGGGAAAAAGGGGAAATCGAAGGAGCAGAAGTGGCATAATTGTCCAACGGGAGACGGCTAACAACAACGGATCAAATTTGACTTTAATAAGCGCGATTCTGTCTTGTCTTGTCTTGTTTTTTTTTTATTGTTTTTCTTTTTTTTTGGCACCTTCCCGGCATTCTATAAATATTTTCCGAGTGGAGGGGTAGAAAAAACAAGGAGGAAAAATGTAATCAAAGGCCCGAAGAACATGAATTTCTTGTCCTGACAGGCAAAACAAAGGAAAAGTATGCAAACTACGGACGGACGGGAAACGGCCGTTTCCCTTTTCCCTTTTCCCATTTCCCATTTCCCATTTCCCCCTTCCTCCACCCGCTTAAAGTTTCCTTCTCTTATTTTGGTCCTTTGAACTTGATGAAGAAATGAAAATGTTTGCCCCAAAAGTGAAAACCAAGATTCCAATGGCAGTTAAAAATATGAATTTCCATCTGCCATCTCATCTGACTATATCCTCCATTTCCTTGGCGTTTTTCCGATAAAGTTCAGCTCGGAATTCGGCACTCCTTCCCTCGCTTTTCCCCATCTATTGCGAAAATTCCTTTGCAATTATTGCGGGCAGCGATTGAAGTTTGGGGCCCCTCAACTTTGTGACACTTTGACTGGTTAACTTGGGTCAACTTTCGGTTCGGTTCCCTTGGATTTCGGAATGGAACCTCCCACTAAACTCACACGTGTCCCCCATTTGTCACCCTGTAATGCCACCCACATATTTATGGTCGTCTGAGTTGGCTTTCGCTTTGAGTTTAATATGGATTTGTTGGTGGTATTACTGGTTAAATTGCATTGCATTAGGGAGGCAATTTATTCCAGCCCTCCCGCACAACATACGAGCACTTATTTGTTTCACAACATTTACCACTGAAGTCATAAATACTACAATTATGATTTTATAATGCCCTACTATAGTGATTAATTTTATTAGCTCTTTACACTCTCAGAGAAAAAGGTGAAATCTTGGAATTTAAACCAACAATCCATCCTACATTAATTAATATATCGAAGACTATGTAGAGGGATAGTTTAAGTCTCAACTATTGACTTTAACTATATTTAAGGGTATAAAGATTTTAGGTGCGTAAACTTTGTGCCTTTCAGCGCAGTTTTATGAACCATAAATATTGGCGTGCCCGGCTCATCCGGGGATTTCCCTTTCTCTTTTTGTCCACCATTTTCCCTGGCTTTTTACAACCAGGTGAGGGATGTGAAGCCCCGTGCATATGCTACTTTTTAACCCGTTTTTTTCGGGGGGTTCACCTTCACCCAGCCATAACTTACTTGTCACGCTTTGGTTTATCCTCGGCATTGTCATCCTTCATGAACGAGGGCTGCAGGCTGAACCGGCGACGCAAGTGACGGCCACGCATCCTGCAATCCTTGAATCCCCGGGTGTCCTTGTGCTGTGGGCTACTACGGCTGGTGAATCAACGCCCCTCGCTTTTCTCTCAGTGCTCTCCTCCTTCGATTCGGCGGGCTGTGACGTTTTATTATCAGCAGTCAGTGTAAGTGGAGCAGTAACTGTGGCGGTAACTGTAGCGCTAACTGGCAAATTGTTATGGCCACGTTAACGGGCGGTAGTTGGGCTCTTAGTCGTTCGTCCTTTATTTCTTAGTTTATTATTAGCCTCGCCAGCGTTTTTCCTTTTCCGCCGCCACCGGAAAATGCAAATATTTGCTCTTATTTCTCGAGTCTTACGTTTCGTTTTAATTACGTGACTCGATGATGATAATTTCCTTGGCAAATTCTCCTGTTTACCTGCAAATGGAAAATGTTCCTGGATGAGAGACGAAAAAGCCATAAATTAAAAGCCACCTGCTTATCTTACTACAACTGGGTGTCAGCATTTGATAATTGAAATTAAAGCGAAAACCGTTTCGGCAAAAGAAAAACAATAAATACGAAAACACGAAAAGGGGCGAGAATTGTCGAAGGTTTCATTTCTGTGTAAAAAAATAATTACCATCAAATAAATGGCATGAAAACAAAGTATTATGCTGAGAAGAGACTTGTATACATTTTAAATGGCTAATAAAATCATTTGTGTGCTATGTAGAAACTCTCTTTAAACAATATTCATATAACAATGTTTTTAAAACTCAAATAAATGTCTAAAATATTAAAAAATTTTATTTTTTAAGCTTCTCATTGTGTGATAGACAAGATTACATTATTCAATATGAAGTTAAGTTAAAGCTTAAAATATATTTTGGTTTATTTTTTCTTTGGCCGATCATAAACTGGAATCCCCATTTTGCCTACCTTACAGGGCATTTGGGAAAAAGTGAAACTTTCTCCCAGTTGGCGAAACTCGGGCTAATTAAACAGATTTATGTGGGGCGTGGCAGTTGAAGACCCTTAGCCACCGCTTTCTACAGCTTTCTCCTGCTTTCTTCGCGTGCAGTGCTCACTAAATGCCCTGCTACTTATTTTAATTTTATGGGTATTTCTGTAGCAGCTTCTGCTCTTCCTTAACTTAGTTTATGTTAACAAAAGCACGAGAATAAACGTGGCTGACATTAATTAGACTTTAATGGAGTTAAAGTAAAGGTCCCTTAGTTTAAAGAGTCCCCTCCTTGTTGCTCACTTCTGAGGGGTCGCAAAACTATAAACAGAAAATAAAGTCAGCTAGATAAAGACTAAAATGGGGTTCATTTTGATGCTATATCATATGAATAAATGATATAGTAATTATATTATTACAACATTACATCAAATTCATGTTTTGACAGGCATATCATATAAAACACATCAACTTGATTGCCACATAATACGGATTCTTCTTACTGTGTAGGATACAAATGGAGGAGTGGCTCTTCAAATGCATTTTAAGCGATTAAATGTCACTTGAAGTGCAACTTAATCTGTGCCAGCTTACACACATTGTACATGCGAGAAATGCTCTGAAATAAAATGCGAATTTTACTTGTTTCCCCCGCTTTTACTTTGTGCACAGTAGTATTTGGCACAATGTGCAACAAGCTGCACTTGCAACAGCTAAAGTTGCGAGGAAGCGGCGGAAATCGCTGCAAAATGCCTTGAAATCACTCAGCATTCAGAGCAGGAAAACCCGGGAAGAGCAGAAAAAGACGAAAACCAACTCAATTGTCGGGCATTATCCATATTCTGAGGCTCTCAAAACGGATACACTGTAGCCGGAAAGACAGCAGCCAAAATATATGCTTAAAGTGGGGCAGGAACGAAAATGAAAATGATTTAATTGCTGTAATCTGACAACTCATTTTATCATCGAAATAATTTGGTGACTTGTAAAAATAACAATGATGATTTCGAAATCATTTTCTACTCTTGAAAATGATTATTTTCTTTTTTTTAATTCACAAAATCCTTTTTCTTCAAATGTACTTTGTTTTTAAAACCATTGATAATTAGTAAAGTTGAAAAGTTTGGAAATCTGGACTTTTACAAATTGTTCTCCTTATGTTAGTATATAATATTTGTTTAGTAATTGATCAGTTAGCTTGCTTTGCCTACTTTCGGGGGCATTTAAGACTCACTTTTGCTAATCTCCTTTGCTTCTGATTTTTTTTAGCAAAAGAGTGAAGACTGAAAGGCGCTTAAGCAAGTCAAACTTTGGCAGCTTTGTGTTTTATTTTATTTTTTTGTTGTGGAGTGTGTGTTCAGTGGGTCTTAAGACCAGTTGATCCGAACTGCCAGTGAAACTTTGGTTGCGGCTTAGGAGCCCGAAAATTTGCTCAAGTTAAACGAGTTGCGGCATATTGACTGCAGTAAGCTGAATAAATGGATTATCCTAGAAAAAGGAAGAGAGGCGGTGAAGGGGGGCCAAAGGTTGAGGAGGGTGGGGAAATTGCCTGCGGTCCTCGTGTCTGGCCTTGGGCTTCCCTCAGTTTTCCTCTTTGTAAATTAATTTCTTTTAATTTTTAGTTGGTTTCCCATATTTTCTTTTTTTTACCATTGAGGCAGAGTTCGTGGAGGAAAAATGCAACTTTCTATTGTACTTGAACAATTCGATTTGCATGAAGTTTAGCGCAAGTCGACGGAATAGCCAATGCAATGGTGGAAAAATGGAAAAGTGCGGAAAAGGGGGATGAAAAATAGTCTGTGTAGTAGTCTGTGCTACAGTTTCCCAGGATATCGAATGGAGAGCACAAATCTTGCTCAACTATTTGTGAATTACCAATCGATTCTGTTATTAAGATGCAACTTGGGTAATAATTTTCTTTTTTCATATGAGCTTAAACAAATATTTCTTCAAGCTTAAATACATTTAATTATAGGTAAAAATTGTGTACATAATATTTATAATTAGTCTTAGGCAAAGGTAATTTCCTAGTTCAAACGGTTCTTCTTTCCCAATTTGTTTTCCCTTTTTTCGCTCGATGCTTATTTTATTATCTGGAACATTTTCCGGTTTTCATTCAATGAAATTTATGAATAAACATAACGATGATAATAATAATAAATCATTGACTACTGTTGGAGGGGATCGTAAAACGTATTTCGAAATAAATAATCATGAAACGCAGCGCACGTAAAACGAAATAAATTGAAATGGTGAAATGAAGGGGGGAGAAACTCAATAATTTGGTAGCTCAGCTGGAAATTAGGGTTTTTTAAGGATTGGACAATCAAAACGAATTACACACCTGACTTAAGTTGCAAAGCTGGTAAAGGGAACTCTGTCGGTATCTTGGCAGAATTTCCAAAAATTTATGAAATGCAAAAGGGTTCGGTGGTGGTCATAGATTTGCGGTCCCCCTTTGCAATTTGTGTGTGGGGGTGCTCGTATGGGCCAGATTAGCACAACCCCATCTCCCAACGTCCCTACTGTCCCTATCTACTTACCAACCGGTGTTTGCTTGTGCCTTTATGTTTGTGGGTGATGTTCGTGACTGGCCCTGAATGCACTGGCTCACCTGCTCACCAGGTAAAAGCATCCCACCAGCCGCCCAAGCATTCAGCCAGGTGCAGCACTAAAATTGAAAAGCATAAATACTTGTGTACATGTACTATAAACATAAAGCTCCCCAGTATATAGGGCTCTATGACGAAGGGGGGGTGGGGGGAAGGGTGGTGGTGTTCGCACACAAAAAGGGCCACAAAATATGGGAATGCTTTTTCCACACATCCTCTCAATTTTTATCTCATTTCTGTCGTTTGACAGAGATCACGTGCTGTTTAATTTGGTGGTTTCACTGGGGTCTTTAAAATTGGACAGTATAGGTTGTAGTTTAGTAAACCACATCGATACCTTTTATAAATTTAAACATTAATACTGATCATGGTAAATTCCATAAGGTGATGAACCTTAGAATCCACCTGATTAACTTGCTGCAGCGGAATTAATCAAGGTTATTGGACATTCGCACAAAGCAAAGCCTAATAAGGATATCATATCATACCGTTGGCGTTGAATCGGAACAGGACTGAATGAAACAAAGGACAGCAACAATTGGCCAAGCAACAGGCAACAGAGGGAACAACAGCAACAACAGCAACAATGGCCACAGCAAACAAAGATAAACAACTGAGTTTCTCTGGGGCTGGCCCCTCAAAATACATTTTCTTTTCCTCTGTTTTTGGGCTTTGGTCTCGGGCAGAATGCTAATGAATCCGGGGGAGGATGGGGGCCCTACAGTTTTATATGGAGGATTGTAGGCTGTGCAAATCTGATGAAAAGCAAATAAACAATCAGAGCCAAAGAAAGCAGGGCGAGGAGAAATGAAATGTCATAACAGAAACAAAGGAAGGTGGGGTTTTTATTCGGGGAGGGGATGAGCACCAGAAGACAAATAAATGACAAACCAATGACAATGAAGAAAGGGCCCCAAAAACTGTTTTTTTTTGTCCACTTTATTGACTCACTTTGTTTCTGCTTATAAATAGAGCCTTGCAATGGACTTTAAGTAATTCAACATCTCAACTTTCTGGATTAGACAGGCAAAACCAAAGCAATTTCAAATTTAATTTGGAATTAAACAAAACAAAAGCATGAAAAGCAAGAGTTAGTGAAAATGAATTTTAGCGAAATTAGAAACCATAAAAAATATATGAGAGAAGTTTAAATTTCAAGGTAAATTTCAAGCGAGGCCAATCTACCTCAGTTGTTTGGTGTTAAATTAATTAAAATATTGCTTTAATGCACTTTCTAAGGCCATCAAATGAACAAGTTGATAATTTAATTCCTTGGGAATAATTAAAGTTTCTAAAATGATCAAAACAAATTATTTGTTTTACCACAGATATTTGCTTTGTATTTTAAGCAGCTCTCTGTCAACTCAACTTAGTTTTACAATTCCCAAGAACAATCTTTTTGAGATTTACTACCTTGAACCCCCGATAAACTAAGCCCCATAATCAGACCGCATTGAACATTAAGCCCAACTCTTTGTGGCATTACGAATTCCCATTGCCCATTGGGTGAACTTTGTCTAAATTGATTTGAATATTTATGAAGTTGTGAGGGTGGGAAAAGACACACACTTTTATGTGTCACAATCAGCAGTTGTTCTAGTAATTCTGGGTTGGCAAAAGGGTTTGAGTCATTCGGTTTGGGGCTTTTTCAGATCGGCTTAATCGCAAAGCCGCAGCCAAAACGAGGGCTCAAGTAATTATAAATGCCATTTTGTGTCGGTTTTGTTTAGCACGAAGAGATAAGAAAGCGGTTTTCGGGTGGTTGTGTTTTGTGGGGTGGACGTGGGATATGCATATTTATCATTCATGTAGGCACAAATTTCTGTCTGTCTCGTGAATGACACGAAAAAGGCAATTTAAACAAACACACACACATCCAAACACAAGGGACAAAGGGGTGAAAGCGGGTGCCATCTTCGCCGCAGGCATTACAAAAATTTCGTACACACTCGACGCAACAAAAAAAAAAGAAAATAAATAAATAAAGAAAAAAACAGAGCACCCGCACTGTCAACAAGCAACAGCCAGCTACAACAAATAAAAGAACAACACATAGAGTAACAACAAATAGAAGTAAGAGCAACAACCATTTGGAAAAACAACAAATATTGCTGGTTCTTATCATTGGCAACAAGAATCGGGCCAAAAGAGTGTGTGGAACTGAAATTGAACTGAACTGAACTCAACCGAGTTCAACACACAGAAAAGAACACTTAAAACTTGTTTCTCCTTTTTAAATAAAATATACAAAAATATTCATTAATTTAAATACAATTTCATTTATGTGAAATATATATATAAAATTAAAATAAAATGTTTGCTAATATCAATTTACCAAGTCTTTTATTAATTAATAGAAGATCTCGTGCCTTGAATGCATTATTTATAGAGACTTTTATAGAGACTTTTATAGAGACTTTTATAGAGACTTAAGAACTATTACTTCAAAACTTTTTCCAATGAACATATACATTTTTATTGCAGTGCAGAGACAAGTGAAGTCAGAGTTTGTGAATTCTGAGGCTGGGACATTTTCACGAGGAAAAGCCAATGACCCAAAGCAGCCAAATGACATGCCGGCACACAAGAGCTCCTTATCAGCCATGGGCCATGTGTGTGGATGTGGAAGCGGTGCTTGTTGCTCGGCACAGTGGGGCAAATCGTATGACTTGCTGATAAATTTAGTTTAGATGAAATGTTTTCTAAAGTTCTACTTACTTTAATTTGCAACGAAAGCGTTTATAATATGGATTACTGATAATAAAAAGTGTACTTTTATTTTTGGTTTGATCCTCTAAACATTTAAAAATGTGATATCATCAAGGGTTTTATTTCCATTCTTAAGAACGGCTTACTTTTGTTTCAAAACATCAGGATTACACTGCATTATACATATGTAGATATCTAAAAAAAAGTTAAGGTTCCTGTCATCTTAGGACTACTTTTCGAGTTTGAGGGCGAAAAAGACTCAGTGTACCGGAAAAGTTGTCTTTTGTTTTTCGCAAAAGTTGTCGCTCTAGTTTTCCGTTTCCTGAGCTGTCAGTTCGCCGGGCTTCGGCTGTTCGACTTCATCTTTATGCCTGCAACAGATTCAGCTCGAAAAAAAAAGAAAACGTCTACAAAAATAACAACAATAGTTGGAAGATATATAACAGCCGAGGAGAAAAGCAGCAACAATGACGAAGACAATTTGTGAGGATTTTTATAGACAAGCGTCTTGGTGGGAAATTATGGCCCGGCCTCTTAGCGTATATATATGTATAAAAGCACAGGGAGAAATTAGAGATACGTTTCATTTTAGACATAAAATTCATATTCATAGGGTATAGCAAGCTTGACCCTTAAATGATAATATTACAAAAAGAATCCCAGCCTTATCACTTTAGTTTAATAACTATTTACTATTAAAAATATGTATTGCTTGTAATACAAAATATTTATAAATGTGTTTTTCTTACTATTTTGTTTTCGGTGTATGTTTCTTGTAAGTGTGTGCGTGTGATGCGTGCTTGTACTAATGAGACAATTTCCACTAGTTTCGTGTGTGTGTGTGTGAGCGTGTTGTCTTGAATTTTATCCCCTAATGAACTGTCCCTCGACTTAGAAGCTGACTTGTTGCTCTGCTCACACCCATCGGGATATCTAGTCCCCAGCCACGCCCCCCGCAGGTCCTTGCGCCCCCTTTGGGTGTCACATTGTTGTCGTTTCAATTAGTGCTTCAGTTTCGGTGCGACTTTATCAGTGTCGAAGGGGAATTGGATTCGGAATTGTAATATCTGAATGAATAACTTGATTTGTGATAAGCGAGATAGGGGAAAATTGCAATCGAACCAATCAAATACAGCACGTTTCAAAATCGTCAGTTCGTATTATAAATTGAACTTTTCGAGTCTAAGACAATTTACTAAATCATTAGCAAATTTCAATAAAAACCATTTAAAATTAAATTGTATTCTATTAATGCTTTTAATGCTTAAAAATTAATCTTTATAAGTTAAAAAACTGTTTTGGTTGTGTCTTACTTGTTGAATCCATTAACTACGAGCAAAAGGAATATATTACTTTATATTTGGTATGTTGTGTAAAATGATATTCATCAACATCAATATTCCACTGGAGTTAAACATTTTTTAATTGTATATTTAGAATTTATAAAATCAGTATATTGAATATGTTTAAGGCCTAAAGTCACAATATTATACTCTATTGTAATTCCTTGTTATTTTGTACAAAGATATTACCATAGAATATATCATTTAATTTATGATTTAGGCTCTTTGTTTTTTGTTTGTGAACACATATTTGGTTGGATTTTTTCTATTCACATTGCCGAAACGCGCTGTTTCGCCGCAAATCCAGGAAAATCGTTCGGTGAATTCGCACTGAGCTCCCTTAATCCCGCCATCTCGGATACTCTGAGATATCCGTGAAGTGGAGTTACCAATCCAGCGGGGAGTTAATCTGCATGACAGTCATAACAATGAGAGAGCGATTACACACGCCACAGATAAGAGAACCCCCATATCGCATTCCGCTGATTGAGTTGCTTTTATGGCGGCCCCAAAAGGACTTTCTATATGTGTCTAAGACAAAGGGATATTAAATTGGAGCAACAGAGGTCGTAAAGCTGGCCATTTACTTATCCCAAAATTTGCACTTCGGTGTCGGCGATGGGATTCCAAAAAAAACAGTCCGCCAAAAAAATATTAGAGAGATGAAACCCTGACATTGATGAGTAATAAGTGCAATAATCGGCAGTGGGCCATGACAATGGTTACACTAGCTGCCAATAGAGCAGTTTATCTGTGCGTAGAATAAACATTTTATCGCATTATCGATTGCGATTACTCAGTTAATGAATTAAACATACACACACACACATCGGGCAGATATATAGAACTCCTTCGGTTCAGTTTGGCCAAAAAAGAATCCCATTCAAGCAAAAAGCTGCGACAAGTGCGATAAGAAGTCAGCCAATAATGGCATAATAATAAATCATCACTGGGGCACACAAAAAAAAAAAAAAGAAAAAAATAAAATACAGCAAGTGAAACTAAGCTAAAAGTTTGCACATAAAATGCCTCGCGTCCAACGCGTCGTATGCGCAATGTCACCCAGCTAGTATAATTTACGATACCGAAATATCAGAGCGAGGATTCATAACGAAAAAAAAAACAAAAAATAACAAAAAACTTCATTGAATTAATTATGACAAGCGATGAGTTTATTTATGATCAATGCAGATTACAAATGAATTATCGTTTGCCGAATTGGATCGATGATGATGTTGCGGTAGCCAGTGGAAATCGGTGGAAAATTTGGTGGTGGGTGTTGAACTAACTTCTATATTTAAAAACCACTTTATGTGCTATTAATAAGTAACAAATATTTACTTTTAAAACTTTCTAAAATGTATTATTAAAATAGCTTACTATTTTACTTTCAACCTTTTTCAGTTCATACCCGTAAATAATAAAAATCACACAAGATAAGTTAAAATAATTGTAATTGATTTTAAATATAAACTTTAATTTTGTTTGTTAGCAACCTTTGATGTTTATTTTAAAATGTTTCCGGCTCGAGGTCAACAATTGCAAAAAATAAAAACAAAAGTTTATATTTTAAATATTCTTTTAGAATGAAGAACCATACACAAGAACCATTTTCTAAGTAACTGAAATAGATTTAAGCTTACTTAAATCTTACTTAAATCATATATTTTAAAATCATTCACTAAATTAAAACACAAAAAAAGAAAGTCTTTTGTTTAAATTGAATTTACCACCGAATCGTTTTTTTTTGGTACCTGTTTTTCGAGAGGTTTTTCCGAATCAATTTTGGACTTCGTAATTTTTGTTGGCAAATCAAGTTTTTCAATCAACACTCAAAACACAGAAGCACATGTTCAAAAAAAATATTGTTCACTCTGGGTGAGAAGAACTCGAGTTTTCCGTTCGCTTTTTGGCTAGGATGCTCTTTTGTTTCTGGCTAAAAGTGGACTATTTTGGCTGTGTTGGCTGTTCAGATGGAAGGTTTTTGGGGCAGCAGCGATGGAACAACACGCTGCGTCGAGTTCCCGGGAAAAACTGGCTGCGAACCGAGCGTTACACTTGATGCATGCCCGAAATCGAAATCGCACAGCCGAGGAACGAGCATAACGAACCTCGATCCGAACCTGAATCCGGCCAGCCGAAGTGTGCCAAGGTGAGAGAGGTTTTTCGGTTGGGTGGTGGAAGGTGGGAAAAGAGGTTTGGGTGGAAAAGCGCCACAAGTGCATGCCGAAAAACGAAGGAAAGCCAGCCAGCCAGCCAGCCAGCCAGCCAGCACAACAAAGGCGAAAGAAGTGGGTTTCCCATCTTGGAGAAGGAGGAGTCTCCTTCAAATGCGAATAACGAAAAGCGGGAAAATCGGATGGAAAGGGGGGTGGAAAAGCGGGGCGAAGCTTTAGCTGAATGCAAAGCTTTTCCCACCGGAGCTTTCCCGCTGAGCAGATGCAACAGCTACGGCATACAGATGGCATAAGATACATTCAAATGCTGCGGAAAGGTTAACTGCAAACGGTATGATAGATGCGAAGATGGAGCCAAATAAATGGCATACATTATTTAGGCCAAAAGATGGATTGTAGGCGAAATGATTGGCACAAATGTGATAGAATGAAAAATAGCAGACAAGAATGATATTTAAAAAAGCAACAAACCCGAAACTATGAGGTCAAAAGGACGACTTACAACCAAGGCAGAAATATTAGGAATTGTTTGTACCTTCGACGACATTTAAGTTTGATTTTAAAGACATAATAAGCGGCTTATATATACATTGATTTAGGGTTTCTTCCATAAACTAAAGTCTTCTCTTGGATTTTAGTGTAATTAAATTTAAATTGTTACAAGTTCTTTAATGTTTGCCTAAAATAAATCTCATCCAACAAAGACCTTTTGGCCTCTTTTAAATACATTTTTGGCCACTTTTGAGTTAATTAGTTCTGGGTTTTGGGCTGAACTACGTTTAGTTGTAGGTTTCCTTTCAATTGAGAACTTGTTTTGACTTCTTTTAAATAAAATGAAACATAATGGCCTTAGCAATTGATTTATAATACATCTTAACACATTTCTGTGCTGAATAGTAAAAACTATATACAATTCTTAATACTTCTTTTGTCCTGAATAGAAGTTTAAGACAGGTAAGTGGGAATATTATTACCGAGATAGGAAACATTACTGTGAACAGTGCCACAAACTAAATAAATTGGTTGCTCCACAATTAAATTTATTTAGTGAGTTTAGTGACACAAAGACAAGGCCTCGCAACATTGAGTGCCTTCGAGTGGTGGCGGCCTTCGAGTGGTGGCCACACACCTGAAAGGATCTCCAGTCCGTAATCCCAGCCCAGGACATCACAGCCCAGAGGCTCTGCAAAGTCCGCAGTGCCCGCGTCATAAATCTGTTTAAATTAGCTGTTAAACAGGTCGTATACGCGATGTAGTTGCACCAGCCGCCTTCAGTTGCACTCGTCTACCAAGGCAGCACACAGAAAGTAAAAAAGTGAATATCAGAGACAATTACCTATTCAAAAAAATAGGTAATTGACATTAGTCAATTTCTTCATGTCAAATAATTTAAAGTTCCAAACAAATTATAATACATATAAAATATTTATACCCTTGATTCTATTTTAGAAAATTCATATATTTTTTAACACATATTTTTAAACTTCTAATGATGCCTTTAAATAGTTTTTGGCTAGATAATCTTAAAAATGTTTTACAACTTAACTTGTAAGAGTTAATTGATAGAACTTATGAACGATACTGCCATAATTTTTCTAAAATGGAATTCATGGTCAACCACATTTTTAAATCTTGATCTTGACTTAAACTTTTTAAGATACATAAACATTTTTTTCTGTGCAGTTTGCTGACACAGCCTCATGTTCGCGGCATAATAATACCCCATCTTTGCCATTGACATTGTTGTAAGAGGCTTATTCCGGTTCCCCCACTGCTTTCCTTTCTCCGATTCTCTCGAGATGTTCGATTTATCTGATTCCTCGATTCCTCTGATTCCTCTGATTTCTGCGATTTCCCATTCCGGATAGTCAGCAATAACCGGCGAGATAATTGCCACCTACCAAGGACTCGGCATCTCGGCCAATAATCAAGCAGTTATAAATCCCATGAAAGCCGTTCGATGGCAAGTGGCAGGAAAACATTCAAATTAAGACTGAAACAAAAACGTACCGGCCACAAAGTTGCAGTTTGTGCTGTGCGAAAAGTTTTCCGTTTCCCACATCATCTTACGCCCATTTTCCTCTATCGTCACCCCGCCTCGTCCGGAAAACTTTTTAATTTCCATTCGTAATTGTGAGACAGACCATGAAAACGACAATTGAATGTAGCCGCAGCAAAGAGATCGGCAAAAGTTCTTCCCTGGCCACTACAAAGTTGCGGCTGCAGTGGGAAATCGGGTGGCAACTGCCGGGATAAATGGATAAACAGTGGAAAATGCACCACTGGGAAAACGAAGGCCCCTTTAATCGTCCGGCCATGAGCAGTAATTATTAGTGAACTTTCCCTTACACCTTTAATAGCTTTGGATGCATTTTATTTTATTTTTAATTTGTTAACAATTCCTGGAAAAAATCAAAGTAAATGACAGGGAGCTCATCAGCTCATCATCTAGAAGAGACGCTGAATGAAGGACTAACCCGAGAGGAAATAACCAGGTTTAAGGGAAAGTTTTCAATTGTCGATGATCGTCAACATTTCCATGGTTAAACCATTGGATTCGGGCCCATTAGGGTCAGGAAATAGACAAGAATGCGTATGATAAATGTTCGCAAATAAGTTAAAATTTAAAAAGTTTCGAAAGTTTTCCGATGACTTTTGAGTGTAGTTATCCCCACAATATTTAAAGATTTCGGAGATGTTCATAGTCCATAAAATGATATTCCTCGGTATACAGATGTTTTCCAGATTTTCCTAGGCCCAAGTTTTTCAGATTTTGTAAGACTCCTTAAGATCGGAAATTCCATGGCGAATCTCGTGTGTAAATAAAAAGACTATATTATGTCGGGCACAATGTAGTTTTTCTCCATCGCTCAGCACCTGCTCCACGGACAACAAACACATCTGTTAACATGCAAATCAATGTTGGCTGCAACATCTGTCGATGTGTCAGTGGCCCGTTCTTCGGAATACTTGGTAAGCGGCTTGTATGTGCATGGCATGCAACATTTCCGCTTGGGCGCTCCCAAGTAGGAAAACCCAACCACCCACCTACGCCCCATTGGGTGGTGCCACTCCCCCTTGCGGATAGAACACACTTGCTTTAGTCCACCCCCGCATTCTGATGGCGGTTAAGCAGTTGCATGGGCGAACGAAAATGTCAGTGGCATTTGGATTGATTCCATAAAAGTCAATTAGTTCTACAGAAAAAATTACCAGAGCCTGTGGGTATATTTTTTAAAGAAGCTTCTTAGCTAATAATTTGAAATAATTTTAAAACAGCTGTTCTATTTCACACATAAATCTCTACTGATTCCGCTCGCTCAACATAAATCACTTCCTTTTATCAGTTATAAATTTGTGTTTTATTGCATTTAAAATTTGAGATTTATGGGACTCTTCTATCTTGGCTGGAATTAATAAATTTAGATCGCCAAGGTAACAAATTCTTTGGGAAATAATATTTATTATTTTACTGTCTAGTCATTAATATAATTTTCTATAAATAATGTATTTCAATGTTGCCGCTTTCCGTCGCCTGGCTGATTTTCCATCTGCGGCTGGCGAAAGTGTGCTCCACCCACCTGC
The DNA here is from genome assembly GCF_018152115.1 of Drosophila rhopaloa. Lineage (NCBI taxonomy): Eukaryota > Metazoa > Arthropoda > Insecta > Diptera > Drosophilidae > Drosophila > Drosophila rhopaloa. The sequence continues at coordinate 24,377,134 of NW_025335123.1, read as the reverse complement.
CCACATTCCGCATTTGCCGCTTTTTTCCCGCATTTTCCCCGCTTTCTTCGCTTTTCCCACTTTTTCCGCCTTTCCCGCCTTTTCCTGTGTGTGTGTGTGCAGCATGTAAATGAAGTCTCCGCCTGCCTATCCGTCTATACACGCACACCAGCGCACTGGAAACACGTACAAGTACACAGGGAAAAACCAATAGCTCTATATGAATGGGATTTGCCACATATATTCTATTTATTTCATTTTAACGAGTTTATAATATCAATAGCACACGCATCTCAAACATATATTTCAGCCAGAAACATTTTCTAAACTAAAATGACACCAATTTCTTTCAGTGCACGTACAGTTTGAGCCGGAGTCGTTGCCTGATGTGTATTAATGCCGTGCGGGTGCCACATGCCAGATGAAAACAGTTCAATCATAATAAACTCTCAGTCAATTTTTAATGATACAAAAAGACAAATGTGCGCCCCCTTTCGACCCCTCGTCACGAGTTGCGGGTCAAAGGCCGCGTAAACAGATATAAATTGTTGCATATGTTCGGGCGCTGACTTAGTCGCCTCGTTTATTTGCATTTTTTTTTGGGTTTATCAGCAAGTGTGAATCTGTTTTGGCGGCTCGTTATATACCCATCTGCTATTCGTTCTGCTTGCTTCATTATTTTTATTTTTGTACTCTTCTATTTTCATTTAAAAATTGCAACGCAGTGAAGGGCAGATAACCAAGCCAATAATAATATATAAAGTATTTAAAGTGTCCAAAAACTGCACTTCTAAGCCCATAACTTTTCTTACAGACACCCGATTTCAAAGTGGCATACTTCAAAATGATCGTGGTTTGATTCCCTAAAAATCTGTGTTTTCAGTTTATTTTTTTTTTTTTTGGGTCGATTATTCGTTATTTTTATGATGTTACCCCTTTCCAAATTTTCAAAAAATGGGTTTGCTGAAAAGGGTCCAAAAACTGCACTTCTAAGCTCATAACTTTTCTTACAGACATCCGATTTCAAAGTGGCATACTTCAAAATGATCGTGGTCTGATTCTTTAGAAATCTGTGTTTTTAGTTAAATTTTTTTTTTTGGGTCGACTATTCGTCATTTTCATGATGTTACCCCTTTCCAAATTTTCAAAAAATGGGTTTGCTGAAAAGGGTCCAAAAACTGCACTTCTAAGCCCATAACTTTTCTTACAGACACCCGATTTCAAAGTGGCGTACTTCAAAATGATCGTGGTTTGATTCCCTTAAAATCTGTGTTTTTAGTTACATTTTTTTTTTGGGTCGATTATTCGTCATTTTCATGATGTTACCCCTTTCCAAATTTTCAAAAAATGGGTTTGCTGAAAAGGGTCCAAAAACTGCACTTCTAAGCCCATAACTTTTCTTACAGACATCCGATTTCAAAGTGGCATACTTCAAAATGATCGTGGTTTGATTCCCTAAAAATCTGTGTTTTTAGTTAAAAATTTTTTTTTGGGTCGATTATTCGTCATTTTTATGATGTTACCCCTTTCCAAAATTACGAAAAATTGGGTTTGCAGAAAAGTGTCCAAAAACTGCACTTCTACTCTCATAACTTTTCCTACAGACATCCGATTTCAAAGTGGCATGCTTCAAAATGATCGTGGTTGAATTCCCTAAAAGTCTGTATTTTTAGATTAATTTTTTTTTTTGGGTCGATTTTTCGTAATTTTTCAAATTTAAAAAAAATCGGTTTGCAGAAAAGTGCCCATAAACTGCACTTCTAAGCTCTTAACTTTTCTTAAAGACATCCGATTTTAAAGTGGCATAATTCAAAATAATTCTGGTAAACTCTAACTAATTCTCTAAAACTCTGTGTTTTCACTTTCATTTTTATTTTTGGGTCGATTGTTCGTCATTTATAATGCTCTAACCCCTTTCCAAATATCTCTTAACTGACATTTTCATATACTTTTATGTCCCTCAAACGATTCAATTAACCCAGGCCTGTTGTTTATTTCAATTGGATCAATTTGATGTGGCCACGACTGACTGATGATTGATCTGGTTGTGATTTAAATGGTCTTGACTGAGCGTTTAATTATTAACGACGTCGTCGGATTACGTTGGTATACCCGATACCCCGACTTTTCCGCCCAAACAGCCGGCCGTATTTTGTTTGCCTTACAATAATTTTATGTGGCGCACATAAAAATTTTCATTTCAGCTCGTTAGCCATGGCGTATACGCAACGCGAGGTGAGCTGAATGAAAAAATGTATATGTATATAAATAAAAGCGTACATAAAACTTTACGCCCAATTGATTTCGATTTCATTTTAATGAATTTTGTGGGCTCTGCGGAATTTTGGGCCCAAGCCAGGTGGATAAGCGTCCTTCTCCCCCTAAAAAAAAAGAAGAGACTTTTGACCTCCCTCCCCATTTTCCCCATAACCCTGTCTGGTTTTTTGCCTTACCCGCTGTGTCTATCTGTCGGCATGCAGTGAGTATAGTTTGTTTTCAGGTGTTTATTTATGCCACTGCCTTGGCACAAAGGTTTAATTAAAATTTCAATTATTAGCTGGCAAACAGAATGCCGAAAGGGAAAGCAACAGATGCTTCAATTCCTGGAGCGAAAGATGTTTGCAATACTCTTACAAAATATATCTACTAGGAGCAATTTTCATATCACAATATTTTATATTTATTTAAGATCTTTAAAAATAAAGTTCTTTTTAATTTATAAAAAATTGGTAACGACTCATTTAATACAATGTTTCTCCGTGCCTAAATAACATATTTCAATCGCAGATAAGCTTTCAACGGAAAACTATTCAATTGTGCTTGTCAACCGATGTTAGCTTGGTTATTCAACCCGGTGGCTTCATGAAAGGGCATTTAATTCACGGCTTAAACATCGATTTGCTTTTTTGGTTCGACTACAAATTGGATTCGGAGGGGGGCCGATAAACGCTGGCATCGATGCCGCAGAATTGCGGTTCTGAAAATGCGTATATAACTGCGCAAACTGGGTAAACAATGAAATTAGACAAGCACCAGAAAAGGGGGAAGGAAAGTCGGACGAGTTGCCTAATAATAAGTTGAAATTTCAGACCAATAATTAAGAGCTACAAGTTTTTAATTCTTCAAGTGGCTTGTGCCTGTAATGAGGATCAAGTGGTTTGCTGGAATGGAAAATGGGGGCGGAAGGGTGGAAAATTCCCCTTCAATTTCGACTCGGTGTCGAGTTCGCTGGGTTTCCGTGTTCGTTTTCAGTTTTATCTAAACAGTAACCACCGTACTACGACCAACTTATTTAGTTACTGTTAACCGCATTTCATGTTGAAACCAATCAAATAAAGAAAATAAAGCAAGCGGGGAATATATCTTTACATATAAATATGTATTTAACTGGCAATCTCATGTCTGGTATGCAGGCAGCGTGGAAATGTGAAAATGTGGAAATGTGCCACAAGCTGTCAGCAGGGTGCCACTCCCCCAGCCACGCCCCCACCCCCCACTAGCCACCTACTTTGGACCCGCTGCGTTTCCCTATCGCGGTAAGCTTAATGTGGATATGGCCACTACAGGTGGGGCTGCAAAAATGTGGACTGGCTTACAAAATTAGCCATCTTTCTAAATGGAAAAGAAAAATCGGGTTTCTACTCGAAATAAACTACCTTATAAACTACTTTATAGTTTCCGCTGTTTTAGATATCACGATTAAATCGTTTTGATAGTTTTGGCAATACATAAATACTTGCACACATATATAGTCTTCTAGTCTTAAACTATTGCATAACAACTTAATAAACCGCTTTGAATTCAAAGGGATTCATATTTCCCACAGACTGATTGCAAATGGAATTTATATTTTTCCTTTGAAGCAAATATGTCATGGAAATATATTTCACAGAAATATAAAAGCAACTTCTCTTTATAATTATTCAATCGAATGTTAGGATTAAATTGCATTTGAAAGATACCAATTGGATGCTTTTAAACCTATTCCAATTTCATTTGATTATTGCAATATCCTTTGAAAAAATTGTAATAATAAAAATATTTCATAATTTGTTTTTTATTACCTAATTCTTTTTTTACTGCCCGCAATTGTGGATGCGTTTGACAAAAGCTGTTGGCCAAATGGCAAAACAAAACCTTCGGCAAAACCCGCATCTGTTTGCGGTTTGCCAGTCCGTCCGTCCATTTGTCCATTTGTCTACCTGCGTCGCCACATCTCCCCGTGAAACTCGATGCCGTCCCAACCCCCAGGTCCACGGATGGGGGCGTGGCAAGTTAAAGGTGTATATAGCGACAAAGACCGATAAGCACTGGGGCTTTGAATACCGAGCTCCAAGCACAGAGCACTCACTCTTCGGAAAAAAAGAAGGAAAGTTGTATGCAAAGCGCAATTCGTTTATCAATTTCTCGGTACCGAAGCGAATTCCAAATTGTTGCGTTGCCCAGCAGCAACTCTGTATAGCCAACTCTCGTAATTGCATTTTAATTTGCAACAAATTCAATTCCAGTTGCAAACATTTAATGTAGTTGATGCAATTGCTGTGCATGTTCGGTAGATAGAATCGCAAGAAGGGGAAAAGGTAAACGTCAGTTTACCCATTCCTTTAATCCTTATCTAATTGTAATTACAGTTTTTTAACGTTCTTTAAGGGTGCAATATTGTTTCAATGTTCCACAAGGTTTATACAACGTAAGGTTATGGGCTAAGCCCATTTAAAGGTTTATCTAAAAGTGTGCCTTATATATTATATCTTCTTTATCTTAATTTATGTTTTGAAATGGAAAATTATTGATTTCTCGAGTTTCAGTCGTATCATAAATACGATAAACTTTTTTGGATGAAGGTGTCGATCTTCTCCATCCTCCAGTGACATATGGAGAATTTGGCTAGCTCGGTTTTCCATTTCTTTGCAAATGCTGTTGATTTATGATTTTATGATTTGTGATTTATGAGGACGGCATGCAAAGGAGTTTGCCAAATTGCACTGGCCGGCCAAAGGTCTTAATGGAAATTGGGGTCAGAGGTCACGGTGGCAAGGGGGCAAGGGGGCAAGGGGTGGTGCAACGGACGAGTCACAACATTGAGCACATCAATAACAATAAGGCCAAAGCCTTCGTGCATGCAGCAGTCGGGTAAATCTAATTTGAAAGCAATTCGATTCGAGTCAACTCATCCTATGTCGCCCCCCCCCACCTCATGTATATTCCTACTGTCCCTATCTACGCCATGCAGCTACCCCCGTTCCTACTGTCCCTATCTACACCACACCACACCACACAGCACAACACAGCACAGCATTTCATCGCTCTCATCTGCTGTCTGCTCTTGGACCTGGCTTATTATTGATGGTAATGAAAATTTGATGATGGCCAGCAGACTTCGCTGGGCGACTCGACTCCTCGACTCGACTCGTCTTGTCTCGAGTTCGTCTCCTTCTGCTTTTCTGGGCATGCTAATGATAATGACAATGACGATGATTGATTGATGTGTTCTTTTTGGTGTTTGGCTTGGTTTGGTGGTCTGTTGGCTTCTTTTTGTTGTTCCTTTATTCGGCTGCCTCTGTTTTCCCAGCTCTTTCCTCCTCGCAAGGCAGTTAATTAGTGCGAACTGACTTGGCACCGCTGAAAATTCAAATTAAGCGTCAAATGGTTTTTCTTTCAAGGCTCCTCTTTCCCTTAAAAGCTCTCTTGGGTTTTGACTTTGGTTGGGTTTGCACTTCTGTCAACGCTTCCGCAAGTTGCCCTTTCAAGGCTGTCGGCCTGGAGTTGCCCTCCTCATGCATGTATTTATGAGCGGATTCTTAATAACTCTTTCAACTTTTTGGGGATTCAAGGGGTTCCACACACACATGCACATTACCCAAAGTCAAGTCAGAAATGTGGCAACAGGCTTGAACAATTTTGTTTGATTGTTTCCCAAATTAAGTTTCCCAAAAACACGACCTTCTTTGAGTGTCTGAGTGAGTTTAAGTCGAAGGTTAGCAAGGCTGCCTCGTTTTTTTTGTATTTTGTGTGAGGCTGAGAAGTTTATTGCTGCCTTTTTTTTTCCTGAGGAAGCAACAAGTTATGATTGCTGAAACTTGGAAGGAAATGTACAAAAATGTGCACCTTGGCTAACTAGTTTTTTGTTTACTTTTCAATTGTCCCTATTTTATTTCTTTCTAATGGTTTTGGTATGGTGTGTACTTACAACTGTTATACCTAAAAACTAAACTATAAAAGTACAATGTTGAGAAGGAGAGGTTGGTTTTACAAGGAAAATGTTTGCTTCCAGGCTTTCAAAGTAGCTTTGTGATGACAGCAAAGGCCGCATTAATTGAAATTTTCGTGGTGGGCCAAGACAAACAATGTATCTGTGTTGTGTTGCTGTGTGTTCACTTGCGGCCTTCTGCATTGGCTGCAACTTGTTGTGCCGTTGAGTTTGACTGGCGGCTTTTGGCCAACACTGTGTCACAAAATGTCAGCTATTGTGGTTGCGCATGTTGATGTTGTTAGCTATTCGCTGTTTTAGTGCCTGCCGCCAAAATCGATACTTGACTTGAGTGCACAGTTCGCCAGGCAGGATCTCAATGGGAAATAGTTGTAGATTTCCACCGAAAATATGTATAACTGTGTGCAAAAGCCATCTTCGGCCTAAGCTTGAACAATGTGGGCAATTAGTTTTGGTATTTGTCGCCGTACGTGACTTTTATTTATATACAATTTAATGACATAATTTGATTTCCAAACATAGCATCATTTGTTTGGGCTCTCTGCTCATTTCAAGAGGTTATCCAATTTTTAAATGTATCAGCATGCCTCAGTTTAATTAAGTCCATAGTCAATTGAGATGCACATACATTCTCGGCTTTTTCCTCTTAGCCGTTGATGACTTCATTCCCATTCAAAAGGAATTCCCAGGTCGAAACGCAATTGCAATTGTGAAATTATTTCATTTGTTTGCGCCTCGGACTTGTGGTTGAAAATTTCCAAGAAATTCAACAGATATGCGGAGGAGGTAGGTGGCTTTTCTTAAAGTGGGTCATGTGGTGCCGTGATTAAATGCCAATGGCCAATCAACGCATGCCAGCAGACTTTTGCCATTTTCCATTTTCCATTTCCACATTCCCTTTGGCACCACGCATTCCCATGCATTCATAGCCGCAGGATATGCCAGGATATGCCAGGATATAGGCGGCGATAACGGGGCGGCTGGGTATGTCAATGTGACACCCAAAAAGGAAGCAAATCAGGAGGAAAACTTCGGAAATTCCTCGACAGCTGACTCTGGCATTTTCACACAAGAAAAAAACGTGGAAAATCAGGTGCGCAGCTAATTTTGATAGTTCTCAAAAACTTCTCATAAACTTTTAAAGTATTTAATCAAAAAAAAAAAGTTGAAAGGAAAGTTTTTTATATATTTTTAAATTTAGTAATCTATTAATTTTTAATAAAACGAACGTTTTTTTGATTTCCTTGAAAAATGTCACAGTATGGGTTTCTATCATTTGAAAACATTTATTTTATGTTTGTAAATACTTTATGTAACTAGGAAATATTTCTGTTTATTCGTTTTGCTGTTTAATACTTATTCTTATATATGTATATCATTGTTCTCATTCTTCGCAGATGATTTGCAGCACCATGTTCTGTTTGGGTTTCCACCAATTTAATGTGCCTCGGTTATTGTTCTGTTTTCTGCCTACACTTTGGTGAGTAAGCAAATTGTTTAAGATTGACAAGCTGACCCACCCACAACCACGCCCCCTTTTCCATTGCTATTCCAGCCACCGCCCCTAAGTGATTCCGAGTGGAAAAAGCGTTTGCGAAAGTGGCAGTGAAAGTGAAGTTCGAGCGGGCTTTTGGTTGCGATGCGATTTGAATGCCAAGTTTAATGAGAGCCAATCCCCGAATGCCGAATGCCGAATGCCGGACATCGAGTGTCCGGAATGGTTTTGCCAGGGAAAAAATAAATAGAAAGGGAGGCGAGTGCTCAATAAGTTGCCATGATTCAGCTGTGGCCACAGCCTGCGAGTGCCTACGAATGTCCTGGCCAAGGCTCATCTTCTTAACGCCCCAGTCCCAGATATACAGATATATAACCCAGCAGAAAAGTCCCAGCACAAACAGAACGTGAGGAACAAGTGAGAAAGAAGTGGAGGGCCCTTCGTTTATGCCCGCAGAATAACGAGAACTTGTTAAACATTGGCATACAAGTGATAAACTAAAAGTGTTGATGTGAGTATGCCCTTTGAAACTCAAGAATTCGCTAGTAAGACTTTAGTTTGTAATTAAGTGAACTCGTTATGGTTTAAGGCTCTTTGATAAGACACTGATTGACCATCTTGAACTGAAGAAATCCCAACCAGATTTTCCTGATTTCATTTAAAAAGAGGGCCAGGAACTTTTATCCTGCGAATAAGTTTTTATCCCAGTCCTGCTGTCCCAAACATGAGAACACTGTATATACAAACGTGTGTTTATCTTTGGCTGGCGTCTGCATTTACGCCTTGGTCTCGGGACTGGCCCAAACAATTTGTCGTTGTCCTGCGGACTTGGCAGTGGATCCTGTTGCTTTTGTTGTCCTGTCAGCTGCTTTTCCCTTGCCTTCGGATCGCCCAAGCGGGAGCAATCGATTTTCTCGGGGCTTAAGTCGAGTAAAACTCAACCTTAAAAATGCGCTTAAGTTTTATTGTATTCCAATCTCATTAACTTCTTTTATTATTATTTGTGTTTTGCTTTCCTCTTCTTGTTTCTCTTTCCGTGTTCCTTTGCCCAATTTACGCATCTTAGACTGCGTGACGTATGTAATCCATATTATATATATTTGGCTATATGTGCGAGCGTGCAAATAAAATCGCATAAAAAAGCAATATCCTTCACTTATTTGACATTTGGGCCTACATTAATGAGGCCCATCCCAAAACTTTGGCCCGGGATAAGAATAAGGCGTATCCGTGACATAGGTGTTGGGTTGAACACATTAGAAAGGGGATATAATGATTAGTTAGATACAAACATTGGAGAATATTAATTGTAATCCTTCTATACACTTAGATCTTAGTCCCTTTAAAATCTCAAATGATCCCTTTTGAGGGCCATTTCACAGAGACGTGGGATTATTTCTCAGTTAGTGTGTATTATGATTAATGAGTATTTTTGGCCATGACCAGACGAAAGGAATGGAATTTAATCAGATTGTCATGCGTTTTGATTTGAGCTTAAAGGTCAGGAGGCTTTTAAAACTGAATTTCTGCAGAGGATTATGCCATCTCCGTATCATTCAATATGTATATATGTGCCTTCCTTTCATTCTGTTCCTGCTCAAAGTCCCTGACATCATTAATGTCACTGCCCCAGCCCCACAGATTGGAAAAAGCGGGAGGTCAGGGGGCTTACATACATACATATTGTCAGTTGTGTCATCCAACTGTTGACATTCCACCCAAAACACCCACTCCGGGCTCTCCTGTTTGCCTTTTGTTGCATTTTGCATGTTGTACTTCGATTTGCATAATCTTAATCTTTTGCACTCGCCAGGGATTTGCAGGCAGGAGCAGGCTACATCGGAATCGGGGAGACAGAGGAGAAGAAATCAGAAAACAGAAATCAGAAAACACAGGCGAAACAAAAGGAAAGTGGCTGCGATAGCATCATCTGGGCTAAGCCCATTCGAGTATTGACCGGGTTTTCACAGGAATCGAGAGTTGGCCACCAGTCTGCCCAACTTTTGTGCCATCTCCCATTTGCATCTGGTTGCAGTTCAATTGTTTCCGGCCAACCAATTGCCCCAAATGAAGTCCCAAATTCCGGGCACAAAAATGTCATACGGAACTTCGCAATGTGTTCGCATTTGGAGAATGTAGGAATTTTGCAGGTCGTTTGAAGCAATTGAAAAAGTTTGATTTTAATTTTTCATATTCCTAATTAAAATTTTCCATATTTGTAACTTTTTAAACATTTATACAAAAATATCCGAAAAATGTATCAAAATGATTTCAACCACGAAGTCTGAATTGGAGCTTGATCCACGAACAGAGGGGTATTTAATCACAGGTGAAGTTAATGTCAATGGAACATCCAAAGAAAGCTGCTCATTCCAATTAAATAATGATAGTGTTTGTCTAGGAATATGTGGCCTTCTCGGGCATTGAACATATTGGTTTTGTAACGTCTGGAGTCCTTTCAATTAAGCCCTAAGTAAATTATTTATTTGAGCACTTAAGTTGATAATTACACCTTGCTCATTATGTTAAAATGAATAGTCATTATATTGCCAAGAGATATTGCTTAGGAATAGTAAAAATTAAACATTTTTGGTTCACTTAATAGCCGGATTCCATGGCAACAAAATAGCAGAATGTGATATTATAAGCCGGTAGAGTCCGGCTATAAGTAACCTCAAGTAAATGGTCGAAGGTCTTAAATTTGTTTTCCTTTTTCCCTGTCCTTTTCCCCTCCCAATTTCGCACCACCCCCCAGATTTTCCACGCCCGGGGCTTTGAATTCTCTTGGGTGCATTCGGAAATTTACTGAGCCATGCGCTTTGTTGGTTTTCAATCAAGAGTTTGTTTATCAATGTTTTGCTGGCAACAAAAGCTAATGGCTAATAACAAGCTGGCAGCAATAATCCCCGATCCCCCTGGAAATATGCTGCAATCATCGTGCATCGGAGGCAATGAACTTCATCGGAACCTCGCAACCCCAATGCCAAGTCGATCCGAAAGCGAGGCGCCCGCGTTCTGCGTTCATTTACACAGGGAGAAATAAATATGGCATAATATGGATGACAATTTAATGAATTTACTTAACATACTGTGAAGAATATATCAAAAAAGTCCAAATTATATGCTGAGCCACTTTACAGGATTCGAGTGAAAATATCTGTTCCACCTAACAATTTGTAAATGATATCGGGACAACTTTTTTTTCTGTGTGGCCCACCAATCAATTTTTGAAACGTGTTTTTTCTTTTTTGTGGCACTTGGCACTGACCCAATCCAGCAGAATCTGGAGCACAACTTTGTTGAAAGTTTTATGCAGCTCGTGGGAAAGTTGGCAGTTGAATCCAGGGCGGCAGGGAGTTCGCTGCTCCAAACTCACGCTAATTACTCAACTAAAGGGGCAACTTGGTGATGGCATGAATAGTTGCCGTTTCAAGTTGCATCTGTGAGATACATATGGGGAAATGGGAAAATGGGAAAATTTAAAGGTCAAACATTTTGTACGTAGCATCGTTGGGCAATTAAAAGCAATGTCTGATTAGTGTAAGGGAAATGTTTGAACATTTTGCAGATCTTATTAGAAGACTTACCGCAGGAGTTTGTTATCTCAAAGTTATAAATCAAATATTAGCTTGTTTACTTTAATTTTTTAGGCACATCATTAATTGTGTTAAAGTCCTTTCTTAGTCCAAAATGTGTGTTTTTTAATGGCTCTTGTAAATCTTCTAGCTTATCTTTTATTAGTTCCAATACATTTTAATGTTGATGCCATGCAAATGCCTTACAAAAACGTGACTTTAAATAGTAGATTTCATATTAAAATTCAGGGGCAACAGCAAATTGTTGTATGTCTTCTTAAGTCTCATGGGAAAAATCCTGATTTAATCGCAACTGAGCGACATTTGTTGTTCGGAAACTTATCCAGCAAAGATTTGTGCGGTAATCATTTATACGTATCTACGAACATCTCCTACTTCCAAGTTCGACGTGCGCTGGCCATAAAAACCTCGGTAAATTACCATAAAGCAAAGTTGGAAAAAAAGTTGAGACAGGAATGCGAGGCATGTATAGGCTATCGCCCGATCCGAAGCTATATACGCAGATATATATGTACTATATAAAAATGGGTAGCGAGTGTTGGCACGCAGCTTTCAAATCACAGTACCATTTAATGGCGGCACGCAAACACGCTCGCATACACTCTAAGAAAAAACAGTCTATTTTTTAGAAATAAACACATTTAGGTTTAGAAAATAACAATTTCTTCTAGGCTTAAAATAGCTTTTTCCTACCTGATACATAATTTGTATAAATACAATATACCCTTTTGCTTTAAGAGTAACGTTATTAAACTTTACTAAAACGATTTCTATAACCTTTTTTGTAATTTTTTACTGGAAAATGTTTCCATTGTATAATAAAATAATAAATAATTTTTAGACGATTTTGTTGATTTGAAGAGAAACTCAATTGATTCAAGTGTAAATACTCCTACACGTTCACAAACAACAGCTGCGTTTAATGTCCTACAATGTTTGAGTGTGTAAATGCATGGAGGGGAGTTTCATGGGAGGTTTGGTGAAAACTTTTCGGTCTGCCAGCGAAAAAATTCAATTAATTATTGTCAAATTAAATGTAAAATATCAAAAGTTGCGCACGATGTAGAGCAATCATTTGATTAAACAGATCGCCTACTGAAAAGGGGGCGGTGAGCGGTGGGCAATGGGCGTGGCTAGTAGTCGTTCAGCTGACGGAAGTGGAAGCAGCCAAGGAAGTCGTTGGCATGTCGTCAATGTCACAAGTTGCCCAGGAAGCCGAGCATACGAGCAGTGGCAGCGCATTCATCATCGCTTGTAAGTGCCACGCCCACATAGCGCCGCCCGGAGGCGTTCATCATCAGCGGCAACAACAACAACAACATTATCATCATTCCAGCATCCACGTCAACTCTTCTGTCAACGCGACTGAGTCCTGTCAACAGTCTGCGCCAAAAGGCAACAGCCATCAGCCGAAGGCAACAACAGGTGCCAGTGCACAGAAAGAAATATTAAAAATATCAAGTGTAGCTAGCGGCCTAAACTATCGATTCTCAGTGGATTTGAAAACCCCCTTTGTTTGTTTTGCGAGAATTGACCAAATATAAAATTGTTCAGCTATGAATGCCAATTTAATGGAAAATTTGTAACGATTTCAACGAGGTATGACATTCCAAGGTCCGACAATTATTTCCCGAAACCGAAAATCGAGTTGCCTTTTTTCGGGTTTAGGCCATCAAAAACATAAATTTAAAGTTACATTTTTGAAGCGTTTTTTGTTGTAATTTTGCCAAAATAAGACGCACAGCCAAAAGAATGACTGTTTTGTGCAGCTGACAACCTACACAATCGATTCCAGGTGGATTTGGTAAATTTAATTTTTTGACCGATTTCCGCATTTTTCATAAGGGGTAACACTTGATTTTTTTCCAAATATGGCCCAAAATAACCTTTTTGAGGTGAGTATACCAATCGATTGCAAATTTTGTAACGAATTCAACGAGGTATGCCGTTCCAAGATCTGACCATTATTTCCAAGGGTTTTGATTAAAAAATTGAAAAATCGACTTCCATTTTTCCGGATTTTGGACATCAATAAAATCAATTTTATCAATTTTAGACACATTTTTGAAGCGTTTTTTGTTGTAATTTTGACAAAATAAGCCGCAAATCCAAAAGAATGACTGTTTTGTGTAGCTGACAACCTACACAATCGATTCCAGGAGGTTTTAGTAAATTTCATTTTTTGACCGATTTTCGCATTTTTGATAAGGGGTAACACTTGATTTTTTCCCAAATATGGACCAAAATAAAATTTTTGAGCTAAGTATATCATTTGATTGGAAATTTTGCAACGAATTCAACGAGGTATGACACTCCAAGATCTGACCATTATTTACAAGGGTTTTGATTCAAAATCCGAAAAATTGAGTTAATCGAGTTGTATCTATTCCAATTTTTGTTAATTTTCTCTAAAATATTACATTATTGATCTGGTACCTATCATTACAGTTCGGTAAAAAACAGTTTTGTTCTGGTTTTTCTGGGTAGGATTAATGCAAGAAGAGGCACCTCGAATTCTTGAAGTGTGCTTATTGACTTGATTGCTCGGTGGTTCGGCTGCAGCCAGGAGTCATAACATCGATCTAATCCCTCACTTAGGCCATATTAGCGCTAATAACTTGATGTAGTTAGACACAGGGTGCTGCAAAGGGGGTGTGGTTCAGTGGGTAGTTCGACGGGTGTGTGAGTGTTGCACACATGCCATTTGCATGCCGGGAAAGTGGGCGGGTGAAAGGTGAAAGTTCGAAAGCCATACACGCATTTCGAAAGCCATCGCCTAAGGCTTTTGTCCACTGTTATTCGAGTGAGTGTGCGATGGTGTGTGTGTCTGGGATGACAGTTGAAACTGATATTTAGGGGGAAAGACATTATGTAGAGGAGGCAGTGACTCCTCCGGATGCGGATGTGCGGATGCGGATGTGGATGTGGCTTCTGCTTACTCGTCTTTAATTATCTGGCTAATTTGATGAATGAAAGGCAGGCATTTCAAGCTAAACAAAAGGCACAAAGCAGCTCAAATACCAAGGATTAAATTTCCATTTTGATTGGAAATTTGCATTTCCTAACATATTTAGTTTACTTTATTCCTTGATTTGAATTGTTTCAGCATGATATCTATAAAATTTAACAACACAGATAATTTCAATAATTCCGATTGCATATATTGTTGCTATTTACTTGATCTTAAAAATGGTGGAAATAATTCAGTAAGGCATATTGTGGGCTACATAGATACATAGATAAATAACTATTTTATGCTTTTAAAAATTTAGAAATAATCACTCTGTAAAAATAATATTTTTGTTATTCCTTAAATAATCTGTTTATTTTAAGATATTAATTGGTGTTTTCTGGGCCAAAAGGGCGCCCAATAGACTACCCAAAATGTGTACTAAACGTTGAGATAAGGTTTTCTCCGTGAGTCAACTGGTTTGGTAGTTGAGCAACCTTCCTCGCCCACAATTGATTGGGGCACTTACAACATTGCTTATGTTCCCCGCCGGACTTTGAAGTTTATGCAAAGGGAAAGACTAAGGTTGAGGTGTTTTTTTTTTGTATTTCTTTTGGAGGAGAAATGGTTTCTGGTCTGGTTCGCTGGCGTTGGGGACTTCAAACATCCCGCCATTTGTTGGACCTCGAAAAAGTTTTGTGGCAGCGTGTTGCCTGGGGCATACTTTGCCAAATTGTTTTGGCCCCAGAATGTTCGCCTTCCTTCGCTTTTCTTGCACTTTTGTCTTGGTTCTCTGGAGCTATTCTTATCTAATAGTTTTTGAGCTGCATTTGAAACTGTCTACTGGCTCCTTACTGCATACCATTTATCAACACACGCGGCGTATGATTAATGTGAACTGGCACACAGAAGGAAAAAATGCTTAGATGACATGAACATCTTTTTGATGCTCAGAAATTTGTGATTGTTTCGCAGGTCGAAAATGATAAAACGATATTTTTTAAAATCTCCATTTGATAATGATATGTTTAAATATTATGATAATAATATCGAAATATAAATATATATTTATAATAAGGAGAAGAAAATATTTTGGATATTATTTATCTATTTGTTCTGTAATCATATTAAATCGAGGTACTCATTTTTTCAGTGCAGTTAGTGAAGTTCGTTTTGGCAATTAGATTGCATTGCGTGCAGCGGGTGTCCTAGAGAACGACGTCGTAGATGTCCTGGCATCAATCACGGACAACGCGGCGTATGCGTGATGCTAATAACATGCAATAAATTATTGGAGGGCGTGCGATGCTGGCGACAGCGATTTGTATTCAGAGGGAAATCCCTTGGGGGACTTGGAGCCACCTCCTTGTCGTCCGACCCCATTGATTCGTCATCAGTCACCTGGCCGGCATTTGAGCCGTGGGAAATCAGGGTAATAGGAAGGGAGGATGCTGCACAGGATATAGAGGATATACCGAATATACGTACAGGATATCATTAAGGACAGCACGAGTGGCTGCCTAATTACACATTAGCATTTAGTCCCCGGCACTTTGGTACTTGGCGATTGGCTCAACGGCATTGTCTCTCTGTCATTAATGTCATCTACTGGCAATTGATAGCCCTCACACAGACAAAAAGTACCCAATTTAATGAGAGCACATTTAAAACAAGACAACAACAAAATTCAAATAAATTATTTTATGAAAAGGAAAAATGTATGCGATATAGTAATGATCCTTAAGATCTTAAATGGTTTTAGTTTGAATATAAAAACTATGTGTAACTAGTGTAAGTTAAGTTTGATTTTAAATTTTATACTTTTAAATAGAATATTATATAGGCATTATTACTAGTATTAAATGTATATGAATTAATACATAATTAATATCATTGTTTTATTTTAAAAACGATTAGCCACTTAAATAAATAATATCTTATCGTTTTTTCCAGTGGATACCGAGTAGGTGTGTGTGTAACCAAAAGCCCAATGTTTCGAGTTCCCTGTTCAACGTTCGATGTTCAATGATGGCCCCCCAAGAACGTTAAGTCTTCAAATGGGAAACAATTTCGCCTTTGGGGCGTATCTTTACGATGTGATACCGGGGATATCCTGCAGCTCAAATACACACTGGTTAGAGGGTTTCAAGTAAAGGTCTTTAAATCAATTCCAGTTGTAATTATTTAATTTCATGCATTTAGATGAAAAATATATACTATATATATACAACCAAGTTAAGACACTTGTTTGTATTTCATTGTAGTTTTATTTTAAAAGGCTTAAAGCCTGACAACTTCTAATTACAGAGTGTCCATTTCGGGACGGTCATAATAGTTTTAACCACCCGGTTTTGCCTTTTATTTCGGCAGTTTATGGACAGTGGCTTTGGTACCATTATCTCAATCGCCGGTAGGAATGTAAATTGTGCACTCAATGGCTTCTCTCCCCTGGAGTGGCGTTAAATAGTGCTTTTTGGCCCACTGTGCACAATGGGCTCCAGACGGGACACTTTTGGCCCTTCAAACTGAAGCTCACGGCGGTGCTTACCGTCCTTCGTATTTCGTATTTCGTATTTTGTCCTGGCATTCTGCTATTTGGCTTACAGCATGACCAAAATAAAAGCCTCATTCTGGTGCGCAATGCCCACCCACTTCACCGCCCATTTGGAAACTGCCGGAAATGGCTTGTTTGTACGCACACACCCACGCACCCACACACACCCACACACCCACACAGAAACAGACAGACACACGGATAGACACACCTGGGAGGAAACACTTACACTTACGCACACATGGCTCACTCGACGGGGGGCGTGGCCAACGCCTTTTTTCGGTTTTCCCATCCAAATAGTCGGATATTTTTTTTCTGTCTCTCCTGCATTTTTCCCAACTGATGTACTTTTGGATGCCCTGCATAAAAAAGGATACCACTGCAGATTGAACAATACCAAATTGATTGGAATGTAATATTTTGAAATGGGAATTTCAAGGGTCATTACTTTATATTTTATGACATTCTTAGAAGCTTAGAACTTCAGGTATTAACTAATTTATAATGTGAAAATAATAGATTTTTTTCCATAAGCAAGAATATAAATTATCTCCGTGAGTGTGTTATTTGCCCCCCGTTTATCCTTATCCAAAAACCCACTCCCATATCGGCTGTTCCAGAACTACACCCACGTGTCCAGTTCAACCGTGGTTTCTTCATTCGCTAAGCCACTTAAGCCAAATCGCTTTATCATTAACACCTGCAAAAGATGCCGATGGAAACAAAAGAAAGAGTACGGTGTGCTGGCCAAGTGATATGGGACTTACTTTCCTTTTTGGGGCCCAGTTTTGGTATTTGCATTCTTCGCCCCTCGGTGATTTGCATTGATATGTTTGCACAGCGCTCCATGTGGTTTTTTTTCGAGTGTATACTTTGTTTGCATATTTCTTATGCGTATTTCCACCCGCCTAAAAACGGGAAAAAAAATAAACGAAAATTGCACGCAGCCAAACAAACAAACAAAAGTAGAATTTCCAATCATCAGTCCCCACGAAAATTCACCCATCGCAAAGTGTTCTGGCAATTTGGCATCTCTTGTCATTTACATTTAGAAGACGAAAGGGGGTTTCACTTTTCGAGTGTCATATTTATTTAGCGTCTTTGCTCGAGACAAATCCCCTTTTTCCTACACCCAAAAACGCGGAAAACAAATCCAAGCTGATGCCACAAACGATTTCGGAATTTAAAAAGGCATTTGGCGTGGGCAACTCAACTCAACTGGCTGAAATCGGTGGGATGTGGCTGTATAAAGTGCGCAATTAGCTAAAAGACAATTGAAGCAATTGGCAATAATTGAAATTGGTGGTCTTAAATGGCGGGCAATTAGGTTAACCGACTAATCTCAATGACTAATCCTTATGTAAAGCATTTCCCTGTCAAACAATGCATTGAATTATTACGGCATCTTCAAGTGACAATATACCTTCTTACATTTCTAAGGAAGGAATGTAAAGTGAATACTTAAATTCTCACACCAAACTTGAATTGCCGACCTAAACCAAACCCCGAAAAAAAGTTTACCTCAAACGACATACATATTTACAAAAGTTTCAATACCCATGGGGGGTTTTGAGATAAGTTCCCCGGCTTTGCCGATTGCGCCTCATTACAGTGTTAATTGAGAGTAATTGTATTTCAAAGTGAATTGGTGACCCCGACAAAATAAGTTTTCAAATCGATATAAAGATAATCGCACCTGTATACACGGTGTGTGTGTGTGTATTAACTTTTGGTCATCGAAAAGAGCAGACTGACAGAAGGGAAAAGGTTGCGGGGATTTACGGGGACAACTTCATTGAGCAGGAAGCTCGTAAAACAGGCGAATGGCGACCCAAACTTAAAGATACAATTTGGGATTATAACTCAAAGGTTTCCCTTTCCCTTTTTTTATTTGTGTGTTAAAGGGAACAACTTGAACCTTTTGGCTGCCCTGGAAAACCAGACTCTTCTGTTTGACTTGGCCTGTGAATTTGCGTTTTGCATATTGTTTGTTTTTGCAGTGGGTTCACCTGCACCACCCAAAAAAAAGAACCACCTTCGAAAAACCACCCAAAACCATTTGCTCTGCACTCGAGAGCTGCAATAAAAATTTTGTTGGCGCCAGGGAGTTTTTTCCTCTAGTTTTTGCCCCACTCTTTGGCTATTTATTTTTTTATTTGGCCCGTGACCCAATGACTTGGTCCTCGTTCTTATTTTGACTTGGCCCAGACTCGCTGGCGTCGACATTCAGTTCGTTGCACTTTTGTGGCCCAGTAATCGGAGGTTCGATTATCTCTGTTTTTGGGAATTACCATTTTTAGGAACTGAAAGATGGGACATCTGTCTGCGGGAAAGGAACCTTCTTTATTTGCCAGCTGAGAAATAAGATGCATGTTTTTCCAAAAGAAAAGAGGGGAAGTTATGAGTGGGTGCTCGGAAACACCCACATATTCCCACATAAATTATGCGGCATTTCCCCTTCACAAAAACATTCAGCATAAACTTATTCAGCACAGCACATGCGACGCCAAGAAAGCTTGCTTTTTTACATAAAGCTTATTTTGGTGGAAGTCGCTGCTTAAGCCCACAACTTTGTAAGCTAAAAACTATAATAAACTTTAAGCCTTGATCTGTGTCCATAAAAATCAATTTAATTTATACAAGTATTTATAATTAAACAGTCGTTTGGGTGAATAAAGTAATAAATAGGAATGTTATACTGAGATAAGCTTAGGGAGTTCAATAGGTTCATTTATTTGGAAAATTTTATATTATTTAATTTGAAAACAATAACTCAAAAAAATTTAAAAAATATGGCATTTTAAACTATATATATAGTAGATTTAGATTAATATTCAGATTAGAGTTAAATTCATTATTTTATTAGGGCGGAAAATAAATTAAAGAAGAAAGACAATACAAATAATATAATTCAAGTTAAATGATAGAGTTATTTTATTGTTATAAATGGTTTTGATATTTAAGATATGTATTTAATATTTTTCATATAGTGATATATGTTTTTTACAAGATATTATTCTGAGGCTTAAGAATTTAAGTGGTCCCCAGCCTTTTAGATACTTTCCCATCGAATGACAACTAATTACCTCCAGTTATCATTCGTTTGTTTAGCAACTGGTTATATAATTCCACAGATGAGCACCCACAAGTATATATATACATATATACATATATATTTGGAGATACCTCCAAATGGGTGTCCTAAACCTGCCGACTCACGTTTCGCCAGCCAGACAGGTTGAGTTGCCCCATTAGCCGAGAGTTTCTTTCGGATGAAGCAATACTCGTATAAGAAGTGTGCCCCACTGGATTCGGATTCGCTTGGAACCACCGAAGGCACCAAGAGGCATCACTGAACCCACTGAACCCACTGGATATGTGTGGTTGCGATTGCAGTGGCGGTGTCATCATCATGACAACTTCGCGAATACACAGAAAATACCAGGCATAATTCGCAGAGCATGATCTCACGTGCTTATCTGTATATGGGCATCATTTGGGGAATAAATTTCGTGGAATTATGCAAAGCATGTGACTTGTATCTTATTGCATTTATAATGGTCATTATTATTTTCGGCGTTTGTTTTATTTATTTAACTAAGAGTTTATCCTGCTTTTTAATGGCTTCAGGTTTTGTGCGTATCCTGCTTCTAATGTACTCCAGAGCTCAAAAATAATTGTTTTTTATTTTGACATTCCAATAGTTTTTGAATATTTTGCATATACAATTATTTGTTTTTACTTCTTTATTAATTTTCCCATGAACATGTAACGCCATTCGCCGGCTTCGTTTGATTAGAGCGCCAAAACAAATTAATGACGCAAATTGGGCAAACAAAAAAGGTGGAAAAATAGGCAGGCACAAAACACAGCTCAACACAAGGAACACGAGACCAAGAGCCAACAAACAGTCATTGAGAAAAGCCATAACCACTTGGCTAGACCAAAACTCAGCCTGTCGAGAGTCATTTGTGGCTTAGTCAGCGATCTCCGGGGAATTTGGGACCTAATAGATTTGCATGCGACCAAGCCAATTGCACTGTGGCGAAAAATTACCCAGAAAACACACAAAAACTTGGTGAAATATCGGCGCCAGTCAGGCGATGCGTTTTTCTTTACCATTTTACATCAAACTTAAAAAACACTTTCTATTTTAAAGTTTCTTTAGTGTTTTATTTTGTTGGTTTTAGCTTAAAATACTTACCAATTAAGGTTATAACTCTTGTTTGTTTGTTTAGTAGTTGTATCTTGGTTAAGTAAACTATTTTAGTTTTATGGTAATACTTAGTTTATTTCAATATACCTTTCTGGATTCGTGTATTAGTTTTAACAAAAAGTATTAAAGTTAACAAATTATTATTATTTTTAAAGAAACACTTTGAGCCTGTAAAGTAAGATGGGAAAAGTTTTACCAAGCAAATGTAATTTTCTAAGATTAATTTAAATTCACATCCAATGGCCTCTTAAATGAATATTTCCAAAAATGTACTTAATCCATTTAAAATAGCCACAGTTCCACTGTGCATTAGCTGAGGCTCTGGGTAATTGCACTTCATCCATTGAAGCATTGTCCACTGCGCCACATTGCAACAGGTTCTTGGATTTTTGGCTCCCTCTCGCTGAGTTTTAATTATTTCCATATTTCCACAATTTATGTTGAACTTTTCCCGCATATCCCCCCTACACTCCTCTTTCCCCTGGATTTAGTCAAGGGTCTGATTGCACAGTGGGCACATTTTTTAATTGCTTTGACAGCCATTCACTTTTTGCGGCCGAGGATCCTTTTGCAATCGCACTTCCCACCTGCTTGCCAAAGAATATGTGCCTGCCTTCGCCTGGCTGGCTGTATAAAGTATAAAATAGTATAGCATGGTGCTACTATATCTCATGCATCTGGGGTCTCCTTGGCAAACACAACTTAATTAAGCTGCCTTGTTGTGGCCGCGGGCAATTGCTTAATTTGCATTCGTCTCTCGCCGAATTGCGCTTCAGCAGCAAGTTTTGATGTCCAGCCACCTAGATCGATGGATATGCAAACAGAGAGATAGATGACCGGACTCCATAGGTTATATAACTCAACAAAAATATTTGTAAAAATTCTGCAAGGTTTCTATACAAAAGATTCATACAAAACCATTACAATATTGTTGGTGCAATAATTTATGATAAAGACTTTTGAGTCTTTTAAATAGATATGTACAATTGGAAGAGCTCTAAGAAAATTTTCTATTTAAGTCTATTATTTAACTGGCTGAGTAACTTTTCCTTAGTGTAGATAAATTAATAGTTGGCTTTTTAGGAGGCGGACAGTGATTGGAACTCACCGTTTTCTAACAGAATTCTAATTGAATTTTCAAAACTTGAAATCGGAGACAGCTGACAGTCAACTAGGCAACAAACTTATGGTAATTTGCAAATCAAACAATTTTCCACTAACAGAACGGGAAAATAAGAACTTAAGAAAAAAACAAATTTATAAGTATTTTCTAATTTATAATTCTCCAACATTTCCAACTACGCCTGCTATATTTTCTGCCAACAGAATCAATGATTTTCAAATTTTTATACCCTTGCAGAGGGTATTATAATTTCAGTCAAAAGTTTGCAACGCAGTGAAGGAGACATTTCCGACCCTATAAAGTATATATATTCTTGATCAGCATCACCAGGAGAGTCGATCTAGCCATGTCCGTCTGTCCGTCTGTCCGTCTGTCCGTCTGTCCGTCTGTCCGTCCGTCCGTCCGTTTCTACGCAAACTAGTCCCTCAGTTTTAAAGCTATCTGCTTGAAACTTTCCCAAAAGTTGTCTTGCTATTGCAGGTAGTATATAAGTCGGAACGAGCCGGATCGGGCCACTATATCATATAGCTGCCATATAACTGAACGATCGGAAATGCCATAACTTTGGTGTTTTTAAAGTTAGGAAGTTGGGATTTTCTATGGGTTTTATTTTTGGCCAATCAGTCTGACCTACCAAATTTCATAAGGATCGGCCGACTATATCTTATAGCTGCCATATAACTGAACGATTGGAAATGCCATAACTTTGGTGTTTTTAAATTTAGGAAGTTGGGATTTTTTATCAGTATTAAGAATGCATCATATAAATAATTTTGGAGAATATAATTTACAGAATATTCTGCAAGGGTATATCAACTTCGGCTCCGCCCGAAGTTTGCTTTCCTTTCTTGTTTCACATCAATTTTCTTTGCGGAAACTGTCAGTACGTAAGTCGACCTGCCACCAGCCAGATGGCATAGAATCAGAAGTAAAATCGTCTGTGAACACACAAAAACACACAAAAAAAATCTCGGAAAAAAATTACACCAGAAATCTGGACAAAATTTCACCGATTCGTGCTCGATTAGATTCAAAATTTTCTTTCGGCCCAACTATAAGATAGTGAAACAAAACCACGGTGTGTCGAGTGTGTGTTAAATTTAAATCGCGCTTAAATTAATTGGTCCTTCAGGTGAGTTTCAGTCTTGTAATAGAGATTGGTCGACTTGAGGTTTAGGTGGAGGTCTTCTTTAGGAGAGAGAATTACCACTAAGTACCATGTTAGTTGGATCTTTGGTCATTCTCTTCATAAAATGTAAGCCAAATGAGTCTTAGGAATTCATAGAATTGTTATATTTTTTAAAATTAAAACTTAATTTTAAGCCACAGCATACTAAGATTAAAATGTTCATTGGTAGTGGTAAAAATGGTGTAATATTCTTTAATTAATTAAAATAAATATGATTTTTGTAATTAAGAGTAACGAATTTAGTTATTTCTCACACTTGTTTTATTATTCTGTATTAATATTCTTTAATTAATTAAAATAAATATGATTATTGTAAATAAGAGTAACGAATTTAGTTATTTCTCACACTTGTTTAATATTCTGTATTAATATTCTTTAACTAATTAAAATAAATACGATTGTTTTATTTTTGCAGCTGACTTGGGAAGAATATGTGCTCCATCTGCTAGTGCTCGAAGGCGGGAACAGAGGCGTGTCCGTTCCGGGATACAGATAGTCCAGACAGGCCGCAGGCTCAAGAGGACCCAGAGGAGACCCCCTCCTAACCATGGGCAAGAAGGGCAAGGGAAAGGGAAAGAAGGGCAAGAAGCCCGCGGCAGTGGTGGCCCCCGTCGAGGCACCACCATGTCCTCCGTGCCCGGAACTGCCGAAGCAGATGCAGCCACTCGACGCGTGTCCGGAATCCAGTGGACCCCACGATGTACTCCGGGCCCAGCCGAATCATTATCCGGCACTCCTTCGCATTCCGGAAACGATGGCGGTGGTGGGATCGGAGAATGGGTGCTACGACAGCATCTGCAAGCTGCTGAGGGCCGGATTCCGGTGCGCCGAGAGGGTCTTCGTGATGGCCCCGTGGGGCAACTATGTGGTCTTCCGGTACCACAACAACAACGACTTCATCTACTTCCTGTTCGATGGATGCACCTGCGATGTGAACAGGTTCCGGTACTTGGACCTCAGCTGTGGAACGGCCGGATTCCTTTTCTTCGACAACATGCACGACGTCATCAGCTATATCATCCAGTCCCGAAAGACGCGTCTCTATCTGGAGAATCTCAACAAGATCGCCATCGACCAGATTGTGGAGGAGTACGGCGCTGTAACCTACACCCAAAAGGCCAAGTGCATGCGGTTCGCTTGAGTGGGTCACCCCTGGTGACCCATGATCCCAAATACGACACCCGGTTTTTTCATGCAACATTTGGTACAGATCTTTTTCAGTAAATAACTTGGAACTAAGTGGTCGTTTTTTTGGGGAATCCAATTTTTTATTTTAAGAAAAACTGAAATTTAAGGTCTATTTCTATTGGTTTTACGACTCGTTTACTTAATACAATAGACCAAAAATTGTTTAAAATTTACAGAAACTTCTAGTGCTAAAAATAACCAAGTAAAGACGTTAAGCCGAAATGAGTTGACAGCGCAGACTAAAAGATCTTGATTTAAAACGGAGAGTTCACAGTTCAGGGACGGGTTCGACATTCGCACAAATTATATCTCTATCCATTAGCTGGCGAAACAACAGCTCTTCCCCAGATCTCTACAAGCATCTGTATCTGCATTCGCATCAGTGACTAAGGCTGAGCACTGAAAGAAAATACTCTAGTTATTAAATAAAACAAATCTTTACTCTAAAGGGGTACCAATTTTTATGAATTTCTTGTTGACTTCAACCTGTTATTATCACCTTCTACAAATGGGCTTGTTTTCATTTTGTAGTGAACATGAATTAAAAACTCTTAATAAATTCAGTTAAATCACATTATTAACAAGTGTTCTGATCGCTTGATTAAAAAATGTTGGCAATACTATAAACTATTTGCTAAAAAAGTTCAATACATAGTTCACAACTGAAAGTGGCATGTGCACTGCTCGTTTTTTCTTGTGTACCTGCAGCTGTATCTATTTCTTCGCTTCGTCGTCTATGCAAGAACAACCTTGAATTAGTTAAAGTCAGTGTATGTAGTGTATTTTTTCTGGGACAGGGACAGGGACAGACAGATGGCTGCGTTATGTAAAACCTTAATAAATAATTATCCAAAAGCGAATGCCAAGCGAACAGGCGAACTCGCTCGCTTTTGGGCTAATAAACAAGCTGGCACAACTGGCAACCGTATTGAGCATTTGGAGCAGCCGTGTTCAATGTCTCTAGCAGATCGCAGAGACCCCAGATTAGACAGATGAAATCCAAGCCGAAGTGCTCAAGTAGATCAGCCCCATCAGCAACAGAAGGAAAAAACAGAAAAGCTAAGGCATCACTCGAAGAAATAAGAAGGCACGTCTTTGGGGAATATTTCTAGATAAGATTTAGTATGTATCGTAAAGCCAATTTGATGGTGGAAAAAGCATTTATATTCCAATAAGTACCATTAATGATTACCATTTGGCAAACAATATTAACAATATTGATGATCAAGGAGGGCTCTGACTACAGCGTTTTGTCGTCATTCTAAAAACTGAACTGCCTACACAAACTTGTGCTACTGGAATGATGGATGTGAATATGGAGATGAGGGAGTTCGCCTTGGAAACCAATGGTGATGCTCAGAAGAGGCTTCTGGACACCCAGGCCCAAGTGGACGAAGTGGTCGGGATAATGAGGGTGAATGTGGAGAAGGTCCTGGAACGCGATCAGACACTATCAGAACTATCGGAACGAGCTGACCAACTGAAACTGAACGCCTCCCAATTCGTTCGACAGGCTGGCAGGTTGAAGCGCAAACACTGGTGGGCCAATGCGAAGATGATGATCATTCTGGGCCTAATCGCCGTAATACTGGTCACAATCTTACTGGTTTACATTTGGCCAACTGGCAGTGATGAGGGATCTAAGGCTTACACCGCAGAACCACCAAAATGATTGATGTGAAAGGTCTAAAGGAACCAATCTATTAAATATATTAAATAAATTAGCATCAATTTGGTGTTAACAAATCAGAGGTGCACATGTATTTGTATATTTTTTCAATTTAAAATTCTGAATAATTTATTGTTAAAAGTTTAAAGATGTGTAGCAAGAAAACAAATGTCCTTCTGATACTTAAGCATCTGATCTCAACTGCCTTAACTTGTTTCCTGACTAACATATATTTTGTAAAAAATGTTTATAATATTCATGGCACTTAAAAGAATAATGATCTGTTTTTTTCGGTGCAGTAATGCATGCCTTTGGAAGCAATTGATTTCGAGTTGAGCTCGTTAATTAAAACAACAATCACTGCACATACAGAAGACTAAAGACAGAAGATTGGAGTCGGAAAGACCGACGACCGAAGACCGAAGACAGGCGGTACTTGATTGTGATATTTATTTTCTTTAGAGGCATCTTAAGTGCGTGGGCACCGCTCGAAAATGCCTGTTAATTGCAGTCATTTATGACCACATTAAATGCAAATTTGTTACTGCTATTCCGATGCGGTTTCGGATCGGCTTTAGCTTTGTGGCTTTGTTCTGTTCTGGCAATCAAATGGAATCCACGAATGCGAATCAGATGCAGACAATGTCAAACGTTTGCCACTTGATTCAGATGGAGAGATACGGCTGACATGCGCACGAATAACTTGATTATGGGGTAACTAGAGGCAATGAGCAGTCTGTTTTCAGAGATCCGAGATGGAGAACTGGTTCTGTTTTGGAATAGAATTTTCATTTGACTTGGCTTATATTCGTTAAGTTCTCAAAATCCTCTTCGGAAGTCAGGTAGTTTGATTTACGTTTCATTTAGAATTTAACAAGATTTAAGGAGTAATGAGTATAACTATTTAAACTATTTAGTCAGGCAATCCAATATCCATTCTTTTTATATTGGTAGTTTTTATGAAATTTACATATTTTTATATTTTCAAAAAAATATTTATATAATCAGATTTGAAGCTGAGGAACTGTAAGTTCAGCTTTGTGTGCCACTTTTTCCCCTGCCAAATTGTGCTTTTCTTTTTGGCTTTTTTCCCAGTCAGTTTACAGACTTGGCCAAGGCGAAACGGAAGTTCATTAGGCTTTGTTTCTTCAAACGACCAACGGATGAGATGACCTGTCGTAATGGGCTAATTAAACATTAAAATTCGTTGCTGGCTCCCATATCGATAAAGATACCCGCTATAAAATGGCAAATATTTACGCAAAAAGCACAGAAAGACATTGAAATGCAAACAAAGCTGGCAGCAAACAACAAACAAATGCTGCTGCAAAAAAATAAATGAAACAAAACAAGAAAAAATACGAAAATTATTCAGCAGCATTTTGTTACAAATCGCGATAAGCGGCGATACACAAAAAAAAAACGAGGAATGGATGGCGACAGAGTTGCGCCGCTGAAATATGAAGAGCAACTTTGTCGACGACCACATGCAACATGCGGCTGTTGTTGCAGTTGCACTCTAAAAAATACTTGACCACAAGTACCCCTTTTGCAGGATCATGAGTCACGGTGTTTTTTTTTTCCATTTTGTGGTCTGTATTTTTGGGTCGATTTTTCGGTATTTCTATAATGCAAAGGGGTTCGAAAAAGTGTCCAAACACTGCACTTCTAAGCTCAGAAATTTTCTTACAGACATCCGATTTCAAATTGGCATACCTCAAAATGATCATGGTTTGATTCCCTAAAAATCTGTGTTTTTAGTTAAAAATTTTTTTTTTGGGTCGATTATTCGTAATTTTCCTGATGTTACCCCTTTCCAAATTTTCAAAAAATGGGTTTGCTGAAAAGGGTCCAAAAACTGCACTTCTAAGCCCATAACTTTTCTTACAGACACCCGATTTCAAAGTGGCGTACTTCAAAATGATCGTGGTTTGATTCCCTAAAAATCTGTGTTTTTAGTTAAAATTTTTTTTTTGGGTCGATTATTCGTAATTTTCCTGATGTTACCCCTTTCCAAATTTTCAAAAAATGGGTTTGCTGAAAAGGGTCCAAAAACTGCACTTCTAAGCCCATAACTTTTCTTACAGACACCCGATTTCAAAGTGGCGTACTTCAAAATAATCGTGGTTTAAATCCCTAAAAATCTGTGTTTTTAGTTAAAAAAATTTTTTTTGGGTCGATTATTCGTCATTTTTATGATGTTATCTCTTTCCAAATTTGCAAAAAATGGGTTTGCAGAAAAGGGTCCAAAAACTGCACTTCCACTCTCATAACTTTTCTTACAGACATCAGATTTCTAAATGGCATACTTCAAAATGATCGTGGTTTGATTCCCTAAAAATCTGTGTTTTTCGTTTAATTTTTTTTTTGGGTCGAATATTTGTCAATTTTTTGAATGTTACCCCTTTCCAAATTTTCAAAAAATGGGTTTGCTGAAAAGGGTCCAAAAACTGCACTTCTACTCTCATAACTTTTCTTACAGACATCCGATTTCAAAGTGGCATACTTCAAAATAATAGTGGTTTAATTCTCTAACAATCTGTGTTAAAATCTTGGTTTGTATTTTTGGGTTAAATTTTTGTCATTTTTTATGAAGACTGAGATTTGATACTCTAAAAGTCTGAAAATCAGAATTTTAAATTTTAATAATTTTTTTAATAATTTTTACATTTGTCTTTTGAAAACGGACAACGTCTTCAAATAAATCTGGATGTAATTTTTGTTTTAAGAAAAGGAACTACAATATTTCCTCAGTGTCTGTGAAAGCTTTGGCTCCAATGATTTGCAATTGTTCGCATTTCTCGTTATGCAAATTTATGCAGCCATCATCATCATCGTCATTTTCGTCCTTGACATGTGACAGCCAAAGATAGATCCTCTGGATCGAGGAATATATGTGCGGAGATTGTTCAGTCAATCCGTCAGTCAATCAATCAGCGAAAAGGTGTCGCTTGGCATGCATAATAATAAATAATGAACGTTTGCACACGATTGCGCCAGACGCAGAAATTCTTGGCTCGATTGCCCAATTTTGGCATGGAACTCAGGGGTTTTTCTACCCTTTATTTCATTTTTTTGTATTTTTGTTTTTTTGATTATTCCACTGGCGCTGCGTTGGCGGCTTTGCGCATAATTTGTCTGCGAATTTGCGAGTTTGAGCTCTGATTTTTGCCCAGTTCACTTGAGTCTCGCTTCGTTTCCTCACTTGAAGTCTGTGGCTGGAAAAAAGAGAGAAGCAAATTGCTTCCTTATTTGTGTGTAGCATACGATCTGCGTCGAAATTTCGACTTCGACTTCGACTTCGGCCACATGCCACATGACTGTGTTTAAATGGGAAACAAATTGAAACCAATCGACCGACGACGCCAACACATATTCCCCAGGAGACAGTGGCTCCGGGAAGTGTGCGGACAGCTCAGAGTGTGTGCAGGAAGGAAACTGTCAGCGGGAGATCGATAGAGCAATGGCAAAAGGCCCAGGAAAACAGCAATGTAAAAACATCAATCTACTGGTCAAAATGTATGTACGTATGTACGGTGTACAAGTAAAAATCTTGTCAAAACAGGAGCTCAGTCAAAAAGAACTTATATTCGAAAAAAGGGAAAAACTAAAATGAATGTCACACAATTTTTAACTACCAAACAACATCATACATGTTAATTGTTCCCAAATGTTATCCGCATATCAAAAAGTATACATACTATTGCCTGGCATTATTAATTTATAAGTGGCCAAACTTGCCAATTACAAACAATACAAAAAAAATGAAATCCGGAACGAATTCAGTGAATAAGAACTATTGTTTAAGCATAATAAGCTTATTTTCGACCACTGTGTCTCTCAACTGAGTTTAGGAATTTTTGGCTCAAACTTCTGGCTCCGTTTTGGCCAAAAGTCGGGCTTAATTTTCTGTGTCTGTGCCTTTTGGCGTGGGCGTTTTTGCATTGCCTTTGTTGGTGTTTGGCTCAGTTCAGTTCAGTTCAGCTCAGTTCAGTTCGGTTCAATTGGCCGCCCTCTAATCTTATCGCTCGAAAACGATCTCTAAAAGAACTGCTGGTTTTTGGGTGCGCCGAACTACAAGTAGAAGTGGAGTAGCCCCTCATTCCGCGTGTATCTTTCAGCTGGATAATGGATAAATGGACAATGGATACTGGACACTGGATACTGGATACTGAATACTGGATGCTGGGGATTGATTATCAAGCTCTTGGAGTGGGCCTCTTTGGGCCGTCTTATCCCCTTATCCATCAATCAATCACACTCGACTCCCTCTAAAGAGAGATAAGTTAGCAGAACGGGTCAATTAAACGGTAATGGAACACACATTTAAATGGCAATTGTTGGTAATTTGTTTCAGCTGTTTACTCGCCTGCGTTTCAATTTTCTGTTTGGGTGTTTGGAGTGGGTGACGAATCGTAGTGATATTGTGATCATTAAGATCGAAAACTGGTTAAACTAATTTAAATTTCTAAGGTTTAATCAACTAAAATATATAAAAAATTACCAGCAAATAAGCAAAATTTAAATGAAGCCATTTTCAACAGTTTTGGGTTACCCTTCTACAAAACCTAATCATTTATTGTGGCTCAGTATCTTTCAGTTTGTATCGCGGGTGCGATCGTCACCAGATTTCTACTTCGGCAAGGTGTGTTTTTTAATAATGCTCGCCTTGAGATCTTCGATGGTGTCCCTCTAATTGCACAGCCCCGCCCCCTTGATCAGCATTATCCCCCCGCCCACGCCGATCAATCGTTTTGATCCGTTTAAAATGTACAATTTGTACGGCTTGTCCGATTGATTGACTGCGAATGGTTTTCTGTTTCGCTGGCTTCTTTTGTGTGTCTATTTATTTACTGACTATTGTCTTTATTTGTATTTATTTGTATTTGTATTTTTATTTTCATTTGTGCTTTGCATGCCCAAGTCATTCCCCTCGCTGACATTTTGTTTTGAAAGTCAAGGTTAGTGTGCGATCCATGTAAGTCCAATAACGAAAATTGTCAATTTGACTGCGTGATTGAGAATCGAAATCAATACTCTGCTGGCGATGCCATTTGGCCAAGTAGCACTGACATTTCGATGGCATTTGACAGTCGTAGGACATTTATTATGCGATCGGCTATCGGCGATCACTGATCTGCGATTTGAGATCTGAAATTAGAGATCTGAAATCCGAGATCCAAGATCCGAGATGTACAATCTGTGTGGGGCGGCTGTCAATCGGTGTCCAAATGCCAAATCGGATTGATCAACCGCATTCGATCGATTCGATTCTTTTGAATTATGATGATCGATTCAATTCAAATTAATTCGACGCGAAATCGTTGCAAAAACGACAATGACTTGCAACATTCGATTTGGATTTTGTGGCATTGATCAGTTCTGAAGAATTCAACAGACGATCCCAACTTGAAATGCAAAACAAAGCCCTAAAATTATTGCTTGCCACAACAACAAAAAAAGAGAAGAAACAAGGTGAACCCAGCAAATAAAGGGTCAATTTTTGGAGGCCCATGAATTGCGCAAACCAAAAAACATTTGCAACAAAGTGCCAAACAATTTGGCAGGCCACACGATTTTCCTTATTTTAACAAGCGGTCGACTTGAGGATATCTTTTATAGTCCTTTGACTAAAAAATGTTGACCATAAAAAATATTATTATAAAAATATAATTAAATCTTGGAAATGTGTATCTTAACCCTTTAACAATGCTGAGTGACTCATAAAATATTCAAATATTACTAATTTTCCCATTATATATATTCCCCAAAAGTCATGCTACCCTGTAAAATTTTTACCCAGGTCTTGGTGTTTTTTTAGTGGGGCCAACTGTCTATCTAATAACCCATTTTGTCTCGCAAATGTTTGTGCCACCGTGGAATGCAGCTTTGTTTTTTGAGGGTTTTTTTTTTAAATATATCTTTTTTTTATTCGGCTGTGATTCTTTGGCAATATTTTTACTTGACATTTGGCCGGGCCAAAGAGAGAACGCTCGGCTGGTTAGGCGAATGTTTTGCCGGTGTGGCAAGTGGCAAGTGGCAGGCGGCCGGTTCCCCCCTTTCCCCTTTTACTCCTCTCGAACGCCTTTAAGCCATCCAAACTCCTTGGCCAGTCTTGCCTTTGTCTTGTCCCATTTAACATTTTGGCACGCCGAGTGGCGCATCGAAGTGGCAGCGCGGCATTTTGAGGCCCAATCGATCTGAGGAGCGCGATTAAGACACGTAGAGAAATTTATAATACAAACATATGTATAACATACAAAATATATGCATAACATATAACATATCTAATTAAACATATACAACTTATATAAATATCAAAGTGCTCGAATGAATTGTTAAATCGAATATCAATAAATAGGATAATATACCAGGGCACTCACTATACTTTTTTTCTCTGTGTAGCTGGGGGGAGAAGTGGCGGAGGTTGACAGACAACGACGAATGTTTCTATTTTCGGAAAAATGCCTGTGTGCCCTTTCACGTTTGCCGACAAATGTCAGGCTACCATCGATGCAAAATGTGGGTGAGGTGCATTTTATATTAAATCGGTAAAAAAATTAGTTGCAGCTTCCAAAAAACTCTTTCCCCGCCAAACAGCCCCTGTATCCCCTGGATACCCAAATCGAGTCCCAAAACACCCCTCCTTAAGTGACCCTGTTTCAACCTATTCACATTTCGAAGATGTCTGCCGAACGGCATTAAATTATAGCCAAGCCATCAATGCGGGGACAGCCAATACACCGTAAAAAAATAACAACAAAATAATACTGTTTGTGGAAATATGTATATTTTTTGTAGAAATACGGACTTTATACTAAAAGCAAAATAGTTATCAATTTAATCATTATTTAATGCCTAATATTTTTTTTCAAAAAAAAACTTTCGTGGGTACGCATTTTAAATCAACGTATTATTACATTTTTTTATGTGTGGGGCTGGGCCTTTGATCATCCAAAAGTCGGTTTTCTGTGTTTGGCAAAAAAAAAACGGCAGCAGCAACTTGCAACTTCGGTTCTATTGTTTCGGATTCGGTTTTGTGCTTGAGTTTCGGCTTCCATAGATTGGATTTTGGTTATTGTGGTTACCTTTTGTCAGCTTTATGCGCTTCATGCAACATTAGTCAATGACACTCGTCGCTGGTTGCTGATGTTGCTGCTTAGCCGCTGATGTTGCTGCCGGCTTGCAACATCATCTTGCGTCAGGCACTGAAATGATTATATATATTTGCCTTGATCCCTCCCCTTCCGGACTGTGTGAATATTTATGCAATATTTCTTTGTGTTTTTTGATCTTCTTGCGTTTGGGTTAGACTCAGTTTTCTGCTTACAAAACCATTATCCAATTAATTTAATTATTTCTCATTGTATCAGTTTAAATTTACTTAATTTAAATTTAAAATGATTTTTAAATGTTTAAATGCATGGACGAATGAACTATTTATGAACGAACAATGAGTGCCTTTTGATAAGGTAAAGTAATTCAAATATTAATTTATAGAATAGAATAATTTACAATGGCAGCCATTATTGAACGAAAAAATACATAACAGCAAATAATTTTGTATATTTTGTAATAAGTGCTAGTAACCGCAACCCATCTCTTCTGTTGGCGAATTGCTGTGGAATAAAGTTTGTTGTCCAATCTCCTGGTGTGGCAACAAACAACAGCTAATTAGCAGCAGCAACAGCAATACCCAACTGCTGCAACATAATGCAAATTCAAATTAATTGCACATTAGCGAAATGAAATCAAATGACAGGAAGCCATCGACATCAGCAGCAGCAGCAACAGCAACAGCAACACCAAGCACAGCAGCAACATCCAACATCCAACCAAGACAACGTGTTGTCGTCGTTATCGTTTCTCGTTCGCTGATGTCATCGAAGAAATTCAATAATTGCAAATTGTGAAAAATTGCTAACCAGCAACAGCAGCCACGTCAACTTGGAAGACGGGGGCACTTAACGCGCTTTTGGCCAACAGGAAACTCGTTTGACGCAATGCAATCGAAGCGAATTGCATCGCTTTGAGTCGAATGCAATTGCCACTCTCGCTCCTCGCTTTCCTTTTCGTGTTGCGCATTTCACTTGTTTCTTCTCTTCTTTTCTCGCTTGCACTTAGCAAAACTACAAAATAGTACCAATAAATGTGACTGTTTTGTGCAGCTAAGATTAAAAAACTAAAAAAAAGGAGGTGTTTTTTTTTTGGATTTTGGCTATCAAAAACATATATTTATGACATTTTTTAAAGGTTTTTTGTTGTAATTTTGCCAAAATAAGCCGCAGATCTGGTAAATTTCATTTTTTGACCGATTTTCGCATTTTTGGTAAGGGGTAACACTTGATTTTTTGCGAAAACTGGCCCAAAATAAAATTTTTGATCTGAGTATACCATTCGATTGGAAATTTTGTAACGAATTCAACGAGGTATGCCGTTCCAAAATTTGACCATTATTTCCAAGGGTTTTGATTAAAAAACTGAAAAAACGAGCTGTGTTTTCTGGATTTTGGCCATCAAAAACATGAATTTAAAACACATTTTTTTAAGGGTTTTTTGTTGTAGCTTTGCCAAAATAAGACCCACAGTGAAAAGAATGACTCTTTTGTGTTGCTGACAACCTACACAATCGATTCCAGGAGGTTTTAGTAAATTTAATTTTTTGACCGATTTTCGCATTTTTGATAAGGGGTAACACTTGATTTTTTTCCAAATATGGCCAAAAATAAAATTTTTGAGCTGAGTATACCAATCGATTGGAAATTTTGTAACGAATTCAACGAGGTATGACATTCCAAGATCTGGCCATTATTTCTAAGGGTTTTGATTTAAAAACTGAAAAATCGAGTTCCATTTTTCCGGATTTTGGACATCAAAAAAATTTATTTAAGACACATTTTTGAAGCGTTTTTTGTTGTAATTTTGCCAAAATAAGCCGCACAGCCAAAATAATGGCTGTTTTGTGTAGCTGACAACCTACACAATCGATTCCAGGAGGTTTTAGTAAATTTCATTTTTTGACCGATTTTCGCATTTTTGATAAGGGGTAACACTTGATTTTTTCCCAAATATGGCCCAAAATAAAATTTTTGAGCCGAGAATACCATTCGATTGGAAATTTTATAACGAATTCAACGAGGTATGCCGTTCGAAGATCTGACCATTATTTCCAAGGGTTTTGATTAAAAAACTGAAAAATCGAGCTGTTTTTTTTTGGATTTTGGCCATCAAAAACATGTATTTAAAACACATTTTTTAAGTGTTTTTTTGTTGTAGCTTTGCCAAAATAAGACGCACAGCGAAAAGAATGACTGTTCTGGGTAGCTGACAACCTACACAATCGATTCCAGAAGGTTTTAGTAAATTTCATTTTTTGACCGATTTTCGCATTTTTGATAAGGGGTAACACTTGATTTTTTTCCAAATATGGCCCAAAATAAAATTTTTGAGCTGAGTATACCAATCGATTGAAAATTTTGTAACGAATTCAACGAGGTATGACATTCCAAGATCTGACCATTATTTCCAAGGGATTTGATTAAAAAACTGGGGTAACACTTGAGTTTTTTCCCAATATGGCCCAAAATAAATATGGCCACCAACGAAACTCAAAATATTTTTATTGTTGCTTAAATTCAAAGCCAAATTATTTATGTAATTCGGCCTGTGGAATTCTTATTGAGTGTACGCATTATTTAATGGCCACATTTTTGTTATATCGCAAATTCACATTTTCAATTTGCAACTGAAACATAAATGGAATAAATAAAAGATGAAAGATCTATCAATTAGTAGTCCCCACCCACAGTAAAAGTTGTGCATAATTAGTTGTCATAAAAATCTTTATTTAAAATATATAATTTAATAATCAATATGTCTAAATTATAAACAACAACCCAGGAATGCGGCTGGAAGATCAGGATCAGCACTGGCGAGGAAGTCCCCATGGATAATTGCGCCGGGTTGCAGTGTCGTCTTCAGGATTATCAAGGACTTACCAGCCGTCGTCTTCTTGTTTTACATCTCACCAACGAAGGCGCTCATTTACATTTAACTACAAATAAATTTCATATCTCCTTTACCTTATTACTAAAACTAAAATACATACCTAATAGTAAATTAAGCTAGTTTCTAATAGAAAAGAGTATTTCTTGTTTTAGTACATAGCTAGCATACGATTATCTTAAGTATTTAAGATATAAACACATGTTAAACCATTACTATTACTTATTATATGGATGATTTTAAATAAAAAGGATTATTTGTATATATATAAAATATAATTTTGTTTTAATTGGGATTGTATTTTAGGGCTTTTAAGTGGCAGATTTAATTGTTGGTACTTCAACTACTTATTAATACAAATTGACTTAAATTGACCAATGTGCAGAGTTTTAAAAACCAAAAACACATATTTAAAACACATTTGTTAAGGGGTTTGTTGTTGTAGCTTTGCCAAAATAAGACGCACAGCGAAAAGAATGACTGTTTTGTGCAGCTGACAACCTACACAATCGATTCCATGAGGTTTTAGTAAATTTCATTTTTTGACCGATTTTCGCATTTTTGATAAGGGGTAACACTTGATTTTTTTCCAAATATGGCCAAAAATAAAATTTTTGAGCTGAGAATACCATTCGATTGGAAATTTTGTAACGAATTCAACGAGGTATGACATTCCAAGATCTGGCCATTATTTCCAAGGGTTTTCTTAAAAAAACCGAAAAATATAGTTGTTTTTTCGGGATCTTGGCCATAAATGAATGATCTATAGAACTATTTTTGTATGATCAAATCAAATCAAATCAAATCAAATCAAATCAAATCAAATAACGATAATAATGAATCAATGAATAAACAGATTTGAGCAAATTCATTTTTAATTTAAAATGCCTTTCTTTTCAATATTTTCTTTCAGTGCAGTATCCAGGTTGACACATCTTGTCAATTGCCATGATTATGTTGTCTCTGCTGCTCTTGCTGCAGTTGCTGCCTGTATTTCTATTGCGGTCGCACTCATAACTACGAAACTACAAAACTGCGAACTGGAAAATGCATTTGACTTGGCCGGCAAGTGAAATTGGTTTCGCTTTCCAGCAAAAGCGTGTGACTTTTCTTTTTTTGGTGCCGACCGCTTTTGGTTTTTCGGTTTTTGGTTTTCGGCTCTCGGCCGTTGCTGCAACATTGATTTCCTCTTTCATGGCCGGTTGCCATGAGATTCGCGACTCCAAGAGCTGCAAAATGTTTCCTGCTCCGCAGCAAATCGTGCACTGCGGGGAAAAAGGAAGCAGAAAGAAACACGGGGGCTTGAAAATTGTCAGCATTCGGCAAGTATTTTTCAGTTTGCATGCCGACAACGGCCAACACAATTTCACTTTCGCTCTCTCTCCAATCCAGCATCCAACAACTTCTGCTGGCCAAATTGGCAGTTTTCTTGCTTTCGCCGACATGAACACAACCCTTATGGTGCTGCTCAATTGGATAACCCAATTAGATTACCCAACAAAAGTCATAGTAGAAAGTATAAAAAGAATCGGTATGGTAAAACAAAATTTAGTTAAAATTCTAAAGATTTGGGAAAATTAATAAGCACCAAAGGAAAAACCAGAAATCGTATTTTTTGCAAGGACAGATATTAAAAAAAATAAATATATAATTAATTTTCCCAGCTATTTTTGAGCTCACAAGTAGCTTAGATCAGAAACGACAAGTTTTATGACGCAAGCCCTAGAAGAAATAAATCCAAAGTTTGTGCCTTAAGTCTTTTGTTTTGCGCAATTCCCACTGTGTCGCTAAATTACAGCAGCAATTCCCCCGTCGAAAAGCGATGACAATAAAGCACAGCGCATCTTCAATAAATTTCATGCAGCTGCCGACAAGATAAAGCTGTAGAAATTATACAACAAAATCAATTGCAGTTCGGTTGCCTCTGTTTCGTTGTTTTTTTTTCCTCTTTTTTTTTTGTTGCCTCTTTGAGGCTTTCGCTGCATGCCGACATCTGTCTTATATAATAATTGACATGAGTAATCATTATGATCGCTTGTTTGAACAATGACCATTAACACTATGCCTTTGTTGCACTCCGAAGAACTGGAGAAGAGTTTTGCGTAATGCATCTTTACAAAGGAAGCCTTATTTATGCGAATAAGTAAATAAGGAGCACAGAAAATACATTATATTTATCTATATAAATAAGCAATATAAATCACGAAATGTCAGTTAAAAAAAAAATATGAAAGTAATACAAAAATGATTATAATTATTGACGATTTTTCTTGCTAACATTTTTCCAAATATAATTTTCTAAAATAAGCTCTTAATATTAAGCTAAAATGTATTTAATTGAAACTTATAAGTACGTTTTATTATAGTTAATTTGATGGCAAAGATCGCCTTTGTGCAGCTGGCAAACGCACTTTTTTTTATCGACACGTGCTGCCGACTGACTTGGCAATCGATCGGGTATCCGATTGACTGATTGACTGATTGACTGACTGACTGCGCGCCTGAGTGACTGACTCATCGAGCTGTCAGATGGGAAAAACTTCTGCAGCCAGCGAGTCATCCGAACATCTGCGACATCTTAAATCTACAATTCCAATTGCGCACAACACAAAATAAAAAACACAGAAGACAAAACAGAAAACCGAAATCCGAAATCCGAAAACAAACGATAGCAAACGGCGACCGACGAACAACAAAAGAATGTGTTGCAATTGAAAATAATTGTTTATGCTTGGCATTAAAATCATTACAAAACGATAAACACAACCAAGTCGCGTTGGTTGTTGAAATTTTTCAAGTTTCCAGCATTAACATTGACAGTTTGCCGGAGAGAGGAAGCCGTGCAAAATCCAAATGAGAACGGCAAACAATGAACGGTAGCTTGAAAGCACTTGGAAAAACAAAAAAACAGTCCTTAAAAGGAGATAGTACTTTATTTTTGCTTAAACAAATTATCATTTTAGAAAAATGACAAGAGAGCAACTATTTTGAAGTTGAGAAAGTATTGAAAGCATTCTCTCAACTTTAGGGATTACTTGGTGCTTTTTTTCAGGCTTTTGACATATTCACAAAATATTTTTTCAGTGCATTTATGCAATGGCTGCACAGGTTACATCCGCCAAAACATTATTTCATTTGAGGGACACGCAACAATCGCTTCCTCGGCGCAAAACGGCAGTCTCCTCTAGGTTTTTCTGCCACTTTGGTGGCATAAAAAGGCATAAAAAGGCAGAAAAAGGCAGAAAAAGGCAGAAAAACCGAGGGACTTGATGAGCCCGCTTGACAGGTGACTGCTCACAATTTATTTGCATTAGTTGCCAACTGTGAAAGGCTAAAAGGCTGAAAAGCTAAAAAGCCACAGACTTCAAAATGGTTAGGCAAACAGAAGCCGCCGGCGGCAAGAAAAATTTGAGTCGTTGATGGATTCGTAGAAGTTCGATTGTAAATATTTGCCCAACAAAAAAAGGGCTCGAAAAGAACTCGAGGCGACACGATTAAGGCAGAAAATATTTATAAATAGACAACGAGGTACTCTAATTAAATGTAAGAGGCAAACAATCGATTGTTACCTGTACATTTACTTTTAACTCTAAACTCGTATAATATCTTATCACTTATAATTATTATTTTATTATCAGAAACTTTTTTTAAATTAAAAATTTCAGAGAAGGTAATATACAAAGCTACCAGCATTTAAATGACCAATTCCTAACACTGAGATTTCCTGTGATTTCTTGCAGACACCTTATAGATTGGCCAGTTCTGCTAGCCACACTCTATATATC
Source organism: Drosophila rhopaloa (assembly GCF_018152115.1). Classification (NCBI taxonomy): domain Eukaryota; kingdom Metazoa; phylum Arthropoda; class Insecta; order Diptera; family Drosophilidae; genus Drosophila; species Drosophila rhopaloa. The sequence continues at coordinate 24,337,174 of NW_025335123.1, read as the reverse complement.
CGCCCACCGTATTATCCACCTATTCTGTCACTCAGCTGTCGCATTGTGTCAACTTAATGAGCGCTTAAATGCCAAATTAAAAATAGGCACCCTTCTTTCGGCTCTAAAACTCGTGACTTTGGTGGGCGAATTCGATTCGAACTCATTTCGGAATCTCTGGCGTTGTTCTTTCGTGTCAAGTGGCCATAGTTCGGTGTACTGGCCATAATTTTGTTTTCATTAACAATAAATTTCAATTAAGCTCACGATTTGGATATTAATAAAGTTTTCAGCGGCACGAAACGCAAATAGCCCGAAAATGCCGCCACGAAAATAAGGCCACAAACGGATGCCAAGTGTGTAAACCTTTTTTTTTTGCTTTTATTTCTTTTTTTGGAGGTGATTTCTGGTGATTTTTCGCTTGTCGCCAGATTTGTAGACCCCGAAATCCGTGGCTTGTAAGCAATTCCATGGCCCGCGTTTATTGGCAACACAAAAACATTGGGTCATGTGGGTGTTCAACTGGCTGTTTTGTATCTGTGAATTGTTCTATTTTCATACCCGTTTCTCGTGGAGTAAAATAAAAAGTGGAAGGACTCGTTTCCCATTCTATAAAGCATATATATTCTTAATCAGGATCAATAGCCATGTCGATCTAGTTTGTCTGTCGGTATATGTTGAAATCCGTTAGCTGAGTAAGGGGTATCCTTTGGTCGAGACACTTTACTATAGCGTTTCTCCATGTTTTGTCTTTGGTTTTCTGTTTTGTTTTGTGGGGCTCAAGGAATTTTCAGATTTTTGGTTTCTTATTTCAGTTGCTTATGTTGGCAGGGCACGCTGACAAATGGCCTCAAAAAAGAGTTGATAGAGGAGTGCCAGTTTTCCATTCTTCACTATGTAACATTTGTTTGCCCTGCCACTTGTTGAAAAAAGCCCCACACTAAGAAACAAAATATGACTAACATTAAAATCGACTACTTTAACGCCATTAATGACAATATACTCATATTCTTATTCTTGAATTTCTCTTTTAAAAAATATTTCAATTGGAACATTTAAAGTTTTAATATTTTGCCGAGTGCAGTTCATCAGTTTGCCATTCATCATTTGCACACCTTTCCCACAGCCATAATTGCGGTTTACTATGCATATTAATTAATTAAGGCATTTGCAAGTCCAATCAGACTTATATGAATTGCTGGCCAAACCTCAATAATTGAAAAATCGCTCGAATGCCGCACATCAACCATACGCAGCGTGGGCTCTGCGATGAAGATGGCAATTTGCAAATAATTTAAGGCCAATGATAAAGTGTGGCATTTATGTTTGTGCTGATTAAGTTGCATTTGTCACTACGTTGCTATTTTAGCTATCAAATGAATTCTTTGTTCGATATATTCTTTGTTCAGATATATGTAGATATATATATTTTTCCCACGATCTGCAAGGGGCGGCAATTGCCGCTTAATTGAATTTCTGTCAGTCCGGGGGCGAGCCAGAGAATGTTTCTAATTAGTTTTCTCAGTTAATTAAAAATACTCAGACCAGATGTACGTACGACCATTACGCACTGCAAAACAGAACTCTCTGTCTCTTCGCCATTGGCATTCATACATATATCGCGTATGTAAGTGGGTAAATAAAAATGACTGGGCGCACTAAGGTGAGGCAGTAAATTAAGCACCAGCCTCCAAATGTCAAAACATACGCCAAAGTCGGGAATAGATAAACAAACGCAATGCAAAACCAGCAGAAAAATCAGTTGAATCAGTTAAGTCGGCCCACAGCAACAAGAACCGCTAGCGGACAATGACCATGACTGCGGCGGTCGTAGAAAGAAATATACGACTCGCATACTGTATATCTACAAAAAGTTGGTAAGACCAGCAGCAAAGCGTTACCGTTAACCGTGACGAAAGGAGCACAGTGGGCCACAAAGTTGAAAAGAGGTATACAAAATATAGAAATTCAGATAGTTTTCTAGTGGCATGGAAAACGAGGTATTAAATTGGAAAGATAAATGTCTATCTTAAATGGTAATGTTAAAGAAAATGAGGGAATATCTAGAAAATATCTAGCTTATATATGTTGGCTTATCAAAGGTAACAAATAAAAAAAAAACCTATATTAAGTTATAAGATTTAAAAGATTATGATTTAAAATATGCAATTAATTCTTGAAGGAAGTGATCTGCCGTACGTGGCAAAGTATTACTTTAGTCAATCCAAAAAATGTACAACTTTTACATACATTTAAATATTCATTAAACACTATAAATAATTAAATTACTACTATACTGGTTAAGCCAATAATTATTAATATTAAGCTTGTTGAGAAATATTCAATAGACGTTAAATAAATTTGTTGTTTATTTCATAACCTAATAACATTAACTTACATGCGTTTTATTAGTCAACCCTTTTGAAGAGAACCTACCCTTTACATTCGCGATGTAGAATGATATTCTTGCACCACAGTGGTGCGTTTGGCGGTGGTGCTAGGTGGTTCAGACGGACACTCGCCTCGGGCGTATAATTAAATCATTTGCTGGCCGGCCGACCAGTTTCACTTAGCCAAGTTTCTCCGCCGCTTTTGCGGGGCGTTACATTAAATGGTATTTAAGAGCCCAATTAAGCGACAGAGTTGTGTCCAAAGTTTTTCTTAGCCAGCCCCCAAAAAAAACACAACTTGAATACGCTTCATCCTTGATTTCCCAGCCCTCAGTTTGAGGCGAAATGTCAAAGCTAATCGAGGTGTTTCTGGTGAATCTGTGGACGCAGCGCTTCACCTTTGCCTGCATGGGACTGGATTTGCAGCCCAAAAAGGGCAAAGTTCTGCAATCCCCGGCTCTTTATGGCATCATGTTTCTGGCCACCGGCTTTGAACTGTGCACCGTGTGCGCGTTTATGGTCCAACATCGCAACCAAATCGTGCTCTGTTCCGAGGCCTTGATGCATGGCTTGCAGATGATCTCCTCGCTGCTGAAGATGGCCATATTCTTGGCCAAATCCCACGACCTGGTGGCCCTCATTCATCTGATTCAGGCTCCTTTTACGGAGCTCGGGGATCGAGGAGTCTCGGAATGGAGAGCCCAGAATCACAGGGGCCAACTGATGGCCGCCATTTACTTCATGATGTGTGCAGGAACGAGTGTCTCCTTTCTGCTGGTGCCAGTGGCTTTGACCATGACCAAATACTTTTCCACTGGTGATTTCGCACCAGCCAGCTCCTTTCGGGTGATGTAAGTTGTATATTTAGGTCTTAAAAGGTCTTATTTTCAAGCTTGGGAAAAGGAAAATATTCCACTGGCAGAACTCAGTTCATTATTTTTACCTTCTTGTGCTATTAGTTAAATTTAAGCCATATATATTTCAATCGCAGACTTCCCTACGACGTGACCCAACCGCATATTTATGCCATGGACTGTTGCCTGATGATTTTTGTGCTGAGCTTCTTCTGCTGCTCCACCACCGGAGTGGATACCTTATATGGATGGTGTGCCCTGGGCTTGAGTTCCCAGTACCGTCGTCTTGGTCAGCAATTGCAGTGTATCCAAATGAACTCCGATTCCTCGCGTTCTGATTTGGGCCTAAGTTCCCTTTTTTCCGAACATGCTCGTCTTCTAAGATTGGTGCAACACTTTAATGCCAGCTTTATGGAGATCGCTTTCGTAGAGGTTCTGGTAATCTGTGTGCTCTATTGCTCCGTGATCTGCCAGTTCATAATGCCGCATACCAACCAGAATTTTGCCTTTCTTGGCTTCTTTTCGATGGTGGTCACTACGCAGTTGTGCATTTACCTTTTCGGAGCGGAACAAGTGCGTTTGGAGGCCGAGAGATTTTCCAGCCAGCTCTACGAAGTAATCCCCTGGCAGAGACTTTCCCCACAACATCGAAGACTTTTCATTTTTCCACTTCAACGAGCTCAACGCGAAACTGTTCTGGGGGCATATTTTTTCGAACTGGGAAGACCTCTTCTCGTTTGGGTAAGTTTATTATTATTTAAAGAATTTGTGTATAATATTGTTGCATTTCTAGATATTTCGCACAGCGGGCTCCTTTACAACTTTACTGAATGCCCTGTATGCAAAATACGAGACGCCTTAAAAACATTTATACTTACTTGTATAAAAAAAACAGAAACCTTTATGGCAAAATAAAGGTAAACATTAAACCAATAAAAAAGCGCAATCTTGTTTTTATTTCGTTTTTATTTAGATTTTAAATTACATTTAACATTTCTCGTTTTATGTACACACACATAATAAAATTATGCTCAATTAGACAAAAAATAATTACATTAGATACGCGTATAAGACATAAAGACACATATATATATATATATATAAAGATATAGTAGACTACGGGCTAAGTTTAAAAATTAACAAACGATGCGAGACAAAAAGCAGACAGACCAAAAAAACACTGATATTTAATATATAGTATGGTATAGATTTTTGCAATATAGGTGTTTTGTGGAAATGAACTTTAGGACATTGGGGTGGATCTTTTTTTTTGTGGTGGCTTGCATTCATCTCGAAATAAAATAAATAAAACTAACAAGGGAAAACGAAAGTGGTGATGGGTGTTTGTTTTTAGGTATTTTTTTGTATTTTTTTCCTCTTTTTAAAGACGCTTAACTGAGTGCCAACAAAGGCTCTATTTCCGAGGGATCCTCTATTTTGGGGCCCGCCTTCTTTCGGTACTTCTTCTGCAGCTTTGTCTTCGACAATTTCGACTTGTTCTTGGACGAGGTCTTGGGCTGGGACTTGGCCCTCTCCAGCTCCTTCTCCCTGTCCAGCAGCTCCAGCTGCTCGAATATGTTCTTGGGATGCGGATGTGAGTGCGGTGCAGTGGCATTCTTGGCCGCATAGACCACCACGAATTGGGAAAATGCCGAGTCGGCGGGTGTATTGATGTCCGCGAAGTCCCGGAAATTGGCAAACTGCTCCTCCGGATAGGTGTACTTCTGCACAAAGCCCTCTGAAGGACGACCATGTCCGTTGTTGGCATCTCCGTATATGTAATCGCTGTTGTCCTCGGGATGGTAGGGCATTTCCTCCTCCGGATAGAAGGTTCCCCCTCTCAGCACCCCGAAATCTCCACTCCCCAAAATACTGGCATCGAAGTTGCGCTGCTGGGTGGCCAGCTGTGGCTGCTGTTGTTGGGGTGCCAGGAGGGGCAGGGGCAGGGACAGGGGAGTGCTCTCCGACACCGGAGGACCATGTCCGAAGTAGGGCCTCGAATGCCCCAAAGGTGGCGCCTCGTGGTAGAACGGCGGATAGAAGTTCTGCGCTGCCTGCGTGTGCGAATCGCCCACTATCTTGGTGTTCGGATTGGCAATGGGTCGGAACTGGTCCTCCTCGTCGGGATTCTGCTGCGCTGCCGACTGGAACTGCCTGGGCTGAGCTCTGGGCTGGATTCTGGACTGCGTCTGCGGCTGGAGCTGCGTGGTCGGCGGCATGTGGAAGTGCTGCTCATGCGATCGCAGTACTGTGATTGGCGAAAAGTCATTCGGCTCCATCAGCATGTCGCTGTCCTCCTCGGGGAATTCGGCTGAAAAATATGCAAATGAAGGGGAGAAATCAGAAATCAGAAATCAGTCAAAGAAATCCACTCGAAAGTCTTAAGAGCTTCGGCGTTTCAAGTTTTTTGTGAGGAGCCCTTGTGCGATGCTCAGACATCGAGTGGTGAAATGTGTTGCCGTACATGCGTCTCGAGTTTTAAAGATCGCTCGATGGAGCAGGAAATGCGCCAGAAGATGACATTTCCTCTGGCAAATGTGGCACAGGAAACCCTTCAATAACAAGTAGCAAAAAGACATATATAACCAAGAGTATTTCACAGCAGAGAAACTGCATTTAAAGGAGAAACCTATTTTGTTTTACAATAGTTTCGCAAGCCACACAATTATGGATGTTACAAATGTTAATTCGAGATACACGTTTTATTTTGCAAGCTAAATTAATAACCATTAGGTAATTTCATATTATTATTTTTTGTAATTAAAAATTAGGCTAATACTTTTAATATGCGATAAATACTTTTGCATTGGCCTAAATTCTGACGCCTTCAATCTCTGCATCTTTCAGACACTTAATTTCGTGGCCACTGGACTTTTGGGCCAGATTTCAGTTAACACGATGCGAAGTCGTATGCCAACTCAATTATACTCTGGTTGTTGTCAGAGTTTCGGCTTTTGGAGTCTGTTTCTAGTTATTTTAATTTTATTTTTATTTTTTCGGGGTCTGGCTGGGCTGTCAACTGGCGTATCAATAAAAGTCGATAATAATGTGAGCCGGGCAGCTGGCATACATTTGTGTGCTTTGGCTTATGTTCTTGGCCACTGCAGCTCCCGATCTAAATAAAATCCCATAGATAAAATATTTTTGCCAAAATCAGCTCCATTTTCCGGATTTTTAATCAAAACCCTGAGAAATAGTGGTCAAAAGTTGGAATGTCATACCTCGTTCAGTTCGTTATAAATCATTTCAATCAAGCTGTATCCTCAGAAAATAAATATCGTTAACATTAATTTTTCGAAAAAAAATCATAGCAAGAAAAAAGGAAAACTTAAGCCTTTGCTATTACTTACTATTATTTACTTTTTATTTAAGACTCCGCTCTCATCAGCCAACATACTTTTCATACTCGTGTGCGATTTTCGTTTCAACACAATTGGTTTTGCTGATTGTGAGTAGTTTCTTTTTTTGACTTTTTTGAAAATGTATCACAGTTTTCACTGCATGCTATTTTTGTTTGCCCAAACACCCGCGGTATTTTTTTTTCTTCGTTTTTCGACTGGCAAATGCCGAACATAATGAGTTTGTAAAGTGTAATTGGGTTTCGTCGACTCTTGGCTCAAAGCAAAAAGTCTGGTTGATTTTTAGCTTTTGATAGTGACTTGCTGCCAGAAATGGGTCAAACACACGCCGATAAGTCGTTTGGTAAGTATAGATTACTTTATTATTTATTTGAGGCGGTTATTTGGTAGCACGATTCGGCTAATTTACGAAATTGCCCCGATTTGCTGCTGGATAATCGATCACGTACACAAGACACCCACAACAAATTTGGGAAAAGCCAACGAAAATAAAACCGTATTTAGGTTGAATATCAATATGATGGTATTTTTTTTCTGAGCATAAATAGAATACAGAAGATCACATAAATGTTGAACCAAGTTAATATTTCTATATTCATAAGCGTTTTTCAAACCTCAATTTACAATTGATACAAAATAGTCGAACCACTCAAATTAACAATCGACGATTTTGAGTGTCTATCCATAGTTCATCAATTATCGATTTTAAGTCACAGTGAATCAAAAAAGAAATGGTATCGAATTTGATATCAAAAGAAAATAAGACAATTTTTTTCTGTAGCTTATTGAAAATTTAATAGCTTTATATACTCAAAACAAAGGAACCGATTATTGTTATTAATTTCTATGCTCCAGAATGCTGTCCTCTAAACACGACTTAGATTTCCTAAATTTTCATTAAAAATTTTCTTGAATAATATCAAAAACTAAGTGCACATACGTAAGTGATTAAAATGGGAGCAAGTTTAATGAGTCAACTTTTTGAAGTACAAATATGTTTACGTTTAAAGTCAGCAAGTACGTAAGTTTCTTTGAATCTAAATTAAGTTGTTCAATTGAAGGTGACATTACTCAGGCACATTTATGTATATAAACAGCAATTTGTTTGTAATTTAAGACAAATTTCCAACGATTTTAAATTCTTTAAGTGACTTAACTCGATGATTCTTTTTTAAATGAAACCCACGAGTTGCAAAGTAAGGCCTGTGGCAACTCTTTTATTTATTATCCAAGTAATGTTGTCTTGCTCACTGTTTTCTTTCTTTTGAGTTGGCAAATTATGAAAGTGCCGAAAAGACAAAGCGCAATAAAATCAGCCAAAGGAAAAGTGGAGTAAACTAGCGAAATAAGAGACGACTCAGATGGTTTATATATATATATATATATATATGGTGGGTAAATATGTATATATATACGTGTGGAAGTACTCGTAACATGATGACCCTGATGACGATAACGATGCCGATGTAAATGTTTAGGTAGATGTCCATGTAGATGGTACAATGGGGCGTATGCGTTAAATTGAGCGCGTCGTGCCCACAGCCAAAATCCCTGGGTGTGTGTTCAAGTGAACATCTCTTCATGTATATATCTTTTATGTATATATTTATAACCATATCTGTGTGCGATCACCATGACATGAGCATGTCTGTTTAGTCACTCACAACAAAATTGCACATTGCGATCGTCATCGTCATCGGCGTTGCGAGTTTTTCTCCACGGCTCTTCTTCAATTTTTCACTTTTTCACATTGTGTCTGATTATATGTACGATTGTATCTGATTGCGACGTGGGCGTCAGCCGTATAATTAACACATTGTTATTGTATCTGTATCTGTAGCTGTGTGTGTTGCAATGAGTAATGGAGCAATGGGAAGCGTGTCTAAGTGGGCGTTAAATGGCCGCCTCAATGCGTCCATCACAATCATTATCATCATCGCCACCATCTTTTGGGTAGGCCCACTTATCGCGCCCCACCGAAAAAAAATAAATAAATAAAATAGCTGCCGCACGACAAACGATCGCTGTAAGTGCAGCGAAAAAATGATGAGTGGCGATCCCAAGAGGCGACTCTTTAATCAAGGCGACAAAAAGTTGATGGTGCTGTGGGAAACAAGCCCAAACAATGTTTTTACAATAGTGTTTGAGGTGCTGGCCTATACAAAATATTTTGAAAACATGCATACACATTCTTGCTCATTACTCAAGAAAAATTCTTAAACAAGAGGTGACAACAGTTTTGGGGGGAAGAAGTAAAGCTAGTATTTATAATGAATCATTTATGATAATAAAACCACAAAGAAGATCTGAAAATGTATGTACTCTCGTAAATATTTTGAGTTGCACAAAACAATAAACTTAATCAATCAGCCGCTATAAATTCCTTTTTCTCGGTTTCACAATACTTTCAACGTGTTTCCTCCAACAAGCATCCCGCAGATATTGAACAAATCTCACTTAAGTTATTCGCAAGCCCCTCGATCACTCACGGCACTCCACCTATGATATTAATTTCAATCCTTATCCCATTTTCCCCATTTTCGAGGCTCTGGGGCACTCCCCATTTTGCAGTCTGCCTCATAGCCAACCCCCCCCACCCCCCGGGTTTTCCAAGTCCCCATCTCCTGTGGCAACTCATCAGCGGCCGTATGAAATTTTCCGGCACTTTGTTGGCACTTACAGCGGCGCATGCGTGTAAACACAGATCGGGTCGTGGGTTGTGTTTCGTGTCCACCTCTTCAGCTTTTCCTCTGCACCTCATAAATTTCCAAATCAAAAACTGCGAGACCCATTCGCCACTTTCACAACAGGTTGGATGGAATTGCTTTCGGAGTTGCGATTATAATTAAGGGGTTTCGTGGAGATTGGTTTTAGTCCGGGGATCAAATTTGACCCTTGGGTGTCAATGTCGCTTTCCCAAATTGATCATATCGTCAAGCAAACTTTCCATTTTCAAGCATACATTTTTTGTTTTAGAAATTGAATTAACAGTCATTTTATGGAAAACACTCCCCTTATACATTCAAGTTTTCTTTTATACAGAACTATGATGTGCAACCACATTTACACTGCTTAAAATTGCCAATAACAATTATATTTTCCAAGTAAGTATTTCAGCAACCTTTGATATTCCGCTGGCAATTTGCAAGTTGAGGGTGTTGAATTTTCACAATGACAGTTGTCGTGTCGATTATTTATGATGTCGTTTCAGCAGCTTGCATACATAACTAAATGTTTGCAATTAGCTGCTTTTTATGTTACATTTTAATGACAGTTTTGTCTGTGTCTCTATTTCTATTTGCCATTTTATTTCTTTTTTTTTTTTTTTGTAGCTCCCCACCTTCTTGTCATGTTTTTCCGCATTGAGGCGAAGTAACCTTGGGGCCAGCCAGCCACTTCATTTGTCTTCATTTGCAATTCGATTGCACTTCGCTTGGCCGAAAAGAATCTGGCCAGCTTCGGTCCTGACGGCAATGCCATAATGATGATGACTCAGCTTCAAGTTGAGGTCTCTAAGTTTTCAAACTTAGCCGGCCGGCGATGCAGGCGGTCAATGTCAGTTGTTATTGGGATGCGGATTGCACATTGGCGATTGGTGATTGGGGGAGGGGAAAATCGTAGAACTTGGGTGAGATAAGTCCACTCGGACGAGTCGGCGAGAATCGCATTTCAAGACTAACCACTTGGCCAGCACATGCTGCCCATTAATTGTCAATACACGTTAAAAAATATAGGAATAACAATAGGAATTCAATTTTTTTTACATTATTCATATCGTTTTGAGGTAGTATTTGTCTCTGGTCAAAAAGGTTAACTTTTTGTAATAGTAGTATTAGTAAATTATAATTAAATATTATTTACATTATTTAAATAATTTAGCTTTAATATTATACAAATAAATATTCTCGAAAATAATGATTTGGATTGATTGATTATCGGTTCAAAAACAATAAGAACAATTATAATTCCAATTTATTTTCCTGTGTAGTAATTGCGCGCAAAAGATGCTAACACGACTAACAACACACGGCGTATGCGCGATGCTATAAATTTGCACCCGGAGATCGGGGGTCTGAATGGATAAGTATGGGGATGGAGATGGAGATGGAGTGGGTGCGCGATCATTATGTTAGAATAAATGGTTTCTATGCCATGGTCTGGGACAGCTGGGCAGTGCCTCTCGCAGTGACACCGAAAGCCAAACACCAAGCAAACGGCAAAATTAATGAAAACTTTACAACAACGCAGAGAAACAACGCTAGACGACAAACAACAAACACCAAACAAAACAAACAAACATGTACACTTGACTGCCATTTACGATGTTTGCTGTTGTTGGGGCATAATTAAATTTGCATTTTTCTCATCGCCTTTTGCTGACTGAGAAAATCCGTCGGTCGAGGTTGCCACAAACGTTTTATTATAATACCCGTTGCTGGTGGAGTAAAAGGGTATATTGTATTCGTTGAAAAGAATGTAAAAGGAAGCCTTCAAAGATAAAACAAGAAGAAATGTTGTTCCGCGAAAAGAAAGTTAGTAAAGTTGAGGTATGAATTGAAGAGATCAGTCCTCAAACAGGACAAATTGATTTTATTAATAATTATTATAATATAATTTTCGATATGTACCATATGTATGTTCGCTACAAGTAAGTCTTTTTCAGTGCAAGTAGACCAATTCATTTGTTTGGCCATGGCAAACTAAACAAATGGAATAGCTCTTCCCCGATCCCAATTATAGATGAATAACTTCCGCATTGGTCAGTCATTAAGGGAGCTGCGGGCATGTGGACCAAAAACCCAACCCATCTGGAGAGGAATATTAATAATAATTGTCGGGCCTGCTGCACACTTGAACTTTAAAGTTCAAAGCAAGCTGATGACATTTAACTTGACCAACAAAGGCAGAAGAATTCTGCAGCTCCAAATGTCAGGCAACCGAAAACACAAAAAAAAAGTTATGGTAACCAAAACGAAACAAAAGACTTAAGACACGAACGCGCCACAAGGACAAACTGCTGGGGGTGGCGATTGGGTGGGAGTGGTTCAATTATGCCGGGCACACAGCAAACCGCTCATTCCGCATGCAGATGGCAATTTTCAATTCAATTCGCTTGAAAACAAATGACATAGAATTAAAGTCTTCGCCAATCATTTATAATGCCTTTGTTTCGATTCCGATTTCGATTTCGCATGCACTTCATTTCCATTTCAGTTTAAGCTTCGCAAAGCAAAACAATTATAGCAGAGAAGAGCCATAATTGCGGCGCTTGATAAATGAGTTTGCTCCGATTTGAATAACGTGCTCTAACTTTAGCATTGGAGTTAATTTCTACACACACCACACGTCGCTCGGCAATTAGCCATCTTTTAGCCATGAGCCAAGTCAATTTTGTTTCGCTCTCGGTTTCGGTTTCAGTTTCGGTTCAGTTTCAGTTTCAATTTCAATTTCAGCTTCAGTTTTTTGAGCTTGAGTTACAGTTTCGTGCCCGGAATGCCAACACGATCGCCATAAGCTGTGAGCTATGCATAAGCAAACCGATTTTCTGTACATTTCTGATTTACTTATGCTTAAAAGATAGGCACTTTATACTGCTCAAAAACTAAACTAAGAAGGTTAAAAAATCTCCGGCACAAATCTAATATTAATATGAAATTTTTACTTTTTAAATATTATTGGCAATATCAAATTGATCGTCTTGAAATTAATTTTTATGAAATTTTCCACATATCAATCGCTATATGCTAGACCAAATATCGCTTAATTGAAAGTTTTATCGCTGTGTACGAGTAGGTACATTCCCGCTCCATCGCTTCGTATAAATCTTCCACTCAACCGTGTGCATGGCTATTGATTTATGGGTCTGCCGAGTGCTTGTCTTATAAATAGCATCCATAAAGTGTCGTCCCCCCGCCTCAAAATGTCTCCGGCTACCGCTTTTATTTATGACAACTTCACCGTGCTCCGCCTGAACTTTAATTGAGTTGCCTTGGCTTCGTGTTTTCTCCTCCCCTTCGGTCTAATACATTGTGATAAATCAAAGTTTAGTCACAACACGATTTTCCTTTCATCCGGGAAATGTATCATGAGATGTAAAGATTTACTATATATGCAGATCTTTTCCTCACATTTCTGCCAAGGCTAAGATAAAAGTTGGCAAGCTTTCGCATATTTATTTTATAGTTACATTTGACTATTTGCTTTGTGCAAAAGTACTTTATATATTGGTTTTACATTTACTAATAGTTATATTTCAATTAGGTTCCGTTTAAGTCAACAAACTCTTGAAAATCATACTGAATTAATTACAGTATTGTACTTTAATCAGAAGTTGGGTAACCTTCGTTACTGATTATCTTCCTAGAAATGAAAACAAAAAGGAAAACCACATTTCCAATTTCTGAGCTTAGCATCTCCAGTGTTTGTTTTCAATTAATTTCATGCTGTAAGTCATAATTGGATTGTAGTTGTAATTATATTCTACATGTTCAAGCCCAAGGTAAGACCTAGTTTAATTTGGTTCCAGTAAACCATTCTTGACTTAGTTTTTGCCCTCTTAAAAGTCTTTTAGTTCCAGTCTCCGCGTTCTCATTAACCTCTCGACTAAGTGTGCTTTATCATTAAGTTTTATTTTGACCCCGGCATTGTCATTGAAGTGATTCATTAAGCTGCAGTTTTACGCCAGACCGAGTTTCGCTTGTAATTAGGGCCCGTTTCTTTTTCCCCCACCTGGGGGCCTTATTTCCGGCTAACATCAGGGCTATATGGTCTGGGTTAATGGCTTACAATGCGTTAAGTGTTGTAATGCCTCCGGCTGGGAGTGGGGCATGGAAATGGGAAGTGGCAGTGGCACCTGTTCTACCTTCATCCCCCCTTCAAAAAGAGACCAGCAATTCCCCACCTGACATTGGCCGCCCGATCCCATCCGATCGACTTATTGAACATGACATTTTCCAATAAACAACAATTACTTAATGCCTGACCTTAGGTCGCTGTGGAAATGCCATAAATTATTAGCGGAGCAGAGCTGTCGAACGATCTCCGCCGATTTGGCTCCTCGATGAGCTTCAATGTCAAAACCAAGCCGAGAACAACAATGCCAGCCATATCCACGTTTAAATGCTTAAATGTCAAACATTTGGCTCGTGAATTCTTGGCCAGCCTGCCATCTGGAAATAGAAATGATTTGTTGTGCCTTTTCACGAACATCACAAATGCCATCGAAACGTAGCAGCTGAAGAGAAGCCCACGGCACATTAGCTGCTCTACTCGATCTGATAAGTCCCAATTGTTTGTCTCAAAAGAGAGCTTAATGCCATAGGAGTATTGTTTTTATGGGGTGCGACCAATAAACAAATAAAGTCAGAGAGCTAATTGTTCAATCATCATTGGGTTTCTTAAATTAATAGCTAACTGAAGAACAATCTATGTTAAAATCGGTGGTTGACTTACTATGCCATCTTGGCTATACGAATAGAACTTAATGGAATATATTAGGATCTAAGCTTGGAGAAAGAAATAAACTCCCAAACGAGTTGGTAATAAAAAGTATATCGGGAATATATATATAGTTTGACCAGGAAGTCATATTCATTCTCTGCCATAGTTACAATCCCCAAGAGACAAGTCCCTCGATCTGATTGCAGAGTATACTGTGTGTCAGCAAAACGCTTGCCGAGCACTTGATCTCCATTATGTGTATTTGTTACCATTATTAATCTAATGAAACTGCCAGTTAGTCACTCACTCAGCGAGTTGGCGGTGGTTTGGTGGTTCGGTGGTTCGGTGGTTCAGTGGTTGCTTGGCCAAGCGCAGTTGCAGTGGTTTTGTGTTGTGTAGTCGCACTCATAGTCGCACAGCCGCAATAATAGCATTTAAATGGCTCTTTTAAATATTATTTATGACTCCGCTAACTGTTGCATGACATAAATATGTGTGTGACCCTCAGGGTCTTCCACACACGTAGCAAAATCATAGCAGACAATTACCTTATTTGTAAATTATGTTAGATCACAGCTCTTTGGCAATAATACCTCGAATGCGAGTGCTCATACACAGAAGAAAATATGTGTATCTTCCTTTTTTTTATAACTTTTTGATGAGTAAATAAGATAGGGGTTTTTATTTGGCCTAAAAACTATATTATGTTATGAATGCAATTTGGTATCCAGTCCTATATGGTCGTCATGTCATATCGCATTTTTCCTTCTGTACATTCGTGCTTTGTTTGCAATAAATTACGGCATGGCAATCATTCTCGCCAGAACACTTTTCCCATCGTTAGCTCTTATTAAAGTCTTTGTCTGGTACACCCGCTAACATTCTTCCCTATCGGAGCCTCATGATCACAGTGAGTGAAGAATAAAGAATTTGTAGATATAATTATATATAATGCTGACTGGCCAAGGACGGGCTAGTTAGTTGCGTTTTGTTTCTGAGGTTTTTCGCATTTTCTATACTTTGTTCTACTGGCTGACTGGCTGACTGAATGATTGACTAACTAACTGACTGACTGACTGACTGACTGACTGACTGACTGACTGACTGACTGACTGACTGACTGACTGACTGACTCGGCATGCCTCACTGATCATTGTGCAGTGGCTGAGCGCTTCGCTGGGCATCGTATCTCATGAGTGCCCAGCCATTGTATTTATTTGCACATAGACATATTTATTCTTGTATTGTACTGCAAGCTCAAAAACCCATTCATGTACTTCTCGACGCTTGTGCAATGTTGCGAGTTGCGCCTTTGAGTGGGTGCCGTCATTCCGACTTCGACTTCAACATCAACATCGAAGTGCAAGTCTGAGAAATCTGGTGGGTGCGGTGGTTTGGCCAGAGATTCTACTTGGCAACCATATCGATATCCCTACGATTGCATGGGCCAGTCAATCAAGTGCTTAACTTCGAGTTGATTAACCTTGCTATAGATGTTGGTTTAATTATTGCAAAAAGAAAACTGTATTTATAACCTTTAGTTAAATATAATGAGCAGTGGAAGCTTAAATATACAAATTAGTCGTTGTCTCAGTATAAAGTTTCTACATTTAACAATTTTTCAGTTACTAATGAAATCTGCTTTGGATTAAAAACCACAAAAAAACCCGCACGTGCTGTATGAACTGTGTTCAAAGAAATTCAGCGGGCAAAACAATAGCCACTGGCTAATTACGGCCAACTAGAAAGGCAAAAAGGAATCAAAACCGAATCAAAAACACATCACAATAAACCCGAAGCAATCAAGCTGTGCAAAATCCCGAAATGATTAACGATTTCGGATTCGATGTGATTTCTGCCAATTTTTGATTGGCTCCGCCAGAAGACCCTTTCAAAATATTTACAGACAAGGGCGCACGCGCCCTCAGAAACCGATATTTTCTTGGCAATTTTTGACGGTCAGCGAGGCAAGTGAAATGTAATGAAATGAAATCAAATCAAATGAAATAGTATGAAACGAAATGAATTGGTATATGGGCAAGAGCCCATTACCGAATCGTTCGCATATCGTTTTTTATTCGCCGCTTTGTGCGGCTGAATGGTTCATCAGGTTGCAATTGCACACTTGGCGTATGCGTGATATATCCATGATATATCTCATTCGACCCGGCGGACAGCGAGCATTTGGGCATTGAGCAGTAAACATTGGGAACACACTGAGTCAGCACAACTCTGAGCCGAGCGGTAAACACGTTTCCAGGCCGAAAGCCCAAAACTGGCACTGTGGCAGTATTTTGGCCTGGAACCAGAGACCATGGCACGTACATCGCACCAACTGACAACTGGTCAAGCGCACAGTGGACACTGGACAGTGGACAGTTTCCAATGTGCAGTAAGCGTTTTCGCGCAACTCGCTTTGTTTTTGTCATTTTGGCCAACAAGGTGAAGGTTAGGGGACGTCCCCAAAACGGTGAAACCGCAGAGAAAAAATGTTTGCTTAATAGATTCTAAAGTCTTATATTACAAATCAAATACTGATGATCAGTAAATAGATAGTTGACTGATATTAGATCTTTGGGTTTCAAACATATTCATAAATGTCTAACAAACAACATATTAAGAAGGGTAGAATAACATAACATAACCTTTTTATACCCTTGCAGAGGGTATTATAATTTTGGTCAAAAGTGTGCAACGCAGTGAAGGAGACATCTCCGACCCTATAAAGTATATATATTCTTGATCAGGATCACCTCCTGAGTTGATATAGCCATGTCCGTCTGTCCGTCTGTCCGTCTGTCCGTCTGTCTGTCCGTCTGTCCGTCTGTCCGTCTGTCTGTTTCTACGCAAACTAGTCTCTCAGTTTTAAAGCTATCGAGTTCAAACTTTGCACACACCCTTCTTTCCTTTGCACGCAGTATATATGTCAGAACGGCCGGGATCGGCCGACTATATCCTATAGCTGCCATATAACTGATTGATCGGAAATACCTTTTCCGCTTCGCCGTTTGTCGCTCTGTGGCATTTAGTGGTAATTTGTTATGCAATTAATCTAATGGTCGAGCAACTTACAACTCGGCTAAAAGACACGAAAACGCTGCGAGCCATTTTGGCTCGAAAGTGTCAGCCAAAAGATCTTAATTTGACTGCATGGTGTTTTTTCGAGATTGAAAACTATGGTGGGAAAAACATTGGTAAGATGAGTGCGGAAGGAACTTTGAAAAAGAAAAGTCGTTGAAGCTTCTAAAATACTGAATAATTTACAATAAAAGTGCTAAAAGTCAAAATAATAATTTTATACACTTTGATTGTACAACGATTTAAAACTCAAGCATTACTTTAAAATACTAATAAATAAGCTTCATTAATTGCAGTGCCGGGTAATAAATGACTGTTTAAAAGATGAATTGCATTTAGCAAAGCAATAAAATGTACCAATAGGGAGAAAAAAACTAAAAAATAATGATCGTATGATCTTCGATTTTTAACCAGCTATTAAAGAAATCACCGCGGTCAATTTTGATTACTAAATAATCTAGCCCCACTGATAAGCCCCCCCTAATAATGATGTATTTTGGGCTCTTTTGAAACATTGTAATCAGAGTGAAGCGCACTCGATGCCACCACGTCGAAAGTGGGGGAAACATTAAAACAACACTCGGCGTCTCTCGAGTGGAGATTCGAAATCCTGAACTCCCAGATCCGAAAAAACACACCATCCAATTTGATGGCTGACAGCTGGCAGTGCAAACAAAACCCCGATGATGGTTGTTTACCCAAAAAGGTTGGCTCATCCTCAATCCTCAAAAATACGATCCCCGACGGACAAACTTTTCGGCAGCTGCGAAACTGATGGCTGATTGATTTTCTGTCGAGGTTTTTGGAATGGGGGGAGGCGATTATTACAACACTCCCCACAAACCGATCATTATGCTCACAGCGCAATTTGCATTCACCTCTCCAAAAGCTGCGTTTATTTTGTTTGTTGTCTCTACTGTTTACTATTTTTTTTTTTTGGGTCTAGCTTTCGGGAAATGGAACTTAGCCGTGATTTGATTGATTGCAATGGCCGGCGGTGCGTGTCGAAAATGGCCAAAAATGCTCAAAATGCTCAAAACGCTCAAAACGACGTTCAAAATAATGTCCAATGGGCCAACGCACCGAGCAATTACGTTATATTCGTGTATTCGATGTTATTTTCCCTGCGAAAGCCAAAGAAGACATCATTAAGTTTGAATTAGTCGATTGCCACACCGTTTTGTTCAACAAATTGCGCCAAATATCGCCGAAACACAAAGGCACAAATAAAGTAAACTCAAGTTTAGCGTTTGTAACTGCAAAATCGTAGTCGAAATGTTAGGACAAAAAGCGAAACACATTAATCAGCCCAGAGGAAGTGTTTGAAATAGAAAGTAAGTAATGCGAAATAGAGATACTCTTGAAGGCCCAAAATTTGTTTTAAATATATCTAGAACTCAAAATGAAGGGGTATATATTTTAAAGGTTTTTGTTATATTTTTTATTAACATAAAGAAAATATCCCACTTTAACCATTGATAAATCAATTATGGATCGTTAGTATTGGATAAATTATAATTACGATTATATTATTTCGAAAGCTATAAACAAAAGCTGATAAATAATAATCTTGTAAGTACCCCAAATCCAAGTGTATTTATTCAAAGTACTAATGTATAAACCTCCTACTCAGCATGTCGCACATTTTCATCAATTTATTTAATGTTGCATATAAAATCGACTCAAAAAAAAAATGCTTAACAAAGGCAATCGCGATTTCAAATGCGCCGCAGTTTTTGCGGATCGCTGTGTTGATTTTGATTAATTTGAGCCGCCACTTTCGCCCAATGTAGAGCAAAAATATTAATGAGCCGGGCTAATTATGCACCCACCTCTCATTAAATCTTGGGCTGTTATGTAAGCCCGCTAAATTGAATCATCGAGTGTGTTATCGATTGCCCGATTTGCATAACCCGATGATCTACGATCGGTTCACATTGCTCGATTCGCATTTTTTCAAGTTGTCGCTACCGTTTGGCGATGTCATTTGTTTTCCCAATTGATTGATGTGGTGCGGCATTTCTTTTTTGCCCAAGATTCGATTTCAATTTCGATTGCGATTTCTAGCATTGC
Source organism: Drosophila rhopaloa (assembly GCF_018152115.1). NCBI lineage: Eukaryota > Metazoa > Arthropoda > Insecta > Diptera > Drosophilidae > Drosophila > Drosophila rhopaloa. The sequence goes on along the minus strand of NW_025335123.1, from coordinate 24,318,001 downwards.
CCAATAACGAAACGCAAACACAGTGCCCCGAAAATATGTATAATTACACTCGGTCGAGCGGTTCCCATTCAAACAGTTTGCCGAATTTAAAGGTTAAGACTCACCATTTAAATTTAACAGCCTCTGAACACAAAGCGCGCCCATAACAAAGACAACCAACGGCATGGAAACTAAAGCTAAACGAATTGGCGCTTTGTTCCAATTTTTATGTACTTACACACAAAAAAATATACATGGAAAAATGTTTACTTTTCTATTTTCCGAAATTATCTTGTATTTTGTTGTATTATTTTTTAGTCCAAAAAAATTATTGAGCAAATCAAATCGTACCAAACCTATTTGCTTAACGTATTTTATAGTTTTTGGCAAGTTAATCGTAACATCACAAATTTAATTTTTTTCATGTATTGCCTAATATTTTGCAAGTTAATCGTAACATAATTAAAATCGTAAAAATTGTTGCTTACAGAAAAAAAGAAATAGAATACAATTCAATAGGCCAAAAAAAATTCATGTTCATGTACTTAAACATTTTATAGGTAAATTAAATTGTTGATTTCACATGAGTTTTTTTTGTATGTACTTTGCAAGCGGCTCTTTTGGAAAAGTTCAACATGTTAATTGCTGGCAAAGAAACGCCTTCATGGTAAATGGTAAATCCCAAAATTGAACCCCTAAAATGTAAGCAAAAATCGATCAAGAAAACCGCAAGCTACGTGGGGAATCCCCTTCAATATTTGCTATACATAGAATGCTCTAAAAGTAACACAATTGCACATACAATATCCAAAAGGTCATAATTAATAAAATAACCCGAAGAAAAAAAAAGCAGATTGAAATTCTTAATTAAGAACTAACAATACTCATTAACATGGAGGTCAGAAACTACTTTCTTAATAATTGAAAAAAAAATTGGACAGTACTGAAATCAGGTCCAAATGATTAGCTTTTTTTTTTGTGGCCTAATTTTTACAAATAAAACGAGAAAGGCAGCTACCTTAGCCAAACCATAGTTTTAAGGGTATTAAAGCCACACAGATTTTGTAACAGCGTTGTAAACATTTTAAATCAATACGTAAACACAGATTTTTAGACAATTTAACCATAGAAATGTAGGAAAAATCGACCAAAAAATTAACCAAGATTTAAACACAGATTGTTCGAGAATTCAACCACGATCATTTTGTTTGTAAGAAAAGTTATGAGAGCAGAAGTGCAGTTTTTGGACCCTTTTCAGCAAACCCATTTTTTGAAAATTTGGAAAGGGGGTAACATCATGAAAATGACGAATAATCGACCCAAAAAAAAAAATTAAACTAAAAACACAGATTTTTAGGGAATCAAACCACGATCATTTTTAAGTACGCCACTTTGAAATCGGGTGTCTGTAAGAAAAGTTATGGGCTTAGAAGTGCAGTTTTTGGACCCTTTTGAGCAAACCCTTTTTTTGAAAATTTGGAAAGGGGTAACATCATAAAAATGACGAATAATCGACCCAAAAAAAAAAATTAAACTAAAAACACAGATTTTTAGGGAATCAAACCACGATCATTTTGAAGTATGCCACTTTGAAATCGGGTGTCTGTAAGAAAAGTTATGAGAGTAGAAGTGCAGTTTTTGGACCCTTTTCTGCAAACCCATTTTTTGAAAATTTGGAAAGGGGTAACATCATGAAAATGACGAATAATCGACCAAAAAAAAAAAATTTAACTAAAAACACAGAGTTTTAGGAAATCAAACCACGATCATTTTGAAGTACGCCACTTTGAAATCGGATGTCTGTAAGAAAAGTTATGAGAGTAGAAGTGCAGTTTTTGGACCCTTTTCAGCAAACCCATTTTTTGAAAATTTGGAAAGGGGTAATCATAAAAATGAGGAATAATCGACCCAAAAAAAAAAAATTTAACTAAAAACACAGATTTTTAGGGAATCCAACCACGATTATTTTGAAGTATGCCACTTTGAAATCGGGTGTCTGTAAGAAAAGTTATGGGCTTAGAAGTGCAGTTTTTGGACTCTTTTTTGGAAGCCCATTTTTTGAAAATTTGGAAAGGGGTAACATCATGAAAATGACGAATATTCGACCCAAAAAAAAAATTTAACTAAAAACACAGATTTTTAGGGAATCAAACCACGACCATTTTGAAGTACGCCACTTTGAAATCGGATGTCTGTAAGAAAAGTTATGGGCTTAGAAATGCAGTTTTTGGACCCTTTTCAGCAAACCCATTTTTTGAAAATTTGGAAAGGGGTAACATCATGAAAATGACGAATAATCGACCAAAAAAAAAAAAATTTAACTAAAAACACAGATTTTTAGGGAATCAAACCACGATCATTTTGAAGTATGCCACTTTGAAATCGGGTGTCTGTAAGAAAAGTTATGGGCTTAGAAGTGCAATTTTTTGACACTTTTCTGCAAACCCATTCTTTGAAAATTTGGAAAGGTGTTATAGATCTTCTTTTTTTATACAGTAATTGAGTTACAATTTTTTATGTATTTTTTACCAAATAAATTTCCCACAAAATCGCTTGCTTCATTTTTTCAATTGAAAACCCAATCAATTTTCAAATTTGCACTGATCACATTGAGCCATATGAAACCCCCTGATTTCCCCTCCGATCTTCTGTCAACCGCAACAACAGCCACAAACGCCCACAGAAACGCCCACGGCCCGGTTGAAAATAAAAAAACAAGAAGCGAAAAACGCAACTTGTAGCATATTTCAGTAGCTCCAGAAAATGAAGAAAAAAAGGTAAATGAAGATCTTTAAACTTCTGTTTCCCTCGGCGATCGATGCTCGTAAATTGTACAAATAATAAATCGAGTTTTGTGCACTCATCATGAGAGGAAAATTTATATTAGAAGATTAACCTTGTACTTTATAAATATTCCATAATATTATCCCACTAATTGAGTGACATTTTTTTAAGTTAACAATTTATTATTTAATATTAAAACAGTAAAGTATGTAATCTATCATCAATGAAGTTTTTTTTCTGTGTACGCATACTCGTACTTCAATATAAAGTTGCATGCCACATCAATTTTATGGATATAGTGTTAACTTTTTGTTTGTCGGCTCTTTTCTACCGCTTGTTATTACGTTATGGCCAAGATATCTTTATTTTTAATTTTTTGTCAAGGGTTATTAATTTATTAATAACTATCTATTTTTGCCTGAAGTTAAAAAAATGTAAACAAAGTAGGCTTAGAAATTTACGTTCAAACAAACTTTAACAAGGACAAGGCAACGTTCTAGGTAGTCTCATAACATATCGGCTTTTCATACCAGTAACACATTATATCCGAACCAAAACGAGTCGAATAGTAAAAAAGTGAATTTATTTTTCAACATTTTTTTTTCTGTCTTGAATAACAGGATAAAAAGGTAAGTGGAAATTTAAGCGAGAAAATACATTTTACCACAAACTCAGTAAATTGGTAGCTACCCGGTGATATTTTGATTTACATAAAAATCGGACATTTAAATCAAGGGTATCTTAGCTTCGGTTTGCAGCTGATTTTTTTTTTCGAGGGGTCTTTTCACTTATATTTTCGCGTACTTATTATTTGTATTATGCGAGCCCCGCTCATTAAATTTCATTCATTGTGCAAATGAATGGCAATTGTTTGCTCCGGTTGCATTTTACCGCCTCGTTTTCTCGGATTCGATGTGATTATTATATGGTTGAGAGTCTCGAGCTGTGGCCCAAATTGGGGACGTCATCATCAGTGCGCCGATTGTTCAGATCCGACCGCTTATATATCTCTTTGACAAGCCATATACATACACCCATGGCCTGGGAAATTGTCACAAGGTAGCTGCGGTCGTGATGCAATCTGTGGTTTTTGACTTTGGCTCAATGAGTTGCTAAATATTGAGACGCATCTGCAGCCACAAAAGATTGTTTCAAGTATTTTAGGTAACATTTGAGCTACAGGTTAAATACCTTATACCAAGTATCTTGCATTTCCATAAATACTAGGCAAGTAGTAAGATAGTAATTGGTTGTTATTAGCATTTAAATTAGTTGCTAACCAGTCATATTTAATATTCGTTAAAATGTAGTTTTTATGGGATTATATATATTTAGTTGATACAAACGAATACCAATCATTTTTTTTTGGCTATCATAATATTTTATTTTATTTTAAGTATATTTCTCAATATGTATCAAAATATTTGGAATTTGTTTTCAAGCTCCACGTTTTCATGACCCTTCTATTATCATTGTTGTGCATTGTCTTTTTGGACATGAAAATGTCACAGGGGAAATGTCTTCAGTTACGAGTGGAGAGAAAAGGTGCCTGGTAATTGGTAAATGGTAAATGGTACTGCTGCAATGACATAATGACACACAGACGAAAGAGACTTGGGGGGGGAAAAGTGGTTGGAAAAAAGGCAGATGAAACGACGGCCAGATGGAGTTGTCTTGCCATACAACAAAGGAAAATTAGCCCAGCATACGGAAGCAAGTGGAAAATGCGGTCTGTGGGTCTCTTGTCCCCTTTTCCCCTTCCCCCTTTCCACCTTTCCCCGATTTTCAATCTACAGTCTGCAGAGATACAACTCTTCCAGTAATTGCTAAAGATGTCGTAAGAGCGCGAGATTTCTGGGAAAATGTATTTGGCTTTGTTTTCTTATTTGGTGGTATATCCCCACACTCCCCTTTACTCCCAGTTTCTATTTGTTGTTTTACTTCTTCGTTTCTGTGGGTTAATTTGTTTCTTTTCGCCCTTTTACTATGTGGCCAACTCAACTACCGACAAATTAGCAACTAGAGCTGAGTTTTTCGCCTTTTAATTAACCTGAAACCGAAATCAATGACAACTTTTGTAATCGCTTTTAGCGAAATGGCACGTGTGTGATTTTCCAATCCGCTGATGGAATTAACCTTCGAAAATTGAAACATGATATAGCTTTACATACTATCAGATTTTAAAGACCTGAAAAATTAATGGTTGGCCATTGACAGAGGTAGAGATATATTCTCAATTTAGCTAAATTCGTGTAATCCCCCGTGCTGCAGCTCCGTTTCTACAAAAAGCAAAACAAAAGCTGGCAAAGTGAAAGCGCTGCTGCCACAAATCAAAGCCATCAGCAGCTGCTCAACTGCTCAACTTGATCCCAAGTCGAGAGTCTTTGGCCATTGGCCGCCGGTTGATGACTTTAAGCCCCATAATTCTCGCGGCAGCGAAAAGTTTTAGTTTCAGCTTCAGTTTCACTTTCACAGCTAGCTAATTAAGTCACAGATACACAATTTTGAACTTACCATTTTTGTGATGGATGGCTTCCTGATCCGGTGGTTTGGCCATGGTTACAGAGGCCATGGATATTATTACCAGGCAGCCGCAAATAACCAAGTGCTTTAGTATTGATCCTCTGCTGATTTGGTTTATTGTATCTGCAGACTTTTCTGATGATGATGATGATTTTAATCTGCTGCTCCTGCAGACTTTGCTGCTTACTTTGCTCCTTGCCATCTTTATATTTGGTCTATTTGGGTCTCTTCTGTCGTTTTGGTAAAATTTTAATAAATAATAATCACTTTTTGTTGGGCACTAATACCGCCGCCATAACAAGGGTTCGATTAAATTGAAAAGGCAGCTGCAAAACAGCAACCGCAGCGACGACAACTGCCAAGTGAAATTTCACTTTCGGGCATTCAAGTGGATTTAACTGGGATCAGGCTCAAAAGTTGTTTTTTTTTTTTTTTGTCCAAGAGCAAGTCTGGCCAAAGATACGAGATACACAGATACAAAGATACAAAGACACTCACACTGAGACGGACTTTTTTAGCTGGGGTCACGCACTCCAACTTGCTTATAGAAAATACTCTAATAAATATGGTGAGGCATTTGAATTGGTTAATATTCAAAAATATTTAAATTTAATAACAGCTAAGGATCTTAGAGCTAAAAAATATGTTTATTAGAAATGAATTTAAAAATATTTCGAATTGAAGAAAACTAGTTTAAATAAAAATACTTAAGTATTTAAAATAAAGCTTTAGACCATGCATTTTAAATAATTTCGATAGATACTGAGAAAGAAAAAGGAAAGGACAATTTGGTATCACAATCCATAGCGGAGTATTATATCTTAAAATAAACTCAAAAATCCTTTAAATAAAGTTAAGTGGGAAGAGCAATCCAGCATCCATTCGCTTCTGAGCATAAAATTCCCAACTTGAGGCTATTGTGTTGCAGTTTTGGCCAATATTGTTTTTGTGGCAGCCGCTGCTGCTTAGTGTTATTGTTGTTATGCCTGTCATCTTATCGGCTTCGCATAAAAGTCATAAAAATAAAATTTATTTTGTTAGGTAGCTCAGCAACGGCAACAAGTTAACTTGACTTGCAGCAGCTGCCTTTGCTGCCACATGCAACGCAAAACACAAATACGAAAAAAAAAAAACACTTTCGCAACAATTTTATTTGGCCAGTTTGGCCAAAAGTTGTAGTTTTCATTATTATTATTGTAGTCGCTGTAGCTGCTGCTGCTGTTGTTGTTGTTGTTGTTATGCAGGAAACTATTAGCGCGGAACCACAATACAAAAACACACACACAAATCCAAATAACAAAATTATTTCATTCGATTATTTGTAATTAATTTGCATTTTGTTAGAGTTTCGAGTAGTAATTATTTCAAGCACCTTTTTTTCTAAATGCGGAAATGAGCACTTAAACAAAAAAGCTAAAAAAATGAAGTAAATTGTGAAGGAAATTGAAAACGCTGCCGAAGAATCACAGCTCACAGGACTTGTGTGTTCATCTGTTCTATTTAATTTAACACCACACTTCCTAAACAAAAACAAGCACACGCAAATTCGGTGGGCTTACAGGGGTTAAGGCGGGGTCGAAAAACGCACTTGGGCGGTTAGCGGTTTAAGTCGCGCTGGCGGTTAAAAACGCGACGTGTGCCAAGCGGTCGCAGCGAACGCCATGAACGGTCTGAGCGGCGCGCCTGCGCCGTCGTAAACTTTTAAGCCACGGCATTACAAGCGGACAGAAGAGAGAGAGAGAGAGAGCTAGCTAGCGGTGCGGAGAGCGAGAGAGCGAGAGAGCTGGTTTCCACAAATATGAATGGAACCCCAGAGGAGATCGCTTTCGATCAGCTGTTGAGCTTATTGTTTGGCTGCGTGCCCCACAAAACCGGTAAATGTTGTACAACTGTTTTGGCTGCCGCTCGCGGCTACCGCTTCCCAGCAGCTGCGCTGCAACTGCGCTGCTACTGCGCCGCCTCGAAGGGGTCAGCACGTGAAGCGGTAGGAAGTTAGTCGCTTTAAAGGAGCTGAACAGGTGAATGAGCTTCAGGAACTAAGAGGGATGCAGGAGTGGGAATGAGATGGCAATGGGACGGTTACAGTTATTTAATTAAGTTGATATCGGCACTTGTCTAGGACCTGAGAAAAAACGAGACAGCAAGACAAAGTAAGGTTGTACGGAAATAGTGAGGGACAGTAGAAATGAGTTTTAAGACATGCATCTGAGTAAGTAGATAGGAACTGTAGAAAGAGGTTTTCAAGAAGGATATAAGTGACCTTTTTTCAAGCAATTTGAATAGTCTAGATCGAAATGGGAACAGTTTGATCAATATATAGGATTTATAAGTTTGTGACCACTTTTTGCTAGACACTGGAAATTTTGGAAATGAAGCCATATAATGTAAGTTCAATATGTATTAGACATCCTAAGATTAAATTGCCTCCTCTTAGACAATATCTTTATATGATCTATGTAAACTAAACAAAAACATTGAAAATCGTAATCTGTTATTTTTGTCCCGGTAAATCTCGTTCCTACTATAGCTCATATAAAAACCAGACTTTTATTAATGTTTTAGAAAAATGTCGGACACTTCCGGCTCAGGCAATGCTTCCTCGGATACTTCACTGGAGGAAAAAAATCCCTCGGACACTTCACTGGAGGAAAAAAATCCCTCGGACACTTCACTGGAGGAAAAAAATCCCTCGGACACTTCACTGGAGGAAAAAAATCCCTCGGACACTTCAGTGCAGGGGGAAAGTATCTCGGACACTGCACTAGAAAGAGAAAGTAGCTCGATCTCCAATATAGCTATCGAGAATGCTTTAAATATTACGGTTAATGAGGTCTGTGAGGCGCTGTCTGATTTTGGAAAACCAGTTCCCCTTCAGGACTTAGTCGGCTACTTTCAGGTAGGTTATACTTTCTTTATATATTTTATTGATATTTTAATTACTTATCGATTCCAGGCAAAAAAAGAAATAGATGACAATGAATTGGTCAGCAGATCTGTGGTCTACTCGCTTAAGGAAGCGCTTTTCGAAGAAGAAGTAGTTAGATTCAGAGGAAATTTCTCGATTACCGAGAAAGATGTTATCGTCCCAAGTTTTGGATCTGTGGAACATATATCCACTAAGAGGAGAAATATGAACCATCTGCAAATGTTTAATAATGAATCTTCGGGATTATTAATGAATAGTGATTCTTGTGATTATCTCCCCATGAGGAATAGGAATATGGAACATTTGGATATTTCAAATAGTGACATATCCATTGAATGTGAAACATCTAGCGAGGAAGATGAACAGAAATCTGATCCGAGTACATCCACCACAGAATTGGAACCACCTAGCCAGGAAGATGAACAGAAATCGGATTCGAGTGCATCCATACAGAGCATGGACTCTGTGGAAACCCTGGAAAAGGGAACCATTATCCAAGAACCCTCGTGCTCCAGTGCAGTCAAAAGAAAGCCCATTATGTTGCCCCTGAAAGCTGAAAAAAGAAAAGCCAACGAGGGCTACGAAAAAGCTAAGAACGCCAAGAAACCGAAACAGGAACTTTCTTCCTCAGATTCAGAGTAGCTGGTCAAAATATTTCGGAAAAAGAGGTTACAAATTTCAGTAATGTTCGTTTCAGACGTACACACAGATTTCCCAAGGCCCAACTAGATCTTGAGCTTAAGAAGTATCTCTCAGAATATAATTATTTCCAATGATCTCAAATTGCATTTTGCGGCATTGGGCTTAAATACGTAAAACCTGTCTGCCCATAAGGAATGAGAATATGAACCACTTTTCTCCAATAATTAATACCTAGAGGTAGCCTTTGGAGAATATTGACATCTTAAAAGTAGAGAACATTATTAAAAATCCATCTTGTTCCGGCGCAGACCAAAAAAATAGTTTTTTCCTTTATTGAGCCCACTTTCTTGCAAATAATGCCACTGGAGATTGTTAGTTTTGAGCAAGTGCCAGAGAAAAATGATTTAAAAAAAAGGACTACAAAAAAACGCTGGAAACTTGTTCTTCAGATTCCAAGTAACTGGTCAGTTAATATTTCAATTAATATTTTGGAAACCCTTGAAAAGGGAACCATTATCCAAGAACCCTCGTGTTCCACTGCAGTCAAAAGAAAGGCCACTATGTTGCCCCTTGAGAATGTTAAACAAGTGACTCCGAAACAATTTAAAAAAAAATTCTTTAGAACCATTTTTCTCCAATAATTAATACCTAGAGGTAGCCATTGGAGAGTATTGACTCCTTCCACTTCTTAAAAGAAGAGAACATTATTCAAAATCCATCTTGTTCCGGCGCAGACCAACAAAATTGTTTTTTCCTTTATTGAGCCCACTTTCTTGCCAATAATGGCACTGAAGATTGTTAGTGTTGAGCAAGTGCCACTGAAAAATGGTAAATCCAATCAACTTGATCTAAAAAAGAAAAGGACTGCAAAAAAACGCTACAAACTCCAAGAAATGGAATCTGGAAACTTCTTCTTCAGATTCCAAGTAAAACTGGTCAGTTAATATTTCAAAAAAATATTTCGGAAAATTTGTTTAAAATTTCAGAAAGGGTCTTTTGGAAGATTTTAATGATTTGCACAGATATTTATGTTATATATATTAGGGAACGGTAAGAGTTCCTGTTAGAAAAATTGACTGTCAATTGAAAACTGTACTTTAATAAAAATGTTTATAAATTCATACACTCTAAGAATGCATTTTAAGGGATCGTAGATCTGGGCCAAATTTATAGCCAGCCGGAATATGAAATCGGGGTCACCATCTTTGGGTGCTGCAGGCCAGCAAGTAAATCCAGTCGGCCAATATATCTCTGTTGGCTATCAAAAAATAGCTGGAATTCCGAATCTTTGCCTGGAGAAATGTTAATCATCTTTCGCCATACATGAGGGCTTTGCAACTAATTGGACTCTCCGCCCCCGAACCTTTCTGCCATCGCCGATCAATTTCTGGCCTAAACCCGTAATGGGCCCCAAGCGTTATTAGATTCGACATTTGCGTTAAAACAAACACGCAATGGAAACACAACACACGCCAAAAGGGACAAGTTAACAGGCCTGCGAAACTTTTGCATAAGATAATGTCCGAACATTGCTCAAATCGATGGCCACAACGAGATGGAAGATGGAGTTGGTTGATTAATCGTCGGCCAGATGTGCCATCTAATAGTGCCTTATCTAATGGCTTTTAGCGCCGATCATCTGTTCGCCGATCGCTGAGGCCGCGAAATCGCTTTTTCGTTTTTCAGTTTTCACGCTGATTACACACTCTAGATTCGTTATCTTAAAGCCATCGAACTTGGACTAGTTTGGGTAGGTTTTAATTTAAAAAATCATTGAGCTATTATATTAATATATATTGAGCGCACTACAAAATTCCATCATCCGATTTCTCCTTCCTTGTGCTTTTCTTGCATGGCTTTTCCTCCGGAAAAACTCCCTTTGTTCCTGCACTCTAGATTATTTTTATATGATAGAGGAGGCCGGTTGTCTGTCGAAATGTGTATCTTTGGGATACTTACTTGGTCGACGACATGGCGATGTCTCTTCCGCCAAGGCGCCGTAATCTTATAGTTGTGCTGCTCAGCTTTTAACGCTAATAGTAAGGCATTTATTTTTTAAAAGGGGAAAAGGGGGGGAAAGGGGGAAAAGGGGGAGGCGGGCAACCAGGGCGTGCCTCAAAAATCAGGCTTAAAAAGCAATTACGCACTCTTCGCAGTTGTCGCCGATGTCGATGTTTGGAGTCTGAAGTCTGGATTTCGAGACGGAGTCGATCTGCAGCATCGACTTCCTGCTTCAGGCGCAGCAAATGCATTTCCCCCATATCACCCCGCCCCTAAAGTTTTCTTTTTTTGTGCCATTTTCGGGCTGTCATTTAAAAGATAGTTTTCTCTTCTGGCTGAGATCTTGTGTTTCTTATGGCTATGATTTTGCAGACACGTTTTTACGCCCCGTCGCAATTGTCTTCCCAGGGGCGAGGACCAATGGGTTGACATGAATCCACTTATTTGTAGCATGTCTGCCCTACGGATACGAGTGCCCTGTCGCGAGATAAAGTGCAGCAAAATTGCGATTGCCATTGGCCCAAGAAAATGGCATTAAAGATTTTTCTAAAAAAAAAAAATTAAAAGGAAATATTAGATAAGAAAATCTGTTAAAAGATTTTCAAACCTTTTTGGTTGTGTCTAATAAATGAAAGTTTGCAAAGTGAGACTAAATAAATATTAAAATGAATTTATAGAACCGATTACCACTTATAGTAGTATTTTTTTACTGTGCAAAAAAATGGGCAAGATACTGTAAATTAGAAATCCACAATCAAAGGAGGAAATCCATCGAATGCAAATCGAACGCACATTTAAAATGAAACTGGAAATGGAAATACAACTGGTATCCTGAGTTTGTGTGTGGCATAATAGCCATGTTCGCGAAAATCCTTTTCGCAACAGCTAAAGCAGAAATGCAATATTAATAATAATTGAGGCAAAATTAATTATAGCGAAAGAAAGATAAAATCGATTAACAGCAAAGTGGGGCAAAATTTATGAGAGATGATCAATTAAATTAATAAATCCAGGCCGTCCGATAAAGCCCTGATATTGAAAGCATTCCAATCGAGATCGTATCTTGATTTTGATTGAGAAAAGAAAAATGAAAATGTACTCATGGGAAAATGTATGTATTTTCGAGATTAACTTGAAAATCTGGAAACGTTTGAACAAATAAAATAAAACAGACGTTTCATATAAGCAATACTAATCTAACAAAGCGCCAATTATTGCAATTCGAATTTGTCCGTTTGGCAACACTAAAAAACCAGGGCTTAGAAAATAAAAATTAAATGGCTCAAATTCAAAAATAAGCCGGCAACGCACTGTGGCGCCCTCTTTTTAATGTACATTTACAGGGTGAACTAACACTTAGTTGGGACACAAACCATTTATCAAGTTTTTAGAACCAAGTTTCGCAGTTTCAAATGTTAAAATTTAACCAAATTTGTAAAAGTTCTTTAATCTTTAGATTAAAGCACAAAAAAACAATTATTTTAGCTTTGCAAAACGAAAATACAAATTTCACTTTGTCAGTGCTAATTAAATTAAAAAAATCGCATCTAAGCATTGAACATTTTTTTATATTTAGAACGTTTTTCAGGTGAGGTTCAGGGTTCTAAGTTTAATTCTTTATAATTTACCAAAATTCTCGTTTAAGAATATGTAATAAATAAAGCACTATATATCATGATTTTAATTCGCCTTAATTTGGCTTAATTTAATATTTAAGGACAATTCTATCAAAAAGTTTTCATTTATAACCAGAAATGGTATTTTTCATCATGACTAAGCTCTTGTATTCGTGCAGAATTGATGCTCAAGGAAGTTTTCAGCCAGTTGACATTTAACTGCTACTAAGTTGAATTCACTAATAAATAAACCAGCTGAGGCATTTCTTTTCCCCTCTTTTCCTCTCTTTTCCCCTCTTTTCCTCACTTTTCCCCTCTTTTCTCGCTGCATCGGACACTTTTCCTGTCGTTGACAAGTCCATTAACATTGCCATAGACATTGACAAGCGTGGCTCAGTCGATCAATCGATCAAGTCCCGTGACTCATGTGCCAACTGGTTGGAAAGAAAGAAAACCAAATAAAACCGATCTCTGCATACCCTCGAAAATAAAAATAGAAAAAATAGAGATTGGGAAGGAGGGCCCGGGCGGAAAAAAACACGAGATCCGCATATGAAATCGGGTAATAAAAACCGCTGAAGTAACGGCAACAACTGGCTAGCAGCAACGAGCAACCGGCAACATGCAACACATGCGACAGTTGCCAGTTGCAACAATTACAACATCAGCGATTCTGGTCGCGACTCGGGCAACAGATTCTGCACAGAAAAAAAACAGCTCGAATCAACCATACTTATACTGTTCATATCTTTTTAAAAAGCGAATAAAATTTGTATAATGTAACATATAATATATAATTTGTTTTTTTTTTTAAATAATAAACTAAATGTTATAAATTGATTACCAAATATAAAATGTACATTTTTCTTTCTGTGTAATTTTTGACTGTTTTTTCTTCGTCTTTCTCCAGTTTAATTCCAGTCACAAGACTTGGGCGAGTGCAATTGCATGCCACACTGCACCCACATAAGAAAGAGACCGATATACTGGCGGAGAAAGAGACGGGTGCAGCGACTCCCCCATTCTCCATTCTCCGTCTCCATTCTCCAGCTGCAGCTTTGTCCCATTCTCCTGAACTCACATTTTCTGTCTACTGCATACTGCCTTCTGACTTTTTGGTAAGCCGTTTTTCTTAGCTTGTTTCTTTTTTCCAGTAATACCCTTTTCAAAGAGAGTATTTATTCAATTTATTTAGTACTTTTGACCTTAGTTCATTACTTCCAACCAAAACATTTAATTCACAAATATTTTTAAGACCCGCCCAAAATAGGGAATTATGTTTACCATTTATAAACTTTAAGGGTATTCAAGGCTTCGACTCTTAAAATTGAGCCTTTCTTTCTTGTTTTTCTTATGTTGTTTGCCTGTTTTTTGTTTTTGGCTTTTCTGCCGTGAATTTTTCGAAATTCGAAACATTAACGGAAAGTCTGTGGAGGTAATTGGACGCGTTCAAAGTGGTGGAAGGAAAAATGGAGAGGCGATAGAAGGATGGATCTATCCAGTGTAGATATTTCCTGTTCCAATCCTAAAAACATAAATCAGCAAAAATCAAATTTTCACTTTTTAAATTTATTTTGAATTTTTTTTTGCAGTTTTTAAACTATTTGATTCGCGTTCGGAAAGTGAAAAGGGTGAAATAAAGTGAAGTGGCTGTTGTTGGTTGTTGGTTGTTCGACTGTCAAAATTCATAGCATAAAGGTAAAACTTAAAATTCATTTCGTGGCCCATCCAGGTGATACAACTTTTGCCCAGCAATTGCTTCCGTCAGAGTTGAAAATAGTGAAAAAACCACAATCCCAATATGATTTTTTTTCTATATGTCTGCCTTGACACGGAATAATTATTAAAAGAGTCAAAAATTCGTGGTATAAGTTAACATACTCTACGTCAGAGCTTCATAAATATTTAAGCAAGTCAAGAGTGTGACATAATTTAACGAGATCTATGTCTATTAATGCAAATTCGATTTGATCAAATTATTATAACTCGTTCTTAACTGGAATTTTGTGAGACAAACTTGGGACATTTCCGAAAACATTCTTTCGGGTTTTTTTTTTCGCAACCGGAAACAAAAGCTTTTGGTTTTAGCCAGCAGATAAAATCTACATAAAGTGAAGACGAAATAAACCTTAAATAAATATCTGTAGACTGCCTAATGTTTTCTGGGCTTGGTTACGAAGTTGTAAAATATATAATATATAAAAAGTTGTGACATGTAGTTTAGAAATATTTCTTATATTTCTGATTTTGAAAGGCAAAACACTCTATTTTATCAAAGCTTTATTATTATTGTATATACAAAATGCACGATTATAATCACCAATAAATATATGCTATAGGTGCTTTGTCGATTGTTATTGCTGTGATCATTTCTTTGACTTTTGCCAATCTTTAAAAGAAAACACACATTTGGACAGACAAATAATGAAAGTGGTCGCCTCTTCTGCGTTGATTTTTGCAACAAGTTTTCTAATCACTAAGTGACAGTGGCCAATTGTTTGCAAAAGATAAACAAAAGTCAGGTTGGCTGATTGAGGATGAGAGTGGTCTTGACTTTTGGGCCTGGTCACTGGTATTTTTAATCGATTCCGATTTCTTCGGGGAAATGAACGCATCGCAAGGCCTTAAACGTTTGTTGGGAAATCTAAGTGATCGCGGGCATCGTTAATTGTGAATCGTTAATCGGTGATCGTTAATCGCAGTTATCTTTTCACTTGTTATGCGGCACTGTGTTAATATAATGGGCCATATCCCTAATCGTTGTCACCGCTTTCATCGCAATTAGATGTCACTTTCATTCCCTACGCGGTGCGATCCCATCCAATTCGGACCGAATCGATCACTCTCTCCGACTTTCGGGCATTATCGGCTATAGTGCCCTTCATTTCGGGGCCTTACGTCAGAGTGCGGTCGCATAATTAGCTATCAGTGTGCCCCGCATGCCAAATGCATAACTGGATCCGCCGATCGTTGATCACTTTAGCCTACACGGCGAGAAATGATCTGATCGAGTGTCAATAATATTAAAAAACTCTTAAAATGATCAGTAAGTATCATATATACTGATAACTCCGCTTTGAGTTCGTGGTTATGTCATAAAGTGTCAGATGAAGCTTCTTTAAAAGAAAACTTTAAAATGTATAGAAAAGGCCACAACTATGAATCTTTTCTCCCTGTGCAGGCAAAATAAAAACCATAGCGAAACGAAACTGAAATCAAACCGGAACCACTCCAAGCACTCAATGATCCCAAGGCGTGTGTAGGTGTTGACAAGTAGATCACGAACACGATCGAGATCACGATTGCCAGTCGAAAACGAAGCTTACTCATCGGACATTCTTAGATCTTAAGTCCTCCCTGGAAAATAAAGTCAAGATACCGGATTGAATCTAGTTCAACTTGTTAGTTAGCATATGGAGTCGTCTTTGGGCTTAAGGCTTAACCTTGAGCGCTTTTGCCGGCCATTAAGTTCGATCATAAAAAATAGTCCAAGCTGTTTGCCATGCAAAATATTTAATGAAGTTGTGAGGTGGTTCACTCGCCGACCCAATGATCAATGATCACAGACGTTTGCCGTGGCAATAATATCAAAGTGTTAAATGCCATCAAAAGACAGATCGAGAAAAGTGAACAAAAATGCAGAGAAAAAAGGAGGGGAAAATAGCGAGAAAGGGGGACTGAAAAAATGCTGTTCACCTTTCAGTCGGGGTCTGAAACAAAAAAAAAAAATAAAAAGGGGTCTGACTGTCACTTGCAGCTCATGTTGTTTAATGTTCACCTGATCGCATCAGACAAAAACACACAAGGCTATGGAAATAGTGGCAGGCCGTTCTGAAAAGTCCTCTGGACTTCACATTAACCAAGAAACTAATACATTTTTAAAGGTTTTTTATCTCAAGTAAATATTAAAAAAACATTAAATAACATTAAACTTTATTTTGTATCTATTTACTAAATATGCTCTTCATTTGGATTTTATTAGAAGAATATAAATTACAAAAAATAAAAGTTACCATAAAGCATGTTAGTCACTGAATTACTGTGAAATGTTTGCTAGCCCCAAGAAGATAACCGTGACCTTTACTTTTATGCAAATTTGTGGCGGAAACCCTTAACATTACCCCTAGTATTTTGCCCCCGGCTGTGCCTGCTGTACACACACTTGTATGCAAATGCCAAATGGTGGTTCGTCTCGGTTGCTTCAGGTTTTTTTCGAGGCTTGAGTTTTGGTTTGAGTTTCTTGAGTTGAGTTTTAGTCCGCTGTCCCTCTCGCTGACCTCCCCCTGGTGCCACGCCCCCTTGCCATTCGATTATTAAATCGTTTTAATGCCAATTTATGTAACTTTCGGGCAGCGTTTCCACTTCGATCTCCATCTCCACTTTGATCTCCGCTTTTGCGTCGCCGTCGTGACTCAATTTCAAGCTAAACAGTTTAAAATTAAACAAATTTTCGTAATAAAATAAAAGCCTCGGAGCAGCAACAACACCCAAAAAAGCGAGACCAAAAGCACTTCGAAGTGGGTCACAAAATGATTACAACAAAATAAAATAAAAATTTCAACTTTACAACTGCAACTCGATCATAATTTAATCAACAATATGTGATTTGGAATTTTTCGCTCTTTGCCGCATAATTTCAACGGCGTTGTGATTGATAGATGGATTGGATGGGCGGGCTGATTGACGGATTGACACGGTTTAATAGCTTATAATTCGTGTGCAAATTAGACGGACAAATGTTGAAGATTCAACATTGAGTAAATGAGTAAAATGATTGGCAGTGAAAAAGGCGTACCTCTATAAGTTGATGCATTTTTATGCAATTTATAATTTAACATTGTACTTCTTAAAATCTTAAATAATTTATTCGAATACAATTCTAATAATCAAGAAGGATTTTGTTATTCAACTCAAATCTCTTCCTGAAAATAAACTTTAAGTTCAATGATAATATCATAGTGCAGTCAAGAGTAAAACAACCATCAAAAGCAGCTTGACAAATCGTTGAACTTTAATGGCTTGTTAAATGTTCAACTTGATTTCCATATCACGGCAAATAAGGAAATGCCATCCACCCACTGATTTCTGCCCACCAAAAAGACAAATGATCGCGATGAATTTGCTCTTCAGATTCACGCTTCATTATACATTATTATGCACGTGAAAAACTATTCGGCACATAATATATAAAATCCATATATGTATCTATACTCAAGCCGGAAATTGCGGGAAGGTCACAGAAACTTAAAACAATTAAAGGTTCTCGACGAAAAAATATTGTCCAAGTGAATCATTTAATTGCAGCCTACATGGAAACCATCATGATGATCATGATGAACATCTTTATGATCGGCATGGTTATTGCAAAGTTTTTGTTCACGTATCGCAGGCGTTCTCTTGAAAGGCCAACGATTGACGTGCATTGAACTCCCGGCGACACTCCTCAAAAGCTGGAGAAATATAAAAAGAATCGGGGGAACAAAAATTAAAAATATTTTCATTACCCGCAACATAAAATGATAAAATCCAGAAAAAAAAGAACGAAGAAAGAAGCGGTGAAAAAAGTTCTGTCTGATGAAGAAGTATTCATTGCATGGATCTACAGGTGAGGAGTACCGAATTTGGGGGTACTACGTGTCCAGATTATACGAGTGGTTGCTTTTGTGCGGCCGAGGGAGGTGTTTATAGCCATAAACCTTTGGTATTTCCTGATTGCTCTGCGAGAGGAGTCTCCCTCACTCCTTCTTCTGCCCCTGCCACGCCCTTCCCGCACACTCAACGCCCCCCGCCCCCGCCCCCGCCACACCATACACACACCACTCTTGCATAATAATTGACAGTTATAAATTTTACTCGGCTCAACATGCGCGCCCAGTTTGAAAATATAAGAAAAACTGAGAAAAAGATAGCAGATATATACTGAGGAAAATCTAAGGTAACAAAATATGAAAAAATCTAAGATCACTAGAAAAAATATTATTATCAAGAAACATTTGTTTGTTCAGAACTGAAGTACAAGAGTTTTTTAACAAACATTTGGATAGCTAAAAAAACTTTTTTATAATGCTTGGGTTTTTACAAATCAATGTTACCTGGGAAATACTTTAGATAAATTAAGAAAAATATCTATTTTTTTTGCAGTGAAAACATGTTTACAATTTTAAAAACTAATAAGACTTTTTTAATGTGTAGTAGTTAATTCTTTTGGCTCTTGTTCAGTTTGCCGGTCAGTTATCACCCTCAGCTCCCTTCAAAGTTCACGTAACTCTCCTCGGTAGAAAGAGACATCACCTGAAGCCAAGGAAGAGACGGGTAGATGGCGTGCGAAAGAGATGAAGCGACAACTGGGCCTACGTGCAAGTGTTTTTTTTAAATATTTTTTTTTTTGTTTTGGAGTGGATCGGGGATCGGAGATCTCGCCGACGCCAACGACTGCAGCCCGCATTAACATTCCAAGTTGGCCACTCCTGTTTGCGTACATCTGTATGCAGATATGGCCACACATAGCAGATATATATACCTATATATATATATATACTCTCTCGAACACTTGAAATGTTGGATAACAGTTGTTGTTTCTTTTCTTTTTTCTCCCCTCCGCTGGTTTTGTTTTTATTACAATTTTATGAGTTTTTTACAATACATAAAAGAGTCAGTACCTGAAGTGTTTTTATCTCCCTGTTTTGTGTTCCTTTGAAATGGTACCGGGTGTAGGGTATTTTTTCTTTATTTTTCGGCCCGTGAATTGGCAAAAGCAAGAGGCTGAAAAAGCGGCTTTGTGATGTCATCGGTCTTGGCTTTTGGTTAATGCTCTTAAATGTGTGATCTTGGGCTTACAACATTAATTTTCATTCAATTTTCGCAATTAAATTTTTAATTTTGAGCTTGGCAATCTCAGGTTCAACAGAGAAACACTGTTGCCAATTTAAGTTAAATAAAATTTTAAGACATGAATCTATTAAATTTTTTTTCTTACATAATATGTTTAAATAAACTAAGAGTTGCCTCTTTCCATAATTCTTTTACTTAAAAGTCCAATTTTCCGTGTTCCCCTTTAAATTAAGTGCTGGCAACTTTGACGACTCTCCCTTTGAATTCTGTTCCATTTTTTCTGTCTTATGCAATTACCAAATTGCTCATTCCCAGACATTACTCATAGCCATTGCAATCGCCATAATTATCAATCATTATATCTTTTTATTCCTGAGACTCCGTCCTTGAGACACCGCCCCAGGTGCCACGCACGGCCATCGAAAACTCGACTTCTGACCTCGAGGCGCTCCCCACGAAATGCATCCTGTTTCCCTCGATCAAAACTTGGTTTTCTTTTTTCTTTTTTGTTTTTTATCTTTTAGCCATTTTCATGCAGTTTTTAGCTGGGGTTTTTATGTCCGTATCGTGGCATCCATAGCAATGTGCCCGGGTAACTTGATCAACGTGACCTCGGCATAGCTTGAGTCACTTATACTTATATTCCCAAAAGACGATCTCTTGAAATTCAATCAGTCCAGGCAGCTGCTGCAAAAAGTGCTGGGGGAAAAACCAAGGCCACAAAACCAAAAGTACCCAAGGATCCCTTAATTATGCACATGTATGGCATGAGTGGCACTCAGGATCACTTCCCGGTTCGCTGCACTCCCGTTGCAAAGAAGGAAGCTTTTAGGCACTTTTGCTTGCCCCTTTTTGTATTTGCAAATACTTATCATATAATCGAATTTGCAAGAAAACCAACAAAAAAAAAAGGGGAGCAAGCAAACTAAAGAGCACCTGATAAAAAAAAAAACTTTTGCGTTCCAGTTTATCGATCAATGCTAATTAGAAAATCGATTGATCAATCACTCGCAAAGTAAACAAACAAAAAAAAGACAGATGACATAGTAAAAGAGAGAAAGAGAGATAGGTTGATTTTAACCACTTTGTGGGGATTACCAAACCAATTTCAAGCCGTAACTGAAGCCCAACTAAAAACTGCAGAAATATATGGAAAAAAGGGAACTGCCTATCAAGCATCTCGACTACAAAATACCCCACATCTGTTTTTAAAAAGAGCATTTCAGTTCTCAGTTCTTAAATATTCGCACACAAAGATAAAAAATATTTTTTTTTAAACTTTGAAATGAAGATTTACCATGCTCAAAATTGTTTTCCTCAAGCTTAAGAACTCGCAGCTTACAAAAATGGGTCATCGAGAATATTTCGGCACCCAAAGTTCTTAAAAATGTGAGATAAGCTAATTAGTAATTTGTATGCAATTACACCTGGATGAACATAACTTAACTGAAAGGAGGCATTGTGAATCAGTTGTTATACCCTCCAAAACCTGGATGGCGATTGAAATGTGTCAGTATGACACTTGTGCGAGCTTTTGGTTCGCAGGTGGCTTTTTGCCCCACCTTTCGCAGTTTCGTACCCAAACTAACGATATATCCCCGACTGTGGGGCATCCAGTTGGCCAGTTGGAGATCGCGCTGCTGGAATTGCATAAATACTCGGTAAGCAAATGAGCAACGGTTAATCAATAAGCTCCTCAGATTGGATAATATCTGCGGCGGGCGGGGTAGGCTGAGGAAACTGGGGAAACCGGGGTGATGATCTGATGGTTGGCTTGCATACGAGCATGTTGCGTGCCCTGCTAATTGCAGGCGAAGCGGTTAAAAAAGCGGCCACTGCGGCCAACGCGGCGTATGTGTAATGCGGTTAATCAACGACGACGACGACGACGACGACGAACGAACAAACGGCCTTGAGACCAGCTGCCAACCAGTTTTGGCTTATGAAATCAGCAGCAGTTAACTGAGACCGAGGCGGCCAGAGAGCATCCCAAAAAATGCAAGTGAATGTCGATGCTGCACAAAGAAAAAATCATAAACATAACCGTATCGGTTTTCAAATTGACGTCTTAGTTATTCTCCTCTTCTTTTTACTATCCCAATTTTATGGAGCATATCTATAAGACTACACTTTTTTTGTAAAATATAAAATCATTATTAAAAGAATACAATTCCTCCTGTCAAAAATATCAAAATTTTTAATTTTAATTTTTGAATAAAAGTTAAAAAACCTACACAATTTTAAAATATAGTCATTTAGTGAATAAGAAACAAATTATTTTTAATCTTAATTTTTCAATTTAAGATGAAATACTATAAAACAGTCGCGATATTTTAAAGTATAGAGGGAATGATTAACTTTTCAAATATTGACTTCTTTTTAAGGCCGCTTATTTGTTTTCAGGTCGTTGCTTTCCATCCATTCCTTTGATCCTGTTCCTAAGCATATTTTTTAGAAAAGAAGAATGCAAATCGTTATTTCTTTTCTCTGTGTGGACTTGCTTTGTTGTTGCTTTGGACTGCCTCTCCGGTCCATCGAAACTAGTGCAGTTTTGAACTTCCTAGTGGCCAAACGCCATTGAAAAGCAACAACGATCGGCGGCAGGTGTGAATGATTTAGTGTTAACATGGCCGTACCCAAAAAAACACCGCTCCTGTCGATCGTTCTGCGCTCCTCTCGCGCCCTCTCTCTCTCGCGCCCTCTCGTTCGCACAGTCAAGACCCCCGATCCGCGATGTTAGTGATATGTTAAAGCCGAAGTTGAAGTCGATGTGGAAGTGGAAGCCTCTGCCGCGGTCGCTGCTCTGCCGCAGTCGGCGGCGGCAGAATGGCAACGGCAACGGTTTTCGATGGTTGGAGCGTTCATCATTTTGCCATTTCACGTTCAGCTGGCAGCGAAATCGAAAGTGACTGCTCCCCGAAGACCCAAGATATATATAAACACATATAGAGAGGTCTTCAGCAAAAGTCCATGGTACTACTGCCAACATATCCTCCCGGCAGGTGTGTGTGTGTGTGCGTGTGTGTGTGTGTTGGTTGGCCATATAAAATAAGAGCTATAAGTGGCTAAAGAAATCAAACTCCAGTCGAAACTTGAGCCCGAAAAAGGCCGGAAAGCGGCAAAAAGTGCATTTGTAAAAAATACATTTTTTTTCCAAGTTTTTTTTTAAGTTTTAATAATAGTTGCAAGAAGTTTTTACACACTTTTTCGCAGATTTATTTTAGTTTTTGTATTGCCCTGCTAAGCCGCACACATCACATCACACTATCCAATGCAAAAATTGATTTCCCTAATTGATTCAATTTTCTGTTGCTGAAAAAACAAACAACACAAACAACCAAAAATAGTGTGCAAAACGTAAAATAAAAGTGAAAAGTGAAAGTGCAACTCGAAAAAATGACCAAAGTGAACAACATCAACAAAAGCAACTAAACAACAACAACAAGCTAATGTGTTCAATGTTTAAAAACACACACAAAACCCAAAACGCATAACAATTAAAGATTTTTGGAAAAATCAATTTCTGTCATTCAATTTGTACACTCTGTTTATTTATTTTTACACCCATTTTTTTACTGTTTTGTTTTTTTTTTTGTTTTCTCGTTGAAGCTGAAGCAGGCAGTTGACTTTCAAAAGTGTCAATAAAATTTATGTAAAAAAGCAGTTAATGAAAAAGTTGATATAACAGCATTGACAACAACAATAACAGCAACAAGGAGAGCAACCTAGGAGCCACAACTACAACAAAAACAAAAACAGCTCAAAATGCTGCTCAAAATGTAAGTAAATTGAAGAAATATCAAGAAAAATAATACACATTTTTTAGAGTAAGGGGGCTGAAGGGAAATAATTGCCGCCTCTCAAGGTCAAGTTAACGATTTAGCGAATTACGCAAAGTTTTTAGGGTTTATTAGTTGCTATTATGGTATTATCATAACGTTTGTTATTAACTCCCCTTGGGAACGATCTCTTTTCATAGAAATACTTGTATTATTGGGCCTAAATTTAAAAATGTTTAATATTTATAAGTTATTTTTTTTAATAATATTTTATTAAGCAATTAAATATACATTTGAAGATCTTTGGTATCATATTGTATAATTATGTTTTAAATGGTTTAAATAAAATCAAGTATACGCCAAGTGGCTATTCCGAATGTTACCCCCAGAGGATTGTTAACCTTGTTCAATCACTCTGGCAGTTAGTCAATCAGTGGGTTAATATGCATGATGAAGGTGTGGTAATGATGCTTTTCATTGTATTTTTTTTTTGCAAAAGGTCAAACCGGCGAGGTGCCGCGATCTCTCTTTCGGAAAGGTCAACTATGCAGAAAAAACATATACATTTATATATGTGGGGGAAAAATCACAATTGCTAGAGGTGAAGTGAGCAGACCTTTCGGCAAAGACGCAGACGCATCCACTTAACAATGCAAAACTTACTTTACATTTCATGGCTGCAAATGTTGCTGTCGATTTAGTAGTTTTTCTTTTTTTCAACTGTCTTTTCACCGCTTCACTACCTCTCAAAAACGTCAATGGCCGCCGAAGTTTAAAAAACCGAAAACCAAATTCCGAATCCAAAGCTGGAGCTAAAAAGCACTCGCAGATATATTTCTTCTCCCGTTTTTGGCCAAAATGAATTGCCAAATTATAATACAAATTGCATGCCACACCCGCTAAAAGCTGCAAACAAAAATGAGCAACACTCCTTTTCCACGGTGTTTTTTACGTTGCATGAAGTGCAGCGCCAAAGAAAAGAAAGACAATGGGCCACAAGGGGTAAAGATTGGGAGTGGAGTTACCCACATGAGGGCTAAATACACCTAAAAAGTTATAACAACAACAGCGGTAACAGTGCACTCAGAGAAACCATGGGAGGGTAATAAATCACTCCCCAATAATTACATTTTTTAGCAAAGCTTTAAACTACTTTACATGATGCTGATTAAATTACACAACATTATAAAATGGCCAAAATGCTTGCAAAAATATATAAATATTATTTTAGGAATCATCTTTTAAGCCTAATTCTTTCAGATTTCAATAATTTATATTGCACAATTATATTATATATATTATATTATATTATTTCCTATTATTTTCTTTTATAAATCTATAACAGAAGCACTAGACAATTTTTATTGATGAGTAATTGAATTTTCTCAGAGTGTAGCAATTAAAGACTTAAAGTCATCACTAAACCTAGTTAATTTCCATCATTTAACCGCTTAAAGTAGTCAGTAAATGCCGTTAAATGCTCGAAAAACTGGCATTAAATGATCGAATTTTGTTGAAGGTGTTTAATTGCAATCCAAGTCAAGGCAATCCTGCCATGAATTAGTGCAAATGATTCTTTGGAATTCGATTTACACATTTTGTGAGTCATTAACAGATTATGTCTGAACAACTAATTGAAGCTAATAAACGGCGGGAATTTACGTGAGTTTCGGACAAGAAACATGATTGAAATCGAGTAAGAAGTTAATTAGTAATTTTGGTTTTTTTTGTTTTTGTTTTAACTATATCAAGGCAATGGTCTCTGGCATTGTGGAAGCATATTTATACATTTAATTAGTCACTTCAGAGAAGTCCTAATATATTTGCACGTGGTTGGTACTAATAAATAGTATTTTAGTTTTGCACCTTGTGACTAAAGCGTTTCCTAAAAGACAAATTCGCAATGTAGTCTGTTTAATGTTCCTTTAACTTTATTTTGGTATTGAAAAGATTCCAATCGGTAGTCTAAGCTACTAAGCACAAAATGTAGGATATTATTTGGCTGCGATTACTGCAATTGTGAATGGGAATATAGTATATATAATGTGCTGAGCGGTGTGCGCATTGTCACCTCATGCATGACATGGCTCAACCACCGAGAGACCCTTTGGTCCGAGGAGACACCACTGCACCACTGCACCACTGTACCACTGCACCACCAGTATGCACCACGATGTGGCCATAATTATAACTTTTCTTAAAGTCACAGACTTATGGCTTTTCGCCATTGTTGAGCTGCCCGTTTTTGGGGCTGTTGCAATTAAAATAAGTTGAAGTTGTCTACCTTTGCAGTAAGGTGTTGCCAGCCCATGTTGCTGGTTGTTTGGTTGTTGGTTGTTGGTTGCTGGCTGTTTGCTAGTCCCCGAAAACTTGTTCGAGAAGTGAACGCCAGCTAGCCAGACTTGCACATAATTCAAAATGTTAAAAGTTATCGTCAAGAGCGCTCTGTTCGCATGCACAGGAAAAAAAGTTGGCCCCTGAATATCAAAGCTTAACAATTGTTATGGAATTAAAATGGATTTAATAGTGGCACATAACAAGGATAAATTGTAGTATTTCAAGTTTTATTATTGAAAAAAAAATATTGGAAAAAATTAAATGGTTAAAGCTTTTGAAGATTTATAGTCCCAATATAAAGTATTCAAATGAAACAATAATTAACATTTTTTTTTCTAAGAACTGAATAACATAATTTTTGCTTTGCCAATGCCTGAAACCTAAAA
Organism: Drosophila rhopaloa; assembly: GCF_018152115.1. Taxonomy (NCBI): domain Eukaryota; kingdom Metazoa; phylum Arthropoda; class Insecta; order Diptera; family Drosophilidae; genus Drosophila; species Drosophila rhopaloa. Next base: position 24,292,197 of record NW_025335123.1, on the reverse strand, counting down.
ACGTATTACTGGGGACCTCTGATCTGGTTTGATCTGGTCTGGAATCGAAATGGGTTAACACCTTTTGTTTTTTGTTGTTGGTTGTGTGGAAAACCGGTTCGCGATTCCTGGCTCTAGTTTCCCGGTGGTTTTGGAACCGTTTTGCGGTTCGCCTTGAGCATCGCTTTCATTGCATTGCAATGCGGATTCGCAGAGCCCAATGAACTATTGTGTGATGGTGGTGCCGGTAGTGCTACATAGCCATACAGCCATATAGTCATACAGCCATACAGCCATATAGCCGGTGGTGCACGCTCCATTCAACGGCTAGACATGATGGCCAAATCATGATCGCATGCGCAATCGACTTTGTGTTGCTAATGAAATTGTGAAAGGTTTTTCATGCCAGATTAGAGATGAGGCAGCACATCGAAGATCGCCAGATGGAGCTGAAAGGCTGAAAAGCTGAAAAGCCAACTAAAAACCGGCTAGCCGTGGTGGCTGATTAGGAGCACGCGCCAATCACAAGCCAGAAAGAAAGGCCACGCAGAGTCTCACGAACTGGTTAATACCCTACATAATACCATATATATTCCCTTTCGTCAACATTATAATAATTTTTTTTGAAAATATTCTATATGTAATATATCATTCCTTATGACATTTTCATGCTAAATACATAAAGATATCAAATAACATATTAAAATAAATAAATATTTAAAAACTGAAGTGAAAACAAAAATTGTGTTGAACTTAACTCTGAAAATAACTGCTAAATCATCTATTTAATTTGTAGATAACAATTGTATTGTGAAAATCAATACATTTAGCTTGGACAATAGTTAAAAACATCGAAATCATAAGTCAAACCTTGAACAACACTTCGGGGAGTACCCATTGCGACGAACAAAAAAATTGCTATGGTTTTGGTTTATAAATGGTTACTGCAGCTACTGCAAGCTCATTAATAATCAAAAGAAACATTAAAAAAAGGTATTTAGATATTCGGGATAGCTAAAGTACCTTGACTTAAGAGTACAGTATTCAGGAGTTGGGTTGAAGTGTAAGATTAATTGGTTAAGACATGGCTGAATGTACAGAGTCAATAATTAAGATGGGGCACTGATAGTACAGAGCCGGCACTTAAGCTATTAAAGTCAAGCCAGAAGAGAAAATCTCTGGCAAGTTAAATAAGCTCATTACTCTCAAATTAATTTCAAATCAAATTATTAATGATATGGCTTGGCAGTTGTCTTAGTTGAGTTTCAAAAATAATTAAGCCAATGTCCGTTTGGATGAGAGTAAATTTTACAACCAACTTGGTTAAATGCATCGAATAAATACTTAAATAAATATTTAAGCTGATGAAAGGAAAGGCAGAAAAAGAGTGTATTTCTAAGCTTTGTTTGGGGAGATCCGGCTATAGAATTTAATTTGATTTGCGATCAATACTTTTAATCATTCTAATTCCATATTCTTATTTTTCCCAAACAGTTTCCTCCTGGCCTTTCTGGCCTCCCAATCCTCGGCAGACTCAGCGGATCCCCTTTCGACTTCGGCCAGCGAGAGTCAAGTTAGGTTGACCGAGGAGACGATTCCCTTCGAGACCTCGCACAAACATCCCGACGCAGTGGAGCGGGAGGAGGGCTTCCGCACCTCCCACAGGATCAGCATTAGGGCCACGGACTCCGCCGACTATTCGATGAACCTGCTGCCCACCAAGGAGCGTCCCGAGCTGAATCCCGTGCTGAGTGCCCTGATCAACGAGGATGTGATGAAGAGCATCGAGGCCAAGAGGGCCATCGAAGAGGAGGAGCTGGCCGAGGTGAAGCGTGAAATCGAGGAGGCCGCTCAAGCGGAATTGGCCCAGAAGAGGGCCTCCACCACCACGGAGGCACCTGCTCCACTGCTGACCACCCTGCCCACGGCCGCCAAGAAGATCGACAACCTGGACGAGGACATCGTGGTGGATCCGCACGAGGAGTTCGTCAATCAGAACTTCGCCCTGGAAGGTGCGGGCAGTGAGAACAACAAGAAGTCCCGCATCGAGATCAAGAAGGGACCGAATGGCCAGGACTACGAGTACGAGTACGTCTACTACTACGAGGAGGATGAGGAGCCCAGCAAAGTGGAGGCCTCTGCGGAGCCCGAGGTGCGTGGCAAGACCAGGTACACGAACATCGAGAGGAGCACGCCGGCCACGCCCAGTGAGAACAGTCTGCAGAGTGGCAAGGCCAAGGGCAGATCCTCCGACGCCTCCGAGGACATCGAGGCCGAACGCCTGCCCATGAACACCAGGTTCCCCAGTCGTGGCAAGAACGTGGAGGTGCCACCCACGCCCGCCCTCGATTCCCTGGAAACGGCCGCCGAGCGCAAGAAGATCAGTGTGAAGCGACCCAGCTTGGAGTTGGTGGACAGTGCCACCTTCAACACGGATGAGAAGCAGACCAAGGCCACCCGCAAGGGAGGTGAGAACGAACTGAAACCAGTGATTGCCATCGAACAGGAGGAGGCGGCCAGGAAGAAGCAGGAGCAGCAGGCCAAGGAGGAGCAGGCCAAGAAGGAGCAGCAGAAGGAGGCCGAAGTGCCAGCGGCCGATCAGGAGGAGTCCGAGCAGACCACGCCCTCCATGGAAAAGGCCGCCCTCGATCTGTACGCCATTCTGACCAACGAGAACCTCAACAACGAGCAGACCACCGCCATCGCAGATGCCGAGGGAGCTGAGGGCATCACCACTTTCGCACCGGACACCGCCAGCACGGATGAGGATGAGGCCGGCAGTCTGACCACGCTCACCGATGAGGTCTCCTCCACCAGCAGCACCACCACCACGACCACCACCACCACCACCACAACCACCACGGAGGCGCCCACCACCACAACGACCACCACCACTACCACAGCGGCTCCTTCGCTTTTCGGCGGCAGGAGGTCGGGACTGAATGGTCTGGCCGGACGCAACCGCTTCAAGCTGAACAGGGCCGAGGGCGGCAGCACCACCACCAGCACCACCGAGGCACCAGCCACCGAAACCACCAAGACTGGCAGAAGTAAGTGTACTTTATATAAATTATAATTATAAAGGGACTTCGAGGACAGGTCACTTCCCATCATGGGAATCTCTCTGTCATTTTAAGCTGATTGTTGGAATCTATGGTCAAAAGATTAGAAGAGTAACATATATATAATATTATATATTTAATTAAAATATCACTGAAATCTCTTTGTCAACTTACTCTGACTATTGGAATTTATGGTTAAAGGAGTATTTATTTTATATGATATATTTTATAAAAAAAGACCCGAAGTTCCACGTTCTATCATTAGTAAATGCTTTAATGATTTTACAATAAAAAGCCTAGGAATTCTATTTCTTCATTAAATAAGGAAGATAACCGAAAATCATAATAAAAGATTGCCTTATCATACAGAGTGCAGACTCATTTACGATCATCGTTTAGACATTAATACTTGTTTACTCCCATAGATCGCTTCTCGCGGCCCTCAATCGGAGGACGTTCTCGTCCTGGAGCTCGCACCACCGCAGCACCGGAGGTCACATCCTCTGCAGCTCCTGCCGCCGAGGAGGAGGTGGTGGTCGCCAAGGAAGTGAAGCCCGTGAGCACGGGTTTCGCACGAGGCAGACGTGAGTATTCGATATAGAAATGAACTACCAAACTAGTTTTCTTTAAAAGCATTTCTGATCTTGCTCAAAATCTACATGGTTTTCATAAATTCATAAATATTTATAAAGCTTTGACTAATATGTTAACGATTTTACATTGTTAATTTAACATCTTTTCACTAATTCTTTTTAACTAGCTTGCACCACCAAAAATAGTCATAGTCATTGTAATCTTACTAAACTGATTATATCAAGTTTATTTTAAACAAAACATTTTAGTAATCGGTCATTAGCATTTAGCCTTCAGCTTTTACCAATGACTTTTTATAAACTGGGTCAAGAGCAAAACGCTTAAGCCTTAAATTAAATTTGAGGGAAAGTAAATTTTAAATCGTTCGTCGTTATAATTTCCATGTGAACTGAAAGCACTAACTGAAGTATTGCAAATTTTGCACACGGTTAATTTAAGTCACTTTAAGTTGGTTAAAAATAAAGACAGGAAATTTTGTGTGATTAAGCTTCAGTCATTTTAAATTCGAAAAAATACCTATTTGTGAATGAGTTATACAACTAACGTAAATATTTACTGAGTAAATAAAAAGTATAAGGCTATTAAGACTACGTTAATCTAACTATAAATTAAAGTTTATTTATTTGTATATATAAATATAAATAATATTATATTGGCACTCATCTTTCCACATTTAGCTCGCAACCGTTTCAACCTGCGCGGCTCCACCACCACGAGCACCACTGAGCGTCCCAGCGAGGAGTCCCCCGCCGAGGGAGACGCCCCCGCGGAATCAGCCGCCCCCTCGTCAACCACCGCACGCACCACCTTGCGAGGACGCCCCGGATTGGGACTGCGTGGACGCAGTCGCACCACCACCACCAAGGCACCCGCCAATGCAGAAGGCGGTGCCGAGGCTGCCGAGGGTGCGGCCAGTGGAGGTGCCACCACCAATTCCGAGGAGGCCAAGTCCGCGGCAGCTGCTCCTGCCTCTCCCGCGGAGCCAGTGCGTCCGTCCCGCTTCAACCTTCACCGGGCCGGCGGCAACCGCCTGCTGCCCCGCGGAAAGCTGGGAAGATCGGGAGTCAGCACGGAGGTGCCCAAGGAATCGTCGCCAGCGGCTGAGGATTCGGCCGCCGATAGCAGTAGCCATCACAATGACGTCAAGGCGGAGGAGTCGGCGGGCGGCGAGGCTGGTGAGAAGGCGAACAGCGAGGCGAGCGATGCCGCCGCCCCCGCTCCCGCCGCCCCCGTTTCCGGGCTGAACCGCCTCAAGGCCCGGCCACGCCTCAACGCCCTTACGCACAAGACTGATGCGGCCAAGCCCAAGGCGGCCGCAGCCCCCGCCCCCGCGCCCAGGAAGATCAATCCCCTGCTGGCCAAGCGACGACTCCACCTGGGAGCCACCTCCACCACAGGTACGGATCGGGGTCACCTCAGCCCGGGCAATCCTCTGAATATTACTGACCTTATTAGGGTATAATCATGGTGAAAATCGTTGGATTTTATAGGAAAACAGATGATTTATGGATTCTTGTAGAAGAGTTTATAATACATTTTTTAGATAATTAACCATAACATTATGGTGATGTTGGAATACAAAGGGAGAGTCAACATTCTTAGCTAGGTTAACCTCAGTTAAATCATGAAATGTTTTACCTTCCGAAACTCAGCTCATTGAGTTATTTTCGCTGGCATATGTAGCAGAACATATTTTTGAATATTTACTGGGGGCTGAAAATACTGATACTGGTAAACTAACAAAAATGCATACTGAAAGGGAATAAAACTACACATTTTAAGAGGAAATCGACCCAAAACCAAAAACTAAAGTAAAAACGCAGATTTTTAGGGAATCAAACCACGATCATTTTAAAGTATGCCATTTAGAAATCGGATGTCTGTAAGAAAAGTTATGAGAGTAGAAGTGCAGTTTTCTAACTATTTTTCTGCAAACCCATTTTTTGAAAATTTGGAAAGGGGTTACATCATTGAAAATGACGAAAATGGACCCAAAAAACAAAAATTAAACTAAAAACACAGATTTTTAGGGAATCCAACCACGATTATTTTGAAGTATGCCACTTTGAAATCGGGTGTCTGTAAGAAAAGTTATGAGAGTAGAAGTGCAGTTTTTGGACCCTTTTCAGCAAACCCATTTTTTGAAAATTTGGAAAGGGGTAACATCATTAAAAATGACGAATAATGGACCCAAAAAAAAAAAAAAGTAAAAACGCAGATTTTTAGGGAATCAAACCACGATCATTTTAAAGTATGCCATTTAGAAATCGGATGTCTGTAGGAAAAGTTATGAGAGTAGAAGTGCAGTTTTTGCACACTTTTCTGCAAACCCAATTTTTGAAAATTTGGAAAGGGGTAACATCATTAAAAATGACGGATAATGGACCCAAAAAAAAAAGTAAAAACGCAGATTTTTAGGGAATCAAACCACGATCATTTTAAAGTATGCCATTTAGAAATCGGATGTCTGTAAGAAAAGTTATGGGCTAAGAAGTGCAGTTTTTGGACCCTTTTCAGCAAACCCATTTTTTGAAAATTTGGAAAGGGGTAACATCATTAAAAATGACGAATAATGGACCCAAAAAAAAAAAAAACAAGAAAAAACGCAGATTTTTAGGGAATCAAACCACGATCATTTTAAAGTATGCCATTTAGAAATCGGATGTCTGTAAGAAAAGTTATGGGCTTAGAAGTGCAGTTTTTGGACACTTTTCTGCAAACCCAATATTTGAAAATTTGGAAAGGGGTAACATCATTAAAAATGACGAATAATGGACCCAAAAACAAAAAAAAAAGAAAAAACGCAGATTTTTAGGGAATCAAACCACGATCATTTTAAAGTATGCCATTTAGAAATCGGATGTCTGTAAGAAAAGTTATGGGCTTAGAAGTGCAGTTTTTAGACACTTTTCTGCAAACCCATTTTTTGAAAATTTGGAAAGGGGTAACATCATTAAAAATGACGGATAATGGACCCAAAAAAAAAAAAAAAGTAAAAACGCAGATTTTTAGGGAATCAAACCACGATCATTTTAAAGTATGCCATTTAGAAATCGGATGTCTGTACGAAAAGTTATGAGAGTAGAAGTGCAGTTTTTGGACCCTTTTCAGCAAACCCATTTTTTGAAAATTTGGAAAGGGGTAACATCATTAAAAATGACGAATAATGGACCCAAAAAAAAAAAAAAAAGTAAAAACGCAGATTTTTAGGGAATCAAACCACGATCATTTTAAAGTATGCCATTTAGAAATCGGATGTCTGTAAGAAAAGTTATGGGCTTAGAAGTGCAGTTTTTTGACTATTTTTCTGCAAAGCCCATTTTTTGAAAATTTGGAAAGGGGTAACATCATTAAAAATGACGAATAATGGACCCAAAAAAAAAAAAAAAAAGAAAAAACGCAGATTTTTAGGGAATCAAACCACGATCATTTTAAAGTATGCCATTTAGAAATCGGATGTCTGTAAGAAAAGTTATGGGCTTAGAAGTGCAGTTTTTGGACACTTTTCTGCAAACCCAATATTTGAAAATTTGGAAAGGGGTAACATCATTAAAAATGACGAATAATGGACCCAAAAAAAAAAAAAAAAGAAAAAACGCAGATTTTTAGGGAATCAAACCACGATCATTTTAAAGTATGCCATTTAGAAATCGGATGTCTGTAAGAAAAGTTATGGGCTTAGATGTGCAGTTTTTGGACACTTTTCTGCAAACCCAATTTTTGAAAATTTGGAAAGGGGTAACATCATTAAAAATGACGAATAATGGACCCAAAAAAAAAAAAAAAAGTAAAAACGCAGATTTTTAGGGAATCAAACCACGATCATTTTAAAGTATGCCATTTAGAAATCGGATGTCTGTAAGAAAAGTTATGGGCTTAGAAGTGCAGTTTTTTGACTATTTTTCTGCAAAGCCCATTTTTCGAGAAGTTGGAAAGGGGTGATTATAGAAATTATAGATATTTAAGAACAATAAGTCAAATGGGGATTTTATGGGAATTATAAATAAGGGGCAGATCACAAACATTTACCACTATTCCTATTCTCAAATAGCTTAAGCTCCGAATAAATAAACAATCAATTTGCTTTTGCAGAAGCCCCCGCCGAGGAGGAGCACTCGTCGCCGGACTCCTCCGTGGAGCAGCCCGCCAAGGAGGAGGCGTCCGCCGGAGGAAGCGAAGAGTCCGCCGGAGAGGGAGCCGGGAAGCAGGAGCAGGAGAAGGAGACCACGGAGGCGACGGAGGCAACCACCAAGCAGCAGGCCCGTGGATTGGGACTTCTGGGACAGCGTCGTCGGCTGCCGCTCCGCAAGCCCGGAACGATCCTGTAAAGCCACGCAATCCAATACACAATTTAATCCCAACCAGCCCAATCCACACATCGCCATCCGCCCCATTGAATCCTGAATAGAATACTCGTCACGATTCGCTGCTGCATACTCCTAAGATCAGGATGATGACCCAAACAAGCGATGATAACAAATTGTTTGATATATATGTACGTCCTTTAAGTTTCCTCCTCCTCGAACTCCTCCTCCCAAGGACTCGTTAGCTTTGTACACATATTACACTAATTACTACTGATAAATGCGGATATACCATGTAAGTAGGATCCCTCCCTGCGCCAAGAGAAAAAGTCACCCAAACGGAATACACGGAGCGAGTCGAAGAACGAGGAGATCCAAGCCACTCGTAGACCACTAAGCACAAAAAGAAGAAAAATGGAAGAAGAAGAAGAAAATGTCAAGTGTATATATATCATATATCTATATATATATATGTATGCATACCCCGACCTTGCCCCCCTCTTTTCCTCTGAGCACGCATCCGGAAATCGTCGCGTGCATAGCAGATACATTTATTATTATATTTTTTTTCTGAGATACAATTATGAACAAAAAACGACTTTTAATTATATATTGAATAAAAACGAAAGGAAAAACATGAAAATTGCTAAATATTGTTGATCTTATTTGAGGTATGGAGATTTTGATGGGATATTCAATCTGTATTCGTGATATTCGATTTATCATGTGCCAAAAGAGAGCTTCATAATATAAAAACTTGCACGTTTCGAAGCATTTAAAATAGAATATTAAATGTTTTTCTTATAAGAACATAGTGCGTAACTATCTTGGGATCAAGTGATATCTATAAATGCGGTCTAGATGTTTTATTACTCTAATCTCTGGTAACGTATGGCCAAACATTTACCCAGCCTTACGTAACGTGTTGGGGCTCTCCAAACAGAACCAAACGATGTCAAGAATAATCGATGCAATATATACATATATGTATCTTATCTGTTTAAGTAGCTAGCTTGTGGAGTATAAATATGCGGAGAAATAGCTGAGATCAATTTAGATTGAGTGCAGCACTATGTCGAGTAGGTGGCCTATATTCACAGTGGTTATCCTGGTGATTATCCTCTCACCCGGAGTTAAGAGTGGAAGGCCGGATTCCGAAGAGCTTTTGGAGGAGGGCAATCGACAGCTAAATCTTATTTTGGAAGCCATAAATGAGCACGAACGGCAGCGCCTACAAGAAAGTATTAAAAACTCGAATGTGGATACAATTAAACAGCGTCCCAATGGCAAGAGATTGAGGTGGAATCAAAGGAGGACCTGGCCAGATCCCGAAAAGAGTGAGAAACGAGCTTGGCCTACGTCCACTTCATCTGCCCAGAACGCACCCAATCCTGATTACATCGATGTGAACGACTATCTACCCACTCCGGCGCCCTGGTGGTTTAACAGGAAATAACTTGACCTAAATTATAGTATTAAATATGTTTTTTTATTGTTTATTAAGTGCTGATACTGAGATGAAATAAATATTAGTTTATAGACCATATTTTAAGTGCGGTATCTTATCAAATCAAAGTTAATATACATTTTTATAACAGATGTTGACATAACAAATACAATTTTTATACCAGCTATACCCAAGTTTTTTATTAAATAGCTAACATTTATTTATGCTGATGCAGATGTATATTAAATATAAATCTGTATAACACTTATGTTAATACAAGCTAATACAAACCTGTCTTTTTTATAAAGAGTAAAGTTTACAAATTGATCAAGCTTTATCCATGAATTTTACCTGTAACAAATTTACCTTTTAATTCCTATGCACAACCCATTTGCTTCTGAGCTTTAGTTGCCAATCCAAGACGTTTACCAACGAAGAGCTTTTAAGCCGAACTTCTTCCTAAATGATTCGTGCAAACATAATTAGAGAAAAACCCAAGGGGTGTAGGGAGGTATTGGATTAACGATTTGGAAACCCCATTGATTCATTCCACCATATAGTTAACCCACAGCGAACAGGTTCCGATCGGAACTTGGGAAATGATTGGCTGTTTTGTCCCGTGCTTTGTGGCTCAATTTGTTTGCTTTGATTTGAGTCGACTTGATCGCAAAGTGAAATGTTAGCATTGATTGAGTGATTGATGGATGCATTGCTGCTCGGCTATCGAGTATCGCTAACGGAGTAGAAACCGTTTCAGCCTTGTGCGCAGAGGGCAAATAAAAATTAAAAACCAAAAAATGGGGTGTGGTGGGTCACTCAGTCACGCAGATATTTACTTACTTTGGTAGCCAATTTGCGAATTATTTCAGGTAATTTTGATACTCTGTTACAAAAAGTTTATGGGGCATTACTTTTTATTAGCCTTTCTTATTTAAACCAGAACCTATTTCAACAGTAAAGATACATACTGTTATTTTTTTTATAGGTTTTTTTATTGTAGTTTCTTAAAGAACTAGATTAATATCAAACTATTTTACAGGATACTCCCGTCTTCGATCATATCAGCCAAACCCTTCTTTCCCGTTTCACTATTCAATTGAATTCAATAGTGGAAGTACATACATTCATTGCGGCTCTACATACATTTTTGGAGCAAATCATAGTTAGCCTTGACACCGGGGCGTATGCGTAATCGCCCCCAAAATAGGCAATCGAAAAGCCAAAGCGGAACTCTTGACTTACCGTTTTTGTTGTTGTGGGCCACACTTATTTCCGATCTGAAATATTGGCCAACTTCTGAGTAAGTACACAGAAAGAAATAAAACTGCCCCACAATCTAAAAGAATATGAATTTTGTAACATAATACTATATATGTTAAGTATACGCTATATGTTAAGTATACGCTATATGTTAAGTATACGCTATATGTTAAGTATACGCTATATGTTATGTATACGCTATATGTTAAGTATACGGTTATGTATACGCTATATGTTAAGTATACGCTATATGTTAAGTATATATTATATGTTAAGTATACGCTATATGTTAAGTATACGCTATATGTTAAGTATACGCTATATGTTAAGTATACGCTATATGTTAAGTATACGCTATATGTTAAGTATATGCTAATTTGAAATTAAAAAGGGCCAGGTTCGAATCCCTAAGATGTACATAACTTTTTTTCTTGTACCGATATATACATATGATTACAATCTTACTGTCTTTATTCTATGTTCTGTCTATTGAATTTTTCTCAGTGCAGTGCACTTTCTGGCTGGCGTGTCGTCAAAAGGCGAGGAAGCAGAGCGTGGCCAAACGCAAGGTCGGTGTTTAGCTTGGCTAAAACCTACCCATCCAGCTGGTTATTCCACAGAAAAAACATCACCCCACTTAGAACTCCGTTTAACAGCAGTTGTTCAAACAAAAATTTAGTTGGCTTCGGCCGGTTCAGCTTCAGTTGATAATTATAATATGCTGTTGCTGCCTAATGCTAGATTTTTAATTGGCTAAGGCAAAGGCACAGTTTTTATGCATAATTAGAGGCTCACAATTTGGATTTCAGCACTCAGTCCTTCACATTGCCAAAAAAAGAGAATATCAAATAAAAACTATAACACTAATTAAACGGAAAATCAGCGGGGAGTATATGTAAATAGTGGATCGATGTTTAACCCTGAGCAAGTTCGACCACTCCGGATGTTATTAGTAATTACATAATTACATACATTCCAATTTCTAATATTGGAACTATCCAAACATGATGTTATTCTACTTGTTAGTATGTGCTGCAGAAAACTGTGTTCCTTAATAAATATCATTAAAAAATAGAAAATGTCCTTATCAGTAATGTTCCTGAAACTTTAATAAAATAAAAGTTTGCGAACCTCATTGACTGAGTTTCTTAATTATTAGGAAATAGGCATTCCCAAATTATTTAATGTTTAATTGTTTTCAACAGCAATATACATTATTATATCTCAAATATACACAAAAAAGTCCCAGTCAAGTTTTTATTTGAGAAAGTGCCAGCGTAGTTATCTGCCCAGAAGAGTGTTGAATTGGCTAATGATACCATTAAGCAGGAGGAAGCCGAATAACTGTCGCTTAACTGTTGCGATTTAAATAGTTTTTAATTGATAACTAATTGCGGCGAGGCGAGTGCCAAAACTAGACAGTGGACGACATGGCGATGGTGACGTTTTCAATGTTGCAACATTGCAGCATTGCAACTCTTTAGCCAAGTTAATTGGCAGCAAAAACGACAGTGACAGTAACAACAAAAAAAAACCGCATTTCACCAGGAAATCAATAAACGTAAGTCCGGCAAAACAAGAAAAAAAACACACACAACACGCACATCTCAATTTCAGTAGCAGATAAACATGGGGAGATAAAAAACCAACCCTGACCACCTCAATTTCTCGTGCTAAAAAAATATAAAAGCAAATATAGCCTAGTTTTTTGTTTTTTTTTATGTGAAAAGGCAAACAATGCCGGCAGGAAAACACACAGCAAAACACTTGGGTTCTAGTTCCGATTTTGGGAAATTAGACTATAAAAAGCAGAAGTGAATAACTTTCTCTACTCTTAAACCGAAAGTTATTTCAAGCATGAAGCTGTTCCATCAAATTATCCTGGGTCTGGTGCTGATCCTCACAATAATGAGTTCCTTCATTAATGCTGAGTCTTCGGATGATAAGGATGTCAATCGGGAGTCGGATGAATCTCTAATTGGAAATGCGGAATCGGATGAAACTTTGCCCGCCGACGTTCAACAGGATTATCTCAATGTGGGAGACTATGTGCGACCACCTCCTCCATGGTGGTTCTAGTTTTCCGCAATTGTTACTATGTTTGCATTTAATTTAAAATGGATTGTTTTACATTATCATATTAAAATTCGATTAATAAACAAAGTTTAATTAGTAAAGTGTTTGTATTGAGTTAGGGAAGTATAACTATTTAATGAGATTAGAAAGTATATATAATTAAAGTTTCCACCTGATACTTTTCAGCTTTTTGATTAGCTGAACAACACTTAAATTTGAATTTTTAGGCTATCAAAATTAGCTATTTCACAATCCTCAAATAAGCATTTTGATTTATTTAATGGTCAATTATCCTTAATTCAGGAAGTATTTACTTTTAAGGCCCATATTCCCGTTTGCCTTTTCAACACTCTAAATCAAATGTTAGTTAAGCCAGTAAACCTAGATTCAGTAAGTGCTTCTTTATGAGGATTGAAAGTCACGCATAATGGTTTATACATGTTTGGACTGCCCAACTGGATCAACTGGATATGTTAATCCAAAATATATCCAAACTCATTTGCTTACACTTATATTTTCCCGACTGTCACCAATGAAATTGCTTGCCTTGACGAGATCGGGCGTTTATTAATTGATTATCCCCCGATTACCATATTGTGTGGCTTAAAGACCCATAAGAAACGGAACCGCCGGCGATGGCTTAAGATAAATAGCTCATAAATTGTGAGTGCACACCGCTGAATAGTGCACTTCCTAAGCATTTACACTGCTAAAGCTTTTTCGACCGCTGATTGCACGAGACAAGTGCACCGCAATTGCAGGCAAATTATGCCTGAGGCAATGTTTCGTGCAAGTTTTCACAGAAATCAAATTACGGCAACCTCTGTTCATTTATCCGCCCAGTTTAACGCAGTGCACATACATAGCCTTTACTGGCATCTAATTATTCCATTTTGAGATGTCATTTTCGGAGCTTTAGTTTACAAAAGGACAGATCTAATTTTCCTCCTTTGGATAGATTAGGAGAATTCCCCGTTGAAGCATTAACATTTTTTTATATTGTCCATTAAATAATGCAAATGAGTTTTTTGTTTAAACATTTAGTATACAAATAATACACATATTGTACATTTCAAATAAATTATTTAGCAGTGGTCTTTATACAACATTTTTTTGGAATAATCTAAAGTAATATATGTTCTCAGTTTACAACTTAAGAAAAACTTGACTATTTTTAATTGAAAGAGAGCCTCAGTGTTTTTAACAACAGATTTGATAATAAATAATATGTGAAAAAGTTCAACATTGTTTTTTGTGTGTTATTTGATTAAATAAACAAACTACTTCATAGATTACAAAATATTACTAGACTCAAAGCCATAGCGATATTTATAATCAGTCAATAATGGATCTGTAAATATTAAGTTATTTAGGAAACGATTTTAGCGCAGTGCATGTCAAACCGGGACATTTGCTATGGTTCCCTGTGAGCAGGAAATCACTGCGGCCTGTCCGATTTTGGCCAAGACAAAATAAATCCGATGGAAAAGGAGGGGATCCGGCGGTCAGGGCCATGGACATTGAACTTGAAAACGCTGGACAGCATTGAGCGGAGACCGAACGGAAAATGCTGTGTGGCTAAGGTTAGAGCAGTTAAGCAACAGGTTTTCCATTTACCATTTTCCATTTGCCGATGCGAGATGAAAATCCAAACTGGCAAACTGGCGGGAGAAAAGTGCAGGCTGCCATAAGTGGGAAAAAAGGAAAACAAAACATGAAACACTGGCCGGGCAATGTCATTCGGCATTGGTTTTATTTTCCGCCCAACTCAAACTTATCCTGTGTGTAAATAACGTCTAATGTTTGCCAGCAAAGTTGCATAAGTGTTGGCAATTATGCCAAAGAGATCCGATTTTTCTTCATTTTTATTTTTTCTATTTTCGTTTCGCTTAACTTTTTTTTTTTGGCCACTTAGCGCGCGCTGCTTGTTAATGTTGTTTTGCTTCGTACGCTGGTGCAAGAAACTCGTTTCAATTATTGGGAAAAGAGCGTATAAATCATCGCTGCAGCGTTGAAAACTGCGAAAACTTACAAAAACTGAAAATGTAACCCAAAACAAACCAAAACAAAGGCAAAACAAACACCGCATCCCACACGACAAACTGCTGAGAAAACGAGTCAATTCGATTTAAATAAGAGGTTCAACGGCTGCTGCCGATCGCATCATTAATTGCCATTTCATTGGATACACGGTTTCGTTATGCAACACACACAATTAATTAATAAAAACGCACTGGTCATTTTAAGCGTGCCTTTTTATGGTCAAGCCGATCGCAATAAATTCAGGCAGCATTAGCCGCAAATATGTGAAGCATATTTTTCCGTCTGCCGCATGTTTATTTATTTTTCTGTGGGTGAGCCAATTGTAAGAATGCGGCCAAGTAGCCTGGCTAAACAACAACATTCTACACATTATGCATCGCAAGAGCAGTGAAAAGAATTGCCAAAAATAAAATGTAGGATTTAGAGGATTCTTACTAAAATATTCCTTAAATTACTTGTTCCTACAGCAATGCTAATTAATAATACACAAACACATTTTTTTTAATTCTTAAAAGGTTTAAGTTCCTTTGGAAATATTCCTTCAGCTGTTGTTACCTTTTTTATTGCTCTTTAATATTTTCGCATATGGAAAGCCTAACTTTTTGACATTACTTGCAGATGATCCCCCAAAAATATTCTTAAACTATTGTTTAATAACTCCAAATAAAGTACTGAAGTTTTTACCATCAAATAACATTTCATTAATTTTTTAAGATTATTTGAAAGGTTTTTTCGCACGCCAAGTGTAGATTGTGCGATTGAAGTTTTATGCAAAGTACTTCATCAGCACTTTAGTACTAGTTTCAGTTTGGACCATGCGTGTGGCTAGTTGATTCACATTATTACTTTTTCGTAGCTATTTTTCTTATTTGCTGACCCGGTGCATTTGGAGCAAACGAGTTATTATGCGAACGCCTTCGGTCCGAATTTTAAAGACTTTGCATATTCGCTTGCGGCGATGGCCATTAGAGCATTACCCACTTAGGGCGCCCCTAAAAATCCAGGTGGTCCACAGGGACCACAACATTGCAAACTACAGACTGGTGGTGTCTGGTGGATTTACCAAACGCACTTCCTCAATTTCGGATTCCTTATGTAACTCCGAAGTCGGAGATATACATATGTATATGCTCATTTGCTAAAAATCACCTGCCCATAATTAGCGAAAACCAAATGTTTGACCCTCGGTGAATTGTGAATCATCGATACTGCCCAATCAAAGCCCAAGCTTAAGCAATTCAATTGAAACCAGCTCAAGTAATTCGTATGAAAAGCTGTTTAGGAAATACCTGTTTGAATACCCTATATATTCGTATTCAATTTACATTAAACTTTTAGTATCTGGCATACTTATATTCTCATAAATATATATTTACTTATGTTATAAGTAAGTGCAATTCAATTAACGTTATAGAAAACCATTTCAATTTAAATAAATAAAGACCAAGTTGTTATACCACATTAGACGGCTTTCAGTTTTTAATGGAACTTATTAAATTTTTAATTTATAACTTATTTAATGCTCTTAGGCCTTAACAATTATTTTGTTTTAACCAAAAATGCTACGTTTTCTTTAGTAAATTTAGTCATTATTCTTATGTTTCTAGTTTCTAATTTAGTTGCAAATAAATCAATCTTAAATGCCGATTAATGCAGAAAGTTTAGCGATTCCCTTTCAAAAGGGTATGAAAATGGCAAGCCCAGCGAAAGGTGTTGGTTGATTCAGCGAATTCAGGGGTTCGCTATACTTAAATCTATAAACATGCGTGAAAATCAATCATGGAAGACAAAAGCCACGCACAAAAATGCTCAAAGTGAGCCGATCCATGGGAAACATGTGGAGTACCACATAGCCGAACCACTGAAAACCACCGAGCACCACCGAAAAGCTCGAGTAATCCGAAGTTGGTGCCTTCGTTTTCGTTGTCGTTGTCGTTTCCATTGGCCTGTCTTCGTCTTCGGAGAAAAAAAACTCATATAAAACGTGGCCGACATATTATGGCCAACAGTCGTAAGCGCGCCACGGTCCACAGAAGAGGATTAAAACAATATCTTCGAGACCCAGACTACTACCAATACTTCTACCCCCGAGTAGAACCCAAAGAACACCAGACTCTATTTTATTTTTTTTTTATTGTTTGCCAACCCATTTTGGCTTAAGTGTTTTGGTGTGTTCAGTGCCATGTTGCAGGATAAGGGATTGATCCTGGTGACGCTGCTCACCTTGTGGGCGTCTCCCCTCTGGGCGGCCTACAAGCTGCAGGAGCGGTACAGCTGGAACCAACTGGACTTCGCCTTCCCGAATGCCCGACTGAAGGAGCAGGCTCTGGCCAGTGGCGACTACATCCCCCAGAATGGTCTTCCCGTCGGAGTGGAGCACTTTGGCAACCGGCTGTTCGTCACCGTTCCCCGCTGGCGAGATGGTGAGTTAGGGATCCCATCTCCTTATGGCCATCTCCCATTGCATGCAGATTGCAAGCCAGTCCACCTCCTTTTGGGCATCATTAGCACTTACGAATTGGGCGTGGAATCCGAGCATTTGTGGAATTGCTAACGGTTGACAGTTCGAACATGGTTTTAGTGACCAATTTGGGTGGCAAAACAAGTGCAAATTAGTACGCAAGTTGGGAGATTTAAAAGGCTTTATAAACAAATGTATCTTACTTTGATAGCTTAACCAGTGCAGAGATGCCTTTTTTTCTTCTTTTCTAAAAAGAACTTGATATATAATTTAAATCTGGATAAAGTTTAGATACTGCTGAATTAATTAATTCATTTTCAAAGTGGGTAAATTTTGGCATAGTTTTAATATTATTGATATTGGTCAGTAAAGTACCAATTTGGGTTGTAAAACAAGTGCAAATTAGTTCGCAAGTTGGGAAATTTAAAAGGCTTTATAAACAAATGTATTTTACTTTGATATCTTAACCAGTGCAGAGATGCTTATATTTCTACTTTTCTAAAAAGTAATTGATAAGTGCAGAATTTTTTTAGGGATAATATTTAAATCTGGATAAAGTTTAGATACTGCTAAATCAAACCATAATGAATTTTCAAAGTGGCTAAATTTTGGCTTAGATTTGAATATTTTAATAATTTCAAAAACTAAAAAAAATATATGCTTAAGACTAAAGCGATTCTCCACTTCCGGCTGCAATAGAATTGTAACGAATAATTACAGAAAAGTGACAAAAATTTTGGGCAGTCTTTTGTTTGCTGTTTGATACTTGCGTGCTGCATTTACATTTGAAAGCTTTAAACAATTAACCGTTGTAAAATCGAAGCCAATAGCGCGGCATTGGCATTATAAGGTATAAAGTATGGTATGGTATTATATGACCATCCGAATTGTGAAGGCTTCTTCAGGGTCGCTACACAAAAATGGAAATGGAAATCCAATCACAACAATAACTTATTATGGCATTATGCCCTCAACCAATGATTAGCTTTTAGTTGAATCGAAGTGAGAGTTGCACAAAGTCTAAATATAAAGTCATTGTTTTGCGGCTTACAGGCTATTTCACACACAAATTAGCAAAGGTTTTTTTTGTTTGGAGAGTTTGCAAAATGACCGAAACTAATATTTCACAAAAAAAAAGACACTAATAAGTGTATTTGCACTGTGGGTTTGAAAAGATACAAAATTTCAAAAGAACGTTAACTGTTCGTTTGGAATTTGTCAATTTTTTAATATTGTAAAATATTAAATAACAAAATAAAATATTAGTTATGAGTTTTTTAAACGTATATCCTGAGACTCCGACCCAACCTTGTGGTCTATAATTTCGAATGCCTATCTCAAAGAAATAAAAACCCAGAAGGCCGAATCGGCAAAAAGTAAAGACCGAATTAAAGCAAACAAAAGTACGTGAAAGTTGTGGCAAAGTGGAATATTTTGAGGCACGCTTCAGTGGCCATCGAAGCAAATCAATTAGTCAGAGTAAATCGGCGGTGGCAGTTTATGAGTATTGATTAATGGGTCCTATTTGGGCGGGCAATGCAAATCCGAATCCATTAGATAATAGCCTCGCTGAAGCATTGTGTAAATCAGTTTCGATCACAAAATAAACAGACAGATATTGCATTCAGTTTTTCTCGTACATTGTGTGTTCCCACATAAGTAATGAACTGTGCGACAGGATTACAAATTGAAATGGAGTCTGAGAAATCGTAAATTAAAACTGAAATGAGAATGCGATCGAAAGACCGAAGCTAAAACCGAGAACTGCCAGCAATAATTGGCCGGATAACGACTCAACAGCTCGTGTTTCATACAGATCCATTTGGCCACCAGCTATTGAACCACCAACCACCGGCCATTTAGCCACTTGAGCCACTGAGCCACTTGAGCCACTGAGCCACCGAGTGGACGCATTAGCCACTCGATATGTGTGGCCCAATCCAAGACGCAGCTTTATCTCAATCGCAAATGAGATCGCAACTTTCAGAGGGCGGAGACTTGAAATCTGATTTACAAATCAAGCATACAAAGTTGCAGGCCAACAAAAAACAAGAACAAAATGTTTGGGATTCCAAATATTCAGTGGATGAAATAAATAAATAAAATTAATTTACATATTGTCCGTTTAAATCTGCTGCTTAAATGTTTTAAACTAAGCTAAATTCCTTGAGGTTAAAAAATGTTTATTTATTTTATTGTTAAATTTTCTAAATAAAACCAAAGTGAGATGTTAGGATATCAAAGATTATATGGGCTTAAATAAAGGTTAATTAGAAATAAATAAATATGGTTAATTTGAAGTATGTCATTATTCTATTAAAATGTATAAGTTAGGCTAAAAATGTTTTTTATAAATTAAAAGAAAAAATTTCCTTAACTTTACCCAATTTTTCACTATCCAAATCCTACAACTTAATTTGTTAACACACGAATAAAAGGAGTTGATGGGGCGGAAAAATCGCTGTCAGCTATATCGCTTAATTGCTGATAAATGGGCGGATCGAATGGGGCGGGTAATAGTCCACAAGGGGGCGTGGCAATGTCGCTTGCCCACTAATTGAATAAATAAAAGGCTAAAGGAAAAGCAGAAACCAGAAATGGTTGGCAGTGCAATTAACCAAGAGATATAGAAGAGAAGCAACTGGAGCGGAAATCACTCGAGACACTGCCGATGGCGCTAGTCCTACATATATATCATATATATCTTGTATATTTATCACTAATACATCGCATATATATTGATGATGATGTCAGAGCGAGTTGCTTCAGTTTTCCCGCTAATGACATCGGAAATTGCACGCAACTGCAACAGTGCCACAAACATGAGCCAATTCATATGACTCAAGTTTATTTGAGCGGTGGAGCCCCACCAAACGAAGAACTTCCAGAAATTGTACAATTCCAGAAATTAAAAGTGTCGTTAGCGCAGCGTAATGATTTTTTATTTCCAGTTCCGTGTGTCGAAAATTATGACGAAGTTGTGCACTTAATTTATGGCCGCCAACACCTTTATGATTTCTTTAACATTCTCAAGACGCCGAGTTTAAAGACTTTTATTGGCTGTTTTTAGGAAAGAAATATGGATAATTGAATACATTATCATTTTAACTTAATTATCTTGCGGACAGGGGATTTTGCAAGCTGATTAATAAAATTTAAGTAACTTTTTTTTTTTTTATTGTGAAATAATAACGAAATGGTAACAAAGACCTAACTGGGCAATTTAAACACATCAGAAATAATAAACATAAAAATTAGTTATGTCAGCAGCACATAATAAATATAAATTATAGAAAAATTATATAAATTGAGTCAAAGGACATGCGAGAAATTTAAGAAGTAACTTTTTCAGTACAAGAAAATAATATACAAATATTCCGTTGTGTATTTGCTTTTTAACATTGATAGTTTGGGTTAATAGTTAATATAATTCCTTACACAGTAAATACACATTGAATCGACTGATGGTCTATTAGCTATACAATCGAATTTCTGCAAATTTTACAATCCCTGATCTTCTCTTTTTTTTGCAGGAATTCCCGCCACTCTGACATACATAAACATGGATCGCAGTTTGACGGGCTCGCCGGAACTGATTCCGTATCCGGATTGGCGTTCGAATACGGCCGGAGATTGCGCCAACAGCATCACCACCGCGTATCGCATCAAAGTGGACGAGTGCGGACGTCTGTGGGTTCTGGACACCGGCACCGTGGGCATTGGCAATACGACCACCAATCCCTGTCCGTATGCCGTGAATGTCTTCGACTTGACCACGGACACGCGGATCCGGAGGTACGAACTTCCGGGTGTGGACACCAATCCGAACACGTTTATAGCCAATATTGCGGTGGATATTGGCAAGAACTGCGATGATGCGTATGCCTACTTTGCGGATGAATTGGGCTATGGCTTGATTGCCTACTCCTGGGAACTGAACAAGTCCTGGAGATTCTCGGCCCACTCGTACTTCTTCCCGGATCCCTTGAGGGGCGATTTCAATGTGGCCGGGATCAACTTCCAATGGGGCGAGGAGGGCATCTTCGGAATGTCCCTGTCGCCGATTCGATCGGATGGCTATCGCACCCTGTACTTCAGTCCGTTGGCCAGCCATCGCCAGTTTGCCGTCTCCACCAGGATTCTGAGGGACGAGACCAGGACGGAGGATAGCTACCACGACTTCGTGGCCCTGGATGAACGTGGTCCGAATGCCCACACCACTTCGCGGGTGATGAGCGACGATGGTGTGGAGCTGTTCAATCTGATCGATCAGAATGCAGTGGGCTGCTGGCACTCATCGATGCCCTACACTCCGCAATTCCACGGCATCGTGGATCGCGATGATGTGGGCTTGGTGTTCCCGGCCGATGTGAAGATTGATGAGAACAAGAATGTCTGGGTTCTGTCGGATCGGATGCCCGTGTTCCTGCTCTCCGATCTGGACTATGCAGATACCAATTTCCGGATTTACACCGCTCCCTTGGCCACGTTAATTGAGAATACGGTGTGCGATTTGAGGAACAATGCCTATGGACCACCGAATACGGTGTCCATACCCAAACAGGCCGCATTGCCCATTGGTCCGCCATTGTATACCAAGCAATATCGTCCTGTTCTGCCGCAAAAACCACAGACGAGCTGGGTTTCCTCGCCGCCGCCGCCAAGTCGCACTTATTTGCCCGCCAATCCGGGGAATGTGGTCTCCAGCATCAGTGTTTCCACCAACACAGTGGGCCCCGCCGGAGTTGAGGTGCCCAAGGCGTACATTTTCAACCAGCACAATGGCATCAATTACGAGACCAGCGGTCCCCATCTGTTTCCCACCCATCAACCCGGTCAAGCCGGGCCACAGGATGGCCTCAAGACCTATGTGAATGCCCGCCAATCTGGATGGTGGCACCACCAGCATCAGGGTTAATGTTAACCCACCAGTGGTACACGGGTATCTTCTCACTCACTCGCTTGTTGGATAGAATATTTAAAGACACTCAAAAAAAAAACACACTCATGAAGGACAAACCATCAACACAGGGCAACAGCGGTAAAAAATTATTATATAAAAAAAACACGATGTATTCCCCAGTGGCAAATCAAGAATTTCACCTAGTTTTGTATTTTAAGCAAGAAATAAAACAATTTGTTTGTGTAAACATTAGTAGTGTGTCTCTTTTGAACTTATGGGAAGAAATGAAAAGTGAAAGGTAAGTATGCAGGATCTCAAAAACTTTCTTAATTTTATTTGTTAATGATAATTCTTTTTTTACTTCGATTTTATTTATGGGTATTCAGGTGTTTCTTTTGTGTAATACAAAACAACAATATTAACGAAATGCTTTTGTCGTCTGACTTAAAAATATTTATTGGTGCATACTTTTAGGCAGTAAAAAAATTTAAGATTTTGTTCAGATGATTTTCAGGATTCTATTATTTTACTTATAAAAGCTTGCATACTTTTGGGGCTGAACAAAATAGTGAGACGAACGCGTTTCCAATCTTTTCTTTGCATGCAAATACCCATTTTTTGAAGGCCCTGAAAACTGTAAGGATTTTGCACATAATTACAAGTGTGTCTTTACACTCCGGGATCTTGCGGCTTGAAGAAATCAAAGCACGCAGAAAAATACAATTCTTATGGTATGCTGATTAATCTGATAATTTGACACACCATTTTTGATCAGAAATTTAGATTAAATATGTCAAGGATTGTTGTTAAATAATACCAATTTGATATAAAATAAAGAAAATTGTATTGAAACATAAGCTTTGAAATGGAGAAAGATGCTCTATTAGGGCTTGTTATTAATTTTTTCAAACTTTATTTTTTCGATCTGAGGAAGAAAAGCTAGATGTGAAAAAGTTGTGAAGTTCAATTATTTTTGATAATATCCGAACATCAAAACGAAGAGGAACATGAACATTATATTTGTTTTTTTTTTACCGTGCAGCTGCGATTATTCACATCACCCCACATCCAGGCGATGATTTATGCCCCAGTTTCGGGGGCGTGGCATTTTGTCCAACTTTCGAAAAACAAACAGAGGAATAAGGAGCAGGCAACATTTATTTACTTAGTGATTACGGACGGACATGGATGCACATACGAGGAAAAAGCCTCCTGTGTGAAACACTTAACGCCAAAAGTGAGCAAAACAACACTTGCTCTATTAACACGCCAGACTGTCTGATATTTATTGGTCGACATTAAGGCAGTCGGCTTAACGAGAAACGAGAAGCGAGAGTATCGTACGTGTGGCTAATTTGCGGTTAAGGCCGCATGATTTACATAGCCAAAAAATAAAGCCAAACCGCAGCAGCAGTCCATGCAAATTATAGAAATTTCCCTCCTTCGTTTTCGGCTAAAACAAATATTGAGATAAAAGTCGGTGGGGCCCTATAATTTGACTTATTCAAATGCCATAAATCCGCTGAACCAAACGAGATGCTAATTTCACGTTAGACGCCCTTTAATTTCACGCTGCCATTTGTGGCTTCCGTTTCGCATGAGTTTTCGGTTGGGGATTTTGGGATTTGCATTTTCAATTTGAATATCCTGCGGTTTCATAATTACGCTGGCCAAAAAGAAAAAATAATCATCGGCCGCCGTTTTGCAGCTTCATCAGCGACTGGCTGAGTTTTTGATCTTAATTGAAGGCGCCATCTCGTTTCTAGTTTAAACTGAACCACCGCTGTGCTAAAAAAAAAAGGAAGGACAGGCCCAACAAAGTCATCTCAAGCTTTTTAGTCATGGCTCTGTTTAAAAATAAAGTTCGTCGCCTAAGTCTTTCGTTTTGCTACAGTGAAAAGCGAATTAAAATCAAATAATAAACAGGGTATTTAACAGTGAACTTCCCCAACCAAAAAACACCCCACTGAATTCAATTAAAAGCGTAGCAAATCAAAAGTTTTATGCTTATTAATCAAAGACTTAATTGATTGCAGAAGGTCGCAGGAAGGCGTGAAATGCGAGCTCAGTTGGGAGCCACATAAAAAATGCTTAAAAGAGCGGATCGAAATAGCTGGTGTTAAAACAAAAGCGGCGCCACAAAGGATTTATAAAAACATACTTTACCAATGAATTTTTAAATTCCTTTTTTTCATGTTTCTTATTACTTTTTAAGTTATTATTAAACAAGAAATAAAGAAAACTTTGGCAGATTTGGGACACTTTCTGCAAAGCCATTTTTTGAAAATTTGGAAAGGGGTAACATCATGAAAATGACGAATAATCGACCAAAAAAAAAAAATTAAACTAAAAACACAGTTTTTTAGGGAATCAAACCGCGATCATTTTGAAGTATGCCACTTTGAAATCGGGTGTCTGTAAGAAAAGTTATGAGAGTAGAAGTGCAGTTTTTGGACCCTTTTCAGCAAACCCATTTTTTTGAAAATTTGGAAAGGGGTAACATCATAAAAACGACGAATATTCGACCCAAAAAAAAAAATTTAACTAAAAACACAGATTTTTAGGGAATCAAACCACGATCATTTTGAAGTATGCCACTTTGAAATCGGGTGTCTGTAAGAAAAGTTATGAGAGTAGAAGTGCAGTTTTTGGACCATTTTCAGCAAACCCATTTTTTAAAATTTGGAAAGGGGTAACATCATAAAAACGACGAATATTCGACGCAAAAAAAAAAAAATAAACTGAAAACACAGATTTTTAGGGAATCAAACCACGATCATTTTGAAGTATGCCACATTGAAATCGGGTGTCTGTAAGAAAAGTTATAGGCTTAGATGTGCAGTTTTTAGACCCTTTTCAGCAAACTCATTTTTTGAAAATTTGGAAAGGGGTAACATCATAAAAATGACGAATAATCGACCCAAAAAAAAAAAAAAATAAACTGAAAACACAGATTTTTAGGGAATCAAACCCCGATCATTTTGAAGTATGCCACTTTGAAATCGGGTGTCTGTAAGAAAAGTTATGAGAGTAGAAGTGCAGTTTTTGGACCCTTTTCAGCAAACCCATTTTTTGAAAATTTGGAAAGGGGTAACATCATAAAAATGACGAATAATCGACCCAAAAAAAAAAAATTAAACTGAAAACACAGATTTTTAGGGAATCAAACCACGATCATTTTGAAGTATGCCACTTTGAAATCGGGTGTCTGTAAGAAAAGTTATGAGAGTAGAAGTGCAGTTTTTGGACCCTTTTCAGCAAACCCATTTTTTGAAAATTTGGAAAGGGGTAACATCATAAAAATGACGAATAATCGACCCAAAAAAAAAAAAATAAACTGAAAACACAGATTTTTAGGGAATCAAACCACGATCATTTTGAAGTATGCCACTTTGAAATCGGGTATCTGTAAGAAAAGTTATGAGAGTAGAAGTGCAGTTTTTGGACCCTTTTCAGCAAACCCATTTTTTGAAAATTTGGAAAGGGGTAACATCATAAAAATGACAAATAATCGACCCAAAAAAAAAAAAATAAACTAAAAACACAGACTTTTAGGGAATCAAACCACGATCATTTTGAAGTATGGCACTTTAAAATCTGGTGTCTGTAAGAAAAGTTATGGGCTTAGAAGTGCAGTTTTTGGACCCTTTTCAGCAAACCCATTTTTTGAAAATTTGGAAAGGGGTAACATCATAAAAACGACGAATATTCGACCCAAAAAAAAAAAAACTAAAAACACAGATTTTTAGGGAATCAAACCACGATCATTTTGAAGTATGCCACATTGAAATCGGGTGTCTGTAAGAAAAGTTATAGGCTTAGAAGTGCAGTTTTTAGACGCTTTTCAGCAAACCCATTTTTTGAAAATTTGGAAAGGGGTAACATCATAAAAACGACGAATATTCGACCCAAAAAAAAAAAATAACTAAAAACACAGATTTTTAGGGAATCAAACCACGATCATTTTGAAGTATGCCACATTGAAATCGGGTGTCTGTAAGAAAAGTTATAGGCTTAGAAGTGCAGTTTTTGGACCCTTTTCAGCAAACCCATTTTTTGAAAATTTGGAAAGGGGTAACATCATAAAAACGACGAATATTCGACCCAAAAAAAAAAATTTAACTAAAAACACAGATTTTTAGGGAATCAAACCACGATCATTTTGAAGTATGCCACTTTGAAATCGGGTGTCTGTAAGAAAAGTTATGAGAGTAGAAGTGCAGTTTTTGGACCATTTTCAGCAAACCCATTTTTTAAAATTTGGAAAGGGGTAACATCATAAAAACGACGAATATTCGACCCAAAAAAAAAAAATTTAACTAAAAACACAGATTTTTAGGGAATCAAACCACGATCATTTTGAAGTATGGCACTTTGAAATCGGGTGTCTGTAAGAAAAGTTATGGGCTTAGAAGTGCAGTTTTTAGACCCTTTTCAGCAAACCCATTTTTTGAAAATTTGGAAAGGGGTAACATCATAAAAATGACGAATAATCGACCAAAAAAAAAAAAATTAAACTAAAAACACAGATTTTTAGGGAATCAAACCACGATCATTTTGAAGTATGGCACTTTGAAATCGGGTGTCTGTAAGAAAAGTTATGAGAGTAGAAGTGCAGTTTTTGGACCCTTTTCAGCAAACCCATTTTTTAAAATTTGGAAAGGGGTAACATCATAAAAACGACGAATATTCGACCCAAAAAAAAAAAATTTAACTAAAAACACAGATTTTTAGGGAATCAAACCACGATCATTTTGAAGTATGCCACTTTGAAATCGGGTGTCTGTAAGAAAAGTTATGAGAGTAGAAGTGCAGTTTTTGGACCCTTTTCAGCAAACCCATTTTTTGAAAATTTGGAAAGGGGTTACATCATAAAAATGACGAATAATCGACCCAAAAAAAAAAAAAAATAAACTGAAAACACAGATTTTTAGGGAATCAAACCACGATCATTTTGAAGTATTCCACTTTGAAATCTGGTGTCTGTAAGAGAAGTTATGGGCTTAGAAGTGCAGTTTTTGGACCCTTTTCAGCAAACCCATTTTTTTGAAAATTTGGAAAGGGGTAACATCATAAAAATGACGAATAATCGACCCAAAAAAAAAAAAATAAACTGAAAACACAGATTTTTAGGGAATCAAAGCACGATCATTTTGAAGTATGCCACATTGAAATCGGGTGTCTGTAAGAAAAGTTATAGGCTTAGATGTGCAGTTTTTAGACCCTTTTCAGCAAACCCATTTTTTGAAAATTTGGAAAGGGGTAACATCATAAAAATGACGAATAATCGACCAAAAAAAAAAAAAATTAAACTAAAAACACAGATTTTTAGGGAATCAAACCACGATCATTTTGAAGTATGGCACTTTGAAATCGGGTGTCTGTAAGAAAAGTTATGAGAGTAGAAGTGCAGTTTTTGGACCCTTTTCAGCAAACCCATTTTTTGAAAATTTGGAAAGGGGTAACATCATTAAAAATGACAAATAATGGACCCAAAAAAAAAAAAAAGTAAAAACGCAGATTTTTAGGGAATCAAACCACGATCATTTCAAAGTATGCCATTTAGAAATCGGATGTCTGTAGGAAAAGTTATGAGAGTAGAAGTGCAGTTTTTAGACCCTTTTCAGCAAACCCATTTTTTGAAAATTTGGAAAGGGGTAACATCATGAAAATGACGAATAATCGACCCAAAAAAAAAATATTTAACTAAAAACACAGATTTTTGGGGAATCAAACCACGATCATTTTAAAGTATGCCACTTTTAAATCGGATGTCTGTTAGAAAAGTTATTGGCTCAAAAGTGCAGGTTTTTGGTCATATTTCTGCCTCCAAACAAAGGGATTACATCATTACATTCTTTTGCCAACTATGATACATGCGTCCAATTTTTATTAAAGTAAAATCGTAGTTCTGATGTCGTTAACAATTTGTATATATCTTAAAAAGTTCGCTTTATTAACTAAATACCATTGATTGTTTTGGAATTTTTTCAATATTGTTTTGCGACAAATAATATTTTTTAAATAGCGCAAGCATTAATAAATTCCTTTACGGCAATGTGTTTGGTTTTTATCCCAATTCTTTCCAAAAGTTAATTCACTAATTGAGCATAATAGGGAGAGAGAACTCGATTGGGAGCAGGGAAAGTGCAAGTTAATCGCTCAATTCGCGATCGGCTGGCCCCTTGGGATGCGATGTTGATTCCTCTGCAATTGAAGTTTTATTTTAATGGTCGCAGTTTATGACATCAGACGGAGCAACCGCGAAATGGCTGGCCAAAAAGACTTTGTTGGTGGTACGATCGTAAAAGAAGAACCCAGTTCAGAACCAGAAACTCTGGAAAACTGCGATAAGGATAGCAAGCGTGTAGCGTGTAGCCGCACAAAAATAAAAAGATACAATTGTATCTGCAGGTAAAAAAGCAGGCAGACAACTTGTGCAGCTGGATAAAAACTAATGCACTTGCAGTCCAATCTAATCGTTTGCCAAATGTCAAACGAGTTTCATTCATGTGGCGATACCCCTTCTCCCTTCGAATCCCCTTTATTTCCCTTTTTTTCCTTCCTAAAAATGTGAGAGAGTTCATTCACGGAGGACCGTGGCGATAAGTCCGGTTCTTCATTTCCGATATGACAAACACGCGTGAAGAGAGCGTCAAACGTTTCTTTTTCGGAGCCCTTATCGTCATGGTTTAATTAAAAGGTTATTCTTGTAGGCAGGATAACACTTTAGCCGCAAGGATTTCGATTGAGTTGTCTTGGGTTTGAGGGTATTTATTCAGCTTCTTATCTTAAAGACTTTCTGACCTTGCCTCGCAAACGAAAGACCTAAAACTGAAAGTCGACCGCAAAGATGTGGAAAACCGGGGACTCCACACACACTCGCACACACACACACCCGACCACAAATATTTATTCACATGGCCAGGTGAGAATTGACAAATTCCCATTTCGTCAATTCAATCAATAAAGCTAAAGCTAAAAGGCAACACCTCAATATGAAACTGCAAAATAAAAAAAAGGTGAAAAAAATGAGTGTCCAAGGCCGATCGAAAACCGCTTTCAATTAAATTGGGGCACACTTTTGCCTGCGGTCGCCGCAACCTCATCATCATCATCCTCGTCGTCATAATCATCATGAGCTGGTGCCTCGGGAGTGAAAATGAAATTGTTGCCCCAGGCGGTGTGTCCAAAAGTCCCCAGCTCATCCTCCTCGAAACCCCAGCAGCAAAAATACAAACGGCAAAAAATTAAAATAAGTCAAAGGAATTTTCTACACCCTTTAAACAAAATAACTTACAGGGAATGCTTTAATGTTTTGCATTTGAAAAACAGTTTACATTATTACATAAATCATAATCACTTAAAACAGTTTAAAAAAGGATCTGTGATATTTGAAATAAGTCATCATTTTGAAGGGAACAAAAATAATATTTTCAATTGGAATTAAAATGGGTGAGTTCGTTTCAGTGTCCCTAATAATATTCTTATGTACAATATATATTTTAGGTAATGTATACTATTTTTTTTTTTATATTAATATAATTAGTCAAGTATTATTATTACATAAAAATAAACGTACTTAAACTATATTATGATTCACATCATTTAATATATAACATACGCATTCCTTGAATTTCTTCGTTCATGATAGCTTCACAGACTCCCTGGCAGGGTAAATAAATCAAAAAGAAGCATAAATAAAATGAAAAACTGGTAGTTAGCTACTTTTACCCGATCGTTGACAGTGGCCAGGGGACATGCGAGGATATGTCGGGGGTCTTCCAGGGGAACTGCACTACAAGGGGCGCATATTGAAATTGAAACTGTTGATGGAAAGTTATGGCAGCTCCATGGGCCGCATAATGATGACGAGCCACGATCATCGCGATGGCTCTAGATTATGGGGCGGCCCCGTCTATTCAATCGATCACATATGAAATGAGGACGGCAATGGAGGAGGAGCAGGTGGAGGATCCATCCATTAAATGGATGCCCGAGTGGGGACAGGAAACATGAGAACGTGTGAATGAGATCCCCGAGAAATGGAGTCTCTCCATCACAGAATTCAGGACCTTTCACGATCTCAGGGGAAAACCTATGGGAAAAAGTTGCATTTCAGATTTAGAGGAATTAGTGGTTAGCTTGATGGCTAAGCTGATGACTTTATCTTTGCTAAACGGATCTGTATACATTTTCCCATTTAAGATATAAACTACTTCGATAAGTTCGCTTATTTTATGATTTCTAAATTAAAGTTTAAGTAATGAATAAATGAAAATATATTTACCAAACTCCATCCACTGTGTTTAGTTTCTACTTAAATTTACACTCTTGTGGGGCTCAAAGAAAACGAATCAAGTTAGTAACATTAAAGACAAAAAGGTTAACAAGAACACAGAGTGTGTATCAGAACACCTGTATTAAAATAAGATCAATCAAAATGTTGTTAGCGGTTTCTGGACCTTTAGGTGATTCAAATTAGTTTAAAATTTGCATTTAATATTCAATTACGGTTCCCAGGCTCCTGAAATGGGCCCAAGAATGTGCCTCATCATTATTATTATTCCATCCATCCTGCGGAATGGTCTAATAAACTTGACAATGCCGCTCCCCACCGACTTTCTGTGGGCTACTGTATGCCCCTATAAAATCGGAAAGGGTTCAGGAATTGGGCTGCGTGACCCTGTAAGACTTGTAATGGATTTTCTCAGTTACGCGAGGATTGCGTGTGCCGGCCAAACAAAAAAAAAAACAAATCTAAAAGGGGAGATATATACGCCGATACTGGAGGAACCTTGCGTGTTTTTCGCCCTTCTTTTTCCCTTTTGGCCAACAATTTGTTAACAATTAGCGCCCATTGGATCTCTCTATGCCGAAAACTCAGAGCCACTTGCCTTTTAAGGTGCTGAGCGGCATTAAGAGCTCCACATTCCACTTCGTCGAGGTGAAACTTCGCCGGTGGTCCAGCCATATATAGCACATATGTATATAAATATGCTATGTATACGCGTACTTGGCCATATCCATATCAATCATGCCGTCGTTGCCGTATGCTAATGATGGCAATTAATCAATGAGAATCAGTTAAGACCTGCAGCACACGAGGCGCACGCAATCGGCCCATTCAAGCAAAAACTGAAAAGTAAAATAACTGAGCCAGGAAAAAACAAGAAAAAAACACCAAAAATTAAACAATATCTGCACTCTAATGATGTGCTGAAGTGACTGGGCCTCTGGAAAATTAATAGCCCGTAGAAACTCAGGTGGAAAAATAGACGGAAAAGGTGGATCTTTAAATATTCCAATTCAATAGAAAGGCTTATTTGAAAAAACATATAAATTTTGATATATGTGGCATTTTCCCAAATGCTTAATATCATAATATAAATTGTAACTATTTGCAAAACAAGGGTGATCTTTTTTCAATGAAAACCCATATTAATTCTAGCCTATAAAAATTAACTAATGATGTGCTGAAGGGAAATAAATAACCTAGCGATTGGGAAAACATTTGTAATTGGGTCGGGTCGCAAGTGACCCGAATTAAATTGGCAGACTTGGGTTAACGCCCACCGAATTCACTCCTACAAATATTTTTTCACTAATCCCATGTCTTCTTCACAGCGTGTGACCCCTGAACTCTGACCCTAATTGTCCACGCCCAAAAAACTAAAACCTAAGACTAGACCATTCACTGGGTTTTTTTTTGTTATTTGCACGTGGCAGTCACCGCCATTTCCATCTCTTGTTTTTCATGCATATAAACCTGTTCGACGCATGCAAATAATATAAGTTACTGTGTCAGCGGCAACAGGTGAAATTGTCGCCCCAAGTCCACGCTTTTGGATCCCGATCCCCATCCCCATCCCGATCCCCTCCTCTTTATCATTTTTTTCCAGCCAAGTCAATGTCAAGTGTTGCCTCGGCTGACTTACTACAAAAGTTAATTGCACTGCACGCGCACGCCAAAAGGTAAAAAGAGTCTCGGGTCTCGAGTCTCGAGTCGCGAGTCTCGACGAAAGGCTCCCAATGCCCAGTAAATCCAGTATCCAGTGTCCAGTAACCAGTGCCCAAATACGCAGTATTCAGTACCAATCCCATTTCCAGACCTCAAGACCTCAACTTAAGGCTCGGGCCACGAAGCGCGTGTGTGCAATATCAGGTTTCCCTGTCAATTTGCACAGTGGTTGAGAGATGTGCGAAAAACTAGCTATTTTAAATTCATAGAACCAATATATTTGTACGAAAATGTATTTTATTATTTATTTATTTAAAGCTTTAGGTACTGGTTAAAAAAAACAAGAAAAACTAATTGAAAAGTCAAAAATATTTTTATTTGTAAATGCAAATTATATACAAATGTGTACCACAACCTATATATATTTGTAAAACTTTTAAATATTACTTAAAAACATCTACGTTTAAGCAATTTTTAAAATTTGTTATTTAAGAAATGAAAGATGCTTGAGAAAGTTAAACTCCAAAAATTTCTTATATGTGTTTGAAATTCTTTTGCATCTTTGACAATTTGCCCACTGTGCGGGGCAACTGCCACCGTGGTTGTCATTAGTCCGCTGCACTTGCTGTTGTAATTGTGACAGGAGCAACGAGCACGGATCGCTAAAGGGTCGATCTCCGGTTAAAGGTGCACTTGGTCACCTGTACTCCCGCGGGGGGCTTTCGATTGTAGGGGGGCTTCACTGTCCACTGTCCACTGTCGACTTGCGGGTTTTCTGCTGATCGTGAGTGCCAGAAGCTGATTTCAGCGCGGCTACCGATAAGCAACCGCTTCCAAGTTGCCTCCTCTATATTTTTGTATTTTTATTTTTATTTGTATTTTTTTTTCGGCTTTGACAGACGCGTTGATTGGTTTTGTTGGGCGGTACGGAGAATGCGGAGTGCTCTTGATTCCATGAGACATGTAAATTGCTGAGAGCTCTGCCGGAAAATACAGAAACTGGTACAATTTTTGTTCGATCATTTTTTTCGGTTACTCTTGTTGTTGTTGATTGTATTTTGTTGATAGTCATGCTGTGCCACGCCCCATGCCGCCCGTATTTGACAACTTTTTGCATAATTGCAATTGCCAGCAGATGAAAGATGAAGAAGAAGACCGAAAACACGTGAAAAAATTACTATATAATGAGATTTTTTTAAGTATAAAAGAAATGAGAATAGTTCAAAGTGTAATTTAATGGGAAAAAAAAGAATAAAGGAATAAGAACAACTAAAATATATATTAATAAAACAATTTTGGAAATAAAAGCCAATTTATTTAGCCTTACATTAATATATATATATATTTTATTAATATCAAAATTTAGCATGATCCAGTTTATGTTGCTAGTAAAGAAGTAATTTTCAAGAGTTGAGACCCTGAATCTGCTAGCTTTGATTATTTTTACGAGTGTTTCGCAGCGAAAAGAGCCGCTTGATGGTCGAGGCCAAAAGCCGTGAACCATTCATAAATTTCGGACCAACTCATAAATACGGCAGCAAAGGCTGTCGAGGTGTTGGCCTTACAATCTCACGCCGTGATGATGCCTGAAAAGCGAAATACCCCAGATTTCCTCCGCCCTTTTGCCTGATTTAATGCAATGGCAAAACAAATTATTATGTTGGGGCCGCTTGCTGCCCGCAATTAATCAAAGTTCTCGCATTACAATTAATCAAAAATCGCCATTCTTCTTCGCTGGATTTCTGGAGGTGCCAGGCAGCCAGCCTTTTGCTCCTGGCCATAAATATTGTTGCCAGTTGGCGATATACGGCATTGGCCAAATAGAATTGGCGGCGTCAAAACGCTTACCTTAGATGTCGCACCGATTCGCTGACATATTCGCATTGCTCCCATAAATCAAACATATATATATATATATATCTATAGAGTGGGAGTAGGGGCATCGAAATTGAGAGCGGCTTTCGTCCTTTCATCCTCGATGGAGCGGTGATCAGGCGGCAATTTGATAGCCATGAACAGTTGACAGTTGACTTTTGATTCGATCAGCAAAAGGAATAAGATGCCATGATATCTAGGCTCCAGATTGAGACAGAAGCGTTTCAATCCTTTGTTTTTTTCTTTAAGAAGATAACAAATATTTTAAATCGTTTCCTTTTTGCATTAATTGTAACCCAAATAATATATTAAAAACACACATTTTGTTGAGGTTTAAATAAGCTCTGATATTTATATTCTTTTAATTTTATTCACAAAGTAAAAGTTAATTAGCTGCACTAACCGCGTAAGATATTTTATAAATAAAGCCGAAACTGATAGATCAGGAAACTTAATATGATATTTTATACAGACTTATATCCGATCGCTTTTTAAAATATATCTTTAAATCGCCACCACTCTGTACTAAAAATTAAACTTCAAGTGAGCGTGAGCCAGCGTTTTCTGGCACCGAAAATGAAAATGGTAGAGTAATTTTAATAAACTGACCTTGCATCGCAAAATGCTACGGAAGCTGTCCTTTAATCGAGGCTTCACTGTGGCGAAAAGGGAGCCGCTTGTACGAAGTGTGGAAAAAATGATGCGATGTCAAGTTATTGACAGGCCGAGTCGATATTAATGACGACTTCATCTTCATTCGCTGGAAATGCCATCCCCAGGTTTTTTCGTTTTGCTGTCGCTGTGTCTTACTAGCAATTATTGAACTAGTTAGTCGGCCCCAACACTGAAAACGCAGACGATCCGCGGCGATTCGGTTCGAGTTCAATTATGATCGTAAGCAAAGCAGCAAGCCAAAAAGCCAAAAGGCAAAACCCAAAAGCCACGACGTACGTACATATTTAAGCCAACATGTCAACATAATTTATATTAAATTTTTGTGTCAGATAATGATAGCGCCTCCTGCTGCCGATCGCCGATCGCCGAACTTCGATCCTCGCACAAAATATATCTGCATGAGGCTGCAGGCCGAACTGTATATAATAAGGGGCATGAAAAACATGGCAGCACAAACCGAAGATTTAAGTTCTCTTTTACATCTTCAATATAAAGGTTTTACTTTAAATTAAGTTTAAATTTATTAAATATTTGTGGAAATTGTAAAGATTTGAAGCATTTAAATTAAACGTAAGTTTTTGTTTCTTAAATCCCTTGAAATATTTTGTGTTTCTTTTTTGTTGATGAATAATTATTCTGCTTATTAAATATTTTAGCTTAAAAATACAAAAGTTATCTTCAAAGAGCCACAGAATTTTCCCTTTCTTTCAAAGAGCCACAGCGAATTTCTATTGCATCAACATGGATTTTGCATGACGACCGGATACGATCGATTCTTTCGACTCTAGGACATCTGTTCAAGAATCGGGGATGCCCTGGGACCTGTGTCGTCGGATGTCCTGGCATATGCAATGCCCTGCAATCCCCCGCGGTTGCAGCAAAACGAAGTGTTAAACGAGGCCCAGCGTGGGTTAGTGCCAGAAATGGCAATTCAAATCCATTTCGGCACGGTTTCCTAGCGTGCAACCAGAATCCTCCAGCGGCGATCGGTGGACAATGGTTTTGGGAAACACTGGATGAACAGCCTCTCCTAAATGCTTTCGAAATGCTTTCGACTTTCGGCCCAGTGGAAATCCAACTGCTACGATGGGCATAAAGGACCCCGGGGCATTAGGAGTGTTAATAGAAAAGTGCCTCTGGCCGATCAGGTTTCTTGGCATGATCCACAAGATCGGATGGGTCACCGTTTGAGGTGTTGACGAGTCGACGACGGCCTTGGAAGGTCATAAAACTTTGGATTCCAGCGGCACAAGGTCTAATTTGCAATGATTGTCAAATGCCTCAAGAGATCAGAAGGTCATCGCTAAGGACAAAGCATTTTGCAGGTTTTTATCTGAAGCATTTACTAAAGAGCTGGGTTTTCAATGATGAAACTGCCTAATTTTTGTGTATCTAAGCTTATATTTTTAGCATCTTGCTTTAATTAAGCGCATTGGTACTTTATTTTAATTTAAATATTAAATATATATTAATTTGTATTATTTGTAAATTAAATATATTAATTTGTATTATTTGTAAATTAAATATATTAATTTGAATTATTTGTATTACTTTCCCCCTTGCTTTAGTCAATAAATAAGACCATGAAATACACATTACTGATCATAGTGATCATAGGATGAACTAAGTCTATATAACAGTTTAGTATTTGATATGTTTAGACCCATTGATTTATTGTGACTGAACTATTGGAGTCATTAAAGCTGGCTGGCCACTTTCATTAGGAGCTGGAGCTCCTTTTCCGCAGAGGGGTTGTTACTGGGGTCTTAAGTCTGGGGTCTGGGATATGGGATCTGGGGTCTGGGCCTTTTTCCTGCTTTTTAAACCGGTTGGCAGCCGGCACGCGACAGAGCCGGGTTTTGCGTTTTGGTTTGCAGGCGACAGGCAGCTGAAAGTGGGCAAAAACCACTCGGAAGAAACTCTTCCCACTCGAAAGAGGGAACACTCGGGCCGAGGGCAGCTGCAATTTGCGGAGAGAGAGAGAGAGATTTTGCTGCCTCCTGCACTCTCTATACAAATCAGGGGAAGAGACTGCGCTCAAGAGACGATCCTTGAGTGATGATGATGCTGTTGCACCTTTTTCTCGGGGTGGGGGGCAGGTAGATGATAATAACGCAGGTGAGATCCCGGTCCCTAGGCCCTGGAACCCCTATAAATAGCCCGAACGGAACGGGGAAGGGCATCAGAACGGAGCCAGTGCTCAAGTAGAGACCATCCCAGTCACTAAATCCCAACGTTATACACTCGAAATCCCTGAAAAAAATGGCTCTGGGCAGCGAGAATCAGTCCTTGTTCTACGACGACGAGGAGGAGGCCACTTCTCCGGTGAACGGGCCCTCCGTCATCCGGCGGAATGCCCGGGAACGCAACCGTGTCAAGCAGGTCAACAATGGCTTCAGCCAGCTCCGGCAACACATTCCCGTGGCCGTCATTGCCGATCTGAGCAATGGTCGGCGGGGAATCGGTCCGGGGGCCAATAAAAAACTCAGCAAAGTCAGTACCCTCAAAATGGCCGTAGAGTACATACGCCGTCTGCAGAAAGTCATTGATGAAAACGACCAGCAGAAGCAGCAACAGTTGCAGCAGCAACATCAGCACTTCCAGC
Organism: Drosophila rhopaloa; assembly: GCF_018152115.1. NCBI lineage: Eukaryota > Metazoa > Arthropoda > Insecta > Diptera > Drosophilidae > Drosophila > Drosophila rhopaloa. The sequence goes on along the minus strand of NW_025335123.1, from coordinate 24,254,952 downwards.
AGCAACATCATCAGCAGCAGCAACAGCAACAGCAGCAGCAGCAACACTTCTACGCCTGGCAGCAACAGTTGCAATTGCAGTCGCCCACTGGAAGTGTGAGTTCCTGCAACAGCAACAGCAGCAGCAGCAACAGTTCCTATTACACACCAGCGACATCAACGATCGCACCAGCAACATCATCTCTGAATGTCGTCACCAAATTGGAAAACAGCTATGAAGACTACCGCAACAATTCCTGCAGCTCCGGTGCCGAGGATGAGGACATCCTCGACTACATATCCCTCTGGCAGGACGATCTGTAGGGATCTCGACACCGACATCCCGACATTCCCTGCAATTGCTAGTCGCACCAACCATCAACAAAACACAACGAACCATTGATTGGCCAACAAGTATTACCTCAGCCACAAGTATTACCACAACACCACCTTTTTTTTTGCCTGTACAAATTAGTGCTTAAGTTTTTATATAGTTTATAAGACTAGCCTGTAAATGGAAGACAATGTACACTTAAGAATCTCTTTTTTTTAAAACAAACATGGAGGACATTAAACTGATAATTATAATGAAATATTTATTGAGTTTTCTTATGGGCAAATTGGGTTGGAAATTTAGGTTTGAAGGAACTAAAAATATGATAGGACATTATGGTTTGTATACCAAAGAGTTATTTACAAAACGTTGTTATTTGTTAATAACTTGCATTCCAGACATTGACATACAAAATATACAATATAAGAATAATCCAGAAATGATTTTTGGTGCTTAAGATTTTTTAATGCATTCTTTTTCATTTCTCTTTTATTATTTTTCATGTACTTACCTTAAAAAAAATTATTTAACTGCCTGAAAAAAACCAATCAGTTTCTGTTACCGTTAAGTATTTACAGATCGATACCTCGAGAGTAAATTATCCTAACAATTTGTCAGGACTTTTGTTTTTGGATCGAACAAGCAACTTTGCATAAATAAAGTCGGATTGAGTAGGGTGAAAAGAAGCCAAGTAATTTATTTGCCGCATTTTTGCATATGGCCAGGCAAAGTTAATCAGAGGCTGAGTGCCGACAATTCCCAAGCGATCGATCGATCGATTGTTGAACTAATTTTGAGTTATTCCAGCAATGCAGGCAAAACAAGAGGCAAAACACGGGTCGGCAATTGTTCAGATCGCCCCCGACAAAGTTAAGAAACAGAAAGAATCTGCTGGGGTCTTCTGCAACGGAAGCTGTCGCGATGAACTTGCCACAGATAAAATACACACAACTATACACATATGTACATATAGCAAGCCAAATACCAAGCGACATTCAACTTGTCCATGGTATTTTCCTATGCGTTTTATTTTTTCCATTTTATGCATCCCACGCGCATTTCCTGTTTTTCCCCTGCAATGGAACTCATTAATAGATCAATGTATGCTGGGGATACGCACTTCCGTCAATCGGGACTTGTGGCTTCGGAACTCTCGACACGGAGGCTTTGCAACTGATCTCCCGTTTCGGCCAAGTTTCCATGCCAATCGATTCGCCATGCGGTGCAAAATACGAGCGGTCAATTCGAACGGTGCTGCACAGGGAGAAAATAAGGTGTTTAATAAACCAAAATCAATTCATTACTTGCTATTGTTTAACCGGATCTCAAAGATGTGTACCTCTAGACAAATTTGGAATGGAATTTATAGTTTTAATGATGAATATTATAAAACTACACGAATAAAGCTTATAAATTTTTTAAAATTCAGAAGATTTGATCATGATTTCCATTTTTAGATGACAGATGATCTCTAAGATTATTGATGTTTATTAGTACTATTATAATTAACAAAATAAAAATTGGTTTAATTTCCAATGACCTAAACCTTTGTCCAATAATAATCTTTCAAAGAATCACATTGAATTTGGGGCACTGTTTTTTTGTGGGGGCAACTTTGGAGCGGAGAATCGAACGGTTTTGGGGCCCACAGCCCTCTTCATGGCGCATTTATCGAATTATTATTTCCGGCGTTTTTCCTGTTTTTGCATTGCATATGCGAAACTCTTTGGCCCTGGCACTAAACCAAAAATAAAAAGGCAGCCAAGCAAAAGGATTCTCCCAGCGAGGGAGAGATGGTGATTTCAAGAAAAGCAAAAAGGTTGAAGGGGGTTGCCCTCATCCATTGGCGGTCTCAATGGGCGACATACGACACAAAGTCTCGGCGACAGCAAACGGTGCAAAATCGAACGCTTTTTGTGTGAAGTTAATAATACGTTTGACATGGCCCCGAAAAGGGGATCGATCGCAGAAATATATGCAGAAATATGTAGCAGATCGCTCCAGATCGCCCGTGGCCGCTTGAAAACCCCAAAGGGGTATTGGCCGCACAAATATACCCCTTGTTCAGGCAGTTTATAGGGGTATATTGGATGTGTGCTAAGGTACGTAACAGTAAAGTCCCCCTTGGTATATACATATTCAATATGATATGATATATGTTTGTCCCTTAGAAACTAAAGTAATTGTTTAAACTAAACTCACATTCTTGTGTTAGATAAATGTTTTTGTATTATCAAAAACAACCATTATTTTCAAGAAAGTAAGTATATATGGTGGCAGTAAAATTATTATTTATAGATTTTCGACTTAGCATGCTAACATTATTTCTAAGCAGTGCAATCGATTTTTTTTAGAAGTTATCAGCTATCCCCAGCTGATACTTATATTTATTTTAAAATTGGTTTGCTGAGTAAAGGATATCGCATAGTCGAGACACTGGACTACAGCGTTTCGCCTTGTATTTTATGCTCGGTACAGGGCGCATTTTACATGCAACGCCGGGCGAATAAATTTATGATTTATTAAGGATGCTCTGATTACAACACAACCACGGTTCCAGACACCGTCTGATGCTGACTGATGTCTCGTAAATAACTTCCAGGGAGCAACAAGTGAGTTATTTGTTTAACATGGACGCGACTTTTTGACTCACAAATGTTGACAAAGAATAATGTAATTTATGTTCGGCCCTGACATCTTTCCAGGATTTCTCCGCAGCGAAAAAAAGGGGGAGAAGCTCGCCCATCATCCTTCAAAAGAGTGCCAGCGATGTCACCGCACTGTAATTAGAGATATTCGCACCGATAGATACATATGTATCTTTAGTTGGCCCCAAAGATAAAAAACAGAACGCCGACAATAGCTCGCGTGTACAATTGTCCACGTAATTGTGATGTTATGTAACTTCTTGCGAAATACAAGTGCAACGCGGCAAGTGAGACAATGGAAAACCGAACCGCTCCTCCATTTTCCACACACAAAGGTGCACTTGTCATTGTTACAGTTTCCCGGGTTACCCAACATCCCTGACCAACTGGAAAATGTTCAATTTCCCGGCCCCGGCAATTTAAAACGCCCACCAAACTAGATATTTCCCAAAAGGATCTCCTGTTGCGTGCGTCTGCGTTTAAGGATCAAAATTGAGTTCTGAAGTTTTCATTAGTTAAGCTGATTATACTTGACAATGCAGCTGAAATGAAAATTGTGCGTTCTGGTCCCTCAAAGTACGTAATTCATAATGGGCACCGATTCAACAGGATTATTCTAAGGGTGCAGTATCATTTGCCGGCTATTAAAAATCATTAAAAACGAGAGCACAAATGGTTCCAATAAAACTATCAAAAGGGATTAGGATTTTGGGTAAGAAAATGAACGCTACACACTCGTTATTATTAAAAAGGCTTTTTAAAACATTAAATACAGTTTCAAATTCATTAAAAAATAGAGTCATGACTCTTCCTTTCTGGCATTATCTTTCCTTAATTACCAGCCCAAAATGTCTCAATTCAACCGCGGGGCTTTCACTTTGCGAAATTATTTAAATTAATTACCTTAAGTGCGGCGTCCGGCAATCATCAAAAGCGTTCTTTCCGTCTTTAATTATAGAGCACCTTTCTTTAATTGCCGGAGAGCAAACAAAACAAATAAATTGGGGACATTTGTGGCTGGGGAAACTTTTGCATAAGGTATCTACAAATGTGTTTTGTTTTTAAACAAAGGGATATTCTTAATAGTCTTGAAATGAACTATGCGTTTTGGTCGACAAATAAGCATTAACACATATAAAATTGCTCCTTAAATCTTTTATTTACTTTCATTGAAATAATGTAAGCAAAAATGCATAAAAACAAAAACGGAGTAGTACTAAAGAAAAAATGTATAGTATTAAACAACTCCTCCCTATTTAATTAAATGATTGGATTGTCTTATTTGTTTACCAACCATATCAAGGCTTCAAAAGCTGATTTCAATTCGATTTAATTTTTTTTGTTTCTTTCCTAGAAGGATTCTATGGCTTTTTCAAGTCCGTAGGCTGTGCAGACCATCGAAACCCGCTTTTATAATAAAATTTACGACATTTAATTGGATCAGAAAAGAGCTGAGAACATATTCCACTGCTGGCGGGGCATTCCGGGTTTCTTAAGACTAGACGAAGTCGCGTGGCATTACGCCGCTGAAAATATGAGTCTTATATATTTAAATGCATTCGGGTTCGAATCGCATTCACTGCGTGACTGGGCTAATTAGTAGCCATGCACTCTCTCTTCCTTTTTTTCACCAGATATACAGATAAACCATTGCGTCAAAAAAATAGCACTAAACATTTTGGTTGATTTTTCTTTTTGCATTTGTAGGCATAAATAGAAGTAAAAACTTCTTTCTATTGTTCATTATATTAATTGTTTCGAAACTATAATTACTATAATTGTTTTATGATTATTTATTTTTAAAAATGTAAATAAAATTTAGAAATTGTATATATCAGAAATAAAATTCTGCAATAGTAATCAGCTTAGAGTCTATTGCATAAACATATGGCAGAGACCATAGCTTATAGATGTGTTTCTAAAATCATGCTTAAATGGCATAAGAGCTCCTATTATTTCAGCCACAACTGTATTTAGCATGTGATCGCGCCTGTCGAAATTTACTTTTGATTTCATATGTATTTCATCAAATTGCCGCTGCGCACGCGCATGCCAAAAGGCAGCGACTCGAAGGTGGAGATAAGAGACCTTGGTTTGATTTGAAAATTACTCGAAAAACAAAAAAGCACGGCCAGCAGCAGCGGGGAAAAAGCAAAAAAGCAAAAAATAAAAATAAAAAAGGATATATAAACTGCAAAACAGCAAAAACGGGTTGCAGCCGATGCCAATTAAATGTGGTCCAGTCCACATCGAGATCCCCGATCCTCAGACTTCGTTGTCATTGCCGCCGCGGTTTACTTCAAATGGGAGACGCGCGCGTCCAGCGCCAAAATGGCAATCTTTTTGAAATTTATGATGAAAAAATGAACACTGTCGCTTTTTTGAACATTTTAATTATACACACAGACAGACGCGAGATATATTTTTGGATGTGAAGAGGAGATTTTCGGGAGATACCACTATGTTCAGCGGCGCCCCAAAATAACTGGTAGCCAAATACACTCTCAGAAAATGTGTTTACTTACGGAGCTGAGATGGAAACTATTTGGAATTGTATCTACTAGAAGTTGAGCACAAAATTAGGTTGCTATTTAATATAAATTAATATAATATAAATTTTTCTTGTCTTTAAAGATATTCCCCATTTTGTTTAAATATATGTTTGTTTGAGCATATCCAATAAATGTAATATACATTGCTTTAAATATTTTTTTTATTTTTATTAAAATATTAAAAAATGCTGTTTTGTTCTTTAGGTAAGTAAATTCGTTAAACTTCCAGAGATTTTTTGCAGCACAGGAATCCGAACTTGTGGCAGGCATTTGGCGAGTAATTAATAAATTCGCAACGCTGCCACAGGATATTTGCATAAGAAATTATGGCAATGAAATGTTATGACCGCGCCCGTGACAGACGACTTGCATTACTGGGCTGGCAACTGAAAACTGAAAACTGAACTGAAAACTCCTCCTCGAAGGTCACAAATACAGCGGCCACTTTGAAGCTCTCCTTCCGTTGAAGCTGGTGCCGCATTGCATAAGCCAGTTTGGTTGCATTTTGCCTCCAGCTGTGGCGAACAGAGACAGTTTGTCTCAGTGGCCAAAGACGGACTCTGGGTGACAGTTATGCATATGATTTTGGGAGGGACAATTGTCCTGGACGCAGCGTGCGTCGAATGTCCGAGAAACCGATTGGCACGACAGACAAAACAAACACACATCCTTTTTTGCACGTGGCTCGAGGATAATGCCAGGAAGCGGAATCCCATTGCCCATTGTGCATGCCAACAATGGTAATGAAAAGTAGTGAACGCAAATTACATAAGGCTCTCTGTCCGATTTGTAAGGCGTTTGTAAGCCTCTTCAGAGGTTGCGCCCTAAGGATCTGTGTGTTTCTAATTGACCCGGTGACTGGTGACCTGGTGACCAAAGATTTTCCGGGCGACACGCGGCAAGAGCAGAAGCCACAGCCTTCGGCACTTTCAACTCGGACAGCGCCTTCGCAGGAAGTCGGTGGGTAGCCCCTCAATTGAATGCCCATTATGGATAGTAGCTGCCGAATAATACCATCCAAACTTCCCCTGAACAACTGCAAATTATCGGCGGTGAAACAAGAGTGCGAGGGCTTCAAAGGAAGGTACCGAATCTATAAGCGCCAAGTACCAAAAACAGCTAAGTTCTAGGTAACTCCGGTTAAAACCCAACAATCGAGGTTGTATCTTTGGTAAAACCACTTTTGTGTGACCTTTAATTAAACAAGTTTGAATGCTTATATACTTTAAACGCAGGGAAAGCATTAACATAAATCCATATATCTAATTTCACTATTTTTTTAAAATCAAATGGTTGACAATATTCCTCCCTTTGGCAAATTATTTTAAAACCAACATTTTAGCAGATATTCCGCTAATCTGTGGATATATATTTTTTCAGTTCCTGCCACTTCCACCCTAGTGGAATGTGCACCGTTCTGTAAACAGTCGAGACTTCCCCCAACTTCCCCGATCTCGACATCCGAAATCCGAAATCCCGAGATCCGACGTGCGTGTGAATCTATTAAAACGGCAGCATCCTCCTCTGATTCTGCTGCTGATCCCTTCGACTCCCTGATTCCTCCACTCATCCACTCCTCTACTCCTCCACCTGGTATACGAAAATTCAATTAAGCAAATCGAACACATTCGATGCGTTTCTACGAAAAAGTCCACTTTAATGGCCTAGCCTCCCGTTTGTTTCTGTTTCTGCCCCCACTTCTTTTCCAAACAGGTGGATCTGCGCAGAGTGGTGTGAAAAATGGAAATGGAATTATAGGTCGAGAACAGGCAAATTCCGAAAGGTATGGGAAAAAAAAGGGCGGGGAAGTGCCAAAAGGGTTTCGATAGGTTGATTGTTATGCTGATGAGCTGGGATCGGAATCAAAAATTGGGATCGTTCGGTGGGCGTAGAAATCAATTTTGAGTCAGTGAATCGATTGGAAATCTGTTGCCAGGATTTATATTTATTTTTTTTTTGATGTGGGTTGATCTGCAACATCACTTTTTCCCTCCAGCCTTCGTGTTTGTTTAGCTGTGAAAACCGCTAGCTGGGGAATCGATTTCCGGTTTCCGCAAAGGCTTATGCAAATATTTGGCCAGCGGAGCGCAAAAGATTGTGTCAACAAAATGAGTCGTGGGAATCGATTCGATGCGATTCGATTTGATTCGATTAGAGTACACCTTAAACTACATTTGGTGGGGCGTGCAGTTCAAGGACAATGGGTCCTTAGAGGCCCGCGGTAATCATGGCCTAACAAGCATCCTCTTTCACGCTTCTGCGGCCCAGGATCAAAGGACCTGCTGCACCTGAACCGCCACAAAAAGGTGCTCAATGGGGCGTACTAATGGGATCAATGCGGCGCGCGATTCGAAAGCGGTTTACACGACAATAAGAAATGGGAAATGAATGGAAATGCCGCAATCGAACAAAGGAGTGGATCGAAAAGCCGCAGGATAACTGCGCAAAGGATCATTTAGAGCCAGTCAATTGGATAATCGTGAATAATGACTTTATCAAGAGCACAAAAGTTGACTTGCGCAACAAGTGATAACAATTAAATGCCCGAATAATAATCCTTCGAAGGTGAAATTGGGTCCTTAACAAATGAAACATTGATATTGTCCCCTTATTGTTTAAAAATTATATTGAAGGTATGGAAAGTAATCTCCACCTATTCATTTGATGTCGAAATTAGAGTTCCTGGAAACTATTTTTAATGATTTAATTTTAATAGCTTAAGATTCTTCAATGTATATTTTAGCATAACAAATATTAAAATTGCTTTTGAATTACTTCTACAATAGAAATTAATAACTAAAATGTTGATATTGACAGCCTTTAGTCAAGTAATAACTATAAGGTATTTTAAAATATTCACAGGCATATTTATTTAGGTATATAATCAATTTTAATCTTCCTCTGTGATTTCCCCCCACTTTCTCCAGCATCGATTGCATTAATTTAGCAAGCCTTTGCAATCCGCTCACTTGTCACCCGACCACTCAACAGCTTCTTAGTGCGATCGGATCGACTTGCCACCATGACGCGGACTGTCAGTAAGCGGATTCTGCGGCGGATTAGTGTCGATCACTCTGGCGATCTTGTAAGCCGCCGCTTTTGGGGCAGCCAACAAGCAACTGGACACGTTCACCACCCAGAAATCGAGATTTCTGCTGAAAGTGCTTTCCACCAAGGGGCAGGAAATAAAACAGGAAAGTCACCTTCGTTACCCTTTAAATACTCCAAAGGGACCGTAGAGAAATAAATCAAATAATAGCCATAGAAAAAAATATTTATTTATTTTATTTATTCATTTATCTAAAGCTAACAATTAGTATTAAACCTTCAGCTCGGGGCTTAAATAGGTTTACGGATCTAATATAAAGTTATTTACAAAGTTTTCATATTTACAATAGTTTTGGATTTTAATTGTATTTACATAAATTCTTATTTCATATTTTGTAAGTTATTTTAGAACTGTTTGGGAATTTTAGGATGAGTTGAAAGTTTGAATTTGTGAGATTTGCTATATATTCACCAATCTTTCTTGGAGTTCTGTGTTTTTTTAATAAATTCCAAAAGGCTTTTAATACGTAGAATAATATAAATACAAGGGTCAACCAATTTTTGGTTCAACAATATATTCCTGTGAAGGGTATCAAAATGTATCTACACTAAGCCACATATAATGTGGCTTGATCGAGGGTTTGAGAACCTTAATTTTTTGCCAAGTCAGCGGAGGTGCGAGACCGTTTAACACCTCTCCCCCGACAATTTCCAGTTTTTGGTTTTCGCGTTAATTGGGCGAGTGTGCGAGTTGCGTCGGCGGCAGGATTCGTTAGCACATTTGCGGTTGCTGGCCAGGATAACAAGGACATGCCACCGAAAGCCGAAATGCTGAAACCGAATAGCTGGCAAACTGGAAAACGGGAAAACTGGCCAACTGAAAACCCAGCCGACGCCATCGGTCGGCTGGCTACAAAGGAAAAACGGCCGCAGAACTCGCGGCACTTGTTAGCTCTCGGAATTTGAAAATGCAACATAATTGCGCTGATTATGAGGCACCATAAAATGCCATTAACAAGCCATCATCCCGGCCTTCCGAGAACGCCGTCCTCAGCTCCTTTTATACATTTTATATATTTTACCCATCCGATCGATCCGCGGTCGTAGTCCAAGTCGAAGTCGAAAGTCCACCCTTTTGCGATCGCCAGAGAAAGTAAAACGTGATCGCAGCGGGCGTTTTTGTTTCGAAATTGTTTACAAAACGTTTGACCCGCTGCAGCCCAAAACTACGAACTAGGACTCGAATTAAGGACTATCTAAGGTTTGAATCTGGTGGCTGCACTTAGAAAAATAAGAACCTAAGAGAAACCTATAAGTAATAAATAAAATTATAGATTTTTGAACAGAATTTAATCAATAGAAATATTGTTCAATATATTGCTATTCATAAAAGAATTTGCTCAATAGAAACGTTGTTTAATATATTGCTTTTCATATATTGCTATTCATATATTGAACAATATTTCTATTGATTAAATTCTGTTCAAAAATGTATAATTTAATTAAATAATAAATAGCTTTAAATAATAAATAATAAATAAATAGCTTTCCCAATCCATCTTAGCAATTGTTCAAAAACAAATACATTATCTAAACAGCCATAAAATAGTTTCACCAGTTTTTCCCAGTGATCTCTTCATTGGTGATAGTTTTTTTTAGGGGCGTGTGACTATTTTTATTATTATGATTCGATTGGGCGAACTTTCACCAAATAGAGCAATAAATTTCCAAGTGTTGACGTTGATTTAGCTTAGTCCGAGTTTTTTGGGGGCGTGAACCACACTGCCCTCAGAATCTAAGCATGAAAATTTATGATTTAATTATTGTTTTGGTTGGCTCCCGCTGAGCGTTAAACGCTCTCTAATGGCCAAATGGTAGAATGTTTAACTGGCTGAATGGCTAAATGACCAAAAGACCAAATGGCCAAGAGAGCAGACCAGTCGCAGTCGCAGTCGCAGCAGCGGATGCATAAATCGATATGAAAATCACCAATTATCTTATGCAATACAGCGACACGACTGTCGCGAGGGAGGAGGCCATCCACCCAGACTTATAAACATTGACAACTTGTCGCGGATCGAGGAACCACATCGCATCCCATCGCATCGCATCCAAACGGAACGGAACGAATCGAGGAATCGAGGAATCGCCGGCATGATGATATACAATAATCGGGCAGCGGCAGCGATCAGAACATTGCGCTAAACGAGCAACTAACCAGAAGAGAAACGAGTTTAAATCGCAGAATGCGCTGGTTTTGGGGGGAATAGCCGACTCATGGAATGCCCTATAGACATCAGACGGATTTGACAATCGTTATAATAGTTATTATTTGGTAGCTAAATAAAATACTATACAAAATCATACAAGCCCATCTATGGTATTAAACACTTCCTAGTATTTAGTTTATGAAATGTTTTAAGAAATCAATACTTGAAGATGATCATGTCATAATGCTACCATACATGGTGTGAGCTTATAAAGACTTTCTATTGCAGAAGAATACTATTAAGCTTCTTTTTCTGACTTTGTACATGTATAGTTGTATAGGATATAGATGCAACTATACCCTGTAAGACTTAGAGCACCACCGATCCGATTTGGCTGGTCAGTGATGCAAATGGCTGTGGCAGAACGATAACCGATGTCCAGAAGAGTCCAGCTCCGAGGACAAGACGATGAGGCTCTGCCACAAAGCCCGTTAGTGCGGAGGAGAACGATGATGATGGGGCTCGATAGCTGGTCAGCGCCCTTTCTTCTGGAGCCCGAAGACTGGAGACTGGAGACAGGAGACTGGAGTCTGAAGACTGGATACTAAGGATTGAGGACTGAAGACTGAACAGGGGCTTCCAGATCTGTGCGTTCATTTCCCTCTCAACGCAACTCGGCTCAAATATACAATGATATAATAAATTGAATGACATTCATAAATAAACAATATGTAGCAGAAGTCGTCTGGGTCCCTGGATTCTCCCATATTGCTGACTTTTTCGTTGGGCAGCGCGTAATGAAGACATTAAAACTGCTCCTTCGCTTTTTTTTTTTTCTCACAGTCTTGCGAGTTGTGGGAGCCACGAAGTCGTTCCCTTTCTGGCTTCTTTATTTTCCTTATTGCGAAAGCGAATTTCCCCCTTTCGAGTATTACATGCAAAAACAACAACAGGCAGAGAACAGCGGCTTTAACATCATCATTATCAACAATAACAAGAGCAAGTGCGCCCACCCAAATGAGCCAGGGGAATATATATATGCACCATATCGTATATGGCATATCGCATATCCCATATCGCATGAGAAGGAGTACCCATAGCAACCGGTAGCCAAGTTAATCCAGTTTGCTGGATGATGGGGTCCAGAATCCGGAGGACTAAGCCAAACTGATGTCTCATTTAACTAAGCAGCGGGATGCCAATAACAACAGCAGAAGTCGGGGCAGAAAAACATTTTTGGCCAAAATGCAATCATAATAAATGCGTTCGCTGCCTGGGTGGTGACGACATATCCACCATCCATAAGATAACCACACAGAAAGAAAAGTCAATATAGATTATTTCCGGAATATATCATATCATTAAAATGCAATAATATTTATAATAATAATTATTAGGGAAAATAATATATAAATTACCTTGTATTTCAGTATATTCTTTTGATATATAGTAACTAAATGTCTATTGACCTACGATAAGTGACTATAGATTATTTTGAGAATATATCATATCATTTTAATATTAAAATGTAATAATATTTATAATAATAATTAATAGGGCAAATAATATATAAATCACCTTCTACTTCAGTATACATTCTTTTAATATATGTCTATTGACCTACGTTAAGTGACCTCTAGATTTTCTCCCAGTGCAAAAGACTGGAGACCCAGAAGACTGAAGACGGAAGACCTGTGGACAGCGGAGGTTCCAGTGGCTGCTCCATTTGACTACATGCAGGTTGCATTAACATATGTATATAAACCCCGAGGATCGGGTTTTCGGGATTGAGATTGGGTCTTTGCCATGCGCTTTTGATGAACTTAATTGACAACTTTTTGTCAGCGCTCAGTGTGTGCGGATTATGATTGCTTTTATGCTAAACCAGAAAAAAAATCATTGAATGGAGTTCAGGTTCTCCACTCAATGTTTATTTTCCAAATAGTTTGGGACTTGGACTTAACGATACCCATTGTCTTTATTTAACTTTAAAGGCGGTGTATAAAAATAGATAGACATTTCAGTCAAGTGGCGTACTTAAATATTAAATTGGTAACAAAAAACATACGTTAGTATCCGTACAATAAATTAATATTGTATAATATAAGATTATAAACTTATATTTATTATTTATTGTTCTTAACATTGCCTTTCATTCTTTTGTAGGTAATATAAAAAAAATAAGTAAGTAAAAGTTAGGAATTTATAAAATAACATCCCACATTTCTTCCCGAATCCAATATACTCCTCATATTTTAATGGTCATAGGAATCTGAGAAGCGGACCATCGATCGTAGGTTCCAACTTTGTTAGTTTAAATATTCCCCGATCGAAGCGCATCAATTTGATTGATTTGATGCAGACGACTCAAAGTCGAGACCATTTTTTTCTTCTTTTTCAGCCTGTTTTATTAGGTTTCCCTTTGTTGAATGCAAAAGAAATTCATGAATGTTCTAGGTCGTCTCCCTAAATCCGAAAGAGTGAGCGACTTTGAGGAACGACACGAGACATGTGAACTAAGCCACAAAATCGGATATGGATCAGCACACGGTGACAAAGTCAAAAGTCCCGGGCATGTTGACAAACCACCGGGTAACCCAATTTGGTTCAATTGCATTCGCTAACTAGATCAGGGGAGTACCACGATTTCTCGGCCCTAAACCGCTTTGCACACGCCTTCGGGCCAAAGAATCCTAATTGCCTTTGACAAAACCGGCGAAGAAAGAGGTCGGAGGTCGGAGGTCAAAGGCGATTTCCACGACTCGTCCGCCCACAAATCAGATTCGAATGGCTTTCGAGTGGTCAGTGGTCCGAGAAGAGAAGAGAAGAGAAGAGAAGGACAATGGGTGCCAGGACACAAAGGACACAAAGCCTCATGACAAACATGAGGATCGGGGATTGCGACTCACGCCCGAGGCTGGCGAAAACAGTTGACCAGCTGGCAACTGGAAGATTTTGATGTGGACAGCTCCTGGAATTCGCCAGCCCGACAAAATGTAAAACAAAAGTGTAATTATCCCACCGCCTTTGTGCCGAAAATGTGGGGGGGCGTGGCACAGTAGTCGCCGACTGCCAACGCCAGTGAAAGCCAGCGCCACACGTCACAGTGGTCTCAAATCAAAGCCTAGGGATTATTGTTTTACTTTTATTCCATACAAATATTAACTAATCCTTAAATAATATTAAGTATTTTTGCTTGGATTTACTATGCTTAAATAAATATTATTATTTAAATATTTTAAATAATAATTATATCTTTAGTTTACTGTTGCAATAAGACCATATTTATATTTATTAATATTTGTACGTTTTCTACCATTTTAATCTAGTTTTTCTGACCTGCTTTTTTGTCTTGGTAACTCAGTCGAGATAATATATATTTCAATATATATATTTTAGCCCACTGTCTTGCGTGATCCATGATGAATGTGCGATGGGTTGGCCGGCACCCAAAACGAAATCACATTACAAAAATTATGCATTTTTCTCACGCTGAGCCACATCTTGAGCATCTCGTATGTTAAACTGTCGCTCGCAGCCAAAACGCAATTAAACAAATTTCGCAGGCACTTTGCGAGACAGGAAAATACAAAACAGGGAGCCACAGAAAGTTCTGAAACGTTTGGAGCGATTTGCAGAATTATTTAATTGTCGAGGCAAACGACTTAATTATTTTGGCAGCCAGCCCAGAATGTCCCGCGGCCTTTTGGACCTCTTATTCCTTTGGGAATAATTCCAGGGCATATACATGCACATATATGTGTGTTACTCTGGGCATCAGATCTGAATTTTTGAACTGACTTTTGTGGTCAGAGGGTTTCGGGTTTCATACACACACGTCGTCAGCAAACTGTTTTGCATGCAAACAAATCCGCAGACACGCACATATCCTGGCAGCCGGAGAAAAAAGGACCTGACCTGCCATGGAAATGCCGCTGGAAAACCCAACGATCATTGTGTTTTTATTTTATTTCATTTTCCTATTCCCTCAGCCTCCGTTTTTCCCGGGAAGTGGGTTTGAAATTTCGCCGACAACAAACATTTACGAAATGGAAATGGATGGAGAACAGGGAACCAGAGGACCGAGAACCTGAAACAGATCGTAATGAAAGTCTCACGCCTAAGAACATTGTTTAAGCCGCATTTAGTTGCGGCTAAGCCGCCAGGATCTCTTGCCTAATCTTAGCGGCAATCTCTAAGGAAATTTGCATCATTTGCGGCCAGCGCGTAATGCAAATCCCAGAGATCCCAGCAGATCACACTGGATCAGACCACCGAGGGACCACCGCAATACCCATAAAACCGCCTTCGTTTCACCTCCTCGAATCCCCTGGCCAATTATGACAAATGCGTCCAGACATCGTACGTTCCATAAATGCGGGCTGAGTTTGCGAAGCTTCGTCTACTGTTGGCAAACTGCGAGGTGTTCACTACCCGAACTAGAGGGTTTATTTACGCTTTGGGAGAAAGAGGTTAAATAAGAACAAAAACATACAAATACAAAACATTATTTTACAAAATAAATAGAATATATATACAGCGTTTTAAATAACTCAATTGCAATAATTTTAAGGTATTCCACTTTCAAATCGGATGTCTGTAACCAAAGTTATGAGCTTAGAAATTATCTTTTTTAGCAAAGCCATTTTACGAAATTCATAGAACTGTCGACCCAAAAATATAAGCCAATATTTTTGGGGAATCAAAACAGGATCATTTTAAAGTATGCCATTTATAAAAAAATGACGAATTTTCAACCCAAAAAAAAAATTACACTGAAAACACAGATTTTTAGGGAATCAAACCACGATCATTTTGAAGTATGCCATTTAGAAATCGGATGTCTGTAGGAAAAGTTATGAGAGTAGAAGTGTAGTTTTTTGACCCTTTTCTGCAAACCCATTTTGAAAATTTGGAAAGGGGTAACATCATTAAAAATGACGAATAATCGACCCAAAAAAAAAAAAAAAAAACTAAAAACACAGATTTTTAGAGAATCAAACCACGATCATTTTGAGGTATGCCACTTTGAAATTGGATGTCTGTAAGAAAAGTTATGGGCTTAGATGTGCAGTTTTTGGACACTTTTCTGCAAACCCAATTTTTGAAAATTTGGAAAGGGGTAATATCATGAAAATGACGAATATTCAACCCAAAAAATAAAAATTAAACTGAAAACACAGATTTTTAGGGAATCAAACCACGATCATTTTGAAGTATGCCATTTAGAAATTGGATGTCTGTAAGAAAAGTTATGGGCCTCGAAGTGCAGATTTTGGACACTTTTCAACAAAGCCCTTTTACGAAAATTTGGAAAGGGGTAACATCATTAAAAATGACGAATAATCGACCCAAAAAAAAAAAATTAACTGAAAACGCAGATTTTTAGGGAATCAAACCACGATCATTTTGAAGTATGCCACTTTGAAATCGGGTGTCTGTAGGAAAAGTTATGAGAGTAGAAGTGCAGGTTTTGGACACTTCATTGTGTTGCAAACTTCAAACATTTATATAAGCATGGATGTTAATATTACTATATTTCTTTAAATGAGCACTGAAAGGGTATTTCTGATTGTGCTTCCTTCATACTTGTATCTCTCCCACCTTCAAACTCGTATCTATCTTTTATCACCTTGTGCCTCGACATTGTTGCACATGGCAACCATCGCAATCTAGAAAATAACCCCTTTTCCTTTCCTGTTGAATCGATCGATCTGCTTCTGTTCGGGGATTCAGATTCAGATTCAGATTCCTAATCGCTGCAAGCTGCAAAATAGTTGCACATGTCGAGGGCGTTTGTTGTCAACTGGCATTTGCTCCTTGATTTCAATTCCGTTTCCCGACCTCCTCGCTGAAATACATTTATAAAGATCCCGTTCCGGGATGCGACTCTTATGTCACTGGGTTAGAGGTTCCTGAAAAAGGTGTGCAAGGTGTGTGCGATGGGGTTAGCTCTCAAATTCTCATATTCATTTTTTGGCGTGCGTGCCTGGACTGCAGATGCATTCTGATTCTATGTCTTCGGCACCCACTCTACTGCACTCGAAACAAAATATTGTAAGTCTGTCCTAAATTTTATATATATTATAAAGACTAAATTTAAAAATATTTATAACAAGAATAAAACTATTTCGAATATTAAAAAACAAATGTATTTAATTTTATATATATTGATTCTATATAGATTGTTTTAAATTTTTGTAAATTGTAGGAAAGTCTTTTGTATGTATTTTACTCAAATCAAAAATATGTCCTTTTCGATCTTCTTCGATCTGAAAAAAACACTTTAAATATCAACAACATTTTTCAGTGTATGGTTCCTCGGAGCTTGTACCCTTTTTGTGCCAGCGGGCAGCTGACATTCTGCCTAGTGTAAATTAATATTTTCTTCGTGTCCTTCGGCTGAGCATTCCTTCTACTTCTATATATATAGGCGATTGTGTGTTTAAGGAGGCCTTATCACTCGAGACAGGCGCACGCGTTGCACATTGGCACGTCTTCCTGTGGCAGTTGCAGCTTGTTCAGGACACGCGTGTGTGTCCCTTGCTACCTCACAGATACACAGATACACAACTCCAAAAGATACTCGAACGCGTGTTTGTCTATTTGTTTGCACATCCTTGCTCTAGTCCTTGTGTTTGCTCAGCTTTTACCGAGGCATATGCATATCGATTTGGATTGACACTTTGAGGGGAACTTGTTGAAGATTGCAGATCACCCTCTATATCGCTATTTCGATCCAAAGGAAGAAGGCAAAGACAAGGTAGTAACTTTAAAAGGAAAGACTCTCAAACATTCTGGTGTATAAGTATTATAATATAATAATAAGTATAATTTGGTAACCATAATCATGTCTATAAATGCTAAAGTATTGGAGATAATACATGAAAGATTCAAGATCACTCCAAAAGTAATATTATAATAGCTTCAAATCTGAACAAGAACTATAGATGGCAAGTGAAAAACATGGCATAAGTATTGATTATTGATTTCATAGCTCCAACCTCTTTTCCCACCCATTCTTAATTGTATGCCTGCGAGGGTTAAATTGATCGCCTGCGATCTTCTATTAAGGCGCTACCGCCAGCGATCATCGGCCTGCTAGGAATCACTAATGGATGTCGCTGATGGACTGCAATCTGCAGCCTCCAACCAACTAGAGGGGTACACAAAAAGAAAAATATGACTATAAGGGCTTGCCAAAACAACAGAAGATACAAAGCAAAACAAAACAAAAATAATAAATGCCATTAAAACGACTAGACCAAGACGATAGTAAACTGTTATTGTTTTCCGTGTATCGCAATGAACGAAAGAAGCTGGGGCAAGTTGCAGTTCCAGTTCGGAGATCGTTGCAGTCTGTCATTATGCGCCATGGTTGTGACGACCTTGATTGTGCCACACACTTGATTAATATTTTGTTGAAATGCTTTGTCCCCTGTCCGAGGTGCCCATTTTCCATATGGCAAATTGATAATGTTCATTAAAATCAATAAATTCATAATTAAGTATTTACGGCGATCGATCTTGGGTCTCCAGATCGTGGCCAGAAGAACCAGACCCGATCCGACCGCCAATTACAGACTAATCAAACAAGCCTGACAACAATTGCCATTGAATGGAGGATGCGGCGGGCGCCTAATTGCCCACAGCAATGTGTCCTTGCGCTCGACAAATTCCATTGGGTCTGTGGCGAAATAGCAAAGGCAGAGTAGCAAAGTACCCAAGTATCCAAGTACCCAAGTAGCCAAGTAGCAAAGTAGCTAAATAGCAAAGGAGCTGGCCGACAAAAGCATTGAAATGCTTTTGTTCTCAACCGCAGCTGGGTGGGACCGACAAGTGTTTAATCGTCGCTAATTATACCAACTAGACGGAGTCGCAGATGGAGTTGCGATCGAAAAGCTCCAGCCCAGGGCACTGAGCACTAAATATTGAAAGAAGAATCAACACATTTCTTGATTATTCACATTATATATGAAATAACTGATTGAGACTTGTTTAATTGTTTTAGGGACCAAAGTTATCCTTATCCGGCTCGAAGGACCAAATGTTGTTGTGGGTTCTTGCGATCGAAAAGCTTCAGCCCAGGGCACTGAGCACTAAATATTGAAAGAAGAATCAACATATTTCTTGATTATTCATATTATATATGAAATAACTGATTGAGACTTGTTAAATGGTTTAAGGGACCAAAGTTATCCTTATCCGGCTCGAAGGACCAAATGATGTTGTGGGTTCTTCTTCAAAACAGAATTGAGAAATGCACAGATAATAGTTCAAACTTCATTTCGTCATTGAAATGTATTGATATGCAAATATGTAACATAAGCCTGAAAAGTTCCCCATACTTAAGGCGCTTTTAATCTGGAAAATAATCTGTAACCCAATTTCAAGAACCCTTTTTCGGCCTCCCTTTTTTGCCAGTGTGAGGCTGCGCGTGTCAATGTCAGTAGAGTGGACCAGAGTTGGCCTGGCTGGAATGTCAAGCGTCAATTTAATTATGCGAACAATACAAATTGCAGCGGCGGCGGGGAGATGATTATGTCGCCGGTCGCTGGTCGTCTGGCAGTCGGCGAACAAATTGCCGAGGCCCTCCGCTAATGGTCACAACGGTCTGATAAGATGGCTCATCCCGGCAGTAATCACAAAAAGATGGCACCACTAAAAAGCATAAAAAGCACAAAAAGCAGAGCAGTGCTTCTGCCTGAAATAAATCAACAGTTGGCGGCGAGACAAATTAACACATAAATTCTAGCGGAGATCGCAACTATGGCTATCCAATTAATAATATGCGGGTAAACTGGCACGATGACAACGCCAGATACTCGTAATGCATGGCGCATAACACACTGCATACGTATATTCATGTATATGTATATATATATATATGGTATAGTAAACTCGAATCCGCAGAGGATGCCCAGAGATCGAGATCTGGGGACTCGTCGGTCGGCTCAGCGATCATTGATCATCGTCAGCAGTTGGGGAAGTGGTCGGGCTTAGCATGTTGGGGCATCGGAGGCGCAAGGCTTTGGCGGCAAGTCTCGCAATCACGATCAACCTGCTGCCAGGATCAGTTATTCCCCCCCCTCCCCCTCCCACTTTTCGGCTCCCAGAATGTGATTCGGAAATTTCATTTTAATTAAATTGTTGAATGCTCAAGTTGCCGCGCAAAGAGTCGCCATTTAGTTCGCATCCCCACTTATTCGGGTGGTGTTACTTCACTTGACTTCACTGTTGCCCCCTTAAAAAAAACAATCCGGTTCGGCTTTTGCGATAATATCAATGCAATACAACGGTTTATTACGGTGCCCTGCTCGCAAAACGCGAAACATTTCGCTCTTCAAATTACATTTTAATGAGCTGTGAAAAAATATTTGTACCACTCAGCGGAGGAGATCGAGTCCAGATTGCACTGAGGATATTCGGAAACTCCCTAATTTGATATGGGTATATCAGGAGTACACTAGCTTTAAAAGTAACTCGATTTACTTTTAGTTTGTCAAAACTTCCATAATGGGATTATCAGTAATTGCTTTGCACAATAGTTTATTTTTAATAATTAAAATATCAAATATATATATTTTATTTTTTGAAGGTATCTTTAAGTCTTGACTTTGGAATACATAATGTTTGTTACCCCTTCTTAAAGGGGGATTGGCTCAAGAGATTTGAGACTGCGGTTAAGTGGAAGCAAATTACTTGACCCTCCAAGTCTTACGCAGTTGTTTATGATGTGTTAATGGATCCCGATGGATCCTACGTGTTTTTCCCACACAGACAAAGGGAGTATGCAGCACTTGCTGCCACCAGAAGAAGAGATGTCATGCAAATGCAAACAGTGATCATCGATGGGCTCATCAAAGGATATTGGAGGACAATAAGCTGAACAAAAGAAGGGGTCCATCAAAGTCCGATTGCTTTATGTTGCAGAATAACATATACAACAAACAAACGGAACAAACAATGCCACAAACAGCAGCAACACTTGTGGCATGATTGACTTATCAAAGGGAGCCACGGAGCCACAAAGGAGGAGTAGTTGTTGAAATGAAGTGTTGACAAGTGGCAAGCCAAAGGAATGTGTGCCGTGCTCGAATCAATGAGCTGAGTGATGACAGCCGAGGAGGATCGCAGGTGGGGCAAGAAGGAGTCGCTCCCCGGTTGCATGAATGAGTGAGTGAGCTTCGCTGCTCACTGTTCGCAGCTACGTGTTGCATGCAACGCAGCCCCATATGGAGTTGCCAGACTCCGACTCCGACTCTGAATTATGCGCACGCATTGTGCGCACGTCATGACAGCCAACTCTGCTAACCAGAAGCGAGAAAGCCAGGCCAAAATGCAAGCGCTACCAACTTGCACATTCAGATTCGGATTCGGATTCGGATTCAGACTTGCAGCACTTCACAGTTTCGGAGGAAATTTACAACAAGTGCAGCAGCAGCAGGCAGAAATGCCAAGGAGACACGAGCATTGGACATGGAGACATCGACATGGAGATGGAGTTGCAGTTGGAGTTGGGAAAACTGCACAGCGAAAAAAGACGACTTAAAACTGCTTTACCTCAATGTTACTCAAGTCAATTCAAGTTTATAAACCACTAGCAATAGCACTTTGTCTGCAAAGGTTTTTCAAAACTCATTCCAATTTATAAATTGCTTAATATATTTCTATATTTTTCTTTTCTTTGTGGATGATTATGGTCTTGGTAATCTTTCTTTTAAGCTTATGTTTACAATATTATAACTTGGTTAAAATTCAATTGGATTGTTCCAGCTATTAAAAAAATTCCATCTGTATTAAAAACTCAAAACTCAAAATTTTTTATGTAATTTAACATAAGCCCTAAGATGTTATAAAAATGTGATCATAGTGATCATAGGTAAAATAGTAAGATGCAGATAATTAAATCACAAACTTATGAAGATATTCCCATATTATGATATGGAAATAACCAACATTTCAAATGAGATTTATTAAGTATTTTCTCAAGGTGTAAATCGGGAATTGGATACGTTGTCCCTTGGGTGATTTATGATGTTCTTCATATAGATTCAGAGTCGGCAGCTCGAGAGTGCGATGAAAACAGAAAACAGCAGCCTCAGCGGCATCTCATCCACTTCGACATCGAGTGAAATGGCATTGATCGACTAAAAGGCGCTGTTGTGACAAGCGGCCAAGGAAAGCGCCTTCGTCCGTCCCTCGTATTGATCCCCTTTCCCCCTCTTCTCCATTTGCCACCGAAGAAAGCCTTTATTCACCAACGCCGTTTTCTTAATTAAAATGTAAAGCGCAGTCATGTAAAGCCGGCGAGCTGGACTCGATCCTACTGAACTGCATTGCAATTACATAACTCAATCAATTTGTAAGTCTGAGAAGCGGCTTTTGGCGGCCCTTTTAGCTATGCCAACAAACAGTGCGTCAAATGACTGTATGCCACATTTCATTTAGTCACAAGTGATCCCACACATACCTTCTTTTTTAACCACTTTGGTTTTTCAAGTCATATTTTATTTGTATCTCAACATAGACTGGTACATTGTCAGTTATTCTTTATATTATATTATATCTTACATCCTGTTTCATTAAATTAAGATGCTTATTAGTTTAAGCTCATTAAAATCCAGCTAGCTGCCAAGCACCTCCACTCGCGAAACGCACTGTACACTGGACAACAATTTTTCGGCAATCACTTAATCTGAAACGTAGCAACAACAGGCTAAACTGATCGCTATTAAATGATTTTGGCTGCCGCTGCGACGGCGGCGATAAACGAATTTATTGCAACAACGCACACAATAATTGGATCGAGCTGATCGGATCTGTCCTGAGATCGGAGGATTGGAGGATTGGAGGATCGGAGGATCGGAGGATCGCCAGATCGGGAAGATCATCAGATGGCTCCCGATCGCTCGGATCCTTAAATTTTATTATTGCTGCTTCGTTGGTGTGCTGCTGCCGTTTTTTCGTCTCTCGTCTTTATTTTTTTTTTGGATGTTGCTGCCGTTGTTGATCCCATTGTTTCACTACACGACAACAGAGCCATAACAATAAGCGAAGCGATTGAAATTAAGTTGCTCCACCAAGTTGACCACCACCGGAGATTGGGGCGACTCATCCCGAGTTCAGAATCCAGACTTTCGGCGTGTAATATATCACGTTCTTTATTAGCGAACCGCTGAGGAGACAAAAGCCCTGGCTGCAACTTTTAATCGATTAAATTGCCTCGCATTCGGTGTTTCGTAAATTAGTGCCCAGTCAGCGATATTGTCAAATGATCCAGATTGCATACGACTGCATTTACATACGTACATACATATATGCGAAAAGGGCTGGAGCGGTCGTAAAAATTGGCAACAACATAATCACGATCGATCGACTATCGCGGCGACTATTAAAAGGAGTCCCCCGATAGACGCCCCTCCTCGGAGGAGAACGACAAGTGCCAGATGCCATCGCGATGATCAATAATGAATGAGTTCCCTCTCCTCCCCCCTCGATCCCATGGCCACATCATCAAGGGGCAAATATTTAATGAAACCCATAAACTGACACTCGCCTCTCGCCGATCGCCAAAAGCCATCGACGACAAGCGGTGCATATAAAATTCATCAAAACGTTATTAAAACGTTGGCAAAAGGCAAGAAGTTGTAAATTTTAAATACAAATACAGGCGGCGGCGAGGATCGATCGGTGGTTCGATAATCTCGAGAGACCCTGGCATACTTTTGCTAACGCTAATTTAAACGACCAACGATCCTCGATCGTCGATCGTCGAACGATGGACGTCTTTTCGCCGGAATAAGCCCGCCGCATAATTTGCATATCAGCTTAATGTAAGCGCAGGATCTGCACTTTGTAAGGCCCGGCGTTATCGCGTCGGCGATCATGTCATGAGGACAAAACTGCATAAATGCCGGCCACTCTGGATCGCTACACACACACACTCTGGGGGATGGGGGTTTTTCGGGAAGGGGGGAGGGGGGAGGGGGTAGGGGTCCATCCAGTTTTGTCCCTGGATGCCACAGGCTGACACTTTAATTTTCAATTACAACAAATTGCCTATAATGTCTATGCTTATCGCCCCGAAGTGTGTGCTCTGTGGCTCTGAAAAATGTTGCCTAATTGCGCTCTAATGACAGCTTGCTCGCTCGCCTCGATTTGAATGGCAAAAGCTTATAAAATATGACGAAAAAAAAACAAAAACAAGAAAGGAAAGCTAACTTCGGGCGGAGCCGAAGTTGATATACCCTTGCAGAATATTCTATAAATTATATTCTCCCAAATTATTCATATGATGCATTCTTAATACTCATAAAAAGTCCCAACTTCCTAACTTTAAAAACACCAAAGTTATGTCATTTCCAATCGTTCAGTTATATGGCAGCTATAAGATATAGTCGGCCGATCCTTATGAAATTTGGTAGGTCGGATTGATTGGCCAAAAATAAAACCCATAGAAAATCCTAACTTCCTAACGTTACAAACACCAAAGTTATGGCACTTCCGATCAATCAGTTATATGGCGGCTATAGGATATAGTCGTCCGATCCTTATGAAATTCGCTAGGTCGGATTAATTGGCCAAAAATAAAGCTCATAGAAAATCCCTTCATCCTAACTTTAAAAACACCGAAGTTATGGCTTTTCCGATCGTTCAGTTATATGGCAGCTATATGATATAGTTGCCCGATCCGGCTCGTTCCGACTTATATACTACCTGCAATAAAAAGACAACTTTTGGGAAAGTTTTAAGCAGATAGCTTTAAAACTGAGGGACTAGTTTGCGTAGAAACGGACGGACGGACGGACAGACGGACGGACAGACGGACAGACGGACAGACGGACAGACGGACATGGCTATATCAACTCAGGAGGTGATCCTGATCAAGAATATATATACTTTATAGGGTCGGAAATGTCTCCTTCACTGCGTTGCAAACTTTTGACTGAAATTATAATACCCTCTGCAAGGGTATAAAAACAGGAAGGACTCGCACTCTTATCGAAATCCACGCAATCTGGAATCAATTCATCAAAATCAAAAGTTACAATTGATTTTCGGTGGCTCTTCCTCTAGGTGTCTCTTTCGCACCGAAGGGTTTTGGCTCTTCGGAGTGCCAGGATCCATAAATAAATGTAGATCACTCTCTGCGTGTGCAGCATATCCGGTCCAGGGCTCTGCAGCCTCATCAAAATGTGCAAAAAACAAGGAGGCGGAGGAGGAGGTCCGGCATCGAAACCTAACCTAAGCTGAAGAAAACCCAGGCAGACGATCGGCGATCGACGATCAAGCGTGCCCTATAATAATGAAATGGCACAGGGAACATAGTCTACACGGAGAGAAAAATATCATCGAAATGTATTTATCATTGCACTTTGCTAAAAAACATATAGCCTTTACTTGTAAACATAAACTAAAGTATCTTAAAAAAATATATAATATTTTTAAATTAAAGTTCGGACTGCCAATGGATCCGTTTTATTTTCAAAGCAATAAATGTATAAATCTTTATAATAAACTCATTACTTGGATTAAAATTAATTATGCTCCTATTTTTAAAAGCAAGGTCACACTGCAGTTCTTTCTGAAAATAAGACATTTTCTTTTTAGTCGGAAGGTCACATTTTCCAAACCAGATCTTTAAATAACAATAATAAAACATATTATATTTACCTAGGAATACCATTATATATCCTATAATATGTATAACTATATTTTTCTCCCGGTGCAGTCTCCAGTTTCCAGTCTGCAGTTCTCTCTGCCGATCGTGTGTCTCTGCCGGTGATCGATGTGGCAATAATTTTTAAATAAATGATCGTGCCCTGTAAATGATCGCCTCGTTCCTGAGCCGCAGAAATGGACACAGAGACACAGAGAGAAAGAGGGACCCTGGTGTTTTGCTACCTAGTCGGATCGGATGGATGGGCACAGAAAAGGGGACTCTGTTTTGTAGGTGTTGTCATTAGGTTGCCGGTTAAGTAATTTGCCATGTACAGGCACAGAAACCATTAAGCTCGTGGTCGTTTCCTTTGGGAACTGGGAGTCTCAAACAAATAAGTAATAAAGGAAAAGTTTCCCCAACTTGTTTACACCTTTTGCGAGGCGGATGCCCGCGGCGCTACCGATCCGTAGATGAAATCCGCGAGTCCAGCTCCACAAACTCCAGCCAAACTCTAACCAAGCTAACCAACCAACCACTCAACGCCTCCGCAGGAAAGTGGAGCCTGCGTGACCCGACGACTTAATCCAATTTAGGCATATAAATTATGACCACAAATACACAAATAACAAATCGCTTTATTAACCAACGCAAACATTTATCGCAAAAAGTATAAATATTTGTTATTGCATTAGGCAATTCCCCATCGCATTCCCCTCCCAATTCCAGGTCCCATCCAAAAACCAGAACAAAACGAGGTGTGAAGCCCAGGAAAGTTCCACTTCGCGGTAAGGTGATGACAATCTGGTCAGCAGCCAAACGCAGAAAAACGAATCCCAATCCTCGGAAAAGGTGTGAGGAAGAGGATTCACTGGGCGCCCAATGGTGAATTTGAGTGTATTGTTGATAGTACAACTTCGATAGCTTAATACTAACTTATAACTTATAATTAAAAGGAAAGATTATAATGGAAATGGTACTGCTCACCAGAGAAAGGTAGTATTTACATGTACTTCAAATAAATGTTGTATTTATTATAAATATTTTTTGAATCAGTTTTAATTCTATTCTTTTAGAAATTTTCAACGTTTAAACATTTATTTAGTTTAGCTGTGTATACAGCTGAATTTGAAATGCCTCTGACTAATTAAATGCTATAGAAATCGTTTGGGCAAAAAGTTTGAATTAATTTCCCGAATTCCCCACTGACCTCAAACGCAAAAGCGGAGCTGCAGCTCCTTAATTATATATGCAAGAACCGCAATGGCAGATATATCACCAGACTCCAGAACGATCCGCACACGCAAAAATCCGCTGGGGAAGTGGGTTCCAGTGTGCATATCCCTAATCAGAAACAATTTGAAGGCAGTGCCTGGGCCACAGACCCCATAAACATTGCGAAGGTGTTGAAAGTTTCCACAGCTTCTTTTGTGGGCCTTTGGGGCATGGGTTCTCCAGAGAAACTCCGGCTGCTGAGTAATTCTTTTGCATATATTTCATGCAATTTTATTAGTGAAAATTGCAAAAGATATACAGTGAAGTCAGCGGAGAGCGAACCTGTGGCATCCCTGTGGGTGATTTCACTTGATTGATGGCCCCCGAGATCCAAGGATCCAAGTGATCCTGGTAGGGGGCATCACATTAAAGCCAAAACCCATCGGCATGTCAACTTCGTTTTGGGCATTGCGTCAACGAGCGTAACGTTTTAATTTCCCGGCAATCAAACGCACCAGACACCCATCGATGGGATCTCGAATTCGATACTGCACTGGCAGAAAACTAGGTCTATCTTTTTGAGAACTAAACATTTTTAAAACCATATATATACATTAAGAAATCAGGCTAGTAGAAATCTGATCAAATTGTATTTTATTGAAAAATCTATATATTATACTCGATGTTCTTAAAAACATATTACAATTTCCATGTCTATTTTGTGATGTGATTTATTAACATTGAGGTCACCTATAGATTATAGTTTTTTTTACAGTGAATCGAGCAGACAGTGGCCCCAGTTTTTGCTGCCACTCGCGGGGCAACGGAGTAAATCACCTGGACTTTGACATCTTGTGACAAAAGTTCGTTCGCTTTCGTTTGGACCCGAGATGTTTTTATGGGTCTGCGCGCTTTAAAATTTATAATGTGTGGTCGTTGAATAATTTGAAGGCACCTAAATTGGTGCATGTCTAGATTTTAATGGTTTAATTGGGCTGCTGAATATTGAGTTTCCACTCTGGCGAGGATCGTAAAACCAGAAGAGAGCCCAGGCGATCCTAGGCACAGGATCTCGAACTTAGAGTCCTCGAAAGGAGGAGCCTTGAGAGTCGGAAAGTCCAAGGTTGATCCATTAACTTGGCGCCAGGATCAGTCTGCGCAAATGCAGCTTGTCCAGGGTAATTTCCATTCTAGTAGGCGTGGAGTTCATAGAAATTAACTTGGGCTTGCCCTTCGACAAAGGACGACTCTGCCCCTTTTTTTTTTTTTTTGCCACGTCTGAGGTGCAAATTGGTTCGCACCTTTTTCGCCGGTCGTCTGTATTTTGTATTTTTTTTTGCAATATTTGGAAATCGATCTGGGGACCAGTGCGAAAACCATTCGTGGACGTAGTTAGGCGGGTGATTAATGAGTTTTTAAGAGGCTCAGGCGAGAACTTTAATTGGAACATGCTGCTGCGTAAATCAGCTTAAAATTGCCACTAATAGGATGCCAGTCTCGGCCATTCAGAATCGCAGCATCTTCGTCTTTTACATCCACCTTATTTTATTTATTTTCTCACCTGTGTTTGTCTCGTGTGGCTGTTCACACCTCCGGAGAATTTTGCCAAAGGGATTAGCACAAATTAGAGGCCCTAGGGTGTCGAATTTGGCTCTAATACCGCTTCTGATTGATGAATTGTTGGCAAATCTATTGGCTAGACGGTAGTTGTGCACTGCCCGTAATTTAATCTGCAAGATCCCCTCCTTCCTTCCCGAAATTCGTATCCCTTTTGCTCATTTGGATCGCATGCCAGCCATTCGCTTCATTAAAAATCAATAAAGGTCTGTCGCGCGCAAAAAAAAGAAGTGCCCAGCTACAAAAAAAAACAAAAAAGGGTAGCAAAAATGTATGAGTACATACCTACTTTTCAGATACCCTTTTTCATAATTTACCAGAACAAACACTTCATCTATTAAAGGGAAATAAGTTTATCAGAAAAGTATCTAACTATCCATCAGAGAATATAAAAATTAAGCGGGGTCAAGTGAATCAATAAGCTTATGTTACCCCCTGAAAAGGGTATAAAAACAGACAAACGAGTTCGAATTCGCCGTCAAGTTTAATAAAAGGCGCAAAATGTTGAAGTCTGGGATTCGAATCGGAGGATCATCTCGACTAGTCTGCGACATTGTTACAAAGTTTTATGCGTTTTTAAATTAAACGTTATATGCACTAATCTCGAACTAAACTGCGATTTACGGTCTGCGATCCGTGGAAGCGGAGCACGAAAAATTGATTAAAATTTAATGAGGCGCAACTGTGTAGGCCATAAATATGCCTGGCCAAATGGCTTCATTTGCATGGCTATATATATGTTGTGGGGACCTGCAGATCGTAGAGCTCCAAAACACTTTTCATTTCGAAAAAAAATGGCGCACGCCACTTCAGCTTTGCCATCTCTTTCCGTTTCCCATCAGTCGTCTCTGTCGCTCACCTTTTGTTTTTGACCCCAAAAAGAGCAGATGTTTCCGTGTAGACCGCATCTAATGGTGCGTGCTACTGCCTTTTTGCTTAGCTCCCTCTCTTTCCCTCCGCTTCGGAGTGATCATGATCATGATCATGATCATCATTATCCCAGGGTCCAATGATCATCCAGATCGAGACCGCAGAAAGACGACACTGAAACGTGGCAAGGCGAACGTATTGAAACGCATTGGAGGAATCCACACGGACAAAGCAAAACACACTCCCCGACAAATAATGATAGTTATCAGTTGTCCGTCTATCGAACCTCGTCTGGATCTCAAAAGACTTAGCCTGCTTCTTTTGGCCCGCGACTACTCATAAAGCAAACCCTTGGGGAAAGCAAAGGGAAGCCTCTCGAATTCGAACTTTGAATGCCCTGAAGTTTTGCGATGTGAAAGGTTTTCATTTGAAAGACTGCCGCGAAAAGATTAACTTATTTAAATGAGATCCGTTTGGATATCTTTGATATTTTTCCAATAATTTGGTATTATGTTCAACGAAGTTTTAAAAATAAAAAAATTATTTATCTTCAACGAAGTTTTGAACATAAAAAAAATAAAATTATTTATATAATAATAGATAGAATTAATTGGAAATCTTTGAGTTATTGCCAAAGGAATTTTTGCTTAAGAAAATGTGGAAGACACTTTTTGTATTGCGGCATCTTAAAAAACACAAAAAATTTTTACAACATTTATATTTAGTACTTAAATAGTAAGACATTTTAATATAAAAATAGCCACTCCCTGTCTTCAGGTGCAAACTATGTATTTGTTGTTCCACAACTGATGATTGGGAGTGCCTCTTCCACAAAACAGCTGCAGCACAACCAAGCCCTAATATGGGAGTAGCAAGCGTTATGACCAAGTCGAACTACCCTGAAAGCCAGAATTAAGCCAAATCCGATCCCCTTTTGTTTGATTTGGCATGACGAGCCGAAGAAGCTGAACTTTTGGGCCGTGCAAAGTTCAATGCGCCGTTGGCGCGGTATCTGTATCTCAATATCTCCCCATCACGTCGGCCCTTTGTATCTTCTGGCATTGACTTCGACTTCGACTCCGGCTCCCCTATTTTGTGGCGTCGACAAGATACTGGAAGTGCATCTCGGGGCAGAAGAAGTAGCAACCCCTAGCAAATGAGAGCGTGTGTTTCCATTTTATTTGTGTGGTGTGCTGCGCTCGTTTATTTTTCAGCTGCATCAGCAGCACAAGCGGAGAAAGAAAGGTAGAAATCGAGGTAGTGAAGTTGGTTGGTTGTCTAAGCCCCGTCCACTTCCCCATTGCCCAGTGTTTTTCCCTTCGCGGTCCCAATTCGTTGCCTTAAATACACCTGCCACGCGTCGCCATAGCCCAGCAATCCCAAGGAGTTTTACGGGGATCGGAGAAGGCGAGTCCTGCGCCTGCGCCTGCTCCTGCATTTAATTAAAATATTAACTACGAAAATGACTGAGCCAAATGTGGGGAGAGACCACAGCCACTACGCTTCGCTGCCTGCACTACCCAAGAAAAGGACTAGTTAAAAGTAACATTATTACAAAGAACTTATTTGGATTAGATACAAATACAATACAAACACAGTTTAAACTTTTTAAAAAGTAAAACGTTTTTAACACAAAACAAAAACTTTTGAAAATACAATTTTATTGCAAGAACACTAAATAACTTCTCTATGTTTCAATACTTCGAATTCGTGATGCTTGATTTTCAATAAGTTTTATTGTTTAATAATAATTTAAGATATTTTACCCAAAGTTTTTGTATAAATTACGCCACTAGTCCTTTTGATAGATACAAATTTGGCAGTGTTTGCAACATATATATATCATATATAATTTAAGTGTGGTACGGACACAGTCTATATATCCCTTTCTATATCGCTTTATCCCCCTCTGACGATCTCCTGCTCTCTTCTACAGGTCCTGGCAACAGGAACTCGTTTCAATTAACATTCAACATTCATTTTTGCATTTCAAGTTTCGTTGGAAAAACGCACGAGTCGCCCCTCCGACCAGGATATAAATACATATATAATACATATCGTATAGTACATATATCCTGCATCCTGCTCGCACGCAATTAACGCACGCGCCCTGCTCTCCGTCTCACTCGCACCTTCAGGTCCTTTCCGTTTCCCGTTTTCGCGGCCCGGAACTATGCTTCATATCAAAGTAATTACGCATTTCAGTCTTCCAAGCGTTTCAAGTCCGGCCAAAAAGGATATAAACAACTAAATTGGCTCAAAAAAAGTTGTTTACCGGTTGTCGGGACAACGCCAACGATACAGGTTATCACTGGCAAGGGATTGTTTTTTCGGTGGAATAGCCACAGGATTACAACACTCAGGATCGTTGTTAATTCAAAATATATATTTTGGAAATCCTCAGAATAAATAGATAACCGATTTTAAGGGAGCTTAACTTATAACAAGAACAAAAGAAAATAACAAATTTGAATTTGATTTTTAGAGAATCAAACCAAGATCATTTTGAAGTATGCCACTTCGAAAATGACGAAAAATCGACCCAAAAAAAAAAACCAAAGTGATAACACAGATTTTTAGGGAATCAAACCACGATCATTTTAAAGTATGTCATTTAGAAATCGGATGTCTGTAGGAAAAGTTATGGGCTTAGATGTGCAGTTTTTGGACACTTTTCTGCAAACCCATTTTTTTAAAATTTGGAAAGGGGTAACATCATAAAAATGACGAATAATGGACCCAAAAAAAAAAAATTTAACTAAAAACACAGACTTTTAGGGAATCAAACCACGATCATTTTGAAGTATGCCACTTTGAAATCAGGTGTCTGTAAGAAAAGTTATGAGAGTAGAAGTGCAGTTTTTGGACCCTTTTCAGCAAACCCATTTTTTGAAAATTTGGAAAGGGGTAACATCATTGAAATGACGAATAATCGACCCAAAAAAAAAAAATAAACTGAAAACACAGATTTTTAGGGAATCAAACCACGACCATTTTAAAATATGTCATTTAGAAATCGGATTTCTCTAAGAAAAGTTATGGCCTTAGATGTGCAGTTTTTGGACACTTTTCTGCAAACCCAATTTTTGAATCATGAAAATGACGAATAATCGACCCAAAAAAAAAAATTAAACTAAAAACACAGATTTTTAGGGAATCGAACCACAATCATTTTGAAGTATGCCACTTTGAAATTGGATGTCTGTGAGAAAAGTTATGAGAGTAGAAGTGCCGTTTTTTGACACTTTTCTGCAAGCTCAATTTATGAAAATTTGGAAAGTGGTTACATCATTAAAAATGACAAAAAGTCGACAAAAAAAAAATTAAACTAAAACACAGATTTTTAGGAAATCAAACCACAATCATTTTGACGTATGCCACTTTGAAATTGGATGTCTGTAAAAAAAGTTATGGGCTTAGAAGTGCAGTTATTTGGCAGTTTTCTGCAATGCCATTTTTCGAACCATCAGAAAAATCGACCCAAGATCCTTAAGATCACCAAGTCCAAGTGATTTTTTTGAACGAATGATGATCTCGGGCTACTATTGATCATTATCCTGGTAAGATCATCAGCCTAACATGAAGAAAAAGATTACAGAGGATCAGGTAGAATCCGATACGATCGCCGGATAATGATCGGGGCTAAAGATCAACTGGCACGAGGGAAATTTACATGTGAGTGCTTTGGCTTTGGCCGGGATTTGACTTTTGACCGATCAAAGGTGCTGAAACAAAGGGAAGAACACACGATCTTGCCGATCGGTAGAGCTACCACTTCAGAAATTTCAGAAAACGAAAACTATCAATCATTGCGCAAATGCATTCCACTTCAGTCAAACATCCGCAGACACAATAGATCATCCAGTCCACAAAGGACGCAGGACTTCAACCCTATTCTGGGCATTTCACCAGCATTTCTCCGGTTTTTCTCGCAGCATATATCAAAAATACCACAATGGAACCTGGGGAAATGCGAAAATTTGAATAGAAAGTCGGGTTGCCAAAAATTCTGCGACACTCGGGAACAATACACGTGTTAATGATGCCAAAATAATGGAAACCAACTACCGATACCGGCATTACAATGCAAAAAATAAAGAGTGGAGATTCCAACAAAGTGCAGCATGCAAAAAAGGTAATGGAAATTGTCAAAGGATATATAGAAAGTACACAGAGAAGCGCCGTTTGCTGGTCATGTTTGAAAAGGTTTTTGGTTTTTCGGTTTTCGGTTTCGGTTTTCGCTTTGGTTTCGGTTTTTGATTTTGATTTCGGGGATCTGGGATTTGGCAAATGGAAATGGAAATGGAGAAGTGCCACTGCTGACGATGATTTTTGCAAAATGAAAATGCAGGCTGGCACAAACAAAGGGAACGAGTTGAGAACAATAAAAATATAACTTACACCTGGCCGCCGATTCTCGCTCCCCCTCTCACTCGCACTCATCGATCGATGATCGTGACAAAATGAGGCGACTTTTGTGAACCGAGCGGAAGTTGCAATCCTCAGTCGGCGTTTAGCACGATCGTCAATGGCTGATGATGACCAGTGCGGCGATACAGTGGTCACTCGGAAGTAACAGTTTCCGGAAATCAAAAGCGTATTGCTTTCAAAAAGAAAGGGGATGTAACTCTGCTTGTCGGATAATACCTCTTCATCAGTATTAACCTTACACAAACATATTTTATAAGCTCAAGCTTAAAAGTAAAATCTTTAAAAAATATATCTCAAAATGAATATATTTTATATCTTATACAAGTATTTTGTCAAACAATACCCTGAACAACATTTTTATTGTATACTTAAGCAACAGTATTTATTTGAATTTTGCAGTCATACAGAACTAAAAATCGCAATATCCACTGTAGAGTGCCATCCAAAACTTTTGTCACATCCCGAAAGTCTGTGTATTGTGGCGTGTTTTGGGTGAAAAAGCCGTGATCCTTTTGATCATTTAATTAGAGGAATATGTGAAATTGTTCGAACACCT
This sequence comes from Drosophila rhopaloa, assembly GCF_018152115.1. Classification (NCBI taxonomy): domain Eukaryota; kingdom Metazoa; phylum Arthropoda; class Insecta; order Diptera; family Drosophilidae; genus Drosophila; species Drosophila rhopaloa. The sequence goes on along the minus strand of NW_025335123.1, from coordinate 24,220,831 downwards.
TCGAGGGCCTGACTCTGCATGGCTAATAAGGAGGATCTGGGGATCTCGTGGGGATCTCCTTGGATCCGTCCGGCGCTAATGAATAGGGGCGTGCGTGAGTTGCACATGAAATTGGCGATCGCAACTTTTGCTAAGTTAATTAACACGGAAATCGAATAGCTGGCATGCCGCAGCGAAAAGAACACTCAGAAATGCAGTTGATCGTTGGTTTTTGAGTTTGAGTGGTTACTTTGAGTGGTTCTGCCCGCTCGACTGGGAACAGTTTTCCTGGGGGATTTCTTGAGTACATGGGAGAGGGAGAGCGCGAGCGAGAGCGAGAGACTACCTGTGGCTCACTCAATCGTGCTGTATGGCTGCATGCTACCTGCACAGGTACCTCACTCACTCTCCTTCTCACGCACCTCTCTCCGACTGGCGACTCTCTCGCCGGCTTCTCTGCCTGGTTTTTGAGCGACTCTCTAGCCTGAAGGGTACATAACGTGAGGGTTTAGGACGAAGGGACTCATTCTTGTGCAAGGTGTCAAACGATCAAGTTCAAGCCTTCTCCTCTCCTCGTATATAACTTATATTTTTTTCTGTTGATCGTAAAGAAACCCGAAAAACTGTGTGTGTTTACGAAAAAAGAAAAATAAAACCCAATAAGAAAGAAATAGAGAGAAATCACAACCATGTCATCGAGTGTGCTGACCACGACCAACCACGATCTGTTTCCCACGACCATCAACACGGCCACGAAGATCTTTCGCTACCAACACATAATGCCGGCGCCCAGTCCATCGAGTCCCGGCAATCAGAACCAGCCACATCCTGCGGCTCCTGCCACAGCCACTGCCACCGCGATGCCGATCAAGACCCGCAAGTACACGCCCAGGGGCATGGCTCTGGCCAGGTCCTCCTCCGAGTCGGTGTCATCGCTGTCGAATGGCTCCCTGTCGCCGGCTCCCTACAACGTGGACCAGTCGCAGTCCGTCCAGAGACGCAATGCCCGGGAGCGGAATCGTGTGAAACAGGTGAACAACAGCTTCGCCCGACTGCGACAGCACATCCCGCAGTCCATCATCTCGGATCTGACCAAGGGCGGTGGTCGAGGACCGCACAAAAAGATCTCCAAGGTGGACACACTGCGCATTGCCGTCGAGTATATTCGCAGACTGCAGGACTTGGTGGATGATCTGAATGGGGGCAGTGGCAGTGGCAGCAGCTCCTCGGCCAGCAATGCGGTTAGCCAACTGCAGCTCTTCCTGGACGAGTCGAGCAGCCACAGTTCCAGCAGCAGCACCTGCAGTTCCTCGAACCACAACAACAGCACCTACTATCAGAACGCCAATCCTCTCCAGCAACAGCAGCAATTGCAGCGGCAGCAGTTCAACCACCAACCGCTGACAGCCATCTCGCTGAATAGCAATCTGGTGGCCACATCCTTGCCGGGAAATGGCAGTGGAAATGGAAACGAGAACGGAGGAAGTCAGCAACAAACCTGCCACTCGCCCACCTCCTCCTTCAACTCCAGCATGTCCTTCGATTCGGGCACCTATGAGGCGGCTCCCCAGCAACTGTCCAACCGCTTGGATCACCTCGACCATCTCGACGGCGAAGGACACACGCACTCGCAGCTCCAGCTAAAATTCGAACCCTACGAACACTTTCAATTGGACGAGGAGGACTGCACGCCCGACGAGGAGGATCTCCTCCTGGACTACATCTCTCAGTGGCAGGAGCAGTGAAGCAATCCCGAGGATCCTCGGGACCAATCCCCCACCACATCCTGTTCTCTTCTAGTCAATGTTGAGTTGAACCAAGTGCCTCAATTTGTAAATAACACACTCATGCGAAAATCACACACACACACACATTTTTTTTCCTATTATAAGTTAATTTTTTTGTATAAGTTAAGAGCCCAGAAACCAGTATCAAATATATATTTATAAAATATACGAATACAACACTTTTTTTTTTTGGAAATACAACTAAATGTTAATTAGTTTTTGGTCAAAGAAATAAAGCAAAAATCATAACAGAATCAAGTTTTCTTATTTTTTCCTGCAGAGAAGCCCGCTTATAATGAAGTTGGTAAGACATGCGGGTAGCACTTGCACTTCGATTGCATTTCGCAGGGATCCACATTATCTGCATCATGGGGGCATTATGTGCAACTTGAGGTAGCAAACAACAAATTAAAAACGAGGACGGAAGCTAACTTCGGCAAGCCGAAGTTTTAATACCCTTGCAGACTTTGACGAAATTGCTAAAAGTGAAAAGGTAGCGAAAGGAATAAGGTATACATAAGTAAACTAGATTTGCATCGTTTCAACTCAATTGCTTTTATACTGCAAAAATGTCATATACAAATAGAAAAAAAGGGATACTTTCGCAGCCTTTAACAATTTTTCCTATCTCCTTTAAGATATAGACTTCCGAGCGGCAAGCGCTTTTACCCTAATCAAGATATGCGTAAATAAATAAGAATTGGAAAATTTTATGTTAGTAGCTTACACACTGCGCGAAATATTCTGATAATCATCAAATTTGGACCGATTTCACCCTATTGTTCCTATGGGAGCTATAGGATATAGACGTCCGATCGGCACGCGCTTTCACCTTGATCAATGTATGCATAAAAAAATAGGATTTGGAAAGATTCATGTCAATAGCTTGTATACTGCGTGAAATATCCTAAAAATCATTAAATTTTAACCGATTTTACCCTTTTGTTCCTATGGGAGCTATAGGATATAGACGTCCGATCGTCACGCGCTTTTACTCTGATCAAGGTACGCATAAAAAAATAAGATTTGGAAAGATTTATGTCAATAGCTTTTACACTGCGCGAAATATCTTCCATTCTTGCAAGTTATAGCCGATTGTTCCTATGGGAGCTATAGGATATAGACATCCGATCGGGGCGGTTTTCAAACTTGATCTGCGTACACTTGTTTTAGGACGACTGTGAAAGTTTCAGATCGCTAGCTTTTAAACTGAGCTCGCAAACGGTATTGAAACAGACGGACAGACGGACAGACGGACGGACGGACAGACGGACAGACGGACATGGCTATATGGACTCCCCTATTGATCCTGATCAAGAATATATATACTTTATAGGGTCGGAAACGTCTCCTTCACTGCGTTACAAACTTCTGACCAAAATTATAATACCCTCTGCAAGGGTATAACAATACGGGATGTGCGGGCACTGGTTGCTGGCCATCGGTTTTATGCGGTCCACTCAGAGCCATCGTAAAGTGTTAATACTAATCCCAAATAACACAGAGCCCAGATTAGTGGGCCCCTGGTCTTAAAGTCAGCCCTTGCCCTTTCCTTCAGGTAGCCTGGAGAAATTCAAATTGCCGCAGGTAAAATCAGGCATAGAAAACACAAAGTACGCCCCAATTGACACGTGCTATACAAACGGACAAAGTTGAGGGAGTAGCGTCGGCAAAACCTTATCGCAATTGACCGAGCGCAAACATTTCTGCGATATATGCTAATTCAAATGAATTCTTAATTCAGGAGCGGAAATGGGCGTGAAGGGAGGCCCTGAAACACGTCATTCACGCCAAGGTCAAGTGTGGAGGCTTCCAGAAAAGAAATGCCCATTTCACTTATCTAAACGAGAAAAAGGGGATATACATAAAAATCCGAGTAACAAGCTTGGTTTTATTGGGAAACATTTGACATTGCATTTTTTAAGTTCACTAATCTACAGGAAAATAAAGAAATTAATTCAACTACAATACACAATACTTGATAGATGATGTAGACAATTTAATTAATAACAAAACGCCGGATCATTGAAAATAATCGAATAATCGACCCAAAAAAAAAAAAAATTAAACTAAAAACACAGATTTTTAGCGAATCAAACCATAGTATATAGTACGGATATTACTTAAAACACTAACTTCAATAAAAACAAGAAAGGAAAGCTAACTTCGGGCGGAGCCCTTGCCGAATATTCTATAAATTATATTCTCCAAAATTATTCATATGATGCATTCTTAATACTTATAAAAAATCCCAACTTCGCAGCTTTACAAACATCAAAGTTTTGGGATTTCCGATCGGTAAGTTATGTTTCACCTTGTTTTTTAGTTTTAATAAAAACCTTAAAAACTGTGTTTTTTGGTTTCCAAATGATTAAACAAAAATATAGCGATAAGAACATTAGCTCATTTCCATTTATATGCTGGTCCATACATATACATATTTGGTGATTAGGGATTTTGCTATTGTTGGCCGACGGATGTGAGACTTGGACGGCCACGATAAGAATATGTTATATTTTTTAATGTTTTAGGCTTCGTTGTTATTTCAACTTACAGCTTCATTTCAGTACACTTTTTGAATTCGATTTGAGTGGATGGAACATCTTAAAATGTTGAGACTATTATCCTGTTTGCTTGGCTTATTAATTTTACCAAGTGTAACCTTTTACATTGCCTTCAATTCAAAGGGTCAGTTGTTGTGCGTTCTCCAAGATGAACCCGGACAGTGTGGCTCCTATTGCCTGTCCGCACTCAACGCGCTTTTCAACGATACTGATAACATTCGCACGTTGGATGAAATCAAGGCAGAACTGAAGGCCGGATTCGATTCGGGACACAAGCAGGAACACAAAGAAGACTTCGCGAATTCAATTCAGGCTCTGCAGGCCAAGCTGGATGTGAGACTACACAGAATGGTGGAACTTAGGACGGTGAGTTACGGATAGCAGACATACAGCCAGACATTCAGACTAACAGACAAATAGAAATCTTAGAAAGTCCATCGAAATTGCTTATCTCTGTTTATAGGTACATTTTATACATTAAATTACATTAAATTAAATTAAATTAACACACAACTATAACCGTTCTTAGAAAACTAGTATAATACATCAACGAAAGTTCATTACACTATTTTTTTTTAGTTTGTTTTGAATCGATGGCAATATTATCAATACTTTCTTTTGTAAGCTCAATTAAGATTTATTGCACTAACCAACTAATTCAAATATTGAAAACGAATGCAATGATTATTATTTTAACGCCTGTTCTAAATCATTTTGTACAGACTAAAATAGTAGCCGATGCCAACGATGAACTCAAAAGCCAACTTAAAGAAAGAGATGAACAAATCTCGACCCTTACGACTCAAATTGAAGCGATTGAGAAAACAAAATCAGAACTATCTAGTCAGGTTTCTGAATTGCATAAATATTGTGACATTTTACCTGACTCTTGTCCGAGTGACAGTCCCAATGGGATTTACCAAATAAAGCTTCGGGGTCTTGAACCCTTTGAAGTGCCATGTGCGACTTCTCCACCTGGTTGGACAGTAATTGAGAGACGCGTTGACGGATCCGAGAACTTCAATCGAACCTGGAATGAATATAAATCTGGATTTGGGAATGTCAGTAGAGATTTCTTCATCGGGCTGGAAAAATTGCATCGGATGACTGAGGCACGACCCCACGAACTCTACATTAAACTTGGAAAGGTTGATGGATCCAGGACCTACGCTCAATACGATGATTTTAAGATCGGGAATGAAAAGGAATTCTACGAGTTGAAGAATCTAGGGAAATATTCTGGTACAGCCGGAGACTCCGTTATAAACAGTAAGAACCAAAAGTTCTCCACATTTGATCGGGATAATGACGGTAATAGTGAATATAATTATGCCATGGGTTACGGTGCATGGTGGCACGGCAGCCGTTCATTTATGTAGGTATACCTGTTTATTTATGCTCTTATTAAATCTTCTTACTATAATCACTTAAAATTTCAGTTCGCTCAATGCAAAATACTTTAAAGATGACAAAGCTTGGAATGGAATTATTTGGAACTTATTCAATGGATTTCCAGAATCACTTACCTTTGTTGAAATGATGATAAGGCCCAAGTCCTTATAAGTCGCACTGTTTAAGTATGAAATATTTGAATATTAAAAAAAAATACTAAATCTATATTGTATTCCTAATGCTGTCTGATATTAATTTGTTTTCATTTGATAAGATGGGAGATTTGATAAATGGAAGTGATTGACATTATTTTACAACTGATGTGCGTATTTTAGGAACATAAATACGGATAAGTGGAAAAGTGTTCGCTATATTTTCATTCGGATGGCGTTCGCATTTGTTATTAATTTGCGTGTTTATCAACTTTTTGCTAAGTCATTTTTATGGGTAAGGGGGGCTCTGGGGAAATTATCTGGATAAGGGTACTTTGCAGCTTAAAGATACTATTATTCTTGGGTACACATATTGGAGGTGGTTGCTACCCAAAGGGGAAAGTCAAGGCAACGATTGCCCTTCTGCTCTGGTACCCTTTGCAAGGGTATACAAATATTTCTGACATCCATAAAGTTTTAATCTTTAACAAAGGAATATTGCAGAATGAAAAAACATAAATGAGTAACTTGAAGGCTACTGGTAAACAATGACTGTTTTCCCATATATTAAAAGGTGTGTTCTAGACGAATCTAATTGCAAAGCCTGTAAATATCCGACTCAGAATCTCAAGAAGAGTATTTGGTTATAATCCGATCACCATGTCATGTGTTATAATTTCCATTTTTCCATTTTCCAAATCCTGTCGGCAGGAGAAACGCCCAACCTTTGTTCTGAGTGTTTTGCCTACAAATTGATGGCTTTATAATATAGTCCTCTGCACCACTTTTAGGCACTTTCTTTTTCTGGAGAAGGAGAAAAGCAAAAGCCTTTCGAGTCACACAATAAACCATTTCGCTCCCACGCACCAAGATGTCAGATCGTTCGAATAAAACCTCTTCTGGCCAGACAATAAATCACTTTGCATTAGAAAAACAAACGCCTGGGAGAATGTGTCCATGGACTATATTTTGACACATTAAAGGGCATCGCGGACAAAGGAACGCATTGTCCTTGGGATCGCTGGATGCTCCAAAGGAAATGAAAAGGGATCGGGATCGGGAACCGGGGATCCTTTCTTTCAATGTCAACGCTGACACTTGACATCTCAATGCAATTGTTTCGGGTCATGGAAATGGGTTCTCTGGGATGCCATATTCTGGATTCTGGATTTTGGTTCACTGTAGGCAAGGCTTAAGGCTCAGCGCCGGAAGAACTTTCACCTTTGGTTCTTTCGAAAGAAAGAACCACAATTTTTTTCAGCTGCTTTCGTTTTTTTTTTGTATATTTCGTTTTGGGTCTGAATTAAAAATGTTGTTTAATAGATTTCTCGACGCGCCACGCCAGCAACATTGTGGCACATAAAAAAAAACCAGCCGCCTACATCAATCAGGCCCAGATATTTGACCAAATTATAGGCTCGTCCGAGGTTTCGAGGACTCAGGACCGCAGATTGATGGCTCAAGTCCACATTGCCAGTCGCGGCTTAGCTCATAATTCAGCTCTTTAAGAAGTTGTTACTTGAAACATTTATTTTTACACCTTAGGCGCGATGCAAACGCCCAGATAGCCAACAACAAAAATAAAGTAAAATGAAGAGGAGAACAACCAACAAGGAAAGCTAAACTAAATAATACAACAGAGAATTTGGAAAAGGATAAGACAGACTGTCAAATACCCTTGCAATTGTATTTACATGAAGTAACAATACATTTACTTAATTAACTTAAATATTAATCTATGTAATGAATTTAAAATATATCAAATTCAAAAATTCTTTGTAAGCACACATATTTTTGAAGTAAACAATTGTTTGGATTTTAAAAAGGTTAATAATTTTATAACGTAAATGAACTTCTATGAAATAAACAAATGTAATAATTCATATAAATTAATTATGAACTATTACACTTGTATATTGTACAATAATTCATATCAATTAATTATGAACTATTACACTTGTATATTGTATAATAATTCATATAAATTAATTATGAACTATTACACTTACTAATTACTATCTTTCATAGAAGTGTTTGGCAAACTTGTTATGAAAAAATGAAATCAAATAACTCCCAAACGTTCTGAAACTATTATTATACCCCAAAAGTTAGGACATCGAGCAGAACAAGGCAATCAAAACAGCAAAACGTTGCAGGCGTCGTTCGGCGTTACCGATTTATTTGAATTTCAATAAGGCCCAAAGTTTTTGGGGTTCATTATCCTGTTATGTCGGCATTTCAGGCCTTTCATCTCGCGGCGCACGCAACGCATTTGAACTGGGGCGTTATTAATTAGCGTTATGAATTATTGATGCAGGACCCGCGGGTGAAAATCGCCCACACACTGCCCTTTCCCCACCAGAACAAAAGCCATATCCTAACTTAAGCCAAAACCAATGGCAAGACACGAAATATTTAAGAAGCTATTCAAATTATTTCAACAACATTTGCAGAAGAAATTCCCTTAATAAATATTGTTAGTAAACTGGAATAAAAAATATATGCCAAGGAAATACTTAAAGAAAACAAATGTATTTAGCAAATAATCTACTTAAAAAAGCAAAAATAAGTATGAAATTTGGAACGAGAAGGTACTTTAATCCGAATATTTCAACATTCTAAAATAAGCGATTTAGAGCAACTCTTTCAAAACTATTTGGCAAGAGATGATGCAGCTCCCCGGCTGATATCTTTATTTTTCGGGGAGAGGATGCATAAATCGCAGCCAAACGTGCAACGTTCATCATCTGGGGAGCCAGAGGGGATAAAATAAAAATATGTTCCAATTAGCGAAGCCAAATGTGACAAGCCGGCCAGCCAGAAGAAATCAAGGCAGCGAGTCGCAAGTCGCGACTTCGCCAGGCAAAAGTTATTTGAGTTGTCATATTAGGTTGTGATAAATGTAGTTACATACCAAATGTGATAACTCTGTCTCTGTGTCTCGGATTCCCCGGGTTCTGGTTTAAGTAGGCGCCTCAGTTCCCTTTTTTTCCATCCCATGATGATGATCCGCGATCCGCGGACTTCGTTCCTCCACTTTCCCATCATTCAAAACGGTTTTATGGGGCCCGGGAAATTCCTAGAGCCTGTTTTCGCTGCTTTTTGGGTTTATGACCCGCGATCCGTGACCCTGACTTCCCATCTTGACTGACCTGTTCGCCCAAAGGACCTCGAATTCCACCTGCCGGGTGGAAAAGGGTTTACCTGGCTAAAAAAGGGACTTAATAAGCGAACGGACAATTGGTAAATCGCGGAAAATAGATCAACCCTTCCCCTATTTCTGCACCTTTCCCTCAAATATATCAGGCTTATTTGAAAGAGAAAATCCAGGATCAGCATAATAATTTTTACAACACTTCGCTGGGCTAATCCTTCTTCCTGAGGCTTTTACAAAATTAGTGATTTAAGATTTGGGTAAATAAGTTAATAAGACATAATATCTTCTTTTATTCTTATAAATACATTTAAGTTTTGGCTCAATATATTTATAATTTAGTTAAAGAAATGTGTGTTTATTTAAACATATATTGTATATTTTATTTAATGTATTAAACATGACTTTCTAGGAAGTAAATAAGTTTCTTTAAAGATCCCTTTTCCTGTAAAACATCTTGTATCAACCTTCTGATAAGTTCCTCCCTAGAAACACACCTCTCCCATAGATTTGTTTATTCAATGTTTTCCATCGACCACCAGCGATGTGTGGGCCTCCCAATTAAGTTCTTGAGTTTGCGATTATCCCAAATTTGGTCTAGAAATAATCCCATTAGAGCGTGCTGCATAAACACACAACAATTTGCCACTGGGCGTGTTCCAGTTCGCACTAGAGAAATAGTTGCCTCAGCGTAATTGCCAGCCACTTGAAGAAGGCATTTCTTCGGTGCCACAAATTCAATGCCAAAATTCAAACTCAACCATGACAACGATGACAACCCAATCTTTGGCCATCTCACACGTGCCCTTCTTCCTTCAAATCTCACGAAAAAAAAAATGGAAATTTGCTCACAGATCTCGCATTGAAATTCCGCAACACGTAGCGCAAAACGTCTGAGATGTTTTTTGATGGATTATATGGATTTTGCCCATAAACACCAAACAATTAGTTCGCTGGACGATGCACAGAGGAAACCGAATACATCAAATCAAGGAATAAATTTAAACTTGCATTTATTCGACTAAATACTAGACTAACTTTACTATTGCAAAGTCAAATATACAATGTAGCAATAGAAATATTTGTTAAGTATATTAAACAGCAAATGTTTCGAATTTAAAAGTTATTTTCCCTCTAATAAAATTAAAAATGAAGTCTATGAATTTTAAAAACCTTTTCTGTTTTAATAGCCTTAAAAATCAAGCTCTAAAAAATAAAAATAAATCGTATTTCAGTTGCAAGTTTATATTTAAGATGATAAATGTTTCTAACTTCCCTGTTTCTCCATGTGTGAAAATGCGGCAAATAGTTTTGAAGTCCGCTGGCTTTTGGGTCCATCAATCTCTGCGGTGGCGTTGCTCGAGATTCTCAACTTTTGTCAAACACATCGCTGGATTCTGCACTGCTGTTCGTTTTATTTGCATAAAATGCGAAAAGGCACAACAAAGCCGAACAGAGACGCATCTGCAGTGGAGTTTTTCAGTTGCCCAAAGGGGCCAAAATGGGCGGACAGAGCTGAACTGATCGATCGATGGTTTTGTGGCCTTTTTGTGTTGTTTTTGGTTTTATTTTGTTTTTTGGTGGGGCCGGGTCAGCTGGCCATAAATCATGATCTGTAATTACCCGTTGGCGCAGGATGCTGCGGCATCTCCCCACAAGCCACGCGTACAAAGAAGTCCCGAAACGCGAACCCAAACCCAAAACCAAAACCAAATCTAAAGGCCAAAATCCAAAGAGTTCAAGAGTTTATCGGGGAGTTGAAAGAAAGGATTGCGCCATGACCAACACAAAATAAGGACCACTTGATATGCATATTTGTTGTGATAGATAGCCATGCAAAAGGACCCTTTGATGTCATCATCATCGCGATGATCCTTTCACTCCACAAATATTTAGATGCATAGATACACATGTCGGCCGTGGAGAGATGGCACTGGATAAACAAATGTGCGCCAGTTCCTCGAAAAACCAAAACCCCCCTGCAAACATATCTCATCCTTTTGTATCTTGTGTTTTCCTTACGGGCAATCATCGCCCGTCGACCGCAGCGTCTGAAAAACCTCAATATTGAATCATTTGCACAAATGAAATGCAGGCGCTTGCGCTGAGAAACTCTCAGGATTCTGGGCAAGATCAGTGGCTCTTTTTCAGTCAATATACTCTGTTCGGGAGTTTGTTTGCCCTGGGATTGAGTTTGCTTCGAATTTTAGACTAGAAACAATTTTTAAGTATTTTATTGTCGTTGGTTATATATCATAATTTCATTATTTAAATTTAATGATGTGTTAAAAAATCTATCAAATTATTTTATAGGTATTTATTAAAAAATGTTTTATATTTATTAACACAAATATTCTTTATTTTGCCTTGGCATTGAGTTTGCTTCGAATTTTAGACTGGAAACTATTTTTAAGTATTTTATTTCATTATTTAAAATTAATGATATGTTGATAAATCTTTTATATTGGAATTCTTAAAAAATCTATCTTAATATTTTATACATGTTAATAGAAAAATGTAAGTTAAAGGAACATATTTATAAACACAAATATTCTCTATTTTCTATTTTATACTCTGTAACAATTTTTTTTTATTAAGGCAAGATAATTTCATTCTTTCTGAAGGCTTTTAATTGGTATTTAAGAGTATTCCCAAGTCGCTTTTCCAGACCAATCCCACTTCCTTTCCTTTTTTGCAGTTGATGTCGCTGTCTTGCCCACTTCCCGTTCCAAGGGCCCCCAAAAAGCAAACCAGAGACGGGAAGAAGCCCACAAAACTGGCAGGTTTTGTCAATTATCAGGTGCAGCCTCAGTCTCCGAGTCTTCCAGTCTTCGAGTCTTCCAAGTCTACAGTCTTCAGTCTTCAGTCTTGAGACGCAGACTCGCGTGTCTGTCCCCCATCTCCAACGCTTGGGATCTGAAGATCCAGTCTTCACTTTTTCGCTGGCTGAAAGCGTGCGAAATTTTCATTCATAAATGCCCATTGAAGTTGGGCTTTTTATTTTAAAGTAAGGGGGATATCGAAATGTGCAGGCAGTGTAGGGAAAATGAGGAGAATCCAATGAGCATCGAATGAGGCAGTGGCTTCGACCTTGCGCGTCATCTCCCACTGGGCGAAACTGATTTTCGCTCAACTGTAGTGAAATTAATTTCACATTTGTGTCAATATTTGGACTAGCCATGAAATCCATGGTCAGCAATTTAGTTATGGTCGCAAGGTCAACTGCGATTTGAAAACAAACATCTGTGATCTGTGATCTGTGCACTTACTTGTTGGCCAGCTGGCCAGTTTTCAGGATTCGTTTTGCACAGTAGCCAACCGATTTAAGCTACTGTATCCTCTAGTTTTTCAGTAGTTTGGGTTTCATGGCCGTGGCAAATTTCATGGCCTGGCCAAAACAATGCCTTCTTTGGCATGTGCCTGTGTCTCAAATTTCGCCAGATTTTTTATTCGCTGGCGATCCTTTTATTTCTGGCTAATGGCCATGATCAAAAGGTAATTGAAATCGCCTAAAAATTCGCTGGCTGGATGGCCACCCAAAAACGTAATTGGACCATAATTTTGATCCCATTTTAATGACTTTATTTACCCAAGAAGAGTCAGCTGCTTCTCTCATCCGAGAGATGCAACATCCATCCATGCCACAATTGAAATCCCCCTCTGATTGCAAATTGCATTTTAATCAGCTAGATTGTGTATAATTAAAATGTGTTTAGCGCATTTCCTGTGGGGTCCACTTAGTTTGGCTTTATTTTCTTCTTGCCTCCATGCCTTTCATTTTTTAAACTAGCCCTTCGGTTGACTGAGATGAAGTTATCAACACTTCGCCACAAATTCTCTGCCTTCTCTTATTATTTTGGTTGGGGGCTCAACTTCGGATCGGCTAATTGGCCTGGGATCGCATGACAGCCACGCGTGTCCACTGAAAGGAGATCGGAGATGGCATTTAAATAGCCGGCGAGCACGCAAATAGCTCGAGTCCACGGATCAGGAATCGAAGGCTGTGGGCTGCACAATGATTTCGGGGAGAAAGCATCCTCTTAGCACTGAAACCAATTAAGGCTGGAGAAAAGAAAGAGTTTTCTCTTCCAGTCTTTTTTAAGCATTGCAACAAAAATACAACCCAAATTGGAGAATTGTTTATTTAAATCACACCATTGATCATAAGCCAAATCAATTGTTTAACTTATAAAATAAAATGGTAATTCTTAAATTTAATTCCTTTTAATACGCATTCATATCTTATTTATTGATTTCGCGCTATTTATCTACAAATCATGCTACTTTTTCTTTAAAATTTTAAAATAGGAAATACTTAGATATTTATACATTTATATTTATACTTGTATATTCCGCTTATATAACACTTCTCTAAGTACACAGCATAAATGTAAACTTAACTTTGTCTTCAAAACTAGTTATACAACATAAACTTTTTGCTGCTATATAAAAATATATATTACCATTCCTAGCCTTTTGAGATTTGGTAGCTCTTAACTATTAATTCCACCTTATCTGCACCATGTTACCCTCCACAACTCATTTCAGAGTGAGTCTGGATCTGTGGCTATTATGAACGTCGATCATTAGGCCGCATAAATGGCAATTAAAGACAGCGACACGTTCCAGCACTTTGGGTTCTGAAAAGATGGGCAAAAAAACAAAACAATAATCGGGGTATTCGATGGCGAGGGGCGGGGAATAAAATACCCTCTAGAGAGATTCTAAGGCACCGATATACGATATACGTGGACGGTGGTGTAAATTTCCACAAACTGCGATGACCAAACACAAAACACAAGGGCCCGAGAAATATGAAATTATGAAACCTACAAGAGGACTTCTCTGATCCTTCGCTTGTCCTTTTTTTTCGCCTCCCTCGACACCCGATGCCTTCGCGTAGATAAAGCAAATGGAGAAATAATAAAAAGAGTAACAAATACCAAGGGCTATTAACGACCGCAGGATAGGGCTCAAAAAATGCCGCGTCACGGGGTAGATATCTATATAATGAAGAGAAGTAGAGAGATGTGAGTGCCGTTCCTCCGTTAAATAAGTCATAAATATCATTGACTTTATCCTGGAAGTCTATCAATTTTTCATATTTAACGCCATTGTCCTCTAATATCCTTTTTTTTTGGGGGGCTGCCGTCGAATCAAAGTCACCCACACACTCGGAAAATAATGCGGGATCCTCTTGGTTTTTCGGGGGAATCAAGTCGCATAAATCGTCGATTTGGAGATACTTATCGCTGGAGTGCTGCTCGCCCAAATACTTCAAGACTGTGTGGTCTGTATTAAACTATTTTTTAGGGTTATAAGTACAAGTAATTGTGGAGTACGGTAGGAAAAATTCTAACTCGTAAGGGTTCCAATCGGCTTAGTTGCATAAGAAGGGTTCCCCTCTTTCAATAGAAGGTTCTATGATGTGGGTCTACTTGGAAGATGTCTTTCACATACTTATTATATGGATAGGTGTTCAAGGTTAAGCAGGGCAATTGAAAATGAGTTCTGTGACAAGTTCTTAGCAATTACAATTTATGTCTATTATGACACATTGTCATTTCTTAATAAAGGTATGGCTTACAACACCTTTTTTGAAGACATTTATCTGTTAAATAGCCAACAATTTGGCGAGGTATTTCCCACAAAAGGTACCCTAAAAATCAAAAACATAGCTTTTCCTCATCATGGAGAACTAATTGACCGGATTGGATCCCACTCGCTTCCAAAGCGAACCATTTTCCTTTTCGTTCACCCTGGAGGCCAGTCAAGGGGTAATATGGTTCAACACCAATTTAAACACTTCATGCATCTTGTTAGCCGCAGCAAAGCGAAATCCCCATCCACATTCGAGTCCCAGTGGAAGTGTAATACGATATGCAGCGTTTTCCTCTGTCTGTATGGTCCGAATCTGAATCTGAATCCGAATCCGAATCCGATTCTTGCCCATATATATTCCCTTGGGGGCCGGCGAAAGGAAGTGATCCGCTCTTCCAAAAGGTTGCAAGTTGTCTTCTCCCCCACTTTTTCGCCCCCAAAACAAAAGACTGCTAAACGTATTGATTTCGATGCAAAGGAAAGAAGAGAATCGATACAGATACGGGTTGCAATACACTGACTTCGGTTAATGGCCCTTGGCCTGACCCGCTTTGTCTTATAATTGGATTTAGATTAATTGCATCTTGACCGGCGAGAATCGAACGAAAAAAAAAAACCGCACGTGAAAAATTACATCAGGAAAGATCGGGGATGCAAGGATACCACAAAAAGTAACCAAACAAAACAATCATAATTTCGGTTTCCAAGGAAATCGAAATTGTAACAACAGCGAGCGCCAGGCATTAGAAATAATCCCATCAAGTATCTTGTATCTTGCACTTTGTATCTCGTGGATTTCTGCGAATTGTCGGCGTGTGCTACTCGTCTTGGGTGTATTTGTTGTTATGTATTTATTTTTTTCGGTAACCTCCTGATAACCTGCTGCGATTTTAGCCATCAATATGTACGAACCGCAAACTCATTCGGTATTTTGGATTCTCTGTTTGTTTTGGGTGCCGCGTTTGCATAATTTATACCGAAAAATTGCCTGGGTTCTTAATCATTAATTAGCGTTAGATCAATCTACTTCTTTCCATCTCTCTGGGGCGCATATTCCCCTGGCTTTTTTTCTTTTTCCTGAAACAGGAGACAACATCTCGGTCGTTGACGGCAGTCATGTTACTTTTAATGATAATTGCCGCCTCACAACTCATTTTTCACATTGATAAATGCGATTCGCACGACCGAGTTGCGTTGGCATCGATGTTGCCACTTCTGGGACGGCTTTTTATTGGATGCACCAAGGACTGGTTCCCTGGGCCTCAAGAATCTCGAGAGCCACCCGAGTTTTGCATGTGTGTATGTTACCAACTGACTGAGGCCACCAAACTGACAACACTTTGAGCTTTAGGCCAATGAAGGACAGGTGGCCAAATCACAGAGTGATTTTAGAAAGGTGAGTATGTCACTTCATTATCCAGAAACCAGAGGAATTTCATATTTTTACTTCATTGAATATTATTTAAATATCTAAATAGATTGGAAGATAGATAATAATAAGCATTTTTATATTATTATTTTGTAAAATAAGTTTTAGTTTCTACACATCATTATTTTATTTTAATAAATTATAAATGTACGAATGTTTTTTCTAGACATCTCTATATGTTCTTATTCTAATCTTAATTGGTCTATTAATAGTAATAAAATTAAATTAGATCGGATTGTTTGTATAGCCATCGAACTGATCCATAAAATGAATATTAAGTTGAAAAGGTGATCAGTTGATTGATCCCATCCCAGATTACGTAAAGGATACAATATTCTGTATCCCCTCAAAACAAGGTGACACTTTAGACCACCAAGTCAACAGCGGGTTAACAACGAAGGGGGAATCCAAAAGCCAGCTAAACAACAAAAGCCATCACAATTTGTCTTGGTGTTTCCAAAAAAAAAAAAAAAAAAAAAACACCCCAAAGGGCTACCACCAAGGATGCTGTGATCCCTGCCTTCTTTTTTGCACTTTTTCTGCGCCATAAACCATTTAAACATTTTCAACTTGTTAGCAATTAATTAAATAGATCGGCCGCTGGCCAAACAGCTTCGACTGTCATTTTTCTTGGGCGCTCTCATCTCGCCGTCTCTTTCGCTCAACGGTTCCCCATCTCTTTTGCACCTTTTTGCCGCCCGTTAATTACGGCGACAGCATTCAATTTTTATGGATGACACACGCCCCATTTGCATGCCCCCTTCGTAAGTTCTTTTTATAATTTCCCCATTTACCCCCGAGTAGAAGTCTGGCAACGCCGCGGCACGCTTCAAAAACAAAAAAGACCGCCAAAGGTTCAGTTCATCCGTCTCTTTCGCACCGTTTGGAAATTTATTTCGCTGTTTTTGCAATTTAAGGTAATTATTATGTACCTTTGGGGTAATTTTAACACCTCGACACCATCGACAAATATCATCTGGAGAGAAGGGGTCCTCACCTGCACACGTACATATATAATTTATATATATATGTGCGTATAGTGGCGGCTATCAAGCCACCGAAATCTCAACACCGACAAACGTTTCTTAGAAGCGCAGAGCTTTCAACACCTTCGATGCGTGCCCAACCGAAGGAGCACATCCTATCCCCCACATCCCCCTATCTCCTCATCCCGAGCACCTTAACCCTCCTGTCCCTCCGCAGCCCCGCCGGACCCCCTTAACCCCCGGCGTACGCACTCTTGGCCAGTTATTTTTCACACCTCGACAACATTTTTTCGCACTTGGTGCGGCATATTCGGTTACCACAACAATCAAGCATTGCCGCCACCGCCACGATTCCTGAATGCACTGAAAAAAAGAGGGCAAATAAAACAAGGTATTACAAGAAGCACTTGGACATACTTTAAGGTGGTAAAATAATATATTAATTTACCATTCAATTAATTACAGGTATTACATGTAGCATTTAGACATAATTTAATGTAATAACATTATCTATTAAATTTATGCATTCTATTAATTCTATTAGTCGTCAGTTTTTATTTACTACAAGAAGCTAAAGAATTCGCGGCTTTTGTATTTTTGGGAAAGCATTAAAATTGGCATCATAAATAGTTTTAATTATTCCCTGAATTCACAGGAGGAATACTATATTTTAACTAGAGGTTAACCGTGGTTCAATTGGTGACCTCAATTGTTTTATCCACAATAGTTTACGCAATTAGGTTTCAGTTTCAAGGTTTTGTGTTTGATGGGAGCAGGGCTTTTTCGCACAGTGTACATCTTCCATCTGGGAAGGTCCGATTCCGACTGCCGTTTTTAATAACCGAAGCTTCTGCCGCTTTTGCTGCTGATTTAGCTGGCTGTTATCTCACTCAGTTCATCGGGATGCGCGGTTCGACTTTGACTTTGACTTTGGCTACGGTTTCAGTTAAGGTTTTGGTTAAGGTTTCGGTTTTGGTTTTGGTTCCCTGGACTTTTAGCCTTTGGGGCCGAGGAGTCGTATCCTGTGTGCCTGTCAGCACATTTGGCGTCGCAATTATCGCAAGTAGCGTGCGTGTAAATTACCGTTATTAGGTGTGATCGTGCGAAAGGCACTTCGCTCAAAAAGCATCTCGCGGATTCATCTTTACCTTTAACTTTAACTGCACCGTCAGCGGTTTCACTTCGCTTTCATTTCAATCCCGCTGAATGAGACGAAAATTAAGTCTCTCGAAAAAATGAACAGCACAGGCAAAAGTGACAATTTCCGCTTTTCGATTGCGTCCTGGCGATATGGCCAAAAAGGAACACCCATAAAAAGTCAAATTAATGTGATGACAATAGATTGGGATCGGGGTTTCGTATCTGACAGATTTCACGCTTACGATACTGCCTGTGAAACCCACCGCCGATCCAGTCCATCACGTTTTACACTTTTCGAGGGCGTACGTGATTGGACTTGGTATTACTTGGTACTTGTGTACCCTGTATATCCCTGTTCCGATTTCCCGGGGTTCAGAGGTCGCGCGTTTTTCGGTTCGGTAGCTGGTGTTTTGAATTCCAATTAGTGTTAATGAACAGCAAGCACATAAAATATATAATTAATTGTGTCAACAGGCGATAAGATTTTCGGGTTGGTAAGGATGCTTCCGTTGGAGGAATTCTTCTGGGAATGTCAAGGATTTTATAAATCATTGGGTTACGAAAAAGATCTTGACTACATCTGCCGTAAATATAGAAAATTATTGGCAGGTGGTGAGTAAGCGCTTCTTACAAAGTAAATCGAGAAATTTGTATAAGAAAATTAATCTTGAAAATTTTACATAGTTTCGTATGCCGAGAATTTTGTATTCGCAAAAATCAAATTATATTACGACAAGTGAATTGTATACTTTTTGGTAGTTTTTTTGGAAGCGATCCTTACAGATATCCTCAGAGGAATATCGCTACACCTTCTCCTCTCATATGTCCTTGCACCAATTAATTGGTCGCAAATATTCTAACCAGAATCCTGTAACGAAATACTACGAGCAACAGATGTCGCTGCAGTGCAGCCAATTGGAAGATTGAAACTATATAGATGCCGCCACTTTATTTATCCTGCGCCTGGCACTTGACAACCCTGGCCAGCTGCTGGTCCTTCTGGATCCTTGCAACCCCTATAGAGATCAACACTTTTCTCATCTCATGCGGTTTAATTAATCACCGGGCGTTTTGGAGTATGGAATCCGCGGCTAATTAAATTGCTACCAAAACATTTTTACCTTTCGACTTTATTTTTTTTTTGGGGGGTGTGTTTGGAGCAGATTAAAGAAGGATTTTTGGAAAAGGGTTCCCAAAAACAGGGGAGGCGTACAGGTGATGACGCAAAGGATTTTCATTCAGGACATTAGAAATACATTAGGGAAGGATTTTTTGTTCGGTGGCAGCTTTTAAAAACCAATTAAAATGTAAACGGTTGAGTTTCAGTTCTCAATTTTGATTTTCAACTCCCATTTTTTTTTCGGGATCTGCGCCATCCTCCTTCTATTTGTTGATCCCATTCTGGGCGGCTGTATTCGCCCGGCTCCTTTGGGTTAATCAAGGTTTTATGCATTTATGGGTGCAATCTCGTTACTCGACTTGCCCCTTCCCTAACGGTATTGCCTGCCCGGCGCAACAAAGTTGCAACTCGCAGCTCCAGAAATTTGCCTCAGTTTCTGTTTCGTTTACAGAAGTTTTTACACATTTATGAATGTTTTATTGCACGGAGATGTTGAGGGAGGAAATGGCGGAAACTTCACTTGTAAAGGCGGGCATATAAAAGCTGAGTCACAAGTCGAAAGCAAGTCGGTTAATGAGCAATTCTTGCACTTTGAAAAATAATGTATGGGTTTTTTGCAGATTTTTGTGACCATAATTTTATATAATTCTTTTATAGAATTCAAAGCGTAATTAGAATTCAAAATGTTTAATAATTAATTAAATTATGAAGAAATCATTTTTTTTATGATCCATTATTATTACATTTTACATTAAAATGCAAAATACTGTTAAACCAAATTAAACGATTTTAAGCTACATTTAAATTAAATATAAATTGAAGCCTATTTTAAAAACTCTGTCGTTTCGAATTTTGTCTAGAAGTAAAAGTAATTATTTTCACCAAAAAAAAATTTACAGAATAAAAATTTCAGTGATATTCATTATATTTATATTAAATGTTATTTCTATGTTACTAAATTGAAAAACAACAAACATAATATATAACTATTATGATTAATTGTTGAATGATAACTACTCAAGTCTGATTACTTATTCAGATACTTATATTTTTACCAGTGCAGATTGCTTGTCTGGCTTTTCTTGAGTGGAATAAGTTTCAGCTTTTGATTCCGCGAACTGCTGTCAATATCCAATGAATCCGTGATCGTTTTGTTTTTTGTTTTATAATTCTCGGTCCCTCCATATTTTTGCCCCCTTTGGTATTCATGATACGGCACACACTTGTGGGATTTGTCTGTCGCCGGCGATATGATTGTTGTTCTGGAGCTTATGCTAATTTATATCGGACTGGTCGGAAGCACGTGTCAAATGCGGCGGGCCAGAAAAGGGATTAAAGGGTGTACAACTTGGCGGAGACCCACGGAAAAAGTTCAAGGACTGGGGAAAGACAACAACAACAAAAACTGGATACGCAGTTTTTGGAGACAGTGAAAGTGCCACGACATCGCCCTTTCATTTCGTTTCTGCCCCGCCTTTTCATTTTCCTCTTCTTTCACATGATGGATCACATTTTATATCAAGTTCTCCCCCCCCCTCTCCACTCCCCTCCCCTCCTGTTACTCTCCTTTATTTTTTCGCTTTCAATGCAAACGACATTCGACAAAAGTGGAAGTGCATTCACAGTCTTATTTCTTTTTCTTTTGGCCATGACAAGGATCTTGCAGATCCGAGATTTAAGTCTCGATTTTCTCAAAAAGGAAAAATGTATTTTGTAGACAAAGGACACAAATAGGTATGTGCGGGAGAGAGAGAGACAGTTAGGTAGAAAGGGACAGTAGGAGAGTTAGGCACCCACCACAAAACTAAAAACGAACCCCTAGGAAAAAGAGAGAGGGGAAAAATTATTACGATCCCCGGGTACTGCAACGATCACTTGTGCAAAGGACTCGGCTCGGGTTTTTCGAGGGCAGGTAGCCAGGATTCAACCCCTGTTGCTCCTCTGCCGAAGTTGCTGCCTCTGCCGACGGCGCACTCCGCCTCCGCGACTCTGCCTCTGCCACTGCGAGTATTTAAGACCGTCGGCCAGGACCAGGAACTATCATTGCGGAATCTGATTCCACACAGTCAACATCTCTCGAACAAACCGAAGAAAAACCTCGCAAGGATTACCATGACGAGCATCTGCAGCAGCAACTTCCAGCAGCAGCACTATCAGCTGACCAACGGCAACATCATGTTGCTGCAACACCACAATCATCACAATCCCAGCCAGCAGCAACACCAGCAGCTGATTGCCCCCAAGATGCCACTGGGCACCAGCCAACTGCAGAACATGCAGCAGCAGGGTCAGCAGCAATCGAATGTGGGACCCATGCACAAAAAGAAATTGAACTACAACACAATGCCGTATGGCGAACAAATGCCTTCGGTGGCGAGGCGCAATGCCCGTGAGCGCAATCGCGTGAAGCAGGTGAACAATGGATTCGTGAATCTGCGCCAGCATTTGCCGCAGACCGTCATCAATACGCTGTCGAACGGAGGACGTGGTGCCAGCAAAAAGCTGTCCAAGGTGGACACTCTGCGCATTGCCGTGGAGTACATTCGCGGACTGCAGGACATGCTGGACGATGGCACCGGTTCGTCTCGTCCCATTTACAATTCGGCGGATGAGAGCAGCAACGATGGCAGCAGCTACAACGACTACAACGATAGTTTGGACAGTCCGCAGCAGTTCCTACTCAATGCCACCCAGTTGAACTCCGTTCAGGCCCACTCCTATCACTCCGCCTCGCCCACGCCCTCGTATTCCGGTTCCGAGATCTCCGGGGGATATGTGAAGCAGGAGCTGCCCGAGCAGGAACTCAAGTTCGAGTCCTTCGACAGCTACAGCGATGAACAGCCCGACGACGAGGAGTTGCTCGACTACATTTCGTCCTGGCAGGAGCAATAATGAGTGGATCTCACCAAAGCCTGAAACCCAAGAAAAAACACAAACACAACATGTACAAATTGTAAATAACTCAAATTGTTGCCTTAGTGAGTGGAAAGACCAACAGAAACCAAGTCCCAGATTCTACAACCCTTTTTTTTGACACTAGTTTAAGACAATGGAAGACAATGATATAAAACATATATTTTTTTCATAGTTCTAAGTTTTGTTATAAGCATGGAAGACACTAAACTATCTAGTTCTAAGACAAAAATAAAAACAAACAAACAAAATCAAAACCAAAATTCAAAACAAAATCTTTTTATTGAAATCCGCACAAAAACAACTACGATTTCAGGTACTCCAATATGATCAGCTGAGATCACTTTCTCTAACAGATATTACAGCTCAAAATGTTGGGGATGTTCAAAAATCCTTAAAACAGGACCCACAAGAATAGAGCTTAGACTTAAAGAACATGAGAATAATTAATTAGTTCATTAAGGATTAGTCTTGATATAAAAAAAGATTTCTCCCAAGCTTTCAATATCTTAGGACCATTTTTTTAACAACAAAATATAAAACAGAAAATGTTCCAATCATACATAAAACATATTACAAGGTTGCTTTGTCTAGTCTAATACTTAAACAAAAAATTAACAACAACTCTTAGAATCCTTAAAGCCCTGTTTCAAATTAATATTTTATGAAACCCAAAAACAAAAATCATATAAAATATATATTTATAATATTTTGAGCATTTTGACAAAGCGAGCTAGTCAAGTGATTGGGTCTATTTATCTTAGGATCTTAGGATTATTTATAGGAATTTTAGTACTTAATACAAGTGCCTAGTACTTCGCATTTTAAAATCCTTTTCCAATAAACTGAGATATATTAAGTGATAGAAAATTTTTTAAAATGTTTAAATGCCTTTTAGGTCCTATAAATTATTGTAGGTTTGCCTTTGTTTGTATTTGATAACCAGTTACATTTAGTTTACTTAAATTAGTTTGTTAGTTAGTTTCAAATCCTGGACATGTCTCACTTTTCAGCAGGCGCATAGTAACCATGACGACAACCCACAAGGAATTCAACACCCGACCGGAAACGGCAGCGAATATTTTTGTTATTCGTTCCCTAATTTGGCTGGGCATTGTTAATGGCGCGTAAATTGCCCGGAAATAGGCAGTCACGCCTGAGGAGATAAAGTGGTCCTAGTCCAAGGATCCAGGACTCGCGGCGCAGGATCGATCCACGTGGCTGGCGCACCCCGCGAAACAGCTTTTCATCAAGCTGGACGCAGTCGAGCCGTCGACGAGCCGTGAAATGCACTTCCGCTTACCCCCTAGTAAAAAAAACAAGGAAAGGAAAAAGGAAAGGAACCCACCCCAAAAAGGTGAAACTTTCGGGCGTGTGCCGCAAGACGATCAAATATGCAGGAATGTCATCTAGGCAAGATCTGCCACGCCCACATTATGCAAATTGCCAATTGCGCTGGACACGTGCAAAGGTAGGGAAATGGAACGCCAAGGATCGGGGATGTGGATGTCCCTAAAACAGGAAGCATATCGTCTTGCCGAAAATTCCAATATTTTTCCTCAAAAAAAAATAAGGAAGAGGAATGAGTAATGAGGACTGAGGATCGAAGACTGAGACGAAGGATATGTAGGTAGTGGACGAGGACAATGCGAAATATGATTGCTTAAGGATAAAACCAGGAAACGGAACGCAGACGAAGGAGAGTGAAACTCTGGCGTGGTCCATTGTTACCGGATATCAAAAGAAGCTTAGCATATCCAGAGATCCGGGATTGCGAATTCGGGACCTGCCCGTTTCCAAAGGAGGTGTCAAAATACGGACTAAGCCAATGTCCTTTAATAGGCTGTGTGTCCAGAGTTTTATGCAATCTTAGCTCACTACACTGTGCTCGCAAAAAATGCATTTCCTTGGGTTTCAATCTCAAATGACAGAGATCACTGAACTGAGCTGCGGCAATAAATTCGTTTTCGGGGCCTCAGGAAGTAACTTCTTTCGGTGTCCTTGTCGCAGGAAGTGCGTATTTGTTTTGCATCTTCGGCCAGACACAAAAGTCCTTCGGCCTTCGGTCTTCGGTGTTCGCTGTTCGGTCGTTTATTTATTTTTGTAGATGCGCCCCTCGGAAATACGAGCCAAATGTTATTCTATCATGTCGCAATTCAAAGGAAACCCAAACCCAAAACGCAGGAACCAAGGACTCGAAGGACTCGAAGAGCACTTGTAATTCCGCTTGTACTTGTACTTGTACTTCTACTTGTACTTTTACTTGTTCTTGTACAAATTCAAACTTGAGTTATGTGACTTTATGACGGCGTCGCCGTCGCGATCGCTTCGCTGGCCAAGATTTATGACCCATGTGTCAAAATACGATCCCTGGAGTTCCCGTTCCACTTTCTGGTTTTCGGGAAGTGCTCTCCTCTGCGGACCATCCATTGATCAAATCCTCTTGTCAAATTTCGCACTTAACCAGGCGTCAAGTGGCAGGCGGTAGTTCCTCTACTACTATATACTACATAGTACTCTGCACTGACTTTCCTTCCTGGTAGCTCGTTAATGAGGCGACATCGAGTGCTACCAGTCCACAGGATCCAATATCTGTCTGACCCACCAATTGAGCTGTTACCCGGATGATTCGAACGAAGTGGCCAAGTGTTTGGATACCGGGAATACGATCAAAAAGGAGGAATCCTCATTTCCCAAATGCAGTGCCAAAACATTTACTGCTTAAACTAACAAGGAAACAAGTCGTCAAATTTAGAGAGCTCTCCAGTTACTTTGTATTTTACCAATTAAATAGTACTTTTATTTATTAAAATTTCCAATTATATATCACCGTTTTTTCTATAAGTATTAAGTACAACATAGTTTATGTTTGACGCACATAACCAAAATCAGATGCATAAGTATCTACACCAGGATGTTGTTATATGCCAAACATTCAATAACATAAAATCCACTGTAGTTTTAAACAACCACAATAAACGTTTTTACAAGAATATATTTATATTTTTTTTAAACGTTTTTCATCTATAAAATTCTGAAATAATCTAAATTAGGTGACCAAAATCTGTTCTTTTTAGAGAAAGTTACATGGCTAACCTGCGATCTGAGCCTTGTTCTTTGGGTATGCACAATCTTATCTCACCGATATCGAGTTCTGCCAGTGAAAAACCTCGTTTTCCCGATAGCCAAACATCTCATTTGGCCTGTCAGCTCCACATGCATTCCAGTGATTAGCTAACAGCATGATGTGATACCCTAGGAATCTGCTATCTACAGTATTCACCCGCTCAATCCTGTTTTTTTTGTGAATTCAGGGATTCATTTCACTTTGCTTTTTGGTGGATTTTTGTATCGATCACTACATGCTACATTTAGCACAGTGTGAATTGCCGGTAGTTAAATGACTTTACGGAGCTCGAGATCTCGATACGCTGGGATCCTGAAATGGGGACTTTGACTTGATTGTTGACATGCCGGTGGGAAACTGAAGAAACCAACCGCAGAATCAACAATGGCGCATACAGGACAATGCAGCACACACGTGTCCGATTCCCTATTTCTGTGCCGACTATCCGGGTACCAATAAACTATCAGAGGCAATCAATGTCAGAGCGTTTCTAGAGCAAGCAAAAGCCAGATTCGAAAATCAGGACAATGCGAGCTGCGCTATCTAAGGATCCACATTGAAAAGACTTCACTGGAATATCCTGTGGCCCATTGTCCTCAATGAAAAGTGATTTCTTCTTTTATTCGGCTGCTGATTTCACGACATCATCACCGAAAAAAAAAATAAGAAGTGCGCGTTTCACTTTACACACATATTCCGAGATAAATGGTTCATTGATGCGTGAATCTGTGGATCTCCTTCAAGGGATCCACTCCCAAAAGGTCAAGATGCGGAGGATGCGGGAGATTGGGAACTCCATTACACGCAAATCCCAGCAGCTTTATGGCATTCTCGTCCTGGCAGGACATTAGCATTGGGTATTCGAAAACAAGCGTGTCCGATGCGAAGGTGTCGCTGGGAACTGCCCACCACTGGGCGTGGAAAATCCACTACCTGTTTTCCCTTTTTCTTTTTTCGGAAACTTTCCGGGTTTTCTCCTTTGCGTGGAAATTTGCGAAACGAACAAGTGAAATGGCGTGAAAAACCGGGGACAATCGAACACGTGTTTGTTGTTAAAAGGGCGCGACAAATGTCATGGACTAACGATCTCCGGCAGCGAAATCACAGCCAGATATCGAGGGATATATATATGGAAGAATCTGGGAGGAAGATCCGGGGGAGGAAAATATCACAAGTAGGATTTCCTTCCTTCGACTTAATGGGCATAAACATGATCATCATTTATGTTTGGCTTGGGTGTAATTTATACGTATATGGTTTGTTTATTATTTAATAGATAAGAAATATTTTACTAACATTGGGGCTTAAATTTACATATATTTAAGGTTTATTTGATATTTATTTATTTTATTTGATTAAAGTTACATTTTTCCAGCCTCTATTTAAGGTTTATTTTATATATATTTATTTTATTTGATTATATTTGATCCACAGTATATTTTTCTTTTACGTTATTAAAGATATCCTTAGAATTTAATTACCAGGCTTTTTTGAATTTTATGCAATGGATTATAGAAAGGACCTCCGATAATGTCCTTGATTATTTTCTGGGTTCTTAGTTAGTTTGGACAAAATAAAAGACTCTTGACCATGGGAAACTGGTACCGATGAACAAAAAACCGACTAAGACAGGGATTTAGTAAAAGAAAATCTCATCGGGAAAATCAGATCAGAGCGGAATATCAAGGCAGGCACAAAGGCAGTGAAACCACAATGATGAAAAAATAACCCGAGCGAGGGGTCAAAATCGAGAGGTTGAGGCTAAAAATCGAGGTTTTCGGCTGACTGACTGGCTGGTGGTGTCATTCCATTCCGCATCTTCAAAGCAAAGTCACCGACCCAAAACGAGGAAAATGTCAACCACAAGACTGCGGCGATCGATGGCGATCTACAGTCGAGATTCCCTTTATTTTTCATTCAGAGCACAGGATAATGATCGAGATGATGACATTTGCCATTCTGCTTTAACCTTTGATCTGACCCGATTTTTGTCTATTTTTTTGCGCATCGCTTTGTTTTTGCCACTGCCTCCTACGATGCGATAATCGATTTATAAAAAAAACAGCAAAGCAAAGCAGAGATCTTGGATGCGCTTAGCAAAAGTATTGTGAAAACTCCAAAAGCAAACCGCCGTCCAAGACAGCAAATTTTGAATGCACATTGAGGTGCATTAAGACGTGAAATTGTCACCATTGTTTTGGCCATTGTCCCCGTTGCAACGGCCCACAGTCGAAAGGCAACATACAACAGCGATGGCAAAGAGAGCAACTCGGACCGATTTCCACTTGGAACTCAGTACACAGAAAAAAAAACTAAGTCTAGACAAAAAGAGAACTAAAACCATCATAAATTGGTACGACTTTCAGTCTTTCGATTATAATTTAGAACTCTTAATATTTCAATAAAACGAAAAATTTTATTTTTATATCATTTTTATACTCCTTACTTCATTTACATGGTCCAATTTAAATTTACAAATTGTTGTATTTAATTAGTAATCTACTTTTACAAAAACAACAATTAGTCAGTCCTATTTCAATATAAAACATTAAAAACCAAATCAGTTTTAGATCAAAAAGTTTATTCTTAGACCCTTTTCTCTCAGTGTAGGTGTACCGATCGGAACAGTCGGAGGTCTTCGAAGCGGCGATGACAGAATTGAAAGCCACCAGAATAGAAGATTCCGATTCCTTTCAGCATTTCCCGCTCTCGATTGTGCCGGCATTTATGCAACCGAATTTTCATGGACCGCATGCCACACCCACCGGGAAAATGTGAAAGGAACCAAAGAAAAAGGGCTCCGAAAAAAGGGAAAAAGACTCGGAAAACTGGGCGTCTACGTTTTAACACCCCAAAAAGAGCAATTCCCTGGCAGAATGCACGTGTACGGGGCTGAAAAGATATATATATGAATACATTCATGCAAAGATCGAGGCCCACAGAAAAAAAAATGTATAAAAATTGCAAAACTAAGGATAAAGATAAATACTTAGGAACATACCTACAAATTAATATTAAATACTAAAAGAAAATGTTTAAAAATAGTTCCGCATTTTGTCCAATAAAAATAGTTCTAAATTATTGATAATCTATTTCTCAAGAAAACAAACAGATACTTTTGCCCAAATAGACACGTGTTTTTGCAGATAATGCGGGTCTTTCTAATCGAATTCATGCTGGTGACGAAAAACCAACCTCGAGGTAATCGCAATTCTCAATCGCCTCCAAGTTAGTTTTTCCTGTTAATTTTGTTAATTTCGCCCAGCAAAAATGATATCTGGCAGATACCGTATCTTGTAGCTGCAATTACAGCTAACAGCGGGCGATCGGCGACCCATTGCCCAGCAGGTCCTTTTCCAGACCCTTCTCCCTCGATATGTAATTTCGTTGTACCTGTCCTCATTCCAAATCGAGCGCACACGCTTCCACATTTAGCGGCGCTTTGCATAGGACATCGATTTAAACTAGGGAGTAGGTATTTTAGGTAGGGATATCTGTTATTGATGGTGGGCAGCCGGATCTGAAAGTCGCTCGGGATCAAAGCATTTCGATTAGGCGGCCAAGGCGTGAACAATTATGCCCTAAACATTTGGGTCAAACACTGGCCACACCCCACATTTTCGATTTTCGATTTACAATTCCCAATGCTTCCGCCAATTTAGAGCATTCAATTCAGAGCATCGTCGTTCCTTAATTGAGGTTGCTCATCGCAGGTTCCTGGAAGAGGAACAAGTGCACCGCCGGTTTTTCATTGAGCACATCCGACTAGCCCATCCCATCCCATTCTACTTTATTTTATTCTATTCGATCCGCTCTCCGATCCGATCCCAATCCCGATTTTCGAAGGAAGTCAGCGAGACGGCGCTAAGAGTAAACACTTTGCATAAAGAAAACCCCGCCGAACCAGAACCGATCGCAAATGGGAAAGCTAACTAAGCATGTCGAATCATTTATACTCTTGCCGATGCAACCGCAAAAGAGTGTGGGAAGATCATTAAACATTCGATGGGCATATCCAAAAATGATCGCAGAAAAGCCAAATAACCTTTTTAATAATTATCAAAATACTCAATAAATCACTATTGCATAGTGATAATGAAAAAAGTTCAAGGATGTGATTACTAACAGAAACCTGAAACATTCGTGAATATTTAAAAAAAGTTTTTTTGCATAATGATAATGAAAGAAATTCAAGGATGTGATTACTAACAGAAACCTGAAACTTTCGTGAATATTTAAAAATAGTTTTTTGATCGGAAAAGAACTACAGAAGGTACACAAAAAGTAGCAAGATATTTCAAAATGATATAAGACAAATCACAAATTAAATCACTTAATAATAACGAGAATATTAAAAATGTAATAAAATAAATAAATCTCTATACCACATAACATAGCTCATGTATCCACTAAAGTAAATAAAAACTATTTCAGAGAATACAGATCTCCAACGCTGAAGCAAAGCAAAGATTAAATACAGTAGTTCCCCTGCCAACCGAACAAATTGTTAACTGACTGACGTCTCACTGAAATTATCTACAGAGTTGTGAAAGAGTTTCGATTCGAGCATTCGTGCATATCGTGACGTCTAATTGACAGCCAACACGCGTTCATGCCTGTCATCGCCGTCGAGAAAGCAAACAAATTTAGATATCCCAATAGATCCCAGACAGGCACTATAGCACAACAGTTCAACATGGGCACGGAACAAGAAACATGGAAAGGGGCAGATGTCTCAGTCAAGTGGTTAGGTCTGCAGTTGCGGTGCTTGGAAAGTCCTCGAAGGACTCTTGATCTCGCATATCTTGAGTTGGAAAGCCAGTCAGTGAAGTGAGGGACTTTAAACAACTTAGTTTCTATTCAAGTCGAAAAACTGCGTTTCAATTTATATTTTCAAGTTTCGTCGCAGACGTTGTCACTGCTGTTGACGTCTTACAAACATCGGATTTCAAAGTCGCATACCTACAAATGATTGTGGTTAAATTCTCTAAAAATCTGTGTTTTTAAACTAAACTAAAGTTTTTATTTTTGGGTTGATTTTTCGTAATTTGCAGAAAAGTGTCCAAAAACTGCACTTCTACTCCCATAACTTTTTTCACAGACATCCGATTTTTAAGTGGCATACTTAAAAATGATCGTGGTTTGATTCCCTAAAAATCTGTGTTTTTAGTTTAATTTTTTTTTTGTTGGTGGATAATTCGTAATTTTCAATGACGTAACCCCTTTCCAACTTTTCGAAAAATGGGTTTGCAGAAAAGTGTCCAATACCTGCACTTCTAAGCCCATTACTTTTCATACAGACATCCAATTTTAAAGTGGCATACTTCAAAATGATCGTGGTTTGATTCCCTAAAAATCTGTGTTTTTAGTTTAATTTTTTTTTTTGGGTCGATTTTACGTCATTTTCAATGACGTAACAACTTTCCAAATTTTCGAAAAATGGGTTTGCTGAAAAGGGTCAAAAAACTGCACTTCTAAGCCCATAACTTTTCATACAGACATCCAATTTTAAAGTGGCATACTTCAAAATGATCGTGGTTTGATTCCCTAAAAATCTGTGTTTTTAGTTTATTTTTTTTTTTTTGGGTCGATTTTACGTCATTTTCAATGACGTAACCACTTTCCAAATTTTCGAAAAATGAGTTTACAGAAAAGTGTCCAAAACCTGCACTTCTAAGCCCATAACTTTTCATACAGACATCCAATTTTAAAGTGGCATAATTCAAAATGATCGTGGTTTGATTCCCTAAAAATCTGTGTTTTTAGTTTAATTTTTTTTTTTGGGTCTTTACGTCATTTTTAATGACGTAACCGCTTTCCAAATTTTCGAAAAATGGGTTTGCAGAAAAGTGTCCAAAACCTGCACTTCTAAGCCCATAACTTTTCATACAGACATCCAATTTTAAAGTGACATACTTCAAAATGATCGTGGTTTGATTCCCTAAAAATCTTTGTCTAAATCTTGGTTTGTATGTTTGAATTGAGTTTTTCGACATTTCTATGATAAGCCAACGGATTATTACACTTGCCACCATTTTTTTCGCCACGTTTGAAATTACAAGCCAAGCGGAAGGAAGTGCCAACAAAAATAATTATCAGACCATAATTTTCTCCACCGAACAAACACGAAAAAGAAAGAAAATGCCACAGAAATGGTGTTAAAACGCGGATGAAAACCACAAAAATCATCGCATGTCGGGGGTGAAATAAAGGACCTGGTGAACAGGATATGCGCGTAGAGCAAATTGAGTTGTTTCCTGGGACTTAAATTGCACACTCACGATCCTGCGGCGTGGTAAATATGATTACTGATAAGCGGCCAACAGCTACATTTTTTCTCACCCCAAAATTTTGTGTCAAATTGTAGGAGTCTCGAATTTCGAAACATTTTGGAGGCGAGTTAGCGTAATCAGAGATTTCCAACACCTTTCCCTCGCCGTCCTGCCATTTCCAAACTAATTAATTTTGATCCCGCAGGCGACATGCGCATCGAATGCGCTTAACAGCTTTCTCCCGGACACTCTCTTCACGCCCGATTCACGGCTTCCACTGGACATGCCTGACGTAATGGGTTTAGGCCCTCTGATCAGCACGTATTTTCACTACTGAGCGATCCTCGAAAATCCAATAGCTAATTTCGGTACATGCCGATAATAATTTCCAAGGGGAATGATGCGCAATTTTCGGATAATCCCTGGCCATTAGTTTCTGCACTGAAATTATCTAGACGTCATCTTGGGTCAATCAGTTGGAGAGATCTTTGTTAATGACTCTTTATTTTACGTTTTTAGGAGTACAAGAAAACATTTTATTTAAGCTAATAAATAGAAATAGCAAATAGAAATACCTCATTAAGAGTCGAGCAGTACAAATGCAAATTGAAAAATATATTCCCTTTATCTAAAGATCTTACAAAGTAAAAGTAATTCCTGGATTCTACAACATTTTCATAGGTGAGATTGCTTCGTGTTCATGGGATTTCTGTCCGGAAAAACTCGGAATTTTCGGTAGTCAGGAAAATTCCAGAAATCATACATTACTCTCCTCACTCCTCACTCCCCAAATGAATATGCGGTTGTTAAAGTGCATTTTTTGGCACCGCACACGGCGCACTGCCACCGCAATCACGCCTCAATTGTCCTTTCCGAGTCCCCACGGACCAGAGGCTATATATTTTCTATATAGCAGACAATTTGCGAGGGCAGATGCGCTGCGCAGGGGACAATAAATGTGCCAGTGGCAAATGCATCTTTATCTCGAATCGCTCGGACAATGAGAACTCAATAACAATTGACGAACGCCCACCGAAATCGAGGTAAATTGAATTGAAAGGCTATCGAATTGAGTTGCATTGAAATGAAAATGACAAGAAATACGATTTACCTTGCGTGGAAAAGCCCGAGCCAGATGGACTGGACACGAAGACCATACATATAATAGAGATCTCAAACAAATAAGATGTCACGCATCTAAAACGCGACCAGCAGAGCAAAACAACGTGAGAGATGCGGATACATTTGCAGTTAGATGGGACCACCAGTGTTTTTCCTCTTTTTTTTGCCATTGTCTTTGCTGGATATAGCCATCTATATAGATATTTTGGTTTGGCAATGCGGTCAAAACATTGTCCACGAGAACAATGCCCTTTTTCGGGGACCGCCCAACACGACAGGATCGCTCGGTTCAGTTCTCAAATACCTTGAAATGAGCAAGGAATATTTTTGTGCGAGAGTTCTTAACTGCCATTAGCATGCTGGGATCGGGATGTGCAGGGATATGCCAGGATATGCTGGGATGAGCCCCGCAGGACACAAAGCTAAACAGTTTCTAATTGAGCCTTGGTGACCTGCCCGCTTGTTTGTTGGCCAAATATTTATACACAATTAGCGAAACTGGCACGAGCACATTGGCCAGCTGCACAGCCTTGATTCTGCAGTACGTCCAGTCCACCTGGAACCCCGAGAGATTCTCTACTGGGACTTGTCAAGGCCTTCGTCTACCAGCATCTCCAAGTCATCATCGTGGAAGAATAAAAAAATATATATATATAAACATAAAACACGAGCCAGACGACGCATGCCAGGCAAATTTTATGCTGGTATCTATTTGTATCTGGCACTTTCGAGTTCCTGGTAATGTCAATTGCTCCCTGAGCCCTCTTCCTGTTCGAGAAATCTGAGAAATCCGTACCGGGAATCGGAACTAGCCTCAACTCTTCCGTTTTTCCATCGAAATATTTTGACATTTTTTTTGTGGTTTTCACAAGCCTTTCTCATCCACACTTTTCAGTGGAAAACACACGGTTATTGTTTGCTCAGTGGGCTGTGACCACTTAAGTGGCTTAACCATTGTCTTTCGACCAAAGATCACAGCTCTCAGGGTTTCAATTCCCCACTGCAGCTTAAAGATACAAGAACCCAAGCCAAACTGTCGCCAATAAAAATTTGCAACTAATTTTCCTGCCGCCTTTGGCAGCTTCCGCGCATGCGCAGACAGAAATAAAAATAAAAATAAATAAAAGCAAATAAGAACAGAAAGTCGCTAAGCTCGTTAGTTGTTCGCCCGGCGATTGCCGATTTCATTTTTGATTTGTGTCGGCATATTTTGCATACATCAGCTTAAGCTGGAACGAGGCCAATAAAGTCACCGATGCCGAGGGAAGTTCCACAAGTTGTGTAACTTAGTTAAGAGGGCAAGTTTAAATACACAGGCCATAAAACAAAAAACATATTTATTCAAGTTTTCTATGAAATGTAAAGTAATTCAAAATATCAATGTATAATTAGCATTTTTTAAGTATAAAGACTTATAATCAGAACTACTGGTTAACAGAAAATATACAAAAGAAAATTCGATAAGAAAAATAAAATATAGAAAAATGTAATAAACTGTGATTAGTAAAAAAATACTAATACTAAACAGTATATTTAGCTTAAATTGTAATATTTTAAATGTTTAATATGCGAATAAGACAAAAGATATTTAAAGAGCGCCTCCAAAACGTTCACCTTTTACAAAAATAAATTTTTCCCCACCCAAAAAAAACTCTTAATTGTACCGCCTAAATGAAGATCAAAGAAATTAATTTACATCTTTCCATTTATGAATTGGCCAGCCAATTAACCTATGCCAGGCAATACCGATTCCGAGGACGTTTGGATGGAACCTCGCTGGACCCAAAATGAGGACCAATCAACACTCGAAAATTATTTTAGAATCAATTTGGTTCGGCGGCATTTGCCATCTAATTATTATTGAAACGCGGAACGATCTAAAGGTGCCGACGACTAACTAAGGAAAGAAATTTAAGAAAAATGCTCTTGAAAATCGGGAAGGTAGAGAGTGGTGGTGGTGGTGGCACTGCAGATCGCGGTAGATGATGCTCTAATTAAAATTGAAATGAAGTGCCCGAGATGCAGAGCAGCAAAGAGGTCCTTTCACAGGTACCTGGGCCCTACATTCCAAATCCAAGGGCAATAAATTGTCTTCTCCGGGACCTTTAAGGGTGGTCCTTCGTTGGCACGTTCGTTTGGCCTCGGCTTAGGAGTTACACAAAACACCAAAAAACAAAAAACCAAAAACCAAAAACCGAAAAAACGCTACGATATTACAATAAAAAACGCATTTCTTCTGTGAAGAGCAGCGATCTTCTTGGGCATTCTCTCATGCCCATTATTTAGTTTTTTTGGATGCCAAAATAATCCCGCGCTGGCGCAGCCCACACACGTCTCTCGGGAGAATAGGGGTTAAGGATTAGCATGACCATGGTGCAGTTACTCGTATTATGTGATCCCTTTCCCCGACTACAACAACTATTATGATTATGGGCCATGGCGAATGGCCAAAGCCCATGGAACAATTGGAGAACAATCAACGAATGCGCCACTTTTGCCATTGAAATGCAATTGCGCGTACTAATCGATTCGCTGGCGAATCGGGGCGATAACTTCCTTGGGTTTCCCCGGAGATCAACTGCTCTTAAGGAGAAACTAATTTCATGCCCGGAGAGATCGAACATCGGGGACCTTTACAGCAACAATAAACAAGAACGCGCCCTGTTATTGTTATTACAGCTGCGATTAATTAAGCAAACAAATGGAGACCGGCTATATAGCCGTATATATACGGTAGCTGTAAAAACAAATAACCCAGGGCAACACCACACCAATCGATGCAGTTCGATCTGAGCCACATATACATTCGCATTCGTGCGTTTTGGCCTAATTAATTGCCAATCATAAAGGCAGTGCAATGCGCTCGTAAAGCGAATCAGTTTTAAATGCCCCAAGTCTCAGCGGCGCATTTGCACAGTTCCAATTATTCAAGTTTGCGCCTCGCAGGGAAGGTCGCGCCGCTTTTATGCGAAATGTGTGTGTTTGGCAATTAATTAAATTAAGTTTTCAGCGAAAAGGCCAAAGGCGTGAAGCGACCAGCGTAGGTTTCACCAATCCCAGATCGCCGAACGGAGGATACTCTTTTATAGTTACATGGCTAGTTTCTTCAGGTGCAGTCTCTAAATATTATCCGGATTCTTTCAGTTCAAAGATATTATAATAATCAGGGAAGGTAGGTTTCTTTAATATTAATTAAATATAATTTTTGTTCAAATCTCAATTGCATTAAGGGGACTTTTTTGAGTAGTCTCCTACGCCAGTCGTAAAAAAACTGTTTCGAGAAAAACGCGTTTAAAGTTTTGAGAAGCTTTGGTCGTCGCCTGAGTTTTTGAAATTTTCACTTGAAATTTTAAAGGAACATTCTTGAATAGTTATAGGTTCGAAGTAAATAAAAAAAAAATCGATTTTTTTAAACCGAGAATGGGGGGGTCCCCCATCATATTTAAAGAGTACTTTTATTTATTTATAATATTCTTAAGAAAGGGCCTTAAGTTGTATTCTTTTTACCAATAGGAGTCATGCTACAAGATGTAACATCCCAACCTTCGATATTGGGATATTGGAATCTTGATGCCCAAATAACCCTCTTTAAAACCCCTTCAAAACCCCCTTAAAACCAGGATTACCCTTCCATCCAAAGGGCATCGTCACAGGAAGTGTTTCGAAGCCTCTTCGCACTCTCTCTTTCGCTCTATCGACTCGTCAACGTTAACAACAAACAGCGATAACATTTTAATTGCACTGATCTGCTGATCTGCAGATCGCTTGATCTTCTGGCCAGTTTGTTAATGTCTTTTGGCAGCAGCAGGAGCACCGGAATCGAATCGAATCCAATCGAATCGAATCGAATATCAACTGGGATCGTGTTAAGAGGCTCTAATAAAGTTGCTCGTTCGCTGCCTGTCTCCTTATCGCAAAACTTACAGACTCTCTTTCTCCAAAGTGAAGCGTTCATCGATCTGTTGCAATTATTTATCGGCTGGTATATCTTACATCATCTTATGGCCGCTCGCGTATATTGATAATGAAATCAGCCAGCAACACTTGGCTAATCTTAAAGTTGGCCTTTTTACGACTGCTTCCCTTCTTTTCCTCGTCTCACCCAATTTCCCCCCCTTTTCTTTTTCTTTTTAATTTTTTTTTTGCAAGTGCGGCAACATGAGAAATCGATTTAAGCCGCCTCTTCTAGAGAGCCGGGACATTCATTCATATCTCTGACGTCTACATGCAAGTTTATCAGCCGGCAATGAGCTTGGGGATAAGTCAAGCAGATAGGAGATTCTGGTCCAGATTGTGCTGCTCGGTGGAAGTGCAACTATCGCGTCCATAGTGTCCATCAGATAGGGGACAAGTTCAAAGATTGCACCAACAAATATGGAACACAAGAAGCTCAGTCGTCGATTAATATACCATTAATTGTTTGAAACATATACATCTATATAGACAATGACTCAAAACAGTCATTTGTACTAGCAGAGTACCAAAAATAGAGATCATAAAACTTTATCCACACAGTTATTTGCAGCTATAAAATAGGAAAAAACAAGAAAGGAAAGCTAACTTCGGGCGGAGCCGAAGTTGATATACCCTTGCAGAATATTCTATAAATTATATTCTCCAAAATTATTCATATGATGCATTCTTAATACTTAAAAAAAGTCCCAACTTCCTAACTTTAAAAACAACAAAGTTATGTCATTTCCAATCGTTCAGTTATATGGCAGCTATAAGATATAGTCGGCCGATCCTTATGAAATATGGTAGGTCGGATTGATTAACCAAATATAAAATCCATAGAAGATCCCAGCCTCCTAACTTTACAAACACCAATGTTATGGCATTTCCGATCAATCAGTTATATGGCAGCTATAAGATATAGTCGGCCGATCCTTATGAAATTTGGTAGGTCGGATTGATTAACCAAATATAAAATCCATAGAAGATCCCAGCCTCCTAACTTTACAAACACCAATGTTATGGCATTTCCGATCAATCAGTTATATGGCAGCTATAGGATATAGTCGTCCGATCCTTATGAAATTTGGGAGGTCGGATTTATTAGCCAAAAATAAAACCCATAGAAAATCCCAACTTCCTAACTTTAAAAACACCAAAGATATGGCATTTCCGATCGTTCAGTTATATGGCAGCTATATGATATAGTGGCCCGATCCGGCT
Source organism: Drosophila rhopaloa (assembly GCF_018152115.1). Classification (NCBI taxonomy): domain Eukaryota; kingdom Metazoa; phylum Arthropoda; class Insecta; order Diptera; family Drosophilidae; genus Drosophila; species Drosophila rhopaloa. The sequence continues at coordinate 24,182,915 of NW_025335123.1, read as the reverse complement.
CGTTCCGACTTATAGACTACCTGCAATAGAAAGACAACTTTTGGGAAAGTTTCAAGCAGATAGCTTTAAAACTGAGGGACTAGTTTGCGTAGAAACGGACGGACAGACGGACAGACGGACAGACGGACAGACGGACAGACGGACAGACGGACAGACGGACGGACAGACGGACGGACAGACGGACGGACAGACGGACAGACGGACATGGCTAGATCGACTCTCCTGGTGATGCTGATCAAGAATATATATACTTTATAGGGTCGGAAATGTCTCCTTCACTGCGTTGCAAACTTTTGACTGAAATTATAATACCCTCTGCAAGGGTATAAAAACTGGCATTCAAGTAAGGCTTATATACAACGCATCGCAAGATCACATCTGAGATCAAACATACAGATACTCTGGCATAATCAGTTAATGCGAAAATCCTTAGTAAACATCCAGTGACATTGAAAGATCTGTCAGATTTGCTAAGTCCGAAGGTATAATCTCGATTTGCGAACCATTTTGGTTATCGCGATCGGAGCGTGTGTACCTAAAAGATGCAAAGAGCAAAACTCCCTGGAGAACAGCACGTGCAAATGGCAGTTCGCAACTCCCCAGAGAACTATGATCTCCGGCAATGATGATCTATGGTGATCTCTGGTGATCTCTGGTGATCTACACACATGCAACGCACGAGTTTTGCATAATCATTAGGCAGTGGCACTTCATTAAAACATATTTTGGCTACCTGGCAGGCTGTTCGCAAAGATAAAAGATGATCGATGGTGCTGCAGAGATATAGCGAAAACAGAAGACTCTAGCTGCAGCCGATGACTCAATCTTTGGATCTGGGACCGGACATCCATAGTTCTTTTTGTTGTATTTAATGTATTCGAATCTCGAATAATGGTCAGCCGTATTTAACGGTAACCGGGGCCCTTCTGTCCCCAATCGCATATCAAATCCCCATATCAATCTCATATGCATATTGCGCGGCAGGAGAATAAGGCTGCAATCAAAAATCAATTCATAACCATTTGCAAGGTGCAGACGGCAGGCTAAAAAGAGAAACACAATCAGAAGCAGGAGTACAACAAGAAGGGGGCTCAATCAAATTTGTTATAAAACTGTGAAAGTCTGCGACAGCGATCGGAAACAGGACTCAAAGTCAAAGGCACAGATATATATCGATTTGCATGCGATCGAGGCAACATTATGCAAAAGATGCCGTTGCCGCGCTCATTGCTTTGCATACAAACCCCAATTCTGGTCTGCAGCTCTGCAGCCCTGCAATTCCGCAATTCCCATTGCCATTGCCAGTCCAATTCCGAAATCGAAGCCAAAGAAGCCAGTATCATTGGCTGGCGATCTTCGACGACTCACGCACTGATCGACAGCGAGACACAATTCAATCATTTCGCATCGGACTCTGTGGAAACGTGGGACGACCGACGAGGTCGCTTGATCTTTAGCGCTAGATTAAACGATCAGTGGAGACAGCCACCGAAAGACGTCGTGGTCGTCCTACGAGATCGACCGTCTACACAGTAAAAAAATGGATATCATAAGATACATTTTTATATAATTTTGATTGTTAATTAATTTTATTAATTTATTTCATGTTCATTCGAAGTTCATTCGAAGTTCATGTGAAGTTCATTCGAAGTTCATTCGTAGTTCATTCGAAGTTCACTTACGAGTGAATAGAAAAACCATTAAAAACAGCGTAACATCAGTGGGATTCCAGCCTGGAACCTTCCTATCGTATTTAAATGCTCTACTACTGTTTGTTATCACAGTTTTCTATTAAAGAGTTTAAAAAGGAGTTTTTAATCATTTTCACTTCACCAAAACGATAAAAACCGTGTAAATATCTAGTTATTCTGAATAAATCCAATTAATATAAAACTTTTTTTCAACTGTATACAAGTCTGGAAGAGGAACAGAGTGTACTTGTTATTTTTTTGCTCCTGCAGCAGCTTCTCCTTGCCCCATGTGTGTGTAGGTTGAGTTGGGCCGAATCGATCGATGGATCGATGGATCAATGGATGGATGGATCGTGGGCTCAGCAAATTATTTCACTTGCGCCAACCACTCGGACAATCTGCTGGTGGTCCCGAAGTACAACTTGATTTCTGTTTCCTCTGCTGTACTGGCAGTTTGATTTGTTTAAATTTAATTATGCATCGATTGTCGATCGCCGATCGCTGCTGCGTAGGTAGATCCGTTCCCGTTTCCCCCGAAAAAAACCAAAAAAACGAAAACGAAAAGAACCGAAAATCTTAAGGGAAAGGACAGGACACAGGTGAAATTATGATGGTTGCCGGTTTGTTTCCCGATCTTGATCAGGCTCCTTTGATTTGATTATCATCGTCGACGTGCTGATCGTCAAACCGCCAAATGATGATCGATGCCAATGTCTTGGCTTGGCTTGGCTTCTTCATCCTTTCTTTTCCCATTCCCATTCCCATTCCCATTTGTGGCACAGAGCCATTTACATTTTGTACTCTTATTTCTTTGTGCAACGTATGAAGCGATCAATCAAAAATGCAAACAGCAAAACGATCGATCGCCAGGCGGTAGTGAGAGCCAGCGAATTCAAAGAAGTTCATGTGACAGAAGACAAAATAGTTTATGAGCGTTTGATGTGAGCACTGTGATAAACTACGGCCTCATTTCTTTGTATGCATACGGCACAGGATATATGCATTCGATTCGATTCGATTCGATTCGATCCGATTCGTGATCATAACGATGTCAGGCCAATGATGTACAGTTTGTTAGAATTTGAATTGTGCGGGGCGCATCGTAAATTGTCGCTGAGGATCACCTGAAATTGAACTTTTTAGGCTCTTTGGATCTCGGATCGCCAATCGATCGGGTGACACAATTCTCGCGCATTTTGTTGTCACTTCCGCCCAGCTAAAGTCCAATGCAATGTAAACCACTTGGTTATGCAAATAGTTGGGCTAGATAGTGAGATAGTGAGTGTGCCACGACGAGATATCTTTGATAAATTAAAAAATTCCTAGCCAAAGAGATAATCACACCCACACTCGGGCCATCGGCTGCTCAAATTCACTTGAACGAGACGGCAGATAGAGTGTTTGAAGAAGATTTGGCGCGAGGTTTACGTTTTATGATTCCATTTTCGAGTCGCGGGGGTGGAGTTCTCTTAATGGAGGTCCCACTGATATCGCCGGTGACCCGCGTTCGGCGGAATTGTTTGCACATTATGTAAATACCTCCATATATACTTGTTGTATGGGTACATTCGGGATTGGGATTGGGATCGGGATCGGGATCGGTATCGGGATCGGTATCGGGAATCGGTTAAGTGAATGCGTGGGTGTTATGAACTTGCATAACTGTGTCGACCGATGTGTCAACACAAGAGTCCGACTCCGAGTCAACATTTGCCGAGTGTGACAAGCGCGCGTCGATCAATATATGCATGCGTCGAAGAAACGGCAAATTTAAATCAATAATTCCACATGCCCGGCACGAGCGATAAGCCAAACAACCTCACATCCACTCACTTCACTTGGCAGCACTCCAATTCAGCTGACTTCCCTCGATTCTCTGTTTCTCCTTTTAGGTTTTAAGTTTTAGACCCACTCCTCGACACGTCATTATCATTAGGCCCCGACCATATATCACATGGAGCGGGTTTCACTCTCCGTATCTTGATATATGACTCGCCCGCACCTAAATTATGGCATCCCAAATCTGCATAGTGCAAATAGCCGCCAGCTCCTTGGGGCTATAGACAATTGCTCTGGAGTCTCCAGGTGCGACAGATTGGTTGCCGGCTGCAGGACTTCTCAGAAGGTGTTTCCAGGTCCAACGCTTCCAGTCTTCCAATCTTGCGCCGATTGAGCGATACCCAACATCCCAACATGCACATATATCTGGATAATAACACCGCACCGCTATCTAATGCAGCTGGCAAACCTAATTGAAATGATTATCTATATGGTTTTTTTATTTTCGGTGTTACAGTGGTGCCACAGTGATTCTATAGTTAGTATTGCATCTAATGTTGACTTATGTTGATATTTTATTGATCTATCTTAATACTAGAAATTTTAATGAACCTTTCACAATTAATCAACTCACATTGCTTTGAAAGGAACTCTAAAATTCTTGCAACAATTGTTTAATTGGTACATCTTATAGTAAATTCTGCGGAATAATCCTCATAAAATTATTTCCGAATTTATATCTATGTATTATAATGTTTTAACGATTGACATGTCAAATTAATAATTAATATCGTTATAATTTGATACATTGAAATTAATTTACAACTCCCTTACTTTAGAACCTTTTTATAAATACATTGTAAACAGCTTTTATTTAAGTGTCAACTCACATTTCAATCAATCAAAGTCTCACCTATTAATGACAATAGTCAAAATTTCTATCATTAAATTTAAGGAGCAAAGATCCCGAATGTGACCTCTCTGTTTTGTGGATTTTAATGAGCGCTGCCTTGACGCCTTTCCCGCCCACTGTGCCGCCCCTTTCCACTTGGCTATATCGGCTTATATAGTATCCCAGCCATATAGCAAACAGCACACAGCATGTAGTCGCCTGAAGCTAGTTGCGAGTACATCATCCAGATCAAGGCATTGTGGTGGCTGCGTTTCGGCTCCGAAAGATCCGTCTATCATCATCAACGGAACGGAGATGATCGGTGGATCGGTGGTGCGGTGAATCGGTGGTTCGGTGGATCGGTGGTTGGCGGTGGTGCGGCTAAAACAACAGCGGCGACATCAACCGAGGCAGAACCAGGCGAGTGAGCCACTGAACCACCGAACAGCAGTCAAAACTCTGTCAGACAGTTTGTAAACAGTTTTCAAACCGCATCGCGATAAACCTCAACCCCCCCTCCCCAAAAAGATCCTCTTGAACTTGCTTTAAGCCTAAGACGCGTCGACTTAGATGATGATGATGATGGCTTTGAGGCTGGGCTGTCTGGTCCATTTCAGAAACTGTGTCCGACATTTGCACCATTATAACTTTATCGTTTTTGGACAGATTGTTGGCATGACGGGATTCGGAGGTTCCAGAGGTTCCAGAGGCTCCAGAGGTTCCAGAGGTTCAGAGAGATCCAGAGGATGAGATGCTGGGCCGTCATCGTGTCCGATCTGCAGTCAGAGTGAGTGATGTACCTGCTGCCAGAATGTTGATGATCATGAAGGCTTAATAGCATTAGGCCGAGCTCTCTGCTTCTGGGGGGATGTCAATAAAAATTACCCACTGTGCCTTTTATCTTGTTGCTGCTGCTGCTGCTGTTGCTGCTGTTGCTGTTGCTGCTGTGACTATCGATCTACAATTTCCAATCTTCAGAGCTACTTGTAATTGCTCTGGCTGTGCGGATTATTAGCTCGGGATGGCTGTTAATGTGGGCTTTGCATTTGGCCACTACGCGCACTGCGCGGCAGCTTTTTAAAAAGCCATTTAAACTTACAAGCTTGTTAAGCTTGCCCCAAATCCTGTTGCCGCTTCATTTCACCATTGGGGGCATGCCGTTTAATGCAATTTCACGTCGCTTTTTATCGCCGCCTAAGTAGCCACTAAACGGCAGCTCTTTAATCTCAACGACTTGGCGCGTATACCCCGAAAAAAAAGGCAAAAAATCAAGTACTCTCTGGGCTGGCTACACTGGGAAAAAATACGGCATCTCATCAATTTCATATTCGCTGGTCAAAAATATATTTTTTTAAAAGGTTAGTATTTTACATAGTATGGTACATAAAGCAATCGTTCAAAAAGGACATGGTTATTTCGGCTACCCTAATAATAATATTTGTATATTTTAGCTTATGGTTTTATTTATCTAAACTTAACAATTAGTATTAAACTAAGAGATAACGTTTCGTTAGAGCAGCTTAGGCCTTTAGGTCGGGGCTTAGGTAGGTTTATGGATCTAATATAAATTTGTATATTAATAAATATAATAACAGCTTTAGAAATACAATTTAGACATTATCATCAATCGTTTTCGATTTAACTTATGCTGTTGCTTGTTTCAAATCACTATAAAATATATTTTTTGTTCTGTGTGGCCAAAGAAATGAAAATGAACTTTCTTTGTGGTTTGGGCTTCCAGCCAGCGGAGTTGCGCCCACCTTGTTAAGCGCTAAGGACTCGCTGGGAAAAACTGGTCCGTTTTTTAACGAGGCGCACACTTGCCGGAGATCTTGGGGATTGGGGATTGGGATTTATTTTTAGTTAACGCTAAATTGAACCCTGGCCAATGGACAGTGGCTCGTTCGTTCGCCGGCTCCTTCGTTTGGCCGGTAATTGCGGATTAAATGCATCGCGGGCCTCATCATCGGATCGCGTACGCTGGGGGAATCTGATTAAGAATATTTCAATTAGCTCGCTCATAATGCCGGGTGCCACCTTCATATCCATCACCAGTTATCCCAGAGTTATTCCGATGGCTCCTGTGATCAGGATCCTGCCAGCTAAATTGCTGGCCAAAAACTTTCCCATCGGCCATCAGTGGAAAGAAAGTTTCGGTTAGTACTTTGTTGTGTTTGGTTTCTGGCTTCGGTTTTTGCATTTTTGATTGATTCGATCTTTAGGATGCATTTTGGCATGCTAATTAAGTCACTTGACCGAAGGGGATGGCCAATCGAGATGGCAAGTTGCGGATTCCACTTAACGAGATTCGATTAAATGGGCGTGTGGCGATCTTGGTTAAGGGCTCTGGATTTGGCTTTTGGCTTTTGATCCGGGTAAACGATTTTAATTGATTAACTTTCCATTTAATCGACATCCTGTTGCATGTCCTTCGGCCAGCTACTGTTAATGCTGATTGCATAGTTAAATATCTGTCCCCGTTGATGAGACAAAATTATGCCAGAAATGCCAAGGTAAAGCCGACCAGCTCATCTCGCAATATCCACTCACAGAGAAAAGATTCATGGCCAAAAGAGTATTAAATGATCAACAATCTAAGAAAGTCGTTTAAATTCTTCAAAATATTCTTTAAAAGAATCGCTTTCCTTAAAGTATGTGTTTAATTTAATAATTATTGATTGAATTGGGAGCAATCATATTTTAAAAATATAAAAACAATACGTGGTTGTTACAAATCCATTAAAAATATAACATTTATTTACTCCACATTCAGTATTGTTATATATAACTTCTAGCGTATAATGTATATAATAATCTTAAATAATATTTTATAAGATGGGCTTTAGAACTATCCATCTTTAAAATATGTTATATATACATATATATGTCCGCATTTCTGATGAAAGTCATTATTATATAAATGTGTTTGTGTTAGTAGGGTTACTCCCATTTTCTTCCTGTGCAGCTATGCCCCCATGCACTATATCATAATCCAGCGGAGGCAATCAAGCCATCAAAATATAGCAGCAACTGAAAACACTTTCATTAAACTAAATTTTTATTGTGGCACCACACCAAAAGGCCGAATTTAAAACTGGGAAACGACGATCCCATGGATCGGCGTCATTTTCATTTATGGCGATCTCTCGGCCGATTCAAAAGAGCTGACTGACTGACTATAAAACTTTGACCCAGTTTCCCCGACTGTTTTGCCAGTTGCAAGTTGGCTTTCAAGCAAAATTGCTACAAATTACACAGTTTTCGGGGCGCAAAAGTGTGCCGCATGCGTGACAGGGCAGCGCGGCAACTTTTCCCCTTTTTTCCCTTTTGCAATTAAGCTCGAACCGATGCAGCAGATTAAAGTAAATAATATCTGATGGTAGTGCCATGTGTCCGCTGCCTCACAATAACTCATAAACTGTAATCACTTAGGTCGCAAAAAGGCAGCAGGCCGCGAAACTAGTTATCCTTATCGATGTGCTCCACTACCCAAGTCCCCAAATGGTGCCCCTCATAACTCCCCGATTTCGGATCGAATCGAATCGAATCGTACACTTGAATATGCAGTTCAAATTTATTTTAATTTCAAAAACATGAAAAGATTTGGTTTTCAGCCCAAATGGGTTCAAAAATTAATAAAAAACACTTGAACTTGACTTTGCTATCAATTGGAAATGCAGTTCAAATTTGGTTTTCAGCCCAAATGGGTTTAAAAATGATATACAACTATAATCAGGAATAGTATAGTTTTAGACTAATTAACTTTTGTTACTTTTTCTCTGTGTAACGATGTGAAACGAAGACGCTGGCGAATCGAATCCCCAGCGGAAAAACGCTCTTTATCGCCGTTATCCCCTTGATTTATCTCTCACTTCACAACAGCCACACTTTTCCAGGTCATAATAAACAATTTCATAATTACAACTGGTGATTAAAATAGTCGATATCTCAAGTGCAGTTTTCTGTTTTCCTTTCGAAAGCAATATGAAGCTCATCTAAGGGAAATGGATAGTTTCTAAACGGATTTTAAGACACATATTTTCTGGCTCGACTTATTCAAAATGTTTTAAGCTTCTTTAAATAACCACATTTGTATCTAGTTTATTCAAATTCATGTAAAAAAAGGTCTGCGATCAAATAAATAATCGAAATGCGGAAAACAGCTTGCAGAAAAATGTAAAGGCTTTTTGCGAATAGTTGCAAATCTTATTTGCATTTCATTTACATTTAATTTGCATTTTTTTCAGAAATTAAACACTCGCGCACACATAAAAATGGAAAACGTGGGGAAAACAACACGAAAACCCGCAATGCAAAATGTTGGTAAGGTTGTAGTTAAGCCTTTTAATTTAAATTAAATTAAAATATTTGTTTGTTTTGTTTTTTTATATCCGACACAGGAGCGAAAAAACTGACAATTTTTTTTAAATATTTTGAAGTCTATATATTCTTAATTCAATGTAGTGTTTTTCGTTTAATCAAGAATTTAAAATAAATAATATTTGCTCTTAACAATCGAAGCATTACTAATATTTTTATATGGATGGTGGTGCTTTGGGAATCGACTAACATTTTGCATTGGACTCTTCAGCAATTTGCAGATGTGCAAGGCGACAAAGGCGTTATCAAAGATTATTTCATCGGCCCTCTACTCCTCTTTTTTTGCGGTCTTATCGATACGATATGCGAACCCTGTTTGCTGTTTAAATGCGTATTGATTATCATTAGTTAAGTTGTTAACTGATTCCGTTTAAAGATTTGTCAGCCAAACAACTTGGCAGAGGATTCCGATTCTCTTGCGAAATATTTTAATGTGATTTATCTGGCCGACTAACAACAGCGAAACAACAAGAATCGTACGATCGATCGGCCCATAAATCAGGCGGAGCCTTTGCGGCTAATGAGACAGATTGCCCCGTCTTCAGTCTTCGGTCTTCGGGCCTCGCAATTCTCCGCTCTTCACCTTTCTTCTGGAGGTCAAATGCCGGTGGTCTCTTCCCGCGATAAAGAAACCGATCCGATCTCCAACGCAATTGCAACAAATGATATTTTATTGGTATTTGATGAGCGTCGGCAGTTGATGCAATTGTCGGGTCAATAAATTTTAAGCTTGATATCGCTCATTAAAGAAGGATCTTGCAGTATACACTTGCAAAAAAGTGTAAACTATTTTATAATCCAGCGTATAAAAATCTTAATTATAAAAACGAACTATGTATCTTTGAAAAGAATATATGAAAAGCTCACTTTCATCAAGATTCGTTGAAATAAATATTCATTTAAATGAATCAAGAAATAAATGAATTGAATAACAGTATACATACAATTACATTTAAACAAAAATGTAGTTTTCTTATTTTTTTTTTTTTTTTTTTATTTACTGGAATTTGTTCAGTGCCTTCTGAACTTAACCTAGCGTAATTAACGAGAAACAGTTTTATGGATACATAGAAGCATTAAATTCTTTAAAAATATAAGTAAAATATCACAATTTCAATGATATTATACCATGTAATTTATTTTCCAAGTGCATAAGGTCGTAATTGTGATGGGAATCGACCACCGGGTGCGTTTCGTGTGGGAGAAGCGAGTCCTAATCCCCGGTTAAAGCACAAAAAATAACATCACATAAATAATGCGCTCATTGAGTTCCACTTCAATTCACTTCAGTTTGAGTTTGAGTTCCAATTTGGGATCGAATTGTTTTTGCGGCCCCCTTGGCATTTTATTTTTTTCCCTTTTTGTACAATAAATCACGCGACAGGCCAATTAGGTCCGTGCGATTTGCGATCACTGTTCTCCGCGAGGAGCTAAAAAAAAAAAACATTGGTTCAAACTTCGAGGATCCCATCGGTCGCAAAAACTCTTACCCCTCCCAAAACTCCAATTGCAACTCAATTAGGTCAGTTACGGATATTAATCCCTGGCTTATAGATAATGTTGGTTTTTGAGTACAAAACAATTATCTACAGTTCGTGATATCTACATGACTTATGAGGTTGGTCAAGGTCTAGAGATATGGTGCCTAAGTAAAATAGATAATGTTACCAACATGCTTATTAAGTCCCCTTTAAATACAAATCACAATGTGTTGGTCAAGATAACTAAATACCTATCGATAATGGATCACATCTTTACGACTTACTCGATATGATTCATACATAAGCGAAATACCTTTTATGAATATCAATTTATTTCAATTTTGTACATTCACTGCTTACTTTACTTTTGGAAAAAAAAAATGTTTTACAATATTAAGATTCATATTAGGGTAAGATTTCTTAGAAATATACTTTTTCGAAACCCTCCGAAAACAAATCATTTGTTTAACATCCACACTACACAAGCCACAAAAAAGAGGTTCCATAGACCCATGATTTTTACGGAATCCGAGGAGTTTACCGGGGCAAATCCCAGTCGTTGATTGCCCACATCGAATTCGGTGTAGAAACGTCCCAAAAATATATCGCCAAAAATCCAAAAGTTCTGGTTAATCGATTGAATGCCCAGCATACAGTAGTTTCCCTCCTGGGTGACATAATACTTGGCCGGAATCCTAAAGACCTCGCCATTAATGGTGATCACCAGATCTGGCATGGAATTCAGGCACTCAAATAACCCATTTGCATTGGCATTAAAAATTGCTGCAATCACATCGTACTCCGAAACGGGGGCGATAATTAAGGAAGTTCCTGTATCGGCAATTGCTGCATCATTAATGCTTATAATCACATCGCCGACTGCGATCGAATCGGTTTGGAATTTCCAATAGGCCGCCTGGATGACATCCACATAGGTAAGATCGCCCCTATAAAGCGATGGATCCGAACCGCCCAGGATTAGTTCGCCGCCATAGTTAACCGTACTGCCATTATCCCGCAGGAAAAATGAAAACACGGAGTTCTGCACGAGTCCTTGGGTAATCATATTCTGGAATGTCGGGGTAACTCCATCCACGGCCAAAGCGGGAAAGCCCATACCCAGTATACCATCGAAGTGGGCATAGGCGAAGTTCGATCCCTGCTCGGTGGTGACCTCACCAAATGTCTGATTCTTGACAATCAGGCCAGCGAAGCCGACAGAATCCACGGATAGATAGCCAGAAACACTGCCAGTGCCATAGGTTATCGAAAAGGCAGTTCCATTGGCCACATAAGTACTCGACTGGGTTTTGTTATAACTCAGATGGCTTAAACACGAGGTATCCTGGCACGAACTTCCGGGCACCCAAAGATTCGAGGAGCCCGTATCGAATTGCACCAGGAAATACTGCGCTGGCGATCCAATACTTATATTTCCATAGTACTGATAATTATCAGAGTTCGATAGCTGTTCCATCGGATAACCATTGACGGTGTTTAGATTGTACTTCTGCTGAACAAAATCCCTTTCCGCCTGAATATTTTTGTGACTGCGCTTGAAGTGCTCCGATCTCTGGATGGGTATGCGATTAAGGGCGGCATTGGCCACGCCCACCAGGAGCAGAATACCGGCCAAAAAGGCAATTGGTATTATTACGGAACGAGCCATGTTCACGGTAGCGAATGGCAAACACGACTAACTGGGCTCCCACTATCAGTTGGGGTTCTTATAAAGAAGGTTGGGGTTCTTATAAAGAAGGTTCTTATAAAAAAAATAGAGGAGCTTAGCGATATCGACAACAGTGTCGCGTGTGTGATTGTACAACAATCAATCAAAGTATTTTACAAATCTCGGCTAGATAACCAAAGGTTTATATCCACGCCAGTGTAATAATTCCCCCAAATCAGGCATTTAATATACTACATTTGCTATGATAAATTAACATGGATTTTTGATTCGTTTCTGTTCAAAATTAAATAGTGAATTTTGAATTATTTTTTTTTTAAGTTCTGGTATTTAAACTACGAAATTTTATTTGCATAAATATACATTTTTGATATTTTATCTATACTTTTCTATATCATTTAATTATATTGATTCCAAAGACATTATGCATATACCAAGATTTATTCTTAAGCTTACGTTCTTTATCAGTTTCCCCATTTTACTTACTCACTGCGATAAGGGGCCTTAACTTACCTATCGGTTTGTTATCAAATTATGATACAATGTGCGTTAATCATAAAAAAAAATCACCTCAAATCCTTGATTGAAAATTCGAGGAAATGACGATGAAAACTTTGTTTTCCTTGGATACCGAAAGTCAACTTTTATTACTCGTTATCAATAACTCATGATATATGTACATACATTCGTCATACTGTCCATTCTTGTTTAATAAATCATTCAACACATTATTTGATTGGGAAAGCTTAAACAAGATTAGTGAGTAACGTTCTTTTCGTAAGAGTGATCAGCGTTTGTTATATTTTTTAAATTTATTTAATATATTCAACATGCCAAGATAGTTAATAAATGTACACCGAACTCTGGTTCAATTTAATTAATGTTAAAGAAGATAAAAATAGAAAATTACTTCGCTATAGATTTAAATTAGTAGAATGCAATTTATTCAATACAAAAACTGCATAAATTAAGTTTTATCCCAAATAGACTATAAATATCTTCTAAAGGTAAGTTAGTTCCTATTTTTGAGCAACATTCAAATGGAAATCACTTCCTGTCTAGGAAATTTGTTATGGGTTCTGACTGTATAAATGTTAATTAACCTAGCTGTCCATAGATGAAGATGTCAGCTATTCTGCTTGAAGGTGTGGGAATATTTATGGATTTACCGGGACTAGAAACCCAAGGAAATGCCTTAAGAACTGGACCCACCAAGACGTACGAAAGATGAATGAAGAAAGCCAGGCTGAAAACAAAAAGTTATTGTTTTTAATATATGCACAAAGAGCAGAGGCACTGGAGAAAGGTTAAAGGACACAGCAGAGGTCCTCGACGGGTAGCATGGGGCAATGTATCTGTATCTTTAGGTGTCAGCCACTTGATTAGCCATGACCTAATGTTGCACTACACACAATGGGCCATGATGAGGCCCCTTTGTCGCCCGTGCGGCAGTGTCAACTTGGATTAGTTGCGCTACCAACCAATCCTATACATCCTATATATATCTATACAGTTGCGGTTGAAAAAATAGCACTGCCAGTGTAGCTGAAATTTGTTATTTTTAAACCACTATAAAATCAAGGGGTCAAGGAAAATAATATATGTGACTTTTACAAAACCACAAAAAAAATTAATAAGTATTTTATTATAATCATTTATTTTATATTTATATTTAATACTAATAACAAATATTTTTTAATTTTACTCAACCGTTTGAGCAATAATTAAAACTATTGTGACAAAAATAAATAATTATTTTTTTTTATCGCTATTTAAATAATTTTTTGTGAAATATTCGTCAAAAAAATTGAATTCTAGAGAAGCCTACTAATTCTATTTTACTTTTAACAAACATTTTTTTTAATATAAAAATCACAATTCGATTTGACATTTTCTCTATTGGCCCAAAAAATACTAGTATTTCTTCCACGGCTGTATACATATATGTTTACCGATTCTTTTTGCGTGGGCGCTCAAGTCAAACAAATTGAAAATTTATCACCCGAAGCGAAACGCACCACACACCGTACCCAAAAAAAAAAAAAAACCGATGATGAGTGTGTGCCAAGACAAATTAATTTTTTACACTATGCTACTTGCAACGGTGGCGATCACAAATTCACAGAACCATTCGCAAATTGATTTCGCTTTGCCCTAATGTGTCAACCGAACAATGTCTTTTCTCTGAATAATTCTCTGATTTTTTTCACCGGCTTTTCGGTTCTATCCAATTTCAAAGGATATTCACACGCAATGCCGACTGGCGAAGCTCTTGGAAGTCATTGGCATGTTGTGAACTGGGGTTACACTGCTAAAAACCAGCCCTTAAATGTTGTTATAAGCTAAGTTTGAGGTTTTTGTATTTTTATTTTAATTTTTTTTTAGATTTTGTTGGAAATGTTGTAGCATGGTACTTTTAGGTTTTAAACTGCCCAATTCGTACCTCAGCTTGGAGATTAATATGGTATTATACATTCGCATAGCTTTTTCGCAGTGCAATACCATTGGAGTGGGTGAAGACTTTTGGTTCTGTTAGCTGGGAGTTGGAGATATATATCTTGGGCATGCTATATGGCCCTCGAACCTCGGGGCGCTGCATTTTAACTTCAATTTCATTTCGCGCTGATCGATTTTTGCACGCAAAGTGTGAGGGAGTCCCCCGATTCCCCATTCCCCATTCCCGATTCCCCATTCCCGATTCCCCCCTCCCGATTCCCGATACCCGATCCCCGATCCCCGATTCCCTATTCCCGATCCCCGGTTAACCCCCGACTGCCTCTGTACTTAGGCATAGAATTTATTGTGCAGTCCGATCAATATTTTATTGTTTTCGCTAAAACTTCTGCACCTCCTCGGAGTTATTTTTTCGAGGTGGTTCTCGTGGTGGTGCGTTATCAGACTTTTGGGATTCGGAGCTCGAGAAGATCGAAGGTGCAGCTTCAAAGCGCCGTCGGCAGCGAGGGGTTAAGGGGAACGCATATCGGTTTCAGTTTCGGCCACATGCAAAACAATAATCGATGCCGGGCAATTGGGAGTCTTGCTGCAGTCATTCCATTTAAAAACGTGTTAAAGAGTGCTGCGCAGGGGTTAAAGGGGGGCACTCAGGGGTTAAGGGGGCTCAGATCACGCCCACAACTGCACCGCCCTGGCTTATTTGATTTTGGATGCGTTCATATTCCGCCGCCCGCGGCTGCACTTCATCCTCCACATGAATTTATGATGTGATTTCGATCATTTGACATAATCTATTTAGCGTCTGCTCTCGTGCTCCTCTGAGTTCAGAATTCCCGACTTCGGGACTCGCATTCAGATTCGGTATCCAGGTATCCAGGTATCCACCGCCTCCTTCAACTCACTTCGGCATTGGGGGCATAATTTGTAATGAGATAATTTTATTTGCTTTGCCCAATGACTTGTGTTTGGATTCTGGCTGGGCAGGAGGTGGGTTTTAAAACAGCGATTCCGGGGATTCTTTGGGAGGTGCAGATGGTTCCGAAACGATATTCAAGTTGGTTGTCCTCTTGTGGCTTATTAATGAATACTTCCTTGATCGAAATAGGAATATTTTTAGCTTAAGTCTAAACTAAGTATTAACCATGTGTTAGATTTGATTTTAATGAACTATATTAAGCAAAAGACTACTCAAGTTTTATTCATTGCCTTCCTGTGAGTAATATATTATATATTAAACTCATATTAAATTTTCACAACGACTATACCTACACATTGTGATCCTTCATATCTAAGAACAGCTTCCCCTATTTGTGATCTCTTCGCAGTGAGTCATCGCAGCAATTAGTACTTTCCCTTACCAAATCTAGAGAAATTAGTTTTCACTGATAAAGGACACACGCAGGCCAAACAAATTTCCAAACCCCTTAACCAAGCCGTAACTTTCGACCAAGTGATGGTATCGGGACTTACTTTAATGTTACTTAGCTACTAGAGTAGCTACTGATCCTTCGAAGGAGGCTGTAGATCCACCAGCTAGCTAACACGCAATCTTTTACGAGCATAACTAATGTCCTCGGGATTTTACGACTTTCACCTACCGCAGTAGTTGAAAACTCTTAACCCTTGAGGTTTTCCTTTGGAGGGGGTTAAGGAAAAGCGGCTGCTAATTGATACAGTAGCCACGGAAAAAGGGACACGCGTCCTGCTCGAGCGATCTGTATCGGCGGAGAGGACGACTAATTAAGGACCCAAAAGCAAGGACCCACCGCACACACAGCCCTCTGCCAAAGAAAGTTGTGTTATTAAATGTTTCTCCATTTTTCCATACACTTGCTACACAGAAAGCAAAGTGACTTGGTTTGATGATCATTTACCTGATTGCACATATCAATTTCTATCACAATATATATATTTTGCGAGACAGAATATCAAATTAAATTTTATTTTTAAAATGCCCAGCACTTAAAAGCAAAATAATATTTTTTAATCGTTTTTTTTCCTGTGCATCCAACATTGTTTCAGTTTTGATTTGTGTAACCTAATGAAATGTCTGCTGACTGACCCACATTGTAAGTCGGAACCGAAAATCCAGAGATCCAGAGATCCAGGGATCCGCAAACCGTTAATGCCAGTGCTGATAGTTACTAATTGTTTGTTATTAACGTTCTTTAACGGTGTTTTTTTGGCTCCGATCCCCCAGATCGGTGAGGGATTATGCTCTACTGGTCCATTCATTGCAATCAAGAGGACTTGGAGTCGAAGTCCAGAATCGGAGACGGAGACAGAGACGCTGGGAAAGAGCCGTGCGTTGATCGATAGCCATCACTGTGCTCAGTTGATGGTCGCGATCTCGATGGCCAACTTGTTTTTCAATGTGATTTATACCCTCTGAATGGGTAAGTCAATATACAAGTCACTACTCCACATATATGGTCTATGGAAATTCTAGTTTGGTTTTTAAACTAAGAGTTTAAGAAACAAAGTAAAATAAAAACACATTTGTTTAATGAAAATGAGGCAAGTAAATTAAAAGAGAATTCACTACAATTTTCTTTTAATTCAAAGCTTTATTTTTTTAAAAATAATTTTAGACACTACTATTTATCCAAAATTTATACATAAATTTTCAAGTCCTGTATTTATTTCAGTGTCATGAAGATTTTTTTAAAATTTAAAAATGTTGCATGTAATTTTAATAGGAATTTATCAACCTTGGATAATTTGTTTAGATGGTTTTATATCTACAAAATCACTGCCTTATTCCTGCGACTTTAATTCAGTTCAGAGTACCTAATCTTCGATACCCCGATATTTGCTTTACTTTCGTTATTTTTTTACATTTTGGTTTTTCTTTTTATTTTTCTCATTTCGTTTTCGTTGTGGTTCGTTTTCTTTTTGCATAAAACGCGCCTCATTTGCTTTACATGCCAGCGAATTGAGTTGATTTTTGAGGCGAGCACTTCACTTGGACGAAGATGGCTCCCGTGGATGTTGGACCACCCAGGCAGTCGATATTTGCCACCAAGGTTGGCCAAGATCTCTCCTTTGGAGGCCCCTCCAATCCCCCCCTTTTCCACCTTCGTTTGCCAGTGCCGCTGGCCGTCCTTTTGGCATTCGTTTTGGGGGGCTGCAAATTAGAAAAATGTTGCACGAAAATCAATAAAAGCTAATGGATGACCAAATTGAAAAGCCGCCTGAGTGATGGCAACAATGTGCGGATAATTGTGAGTGGAAATGATTGGGCATTCGACTCTTAAGGGATCGTTTAGGCCCGTAAATGAATGCAAAAAAAATGCATTTGCAAAGCTGCATTGCCATTATGTAATAAAAAACAAAAGGGGAGTATTGTGGAAATGAGGAGCGGACATTCTTTGGGTCGATAAGAGTCCAATCTGATCGATTCGATCAGTAATCAAGATCTGTAATCGATTTGGGAGGTGTTTTTTTAGTGCCCTTTAATAAGCCTCAGGTGCCCAGAAAAAATGCCAGCAGGTTGTCTCTCATTTAAGAAAATATTCTAAATGATTTAAACGATTTAAATTTATATCCAACTTAATACGTTTATTTATATCTTAAAACATTTGACATTTTCATATTTTATTACACATTTATTTTCTTTATCTTTAACGAAAAATGCATTCAATCAAAATTGAGTTATTTCCCACAGTATGACCTCGTCTTCAATCAATCGTCAGTATTTTTTTATAACCTCTCCAGGTTGAGTTCCTCTTTTTTTCCTTTTTTTTTTTGCTATTCAATGTGCCACTGTGAAATGTCGCTTGCAATGCCCATTTCAATCATGATAAAAATTCTAAAGTTCAGTCAGCAATGACGACAATGAAAAAACCTCCCATTAAATGTGAGCGAAAAAATTCTAAAAATTGTAAGTTCAATTAAATTGACAAATTTTTATGAACTACCGGCCACGGGAGCAACTCCCTTTCATAAATCAGTTAAACATAAACCGAAGAGTTGAGGAGTTGAGCAGTAAACCGGACTGACGGCGATTAAAAATACGTATTAATTTTTATGTTCGAAACGAGCAGAAACGCAGTTTTGCAGTTCAGTTCACCGATTTCCAACTGCCGGCGATCGAATGGTAGTTAAATATATGTTGATTGCGCAGCACAGGAAGCCGAGGAACAAAATTACCAGATTAGATGGGAGCATTTAAGTTACCCCATTCAATTATGTTCCCACAACGAAAATGTAGATGGGAAAGTAAAAGGAAAATATAATCGCCAGCCATAAAGTTTGTAGAATCACTTCAACAGCGAGTTATTAAGCGCCAATTCACATAAAATCAAAAAAATAGTTAACATTAGATTGTGCAAGCTGTTTAAGGACCTTTTAAACTCAACGTTTTAGGGATATATTCTATTTAAAAATATTTAAGACATTTACATATTAATGTACCTAAACATAATACATATACTTTGAAAACTACTGACTCTGGTAAAAAAAAATATATAATGGTAGAAATGAAACCAACAAAACAAAAACCAAGGAATCAACTTGGCCAAAAAGCAATTCGAAACTCATTGAAAATGGATTTGATATGCAGCACGCTCAGAAGGACAATGGAAATCCTGCAACGAACAATCGTAAATTACTAATTGAAAACGTTTTTGGCCCATTGTACACCTTTGCCTGGACAATGGGCATATAGAAAAGAGAGTTTTTGTTTCGGTTTGCCCTCTGAGGATTTTTCAGGAGAAATGACAACGCGTGTCTGTCTATCTATGAGCTATAAATCTGATGGTTTTTTTTTTGAGTTAGCTCTTCTCTGGTTTTGGAACTCTTCAGGCCACTGGCTACTAACCTCTGCGCCGGACATCCGTCCAAAGGCCAAAGGATCTGCACAATTAAGTTCCAAGTCCAAGTTCGAGGGCTCACCATTCAGGCGACGCATCATTATTCTCTCCCTCGCTGACAATTCAATTATATTTTTATATGAAAAGTATAGTATTTTATTTATATTTCGCTCCCCTGGCCGGAAATCCCAACAGCGGACTTCCTTGGGTCAATACACTGCCTGCTTATGCATTTCGGCTGGGTCAGTTAATTGAGTTGTTCGTCGTCGCTTTATGCAATTCATGGCCGTGCATTGTTGTCCTGGGCCACATATCCTGCTGCTTCCCGTAGTCCCTGCTGCAGGACCACACAAACTCTGCTCCTCGGACTCATTGTGCCGCTCCTGCTGCGAAGGAAGTGGTGGGCAGAAACTGGTACCAAAGGATCCAGGAACATCTCATTAATCAAACCCTGTCATTTTTCTTTGGCTAAAAGCTTTAAAAACTTGAATCCAATAATATTGAGACTACATTTATGTGTACAAAATGCATGGCAAACAATTAAATATTCCTCTAATTGAATATTAGAAAGGAAAAGAGTAATTGCAAAAAAATAAAAACAACAAATGTCTGCAAAATGCAAACCTTTCATATATATCTTACTAATTGTTTGAGAAAAAAAACAAATTATATGTAAATAAATTAAATTATAAATTATTATAGGCACAAGAACTAATGGACTGTTTTTGTGCCTATGAAATGTAAAACAAAATTGAAGCCTGACCAATTGCATACATATTTAAAACATTTTGGTCTATACTATACTATTTTTTTCTGCCAAAGTCATAGCTATTAAAATGATAGGCTGCGGTTGTCACACAAATTGTCAACACCATCGATAAGCCATCGATTGGTTGGGTCCAATCAAGTGGTCCCATCGGGGTCCTTCAATGGAGCCTCCCCTTTTGTCCCCGATTTTGTCGTGCTGGACTCGCATCAATTAAAGCCGCACCAATGTTTTCGCACCCGCAAATCGATTAATTCCGCTCCTAAATGCGATAAGACGCCAAGATTCTGGGGGCCCCTGGGATTGAAATCGCTTGAGTTTGGTTTTTCGGATCTGTGGACCCCGGCTGGGCAGTCAATATTTAACTTTGAACTAATTATTTCAATGGAAAGGCAAATAAGTTGATTCTGCTGTTGTGCAGAATCCAGCAAATCCCCACCGAAATCCCCCGATTTCTTTGGCTCCTTGGGCATGTTTTTTTTAATTATAAGCAACACGCAGGCGGCCACCACATTTGGCGCAAGAAGACGCAAGTCTTCATTTACTGGGCATGCGCGTGGCCACGTCGACAGAAGGTTCCCTTTTCTACTGCATCAGACACTGAAAAAAAATATCACATTTTTATTAACTGCATCAAAATAAGGTGCATTAAAAGGTGATCACATTTGTGACACTGAGAATTCATATGTATTCATATATATAATTGCTTAAAGTGCCTTTTTAAAATTGAATTGCATTGCTGCATTGGTATATCCGTATTCAGGCTAATGAAATAGTCATTTCGACAATCAAAGGAGTTAATTTTTTTTGTAATATCAGTTCTATTTCTTTCTCTGTATAACCATGCCCAAAACCCATCCCGAAAACCCATACCGAAAGCGCAGCTCCATCTTCAACCTTGTCTGTGGACTTGATGCGCGCGCGATTTTTGCCACTTAATAGCGCTTAAACACGAACATTTTGAATTGTGTGGCAGGGGCGAGGAGGCCTAAGTGGGGATCAGAAGGAGAGGCTGGGAATCAAAGTGCAGCGCGTAATTGCAGCAGCAGGAGCAGTGGCCCAAGGAGCGGGAATACAAGGGATACAGGGGGGATAGGGAATAGGGAGCAGGACTGGGGATCCGAGTCCAAATCCGAATCGGAATCGGGAGCAGCCGCAGAAACAAACAAACAAACAGAGGCACTCAAAGAGTCCAGCACAAATTGCGGTGTTAACCAGACAGGAATGCCATAATGAATGGCGAATACATGTGGACCTTAAGTATACCGTGTTTTGACTGGCGACACCTAGCGGGCAAAGTGCGAAGCTGCAGTAGTAGTAGTAGGGATTAAGTATACGCAAATTAAGGCAGAGATCAAATGAGATGAAATCATTTATCAGTTAAGAAAGATAATAAAAATAATAAATATATACATATATACATTCTTAAAACACCAGAAAGTTCAAACTAATAATTGTATATAATAATTGTATATTTATAATACGGCTGAAAGCCCCCTGTAACTTAAGTTCTTAACTTTTGTCTGCCGTTTATAATACATACAATAAATAACTAAAAAACCATACCCGTTAAAGGTCTAGTAAAGGTCTTTAAATCAACTGAAAAATATAAAGAAAAATTAAAACTTATACTCTGACTAAAATATTTCCAAGAACAAGATGGTTGAATGAAATTATGCAAAACGATCATACCTTCCTGTAAGAAACTTAACCAGAGAACGCAGTCTATCCCGCTGGTGTTAAACGCCCCAACTCGAGCAGTGCACATAAATTAATTTGTGTGCATAATGCGCCATAGAATCCACGGCCCCAACTCGCAGATCCAATCCAAAAGGAAATGTGCGTGGCTGCGGAGCATTCATCACCCGACTTTCGCATTTGTTTGCTGACAATGAATTGCACACTCAACTCTGGGTCCAAATTAAAATTCTTCCTGAGCCCGGGCATAATTAAAGGATCCGAATGCCTAATGAAGCAAGTCCGGCATTAGATGGGGTCCCCAGCAAAAGAGTTATACCATATTGGCAACTTATTGCCAATTTATCAATGGTTGAGGCAGTGACAACTGAGCCACGCGACTTCTGGAAAAAAATCACAAGCTCAAATCGCGCCTTACACAGAAAACAAAATGTATGTACATATGTGAATTTTTATATTATATTTATATTTTTATATTTTTTAATCAGTGACCGATACTCCATGATTTTATTTAAACCATAGGGATATGAACTATGCAAATATCTACTTTACCCACGAATATCAAACAGTGAACTGCCTTTTTATCTGTGTATATCTGTATATAATTGCCCATCATCATCGCTGATGACCGAGCGAACACATCATGGATGATGGCAGGATGGGCTGGAATATGGAGCCACTTCCTCCGCCACACGTGCATCGCCATCAAATCGCCTCCAAATCAAACACACTCCTGGCCAAAATTGTGTTTAATGAGTGACTTTTGGAGGGCAGAGCCCAAATGCGAGAGATCCGAAAAGGAGAAACGAGGGATAAGGATGGGATGGTGATGCTGCTGAAGAAGCTTAGCCCATTATTCAGGCTTTATTTATTTTGTGGACCCGGTTGGTGTACACGAGGGCCCAAATTAAAAAGTTCGGTGCGCCCAAGTCAAAAGTGCAAATTTTCGCAGCCGCATCAGACGTCATATTAGCGAATCAACTGACAAAGCATATGAATATCAACAGCGTTTGAACAAGTGGATTAAGGAGCGATCTGGAAACGGATCGAAACGGCGAGTCCCGACACACAGACAGGTCTTTCGGCTGCCGTTCTTTATAATTAAAACAGGAATCGAACAATCCAAGAGGGCTAGAAGAATTGTGGGTGCTCTATCTTATATAGGATAGAGTACCCTCGAAAAATAGGGACAGTTACATAAACAATGAAATGTCATTAAAAGTTTTTTAATTTTATAAAAATATTTTTTAAATGGTTTCGCAGATTCATTGGCGTCCAAAAAATTCATAGAAAATATTAAACAGCTTTTGGTGGTAGATCATAAAACTTACTAAGCCATGTTCCTGAAGGTTTTATCAAAATTATATTTATAAAAAATTATTTTGACTCCAAAAAATTGTTCTTTAGAATATTTTGCTGAATAATTCGTAACTAATCTGCATTTAGATGTTTTTTTCAAAGGGTATACTTTCGGGAATATATATTTAGCCAAGATCAGTTAGTGAATGGACTTCTTGCCCAGTTGCCACGTTTCGGAGTCTCAATGCTGAGCTGCAATTCCAGTTTCAGTTGGCAATCGGGTTTCGATGCGTTTCATTCATGGTCTTCGCGGAGCTCTAAGCCGCTTAAGTTCTCCCAACAAACTTTACTTTACTTTTTCATCCTTTTTTCCCGCAGTTTTTCGACGACCAGCTCAGTTTTATCGTCTGCTTTTTGTATTTGTTTGTGTTTTTCTTTCTCTTTGACTAATGTGCAGCTTACACTTGACTGGCGCACAATCAACACCATCAACGGGAGCAGGAGATTCCGTGGGTTTAGTCTGGGTTTCAGGGTTTCAGGGTTTTGGGTCCCGAAGACTCATCATCATCAGTGGTCACACGGAAATAAATTTTGTCAGTTGCCAAATGGCATCATCTCCAAAAGGGACACAAAACTAATATATATATATGGATAATGAGCATTCTACGAAGCTATATTACAATTAAATAACTTTTAAAGTTATTTGATTTTTAGAAATAAAGCTATTTGTTCTTATAAAAATTATTATTATTATTATAAATAACAAGGGTATGTACAATATAATATGCCTTATAAAATGTAAAAATATCTAGCAAGATGTGATTTTTTTCTCTCTGCAATGTCCATCACTTTTTGGACAAAAGGAATGAGAACCGATCCCGATTACTCGTATTAAAAACAACGCGTGTTGCCGCAGCGTAAAAATTCACAAATTTACCGATCCCTCTGCCGATATCGCGATCTTGATGCCACTCACTCTTTTGGCCACGAATGTACCGTTTGTTTTATTTGACTTTGCTACGCCCACCCCGCGGAAATAACCCAAGATCCAAAAGATCCATGAAGGTAAAAGAACCCCAGGCTGGAGCCCCTTGGTCATCAGGTCTTGGGATTGCCTAACGGCGCTTCAGATTCGCCATCTCGCAACTTCCCCTTTTTTCACTTCTCTGGAAGACATTAAACCACCAGTCAGAGGATCTAAATTGAAACGGTAGCTCCAATTGGCCAGATCTTGATGGGGAAACTATGGAAAAGGCAGTCTTTGGTGGAGCAAAATTATGGCATCTCCAAGGCAAACAGTAGCTTATCAATCATAGTCGAAAATGCAGCTTATGGCCAAACTTTACTCTGCGAAAAGGTTGGGTCTTAATTGGTAGCTTTAACTACTAGAAATTTGTGTAATACCCTTGTAATAGATATAACATAATGAGGGCAAAGTCATATTAGTAATATTCATTTAAGGGACACAACAATAAATCAAACAGTTTGCTGCCAGAAACCCAGGAAGCCCCAAGGAAACCCAGACTTGCCCATTATGCTAAATATATAATCAAACAGTCGCCTCTGGAGGACCATTGCATTTCGATTCGAGTTTGCTGAAATCGAACATGTTGGCCCAAAATCGATTGAACCAATTTAAAAGCCATTAGCCAAATGACACTAAATGCTCCCCATGGGGTGCGCTCTTTTTTCTTTTTTTGCCAATGAAGATTCTGGGATTTGAAGAGCCGCATTTCATTGCGTTTGCAGCTCATAAATTATAACATTAAAGGACGGGCAGCAGACGAACAGGAAGAAAAGAGTCAGATCCAAATGCAAATTGAAAAGTTTTTCTCTTTTTGGACTTATATGCTGTAGTCTGTCCCCTCAACTTCAAAACTCCAACGACTGCACTTAGTGAAATATGCGCCCGCAGTAACTATTTAAATAATGCCAAGGACCTGAAACACTGCAACTCTTTTCCTGCCCTCAGTGTTTTCTGGGCAATTACGTGCACCAGCATAAATGCGCAGCGGGGAAGGACCCACGGGGGGTTTCCTGGGAGCTTTGGGAGCCTGCGAGGGGGGGTACGGGGGGTACGGGGATCTTCAGATCTTCAGTTCCCAAAAGGCACACGCAACGCAACGTGGGCCGCATGCAAAGTGCAGTCGAGTGCCGCGTTTTGCCATCAGTTATTACTCCAAGGGGTAGATAGGGATCTGTCCAAGGAGGTGTCATGGGGCTATACAAAATATTGGTAAATAAAAATAATATATTATCATAAAACACTAAATTGTAAAAAAAAAAAAATTTAATACTTGATTTTTATTACGCATATAACATTTAATCAATAACCATTGTAAAAAAAATTTGGATTGTAAGATAATTATCAGTACTACACAATCTATTGGTAAGCAAAAATAATATATTATCATAAAACACTAATTGTAAAGACTGCATTTCGAATTTAATAATTGATTTTTATTACGTATATAACATTTAATCAATAACCATTGAAAAAAAAATTGGATGGTAAGAGAATTATGAGTACGATTAGGCACATTAAAAAAATGTATAATGTTGATGTATATGTTTTATAATTTATAATAATTTATAATTTTTTATTCAAATGCCTATCCAAAGATTAATATTGAAGGCTATATTTTACATTAAATGTATCTTTAAAAATTCCTCAAATTTCCCTTTATCTTCTTTAATCAATTCCTAGTGAACAAAAGTTTGACGGCATTTTGGGAGTATCCGTTGTTCGAGTTAAGGTTTACCTAATTTACTTCCCTCATTTCGCATACGCTGCTCCTTGACTTTTTTGTTTTATTTTTCCCTTTTTTTTTAATTTTGCCGGCAGTCGAGCAAATACGACAGCGTTGATGATCATGTTAATGAGGGGCAGGGCAAAATCCCAGTCAGGCGCACACTGAGAAAAAAGATTTTCCATTGCATATTAAATTAAAAGAAACTTATTTGGTTGGCCTATCAAAACGGTGTAAGCAATGTACGTACACATGTATTTAACTTGCGAATATCAATTGACTTCGAGCTGGTTTTTTTTTTTGACTGTACCCGTTGATGTTGCTGCCGTTGAAGTTGCTTCTGTGATGTTGCTGCCGTTGAAGTTGCTGCTGTGATGTTGCTGCCGTGATATTGCTGTCGCTGCTGGTGTTTGGGATCGTCGCTGTCCATATGCAAAACGTCAGCGTTGACGCAAAATCAAAAGATCACACAGGATCAATTACAACTAATGATATGGAGACGAGGCTGCCAAGCGGGATCGGCATCGGGATCGGGATCTCCGGTTGGAGATGGGTTGGCAATGGAGTTGGGAATGGAGCTCAGACTGGAGATGGAGATGGAGATGGCAGCTTGACTTGGCTGACAGCTGAGATGACGTCGCCACATGCGGGACCCGTGTGCTAACAAGTTGCACCCCAACTGAAATTGCCCAATTGAAGATGAGATCCGCGAGCGGCAGCTCACACAATTGCGGTCGAAATAATAGCACAGCATATTAATTACAGAAATTTCATTGCCAAGGAGCTAAGTCGAGCTACTTATCAAAGACTATTATGCAGAATAATGTTCACTTTAAAGAAAAATACTTAAATACTACTTTATATGGCTCTTACTCTACCTAAACGGAGCTTGGCTGGTTTTAAATATTCAATTTAAAACTGGTTAATACTGTAATAATTTAATAAATACTTCGGTTTCTTTCAGAACTTATCTGATTCGATTTATTCATCAGGTAATGATGTCTTGAAAAATTTAAATATAAACAACTATTCAAACTTGGCAAACGTCTTATTTAAAATTGAAATAAGCCCTTTGTAAAGCAGATGTAAAAATAAAGGTATAAAATACCAATTTCCATTAACTTTTAAGTGCTGGAACTTGTGAATTTATTTTAATTTTATTATTATTATTATTATTAACATGTAAACCTATTAAACTGCTTTCAAGTGTTTAAAGGAATCGGGGCTTGACAGCAGCTGAGACATCAGCAGTTTGAAGCTCTTCATCATGTCGCATCGTTGTCACCTCATGCCCGAAAATTGCCCCTGTTTTGGTCCTTCGTGAGACCCTTTTCCCCCTTTTCCCTTTTCACCCCGGAAACCCCACTCGCGGCATAATTAAACTAATTGTTCCG
The DNA here is from genome assembly GCF_018152115.1 of Drosophila rhopaloa. Classification (NCBI taxonomy): domain Eukaryota; kingdom Metazoa; phylum Arthropoda; class Insecta; order Diptera; family Drosophilidae; genus Drosophila; species Drosophila rhopaloa. The sequence continues at coordinate 24,155,830 of NW_025335123.1, read as the reverse complement.
AGGCCCCGTGGGTCGCCATCCGTTTGATGTTCATTGGGCGAGCGGTCAATGATCTTGAACCCGGGAATCCAATCCCATTCCAACTGCGGTTCCAATTCCCGATGGTCCAATTCAAGTTCACCACTTGCACTTTAAAATGTAAAAATTATTGACGGCAACTCTTGCTGCCCAGTTATGTCATCAATGTGGCATTTTGCAGTCGAACGGCAATCAGGGAGCAAGTTAAGTAATCAAAAGGCTTGATTGAGCCTCCGATCGCAGAAAAATACGATGGGTTCTTTGTACCTGGCAATAGCATGTGCAGGGTATGTTGTGTTTCAGTTTCTGAGAAGTTATTTAAAAAGTTAGATCTATCAATCTTTCTTTCTGAATTTAATAATTGCTAATGGCAAGCAAACCATCTCAACGAATTTTAATTATATATTCCAGTTTAACAACTATTAAAAAGCACTTATTATTATCAAAAATCACCATGTTTAAAATTAGTTTTCTCAGTTAAATTTCAAAATCAAAACAATTAAAAAACCAAGTTAAGAGGTATCAATTAATCGCATAGCTTTGATATCAATATCCTAACTTTATTTTTGTGTGTTCCTGCATTTTTTGTTTGTCATCTCTCTACTTTACAGACACAGGCCATAAAAAAAAGATGGTAGGAAGTTTCGTAGCGAAAATGATAATAAATAAATATGCCGAAACACTAATAACACGCTTAAAAGATTGGCGCAAGTTGGCGCTTCCTGACGTCCATTCAACTTGGCCTCCAGGTTGCCTTCTTTTTATTTTTCTTTTTTCTTTTATTTTTCCCTTTTCTTTCTCTTGACTTGGCCATATCCGTCTGCTTCTGCTTTTCTGCTTTTCTGGCCTGGCCTTTTGCATTTTGTGCTCTGTGTGTCGGATGCGATTTAATACAATAAAATCACAATAGTCCTCGGGTCATTTAGTTAGACTTGCAGCTTATCATGCACACACACTACACTCGCAGAAAAACCAGTTATTTTTTGTTTTCACATAAGAACAGTATCCAAAGGTCAGACATCCTAAGTCAAACTACAAAAGAATTGTAAGATTGTATAAAGAAATACCCTTATTTTTAAAATGACCATTGAATTAAGAAGAATTAATTTTCTGCTTTATTATTTAATTTATTTTAAAACTAGAGAAGTTTTATTGTTGGCATCGATTTATAAACATGAAGCAAGTTTATTATCTTGTTCTTAAAAAGCTTGAAGAATAAGTTTCTGGTTGCAATTGCAAATAATTCCAAGAGCAAGAAGTTGATGTGTTTGATCCCAAGTTTCCCCACACATTGACTGGTTACTTCTAAAACTAAAAAAAATATATTTTTTTAAGTGCACACACACTCTGATGTGTGGGGATCCCCCTTTTGGGTCCTCGAATCTGATCTGCAAGATTGATGTTAACGGAAAGCGTCGTTTCTCTCCGTTTCTGTCGCTGTATCTGTATCTTCTGGATGCAATCTGTGTGTGCAGTTTCCCAAGGCAGCAAACACGTTTGAATATATCGGAAAATTAGCAAGAAAAATCTATTTCAATATAAAGTACCAGCATTGCAGTTAAATAACAAAACACATAAGCTACACATATAAAATTGAATTTGTGAAGTTTAAAGTTAAACAATAATATTATAATATAACAACAAAAATATTCAATAAATTAATTGGGAATGAATATACTCTGCAATTTCATTTTGACCATTTTGTGTGGTGCTCAAAACTTTGGTGGACCGTATAAATGTTGTTGTTTTGGCCTTTGTTGTTTATGCAACGTTCAAGTGCAGCGTAATTGCTGTTGTTGTTGCTGCTGCGGTTGCTAGTGTAAATTTTATTGCATTTCAATTTGGCAACCCAAGAGATTTCCCCCTTTCTTCAGTTCTCACCGGAAAACGAACTCATTTTTGTGATTTCCGTTCGATGGCAGGAAATTTCATAATAAACGGCACTGACGTCACAGCCAAGAGAAAGAGAAGGAGGATGTCCAAGATGAAAGAGAGAGGGGAACAATATAGTCCAACTTATAAAACCTTACATAATTCAATGTTTTGTCATAACATTTAATACAATAAAAATAAAGGTGCACTTTGAATAGTATTTTGAGGTATAAAGATAGCTGTTTTAAGTAACATTTTATACATTATAATATCGTAATTGTAATTTCAATGCGTATAATATAAATTACAAGGTAATAAACCTTTGCTGTTGAGTAAATAATTAGCTGCACAATTAGACACTTAACAACCATTCACTAATTAAAAATTAATTCAGCATCGCTTTTCTTTTAATTTGCTTCTCTTTCGGCTCTTTATTCAAACATTGATATAAAATGAGGATTTTTAGGGAATTTCTGATTTTACATATTATATGGTTAAATATATTAAGACTAATACATATTGTAATATAAGAATATAACTTAATAATCTGATATAACATCAAAAGAAAATTCCTATAATGAATAGGAAATAAACAAAAATTGTATTCTCTTATCAAAACTGTATGAACCTTGTTAATAATTGATTAATTACAATCGAGCTGTTTTTTTCCGTGTAACCATTTCATTTCCTCTTTCTTGGCACACGCGCACCTGTAGCGGGAAAAAAGGGAAAAGGAGCAGCTGCTCCGATCCAGAGGATGCACCAGGATATCGTCGCACTCATGGGGCAGGTGCAACATTTACCGTGTGCCCCGGCCGCGGGCCAAAAACCACGGATCGGGGGAAAGGTGGATGGGTTTTTGGAGTAGTAAGATTGGGGCGACAAAGGACATTGGCCAGGACTTCTGCAAGAGGATCTTTTCCAGGGGGTCCCCACGACTTGTTTTGGATTTCTTTGGACTAGGGACTTACAGTAATTAAAGTTAACACAATTAATTATACTGGGTCACCCTAAAGAAAGACCTTCTTGTATATATTTTTTTCGATTATTTTATTTTATTTTTTCTCTTTCCAACGCAACATGTACAAAATACTTATTATTTTTTGCACATTTAGTTAACGTTATTTAGTCAAGCTTAATTAAAAATAATGGTAATCTAAAAGAAGGTTTAAACTGAAAATTGGACTTCATTTTTAAAGATGAGAAAATCAAAAATCAGAAGACTAACTTAATAAATGATTTTAATAAATGATTTTCATTTAATCTGATGTATTTTTTCTTCATTAACCATTCTAATATTTTAAGGGAAATCAACAATGTATGTCTTAACATATAAAACTCAAATTACAAACATACAACCATAGTAACAACCTGTCAATATTCTTGTACCTTTATAGATAAAACAAGAGAGAACGCTATAGTCGGGTGCCCCGACTATCAGATACCCGTTACTCAGGTAAAGGGAGTGCGAGGGAGATGGAGATAGAAACTTTGATCACGCATAACTTTTTAACGAATGGTCCGATTTGAAAAATTTCTTTTACATTTCGATAGGTATTGAGAAACACAATAAAACTGCATTTTTACTTTTCCGAAATATTTAAATTTTTAAAATCGTATATTAGCGATTGTGGGCGTTAAAGGGGGCGTGGCACCTTTTTGAAACAAACTTGCGCTGCGTAGGAACTCCTAGAATCTGCATGCAAAATGCCAATCTTCTAGCTTTTATAGTTTCCGAGATCTCAGCGTTCATACGGACGGACAGACAGACGGACAGACAGACGGACAGACAGACGGACAGACAGACGGACAGACAGACGGACAGACGGACATGGCTATATCGACTCGGCTAGTGACCCTGATCAAGAATATATATACTTTATAGGGTCGGAAACGCTTCCTTCTAGCTGTTACATACTTTTGCACGAATACAATATACCCTTTTACTCTACGAGTAACGGGTATAATAAAACGTTTTCCCCTTTAAGACCTTTTAATTTACACATAACACGAACGGCTACAAAAGTTTCCACTTCAGCAGTCGATAAAAGAAGATTTGTAATATATGTTGCAATATTATGTTATTATGTTAATATTCCCGCTGTGACGATGACAATAATATAACATCAGCGAGCGACAACAAAGCGATGAATTTATGGGTCACAGCCCGAGGACAATCAGGCTGGATTCTAATTAACCATTAACCCGAGGGTTCCCAGATGCAGATCGCATGAGATACCATGGATGGGATAGCAAACAGGTACAAGATCTCCGATCTCCCATACGATCTCATCTCATCCCGAAAGAAAACTACTGTGCAGGTGCTGTCATGAGGATAGGAATTCCAAACAGTAGGTGGGCATCGGATTGCGCCTCCTTCTGTTTTTTTTCTGATTTATAAGAGCAATACCCATGGGTTCTTATTTTGTTTATAGTGCCCCATGATAAAGTTAGAAACGGGGGCGTTTTATTGTGCAATCAGTAGCCAAAATAGATAGGATTTCGCTTTCGATGACATTTTCCAATGAAAGAACCGAAATTGATATGTTGACATTGATAGCCTCAAAGGGCGGGGAAAACATTCCGGGAACAAGTAAAAAAAAAATCTCGAAATTCCTTGACCCGTACACCTGTATTCGTATACAAGTGTATACACCATTCCTAACTGCCTGATTAATTGAGCTGCTTGATCATTGCGAAAACGCAAGGAATTAAGGGAAATACTGAACAAACCACAAGGTGGTCCTTTTCATCGAGAGGAAGCCAAATCAATTAGCCTAACAAGACAGCCGGCGAAATTGGAATCCCCGGCTCTCCTTCTAACCAGCTACCGAAAAAAAATCGGGGAAGGAATGAAGGATGATTTTGAGTTTGAGTTCGAGTTCGGAAGCGGGAGCTTCCCTTTTTTCCCGGACTAAATGTGTGGTCTATGCCAATCATGCACTTTACGCGCTGCCTTCATTAGCCGCCAACAATCTTGGCCAGTTTATCGCACTCCTTAACCCCTCACTCCATTCGGAGTTAACCCAAAAGGTTCTGCCGATAGCGCCGATGGCACATCAAACGAGTGGAACCGAATCGAAACCACGGATCCACCGATCCACCGATCCTCCGACTGCGAGCCATTATAAAACTGATTTGCGAACACGAAACGCGCTGCATTTGAATGCGGAATTTATGCTGTCTCTTTGGGTTTCTTTTTTTTTTTAGCTGCTCCTAGAGCATTCCTCGGCCACGCCCCCCGCCCAAAGCACTTGAAAAAAGTCACCAAAACAAGTGTTTCAAATTTATACCTTTCCATTTATTTAAATCGTTGGAAGGCATGGCTAAGATTTTTATTTAAATTACAGTATATTAAAATAACCAACTTTTTTACAAAAATGAATGCTTGTCAAAATAAATCAAACATATTTTTAGTCTAGTTAATATAATATAAGTTAATATAAGATTAGGGAAAAGAGTTTTTATATAGTTTTAAATGTTTTGCCTGGGCTTAACTTAATATGTTTTATTTATACGACTATATTACTACGTAATTGAATTAGTAGTATATAAATCTTATTCTCAAATTGGATAATTTTATGTAAACGTGTTTCATAAGTGATCATAAACTTCTAATTTTCAAGAGCTGTGAATAATTTTAAACATGGTTTTGAGTAAATTAATAGTAACATGAACTATTTTTCCAAGTGTGCTCCCGTTTTTGCCCGCTGTCCATGTAACGAGCTGGCAAAATGACTTAATTAGTGGGCTGCTCGACTGGTTGGCTAAATGTTAACGAGTCGCTGGACTCCAGCAGACAGAACATCTCACTCAGCATTAACAATTAAGTCGGGATTTGGGAAGATCAGCCCGCTGGCCTGAAGATCCGAAGATCCGCAGATCGCATGATCGGATGCCCCAGACACAGAGAGTATCCTTATCTAAATAGGCGCGTCCCGAAGAACAAATGGGCAAGTGGATAGATAGCCGGCCGTCCAGGGAGTCTAATTTGTGAACAGTTAAATAAACAAACATGCCAGAGGGCATCGGATTCGGGATTCGGGAACTCAGGACTACCGAAGGACACTTGTCGGCGAAAATGCCTCTGAAGCAGAATGTTCGGCCCTTTGTGAAACAAGCCGACGTTTTGATAAGGACTCTCAAGTGTCGAGTGTCGCCTTCTTCCAACAGACACGCGACATTGAACACAAGACATACATATACATATAGTTTCCAGATCGGAAGTGCTGTTATAATTCAAGCGATTCGGAAACGCAACTCTATGCTCCAGCAGATGTAGCGGCAAAAAAAGTGTAGCTAAAATAATAAACATATCTTTTGAACAGGAGTTCTCTACTTGGTTTATGTTTTATCAGAGTCTACTAGCTCAGGTTTCTTTTGCTAAAAGATCAGTGGACAAGATCCGAGTTATCTATAAAGTTACAATGCCTTTAACTCCCCCTTTAGTTTGCTTAAACATTCTTTATAGTTTTAAACTAATGAATCCAGCTATCTAAAAAATAGCAATCATTCTCTCGGTATTCTACAATAAGTATACATAAATAAAACAGGCAGAAATATCTTGATAATTATTGCTATGACTAAAATACTATCTTAAGTAATGTCACCAAAATTAAATCATCGGTCTTCATAGCTTGAGATGCACAAGTATATACCTTATACTTAGATAAATATTATTAAAAAAATTTTAGAGATAGATTTTATAAAGAAACCTGGAAAACATCTGTGGGGAATAAATAAACTTATCAATTAAAATCTGATGTGATTTATTGAGCAGAAACCATATAAAATCTCATAAAGAACCAAAAATAGATAGGGATATCGCAAAGGGTTTTTATCCCTTTTGCCTGGTTAATCCTTTCGCAGTTCTCAGAGGTGCCTCACAAGGACACTGATCCTTCGAGGAAATTGCATAAAAAACTAAATTCAACAAAATCGCAACATTCGATCGAACATCACGAACACTATCAAAAAAAAAAAAGTGTGGAAAACCTTTTCGCAGAGCAAACGTGAGAGAATCAACCGGTCGAAATGGATTCCCAGAAGCTGGGAATCCTGCCATTCGGGATTGTTCCATTTTTGTGGCTAGGCCCAAAAAACAGTGCCAAAAGGACGAAAACATCGATGATCTATCGTATTGACACAGGCTGACACACGCTGAATGCCATAGTGCAATATTTGCGCAATATTCCTGAGCTGCTGCAGCTAAGAAAATGTTTTGGCTGCTGCTCAAAAAGGATTTTCTATCGGCTGAATAAAACAGAAGTCCTGTCCCAGAGCGAACATAAACATTATTCTGGGCGCAGTTTCCCAATGGGCGAATACAATGGGAAACACAAGAAACTGCCTAGATATTTGGGTACTGTCGACTGGAGAGTACCCTGTATTCAGTCCTCAAATACTTTAAAACACAATAATAATAAAAAGAATTATTATTTTTTTTAAATAATAATACTACTTTATAATAAGTTTATTTTTTGTTAAGTTGTTATGACTAACCCAATAAATCAAACTTGTAGCATTGGAAAAAATTGAAATGAAATAAAAGTAGTTCTTAAAATGTTAAATTACTTTTCCAAAATAAAAGAAGTACAGAAAATAAACTAATATAATTTTGTAATAATAGTTTATGATAAAATGATAGTGCTTTTTGTTTAATATTGTAGTTTAGTTATTCTTGATACCATAATTTCAAAACTAAATGCAGGGTATTACTAAAAGTCGACCCGGAAAAATCCAAGAAGTGCGAATCAAGAACTGCGCAATCTTCTCTCTTATTTGCTACGAAATTTCCGTGAAAAACAGCATAATAGTTAAGAATGCTAACCGAGGAAATTGTACAACAATGCTCAATTTTTCACAATTTTCCACAGTGCTTATACTCGGTCCCATCCCATAGTGAAATCACCCAGCATGTGGGCACATTCATCCGATCGTCGGATCCCAAAGTCAACAGAAATTGAGTAAGGAAAAAGCAAATATCACGAACTACTGTGAATAAGCAATGATGTGGACAATGGACCCGAACATCTAGAATGCGGGGGAACATTTTTAATTGATCAGAAATACAAACAAGTGCAAAAAAATATACGCAACAATGCCAGAAAAGAAGGTTTCTTGAATGGCCAAGGATGCGATTGTTTGCATGGGGCGTTTGTCCTGTTCCTTTTTCTTTTTTTGTGTTCTCTGCTGTGTTTGGTCATGTTTTGTGTAAACACTGCCCCTTCGATTCTTCGATTCGAATGTCCACAGGACAGGGGAGTGATTCGATTCCAGGATCGGTGAATTCATAAAAAGACAAATAAATCTACTACCGAAATTGAATTCCATGAAATTGCCAAAGAACAGGACATTTCTGATCAATCATTGAGCTAAATGGGGAGTGGAGTAGCCAAAACACAAAAAATCATCCTAAAATACAAAAAAGAAGTTTATAAGGAACATTTTGTCAACTAGTTTCCTACCAAAAGAAATAATTTTCATTTTACTTTGTTTATATATGTAAAACCCTATTTATTACATTGCAAGTTTCAACAACTATTATTGTAATTCTTTTGCTGTTTTTTATTGACGTTAATTTTTTTCCACCGAGTTAATTATTTTCTTATGACAGCAAAGTATTGAAAACAATTTCTAAAATTAAGAGAACCGAATTTATGAGTAGCAGCTGCTGGAGAATGTGTCCTTTTTGGCTAATCTAATCAAGAGAGTCATAATTTGTCCCCAGAAAACGCAGGATCTACGAGGACACGGTACGGTTATCTTATCAGCGGGGAGTTTTTCGGGCTGCAGGCTGGAATGAAGTCCTTCTATAGTCCTTATATAGTCCTATATAGTCCTGTATGCCGCATGCCAAAAGTGCTACGACAGCAATTAATAGTTAATGTCGAAGGAATTTCGGAATTGCTCGGGTCGGCGGACTTCAATCGAAATCGCCGTTTAATCCTCGAGCTGCAATTCACTTTTGACGCATTTTTCGAGTCCCCGCAGACAGGACCTACTTTCAAGTGCATTTAAATCCCCATCGGAGCCAGATCCTTTTCGACTGTCTAACCGCAGCTTGCGAACCAAACACAATGCTATGGAAAATGCGGATTGGAAACGAGGAAAATCAGCGGCGCGTAAATTTTCCGTTTTGCCAATTTGCCTGAATGAAACTGAGCATGGAAAACTCAAAGAGTTTTAAAAACAGGAAATCAACGCTTGACACAGAAATCAGGGAATCAATAAAGCATCTCGGGAATCCCAATCATTATTTTGATAGACAAGCGGGGGTGTTTTCTTTCTTTTTCCGAAAAAGGGTGAATAAATACTAGAGAGAGAAAAACTACATTCTTCTTTGTTGCAAAAACTTCAATTGATCGTGCTGATTTCGAAAAAAAAGGACTTCAAACGGTCTTGAAAAGGTTCTTGGTTTAAAAAAGACTTAGCTGGTAAATGTTTTGATTTATTGTTAAGTCTTAAGTACTGTCTTTAACAACTTGTAGTTTTTTGTAATATCTTAAAAGACTAAATCTCTTTTAGAACTTGTTTCCTTATATCTTACAGCTTAAAAGGTACCAGAGATATTTTTTTGTTCATATTTAAAATAAAATTTTATTGAAGTACATTTAATATCTGACGTAACTTTACAAATATTCGAAAACCAAAGAGATGTAAGAACTGTAAGAATGTAAGAATTGAAAGAATTTAAGTGATCCTTTTCAAATGTAAAATAATAACATTTTTCCACGCTTCCCGGAACTTTTGCCTTAAAAAGAATACCCTTTTCTGTCCCTTTTCGCGCTAATTAAGATCCATCAACGAAGTGTGGCTAGGGTCCAGGGGTCCGAATCCGAATCCAATTCCGATCCCGATCCTGAGACCTATCCAACTAGATGATATAAAGGGCGCAACGCAACCAGTTCATTCGACACCTGCGATCGGCGCGACTTTAAAACTTCAAAACTGGCAGCGCGTGCGGTCAGTGGACTTCGCAGTTGGAGGGGATGGTAAATGGTATAGGGGCTACCTCTATAAGGCAGAGGGTTCGAGGGGATCGAGGGGATCGAAGGAACTGAGGACACGCGCTCATTAATATGCCAGTTAAGCCCGACTGGGCAAGGTCACTTGGTTCTCTAAATTAAAGTGGTGGAAACTGAAAAGTTGCCCCGAATACTCTACATAAGGAGTGGTTATTAGAGAAGGCTAATAAACTCGGATAGCAAGAAATATAATATTTAAAAATCTAATTCTAAATTGCTTTTCAGCAAGAAATTTGCCCATATTGTAAATAAACTCAAAATAACAACCAGTTTTAGGTACCTGTTTAATAATTTTGTGCCAAAAAGAGTACTATTTCCTTCGGCTTAATAACAAATAAGTAAGCCAATTGTAGCACATTTAATATTTTGTCAACTTATTGCAGCATATTTTTGGTCCCCTTTCCGTTGTATAAAAAAGCAGAGTTTTTGCTTTAATTACAGAACAGGATCAACTTTTTGGCGGAGTGTGTGCAGAGGGTGAAATTTACATAATTTGCAATTGCCGCCGGCTTTGAATCCTTTTTCAAGGACCATCGCGCGTGCGCACCCCGCTGCCCCGCCCCCTTTTCCCTTTTTGCACCCTCGGGCAACAAGTTCAATGAAAAGCTTTTTTTTCTACCCCCTCGCCATGTAATCGGTTATTCAAATAGATTCTTTTATTTCGTTCGCGATTGTTAGCGCATTAATTTCGCCCATTGTTCACCATTGTGCAGAATTCCGATTTCTGGATCTACAATCCTGTTGCTCCTGATCCTTGGGCACTCACCCTCGAAAGTCGGCCTCATCGGATTGCAAAAGTAAAAGCTACCCATGCATAACTGTGGGTTGTAGTTGGAACTGTGATATTGAGGGGGTTGATCGTTAGGTTTTTACTATCACGACATCGCGATGCCCTGCCAAAGCAAGGATTATTCATACAATATTGAACGAGTGCACTACATAATGTGTTTTCTATACAACAAAAATTTGAAAAATCGAATATAATTTAAAACGTCTGCTAAGACTTAAAGCTAAGCTTATATTTAAACATTAAACAAAGTTTTTTGTATAGAACCATCTAGCATCCAGAGACATTAGAAATAAGTATCATCAAGGAAGACCCGAAAAAATTGAAGAAAATGCCAAGCAAGTCATTCCATCAATTTCGATATCCATTCATACCTTGACGATCCCATAACTAAAGAAACTAAAGAAAACAAACACCCTGGAAAAAACGCAGAATGAAATATGACAGCATATAACGTATGAAAAGGACACTAAACCTTAAGAACAGAGGATCGTAAAAAGGCAGTATAAAAAGTGAGGCCCTACGGAATGATATATGAGCAACTCCCACTGGATTGCCGCATTTTGGGTAGCTTTTTCACTGTTGTTGCTCGAAAGTTAGCGACGAGCCGAGCAGATCCCTAATGCAAACACCCCCTAATCCGGCAGGACCTTCGTGTGGACATTTGTTATTGACGCAGGGGTTGCTAGACAGAGAAAGAGAGGGGGACAATGTGCGACGAAAGAGACGGGTGTAGGAGCTACAGAAGGAGAGGGGGCGAATTGATGTGTGTGCAGCAGGAGCAGATGTTTTTCGCGGCAGGATGACGATGCAGGACCGGCGGCGATCAGCGACCCCAGCACGGGACACGATATACACGATATACACGGCATATATTCTATATAAAACGGAACAAAAGGCCATTAGAGTGGGATGTTGATAAAAGGTCGCCGTCCTGGGGCACCGCTAAAAACTAAATTAAAATTAGTCCGAGAAAATTATACTATTAAACGCACAATATATATATAATATTTAGTGGAAATCAGGGATTTATTTCTACATTTATGAGATTAATTTTATAGATGCAATGTTACTTAACAAATGCTGCTAAAGACTGTCTGGTGAACATAAACAGCAAACATTTAAAAAAATAAAAATTAAAGACTACTAATATTTTTTATATATTTCAGATTGCTAAGTCATATTTAAGCCTAGTCCATATTTTTGGTAAGAGATGATCGATTATGTAAAAGCTTAAAAATAGTATTAACCAAAGAAATTGGTTTGCTTTATTAAGCTTTAAGGTTAATGTTTTTATTGGATTTTCTCTGCGTGTATTGCTTAATTTTCCGTACCGCTTTTTATGTACATTTGCGCCTCGAGCGATATATACCCAGATTGGATCAGGATCGGGACCAGTTCGGGACCAGGATCGGATAGGATGGGAACAGGATCTGGCCAAAAGGAGAAGGAGCGGGTGAGGGAAAGAGTGAGCGAGAGGGGCCGGAGCGAGACAGAGAGAGAAAGAGAGGGTGAGGATAATTTATGGTTGTTTGTCAACCCCCGAAAAGCGCGCCAAAGGACCCCGAATACTCCCATACATATGCGTGGTCATGGTGTTCTCTACACAGGAAAAATTTAAGTGAAACAGTTAATAAATTTAGTGATTCGAAATTGTAGAGACAAAAAAAAAAAAAATAAAAATAAAAATAAATAATAGAGCAGCAGTGGCATTCGAGCCACTATTAGTGACTATTGATATTAGATGTAATTTTTTTTTCAGTGTATAGGGTCCCAGGTAGAGCATGATCCCAATATAAATGCGCCGTCACACAGACACTCACGCACACTTAACTAAAGCAACGAGGCACGTGCGCTATCGCACAACAACAATTCAGCATTCTTAGGGAAATTCACAAATTTCGCTTTTCGTTGTTCTCGAAAAACGTTCACGGAAAACTGGACGCAGTCGCACACTTTTGGCGCAAGACATTTTCCTGGGGAAGAAAAAAAAGCTTAGTTTCAATTGGAGTCACCTCAGTCAATATATGCCAGCCTATTGAGCTATAAAATTTTCTTTTAAAAACTTTAAAAATACTATAAATTTAAAACTTAGATGTTTACTAGATTTATTTTATCTAATTTTTATGAAGATGAATTTAAATCGATTAAAACAAGTCAATTTATAACACCATAAGTTAAATGATGGTCTTTTTTAACCTTGCTTGAATCTATTAGACAGTCTTTTTTTTCGAGATCCCAAGTTGATCCTCGAATCCCTTTGGAAACCAGAAATGGATTGAGATCCCCCGCCGAGCGATCGTTGTGTCGGATTCTTCGCCTGGGTCCTGTCACTTTTTCTCTGGGCTGCTTGATCCCGAAGTTGTTTCGAGGACTTCCACAGCGAGACTTCCGTTTCTTCAAGTTTCCGCCACTCATAAATCCAAAATCGAAATCATTCGAAAAGGAAAACGGGAGGCAGTGAGGCGATTTATGAATGCACAACTGCGCACAGATGCCGAATGAGCCGAGGATCCACTTGAGCCGACGACAAGTACACAGGACATGGGCACATGAGGACATGAGGACATGAGTCCTGGGGACTACTTATTAGTAGACCCATTCACTCGGCGCCTTCCTCTGGTTTCAAAAATGAAAAAAGAGGGGGGAAAAAGGAAAAGCCAAGCCAATTTGATGGCTGGGGATCAAAGTCAAAGTGATTTGAATGCTTTGCCTGATTGATTTACGATTGCCGAGTGTGAAACCCTAAAAAAGGACGTGTATCCCAGGATCTATGTACTTTCCATCTGTTTGCTCACCGCTTTCACTCCCATTTCGAATTTCACTCATCATCTATATTCATATTTCCTACGCTCCCTCCTTTCTTCACATTCATGATTCTTTCCCATTGAAATCGATGCGTTTTCGAAATGCAAATAAGCCAGGAATCATTGGAGCGTTTGCCAATCCCAAGATCGAAATTGGTTTTTGTTTGCCCAAATTGTTGTATTTTCTCAAGCCGCCAAAGATGAAAGTCGAAATGAAATGGAAGTTATTAAAAAAAGGGAATGCCAGGAGTTGGACAGGATGTTAGTTCTTTTAGGGAGTGGGCGACAATTTGTGAGATTTATTTGGCATCCTTGGGATTTTATAATATTTTATTTAAATGAAATGTAAGCAACTTGAAAAGTGTTCTACTTGTCGCCCTTTAAAGTGTACACGCACTATTATTTAACTAGCATGTTCCCGAATATGGAATATACCCCTTATATTTTGTCATAACTGAAATTCCCTTGGTGATAATGTCAGATTTCTCTATATTTGCTGGAATGAGAAAAACAGAGAATTATAGGGAGAACCGAGCTGCATTAATGAGACTTTCCTACCCCATTGGAATTCAGTCAAGTTAATTTTCCATCAGGGGTTGCTGTTGAAAAGGCAACAAAAAATATTTCTTGTTATTTATTTATGATTGTTATTTTTATTTTTATTGTAAAGCTCAGTTGGGTACATGATGAGAAATAATTAATTCATGATTAACTGTGATAATGCTGATTTTAAATTGGAATGCAATTTTAAAAAAATATCTTGCATTGTTAAGCCTGTAAGGCTTTTAAATATATGTATGTCCTTGTTTTTGTTCAAAAATAACATATCTTAAACACCTCTTTTTAAGGCTTTAAATAGTACTTAAAAATTTGCTCAATTGTTGAAGATAAAGAATGAAAGTCTGGGTTCCACTTTACTGACTATCTGAGATAGCTTCCGGGAACTTGATTTTTCTCTTATCTACTTTCCTGTTTGTCTATTCTATTTTCTCGCAGTGCGCGAGGGGCGTGGCAGGGGGCAGGGGGCAGGGGGCGGCCTCTTGAGGGGCGTGTCGTGTCGCGTCGTCAAAGTGGGACGCAACCGAGTCAAAGCCTCGAAGGACAACAAAGGACACCGAGCAGCAAGGACTCCTCAGTACTTGAATAAAACTCCTCAGTACGCAACAACCGTTGACGTTGACTCCTTTTTCTTTGAGTTCTCAAAGCAACGAGGATGAAGGATGGAGGATCGAGGACCGAGGATCGAGGATCGTCGGGATCCTGGATCAAAAACCGGTAGTCGACACAGTCGTTTCCTTGAACCTTTCAAGTGAACTCAAGTTTATAAATTGTGCAGCAAGTACCACACACATATACTTCTCTATATACTCAGGTCTGTTTGAAACTACCTGAGAGCCCCGACCGAAAAAAGTTTATTGTAGCACACACACCGAAAACTAGTTTCTACAGACAGACCTAAGCTTCCAACCGAAAAAAAAAAAAAATTAGAAAAGAAAAAACTAGACTACTGGTAAAATTATTTTCCCACCAGACTAATTGCCACAGATTTTTTCAGCTCGTCACAGCGAACCAAATAAATAAGTAGCTAGAGAAAGGATGGGAGTTTTTTCACCCCTCAAAGGATCTTAAGATCGGCGCTCTCGCATCTTGTCAATTTTAATTAGGATTTATGGCCGAAAATAATCGCCTGGATCTTGCTTTTCTCGCCTTCTTTAATTTACCTTAATTAGCCCCGACAATTGGCAATGATTTTGCACAATGCCGATCCTGATTGGTTTTACTTTTCCCTCTGGTTTTACAGGACCTCTGGAAAATTCCACACAAGATAGACTTGAGCCAGCCTTTCGATTAAGTGGAAAGTTAAGTGAATCTGACAAGTCGTTGATTCGATGATGTATGGCAGTTACGATTTGAGTTTCAATTGATTGGACATATCTTCGTTATTAACTAGGAATTAGTTCTGTGGGTCCTGAACATCTTAAATGATTTGGTGCTGGAAAAGAAGGCAGATCTTTTCTTAGTACTGATCTTTTTTAAATGACATATTCTAAACTAACTGACTAATCGATTTGGTTTTCTTATGGCATTTTCAAAGGTCCTGAATTGCTTGTGAGCAATACTTGGTTGATTTCCCACTAAAATATATACTTTCAATATTAAATCTAGTCCACGTAGCTGCATTCTCTTACTGTTTCTCATTATTTAATATTTTTTTTTGGTTTGGTGGACCAAGTTGATCTATGAGGACTGTGTGTGTGGGAATCCAAGGTGCTGACTGCCGAAACCACTTCCCCTTTGGACTCCCAGGTACACTTACCTTCGCGACCAGGGCTGCCAAAGCTCCCCTGGCTATATGCCATTATGATTATACCTATATATGGTTATTATTATATGCATATGCCTCGAGAGGGGCGGTATATAAACACGCTGTTTTTGTGCCCGATAATAAATACAACAAAAAGTGAGAGAGAGCGGGGCGAAATCCACCCTTAAGCCAGGTGGAGTTTTTGGCTCGAGTCCCCTGATCAGATGTTAGTTTTCCCAAAAGCCGCACTCTGTATGAAACACCTATATATATTGGAGGTATGCCTGTGTGTGTGTGTGTGTTCGAGCGATCGAGCGAAGGACACCCCAGTGTAGGGGATGAAAAGTCAGGCCTTTTACATAAGGGATACGCAGGACCTCAAATGCCTCGTCAGTCAACGAAGTCACTTCCGTTGAGTTTTTCGTTTTAGTTCGAGTTCGGAGTTTCGGGGCACGCGACACAGAACGCCAGCAGCTGTCCTAAAGCGAAAACCAAACCAGACCACCAGACTACCAGACTACCATACCACATTGCATCCAGTCACCTTTAAACATTCGGGCTGAAAGGACACCCACAAGTTTCGATCCACCTACGAGAGTCCAAAGCACAAACCCCCACGAAATGGCTGCCTTGAGTTTCAGCCCACCGCCCAAGGACACCAAGGAGAACCCCCCGCCGCAGGACTCAAGGGCACCCTGAAGCCCTTCGGCAAGATCACCGTCCACAATGTGTTGAGTGAGAGTGGCGCCAATGCGTTGCAGCAACACATCGCCAATCAGAACACGATCATCCGCAAGATCCGTGACTTTGGCATGTTGGGTGCGGTTCAAAGTGCGGTGGCCAATTCGGCCAGCACCACACCGATTCCCAGTCAAAGGAAGAGACCCCTCGGAGAGTCCAAACAGAACCAGCAGAATCAGCAGAATCAGCAGCCAAGTAAAGGTTCAGCTGTGCCGGCCAAGAAAAGCAAAGTGGCCAAGAAGTCGACGCTGGAGAAGGCCAGTCCAAAGCCACCAGTTATATCGCAGAACGCCAGTAAGTCCAGCCTAGGCGAGCCAACCTTGGGCACGCCGGGAAGGAAGGGGTTGCCCCTGCCACAGGCGGTGGCACGCAGAAATGCCCGGGAACGCAATCGCGTCAAGCAGGTCAACAATGGATTCGCCCTGCTCCGCGAGAAGATACCCGAGGAGGTGTCCGAGGCCTTCGAGGCGCAGGGGGCGGGACGGGGGGCCAGCAAGAAGCTGTCCAAGGTGGAGACCCTCCGCATGGCCGTGGAGTACATCAGGAGTCTGGAGAAGCTGCTCGGCTTCGACTTCCCACCGCTGAACAGTCGGGGTGGCAATAGTTCCGGCTCCGGCGACGACAGCTTCATGTTCATCAAGGACGAGTTCGACGGCCTGGACGAGCACTTCGATGACTCCCTGAGCAACTACGAAATGGAGGAGCAGCAGCAGGCCCCCACTTTGTCAGTCGAAGATCACAGCCAGAATCAGAATCATAATCAGAATCAGAATCCCTCCGATCTTCTGCCCAGTTTGACTACCCTAAATGGGATGCAGTACATCAGGATACCGGGCACGAATACCTATCAACTGCTAACGGCTGAGTTATTGGGCGATTTGAGTAGTCAGCAGGAACAAGCAGCTGCCGCTTCGCCCGTGCCACAAAAGGGGGCACGAAGTCCCTGCTCATCGCCAGTTTCACCTGTCGCCTCGAATGAGTTGCTCTTGCAGGCGTGTGCCGCCCAGCTGCAACAGCAACTGATCAAACAGGAATACTCCACCAGCAGCAACAGCAACATCAACATTAACAGCAACAACATCAGCAGCAACAGCAGCAACATCAACAGCAACACCAGCAACACATTGAGCTCCCCGCAGCAACAGCAGGTCCAAATCCTCGGATCCTCACCCATTTTGCCCGCTTTCTACGACCAGGAACCCGTGAGCTTCTACGACAATGTAGGACTGCCCGGTTTCAAGAAGGAGTTCAGCGATATCCTGCAGCAGGAGCAGCCCAACAACAACACCGCTGGTGGCTGCCTCTCCGACGAGAGCATGATCGATGCCATTGATTGGTGGGAGGCACATACGCCCAAGTCCGATGGTGCATCCACCAATCTGTCCATGTAGTCCACTCACCAAACTAGAGCTTTTGAAGGACCTCAAAAAAGGTGTCTTATATTTTGATCATTTATAGACTACTTTTAGACATCTTTCAAAGTGATTCAAGAGTCTGGAAAGTTTCGTGGCACCACTTAAGTCCAAAGTTCTAATCGAAATCTCTAGAGTTATTGAAACAACTGTACAAATAGTGTAAAAAGCTATTTTCAATTTCTGTGGCACCTTTTATATCAAAAATTGTATCGAAACCTGTTAATCTAAAATATGATCTAAAAAAGTCATATAATTAATTGAAAAACACCCACCAAACTTAAGGTTTCAAAATAGTATTTAGCCTACTTTTAGACACCTTTTAAGTGATTTCAAAACTCTAAAGATTTCTGTGACACCCCAAGTGTATATCCACAGTTTTTTTTAAATCAAGCCTTGACTGAGTCATTGTGTAAATAGCAACTATAAAAAAACAAAAAGGAATCTAAGAACAAAAGCGAATATGAAAGTCATCTAGTGATAAAAACCAAATCGAAAGCCCCTAAAGACCCAACCACCAAATAGTTAACCTGATAAAGAGCTAAATGTTGAGCCAGTCCTAGTTTATAATATTTTACCCACTTTAATGTATTTTTTTTCAATGTGCTTACTTAAGAACCCCATTTTTTTCATAGATTTAATTGTACGAATGTTGAGTTGATAAGCGAGAATATAAAGCAAATATATATGAAAATTTGTGAAAATCAAATTAATCGTTGTTATTTTGGGTCTTGTCAATAGGAAGGAACTGGGTAAGATATATGGAATTATATTTGATTATACAAATATTAAAATAATCTACAGCTTTGAGAAGATTTGTAATAACAAAAATGAAGAAAAATTAATCCCCATGAGATCGAAATGAGTTCCCATAGCCCTGATCCGATATCTAACGGCTTTGCCTACCATATAGGGTTTCAAAAATAATTTTTAATAGCTGGCAAACATGCACATTCATTGGATCAAAAAAAACGTGGAATGGAATCGGAATATCATGTTCATTTCCATTTTCATAAGCGTCCAAGCATGCAAAAGGACTCGCCGCCTGACGGATAGATAGAGAGCAAAACAAGGATACAGGGAATATATTTGCATGTGCACTCAAGAAATTATTTTCTTTAGCATTAAAAAATTCAATTAATTTGCGTTTTTGTCTATAACACATAACACGATTTTTTAAGAAAACAACTAAAAAGTTGTGCTGACAAATGAAGCCGTTATCAAAATATGTTTTTACGTACATATATAGAAAACGGGAAAATTTTTAAATATAAGGTGTACTAAACTTACTTACGTAACAAGTAAAATTTAGTATAAAAAAAAATTTAAAAGAAAATGAAAAAAAAAATTTTGTGGGGAAAATAAACATTTTTCAGCATTGTATAAGTTTCTTTCTTATAGAATAACATTTTCTGTGTTCATTTTAAGAAAAGATCGACACCTTTCTTTAATGTGAATAGTACCGCAGTTGGGCCATCTTAAAGGCTAATATTTATAAACTTTTTTTAAGTGTAGCATAGAGGGTAGCAGATCCTGCAGTGCTCCGCGCTTCAGTGCCCCGATATTCAAATGAGCCTCATGTCCGCATGTCCTGATAAATGACAGTGGCAAACGAAAGATATTCGAATTTCGAATGCCGTAACCCTGCAACGTGGGAATAAAAAACGGGAACTGGGAATTATGCTGCAAGTGTTCAGGATTCGTTTGTAACGGTCTGTTTAAACATGTGCCCGATTCTAATGACATAAGTAATTAAAAATGAACTAAAAAAAGGATGCAGGAGGTGGAAAAATACCAGGGAGCTTGGGAAAAAAGGGAGGAAAGGACTGCATATTAATAAGGGATTTAACAGGGCAACCGCAAACGCTAAAAAAACAGGGTCTTAAATGTCCTGATCTCAAAATTGTCGATGTTTAGATGAAATCTTTGATCGATTAGCGATCTATTAAAAGCGTTTGAGTTATATTTTGGGATTTGCATACATGATTGAAGGATCTCCTGGCCGAAAAAATTTTTAAGTTGAATGTATTGTTAACACAATTACAAAAGAAAAGCTTATGAAATGCATAATTTGGTAAAAAAAAAAAGGAAATACATAAACGTATTCACCAACAGACGAAAATATATATTGTTCGCTCATTCTTTAATCACCTTCCTAAAAATATTTATAATCTCCTAGGAACTATGCATATATGGAGTATATATGTTAGGCATATACTTTTAGCATTTAAAGTAGCAAATCTTGACTGCTCTCCTCATTATTTACAGGATATTTTCTCACCCTCACGCTGACTTGGCGCTACACTCTCCAGGCTAATTGTATGCAGGACCTCATTGTCCTGTGCCTACGTGTTCCATTCTCCCAGGACATCTGCCCAAACAGGACAAAAACGGGAGAATAAACAGAAAAAACGCGCCAATGCAAAGGATATAGATGATGCAAAATTATCCAAGACGGCCCGAACAATGAGGAAAATCAATTGAAAATCATTTGGCCATTAAGAAAAGATGGCCTGTGCCAAAGGATCTGCCGTTAAGAAGTGCATCTGCTGAGCCGGAGAAACCGAAGAACCCAATTCATTATTACTCTGATACACAGAACAAAACTATTACAAAGTTGGGGAAGGAAAAAATGCATTAAAAGTTAACCGATGAATAAATCAATAAGGAACACGAATGATAGGACAAAAAATAAGAATAATTTTCCTCCTAATTTAGGGACTACACTTATTAAATATTTTCCCTTTTTATTAAGGTTGATTAACTTTAAATGCCTTTTAACATTTTTTTTGGCTTAAGAAATATTATTTTAATAAAACGAAACGCAACATTTTCCAATTTTTCGCTAAGTGTAGTTGTCTGTGTTGGTCTGATCCCGAGTTTTCATGCATTCCGAGCTCCTGAGATCGCCTACAACCCCCTTTTTTGAGCAGTTTCCAATTCCTGATCCAGGTGCAAAGGTATTTTCCTACCTTTTCTTTTTCTGTGTGTTTGTGTGTGTGAGTGTGGTGGGTGCCCCGTTCACCGTTAGCAGTGAAAATCTTTTTCACGCACCGTTATAATTATTAAATATTGGTAATGTGACACGCCTCTTTACCGTACACCTTCGATTTTGGATCGTATTTCGCATTTTTCCCGTTTTGAATTCGGAAATCATTGCCGTTAGTTTGGTTTCTGTTTTTTTTTTTTTTTGTGAATTCGAAAGGCTTAGAGGACAGATGAAATCTCAAAGGGATATAAAGCCGCTCGTGTCCTTCGATCGTGGGATTTGGTTTCATAGCTCTTTTGATTTTCCCCGTCATTATGCCTTTTCGGGGTCACGCCCCCACATGTCACCATTGAATATTCATAAATCACTGCGTGCAATAATGAGTTATTACTGGGTACCGTATGTTTTTCGGTTCATTTTAGCGTGTGCGCATGCGTATACCGTTCACTTGATTGGCTTCTCCCCCGATCCCCGACCCCTGAGACTCCAATCCCCTATCCTCCGATTTCTGGGCATATTGCATTACCATTATCCGAACAGCCAGGTGCCGATCTCTGACCCGATCGAACACGAGCTGGTTGGTGGGTAAAATCGATTGCAGTTGCGACAGATGACACAAGTTCAGAAGAAGAGTGGGGTTCTTTTTACACCATTGCAGAGGCTATTATAATTTCAGTCAAAACTTTTACGACCCTATAAAGGTTATAGTATATATTGATTATATACTGAGAAATATCGCCATCACCAGCCGAGTCGATCTAGACTTGTGCATCTTTCTTTTATACGAAAATATTTTTTTTATTTTTGAGTCGATTTTTCTTAATTTTCCACATTTTTGAAAAATGGGTTTGCAGAAAAGTGTCCAAAAACTGCACTTCTACTCTCATAACTTTTCTTACAGACATCCAATTTTAAAGTGGCATACTTCCAATTGATCGTAATTAGATTCCCTAAAAATCTGTATTTTTAGTTAAATTTTTTTTTTTGGGTCGATTTTTCGTCCTTTTTTAATGACGTTACCCCTTTCCAAATTTTGGAAAAATGGCTTCGCAAAAAAGTGTCCCAAAACTGCACTTTTAAGCCCATAACTTTTCTTACAGACATCCGATTTCAAAGTGGCATACCTCAAAAAGATCGTAGTTTGATTATCTATATATATTCTCTATATAGGAAATGGTATATAAACTTTGTGTTGTTTCACTGGAAACATTTCAAAAGGATTTCGTACTAGAAAAATGCAAAATATATATCAAGATAAGGAATAAAGTCGACGCGAGAGATTTCTGCAAGATAAGTTGACTGATTGAACGGAAAATAAGAAGATTTCTGACCCATTCATTCCGAGATTCATTGAGTTCGGTTTAGTTAAGTGCTTAACGGATTTGACCACGTTCCTCAGTGGCTAATCCACCAATCCACGCTGATCCTTTGTGGTCTAGTTTCATTCAGGGATTTCATTTACCCAGCTTCATTCAGCTCTGATTTCTCAACCCAGTTCTCTGAACTATAGATATTTCCCCCAGACAAATACTACTTGCTGTGACTTACGAAATTAACCGCAGCATAAGCCGAGCTACTTAAACTTAAGCAGCTTCTTGTGGCTTTGTTTAGCATCTGTAGTTTCCAGTTTTTTCTATATCTTCGAGTGGTCGCACTTCAATTCACAATGAGGCACTTAAGTGTGCGCTTTGTACCTAAAAACCATAATCGGTTAATCCAGCGATTTAGGAATCCAGGTCAAGAGGATAACGCTGGCCATCAGTTCAGAAAAAAAAACAGGTTAAAACTTTCAGAAATCGCCTGTGGTTTACCTAAGCCCCCGTCCATTATTTATTTCACATTTTTCGATCTCATTTTCCTATTTTCCACTTCAACCAGAGATGATCTTGCGTATGGCTGCGGCTGACAGATCCGAGTTAATTTCATTCATGACGCTCGTCCTGGTTCCATATTGTACTCATTCAAAGTATGTTATGCCATGCACTTAGAAAAATAGTACCAGGATTTCACTTAGAAAATGTATTAAATAAGAAGAAATGCACTTACATTCGCATATACATTAAATAAGTATTAAATAAGAAGAAATGCACCTACATTTGCATATACATTTTTGTTTATGACTTAAAGCACAATTTATGAGTGCCACTTTAAGTATATGTATGTATATTTTAATAAACCTCTAAATTTAAATTTTCAAAAAAATAATTCTATACATTAAAAGAAATCTACTTCACAGATAATATGTATAACTATATATATGGTACATTTTTAATTTCTGTCCATTCTCCAGGATTTTTCTGTGAGTGCAGCTCCAAAACGAAACGCATAAGGACAACACATGTGGATTCCAGTTTTAGATGCATTAATTGAAACTGCTCCCCAGGCCTGATTGCATATGTTTTCCAGGACATTTTCCCGATGTCGCAAGTCACCGAATCCACATGGACCTCGTACCCTGGCATTCCTTGTACAATACTGCCATGTTTTGACTGTTGGCACACAGGGTGGCCACTGGTATTATTTCCAGGACAAAGTAGAGTACTCGGCATTGAGTCATCAGACGAACGATTGTATGACAACACACAATTTTGACACTTTCTGTTGGCCAAATTCAATGGGCGGCGCACTCCAGGAAGCGTTTTGCATTGATATTGATGATTGAGATGTCCTTGCACACAGGTCCTTGTTCGACAATTCCCCGAGCTCTTTGTCCAATGATCTCTTACTCTCCATTCCACTGAAGCCTTATTTGTATGCAACTTGAAGTCGACAATGCTCCTGTGATTCTGGGACCCCAGGATTTCTCTAGTCCTTGCCAACTGTGGGGTCCTTCAGGGAAGGACCACACGAAGACATCCCGGAAACAGCTCAATCAATGCAGTTCCATCAGAAAACAGCTCCCTTTCTAAAGCATTTCCTGCAGAACAGAGAAGACTGCATTTATCTACCATCATTTATGAAGACAATATACAAAAATAAATACAAATATATAGATATTTACAATCAAAGTAACTAAATTTTCAAGGACTTTACATACGCGATTTTAAAACCAAAAACATTCACCAGGTGTTCTCCCCGGTGAAATGTCAAATGGGATTCTGAAAATCCTAAAAATCCCGAAAACATTATATACAATTTATTAACGATTTCCTCCTCAGCACATGCCAAAAGAATGAGATCAGCCCGAAAAGGCCAATCAAACCATGCCAATCCCAAAGGAAAAGTATAAAAACCTCAATTTTATGGCCACCACGTGGAATGTCGTCCTTGCCAAGCAACCATCGGCTGTCATCAAAGGAAGGACATTTATAGCCAGCGTCTCGAAAGGATTCCGCCATAAAAAACGCATTGAATGTGCACAAACATCCGGAGGCCGAGAAAAACACTGGATGGGAATACCAATTTACCGATTTACAGATGCACAGGTAACGCCGCTATTTGCCTAGCGCAAAAAAGGACAATGACCAAACAGAATCGATGTGTATCGCTTGGTTTTTTCGGGGACCTGCTGCATGTCCTTTTTTTTTACTTTCTGCGGATGCTGGAGAAGGGTTCCATTAATCAGGAAATGCGGAAGAAACCGAAAGGATTTCCGTTTCGTTCCGTGTGTCGTAATCCGATGCTCGTTAATCGAACGAAAATCGGACGGAAAATTGCCAAAGACCAAAAGTGAAAGCCGACTCCCAAGGCGGAATTCAGCTAATCAACAAAAAAAAAGAAAAAAACGAGGGTATACCCCTTCTTATTTTTTCATTAAAAAAAACTCGCGATAAACTGCTACCGATTTTCTCACAATAGCATTTGCATTTGTCAGCATCGCAATCGGCATCTGATTAATCGCATTACAAATCGCCCAGCGAATGAAGTGTCGACTTAAGATCAGCATAATGCTAACAAATACGAACAGGTACACCTGAAACGTGGTCAAAAAGTGAAATAAACGAAATATGGAATATGAATACCTTGCCAAGGACAGAGGGTCGGCATAAATATTTTGACATTGCCAGCGGTTTGCAAACTGCCGATTGCCTCGCATTAGCGCATTAACCCGATGATTGCAAAACACCAACAAGGTCTTCGACGGTCATTCAGATCGCTTATGGCTATTGTATAACATGCACTCGAAGAAAAAGTATGCAATAATATAATACAAATTTTAAAAGGAAAATTATATTTTAAGATAATAATCTACATATATTTATAAAAGACTTGCTTACATTTCAATGCATATCTATCCAATTCAATTCCTTTATTTGTATTAATAATATTTTTCTATAGCAAATACTAAAATACACTTCAAAAATGTTTTCAATGGGAAATTCCATTATAACTTATATTTTATTTTTATATTATATAATATATATATATTATAATACTTTTCTAAGACAAATACTAAGATACCCTTCAAAAATGTTTTCAGTGGGAAATTCCATTATAACTTATATTTTATCTTTATATTATTAATATATCTATATTATATATTATAATATTTTTCTAAGACAAATACTTTTAATGAGTAATTCCCTTATAACTTTTTCTAATCTATTAAGTTATAGTCATTCAAATCGGCGCACAACCTGCTAGATAAATATGGGAATTAGAACATAGTGTCATCGTTTTTTGACTTCATAATTAAACCCCATTTTATATCCCAAAAAAATAAAACCACAAGATGTGCAATTAAAACATTTTTTGCAGCTCCATTGTCTGCTTGCTATGTTGTACATATATTTTTCATATTTTTTGGGTTTCATTCAAACCATGTGACTTAATAAATACTAGAATAGAAGAAAAAAAAAATCACACTACATGGCTAAGAAAAAAAAGTGTAGACAGGAAAAACGTGAAGAGCACAAACAGTTGCGTTGAATAATTGGTTAAAGAGTATATATATATACGTATATAGGGGCACCACCCGCTAAAGACCAACAATAAAAAAGGGTAGGGTATTAATTATAAGGAAAGAAAAAGAAAAATTGGTTGACTCTCTGGCTAACTTGTGTGTTGTTGGGGTCTTCTTCATCGGTGTTTCGGTATATCTCAGTTCGTCGTCTCATGGTATTGGGTTCGCAGGATCTCAGGGTTCATATATATCTATATACAGGGGATGTCGGATGCGGATACGGATACGGATTTTGTTCCTAGGTTCCTAGGTTCCTAGGCCACCGTGGCGTACTGCCGCTTCTCCAGCGAAACGTTGAAGCCGTTCTCCAGCTTCAGGATGATGTCAGCCTGCAGCTTGAAGTCCGCCTCCGTGTCCGTGGAGTGGACGATGTAGTTCCTCACGATGGTGGACAGCAGGACCTTCAGCTTCAGCATGGCGTACTTGCGACCCACACAGCTCCTCGGTCCGGCGCTGAACGGAATGAAGGAGTAGTAATGCCTGTTGGCCATCCGCTCGGGCAGGAAGTTGTCCGGATCGAACTTGGTCGGGTTGGGGTAGATGTCGGGACGACGGTGGACGCAGTACTGCAGCACGATGACCGTGGTGCCCTTGGGCACCGTGTACGGTCCACTGGCCAACTTCAGATCGTAGTCCAGACGCCTGGCGATCAGCGGTACTGGAGGGTACAACCTCAAGGTCTCCAGGATCACACGTTCCAGATACTTCATCTCCATGGTGTCGGCGAAGGTGCAGTCGCGCAGCATGTTGTCACCGAAAATGGCCTTCTGCTCGGCAAAGACCTTGGCCTGAATGTCCTTGTGGATGCCCATCATGCAGAGGGCGAAGCTGGAGCCGGCCGATGTGGTGTCGTGGCCCTCGAACATAATCGTGTTCACCTCATCCATAATGTCCTTCTCGTTCCATTCGATGTCCGGGTTCTTGGCCATCTCGACCATGGCATCGAGCAGAGCCAACCGCCTCTTGGCGCCCACATCGTTCTCATCGATGTCATCCAGATCGTCGCGAAGACCCTCCTTTTTCGAGGCCGGAGAACTGGATACCGGGGTGGAGATCTCCTCCACAATCGCACGCGACTCCTCCTGGAAGTTCTCCTTGCGATCCTTCACCACCTTGCTGGTCATGCCCAAAATGATGTTCATCATGCGGTCGCCCTTCTCACGGAGCTTGGTGAACTTGTAGATGGAATCCAGGCGGTACAGCAGTTTGACCTGTCGCTTGTGGATAATGTCGCACATGTCGACGACGGCCTGGGCATACTCGAAACTCTTGTTGCCCTCCGGCAGCTTCTTCACCCCCATGGCGGTGGACAGAAGGATGTCGACGGTGGTCTGCGACATGTAGTCGTGGACGTCGAAGGACTTGCCCTGCTCCAGTCCCATCCTGGCCACCACCGACTTGGAGTGATCGACGAAGGTGGGCACGAAGCTCTTCAGGATGCTCTGGTGGAAGGTGGGTGCGATCATCTTGCGATGGTGGCGCCAGTGGTGTCCATTGCTGATCAGCAGACCATTGCCGAACCAGGGCTTGAAGTAGCGATACTCCTCCGCCTTGGTCAAGTGCTGGTGGCCACTGAGGATGAGCTCGATGTCGCTGGGATTGGTGAGGAAGACGAGCAGGACATTGCCCAGCCAGGCCTTCATCGTCTCGCCATACTTGTTGAGGTAACCCAAGCCGACGGCCAGGATTTCGGCATTGCTCAGACCGGCGGCCACGTGAGCCTGTCCCAAAATGGGCAACTCCGGCGGCGATGGGATGTTGGCCACCATCCGGTACTCCCGGCTATTCCTGCGCCAGTACTCGTACAAGGCCATGGCCACCAGGGTGCCCACCAAGGTGGTCAACATGGGACTGAATCCCAAAACAGTCGACGACGACGACGACTGTTGCAGCGTCTCCTGCACCGTTTCCAATGCCATGGTTGCTCCTGGTTCTCAACTCCTGATCCTGATCCTGAACTCCTCGTTGTCTTCTGAAGATGGCACTGTTGCTATTTCAGCCGCCAGTGCTCAACTGTGAATCGCCATCGTTCCAGTCGAATGTTTTATACGGTTGCAAGGGTCCGGGGAGGTTACCACTTGGTGTCAAGTATATGCTATACCCATTTCGATTCGCAGTCCCCTTCGATTAGCAAACCAAATCCAAGTCACGTACTCAACGGGGAACCTTTGGAACCTTTGGAGCCAATGGCTACACTGCGTCATTCTGGTCTTTCTGGTTCCATTTACTCGGTCATCAAAGTAGTTTAAAGTAGTCCCTTTGACATTGGGTCTTCCAAAATGTATTCAATTATTCACACTCTATGAAGTGCGTTTTCAAGAACATGGAGTTCTGGAGAAAAAGAAAGGTGTTTCTTTAAGTTTTTTTTTTTTAGGAAAATATCAAAAGTAGTTTATGTTTAGTTAAAAATTTAATATTTTAATATTACCTTGAGCAAAATATTTTGATTGCTCACCTTTAATATTTTTGGTTTTTAAGAATTAATTTAATTACATTAATTTGTACTTTTTGAAAGAAGTTCATACTAGAAACTAAGGCTAACTAGGCACTGTTTTAAGGGAAAGTGAATGTGTCCACTGTCTCTAAACCTTCAATTCACACGCTTCCTGCGGAAGTGAGCAGGATGAAAGGACTCGGGGCTCAGAATCCGTGGATCTGGAATATGCAAAGCAGCTACCTGTATTTCACAGGACTTACCTGCCGGCAAACGGAAGTGGGTGATCCTTGTCCCGCTTCCTCGTACTTTTTGCTATTCTCCTGTTTTGTTTTGCTTTCGCTTTTCATTAAATTCAATTTCGGCGCTTTTGTCCTCGACACCTGAGCACAAGTATGCAAAAAAGGGAAAAGCGAGTGGGTAAACAATAAAATATGTAAGCCACAGACAAAAGGAAGGAAGCTGTCGCTTTTATGATCCACAACCACCGCATCCTCCCGCTCATTCATCATCGTCCTGGCCCGATTGTTAATGCGAGTGATCCCCATTTCTATTTATTTTCATTTGCAATTGGATTAATTGTGCGCGTGTTCAAAGCGTGCACCGAAAAAAACAGCCATGGAAGCGAGACTTTTGTTACATGAATTCTAAACCATAAAGTAAAGAAGTTCTTAACAAGATGTGTGTTAAATGAATACTTTTGATTTTCAAATAACACCAATTAAACTCGTCCATTAAGAAACTAACCTTCAATGTATTATTTTCGTTATTTAGTGTTAAAATAATACTATAACAACGACATTAGCATAAACATTTTCAGGTAAATAGATTAATAGTTTCTCATTTAGGAATATAAGAAACATTTAGTTGCTTTAGTATTGCTTTGTTTTGTATTTGATCCTTTATTATTGACATTAAATTTGAATTCAATTTTATTTAATTTTTATACCATGGTATTAAAATGTTATGCTGATGTTTCAAACGCAGTGATGGGAACATTACCGACCATTTAGCACATATTCTGATCAGCCACGACCGTCTACTCAAACTGAGCTCTCAGTTTTAAGAGATCGAACGACTTTATCAAATAGTTAACATAAAAATGATCGGAAAACTAATAGAAAAATCTGGATAACTTTGATGTGTTTTAATACATTTTAAATTTTATAAAAATCGGACGAGTATTTCATATAGCTGCCATAGGGACGATTCGAATTCAATCTAGGTACCATGAATATTTTTGTATAAGCATACATAAATGCAAAGGAGTATTATACAATTTTATTAATTGGAACTGGTGAAAAAAGTGTATTGACTTAAACCGCAAAAGCATATATACTTAGGCTTATGCTTTCCTTTCTGGTTTTTCAGTTAATTTGACTCAATTTTGAGGTGTGTGTGTGTGTCCTTAAAACTTTTGGGCTCACTTCTATGGGCATTCTGTGTGTATACTCAAAAGTAACTCTGAAGATAAGAATTCCTGAATTCTCCTGTGTCTTTGAAGATCTAGATTCCGGGTAAACCTCTTTGAGCATTGGGAACATGTAAATGGTCATTCTCCTGTGCGAGTTTTTAATGGTCTTTAAAGATAGAAACTCCGAGTTGAAAGATAATTCTCCTGCATGGGCGCGGAAGTCTTCGTTTCGTTTTAAAAGTCTTCAGACAACGGGAACAACTAAACTGAAGTATCAGTCTATATCATCATTTACATCGGAATCATCTCCCGCGTTTCGATCCTCGCTTGGGGATCGGACTTATCCATTCCGCCGTTCTTTTCTGGGCTATGGAGCTTGTGTACATATGATTCTACGTCTCCGACGGTCCTTTCCTTGGAGCAATGATATCCCTCACTCCCTTGGTCCTTCTGACGCAGATCTTTGATGGAGGAGCAGATGGCTCGACTCGTTCAGCAGGCAGGACGTGCATATGGATGTGGAAAGGGGATTCTCCCTCTCAACTGGATGTCCACTCCATTGAGAAATCACTTGCGCAATGGGAGCCCCCAGTTCCTGTGTGGCTTCTAGTCTATTGATCTGGTTTTGTTTACACTCCAGGCTTACATGATGTATTGACGACTCCATCTCTGAAATTGGACAATATATGTTATGGTCAAAAGAAACAATATAATTTAGTGTGATAATTGCCGTGGAATTATTTGGCCGCCCTCCAGTACGTGCACTTGCTCCTTTTAGAGATGTTGTTAGATGTTTATTTTATATAAACCATATTATGAAGAGCAATTATAAATTGGTAAAAATAGAGATACCATATTTCGTATTAGAATACTTATCCGCCGCGTAATCGGATATAAGTATCGATACAAGTATCGATATAACAGCTGAGTAGTGAAAACCTTAATCTTAGAGCAGCACAGCTATATATGACACCTTTTAGATGTCCCCCTTGCACACACAGACTGCGCAACAATAACATCGGGCCCCAAAAAAAAGACGAAAACTTCGTCGTGAATTGTAAAATACAAAAAAAAACGCACTCAAACGCGCTGGTTTGTTTTTTTTCACGTGTAACTCACCGAAAAACAAAAAAAAAAAAACAAAAACGCAAAGGAATTAAACAGCAACACCAACACCGCGTACATATGTATATGTACGTGCAAGTGCAAGGCAAACATAAACAACGGTGTGTGTGTGTGCGTGTGTGTGTACAACGAAAATATTGTATAAATCAAATTTATATATAAAGTTTTTTTTTTGTTTTTTTATTTTGCCCTAGTGTGTGATCACTGAAAAGGCAACACAAAAGTTAGTTAATAAAAACCAGGCACCCGTTGCATTGTTCAAAATAATCCAAGATTTAAACGAGCAACAAATAAATAGCAACAAAAAGAAAAAAAGAAGGAGCTGAATGCAAACCGGTAAAAATAGCGGTAAATTTCGGGGGAGAAGGACAACAACAACAACAATTGCAGTGGGGGCAAGCAACAACAACAACGAGGGACTTCCAGTGCATCTTCCCTTTCCTTCTCATCCTTCCCGAATTCTTCCCGATTTACGGTTATAATGGACACCATCTGTAGATTGTGCTTCCAAACGGCAACGGTAAATATGATATATACAAAAATATGATATACATGTATTTAGGTGCATACATATGTATCAGTTGTGTATTTTGTTGTTTCTATTGATTTTTTTTTGGTGGGGGTCCGTGGGGAGAGTTTAAACAATTCAATTGGCGCTACTGTTTTTTTTTTTGTAAAGGGGGTTGAAAAGCGCGCGCACTGCCCCCTGAATCCCCCTCCTTAAAATATCAAATACACACACATGTGGCCCCAAAACTATTGCTGAACAATTTTTATTTTTAGCCAACTCAGCCCGAAAAGTTGTTCAAGCCGACAACTTGAAAAAATATTATTTTTACATTTTGCTTACGCTTGCCGCTCGCTTTTCACTTTGACTCCTTTTCAACCTTCCCCCCTTCCCCTACGTCATCCCCCATTGCCCCCCCACCCATGAACCATACAAAAAGAAATACATAATAAAACAAAATGACAGAAATTGCGCCAAGGCAGCCAAAAAACAGTGGCTGCGGGAGGCATAAGTTGGAAGAGGGTTTTTTTTAAATAAAATTGCGTAAAAAAGGGGTTAAAATTAATATTAAGTTATTCGATTAGTAAAATCTAAAATTGTGTTTTTAAAACGTGAAAGTATCTTAACAGTACAAGCTTTACAAAATGAACTTTTTTAAACTTATTTTTCCTCTCATTCATCCGCAATTTTTTTTAATTGGAATTTCTAAAATCTTGACCCCTTTTTTGGGGATGCCTCTGCTTCGTGTGTTGGTGGAGCGGCGGCAAAAACAAAACAAAAAGCGAAAGAATAACAAAACTTTGTACCGAAAAAAAATAACACGAAATGAAAACAACAACAAGCTGTTTCTGTATTTTCTTTTCTTTCTTTTTTTTTATTCTCCATACGAGTGTGTGGGTTTATCTTCTTGGTTATTTCCAGTTGGTTAAAACGAGAGAGGGGGAGTTGAAATGAGGTTGCCATAATAAACAAAAACGTTGTTTTGCTTTTGTTTTCCTTGATCAAAAACTCCAATTGGAAAACGCTCTTTAATTCTGACTAGAGATATTATCAAAAAGAAAGTTACATACATATGTATATCGAAAATTCCGTATCGTTACAAAAAACCAAACTGTGTTCTCAGCGCCAAATCAATCATATTATCAATTTTTGCGATATACTAAAAGGGAGTATCGAATTTTTACACAAATTTCAAGGATCTTATGGTACAATTTTGAGACAATTTAAACAAGTTTTAATAAGTTTTTATATACATACATATAAACAAAAATTGTTTCATAAATTAAATAAATAAATCGGATTATTCAATATCGTCCTGTTCTTCAGTTATTCCAGGTGCCTGGCTACAGCATACCCACGTGCGTCCGCTGCTCGGAGCAGTTGACAAATAATTCCAACTTCCATCAGTCGGCAGCAGCGGCGGCCGCAGTCGCAGCCTCAGCCTCTGCCGCAGTCGCCGCCTCGGCTGCAGCGGCGGCCACCTCCTCCTCGACTGCCTCCTCCAGCGATAGTGATGCCGTCGCGCTGCAGCATCAGAATCCGCAACAGCAGCACTCACAGCAAGCGCAGCAGCAGCAACAAATGCAATCATCCAGTTCTTCCGAGAACCTCCAGTCGCAGGACGATTCCGAAGACGTAAGTCTTGTAGATGCATATTTGTATCTGGTACTTGTAAACAGTGCTAAAAAGTGACAAAAGTGATTAGATTGAAAGATACAGATACAGTGTTTGAAAAACGAGAACTAAGTTTTCATTTTATTTAGTTCTAATTTTCTAACACTTTATTTTTTATTTATAAACAGTTTTAAAGGTTATAATTTCCTTTTATCAGTAGAGGAAATACAAATAATTTCAAAACGGTAGCTCAAATTCATTATTAATGCCAAAATAATATAATAATCAATAATTAATAATGGAAATAATTATATAAATATTCATGTTAAAGATTTAAGTATAGTAGATTTTCAAGACCTACATTTTATTTTTTAGAAACTAAAACTTGGTTTTGAAACTAAAAGCAATATCAATAATAATCCCACTTTCATTTTCATAAGAACAGATCTAAAACTTAAACTTTTATAAAAACCCAATTATTGAAATTACCTTTTAAAATATGAATGATGCCAAATATGACCAATTTAAAACTAATTACTAGGTCCAGGTTTACTGTAAGCCCCTTTCGATTTATTCCAATAGGATTCGTGGGGGCTTTAAAGACCCTTCCACCCTGTTTTTGGGAGGTACTTTCCTGGGAATTCGACTCCTAGTTCCTTCTTGCACTTGTTTATTATTGCTGTGCTATTTTTTCCTCTTTTTTACTTTTTACTACTCCCCCACTTACAACAAGAATACATAAATACATACATACATACTGCACATTCATAGCTGCTTCTTCTTTCACTTCTTATTTCGCCGTTTCTTTGCATGTTCTTGTTGCCTTTCTTTTTCCATCATGCAACAGAGAGCTGCAAAAAAAGTATAAATAACATTAAGAATCGGCATTGTCGACTGTGAAAAATACTCTATTTCTTAATGTAATAAAACAATTCTATATTTGAATACTGGGGATTTAGATGTCATTTTAGGGTCTTTGTATCATCATTGTATCATAATATTTTCTATTTATTGTAATTTCCAATTTTTCGTAGTCTATCAATTTATAGTTTCATAAAAGTTTCGGAAAATAAACTTTAATACTCCACTATTTATCGCTTCAATTTACTAGGAAATTGGTTTTAGAGGCGTGATTTTATGCTGTGGAGCTATGATTAAAGTTAAAGTGGAACAGATTAGTTTATTTAACAATTAATGGAAATTTATCATTCATTAATTTGTTTGTATTTGTAATTTAAAAATTAAAAAGAATTTCTTTAAATAATTTTTGGCTTAAGAGCCTTTGGTGGTGTCACAAAAATTTGCAATGATTTTGCAAGGGAAGTGATCATGTCTTGAAAAAAATATTAAAATTAAATTGTAGAATTGAAAATTTAATGATAGAAAAAATGTAAATTGTAGAGTATTTTCTATTTCCCTTGCTATTTTCGCACTGCTCATTTTCTTGTTTTCCTTTATATTTATATATATGTATATACATATATATCTTTTGCTTCTTTTTCCATTAATATCTGCTCTGTTGACGTCGACGTCGGCGTTTTTTGTGCGCTGTGTAAAGCGGAAAAAATTCATTTTCAGTTGACGCTTTTCCGTGTGTGGGTGTGCGTGGCACGCAAAAAAATAATAAAAAGCAATAAATAAAAATAGTGAAAAATATTAAGTATAATCTGAGTGATTCCGCAATAAACAAACTGAATTCGCACGGGAATTTGCAATCCGTTCTTTTGGCCGCCAGCTTGTTGAGCGTGAGTGTTGTTTATTCAGCTATTTTACCGTCAAAAAAAGACTTCAAGTTTAAAATTCGGTTTCAAAAAGTACCAGAAATGTTTTTAAGATTCAAGTTTAACAAAATTCGGTTAAACTTTCAAAAATGTGGTATTTTTATTATAAAATCGCAGATAGATTTAAAGGAAAGCCGGGGATATTTATATTACGATTGAAATTGAAAGTAACGTCTTCTATTTTAAAGATTTTGTTTTAAAAAAATTTACAAAAAATAGGCCTTTAAAGCATTTTTTTAATACGTTTAAAACGCCAATAGAAAACATCCTTGAAATTAAATATTTTTCATACTAACTCAAATAGTTTTATTAACTATTTTCTACTATAGAGAAAATCACCAATAGTCACCAATAGTTACTAAAAATCCACCCATTTAAACCGATGCTCTATTTATAATCAAGGTGGATCTGATATTCAACGAGGAGGGCTCCTGCCCGCTATGCAACAAAACTTTCTCGCGCAAATCCTCGCTCATGACGCACATACGAAA
Organism: Drosophila rhopaloa; assembly: GCF_018152115.1. Classification (NCBI taxonomy): domain Eukaryota; kingdom Metazoa; phylum Arthropoda; class Insecta; order Diptera; family Drosophilidae; genus Drosophila; species Drosophila rhopaloa. Next base: position 24,120,602 of record NW_025335123.1, on the reverse strand, counting down.
TCACTCGGCGGAGCGTAAGTTTGTGTGCACCTACTGCCACAAAGGTGAGTTAATACATACATATCCATATATTCCCTAATGATCTGTGTGACCCTCGATTCCCAGGCTTCACGCAGGCGGCTAACTTGCGGAACCACGAGCGCATCCACACGAACGATCGGCCATATCAGTGCGTGGATTGTGGCAAGACCTTCACGCAGATTACCAACCTGAACAATCACCGCAGATTACACACCGGCGAACGGCCCTTCGTCTGCAATGAACCCGAGTGTGGTCGCAGTTTCGCCCAGGTCAGGTCCATGGGTTAATGATAGGGGGTTAAAGCAATCGGGAAGTTTTCCCGAGTTCTATGATTACCAAAATATAGCTATGTTTGCCCTTAAACTATGAGACATCTCGAGTAAAGATATCATTTAAGAAACCTCAATTAAAAAGGTCTCAACAGTCCAATACTGAAACCCAATAATAGATAGCTTTGTTTACCCATAATTATAGAAAATATTCGAAGACTATTTTGATATGAAAAATTGCAACGTAATATAAAATGCTCAAATATCTAAGACCTTTGAACAAATTTCAAAAATATTGCAAATCAACTAAAATTCAAATGATAAGGGGTCCGGTATTTTATGAAAATTTATTGCTCTTAATAAACATTTAAATTGCCAATTAACACAAAGATCTTTAAATTTCAGGTGACGAACCTGAACAACCACATGAAGTCGCACCACAAGGTGCAGCAGTACTGCTGCAACGTGTGCAACAAGAAGTTTACGCAGGTGACCTCACTCAACCAGCACCTGCAGGCACACGCCGGGGTCACTGGCTACTACTGTCCCCGCTGTCCGGAGAAGAACTTCAAGCTGCAGTCGCAGCTGCACACGCACATGAAGACCCACGGACTGGCCTTTCCGTACGAGTGCGACAAGTGCGACGAGAAGTTCCTGCAGCAGGCGCACCTCGACCAGCACCTCAAGATGCACGACGAGTTCAAGTTCAAGTGCGACATTTGCCCGAGCAGCTTCAACCAGGAGTCGCTGCTGAAAAAGCACGTGCAGCGTCACGTCGAGGGACGCTACCTTTCCTGTCCGGTGGCCAACTGCGCCGAGTCCTTTGCGGTGCGCCAGCATCTGTCCAAGCACCTGCTCACCAACCACGCCCACCACGAGCTGCCGCCCCCGAAGCGCTCCAAGAAGACGGTCTCGCTGCAGACGCCACAACAGCCGCTGGCGATGATCGGCCAGCCGTTGTCCTTGCAGCACACGACGGGGCAGCGTAAGTCCTCTTTGGAGTGATTTGGCTTCATTTCTACAGAGCCTTCAAGAACCTTCCTTGTGCAAGAGATCGTGTCCTTATCTATTTTCATTGGGATGTTATACATTCTACCTGGTTTTATTGATATATTGGTGCTTTCTCAAATACTTTACCAAATCTGTTCAGATTCCAAAGTGGCATACCTCTAAAGACTTGTGATTCGATTCTCTAAAAATCTGCATTCAAAATTTTCAATTTAGCGTTTATTAAGTTTTTGACCCATTTTCATGTTGGATATTTTTGAAGTTTCCGATGTGTTGTAATAGAGTGACCCAAAATTGGACTTCTAGAGTCCATAGCTTTACCAAATTTAATCCGATTTCAAAGTGGGATACCTCTAAAGACTTGTGATTCAATTCTCTAAAAATCTGCATTCAAAATGTTTTATTTAGTGTTTATCAATATTGTTACCCATTTTCATGTTAGTTATTTTTAAGTTTCCGATGACTTGTAAAGGAGTGAATCAGTGATCAATTCCGGACTATAGATTTCGGAAAATAATATTTCGATTTTATTAATAATTGAATCAAATTACGATTTTATAAAACAAAACGTTTTAATCAAAGATCGCAAAGAATAAAATGTTAAGATAATGACGTCTAGTGATTAGGTGTTGTTACATGATTGGTCAATGCATATGTGATAAAATAGTCCTAATCTCAATATCTAATAGCAACTTTTTCCACTATTTGCAGGGGGACGTCCGCCGAAGAACAAGAACAAGGCGACTACGCTGGCCGCCACGGCCATCAAGATCGAGATCAACGAACCACTCCACAGCCAGCATATCAGCAGCGTAAGTGGCCTGTCCATCCAGCAGCAGATCAACCAGCACATGCAGCAGCAGGCGGCGCAACAACAGGCGCAACAGCAGCAGGCGCAGCAGCAGCAACTCCTGCACCTGCCGATGGGTCAGGCGGTTAAAGCACGCTTCATACCCACTAAGTAGGATAGTTAAGGATGGAAAGGTCTCTCTAAGCTTAAGCCCGGATCGATCAGCAGCTAAACTCCATGATTAGCCTAGCCATAGCCAAAGTAGCATCACATCCAGCCCCCACACACTATATACCCTCGCAAGATATGATAAAGCGGATGGTTCTGAAATCTCTAAAGATCTCGAAATAGTTTTGGGTGCCTTAAATGCAATAAAACATATAATAATATATGTATTAGGCTTTCCTAACCATAATGTTTATTGAACTCTTTGATGATTGTCGAAATTTCAAACTCTTGCCAGTTTCTTTTTTTAAAAAGGAAATTAATTAGATCTTTAAACTTAAAACATGGTTAAAAATTGTTTTCGGCGGACTAAAAAGAAAAAAAGGTTAGGATTTCAATACTATTGTTTTTATTAGATTTTTTATTGATTTTCATAAACCTATATTTTTTAGGGATATTATAATGTTTGTTGTTGACACAGGAAGAACGTATGCTATGATTTTCACAAGTGTACTATTAAAATCCCTGTACATCCATAACTGTATTATCCTTTAAACTGCGGTTAATTTAAATGAAATATTTTATACACTTCAAAGGATATAAAATATGTTACTCTCTAAAAAGAAGGGTTCAGTCATAAATCTGTATTTTAATACACTTCAAAATAAGACGAGATTTAAAGAACAACATTTTGAGTATTAGAAATGATAGAAAAAGGAAGTTTTAATCAGGTGTTTTAATACACCATCATTTGACATACATTTTGGCACAACAAATTAATTTTGAAATCGTCATAGAGATTTGCAGAACATCCCGAATTAAGAGTCGGCGGCAAGCTGCTGGTTCAGTTTGGTGTCTGTCTCCATTTGTTTCATTTTTTCAATTTTCCAACCAAAGCAATAGACAAACCAAATGTCCCTAAAATACATTTAAAAAACTATAAAGCTATGTATAACATCTTAAAACGAAGAGCAGCACCAGATGGACAGACAAAAAAACAACTGACTTTAATGTATGCACATAAACACACATATATATATATAAATATATATTATATATACATGAGATCAGGTTGAGAAATCTGAAACTTAAATCGAATTAAAATTTTAATGTAATGGTAAGGCACAGCGAAACAGAAATTAAAATTTTGAAAAAATCAGAAAGCAAATACAAATCACCTACGATTAAAAGTAATTATGCTTAGAGAAGAGCAACAAAAACAAGAAGTAACGAAAATGCGATTAAATTTGGTATGTATTTATGTTAAGCATTAGTTTAAGTGTTTTTATTTTTTTTTTAATAAATCATTACAAAAAATAATCTAAAGAAAAGAAACAAGTAAAGGCAGAAAGGAATGTTTTTTATTGCGTGTGCATATGGGTGACTGAAAATGTCTAACAAAACCTTTTAAATTCATATTTCAAGCCACATTTACATAGCTCTCTTTGTTTGAACAGGGTGAACAAATTTATCTGGAAAAATCCAGATAAAATTAGCACAATTGATCAGTTATAATATATATGTAAGACACATATCATTTATTTGCAAATACATTCCATTTAAAAAAGATAATAAATTTACATGGAGCTTAGGCTAGACGAGCAGAAGCGATGAGGCTAACGAGAAACTATCGGCCACTCGGGGCTCAATTTGAGATGAGTATATTTGGCTCGATGGAGTGCAGGACGTTGAATCCTTTGTGGAGAATGCAGGTGCGCTGGACGCCACAGGCCACCAAAAAGTGCGAGAACTGAAAGGTAAGGGAGTTGAGGGATTATTTTGGTTCCTAAAGCCGGAGGTGACGATGGATCAGCCCAGATATAACTATCTCCACATTGGAGAGTTAACAAAGCACGCAGCGTGTTTTACGTACCTCCACAGAGTGCTGATGGATGTTGCTCACGCATACCACGATCCTGCCCCGCAGTGTCGCCTCCAATTGAGGCACCTGCAGGGCCTCCAGTCGCTGCTCGCCCAGCTGGACGGTGGCGAACGGAATGTTGATGCTATGCGGCACATGAACGCGTCCAAACTCCACCACACTGCGCAGATCGACGAGGGCCAGCTCCGCCGGCGAGTTGTCCAGCAGGAATTGCACATCCTTGGCGCTGATACGTGGGCATTGCTCTTGCTGCAGGTGCTTCAGTTCCACGTCCGCCACGCCAATGTCCTGGAAGGAGATACGGCTTGAAACATATGTGTAATTTCAGGCGTTTAATAACTAACTAACCAGCGCTTGCGGCGGTTGGAATCGCAGGGCGTGCTGCCGGTGAGTAATACTCTTCGGCGTGGCCTCGTACATCTTCTGCGACTCCAGCACACACCCGTCCATCACAATGTCCGGCAGATCCGAGAAGAGCAGGATGCACTCATTGAAACCGGAGGTGAGCAGCGTGCTCCTCAGCTGGCGCAGTATCGCTATGCCAATGAACAGCGGATACGAACTGTCGCCCAACATAAGTTTATCCCACAAATGCAGGATCTTGTGCAGCGGGAAAACATCTGCAACAGGAATTATTCATTAACTCATAGATTATTCTTCTATCTGTACAAAAAACTCACGAGAGAACATGGTTAGGAACCAGGGGATGGCAAACAGCTCGGGTATAAAGCAAATGCTGGCCAAATGCTGAGCGAGGAGCGGTTCGTGGAAGGCGGTCAGCTGGGAGAACTTGCTTAGGTACTCCTTGATCACCGCCGAGTTGTCCTTAAGGAAGAACCACTGCAAATACTTCGGAATGAACTTGAACAGGCTGAGGAAAGCCAATTCTAAGGAGAAACAAACCAAAAAATGGGTTAGCAAGTTGAGATCCCATAAACAAATCAATGATGGCTCAACCCACCTTCGTTGTTAAAGTTGAGAAAGAGAAACGGCGCCGTTAGTGAGTCCAATCCCTGCCAGTAGACATACTGCGGGTGGGCGGTGACCCAGGCCTTGAGCAGCCGCCTCAGTTTGCGATGTCCGTCCGGCGAGGAGAGCAGCTCGTCGTACTGATGGCAGCGCGGTATGTCCACCTCGATCTGCCGATCAGTACTGGTGGCCGTGAACTTGTCAATCTTGCAGTAACTACCATTCGGCACCACCTCCAGAAGGGCGGCCCAAATTGGACCCCGCAAAAGCGGCGGCACATCCACGGCCGCCTCGCGCTGCAGCTGCTCCGCTGTGTGCGGATAGCCCTGAAGAATTCGCGTGAACAGTCGCACCCGCTGGAACTGATACTCGATGTCCTTTTCGCGAATTACCAGCGGTAGTTCCTGCAGTTCGCGGGCGAAATGGGCGGGAAAGCGCGGCGAATGGAGCAGCGGAAAGTAGACGCCGGCTGGCAATCGACTTAATCGCTGGAGCAGCGCCTTCAGGCGCAGCGGCACCACTCGATCGTCCATCAGCTGCGCCTGACTTCGTCCTGGACAAACGCTCGCTCCGCTCAGCCGGACGATCTGCGGCAGGCCCAAAATGGGCGCCTCACTACGAATGAGACCCTCTTTTTTCAGCTCCGCCTGGACATCTCCGCCTGCCAGTTGCCAAAGGTGATAGATTTGGGCCAAAGGACAACGCAGCAGTAGAGGTAAATGCTCGGTTTGCTGCACCTTCTTCTGGATCTTCTCCTTTTGCAAATCCAGAAGGACTCCCTCGAAGATGGGATGACTCAAGAGCTCCGCGGGCAGTGGTCGCCTCTTCGGTAGAACGCTCAAACAGCTTTCCAGCAGCTGTCGCAGGCCCTTGTCCATTTCCACATAGCGTTCATGGCAATGATGCTCCCGCGCAATCTTCTCCAGCACTCCGTTGCTCCGGCCAAAGGCCAGGATTTTCCTAACCACATTCGAGAGTTTCAACTTGGGCCACAGTTCGATTTGGAATACCAGCTCGACGATCACCAGGGCCAAGGACCAAATGTCGCTCTTGACATTGCCATTTAGTCCTAACAATCGCTCCGGCGCCATATAGCGAATATTGCCAATGGGAAAAGGAACATGGGCACCGCCCTTGGTCATGTGGTGCAGTCCATAGTTGAAGAGCTTCACCCGCTGACCGTCGCCGGAGATTAGGATGTGCCTAGGCTCCAGATTGTGGGCCACCAGATGGTGTTGGCTTAGGACTCCAATGCCGCTGGCCACTTGATAGAAAATCCTCAGTATCTGGGCGATGGCCAGCGGAGGATGACGTTTGGCATAGTCCTCCAGGGAGAGTCCCAAATATTCCGAAACGACGATGGTGCGTTCTGCAAGCGAGGATTTTCGGGATTAATTTGGTGGCAGATTGATACAAATTTAATGCCTCGCTTTTTAATGATATAATATTTATCAGTCGACGTTGGTAGATATGTACAATGTATGATTCATATAATGGTCGCGAATTTATTGCTTTAAGGGATAATGAAGCTTAACTTGGGATAGTTGTGTTTTTTGCGAATTTAGTCGGTTTATTTCTAAATTTATTTGCAGATAAGTTAAACCCATAGTTGTAATGAAATTTGAGGGTGTGTTTAACGGTATTTTCTTAGTAATTTGTGAGACAGTGAGGATGTGGCAAACATATAGGGCAATATATCTATCTGCAAAGTTTTATGCCCGTTAAAGAAGGATTTATTTGAGTTTTAGATGGCCTTTAATTGTAATAAGTGTACAATCATGAAGAGATTTGCGATATGATATTTTTTTGAGATGTTAAATTTATCTGCACCACTTTAACCCATGGAATTAGTGGGTGTTTTATATGGTTTTGGATGGTACTTCGTGTTGGACATTACATCCGGTTTGTGGCTTCCAGGAACCAAACTACACACCATGCTTGCCGCGAATCACATCCAGATACTGGCACAGATGTTCGTCCTGCAGTTCCTTGAGTTTTTGGGCGCGTCCCAGGATCGCAATGGAATTTGGCGTCAAAGGAAGTCCATTTGTGCCGCAAACGTCGCCAGGATGCAATTTCGCGAAGAAGGTGACGGCGCATAGGCGGCTATCCCTTTCCCGCTCCATTATCCCAGATAATCCAAGATAATCACCGATCGGCGATCAGAAATCAGTGGAAATTTCAAAAATTCACGACAACATCAGCAACAATTTTTTGTTGTTTTGCAGAAACAGCTGATAGCATTGCCAGACCGTGCCAAGTGCAACGCCCCCAATTGTGCACGCTGCTAAAAATGTAAAAGTCGTTACTTAAATGGTTAAAGTCACGTATTTTCTACTAATTTATTGATTAAAATTTACCTTAAATTAATATCCCCTTAATATTTAGTTATATGTGGATATATAAGCAACAGTTGAGAGCGCTCAATAAGGGTTAACTATTGGTGGCGTTGCCAGCAAGTTGATTATTTATATGATTATATGATTATTTCTTATTGGCAAAAAGGTTCATAAAATTGTTATTAAAATTGTTTTTTTTTAACTATCAACACAATCAAAAGTTTCATCCATTGAAAACTTTATTTTCCTACGATTTATAGATTATTTCAAATGTGCATTTGGGTTTTTATTGATTGTTTACTCAAACGTTCAATTCATAATTCTTTACATAAAGCACGTTAAAATAAATGTTAAATTAATAATTTAAAACGTCCTTCAAAGCTAACACTTGTAGCCAAATTAAGTAAATAACCTCGTGCACACAAGTACTTAAACAAATTATGTTGTAGGGTTTTCAATAAAAACATTACATTTAAAGAAAGTAAAACAATATTTTTAAATTTGTTTTTGCATCTTGACATTTAAAGTTAAGATTTACATTATATGACAATCAATTATTTACATAATTTTTACTTAATCCCTACCTAATATTATTTAAAAAATTTTGTTTAAGTGTAAGATATTTTATATCATTTTACTACATGTAAAAGCCTTGGAATTCAAGTAATACTTGAATATTTTATTTAGAATAATTATTAACTATATACATTTTAATTGTTTATAAAATGATTTCAAAGAATCTATTTAAATACGTGACATCTGGCAACTCCATTTCTTCGGTCGTTTTGCAGCACTGCTCTTTGTTGTCACTGTTGGTTGTTGCTTTTGTCTTGTTGTTAGTGCTATTTCCACTTGGAATTTTGTTTTTATTTTATTGCGCACTCGAAATTGTTTTGTTATTTAGTCAAGATAAAAAACTAAAAAAGGGCTAGAAATGGGGGAATATTGAGCGCATTCAAGTTTAGTTTAAGTTGGTCGCTCATCACACTTGTATCTTTTTATTTTGTTAATGTGAACGAAAACACCACAGAATAGTGTATTCATTTTAAGATATAAACTACGAAATGTCACTTTTTGTGGAATATACAGAGCCCATATGGCGAAATTTGGATATGCGCGCGTTGTCCGTCGACGAATTTTACCTGTATCTGCAATCGGGTTATCACAAAGAGAGTTACCTGTACTCACTCTCCGATGAATGCTACACGGTAATATATAATAACAAATAATGTGCAACCAAAATACGCAATCGGTTTCACTTCCAATTACTTTTACTTTTAATTCGATTTATTCAATAGCTTATTTGTATTTCATTTTAGTGTCCGTATACAAGAGTGAAAGCTCTGCCCTCTGCCGGCGTCGCTGAACCGTTAAATTTGAATTCGGCATTTGGTCTCAATTTTAAAATATTCGAAAACGATCAGGGTCATTATGCCTACGATAATGTGTGAGTATCACCGTACATTCAAGTGATTTGCGTATGTGTGTTAACTAGTTTGAGCGAAACTGCTTAACTATGCATGCCAATTGCAAATACACCTTTTCAAGTTTAATCGATTTCCCCGCAGTTCGTCACTTTGTTGGTTGCGTCGCACCGATCTGCAGGAATTTGGCGTCTATAACCTGACCCTCCAAGCGAATGGAACCTGTACCTTTGCGGTGGACAAGCCCGGAGTGCCCATTAATTACGGTAAGTGCTCAATTAATCCGCTAGTTCGTAATCCGCAGTCCGTAATCCGCAAGTGCCCCAAAGCACTTGATTTTGCCACTTCAGATATATGTATATTACTTATCGGTACTACCCTTATCCGCAGCTTTCCTTGCCGTTTTCGTTCTGGTTGCCGCCCTGCTAATCGCTTTGAAACTCGTGAGCTGTGCCTGGCGATGCTATCGCTACGATGAGGCCGCTGCCGCAGCCGATAGTATCGGAGCAGCCGCCACAAAGGCCACCCAAAGGAAGCGCCTCAGGAGCCTGGACACCTTCCGGGGGTAACTAAACGATCTAGACGATCCCCTTGTATCCACAAAAAATTACAAAATTAAATGCTATACAATCTATATTTAAGTACTAGAGTTAAAAGTAGAAATGAAAGAACCCAGAAATGTTAGATCCTTAAACTTAAGATTAAACTAAAAATACTCATTTCGACAGAACCATTTTATAAGATTGGAAAATCTACCTATGGAGAAGTCAGTTAATTTTATGTTAAAGGAGCTTGTAACTAGATATAGTACTGACATTTTCAATTGGACAGATAGTTTCTGTATCATCTGTTAGAGTTAGATACTTATAACATATATCTCTTTTTATTAATTATTTATTATTTATATAGAGCCTATAAAACTTGAGATAATCACTTATTAGACTCATGTTAATAGAAAAATCATTGAGAATACATGTTGTTTAAGTTTATCTCGGCTTAAGCTTAAGATACCTTACTTTTTCTATAGGTACAGGTATAGGTATTAATAATAATAATTTATTTCTATTTAACTTAATGAATCATTTTAAGCATAACATACAGAGACAAATTCTGCAATGAAAGAGGTAGAATAACTCAACTAACCCGGATCTTTTTCCCCCACAGCCTCTCCATCGTGCTGATGATCTTCGTGAACAGCGGCGGCGGCGGATTTGCGTGGATCGAGCACGCAGCCTGGAACGGATTGCACCTGGCCGACCTGGTATTTCCCTCGTTCCTCTGGATTATGGGTGTGTGCATTCCGCTCTCGGTAAAATCACAACTGTCCCGGGGGAACAGCAAGACCAGTATCTGCCTGCGAATTCTGTGGCGATCGATAAAACTCTTTGCCATCGGACTGTGCCTTAACTCGATGGGTGGAACGAAGCTCGAGCACCTGCGTCTAATGGGCGTCCTGCAGCGATTCGGAGTGGCTTTTCTGGTTGTGGGTGTACTGCACACGTTGTGCAGCCGCAGGGAGCCCATAAGTCCCCAGAGGTCCTGGCAGCGGGCCGTCCATGATGTGTGCCTCTTTAGTGGAGAACTGGCCGTGTTGCTGGCCTTGGTGGCCACCTATCTGGGTCTAACTTTCGGCCTGCAAGTGCCGGGATGTCCGCGAGGCTATCTGGGACCTGGAGGCAAGCACGATTATGTCGCCCATCCCAAATGTATTGGTGGTGCAGCGGGCTATGTGGATCTCCAGGTGCTGGGCAATACGCACATCTTTCAACATCCCACTGCGAAACACGTCTACGACTCCACTGCCTTCGATCCGGAGGGAGTATTCGGTAAGTTGGGCTCTTAAAGTTGGTTGTAAACAAAACAGCGGCAGCTAAGTAACTCAATGTCTTAGATATTCTGGGCTGGACTAGACCATTTAAAGGGGAAGAACTCGCGTTATAGGGGAAGAAATACATTTTTAATGTATTTATTTGTTTTCTCTTTTTCAATTTAAAAACGTAAGCTAAAGTAATCAAAAAATAGATTTCTGGAAGGCCTTCTATGCATTATTGTGAACTTGAGAACTTTCTAAGATCTTTATTTATCTTCTAATGGCTTTGATATTCAGAGCGGGCAAATGAAAAAAATAATTTACATTTTGTGCCTATTATTACAATCATATGAAAATGAACAATACTTTTTCGGTTAAGACCCATAGTTATTTTTGTTTGTCAATCCATCGATTACAATCTAAGATTAACTCGCTGAAACCTCCTTCGCAATTTTTCCATTTACAGGCTGCATTTTAAGTGTGGTGCAGGTGCTCCTTGGCGGCTTTGCGGGCGTAACTCTGTTGGTGCATCCCACCTGGCAATCGAGGATCCGTCGCTGGCTACTCCTCAGCGTCCTTCTGGGCCTCATTGGCGGCGCCTTGTGTGGGTTCTCGCGTGAAGGCGGCGCTATTCCCGTGAACAAGAACCTCTGGTCGTTGTCCTATGTTTGCGTTACAGTTAGCTTGGCCCTGGTGATCCTGTCGCTGCTCTACTACTTCATCGATGTGCGGGAATCCTGGAGCTGGTCGGGCTTTCCCTTCACTCAATGCGGCATGAATGCCATCGTGATGTATGTGGGACATTCGGTGCTGCACTCGATGCTACCCTGGCATTGGCATATCGGAGAGATGAACACGCACTTCATGCGCCTGCTGGAGGCCACGTGGAACACCCTCCTTTGGGTGGGCATCGCCCTGTATCTGGACGCCCAGGAGTTCTACTACAGTCTGTAGGGCTTTCAATAATATCCATATGCACAATTCAATTGCCAAATAAATTAGCGTTTGTATATAGTGTGATTTTTACTGTTTTTTTGCAGTCAAAGCACAAAAACCATAAGAAATGTTTAGTATTGTATAACATTAATTCCGAATTTTTATCGTTTTAAGAACGCAAATTATCATCAAAAATAAATTAGTGCACAAATAAAAACACGTTGTGGATTATTGATTCAAGGCTTAATTTTGCTGTTAATAATAGGAAAGTAAATTTAGAAATCACATTTTAGGTTAAAATAAATAATATTACAAATAGGACAAATTTGCAGTCTCATTTAAAAAATCCATTTTTTTTTTATTAAAGTACCCGAATTAAAAAAGACGTTTAACTTTATTTTCAAAAATTTTATTTGTACTTAGATTTAAAAAACATTTTCTTGTAACACACTGTGGTTGTTTTTTGTTTGCTGTTTGTTTGTTTAGGCATTCCTAAGGCTACATTTTGTGTGTGTTGGGTGGCTTTATTCGCTCTTTCCGCAGGCCTGATCTGAAAACCTCGGTTAAAAAAGAGCGAGCTTTGTGTTCAACTACATACTACTAGGGCACTGAACTACTACACGTCCAACTACTGCGATAAACCGCTCTTAAAAATGCTCTCCGTTTCGATTATCCGTTTTATTCAGCTTAACATGGTAATGTAAGGATTGCAGACGATGACTAAGTTGGGCAACTAGACAAAAACAAGTCATTAGGCTGGCTTAAATCGTATGTACATAAACTAACTTCTAAGATATAAGGTGTTTTTTACGAAATGTTAAATATTACTCTATAATGATATGGGAGCTGCTGCTTCGGCTGAGTATTCTACAAAATAATGTTTGTAGGGGGTGGGGAGATGGATACAAGTAATTTGCGTTGTATATATACAAAATTCACTGCCTTGGGGCACATCTTAGATTAAATATAAACTTTGAGATAAAAAATGATGAATACAAAAAAATTAAAGGGAGCTTGGGTGTATAACAATTGTAACAGGGTCTTGGGAAATCCCTGCGAGACGCTTGGCATCTCCTATCTATCTCTCTCTTTCTTTTTCGTTTCGCTTATAAGATTTTGGCTTCTGGAGGAGGAGGAACAGGTGGCTCCGTCGTCGTCGACGCCGTTTGGCCCACGAATTTGGCGGGCTTCACCAGTATGAACTTGGGATTTGGCACCGCCGTCACCTTCTTGCCCACGGTTGATGGCGTTATGGTCACCGTGCTGGGCGCAATGGCATTCATGGCAGCCGTTTGGTTGGTGGCCGCCAGTGAGGAGGCTGGCAAAATGGTGGTCACTCCGTTCTCATGCTGAATGCTGCTGGCGCTATTGAATATTGCACGCAATTTATTGCCATTTCCCTGAGATCCGCCTAGTACGTTGATTTTGAGAGGTGCCCCACCAGATTCCCTTTGCTGCACAATCCGTGCCGTAAACTCGTTCCCCGCTAGCACCAGATTTTGCGGTTGACCAGCCAGTGGCAGCCCGCTGGCCAGGATCAGCTGCATGCCCCCAGTTGCTCCACGCAGTTTCCACTCATCCTGCTGTTTAAATAAAATCAGAGTTAGTGAAATGCATTAAACAATCAACAAGAAAACCTACCGTTGGTGGACTAACAGACTTGCGCTCCAGCACATGCTCATCGAACCCCGAATCCGATGAGTTGTCGTTGAACTTGGTGGCCACTGAGGATGAAGTGGAGCAGTTGGATGAGGAGGACAGTGACGAGGGTGAAGCGGCGCCCACGGAAACCACTTGGGATTGCGATTGGGCAATAGGATTGGACTTGAGGATCAGCGACAGATTGGAATGTGGCTGCTGCTGGCTGTTCGTTTCAGTCTTGCTCAATGGAATTGGACTTATTCTATGGATATCACCCTGCGGAAATAACTCCGATTGTCGCTTGAAGTACAAATGGTGCTTCTTGAAGGGCCCAATCTTTGGTCCCTGGCTTTGAACTTGAGTCGTTGGCGGTGGTATAGAAATGGGCATGGCCTCCATTTGCTGCTCTTGATTGTTCTGCTGCTGCTGGAGCTGAAACTGCTGGTGCCGCAGACGCTGGTGCTTCTCGCAGGGTTTGTACAGCTCTGGATCTATTATGTAGCAGCAGCTGCCGAGGGATAAACTTTGGAAGACAACACCGCAACAGACCTCCAGGCGTAAGAGATCGCTGTCCTCGAAAAAGGGCACATTATCGACGGCCCGCCGATGTTTTTGCGGTGGCAATTGGCGACGTCGCTTGCTCCCAGTCAGCTTGGGTCTTTTGCTGACCTCCGGGGTGCCAGAAATGGCCAATGCTGCGGCCGCAGTCCGCTTGCGTGTTTGATAGGGAGCTCCAGAAGCTCCAAAGGATCCTGACATATGTTCATCATCGTAGCTCTCGTTTGAATCGCTGGGCTGATGCTCGGAGGTAGGTGAAGTGCTGCTGGGACGATTAGTACTGGAAACGGATGTAGCTGCTACTGATTGTGTCGCCGCTGCCGCTGTGATCTTGCCTTTGCGATTTTTCTTAAAGATCTTGGCAAACTTTTCGGGCAAAAATGATGAGTTGCCGCTGGCCTTGCCCTCCGCCTCTGCGTTGTCACGCTTCTTCTGTTTCGCCAGGGATTTGGTTCCGGGTCCAGCACGGGCATCAACCACCTGTTAAATGTAAAAAGTAAGAGGATTAGTTGGGAATGGTTTTGCTTTGAAGGGAAAATATCTGTTGTGTTCTTCACATCCTACTTTCTATTTCATAACAAACCAAGTACACCGATTTCTTTAACTTCAGTGACTACTTGCGAAGTAAGTTACATTATTTTATTTTAATTCGTGAATTTGCCCAAATTCTTAATATTTTCAAGATGTGTTAAGCATGTCGATTGCTGTTATTTATATATTTAACACTTTACTTTACTTTCTCTATCATTTTGTATTTCAAAACAAATCGAAATCATAAGGAGGAATAGAATATAATTGCTTAAGCTGCTAACTTAAGTACTGATTTTGGTACCTGAAATTATAGTTTCAATGTTAGTATATAAAAATTGTTAGGATCTTTTTGATTAAGCCACAAATTACTGTGACAATTAAACTGAATAGCATTCTTTGGTTTCTAAAGACTAATTCCAAATCCCCCTAAAACAGAAATTCTTGAAATATTGGGCATTGCATTATACTTTATCCCAGGGATATAAATAATAGATATAGAGACTAATAAAAGTATAAAAGATGGAACAATTATCTTTGGCTTTCCCTAAGGCATTATCCTATGGCCCTCGGAGCAATACTCACATGACCCCAGTGGCGCTTGCTTCCGACGGGAAGTCGCTTGTACCGCTTGACCAAAAGGACGCAGGCGTTGCAGATCTCGCCGTTTCGTGGCTCGTGGAGATTGAAGCACTGCATCGACTCCTTCTCATATTTCCGGGAGGCCGTAAATCGGGAACTGCTCGATTTAGCCCGGCAAATGCAGCATCCATCTGCGGAGCGATAAACGCGCGGCTTATGAAAATTAAACATGTTGTTTTATTTTGGGTTGTTGGATTTCTGGTGGAAACTACACAAGTTCTACGGAGACTTTTTAATGCTTAGTGTTTTGATTGTTTGATTTTTGAACGTTTTTTCAACTGTTTTGAGCGGGTAAAGTTTGTTTGTTTGAGTGTTTGTGTTTGGCTGTGTGCTGCGGCAGTGTTCACTGTGATTGTGCTAGTGTTATTTGTGCGCGGACATTCTATTCGTTTTCGTTCTGAGCGCATGCATTGCCAACATCCATTGCCCGGGCTTCACTGTAGTTGACTGCATTTGTGCTGTAAAAAGGAAAATTATAATAATTAGTTATTAATCTATACAACATTTTAGGATACCCTCAACAACAGTTTTCTGCTGTCCTTGCTGAAGCATTGTTCAGAATATCTACATAAAAATCTAAAAATTTAAAAAAATAATTACAGATATTTGAACAGCTGTTTTAGTGAGTTGTGTTGATAGTCGTTTAAGTTTTACTGGTAGCTGACAGTAATAGATAAGAACGCTATCAAAAACCACGAAGCAAACGACAATCTTCAATTTTTGCCATTACCCACAAAAAATATCTTATCAAAAGCAAGTGGTGCAATTAAATGTAGCAAACATGTTTTAAATACAGTTCCAAAAAACCAACAACAATGAAAACGGGGGATCAATGGGGGGTGTGAGAGCGAGATAGCTAGTTAAGCCACGCGCGCGCCTCACAAATATATGCGCAATTTTTTTTTTGTTGCCTGTGTGTGTGACTTTTTGTTGTTCTTTTTTGGGGGGATTTAATAAACAAAATGCATAAAAGGAATTAATACATTTAAAAGCGCGCTCTTTTGCTACATTTGTGTTGGTATTTGTATTATTCCCCCTCATTCGCAACAAGGAGAACAAGAGAGCCGCTGTTTAATTTTTTCTTCCAGGTGCGTTGATGTCGTTTCTTTATATCATTTTTTGTGTTTTTTTTTGGGGACACTGATTTTTCAGTTTTAATTACATTTGTGTGTGTACATACAAATATGTATTTTATGCACCGGCTGCATTTTGCGTATGTATAAGTTGTCTCGAAATTCACTACAGTTTTTTGTTTGGGACAAAGTGAAAATGCGACTAATTTAGCTGCCTCTTCTACTATTAGCACGTTTTGCGACAAATTCATAAGCATTTACCTTTAATAAACACACACTTTCGTTTAGACTTATTTAAGCACTTTATTATGTTTAAAATTTACAGAAAATCGGCGGAGAACGACGAATCACGTCTGCACGCGAGAAACACAAAGGCGAATTAAGAAAACTGACGAAAATCGACGCATGTACGAAAATGGTGAACAAAGCGAATGCAGCGATAACGCGAGCAGCTGAGCATGCCATCTCGCTCGCACACACGGTGCGTACGTGTGTGTGTACGTGAGAATGCGCGCAGCAAAAGCAACAGCGAAAAATTCCGGTTGTTGTGAAAAAAAAAACAAAAAATCGGACGTTACAAGCAGAGAAGGATCTAAAAGGGGTCGCAACCGGGGCTCTAAGTAAAATTAAATGTACTTTTTGTAAGAAAACACATTCAATTGATTACCTTATTTCTGCAACCTTTCAAACGTTTAGATAAATACATACATTAACAGGAGCCTCTATAAAGGTTCTCCACATCCGCCACTGGCAACAACAGGGTTGCCATCTGACATAACAACAAAAGAATGCAAATTAAGAAATATGCAAATATTCAACGTCTTTTGTTGATATTCTTTGTTTGCAAAGCAAGGCGACTGATAAAGATAAAGCTAAAAACGTGCAATGCAGCTGTTGTGGATTCTTTTAAGAGCTATTTATAGCGTTTTATTGGAGCACCCACATTTCCTCCCCATATTTTTTTATTTTTTGTAATACGTGACAGACACCCCCACAACTGCGAGGTGGCAACTCTGTCTCTTACAACCATCTGCTTTACAACACTGTAAGTGTTCTGCTCTTTTGTTGTTGTTGTTTTGGTTTGCATTCTCTTCCTCTTCTTCTTCATGCGGCGAAAGTGGCCAAAAAAGTCGAAAAAGGGGCAACAACAACATGTTTTACATTTCCATATACATACATACATCCATACGCACAAATGTGTGCGTACAGCGGTCTACGTGCCGAAATAAAGTAATACAAAAAACCCAAAAATAAACTAGGTCGCTTGTTGCTGTTGTTTTTGTAATCAAAACAAATTGCAAGTCGTATATATGTATGTGTGTATATGTAATTTGTAAATGTGATTGTGTGTAAGCGACGCCAGCCTCTTGTTGCGAAAAATAACAAACTGTACTTGTGCGAAATTGAGCATGAAAACAGAACAAATTAGATAAAGAGCCTATTAGAGATAAAAACTATAAATATAGTATTTAAATAGCAGCTGGCCTTGTTTTTTTTGTTTTACGGAAAGTGAAAGACTCTGATTGGAATTCTAATTAGAATGTGGAAACAGGTTGCGAAAATAAAACGGAACAAAACACACATACACAAAACGTAATAGCAAGAGCCGAAACAACAAAAAGCCGGGGAAAAAGAAAGTAAAATATATAGTTTATATTGTTTTAAGAGAGAGAAAGAGCGGCAGTTAAGTAATAGATTTTGCAGAGAAAGCGCGCGCAATAGGTGTGAAAAATAGTACATACATGTACATATTATTCATATTTTAAAGCATTTCCGCACAATTGCTAAAGTTTTTTCTTGGAGTCTCTGACATTGGCAAAGTTCAATTTTTCAATTATCTTCGATGAAGGTCAACAACAGAAAACAAAACCAAAAAACAGCCACATACACAAATGCATTTGTCCACACACAGATACATGCAACAACTTGTTGTAGTAATTTGTTTATTATCCTCTTTAATTATTATATAAACACTTTTAAGGTTTACCTTTATCGCGTTTTGATCACTCTTTTTATTTATCACTTTTTCACGTTAATCTTTACTTTTGCGCTCCTTTTTAGAGGTGGGGAATCATCGATGACTACATCGATGTCAACAATGTTTTCAATACATCGGTAATATCGATGGTTTTCTATTAGTTAAAAGAAAAGAAAATTATGGATGTAATCGTTGATTGTGGAAGTCCCCGCTATCTGCGGAGTAAGTCCTGACTAAGAATTTCCTTAGTACACTGAAGTTAAAAGCGTGGAACCAAAATAAAAACAATAAGAAATCAAACAAAATTGCATATTTTTTCGATTCAAATTTTAAAGTTTCTTATTTATTTTTTAAGACGCGGTCAAAAGCCATTTTATTTCAAGAGACGTGTTTTCTTGGCATGTGGCATGATAATTTTATAAATTAAAATACAAAATCTCTTGAAAATAACACTTCGAAATTGCCATTTCATAGTAAAAAACTTCAAATCTAACATTCTTATCACAAAAATCAAAAGAATACAATGTAAATTACAGTAAAGTGGTCCATATAAACCAACTAGTATCATAATATTTGCTTTATTCTAGGGGTTTTATTGCCATTTAATTAAAAAAGGCAAACACAAAAAAAAAAACTATACAAATACCAGTATAAAATTTAGAGTTTCATATATTTCTTATGTTGGGTTCAACCTCAAAACATTATTCTACTGAAGACTCCATTCCGGCATTTGTTAAAATCCATAATCACAGTGCTAGCAGCCGATCGTGTTGGCGTTGATGAACTGAACGAACAGTTGCGGCACCTGCTCTAGCGGAGTGGGAGCCGTTTGGCTGGCGCGACACGTGCTTGTAATAAACTTCTGGCGCAGGCGGTTCAGCTGGAGGGCGTTCATCGAGGTGGCGACCTTAACAGGGCTGCTGCTACCCGGGATGCGCAGCTGTCCGAAGGCCTTGATCTTGATGGCGCCGAGGATCTCTTTGATGATCGACTGCATGATGTTATCCAGTTCGAAGAGGTAGTTGGTGGCTCCTAGCGGTGGCTGCAAGACAAGAACTTATGATTTTAAGCTAGTGCTGGGAAAGCTGCTTACTATTACTTACATTCTGGGTGCTCTGGTTGGGCGGCAGGGGCTGTGTCTCGTAAAGAGACTTGTAAATGGCCTCCACATCGAGCGTGTCCTCGGGCAGGGCCACCACCAGAGGACTGTCCCAGCGGTTGTTGCTCTGCGGCTCCTCGTATCGCATGCACAGGGCGTCGAATGTCTCGCGGGTGTAGGGAACGTTCGAGTTGTCCACCGGCTGCTCCGCCTCGCTGTCTCCGGACAGCTCATCCGCCGCCGTTCGCTGATCATTGAAGGTCCACGCCTGCTTCTGTGGAATGCAGCAGAACAGGGTGCACTGATTGGTCCTGGACGCCTTGGTCATGCAGTACAATTCGTAGCGATAGCCTGGAAGAGATTTGCATTTCGATTCCGGTTAGCCTTCGATTTCTTTCAGCGTCTGGAACTTGCCCTGAGCTTACCCTTGATGTAGTTGCCGGCGTCCAGGATGACCAGGTCTTCCTTGTTGAGGTGGCGGGAAGCCTCCGACTTGAGATCGCTGCGTACGACCTTCTCCTTTTGCGAATCGCCGGCATGCGAATTCTTGCCGAACAGAGCCTTTGGGACTGCTTCATTTTCGCTGATCAGGTGCACCTTCCTGCCGCGCTCCACGAAGTGATCCCGAAGCTGGCGGGCACGGGTGGACTTTCCGCTGGCCGGCAGACCAGTAATTACTACAATTGGCATGCTTTCCTCTCCTTAAACGACAATAAATAAATAAAGTGATGGCCAAACAAACACGCTGCACTGGCGGCAGTGTTGATTAACGACCACCTGCTTGTTTGAGAAGCTTATTTCTAGCCAAATCTGGCTATTTAAACCGATACAACTGGACTGGTCTTAAAAAAAAAATTTATTAAATTATCGTTAAAAATTATTGTATAATGTTGCATGTTCATGTTTCTTGTTTCATGTTGCATGCTTGCTTAATGTTGTATGTTGTGTATGTTTCATGTTGCATGTTGCATGTTGCATGTTGCATGTTGCATGTTGCATGTTGCTTATGCTTGTTGTATGTATGTTGTGTATGTTGTATGTTGCATGTTATATTCAACACTCAACATGCAACTTACTACATTTAACTAACAACATGCAATGTGAAACATAATAAGATACCACTTGTACCATGTTAGATAACATCCATGTTATTCATTTTAAGGCCACGACATCTTTAATGTTAATTACAAATTATTTCGCTTGCTGATACTTATAATTCCCAATAAGTTCTAGTCAAAAATTCACGACCTAGGGGCTGTGGCAGCCGAAAATTAGTTGACCCGGATGACCAAAAGTCAGTGCGTGTGTTTCTCGAGGAGCTGCAAATGATGTGTGGTGATACTATCTTACTTAAATTGGACACCAGGATGCAGGATATAGGTATGCAGTAATCCTTCGAATGTATTTTTAAAATTAATTATTTTTTATATGTATCTTTTAATTATTTATTATACCCTTGCAGAGGGTATTATAATTTTGGTCAACAGTGTGCAACGCAGTGAAGGAGACATCTCCGACCCTATAAAGTATATATATTCTTGATCAGGATCACCTCCTGAGTTGATATAAGCATGTCCGTCTGTCTGTCCGTCTGTCTGTCCGTCTGTCTGTCCGTCTGTCTGTCCGTCTGTCTGTCCGTCTGTCTGTCCGTCCGTCTGTCTGTCTGTCCGTCCGTCTGCCTGTCTGTCTGTCTGTCTGTCCGTCCGTCTGTCTGTCTGTCCGTCTGTCTGTCCGTCTGTCTGTCTGTTTCTACGCGAACTAGTATCTCAGCTTTAAAGATAGCGAATTGAAACTTTGCACACACCTTTCTTTCCTTTGCACGCAGTATATATGTCGGAACGGCCGGGATCGGCCGACTATATCCTATATATATGCCATATAACTGATTGATCGGAAATGCAATAACTTTGGTGTTTGTAAAGTTAGGAAGCTGGGATTTTCTATGGGTTTTATATTTTGTTAATCAATCCGACCTACCAAATTTCATAAAGATCGACCGACTATATCCTATAGCTGCCATATAACTGATTGATCGGAAATGCCATAACTTTGGTGTTTGTAAAGTTAGGAATTTGCGATTTTTTTATAAGTATTAAGAATGCATCATATGAATAATTTGGAGAATATAATGTACATAATATTCACATAATATTCAGGCTCCGCCTGAAGTTAGTTTTCCTTTCTTGTTTTAATTATAATTTCAGGTCTTGGGTGTGTGTGTGTAATATGGGAGTGGCTGTTGAAGATTTATTGCGATATCATCTTACTTAAACTGGGGTCAAGGATGCAGCGCATCAAGAGCATAACGGAGTAAGTATCACTTTTAGGATTATCTTAATAAATTATTTAATTAATCTTAAGGAAGGAAAATATCCAAATATTTTTTGTTGGAATATAGCATTTTTTTTAGGTTTCATTTTTAGCTATTTTTTTCATAGTCACAGCACAGCTGCTATGTGTCGAGCAGTGTTGGAAAACGCTTAAGACTTGACGTTGACCTCCACAAACGTGTAAGCTCAAACATTAAGCCCCAAAAAACCGGAGAACGGAATGGCCGAGCAGCGACGCCGTTTCCGCAACAAGAAGAGGGATGACACCTCCTCCGGTCTCCTGGCACCCGTGACCATTGCCCGGCGCGAGGATTCCCGATTGGTGCAGCCAAAGATTCTGCTGAAGAAAGACCGCGACCGGGACAAGGAGTGGGAAAGGGATCGGGACGTTGAGAAAGATAAGGAGGCGGAGCCGAGTCCCACCAGCGGTAGCAGTTACCCTGATGCACCGGCGGCCATCAAAACGATTATAATCAATCGAACGAGCGAGCTGCGACCGGCGGACAGGTGCCAGATGTCCATGATTGCAGGGGGTATGGGAGGCGGAGCACTTTCCCTTGGAAGTGGGCAACTTTCCGCCGTGCCTTCGACCTCCGTTTGTGCTGCCTTAGCTAGCTCTGCACCGAATGGGCGGGACAAAAATAACTGCAGTGGTGGCGCAGGAGCAGCAGGCACCCCGGCCGGATCCACAAGTGCCCTTCTTGAGCAGCACCCGCCGCGCATGAACCGCCCCACGCCCCTTATTGTGGCCAACGGGGTCTTTAATGCCAATGCCCGCAAGCTGTTCCACAAAACCAACACGGATTTCACCGTCATTGGCGTCTTGGGAGGGCAGTGTTCCGGAAAAAGCACGCTGCTCAATCTTCTGGCCGCTGAGCGGTCTCTGGACTACGACTACTACCAACACCTGTTCTCGGCAGAGGCGGATGAGTGCGTCTTCGCCACCCGGCACAGGGCTAAGCCAAATAATGGACAGAAGACTATTTTGCGTCCTCGCACCGAGACCTTGCAGTTCTTTATCACCCGGGAACGTCATATTCTGCTCGACACGCCACCGCTGCTGCCGGTGGGCAAGGAACCGGACCATCAGGACCTGCATTCCCTGGCGGCAATGGCGCAACTTTTGAGCGTATGTCACGTCCTGATTTTGGCCATTGACGGCTTGGCCGTGGAGCAGCTGCGTATCATAAATGCTGCCCTTCGACTGAGACCGACGTTTCCCTGCAAAGGCTATGTACGGGACCACCTGCCGCAGGTGCTGTTCGTGCGCACACGTGCCCAGCGGCTGGATTTCGAGCCGCAGCAGCGGGAACGACTTGACAAGAAGCTGGCGTATCTATACGGGCCCACGGGATTGCCCATCTACCGGGGCAGAGGGGAGGCACGCTGTATAAACACCTTTCTGCTACCGGAAGTGAGCGGTAATGGAGCCACCGCTTTTCACGCTGGCCTGGGCGAACTGGTTCGTCAGTTTCGGGAGCGTGTCCTCGGATCCATGCGCGTCTCCATGTGCCACACCAGCACCGAGCTAAGCGAGGCCATCTGGTTCGAGATCCTGGCAGAAAGCGCCCGCAAGGGTGCCCCCCATTTCGAAAAGATCTATGCGGAGATCAAGCTGCGCCACCTGGACACACGCTGCCAGTGGCGGTCGGACAATTGGCGTACCTTTCTTACCGGCACAGAAAGCTGATCCAAATATTACGGATGCGCAGCTGGAGTGGAACTCTGTTATTGGGCGGGGCAAATAGCAAGGGCAGGGATGTTTGCTTGGACCATTTTAGAGATTAAAGTTCCAACATCACTGCTGACCTATTTTTACTAAAAAATTGTATAGTATTAGTGTTGTTTAAAGTTAACATATGAATCAGAAATTAAGTGCGTGACTGATATACATATTGATTTTTACATATTTCATTATTAAATAAAAGACTTCACAGTAATTTAGCATTTGCAGAAATAGTATTTACAAATCTCAGTTCCAATTCCACGTTTAAGTTAGTAAATTAAATAAACTAATTGAGCAATTATTTTTTTAATGTTTTGTGTCGGTATATTTGGTTGTCCTAATTAGATAATTTTACTTTTCCATAATCATGATAAATTCAAAAATCGGTTTACAAAAAAAAGAATAGAGGTATAACATGTAATCTACAACATCGAATCATTATAGTGTTAATTCGAGTTCCCTGTCTAGCCTGTGGCTTGATGATTAGGGTGTTGGTGATGGCATCCGTAGGTGGGTTCGGGTGTGGTTTTGGGTTTGGTCAATGGCTATCACGTTGGCTGGGCCATCTCAGTCTCATCGTTGGCCGTGGGTTGCTGCTTCTGCTGTTGCGGTGGCGTCTCCTCCACGCTGTCCTCTCGCACAATGAGATCGTGTGGCTCCCTGGAGGCCTTGCGCTTGCCCCGCTGCTCCTCAAACGGATCCGGCTTGCGACAGACCCAGAATAGGCTCTCATACTCGCTTTGCTTCATCGAGGAAGGGTTCTGGGCGTACTTGGTGCGAATGCCCGTGCGCGATTTCTCGATCACGAAGCCCACGCTCTCCATAATGATGCAAAGGTCCTCGAACGTCGGCTCAATGCTGTTCTGTCCGCTGACGTCGCTATAGTGATACAGAAGCGGTCCGAGATTCACCCATATGCCACCAGGCACGAGAATTCTGCAAAGGGAAAATGTGTTAGTTAAAACTATAATGCAATAAATGGACCTTTGCCACACCTGTAAATGGTGCGTATAAAGTCGATCACGTTATTGGCGCAATCGATAAAGAAGCACGTGGCCACGCAGTTGTAGCTGTGCGGCGTCTTGTAAACCTCCAGGAAGTCCCCTGCGGCTATTTCAAAGTGGCCCTTGGGCGGATTCTTCAGGGGGCAGACGTCGGGGAAGCGAACGGCGGCCACTTGATCCTCGCGCCTCAGGTTGTTCACATACTGATGCACCCACGGGTACAGCACGTATTTGTTCTCGTAGTCGCAGCTACCAATTCCAGAACATATTAAATAATTAGCTTTAGATAAAAAAAAGAGCGGATTTCAGTACCGAAACTGAAGTTGACTCACAGATTGAGGACAAAATTGGAGGCGATCAGCATAAAGTAAGAGAACTCGTTGCCTTCGCACGAGTATCCCAAGCATGCCAGTTCGTAGGTCAGACGTCCCAATCCCGCTCCCGGCACCAGGATCTTAATCTCCTTCAACTCGCTGTTCAAAGGAAATTAATATTAAAATAATTAAACATGAAGACTCTGCGGCTGAATTACTCACTAATCGCCGGGCTTGTAGTACTCCACGATGCTGTCTATGATCGGCTTGTAGGACTGCTCCCGCTCTAGGGCGCCATCGGTGCTCCAGTCGCGCGCAATCAACTTCAACGTCGACTGGGCCTTTAAAATTTTGAGAGGTTCAACGTCAGCTTCATCGAATGGAATATCATTCTGCGAGTTGAATAAGAGCGGGTGCGAGATACAGGGTGCGGGAGTCGTGTACAGATAAGGAAGATAAACGTAAAGAATAGGAATATGATTGCCGAAAAGAAGAACTAAAGGATTTAGGTTTTTTGAATATAATGGTGGAAAAATAAGCACATACGAATAATTTCAGCCGTTTTTTAATTAACACTACAGTTTATAATTAAATGTGAAGGATATAATAAACATCCAATGACATGTGTACTTAATTGGAAAAAATTGATTTTTGTAATTTTCTCTTATAAAAATATAGATATATTGACTATTTGTTATTGAGTATATAATTTAAAGGAATTTAAGCCAAAAAGATAGATAGTTGTTGACGAAAACGCATGATTTACTTTTTAATTTTGGAAACATTTTACAAAACGTTAGGAAAACTATTTGGTATGTAGTGCTTAGATGAAAATGAATGTTTGGTGGATTGGTGTTTGGGTTTTAAGAAGTGTGTTTTGGGTTCCCCAAAGATTTAGACTCTAGATTGTAGAGCTTCAGCCGTTTACCTGGTCCATATCACCGTGCCTCACGTTTGGCGGCGGCTCGTCAAACTCCCACCGGTCCGCCGATGGATTGGTGGTCGATTCTTCTGCCGGATAGAGGACGCGCTCCCGCAGAATTTCCCGGATGACCGCCTGGTTGCGATCAATACACGTGCGCACACACTCCAGATGCCCTCGATACTTGGCCAGCATGTGCTGATCCTCTCCAGACAGGCTGTCCAGGTAATCCATGGAGCGCCTTAGCCGCTGGCACGCATATGGCCTAAACGGGAGAATTAATTGATTTTCGTTATCAGTCGATGCCACTTAATGCCGACAAGGACGCTTATCACCAGCGATGACGGGATTTCAGACCTAACTCAAACAAAGCGGGGTAACTGAAAACGAAAGCTGGAGTTCTAGATTTTGTCGACTAGGCATAAACAAATAATTGTTTAAAACGATAAAAATATAATTTAACTTTGCAATGCTGTGTCAAAAATAATTTTTTTTTATAAAATATAATGTCAAATAAAAAACTCTACAACAAAATATTAAATAATAGTACACATTCTATAGAATTTTCACACCACTATTTATTGACACTATCCTTAACCGAAAATCTAATAGAAAAATTAGCAAGACTTTTTTCTACTATTAACGGATATTAGCGCCAACATTTAAAAAAGCTACCAGCGTGAATCCACCCGCACTGACAGCACTGACATGCACGCACGAAACTCAAGTTTGTCGACAACTTGTCTGCACATGTTGCTGCTCCCGCTTCACCCGGCCTCTGCCACGCCCCCGTCACCATTGACCGTTAGCCGGTGGAGGCGGCATTTTCCCCAAAGCAGCAACAAAAATACCCACCCGTAGTAGAGGAAGGCGTTCTGCACCTTCTGGATGTGCTTTTCCTCCTCCTCTTCATTGGCGGTGAATGCTTTGGAGAGCTGCTCGTCCATTTTGGGATGCATGGGGAACATGCCGCAGTCCATGGTGCTCATCTGGGCGCTTCTGCGACGGAGTCAACGAAAATTTAAACTAGTTGTGTCCAAAACTCTGTCCTTTGCATGCTTTTTTTTATTTTTAGTCTCTTTATTTTGGAGCCAAGGTAGAGGTGGAGAAACATCGATGCTAACATCGGTAATATCGATGTTTGGCGGGCATCATCTCTAAGGCTGGGTCCACACTGCGTCAAATTATGTTGCTATCGAGTTATGGCCAAGCTCCGTTTTTTCAACCTAATTATTCGTAACCAAAAAATACATCGATTCTAATTTAAATTTAAAAATGGATTGTCAGGGCTTTTTTTATCCGAAATTAAATATTTGTTTGAACAATTTTTTTAAACCAAAAATAATTATTCGTCCCCAAAAAAATTCCAGAAATTTGAAAGAGATTGAAGGAGCTTTCAGGAAGTACAGCCAATAATTTATTTTATATATATGTGAAAAAAACGAAATGCTAATTTGTTGTTCAAATTTGTAACATCGATGTTGTTTGTCAAAATCATCGATATCTGCAAAAATCGATCGTTTTCGACCTCAATCTACCTTGGGCGCTTTTTTTTAAATGTTTATAAACTTAACAATTGAATTAAATCTGATTCGGGAGAAAATGTGAATTTGGTTTTTGATTGGCAAAAATCTAAATGATACTTTACTTATATACGGATTTTTGTAGATTTTATTGGTAATGGATCTCTTCAGTTTTGAATAATGTATGGGTAAAGCTTTTGGGACAGCCAGACGGACATGGCTAGTTTATTTCTGATGCTTATGCTGATCAAGAATATATATATGTAAATGGTCGGAAATGTCTCCTTCACTGAAATTATAATACTTTCTGCAATAGTTATAATGTCTTTAGGTAAAACTCTTCGAACATTGGAAACAATTAAAAGATCGTTTTGTGGAATTTTGTTAATTCTAGGAAGTCTTCATTTTCTTTTAAATTTTGGTCGTGAGCACAGAAATAAATTTCACAACCGACTTTTTTCAGGACTCGTTATTAGAGAGGGAAGAGAAGGGGATGTACAATAAACATTGTACATATTAAAAAAAAGTGAACAAATTTGAAACTGTATGTGTTATTTATTTTCAGTTGGAACTGAAACCGGGTTTTTGGGGGTCACGCAATATTATTCTAAATTAACAAGCAATCGTGTTCAACTTAACATTGATTAAACGGGTGTGCAGAACGTTTCGTATTACCTATTTATACAATAGATTCATTTTTACGGTGGCCTTCTACTACACAAGCCTCTGCACTTTATCGTTCATAGATGGATCCGCAGTGTCGACTTTTTCTTCGAGATTTGGTGATGCATGTATGTGATTATAACAAAAACCAGGTGATTCCGGGATGCGAGACGGGGGCAACCGAGTTGGAATGAACGGAAGGCGGGCACAAACAATTAACAGGTAAAACAGAGAAATATACATAAATGCTAAGTGCCAACAAAGTACCAACTAGTAAAATAAATAGCCTAACACTATGTGTTCAGATAACTATCAACAGTGTCGGGACTAGGGTCCGGCGACTATGCCTGCAGTCCGGCCCTGGCCCCGGATCCGGATCCCGTCCCAGTTCCGGCGCCCTCATTGCTGTTGCCCATTGTCTCGACGTCGGAGTCGATGAAGAGCCGCATGAACTGGATGCAGCGGCTGTGGTAGTCCATCCAGGCGGCCCGCTCGGTGCTGCGCAGCAGGATACGGCCAAAGGTGGAGGCTGTCCGGGCGCAAGGATAGCAAGTTGCTTAGATAATTCAAGGATAAACAATCAATGATCACTTCTACGCACCGACTTGATGTAGATCGTAATACTGGCTCTCGATGCCTGCGCGCAGGAACATGCACAGGTGCATAAAGACGTTCCTCTTTGGCGGACTGAGCAGCGATATGTAGTCCATGGCCTGCGACTTGTTGGTGCACTCTAGCAGGTTCTCGACCACCGGTTCCAACAGTGCCTGGTCCGGCAGATCCAGCAAAAGCAGCAGCGCCTGCGCAGCAGTCTCCGCATTAGCAGCTGCAAATCGTAAACAGAAAATATGAATGCTTGTATAAGGACACTGTATAAAATACACTTACGAAATGGCTCATCCGACCAGGTATCCAGCCAGTCGCGCACCGAGTTGAACTGAGCGCCGAGCGAAAGTCGCGAGTCGTAGGAGGGAAAAGCACCCTCCTGCTGGGAACCCTGCCTGTACAGATAATCGATCAGTAGGAAGAACTCCCGCGGCATGGTCACGCGATACTCCGGGGATTCGTTATTCATCTGCAAGGGAAGTTGTGTTGACGTTTAATATTTGCACTTGATTGATAGTGGTTGTAAGTCAGCCATTCATTTTAAAGTTTTCGAAATAAGTGAATGCGAACATTTTAAATAGTTTGTTATTTGATTTAACTACGATGTGTATAAGCCTGTATTAATTTGTATTGGCTTTCGTTAAAAACCTAACTGGTTTTGAAAATACATATTTACAAATTAAAAATACTCACTAGCTGCTTGATCTGATCCTGGGAGTACTCGCTCAAGGGGCGATCGGTGCGACACATCGTCTCCATAGAGAGACCGAAGCAACTGGGCTGGTAGTCGCCGGTCA
Organism: Drosophila rhopaloa; assembly: GCF_018152115.1. Classification (NCBI taxonomy): domain Eukaryota; kingdom Metazoa; phylum Arthropoda; class Insecta; order Diptera; family Drosophilidae; genus Drosophila; species Drosophila rhopaloa. Next base: position 24,091,585 of record NW_025335123.1, on the reverse strand, counting down.
CCGTGATAAAGATGTCCCGACCATTCTCCACGTCCAGGATGAGAATGTCAAAGTTATCGCTGACGCGGATCTTGCGTAGCAAACCGGCAATGGTGCGGACATTGACGTGCATCTTCAGCCGAATGCTGCGGGCGGAGTCGATCAGCAGCGAGTCCTGGCGAGGATCAACATGTAGCCAAGGCTCACAGATGGCGTGGATGTCCTTCTCCTTGAAGCTGAAGTCAACGGGCAGCGGACAGTTGTTGTAGACGTTGAAGTCCCGTGTGCTTGGCTCGTTGAATCGCACTGTTCCAAAATCGATCACCGTCTTCTCCACATTGATCTGCGGCTGGTTGTCGTTCTCCCGCTTGTCCACCGCCTTGAGCACCTCCTCCTGTACCCGCTTGTACTTGACCTCGTCGCGCGTCTTGATCTTCACCCGAAATACGGCGTACACGGGCTTGTGGTCACTCTGGCGGATCTCCATGATGCTGTTGTAGGCCAGCTGCTCGATGCGCGTTCCCTTCCAGAGGACGCGGTCGCAGTAGGCCGGCGCACGCTGCTTTTCGCTGCTGTCGTAGTTGTCCGTGCCTGGGTCGTACTTGTACGTCGGTCGGAATTTGATCTCGCCCTCGGTGTAGCCCTCGAAGCACTTGCCGCGGCGCATCTCCTGGCGCAGCTGGTCGTACTGCAGGAGGAGCTCGTAGGTCTGGGCATCGCTCAGCGGTCCTGGTCTCTGCTGTCCGGGTGGCTCCTGAATGCGATAGTTTAAATCGCCCAGCCAGAAGATGTGACTGGAAAAGAGAGAGATGCCAAATCAAGTAAGTTCAGTTCATAAATTGCTTCTTTAATGTTAAGGTGGTTGCATTTGTGTCCTTTCCTTCTCTCTAATATTTATAAGTATTTATAAGTATAATCAATAATCAATAAACTTCTATGATTTTATGTGGTTTAAGACAACAATTAAACATAAATCTCACGAACTCACTCATGATCGCTGATAGTGCGTCCGTCATCGAAGCGAATTCCCTCCACGATGGCGTTGTAGTCTTGATTCCGCTCCTCCACGTAGCCCATGTGGGCGGCCAGGTGGGAGTTGACGAAGCAGATGTTGCCCTCGTTGAGCTGCAGGCTGATGGCCACACCCCCTTTGTTGCCCAGTGTGTTGAAGATGCCGCGGGCCACCGACTTGGGGCGACACCGAATGATGTGCTGTCGCAGCTGCTTGCGCACGATGACCGTCAGCATGGTGGCCACAAGGCGGTGGGACATCAGGATCTCGTACTCTACGCCTGGGTGGACACTGTCCATCATCTTATCGCTGCCAAGGGAAAGACAATTTTGACGCTTGTGGGGCCAGACAATCGCACGAACACTCACATCCACTGCTTCTCGATGGCCTGCACCTGGGTTGAGTTCAGCATGGCCTTTGTGGGAGTGTCCAGCTCCTGCAGTCCAATGGCGTAGATATCCGGCGGCTGTTCGCTGCACGCCAGCCAGGGTCGCAGCGGATTGCTGCTGTCGCTGCAGGTCTTGTTGTTCACGTTCCAAGTGGCACAGTAGATGCTGCAAGGAATGAACCAGTGAGGGGGGACTTTTGCTTGACAGGGAAGCAAGAACTCACATAATATCCTTGTAAACAATGTACTCGCTCTCGCGCTTCTTCAGCTCTTGCTTCACCTCGCCGATCTGACGATAGTCGTTGAGCCACCTGAAGTTGAGCACCGTTTCGGGATCGTGCTGTGCCATGGTGCTCTTAAAGGAGATCACCTTGGCCACAAACTCCTCGTAGTGGTCGCCTTCCGTGGCATAGTAGTAGTACTTGATGGGGCCATCTTCGGCGGTGGACAAGTCAAACTGCTGTGTGGTGATCGAGCTTTTGCTATCTGCAATAGAACCAGGAGAATGATAAATATGACAAACAAAGCGGTGGTAAACTGAACTTTTTATTACTAGCTTCTTTGTTATTCAGATCTATTAGTTTTAATCTAAACAAGACAAATATTTCTAATATTTTTTTTACGTAAATGCACAGCTATTAAGTTACTTGCCGATAATTAGATGCGGACTATTATTGATTAGGTGCCTACTTTGCAAATAGTTACTATTCAGTGCAAAGCTGTGAGTTAAATATTTGTCAACTATTTAAAATGGTAAACAGGCGTTACAACTGCAAATTCAATTATAATTAGCCGTATATATACATTAAGTTGTTAAGCTTTTGACAGCCGTTTATTTTTTTAGAAAGGGGGTAATGGAATCTTCAACTTAGCCCAATCCTTGAGCCAAAGGGACTTCTTACCCTGCCGCAGCTGGAAATTGTGGTCGATAGCGAACACCTTGTTGATGATCAGCTCGTTCACGGAGGTCAGCGGAGTGCGCAGGTAGGAGAAGGCGATGATGGCGAATGTTCCGCCCGATTTCGAGGACACAAGCGCCAGTAGTCGATTAGTATACTCGGGACCCTTGATCTGATAAGCCTCGAATATCTGTAAAAGATGGAATCCATTAATTAAAGCTCTGTTATCGGCGACCGAGCATATATATATGAAAAAAGGTATGTCCCCCAGTAGACTTGCCTTTTTATCGATATGTTTGAGAAATGTTTAAGCAATATGTTTAAAGACATTAGTCATTGATAAATTGAAAGGAGGATTTCCCAATGAATTTATTGCATCAATTATGATTTTACGGCATTGACCTTTATTTATTTATAATATAAATATTGCAAAGAGAAGCTGTATGCGTTTATTCACCTTTTAGATAACAAGTCATTTTCATAATTTGTTAAAAACTATTTAAAATTAGAATTGTTATCACATGATTATAATAGTGTGGCTTTCTAAATCTATGATTTTTTTACCTAGAATCTGTAGTTAATTATCATCTTTAAAGCTCTTGTTTGGATTTCTAATATTCGCTTACGTATTCTATGGTTTCGTCTTCCTTAAATCGCTCCTTGACAATATCCATGGTTGTTTTTGGGGCTGCAGGAGCGGTTCCATTGGGGACATTTTCCCCTACCGTGTCCATTTCGTTCTGATATGGTATCGTGTTGCTGGAAGGCCTTCTTTCCCCCTCTTCCTTCTATTTGCCTATTTGCTGGTGAATGCAAATGTCTGCTGCTTTAATCTCGGAATGAAGAGTAATACTTGAGGGCTTCTTCCTCTGCGTCAATATTTGTATGTAGATATGGATATGGACAGTTGTTTGCTGCTGCGTTGTTGTTATTTCTATTTATAGTTGGCGCGAACGCCCAGCTATTGGAATTCGTATGGGATCGGATCGGATCGGATTGGAATTGTCTGTTCTCTTGGGGGCTTCTTATTTCTGGTGCCAAGGGCGAGCCACGGGAGCAACTGGGCGGGTGACCCTGCTCTTGGGCTGCGTAACTGTAACCGTGGCCGTAATCGTGGGTAATCGCAGCCGCTTGTTTGTTTTCTCGCTTGATTTATTGTTGTTGTCCCTCAAGGTGGGTGTATCTTAAACACACACACGCTCACACTCGCAGAGGCACTTATTCATCGGTAATGCGATGACAATAATTGCCACTCCACTCCACTCCGCTTCAGCGAATCTCTCCTTTCCTCACCCGGGTGATGCGGGGTTGCGCTGCTCACAGACAAACTGGCACGCGCGCTAATTACGGCTCATTATTTGTTTCGATTTATTTTCCGGGCTATCTGTGCGCCAGCCGTTTTTGTTGTTGTTTTCTGATAGAGCTGGCTTAATCACTGACCATGTTATCGATATGGCGAATGTGCGACACACTATCGAAGGTTTAGTTTCGATAGCGGCTAATAGACTGCTTACACTTACCGAAGCAAGCCGACCGGGGGTGCCGCTCAAATTGTGTATATTAAACATTAAAGAGATGTGCCAATGGAATCAGGTACATACAAAATGTTACAAATTAAAATCAGGCTATATGTTATTTTAAGCTGCATTCCGGAAAGTGTGAACGCTTTACATCTTCATAAAGATATAACAAATGGTTGATAACTTTGCTAAATATCAACATGGATTTTTGTACCGACCACACCCGGTCACACAGATTGCCGCAGCAATAAAACAACAACAACGAGCGTGGTGTGGGGGAAACTACTCCCCAAAAACAAGACCAAACCGAAAGAAATGGCCCAATTCGAGAAGGAAATTGTGCAGGCGGTGCTGATAGCCGACAACAATGTGTGGAACTTCAAGCCCCTCTCCGACGAGGGCTCCACGGTAGGTGTTTCCTTTGGGAGTCGCATTCGAACAGCGATCGTTTAATTGCGCCCGTTTCTCTGCAGGCTCTGCTGCCCCTGGTTAATGTAAGGATGCTGGACTACGCACTCATCGCCCTCAATCGCAGCGGGGTGGAGGAGGTGTTTGTGTACGCCAGCCTCTACCTTCAGGACATCCGGGATCACATCAAGTGAGTTGCCGGCAGGATGATGCAATTGTGGCATTAACGCTGGTTTCTCGTTTTTGCAGGGCAGGCATTGCCACGTACGCCTCCTGGTCCTTTAAGATGACCGTCCATGTAATCGGCGGCGAGGGCTGTCGCTGTTTCGGCGATGCCATGCGTGACCTGGACGCCAAGGCACTCATTCGTGGCAACTTTATTCTTCTGGGCGCTGATACGGTGACGAATGCCGATCTGCGTCCAGTGCTGGAGCAGCACAAGCGTCAGGCCAAGTTCGACAAGGGCACCGCCGCCACTCTGGTGTTCAAGGAGTGCTCCAACAACCTACGGACCGGCAACGAGGTACTGATCGCCGTGGATCGCCGCAACGATAGGCTGCACTACCACCAGCGGCTGAGGATGCACCAGAAGGAGCCGCGCTACCAAATACCGCTGGACGTCTTTCTGGGCAACTCGTGTGTGGCGCTGCACCACAACCTTCTCGATCCGCAGATTGCCATTGGCTCGCCTTCCATGCTGTCGCTGTTCAGCGACAACTTCGATTTCCAGACGCGGGATGACTTTGTGCGAGGCCTGCTGATCAACGAGGAGCTGCTGGATAGCAGGATATACGTGGCCCTGCTGCCGACCGCCCAGTACGCGCACAAGGTGAACAACTGGCCGTCCTACCAGCTGGTCAGCCGGGACATAATCAACCGGTGGGCCTACCCGCTCGTTCCTGACATGGGCGTCTACAAGCTGCAGCAGCAGTACGTCTTCCACAAGGACAACATATATAAGAGCCACGGGGCGCAGGTGTCGAAGGTGGCGCTCCAGCAGAACGTGGTCATCCAGGCGGGCAGTCATGTGGACAGTGGGTCGGTGATCAGTGACAGCGTGATCGGGGCCAACTGCCGCGTCGGGAAGAACTGCCGGCTGACCAATGTGTTCCTTATGGCCGATGTCACCGTGAAGGACAACTGCCGGCTGGAGCATTGCGTGGTGGGTGCGGGCGCCACCATTAACGAGAACTGCGACGTGAGCGCGGGCTGTGTGCTGGGGGCGAAGAGCGTGCTGCCTGCCAAGACAACGCTGACAAAGACTCTCGTCACCAGCACGCCCAGCACACAGCGCAGTGAGGAGGAGATTGCAGTGGAACTGGAGTCTATTGGGCCACATGCCTTCATTGTCAGCGATTTGACAACTGGTGATCCCGAGGACTCGGATGGCGAGGATCTCTTGCCACAGCAACCACTAAGCATACCCAAAATGGGCGACCTGCTGGCGCCGCTGGACGAGATCAGTTACTGCAGCGACCTCAGCGAGGACGACGAGGATGGCTCCCGAGCGGTGACGCCCCTGCCCGATGACACAAACAGTGAGTGCAACAGAAATGACAGTCTAATCAACCTAATTAACCATCGCATATCTCAGTTTTCCTGGGCGAGGTGATCGATTCCTTGACGCGGGGCTTCCGGGAGAAGTCGAATCCCGACTTCCTCATCCTCGAAATTAACTCCTCGCGCTACGCGTACAACATGTCCCTCAAGGAGGTTAACTTTAATGTGGTCAAGGCAGTATTCGGCATGCAGAGCATCCTGGAACCGGCGAACAACAACGTTCTAGTGGCCATAAGTGCCGCTTTTAAGCAACTGGGACCGGTTGTCTCCAACTACATTAAGAGCGAGGATTCCATGCTGGATTGCCTCAAGGCGCTGGAGGTGATTCCTTTATCCTGGTTGCCCTAAAAGCCATTTAACGTTCCCCATTACCCACAGGATGTGTACGAGGAAAATGCTCTGGTGCGGGAGAAGATTTCGCAGATTGTCCACTACCTGTACGACAAAGACTTCGTGTCCGAGGATGCCATCCAGGCCTGGTTCGAGCAGTTGGACGAGGAGGAGCATGCGCATCTGCGCCAGAGCCTGGCAAAGCTCGTGGCTTGGCTGGATCAGTCCAGTGAAGAGGAGGAGGACGACGACGATGAGGAGGATTAAGAAATGACGGCCCCCATTTTTCACTTTTTTTAATCCAGCGACTCTCCTCTTCTAGTTGTTAAAGTGCGAACCATGAAATGGTTCACCAAAACAAATAAATAAAAAATGTAATTAATGCAAATTTATCATGAGTTGGTTAAAGTCTTAGAAATTGAAGAACTTATCCAAAATGTAGGTTTACATCGCCCAATAGTGGAAAAGAAGGGACCAATATAGGAAGTAGGTGGAAATTAAAAAACATATTGTTTTATACTTTTTTTATTCTTTGAAATTGTAAATACACATTTTTACAAACTCTGTGCTATATATAAAAAAAAACGTTAAAGAATCCCAATGCCGTGTGGGTAATTTTGTTACAGATTTTATTGCAACGCTTTCTTCGAATTTTTCCACTTTCACTTGCGTTTAAACCTTCGTCCAGGGGGCCATAGAATGGAACCACCGAACGAAGGAAAATAAACTAATAGGAAAGTGTAGGTATTCGAAAAGCGAAAAGATGGAGCTCGGTCAATCCTCAGGAGGCTACTTCGCGTAGACATAGTCCTCATCCTCCTCCCCTTCTTCCCCTTCCATTTTCAGCTGCTCTAGGCCGGCCATATCGTCCTCCTCCTCCGTTTCAGCGGTCGATTGGAACTCATCGTCGGACTCCTTCATCGACTCAATGGTGATCTGCGTGTCCTCGGTGGCAGCCGGAATGGGCGACTGCTCCTCCGGCTCCAGGTGCTGCTCCTCCGTGTCGTGCTCGTCGTCCTGCTGCTGCTGATTCAGATGCTCTGCATTGTCCGACTCGTCGGAGTCCAGCTTCTCCTCCTCCTCGGCGTCCGTGTCCATGTGCTGATCTTTCTGGACTTTCTTGCCAGCTTCGGCCTGATCTTTCTTATCCACCTTCTTGGGTCTGCCTTTCGTTCTCGTTTTTGAGGTGTCTGCTGCGGCTTCCTCCGGCTCCTGCTCGTGATCCTGCACGCGATTTTCGTCCATGTCGTCCTCGTCATCGTGTTCCTCCGACTTGAGCGGCGATTTGACATCATCGTTGTTCTCCGCCGTGCGACTGTGCTCCTCGAGGCTCCTGCTTATGTCCATGGCTATGTACTCCAGTCGCACCTGAACACTCTTCTGGAACACCTCGCTGTTGTCGCTGCAAAAGAGGTTGCTGCGCACTTCCTCGAGGCAGCCTTCGAGCACCTTGTTGACCTCGCTCACGTCGCAGTCGCCCCCGAGATTCTGGGTGACGATCAGCAGCGTGGTGAGGTTCTTGAGCAGCCGTATCATTCGCGGATTCTTGACCATTCCCTTGTTGATGTCGTCCACCGTTTGCGAGGCCTTGGCGCGGCACTCTTCGCGCAGATATGTCGGCGAGATCATGGCCTGCACGTTGGGATTGCGCGTCAGGCTGGTGGACATCTCCTGCACCTTGGTCAGTTCGAACATTAGCTCGCCATTGATGCGCTCGATGGACACAATGTTGAAGGCATACTGCCGCTGGAAGTTGTCGGCAATCTGGCGGCGATGGCGATCCCCGTTCTCGTCCTGGCTGATCATCTCGCCCATAGCCAGCTCGGCGGTGGCGTTCATCTTGTTCAGGCGCTGGATGCGGTCCGCCTTCACCGCAATGTGCTTCTCCAGGTGCACCAGGTGCTCCAGCAGCGTGCTGGAGTAGGCGTGATGCCGGGCCAACTGCTGCCGGATGGGACTCTCGCCCACGGAATCCTGTCCCAGCAGGGGATCACTCTTGTTCAGCTTCATGCTGAGCGCATTCCGCGCAGCCGCATTGTTGCTGGCCAGATGCTTTTGCGGCCTCGAGTAGTTTGATCCCGCTCCTCCGCCGCCGGCTGCCTTTTCCTTCTTCTGCAGATAGTTGCTCGTAAGATTGGCGGTGAATCCCAGATTGGTGGTGAAGCCCAGGTTGTTCGTTTGATAGATGCTCATCAAGTTCGGCCGGAAGTCCTTGGTGAAGCTGTGCAGCGGCAGCATCTCGTGAAAGTTCTCCGACACAATCTCGTAGTCTGGGATGGCATGGGTGCCCAGGCCGGGTCGCTCGAAGGTCACCCGATACATGGAGTTCATGGAATCGTAGGCTGCCACTGTGCCGGCGAATATTCCATCCTGGGGCGTTCTCAATCTGGCGGTTACCTTGGTACCCAGCGGCAGGGGCATCGGTATCTTTTCCGGCATATCCGACAGCAGCATGGAGTCCTTGAACTCGCCTGGCTTACGCGATTGCAGGGTGCGCATCAACTGGCGTTTCCTGTCCAGCTCCTTGCGCTCCTCACTGAAGAAGTTGGCGGAGCAGCGCCGGGGTCTTCCCATCCGCCGCCTGATGTTCACCCACTCGTGGCGATTGAGGCTCCGGGTGTTTAGCCGAGGGGCCAGCTCGTTCACATGGTTCATAAACTCATCCCGGCAGTCGAAGAGTGGCTTGTCGATGTACGAGTAGAACCACTCGGCTATGGCCCACTTGTGCGCCTTGGGCAGCTTGAGGAGATTGCGCAGTCGCAGGCCAATGGACTGGCCCAAGCGCTTGTTGGCCAGGGCCGTGGCTTCCGCCTGACTGGCCTCCTCCTCGGCGGCCGCTGCTGCCGCTGCAGCCGCACCCTTGCCAATCAGATGGGCACCTCTGCCCGACTTCAGTGCCCCGGAGCCTAGCTTGCTGGCTGAAGGCAGCTTGCCCACTGACTGGGCCTTCGTTGGCGTCTTCTTGTGCTTGCCCACCTGCTGCGACTGACTGCTGGCCGAGTTGGGGCTGGATCCCTGTTCATTGGAACGCATGTAGCGGGAGACCACGCCCTTGCGCTTCTTCAGCACCTTGGATGGCGTGAGTGGGCTCTTCTGGGCAGAGCCTCCGCCGGCGGAGAGCGGCGGTCTGCCGGGCATTTTCTTGGGCGCCAAGCTCATGCGCAGCGGCTTGTCGTCGTTGATTATGTTGTCGTCGTAGAAGAGCTTGTTCCTCTTCCGTATGCGGGCGGGCATGCCGCGCGCGTTTAGAGTCAGGATCGGGGCCTTCTGCACCTTGGGCTTGGGCGGCGGAGCGCTGCCCACGCGTTGGAGGCCCAGCGTGGCCAGGCTGAAAGACGGCGGCTCAATCTGCTCCTCCGGTTCGCTGGTCGCGTTGCTGTCCGGATCCTCGTCTTCGTCCTCATCGTCAATGTGCTCCTCCTCCTCTTCGCCCTCGTCAAAATCGGGATCGTCGCGGTTGCTTTCGTCGTCCTGGTCCATTCGTTGGACGATGCTGGCCTCATCCTCCTCCTCGCTGAGAGCGGATTGCCTTCGGGCGGCGGCTGCGGATACGGAAGCGGTTGCCTTCCTGCCCCGGCCTTTCTGGGCTTCTGCGACGGGCATTCTCACTGGTCGAGCAAAGAGCTGGAATCCAAAGAGCAAACAATTGGTCAAATGAGGAAGAATGAAGAAGGAATCGAAAGAATGTCTTATGTGTAAGTAATGCAAATAAATTTAGTGAAATTCATAGTTACAGTTGCAAGAGTGAAGTCATAGTTCCCTTCTTTTTCAATTCATTATTTATCTATCATTGTAAGATACAAGCATGACTATGTTTTTATGTGCTGAAGAATTCGCGGCTTGTGGTTTGACTTTAAGGAAAAGACAAGAAACGCGAATTCCGAACAAACTGTCCTTTGCGCATTGCCAAAATTGTAAAACTTGTTTTGTTTATGATCTGATCTATGAGTCCCCGAAGGTATAATTTGTTTTTAACTTGATATGTGGGTGTCATTAGCCCCATATGCTGTTCGGCTAAACTATTTCCAACATGATTTACTCGAATCTTGTGTTTAAAATGAGAGCCAAAGGGTACTTTAACTCCACTCTTGCAGAGATCTGGAAACAGTGGATGACTGTACTTAACTTTTGATAAAAATATGGTCACACCGTCGGATGTGCTTCAATCCAGGCGTTGGTCGCACTAAATAAAAGCCCAATAGAAAATACAAATTTGCTCATGTTTGGTTGACTTTATTTGTTGTATACTCCGTACATAATTGTTTTAGTTGCTTCGTTTCGTTTTGTTTGTGTAATACTTTGATTGAAGGATCTCGTATATAAGTATGCATGTATCTTCTGCTTGTAAATATATATATATAATTCGTAATTGAAATTAAGCACAAATACATTTCTCAATTAACTCTCTCACATAGTACACGTGTGTTTGCTTGTGTTGTATTGAATACGTAAACGAACACATACTGCAAATTCAGTTGGGTATATGGATATAATTAGGATAAATAGTTTTTCTAGTAAAGTTGTAGGCATTTCTGGGTTTAACAGTTGACTTCTCAGGCCCCCAAATACCATTATTCGCTTGATGCATATTACCGCCGCAAATAAATTATGTGTATGTATGGTGTTTTGTATTTTATAAGCATATTTTCCTATACAATTTCACAGAACAACAAAGACTTTTTACACATGCTTAAGCAGAAATTTTACATCGAAAGAAGAAGATATATAGGAATTACAATAATTATATGTTAAAAAAAAACTTTTCGCTTTCTAATTATTTAGTGTTTGTTTTTCTTTTTGCTGTTTCGCATTTGTTTCGTAACTTTGCTCAATACATTTGTTTAGGTTTCTTTTAGATATATAATATAACAATACATTAGGCATAACAAATATTAATAATAATAATAGTAGCATACAGTAGTAATAATAATAGTTGTGTAATAATAATAACAGCTTTTCATTCTTTGTTTTTTTTTATCGTTTTTCATTTCCTTTGTTGTTTCTCGTGTGGTTGTTTTGCTTGCATCTGGTTAATTGTTGTTTACTTTGATAATATTTGGATTTAGTTTTTTGTTTTTTCCGCATTGGAAAGTAACAATAAACAGAAACACGTGTTCAAAGAGTAGGGGTAAAAGTTTAGCACTAAAAAATAAAATGGACGTAGCAAGGAGCAAATAAAGGGCACATTAAAATCGTTTAACACATTAAAATACATACAGATACAGATATATAGGATAGTATATAAATAAATAAAAAAAATGTGTTGTGGATTTTTGTTTGCATTAATTTTGCTTAGCATTTCGTTTGCCTTAATTTTGTTTTGTTTTTCGTTTTTGACTTAATGTTGCATCGCTTGTCTTGGTTTCCCTTGCCTTAATTATTTTTAACGAAACGCCAGACGTTTCTGTTTTTTGTTGTATTTTTGAATAATTATTGTTTTGTCGTTTCTGCTCCTCCTACCCCACCTCCTCCTCCAACTCGCTGCTTTTGAAGCCCGCGCTGATTGCCTAATAACATGCTACATGTCCCGCAGGACTCTCTACGACCACCTGCCTCCTCCTTCCAACTTAGACGTTGAATCGCGTCTCGGAGCCATCGGCCAGCATTAGGGTCACCGTGCGATTATTGATCCACACCAGCTTGGCCAGTCGCATCGGATTCAGGCGCGACACATCCGGAATGGGGGCCGTGGAGTAGCCCTTGGTGCAGCGCGTCTGCGACTGACCCAATCCGAACATCCCCGTGGAGGTCTGCCAGAAGGAGAGGCGGTTCTCCGCGCAGGAGTACGAAACCAGGTACTTGCCGTCCGGCGAGAAGGCCAGCGAGGTGATCGGGTGCGTGTGCGCCGGAATCATCTGGCACTTGTTCTGCCGCAGCTCGTAGATGGCCAGGTTGCCACTGTTCGCGCCCACGGCGATGCGGCGCGTCTGGGCGCAGTGCGAGATCTGGTTGAACTTGCAGATGGCCGGGCACAGCTCCGCCAGGCCGCGGCTCTTCAGCTCGTTGCTGTCCACGCAGTGCAGGGCTATGTCCATCACCTCCACCAGCAGGCCGGCGATCTCCGACTGCATCTTGTCGATCAGCATCTCCACGCACTGCAGGATCTCACCCTTGGCCTTGTGCAGCACGGACTGGGTGAGCGGCGTGTTGATGGACTGGGCGTTCTGCTGCATGGTGTTGTACCTGGCCACCTCGCGGGCCATCGTGGTGATGAAGGCCGCCGGCCGTGCGGTGGCTATCAAGCGCAGGGCGTGCCTGGCCGTCCGGCAGGCGTCCGCCTGCGGGGTCAGTGGGAGTTTGTAGTTTAGATTCGGCACAGCCTTGCCCTCGCATGAGATCTCCAGCAGGCCCAGCAACACCTTGGACACATCCAGGTACGGCTCCCAGACGGTGAACCCACGTCCCAGCAGATCGATGGCCGCCCGCCGCAGGGGCGTGTACTGCGGCAACTTCGGAGACGGTGGGGCGTACAACAGGTGGGCCAGGGCCATCGAGGTAAGGCGGGCCAGGTTGTTGGCTATGCCAAAACCCTCCACCACACTGGATTTCCTGCGCTCTCCGCCGGTTCCGCCACTGGTTAGATTGGCTCCCGTGGCCAGACTAATGCTTCCCCGGTGATTCGGCGAATCCTGGGATATATCCTGGCCGAATTCAGCTCCTATGACACCTAAAAGTATTACTGCTGTGGTTTGCTTGCGTTTTAGCTCCGACAAGCTGGATGGTTTGCGTATGATCTCCTCCTCTTCCTCTTCGTAGTCTTCATCTTGGTGGGCATCTCCTCCCGATACGTTGCCGCCCACTCCGCCTCCACTTCCGGTTCCGCCACCGCCGCCGGAACCTCCGACGCCTACTCCTCCATTGCCCCCCGATCCGGATCCAGCGCCTCCTCCGGCCGGCTGACTGATCAGGGCCAACTGTTGCTGGGCACCCACTATGGGCTCCGTGTGCGTGTAGAGCGGAAGATACTGCGCCCAGCTCTCGACCAGCTGCTTCCGGCCCTTTTTGCCCATGCGGGTAAGCTCTCCCAGGAGAATTTGCTGCGCCGCCTCCCTGATCTCGATGCAGTGATGCTGCCAGCGCTTGACCATCATCTCCACCTGCGGACGCTTGAATTTCTTTGGCTCCAGGGCCTCAATTTTATCCGGCAGCAAGAAGCAGTGGTGAGTGGCCAGCAGACTCCAGGCGTGCTTGATCTGGGAGACGTGGTGGGCCATCAGCTCCTCGCGCTCCTCCTCGTTGCTCAACGTGGAGTCCGTGCGCTGGGCCAAGCGCTGCAGCTTCTTGTGCTTCTCGCTGTCGGGCAAAAAGGAAGCTGCGCTCATCGACAGCAGAGTGTTGGACATGGCCACCAGGGCGAGAATGTGATTGGTGGTCAAGGTGGTGCTCAGCTCCCAGTGCAGACGGGATGTAAAGACGGCGGTGAGGTGCTCCAAACGCTGCAGCTCTTCCGGCAGCGGTCGCTTCTTGGAGCTGGAAGGAAGGTGAACGCCCGGCGGTATGGCATAGTTGTTTTGCCACGTGGGCAGCAGTAGGGACATGTAACCGGCCTTGGACAGCACACCGTACGAGATGGGCACAATGGGTCGCAGCAGGCCCAGGCGCGTCTCGCACATCTTGTCCAGATGCGGATCCAGGCCCCAGGAATGGAGTAGCGAGAGCAGTAGCTGGGCCACCTCCATCACGTGCGTGACCTCCATCTTGGAGGCGATCTTGCTTTTCAGGTCCTGCTGCTCCTCGTGCGGCTCCACTGCCTTTTGCAGGCTCTCCACCTTGGCCTGCACCTTCTTCTCCACGATCTCCGTCTTCTCCTTGAACTTCTGCACCAGTCCATGCTTGTCCTTGTCCTTCAAGATCTTCTCCACATCCACCGCCTTGTTCTTGACCTTGCTGAAGAAGTCACCGATCTTCTTGCTGGCATCCAGATGCATGGATTTGCCATCCTTGGGATTCTGCAGGTGGACACCAAGAGATTCTAAAGTAGCTGGTGTCATCTGTGCGTATTCCTCGCTGTGCAGTTCAAAAATCAATCCCTCTATGTCAAAGAAAAGGATGTGGCTCTCAGCGTCCTTGGGGTTAGTGCGCAGTCCCTGGATGACCAGCGGATTGCTGCGGTGCTTCATCAGGAAATCGAAGTTTCCCTGGTTGTGGCCCTGAAGCTGCTGGAGTTGGTTAATGCCACGCTGGGTGGCATGACGGATAGCATTCATGTTGCGCGACTTCAGGCCGCGGAAGAAGTGCACTGCCGGATTGGCCATGCCCATCTCGCTGGCGGATGCACCATTAGATCCACCACCGCCGCCTCCCGAGCCGCCGTCCTCTGCCTGCTCGTCGCAAGCGGAAAGCACTTCCTCCGCCAGCATTCCGTGAAGCACGCGATCCAGGTGACCCGTTTCCATTTGCCACACGTACACACTGCCATCGGAGCAGCCCACGATGAGGAAGTCGTCCAAGGGGCGCCACTTGATGGTGACCACCGGGAACAGGTGTCTGCTGGCCAGGGTCACACACTTGCGCTCCTGCAGGGAAACCAGGGTAACCGAGTGATCCGAGGCCACCGAACAGATGCACTTCAGGATTCTTGGACTACAGCTCTCCGGCGGCACCAGCAGTTGGGTGATCTCGCCGGCATGAACGCAAAACCGATGCAGCAAGCTGCCGCTGTACAGATCCCACAGGCACACGGCGAAATCGATTCCACCGGAGAGCAGATGGGACTTCTCGTACCTTGAGTGAATCATTGAGGGGCAGAGCAGGCAGTTGACCCTCCCACGATGTCCGTACAGGATCTGATGCGAGGGCCAGTCGCTGAAGTTCTGCTTGATCCCCACCAGCAGCTGCATCATCACCGTCTGAGTGGCTGGCACTATGACTATGCTGCCATCCTCGCGCCCGATCACCAGGCGACTCTGCTGCGGCAGATAAATGCTCGAGGTGAGCTTCACCGGCGACTCCGTGATGCGGGACAGCTGATCCAGGATGCCCACAGGCGGTGGGTCCATTATGGACCACGCCTCCACCAGGGAGGTGCACACGTGCGGTTTGAGGACGCGCGGCGGCATCTGCTTGGCCTGCAGTATGCTAATGTTGTCCAGCGGCACTTCCGGCACATTCCACACTGAGATGTAGCCCTCGGAGTCGCCGCGCAAGAGATTGTGCTGACCCCCGGCGCCCTGGAGCAGCTTCATGGCTGGCGGGCACGACAACACCTTGTCTCCCGCATGCTGCAATACATAATACAGATACGGGGCATCTCTAACCACACTCTTCGAGTGGAACTCCTTGTTGTCCGGAATGCAGTTGGCGGGCAGTTTGTACAGATAGCCCTTGCCCTCGTCCGTCCAGAGCATGACCCGGTCCGAGGTGATGAAGTCCCCGCCCTGCCATCGTTCCCTTGCCGGTGCAATCACGGAGCAGAGCACGGTGAAGTCGCCGGCATCGTAGATCTGCCAGTATTTGGTGCAAACAAGGAGGACGGTGCGCTGGTTCTGAGCGCAGCAATTCATGGTGATGGCATTCAGGCAGCGGATCTCCTTGGACTCGTTCTCGTAAATGGGCTCCGCGTGCTTGTTCTCGTTGCCTGTCAGAGTCCACACCTTCACGGTTCCGGTGGTGGTGATGGCCAGCACTACGTCATCCTTGCGGCGCATTGGACGCAGCACGTGAATGGCGGAAATCCAATCCGGTTTGACCTTCGAGCTGAGCACATAGATCACCTCCAGACTGAAGGGATCCATGACCATGATCTCGGCGTAGTAACCAATGCAGAAGAGGCGCACATCCTCGCTGTTGGCCGTGTGATAGCTCTGGATCTGGGTGTGCACCTGCGGCAGCTTAACCGCCTCCATGCACTTGCCATCCGTGAGGTCCCAGGTGCACATCTCGCCGTTCTCGGACGAGCTGACCAGAAAGTTGTTCTCCGGCAGGAGTGAGGCCCGCACCAGGCACAAGACCGGAGCCGAGTGGCCCACCAGCAAGCAGCGAGGCGACATCTTCAGGGTGGTAGGCTCCACCTGCCACAGGCAGATCTGTCCATCGTAGCAGCCGGTAACCAGGGTGAACTGGTCGTCCGAGAGGAACACGCTCGAAATGCAGTGAGTGGGCGCCGTGGGTCCCCACAGCACCACTGGCACCACCAGATTGGTACTCACCATGGTGGCGCTTCACCCAATCTGAACGGTGGCTGCCTCTCCTTCTCCTCCTCCGCCGCCTTCCTCTTCCTCCTGCTGGAGTTGGTAAATCGATGTGCTGCTACTGCGGGCTCTGTAAGAATGGTTCTTGAGTAAACATTTGCCTACGGCCACAGGGTGGATGTGGATGGCGAACCACTGTGTGCGTGAAAAATCGAGATTGAAATCGGGTTCGAGTGCCTCTGTGGTACAGTGAAAGCTGCTAATCAGTGACTCACCTAAGGTTTTTCGGGTTTTTCGATTGTTTTGTTTCAATTAATTTGTATTCCAAGCAGGTAGCGAAGGTTGTGAGTGCATTACAGCCTAAAAGGCCTTATAATATCTGTTTAAAACAGAATGAAAAGGAATTCTTATTGGAATAAGATCTACAATATGAAGAACCGTAGAAAGGAAGACTTCTAAGACTAATTACCTAATTACATGTGAAGGAACAAATTTCAGTTTCCGAATTCTATTTCTTTAGAAAGGTTTGAAATTAAATATCTTTTTTAACAGACAAATAGTCTGTAATAAAAGCCTATTGAGTCTGTGAGCATTATAAAGAAAGTTTATAGGAAAAAACAGTCTCCTTTTTGATCAATATTTACGTAAGGTATAAATGGATTCTAAACTTTGAATTCTTGGAAAAGTAAAATGTGCTTCGTAGTTCTTATAGCAAGACTACTTTAATGAGAACAAATAAATTTAATGAACAATAACAGGATTTGACAATAAACTGAAGTATAGCAGCTGCCTCAGGACTTTTACAAGGTATACCAAGGTTTTCTTAACTGAAAGTATTGGGTAAGTAGGTTTTTTGTACTGACTGATGTATTTTATAATACGTATTGATAAATCAATCTTTTAAGAAGCGAACTTTATCGTGTTGGTGATTTCTTGTCAGGTTTTTCCCGTCCCAATGTTTATGTGAGCATGTCAATCGGAGTGGCCTGTAAAGCTCTGCCGATAAGGCCGCAAAACAAGCGGCACTCGAACCCTTATCTGCGCGTCCACCTCAAGCAGCCTCCACTGTACTTGTACTCCACCTCGGAATCGGAATGTCCAAAGATAAACAAGGGTTATACAATATGTGCGGCGGCGGCAGTAGCAAAATCGGAGATGGGAGATCCAGGAACGGATACACCGTATGGCATGTGGAGCAGGGAATACGGGGAGTGGGAGTGGGAGTTGCTCCCCCTCGCCAATTGAAAGATCAATTAATTGGGCGACAATTTGGCATCGCAATTCGAGCGGATTTTGCTTTTGCTATCGCACGCACACACACATTAAAGCACAGGCACGCACACAGGGACAAACCATAATAATTGTAGATAACTTGGCATTTAGCTAACATTTTTCAGCCGTTTTCCGTATTGGGGTAGCTATGGCGCGTGATTCCTCCGATTCCGATTCAGATTCCGTTTCCTCTCGATATGGAAAACTTAATGGTCCGCTGATGATGGTGCTTATTAATCCTGGGCGACGGACATCGCGGTGGCGGAGCTTCAATGTCGATTTGGATTCTAATTTATGGACACGGGTGTTCTGACGGGCGAACACATACACACCACCCCCCGAGCACACCAACACACGAACACTCGAGCACCTTACAACACACACACGTTGCTGTTGCTTTTGCTATTTTGTTATTGCTTTTGCTGGCCACTTTTCCAAACTGGGCATATTTGCACCTTTAATCCGCACTCCACGGGAATCGAATCACTCCGCTGGGTACACTCTGCCCTATGTATTTTCGTTTTAATCGCACTTTTTCTTCTTTTTTTGTACACGACTGTGGAAAAAAGCAACGAAAGTGTTTTATCGACCGTGGGGTAAAAATTTTCGATAGATTTGCGTGTGCGCGTAGGGTTGCCACCGTCGGTCAGGGCGATCTGCTATCGATGCCATGCGAACAGCGACAGCCCTGCTCCAAAAATTTAATATTTTTCTCCAATTCTTAGTAATTTTGCAGATAACTCGCGGGGGGCCTGAAATCAGGCCCCGGACTGATATATGCTTATGTCTAACGGTCAGGGGATTGTTTTAATGGGGTTTCTGGTCAGCCTGGGGCAATCCCACATGTTTTGTCTCACAATGTTGTTACTTTTCGCCCAACGGACAATTAACCGTACGCAATTGCATTTGGTGGGATCCCCTGCAAGGGTATATAAAAGAGCACCTAGACCATGATAAATTGCCTCCTCCACAGGATTACGGATATCCCGATGGTGGTTTTTCCCCGAGGAGGACGAACGCTGCCCATGGGCAGGAAAGTGATTCGTTGTATCGCAGGCGCAACAAAGGCTGCGAATCATTTCGCCAACTCATCCGGAGGATCTCCGGGATTAAAACAAATACGGAGGACAGTTACTCACCGCTGGGTGCAGTTGCTTCTACTGTCGGCAGCCTGTTTCGCTGAATATTTTGAATTTAAAACACTTTTTACCCGTACGAACACACACTTTTGAATGGGCAAAAAAAAACACAGATCCGTGCTGCCAACTTGCTGCGAGTAGAAGAATAAAAGGCGCGCGTGCAGTGTAAGGCAACCTCGATTAATCGGTATGGTTTTCAGCACTAAATTAGGTTTAAAACTGTGGATTACATGCGTTTAAATTTTAGAAATACATGTTGGCTAATATATTTGCTATTCGTGGCTGATTTAAGATGTTACAGTGATTTGCCGTGGCTAACCATTATCCTCATGCGAATTGACCACCCTGCCCTTTCGATAGTTTTTGTGCAGCAACAGCTGATTGCACTCTACCACGGAGCATAGCCGATTCCTTACCGGTTTAGTTTAGTGCTTAGTTCTTCCTGTTTTAATTGGTTTTACCATTTATTTTTTGTATTGACATGTCTACCAGAATTTTTTTTTATTTTCATAAATTAAATGAACTCAAATAAATAGTTAGAGATAGCCACAAATAAAAGTTAAGAGTATTCATAAACCGACGCGACTGTTTTGTTTTTGCCTTGTTTTGATTTCGCGACAACGTAGCCGCATTTGACATCCACATCCACGCTAGCTATAGGGCACTGACCATGCCCATAATTGAATTAGCGGCTCTGATTGATTGACTGTTCCACGATGCAGCAGATGGCCGCAAGTCCACTTGTCCGGATCCTGATCCTTCTGCTGGCCACCGGCGCTAGCGGCCAGAAGCAGTACTCCAAGGCGAGGAAGCTGGAACTGAGGTGGGTCAATCGCTTGCGGATCACCTTTATATAGTAATTCCCAATGGCAACCTCTAGGGAGGATGTGCGCCGAATGTTTCAGCACGCTTACGAGGGTTACCTGCGCCACGCCTCCAACTACGACGAGCTGCGCCCGCTGACCTGTGACGGCCACGATACCTGGGGCAGCTACTCCCTGACCCTGATCGACGCCCTGGACACGCTGGCCACCATGGGAAACTTCTCGGAGTTCCGACGTGTTGCCCAGCTGCTTGAGGAGAAGATGAACTTCGACCGGGACATCAATGTATCCGTATTCGAGACAAACATCCGCATCGTTGGCGGCCTGCTGTCCGCGCATCTGCTCTCCAAAAGGGCTGGCATTGACTTGGAGCAGGGATGGCCCTGCAAGGGGCCCCTGCTGCGGCTGGCAGAGGACGTGGCCCGGCGATTGCTGCCCGCCTTCGACACGAACACGGGCATGCCCTACGGAACGGTGAACCTGCGCTACGGCGTGCCCAAAGGCGAGACCTCCGTGACATGTACGGCGGGCGTGGGTACCTTCCTCATCGAATTCGGCACCCTGAGTCGGTTAACCGGCAACAGCATATACGAGGAGGTGGCCATGCAGGCGGTTCACGCACTCTGGGCCTATCGCTCGCCCATTGGGCTCTTCGGCAATCACATCGACGTGCAGAGTGGCCGCTGGACAGCCCTGGACTCGGGCATTGGTGCCGGAGTGGACTCCCTGTTCGAGTACCTGGTAAAGGCATCTGTGCTGCTTAACCGCCCGGAACTATTGGAGCTATTTCACGAAGCCCGCTCGGCGATCGACAAGTACATGCGCAAGGAGGACTGGTACGTGTGGGTCGGCATGAACAAGGGCCACGTCACCCTGCCCGTTTTTCAGTCCCTTGAGGCCTTTTGGCCCGGCATTCTCAGCATCGTTGGAGACACAGAGCCGGCATTGCGCACCATTTCGAGGTACATTGGAGTCTGGAAGAAATACGGCTTCCTGCCGGAGTTCTACAACATCGCTGCGGGAGAGGCTTCACCGAATCGGGAGGTGTATCCACTGCGACCGGAGCTAATCGAATCGGCCATGTATCTCTATCGGGCCACGAGGAATGAGTACCTTCTGGAGCTGGGAGAGCACATGCTGGAGACCCTCGAGTTTAGTGCCAAAACCAAGTGCGGATATGCAACGGTGAGAAGTTGTCTGGACTCGCGCTTAAAGGTTTTCAAATAGTAATTTCCGTGCTGCTCATCTCTTCCAGATCCGGAATGTGGTCACCCATGAAAAGGAAAACCGCATGGAGTCGTTCTTCCTGGCGGAGACGAGCAAGTACCTGTATCTCCTGTTCGACGAGGACAACTTCCTGCACAACGATGGCTCTGGAGGGGAGCTACTGTCCACCGAGGATGATGTGTGCGTGGTGCAGGCTGGTGCCTACATTTTTAACACAGAGGCCCACCCCATGGACATGTCAGCCATCCACTGCTGTCACGCCCACAAGGAGGACATATACTCATCGTTGGATCTGCAGCGCTTCAGTCCGCGGGCGATCTTCGAGAGAAGCAGGGAACGCCAGGTGACAGCGCAGGAGCAGTGGGTGCCGCAGTGTCAACCGGAGAACTACGAGTATTTCTACAAGGAGCAGGACAACGTGCATGCGCAGGAAGCAGCAAGAGCTGGAGAGCCGGGACGAGAGCAATCCGGCGCAAGCACCACCATGGCCGTGGACATTGAAGTGTTCGATGAGTTTCAGCAGCCCGCCGGGGATCTGCTAGTGAGCAACTTCGAGCGAATACGGGAAGAGCGGGAGCTGAACGAAAGCTTGCAAAGAAGCGAGGTGCCACGTAATCAATTGACCGTTAGCGATCTTGACGAATTCTTCGCCCAGCGGCGGGAGAATTTTGGCAGCGCCTCCGAGGCTCTTAACTATGTGCTGGCCTTCATGGGCAACTACACCATGGATGTGGCCTTCATCCGAGGCCTGCAATTGTACGATGCCAACATCAGTAGTGTCCTGGGAACAGGTGCCCAAAAAG
Source organism: Drosophila rhopaloa (assembly GCF_018152115.1). Classification (NCBI taxonomy): domain Eukaryota; kingdom Metazoa; phylum Arthropoda; class Insecta; order Diptera; family Drosophilidae; genus Drosophila; species Drosophila rhopaloa. The sequence continues at coordinate 24,070,094 of NW_025335123.1, read as the reverse complement.
AGTATGAGTCTCGAATGAGATCCCTTTGGCAGCTGTACGAACTAGAGCAGCAGTTTGCGGCCAACATACGGCTTATCCAGGGACTAGGCTTGCTCACTTTTCAGGCGGACGGTGAGCGGATGCGCAGCCACTTAGCGGAGGTGTTGGACAGCCTGGATAGGCCGGCCCACTTGGAGGAGCAAGATCCGCAGGATCTTCAGCCGAGAGTGGTCAATGCCTCATCGCCCCAGCTACGCAACATAAGAGAAGTTATTTTAAAGGTGCGCAATGCCTATGCCATTGCCATGGTCAATACCACGGCGATGCAGGAGTTCGCCATCCGCATCTACCTTAGTGGCACTGCGGAGGCCGGCGTACGCATTCACCCACTGCTGGAACCCACCGAGCTAAGACAGGAGGAACGGATGAGACCACTAAAGCTGGCGGAGGAGCGGGCGCTCTTCAGCTACGCCCGGCGAATTGTGGACTTTCGGAAACGAATGGCAGAGACAGTGGACCGACTGCAGACGCTCATGCAGGACAGTCCGCCGGCCAAGAGTAAAGGGGCCGGTGCAGATCCTCAACCGAGCAAGGCGGATGCGTCCACTGTTTACGCCCAAACCGAAGCCAAGGCGGTGGAAAAGGCAGGGCAGCAGGAGCAGAAGTTGGAGACAAAGCAGCCAACTCAGATTAGAAAGGAGAAGCTGACGGAAGATGACTCGGGATCGGGACAAGAGGAGTCCGGCTCGGTCTGGTCGCAGTTCGTGCAGACCATCCTGCGGAAGACCACAGTGCAGCGGGTCAAGTTCGACGAGGCCGTGCTTCTGGAGAAGACGCGCAAGGCGTTGGAGAAGCACGCCCACAAGGAGCTACCCCACCACCTGTTCGCCTGCCACCGGCCGGAGTACATTGAGGGCTTTGCCTATCGGGACTTCTATCCGGAGCCGCTGTAGTTTCCCATCCACTACGACAACTAAACACGACTGATCTGTAGATATATATTTAGTCAGTTAGGGGGTATTCGCTCTGGTGGCTGCAACCACAAATATAATTCTCACTGAGCTTTCATTTCCGATCGTACTAGATCTTAGCCCTTCGAGGTTCAATTGAATAGCGATTGAAGAAAGTTTTTGGAGCATTTGTATATACCTCAATCTCGAAAGAGATCTATCATTCTCCCAGAATGCTACCGATCATTATAGTTTTAGAACGAGACATATTTATTATGATTCAAAACTGGATATGCATTTTTTAAATGTATAAAGATTTTTTTGTTTTATTTTTAGCTCTGATACAATTTTAATATTTAACAGAAAAATTAAAATGGTTCTTGAAAACGATGATACTTTTTCATATTAACCATAATTGTAATAAGATACTATTAAAGGGACTGCCTTTAAAAAATGTTTATATTAAATTATGGTTTTTAAAATGTATATCTCAATACCTTAATTAACACAAATGTAATTTTGATGGAATTATTGTACTTTTACATTAACCTCCGGGAATTGACGTAGGAATACTTAAGATCATCCACCAAGAAAAAAACTATGCAAGAACCAAGTGCGAATACCCCTTCAGCTAGGAGTGCCAAAAGTCAAGCGGCTCTTCTTGTTCCAGCAATTAATTTATTAATATATCCCCATTTGCGGTGGTATATTCAAGACATCTAAGGCTATATACCTATAATAATCGTATGTTTGAGTGTGCATGGTAACTATAATATTTGCAATGAATGTTGTTGGCTGTATTGTAATTAAATTGATTTATTTCCGTATTTATGGATTCAATTAGATTCGATTAAGCTGAAATTGATGACTTCGAGCCAGTTGTACAACCCGAAAAGGATATAAAAAATTACGGCAGCCAAGTGGCGGATGTGGTTGCCACCTCATCCTCCGGCTCCAGAGGATTGCGGCTGCGATTGTTTGGACACGCAACGGCAATCGCTTCAATGGGTTATTTTCGGAAATCGCTGTTTACTTCAAGGATTCGGTTTTTTGGCTTGTACCAAATTACGACAACGACATGAAATGGAGCCAATATTTGGCAGGATGGGAACAGTGATGCGAAAGGTATGAAAACCTTTTAAAATTTAAAGAGAAACATTTGTACCCCTCTCAACAAAATGTTTCTTCGGCTTAGGAAGTTGAGTTCTTAAGTTGACCAAGATATTAGTCCGATCGATATAAAATTTGGTATATGGGTGAAAATTAAAAAAACAAAAAATATATATTTTTCTTTAAATTTTTGGACATCACAAGAGCACCAGCTTCTAAAATACCACGGTACAAAGCAACCACTAGCCATTTCGCTTCACTGGCTGGATTCCTTTCGCTTTCTCCTGAACCAATCGCACCCATCGTAGACACCCCGCAGCAACTTTTGGGAAAATTCGCCCGACAGGCGCCTTTGACGTTGACGAAACTGTGATTGTGGGTCACACCACCACCGACACTGACACCCACACCCACACCCACCCCCACACCCACCCCCACTGGAGACCCCCATTGGGAACTCCTTGGGCGGTGGGTGCGTCGTGGGGATGCGTGTGCAGTATTGGTAACATTGCCTGTCATCCGGCAACAATGGGAAAACTTTAATGAGTACAAGTTGCTGCCGAAACGGAAAGACAGGCGGCCGACAAACGGATTGTCGGACAGACGGACAGGTGTCCTTGCTGCAGCGTAGTCCGCAGCCAAGTCAAACGAACCGAGCACGCCACGGGCTGCGGACGGATTCCTTGGATAGTATAGCTAGAGTGTAAGGAGAAGCGTGGTCACCATGAAACCGGGACTCGAAACCAGCGACGAGGCCGAGGAGGATGGCGAGGGGCGGGATCATCACGAGGGGGATCCCCGACCATTGCCCTACGACTTCGAAAAGGAGCTGATCGAACGCTCCAACCGACACATCCGACTCTACGAAACATTTGTTCCAGTGAGCCAAGGTGCAGTACCAATTTAAAACCAAACTCATAGTAGCTTGGTTATTAAAAGTAGTAAGTGAAGGGTGTCAGAAGCTAAATTAATTGATAGTTTTGTGATCACAATAAGGAACCCGATTGATTTGAATTCAAAATATTACAAATAGTAAACAAAAAAAATTTCGACAAATTTTGAATTTTTAAACGGGAACTATTTTGTAGAAAATCTTATGAAACTTGAATCCATAAAAATCTTCCTTTTTTTTCAATTTAAAATGTTTAAATTAAACTCATTACCATGAATTATATAGTCACAACATACAAAAAAAAAAACTATTTAAAAAAAAAAGTTATGTGCACTCCCATTTTCATACAATTCAATGGAGTGTACTGTGCCTTAAGATAAGGTTAAAAATGTTGCAGTGAGTAAGCTAAGTGGGGCTTAACTACAGACTCATGTCACTGTCCCGAGATGATGACCACCTCTTGATTTCCAGTTTATCCACTGACCCGGAAGTTTTACGCCCAGTTCGAACAACGTCAACCGCCGGATCCTTTGCGTTACCTGCGTCACACTTATCCGGAGAAGCAGTTGGAGCGCCAGAGGAAACTGGTAAAGGCGGTTCCGCTGCTGGAGTCCCAGGTTTACGGCTGGCTGCCGCTCCAAAGTGAAGAGCGGTCCGCCGGTCTGAATTTTTTAAATGCTCCAAAACTCCGCAGCGGAATGACTGTTCACGGAGAGCGATTGATCGCGGAGAGAATTACGGAGCGACCCCCTTTTAACGGGCTCAGGTTCCTGCTCCACTAATCTTTCGGCTGAATAAAGACCTCGCATGATGATCCTTAGTTTATTTTAAATTTAAGGACTTGGCTGTTCCATCTTAAAATTATCGTTATTTCTATAGGCGATATTACAAATTGTTTATGATCAAATATTTGCTTAAAAATTTTTTTAACGGTATTATTATTTGTCAAATAAAATAAAAGTAATATACTTAGTACAACTACTATGTAGTTTCTTTATAATACCTTTAAAAGCACTAACATTATCGAAATATTTTACTAAGGCTTAATGAATATTTGGATAAAAATTTTATAAATTGGCTTCCAATTAAAAAAAGAAATGTCATAAAACATTTTTAATTATTTTATATTCTTAGATGTTTGTAACGATTCCCCTAATTTTAATTTATTTTGCTGTCGTTTGAGGGTTAATTGAAACTGCTTTGACAGGATGGCATCTCTGCCTCGATTATTCTGATTTCAGGGTTGTGATATCGATATTTTTTTGTTTATTTATTTTGTTTTTCATTACTGTTGCTTTTAATTAGGCGAATTAACTACTTGGAGAACTCGTATTTTCACCTGAAAGTGTAATGACCGCAGAAATCGCCTGATATTGTCGCAGTAGCCGCACAACATGGTTAGTGTGGTTGTGGATGCAGCTCACCGGATCTGGAAGAATAGAATATAAGGCCGGAGTGGCGGGCAACGAAGCCAAAGGTCGCGTTGCAGCCGGCGATTAATCACTTTCGATTTTCACGCTATAAAATAACATATTTATTGAAATGTTCGATTCTACAGGCTCACTCGAAAAAGGAGCGCAAAGCCGCCAGAGAAGCGAATGCCCAGAAGTCTGCGGAAACGAAAACGGAGAGCAAACCGGAGGCCAAAGGTGCCCAAAAGCGAGGCGATCATAACGTAGGATCAACCACAGGCGACCAGTTCCTGGAGAGTTTGCTCCAGACCCTCTACAAGTCATGTATGTTAAGGGCTTAGAGTGTAACTTCCATAATAACCTTATAATCCGGGCTGTACAGTTTGTTTAGTTATTTAAATATTGTCGAAGATACTTTATTTTTTTATTATTTTAAATCATTCTGAAAAATGTGCGCTTTGAAGAGACTTTGTTTAAAACCACATTTTACCATAAGTTGCATTATAATAATCCCTTAAAATCTTGCAGGGCTTCAGTTGCGTCGCTTTGCGGAGTTTGTGATGTACGAACTGGGTGGAAATGAGTTTCTGGAGGCCATAGCTGCTTGGTGCGCCCGGAATCCGCATATTGCCATCTGCCTGTTGGCCGGTGGTCTCGTCTTCATGCTACCCTTTCTCATAATCTTCGGGTTCGGAATAGCCACCATGGTGATGACTTTTACGGGTCTGCTGGTGCTAGAAGGTGGGTCCCTCTATTTTTTGATTGGAATCTCACTTTAAAGTGGTCGTCTTTCAGGCACTCTTCTCACCATAGTTTCCATGGTTTTCTTCGCCTGCCTGGCAGGATTCGCAATCATTGTTCCTCTTTTTGGTGTCGCAGCTGTGGCTGCCTACTTTGGTTTTGCCCAGGTGTACGGGCTTTACGATGGCATTGAGCGGCACAAGAGCGCTCTTGTTAAGTTTGTAAGGGATCAAAGAAAAACCTATGATCCTCCCCCACCTCCTGTAAGCTTTTCCGAGGAACCCACATCGACTTCATAAGCATTACTTGCCCAACAAAGATAGTTATTAAAAAATAAAAGACCAGTGCGTAGATGTACTGGTGAATTTGTTTGTAAAATAAAAAATCTTTATTTATTCTTCTAAATCAATTTCATCCCCTTCAAAGTAATCCCCTCATCGATCATCGATAAAATATACTTATGCCAAGGTTTTTTGAAATCCTCGAAACATGCCAAATAGTCCCTTTCCGGTATAGCCATTAGCGCCTCTTCGATTCAGATTTTATCTCCTCAATCGACTCGAACCTGTTCCCGGAGCGGTCTCTTGAGTTTTGGGAATAGCCAGAAGTCACAAGGAGCCAAATCAGGAGAATACGGTGCTTGCGGAACGATATGCGAAATGGTCACGAAGAACGAGTGCAGTGTGAGCGTGTCGTCTTGATTTTGACTTTTCGTGGGCCCAAATGGTCTTTCAAAATGGTTTTCACAGATCCTTCTGTTATTCTGATCATAACAGTAAGGTCTCTTACAGTCAACCGACGATTTTTGAGCACTAATTCCTTCACTTCATTGACGTGTTGGTCATCTGTTGACGTCGATGGTCGTCCGGAGCGCTCCAGGTCATCAACACGTTCCCGACCCTCTTTGAAGTTTTTGTACCACTTATAAACATTTTTCTGGGACATGGTAGAATCACCAAAGGCCTTCCTCAACATCCTCGAACGTTTCCGCAGCCGAAATTTCATTCCGCAAACAAAATTTGATGGCACTTCTCTGCTCAATTAAATCAGACATTGTAAAAATCGAAAAGCGCACTCTTGCTAGTTTGGTAAACAGAAGCGTAAATATAGTAGAGCTGTACTGATACTGACATTGACATGAAATTACCCCCAGATGTCACCAACAGTCTTGCCAAATAAAGAAAAAAAGAACTAGTCCGAAATGTTAGTTGCAGTCGAAATGGTGACTTTTTATGAAGAAAAAGTTGTTATGTAAAGCAAATTTGAAAAAGCGTTTGTACAATGGCTTGCGACTTAACTTTGTGAATAATATGAAATACTTCCTCAATTAAAAAATCGCGCCCTTACATTATATTTTTTAACAAGTTGGCAGGTTAAACACCTGCGGTGGAAAAGTAATCGGTTATCGGCTAAACGCCTATATACACAGTTTTCACAGTCGGAATTTTTGGTCGAATTTTACGATTTAAGTGCGCTCAAACAACAGAAACCTGCCTTTGAGCAGACAAAATTACTTTTGACGTGGTAAGTAGCTCGAAGTATTAGAAGTTTTCACAGTTTGAGGCAAAAAACAGTATTTTCTATATTAACTGAAGTTGCCAAACAACCTACACACATACATGCAGACGATAGTGTGGGTTAATGTTTATACAAGATAAACGGTATGAACAAGATTACGGCTTGGACTAAAAATTACTTCGCTTTCCGTAAATAAACAAAACCTATTGTGTGTAAAAATAAGGATGAAAAAAGTAAATTGTGGTCCGAGGAAATAGTTCAAAAATTTCAGTTTTCCAAAGAGATATTTGTATTGTGTGGCGAAGGAGTTTTTTGTTTAGAAATACAAATATTTGAAAATTTCATTGACCTATCGACTTATAGAGTTATCGGAACAGCAGCAGCTCATCACTAGTTGGGTCGCCATATACACAGTTTTTTTTCGTGGAGAGAGGTTCGCTGTTAATTTGTGTCCCAGTGCGTTTTAAATAAATAAATCCTGCTCTAAAGCAGACTTAAATTCCTTGGACGTGGTAAGTAATCCTAGATGAGATAAAATCCGTTTGGAAAATTGAGTTATGTGTATGGCTAAGAAAGCTGGAAAGAAAGGGCAAACAAGTAGGTGCGGGGGTGGGAGGTGGGTGAAGAGCGTGCGCCTATGTGTGTGTGCGTTGGAGCTGGATACACACAAACGGCATTTTTATGTATTCTCCCCTGTAAATCGTGAGCTTGTTTTGTTCCTCGCTGGAATGTAAACAATGCTGCAGACAGGAAATCATGTTTGTCCGAATTACAGGCTTATTATCGGCGGTGGGAGCAAGTATTTCATCTAATCTGAAATTCTAGATTCGGAATTGGAGCCTGAATCCTTCCTGTGTATGTGTATGCACAACCTGGGAGAAGTGTGGCAACTCTGCGCAGCATTGCATTTGTGTGCTGCACTGCGGCCCTTTTCTGTCTCTCCCTCGCACTCGCAGTCTCTCTCAAGCGCCGTGTTGCAAGTGCTTCGTTCTCCGCTATCCATTCTGTTCTGTTTTAACGGGCGTGCTGGTCGGTCGAATTTTTTTTGCTGCGCCTTTTTCCAGAAGCTGCAGTGAAAAATAAATTCTTTTTGTTTGTCTGTGTTTTTTTTTGGAGTGTATAAAATTTGAAGAAGTGCCAAACATAGTAATTAAATAACTCAAGGTTTGTGACCAAAGTCTTCGGCAGGTAGACACACACACACATCTACCTGCGTTCGAATGTGTGAGCGCTTGTTTCCTATACGCAGCATATTTCGTATTTTGCTGTGGCATCCCAAAACGGAAATGGGGAGCTGGGAAAAGAAAACAAATAAAATAACCGACTAGCGGGTGATTACTAAGTCTGTGAAATGTCTGCAGAAACATGGAGTTTTGACTAGAGTTTTCCTTCTGCTTGTTGTTCGCACACTAACACTAACAAACATCGAGCTAACCGTTAAGCAAATTACTCATACACATATTCACCGTCTCTTTCTTGCAGGTGTGGTGTAAAGCGCCTTAATCACCAAGATGAGTTACATGCCAGCCCAGAATCGAACCAGTAAGTACTTCCACTTTACTTTCCCCTTCCCCTAAACCTACAATTCGTCCCCCTTTCGTATTGAACTCCACTTCCAAGAAAGTACGAAAAAAGGGATCCATGGTAGACACTGAAAAAAAGAAATCAAGTCAAAGCACTGTTGGGGAATTTTCTATTTTTTACCCTTGCAATAGGTATTTTAATTTTGGTAGGATATTTCTTACGCAGATTAGGCGACTCTTTGAAGTATATACATACATATACATGTATGTACATAGTTAGATTTTTGATCGACAACACCAGGAGAGTTAAAATCCGTATTTCTACTTTTTCGCTTCGTTTAAAACTTTGGCAATCGTCATCTTTGATGTGCAGGAGATCAAGATTAAAAACGATGCTAATCGCGTCATATGTTGAATTCCTATTTGTTTACCAACTTTTTTTTTATTAAGGGTATATCAACTTCGCATTGCCAAAGTCAGCTTCCTTTCTCGTTTATTTTTAATATATTCATTCAAACCGCGGGAAATGTTAGCTTATTAAATAAAATCTGGTAAAATCAAAAATGTTAGTGAGGAAAAATCTAGTTGCAATTATAAGTACGATTTTAAATACAAGTTAAAATACGCATCTCATAAAAAAGGGATGCAACACACATTTGTTTTATTTCTCAGAAACAATTATCTCCTGTATCTAAATACGATAACAACCCCTTTTTCTATAATAAATGAAAGATGCCAAGCTTGTTTTTAAAAAGTTTGCCAAATGTGACATAAAGTATTTGCTTGTGTCATTTGTTTTTGATGCTCCCTTTGTTTACATTGTGAAATATATAGGGTAACTATCCTATCCATCCACCCCAGATGAATAATTTATGTCTGTTCTATTACACATTTACATACTTGTTAATGCTTGAGCATACACCATTTCGGATGATCTTTTTTTCTGTGTGACAAGCAACCACCAAAGTATCCTGTGTCTTTACCCTTACCCCAAATAATAAATGTTCCTGCTCCTTTTGGATTTTGCAATTTACCATTTTTTTTTTTGACGACGCAGCTAAATGAAGAAGGAAGGAAAATGCTTCCCTCCTTCTCTCTACCGTGCTCCTTTTGCCACTTCATTTGCGTTGTGTGCGTTGGTGGGTAACAGTGGCGTACACATAAATCTGCAAAGGGGGTATAAGGAATAGTAAGTTGCTTAATATGTTGTGTTAATCAAGTGTGACCATAAATAATCCTATCATTTATTCTGTGCAAAGAAATTATAATTTCTGTTATTTAACATTGCCCGGTAATGAAACTACATTTCAAGTGACTATAAATATTCCTATCATTTATTCTGTGCAACGAAATCATAATTTCTTTTATTTAACATTGTCCGGTAATGAAACTACATTTCAAAGAATTGTTCCCATTTCAATGTATGTAACTTTATCCTAATGCAAACTGTATATACCATTAACTCCCTTCAAACGCCTCTGTTTGGTACCCTTTGAAACTTGATTCCCTCCCAGTTCCACTCGGGCATACACACTGCCATACGCACACTCGAGAACTCGTATACGTGCACGTGGCATCCCACTACCACCCACTCGCCCCCGGTTTCCCCTTCCCGGGACCTTGTCCTCCCTCTCTGTCCAACGATCTCATTTTCGACTTGGCTGCACATCTTCAGCTTTTGTTTTTTTTTTGGTGCTACTGCTGTGCAGAATTTAATTAGTAAGCGACAACTTCCACTTAAAGGCTCCGCCCCTCTTCCATTCCATCCATTCTTGCTGTACTCCATCAAAGAGCATTACCCACTCGAAGTGCAAAAAAAAGCGCCTAATCGATATGGGAAATAAAACGAAATGGGATTACAATCCTATTTGCTGGTAGTGAACAAAATTAAACAATTATAGAACAAGATTTATTGGTGGTTACATTCAGCGCCAAATTACTTCCAAAACTCGAAGATTCAAAACATTACATTCCATTCTATTAGGGTTTTATCCCTGATCTCGAGGAAGAAAATTACATTTTTTGTCGTTAAATAATAAATAAAAGTAAATATGACTTAAAAAAGTAAAGGTAAATGTAAACCAATAAATTAATTCTTTTCGATTACAAACTGCAGATTTAATTATAAAATTTACATCAACATATATTTTTATGATCCGTCCCTTATTATTCGTTCGGAAGTTCGATTTATTAAGGTTTGCCTGTATTAAAGGAACAAAAGAGGGAATTTGAAATTGCGAATGCAAATGCATACAAAAGGGGCGTGGCCGCTCTGTGTCCGCGCATAAGTAAAACAACAAACGCAAAAAAACGGGGCCTGAAACGGCATAATTAAGACAGAAGTGGCAAACAAAACGCCCCACGAATCCTTTTGCCAGGACCCTCTCATGTGTGAGCACCATGAGCTCTAAACTTTGTGGGAATATCCTGCAGCGTTCAATTTGTCACGCTTCAAAGTTTTCCTTTTGCAATTTTTTTTTGCGCTTTACGCTGGGATGCTGCTGCTCACTTTGCTGTCAGTCGCTGTCGTTTCCCATTTGGCCATCCTTCAAGGAAAAAAATGGTTCGGTGAGGGTTAAAGGGAGTTCATTGAAACATAACTCAAATCCAAATCCGAAGCCAGATATAGATGCTGTACTGCACTCAGTCTGATGGCCATGTTCTCCGTTGTCCTACGCTACTCTTGCGCTTCAAGAGGTTTACAAAAATAAATGTATGTATACGTTGAACAGAAAATAAACGAAAATCGGAACTGGGAATGCTCTTGTACTTTGCTTTTTATATTGGGAGCCAAAAAGACATCAGAAATTTAAATACAGGTGCCTTTAAATATGAGATTTTGAGTACAAATTTTTATTTTAAGCCATGACAACCTTCTTTTCAAGTTGACACCCTCTGTTAAGGGTTTACCTCGACATTGTACCTTACCTTGGCTTTTAATCCATTAGGACGTTTCTAATCTACTGATGGAAATTCTAAAAAACCTTCTCCCACCAAACATATATTTCCCGAACCATTTTAAAACACTCTTTACCCGTCTTGCAGTGTCCCATAATAATCAATACAATCCGCCGGATCTGCCGCCGATGGTGTCCGCTAAGGAGCAGACTCTCATGTGGCAGCAGAACTCGTATCTGGGCGACTCCGGAATCCACTCGGGTGCCGTCACCCAGGTTCCATCTCTGTCCGGTAAGGAGGACGAGGAGATGGAAGGAGATCCGCTTATGTTCGACCTAGACACCGGTTTCCCACAAAACTTCACACAGGACCAAGTGGATGATATGAATCAGCAGCTAAGCCAGACGCGCTCCCAACGTGTCCGTGCTGCCATGTTCCCGGAAACCCTGGAGGAAGGCATTGAGATTCCCTCCACTCAGTTCGATCCCCAGCAGCCGACGGCAGTGCAACGTCTCTCGGAACCGTCGCAAATGTTGAAACACGCGGTGGTAAATCTGATCAACTACCAGGACGATGCCGAGCTGGCCACCAGGGCCATTCCGGAGTTGATCAAGCTGCTGAACGATGAGGATCAGGTGGTCGTTTCCCAGGCCGCCATGATGGTCCACCAGCTGTCCAAGAAGGAGGCCTCGCGGCACGCCATCATGAACAGCCCTCAAATGGTGGCCGCCTTGGTGCGCGCAATCTCTAACAGCAACGATCTGGAGAGCACTAAGGCCGCGGTGGGCACTCTGCACAACTTGTCGCACCATCGCCAAGGTCTCCTGGCCATCTTTAAGAGCGGCGGAATTCCGGCACTCGTCAAGTTGCTTTCCTCGCCAGTGGAGAGCGTGCTCTTCTATGCGATTACCACATTGCACAACTTGCTGCTGCACCAGGACGGCTCCAAGATGGCCGTGCGCTTGGCCGGTGGCCTCCAGAAGATGGTTACGCTACTGCAGAGGAACAACGTAAAGTTTCTGGCCATCGTCACCGACTGCCTGCAGATTCTTGCCTATGGAAACCAGGAGAGCAAGCTAATAATCCTGGCCTCTGGCGGGCCGAACGAACTGGTGCGCATCATGCGCTCTTACGACTATGAGAAGCTACTGTGGACCACCTCGCGGGTGCTCAAAGTGCTATCCGTTTGCTCCAGCAACAAGCCGGCTATCGTGGACGCCGGCGGCATGCAGGCGCTGGCCATGCATTTAGGCAACATGTCGCCGCGTCTCGTGCAAAACTGCTTGTGGACGCTCCGCAATCTATCGGATGCGGCAACCAAGGTGGAGGGCCTCGAAGCCCTGCTCCAATCGCTTGTCCAGGTTCTGGGCTCCACCGATGTCAACGTGGTCACCTGTGCCGCCGGCATTCTCTCGAATTTGACATGCAACAATCAGCGCAACAAGGCCACCGTTTGCCAGGTGGGCGGTGTTGACGCCCTCGTCCGTACTATTATCAATGCTGGGGATCGCGAGGAGATTACCGAGCCGGCCGTCTGCGCTCTGCGTCACTTGACCTCGCGTCACGTTGACTCTGAGCTGGCCCAGAATGCCGTGCGTCTTAACTACGGGTTGTCGGTGATTGTGAAGCTACTGCATCCACCATCCCGCTGGCCGTTGATCAAGGCCGTCATCGGGCTTATCCGCAATTTGGCCCTCTGTCCGGCCAACCACGCCCCGTTGCGGGAGCATGGGGCCATCCACCACCTGGTGCGTCTTCTAATGCGCGCCTTCCAGGACACAGAGAGGGTGAGTTACCAAACTAGCTATACAAGTATCTATAATGATTCTCACTATTCGTGTGTATTTGCAGCAACGCTCCTCGATTGCCACCACGGGCTCGCAGCAGCCTTCCGCCTACGCCGACGGAGTACGCATGGAAGAGATTGTCGAGGGCACGGTGGGGGCTTTACATATCCTGGCCCGTGAGTCCCACAACCGGGCGCTCATCCGCCAGCAGTCGGTGATACCGATCTTTGTGCGTTTGCTGTTCAACGAAATTGAGAATATTCAGGTGGGACCAAAGCTGTTTTTGTAAGAGTAGTAACGTAGAATACTAAACGATTTATGATTTTAGCGCGTGGCTGCTGGCGTTCTTTGTGAGCTGGCCGCCGACAAGGAGGGCGCCGAAATTATCGAGCAGGAGGGCGCCACCGGGCCGCTCACCGACCTACTGCACTCGCGCAATGAAGGCGTGGCCACGTACGCCGCCGCAGTGCTCTTCCGGATGAGCGAGGATAAGCCGCAGGACTACAAGAAGCGTCTGTCCATCGAGCTGACCAACTCGTTGTTGCGCGAAGACAACAACATTTGGGCCAACGCCGACCTGGGCATGGGTCCCGATCTGCAGGTGCGTGCCAAGTAGGCTAAGGAAATACGAGGTCCTCGGTTTTCCGGCCTTTTAAACGCCCCCTTTTGTGTTCTGATGATTTGAAATCTCGCGCGAGAAGTGAACGCGCTCTGTACATAAAATTGTAAATTTGTAGAACACTTACTCTAGTCAAGCATTATATAATGGTATCCATATTAAGTATCGACCTATATATCGCTTGCGTACAATTTCGATACCCTATTATTGAATTTCAATATGATTTTAATTTTTTTGTTCAGTTATTTGCTTTTCTTGTAACCCACGAATCGATAGATCGTTAATGTTAGTCTTTAAGTAGGTAGCTGTAGAAGACCATCGATTACGAATACCGATTCCGATTATTTATCATCGTATTTAATCTCTAACCACACCCCCAACCCTCTCCACTTATCCCCCCGAAAACATCTCCACCGGAAACATACTTACATGAATTTAAATTTGTATACGCTGCGACATCTCGAACTTTGTTTATGTTTAATTTTGATTTTGTAATTAATTCACGTTTTTTATTTACTTTTCGTTCTTTTCTTTTTTTCCTTTATGTTTACTTTGTGTGTGTAAAACCAAAAACAAAACCAAAAATCACTATAAACACAACTGCAACGGTAAATGAAACAATCAATGACGGATAATCACTGCACCAAAATCTCACCAACAACAATCAAACAACGCGACTGTCTCTCTCTGCCTTACTTCCGCCACACCGCTCCCCCCACAACAACACCCTCTCTCTCACCCTGTCTCTCACATTCACTTGCAAACTGGCGTTTGCGTGTGTCTTCTTCTTTCCTAACAACTTTTCACTTCTGATCCATCCCAACAAATAAATAAAAACGAAACTGTAAAAAATACATCAAACACGTACGATCTCGCACATACACACACATAAACACACATGTATACGCACACCGACCGATAAACCGATAAACAAACCCGAAATCGATCGATCACAGGATATGCTTGGACCCGAAGAAGCATATGAGGGCCTGTACGGACAAGGTCCGCCCAGCGTGCATAGTTCGCACGGAGGTCGCGCATTCCATCAGCAAGGTATGTATGTCATATGCATAAGAAGAGACCTTGACCCCTGACCCTCGAACCTCGGCCCCAAGAAGAAGAATTCCCGCATAGCCCCACTAAAAAAATAACTAAAAGGGATCGTTTACAGGTTCAGACAATTTGATAACTCCTTGGGCCCCGCCCCCCCATACCCCGCATACATATAATCGTTTTCGTGTCTGTTCATCTTTTAAATAAGCACAAAATAATCGAAGCTAAAACGTTAAGATCACATCAATTTCTCCAGTGTGAGCTAAACCCTTTTACCCCTGCCACCTCGCTAGATCTCTTTGTTACTCTGTATCCATGCTCGATATCCCCCTGATTTCGTTACCCCTTAATTTCCACTGCTGCATGCAAAGGACATAAGTAATTGACTTTAGTTTTTGTGCGTGTTGAATGGTTATTTAACCATACCCTCGCCCCTTTCCACTTGCAACTCTTCAATATGGTATTCATTTTTTGAGAAATAAAATCTTTAAGAAATTGTTATAAGACATTTATGTAATTAAATGATTTCCGAGGAAGCCCGACGTCCCTTAAAAGCCCCTTTCGGTTAACTAGGATGAAGCTTACATAAATAACGTCCCACGTTGGGCGCCAGTTATGCTAGGAGACACCTAATTAACTGAAGAAAAAACCGTCTTTAGATTTTTTTGGCTCAATGGACCATCACAAATCTTTAAGTTTTATTTTGTGGGTATTGATGTGCAAAATAAAAATTTTTCGATAATTTAATTTCAAAATGGCGGCTGTTGTGTGCAGTACTTATTGAAAGATGTTTTATTTTTAAGGGTCCATGGCTTATATAAATAATTTGTATTACAATATTTTTATATAAAATATTTTAATTAAAAATTATTATAGATATAAAAGTGTTATTTATATGATTTATTCTGAATGGAATTTATAAATTCATAAATAGCATATAAATATCTATAACAATTTTCTTTAATAATTATTTTTCTATGTTTATGTTTATGTTTAAGACCCCCTGTTGAGTGATTTTTTTTTTGTAATACTAACTTATAACATTAACATGAAATAGCAGTGACTCCACGTTATGTAGCATAATGTTTTTGGTCCCTTTTCTCAGATTTCTCTCAAGTGTCTGACCCTGTTAGCCCTAAGCGAAAAACATTGTGGACTTAATAAGTAGTTTAAAAATCTTAGCACCACACACACAAACAAAGAACACCTAAAAATCATCAACCACAAATAACAACGAAAGCAAACATGTGAATAAAGGATACCAACGCCAAAAGGTTACGTTCTCTTTTTCATACTATTGCATTCATAGCCGGAAAAAATCATCGATTGGACCAAGAATGATGGAGCAACACATACGTTTCGTTAATAATTTTGAATATTTATCCTTTGTTATACATCTCTTGAGTTTGATTTCATTAGAATGCTTTTACGATTCAAGTTATCCATCAACGAAGAAACTTTAGTTCAGTTCGGTTCAGTTTGCATGTCTCGTAGCCTGCGATAAACGCATAGACCTAGTCATATATATTCATATAAATTATCCTGTATATATTTATAGTTTATAAGACGTGTGTGCATGCAGATTTGAAAGGACGAATTCCAATCGAAATCAACTGATCTTGTCGTGCCGTATTTAGTTTTAGAATATTAAAGCGGCATTCAACGATCGGTTTTTGTTGTTTGATACTTTAGTTTAATGTGAAAATACGGCCGTGTATAAGTGGAATCTACGTTTTGTTTGAATTGGGTTAAACAAAAAAAAACTAGATTGTCAAAAATGAACAAAATAGAGCTTAAATACTACAGGACTGCTAAGTTATAACGTTTGGCTTAAGTTTATTGTTTAACTTTTGAGGATTATATAACACCGATAGAGTTATGTAGATAGATAAAATATGAGCTCGATTCCAACGAAAGACGATGAATCCACTTGTGCAGGTCCCCATGATGGTGCACCATCTATTAGTTGGACACTGGCCTGAGGAATCCTGTTTACTAATCACAATTCTTCCCGATATTCTTTCCCATTCTTTTTTGTCCGCAGGATATGATACTCTACCAATAGATTCGATGCAGGGTCTGGAGATCAGCAGCCCGGTGGGCGGCGGCGGTGCTGGCGGTGCTGCCGGCAATGGTGGAGCGGTGGGTGGAGCTGGCGGCGGAGGTGGCAACATCGGCTCCATTCCGTCCAGCGGGGCACCCACATCGCCCTATTCCATGGACATGGACGTCGGCGAGATTGATGCCGGTGCATTGAACTTTGATTTGGACGCCATGCCGACGCCACCCAATGACAACAACAATTTGGCTGCCTGGTACGATACCGACTGTTAGACGATACGAGCCGAGCTAAGGGTAAGGGTCGAGATTCCATTCGACCCCAAAAATAATATTATATATTAATTATAATGCGACGCAGCGGCGAGAAAACCATATTATATGATGCATTACATATTATCCACATAAACGACATGGAAAATTAAACAAATGTTTGCAATAGAACTCGTACATTTCCCTTTACATGGTGTTCTTTTTATTTGTTGTCATGGGAATCGGAAGGCCAGTTCATTACAGTTCTGTAATGTTTTGTAAGTAAAACTAAGAGCACAAAATTACTTATATAAAATTGCATTTCCAAAGCCTTTCATTTGTGATTCCATGTGCTGATTTTGGGACTCAAAATTCGTTTAAGGGTGGACATCTGAAAAACTGGAAAAAAAACGGATTTTCTGGAATTTTTTTTTGGCCAAATGAAAAAGCCAATCAAAAATTTGTAAAGTAGGTTTTATAATATTAGATGCGAAGTACAAAATAAATTTTTTTCGAATAAATCGAAAACAAAATGGCGGCTGTGCAGCATTTCTTCGTAGGCCCTTTTTTGTTGAAGGGGGTCCATGGCCGGACAGCTAACGTCCTTAATTATACCCTTGCAGAGGGTATTATAATTTCAGTCAAAAGTTTGCAACGCAGTGAAGGAGACATTTCCGACCCTATAAAGTATATATATTCTTGATCAGCATCACCAGGAGAGTCGATCTAGCCATGTCCGTCCGTCCGTTTCTACGCAAACTAGTCCCTCAGTTTTAAAACTATCTGCTTGAAACTTTCCCAAAAGTTGAATTTCTATTGCAGGTAGTATATAAGTCGGAACGAGCCGGATCGGGCGACTATATCATATAGCTGCCATATAACTGAACAATCGGAAAAGCCATAACTTTGGTGTTTTTAAAGTTAGGAAGTTGGGATTTTCTATGAGCTTTATTTTTGGCCAATTAATCCGACCTACCAAATTTCATAAGGACGACTATATCCTATAGCCGCCATATAGCTGATTGATCGGAAGTGTCATAACTTTGATGTTTGTAAAGTTAAGAAGTTGGGATTTTCTATACCTGGGTTTTATTTTTGGCCAATAAATCCGACATACCAAATGTCATAGTGATCGGCCGACAATATCTTATAGCTGTCATATAACTGAACGATTGGAAATGCCATAACTTTGGTGTTTTTAAAATGATGAAATTTGGAGTTTTTATGAGTATTAAGAATGCATCAAATTAATAATTTTGAAGAATATAATTTACAGAATATTCTGCAAGGGTATATCAACTTCGGCTCCGTCCGAAGTTAGCTTTCCTTTCTTGTTAAAGTACTATTTCGAAATGGGGCTTAGATTGGGATGGTAATAAGAAGACAAGTACAGGTCCCCCTCCAATTAAAATTAGTTTTGTAACAGATTAACAGGTATTGCTTTATTTGCGGGGGAAGTGTTCATTTACAGGTGTTTGCCAAACCACTTGTGGTCCACGGGTGAGAGCCACCGATGGCAGCCGCTGAGGTTGTTCTGGATGACGTACTTCATGGTGAAAGGGTTCTCGTTTTGGAGGGCGTGCTCCTCGTCGGCGACCCGCTGCTCGTCGAGCATTTCCTGGGAGACGACGGCGGCCTGGAAGGGCAGCTGGTTGGCCACCTGCTGCAGGAACTGCTTGACCTCGACGAACTCGCACTTGCCGGCGATTTCGACAATGACGCGGCCGGCCTTGATGGGGGTCACGTAGTGGTCGATGGCCCCCTTGCCGCCGCCCATGCGCTGGCCCTGGCCCTTCTTGGTAATCGGCTGCCAAGGAGCCGGAACGCGCCAGGTGGCGAACATGGTGGCCACGTTCATCTTCCGTCCAATGGTCAGGCGCATCATCTCGTAGTGGCCCCAGCGCAGGCGGCCGCCGCCGGTGGCCACGATCGCGTACTGTTTGTGGAGCAGGGTATTGTGCACCTTCTCCGGACCGCGCATGTAGCGCAGCCTTTTCTGCATCTTGGGCGGACGAATGTTCGGCGGCAACTGCGGCTGGCGCTCCATGATCCTCAGCTTGGGTCGCTCCGGCTGCTCCACATCTGTGGAAGGTGCGATTGTGTGGTTAGCTTGTATTTATCCTTGCAGAGTTGGAGGTACTTACTCTGATATTTAATGGGCGGGGCGAAGTATTTCAGGCCGGCTGTGTTGACTGCTGCTATGTTGCCCGCTAAAAGTTAGAAAAAGTCGCTAGAAATGCTTTATCCTCTGTGAGGTCTGGCGTGGAGACGCCTCACTCACCTGTCAGGGTTTGCTTGAAAAGCTGTGAGACTGATTTTAGGCCCAGCATTGCAGGTTTTCACTTAACTATAGAGATATTTTATAAGTTTTTCCGAAAATGTGTTGCATCAACAAGAAATAGCGTTGCCAGATGCTTATCATAGTCAGGTTCTACGCCAACAGTCTTTTGAGATGTCTGTTTCTTCGATAACTTCTTATCTTTCCCTGGCCATCGATACTATCGGAAGGTAGCCGAGTTCTGCACCTCGACCTGCCCTTTTTTCCGGTATACTCGCAGTATTTCAGTATATTTTTCCAGTGTGCTCTGACATTTTTAAACGAACCGAATCGCCAGCGCAACGGCCACACTGTACTGCATACACGAAAATAAAAATTTTTTTTGACAAAATCGTGCATGTTTTCGCTCGCAATCCGTATGCACAACGCAGGCCGCGCGAGCCCTAGCTAGCTAGACCGCCGCCCTTCCCGTCCCACGAATCGCAGCGCATCGCATCCCGCGACCAGCGCTCCCACTTGTGTGTTTGTTATGAATATACCGAAGGTGACAACATCGCTTGGTGCCGCCGAAAAGGCGAAACCCGAACGTGTGGCATCCGTGGCCGCCGCAGCCTTCAATGCGGTCAACCTGCAAAAGCGCAGCGGCGCCGACGACCCGGCCACAGCGGCGGAGGATCCCACGCGCAAGAAGGCCAAGACGGAGCTGCAGCTCGGAACGCCCAGTTTGCCCAGTTTGCCTAGTTTGCCCGCCAAAGCATCGGCCGCCCCGCCGCAGCAGCTCCTCTACCAGCGTGTTGGCCAGCAGGTCAAGGCGCAGGTAAAGGGTGCGTCGGATCCGCAGGACGCCCAGTCGGAGGACGTCGCCTGGGACGCCCGTGACCAGCAGATCATAGTGCGCAACTTCGGCTCCGGCGCCGAGATTAAGGCGGAGGACGCGGACAAGCAGAGTAAGTGCACAGCAAGTCCTCCTCCCAGGAACAGTCCACTTAATGCACCTCCACCTCGAAACACAGCCTTTGCCAGCTTTACCAAAAAGGAGGGCGCCTCCTCGTCGGCCTCGTCCTCCTCATCCACCGCCTCCATTATCTCCATCGAACCCAGCGGCTCAGTCCATGAGCAGGCAAACAATCCCGGCAAGGCAGACGACCTCCTCGACTTCGTGCTGATGCCGGCCGCCGTGGCGGATAGCACCGTATCCGTGGGAAACGCCACGGGAACGCCCGTTCAAACCACCTCCACCATCATTCTGAACACCAACAACGGGGCCACAGGAGCCAGTGGAGCCGGCACCACCACCATCCTCACCCAGAAGCCCGGCCACGCAAACTACAATATCTTCAACACCACGGCCACAGGCAGCCAAACGCCCACCACGTTGCTGAACCGGGTGAATTTGCCGACCAAGATGAAGACGCAGCTGGTGGTGAACGCCAAGAAGCTGACGGAGGTCACGCAGACCACGGCCAAGGTGTCCATTGGCAACAAGACGATATCGGTGCCGCTGCTCAAGCCGCTGATGAGTGGAGCGGCCACCGCCGGAGGAGCCACGATTGTGGAGAGCAAGCAGTTGCTGCAGCAGGGTGGCCAGGTGACCACCGTGATGAGTGCCGCGCAGCCGGGCGGAGGGCAGCAGGTGCACCAACACGTTCATACGCACGCTAATCCACATGCACATCACAGCTTCACCAAGCTGATCAAGCGGGTGCCCAAGAACTCTGGCACAATTGTCTCTTTCTCGGGGCTGCAGATTAAGCCGGCGACGACCAAGATCGTGGCCACCAAGGTGGTTGGCAAGAAGATGTCGCTCCAGCTTCAGCAGCAGCTCCAGCAGCAGCAGCTTCAGCAACAGCTGCAGGTGACCAGCGGCGCGGGCTTGGCCCCGCCCACCGGCATAGTAACCATCACCACCGCCAATCCCAGCCAAACTTACGCAATGGTCCAGGATGCCACGGCCGTGGGAGCAGCCTCCCATTCTAAAGATGAAGATGCGCCGGCGCCTCGGAAGATCACCTACACCGAGAACCTGCAGAAGATCCTTAACAAAAGCAAGGCGCAGGAGAGCGGAGGATCCGACGAATTCCCCAACATCAACAGCGTGGTGATCAAACCGCTGGAAAAGAACACGCTCAACTGCCCGTCCGCCTTCAACTTCTTCAAGCAGCAGCACTCGCAGGCCGCCCAAAACCAAACGCACTCCACTGTGGGCAGTGGAGCAGGCACACCCGTGACGTTGACCATGACGCCGGCCTCGGGGAGTGGCTCTGATCTGGCCACCACCTCGACCGTCTCCGTGTCGGCGGCCACCATCTGCATCAATAGTCCGATGACTATGGGCTCGCGGCCCATCATCTCCATTGGGAACAAGAACATATCCCTGGTGCTGTCCAAGACGACGATGGCCCAGCAAAAGCCCAAAATGATCACCACCACCACGCTGGCCAGCCACTCGGCGCTGCAGATGCATCATGCCCTAGTCCAGGACTCGAATGCGGACAAAGCGGGTTCGGGATCGGGATCGGTCCCCTCTGCAACCTCTGGATCAGCTTCCGTGGGAGCAGCCGCAGCAGTTGCGGGATCCATGCAGCTGAAGCTGACCACCGTGACCACCACGCCCGCCAAACTCAACGTCAGTCTGGCCCCTGAAGTGGCCAAGATCGAGGAGATTGCCGCCGAACCGAAAGCAAAGCTACTGCTCAAACAGGAGGCGGCCGTAAAGGATGCAGCTGGGACTCCGTCCAGCGAACAGGAGCGGAGCGAGGAGACAAGCACGACGGAGAAGCGTTTAAACGCCAATACTACAATGACGCCCATTGGCCAGGTGCAGAATCAGACTGCAAACCAAGTTCAGGTGGCCACTCCTACCTCAACCGCCTCGAATCCCAGCACGCCCAATCCTCCGGCCAGCGCCACAGTCACGGCCACACCGACCAACAACCAGCGCTCGGGCACGGAGGACTCGAATAATGCACTGCTGAAGAAGCTCCTGCAGAACAGCAGCAGCAACCACGGCCACAGTCTCAACACGATCAGCATCCCCTCGGCCCACGTCGGCTCCGCAAACACGACGGCGCCCCTCTCCGCCCGCAAGGTGATCAATGTGCGGGCGCCCAGCATGGGAATGGTCAGTAGCTTGGAGGCGCAACTGGCGCGTCCAGTGATCCCTCCGGTGCCCACGGCCACGCAGGCGGCGGGCAGCAGCAGTAGCGGCGGATCCGTGGCCACGTCCACCACCACCACAACGGTGGCCAGCGGGTCCAGCAGCCAGCAGGTGGTGGCCACTGCCTCGGCGACCGGAACCCCAGTTACGGCAGTAGCAGTCTCCACACCTGGCGTGGGAGGAGAACCGAAGCTGGAGCAGAAGACCGACCAGCCTTTAGTGGTTGCAACCATTACGAGCCAGAACCAGAACCAAAATCAAAACCAGACTCCCCAACCGCCACCTGCGCCTGCTCTGCAGCAGCAGCAGCAACAGTCGCAGCAACAGCCGCAGCAATCGCAACAGCTGCAACTGACACCCCACCAAGTCAAGCAGACCGTGCAGATTGTGTCCAAGGAAACATCCTTTATCTCAGGGCCTGTGGCGACCAATAAACTCGTGACGGAAGCCACTGCAAAGCCGGCCGAACTGCTGCCTCCGCCGCCATACGAACTGGCCACTGCGCCCATATCGAACGTGACCATATCCATCTCCACCAAGCAGGCGGCGCCGAAGGAGCTGCAGATGAAGCCCAAGGCGGTTGCCATGTCGCTGCCCATGGAGCAGGGCGAGGAATCGCTGCCGGAGCAAGCGGAACCGCCACCTCATCCGGAACAGGGAGTCACTGTAGCGGGAGGATTATCTCACACTGGCGGAGCAATTGTGGCCGCGCAATGGAGCAATAGCAATCACGTTGAGGCGGGCGTGGGTGCCACGAAGATACCATTTAAGCCTGGCGAGGCCCAGAAACGTAAGCTGCCCATGCATCCCCAGCTGGACGAGAAGCAGCTGCAGCAACAGGTGGAGATGCCCATCAGTGCCCCCCTACCAGCCACTCCCACCGGACAAACTGGATCGGACAAAGTACAGCTCATTTCTGCGATTGCCAGTTATGTAAAGAAATCCGGAGCACCTGGCGAGGCCCAACCCATTCAGAACCAGAACCAAAACCAGATCCAAAGCCAGGGACAGGTACAGATGCAGGCGCAAATGCAGGCGGCCATGCAGGGTCAGTTGGCTGGGCAGATTCCCGGACAAGTCGCTGGACACATCCCCGGGCAGATACCCGCGCAGATGCATTTGCAGGTGCAACAGCATCAGCTCCACGTGGCCGTGCATCCGCAGCAGCATCAGCAGCAGCAGCAGCAGCAGCAGCAGCACTACCACCACCAACAACAACAACCACAACAGCAGCAGCAGCAGCCGCCGACGATTCCGGTTCCAATTGCAGGACAAGGCCCCGTGCCCATCCCCGTGCCAACCATGGAAACCAAGGCGGGGGACCAAAGAAAGCGCCGCAAACGGGAGGTGCAGAAGCCCAGGCGCACGAATCTGAACGCCGGACATGCGGCTGGAGCTCTCAAGGATCTAACAGGTACGCTACCAGCAGGTGCCATGGTCCAGCTGGCAGGGATGCCGCCGGGGACGCAGTACATCCAAGGGGCGGCACCGGGCACTGGTCATGTGATCACCAGCACCGGACAAGGAGGAGTGAGCCTTGGCGGAATGGGAGCCGGCTCCTCGCCCATGCTCAAGAAGCGAGTGCGCAAGTTCTCCAAGGTGGAGGAGGACTACGATGCATTTACCGAGAAACTGCTGACGCACATCCGCCAGATGCAGCCGCTCCAAGTGCTGGAGCCGCACCTGAATCGCAACTTTCACTTCCTCATCGGAAGCAACGAGGCGTCTGGTGGTGGTTCGCCATCGTCCAGCAGCTGCACGGCATCGGCCAGCGGCTCATCTTCGGCCGGAGGTGGTAAACTTAAGGGAGGATCGCTGGGAACCCGGGGATGGCCGCTGAGCAGGCACTTGGAGGGACTGGAGGACTGCGATGGCGCCATCCTCGGCCGCTTCGGGCGTGTGCGTCTGCCGGGGATTCCCTCGTTGTACGACAGCGAACGCTTCGGCGGAAGCGGGGGTCTGGTGGGAGGCTCTGCTGCCACCCGCTCACCCTCGCCGTCGTCCGTTTCGCCGGGAGATGGTGCTGAGAAGGCGCTACCAATGTCCAGCATCCAGAACGATTTCTACGACCAGGAGTTCTCCACACATATGGAGCGTAATCCGCGGGAGCGCCTGCTTAGACACATTGGCGCCGTCAAGGACTGCAATCTGGAGACCATAGATCTGGTGGAAAGCGAGGCCGTGGCTGCGTGGGCGGCCCTGCCGCGACTAACCCGCTATCCAGGACTGATACTCCTGAATGGGAACAGCCGGTGCCACGGACGAATGTCGCCAGTGGCGCTGCCGGAGGATCCGCTGACCATGCGGGTGCCCGTGTCGCCGCTGCTCCGCTCCTGCGGCGAGGAGCTGCGCAAGGCCCAGCAGCTGGAACTGGGTATGGGATCCCTCGGCAATAACAACAACAACAACAATTACCAGCAGAAGAACCAGAACGTGATACTCGCACTGCCCGCCTCGGCCTCTGAGAATATAGCCGGCGTGCTGCGGGATCTGGCCAATCTGCTGCACCTGGCACCCGCCCTCACCTGCAAGATCATCGAGGATAAGATGGGTGACAAGCTGGAGGATCATTCAGTGTCGATGGACCAGGACGAGGAGAAGCACCGGGACTCCTTCAAGCGACCGCTGACCGTGAGCCACAGCCACCTGATGAAGATCCTCAACGGACGCCGTAAGCTGTGCCGCAGCTGCGGCAACGTGGTCCAAGCCACTGGCCTGCGAGTGCCCCGGCACAGTGTTCCTGCGCTCGAGGAGCAGCAGCCCCGCTTGGCCCAACTGATGGCCATGCTGCCCAGGAAGTCGGCTCCCCCGCCGTTCGTCTTCTTCTGCGATCGCGCCTGCTTCGCGAAATTCAAGTGGAGCGGCAAGGAGGGCCAGTCGGAGGCGGCCAGTCTGTTGCTGCAGCCGGCGTGCGGCTCCACCTCGACCGCCAGCTCCACGGGCGATTCGCCAAGCAGCTCTGGCACTAGCTCCACAGCGCTTGCGGAAACGGTGGTCAAACAGGAACCGGAGGACGAGGCAGACCACAAGCAGGCCACTGGCACCCCCACCAATCTCCCCGTGCAGCGCAAGTGCATCGTCAAGTGCTTTAGTGCCGATTGCTTCGCGACGGACTCGCCGGCCATCAAACTGGAGTTCGACGGAGCAGCGGGATCGGGATCGGGAACTGGAACGGGAGCAGCCAACAATACGGTGTGGGAATCGGAGGCTAGCGGACTGCAGCTGGAGGACACCAGGCAGTGCGTGTTCTGCAATCAGCGGGGCGATGGCCAGGCGGATGGGCCGTCGCGACTCCTCAACTTTGATGTGGACAAATGGGTGAGTGTGCCGTGCCGGACTCAAGCGGATCCCTGGCATCCCAGACTAATTTCAATTCGCCCTTAGGTTCACCTGAACTGTGCCCTCTGGTCCAACGGCGTCTACGAGACGGTGTCAGGGGCGCTGATGAACTTTCAGACGGCTCTGCAGGCGGGACTGAACCAGGTGTGCAGCGCCTGCCACCAACTGGGCGCCACCATCAAGTGCTTCAAGTCGCGTTGCAACAGCCTGTACCACCTGCCCTGCGCCATCCGTGAGGAGTGCGTCTTCTACAAGAACAAGTCCGTCCACTGCAGCGCCCATGGCCACGCCCACGCGCATGCCGGCATAGCCATGGGAGCGGGGGCGGGCTCGACGGCTGGCGCTGGAGTGGCGGGATCTGTGGCGGAAAACGAACTGGGCTCGCTGGTCGTCCATCGGAGGGTTTTCGTCGATCGGGATGAGAACCGGCAGGTGGCCACCGTCATGCACTACTCGGAGCTGAGCAACCTGCTCCGCGTGGGCAACATGACGTTCCTGAACGTGGGTCAGCTACTGCCCCACCAGCTGGAGGCCTTTCACACGCCCCACTACATATATCCCATTGGCTACAAGGTGGTAAGTATCCCTGTGCGTCCGACTATCCTGCAAATGCAACCAACGATCCCCCTATTCCCTCAGAGTCGCTACTACTGGTGCGTACGACGACCGAATCGCAGGTGTCGCTACATCTGCAGCATCGCGGAGGCCGGCTGCAAACCCGAGTTCCGCATCCTGGTGCAGGACGCCGGCGACAAGGAGCCGGAACGCGAGTTCCGCGACAGCACGCCCTCGGCGGTGTGGCAGCAGATCCTGCAGCCGATCACGCGGCTGCGCAAGGTGCACAAGTGGCTGCAGCTCTTCCCGCAGCACATCAGCGGCGAGGATCTGTTCGGCCTGACGGAACCGGCCATCGTCCGGATCCTGGAAAGCCTGCCGGGCATAGAGACGCTCACCGACTACCGCTTCAAGTACGGCCGCAACCCGCTGCTGGAGTTCCCGCTGGCCATCAATCCGTCCGGAGCGGCGCGCACGGAGCCGAAGCAGCGCCAGCTGCTCGTCTGGCGGAAGCCGCACACCCAGCGCACGGCCGGCAGCTGCAGCACCCAGCGGATGGCCAACTCTGCGGCGATCGCCGGGGAGGTGGCCTGTCCGTACAGCAAGCAGTTCGTCCACTCCAAGAGCTCGCAGTACAAGAAAATGAAGCAGGAGTGGCGCAACAACGTCTACCTGGCCAGGTCAGCTATACTATTCACTCTCTCAAGCCCGCCGATTGCTCAAGTTCCCCTCTTCCAGGTCCAAGATCCAGGGATTGGGGCTGTATGCCGCTCGGGACATTGAGAAGCACACCATGATCATCGAGTACATCGGGGAAGTCATCCGCACCGAGGTCTCCGAGATACGCGAGAAGCAGTACGAGTCCAAGGTGGGTTTGATCACTTGATTATCTAGGGGTATGACTAATCGTTAATCATACAGAACCGCGGCATCTACATGTTCCGGTTGGACGAGGATCGCGTGGTGGACGCCACACTGAGCGGCGGCCTGGCGCGCTACATCAACCACTCTTGCAATCCCAATTGCGTAACGGAGATCGTGGAGGTGGATCGCGATGTGCGGATCATAATATTCGCCAAGCGGAAGATCTATCGCGGCGAAGAGGTGGGTTTCGCATTTGGATTAATACGACCGTATCGGATTGTAATCTTGTGTGTCTTGTGTATATTGCAGCTATCGTACGACTACAAGTTCGACATCGAGGACGAGTCGCACAAAATACCTTGTGCCTGCGGGGCGCCCAACTGCCGCAAATGGATGAACTAGAGTCGGGAGGAGCCGGAGCCTCTGCCGGAGAAGCAGAAGAGGCGAAAGAAGCGGCGTCCACGTCGCTCCCAGTGAACCGGAACAAGAACAGGAAGAGGAAGAGGAAGATGAATCGGAATCGGAATAGGAATTGTTATATCTGATCAAATAGATAGAATCGCTAAGCAGTATAGACCGTGTACATATATACAATTATATATATATATATGCCGATATGCTCGAGGCGAGCATAGAACCCTGTAAGTTATGTATATGTGCCCACTGTAGCTAATTCGTATCCCACAAATATCGCTCGTAGGTGGAGAAGTGGAGGGAGTGGAGTGTTTCATAGTTTAAATTGAATTAGCAATCATTCATTCGTTTCTATATAGAGAGAATATAAATGTTAATGCTAGGACATGACCACGCCCCTGTAATGTATTTCTGACCCCCAATCCCCCCTCACACAGCCGCAGGAGCATCTTATTTTTTTTGTTTTAGCACCATCTCCACATCCACACCCATCATGAGGACAGATTCCCCGATGGCCAACCCAAAACTTGACTTAATGCGTGTGTGCCTTCCCCTCTGTTTACCATTATCATTATTATCATATTTGTAGTGGCTATTTTCGATATTCGCATACATGTACTATCTTCTTTGAATATACATATACGCCAATAAGGATATAAATACCTATTTTTATTTTATTTTATTTAACTAGTTTTGCAATTAACTTTAAGTACATTATCCAACTCCGAGCAACGTGTATTTTTCATCCCCTTTAATAACTAAGTAAATTTTATGCCACCATTTTACACAAAAAATGTTTTATTTCAACTTATTGCAAAAAGAAAATTAAGGATAATGGGGACAGCACTCTACGAATTTGGAACTCAGGTTCTCCGCCGCTTGACCAGCACAAGAAGCCTCTGGAGTTGGACACCGGCCGCCATGGAGAGGATGTCGAAGTTCTTGAGGTACCACGACAAGTTGTACATCATGTGGATGCGCCAATTCTTGTCAAGGAACGCCTTGTAGAAGTGGCTCATCTGATCCGCCGAGACTTCGGCGGTTCCGCTCTCCTTGTGCAGGCGGATGAAGTCCTCCTTCTCCTGGGCACCGAAAACGAAAGAGATGGCAAATTAGAAAGAGATGGCAGAGGGGATCTTGGCACGCGCCCTGATCTCTGATCTCACCTCGTAGAAGCGCTTGTTGTGCCGCGTCCAGAAGTCCGTGTTCCACGCCTCCACCTCGATCCGCTTGAGCCGCAGACTCCGTGCCAGCCGCGTCTCATCGTCGTCGTAGTGCCGCACATATGGCCGCAGATTGGACTCGGCGTCCGGTGGCCCTATGTAGTCGCACTTGACCGACTTCGGATCGGGTTTGTGGGCCAGACCCACCACAACGGTCCTCTTTTGTCCCGGAGGCGGTGGCTCCGTTTGGACGGCGGCATAGCATCGCGGTAGCTGTGTATATAGAGAATTCGTAAATCAAATATACCAATATACCCTAGGGTGAACTATTGACTCACGCTGAGTTGGGAAAGCAATATGCGGGGCTGGTATTTAAAACATTTGTTCATTTCGATTTGTCTAATGTTGTTATGTTATGTCAGGTGAGCAGTGTGACCGCTTGGAATGCTGAAATATACCCAGTATATTCAAAAAAACATTATGGGCACTCAAAAAAAAAAATATTTATTCTTATTTTAAAAAAATATTCTCAAACTCACTACCAAGCTTAACATCCATATTTAAAAACAGCATTCATATTAAATCGGAGTTTTTTAAACCGATAAATCATCAAAATATACCGACCGAGCCAAATTTTTCCTATGGAAACATCCCATTTTGAAATACCAGCCGAACAGAAATGCATAGCAAGTAGCCAGCGCCCTAGGCAAGTGTTGAACGATCAGTTGTTTTTTTTAAGATGGCCGCCACTCAACCGATTCTGATTGGACAGCCAATAAGAACTCAGCTCCATTATTATTAAAATCCACCGTTACTTGCATTCAAGCACACAGGGGCGTAGTCAGCAACATTTAGCATGCCTCCAGTCACAATTTGTCCAATATCTATAGCTCTGTAGAAGGCGACCGTTCATTTAAACCTCAATGCAGATTATAAATGGGAAATCGCGCTGTTTTCTTGCAAGAGTCAGAGCTTTGTCACTTGTATAATGTAAGACACAAAAATTACAAAACTTGTACTCTAAATTTCAGGAATTCCCCTATTATTCTATGATAAGTGATTTATCCAATTGGAAATAACTATCGTTCCCTTTGCAACACTGCAATCGTCCATCTCCAGCATTAATAGCTATCCCGTGACAATAAATCCAACTGGAAAAAACAAACGGGGAAAATCCGGTGAAAAGTCCGGGGAGAATGTCACCCAAAAATAACCACGACCCGTCGTCGTCTGGCGACTCGGGCAATGCGAAGGTCCAGGAGGCGGATCTCCAAGGTGAGTTGCACTGGCGATTCGTTGCACTTCGATTCTCGTGGGGATTGGCTCTAATGGCATGACCCCTGCAGAGATGGAGGACGTGAACAACAGCCTAGACGCTCTCAGCTGCGCCTTGGACGCCGTGGAGCAGCGCACGGACGACATCATGTCCCAGTTGAGGGAGTTGCTCAACTCCAACCGGGAGATCCGTCGCCTGCTGGCCGAGGAGAAGGACAACGCTCCGGAATCGGGCGACGACAACATGGACGGCCAGTCGGCCAGCGAGAATGCATCCAAGTAGATACCACATGCAACCAGTTATTGTTTTGAACACATAATCGTTTATACACACTGTCCGTGTTTTGTTTTTTTTTTTGTCTATTATCATGTACTATTGATTCTTAACCTAAGTAAACGTAATTGAAGGCAGATTAAGGGTCACTGGTTCTGGCGCGCCTTTTTGCGCTTCGGCTTTTCCGAGACTTCGCCCTGGGCGACGGCATTGCTGGAGATGTACCTGAACATGATCTCCATCATGCGATTGGACTCCTCCTTTAGGCGGGCATTCTCGGCCAGCAGCTTTTGTACATCTATGCCGTTTTCCTTGGAGGTGCTTGGCCTGTCGTCGTCATCCGCTAATGCGGACTGCAAGTCCTCCAACGACACGTCGACATCGGGGATTTCATCCGCATCGGATTCAACCTCTTCCTCCGCTCCAGATTCGGCTTCCTCTGGCTCTGATTGATCTTCCTCCGCTTCAGATTCAGCTTCCTGATCTTCTTCCTCCTCATCATTTCCCGTACTCATGGACGCTATTAGTTTGCGTATGATCTCCTCATCCGTACCCGGATAACTCTGGGTAAGGTCCAACTCTGGAGTCTTGCGTCCCTTGGAGTACTCCTCATCGATCAGCAGTTCGATGCCATCGTTCTCGTCCCGCGGACTGATCATCCGCCTAAGACTGTCGGCGAACAGCTGCGGCTGCTTGTGCTCGGGCAGAAATATGCTCGGACTGAGCAGGCGGATGCGCAGGTTTGTCACCGAACCGTTCTGGGGCAGGCTCTTGATCAGCTGCCGGCTGCCCACGTCCCAGACGCACACCTGGTTGTCCTCGCCGCCGGAGACTAGCGCCGTAGCGCTTAAATTCAATGCCAGGCAGGTTATGGCCTTGCCGCTGGTGTGGCCCACAAAGGCCTGGATCTCCTCCTCCTCCAAGTGGTATTCCTAGGAAAGCAAGGGAATTAGTTTGCTAAGGGGAGGATATGCAAGAGGAAAGCCCACCTTCATGCGCGGCGCCTTCTCCATGTGAAAGGCAAACACCTTGCCGTCGCTTGAGCCCACGTACACCTTGGTCTCCATCTTGTTGACGATTACGCTGTGCAGGGCCACCGGGAACACCACACTGAGCAGCAGGACGCCTCCGCACAAGTCGTACACCTTGCAACAGCGGTCCAGCGAAACTGTGTATAGGTAGGAGCGTATACCGCCGATGCCCGAGTACAGATCCGTGACAGCCAGTCCGTGATCATTGAAGCTGTACAGCGGCTCCGTGCTGTCCTTGCCGCCGCCCGTGTCCAGTGGAGCGGCCGAGAAGGTCAGGTCCCAGACGAACACGGCTCCGTCTTTGCCGCCACTGATGAAGTGCTCGCCGTTATCCGTGAAGCGCAGACAGGTGACCGCCTGGTAGTGCTTTGACAGGGTGTTCAGCATGCGGCCGGAGTTCAGGTGCCACAGATAGATGGTCTCCTGGATGGCGGCCACCAGGAAGTTACCATCTGGCGTTAGGGCCATG
This sequence comes from Drosophila rhopaloa, assembly GCF_018152115.1. Classification (NCBI taxonomy): domain Eukaryota; kingdom Metazoa; phylum Arthropoda; class Insecta; order Diptera; family Drosophilidae; genus Drosophila; species Drosophila rhopaloa. The sequence goes on along the minus strand of NW_025335123.1, from coordinate 24,038,483 downwards.
GCGTTCACCTTGCCGGGCACCACGAACCGCAGGCCGGCCATCTGCTCCTGCTTGTTAATGGGCCAGACGTGGAGCAGGGGTTTCGCCGAGTTGGCGGCAAAAACGTAGTTAAGATGGATCATCGCCAGGCCGTTGTGTTGGGCACATCCGCCGCCTTTGTAGCGCATCAGGTCGGTGCCCGTACGCAGGTCCTGTACGCTGCAGGTCGTGTTGTCCTCGCTGGCCGTGCTGATGAACAAGGCCTCCACGGCGTCTCCCATTTTTGCTCCAAAAAGTTGCTTAATTCCCGGTGTTTTTATTTTAAGTTTACACGTGCGCGGTTTGCCGAGGTGTGGCCAATGTGCGCAAGTTCAAAGATGCCCACGGTCCTAACGGTTATTATCTGTTTTAAGGGGAATATCCTGAATTCACCGGTTTTAAAATGATAGTATGCGGCAGTGAGTTAGACGGTTCTATGTTTGTTTTCCTTCAAAAATAATATTTAAATGGTTGTCACATTTGTAAAAAAGAAATAAATGTATTATTTGGAGGGTTCGCTCTTTCCGGCGCAGTGTTTACTTTGGTATTTCGCCGAACCACGGTCACTCTTGGCCAATCTTGTGCAACTCCGAATTAAATAAATAGCCGAGATTTATTGTATTGTTTTTACGAAATAAGAGAATAAAATGCATCTGACGCTAATTAACCTGTTTAAGAAGACCGTGCCGGGTCACATATTCCGTGGCAAGCGGCGCCTGGTAAAGCCGGTCAGCCAGCGGGCGATGGACACGCTGACCCGAGAGTACGAGCGCCAGGAGCAGGTGATGCTGCTCCTCCGGCATCCCTATCTGACCCTGGTGAGTGTCCCTGGAATATATATTGATAGCCAGAGCTGATCGCATCCTTTCCGCCCTTAGGAACAGTCCGCCGGACACGCAAAGGAGCTGCAGAAGCGCGAGAAACTGGTGGCCAAGTGGACGGACGAGCAGACGCTGCGTAAGATGAAGCCGCACGTGACCATCGAGGAACGGCTGAACCAGCTGAAGATCAAGGAAGCTTGGGACTAGCTTCTGCTCCGCTCGTTGAACCCGCGTTACTTGTTAAATAAATATAGATTTTATATAAATTATGTAATGTCCACTGGATAAGTGCATGTCAGCCCGTCACTTGGTGAACACCCTGATTTAGATTGTCTCTATCTTTTCATTAGCTTAAGTATTCTCCATGAAAGCCTTTACATACATTTTGATTCAGATTTTCTATATCTTTCGCTATAATCTGTAAAGATTGACTTTTAAGCCTCGTCACTTAGTGGTCGCCCTGATTCATCTGAGTATCTTGGTATACTTCAAACTTTCTACTTGCATTAATCAGAATATATATTCTTCAACACCAGACGTCGATATATATTTGTTTGATTCTTACTTAAAACCATGACACTGATCAAATCTTTCTATCTAATATCCAGTTATAAGATCGATTGAAAAGAATTGGCACAGTTTAGTTTTCTTTCTAAGATAACAAGGTTTGTTCAAAACCATTACAATTATTGATTCATGAAAAGCAAATATCTGTTATTGCACTTAAGAATTGCAAGATCGGAGAAGTTATTTTAAACCCGACCCGCTTACACATCTGAAACGCACTGTACTTGGCTCAACTCAAACTTATTTCTCTCTCTGTTTGTTTCGTGTTTGGCGTTCACGTCGCTTTTATTCGTTTAATTGCGTTTCTAAGTGTATATATATTTCAATATTTCGTGTATTTTATGTATATGTACATATGCAAGGCATGTAACATGTTTCTTCGTCTCCACTTCCGATTGTCCGGAGTCCGGCCATAATCAGAACTGTCCCAGCATCGATTCGTTAGTACGCTATAGACTAAAACTTTATTATTTAATGGGTGTTTTGTCTTGTTTTTATCTGTATTGGAGTTTGTTTAGTTTAATGCACACTTTGATTTCAATTTCAGGGATTCTCACTTTTAGAAAGCAATTTCAATATTTTTCAAATTGAAAAATCATATTTTCCAAACGCCCCGAGGATAGGGAATGGTCTTCTGAATACTAGGGGGTTTAACTATTTTTTGTTTTTTGGGTAGGGGGAGGGGGTAGAGATTAGGATTTGGATTGTGATTCGGGGTCTTCGCCATCTCCTTGTTTTCTTTAGCAACAATACTATTGGAAACGCCTAGAGATTGGTTATAGCTAAGAGGTCACCTCCTGTCTCATTTGTCCTAGGTTTCGTTTTGTTTTTCGATACTATCATTTGCGTTTTGCTTGCTTTTGGTAAATGATGCGCATAACCTCAATAAAACATTTTGTAACAATTTTAAATTAACTTTAAAAAAATAGATATATGCATATTTGTTGCTGCTGCTGCTGCTGCTTCTCTGCCCTCCTGCTGCTGTATACGATTATATGCGTAATAGTTCCGCCTGCTGTTGTTGCTCTTGCTGTTGCCTAAGCAGCAGCTAATGCTAATCCCCCTGTGGTGATGGAGATCCTTTCCAGATTTCCACTCAATCGGCGGCCAACGGTGTGACGCTGGCCTTTTTCACAGCTGCCGTTACCTCATCTTCGGCCTGATCATCCTCTGGCTGCACCTGCTCCGAGGAATCGCCATCAGAACGGGAGAGCGGCGATGCTGGCAGCAATGGCGGCGGCGAACTGGAGAGCATGGCAACGGGCGAGGCACTTGTGGTGGCCGCTGCGGCTCCATCGCCCATGCCCCTTTCGGGAGCCGGTTCTAGAGCCGATGTCGCCGGTGTGGGGACTGGAACTGAAGCGGGAGCCGTCGCCGGCGTGGGCGTCAGCGGCGGCGAGTCCATCTGTTGCTGGCTAAACTCCTGGTTGGGGCTCTCTCTGGTGAACAGCCCCATCTTGGATTCGGATCCCGCAGTACCCGGCGCTGCCGAAGGAGCTCCACCGGCCTCGCCGCTGTCCGTGCTGGAGCTGATCAGCGAGTGGGCCACTGTGGGCGCCGCCGGGCCGCTGACCAGGTGTGGAGGAGCGTGCAGCGGGACGTGCTGGTGCTGCTGATGCTGATGTTGCTGCTGTTGGGCTCCGTGGTAGCGGGGAATGTCCGCTTTGCGCCACAGCGTAATCTCCTGCTGCTTGAAGTAGCGTCGGTCCTCGGTATCCATTAGCACCAGGTTAAGGAAATACTTGACCGAGAACTTCTTGTTTATGTCCCGCATAGTGGGCGTGAGATTGTAGCCGGCGAGGAAGACCCGGATGGGTATGCTTTCGCCTTTGACGGGCGCCCCATCCATGATCTCATACTTGGCGATCGTCTCGTTCTCGTTGAACATCGTTGGACCCGTGCCCGTGCTCTCTCGCTTTATAATCGCGATTTCCATATGCTTGATCTTGATGCGCACCAGCAGGAAGTAAATCTTACCGATGATCGTGTCCCGCAGGTGGTACTTGCTTTTGTTGTACTCGAACTCGATGTGCAGGCAGTCCTCGATGCCTACCTCCATCTTGATGGGGTTGTTCATCTCCGGGTAGCTGCACAGTGTGTGCACGGCGATATCCACCTCTTTAGTGATGTCGCTGATCCTACGGACAATGGTGGCGCGCAGGAAGTACCGCAGACGCACGTTCGACCCGGCGTACACCTCGAACTGCTTCTCCACGTTGGGGAAGTCGAACGGGTAGCTGTTGTTCTGGATGAGATCGCCCGGACGGGCCAGCGCCTTCGCTAGACACTTGAATTCATGGTGGTTTCCCCGGTCGTAGAACAGCTCGATTTGTCCTATGAACTCGATCTTGATGCCCTGGTGCTCCAGCTTGCTGCCGGGCTTCTTGAGTGTCACGTTCACCTGAATGAATAGGGGGTGGATTGGGATTTATCTCTGGCAAAGATTAGGGGAACTCCCCCTGCTGGGATCAACAAAACGCACCTTGCCGGATACAGTCTCCCCGTCGTAGAAGAGCAGCATCTTCTCCACCTTGCCGTCCTCCCCTTTAACTTCCGCCGTCTTGTGCTCCGCTCCATCGAAGACTATCTCAATGTCCGCTGACTGGCCGAAACCCAGGAAATTCATAATTGATAAACGTCGAGTCGATGGAATCGGCTTCTTCCTCTTCTTCTTCTTGCCCCCGCCTCTGCTTCTTCTCCTCTGCTGCTGCTTCTTGCTGCTCCGCTGGAATGTCGTCGCTGTGCTGCCTCTTTTTGGCGGTCCTGATACGGGTGTATCCTTTAGATATCCTTTACCGTAACCCTCGGCTTAGTTGGGCGTTTTTCTGCGGCCTTTTTTTGGTCCTTCGTTGCGCTGCTGGCGTGCGTGTCGCGTCTGTGTGTGTGAAATGAAAAAAATTGCAATTTTTCACACCATAGCGTTGCCAGATACTCGTCGTTTCGATTGTTTTTAAGGAGTGGCTGCTTTGGCATTTTTATAACATTTAGTATTTATTGAAGAATTCTTTGCTATAAATTCATATGAACGCGCTATTTTTAAACTCTGGTATGTTATTATCTGAAGTGAAAATTTTTGAGTTCAGAATTTTGCGTAGCTAGTAATTTCTTCTTCGCTACAGAACTCAATAAAATTAAGACGAAAGATAGATAGTTGGATTTACTATACCAGGCTCTTAAGAATCCCGCGGATGGTCCTTATGCTTTATGGTTAGATAGTTGCCCTAGAAATGAAATTGCTTGGGAAGATAGTTGTTATAATACAATGTGGGTTCAATTCGTACATTTTTTAAAGAGTTTCTAAGAGGTAAGACGGTTTTCAAAAGAAAACTAATAGTTACTAATATAAGCTTTGGCTAGCTCTTATACGTGAGGGCATTTTTAAATGAAGTCAAAATACCGTTACGTGGTATTTACATACTATTTAAATACTACATAGGCAAAAATACCGAAAGTACAGTATTTAAATACCCACTTCTTATTCAGCGAAATAACAAATAAAGAAGAACAGATATAATAAAGAACAGATCCCCACATAAGATGCGAAAGTTTACCAGCTTCGTGTGCGGCACAGGAGCCGGATTGGCGGCGTACTACCTGCAGCGACTGCGCGACCCGCAGACGGCGGTGCAGAACTCGTGGACGAACAGCGACAAGCCGGTGGATCCATGGGCCCTTTGGGACAGCAACTGGGATTGCCGGGAGCCGCGTGCACTGGTGCGCCCGCTGCGGAACAGCCAGCCGGAGGAGGAGAACCGCTACAACGCGGAGCTGGAGAAGGCCAAGGCTAAGAAGCCGCGCCACATCATTCTGGTGCGGCACGGCGAGTACCTGGACGCAGGCGACTCGGATGCCACCCACCATCTTACGGAGCGTGGGCGTAAGCAGGCGGAGTTCACCGGCAAAAGGCTTCTCGAGCTGGGCATCAAGTGGGACAAGGTGGTGGCTTCCACGATGGTGCGAGCCCAGGAGACGTCCGACATTATACTCAAGCAGATCGACTACGACAAGGAGAAGGTGGTGAACTGCGCCTTTCTGCGAGAGGGAGCCCCCATTCCCCCCCAGCCGCCGGTGGGGCACTGGAAGCCGGAGGCATCTGTAAGTCGAGAAAAAGTCGGACCATTTCAGTCCTTTCTAATTTTCGGTATTCATTTCCCTGCAGCAGTTCCTCCGCGACGGAACGCGCATCGAGGCTGCTTTTCGGCGATACTTCCACCGTGCCTATCCGGACCAGGAGAAGGAGAACTACACCCTGATCGTGGGCCACGGCAATGTGATTCGGTACTTTGTCTGCCGCGCCCTGCAATTCCCCGCCGAGGGCTGGTTGCGCATCAGCATCAACCACGCCTCCATCACATGGCTGACCATCAGTCCGTCAGGCAACGTGTCCATTAAGTACCTGGGCGACTCCGGCTTTATGCCTGCCTCACTGCTTACCAATCGTATTCCGCGGGACGCTAAAAACGTGGTCTAGTTACTAGCCAAGTGGCCCCCCCCCAACTGCCAGGATGAGAAGCAATCTTAGTGTATCTATTGCCAAGCCTTAAAGTAAATCAGTAAGCTCAGATCGAGTGATTGTAATTACCATGTAAATTATTGCCACACTTTAAAGTAAATCTCAAGAGGAGGAGGATCTTCGAGACTTCCGACTGAAATAATAACATTTTTATAGAATGCCATACAAGGTTTCTTAATAAAATCAAAGAAAATGGATAATAGCATTATTTACCATACTTTTCTAAAAAAAAAAAGGCACGCTCATCTTTTGATCCTACAAAATCTTTATAAAAACGATATATATTTGTTAATAAGTATCACCTAAAGTTACACACTATATCTAAATTATGAGTTTTCGCTAATACTACCCTTAAAGTATATCTAAAACCTTCTGGAGCCGCTGCAGGCACTTGCGAATGCCCACATCCTCGCCAGCGCCGCGCTTTAGCTCCACCTGCTTTGCCTGCTCCCTCACAAAAGGTAGGAGTGGAGTAACCAGATCTGGCGCCAGCTCCGCCAGCTTGATAAGCATCTGGAAATAAAAGTAAGTGCAGTGGGCCAGATGCTTCTCGGCCAGCGTTCGCAAGTGATTGGAGCACATTTCCCGGACAACCCGAGAGCGCTTAAAGGCCTCGTGGGAGACCAGCACGCGATAGAGTCCAAACACCTGATTGCGACTGAGGTCCAGTTCGTCCACGAACATCACGTGCTCCAGCAGAGGGATGTGGACGCCGCGCAGAAGGGTAACCAGGTGCTGCTCCTGCTCCGGGGCCGTGCCCTCAATCAGTTGCTGCATGATGGTGATCACCAGACCCGCATGCTGCCCAGCCTTTCGTCGCTGCACCACCAGAAACTGGGTCACCAGGAGCTGAAGCACAAACTGCGCCAGCACACCGTCCACATCCGCCTGGAGAAGTGTGGCATACGGACGGGCCACCAGCTTGGCGCTGGGAGAGAAGCTAAAGTGCGGCGTCCAGTGCTGCAATAGCTGCTCCAGTGTCCTGGACACGTAGGAGTCCGTGCGGTAGGCTATTCGACCAATCCCTTGCAGCAGTACCGGGAAGATCTTGTGAACCATCTGCGGCAGGCGACCCTCAGGCGACACTCCCGCCTGCAATTGGGTGGTGAGCAGGAACCGCACCATGGCCAGGTGGAAAAAGCAGCTGGGCTTGGACCGCACGTACGCTAGAGTGGGGCAGTTGTAGATGACGATGGCCAGGAAACTGTAGAATCGGGATCCCAGTTCGGAACGCAGGCGATCCGGAGGCAACCACATCTCGAAGTGATTTACATAGGCATGTAGTTTTTGGCTCATCTGCATGCGCACGTGGGCCGCAGCCTCCTCCTGCTGGGCACGCCTTCCCAGAGCCCCGAAAAAGGCGCAGAGCGGTTCACGCCCCCCTTCCAGAGATGCAGGATCAATGGCCAGCAATCGGAACTCCTCCAGCTGGGTGACATGGGATGTTAAAGCCAGCACAGACTCATGTTGCGCGTTGAGGAGAACCAGAGACTTGACCCAAACCTGAATGATCGTGGAGCTGGCAGGCCGGCCGTCGTCTTCCAGCACCTGGAGTATCAGCTGCGCCGAAGCGGCCATGTTAATAGGTTCCGGTCCGTGCAGAAAACCCAGCAACAGCTTGTCCCGATCTTTGTCCAGTGCGACAAAGTTGGCTGCCAGCTTTGGGAGCCATGGACTATGGCCACTGGTGTACTGCACCTTCAGCAGTGGCAGAATATGTTGTTGGAGTGCCTCCTTGATACCATTGGCATTGCCTGTCACAGCCCTCGGGTCGCCAAGACGGAGGATTAGCGAGTGAATGGCCTGCCACACGCGATCCTGCGATGCCTGGCCACTCTTCTCCACGTAGTGCGTTAGCCAGGGTCCCAAGAGCTGCTGCTCACCGCGATTAAAGTCATCTGCCAGATCGAAGACGGCTTGCAGGCTGCTCACATAGATGGCGCCCACTTCCGTATCATTTCGAATGATGGCCAACTGGTTAAGAAGCTTACCCACATAGTCCTCCATGGGCAGGCGATGCTGAGCATGCAGGAGGAGCAGAGCCATGTGGCCCTTGGCCACTAGAGTCCTCCGCACCGGTGGCAGCTTATCAAGGGCCAAACAGAGCAGCATTTCGCGCAGCTTGGGCGCCAGCTCGGTGAGATCCTCCTGGCAGAGCAGCAGGCACAGGAAAAGCTCGATCACGTGGTGAATACCGGGCTCATTAAGAGCCAAAAGTTTCGCGGCACTGAACTTGCTGAAGATACGACCGAGCAGCTTTTGGCGCTGGTTGCTCCGGCCCTGCTGTGGGAGCATCTTCAAAGTCCGGCCCAGCATCCAGGCGTACATGGTGAAACTGCTGAGATTCAGATCATCCAGCTGGGACTTGGCCAACAGCTTGCTGTAGCGCTCCACGTAAGCAGCACCGTTGGAACAGGTAAGCGGCAGCTGATCCAGTTCAGTTCCCGCACTGAAGTTACAGTTAAGGGAGCGATGCAGGTACTCCCACAGCTGGCACAGCACATCTGTGTCCGGCTGACCAAGCTGCAGCTGCAGGGGCGAGAGTAGCAAAAGGTAAACACGTCGCTGCTGCTCGTCCGGCTGGCTGGCCAGAAACTGCTTCAGCAGATTGGCGGTTTGAAAGTTGTCAGGTTGCGGGCTGAGCATAAGCCCCGGCTTGTACTGACCCTCGTTGTTGTATTCGTTCAAGCGGACCAACCCGAGTCTTAGCCAGGCGTAGAACTCGTGGTACGCCAAGGAAACCGAATTGTTCTCACCTGAAGGAGAAAAGGTCCATAATTAAAGGAGGGAAACTACATAACGGGTCTAGATCAGCCGTTTACCATGGAAATAGTTTGTCCTATGCCTCTGCATGGCCTTGTGGAAGAGCGTCCAAAAGTCCAGGTCCCTCTCACCCAGCCATTTGGGGATGAGATGCTTGAGCAGCACCCACAGCTCTTTGGTGCAGCGGCACATGAAGGGGGAGGCATGGATGAGCTCCGGGCGGTGCTTTCCACGGTAATTATGGCCGGCACACACTATCAGATCGTCCAGCGTACGCTCCAGCTGCCCTAGGAAGCCCTGATCCTCCCCAGAGGGGTACAGCATGTGCAGATCCAAGAAGCGCCACTCCAGGACGCCGTGATACAGGTGGTAGGCCGGTGCCTGGCACTCGTTTCCCTTGCTGTGCTCCGCAAAATACAAAACCTTCCAGTTGTCCGCGTCTAGCTGATTGTTGAGCAAGTGTCGCAGATCCTCCAGAAACCGCAGCGCACCCGGCAGCAGGTCGTTCTCGCGCAGACGGAGCAGCAGGTGGAAGAAGTGGGTGACCTGCTGGCGCAACCGATACCAACCAGAGTTAATGGAGGCGGATGGGGCCTGCAATTGCTGTTGACCCGCCACGGCGGCAAAGAGTTTCTGCACATTCTTGCTGGGGATGGGAGGAAGGATAACCTCATTGATGTAAGATGATGAGAAGATAAGGACTCACCAGGCCTCGCCAAACAGGTAGTTCCTCACCGCGATAACCGTTAATTGTTCTTGGGCAAAGTCGAAGCAGAGGTTGTCCAGTCGACAACAAGGTGGATCTTTTTGAGCATAGCCACTCCGCAGAAAACCCTCGCTCGGGAACTGGGTCTTCAGTGTGTCCCGGCCGCTGCAGCAGAACTCTGGCAGGAAATCCAGTCCCTCCTCATCGGCATCGTCCACTTCCGTTTGCCCTTTGAGGGATTCCTGCTGCAGCTTTTGGGTAGCCTGCGTAAAGGCAGTCAGAATCTCCTCGTCCTCATCCGACTGGAACAAATCGTAATCCATGGCGCAGGCCGGGATTAAGGTTTATTTTCCGGTTTTCCAAAGGTTGCGCGGCATTGCGGAAATTGCCAGTGTTGCAAAGTGACTTTATTGTGATATTGAATTAAGTGTATATAATTTGACATCGACCAAATTGGTGGTAAAAATATAGGCAATTACTTAAAAAAAAAAAAAGTAAATATATTGTGATATTTTAATTGGAACTGAATGTTTCCCATGTTTAATGTTTGCCCCAGGGCAAGTTGTTTAAGACACTGTGCAACACTGCGAGGAAGCCGATAAGGCCAGTGTTGCGAACAATTTCGGTTTCGAAATTGATCTATTTAATAGCTAAATTGACAACACTAATACCAACACAGTTAATCTCTGTGGACATTTGGACCTTTGTTGTGGACTTGCCTTGGCTTGGCATCTTATCGCCCGGTTACGACAGTTAAGTAGCAACCTCCACTTTGAGTACCATGTCGTTCCGCCCGCTGGTCGAGGGCGACTGCGGCGGCGTGAATCCGCTGATGCAGCTGGGCGGCCAGTTCACCCGGGATGTGGCCCACAAGGATGAGGGATATGTGCAGCGCCAGTTCGAGCGGGGCGCGCGACCCGAGGACCAGTTAATCAACGAGTTTCTGGGCCAAGTGGCCGCCCCGCCGCAGTCCTTCCAGATGGACACACTGCTCCAGGAGATGCGGGACATCAACATCCACAGCAATCCCCAACAGCAGATGCAGATGCAGCAGGCGGAGCAGTGGGGCCAGGACTTTGCACGCGGCCTAGCACCCGCCCTGCCGAACAAAATGATCCACATGCAGCCCCAGCAGCAAGACCTGCAGCACGCCCAGGAGTTTTTCGACGAGCCGCTGATTAGCAGTCGGAACTTCCGGCCGCTGCAGCAGCATCCCCTTATGGCCATTACGGCCGGTCAGCAGCTACAGGACCCCTTCTTCGACTCAACCATGGAGACAATCGTCACGGACAACCTTCCCCAGGCGCCGCAAGGCGAGTCGCTGGCGGATTGGATCACCGACTACCAGCGCAGTTCCGAGCAGAAGGAGCAGACCGCCTCTAACTTCAACGAAAAGTTTTGGCAGCGCCTGCAGGACGAGTGGCAGAAGCTGGCCGACGAAAACGAGCATCCTTGGCTGTCGGAGTACAACGACAACATGGACGCGTACAAGGAGTACGTTTTCGCCGAGGAGAACCCCATGTCGGAGTTGGAAAATGCGTTCGAGAAGGGCAAGGAGTATTTGGCAAAGGGTGACATTCCCAGCGCCGTTCTTTGCTTTGAGGTGGCGGCAAAGAAGCAGCCGGAGCGCGCCGAGGTCTGGCAGCTGCTTGGCACTTCGCAAGCGGAAAACGAAATGGATCCCCAGGGCATTGCGGCGCTGAAGCGCGCTTATGACCTGCAACCGGACAACCAGCAGGTCCTGATGGCCCTGGCCGTCTGCTACACCAACGAGGGCCTTCAGAACAACGCCGTGCGCATGCTGTGCAGCTGGCTGTCAGTGCATCCCAAGTACCAGCACCTGGTCGCCGCCCATCCGGAACTGCAGGTCGAGGGCTCTTCGCTGGCCTCGTCGCTGATTGGCCCAAGCAAGCTGCGTGATCTGCAGCAGATATACTTGGAGGCGGTGCGCCAACACCCGGCGGAAGTGGATGCCGAAGTCCAGGAGGCCCTTGGCGTGCTTTACAATCTTTCTGGAGAGTTTGACAAGGCAGTGGACTGCTACCAGTCCGCCCTGCAGGTGGATCCACAGAATGCCAAGACCTGGAACCGCTTGGGCGCCAGCTTGGCCAACGGATCGCGCTCTGTGGAGGCGGTGGAGGCCTACCAGCAGGCGCTGCAGCTCCAGCCAGGTTTCATCCGGGTGCGCTACAACGTGGGCGTATGCTGCATGAACCTCAAGGCCTACAAGGAGGCGGTGGAACACCTGCTGACGGCGCTCACCATGCAGGCACACACCAACGCCGCCCGGGAGCTACCCAATGCGGCGATGGCGGCCACCAGCAGTGGACAGAACCAGATGTCCGAGTCTATTTGGAGTACCGTCAAAATGGTAATCTCGCTAATGGGTCGCAGCGATCTCCAGGGCCACGTGAGCGATCGTAATCTGGCGGCCCTTAACGAGGCATTCAAGGACTAACTGGCTTCAGCTATTCCTTCCTTGTGTTTGGAAATCCACTTGTTGTCATGTTTATTTTTCTATGGTTTAATCTGTAAGCAATTAAAAACTTCTGTGGTATCTATGAACTTGAGACATATTTCACGCCGGTATTGTAACCATTCCCTCTCGATTCCTGATGTCTGTATATTTTTCTATGTCCTAATCTCTATGCAATTAAATTACTGTTGAAGAATTACGAAGTGCACCTTTATTTGCACTACGGCATGCCGCCCAACCGCTTGTAGTCGATCTTCTCGAGCTGCACCAGCGGCTTCAGCTGCTCGGCAAACACCCGCATCTCCTCGCCGACGTCCTCCTGCCCCGTGGGCGCCACTACGGAGAGTTCCACGATGTAGCTCTGCGAGATTGGCTCGTTGGCCATGTCCTGCTGTTTGCCGGGTATGATTTTGATGAGCTTGGAGACGGTGATCTTCATGCGACCCTTGCGGAACATGTAGCCTGGAGGGAGTTGATTTGATCCGTTAGTAAGATCGGTTAAGAGAGAGAAACAGGCGAGTTTTACCTTTGGCTATGTACTCAAACTCCAGGCGGAAACCCATCTCCGTGAGGAACTCAAGAATGCCATTGCTACAAGCACAGTCCATGCAGTTGCGCACAAGCGTGGGTCGTCGCTGGTCCACCTCGGGGTTGCCCAGGTAGCGCATCTGGAAGGGAGCGTCGCGTCCGAGGGCCCGGCGCACGCGGAGCAGCAATGGCTGAGGGGTGTTGGGCTGGCGCAGGCTCATGCACACCTCCAGGTCGTGGAAGGGCTCCGGAGATGTATCTACATTGTCGCAGAGTCCCTTGAGCCTGTGTATTGGCGATTAAGATGGATTGGATTACATGGCTCAAATCTGGGTTAACGTTTACTAGCCCACCTGTGCATCAAGTGCTCCACGGCAGAGTCCAGAATGGATCCCTGCAGCAAGTACTCTAGATTTGGCAGGAACCGGTTGTTCATCGCGGGCAAAGGAGACTTGCGAATTGACTATTTGAAACTGCAGTGAAATTTAAGTAGTGGCTGCAAATTCCGCTTTTTGTTTATGTTTATGTACTCCAGTGTTGGTAACTATCGGTTTTTTATACTGCCTAAGTGCTCCTCTTAGTAGTAACCTACACGGCTACTCTTAAATCGGTGTGGCCACCTTAAAATGTGACTTTTTTTGGAGTCGGTCCCCACCTACATGTGGACATTTCAAAATATTTGTTTTCAAATAAAATTGCCATAAGGAAAAGCCTCAAATAATATGTTGCATATTTTAGTATTTATTATTTTGTATTAAATTCCAACCCACTTTCTATTCTTTATTGAGCTGATCAGATTCTTCATCCAAATATATCTGCTATTTCTGCGATTTATTAGCTTGGAACTTTATTTCAAAATTCTTGCGTAAAACAGTACCATTACCTTATCGTTGGCCGATTACTGCCAGAAAAGTGACACAAATAGGATCTTCTCAGCCCCATAACTTGACGAATTTAAATCTCATTTAAAAGGTACGCCAGCCTCAAAGGGACAAAAATAGTGATCTTCTTAGTCCTATAACTTGAAAAATTTAAATCCGATTTAAAAGGTAAGCCAGGCTCAAGGAGTTAGCCATCTGCCTCTAAATTAATTTTCAATGTTGCTTAATTTCTTAAACTATTTTTGAACTGGCTTTAATACAACCAACAAACAAATGTTGTGGGACCTCAATACTTTGTTACTAGCAATGCAACAATCAATGTTTTTCAGAAACATTTTCAAAGATCGTTTAGTTTTGCAATTGGAAGTCAATTAGCTTGTTTCAGGCTTTAGCTAGATCCTTGCCAGCACTGACGGAAGTCTTTGGACGATATCGATAACGATGACAGTAAATCGACGCGCACAAAATCCAAACAAAATTGCGAATTTGCTAAAAGCATATTCTTAAAGATAAGTTTACCGTTAATTCCACCAACGACGCCCTCAAAATGGCGGATCACAAGTATAAGCTTTTCAATGCGGTCGATCCCAGCAAAGTAAAAGTTCCCTTTAATCAGAAATTTGCCAATTTGACGCTATCCTCCCACAAAAAACGACAACAGATATCCTTGGATCCAAAGGAGCACACTGAAAAGAGGAATCCTCGGGAGCAAAGTCTGCAGAAAACTCATACCATGCGCGGAAATGTTGGTGCTCCGCCCTGCCCAGAAAATACGGAGGACACGCAACCGGATCTTGATAGTTCTGATTACATGGACGCCCTGCAACTGAGCGGCGACGGCTGTAGCCAGGATGTGGCGGATCCGGATGTAGAGCAAATGTCCGCCGGCATTAGCAATTTGACAATGCAGCCAAAGGAGCAGCAGCTACCCTCCAATCAAGAGACTTCCATTTGCATTTCCTCCACGACGGACGAGAACGCCTCCTGCATTACAATATCCGATTCCAGCGAGGACGAAGACGAGGATGAGCCCCTGCCCCCCGATAGCATGGCTGTTAGCGATCGAGCACTCAATTCCGATCAGGAAGCCATACCGCCGCCCACACTTACCAACGAGAAGGTTCAGCGCATTGAGGCCTTCCTGCGCGATGTCTCCATGAAGCGACGCGAGATGGAGCAGAATGGCCCCCAAACACCATCCCCCCTCTCGTCTACTAAGCACCAATCCCGGCTAGCAGAGGCCGACACCGAATCCATGTCACCCAACGACGAGGACTGGCAGCCACCGGTTACCAGACCGATAGACAGCAGTAAGCGACTGGCAGACAACGAAACGCTGGTGGATACTATCTGCTCGGCGGAGGTGACTCAACTGGACACCAGCAAGAGGCTGGCGGATGACGAAACGGAGGCGAACACCCTGGCATCCGAAGATCTCAAATCCAGAGACGGCAGCAAGCGACTGGCGGAAAATGATACGGAACTCAACACGTTGTGCTCCAACAGTCACAACTCGACGCTGAACGACGAGGAGCAGCCCGTTCCGGAGGAACCAGTTGAGATACCGGAAACCAGTAGCGAGGGCGAACCGACGCCAAAGAAACCCAGTCCTGCTTCGTCAATATCTGGCGAAAATGAGCTTGGTTCTTTCCAAGTGAGCAGAATTAATATCTCGGCCAAGATCAACATAAAAATAAGCATTCCCACTATGGAGTCCAGTTCGACGTCGGATGAGGAGCAGCAGTATCCTTCGCCCAGGAACATCAAGTCCTTGGCCAGCTCAGAGGAGGTGCAGCACCAGGAGCAGCGACGGAAAGAACGATCGGTGCACCAAAAATCCATGCTGTCCACGGGTGATGCTTCCGAGGATGAGCAGTTCCTCACCCATGCCGAGAAGCTGCTTAACCAGTTGTATGGCAAGTCCTGGCAGACACCTGATGTGATCCGCACCCTAAAGCGCTCTAGTGGCAGTGGCGGTAAAACGGCTCCTTTACGGCCCAGGAATATTCTTCCAACATCGGCAACAACCGCTAAAAAGAAGAAGCCTCGTCCTCCGCCCGTTAGGCCAGATGAAAGTGCACTTGGTGACTTCAGCATTTGTAAGAAATAGACATTAACCTCAAAACCCTAAGTAACACCAATTTTCTTCCGCAGTTACGCGTGCCCTGCGGACAAATGATACTCCCTTGAACTCCACTCGTCTGCCCCCCGTGAGAGCTTTCCAAACGGAGAGGCGTCCGAGGACGCAAAAGCCAGTGACACGGCCTCGGACCAATCATGTGGACGAGGATCGCTGGCGGAAGCTAATAGATTCAGAAAGCGGCACAGATGCCTCCGACGACGAGGATGCGGATGCCACGTTCAGCGAAAGTGGCTGTGATAGCAACAGCGATTCGGACGAGCAGGGCAAAGAGAAGGGCGGTGATATTACATACCTGGATCTGACCAATGACGAGGTGGAGGTAGTCAGCAACCCCGATGAGGATTCGCATTGTAAGAGCAACCAAATATTTATTCATATTTTGCCGTACTCAAAAGATGCGTTTCATTTTCATAGCGCCCAAGTTCCATCGCCGCCTGGACGACATTCTGCATTCCTGTCGCGCCAGCGTTAAGGCTAAACTGCCTGCCACTCCAGCGACCCAGGCCACAACTCGCCGCCAGCTCTTCACACCAAACGCTGGCTTCGAGGACGACACGGAGGCTAAGGCGATAGTGGACAAGGCACTGGATTTGGACATGCTGGATGAATTGGAGGGCGACTACCTACCAGGCACTCCTGTTCATAAGCGAGTGCAGGAAATAAAGAAGAAGCTTGGCATTGGTCAGCAGGTACAGACAACACCCCAGGAAAGTCCGATCCTTAAGTTGCTCACCCCGCAAACTGCGCCGCCCAAAGCCTTTGCTCCGCCCAAAACCAAAGCCCCACCCAAATCCACTGCCCGCAAGACCAAGAAGCAAAAGGAACAGCCACCCATTATGACCGGGGGAAAGTGCGGCTTCTTAAAATCACTGGAGGGACAGGTGAGCCGGGATCGGGCGGACAACGAGGCCTTCTTTTATCGGGAGAACTTCGCGAAGAACAAGGATCTGCTGGCCCAGCATCTTTACAAGATGTTCAACGCCCAGGTGTTCAACAACGAGCTGGATGTCCCCATCACGTGGTCCAAACTGCTGCGCAACACAGCCGGACGGTGCATGAACAAACGCAAGTGAGTGGGAATGATCCCTGCCAGCCAGGATGTGCCTAATAGACCAAATTTCTGTCCCATTTGCAGACTTAACCAGCGCAGCAGTGTGGTGGAACTAAGCGTCAAAGTGCTGACCACGGCGGATCGCCTGCGGTGTACCTTGATCCACGAACTATGCCATGCCGCCGCATGGGTTTTCAATGGAGAGGGTGGCCATGGAAGGGTGTGGAAGATGTGGGCCCAGCGGGCTAACGACAAGTTTCCCGATCTGCCGCAGATTAAGGTCTGCCACAACTACAGCATAGAGTTTAAGTACACCTACAAGTGCCTGAGCTGCGACAAAGCGTAAGTTGCCAATTGCAAATTACGGATATTTCTCTAACGTAATTGCCTCTGTGCCCCACAGTTCACATGCTCACTCCCGATCCCGGAAAGTGGAGGACCTGCGGTGCAGGATCTGCAGGGGCCCCATTACATTGTTTCTGAACAAAAAAGACAAGCAGGGAAACACCGTGTCTACGCCGGCGGGAGAGGCCAAGGGATTCGCAAAGTTCGTCAAAGAAAACTTCCAGAAGCACAAACGGGAAAATATGACCGCCGCCCAGGTTATGCGCATCCTCAGCGTGGAGTACGCAAAACAGAAGGTCCAGCCGACGGGAGAGACAGCGGCGTCGATCGCCAGCCGAGTGGAAACGCTAACTCTGAGCGATTAGCTCAACTAGCTATATCTAGACACAACCAGTTAAGGACTGTTCTCCAATGAGTTTTTCCATTTTTTCATTTTTATTTTTATTACCAACTCATTCATAAAATTTAGAATTGTTATCTTTCTGTTAAAATGAATTAATAATCAGTTAAGTTACTACAAAAAAACATAAAGGTAAAGATAAGATGTATAAATAAACATGTATATTTTGTTAAATGTATTTTAAATTATGATCTTAAATTATTTTC
The DNA here is from genome assembly GCF_018152115.1 of Drosophila rhopaloa. NCBI lineage: Eukaryota > Metazoa > Arthropoda > Insecta > Diptera > Drosophilidae > Drosophila > Drosophila rhopaloa. The sequence goes on along the minus strand of NW_025335123.1, from coordinate 24,021,065 downwards.
TAACAAGCAAAGCACGCAAAAACTTTAACGGACATTTACGTCAGTGTTGTGTAACTCATTTATACATAGTCGTCGCTGGAAAACATAAATTTAATGTAGTATAGGGTGACATATACAAAATTTGACCTTTGATTGAAGAAGTAAAGGCTATTTAAATAAATAAATAACATACAGCTCCAATCTGTATTGTTGTTCATAGGAAAAGTTATGCGTAGGATAAATGAGCATAAATTCATAATGGTCTCTGTATAACTAGTAAGCCGACTTGATTTTCTTTTCGTAGTCAGAAATTAGTATATCTTGGTTATGATTCACAAGGGATTGGTTAAAAAAAAAAAAAAAGCTTTGTATGTTGCAGGGTATCGTCTAGTCGGTGTGCACCCCATCGCCAGGGATTTTACGGTGCATTTGCGCTGTGACTCTGGTCACACCGGTCCGCACTCACACACAGCCAGCGTAAACATTTAGTCGCAGAACCGAACACGTCAGCTACGCGGATTAATTGAAAACCGACTTTTTTAACGTCCCGCAAATCCGATCCGTAGCAGCAGTCCATCCTGCTCCGCCCGCATCTGATCCGCGAAGTATTTTCCGACCTAAACGTCAAACGCAGCTGCAAAATGGTAAGAGCCTCCCGGCCAACATACACACACACACACACATACACGTCGGCGATTTTGTGGCTAATCGGGTATTCCGGAATTATCATTATTATTCTTCGACTTGTAGGTACTTATTGCTGCGGCAGTCTGCACGAAGAATGGCAAAGGTAAGTGCTTCGTACTACCCTGTAAAAAGAAACCAGAAAATAACAAATAACGTATACGCACAGTCATCCTTTCACGTCAGTTCGTCGAAATGACGAAGGCACGCATTGAGGGACTCCTGGCCGCCTTTCCCAAACTCATGACCGCTGGCAAGCAGCACACATACGTGGAGACGGACTCTGTGCGCTATGTCTACCAGCCGATGGAGAAGCTCTACATGCTGCTCATCACCACAAAGGCCAGCAACATCCTGGAGGATCTGGAGACGCTGCGCCTCTTCTCAAAAGTGGTGTGTTCAGGCCCGAAGTGTATAAAACCCAGAAAACTTAGTACTAATTACCCCACCATCTGCAGATCCCCGAGTATAGCCACTCCCTTGACGAGAAAGAGATAGTGGAGAACGCTTTTAACCTGATCTTCGCCTTCGACGAGATCGTGGCCCTGGGCTACAGGGAGAGCGTCAATCTGGCGCAGATCAAGACTTTTGTTGAGATGGACTCGCACGAGGAGAAGGTCTACCAGGCGGTGCGGCAGACGCAAGAGCGCGAGGCGCGCCAGAAAATGCGCGAGAAGGCCAAGGAGCTGCAGCGCCAGCGCATGGAGGCCAGCAAGCGGGGCGGTCCCTCGCTTGGCGGAATGGGCGGACGCAGCGGCGGCTTCAGCGCCGACAGCTTCGGCAGCAGTGGCGTGAGCAGTTCCGCGGGCTCCAGCGCCGCCATCGGCATCACCACTATCGATGTAGAGACGAAATCCAAGGCGGCTGCGTAAGTCATCTTTTCTTATTGCTATTCATCTGGTTTCTTGAATGATTGTGGGGATTTCATCAGCAGCAAGCCAACCTCGCGCAATGCCCTCAAGTTGGGCGGCAAGTCCAAGGACGTAGACAGCTTTGTAGACCAGCTTAAGAGTGAGGGCGAAAAGATTGCCAACTTGGCACCGGCGGCGCCTGCAGGAAGCTCCAGTGCTGCAGCCAGCGCCAGTGCAGCAGCCAAGGCGGCCATCTCAGCGGATATTCACAAGGAGAGGTGGGTTTTAATAACTACATACGATAGCTTATCTAATGCTGAAACTCTTCCTTCGTTCAGTGTGCATTTGAAGATCGAGGACAAGCTGATTGTGCGCCTGGGACGCGATGGCGGAGTACAGCAGTTCGAAAACTCCGGCCTGCTGACGTTGCGCATCTCGGACGATGCCTACGGACGCATCTTGCTTAAGCTGTCTCCCAACCACGTACAGGGCCTGCAGCTGCAGACGCACCCCAACGTCGACAAGGAGCTGTTCAAGTCGCGCACCACCATTGGACTTAAGAACCTGGGCAAGCCGTTCCCCCTCAACACCGACGTGGGTGTGCTTAAGTGGCGCTTCGTCTCGCAGGACGAGTCGGCCATTCCACTGACCAGTATGTTAATCCGAACCACACCATTTTCTTCTCTTTCACTTTCGTGTCCGTGTTTCTTGCTCTTTTTTAGTCAATTGCTGGCCATCAGATAATGGCGAGGGTGGCTGCGATGTGAACATCGAGTACGAACTGGAGGCGCAGCAGCTGGAGCTGCAGGACGTGGCAATTGTCATACCCTTACCGTGAGTAGATCATTGGTATCAATATTGAGAGGATTACTTATTTGCTTTCCAACTCCTCAGAATGAATGTGCAGCCCTCGGTGGCCGAGTACGATGGCACCTACAACTACGATGCACGCAAGCACGTTCTGCAGTGGCACATCCCCATCATCGATGCCGCCAACAAGTCCGGCTCCATGGAGTTCAGCTGCAGCGCCTCTATTCCGGGCGACTTCTTCCCCTTGCAGGTGTCCTTTGTCTCGAAAACGCCGTACGCGGGCGTCGTTGCCCAGGATGTGGTGCAGGTGGATAGCGAGACGGCGGTCAAGTACTCGAGCGAATCCATTCTGTTCGTGGAGAAGTACGAGATCGTGTAGGCCAAGCCGCCGGCCCCGCCCACCTAAGTAGTACATAAATATACATAGAAATCCATTTTATTTCTCCAGGGCGTTTCGATTCGATACGATTGATTCCACTGCTGCAGCATGTTAAAGATTATTTTTATATATGTTTCAAACTTTCGATATTTATGGCGCGAACAGCTTCTCAGAGCGAGTAATTAAAACAAAAATGCGGAAAATCATTGATACTAATGAAAATCATTAAACTAATTTTTGAGCACTCCACGCGCTGCGTATAACGGTATAAAATAAATTAAAGGCAATTAGTTGGCAATTGCAGTGTTTTGTTTGCGCATAGTCGCACCCCCTTCATTTGGAGTATTTTTATGTAAAATGCTATGAATAAACTATATATAATATACATTCAAAAACTGAAAACAGGTGTATTTTTTTTGTTTTATAATTCATTAATATTGACAGTTTATTATTAAAAAATGTACTTTGGAAGACATTTTAGTTTTTTAAAGCAAAAGGAAACAAATTTGATTTGGGAAAATTAAAATCATCTAAATAAATAATATTTGCTATTACACTCAGTTTTAATTTAACATTTTGACTGGGTGTATCCAAATTATGCCCACTGTATTACGGAATTTGGTATTTATGGTTTTTATCGCGAACGGTCACACTTGTCATTGTTTTGGTTCTGGCTTTGTTTTTTTAACTGGTGATTTGTTCTTCGTCGTGAATTTAAAACCTCGCCCATGGAGCAGCAACTAGAGAAGGTCTTGTCGGAAATGTAAGAATCCCGTACAGCCCGTAAACCCCACTAGCAATCAATACTCCCTTTTTGCAGCGCCGCGCGACAGGAAACGGTGGGAGCTCTGCTGGCGAATCGTCAGGGATTGTGTCTGGGCAGTGAGTATATGGGGGCCTTAATCAGTTTCGATAATGCCGATGGACTCTTGCAGCCAAGGGCGACATCGATCCGAACGTGTCCGGCATCGGAATGGCCATTTCGGAGCAGGTGGCCAAACTCGAGCCCAATAACACGGTTCCGGCCACAATTTGCCTGTACAGCGGCAACAAGTAAGTTGGCAATTCAGCTTATCTGAGTGGATGCACCTATTTGGAGAACCTTTGCCTAGCATTACCTCTTTTAAAGCTGTTCATTTTACTTCTCTTGAACCGGTCAACATAAGTTTGTTACCAATGAAAACATTTTTTAAGGTATTTACCATTGGTTCACCTCTTTGGTACAAGTTTTCATAGTTTATATCATATGATAAATTTGAAAAAGGTTTATGTACATATCCATTTCTTTGTATCTAGACGCTGTGTGATCCAGAAGGACGGCGAGATAACTGGTGTGATCTTCAAGCAGCAGGCCGCTGCATCGGTGACCGCCGCCAGCAACTAACAGGAGCTGGGGCCTCAAGCGCAACAGTCATGCCAAATACGCAGGTCAGGATCTGGATTCAGAAACACAGTCAGATACAGACACAAATATCTTCCACGACGCGCCAGCTTCGCTTGATTCATTTCGGATGCCAATTCAAGGACCAGCCCCTGTTACATTTGCCCCTCGTTCTAACCGATAGCCATTAACCATAAACATTGTTTTGTACGACTCGCATAGCATTAAGCATTACGGATTAAGCATTAAGCACTGCTGTTAATGGCCACGTCTAATCCAGCCCAGCGCTCTCACCATGTACATATAGACTTTGTACTATTAAGTCCCAGAAAGTGATCAAAGCATGTACACCAATTACAATTATAGCGTTGCAAGCTTTTGAACTTGGCAATTTTCTCGATGTTCAGCCGTAATTACGCAATCATAACGGTCTGGTGTGGTTCGTGCAGCAGTTTCTTGCACATTTTCCGGGTCTGCATTTTGGGTTGGGTGCACCTCATCGAGGAAATGCCGCCGCCCACGTCATGTAAGAAGTGATACATGGACGTGGACATGGCATGCTGCATGCAACAAAACAGCGGCAACATTGCAGCGGTATCAGTAGTGCCAGCAGACAAATTGCCGCGCATTCCGCATCCCACGAGCCATGGTTTCTGTGATACAGTCGAACATCTATACCTGAGACCGTTACACCATTTAGTCCATAGAAATGTTTAAATTGATTTCTTAGCGATGGTATATTGAATAAAAATGGAACTTGTCAGATCCTGTTAAATTTCATACATGATAATTTGCTAATCATTTCAAGTTAAAAACCAGCGGCTTTCTCTTTTCATATGAACACAATTTTTATTCGCTTTAGCTGGTATTCACAGTGTTTTGAAAGTAGTATGACAACGTACACGAACGGCGCCTAAAATCTATGGGAAATCTTCACAGGCAACTGGTGGTATTCCCTGGTCCCTGGTTCCTAGTGGCACCGCAAATTCAAAATGTTTTTTCAACATTAAATATGTATATTGTATTCAGTTTAACTTTTGATACATTTTAAATACTATTTGTATGTTAAGTTATATCTTATACATTTTTCTGTGCAGATGGATCAGTTGCAAAAAAATGAAAAAGTAAGTATTGTAAAGAGTGATATCCATGCACATCTGCTAGGTATGCCAGGTAAACCCACTCTCTGTTTGCCTCTTGTGTTTACCTGTTGCAAAGCCCCAAACCTGAAAAGGCCTTGAACTTTTACCACGGGGCATTGGCGACCCACGTGTGGCGTCTAGGCTTCTTTTTTCAGCTTTTTCCCTCATTTCTGTGGGTGTCGAAAAGCTGCGACTGTGCAAGGTAAATACCACAGAGAAAACAATGTTGATAAAACACGACAGAAACAAAAAACAAATTAACACTGAAATTGGCAGCCAAGGTGCGTTTGTTTAGCCGCCGCTGCAAAGCCTTCAACTTGAATTAAGCGTTCAATTGGATGGATCCATGTGACCACCGATGGTTTATCTAGGTTTTTGTATTCGTTGCTTCAGACATGGAGAACCTTTTCCCTGGCTGCACTATATTTCATTTATATTAATTGTAACATTATAATTAATTATTACTCATACGCAAAGATGGTTGTTGAAAGGAATAAATTACTTGGCGTTTAAGTAACTTAAGTTGTCAGTTCGGGTACTATAAGGTCTCAAAATATACTTTAAATATTCATCATCGTAGTGTTTGCTATACAACAAAATTAATGGCATTTATTACTATACGCAGCATTATTCTTTTAGAACTTGAAATAATGTTATTCTAAAATAAAAGTGAATAATTAAATCTTCTAAGCATACTTTTAAAATTTACATAAATCTACATAATACAAAAAAACCCACATAATTCGGTATTCACTCTCGCTTTTCAGGAAACTGGAACGCCGGCGAGGAAAACTGGTTACCTTTTCGTCGGCGAAAGTGCCAATGGCAAGATGATTCATAATGCAGTCGAAAAGAAATTCCAAAATGCGCTGTGACCCGTTGCATTTTTCACATTTTTAGCCAAATCCCACCGGACCTGATCAAAAACCACTAAGCGGACAGCTGGCAGGCATAAGCAATACGATATGTCCCCCACATAAAAATTCCCCCCTTGCCAAACCACAGAAAAACCCATGAGTTATGAGAGATCATTCAACATAAATTGGGCGACGAAAAAATGTGATAAATGCAAAAAATACCCCCAATAAATTGTTTCCATATTAATAGAGCTGTGTTACAAGAATTTGTGGCCTTTATAAGTTGTGTATCTTCAGGTAGCCAATTGTTTTGTGTCAATTGTTTCTTGTTCATTTTAATTCATCTTCAAAGTTCCAAGCGTATAACCATATTAATTATTTTTTAACATTTTTATTTCGGTCCACTTTCACAAATTTATTTATGTTTTTTATCTTAAATGATATATTACTGATATCAATCTACAATTGTGAAAAGATCAATTTTATATTTAATTGCAATTCGATTAGCCCAATAATTGGTTGCACTCCGGGAGGTGGACAAAAAAGCACTGGGAAAAACTTCAAAGTGTTTTCCCTTTCAAACATTTGGAAAAATGGGCTTGCAGAAAAGTGCCAAGAAACAGCACTTCCAAGCTCACAACTTTTCTTACAGACATCCGATTTTAAAAATGCATATCTCTAAAGACTTGTGATTCGATTCTCTGAAAATCTGCATTCAAAATTTTCAATTTAGCGTTTATCAAATTTTGAACCCATTTTCATGTTAGTTATTTCGAATTTTCCGATGTGTTGTAATACAGTGACTCAAAATTGGACTTCTAGAGTCCATAACTTTTCCAAATTTAATCCGATTCCAAAGTGGCATACCTCTAAAGACTTGTGATTCGATTCTCTGAAAATCTGCATTCAAAATTTTCAATTTAGCGTTCATCAAATTTTGGACCCATTTTCATGTTAGTTATTTCTAATTTTGCGATGTGTTGTAATACAGTGACCCAAAATTGGACTTCTAGAGTCCATAACTTTTCCAAATTTAATCCGATTCCAAAGTGGCATACCTCTAAAGACTTGTGATTCGATTCTCTGAAAATCTGCATTTAAAATTTTCAATTTAGCGTTCATCAAATTTTGGACCCATTTTCATGTTAGTTATTTCTAATTTTGCGATGTGTTGTAATACAGTGACCCAAAATTGGACTTCTAGAGTCCATAACTTTTTCAAATTTAATCCGATTCCAAAGTGGCATACCTCTAAAGACTTGTGATTCGATTCTCTGAAAATCTGCATTTAAAATTTTCAATTTAGCGTTCATCAAATTTTGGACCCATTTTCATGTTAGTTATTTCTAATTTTGCGATGTGTTGTAATACAGTGACCCAAAATTGGACTTCTAGAGTCCATAACTTTTCCAAATTTAATCCGATTCCAAAGTGGCATACCTCTAAAGACTTGTGATTCGATTCTCTGAAAATCTGCATTTAAAATTTTCAATTTAGCGTTCATCAAATTTTGGACCCATTTTCATGTTAGTTATTTCTAATTTTGCGATGTGTTGTAATACAGTGACCCAAAATTGGACTTCTAGAGTCCATAACTTTTCCAAATTTAATCCGATTCCAAAGTGGCATACCTCTAAAGACTTGTGATTCGATTCTCTGAAAATCTGCATTAAAAATTTTCAATTTAGCGTTCATCAATTTTTGGACCCATTTTCATGTTAGTTATTTCTAAAACCTCTATAAAATACCTTGTAAAAATTTTCCCAAATATATAAAACATGAAAAATGATTAATAGGAAAACCATCCGAATTTTTCGCGGTGTATCTGACGAACGGAAACGGCAACCCGTTAGCAGTTTATGTATGTGCGTCCATATGGAGGCACCTATCATCTCACCACTCATATGGCTCCGTTTTGGGTAATTATGGGAGTGCGGCTAATCGCCGCCTCGAAATTCCCTCAACTATCGCGTCATCGGTCTATGCTGTATACCATATAGTCATATACCACGAAATGACGACATTTGGACTTTGATTATATTGATTCTGTTTACATATTTGCCGCTACGTACATAAATAAATTGAACTCTTGGAACTGATATGGCGAGCTCTAAGAACTAAGAACTCTAAGAAGATCAAGACTATATTATTTATTTTAAAATATTACTTTTTAGTTTGTATTCATTTATTTATCATTTTTCTTTAATCTAAATTATTTTGTTAAAAATAGCTTTCGAAATACATTTATTTAGTTTATGGGTTATTTATTTTAGAAGATTTTTAAATTGGTATGTAGGCATTTTTTAATTAATTGAGTGCCAACATAGGTGTCATTTTTATCGGTCAACGTCAACCGCCAGAATCGGCTTGGAGTAGTTTGATGGTCATCAATTATGGGCTATTTATATCTGCATCGCAATCAAGTGGTGGGAAGGGTCAGCAGGTGACGCCAAATCGCATAAAAATAAATAAACATTTCTTAGTGACACCGACGTTTTTTTGAGAAATGTTTACGCCTGTGAATCATCATCGTCGGATCGGGGAACTCGATTTGAGTTTTCGCCTTATTTGGTTAATTCCAAAATGTATTGCGATTATTACACAAACTTATGAATCATGGCTGCTTTAGTTGGCCATATGCTATTTTTATATTTTGGTCAGCTTCGCTCGACATCTGGCCAGATAATGCCATTGTACAATCATGGGCTTAGGTAAGTTACAATTTTAAAATAATATTTTTTATCAAAACGGGGCTCGTATTAAAAGCCCAAAAGTTGGTGATATAATAATCATTAGTCAATGTCTTAAATGCATGACTCTTAATAGCATTAATGTGAATTTTTACTGCAATTCGATATCGTTAAGTGTGTCATATCCCGTAACGGCTGTAAAATTTGCATGCGACTTATGGGAGTCGACTGTTTGTCTGGCCAAAAGCCTTAAATGCGAACAGAAAACACAGACAATAGCCCGATGCTATCTTCGCCTTGCCTATATTGACTCTTCCGATTCAGATTCAGATTCAGATTCTCGGTCGGCGATTGCATAATCCGCGTCTGGCGAGTGTTTTGCTATAGATTTGGGTTCCGTGCACGCGGCATTACCTATAGATCGCATATAGTATCTCCAACACATCCCAACTTTGCCTATATACCAGACAATTAAAACAATTGATGCGATTTCTCGCACAAATGTGCCAAACACGAACGTTCAATTTATATTTAGTCGATCGCCTTCATCCGTCAAATGATCATCAATAGCCCCCCTTTTGCCCCCATTTTTTTTAGTCACGAACCAAAGTGAAGAAATTAAATCGATTAAAAATCGATCAGTAGTTTGTTTAAATATAGTTGTTTGCTTTTTCCTTTTTTGGGATTTTTAGAGCTACATCTTTAGTAAAGTTAAATAATTTGTGCCATATTTTTTATTACCCGAAAAGTAAACACATTTTAGACTTTTAATTTAACTCACTTTAAAGAAGGGTGAAAGGGATAAGATATTTCGTCATTAGCCGAGCATCAGATCAGCAACATCATTAACATGCCGCCACCTCTTGAGTCACTTTCTACTTTCACTGCTGCACACGCACACTGCTGCACACAAACCCACACCAATGCAGTTCCTCATTTCGCACTTGAACGCTAACACGGCACAAATTGACGTCAGCGATGGTTAATGATAACCCTTTGGCTTAACACAGACAATCATATGCTTTCTGTTATCTGTTATCTTTTATCTGTTATCCCCAGCATTGCGATGTAAGCGGTGGGTATGAATAGTTCAGGTGGATTTTGCGACGCAGATGCCTGAAGTACCCAATCTAAGGCTCTTGCCGATTGCTAATTACTTAGTTGGACAAACACTATTTGTATTTTCCAAAGAACCCTCAGCTGATCATACAGATCGGCGCTTCCGCAAGCTGGCAGTACAGCTATTGACCGCAGGTGCAGATGGAGTACAGTGCGAATTGGCTAAGCGCTACTTGGATTCCTAATGATATATCTCTCTGAAAAATCCCTTAAGTTTCTGATATTATATTTTAGGAAGCCAATGCCTATTTCTGATTATATTATATGTTTGAATACAAGATTGATTTTTGGCTTTACTTTCGAAGTTCCCCTTTAAAACCGCTATATGTATAATATGTATCTGGTCGGGACTACATCTATCTTATCCACCGACCTCGCATTGCAGGGCCAGCATCGCCAGTCGGCTGAAACACACATGCGGTTTGATCTTGATCGCCGCACTAGGGTAACGCGGTCTGTAAGTAGTAAATAGTGAATAGTGAATAGTGAAGCAGTTAAAGACCACATGTTTGGCCAAGGTAAATAAATTCATCAAAATTAAGAGACATGCGTGTGTATTCTTGTTAACATTGTTAACAGCTTTAAAAGTTTGTAATTTTCCAAAAAAAAACCTTACCATTTGTCAAGATCGAAGAGATTTCGCTGTGATGACGTCTATATTTTTATCTGCGGGTCAATGTGCCTTCCACACGCTACATATATCAAAAATATTACTCAGCCGACATGTGGTGCATACAGCTAGGTCTAAAATACTGGTATTCCATTTGATATGTACCATTTCCCACACCAATAATAAGAACTATTGCTTTTAGGTGATATTTAGTTTTAAACAAATCATTGTTTCTTTTATTCTCTTTCAATTTGGTCGTAGTGCGTGGTGCATTACTCTTCTTTTTATTTCCGTTCAATATAAAAACAACCGCTTTTTGCAGTGTATTTGTGCTGAAACTTATACTGCTAGGAACATCAATCTTCGAATAAAGGATTCCTCGTCTCATTTTCGAAAATCAGAATGAAGGAATAATGGTTAATCGTCGATAGTTACTTGATAGAAAACAAAAAATATCGCTTAGCCTAGAATGGAGTTCAATGTGAAAAATTGTACACTTGAAGAAATTTTCAATGAACTTGTCGCGTGAATTCGTTAAATAAATAATCAAAACGTTTGGAAAAAAAACATAGGATTAACCTAACTTGCGTTTATGCTTAGTGTATAAAGTAGTTAAAGTTAAACTTTACTTTTTCTTCACTTTCATTTGTATATGAGATGCTTTATTCGTAAAATAATAAACAAAATGTTTGGGGTCGAAGTCGAAACAAAATGAAACGAAACCTAAAGGTAAATTATGATAAATGGAGTGATTCTAGTTGAAAGTTTTGGTCAAAATTAAAAGGGGTTTGTATTGCCTTTCTTCTGTGGTTCTTAAAAAAGTAATGTATGCGCGGATGTATGTATATATTTTTTGTATTTTTCTATTATTTATTTTTGCTTTACTCTTCATTTTCATTTGTCGTGTAAATATGTGAGAAAGTGAAAAAAAAACATCACAGTTAAAACTTCAGTACATTTTCTCGTGGTTCGAAATTAATCAAGAAATAAAAAAAAAAAACAATATGTGTATATACATATGTAGATTAAAGTTCTATTTTTCTCTATAAATTTACGCTTACAAAATATACCTATGTATCGCATATAAATATATGATTATCCTTCTTCTTCTTCTTTTTTTTTGTCGTATTTGTCATTTCAATTTTGCGAATTACTTGATATATATACGTTGTGCCAACACCTGGCAATGGGGCCCTATATAACCCGGTACATCGGATACATCAGATACATCAGTGTTATAGAAACCGATTGCCAGGTGAACGACGCAGCTGAGATTTTAGGATTGTTTTCTTGTTGAATACCGTACAAACTAGGCGATCCTAACTGGCTTAACTACTAAAAGTACTTGCTGGCCCCCATGTGTTTCCGACACCCCCCCTCGCGCCTAATCCTCCCAGCTCCATGTGGGATCCAGCTCCCGGTTGATCCGCCACAGCATCAGCTCCATGCAGGCCCGCGAGTCCTCGAAGCTGCTGTGTCCCGTGGTGCCGTCGCCACTCTGGATCTCCCGCTTGAGGTGCACCTTGGTCAGGTGGCGCAGGGCCTTGCGATACGGAAACCCACTGCTGTGCGGGAAGCTGATCGAGGTGTCGATCAGGGTGTTGTGCACCAGCCGCAGGGCCCGCAGGTCGTTGTCCAGCCCGTGGCCAATGAGGATTGTGTCCGCTGCGATCAGCTCGAGGAGATCGCGCTGCACCTCGGCCAAGCTCTTGGCCCCGGAGCGCAGATCCCGTTCCGTGATGCCCGAATACCGGGTGTTGTAGTCTATGATGTCGCACTCGGGCCGCACAAAGTGCTCGTACACCAGCTGCCCATTGAGGGCCACCAGTGAGACCTTGGTCACGTCCAGGCCGCGACCCGTGTAGCTCATCTCGCAGTCCAAAGCGTACACAGCGGGCTCCTCGTCCTCGGCGCAGATCCGATGCTGGGTCCTCACGAAGTCGTAGTAGGGTCCATTGACCCCCACCACCGAGCCCGTCCACACGTGCCGGTCGCCCAGGCAGCAGCCCGGCGAGGATTCCTCGCCCTCGTGGCAGCAGGTCCAACGGCCATGGCAGACGCCATCGTAGTACCGCTGGTACTTGCCGGAGTGGTAGTGGCACTCCTCGCGGGTCAGGTACTGACCCGTCAGCTCGTCCACCAGGAAGTGGCGCTTGCAGCGGGCACAGGGCTTGGCCAGACTCACCTGGACGTACTGGCAGTACTTGAGCTCCAGCTCGGCCTCGCCGGAGGAGGAGGAGGACGACGACGAGGAGTTGGAGGACTCGCATTCGCTGCCGCTCCACTCGCCGCCGGACTCCGAGTCCAGGGATCGGGGTGAACTGTTGCCGGAGTCGCTCGAGGTGGCCACCTCCTCCTCCGACCGCTGGTTGCTCAGCCCGTCGTGGCAGTTGATCACGGTGACTGCCGGAGCAGTCTCCGCCAGGGCAGCGGCAAAGCTCATGTGTGGCAGGCACTTGAAGATCTCGATGGCGCCCTCGTGCACCACGGACTCCACGGGGAATCCGTAGACCCTCAGCAGATGGTGGTCGATGACGTGGCGTCGCAGCCTCTGCACCACTGCCCTATCGTCCAGATCCAGTTGCTCGTACTGGCGCAGCTGGGGCACCAGGAAGTTGGCGTTCTGGCGACCACGTTCCCGCTCCCGCCGCCATTCCAGGGCGGCTCCCGGCATCAAGGAGCGCTCGATCCGCTTCCGGTTTCCACTCGCAAGAGGGGAACTCGTCGGCGAACTGGTGGGCGAACTCAAGGCCGAGGAGGAACTGCTGTCGCAGGTTTTGCGCTGGGTGTTGCTGCAGTGCTTCGAGATGTTGCTGCCGGGATTGCCGATGTTGCTGCTGTTGATGCTGTTGATGCTGCTGCACTTGACCGGCTTCTTGTTGCTGCCGCGCTTTTGCTGCTGCTGCTGTTGCTGTTGCGGACTGTTGCTGTTGCTGTTGGGATTGGGCTGCTGCTGCTGCTGCTGGCGCCACTTGCCGCCAGTCTGCTTGGTTTTCTGGCCCCCAATCGAGGCAGTTGCTCCTGGCTTCTGGCCATTCTGGTCGGGATTGCGGAGCTGCTTCTGCTGGCGCTTTGAGCGCGACTTGTTGCCGCAGGGTACACCTGCAACAGTACTGTTGCCACCGCCGTTGCCGCCGCTCGAGTTGCCCTTCGGCTTATTCAGATGCTCCCTGCTGGAGTCAATGTCCTCGCTAGTCGCCTCGCTGCTGGTGCTATTGCGATGACCCGGGTTGTGCTGGCCCAGAAATTTGTCTGCAACGAATTGGAAAAGGGTAAGAAAATTAATCAAATATTAAATTTATATTATATTATTTTTTACTTCGTGCTGATATATTATCTTCTATTCGCGAAACAATTTGATTTCCCTTGAGCTCTTAATATTTTTAGAATAATAAATATTTTGTTTAGCTCATATAATTTATATCGTTTGATATTTTAACATAATTGATTAAAGGTATATTTATTAATTTGTCTTAAACTAATTAAAACATCTCAGAAAATTCTGCCAATAAAATAAAATATTCGCTAAGAAATTCAAATTCTGATAACAGGCTCGCACACAAGCGTAAAAAGTTAATACACAGGCACACACGCTTATCAACAAACGCCACGTGCTTATGAGTATTTCTTTTTTTTTGCCGTTTCTATATCTCCCTCTCGCTGTCCCTTTCTTTGTTTTAGTATTTAGTACACTTGGAAAAATTTGGAGATTTTTTGTGTTGAATATTACGGTTCGGATTATAGGATGAGTAGAGTAAGCAGATGTAATTCCATAAGTTAGATCAAAACATAGTAGCATATTTTCCTATAAAGATTAATTCATTTTTAATGCCTAATTATACAAAAATATATTTGAATATTGGTAATTAAACAACGTTAACACTTTTCACCGTGTAAATATATGTATTTAATTTTTGATAGTGTGATTTGATTTAGGGAAGGTTACGCATGACTGGAAATTGACGCATGTGTGCGGCGTTCCTACCTCGAGTTTTTGCTAATTCAGCTTATTTGGTTGCCACCCAACGGGTGAGTTAATAGGGGGTGGCAGGGGGAGGGGCTAGTGTTGACGCATTACAATTATACACATTTTATTATGACTATTATATGCCGCCTGTTATTATTAAGCGCTTTATGTTGTCGGGCTTCCGCATTTAGCTCATCATTTCCCCATTCCCCTTTTCAATTCTCGTTCTCAAGTTAATCATTTAAGTTCTAAAAGGGGGGCTTGTGGGGGGGGTGTTGTCAAGCGCCAAGGGGGGCTTATAAGGGAGGGGGGGGAGGTGCTTTGAGCTGGCTTGACCTGTTGTCAAAGTTTACTTTAAGTTTTTGGGGTTTACATTTTGGCGAGGATTTATCACGCTGGATAAACAAAGAGTCCAGTTGATTGAATGAAACTACTTAAGCTGAAATTATGAAAATTTATACAACACCTAATGTTGCGTTATTAGACGCAGTATATCGACAAGTTTGTTATACCATAATTTAAATAATTTTTTATTTTATTATATTTAAGAAAGTGCTTTTTATTGGAAACCAGCTTTATTAATAAAGATCCTAAAGAATTAAGTTACTAGTTAAGTAATATATTTATAATTAGGTTTACAAGAAACCGATAAATAGTATCCCTCCACCCTCTTCAACCAAAATAAGTAAATTGATTTTGATATCTATCGGAGATATTCGAATTGTCGCACTAAAGTCGACCATGTTATGTCTTCCTGTTCCGTCAAGTGTCATCCGTCACTCAGAGGAGACTTATGACGTATCTGGCGTCGATGATATTTTCTTATCTGTTTTCCAGCCGGCTATTTGTGAAATGCCAACCGCTTCCTTGTAGTGAAAAGTGCTCGAGCACTTCCTTAACACTCGTGCACTCCCCATGTACCCATATGTATACCCCGTTTTGGGGCCCAGAAAGTGGTGGCAGCCACTCGGATCGAAACTGAATTTCAAAGTGCGCATAGATAAATCATATGGCGAGGTGGGTTTGTTGACTTCGCCGCGTCGAAGGACGCCGGGCACTAAGCACCCAGACGTGAGCTGGAAACCCAAAGACCCAATGGGATCATCAGGGGGCGAAGAAATGATATCGGGCGGATCGAATTATTGTTTACATATGTACCCGCACATATGAGCCTTCTACATATACTCGTAGGTATGTCCATCACGTATAATTGTCGTTCAGTACATGCTGTGGTATACAAGTGGTCAAAGATTAGATAAAGCGTGGCCAGTTTTGGGCGTGTTTCGGTTTGGCTTTTGGCCATCTGTCCATCTGTCCAACTCTCGGAAGCCAAACGAAATTTTGGTTTTAAATGTTTTTACGACAGGCCCTATAGTGTGGCTTTATCGCCGGCCAACGCACGCGCCAAACTCTCCAAACAGCCTTGAAAAGTCATATAGAATATACATATATTTTTCACATAAATTATGTACATCCGATTAAAAGGTAAACAAGGCAAAATGTATGCGTTGTATGATATTTTTCTACTGCTCACCAGATAAGGATGAGTAATATGAGACATTGGTCACACTAAAATGGAGCTTTTTCTGGTAACATTTTAATATAACTTTGCCACCCTATTATGTAAGGCAAAAAAAAAAATAAATGTTAAATTTATTACTTCCACATGTCGAATTTATCTGTGAGCATAATCTTCCAAGATTTATATTCTGATTACCTCCATAAATTAGTGTCGCACTTTAAAGTGACCATTTTCCAAGCGGTTTCAAGGGCATTCAATCTCTCTTCATACGCAGACCTTAACCTTAAAAGGGGTACGGGTAAACGTACATAAAACACTTAAGAGCCAGCGATTAGATAGTTTAGTTAAATAAGTGAGACTAACGTGTCAGAGACTGACAAATGATAATCCATGAAAATACACGGCATATAAAGCACTTGTTGTTAAAAGCACTCGTGCTTTAAAATACGTACAGCTTAGAAATTGATTTAAATGCAAAATTCAACTGTCGTATTACGAGCGTGAAAACACGCAGGTAGCCAGCACATATGATATTGAATAACTGGGAATTCTTTAAATATTGCGCTAGCTATTGTCCCAAAACGAATTATATCTATTGTATTATGAACACAAAAATCCTATCCCCGTGGCATGTGCCAGATTTAAGTTCCCCTGTCTAGACTGAAGGCTACCCACATCTGGTTACCGGGCAGTGATAAGATGTGCGTGTCCAGGGACCCACAATTACTATATACATATTCCCGACTGCCCAATTCCCAGTTACCTACGGCAACAGCGTCCAAAAGTTCCCTCGAGTATCGCGATTGTCTCCGCACCTGTGATTGTGATTGTGATTGTGACTGTGGTCGAGTGCCCAAAAGTCGCCATTCTAATCAGCTCTCGAATGCGGCAATCCCGAAATATATAGAATGAACACAAATCAAATAAACTCGGGTGGGATTTATAAAGTCAACAGCTGTTGAGGCGAGATAGGCCTTCCTTCGATGATGAATCGGAAACCCTAAGGGTCATACATTACTTCGCAACTAATCTATTTACTCATCTCAGGAAACGCCGAAATTGGTTTCAGCTGGGCAACAGCAACACTTTGGCATTTAATTAGTTTTCGCCGCGCAGTCAACTGTCAAGATAAGTCCATAAATATGCATTAGTTTTATCAACCCATATCGCGTAGTGACGCAATCGATGTTATAATTCCGAGTCATGACGTCATGGGTGACCCATTTTTATGGTCAGATCCAAACAGTTTCCCAGGTACTCAAAGTGTACTTTTCCGCGACTTAAAAACGACCTTCGGCTTTATGCGGCGCTTCCTGTGTCAAGACAACGAACAAAAATTATTCGTCTCGCAATTGGCTTGTGCATTTTTAATGAGGCCCGAAAACTTGGCTTTGAGCAAAGCGAAAAAAAACGAAAAAATTATAACTATAATACTAGTAAAACATCATCGCGATAGTTAATTTTTACCGAACACAACACGCTCACGTATGTCACAACATCCCGTCGTCAGTCCATAGTCCCACATTCGCCTTTAATGTAAACTAATATGAGTGGCTTTAATCAAATAGAAATAATATATGCGTATGCAAAATGCGGCCATTGAGGTCAGCAGAAGGGGCACAAAGATTTAATAATTTCCAAGCCAAAACAAAACTGCGGGCCGTAAAAAGCAATCAAAGCGACTCACTGTATTTAAGGGTAACTCAGATATACGTACTATATATAGTATATGGTACTATATATGGCTGTGTGCACGCAATGGCCAGATTGTTGTAATCAAATCATTAGATAAAACCTGCCATCTGATCTGTTGGTTTCACTTTGTGTGGGAAACCAGGACTCGTAAATTTGTTTTATCAGTCGTTTTTTTTTTTTTTTTGCTCTGGAACCCATTTTGAAATAGCCCGATTGATAATCTTTATATCTTTATGTGCTTATTAGGTGTATTCTAAAAAACAATGTACAAAAATATTTACCCTGCGATAAAAGTTCTAAGAATAACGTTATGGGGTCTGGGTCTGTTTTTTTATTCGGTTAAAGTTTAAAGTGCCAGTGAATATCTCTTGGGATATTTATTATGTTTTATGAGATCTAAATACCCTTGTATAATGTTTACAATTCTACAAAATTTTCTTATAATATTTTAGTTCTGGGAAATCACTTATGCTTTTGTATGAGCATTAAACAGTGGTGGTAAAACAAAGCCTAGACAATATTTACTCATGGATAAAGCTATTATGAATTTGGGATTGTTGTAAGGAAACGCAGATAGAGATAAGTATAATTATAAAGCTTATCTTTTATGTTTATGTTATTTATGTAAAGGTGGCTTTTAATAATACTTGAGACCTTTTTAAACTCGAACATTTAATATTACGCCCCTTATTTGTTTCCAATTGATTAATCTATTTCCAAGTGGTGACATAAGACGTAAAAATCTGAACTTTCTCCTCCGGCTTAACCCTCGGTGTGGCCTCACCCACTAAGCGAAGATCTCGGTGATCTTTGGTCTCCAAGTTCGGATCAGATTGGATCGGATCGGATCGCATCGTGTTGGAGACGCGGACTCAGACATTGGGTAAACGCCCGGGGCTTAAACGGCGAACACGTTAACCTTGACTATTGCCGGCGGCGGCGAATCACAGTGGGGCATCGAGGGGTTAAGCGGGGGGCGGGGGTGCGGTGTCGGCGTGAGCTATTCCAAAGATCGGCAAAGAAATGCGAATGATGATGTGATGATCAAGCCGAACAATAATAAACGGAATTGCGAGCACTCTTTACGATTGTTATACAAGTATTGCGGCTAGACATTTCAGGCGGCAGCAGTCTTTAATGGGTTAATAATGCGAGCAGGCATCCAAGCAGGCTACAGTGTGGATCATGAATATATGTGTGGTGTAGAAAATGGGTGAGTGTGTGACTTTTATGAGCCATTTTCAACAAGCAGACAGAAGCGAGAGCTTAAATGAAATGAATTACTTTTAAACTCTACACTCATGGGCAGCACTGTACTTGTCTATTTTAGCCTATTCCATCGAGGTGACTGTGTTTTATTGCGGCTTGATGCACCGTTAGTTGGCACCACTTAAAATGGCAAGCAAAAATGAGTTCAAGCTGTCTTTGGACTCGAATTGCAATTGGCCTACAGAGAAACAATCGTCGGAGAAAGGCAAAGAGTCGGGGAAGATATACATATATATACCATATATAGCCTCAAATCCGATCCGTGTGAGATTCAGTGAGGCGTGAAAAACGCATTCGCCAAATGTCGGGCCGCAAAAACCGCACATGGAAGCCATTCCTTTTAACCAAGACAATTATCTAATGAGTGTGAGCCATATAAAAGACTTTGGGCATAACATTTTAATTGGAAAATGCTGTAAAGTCTGAAGTGGAAGTTTGTTGTAAAAAGTCTGGGTTTGGATCATAATGTGGATAATTTAGTAATGACTAATTTATATCATTCTGGCATATCATCTATTGAAGTCTTAATAATATTTCTTTTCAGGCGATGCCTTGAAGAACATATTGATCATGTTGTCCTTCCCAGTATTATTGCACTAATAACCTAAACGAAAGAAAACAAAACAACAAGTTCTGGGGGTCGTTTTGTAGCATTTGGGGCACTTAACGCCGCGGTGCCAATTTCGCTTGTGCAATCCCGGAGATCTCGGAAATCGGTTCTCGACCACCTTTTTTCCAGCCAAGTGCTAATCAATGACAAAACGATCTCGCTTATGTAATGATTGCCAGCAAAAAACATACGTACGTTGGGTTCGGGCACACGTCGATTATCAGTTCATCGTTTGACAAAAATCCATCGCCAACTGATACTGCGACTAACAATAATACACCTGATACGGCAAAAAAAAGCAAATAACAAATATAAACGTTTAAGAGGCGCCAGCTGACTGAGAACTGAAAAATCTGAACTCTAATCAGCCACTCCTCTACTGCGTATTAGCTTTTCCCACATGGCGTATACATTATATTCGAGTCCAGCGGACCTGATTCTGGAAAGTTTTGTCGATTACTGCCGAAAATAAGTTATGGAAAATTATGGCACAAACAAGTTGCAAAAAACTCAAAAAATAAATTTAAAAAGAAGGGATTTTTTTAAACAGGAAATCAAAAAATTGATACAGATATAATTTTCCAATAAAATGTGAGTACATTTTTTAATGTATAAAAAATAATAATTTTATTTTCCAACAAATAATTATCATCATCACTACGTCCCCAATTGATGAAGTGGCAAAGCCCAAGCTCTTGTGTAAGACACACAAATGTAATTCCCTGATGCGCATAAATTAATAAAATTGCCAGCGAATTAAAATTTTTATTATAGTTTGCCTTTCTCGGAGGAGATCCCTATGTTTGTTTATTTCATTTCCTTTTGTTTTCGTTGCTTCGCCCAATTTTTAATTGATTATTAATGCGAACGAAAGCGAAAGCCAGAGGCAAAAAAACAAGAATTGAAGGCGACCGTCGGGCTCTCTCTCTATATATATCCATATATCCCACTTGAATAGTTTCGATACAAGGTTCCTATTAAGCTTAAGCGAAGATTTCCTGCAATTTTCTTATTTGCGCACAAAGCCAGTCTCTAGTGGACAGTGACAGTCATGAAAGTATATTTACCCTAGAAGTGCTCGGATATCTCAAAGTTAATTGAAATGGTAGTGCCCGAGGTTTTACCCCCCATCGAATGGCTACTTATAGATAGACCCAGTTTGATAAGAACTTTGCACTGACACCAGAAATAGATATCGCTTCAGTTCAAGTGCACTTTTCATTTATGAAGTGGTTTTACGGTGGGCTTTACATAAGTTTCCCTCGAAACGCAGAACGGAAAATTTAGGGTGCTAAATCACTTGAGTTTGATATAAAAATGCTTCCCTACCGTTATTTATTTGGATGAGCTGTCCACTTATTACTCAACGATTGTACTTACATCGTTTTTCTTTAGTTAGAACTGTATTTCTAGTAAATACGACTAAAAAGTATTTCAGAACAATATCTCTGGGTAACAGTTCTATAAAGTTCCTAATCATTTTGTGCATGAGAACTCATTATTATGGCCGGCGGTGTATCGCCAAAGAGACCACTCCAATTCAAAGACACTTCCGTAATTAATGTCAGATCCAACGCCCATCCACCCACTGACCCAGAAATATAGATCGAATCTGTATCTGTATCTGTGTTTGTATCTGTATCTGTGTGTGTTGTACTTTTTCCGTTTGGCGGCCATGACGCTCTTGATTTACCCGTTCCCATTCCCGTTCCCGTTCCACATACCCGATACTATCCGATCCGAGCCGATCCAAATTCCCGTTCCCGTTTTCATTGCCGTTAGCGGTGATGACGTTAATTTCGTGGCTGGGCGTGATTCACTTTAGATGCCGGCCGATTTGCTTGGAATTTTATTAAAAACAAAGCGAAATCATGAATCAGCGTCTTTATTTCGATACCCATGAGCCAAGATACAGACATATGCATGATATATGCACATCTGTGGGTGTTAGACTGACTAAAACCGCGTAGAACCATTGAAATTCGTTACAAAAGCTAGGTGTCGAGAACTGCTAGGTAAGTGATTCACACGATTTGAATATTTACCTATTTTGCTGATTAATAGTGGTTGTCTTTCATTGTTAACTATGTTTCACATGTAAATATTTTAAATTACTGCGTTCTTTGTATTCACAAACAAATGCGTTTGCGCTCTTTGTTTATTTATGTTTACTGTTTTGGAACTTGAAAAGCAAGTTATTTTTGCTCCTGTTGTTGTTCACTAATTTGCCAATGTAAATTATCATAGCTATTTTAATTGTTTATAAATGACAAAGCCTTAAGACTTTGTTGCTCAGTTCTGTAATTTGTTAACCACCTGTTAACTTATTTTTAATGTATCACTTTTTATGCTTTTGTAGGCACAAGTCCCTTGAATAAATGGCAATAAGATGCACTGACTCACCTTCGATGCATGAAGAATTGGCCAAGCGATGTCCATAGCTCCGTTCCAGCCAATCCGAGGGGGGCGGTGAGGGGGAGGATTCACTCCCGGTTATTCCAGTGTTTCCATTCCGCTTTTGAATATTCCCAAAGGCATTGGATTGCTGCTGCTGCTGCTGATGTTGCTGCTGCTGATGTTGCCTGTTGCTGTTGTAGCGACTCTTGCGCGTTGTATGCTTGTTGCCGGTGTTGCCGCCGTGCTGCAATGTTGCTGCCGCAGCTGTTGCATGTTGCTGGTAGCCCATCATGCCATTAGTTGCTGCTAGGTTGTTGCCGGTGTATTTCTGAGGGCAGCGCTTGTTGCTGCTGCTGTTGTTGGAGTTGCTGGTCGTATTGATGTTACTGTTGTCCCTGTTCTGGTTGCAACGCTGCATTTTGTCATCTAAAAATAAAAATCATCATCAAATTAGTATTAGTATTTTAGCTCAGAAAAGTAAATATACAATGATATGAGTATACTAACTAGCAAGTACATTTCGCAGCCGAAACTTACATATCTTAAGTAGATGTACTTGCAAGAAATCTTCGAGAAAGAAATGCATCGCACCGCTGCAGACATAAACGCGTTTGAATTAATTTCAAGACTGTAAACAAAAACTGTGTTTATCGGTTTTTGGGGGTTCGGTGTATTTGTATATAGTATTTAGTGTATTTTGTAGGAGAACCCTTAGCAGACCGCCTGCACTTGCAGTTGAAAGCCAACTAAATGGCGCGATTAGCGAACGATCGCGATATAAACAAAAAGCTGGGCGCCAAGAAAAAGACGACGAAAAAACCCCAGAGACATATTCATACAATTCACTTCTGATGACGACACAGTGAATCACCGCTGATAATGCGGGAATAAAGCGAACTCATCGGCTCTGGCTGACTCTTTCCATATCTCTGCTGCCCTCTCTTTCGATGGGCGACGGAAAATAAAACCTAGGCCAAGTCACACGGTCTCTGTGTGGGGCTTTTCGACCAGGTTCAGACCACGTGCTCCCAACTTCCTACTTGGATAAGGTCGCATGGGGTATACCATACATATGTTGGGGTATTTCGATCGCTTTGAACGCTTGCAGAGGGTATTATGCTATGAAAATCATGACTTACACCGATTGTTCATGATCATGAACAACATTGAATTTTCCTAATCACTTTTGTTTTGAGTACGATCCTATCAGATCAGCTTCTCTTGTTTGCTTGGATGGATACTATTATAAAGTACTGTAGCTTATTTCTTTTATAAACATAACCATCCAGCTCTGATAACTTTTATCTACGGTTTGCAAAGTTTGAAATCGTTATTATCTGGTATAGAAACTTCGGAGTTATCTTGTTACCCCGCCCTGTTTATCATATCTGGAACCAACTTAGCCGTCTTCCCAAACTTCGGTCTCTGATGCTGTTGAACCCTTTTCATTAATGTATGCAATTTTTGCGCTTTTCCCCGCTTTTCCAAGGGCTAGGAAAAATTTAGCTCGATTCGATTCGATTTTGTGGTGTAGCGTAGAGTGTTCACTAAAGACAAAACGAAGCGAAACAAACGGCAAAAATTTTGATACTGTGCAAATGTTTTGTTTGGTTTGAAAGTGTCTTGAACTGTTCCGATAACATGTTGATAATAATAATCCACAGCAACTACGTCAACTGCCAGAGCGGCCAATTTCCGAAAAACAGAAATCAACAGGGCGATGTGATCCCATGTTTTTTCCCCCGAACTTTTCTGAACATCTTTTCCTGGTAATTCGGGTTATGGTCGAATCAGTGGACTTATAGGTAAGGCAAGTCATGCTCGTAACATACGCATAGATACTTTAAAAATGTCAGTGTGCAAATGTTTGACCGCTTAAATCCAGTTTAAAGATTTATGTATAAAATTAAAGGCAGCCGGCGAATATCGTGTCTGTATGTGGACCAACTAGTTCGGATCATAGTTTGTAGTATGCATTTTTCTTTGGGAGGAGCTTTATATTATATAAGTTTGAATAGTAAGTTTCGCCATAAATTTAAATTGAAGATTGGTTTTTTGCTAAAAACAAGGTTATTTCAAGATTTTTATTTATATCAATAGATATAATTATTAGCAGCAACGGTTGTTACTCTTAAGTATTATAAAGAACCAAAATGTTCAGTTATTTATTGCAATCCTGACTAAATATAAACCCTTGTATTATTTACGGAAACTGCAATTTATTGCTTCCTGAAATGTTACTCAAAAAATCGTTTTTCCAAGTATTTTTCTGTGCTTTGGCCAAAATAAAATTATTTTTGTTAATTTCGTGAAGTCTTTCATGTTTGCGTGTGAATTTTAACACTCAATAAGAACTATTGCCGGTATTTTTAGCCAACGAGCACATAAACGAAAAGTTCATCATCTGGTTCGCTTTCACTGGGCCATCATAAATGAATCTTGGAATTTCGACCATTTGTTGTTTATGGCGAGAGATGTGCCCAAAAAAAAAATAATAACAGAAATCGCACAACTACAAACCAGAAACTAAAACAAAGCTATACAAATTATAGAAGAGTGAAACAAAAAAGTCTGTAAAAAAACATAAGACGAGCTAAAGACAGTCAAAATGACGACTGCGGGAAACAGGTACCAGTTCGTGCCTAGCGCCGTACCATGTGTGTGCCGCCTGCCCCGCCCCTTTTAAATACCCCACCACCCACTACACCGAAAGAAAACATAGAGAGCAGTGGAATTTATCTGATTAATTTAATTTTTTTGATTTACAGCCTAATAATATTTATACAGATCAAAGTAAAGTCATAAGTTTAACTACCTAGCCATTCAAGTGGTCATTAAAACCAATAGAATATTTTTTATAGATGTGTACATACTAGAATAATATATTACATTTTATTAGCTTTAAATGTACGTAATTAGGAAGATAAATTCATATATTTTATGATGTAGTATTTTAGTTTTTATCGTCCCCCCTTTCGAACAGTGCATTTTCAAGAAGAGAGTGGGAGAAGTCTTCGAAATTGTCGAGTATTTTGTTGTTATTTCTTGGTAATATCAAAATGGGGAATGCAAAAATCGTGAAATTCGCTAGCGACCACGCCCCCTCGCTCGTCGTTGATTAGGGCGTGTGATTTATAGAGGCGCCGCACTGAATCGCGATGAATCGGCATCCGAATCGAAATCGGAATGATAATATTGCGTGGAACCAGTTTGGAAGAGGCTTATAAATGCGACAAGTTCGTTGGTATCGTCGTGGGCACGTGTGTGTAATCACCCCAGGCTCCACTGTACCCCCTCCTCCAACATCTTACCCCTTTTTTCAGTTTCTCAGTTTTTCTGCTCGCATTGCCAAAACGGAAATGCATTCTATTTTTGTGGCCACCGAACTCATCAACTGCATCATTATTATCAATATGATAATCATCAAATAGCGAAATACGATTCATTCATATTCATTCAAGTAAGCAACAACACAGAAAATTCAGCGCGCCAAAGTTGAATGAATTCCAACGAAGATACATATATGTATGTATGTATATGTATATCTATATACAAAAGATCCCAGCGAAAGGAAAAAGGCAAGGAAACGAGACATTAAGAGCGATTATAGTATATAGGGGAGCCAACTGAAGCGGATCATTAAGGGAAGACCACAGCGAACCGAACAATGGGGGAAACTTCAAAAGAAACTTGCGCAGATCTCGACAAACTTGGGATACACTTCACTTTTGATAATGTATTTTTTGACCTTCAATAATAAATAGTGCCATTAACTGATATCCATAAAAAATATTTATTTTGTAATTCATTGTTTTGCAATGCTCTGTTCTGTTCGTTTATTATTTAACTTTCTTTTACTTGCATAATATTGAAGATATATGACTTTCTTTCACTATTTAATTAAAATAGAAGCTGGTTTTATATATTTCAAAATGTTCCTCATAAGAACGTTAAAAAATAGGTTAAAAACCCATTTCGCAATGGGTTTAATTTGTGAAGTGCCACAAGTCCTGTCGTTAAACGAAGGGTATGCCAACAAAGGGGGACCAAAGCGAAGAATGCCAATATCTTTTTGCGCATGGCAACAGCTGAAAACCTAAACTTAAACCGATGATGACGACGCATTTGGCGCACGTGTGTGTGCTGCGCAGATACAGATACAGATACATTTTCAGATACATCTGGCCGATGTTACACGGATAGCTGGAGTTTGGCACAAAAGTTTTCCGAAATCGAATCGAATTCCGAAAAACCGAGTGGAAATTTTCCCAAGAGCCCAAAAGTGCGGCGCACAAATACACGATTCGAAACGAGTTTCCCTAATGGGTTTAATGGCTCCGGTGGGGTTACAAGTGGGGTTACGAGCGGGCTGCTAACGAACTTTTCTCCGCAGCCCCAGGTTTTGGGCTTGGGGCTTGGGGTTTTGGGTTCAGACAGAGCTCGGCTTTCGGAAAGACTGAACACGTGTGTCAGTGTGTGTGCCTCTTGTAATAACCAATGTTTCAGCGGACCGGAAATGTTAATGCGGCCTTAATGTATTGTATAATTGCGGTCGGGCCATAAAAATGAATAGAAATCCATACAAAATTAAGTGATTCGCAATTCAATTACGTGCCTCGAGCGCGAACATCTAGAACTTTTTGCCATTTCGTATTGTGGCCACATAAACGTAAATTAGATTGATGTAAGGCACTGCCAAAAAAACAGGAAGACTTATCAACCTGGGACGTGCCGTAAGGTTTGCTTTTCGTTTTTGGGGATTGCTCTAATCAAAGTGCTTTTAATTTAGGAAGAAGGAAGAAGATCGCTGCGATGGAGCGTGATGTGGCTTTTTATGCCTGACTGCCGGATAGCCAAGCCCCTTTTTTTCCCAAACTTATTTTATGTGGACTGAATGGGACTGAAATTTGGCTTGGTTTTTTCACTTATTTCAAATAATATTATACGTCATATATTTTACGCTTCTGGGACTTATTTTAGGTAAACAAATAATGTTCTATGTGGCGTTTATTAAAATGCGATTGAGAATGGGGTGTGGGGCCTACTCGAAATTCGATAAACAAATCACTTCCGATGACGACATTGAGCACATGGCGTATGGGCAATGTGCGGTATCAACTTTGACAAATTTCAGCGGTTCCTTTCGTTTATTTTTATGTGCTTATCAGCAATTTCCTATATTTTTTCTGAAACGGAAGAAGGTTCAAGAAAAAAGAAAAAAACATTTTTTTTCAACCCTGCAATTATTTGCATATATACATACATGTACGACAATTGTACGGCTTTTTTAAAACATTTTTCCACATAATTCGGCATTTATTATTAATTGAAAACATTATGGAATTTGCTGTTTACTCAAATACCCAAACGCAACCTAACAAATCAACTAATTTCGTTAAGCCAAATTTTCTTCTTTCTTGATTTATTTCCCTTGGACTAATATTTATTTATTTGCTGGTTTTTTGGGGCTCACGAAATTAAAATTGGAGGGATGAGTTCATTTAAGATGAGAAACCGCGTGCTTGCTGTCACAATTCTGCGATTCTGACACTTTTCTGACAACTCGAAATGAACAAGAGCAACAACAACAACCCATAGGCAACTACAATCCAAGTATCGTAATACTATTGTGAACCAAAAAATCCTGACACTTGTCAAAACAAATCATCTTCATTAAACGCTGTCTTTATTTAAATTTTATTTGGTTTTGCGGTTCTATGTAGAACATGAATACGGATTTCCATCCACACTTAAATTGAGTGCGATGAGTGCAATTTAATCAAAGCATTTTTCATGGATTCGTATTTAAAAATTATTTTTGCATTTTGTAGAATTTGTTGTTTCGTAAGAGACTTTATGTATTAATCTTATTTATAAAGGAAATCTTTTTAGTTGGCTTATCTAATTTCTAAGACTTTAAAAACTTTCTTTTAGAAGTTTGTGTACAAAAACCCATTCAAATTATTTTCTTTCTTTTTAGTTTAACCTATTTTTCTTTGATCTCTATTGCCTTTCATTTGTTAATGGCCAGTTTTGTACGCGTTTGCTTGTCTTAAATTGGTAATTGTTTTATACTTGAAATTTCCAGCAGATTTTCCCGTTAATTTCCCTAGTTTCCGCCTCTTAAAACGCTATATTTAAGCTATTATTTTTCACTACAGTAACGGGCCAGAGAACAAGTGGCTCAACAGATTTCTATCTATTGAGGATGACCCATATTTTTCTATTTCTCTAGTTTATCACAATTTGCAATTGCTTTCGACGTCCACGGTCTATTCTTCCTCTTACTCGCAGTTTCACGGCCCACACAAGCGCGGCAGAAAGAGATGGGAATATTTACACTGAGAGAAATAAGTTGTTTTTCTCTATATCAAAGTTTAGATAATATTTTTTTTTTATTTCGTTTTATGTAAATATCTTTTGTGTTTCCTTCCAAGCAATATAACTCGAAACTAATCCAAATGAAATACATTCCAATATTCAATAGAATTTTATAGAGAATCTGCTCTAGTTTTTTTTTTTTAGTGCAGAGCATTTTGTTTTGATCGGGCGTTGAGAAATTACTTTTGACAAAATGTTTTCGCATTTTGTTTTGCTTTGTTTTGCATTTTTCTCGCGGGGCGAAAACGCGAAAGATTTTCGCCTTCATTCATACAAAGAAAGCGCGGCGAGAAAAATAAAAATAAAATATTTATGGTAATTATTATTATTATTATAATATAGATTCGGCTGACGTATGATATATATTATTGTTATCGCTGTCATTGCTCTTCGGGGGATATTATTATTTTCATTTTAAGCACGCACACAGAATGCAGAGCGCAAACCTCGATGATTTATTTCGCCCAAAAGCCAGCCAAGTAATCAAAGTAATACAAATGGGCGCACCGCGAACAATTTATAAAAATAAACAAATCGAACGCAAACCAAACGAGACAAAATAAAGCGAAAACACAAACAGTAAACACCATCCTCCTCCCAAAAAAAAGAGGAACAAAATAAATAAAAAGCCAAAATACTAACAAAATCTTAAATGAACAAGGGCACGACAGCTAGAGAAATGATGGCAAATTTTGATTTTGATGCACGTCGCCAGCTGTGGCTGCACAAGAAAATCGGAGGAAAATGTACCAAAACATTGACGAGCGTAAAGTAAGCAGTATTGCACACGAATTAGAACGGGTGCCAATGGAAATTTGAGTGCTCCAACGGAAGGGGGCCAAAACAATGCATTTAGCCATGGTATTACCTCAACAATGTGTTAATACTTTGCAATTTTATATGCATTCCTGAACCAATTTAAAGATTTGCATGGTTGACCTAGGACTTGGTTTTAGAGTTACACTGAAATACGCGAAAATAAAGTATCTTTATTTTTTTAATTTATATGCAAAAAAGATCTTGAATAAATTAACATATAGTAATTAATAATAAAAATATATTGTATATTTTATTTATATAATTTGTAAAACATAATAAAGGCAAATCATTAATTTGATCTTTACAAAGTGCAAACAATTTTCCCAGTGCCCCAAAAGACTTGCAAGTGGCCAAAAGACATTTTGGCCAAGAAATAAGAAATAAACGACGAAATGGAGAAACGAAGAAAACCGAAATAATCGCCTGGCTGGCCCCAAGCCTCCATTTGCATGCACGTACTTATTTATTTAATTTTAAATAGAAAGTAACCTCAATTGCACTTGTAAAAAACATAAGTAAATAGCACCGTCGAATACATAACAAAAGAGAAGTCAGGTAAATACCACCGATTTTTGTAGTCTCTGTGGCAGTGAAAGGCCCCTTCGGCCTACAAACCAAATACTCGAAACGACGGAAAAAGAGGGAAAGAAGTGAATTGCATGATGGAAATGTGAGTAATGATTGAGATAGCTGTAGGAAGTATAGAAGCAGAAAACTGTTTACCAATTTATTTAATGTCAAAATTGAACTAATTTGGTGTTTGTTTTAATTATTTTCTATGTTGCTGAAATGTTTCTATGATCTAAAACTAAAAACAGCTTGAGTATATCAAGCAATGACAGCAATAAATCATCGGCAATTAATCAAAAAAGAGTTTTAAGAATTAATCATGGGGCTTACCCAACTTGTATAATAATATTTTTATAAAGATAAGTCATGCAAGTATTTACATGATACATAAACCCATTTAATGACCCTTTAGTGAAACTTTAACACTGTACAGTAATATTTCTCCAAATGCTATTTTTACTCTGAATGTTTTGCAGTTTCTGCGATTTTTCCTCGGTTTTGCCACACTCATCATACGAGTGAATGTACAAATCAACAAGTTGGCGGCGAACAAAGTAAAAATGATAGGAACATAGAATGCAGCAACGGAAAAAAAATGAGAAAGTGGGAAATTTGTGTACAAATTTGCTGTGAAAACTTGTTTGGAATGCGATCAGAAATCGGGCATATAGATGGGGCGGTGATAGGTCTAACAATAAGTTTATAAAGAGGAAATCACAACATCACACAACCCACTCGTTGTTCTAAATAAAGATCAACAATTGAATAGATTTTATCTATAAATTGTTCTAGATACACCAACAGGCACATGTGTCTGTATAAAATATATCCACATATACTAGGAAACATATAAAAGTTAATCGGAGGGTGAGCAACAGATAGCAAATATATTGATAGTTTTCGGGGGATATTGGGATTCAAATTCCTAACCACTTAGTAAAATAATTTCTACTATCGTTTAGACAATATTTGGTGACCATTTGATATATCACCAGCATTAATCACGCAATTTAATTTCGCCATAAAAATTTGTTTGTGCTATCCGTTCTATATATTTTCAAAGCTTAAACATTTCCTGCGTAAATCACCCCTTAAAAGTTAAACTAAAAAGAACCATTTCTTCGAGCGATTTCCTTAAAATACGATTTCTTTATAAAATGCTGAAAAAGCTGTTCTCGCAACAAATAAATTCATTCATATACATAAATAAAAATATGTGTTTATATGTAAGTCAGGTGGGATCGTCGGTCCCAAGGGGATAGATATCAGCACTATGTTCTTTACCGCAAACTGTTTCAAATTGTTTATGTTTAAATATAAAATATACAGAATTTTAGCAATAAAACTGACACAATGTTGATTACATTTTGATTTAGGATGTGTTAACCCCCTTATTTATTGTTGGAATCAATAAATAATTATCTTTTGGTGTTCAAACAATTTGACAGGGAAGGGCAGCTGAAAATGTTTTTCAATGTTAACCAATTTTAAATTAAGCGAATTAAAGAGACAATAAGAAACTTCAAGGGAGGGGTTCAAATTGTGTAAGATATGGTTTCTATTTTTTTTTTTTTTTAGCTAAGAACTTGTTGCTGGCAACATGTTGCAGGTGAGAGTAAAAGTGCTGTTGCTTCTGTCAATTGACTTCGTTTCTCAACTTCAACGCCATCTCGTTTCGTTTCGCTCACTCTTTCTACTGTGAAAACTATGAAAAATCACACACCATAAATGATTGCACTCAAGAAAAAACATTAGATTTTTATAAAAAAATTTTAAGTACTGAAAACTTTTTTTTAGGGTTATTGCTTATCCCATTTAAAAAACACTTATTGTAAGTATTAAATTTGCTTTACAAATTATCTATATAATTTATACTTGTATTTGAGTTCGATTAAATATTTCTTCATTACGTAAAATTGTAAGCGAGCATCATTTGCCAAGTCGATTTCGAACTTTAATTTTTTGAGTGTTGTCGACATATGCCTTTCCATTTTGCTGTCGCAGTTGCGTTGTTCGAAGTGTTAACAACTCCGAATACATCGGGCAATTTGGCTTATTGCTTCGTGGACTTGGTGCCGGGGGTAGGGTGTTGATAGTGCCCACTGCCGGGCCCCTTGACAAATGTCTGTGTCTAAATCCCATTTGGTTTGCATCACCTGACAACGACAACAAGTGGAAGAGGCTCGAGCTCCGTGGCTGGTGTTTTCTTTGGCGAATCGGTCACAGTTAATTAGGAAATCTGGCTTGCATAACGACCAAAACAAACAGCCAACCAAAAACGCTATTTTTCGCCGGTTAAACGAAAGTTTTTTCCACCAAAAAGTTTTCCCAAATCACAGAAGAAAGTCTGGGTAAATATAATGGAATGAGAAAAACTGCTGCTAGCCATTTTCTAATTCTTTTTCCAGATCTTACTTCCTTCAAAAATAATAATTTAGCACTTATTGAGCAATAGCTAGCTAAAAATATTTGATAAGACCTAAGATCATAAAAAAGCTTTTCAATACTTGTTAAATAACCTTTTTAATGTCACCTCTTTATGTCAAAATGTCTGACAATCCCCGAATCGTGTTAAATATATTCGGCGGTCTTAATTAAAACACCTGAATATAAATATATCTGGAAAATTGACGACAGCTTGTACAATCATTAATCAAATTAATTATGATAGATGGGAATTTTATTATTTTTGTCGGTGTCTGGATGGTCAGCGATTTCAAAATCAGTTCCAAAAACATTTTGATTCATATTTTGTACTGTCGCACGTATCGCAAGATCAAAAAATAAACGACGGAAAAGAAACCGGCAAGAAAAAAAAAAATAAACAGCTAAGCACAACAAGGCAAAGTGAAAACGAAGCTGTTAAATAAGAAGTTCGAACCGAAAAAGTTTACAATAAACCAGCGAGGCGAAAACTTTCGCTTTGGCTTTGGACTTGGCCATCATCAGAAAGAAAAAAAAAAAGAAACTGGAAATGGAAGACTGACTCCCGGGGTCTTGGTCTTTTCGACGACCTTTCTTATGTCACGTCTTCTCTGGCCAAAAGACAAAAGAGAATTTCTTCGACTTTTCACTTTTGACCGTATGCAAATTGAGTGCGGCTATATGGACCGGATTATGTCACGACCCTTGAACTCAAAAATCTCAATAATTCCACACGTAAACGGCATGCCGCATTCGTGATCTCGAATCGAAACGCAAATTAACACAAGAGTTCAAATAAATTAAACAAATAGTGGCGCAAAAGGAAAACACACACAGAACCATAATCATAATCAAAATCATATGATGATCCGCTGCCGAAATTTGAAATTCTGTCCAGCAAATTGTGTAATAAAAGTGTATGTTAAAAATAACAGCAAGTCACCAGCTGACACCATTTAATTAATAAACATAAATTATTGTATAACAAATGCGAACAGATTAAGTGTTGTCACGCGTAGAGCGAATATACATATGCTGAATTAGCTTGCTATAAATCTAAGGTGAATTGGAACTATTAACTACAATTTAGAGCATTTGTTTTCTTAACATAATAACTTGGAGCTCTGGAATACCCAATTTCTAATAGATATTTTATGCATTTTTGGGAACTATTCGTTAGAAGAGATTAAAGTCCGCTTTTACTGGAATTAATCATCACCATTATTAATCAAAATGATTAAGATCTCAGAATAATAATAATTAAACTGGAACATCATTGTGACAATTCTTTTTCATAGAAACAACTAAATCTTCTTTGAACTAATGTGTTTTTTAGAACTCTGGTATATTTGATGCCCACCCAAATAGATTTTAAGTCGTTCTCAACTGATTCTCCTTTTATTGCCGACTTTTGAAGACATAGTTCGTATTTAAAAACTGGAACTAGCCTTATCGGGAGCTTTAATCGTGAAATGATTGATTTGAACCTGGGGTTGGCTTTAAATCGCCACATCTGGCAATAAAAGTAATATAAACAATAGCAAATGACGTCTCAGCGAGATTTCATCAGTAAAGAGTCTAGACCAGGAATCTGCAACAAATTTGCAAGAGCCTCAAAATCAGTACATACTACATTAACTGCAAATTGTTGTTACGCATGGTGCTGTATAATGCATTCCAAATGGAAATGGGAATGGAATGCCTTGAGCAAGGCAAAAACAAATATGAAAAAAATTGAACAACAGCCGAGGAAGAGAGAAAAGAAAATATTTATTAAAAAAATAATACGAGAAAATTACTCCAGATGTTCCAAAAATTGAAGAAAACTATTATAAATATACAAAAGTAATAACTTAAACGAAGACAGCGGAGCACACCTTACCCAAACTTTTTCAATAAGATAAGAACTTGAACTTGAACTCGGTAGCCAGCAAAATTGCTTCCTTGTTAAATGACCAAGCAAAAACTGCAAGATATTTGAAAATAAAGATTGGAGTGTTTTCATAATACTTACAAAAACACATGTTTCACTTCTTTTTGGGACATTAAATAAAACTTGGGATATTAACATCAAAAATATATTAAAATATATAATATTTAAACTATTTATATACATTTTTATTTATAAAATTTTAATGAGTCGAGTTTTAATTGAAAGTTTTTTGATCTTTAATATAAAATTAATAAAGAAAATATAACCAACAAGTATAAACCCACATACCAATCAGAAAGAATTGTTTTCCCTGTCAAGTTGATGAATATATTTGCCCGCATTATCTGGCCGACTCAAAAAGACTTCGAAAGTTTTCAGCTCATTTCCCGCCACTGATTAAGTTGGCCAATTGCAGTTCGTATCTCTGCTAATTTATTGAAATTCATTTACTGCCTACACGTAAAAATAAATGAACTCAATTTGCAGAAAGAGCCAGGCGGCAATAACAAGAGCAAGGCGAAATAAACACACACAAGGAAACCCGAAAATAGCTGGGAAAAATCAAATGAAATAAAAAAGACCAATAACAAAGTGCAAAAATAAGGCAGAGTAAGAGGAAAATGTTAACTATATACATGTAGCCATACACTATATAGACCGTCGATTGCAGATGGCCGAGGGCGGACCTTTCTCAACCGAAAAGAAAGTAAGCAACTTAAAGTCTTTTATACCCAGCTCCACTCCATGCAAATTAGTTTGCCGAATGAAAGTTGCTCGCGGGCTTTGGGATCGGTAGATTATTATGTAAACATCGGGTTTTATTTACTGTTTTTTTGCACAAAATAAATACACGCAAAGAAACCCAACCAAATCAAATCAAGAGTGACACGAAAAACTTGATTGCGATTGCTTCCTACTCGAGGGGCGATATCGTTCGAGTTCCCATCGAACCTTGTACGCCGTAATTTCTATCCAGAAACTCTGTGATTAATTGCAAATGAAGTTCTTATCGCCTGCGCGGCACTTGATGAATTTCGTGTGGTAGGTCATGTCGCACCATACACTAAACACACATATATGGCATAGTAGTAGCGACGATTCCCGAGGGTTCCCATGCGGTCCCCTAGTTGGTCTATAAATAAGTCCCAATCCGAGTACTGCGAAGTGAGATCTAATTCGGAGGCATATCGGTTGAACCAGGGTGTACGTAAGTGGTGGAGTGTGGGAAAGCCCCGCAGCTGTTCCTTTTTCAAACAGTTTAATGCAAATATGAACATTAAACATTAGGCGAGAATCGAGGGCTTTTTGGGGAATGCCATAGCTGCTCCATTCCACAGCAAAAAAGTGGATTAGGTTAAGTCCCAAAAATCCAAATTCTCGTGTCGAGAAGCCTAGTTCACCAATTCACCTGAGGCTAATTAATCCAGCAAGTGGGAAAATTGTGGGTGTTAGCTGGCCACAATTCACTTGATTTTATCGCCTTTTTAAATTGTCAGGGACGCTTTACACAGCCATATCTTAATAAATCGCTTAAGTGCCATTTATTGCCGGCATGCAATTTGATTAATGACAACGGGTCATAAACCGTAAAGATAGCGTAATTGATTTGGTATCATTCTGTGCTAACAATTCCTAAAGCCGATCAATCAGTCGCCATAAGCTAATTTATGGTAAAGGATGCTTTTTAAAAAACTAAAGCTTATATTCTTTTTTTCCTATATCTAAAAAATATCTAAGCAGAGCCTGTGAAACGTTATAAGCTTATAAATTATTTATCAATATTACTTGTAGCTTGTACGTTCGTAATTCAATGTTAAAAATAGTGCCAAAAATTATTATAAAAAATATTTCAAGTTTTTATAACTATATCAACCACTATAATACTAACAATATAAAACTAGTTTCAATGTTGCCATAAGTTAGACTTTGTTTTTAAATAACAAATGTTGCTATACAAAACTGAACCAAAAATGTTCTGTGCTTTTTTTATTACAAATACACTTTTAGCATAACAAGATCATTTTGTAAATATTTGAGAGAGTTTCACTCCTATTAATTGTATACAAAATATATATAGCATATAGCATATTTTTAAGTCAATTCCTTAAAACTTAAATTTTTTAAAAACCAGATTAAGGCAGGCTTGCACCTTGTGAAGTCAAAAAAATCAAATTTTTTTTTTTTGCAGTTTCGGATACATACATGTTTTAATTTTACTCTCCTAAAATTTCAAGTCGAAATCTCTTGAATTACGAAAGTTATCGGCCGTTTGGTGGACCGGTGTCAAGCGCGTTGCCATTATAGTGAAAATTTTCAAACGCGTTTTTCTCGAAACCATGTTTTCCGAGTTGGCGGAAGTCGTACAAGCCGCAAAAATTGAGCAATCGTCATGAAATTTTTTATACATGTTCCTCAGAAGTATGTGCATGGTATAGACTAGGATCTTTTGAAAATATTAAAAATTGTTTATTTAAAAAAATAATGAGTAATGAAAAAATGAGGAAAAAACCGAATTTTTTTTCAAAAGCTCATAATTTTTGCATTTTTTATGTTTTTTCAATTATCCTAGTGCAAGCCATGCGAGCAAGTGTACAGATTAAGAATATATTCGTTTTTTGCGTTTCAGATTATTTCTTAAAATTCCAAAAAATCCGCCATGAGGACGAGTTTTTCGCGGACATGCCGCCATTGTTCGGTACTCCCCCTCCCCCCTTCGCTTGGATCGCACTCAAAAAAATTGTGTAGCTTCAATAAACTGTACCCTACAACTGGCTAAAATTTTATTCCCACACCTACCATACTTTCCAAGAAATAAATTCCAGAAAAAATCAGGTTTTGGGCGCCAACAAGGTGCAAGCCTGCCTTAATAAACGTTATACAAAATTTAGTAAACACATTGTTTTAAGCATTCAAAATGCAATTTTTTGTAACATAATACTTTTCTGGGAGTTATTTTCAGCAGTTTCTATATTAGGCGTAACATCCTGATGGTTTTCAGCGTTTTCTGGCTTAGTCACCGGTCAGCGTTTTACAATGACTCAGGTGAAATCGCACACCTGGCATTCGGGACTTACTTTTGCACTTGGATAGGCCACTGGCCACTTGGAGGAATCCGTATACGGCGATTACGACGCACGGCAGTGCCACCACGCCAAAGGACACGTAATCCATGTGCTCGAAGTAGTTCGTTATTTGCTCCATTTTAAATAAAAATGTTTAAATTATTTTTCAATTTCTGGACACTCGAAATGCACTCAAACAAAAAACAAACAAAATAACGTAGTTCGGGTATATATTTTCAGGCTTTCCTATTGCGCAGGCGCAACGTTATGATTATTTCTTTCGTTTCGAGTTAAGCTGTTTATATTATTTTTCTCAATTTTTGTTTTTCACTTTTTTTTTTGTAGTTTTTATGTAATTGACAATTTTTTAGTTATTTATCTTTCGCACAATTCGTTGTGGGGGCTCCTTTTGGGGAACTAACTGAATGTCCTGGGCTGTCTGCTCCCTTTCCTTTGTTGTTGTTTTTTTTCGCTCTTCTTGTTTTTGCTGTTGTTGCCGTCTTTGTGTTAGTAATTGTTGTTGCACAAATAACGCCATTGTTTTGCACTGCAAATCTGGCGTAATTGATTTGCATCGGTGGCCAGAAACGCAAGAACGCCTGGCACTCTCGAAGGGAAAAGGAAAAGCTCAGTTAGACGGTTCAAAATCCAAAAAAGTCAAATCAGCGAATTGCCAAAAACACTCGCGAAAAACGCGCGTCGTGGGAAAAATATTTTGTTTGATTTATTTTTTTGCTTTTTTGTCGTCAAAGCGCGCAGTAAATTCGCTGCGTATGCGGCGACGGCGAATCGTCGAATGAAAATGAATGAAACGAAATTCAAGCGAACGACGTCGACGTCGCTGTGAAAAGAGAGCAGAGAGCCATAGCACTCGCTCTCTCTCAAACACTGGGAGAAATGGATCGACTTTCGGCAGCGTATACCATATATGATATATATAAAAGTCTTAAATAAATTTATATTTGCTAGTCCATCCATCCATGATTCATAACATACAATATTTAAATGATATTTTTACTTAATGTTATAGCCCTAAAAATAAATTAAATTAAGTTTAGGAAATAACATTTTTGTTAAGAGTAAAAAAAAAGATTTCCACATTTTGTAAATATAAAAGTTAAGAAAATATTACACATACGCAGTGTTGGTTTTATATCGCGCATGGTCTTCTCAGCAAAGTTGAATGGTGGTACGTACGAGTGACCCTTGAATCTATGCCAAAAGAACCTTTTAATTTTTCTTAGTGTAGAAATTGGAGCAATCTCTCTTTTCCGCTCTCAAAAAAAAGCACGCGTTCGCGATCGCACAGTGGGGCTTAAAAATTGCCATCACATGAGTAGGTTTTGGTGCTTGTTTTAGGTAATTTAAAAAATAAATAAAAAAAATATAAACGAATTCAGTTTTTAATCAAACT